>NC_142264.1:3670000-6070000 GCF_052056855.1 Sturnus vulgaris
ATATAATAAAAAGTCATAATAAAAGAGAGAACCACTGAGTGGATTAGCAGCCCAAACGCCGCTTGGCTTTTGGTTTCCTTTCCTCCAGCTTTTCTGCGCCGCACGACAATCCGCTCAAATTCCTCCAGCCCGGAGACGCTCGGCTCCTGAATTTCAGACAGAACTCCTGGAGGTGGCCAGGCTGCAAAGGCTGAGGGCATGGCTGGGAAATTGAAGTGCTCCGAACTCCACGGAGGGCACGTAGGCACTGGCAGCAGGCATCGGGTGCTGGGTCTGCACCCACTCCACTGTGCCCCCGCGGGGAAATGAAGGCAGGTTTGGAGCTTGGTGTGTGTTTCTGAAGTGCACAGAGGTCATAAGATACATCCCACTGTTTAATAAAACCCTAGTGCCTGCCACATACATCCCAGTTCTTCCTTCGTGGGAATGCAGAGCAGAGAATAATAAAATAATGCAAAGGATCCACAGGGATCATCGAGTTCAGCTCCTGACCCTGCACAGGAAAGTCCCAGGTTCTTCCCTGGCTGCCAGAGAGGACAGATCAGTGCCTGCCGCTCCACTTTGTGAGGAAAGAAGATGGATTTTCCCTGCTGGACTGCTCCAGCAGCACTGGGCCAGGCTCAGCATGGGGGCAGAGAGATGCAGGGATGGGGGAGCGAGCAAACCCGGAATCCTCACCCACCATGTGCCCAAACCCAACACCCAACACAAGGCGTGCGAGGACAACATTCCCTTTTAGTCCTTTGGAAACACCCAGGAGGATTTTGGGGGCACAGAGCATCTGCTGCCCGGAGCCACCGGCTGTGTCAAGAATTCGGGACGGCCGGGAGCGAAGGCGGCGGCTGTGGCAGCTGTTCCCTGCCCGCAGCCCTCCTGCCACGCAGGGCATTTAAATTTTAAAACCCTCTCCCCACGGCTGCTTTCTCCACCATTCCTGCCCAGCTCACAGAGATCCAGCTCCCGGGAGCTGCTGGCCCACGAGGCACCCATGGGTTCGCTGGTGGCCAAGCTCCTCCTGCCCACCCTCAGCTCCTTGGTCTTCCTCCCCACCATCAGCATCGCGGCCAAGCGGCGTTTCCACATGGAAGCCATGGTTTATTTCTTCACCATGTTCTTCGTGGCGGTAAGAAGTTCCCAATTTCCCCTCTCCCTGCATGTTTTATCCTCCCAAATGCCTCCCGTACCACTGAGAAGTTGATTCGCCCAAGAGCAGCCAGCACAACCCCTAAAATCTCCCTTTCCAGTTATTTCCCACCGTGTGTGGTGCTGAGCAGCTGATTCTCCAGTTTAGGATGTCCTACAGTGTGGCCTTACAGAGATTTAGTGGTGTTTTATGACCGAGATTAGGGAGAAGGTCTGGGTGCAAAGAGCCTTGACTGATTTGCAATGCTTGGGAGCTGACTTTTCTCTTTGTTTTACAGCTGCTAAGTGGCCATGCTGAATTTGGGTTTTAAATTGCCTCCAGAATCTCTTGCTCTGCCTCTGTCATTTTAGCCAAAAGCACATAGTAGTCAAATTGTTGATTTTGCAACTGCCAGCTGGGGATGGGAGCAATGCTGGAGTTGAGGGACTTTCTGCAATGGGAAAGACTAAAACATGCTGCTGAGCTATTAAGAAAAGTAATTATTAACCCTTTATGGGTTAAAACGTGTGTTTTATCAGGCTCTGATTCCCTGGCCTTTCTTTGTGTGGAAATAACGAGTGAAGAAATGTCTGTGCATATATAAAATATTCCTATTCGTGCTCCCAGCAGTGTGTTGCCCTGGGCTTTGTATCCCTGCTAAGTGACCCCAAAAGCACCCAAAGCAGCATTTCCACTGGAAAAAAAATCTCCTGTTTGACTACATTTCAATGATCTGCTAAAGAATATGAAGGAAAGAGCTCAGCAACCCAGCTGATGTTGCATTTCCCACTAATCTCCATCCATTTCAAGGCATTTAATGAGGGTTGGCACATTCCTCGTACAGAGAAACTGAGGCAGGGAGTAGATAAAGAATCTTCCCAGTGTGAAAAGCTCTTCCACAGGGCTCAGAATCAGGTTGGTCTCCTATTAAGGATCCACAGATCATCCTTGACCATTTGAGCTGATTAAAGCACAATGAAGGGGGAGAAATTCTGCCAGTTCTATAAAAACTACAGGACCAGTTAATATGAAAACATCCCTGAGCCCCCTGCCTCAGCTCCCCAGGGAAGCCAGACATCTACAATTTCATTTTGCACTGGGTCTGTGTCTGCTCCACCTCCCCGAGAAGTCAGTAGGAAAATTGGCACGTGTTTCAATAAGAGGTGGAACAGGTCCTCTCCGAAGAGACTGAAGAAGCAAAATATCCCTGAGTGGGGAAGGAAAAGAAGGGAAAGGAGGAGAGGCAGCTGCCAGCGTGGTGGAGAGGGGGTTGGAAGGGCAGCAGCTGCTGCTGTTGCATTTTTTGTAGCATCCCACTCCTCCTCCTGCAGAAGAGCTGAGCAGAGCAGTGAAAGCACATGGCTGTGGCAAACAAGTGCCAGGAACACGCTCTGCCTTCCACCCTTTCTTCCCCCCGGCTCCAGACTCCCCGAGCCCAATCTCAAGCAGGGAAAAGAATTACAGCCGTGGTGCAATCTTTTCTAGAAGCTGCAGCCAGCCAGAGGGCTCGCAGCAATTCCCATTATAAATTATATCAGCATCCCCACCGGGCCGTGGCAGCGAGCAGCGTTCCAAGGGCGCCCGGCCAAGAGGAGCAGGGACTTCTTCAGGAACAGCAGAGCTCACTGGTGCTGCCACTGCAAAACCTGCAGGGCTGAGGGCTGGTAGGAAAAGGACAGAGCCAGGCAAACACTGGGAGCATTCCTCTGATTGCACTGGAAAAATGTCTCTTGGCTTGGTCTGCGTTTATGTTGCATGACAATGGGGGGTTTTTTTGCAAATAATCAATGGGTTAATGGGCAGGAACTGGTGGTTTTTAAGGGAATGCACTAATGAGTGAATTCCCCAGTGTTCAGAGTCTGGCCATATAAACCTTCTTTAGCCTGGACAGTGACCTGGCATCCATACACATTTCATCAGGACACTCATTCTGAATTGTTTTACAAGAATCTTTCGCAATTAAAACCACAACTCTCCTTCTGCTGGAGAGGCCATCCCCCAGCGCCCAGCTCAAAGCAGCTTGGTCATCAGATTGCAAATTCTGGCCAAGAGGCAAATTAAAGCCTGTCTTAGTTTGTACGAAGAGAAAAGAATGCTGATTCTTGGGCAATTTGCAACTGGGAACGATGACATTATCGCTCAAATATATTCATTACTGCATATCAGTGATCCTGGTGTAGCTGACACTGTTCTGGCCTGGCTGGCCATTCTCTCAGCAGCTACATTATTTCAAACCAGTTGATAAGAGCCTTTACCTTACCGGTATGTGGGTAAGAAACTGTTTTTTTAATAATTTTGTTTTCTTTTTGAATAGTTTTACCACGTTTGTGATGGCCCCGGGTTATCAGTGCTGTGCTTTATGCGCTATGACATCCTGGAGTACTTCAGCATCTATGGAACAGCCCTGTCCATCTGGGTGTCTCTGATGGGTAAGAACTGCCCTGTCGTGGCTCCTGAAAGCTCCAAAACTGGCAGGAAGGGTTGGGTTTGTCAGGATGGGACAGTAGGTGGGGACAGTCCCCAAAAAAGCTCTGAGCTCCACCCGAGCTGCCACTGAAATTGTCCTTTGTGCAATTCAATCTGTGCCAGTTTTGTATCATTAACACCTCGGAAAGTCATTGTAATTGGTGGGGTACAGACATGGAACTGTCCTGAGTGGTGGCTGGGGACGTTTTGCTCCTGGAGATGAAGAGCTGTGGCACCTGCTGGTGGTGTTGGTCAGGTGTTCCTGTGCCTGCACCAGCTCTCACTCATGTCCTGTGCTTCAAATGACAGCAACACACTGGCAGCCTTGTTCTGCAGGTCATGGCAGGACAAGACTATGAGATTACTAAGTCTGAAACCTCATATAATTTCCCATTTCTCCTCATTTTCTCCATATTGTGCCCATCAGCTTGTCTTGCCTCATTTAGGGGCATTAAGAAATGCAGAATCTTCTTCTTCCTTCGGTAGCATGAGAATCAAAGTGGTTTAGTCAAAATAAATATAACTTCCTGGTTTATCAAAAGCCTGGTCTGGGCTGATGGGAATATTAGATCCGCTTAGAAAAAGCAGAAGTTTAGTTCACTTCCTTTTTATTATAAATCCCACCCCTTGCCCTGTTATTCAGTTTTCCTTTTCCCACATTTGCTTCACTCTCTTTTTCCTCATTTTGTTCCTTATTTGCCACCAAAACAAAACATAATAGAAATGGAAAAATATACGAGAAAGACAAAAAGTTCAAACCTATCATTTTCCCATTTTGTCACCATGATTGTTGGAAGGATGTGAGTATTGATGGCAGGATAAGATGTTCCAACAGCAAAGGTTTTGCTTGAAAATTTGGACCATTTCCAACCAGTGCCCACTCCAGACAGAGTTCCTATTTCTCCCCACAACGAGCTGGTGTCAGCACTCCAATGTCCAGCCCCAAAATCCCACAGGATTTTCCTCTCTGCCCCTCAGGACTCCTGGGATGGTGCGGGACTCCCAGCACGGATGGGGCTCCTGCAGCCTCAGAGCCCAGCACAAGCAGGGGTAACACCCACAGCTGGGCAGATTCATCCCGGGGGATGCAGGAGCACCCCTCTTCCAGGGCATGCAAGAGGATAAATTCTCCATGCAGGGAAAAATGTGTGGGGAAAATATTACCCTTGAAAATAACTCTGTCCCAGCAAAATGTGAGTCCCAAGGGTGCCTCCCCCACTGCTCAGGGCACTTCAGTGCTCAGCTAGAAAAGACAACCAGGCAAATCATTTCCAAAGGGCATTTTCAGTGGACAACAGCAGTGTCATGGTAGGTCAGAGCTGATCCAGACACTTTGGCTCCTTGCAGCAAAATTCAACTTGATTGCTTCATTACTGCGTTCAAAAACCTCGCAAAAAAAGCACAAATCCTGCACTACGAGGTTTAAAATATTGACCCGCTGGGAAACAACAGAGATTAACATGCGGACATTATCCCTTAGCCAAACTCCCAATAAAAGCACGATCCAAGGACATGGAAGGTGTGGTGACTGAAGCCCAGGGAAGCCTCTCACTGTGGCTTGTAAAGCCCGAGCGCACATGTGCGGACGCAGACCCTCGGGCAAACTTCCCGGAATGCAAATCCAGGACAGCCATAACACAGCTGTGCAAGCTGGAAAAGCATGGAGCCCACTGGGATCCATAACTTTTATCAGTTATTACCCCATTCTGTGCTAAACAAAAGCCTCTAATAATTTACTCACACTGGTGACTTCCAGCTTGCAAACCCAGGGCAGGTGCTGGTGCAGCCGGGATCCCATGGCACCAGTGGGGGAGTCCCACTGCTCTGGGGTGATGGAACCTGTGCCAGAGTGAGCTGGCAAGTTTGGGAAGGCTGGAGATGCAGGATGAACACAAGAGCTGATTGTGGGCTTGCAGGGCATGAGGATTTTTGCAATCGCCTCTGAATTCTGGGTCAAGGAAAAGGACAATCATAGAGTGGTTTAAAGTGGGAAGGGATTTTAAAGAGCGTTTTGCTCCACCCTCTGGCATGGGCAGGGGCACAATCCACTATCCCAGGTTGATCCAAGCCCTGTCCAACCTGCCTGGAACACTTCCAGGGATGGACCAGCCACAGCTCCTCCTGGTAAGGAATCCCCTTTAAGCTTCCCCATGCAGCACTGAAATAAAACCCCAACAATCAGCTGCTGGACCCACCACTCAGATACCTCAGGATGGTTTGCTTTGCCCCCTGTGCCTCAGTTTCCCTAGCAGTGTGACATGAGAAATGTGACATGGATGCAACCCCAGGGCAAATGGGAGAGACCCCAGGAAAGCTTTAGGGGAACAGCTGACAAAGGGGCGCTGTGAGCTGATGCTCCCTGTGCTCGGTCCCTCAGCCCTGGCAGAGTTTGATGAGCCCAAGAGATCGACCTTCATCATGTTTGGAGTCCTCACCATCGCTGTGAGGATCTACCACGACCGCTGGGGCTACGGTGTCTACTCGGGGCCCATCGGGACGGCCGTGCTGGTGATCACGGTCAAATGGGTACGTGGGGCAGGGCACTGCGATGGGCTTTGTGGGGTGCTCCTGGTGGGGAAAAGGGCTGAATCCTGCATGGAGGAGTCCAAGCTGTGCCAGTGATTTCCTCCTCAAGGTCCAGCTCTCAGTCTCACAGTGATTTCTCTAATCCGAGCAGAAGGCAGGCAGCAGCCTTCGTGATAAATGCCAGATTCGATCGGTCTGAGCAATCTACCACATCTCCTGTCCCTGCAATTCTAATCAGGAGGAACGTATTTATGGAGTTTTTACAGCTACTCAGAGGCAGAGAGATCTGGTAAACTGCCCCAGATCCAGGGAAGATGTGGATAAAACACGGTGATAAAGCAGGGAGGAATCTGTCTGCAGTCTGCCTGAATCCAGCTGGGACAGTGGGACACAATGCTGCAGTCTGTGCCCCACTCACAGCATGTGCTGTGGGCCCAGCTGGGATTGAGGTGGGGAAGCCACTGCAGGAGTGGGCAAGGAGTGATGGGATAAAAATTGCAAAATGATGATGCCAAACATCATGGAAATACTGTGGTGCAAATCCCAATTATAAACTGTCACCAAGCCAGCAGCTAAAAGCAAGTGGCCACCATGGGGAGGAGATGGGCAAGGAGGAGACCAAGGCACGGGAGCACCCTGCACCCTCCAGTCTGCAGATGCTGGGATCTGCTCTCCCACAGACTGAGTGTGTGAGGGCACACACTCCCTGAGCTGGCTTTGGGGCTGAATATAACAAACCCAGTATCATAATGAGGAATGAGGCTGGAGCAGCCAGCTAAATCCAGGTGAATACACTTGGTCTGATCTCTCCTTGCTCCCAGCTGCAGAAAATGAAGGAGAAGAAAGGGCTCTATCCTGACAAGAGTGTCTACACCCAGCAGATCGGTCCTGGCTTCTGTTTCGGGGCGCTGGCGCTGATGCTGAGGTTCTTCTTTGAGGTACCTGTGTGCTCACCCACCCTCCCTGACTCTACAAGGGACATCACCAAGAGAGGGACATCCCCACTCACACCAGGGCTGAGTCCAGCCTTGCACAGAACCCAGCTCAGGGTTGGCATGCTGGGGTTGGCAGCAGGGACAAGGGTCCCTCTGTGCTTGTCCCCATCCCAGCCCCTGGTCCGTTCAGGACAGGTGTGACAGCAAGTGGCACACAGGGTGATGCTCTGTCTCTTTTTCCCCCTTCAGCGAGTGACAAGGACATGGGATGTGCTTTCCTCAGGCACACATGAACCTCAGAATGGCTTTGTCAAGTGCAAGCAGGGTTTTTTGGAAACTGGGCACGGGTGACTTAAGGACACCTCACAGCGATGCGGCAGGGACTGGATCCGACCCAGGCATGGCCGGATCCAGAGCTGGCTCACGCCAAAAAAAAGACTCTCAGTGACTCCCAGGGGCACCTGATCCTGTGTTTATATCCTTCTGCTCCTGCTGCTGGCCAGTCCCCCTGTCCTGCTCCGAAGGGTCCGTGTGTCCTGCCGGGCAGGCGATAACCCCCCGACACAGCTGCCTGCGCTCAGCCCCGCCGTTACGGCTGCTCTGTGCTTTGGGAGCTGCGAGATACAACCTCACAGGCATCCCCAAGGATTATTTTTCAAAGCATTTAGTAATTGCAAATTCTAGCAGAACATAAAAATGTCACTTAGCAGAAGCCGCCTCCCCGCGCGCCCCGGCCTCGCTGCCGCGTCCTTTGCGGGGTAATGAAACACTTCATTCAAGAATTGGGAAATGTGCAAATTAGAACGTGTTAAATCCACTTTGCTTTAGGTTTGGGTTGGTTTTTTTTTTTTTTTTTACACTGGAAATCCTTTCTTCTCTGACAGCGAAGGGAGGCAGAAGGTTCAGGAATCTTTTTTTTTATCCCCTTCCTTTTGGCTACTTGTAGAAATTTAATGTCGCGCACCTCACGCTGCTGCTCACCGCGCTCTCCCTGCCTGCAGGAGTGGGATTACACCTACGTGCACAGCTTCTACCACTGTGCCTTGGCCATGGCCCTCGTGCTGCTGCTGCCCAAGGAGAACAAGAAGGCTGGGAGTGCCGGGACCCCCGCCAGGCTGGACTGCTCCACGCTCTGCTGCTGCGTCTGAGCCCCCCGGGCACGCCTGTTCCTGCTCCTGGCTGATGGAGGGCTGCAGCCAAAAGGAAAATGCCTGCTGGGTTTTCCTCTGGCGTATCAGCTTCTTTTCCCAGCAGCTCCGTGCCCGCTCTGGGATTTTCTCCCCTGGGAAGTTTCCTGAGTAATCTGGTCTAGTGGAAGGTGTCCCTGCCCATGGCAGGGGGATTGAAATAAGATGGGCTTTAAGGTCCCTCCAAACCATCCTGTGATTCACCTTTCCACCATCAGCCCTAGCAAAGCTTGCACTTCCAGTTTGGTTCATATTCATATTCTCCCTGGAGGAGCACTCAGCTGGGCTGTGACCTGTCCCCTGTCCCAGGAGACCCCTGCACTCCCAGGCCATGTCACCTTCTCCTGGACTATTCCATGCACTGACCTGGCAGGACCCAAGTTGTCCCCTTCGTGCAGGTTTGCCCAGCCTGAGCACACAAAGCTTCGTTTGCAACACCCGGTTAACAGAACCTGTATTTTTTGTGAGATATTAACTATTTTATTTATGCATTCTCCTGATGTAAATAATATATACTAACAAAGACTTTGCCAGTGTGCAATGCCAGCATTTCTTCAGCAAGGTGGGAAACTTTCCAGCTTCACTCAGCTCAGTCGAGGGCAGATGCCAGTTCCAAAGCAGAGCTCTGGGCACAGCCACCACGGCCCCTCAAACCTGGAGGGACCTGCAACACTGGGCACTTTGTCCTTGCAGACCTGCAGGCGCAGGCAGCAGGTGCCTCATTGGTATGGAAAGTACATGGAAAATGAGAGGCAGAGAAAAGAAGCTCCTGGAGGGAGGGGGGAGGGCTGTAAGCCTATAACATCTCCTCTAACAGACTATTTACTATAGCAGAAGTGTATGATTTATTTAGACTGTCTGGGAAAAAGGCCAAGACTATATGTCATGGACAATTAGAGCAGTATTGATATACAGAGATGTCCACAGAAAGCCCACATTAAGCCTGGGTTCCTCTGGAAGAGAAATCCACCCCAGTCATTCATCAGAGCAACTTCCTGCGACGGGGCAACAACCAAAACTGAATGAGCTTCCAAAAAAAATATAAATGAATTATGAACCCCCAAGCATCCAAGAGTCACTGGCAAGCGGTGGCACAGCTGATGCAGCTGCACGCAGAGGCAGAGCTAGCAAAGAGCTTTCAAAGGGTTCCCCAGCACCTAAACCAACACAGCTCCATTCCTTCCCTGCACCAGCCCCTGGGATGTTTACAAGATGCTCTCAGGGTTTGCATGCAAGGTTTTCCTCGTTGCTTGCACGCTACTGGAGCTCTTTGCCGTGTGAGGACGGCTCAGAGTGGCCCCAAAAAACAGGCCCAAGTGCTCTGAGTTGGAGTGAAAGAAGTAGCTCAGCACTGCCTGCAAGAGATGCCTCTGAGGGTGCACAGCAGCTTCCTGAGAGGTCACTCCCATGGGCATCCCACGGCCACGCTGGCTCTTCCTGGGTGTTTGTCACCCCAAATGCAAATACTCGACACTGACCCTCCCCAGGATCCTGACCAGTAGGGCCAGCAGCCTCCCCCACTTGCTGCAGCCACTGATCAGAGGCTCCTTGACCCCAACAGCTCATTTGGGGACTGTTTGGTCCCTCCTGGGCTGCAGCAAGCCCTGGAGACACGGGCACCGTGGGCATGGTGAGAGCCTTGAGAGGCTCCAGTGCTGGGAGGAGGGCACTGGGTGACCACGACACCCACCTGGGGCTGAGCATGAGGGACCAAAGGTTGGTAAACCCCACACAAACAAGGAGGGCACGTCACCTGAGGAGCAGCTGAGTAGATAAAACCTCCTGTTCCCACCTGCCATGTATTCAGCTGGAAAAAAAAAAAAAAAAACAAAAAAAAACCCAAACAACAAAATTGTCTCGCACACAACAAAATCTGGAGCAAGGTTTGCTTTATCCACTCCTCTCCTTGCTGATGCCCCAGGGTGATGCTCCAGCTCTGCCAATCCATCCCTTTGCACCCCAGTGCAGGGCCAGCACCCAGGCTTGTGACTGGCACACACCTGGGCACACCCACAGGGTCCCTGCCCTGGCATCAGCCCCGAGCTGATGGCAGCACCTGGCACCCCAACACGGAGGAAGGTGCAGGGCTGGATCCACTACCCCAGGCAGGATATCCCCTGCAACACCAATGCAGGGAAATATTATAAACATCTACAGCAACGTAGACAAAACAGTCTCTTGTAACCTTTTAGCGCTGCCGAGAGCTTTGCCTGTAAGAGCTCTTGAGCCCCTGCCAAAAATTCTGGCTGTTTTCATAAGAGTAGGTGTTTTCGTCTAAGGTGCAGTCTGAGTGCTGTGACCTTTGTCATGTCTGCTACTGAAATTTCCTGCTTCTCTGTTATTCTCTTCTTTGGTAAGACGATATGAAACCCAAAACTTTTATTGCCCCTTTTAAAGTGTCTTTATAGCTCCCCGTCTACTTCATATACTGTCTTACTCTGCAATGCTGGGATATTACTTATGGGATGCGGGCTTGATGCTGCAAAAGGCATTTGGGTTTCACGAAGCCCAAACCGCCTGGGCTTTTTTAACATCAGCCAGAGGGGGGGGGGAAGAAAAAAAAGACAGAAAAAAGGAAAAAAAGGAATGAGAGGGGAGGGACTGGGCTTTCCGCTCCGGAGGCATCGGCATCTGCTACCAGTGCAGTCTCCCCTTCCTCTGCCAGGCCTCCCCGGGCACAAAACCCAAAATCTGCTTTGTGTCTGGGTCAGCATGGGGCGCCCACGGACCCTGTGGGAATGGCATCTCTTCCCTTGCCTCCATCCCCTGCCAGCTGTGCCCCAGAGCTGGCAGCTCTGATGTGGCCGGACAGCACAGCTGGTGCCAAACCTGGTGCCAAACCACATCTGCCCCAGAGCTGGCACTGGGGGAGGCCAGCCCTGCTTGGGGGGCTCCCAGGCACCCCATTTCCCAGCCCAGTTCTGCTATCAGGACAGACACGTGAAGGATGTGTCCCTAGGGAAGGGTCATGGGTGCCAAGGCTCCGTGCTCCCAATCCCATCCCTGTGGCTGTGGAGCATCTCCTCCCTGTCCTCCCTGGTGACAAAAACCCCTTGGGATCTCATCTGCACAATCCCCAGCTCCCCACTGCAGCGGGAGCAGGGATCTGCTGTGCCAGAGGGGACAGGGCTGGTGGCACTGTCCCCTCCAGGGGGACATTCCCCCACGCTTGCCTGTGGCAGGGCTGGTGGAGAAGGGAATCAGGACCTACTCCTGCTGGAGGGAAGGCTTCCAGAGATGTCTAGTCAGGCTCAGTGCCAGCTAATCCTCCAGGCAAACTTTATCCAGATCCTTTTGGCTGCAGAAAGTGAAAAACCAGCCAGACCCAAACATAAAAGCCTGGTTTCTGCTGCCAGCTGCATGGGGCACTCCAGAAAAGGCCTTATCACCATGTGATTTTGAGAGACAGCTTCAGTTTTTTTTCCACACGCTGCTCTTCCGTCCTCACCCTCCCATTGTCATTCTTCCATGCATGTTCAAGTGTTGAAACCAGCCAGGTTAATGCAGATGGTGGGCCCAAGGTTTTCCTTGTGCCCACTTAGAAGCCATCAGGCCACAATGACCCTGTGAGTGGTGTTGCTCCATCCTGAGGCACCAGGAGTTCATTGGGAGCAGCCCCCTCCCTGGAATCGCCACAGCAACCAAAGATTCTTCTGGAAATTCAAGAGTGGTGGTAGGGGCAGGAGCTCTGTGGGGACTCCAAGGGAGAACTCCTGCCCTGGGGTCCTCCATCACCCTCCAGCTTTGCCAGTGCCCTGTGAGAGGGATAAATCAGGTCTGCAGGGGCAAAAGGAAGACACCAGCCATGTCCTGCATAGCTTTGGGGCTCCATAACCCCAGCACATGGTGCAAATGCACTGTGAGAACCCAGCCTTGTCCATCAGCCTGGGAAAAAAGAGAGATGGAGCAACTGAAGCACCTATTTGGGACCACTTGGTATCTCTAAGCTTTGCTCCAGCCTTCCCATCCTCAATGAACATCCTTTTGGGTGTAAAAAGAAGGTCTCCTGCTCTTCTGAGCAGTCAGAAGGCACAAAGGAACAGCAGGATGGAGTTAGGGCAGAAGCATCCACAGGAATCAGTAAAGTGGTACCTCCTGCGAGCCTGCCAATCTGCCTAACCCAGCATTTATGGGAGAAAAACACATTAATGCATCAGGATTCTGCTTAAAATGCCACACAATGCTCCAGCACATTTCTCTTCCCTCCTCTTTCCTCTCAGCAAGATTCCCAACTAAACTTCCCAGCCCAGTTGGTGCAGGCAGGGCAGCCCCATCCCAGTGCCACTGGCAGCACTGGGGTATTTTTGGGACACTGCAGACTGAGCCACTTGGCTCCAGGCTATTTTGGGGCACAGAGGAGCTCAACTGCAGCACTTCAGCCAGTCTGGGGTCCTGCAAGGAGCCCCTCACACCCTCCCAGGTGTCCTCTCCACCCAGCAGCACCACAGAGGGACATGGACTCAACCCGAGTGACCAAAGTCTGGCGTGGGGCAGGGCAGATGTGGCACAGCCAGACCCCCTCTGCCTTTCCAGGGATGCTTTCACAGCTGCTAAACCCCACTTCAGGCCCAGGTTTGGTGTCTCCAGACCCAGGTTTGGTGTCTCTAAACACAGATTTGGTGTCTCCAGGCCCAGGTTTAGTGTCTCTAAACCCAGGTTTGATGTCTCTAAACACAGATTTGGTGTCTCCAGGCCCACGTTTGGTGTCTCCAGCCTCCCCACTCCTCGGATAGAGCGGTCCCAGGGAGCAGCAGTCCAAGGTTTTTGGTTTAGGCCAATCTCCCAGAAATTCTGTCATCATGCAGTGCATCACGCACACTCCCGGATCCGCATTACACAGAGGATGGCTCGGCTCCAGCTCCTCTTAAAGTGAGTGGAAAAACCCTCCCTCGCTACGATGGGAGCTGGCCCGGGCCCTGCACCATCTGACAGAGATACCATGAAGTTGTTTTAAGCTGGGAATATCTCGTGGCCCCAAAGTTCCTCCTGGAAAGGGACAGGGCAGGGGGTCTGCAGGAGCGGGTGCTGCTGAGGAAAGCTCCCGACCTTGCAAGCGCCTTTCAATGAGCATTTAATGAGCCATCGTTATCTGATCCACGCCTCCAAATGCAAGCACAGCGCTCGGGTTTCCAAGTGCACACATCACCTGATGCTCATAAAACGAGCTGATGTGTCTGGGAAGCCCCAGACCCAAAGAAACATCATTTAAATGGGGGGGAAAAAAAAAGTCAATTATGCTTTAAAAAACACTCGTGTGGGCAGACAGGGATGGTGGCTGCTCTCCCTCCTGCTTTCCTCTGGTTTTCCAGCAAAGCAAATGTTCACTGATAAAATTCACAATCTCCTTATAAAGGCAGGATCGTTTTGCCTGTAAAAGGGAAGGTTTGGGGGAAGTTTTACACACGTCTCTACTCTCTTTATGTCTTTATTTGCATTTTCATTTCCACAGTAGTGGAGCTAATCTGAATGGAGCAGGAGCGAGGGTCCAGGTTATAACCAAAGTATCAGGTAGCACCTTCACATCTGGAAGGGATTTTGACACAACTTCTCCCAGACTGTTACAGACAGTTTAAAAGCAAAATCTGATAAATAGCAAATGTTTAACAAGTCAATAGGAAGCTGCATTTGCAAGAACATGTGGCTCTAGCCGGCCTAGCCCCGCCGCACTGCCAGGGCCCTTCAAACGCATCCGCACACATCCCAGCAGCAAAGGGATGCCGGGCTCTGCCCCGGCCCAGGCTCACTTACAGGGGAAGGATTAAACACAGATGTGTCTTTGTATGGCCAGACATGCCCAGCTTCAAAGCCTGAGAGGGTCCCGAGCCTCCCTGCTTTGGTGGTGAGGGACTGGCTTCTCCTCCCCTGCCTAAACCGAGCCCGATTCATTTTCTGTGAGCCCCCAGCCTCGTGTTTGTGGTGGGAAGAGGACAAAGGGAGCTGAAGAGACCAGGAAAGCGCCACAGAACGTTGTCACAAAGCTCCTGATGTGCTGGGCACTGCTGTTCCTGTCACAGGAGGTTTTGGGGCCACACTCACCCATGAGGTTACCGCACTGATGGTCACAAGAACACAAGGTCTCACTCCCATTTTGCACAGCCAGAGATTGATCCCATCCATTTATACCAATTTGCACCTTTAAAACTCCTTTTCCAGCCCTTGGGAGCCACAGTCCCCTCAGGACAGAGGTCACTGGCCACACAGGCAATGTTTTCCTGAGAAAAAGTGCCACAGGAGGCAAAACATCCTGACACAAAATCTTTCACAGTGTTGCAACCCTGCCTGGTTTGGGGAGACTTCATTCCCAAAATGTGGGAAGAGGCATTAAAAGGGAGAGAATTATGCAAGGAGTGGGGAGACAGAGGAATAAGAAGTGACCAGGAAAACCACCAGAAACCCTCCAGGATGCCTGCCTGTATTTAAAGATAATGTGTCCAGCCCTCTTGCCAAGTCCCACTCATTTGGAGCCGAGCTCATGTTTTGGATTAATTTTAAGGCAGTTCCTAAAGCATCTCACTTGCACAAGGAAGAATTTTTGCCTCCTTGGCCAAGGTGACCTTTTAAAAAACCTCACTCGCTATTTTTCAACCTCTCACTCATTTAAAATTGTCATCACCCGGGTGCTGTGGGCCACTCGGTGCAGGCAGTTTGTGTTCTGGCATCCACCAGCCCCACAGAGCATCCTGAGTGGGGTTGGGTGTGAGGATGGGGAGCCAGGGGAGGATTTCTCTGCAAATCAGAGCCCTTCCTTCATCTGTGAGTATCATTTGACCAAGCACTGAGAGCAGAAATAGCCCCTCCTGCACACCCACATCTCCCCAGGCACCCACCAGGGTGCTGCTTGAAAGTTTTCCCTTTAAACTCTTCCAGGTATTGAGCTTTTTGAACTAAAATTTCGTGGGGACATGGGAATGTCCTCTCCAAACTGATACCTTTTGTCTGAGGAATGAAATTACAGATATTGCCCCCAAACAGTGACTGTCCTGTTGCACGTGGATTTTCTGCCCTGAGCCTCCCCAGAAGGAGCCACCTCGAGATGTGCCCCAGCTGCTCAGTCTCTACTGGGAGGGTTCATCCCAAAGGTGTCATTCCCATCTCCCAGCCACAACACAGAGACAGTTTTGGAGCAGAAATATGAGAACAGCCATTCCCCAAACCTCCACCCAGCCCACCTTCTCACCCAGGCATCTGCAGCATCCTAATCATCCCGGAATCCAAAGCACGTCCACGCAGGGATTTCAGATGCTTCCCATTTAGCTCCAGCATTTGCAAAATGCTCAGCCACTGACTCACGGAGGGCCAGGACAGCCACGGCCCTCACTGCACCATGGCAGGACAGTACACCACCCCAGAGGGGGTTTTGGCCAAAAAAAAAAGAGATTTTTGGAAACCAAGCGGCCCTAGGTACCACACAGCTCTCCCAGCACACCCAGGGTGAGAGAGCAGGGTGTGGGGCATGGAAGCTGCTGCTTTTTGCTGGTGATCCCAGATGCCACACTGGGGTTTTGAGGGAGTGATGGGAGCAGTGGAGGGGAGAAGCAGAATCTGAGAGGGATTGGGAAGGGGGAGCTGCAGGCACAGCTCGGTGTGGGAGGGCAGAAGGTGCAGGAAGGGAATCCAGAGGCTGCAGGATGTCAGGAGCCACCCAGCTGCTGCTTGGGCTTTTGGGAGTAAAACAGGTATGGTCAGACACTCTCACCCCCTCACACCTTGAGCCCTAAAGATCAAGTGACAATAGCAGTGAGCATAAATTGTCCCTTTGGCTGGAAAAACATAATCACAAGATCTCGCTGTTCCCTGTGTCCAAAGGCACCAAAAGCAGCATGAGGACATCCTTCCCACAGCACCTCTGCTACATGAGCATCCCTCAGGCCCTGCGGGAGCCCAGACACACAGAGGCAGCCACAAAAATGAGACAGATATTTGGGGTTTCAGTTAAGCACGACCAGCAAGAAAAGTCGAGCTTGGGTTTGACTGGATCTGGGAGATGAAGTTTTAGGGCAGCTCCACTGCTTTATTTAAAGCAGTTCAACCATAACCTCATCCCACGAGGGAAATGCAGAAATTCAAGGTGCTTCTTGTGCAATAGATGCTGCTCCCTGCTCAGGCAGGTCTGGGATAGTGCTCAGAGTTTTACTACATCCCTGTCCAGGCTAAAGGAGAGACCACACACAAAACGTTTTCAGGATGCCAGCAGCTGTGCACAAAGCATTTGGTTTACATTAATTATGTCTGGACAAAAAAAAATAAAAGGGGGAGAGAAGGAGAGCAAGCGAGTGGAGAAGACAGGAGGGATGCAGGGAGGCTTCTGCATCGTGCTGATAAAATCTGCTCTGATCCCACGTGGAGGTCACAGCACATGCTGGGTGTCTTAACACCTCCTGCCACCCCTGTGAACACCTCGGGGGATGCAGAGCACAAATAGAGCCCTTGACACTCCCAAAGACTTCATGGGACCCTGTCCCCTGAGCTTTGCTCCCCGTTCTGCTTCGCTCTTAATCCTTCTCTGAGCAGAAGTGTTCCCAAGAAAGAACAAGGAAGGTAAAGCAAATGTTGCCAGGGTGGGAAGCAGCACATGAGAGGGGAAGAGGTGGATGGTAAGAGGAGTCATTAAAAACAGGAAAATCCCCTTTGCTCCACAGCTGAGCAGAAACGCCGGCAGAGGCTGAACAAAGCCCATCCCCATCCTGTCTCCAGGGAGTGCTGTGAGCAGCGGGGACTCTGCAGGGTCAGGAACTGCCACCCCCCAGGGATGGCACCCTGTCCCAGCGCAGACCTGAGGGGCAGAGGAGCCTGGTGAGGTGCAGGCTGAGCCTGCCTTGCCCTGGGCTCGAGCAGCCAGCAAAAAGGCCGGACTGATCAGATCCCCACAAAGTAAAACCCACCATGCAAAGTCCAGTGCTGCTCACTGGGGGAGAGGGGAAGTGATGTTCTCACCTTGGGCTGCACCAGCATCACCCCACTGGCCCAGCCCCAGGCTCAGCAGCCACAGAGGGACAGCCAGACCCCAGCTCCCAACAGAGGACACCTGCCTGCAGGGACTGGGCTGAGGGACCACAAGAAGCTGCCTGTGGCCTCCAGCAGCTGCACCCCTGCCATGCCCTGCACATCTTCCTGCCACACATCCCCATCCCGCGCAGCCTCCCAGGGCTCTGTGTGCCCACCAGCACTCCAGCAATCCCTGAGCAAGGAGCTTGCTGTGACAGGAGCTGCACAAATCCCAAATCCATTCCCATCCCCCAGGAGCCAGCAGCCACCCAGCCAGGTCCCGCTGCAAAACAAGTGATGTCAGGTGGCAGCACTGCCAGGCACAGCAGCTGGAAGAGCTGTGCTGCCATCCCAGAGGACAGCAGTGGTCAAACCCCTCCCTGGCAGCAGCTGCCCCCTCCCAAAATCCGCTGCTCTCCGGGGCAGCCTCGCTGCTTGATGAATTTTGGCGTTGCAGCAGCAGCGTCTCAGGGGGCCCAGCCTGCGCACGCCAGAGCTGGACTGACCCATGTCAGAGGTGATTAATTTATCAGGCTTTTGGCACCCACCGCTCCCCGCCAGAAAAACAATATCCCAAATTCCAGGCCCTCCCGCCCAGCAGATGTGTCTGTGGCCAGGGCGGCCGTTCCAGCCCAGCTCGCAGGAGCTGCTGCAGGGATGCAGCACCCGAGGCTCCCGTGGTGAATTCTCACAGGGATCCACGGGAGAGCCTCCTCCAGGACCAGAACCTGGCTTGTACTGGGCTGTCACCCCGCTGGGTCCAGCCTCTCCCCCTGTCTGTGCTGCCAGGCCACTGAGGAGGAGCAGGATGGGTGCTCAGTGATGATGGGGATGTCACCTCAGCCAGCCCTCCAGCCCAGGATGAGCAGCACCATCGTGTCACAGCACTCTGCAGCCCTTGGAGCATGTCTGGGTTTGAACCAAGCAAGCACTGATTCAAGCCTAATTAAATTAGCATTAATCTGTTATCATCAGGAAAACAGGCCAGGCCTTGAAGGGACAGATTAACAAAGTTGTTGTCGTTAGTGGAGAGGGTCAGAGGACTGGGATGGGGCACAGCATTGCTGGGGGTGCTTATTGAGCCCTGAACTCTCCATCCCTGCCTCTATCAGTGTTTAAAGCAGGAAATCAAGAGGGCAGTGATATCATTCAGATGCTGCAGAGCACTTGGGTGGTGGACAGCCAAAAAATGGGAGATTTTTCATCCTCTCCCCCCACTCCACTGCCTCCCCCGAGGAGGGATGAGAGCCCCTTTGGAGCACAGGAGCAGCCAGTCCCTCTGCCTCCCAGCACTGGCCACGGGGAGACCTGCTCCTGGCCCAGCTCTGAGCTCACCCTGACGTCAGGGCGAGGGGTAGAGAGGGGGGGACACGGGCAAATGGCCAATTATTTATCCCCAGAAGGTCACCGAGCACCTTGGAGGGGGCTGGAGCTGGATCCCCACGGCCCGGAGGGGGCCAGCGCCTCCTCGAAGGACACTTTTCACAATTCATCTCATTTGCTCGCTGTGGCATTTTCATCACGGTAGTTCGACTTATGCAATTACATAAAAAACATCTAATGAAATCTCGGTGACACAAAACATGAACGTTTATATTGGCCTCCCCGTGCCGCGGAGTTGATTTTGGCCGGGCTGTCCAGACAGACATTCTGCATTCTTCAGAGATTAAGCACTGAAAACGCTCCGGAGAAACGCAGCTGCCCGCTCCCCCTGCAGCCGCGCCGCTAATTCCAACCACATGCTGGCCGGCCGGGAAAAGGGAACGAGTCCCTTCCAAACACACGGGCACCCCCGGGACCCTGCCCAGCACCCCCAGTGCATCCCGACATGGGTGTCCCTAAATAAACAGCGACGAGAGGCTGAGAGCTTGGCGGAGAGCGGGTATAAATAAGTGGGATTGTCACGGGTAATTCGGAGTCGGGAGCCCGACCACACCTCGCTGGGTTATCAACCAGCCCCCAGAAGACATCGGTGAGCCCCAGAGGCTCCGGGCAATGGAAGCCTCATCCTGGTTTGGTTGCCACCTCCCCATTTTAAAAATTCTTCTGTCTCACATTAACATTAAGCTGATCTTTAAAATAAAGGAAAAAGAAAGGGAGGGTGAGGCGTGGAGGGCAGGGAGTTTGTCCTCAGCTGTGCACGGGAAGCTGGGCAAGGGGTGCCAGCCCTTGGGGTGGGGACAAGGGGAGCACATACCCCATCCTGGCATTGCCACATCACCCCTCAGGTGTGAGGGAGCCCTGAGCTGCCCCCGAGCCACAAACAGGTGCCACTGGGTGATGCAGCTTGTGGATGGCCACAGCGCTGATGAGCAGAGTCACTTTGTTGTCACCAGCCACCACAAATGGCTCTCACCACGGCCATTCCTGTGTTTTAGGGTTCAGAGCAGCGATTCCACTGCAAATCCCCATCTCTGTGCCTGTTGTATCCTGAGGAATGCAGCTCATCCGTGGGCCTGTCACAGCAGGTGACACCACCAGAGCAAAAGCCACTGCAGCAGTGTTTGCAGAGCTCCAAACCCTGCACAAGCCCTCACTGGTGTCCCAGGACAAAGCAGGGCAGATCCCAGCTCATGCCACCAGCAATTTCTCCAAGTATTTGTATAAGGGACAGGGACCAGCACTGGCTCACTCAGATGTGGCCACCAGGCTCCTGCCCCACCCCACTGACCACAGCTGGAGCTTTTGGAAAGCCCCACACTGTCCCTTTTGTGACAACAGAGTGTCCCACCAGCCCCAGTCCCTCGACCAGTGCCCTCATCTGAAGGGCAGAAAATTTTGACATCCTACAAACCATGGGCAAAACAAGATGAAACTGCAGCTGGCCCTGGTCCTGCTGGGGGGTGGGAGGGACCCAGCAGTGACAAGGGGGGGGTCAGTGAGCAGCACCCCCTCCCCTGGGCAGCAGCCAGGGCTCACACGGGATATCTGCAAAGGCTCTGGTTTTATCGCCCTGCACGGAAGGATGAGGAAAGGCTGGAGGGGGAAACAAGGAGAGGAAAAATAGCCCCTTATTCCACTTTCATCAAGGAAGCATCCAGCCGTCCAAAAAATTTAATGTCATATTTTAGCAAGAAAAACAGCTGTTGTGGTACTTTAAGGCCCAGCATATTTTGGCCAGAGCTGCATGTTGTGGATATTGGCTGAGTCAAGGTTAGCTGTTAAAAGGCAGAAATTCTAGACCCATATGAAGAAACATCGCGTTCCTCTATATTCAGATAATATTTACTTCCAAGCCTGTTTTGTTTTGTTTTCTTCTCCCTCCTGGAGCGAGGCCTGGCCCTGGGGCTGTGGCTGCCCTTGGCATCGCTGCTCCCTGGGCAGGACAGAGCAGTTTGGGGTGATGGGAACAATGGGAAAAGCAAGGGAGGCTCTGCCTGGCACCTCATCCTTGAGCTTCACCCTCTGATTTTCAGCCCTGCCAGGCTTTGTTTGAGCCTTGCCCAGTGCACAGGGACAGAGAGAGGGACAGGAGCTGGGATGGAAGTGGTGGGTCCATCCCAGCAGCACAGGCACTGACAGGGGGTCAGTCATGTCCCCATGGTGCCACAGCAAGGATGGGGACACTGAAGATGCCACTGGTCCTATGGCACAGCAGCCACAGGCCTTTCACCACTCAGTTTGAGTCAAACTTTCATTCCTCCCTAGGAGGAAAGATGCCACCAAATCCATGGCAGGAAAAGGGGGAGCAAGATCCTATACCATCAGTCCCCCACTCCCCAGGAGGGGCAGCTCTAACTGCCAATATTAACCCTATAAAAATTTAGTGTAATTTTAACACAGTGTTTTGCAGCTCTATATTTTTGTATCTCTGTTCTGTCAGAACAAATCTATTTCTAAGTTGTCACCCATTTAAACACCTATCTCCAGTGCTGGCCCCCAAAGTGGGGGACAGGTCTGTCCTACCCAAAGGTCTTTGTGAAACAGTTCCTTCCAGCTCCCACCTGTGCTGTGAGAGCAAATAGAGCTCCTGTGGTGAGCAAGGTGGGGCAGGGGTGAATTTCTACTGGAAATTAAACCCAAAAACCCAAAAAGAGGCCTTGGAGCCCCCAGTCCCATGCGAGCACTGTGCCACCCAGGCTGGAAGTGACTCATCTTCTCATAAAGCTGGTTTGCTAAGGAAGAAAGAAAAGCCTTTGCCACGAAACAATTCCTCCGTGCCTGCCAAGCTCAGCAGGAGCAATCCACGCTGTCTCTGCTTCCCTGGAGCACCCCACTGTGGTGCCACCTTCAGAGCTGGACCCTCATGTCCCTGCAGCACCAGGGCTTTCCCCTCCACTTCCCACACCGTGCCACACCAAACCCTCACCACAGAGCCACCAAACACGGCCCCACATGGATCACTAAAGCCAGACGCCTGGAGAGGAAAGGCTGCGGGTGAAAAAAAAAGGGGGGAAAAAGAATTAAAAAAAAAAAAAAAATCCAAGGTGGAACCGCAATGTTTATAAAATGGGTCACTGAATTATACATAAAAATATTTTCCTTGTGGATGCAATTACTTCCTGGACTTGTTATTCCACAGATGCTTAAGTTCGCCTCAAGCAGCTCCAATAAATGCTTTACAGTCTGCAAGATCAACAGTAGCAGCGCTGGAGCGGATTGAGCAGCGCTGGTTCAAATTTGTCAGAAAACCACACAGTGTTTTCATGCGCACGTTTTAGAAACCCAAACAAAACCATTCCCAACCGTCGTGCTCCCTTTCCTTACGCTTTTTAATGGCTTTCACATGAGCTCCTCCAGACATGGGCACAGCCCCAGGGGCTCCAAACACCCAAAAGGTGCAGGGAGCTCCCAGGAGGGGACAGGGACCGAGCAAGGGGTGACATCTCCCATCCCTGCTCCTGGATTTTCGCATCCCATCCTCCTGCAAGGTCTGGCTCACCCCTTAGGGACCCGAGGGGCAGAGGGATGTGCAAGGGGCTTAGGAGGCTTTCCCAAGGGAAATGAATTTTGGGGTCAGCCCTACCTGCAGTAGCTGAGGGCAGGTGACTGAGAGTTCAGGGGCTGCAGGGGACACGGGGCCTGTGGGGTTTAAAAGTGCAGGGACAACATCCCAACTGCAGCAAAGCTGGTGGGAAGGGAAAGGAGCTCCGTGGCATGGGCACATGGATCTGAGTTAACTCCCACGGCAAGGACACATTTTTTGTTTTCTTTCTCCTCTATGCAGTCACAAAATTGAAAGATATCAAAGTCATGAAGGTGCCTGAAGATTTTTCTAATGTACATAGTGCTCATCCTAAAGGCCCCTGAATAAAATCCTGGTGCACCATGAGCTTCCAAAATCTCCAATCCACTTTGGTTTAATTAAAGATATTTAGTGTCACTTTCAGTGATATTGAAGGGGAAAGCAATTGAAGGCTGGGGTGTTTGGGACAACCCAGGATCACAGAACAAGGCACTGTTGTGCCATTAAAATAATGTAATATTTGCCCAGAAATACTCAACAGTCACTGCAGGACTAACAGGTGGCTGTAACAAGATTATCCCATTCACAGATCAGCAGCGGGGCAGAAATGTGCTTTCAGGTCTCTGCTTTCACTCCAAATTTCATCCTCAAGATTTTCTGACAGCAGGATACACAGGTTAAAAGGTGCCTATAAAAATGGGCTTATCAGAAGCTCCTGATTCTTCTGCTTTGAGGTTGCAGCTGCCTCCCACTGGCCCTTGTATGGGAATCCCAGCTCATCTTGGCCTTTTTATAGGATACTGCAGCAGAGGGAGGGAGAAGGCACCATCAGGTCTGCCCAAAGTCTAAAATTAGCCACAAAATAATAATTTTTTAAAATTACCATTCCTGCCCTGGATCCCAGCCAGGGGACGGAGCAATTCAGGATATGGGGATGCAGCCACCAGCAAATGAGTGCAGGGTCCCAGTGCAAAACTGCAGGGAAATAGCTGGGAAAAGCAGAGGCCCTGCACCTTGCTCCTGGGGATGGTCCTGACAGGCTTGTAAATGCCAAGAGCATTTTTCTTCCCAAGGAAAAGCAGCACACAAAAGGTGCCCCACAGTATATGGGATTTCACCCCACCCAGCTCCAGGTCCCTAAGCCAGCAGTGCCCGGGTTGGAGGGATCAAGGTGTGACTGGGGGCGATGGGCAGGACAGAGCAGGGACAGGAGACCCCCGGGGGCAGCACAACATCGCACAGAGCATCCCACAGAATATCCCACAGAGAATCCCACAGAATATCCCACAGCATCCCACAGAGCATCCCACAGAATATCCCACAGAGCATCCCATAGAATATCTCACAGAGCATCCCACAGAGCATCCCACAGAATATCCCACAGATCATCCCACAGAGTATCCCACAGAATATCCCACAGATCATCCCACAGAGCATCCCACAGAGCATCCCACAGAATATCCCACAGATCATCCCACAGAATATCCCACAGAATATCCCACAGAGCACCCCAGAGAGAATCCCACAGACCGTCCCACAGAGTATCCCACAGACCATCCCACAGAGTATCCCACAGAATATCCTACAGAGTATCCCACAGAGTATCCCACAGATCATCCCACAGAGCACCCCTGGTACCCTGTGCCAGCCCCAACAGCAGACATGCAGCAGCTCTGGTGTCCCCAGCTCCGGTGTCCCCTGGGCTCTGTACCCCCACAGCCCCCTGTGTGCTCTCCCTGGCTGCTGGCACACTCCAACCCCTCTGTCCCACACCCTGGCACCCTCCACCCTCCCCAAGCCTCCTGATTTTGCCATTTGGAGCCGGGGCCGTGCTCCAATGTGTTCCTCATTAGGAGGGGCAGACAGCCCAGCTCGGGAGTCTGAGCCCTAATCTCCTTTCCAGTTGGGATCCGTCAGCAGATGTACAACAAGTGCTGGGATATTTTAGCGGGCATGTGTGGGACAGAGCCACTGGGTTTTTTTTTTTTCCAGCCAAGGGGGATGGATAAATGCCGTGGCTCGAGGCTGTGACGGGCAGCAGGTCCAGGGAAAGCAGCTCTGCTGTGGTTTATTTTACCAAGGGCTTTGTTGGAAGAAGTGGTGATGAAGTTAACAGCCTGCAAGCCATAATTGGCTCACATTAAAGCAAGGAAATGATATGTTTTGTTTTCCTCTTTTTCTATTTTTTTTTTCTTTTAAAGTCATATTAAACAGGCAAAACCCACACAGAGCCAAGGAAGGAGCAGGCAGCAGCTCTCAGGAATTTAGGGGGGAGATTTTTTGTCCCAAGTGTAAAGAAATCCAGTCCTTGCCATCAAATAAAAAGTAACTTCAACTTCAAAATACCCAACAGAAGTGGGCAAGGGAAGTGGGATCCAAAAAATCCAGGTTATGGCATCACAACAGGCACTGCTCCAAAGCCTGGCCCAGCAGCTCCAATGGGACAGAGTAAAAAAATAAATGTACTTAAAATTCTTCTTCAAATAATTTTATTTATCCCGCCACCTGCCAGCAAACACAGGGTGTCAAAAACCTTGCTGGTGCCTCTGGATGGGCAGAATATTTCTTGCACTTGTTCTTCAAATTCAATTTTTAGCCCCTGTGGCTGCACCCTGGATGTGGGCTGAGCCTGGCAGTGGCAGAATCATCGTCCCAAGGTCACAGGTCACCATCAGCCTCTCAAGCCTGCCCCAGAGACATCCCTGCAGGGATTCCCAGGGATGTACAGCCCTGTGCTCACCAAGTTTTCACCCAGCACCCAAACCCCATCCTGGCTCACACCAGGGCACCGAGAGCCATCAGGGCCCATCCCAGCTGGAAACAGCCACATCCCAGTGCTGGATTTTGTGGAAAATCCAAAAGCACCCCTGGGGACACCCAACCCTGTGTTTGTCACTTCACAGGTGACCCCAACCACAACATCCAGGCAAGGCAGGACAGATCCAAGGGGTGCAAGGACTTCCAGGGATCCCTTCCTTTCTCAGGAGCCACCACAGCCCTGGGGACATTCAGGATCCAGAAGAGTGTCCTGCCCTGACACTGCTCACACCCAAAACTGCCACAGAAGTCACAGTGAGTGACAAAGTCACCACATGGCATAGGAAGGGCTGGAATCCCACAACCTTTCCCCACGTGCCCTTTTTATCCACTGTCCCAGTTTCACTTGTACCCACAGCCACTGGAATTTGGTCACGAGACTTCATGTGACCTCAAAAAAAAAGTCCCACGGGCAGGTTAAAATATCCCACTTTTGGTACATCCCCCACCCAGCTGAAGGGCACACACACATCTTCCAGCTCATCCCAGCTCCTGGGTTAACCAGGTTGGAAGTGGGACACCAAAACCCCTCGCTCCAAGCATGGGCAGATGAACAACACTTCCACCTGCATGGCAACAAGGAAACCCCCCAAATTCAACCATTTTCTGACTTATAAACAACAGAAAACCCCAAATAACCTCAATGGGAAATTCAAACTTTGTTTGCAAATGTCATTTCCAAATGGCACATGAGAAATCACACTCGGACCCAGCCCTGCTGACAGGCAAATATTTATCCTCACAAAATTTCCACATAAACCCATCACTTTTGTCAGTAGGTCTGGACACTGTGAGAAGAGTGGGAAGGCAGGAATTGGGAAGCCAGGAGGCACAGGGAGCACCAGCCCTGCCCAGCAGGTCAGAACCACAGTGAGCCCCTCTCAAATCCCTGCCAGCCTCATTCCGTGGCAAGATGCAGCTTTTTCCAAGGCATTCACAGCAAAGATTTAATATGATTTCAAAACTAGTTGCACCTTTTTTCCAATACATGCAGCTCATGCCAGCCTCTCTTCCCAAAACCTGCAGCACTCCATCATTCAGCTCCGTGTTGGAGCCGGGAGGATCCTGTCCCACACACATTTCTCAGTCTATCAGGCAGAGTTATTCCTCTGCTCTGTGCTTGGATACTTACAAAGCCATTACCATCCCTCGCATGCACATCCATCATCAGGCCTTCAAACTCCAGAAAGCCCCAAAAAACTATTTTCCACTCACCATGCAGCCTGCCAGGCTCTGTTCTTCTACTCTGCGTTCCTTCATCCATCGAAAGGCGTTTCAGCAAGTCCGGAGTCCAACAAAACAAACAGATGGCAGCCTGAAAGGTGGTGATTTTCTCCTCTGTGGGGGGAGTGGGGTGAAGGATTCAGCCTGGGAAGAGCTGAGCTCTGTCTGCCTGCTTGGAAAAGCTAACCTGGGCTCCAGGTGCTGATGCCCACGGGGAGCTGGGGGTGCAGGCGTTGTTTTCCAAAGCCGTGGGGTTTTTGGAAAGCTGTGGGAGGAGCAGCTGGAGCTGCTTCCTGAGCTGGGAGTCCCCCAGTGCCACCACCCAGGGGTGTATCCAACACCAGGCCAGACCCCACCAAGCACCCACCTTCACCCCATGTGTCCCCAGCAGCCACCAGCCACCTCCTGCACGGCTCTGCAAACCCAGCACACGCTGATTTGCAAGGAGAAACTTCATCACTTCATCTGCAGCACCCTGAGGGCTCTTCAACAGCTCCCCAAAATCACCCACTCAGCAGCACCATGCTGCAAAACCCCAGCTCTGCTCCAGCCTCAGGATGTGGGGGATGCAGAGAGAACCATCCCTGCCCCAGCCCAGGGCAAACCAGCCCCAGGGCTGCCCCGACCCAGCACAGACACCGGGCGTTCTTCCATCCTCACCCAGCACTCACCAGCTCAGACTCACAGCAAGATTTATGAAAGGATGTGGCCAGATGAGCGATAGAGATGGATAGCCCCGAGGAGTGACTGATTTCTCCCTTACAAGAGGGATAGAAATTAATTTATGAATTGGGTTAGTTGAGTTGCCAAGTGGCTTTGATGCTGGTTATTTTTTTGCATATGTTCGTGATCTATCTCCCAGCTGTCGGGGGGGAGGAAGGTCCTGGGGAGCTGGAGCAATGCATCACTCAGCCGAGGCAGCCAACAGCTCTCAACAAAACCAGATCACCCTTTAATCAGCCAGGGCTTGCTCTGCTTTCCCAAAATGGGCACCTCAGCCTTCCCCAGTTCACCCTGGAGCTGTTATTTGCTGCAGACATGCAGGACCCCCTTCCATGTGATGATGGCTAAGCACAGCCCACCAGAGACAGCGCTGCCACTGAGTCTGCTTGCACCTTACCCACCCCTTGTCTGTTTGGGGAGAACTGGAGCAAGGTGGTGGATCCTTTATTCTGCACCAAAAAAGCACTTTTATTATTAAAAAAAGAACATAGGGAAGAGCGAGGATGTGCTGCAAGGACCTGTTCCACCACACCCAAGGAACCCCCTTCCCTCAGGGGACACCCAGGGACAGATTTGCCCACGGGCTCAGCCCCGAGCCAAGAGCAGCACAGACAGCAGCTCCCCCTGAGCTTCCCTTACAGGTGCTTGGAGAGTTTTCAAGACACAAAGCAATTTCCTGCTTGAAGCAGTTGACAAATCTGTACAGAAACTGGAGAACCCTCTGTGTTTCAGGGATGGATGCTGCAAAATCATGTAGTGGAAGGCAGCCCAAATTCATGGAGCAAAGTGCAAGTAAGGGAGGAAACTCGTGGTGTTTAGTCCCGGGCACAGGGACCAGCTCCAGGTCTGTTGTGACTTCCCTTCTCAGACAAAACAAAGCTGGAAATTTTTTGGGTGAGTTGTCCTGCCCACCCTTCTGTCCCCCCAATCCATGACCTTTCTTCCTACGGGGAAATCAGAGCCCCGAGTGCCTGAGTCAGCTGTAAATCCCCTGCAGGATCAGACGTAAAGGCAGCTCTTGGTGGTTGCAGAAGTGGAACCAGTTTGCACGGAGGGAAGACACAGCAGCTCCTGAGGTGTCACTGCAGCTCCCACGCAGGCTTGGAGGTGCAGAAACCATCCACGTGTTCCAAAAAAGCACCAGGGGCCAAGGGGAATGATGGAAACAAGAGGAGCACTGCAGTAGTTTGGGGAAATAGAGATTTTGCTAATTAAATCCAAGTGGCTTTGGGTTCAGAGGTAGCAAAGCTCGAACTAAGCCCTTTCCTACAGCACGAGTTTGGACCTGCAGATGTCCCAGCACAACGCTGCCCACAGAGCCCTGAGGGGTTGAGGGGATCAGGGTGAGGGGTCAAATGCAGCCATGGGCAGCCTGGGGCCCACCCACTGTGGCAGAGATGCCGCCCTCCCCTTTTCCATCCTCATCACTGCTCTTCATCCCCATCCCCTGCTCATTGTGCCCACTCCATGTTGACCTCCCTCTGCTTTCCTCTTCTTTCTCTTGCCCACCTCTGCTCCACACTGAAAGCCCTTTCCCAGGGTGGCTCTGGAGGTTCCCACAGGTGGAATTTTCCCTTGTAAATAGAAGCAGCACTGGTCCAGTCTGACTTGTACCAGTTCCTCAACGAGACAGACGTGGCCTTAGCAAAGGGACGTTTGTGCTGGTGAACACAGCCCTGTGAGGACCATCCCTGCAAGTGTCACTGCAGTGGGAGGGTTTGGTGTCCCAGGGTGGAGACTGCAGGACACCTCTGCCACCATCACTGTCACCCCCTGGCTCTCCTCCTGCTGCTTTTCCGGGTCCCCCCCAGTTTCCTGCTGAGGGGCAGCCGGGTGTAAACTCACGAGGCACAGATTTCTCTGATTAGGCAAAGCCGGGCAAAGCCTCTCCCCTTTCGCTTTCAGCTGCCTCTTCCCCTTCCCCCGGGCAGCCCCAGCATCCGCCCCGAGCGCAGCAGCCCCGGCACGGCCATGGAGAGCGGGGACCGCGAGCCCCTGGTGAGGAAAGCGAGCTCCTCGTACCGCACCTTCCCCGACAGCACTGCCAGGAGGCTCGACAAGGAGTACCTGAGGTGAGGACCAGCCTGGGGCAGCAGGGTGGGCAGAGGTTGGGCTGTGCCCCCCATCCCCAGGGCAGTGGGGCAAAGAGTTGTTCCATATTCCTGCCGTTCCTGAGTTGTTTTGAGACATGATCTCATGGTGCCCAAGGTGGCTGGATGAGCCCACTTGGAAGAGTGATGGGTTTGTGTGGCTCCTATGGGGGCATGAGGTCCTGCTGGGGGGCACGGGGGCTTTGAAAGAACTTTTCCCTTGCTCTGCTGGGATGACCCGGCTGCCTCCGGGTCCGTGATGCCACCCAGCTCCAGCTTCTGCATTTCTTGCTTTGTTGAACCCCCTGAAAACTGCCTGGCACAGAGAGAAGCATCAGTGGAGCAGGAGCTCGGAGAATCCCCACCAGCCTGGGGCTATGCAGGGCCATTCCCTGGGAGAATCTCTCCGTGGCTGTCACCAGAGCCTCGGCAAAGGTTGGGGGAAGCAGGGTTTAAATTTCTGCTGGCACCCAGCTCATCCGTGTCTCTCCGTGCCTCCCTCAGGAGCCTCCACAACAAGCGGCTCTACCTGGCTGTGTTCGCCGCTGTCCTGGGCAACTTCAGCTTTGGCTTCGCCCTGGTTTATCCCTCCCCCGTCATCCCTGTCCTGGAGGCTCATCCCAGCCCTGCGCTGAGGCTGGACCAGCACACTGCGCCCTGGTTCGGGGTAAGGAGATGGGAGGACAGGATGGGGCAGAGCCAGGGGATGCCCAGGGGGATGCCCGGGGGGATGCCCGGCTCACACAGAGCCCTGGTTCGGGGTAATGAGATGGGAGGACAGGATGGGGCAGAGTCGGGAGATGCCCAGGGGGATGCCCGGGGGGATGCCAGGCTCACACAGAGCCCTGGTTCGGGGTAATGAGATGGGAGGACAGGATGGGGCAGAGTTGGGAGATGCCCAGGGGGATGCCCAGGAGGATGCCCGGCTCACACAGCCCCTCTGCATGCCCCGCAGTCGGTGTTCACGCTGGGAGCGGCGGCGGGCGGGCTCAGCACGATGCTGCTCAACGACTGCCTGGGCCGCAAGCTGAGCATCATGTTCTCGGCTCTGCCCTCGGCGCTGGGGTACGCGCTGCTGGCCGGAGCCCAGGGCCTCTGGATGCTGCTGCTGGGCCGGGTGCTGACGGGCTATGCCGGAGGAGTGACCTCCGCCTCCATCCCGGTAACGTGCCAGGGGAATGCAGGGCAGGAGGTGCTGGGGGTGGGCTGGGGGTTGCAGGGCAGGAGGTGCTGTGGTGCCCTGGGTGAGCTGGGGGATGATGCTGGGGCATTTCGGTGGCATCAGCAGAGCCCCAGGGCTGTGTCTGGGCGAGTGGGGATGGGGAGGATGTACCCGCTCAGCCGCCCTGGCATTGCCAGCCGAGTTGAGCCCGTTGGTGCCGGACTTCCTCGCCTGCAGGAAAGACAAGGCAGGTCCTCAGCTCCTGCTCCTCCCAGCAGTTATTTCCTCCCAAACACCACCCTCGTGTTTCACACAGAGGGCAAGGAAGGAGTTGAGTAACACCAGAGCAGCACTTTCCAGTAACCACTGGAACACTTCTCCCTGACTGGGGGAGGAGGGCAGTGGTGGTGCCGGCCAGGCTGTCCTCTCCCGGGCCAGATGGACCCTCGGGTCCCCAACCCGAGAGGGCAATTCCCCAGCAATCCGGGTTTCCTCTGGTCACAGGGTGTGACAGAGGTGACAGAGGGCAGGAGCAGCGGGTGACAAGGGCGTGTTGCAGCTCTGTCAAGTGTGTGTTGTCCCTGTCCAGGTTTACATCTCGGAGATCTCTCACCCGGGGGTCAGGGGGATGCTGGGTGCCTGTCCCCAGATCATGGCAGTCCTGGGCTCCCTCGTCCTGTATGCACTGGGCAAGTATCGCTGTGGGGTGCAGGGCAAGACTGTGGGGAGGGGGAGTTTAAAATAAACAACTTTCTCAGCAAGGTGAGGGCTTGTTCCCCTCGTGCCCAGCACCACATCTGTGCTGAGGGGGCTGGACAGGGTCATTCTTGCCCCTTGCCCTGGTGTGTGTGCTCTGAGGGATGAATCCATAGCCCACATGGACCTGTGGCTATTGCTGTGCCTGCAAATCCAGGTCCTGATGAGATTTTGCCAGGGCTGAAGGGCAGCACACAGTGATACCTGTGTGCATCACCTCCCAGCACATAATCTGGTTTCTGCAGGATCTTGCTGGATACTCTCAGATTTGCAGGAATTTCCCCATATCATACTACTGGAAATGCTGCTGTAATGCTGAGGAGAGAATACATTTGAAATCTTTTTTACTATTGCTACTATTTTTCCTGCTGGGTTTATTAAATGAAATCATTGGGGTTCCCAGGTGGAGGCAAGGCCAGGACACCCATTCCTGAGTGTTTTCTCCCTAACTGTGCTGCTCTGGCAGGGCTGGTCCTGGACTGGCGCTGGCTGGCCGTGGCCGGGGAGGTGCCGGTGCTTGCCATGATCCTCCTGCTCTGCTTCATGCCCAACTCGCCCCGGTTCCTGCTCTCCCAGGGCAAGGAGGAGGAGGCCCTGGGCTCCCTGTGCTGGCTGCGGGGTGAGGACACAGATTATGCCCGGGAGTACGAGCAGATCAAGGACAGTGTGAGGAAGCAGGTGAGGAAGCTCAGCATGGGGAGATGTAACATGAAAACTGCAAAATCCATCCCCTGGGTTACTCCTGAGCCACCCTCTGGACGCCAGGTGGTTCCCAGAGGTGTTCTCACTTTGTGTTCCTGCCTTTGTCCCCTCCAGAGCCGTCGGGTTTCCTGTGCTGAGCTCAAGGACCCCTTCCTTTACAAGCCCATCCTGATTGCAGGGGGAATGAGGTTCCTGCAGCAGCTCTCGGGGGTCACCTGCATCCTCGTGTACCTGCAGCCAATATTCAAGAAAACATCTGTCATCCTGGTGAGCCCTGTGGTTCAGCTCCTGCCAGGGCTGCCTGGGTCTTCAGTGAGGGTTTCCAATTGCTCCCAGTTCCCTACAGACATAAAACCCTTTTTTTTTTTTTAAAGGAGCTGCCCTGTAAAAGGCTGGGGGAGGATGGGGAGCAGGACTGGCCCCATTGCCTCCCTGCTCCTCCTCTGAGTTCCAGGCTCACCATCTCCAGTCTCCTACGGGGACAACAGCCTTGGCCAAGTCATCAGCAGCTGTAGGAACCTGCCCCTTCCCCCAGCTCAGCTTCCCCATGGGTTTTTTTGCAGAAACCAGAGTATGATGCAGCTCTGGTTGGCCTGGTACGTCTGTCTGCGGTGGCCATCGCTGCTGTGTCGATGGACAAAGCTGGGAGGAAGATTCTCCTTTTTGTGTCAGGTATGGCTCTCTCCACTTCCCCCACTCTCTTCCCAAAGGAAGCTCTTACTGAAGGATTTCCAGGAGCTCTGCAAGTGTGCAGGAGTGGAAACTTCAGCCCTACAGTGCTCAGGAAGGGAGGCAGGAATGTCTCTTCCCCTTGGTGGTGGTTCAGCTCCTCAGCAGGGGCATTCCCAGGAGCCTGGCATGGAGAGGATCACTCACCCATCACTCTCACTGTGCTGCTGCCTCTCTCCACAGCTGCTGTCATGTTGGCCTCCAACCTGACCATGGGGCTCTACATCCACTTCGTGCCAGCTTCTCAAAACGGCACCGTGGCCAACACGACCCTGGTGAGCTCTGCCGACCTCCCTGCTGGGCCAACAAACTACATCACCCTCATCCCCCTCCTGGCAACCATGTTCTTCATCATGGGTAGGTGCAGAGAGCACAGGACTGGCCACCAGCTGGGGGAGGATGCTTCTCATCCAAGGCAGGGTGATGTGGAGCAAGGAGATTGGGTTTGGAGCTGGGAGGAAGGCAGATGTCCCTGGAAAAGCAAGAAAAGTGGCATCTGCAGTCACTTTGAGGAGTGACATGAATGGGAGGGATAATGATTGCAGGGCAGGATTGCTCAGGGCTCTTCTGCACTGATCAGTGACCTTCAAAGCCTGACCCCCTTCCCCTCCTGCCCTGCAGGTTATGCCATGGGCTGGGGCCCCATCACTTGGCTGCTGATGTCGGAGATCCTCCCTCTCAAAGCCCGTGGGGTAGCCTCGGGGCTCTGTGTGGTGGTGAGCTGGCTGACAGCCTTCACCCTGACCCAGTTCTTCCTCCCAGTCGTGGTGAGTACTGCCCAGGGGTGTCCAGCAGCCCCTCCTCAGCTCCTCTCTGCACCAGCTCACTCCTGCTTTCTGCCCCGCTTTCCAGAACGCCTACGGCCTCGAGGTGCCCTTCCTGTTCTTCGCTGTCATCAGCGCTGGGAACATCTTATTCACAGGCTGCTGTGTCCCTGAAACCAAAGGCAGGTCCCTGGAGCATATTGAAGCCTTTTTCAGGACTGGCCGGAGGTCGTTCCTGAGGTAGGAGCTGCCCTTGCCCAGGCTGGAGGGCAAAGCAAACCCGTGCTGCTGCAAGTGGAGGCTGGAGCTCCCCGTGGGAGAGGAAGGGGCAGCAATGATCGTCTTGCTCCGGCTGTAGAAGTTGCCAGCTGGAACTTTACCTTCTCTTCCTGTCACCCAACACTACCTGTTGCTCTCTGCACAACCTGTCAGTCCTTGGGCTGTCAAACCCAAGGGTCAGGCTGGAGATAAAGGTGTCCTGGAAGAATAATGGTGTGGCTGTGGACAGGAGACCATGGCTGTCCTTTGCTCAGCAGCCTGAGAGTCTGAGGGCTTGGCTGGAGCTGAGTTGACAGCTGGAGCCGTTCTGGCAAAATCTCATCATGTAACTGCGAGAATAAAACAGTTTTGCCTCCAAGTGCAAGACATTGCCTTGATTTGCAGAGAAGGGAGGGATGGGAGAGGCAGAGCAGGACTGTGACAAGGGCACCACGGCAGCTCCCCAGAGGAGTCTCAGGCATTCAAGAACTGTGAAAGAGGCAGAGCCAGATCTTTTGTATAAAAAGCTGCCACGTTTTATTGCTCTAAAAACACACATTACACTAGAAGCCTAATGAACAAGACCAAATACAGTTCACAAAGAAAACCCAGGACAAAAGAATGGGAACAGACAAACATTCAGCTGTAGTGCAAGTGATTCCCTGTGGGAAAGACACAGAGAGTACTGACAACACTTTGTGCTGGGGTGGGGTTTGACCCACCCACAAAGAGGGGGGTGGATGTGCCTCCACCTCCATCACTTTGAGATTTCAACTGCATAGTTAGTAGCGAATCAGTCTTACCCCTTTCCTGTGTGTCCTGCAAGATTAAGAACTTTTTATCATTATTTTTTAGAGCTAACCCGAGGTAAGAGGGCTGCAGGAGGTGCTTATGGCTGTGAGGAACAAATGGCCTTGCTCAGTCCAACCTGACTCCTCCCAAAAGGGCAGAAGCACAAAAGCTGAGCCGGGACATGATGTGCCCAAGCATTTGTCCAGGCTCCTGAAATGCCCTTGGCACCCTGAGGGTTATTCCTGGGATATTCAGCCTGCTGTCCCAAGGAAGCAGGGGATAAAACAGCATGTTTGAGCCAGCCCTCCAGATGTGCCAGCTGCCATTTTTGATCTCCTGCAGCAGGAGATGAGAAATCACCTAAGAGAAGATGTGCTTTATCACAGCATTAATTCAAAACAGCCTAGGACAGAGGGAGAGTGGTGGGCCAAAATAAAAAACACAGAAAACATTCAGTATTAAACCTACCCTTCGCTGCTGAGACCCTTTTCCAGAAAGATGTTCAGCCCTGGCTGGAACACAACTTTTTCTAAGCATGGCCTGACTACAAGAGGTCTCAAGGGCCTCTGGTTTCCACTGACCTTCTGAAGATCAGGATTTCTGGCAGCCCTGTGCTCGAGCATTCTCTTTCTCACATGGCTATGGACCAGGTCTTGATATCTTCACTTCAGTGAAACCCTTCCCTGAAGACAGTGGATGTTTTTTCCTGAGGAAAAAAAACGACAGAGATGAACTGAGCTTCCCAGGGCTCAGCCTAAGGAGGAAATGCCCCACTAGGAAATGAAGTTGGACTCTTCAGCTCCTGAGAGAACCTCACTGGAGCAGCGTTTTCTGGGTGACCTCCTTTCTTCAGCTCAGCAAGTCTGAGGGCTTTTGGAGTCTGAGAAATCACAGTGGCTCTTTCCAGAGGTAGAATGGTGTTTTTATTCACTGCACACACACAGAATCAATGGGTGTTACAAAAGCAGCTCCTGCCCAGAGCAGCGAGCTCTGCTCTGCCCCAGGGGACAGGGAGCTGCCATGCAGGGGTGGCAGAGGCAGGGAAGAGTGGCACAGTGCATTAGTGCTGCCCTGGTGACTGTGTGTGACAGGCCACTGCTCCCCAGGGCACTCTCAGTGCCAACACCTCGCTGTCCTCAGCGCATCACCCACCCCTGAGCCCTCCCATCATCTCCTGTCCAAGGTCTGGAGAGCAGAACCTGCTCCACAGAGCCCCTGTGGATCAGCCATCCAGCCTGGATGCACTCAGCAGGGGTTGGGTTGAGCCTCTGAAAGCTCCAGAGCAGGGTTTGAACTTCATTTGTCCTTGCACAGCTCCAAGCACCCCGAGGGTGCCTCTAAACACAACTAACAACCACCATGCACTGGCATTTAACTACAGTGATGCTACTACTCTAAAACTCCTTCCTATCTCCACCAAACAGGCTCACATGGAGGTGAGACCATCCACGGACTGTCACACAGCTCTTACACGCCATGGCTGCTGTCACCAAGCCTGCCTGCAATGATGGCAGTGTCTGGCTTGGCTCCAACTGCACCAGACAGCCGAAATTCCCAGGGGTTCCCACTCCAGACAGGTCCCTGTAGGAGTAACCACCCTTGGAGCACGGATCTGAGACACCTCCGGGTGTGACAGGCACAGACACTTCCAGCACTGTGGCCAAAGGCTCAGCTCTGTCAGGGCAGTCCCTAATGCCCATTTTCAGCTCGGGGCTGAGCTTTGCCACCCACTCGTGCTGGCAGATTGTTGCAGATTCTTCCTTTGCCTCAGCCCCGGGGTCAGAGCCTGCTGCCACAAAACACAGCGACAGCACTGCGGGGACTTCTGCCTCGGTGCCAGGGGAGCAGAGTGGACCCTGCCCGTGCCAAGGAGCCCTGCAGGTGGCCTGGAGCAGCCCCCATGGCAGGAGCAGTGACACATGAGGCCAGCGAGGGTCCCACCAGTTCTGTGCTTCCTCTGAGCCACCCTGGAAGCCTCAACCCTTGAGCTCTGCTTTGCCTTTCCCCTCCTGACACTAAAGCTACTGCAGAACTACTCACAGAGCAAAGCTGCCACTACCAGAGACATTGACATGCATCAGTCTGCAACATTCCTCTACTAAACACTACAGAACCCCCCACACCCCCCCGAAATCAGAGCACATGCCCATTGCTGAGGCAGGACTCTGCCCTTGCACCACCCAGAGGTTATTCCCACTGGAATATCCCACATTCCTCCTGCAGCATCCATCCCTGCAGCCCATGCATTGCATTCAGCACCAGGGATCAGCCAAGGGCTGGGGGCTCCAAACCAACACAGCTTTTATGGGAAAAAGCTGCTTTTATGGAAAAAAAATTCAGGCTGGTGGTGCCTGCTCTGCATCCCAGACAAGGGGTGTTGGAGCAATCCCAGCTCAAAGGCAGGAGGGAAAGGGGCTTTGCACAAAAAGGATGCCCACATCCAGCTGGAAATCCTGGCTGCTGGGAATCCTCACAGCTCCTGAGCTCCAGGGAAGAAGCAGCAGCTCACAGGAGCTGGCAGCTGAGGAAGGGCAGGGTGTAAGGAGAGTTTTCAGCATGGACAGACCCCTCTGACAGACAGCACCCAGCCTCCAGCTGCATTCCTCAGAGCACAGCACAACCCCTCTGTACCCAAGGATTCAAACAGGGACACAGAGTGCTGGTGGCTGTCCCAGCCCAGCAGTTACAGCCCAGTTTTCCTCCCTTCTCTCTCCCAGAACAGGGGGAAAACACAGTTTGTCAAGCCTGTGGCCCAGAGCAAGACAAAGGGGTCAAAGGACAACACACTTTTTTTTGAAGAGTCTGAGAAACCCTCTGAAGGCTGAAATTGGATTTTGCAGCAGCCAGGGCTGTCCCTGGGTTCAGAGACCCCTGGTGAAATGAGGCAGCCCTGTGAAGAACAGGAAACAGAGCACTCCTTTCTCCTATATCCAGAGAAAACGAGTCCCATCAAAATACTTAAATAACTAGAAATAAATTATTCCCCTTTTTCCAAATCAAGACAAAAAGTAACCATATAAAAATCAAATAAATTAAAATCCCCTGGACAAACTGTGATGAGAAGAAGGGGATCTAGAGTGAGCAGTTTTGTACTGCATGGTACAAAGCAAACAGAAAATACAATGTGAAAACCACAGAAAGAGCCTGGAATAGCAAATTAAAACATCCCAGCTGTCCACACTGAAATGGAGCAGCCTCCTCTCTGTTTGCACAGGGAGGATGTGCCACCTTCCCATATAAAAGCAGCTCAGGATTGATGCAAAAAACTACAAAAGACAAAGGCTGTACCAGGCAAGCACAGAGCAGGGCCCTCCACAGAGGGATGCAGGGAGGTAACAGCACAGTCCCAGGCTCACGAGGCAGGAATGTTCTTGCACATCAGTGACCCTCACACCAGCAAAAAGTCCCACTTGGCTCAAGGAACAACATCCTTTTCAGCTGAGGTCCAGCAAATATTGTTTCCCTTCTGCCCCAGTAAAAAGGTGAAGCTTAAGAAAAGTGCCCTTATTAAGACAAAGTAATTAATTCTTGTAATTCAAGTAAATCAGAGTAACTGCCTGCAGCTGCATCCAGAGGAAGCAGGGACTGTGCTCTGAAGGTTCCAGGATCTGCCCAGCAGCTCTGGCAGCTCCCCTGCAGAGATGGATTTTATCTTTAGGTGGGTTTTTGCTGGAAGTCCTTTCCTGTGCAGCAGTGCCTCCAGTGCCTGGGCCCATAATTAAAATAGTGGAAGAAGACCAAGCTTAAGCACCAGAGGGTTTGTAAAGCCTGATTTAGGTGCTGTACCTGGGAAGAGCCATCCCAGGGAGTGCTCCTAAACCTGCACTGGCAGGTCCTCTGTCCCTCCTCACCCATCCAGAGGGCAGACCCCAAAAGGGCACAAAAAAAAAAAACAAAAAAACAAAACAACAACAACAACAAAAAAAAACAACACCAAAAAAAAAAAAAAAAAGGCTAGGAAAGCAGCACTCAGAGAGCCAGCACCTCTGCAACAAAAAGAAAAAAAAAATTAACAAATGGGGCACTGTGAAATATTGGGATGAGGGTTGAGGAGAAGCAACGTGCTGAGGTCTGGCTGCTGGTGTGAGGAGAGGACACAGCCTGCCCCAGCCCCTGAGGTTTCCAGCTGCTGCAGCATCCAGGGAAATCGTGGTGTGGAGAGCACAGAGGGAAGGGCAGAGCAGATTTCCACATCTTCACCATCTCAGTGTCCAGGAGATGCTACCCCTGATGTGTCCTTCAGAGAGCCTGTCCCTCCAGGCTCCCCGTGAGCTTCTCTTCATCCATCTGCTTCTGCTGCTGGTGGATCCGGGCATAGGAAATGGCATCTCCCCTGTGGAGAGAAGGGACAGCACACTGGGGATGGCACAGACTGTCCCTGCTGGGCCTGGCTCTTGTGCCAAGGCATTCCAGGAGTCACACACACCACACCTGCCGGCTCTCTCCAACCTCCAACGCTGCTCTCTGCCCCACCCAACAAAAAGAAGAAGAGAGAAGAGAGAAGAAAGAAGAAAGGAGAAGAAAGAAGAAGAGAGAAGAGAGAAGAAAGAAGAAAGAAAAAAGAGGAAAGAAGAAAGGGACCCTCAGGACAACTTGGTCTGAACTCCCAAAACTCAGAGCTTCAGCAACCCCCGGGACCTTCCCTCGCAGGGCTCTGAGAGGAGGGAGATTTTCTCTGGCTGCATTTACACCTCAGCACGATTTGTGCGAGAGGAAAGCAGAGCCTTGGGACAAAGGCTGGAGCTCCATCTCCCCCTTCCCTGCCCTCCACAAGCAGCTGGATGTCCCTTACTTCTTCCCGAGGGCTGACAGACCGTAGAGCACGCCGGTGGCGAAGGCGATGGCGTTGCCGAAGAGCGTGGTCAGCGTCAGGCTGAGCATCACAGGGAACACGGCCATCCTGCAAGAGAGGGACAGCCCTCAGAGCCAGAACCCGCTCCCCAGGGGGATGCAGGGATGTTCTTTGCCCGGGATGTGGCCCCAGGGAGCCCCCAGGAGCATCCTCACCCGCAGTAGAACGCTGCTTTCTGCCACGCCCGCAGCCGGTCGGCCCTGGCGGACACGGCGTTGGCGAACTCGATGAACTGGCAGCAGAAAGGAGCCTCGCACAGGAACAGGATGAAGGCGTTGAGCCTCCAGAGAGAGCAGACCAGAGTTAATCCTGCCTCTGAATCGCCCAGGGTGGGGGTCAGCAGTGCCCCCCCGGTCCCACAGACTGCACACACTCCATGCTCCATGCAGGCGAAGGGATTGGACCTCGCTCTGCTCCCCCCACTTCTTGACTATAGAAGTGAAATTATCACTTCTTGATAAATTTTAATTTCCAAGTCCTTCTGCCCTAAACTTATTTTGGACAAGGGTATCTCAGTATATACCTAAAAATGCGTAAAGAAATAATATAAATAGAATAAAATTAACATCTCGACCTGCCTGATGGAGCAAGATCTGGCAATTCCCAGAGCCTGATGGATGTTCCACGCCCACCCACTGCCCAAGCAGGGCAGCTCTGCCCCCCTCAGTGGGGTCTGGTTAACATTACCTCCCTCCCAGCAGGAAAAGGAAAAGAAACCCTGCTCACATCATCCACACGCCAGCAGCAATGTTCAGGGGGTTGATGGTGACACAGTTCCAGAGACCAGCAAAGGCACAGGCTGCAAAGAAAGAGACTCTCAGTGACCACCATGACCAACCCTGTGATGCCTTTAGTTTTAAATTTTCCTGTTCTCCTTGGATGTGCTTTTCTGATGTGCTGGGGTGATGAAGACAGAACAATTCCTATTCTAGTTAAGAACTCAAGGACAGTTTCTCCAAACTTCAGGCCCTGAGCACAAACTCCGTGGAAAGGTGGAGGGTGGGTTCATGCAAATTAACCAGAACCTATAAAAGTGTAAGATTTTGTGACCAACCCCCTCCTTTCCTTCCATCTTGGAGCCATCCAGGCAGGGGCCACCACTGTGGCACTGACATTGCTGGGCTGTGGCTTTTGGAGGCCTCTCAATAAATACCCATTTTATTCTACTTAACTCTGTGTGCAACCTCTGTTCCAGCTCCTCAAGGCATCACCTGTATGCCCTTGGCCAGCACCTGTGGGCACTCCATGGTGGGTGGAAAGGTCTGGTGGCCCAAAAGGAGCCTGGAATGCAGGGAAGAGCCCTCCCCTGGTGTCCTTTTGCTCTGAGTGCTGTTCCAACATTGATTTCCCTCGTGCAGAACAACATTTGCTTCTACAGGACGTGCAGCTGCATTTTATGTGCCAAGGAATGACCACTGCTTTGTCCCAGGGTAGACAAGCAGTGCCAGCAGGTTCCACCTCTGAGCAGCACAGGGCAAGTTCAGCAAAAACATGACTTGCACACAGGCAAATAATAAATAGAGCAGAGGTGAACCCAGCCCCTGCCACTCACTGCTGGGTCTGTGCAGCTCCACCAGAGATGGGCAGAAAAAAAGAGCCAAGCTTGGGTCTCCATTAATACAGAAGGAAGTGAATAAAGCCCAAAATAACCCCAGTGCTCTGTAACTCAGGGAGAGGAACCAGGCAGCAGCGACTGAGCTGAGCTGCATCCACCTCCTTGCTGCCTCATTAAACTTGCAGAGTGTTCCTGGCACCTGATACTGCCCTTCCCTCTGCCAGTGCCAGAGCTGGCACCAGGAACTCGAGCCCAGGTGAGAGGGCAGGAGACACACACTCAGTAAACAACTTCACACTGCAGAACTCCAGCTCAAATTAGTTCTAGAGCCTCTAAAGGCTGTCTTGGGGATGATGGAGAGCGGCAGAGTCCCTCTCTGAGGATGGGACCAGCCCTGGATTGAGGATTTTGGGTGTCTGCTAAGGGGATGCTCGAGCAGCTCTGACCTTCAAAAGCCTGGCACATGCTTGCAAGGTTTCTTTTAAGCAGTCACTGCTGAATCCTCAAAGTTCCTTTAAAAATAGTTATCCTTGTTTACCAGGCTGGGAAGCAGAATTGCAGGCAGTGACAGGACAGATTGAAGGTCATCCCATGAGCAAACGACCTCCTGGTCTTAGGAAACACCAAAAACCTTTAATTTTTAACACTTCCTAAAACTAATTCCACAGGACCCAAAGTCTTCTGGAGAGTCCTGCAAGAACAAGATCAGCTAGCAGAGGGGATGTGCCAGAGGATGTGCTAATATCCGTGCTCCAAGGACACTTCTGATCCTCCCATCCCACAGGGACTGTGTCAGTGTCCCCACCCTGCAGGGGAAACTGAGGCACCGGCTTGGGATGATCACACATGCAAACAGCTGAAGAGGAGAATGGCAAACAGGACTGCTGGGAGCTGTGGGCAGCATGGAGAGCAGGGCACAGGACAGGGGGCTCCAATTCCCTGTGACCACCAAACCCCTGGATGCAGATGGAAGAGGAGCTCAGGGGAAGAACCCCAGGCTTGTGGCACTCGTTGTCCCCCAGGAAAGAACATTCCTGACAATAATGCTGAGTGAACTCTCTGGCACTTTACAATTAGCAGAGCAGCAAAACCTCTCAGCTATCCCCAAAAACACAGCCAGGGTTGGGGCAGGACCCTGCCTTGCTGAGCAGTGTAGCAGAGCACAGAGGGCTGGGCACTTCCCAGCAGGTCTCCACCACACCACAAACCAAGGGAAGCAAAATGTTCTTTTCCAAGCAAGTTTTTTTTTTCCTAATCAAACCAACCAGGGGTTGTTTTGCCAGCTATCTGGTTTGGTTTTGTCCCCAAACACTCCAAAACAACCCTGCAGCAGTCCTGGCTCAGCAACCACCCCGGATGCCAGAGGACTAATGACCCAGGAAGCAGAGCTGAGCAAGCCCCACGTCAGCAGGAGCAGCAGGAAAGGAGTCAAAGGTTTGGGATCACAGGAGCACTGCCCCCAGAGCTGCTGCCAACAGCCACAGAGGCACAGAACAACTCAGTGACCTTGGGTCTCCTTTGCAGAGCTGCACATCCCAGAGCAGCCTGGTACACCCTTGTCCCACCTTGTCCTGCCTCAGGAGCTCGTCCCACCCCTGCCAAGCCAGAGATTTCTTTTTTAAATATTTTCTTTTAAACAGAGGTCTCACAACAGGGTTAAAACGCAGATAATGCTCAGTGGCACGTAAGCTATGGGAGACAGACAGTTCTGCCATTTGTTTAACTGCTGTCCCACCTCGAATCCCTGAGGAAGCACAAATAACTGGGAGCTAAAATGAGGGGGGAAGGACACCCTTCCCTACAAAGGCTCTATTCATTTCCAGCAGCTGGTCACTGTCCTCAACACAAGCCTATTTTTGCTCCTAGAGCGTTGTACAAAAGCCACAGACTCTCCTCGTCCCATTACAAACAGGAACACAAGGGAGAGAAGGGACTTGGCCAAGGTCACCAAGCCAGCGTGTGCAGGAGCCAGAAACGGATCCTGAACCTTGTCTGTCTGGTTCTTGCTCCAGCCCTTGGATTTTTCTGGCTGAAGCAAGCTGTGGCTGCAGGTGTTTGCATGTGGCAGATGTTGTCTGCTGGTCTCACCTCCACTAATGAAGTTTCTCTTCCTTTCTGAGGGAATTTTTCCTTCTGTTAGAAAGAACCCAGCCCTGCAGCAGCATTACAATCCAGTTGCTCACAATCCTTATAGATTAGTTCTGTTCTTTCACAGCGAGCTCTGAGAACAGCAGCAAACTCCAGCCTCGCTGGTTTATTCACCACCTTTTCTCCAAACCATCCACCTTCAACAAGGTGATGCTGAGCAAGGAGCATTTTGAAGAGGAATGTTGGTAGCACTGGGCACTGGTTGTTTTTTCCACAATCCCCCTTTTCCCTTCATAAGGAGAGTTTGTGCCTCATTCTCTGCCTGATAAAGAGACAGTCAGGGCTCCAGAGCCAGCTGTCACTCCCCAAATCTTTGGCAAACCCTGTTAAGAACCTGGCTCTTCTTCCAAAAGCTTCTCCCAGACTCACCCAAAGACATAAAACTCTCATCTTTCCTGTAAAAACAAGCCACGAGGTCGCAGAGCCGTGAACAAAAGGTTGGGAAAATAATCCAAGTATAATTCAGCTGCTTTGAAACACGAAGACAGAGAGGGGAAAAGAAGAAATTTGCGCTTTCAAGCCACTCAGGAGCTGCTGTAGCAGGAGGCACCAGCATGACCCACCAGCTCTTCACCCTCCATCCACATCACCCTGAGCTCTGCACGGGATAAAACTGCAGCAAAAGTGCCGAGGCTCCAGCTACAGCCACAGCCCGTGGGAAAGATGCTGCTCCTCTGAGCCCCCACCTGGGACCTGCTCCACAGATATTTCCCAGCTGGTTCTCCTGGCTGCTGGCCGGGCCAGGAGTGCAGGGGCCTCTGGCAGGGCACGGTGAGGCTGGGGGGGTTCAGCCCTGTGTGAGAGCAGTCCCACCAAATCCTGTCACACCTCCAGAATTTCAGCACCTAGCACATGGAACGGTGAGAGCAGCACATGTTTTACCAGCCTGGCCAAAAAAGGGATGTCAGGAGCCTGCCCAGTGATGCCACAGGGTGCAAATGTCAGCTCCAAAAACATCGTGGGGGTCGTGCAGCCCAGTGCCAAGGCAAAAGGCAGGCTTGGGAAGGGGCAGGGGGAGAAGGTGATCAGACACAAAGCTCCAGCTGATGGAATAAATCAGGACTGACTGCACTGGCTGAGAAACCCTCTTGTTTAACTTGAAGTCGTGGACCTGAAGCAGAAGAAATTCTCCATCCTGTGCTCTGCAGGAGATCAGACTAAGCGGTCATAACAGTCCCTCCTGCTTTTAAGAGCTATTAATCTCTCCACAGAATGTAGCAAAACAGCACTCCAGGACAGGCTGATTTCTGGCAAAGTTGCTGAGACTCTTTCCCTGGGAAAATTTTTTTCAGCAGCAGGTAATTCTGAGCTCAGCCAACTCACTCTGCGTCTGCAGCTCCGTTCTCTGTGTCCTACCAAACCCCTTAAAAACACACAGCACAAACCAAAACCATTCTTCACCTTCAGTAAAAGCCAGGGACAGGCCTTCTGCAATCAGCAACAGGAGCAATGGGAAATATGCTCTGCCAGTCAGGATGGGGGGAAAAAACAAGTTATAAGCACCCAAAAGTCAAATAGGATAAACCAAACCCTGTGGCCACTCTCCCAGCCCTGACCTGAGCCTCCCTGAGCCTGGTGCTCATAGAAAAATCATCTAATTGACCTGCACCAGGGGCTCAGCTGCCAGGGAGTGCCATATCCAAGGAGAAACTCGGGCATTCACAGATTGCCCCGTGATGTCCCTGCTGCTGGATGCCAAAGTTCAGCAGGCTCGGCGAGCACAGAGCACACAGAGCCGAACCCAGGCACAGCCACCGCACTCCCTTCTGCCCCAAACACAGGGCTGACACCAACACATCACCCCCCAAAAAAAAAACCCTTCATGGCACAGCCTCCCCCCTGCACCCACAAAGGTGTCAGGACCCCGAGACGAGCTGTGTCACGCAGGAAGGGGATGCAGAGGGGAGGGGATACTCACACACGCCCCCGATGACCCCGGCAATCCTGCAGAGCCACCTGTACCACCAGGTCATGCCCTCGTCGGTGCCCGCTGCCTCGGGGGCTGCTGCCTCTGCTGGGAGCTGCTCATCCTGAGAGCTCATCTCCCTCCAGCTGCCGGGGGATGCTCAGAGCCCTGCCGCCCACCTGAGCCCCCCAGGTGTCACCCCCTGCTGCAGCCAGCCCAGGGGACAGCCCCTAAAGCCAGGCGTGGGCTCGTGTCGCCATGCAGGGCTGTGCCCCCCCAAGGGCTGACAATGGAGGGAAGCCTGGCTGCAGAGCGATGCCAGCGGGCCTGGAGCTGCTCCACTGCTGGATCGAGCTGCATTGTGGGTCCCCCCCGGCAGCAGGCAGGGCTTTGCCTTTGATGTCACTCGCATTAAAAGGCTGTGGGCAGAGCTCTGCTGGTTGTGTTCATCAGCACCGGCACAGCCGCACATCCCACGGCAGGCACGGCAGCTCTGGATGCCCTGGGAGCCACTGGGTGTTGTTATCCAGGGTTTGCTTTTCCACAGAGGGACACAGGAATCCTCACACTGACGGGAATCGAACGCTGTTGCAAAATTCTGCTCTCCAGATAAGAGGGTTTGCAGTCCCCTGATCTGGCTGGAATCAGGTTTTCTCCCTAGAAATGCGAGCAGAAGTGGCATTTTGCAAGTAGATGCCCCAGCTGGCGACCTGGTGGTGTCCAAATGGGACAGGGGAACACCCTGAACTCTCCTAAATGATGAAGGCAGCAGCTGCATTTTGTGCAGATGAACGTGGAACACAACCAGAGCCCAGCTCTGCACAGTCGATCTGGAACAATAAATAGCAGTGAGACTTGGGATCCAGAGCAGAGTGGGAAGACAGAGCCCATCTGCTAAAAGGTTACAAAAAAGGGATTAAGGAAAGGATGTCTTTTCATTACCATCTCCTGTCAGACAGGAAATGAAGGCCCAGGGCCTGCATCACCCACGCACTGCAGAGGGATAGCTGATGTATCCAGCTCCTCGAGGATCTCACTTCAGGAATCTATTTTCTGGCTCTTCCAGGAATGGGACGTAAATCTGGAGGCTGGCAAGCAAAAAACTCCAGGTTTAACCAGCAAAAAAACAGCTATTAATTAAGAAGAGCATTTGTGGTTGTAGAAGAATGTCAGAGAATCCAACTGAGAGAAAGCAGGAGCAGGGTTAAAGCTGCCCAGGCAGAGCCATTTATTGCATCCAGCGTGAAGAGCAAGTGCAGATGTGTCCAGCCAGGCTCCAGGTGCAGAAAAGACCCTTTAAGCAGTATATTGTGATTTTGAGGAGGATGACAGATTTGGACCAAAGTACAGCCCAGTGTTCAAGATACTAAAAAAAAAGAAATAACCTGAAAAATACATTTAAATGAAAGTTGTGCGAATATTTGCCACTGCTCTAAAATCCCTCTTCCTACCACAGCTTGTCCATGTAGCCTCCACCACAGTTCTTGTCAAATAAAGATACAGATTGATAGCACAGCTACTGTTCTTATCTGAGTAAGTCAGATCTGGCATCAAACCTGGCATTAAGAGACAGAATTCTTTTATTTTCTCACAGGAAAGAAGTGGTGGTAACACTGTCAGATATCCAATAGTGGAACCACAGAAAGGGTGGCTGGGGAGGGACCTCAGGATGTCATTTAGTCCTCCCACATAAAGCCAGCTGTCACCAGGGCTTGCCCAGTGCCTCAGTTCAGCCAGCTTCTGGAAACATTCAAGCTTTGAGTGACCTGTCCTAGAGTGGCACTGCCCACCCCACCCATCTCCTTGTGCTGGCAGTTTATCCTCATACACATCTTTGCCTTCTTTATTCCTTTCCAGGACCTCAGTTTTGAGGGGAATTTACAGTGCAAGAGAGGGAATTTAATGGCTAAAACATTAGTGGAACACCAAGGAATCAAATCACTCTCCTAAAGGGTCCCACCACATTACAGAGGCAGGACCTTGGCACTCCAGTGCCCAAGTCACCCCCTGCAGACATGTAAACTGCATTAACGGCAACCAAATCAGACAGAAAATCCATGAGGAAGATTTGCTAAATATTTGAGGGTTACATGTCTTTTGTATGATCTTTATCAAGACTGAGATCCCAAAGGAGTCCTCAGACATTGTTCTTACTCAACAGATGAGGAAGCAATTGCAAGAAGATTAAATGTGTGCTGTGAGCTGGCAGCAGTGACTAACTGGGCTTTTTCTCAGGACAGTGCTTTTATTTGGGTTCAATAGCATGATATTCAGCCCAGAAATGGGTTCTGTGATCCTTAACATTTTCATGGAATTCAATTTCAGCTTGGCTTCCTGTTGACTGCCAGAGGAATGGCTGCTGCCCATGGAACACCACTGTCTTCATGGTGCTGACATCTCGGACCTGCAGGAAGAAAAACCAAACCATTTTATCTCAGCAGGCTACACATGAAATAAGTACCTAAAAAACACTGGAGACTTGCAGATTGGTCACTCGGGGAAAAGCCGTGCTACAAAGGTTAGAAGAAATACAGCAGACATCAGAAATTCTCATTGCCATCTACATTTAACACAAGAGAGATCAGAGTCACTGATTTGTGACTGAACTGTGCAGCTGGGTGGAAATCTCTAACGGAGATGGGGCTTGTTCTCATCCAAATCATTCCAATCACCCCCCTGGGGGTGCTGCCTCCTCACCAGGATGTAGTTGAAGTGTGTCTGGTTGCCCTCAGGGCCCAGCTCAGTGCTGAGGGCACGGATGGAGATGCGCTGCCGTGGTGCCACCGTGATGAAAGTCCGGCACACGACCTCCTGCCTCTCCTCAGGCAACTGCACAGGATTCACGATTTCACCCTGGGGGCCAAACAGCTGCTGGTCACAGTCTGACAGGGCAAAGGGAGAAGAGAAAATGGCTTAGAGAAGTATCCGGCACCTCTAAGAAAGAAAACATTTCAATTAAACACAGGCACAACAGTTTCTTTAAGGATTTTCATCTGGGAACCTCGAAGCATCTGCAAACACCTGTGGAGGGGTTGCTTTAAAATAAAAGAGGAGTCCACAATTAATACTGATTCCAACACTCCTCAAGAAGGGGATTGTTAGTTGCTAAAATTGAAGCAAAGTTTCCATAGACTTACATAGGCAAGCACCATTCATGGAACTCTGTGGGTCTTAATCTAAAGCAAGAGCAAAGCTTTCAGTACAGTACCTTGGTAATATTTTTTGGCTGCAGTTCTGCTGCTGTACTGCAGAATGACCCCGTTTCCTGGCAGCACAACACGCTGTTTCACAATCAGTGTGTTGGTTCTGGAATTTATCAGTGACAGAGGGAGCTTCCTGCAGCCTGTCCGCCACATCATTCGCCCAGAAAACAGCAGGACCTCACCTGGAACGGATGAGCACAGGGCCTAGAAACATTTTTCTTTTAAGCAAAAGCCACAGTCTCTCTTACACAGGTCTGGAATCAAGTAATTTCTGCATCTTGTTTCTATCTTATCAAAATCCGTCATGAGAACAGGCCAGTTAACTAATCTAACTGCTGATTCCAGCTAGAGGGTACATTCGTTTTATAACAGGCCCAAACAAGCAGCTTCTTTAACCCCATAAATTCCTTTCACCTTATATCTACCAACAAAACAGGTAAGAAACCACTGTGTGAGGGGAGGACAGGCAGCATCTTCATTTTGTTCCATCTGGCAACAACTCGGTGGGACAGAAAAACTCAGTCAAATGGTTTCAGAGATGATTACAGAGGCTCCCAGAGCTTTCCAAGGCACCAGAAAAGGTGCAGCTCGAGATGCAGCTTTGCCAAAGGGCCAGGCTGGATCCCAGAGCTCCAGGCAGTACCTGCAGTGCAGTTGAGGGAGCTCTCCAGGATGGTGACCGAGATCTCCTCCCTCAGGGGACGCCCGATGGCCACCGTGCAGTCCCTGCTCTCCACGCCTGTCATGTTGATGATGCCAGTGGCATTGAGAAAGAGGTTTCCACAGACACCTGGACAGTGGAGACAGGTGAGAAACACCCAGAAGGAACTACAGGAAAATAATTCCCTTTGTGGCACAATGAACAGGTAAGGTCACACATTCTGGGTAAAGCACAGGAAGAGTCATAGAATCCCAGAACCACAGAACATCCTGAGTTGGAAGGGACCCACAAAGGTCATGGAGCCCAACTCCTGGCCCTGCACAGGACTACCCCAGGAATCACACCATGTGCCTGAGAGTGTTGTCTAAACACTCCCTGAAGTTTTGAGCTGCTGTCCCACAGGCTCCCAAGTCAGAAGAGTTTTGGGAAGCACAGGGAAGCAAGTCATTGTTCCCAGCTCAGGTAACATGGACATGCTGGACATGCAGGTTTTCCCTCCCAGCCAGATGTATTCCCTCCCATGCTCCTGTCCCTGTCTGGCAGCAGGATCACCACAGCCCAGCTGCCCACAGGAAGCTCCTTTTGGCCGTGTCCTCCTCACCTCCACTGGGCTTTGGGAGCTCTGGGGGCCCAGCAGCCAGAGGGACATCCAGCTCCTTGTGTCTGTGCTGTGTGGCAGCTGCAGCTGTTGGCAGGTGTGTGGCTGCTGTCACTGGCTGCAGCTCTGCCCCAGGGGACTGGGTCCCCTCCTGCTCAGGACAGGGTCCTGCAGAGCAGCCACGCACCACGACAGCCTTGGGGAAGCGCCGGCAGAAAAGGGGGTTCACGGGCTTGTGGGTCAGAGAGCTGAGGCAGAAATCCTGCCTGGTCTGAATGCCATTCCCACAGGATGTTGAACACTGCAAAAGAAAAAACCCACAGGGTTTTATCCCTGCATTCCAGCTGGTTTGGTGAAATAAATGCTAAGTTGATAAGTTCATGCATGATCTGGGGGGGTTCACTGATGTTCTTCTACCACTTTCCCTGTCAGTGCTCTTGTTCCATCAGCTATGAGATGCCCCACCTTCCAGGGGACCTTCCAAACTATATATTTAAATTGCAGAACCACTTCCTAAAAAAAAAAAATCCCAAAATATCTGCATTCCAGGAGAAAACATGCCAAAACCATTTCTAAGCTGCAGCCAAAACTTTAGCTGAGGAAGGTGGGAAGCAAACCTACGGCTGCTCAACACAGGGCAGTGGAAGGGATGGAAAACATCCCTGGAAACAGTTCAGCATTTCTGTGGGAAGCCAACAGACAAGGCAGAAGTTGTAATTTCTCCCCTGCAGCGTCCAGGGAAGGGAAGAGCTGGGAAACTGCTGCATCTGGAGGGGGGCAGGTACCTCTGACCACTCGCTGAAGCTCCACTCGTAAGAGCACGTCCGGATGACACAGGGGACACTGGTGAGGGGCTTCTCTGCCACAGGGCACAAATGTTCCTCCTGCAAGACCTCCTGGCCATGGAGGATCTGCACACAGGTGACCAGCTGCACTGCTAAGCCCAGCCCACAGCTGGAGGAGCAGGGCCCAGCTGGGGTTACCTTCCACCTGACAGGGCAGAGAGGATAAAAAGCGAGTTAGTGATGAATCCTCAGCCCGTCTCTCACTGCAGAAAAGGCACTGCAGCTCCCTCACCCTTCCTCCTTCTTCATCCTCTGCCTCACATGGTCTATGGTACTTGGAATGCAGCCTGGAGCAGGTTTGGAGTTGGATACAGGGGACATTCCCATTTTGCAGAAGCCCACAGATTTCAAATCCACACTGAATCTTTCTCTGTGTCTATCACCACCCTCCCCAGGGTGACACATAGAAATAATCTTATCTCCCTCCAAAACACAAACACCACTGAACTCTCAGATCAGGATCAAACCCAGAGGCTCTGGGAGTGGCATCCTGTAAGAAAAGTTCTATTAGCTTTCAGAGCAAATAGGGCAGGGCAAGCTCACCACAAATCCTAAGGAAAGTGCAATGCATTTCCTTCAGTTTTCAGAAGAGCTGTTCCAGATTCTGAGAGTATTTCATTCTTGCTACTTTCCTTGATGCTCTATGGAAATTCTACAGCTGGCAAATGTGTCACCACCTTTTGCAGCTATGGATTTGTTCCTGCTTCCCCAGAGTAATAAGGGATCGAGAGGCTTTCAGTTTTTCTCTGGGCTCAGACTCTGAGGACTACACTTATTTCTGTCTGAGATGTACCAGCCCAGAAAAGACTCTGAGTTTGCTGAGTATGGAGCAGTGCTACAGATTTTGCAGCTGGCTGTGCTTCCAAAGAAGGGGAGAGTAGCCTGACCCTTTTTTTACCATGTCCCTGCAGACAAAGAGAAAAAGGAAAGACCCTTCACTGTCTCATTGTCTCCTGGTAACTGCTTTACCTTGGTGGGCAGGGGTTGAGATCACAGACTTCCACCCTGCTCTCTGGCTTTGGCACTGGCTGACAGTTTTCCTCCTGAGTTTCTTCTTTGGTGTCAAAAGCCACACAAACATAGTGCAGCTGAGTCTTACCTAGGAAGAGAAACAATCTGACTGCGTGGTTTGGATGTAAGGGTTGAAAGCAGGTCAGAAGTGTCATATCTGTGTGTACAAAACAAGCAAACTCTGCCCAAGCCATGGCACTCTGACTGCACTCATCCCCCCAGCTCTGAAGCACAGCAGCAGCCAGACCACCCTCTAAATTATTCTGCCTGAGTGTGTTCCAAAAAAACTGTGATCACAGCTACTCTTAGAACTGTAGAGGGGGAAAGACCAGGTGGGCCCTGAGGTTCCCAGGCACTGAACTCACACCTGCAGCCAAGCAACATTTCCCTGCAGCACAGAAAGGCCTCACCTCTACCACAGGAGACAGAACACTCCCCAGCTACAGGGCTCCAGACATACACGGTCTGATTTTCCAGCTGGACATGCCCAAGTGACTCCAGAGGCTGAAGTGAGTGTGCATCTTCCTCCTCAGAACAGAGAAAAAACAGATGCCCTAAACAAACCACCACGATGAACTGAGGAATCCAGCAGCATAATTAAAGAGGGATGGAGCTGTCTAAAGCATCAGGATGAACTTTTAACTGGGCAGAGCAGTGGTGTAAACCACTCTCCAGGCTCCAGGAGTGAGCTGGTGGTTCTTAACTGGTGGATAAAAGTGCAAAGCTCCCAGTGAGGTTCCTGAAAAGCCAAGCCAGCAAACTCACTTTGTCCCAGCCCAAAGGGCAGACGTTGACCACACATGGCACAAGGGAGAGGGGTTTTTCTTCTGCTGGGCACAAGCTGTCATCCACCACAGTCTCCAGGCCATCACGGAACTGCACACAGGTCAGGTTCTGCTGGGCAACTCCAGTCCCACAGACAGCAGAGCATTCATCTCTCTGAGACATCTTCCACCTGAATGGGAGGCAACTGCATCAGCCCATTTCCCACCTGGATCAGGGAGGTTTAACTCAGGTCACTGGTTACAGAAAGGGGTCATGCAGAGTATTCAGCTTCTCTGTTTCAAAAGCCTTGTCTGGATGTGACTGAGAGGACAATTTAAGTCCCCTCACTGACAGCTCCCAAGGACTAAAAGCACCTAAGCTAAGGGGCTATAGTTCAATCACTTATTATTGAACACTAAAATGTCTCTGGGGGCAATGTCTGGGCAGGCTTGGCCCTTGGTCCTCCTTCCCAAATAATCAACACAACCAAGCCTCTTTGTTGGCACCACCTTGGAAAGGATGTGAGAGACATCTTCTTCTCAAATAATCTTCATTTAGCAGATTACTGTAAAACACTGAAGGACTATTTCCCATTCCTTCAGCTGACATCTCAATTACCTCACAGGACCAGGAAAGACAGAACGTGGTTTGGGATCTGTTACCCCATTATAATTAGGAGGAAACTGCTTCATACTTCTCTCTCTTTTTCTTGACCTTGCACAGCACAAATACAGAGCCTGGGTTAAGTGGCAGAGCAAAGCAGGAACTGAGCTGAGCTCCCAGGAACACCAACCTGTAGAGGCAAGGCTCCATGGCACAGGGCTTGTGCTCTGGGAGGGGCTGTGGCAGCTCCAGACACCTCTGATCCTCTGTTACTTCATGCTTGGTCTGATCAAAGCACACATGAGCCACTGGCTGCACCCCTGGGACACAAAAGGAAAAGGAACTGAAGTTAGAACCAAAGGGAACAGCTCCCCTCTGTCATGGAAGGAAGATGCAGTGATTTTGCTTTACTCAATCAAAAGTGGGGTGTGTGGGAATTCAGACTTCCTGTAAACACACAAACCCGTTCTCAGTGCCATAACCTCCCTCAGGAGTTTTAAAGTGATTTTCCAAGGTGAGCACCTCAGCAGAGGAGAAGTTTGATTGATAACCCACTGCCAAAATGGAAAGGTTGCTCTAAAGTGGCTGTTTGAAAGAACAAGGATATCAATCATAATTTGGAATAAATTACTTCTAATGAGCTGACTGATGAGGGAGAGCAAATAAGCTCTAAGAGGGAGCTGGTTTAAAATGCCATTGTGCAGAAGTGACCAGATAATATCATCACACAGCCCTCGTGCTCAAACAGCACCAACCTCTTCAAAGGCATCATCAACAGCCAAAACCAGAGACACTGGAAGAGAAACTGGAGACTTCCAGTGCCTGCAGCAGGCAAGGAATGAAATATTCATAAGTTACAGCTATAAAGAAGATTTTTAACAATAATGAACAAGCAAAGCAGATGAAAAGTCCAACTCAAAGAAATTACAAGCAAAGATAAAAGGAGTGTCCTTTCAGTGAATGGGCTACAAGGAGAGCCAGGCATTCCTGAATCTCAGGCAGCATGACCCTGAGCACCAAATGTCCAGAATCCATCAGCAGCCTTATCTTTGCTCTACCCTCCTTGTTTTCAAATAATGGCTATTGCTAAGGAGGGCCTGTGCACCACTTTCATCTCTCAAGGTGCAATTTCAGCCCAGATTCCCAACTTTCTGTTATTTTAAGTCCTCAGTTTCTCATTCTTTTTTCTGTTTGTGGCTGCATTAGCTGGAGGCTCTGGAGCATTTTGAGCTCTTTACTTCAGGGTTTCAACAATCAGTTCACCGGGGGGATTTGCTGGAGAAAAGCTCTCCAGGCATAACTAGTTGTGTAGATTGATTTCCATAAATATTCATTAATGCATTTTCTAAATCCTTGTCACAGAAGTCTTGAGAGGCCTGGCAGTGTCATCTGAATTATCTGGTAAACAAGATGTCAGGCCATCTATCAGAATGAACTGTTACAATCTGCATTATGATTCCTTTAGGGAGACAGAAAGGATTAGCCATGGCACAGGAATAGAATTCTAAGAAGGAAGTTTCATAATTAGCTCTGAGGCTTTAGTTAGACACCAGATACCCCTTTGGTCTCAGACTTGTGATGTTTAGCCAACTTCAAATTACAGTCTTCAGTAACTTTGAAAAAATTGAGAGAATTATTTAGTCTTAAAACCAAGAGTTCAGTTAAAACCTATTTAAAAATCCTCTCCGTGATCAAACATTTCCAGTATCATTTTGATGATTCAGCTCATTTGCTGATTTGTTAATTTAATTCAAAAGCTCCACCACTTTAGTTCAGTCAAACACTAACAACTGCAGCAATCATTTCAGGCAATCTGCTTTGAAATTCAGTTCAGACCAAAGCAGAAGTGTCCATAAAAAGTAAAGACTGAGTCCTGCTGCCTCACCTTCCCCACAGGTCACTGAACACGGGCCCTGCTGAGGAATCCACAGATAGGTCAGGTTCTCCCTGGGGACAAAGTAGCTGAAGGTGATGTCTGGGTTGGTGGCATTGCCATATTCTTTTGTGTATCTCCTGTAGACCTGGGGAAGGAAAAACTGTGGTCAATGCACAATAAAATTTGGATTTATTTCTTAGGATGGGTGAAGGAGAAGCCAGTGTCTCTTCTTTCCATCCAATCCTGAGCCTCACTGCAATGCCTCAGCCCCAGGCAGATGCAGAGCACCCACCCTGTGAATTCTGGCACTCAAAAATTTAACTCAGTGTGGTTTCCCCCACACAGTCACCCCCAGACCTGCAGGAATCCTGAGGGCAGCCAACCCCCAGCCATTCCCAAGAAAAGCAATACTACCACCAACTTCCCTAGCCTTGGACACAAAGTCACCTGAATGCACCACACCTGGATTCTGCAGCAAACTCACCCAAACCAGGCCACCTCTGACTGGCCCCCTTCCAACTCTGCTGCTTTAATTCACCTGTATTTCAATTTCTTCCTGTGTTGGCCCATCCACGTGGATTTCCTCCAAGCTTGGCAGGTTCTCCTGGGTGAGGAACACTCGGTATTTGATCTGGTTGTCCTCCAGAACTGATGGGTAGGTGACATTCAGTGAGATTTTTCCTTTTCCAGCCACCACGTACTCTCCTTTAACCTTCACAGCTGGAGAAGGCAGAGGAGCAGTGAGGTTAAGAGACATGATGTGGTCCCCAGGATCCCCTGGTGCTGGAAGCTGCTGGCTGCCCCCTTGGTAGGAGCCAGTTTGATCCAAGTTTGGCACCCCATGGAGCATGGCTCCTACAGCTTCCCACTGGAGAGCATCCCACAAGCAAAATTCATCACCAAAAAACCATTTCTTTGTTTGCACAAGCTCCTTTCAGCCCTGCCTGCATCCCCTCCTCTCCTTTTCATTCCACTCACCCAGGTGTGTGAAGAGAGGCCTCCTGTTGGTGACATGGACCGAGGTGGTGTTGTAGGGCAGGGACAGAAATGTCACATACTCTGGAAGGGTGGGAAGGAGAAAGATGTGAAATGTTCATCACATTTCCATCACTGAAACTCCGTGGGAAAGGATGGGGATTGCAGCTCAACTCCTAAATTCTCCCTGACCCTGCTCCTTGCCTTGAACACAGTGATGGTGACACAGCAAACACAACTGAGCTGCATTCTGTGTCCTGTTCTCCCATTTCTTTGGTTTTTAGGTTCTCTGCTAACATTTCTACATGAGCCTGCAAGAGCCAGACCAGTTCCCAAACTTAGCACCTCGGGAAGCATGGACAACACTCACAAGGACACGGTGGGATTGGTGGGCTGTCCTGTGCAGGGCCAAGAGTTGGACTAAATGATCCTTTTGGATCCCTTCCTATCTGGGATATTTATGATTCTGTGATCTGGTATCACCCCCCAGCTTCCAACAATTTACAGGACTGCCCGAACAGTTACATTTCTGATCCACATCCAGAGAATTATGACAAAAAATGGCATTCTGCCTACCTCCCTCAGCACTGACCACCCAAAATCCATCTCCATACCCTCCATAAAATAAAATCAAGCAGAAGCAGAAGGGAGAAGTCATATACAGAAGATTTGGAACACTGACTGCACACAATGCAGAGCCTGAGGGGGAGGACTACACACCTTGAGCTTTCCCTTCTGTGTAGGATCCACTCACTCTGGTGCAAGTGGAGTTATCACCCCCACAGACCTTGCAGGGATCCATGGCCTTCCTGGAGCCCATCTGGCCGTCACACCCAAATGCCTGAGCAGAGGGGAGAGTCTGTCAGCCTGGCCTGTTCTGAGAAAACAAGCCAGCAAAAGCAACATTGCCTGAGTTCCTGACACTGCCCTTTCCATCTGGAATTTGGATTTAGGAAAACAACAAAGGAAAAGATGTGTTTGTACCTAGACCTGCCACTGGACAGCAGCGTGCAAAGCCAGGGACTGGGAGGTCTTAGCTGAGAGCATAACTCTCAGAAACTGTGACATTTTCTTTCCCATAATAAGCAGCCCAAAAAGTCTCTCCTGTGACCTAAAGCCAAAGCTCTGTGCTCTCTTCTACGAACTCTTTCTGGAGGGAGGAAGGAAGGGAGGAAAAAGCAGAAGCCCAAGAGAACACTAAACATGAATGGCAGGTTCTAAAGGAATCTTTAGCTCCCCAGACTCCAAAGCCAAACCTAGCTCACATCACTTCAGTCCCATGGAACTCAGAGGAGAGATTCTATCCCCATTCCCACGAACAAGACTAATTCACACAAAGCTACAGGAGGATCTCAGCAGGCTTAACAGCAAAACATGTGCAACTGCTGAATTTATGCTGGAGCCACTGATCCCAGGCTTTGGAAGCTGCCATAACATGCATATTTATCACTGCTGCCAATGAAACAGCCAAAATCAGAACAGGTTGTGCCTACACCCTCTGCTGTTCACGGGGGGAAGCACTTCACAAAACATGGTGAGCACGAGGATAATGAGAAAAACATAAAATTGACAAGGAGTATTCTGGGAATGTAAAGAAACAACAGAAAACATCCACCCGGGTCAGCAGTGAGCAGTTCCTAAAATGCAGACAGCGCGGGGGAGTTTGTATCCAAGGTCATCAGGAAAGAATGCCTTCCTCAGGTCCAATCCAGAACTAAACTCCAGAAGTTATACTTCAGTTTTGATCAGCAATGCTCCAAAAATCAATTTGTAAACTTGTGATTCCCCAGGTTTTGCTCCTTATCTTGCCACTGACTCAGTGATTCAAGTCATGGAACTTCCCTCCAAGACAGTCAGCATTTTATGGGGCTAATTACAGCAGGCAAGCTGAGCAGCTAATGATGTCTCCTCCACCAACACATAAACCAATTGCTCCTTGGATTAGGGATGAATAGCCCTGTGTGTTTACTGCATAATTAGCAGAATGTCTTATCTAGAGGGCACTGAATGCACAGACAGAACAGTAGATTTTTGAACTGCATCCAACATACCAAGAACAAAACTCTCTTCTGAGAAAACCTCGCTCTGTTGTTTGGGACACTGTTTTTTTTCCTAGCACGATTTCCCCTGACTCCTTTGGTGCAGATCACCTGCCAGGGCTCACCTGGACTCCCCAGTCACTTACTCTGCATGTCCCCATCACACACAGATGGAGATCCCCGTGGTGCTCTGTGTCATCCTGCTCACACCTGGTTCCATCCAGGAAATTGTCCCCACGGCTCACCATGAACTCCTTGCCCACAGCCCTGCACATGTGCTTGCAGAGCAGGTCCCCTGGAGCAGACAGGCACAAGGAAGGGGTTACTCTTGCAGGAAAGCACATGGCTGCACACCAAGCAATGGGAAAAAAAACAGAGAGGTTGTGGACTCCCATCCCTGAAGTGTCCAAGGCCAGGCTGGATGGAGCTTGGAGGAGCCTGGGATAGTGAAAGGGTGCCATGCCATGGTGGGATGAGTTTTAAGGTCCCTTCCAACCCAAACCATTCTGGGATTCTGTGATCTCTCAGAAAGCACTCAGGTTTCATGTGAACACTAAAACACTCAGTGAAATAGACATTTTATTCCTTAGTACAGACAGGTCCATGAGCAGTCCCTGCACAAACTGAGGTTTCAGACACTCCCTACCTTTGGCAAAGCCAACAGCTGAGGTCCAGGTATAAAAGGATGGTGTTTCTACATCAGGGTACAGTGGCTTTAAATCTGTTGCTGCACATTGTTCAGCCATGAAGTCCTGCTGGGTCATCAGACAGGCCTGGATCCCAGAGAGATAATTGTGTAAGGAAAGGAAGTGACTGAGCACTGACATTTAACCCTCTAGCTAAAGGCAAAATGCAGGGGCTGGTGAGTAAAACACCCAAACAACTGCAAAGAAAGAAAACCACTTTAAAGGGAGGCTGCAGGATATGCAGAGAACTGTGCTTGGAAGCTGATATCTTTGCAATTTATACAAAATACATAAATAAGGAAAACAGGAACAATACAAGAAAGTCCCTCCGAAGAAAATTATCATTGTGAGCTATTTTCTCAGCATCTGTCCTGCTATGTGGGGGCATAGAGAAAATGCTTCATTACATGTGAACAATGCTATTAAATAATCCTGCTGCCTTCTGTGGCACAAATACCTCTCCTGCTGTCAGACAGACGGAGGCTGTGCACCAGATCTGTACCAGAGCAGTCAGCTGTGGGAAGGACAGCCCAAAAACACCCAGCCCTCAAAGGGTTCAACAGCAAGACAGAAGTTCAGATGATGCTGAGCTCCATTACCTGTGTATTGCACATCTCTGCTTCTATGCTGGCACCGTGGCACTCCTGCCCCCCAAAAGCAGGCCTGGAAATGACAGAATTCCTCAACAGAGGCAGGTTTGTCCCAGGCAAAGAGGAAGACTCAGCCCTGAGGCCCTGAGCACGGGCAGGTCCCCACATCTCACCTGGGGTTGTTACAGAAGCGCTGCCTCAGCACCACCCCCCCACCACAGCTGCGGGAGCAGGGGGACAGGGGGCTCCAGGCAGACCAGTGCCCGTGGACCACAGCCTTGGGGTTCAGTTCCTCCAGAGAGCTGCACTGACCCTTGGAGCACCACTAGGACCAAGAACAAACAGAACTGGCAGCAGTGAACACGGCAGAGCTGGGATCTAAAAGGTTGGCACAAGTCACCATCGTTGGCAGGCCAGTAACAGAGAATCCCAAGGTGAATGAGGCACCTTCTCACAAGAGGCTGAAGAGTTTTAGGGTCCACATGAGGCTGAGGTCAAAGCAAAGAGCAGGCAGGTCATTTCAAGTAGAAGGAGAGCTCAGATATCAGGCTACAGAACTGCAAAGCAGCTCCAGAGATAAAGACAAAGTGGAAAGACCAAGACCAAGATATAACAGTACCAGTTTAGGACTGGTTTTAGCTCCCTGGCCAAGTGGCAATGAGTGCCAGGTACCTTCCAGACACTGACAGAGCTTTGCTGTCTCCACACCCACTCCTGGTGGGAGCCTCCTTACCTTGTTGATCCCACACTCAGTTCCATCCAGGAGGGGAACCAGAAGCCGAGTACAGCTGGATTTGTCTGCTGGTTGTACGTGGCATGAGAGAACTTTACAGATGTCCTGGTGGGACAAGAAAATCAAGGAGTTCAGGGAGTCAGGCTCAACAGCTCAGCAGTCCCAAAAGTCTAAATAGTGCATGTCCCAGGTTGTCTCAGACACCCAACAAGGCAAGTTCCTTCATTTTCCCTGCTATTGGGCAAGTCAGAAGATCTTCACTGTAGTGATCACCAGCTGTAATGCTGGAAGATGATCAACTGAAGCAATTAAAGTTTCACCCACCTTAGTGTTTCCTCATTAACAAAACATGTCCAGATGGCAGCTATTAAACACGCTGTGCTTCCCAGACAAAGGGATTTGAGCCATGGCAGGGAAGCTGGAGGAATCCAGTGAACAAGAATTCCCCAAGGCAGGACCCTGAGTGGGTGCACCCAGCACTGCCAGCTGTGCACAACAGCACTCATCTGTGCAAACTTTACAGATTTCATGTGGGGGAAGGAGGTGATGGAGAGAAGGGAAACATTTTGAAAGCTTTGCCAAGAAATCTGTGGCAGAAAAACACCTTCGATTCCTTCAGAATAAAAACTCTGCCAGCCCCTTCTCCCGAATTTGGGCTCCTGAACATTTCCCTGCTGCCTTTAGCAAGACAGACAAAGTTTCTACCTACAACATTGCTGTCAGCGAAGGTGCAGGCTGTGGCCACGCTGCCAAAGGCAATTTTACACTGCTCATCTGCTCCATAGTACAAGCCAGGCTTCCACCCCGGGATGCTGCCGTCCATGTCCGGCAGGTCATTCAAGCAGCTTGTTTGGCCTGTACTGATAGAAACATGAGGAATAACACTTTCCCAGCTGTGGGTAGTGAGGACAAGGACATGTTTGCAAACTTGTGCTGAGTTGCACTCTGGGAGTTGGCTGCTGCTTTCCCAGACAACACATGCTCGCTGTGGGCTGGGATGGATTCGGTTGCAGCAGCTGCCTGGAGCTGCTCACAGTTCCCTGCTGCTGGAGTTCTATCCCATTCCTGTCCTGCACCCAGCCAGCACAGCCTGCAGTGCCTGTCTGAGCCTGGATGCTCTGATGTTGTAAATAAAATGTGCAGGCTGAGCCAGTGTCTGAGAAATCCAATCCAGCCCAGGCACATCAAGCACCAACCAAAGCCACTTCCAGCTACGTGAAGCAAAAACTGGATTTAACCTCAGCAACAAGTGCTAAGAAATAAACAAACCCCAAGCTTTTCACCATTCCTCATTTTTCAGTAAAATTTTTTATTCTTTGAGTTTTTCTCTCCTAAGCTCCCAGCACAGGGAACTGAAGAACTCAACCATTCCCTTACCTGACAAGGGCCAGGAACTGCTCCCGACTGCACGGAGACCAGGTGAGGTCGATGCTGTTGTGGTTTCCTGCTGAGCCCATGATGTAACCACTGCTGCTGCACAAATTCCCCTCTCCATCGTGGGCAATTCCAAGGCTGTAACAGAAGCAGCACAGAGCCTCGAGGAGAAGAAACCCAGAGGCTGGATTCCCTGAGAGCCTCCCTTCTCTAAGCAAGGACTGAGCTCCCTCTGCAGCCCTTCCTTCTTTGTTGTCACAAACGGTTTCTCTCCTCTTTGCAGCTTCTAATTGTCACAGGACACGCAGGAATGCAAGAAATGCAAGGAACTCTTTCCAAAACAATCCATGATGATGACCAAAAGGTTTAGAATAGTCCATGAGAAATTCCCTTTCACGTCAAGAGGTCTTTTTGCTTCTTTCCTTAAACTGGAAGATGTTTTTACCTGAATAAAACTTACTGGGCTGCTCTGGCAGTTTCCTACTGACCTGTGCCCAATCTCATGGGCTATGGTGACTCCAAGGTCAAAGCCAGTGTCCTGGGTAATGACACAGCTCCAGAAGGAGGAGCAGACTCCCCCTAACTGAGTCACTCCACGAAGCTCCTTGTTCCCATCAGGCAACTCCAGGTCAAACCTAAAGTAAGGGAGACATAGAGAGGAAAGAGCAAAGAAACCCCACAGCTAAAAATGTCAGGTCTAGACATTCAGCTGAATTTATCTGAGTTTTCCTGGTCTGGCTTTGCCAGCTATCTAACATTTCTTTTGCCACAAGTGCCCACAGCTCAAATTTTATGATGATTCCACATTAAAAAATCCAAGACAGGAGAACTGAATAAACTGAATAAACTGAATAAAATGTCGTAATCCTATTTCCCAGTCCCTCCCAGGGCAGGGAGCTCAGCACCTGGTGATGTAGAGGACAATGTCAGCATGCTGGGGGTCAGAGTCGTTCTGGGGGTTCACCTTCTTGCTCCACTCACAGACACTGATGAGGGAGGAGGTGATGTTGGTTGTGATGTTCACCTCTGCCTGGAGGGAAGGCACACGTTGGTACATTCCAAACAGCTCTGGGCCTGGACAACCCTCAAACACAGCCCTCTCCTTACCTCTGGCTCTCTCAAAACCAGCATTTGCATGAGGTGAACTCTGAAATGAGCCCCCAGTGAGGCATCTCTGAGCAGCTCTGCTCCCTGAGAAGAGACAGAAAGGATTCAATAAAGAAGAGGCCCTGGGGACTCCCACTCCCTGTTCCCAAAAACTGGGCTGCACTCATTACAAAGGTAACTACAACACTAACATATGCACTACAAATGTGAATAAATCTGCCAAGAGATGAGAAGTGGCTGGATTTGTCAGATCCTCTGAAGCAGAGAGAAGAATCTGCATGAAAAGTTTCATAGGGTAGAGTGAATGCTAAAGACTTTTCTGCATTAGCATTAGGAAAAAAATTTGTTAATAACAGCAAAAAGAGACATGAAAATTCTGCAACAGAAATAAAACAGTGAAATGTAAAATATAACATTTATTCAGTAGATTTAGCTCAATCCCACTGAAAGCAACAGGGTGAACTCTTTCCCTGAGCTGCAACATTAATAATTAAGAGCTACATCTTCTATGTGGGTTTTAAATCCTCTAAGATCTTCTTTCACTCATGCAGCTCCTCGTACAAGGGAATTTGGGAATTGCATGCCCAGGGAAGCACAGAGGAATGCCCTGCACATGTACCAGGGACAGGTAACCCCAACCACCCCGAGGTCCTGCCTGGGACCACTCTGGGCCAGGATCCCAAACTCAGAGCCACTCACAATGTTCAGGTTGGCCAGGATGTATCTCTCTGTGTCTTCTTTGTGGTACAAGTAAACATCTGGCCCTGCCACCACCATCAGCTCCAGATGTTTGACAGCTGCCTCAGTCCTCTTGTGCAGGCGAGGAGGAGCCCACCCTGCTGGACAGCACAAAGGGACACCAGGAGGGTCAAATGCACCATAAAAAGTCCTACAGATCCACTCCCTCTCCCCAAAGGCTGCAATAACTCAGCTGCAAGTCCACTTCTCCAGGGGCTTGCTCAGCTTTCCCACTTCTGCTGGTGTCTTTCAGCACCTTTAGCAACACACCTGTGCTACCAAAACAACAACCCCCCACATCAAACACACTGGTGTTACTGAGGTGAGAAACGTTTTCAAGTCTACTCCTGTATTTGTACACACAAATGTTTCCTCTGAGCTCATGGAAGCAATGCCCCAGGAGACAGCTTTTCCTGCAGGGCTGCCTTTCCATGGCTGTTACCTCTGGCTGCCTTTGCCTCTCCTGCAGCACTTTTGAAGAGGATGTGGGGGCTGGAGAAGCCGAGGTCCTTCAGCAGAGCCACATCTTTGCTCCTGACTGGCCTGATGTGAATCTTCTCCTCACCCACAGTGACGACTCCTTGCTGAAGCAGAAAAAATTCCACCTCTGAGTTATTCCAAAGATATTTGCTATCCATGGAGAGATTTATTCATTTATTTTAAAAGATTCATTCAGAGGATGGTTCACACACTTGTGGACGAAGCTGCCAACCCCCAAAGGCTGTTCCAGCTCATACTCACCAGCTGCCCTTCACAATAAGTGACTCTGCTCCTGGCCCCAGGAGGCTGCAGGGGTTTTCCACCTGCAAAGCAGTTCCCTGGGAATCTCTTCAGTAAAATAAAGGAAGAGTTCACCACCTGGCTGCTCACAAAGGAGGAGGAAAGGAGGGCGTGGTCCTCTAGGAATTCAAAGGCATAGAGCTGGCCCCAGGCCTGGATGGAGCAGTGCTGGACCCGACAGAGCCTCAGCCCAAAATGTTCTTCTTTACAAGGGCAAGTTGGCTCAGCCACAACAAACTCAGGTACTGAAAGGAATGAAACAAGACCAGAACAAGGGGAGCAGTTATGAGAAATGACGATACACAAAAACCTAAGGTCAATTTCCCCAGGAGAAATACCCTACAAATGACAACTGTGGCCTCTTGGGGTCATGGTGTCAACAGCCAGAGAATTTCTGTGCTTTTGTGTATTTCAAAGTGAGGATAATGTGACTGGGAACACACAACAGAAACTGGCACCGAATTTACTGGAGCTGTTGCTCTCTCAATAAGGAGAACAGTTCATCTAAAAAAGGTTGAGACAGTTTTGTTCCTGCAGTTTTTAGCAATTACTGAGTGGGAATTATCACAAGGGAGACAAAGACACTGGGATGAGCACTAAGTGAACTCACAAGAAGACAACACCCTTCCTTTAGGGATTTGAGACTTCAAAACGTATCTTTATTCTGAACTATTATCAATCCAGACCCAGAATTCAAATCTCTTAGTGCATTTATTAAAAAAATAATAATTAACAAGTATTTAAAGTTACTCTTAGTCTAAAGCTTTTGTCAGAAGATCTGTTAATCTTGTAGAAATATAGAGAACAAAGAGTGCAGCAGAAACGTGCAAAGAGATTGAACACATCTCCTTCAGCAGAGTTTAAACTCTGACACATCTCTTCATCCAGTCTCCCACTGGAACCCAGACTGTCTCGCTTGCACTGGGACTCAGAAACACCAAATGCTGCTCAGATCAGGGGTTGTTAATCAGTGTTCTTAGCACTGTCAAGCACACAGGATGAGAAATCAGCTGTCAGATGTGTTCTAACCCGGGGAAGGACTGAGCCCTGCATACCATCAGCCACTGAGCTGCTTCCAAAGTAAGACAAAACATCTTCCGCATCCAAAGCGCCGAGGAATTTCTGCAAGAAGAAGAAGAGCTTTGCATTTTTTTCACGAAAAACAAATGGACACAAGACTATCCCTTCGCTGGACCTAACCTGGAAGGAACGCCAGCAAACAGCTCAGCAAGTCCCAGTGCCAAGTCCTCGTGGCTTTACTCCGCGCTAAGCACGGGCTGCGCAAGAGGAAACAGCTTTATCTTCGTGATTACGGACGGAGTTTGGCTTAGAACCGTGTCGTCTCTTCTTCTTGTTCTTTTTTTTTTTTTTAATAATTTTTTTTTTTAAGTTTTTCTGAGAACCAGCGCAGCGTTCCTGGAAGGGCCGCTCTGGAGGTCAGACTCACCTCAGGGAGCCAGCACAGCCCCAGCGGGAGCACGGCGAGCGCCCGCAGCGCCAAGCTGACGGTCATGCCGGAGGAACCGCGCTCTCCCAGCCCAGCACAAAGAGTTTTTCGGCCCCAGGCATCACGTGGAGCGGAAGGGAAGAGAAAAGAAAAAAAAAAAAAAAAAAAAAAGCAGGCTTTGAGCAAACAGGCTTTGAGCAAACACGCTCGGAGCGGGGGCGCGGGGGGCCGCGGCCGCAGCGGCAGCTGGAGCGCGGCCGTCCTTGCGCAATGTCCGCGGCTTCTCCAGAACGTGCGCCAGCCCCGGCGGGCCAAGGGGCGGCTCGGGGGCCATGTGGCCCTGGGGACACACCCGTGTGTTGGAGGGGTCACACCGCCATCCCCCAGCCCCGGAACCCTGGAACTGTCCTCCCCCCTCCCCGGCCCGGAACCCAAGTGCGGGCCGGCGTTCCCCGCCGGGGCGGTGCGGCGCTGTGCCGGTCCCCCTGCGGCAGCGCTGGGTTGGGACTCGCTGTGCCCTGATCCCCATCCCGGTCCTGATCCCGGGCCCACCCCGCTGACTCCCGCATGGCCAAGCAGAGTCCTGCGGAGCCGCAGGCGGCGAGGCCGAGCGGCGCGGCCCGCGGGAAGAGCAAGAAGAGGAGGAAGAAGAGGAAGGTCCTCGGGGAAGCCGCGGCCGCATCCAAAGGCCCCGGGGTGGCGGCTGTGGGTCCCCCCCGCAACCCCCAGGAGTTCTCCTCCAACTGGAAGGCGCTGCAGGAGGTGAGGGGGAGCGGGGGATGCGGCGGGAGACAGCCCCGGGGAGCTGGGACAGGGAGGCAGCGGGGCCGTGCTGGCAGTGCCTGGATGCAGCTCCACGCTGGAGTTAACTCGCAGCGAGGGCAGGGACACCTTCCACTGCCCCAGGCTGCTCCAAGCCCCGGCCAGCCTGGCCTTGGACACTGCCAGGGATCCAGGGGCAGCCACAGCTTCTCTGGCCAGCCTGTGCCAGGTTCTCAGCATCCTTACAGAGAAGAATTTCTTCCCGATATCCCATGTAACGCTGCTCTCTGGCAGCTTGAAGTCATTCCCTTTGTCCTGGCAGTTCAGGCTCTTGTGAACAGTCCCTCTCGCCCTTTCTTGAAGGCTCTTTTTAGGTGCTGGAAGGACACAATTAGGTCACTCTAAAGCCTTCTGTTTTCCAGGCTCCTTTCCTTTCTATTTTTTTTTTTTTAATTTTAGCTGCTGAAACAAAAGGCAAATAACTCCAACAAGCCCATCTCTACGGGTCAAACAGACACCAAAAAGAAGCTGCCACTCAAAGCAGCCAAAAGCCCAGAAGTCCCAGCAGTCAATGGGAACGGGAATGTGGTAAAGGCCAAATCCACAAATAAAATGGACAATGGTTCAGCTAAAGCCAGTTCTTCTTTGGCTAAGCCAATATCCAAAAGAGTTACAGCAAATAAGAACTTAAAAGGCACCAAAAGCAATGGGAAAAGCTGCAAAGAAAAAAAGAAAAACGGCATCGTTGTGAAGGACAAGGATGAGGTGAAACATAAGAGGATGAAAACTGAGGAACATGTGGAGCAGCAGCCCAAAGAGTGAGTATTTCAGGCAGCAGCCCTGGATGTGAATATTTATTTTGGGAGGAGCACAGAACTCAAAACAGCTTTACTTTTCCAGACTAAATTCTGAAATTCACATATTTTGCCCCTACTCCTCAGACACAACAAGAAATCTGCAGAGGTGCCAGTCACAGTTAATTTTCACAAGGTTTAGCTCTTGATTTAAAAAGTAAACATACTTTTTGTACAACAGCCACCAGATTGCTTTGAGACTGTTAAATGTAATTAAATCTGTTCTTCCCAGGGCTGACATCTGGTTTGATGACGTTGATCCAAAAGATATTGAAGCAGCAATAGGGCCTGAAGCAGCAAAAATTGCCAGAAGGAACATGGGACTTGAAACAGAGCAATCCCAGTCTGTGGAGCAGGTGCTGGTTAAGGAAGAGGCTTTTGATGGGTGAGTGACATTCCAGGGGGAAGGATGGCATCAGAGGTATCAGACTGGCTTCTGATAACTGATCTGCATGGTGAGCTGCCATCTCCCTGCTTCTGCTGCCAGGCTTTGCCCTCTTCAAATCAACATGTGAACCTTGTCAGCTCCAGCTGGGCCCTGCAGAGCTGTCCCCAAGCTGTCCCTTTGCCTTCCAGGCTGACTCGAGCTGTGGCCATGGACTGTGAGATGGTGGGGGTGGGCCCCAAGGGCGAGGACAGCATCGTGGCTCGGGTGTCCATCGTCAACCAGTTTGGGAAGTGTGTTTATGACAAGTACGTCAAGCCCACAGAGAAGGTGACAGACTACAGGACAGCTGTCAGTGGCATACGGCCTCAGAATATAAACACAGGTACCAGGGGTTTCCCCCAAAAGGTTTTTGAAAGAGGGAGAATTTGATGGATTGTCACAGCAGCCTCTTTGGCTGAGCTTGGATCAGTTTTTGAGACCTAATTTGGGAAAATAAAGTGCTGAGATTTAAGTTCAACTTAATGCTAAGAAAAATTGTGGGAAGAAGTGCTTTTATACAGTGATCACTAACGCCCTTAAAGGAATTAAATGGTTGAATAGGGTATAAAAAAATAATTTCCTTTTCATGCTGTGCTCTGTATGGAATTCTCTATGTTCTAGCAAGCCAGGATTCAGTGTACTTTACAATAACTACAGTCCTAAGGATACAGTTACTTCCCAGAAGAGATGCCCTGTTTGCTCATGGAAGGTGTTTTCTTGTGTGGCATTTTTAGGTGAAGACTTTAAAACTGTTCAGAAGGAGGTGGCTGAGATCTTGAAGGGCAGGATTTTAGTTGGCCACGCCTTACGGAATGATCTACAGGTACATTGAAACTTCAGTTTCTAATAAATCTTTCTGGATCAAGGGAACACACCTGAACTCCTGGAAACTGGTCCTGAATCCAGCCCCTGTCTGTATGAGCTGGGTTTGTCCTTTCATGGGTTTGAAGTGTCTCTTACAGTGGGTGGGAGGAAACACCAGGCAGCTGCACATTCAGCTCTGTAAAGTTTCATGCATAACACATTTTAGACTGAAAATGTGATTTCTTCTAGGTCCTACTTCTTGATCATCCTCAGAAGAAGATCAGGGACACACAGAGATACAAACCTTTCAAAGAGAGAGTCAAAGTAAGAGACTGCTGGGAAGGTGCTCAATTTACAGACTCCAGAGCTGCTGACTCACTCCTGTGCTTGCTTTTACCTGACCCTGCTCCTTCTTTCCTACCTATGCACACACAAATCTCAGAATTCATTAATTATTGCTGATATTTCACCAGCAGAAGCTAAGATGTGCTATTCTTTGAGGAACATACTGTTTTTATACAGACACCCATCTCTGTTATTTCAAGTCCTGTGAGTCAGCATGGTTTGTGATGTTTTTTCTGTCTCTAGAGTTCCAGTCCTTCCCTGAAGCTGCTCTGTGAGAGGCTGCTCAACATTCAGGTGCAGACAGCAGAGCACTGCTCGGTAGGTGCCTCCTCAGAACATCCAGTCCAAAATGCTCTTCCTTCATCCCAGTGAAACTCAGCAAGCTCTGCCTGGACAGCACCCAGAGATTGTCATTCTAAGCTTGCTCACTGTTTCCTCATTTCATAAGCTGCTTTTGCACAAATCCAACTCTGAATTCTTGTTATTTTAAAATTCCAGGGGAAAGGTAATGATCAAGATCTGTTTATCCTAAAAGCAGCATTCAACACTGCTGCACTGTGGCAGGAGGGATAAACAGTGGGAGAGGCTAAACCTGAACCTCAGCAGATCCTTTAATTTCAGTGGGCTAAAATTCAGGAGGATGGAAAAGAGGAATAAACTGGGGAAGCCAAACTGGGAGGGGAGTTCATAGATACTGTATCAAGAGAATTTTGTCATTATGACTTTCCAAGTCACAGTCAAAAATGCAGAGCCTTGGGGTGGGCCCTGGACTCTAAATACACCATTTATCCCTTTCATTAGGCACAGAGCCTAAATGTAAAAAGAGATCATGAAATGTTAATTGGAAGGATATAATTAAAATGATGGAAGATTTAGCTGCTTATCTCACATCCTTGTCTGGTCTGTTCTCTTTCAGATCCAGGATGCACAAGCAGCTATGAGACTTTACACCTTGGAGAAAAAGAAATGGGAGGCTGCTATTAGGAACAAAGCTAACAACAACAAAAAAAGTAAAACTTAAAAACGCTGGGTAGAATCTTCCAAGTGCAGCATTTGCTGGTTTGATGTCACATTCCAAATTTAGAGAGAAGTCAGAACTGACAGCAGCTACTTCATAAAATCAGTCCAAAGACAATGCTCCAATAACCTGGAAGTACAGGAATGCTGCTGCCAGCTGTGGATGCTCCCTGTGCCTGATGCCTGCTACTGTGTTCCAACAACCTTTGTAGCAAATGCCTGCAGTTGGGAAGAACTTCCATCAGTTAATTTCTTCAACAGAAATAGACACTGAATAAGGTCAAAAAATTTAAAATAAGATAAAAAATAAAAATAAGTTTAAAAAATTAAATTATGATAGATGAAGGAAGAAATTGTCATTGCTTTGTCAAAACTGAGGATTTCTTTATTTCAAGTATGTTGAGGTTCACAAAGTAAAGTCTACTACAAGGTGAATTCTTAATTATTGCTGTTAGTTACACAGTTGTGGTACCTAAACCAGCCATAAATACCTGTTTATATACTATCAATAGCCCAGTATTTTTTCTGGTGAGAAGAATCTTCTAATGGAGGATCCAGGCTTTTGTATCCAGCAGTGGCCAAGTCTTGTTCTTAGACAAAGCGTTTTTCCTTCCTCAGTTTCAAAAGTGTTGCATCCACCAGGGTGTGAATCTCCTAGAGGGAAATGTGAGAATTGTCACACAGAAGATGACCTTGTTGCTCCACTTATTTTTGTATTCATTTATTAATAAAAACAATGTGTCTAACATAGCTCTTTGAAGTGGCTGCTGTTGTTATAACAGGAGAGGGAGCTTTCTCCCCTTCTGTAATTGTTTTTTTCTGTGCTACCTTGTGGCTGCAGTGTTCATTGAGGGGTGCAGGCAATGCCTGCAGGAGAACCTGGAGAACAGATTGTAACTGTCTTTGAAAACAATTCTGTAAATACATAACTAAAATCAGCAAAATTAATACTAACCAGTTTTATTGGCTTGATGAACAAACCTAATTATTGGTTTCTTGCCAGCAATCAATTGCAAAAGAAATATTAGTGTAACATATTAAATAGCTCTGATAACTTTGCTGGTTTTTCCTTTTTTTTTCAGTGTGGCTACTTGGTGAAAGTAATCAGAAAGTTTTTGTTGTTTTTTTATTTTTTAACGATGCCACTTCCAAACCAAAAATAAATTGGATGTAATGTACTTACAGCCTTATTCCTGTAAACTTTAGTCTGGTTTATCATGAGGACTGTAGTAAATTAATGTAATGTTGCAAGAGACCAGAGCATACTTTTTTAAAAAATTTCAGCATTAACAGCAACAAGAAAAACAACTTTCAACCACTAGTTAGAACTATCCTTACAAACTCACTCTTCATTCCACATGCAGCTAATTCTCTAAATTCCTGCACTATCCCTCACCAGAAATAATATACCAATATACTTCATTATCACAGAGTCTTCTCCATACCGTGCTAAATGGAAACTGGAGTTTTATTTCAGACAGCAGCTTTTCCATTTTCTGAGACCTCATATCCAGCATAACCTCATCTGCAGTGCCAATGAACAAGAAAATTTATGGTTATAGCACAACTGCCAGTGGACTAGGAGCTAAAGGAGCACAGGAGAGGACAGAGCTACACAAAGAGTAGGCAAGATAAAATCAAGTTAAAATGTTTTACTATCAGAGTGGTATTTGCTTGGAACAAGTGGAGTGAATTCTCAGGAGGATGAATTGAACTTTCTCAGGTACAAAGTCAGTCTTTCCTGAGAGCTGCTGTTGAGGTTTGACTGATTTTGGGGTTGGGAGAGAGAAGGAGACTCAAGTAGCAGCAGCAGCCATCTCACCATACTGAACCATCTCGTTCATCAGCAGGCACAGAGCTTCTGCCACCCCTGGCTGGTCGAAGTGAAGGTGATACTCCTCTCTGATCAGCTCTACTCCACTGCCTTTTGAGTCCAGCAGAATTGCCAGAGCTGCAGTTTCTGCAAGGAAGACAAACATTGGAGCTGCAGACTGCAGGATCTGCTTCCCATCCCCTCACCAGCTGGCACATGTCACATTTTCAGGAATTTGTGCCCATTATTTTCAGTCTTCCTAAAAACTATTCTGAAGCATATTTGGGAACGAGTAGAAGACCAAATATGCACCTGGCACAGTTATGCAGGGCAGAAGTGCTTTAATGATTGTTTTCATGTTGATTTAGCTGATTGGTAATTAATGAAAGCAGAACTGCTGAATGTTACCTGAGAGCCTCACAAGGCTGGCTAATGCCAGGCAGCCATTCTTCACCAGCACTGCTCTTTTTGGGTTCATCCTGAGTGCATCCAGCAAAAGTGCTGCTATGGGCTCATAGTCACTGTCAGTTAAACAACCTTTAAAGAAAATAAACAAAACACACAGAAAAGCCCAAAATTTCAATATCCTCCAGGCCAAAGGAATAAAGAATCTTGAATACTCAACTTATATTGCCGATAAGGAATAGAAATGAGATTGCTGAGGGTGTTTTGCTTAGCTTCTCCTAGTGGAACAATAGCACAGGGGCAGGCAGTAGGTAAATGTGCCAATATTCTTGTATGGGGAAGAAATAAGACAGAGTAGTACTGCAAGGATAGGTTCCTTAGAGCAAATGATAATGAAAGATTATTTCTTTAACATGAAATACTGTTCCAAATCAACCAAGCAAATTAGCTGCCCACCAGTGGAGTCCCCATCAGCAGTATCTGGTGATTTAATTGCTGCAGCTCATCAAAAATGGCTTCATTAGGGAGTCACAGAGCGAGTGCAGGGAAGAATGGCCAAGAGAGGATGCAAGTTCCCAACTCTGCTGCCATCTGCAGAGCCTCCTCCAGCCAAGCAGCCTGGACTGCAGGATCACCACTGACACACAGACATCCCAGCCTTTTCCATGCCCAGGGCACAGGGAGACTGGGAACACACACCTTGGAGAGCCAGTGCCCACAGAGCTGAGCAGGCACACTCTGCAACGACTCCATTCTGGAGGTGGCTCTGAAGCACTGCAGAGGTGACAGGGACAGCACTTTCCAGCACTGCTTGGTCTGCATAGTTCTCTGAATTACCTTAACAGAAAGGAAATGCACCAGGCAGAGTTATTTAATGAAGTAATGATATCATTGTATGTCAAATCATACCAGTAAAGCTTTAATGGGAGTTGGCATTGGAATAATGCAACATTGTTTTAGTCTGGAGGGCAGCAGAGGGAAGGAATAAAAAATGTACAGAACCAAAGCAAGTGCTACAGGACTAATAAATAATTCTGTTTATTGGAGAAAGCTGAACTTCTGCAGGAACTAGTGTTCTTTGTCATTTAAATTATGCATAGGGATCACAGCAAGAAACCTCCAGAAATAACCACAGTTTTGACAGAATCCGGGCTGCAGGATGGAGATTCAGCTGTCCCATAAATCCAACGGGTAATTTGCTGCACAGAGGGAATAAAACACACCAAGTGCAACTGGGCACAGTCTGTGCTTCCAGCCTTCCATGATCAGAACACCACACATCTCTACAAGAACACATGACAGAAACAAATCAGTAAATATAAAATCAGGTCACATCTTGGCCTGAACGGCTCCAATTTGACACCTTATCACATAAAGGGTTGCTCAAAAACTCTGCATTCATTTTTATTTTTATCTAATTTAACTGCTGGATCACAAAGTGACTGTAGCAGTGCTGTGGAAACAACCCTTCAGAATCACAAAATCAGATTGGTTTGGGTCGGGAAGAATCTTAAAGATCATCTCATTCCAACTCCCTGGAATAAGAATGGGAAAAAAATCCAATCCCAGCGACAGGAATGTCTGAACTCAATTAGGCTCAATACCTGCTGCCCTTCAGTCACATGAGTGCAGGCACAATACTCTCAGTGTTCCACTTACCACTCACAGCCAAGCTCCAGAGAACAGCACAGCAAGAGAAGCAGATCTTGTCATTATGAAGAAAACGTCTTAAAATTGACAGAAGGTCTGGAATGATTCCAACTTTCCTTAGGTTCTCCGCAGCCACTTCTGAAAACCACAGAAATTCTATAGAATTTGATATTTTTGTCCCACTCACTGGCCTCGAAACAGGCAGCACTAACCGTGTTTAAACTGAGATAACAGACCGGTAATTGGAGCCCATCAGCTGGACAAAAGGAAGCAAGGGAACAAACCGAATTCTTTAACAAAATGCACTTTATACAGCTGATCCTTTCAAATGGATGCCTGGCCATCCTTCTTCCTCCCAGACTTGGAATTCACAGAGCAGGAAAGGAACTGAGAGGGTGTAAATTACAAGTTTTCACCTGTTTCCATTTTAGCGATTCAAGCTAAGCTTCAGAATTAGGAAACACTGGATAAAAATAGTTTGGTCTTAGACATGATTCTTTGTAACAAATTTTTTGAAGATTTCCCCCTTGCTGCTAAATCCTACCGTAACCATTTCTGAAAACAGTCTTTGATGACTGTTGAAATGACATTGAAAACAACTAAAAATGCTATAAATATTTAGCAGTTATAAGTTCAGAAGAAAAGAAAACAAAGTAGAGAAGTTAGGGAGAATGGTTTCAATTCATCATTGCACAGCCTAAAATAGAATTCAGGTTTTATGCCCTCGTTTTCTCAAGCACTACTATTTGCAGAGTTTGTACTTGTTTCCAAACCAAAAGGAAATACAGAATTATATCTATAAGAGTGGTCCTGTAAATCTCTGAAGCTTCAGCATTTTATCTTAAACTTTCAGGGGTGTTATCAATATCTAGCCAATCTTACCAATATTGCCACTATTAAATTATTAATTACCCACAGACATCCACACCTCTCAGTGAAGTCACAAGTTCTGCATTGTATCTTGGATTTGTTCCAAAAAGTAAAAATAAATTATTAATATTCCTCAAAGAATGAGCAAGGTGACCCACCACTGGCTGAAACCATCATCAATAATGTGCAGATCATTGAAAGGAACTCTTCATTTTCAGAATGTTTTCTCACTGTGTGTAACAGGCAGCTGGCCACACTCTCATCCAGGGCCATCATCACCCCCTGTTCCAGAGCTGTCACCACAAACATTGGAATAGAACATTTCAGTGGTTTTGAATGAAATCTGAACCCCCCTGCCCTGCAATCAGTATAGTAAAACATTCAATTCACAGCATTTCTTCATATCAAATAAGCAAAAGTTACTTTAAACTTTCATTGTCTGAAACTCAATTCTTAGTATTTTTAAGCTCGTATCATCAGGAGGTTTTGGGGTAAACTGGCATGAAAGTGACAGTAGGGACCATACAAAAAACCCAAAACCACCTTTATTATTTAAAATTTAAACAGTAAAATAATCAGAGTCTTATTTATGCCCTCTAGCAACACTCTACACAAGATGAAAACAAACTTGGTTGGACAAGATCAGCACCTATACTGAAAATTAACTCTTAACACAGAATTCCTGTATGCCAGTCCTGAAGGAGGGCCATGAGAATTCAGAAAGCTGCTTAACTTCCTTTAGCTCTTTGAATTCATCCCCTAAAATTGTTAACTGAGCAGATAATGGGTTCAGTAAGCTTTACAAGACCCAGCAGAAGGAGGATATTTTAAAATTGTACCTTGACTAAGAATTTCAAGCAATAAAGTGCAGCCTTCTACTTGTAAATCCAGAGAATCTATGTGAGTCTTCATGGCAAGAGTGATCACTTCTGTGCATGTCAGCAGATAGGGGAATGCTGTGGGGGGAAAGAAATTTTTTTGAGAAAAGGTTCTTGAATCCAAGAGAACAAAACAGAGTGAATTGTTTTAATCTGTGTGGGAAATGGCTCCTATCAATTAAAGCTGAGAATAACCCTGAGTTTTAACATCATAGGCCAATGCCAGCATTAAAATGTTGTCAAAGGACAGGGCATTTTATAACTGGTTTAACACAGTGCTTTGAATTATTAACCTTCATCTGAAAGCTTCTTTTGAAAAATGTGCAGTTTCTGGGAGAAACTACACAGCTTTACCAGATACACAGGAATTAGCCATTTGTAGCTTCCTTTTGCTCTGCCAGCCTTGCAGCCCCAGGAATTACCCCCAGGTCATCCCAGGACTTGTGGACATTACCTTCCTCAATTTTTTATCTTCCTCAGTTTGTTGCCAATTCAAATTTCAAATATATTTTTTTCTCCAGTGCCCATTTTTCTTATCCAGTAGAGCCCCTCTGCTGGTTAACAAAAGCATGGACAGAACAAGTACAAACACAATCCCATCAGCTACTGGAGAAATAGGAAGAGAGCAATTTCATTCTCATTTATGGACATTAGAAATGTTTTCCTCTTCCTATTGTCTCAAAATGTAAGGAAGGAGGAGAATAAATAAATCAATTGATCAAATAATGCCTTACCACTTCCATCCTTTACAAAACTGGCAAGGTGCTGAATGCCTTTAGCCTGGACTTCTTCAACATCCCAGGAAGCCTGCATGAATTCTGAGAAACCAAGGAAATTCTTCCAACCATTCCACACGAACACACAAAGCACTCAAATTGCCTCTGTTTTGTGCAACATGTGAATTCAAATGAATGAAAATAATGAAATTTGGGATTGTTGAAGAGAAAAACTTTTCTCCCTAACTCATTAAACACTTCAGTATTACAGTGTGTTATGACTCACAATGTATTTGACATATATATATATTTTTGGGGACCTGTTGGAATATTAAATCAGAGCAGGGATAGGAGCTTTAAATGCATTATTCCAATAGACTTTTCAGATTAAAATAACATCTTCCTTACTTAGAAGGAAAATAGTGGAGCAGATCTTTTGTGGCATAAATTAACAAACATGTTACAATGCAAACAAAATAAGTGAAGCTCCCAAATTTTCTGAGGAATGATCTCTGACCCTGTTTAACTTTTGCAGTAGGAATGCCTGAGAATCTTAGGAATTTAGAGAAAAATCTGCATATTGAACCTTGCTCCAAAGAGTATCCCATTGTATTTCAGGTAAAATGAGTGTGCAAGAATTTATTTCCATGTAGAATACATCCTGACTGGAAGGGTCTATTTCCTATGAAAATCACCTTTCCATTAATCTCATTCTCCTTATTACCTAGAACACTTTCAACTCCTCCCAGAAAGAGCAAATCTGTTATTGTGGGAGACAGAGACTTCTTCAGTTTTATTAAGGTGTCACCAGCAAAAGTCAGGCATTTCCCAATAAATGGAAGAGTGACCAGATCCCTAGAATTTTGAGAGATAAAAGTAGCACCAGTGAGTTAGAACTGGTAAGAAAAGAAAAAAACTACAAGCATTGTTCCATTTTGATATTAAAATAATCTAATCTTACTTCTAGACTAGATTATTTTTGTCAGGACTTAAACAATTTACTTCAGAACAGCTCAAGAAAGAGCTCATATTGCACAAGCCATGCTTAAATGTCAAGTTCAGCCTCATAAAACTGTGTATAACATGAATTTATATTATAACTGCAAAAAGGGACTCCTGTGCATTTCAGTGTCCACTCTGAATGAACATCAAGTCTTTAATAACTCAGTTTGTGGAGGCAGGAGGATAAGCAGTGTTAACTCAACCCTTTCCAACAGCAGTTAACATTCCTAATTTGTTGAGGTAGGAGAGTTTTAGGATCAAATTAATCAAGGGAAGGCAGCCAGAACTCACCTTGCTGTGGGTCTCCTGCTGGGCTCAATCTGTAGCATCATCAATAAAATTGGAAAGAAAGGCAAATAGCTGCTTTCTCCATCCTGCATCAGGGTCAGGACTCCCACAAGGCAGCTGCTGTCCCCTCTGATGTCCTGCAGTAAGGAATTTATCTCTTCTGCCTGGGGAGAACACAGTGTCAGAGAGCTCTCACACACTCACAGGCATCCTGATGAGCCCAGGACCCTTTAAATCCCTAATAAATCACCCTTACACACATTCAGAACAAAGCAGCTCAGCATATCAAGGAGGACACAGCCCAGAGACCAGATGTCAGATTTCTCAGTGAAAGAAAATCCAAATGTTTCTGGAGCCATCCAAGCCTTGCTTTCTGCAGAAACAGGAATCACATGGTGACATTGTTGACATTGGGCTTCCAAAAATTACAAACCACACTGTAACTAATGAACATTTTTCTAAGATGTTCCTGAGGACAAAGCTAAAAAGGATTACAACTGTATTGATTGCAGAAATTTACACACATCTACATTTTTCACTTGTGAACACAACTAATGCTGCTGACAGCTGCCTATGAAAATCCTATTTAGAAGACAAATAGTTTAATACAGAGAAAGAAGAGGGAAGATAACTTTCTCCTTTTTCCTAATTTTTCTCTGAGGACTAAAAACATCCACCACAACTGAAATCTTTTGAAAATACAGTAGGAAAGTAAAAAATAGCAAAACAAACATCTACCTTCTTCCACTCTTATTTTCCATTTCAGCTCATCTTTCATAAGTGTTTCAGTACTGAAGTCACTCAGCATGAAGGATGCTTCACCAGTCACAAGGATGTTTGATGGCTTGAGATTTCTGCATCACAAATATTTTCTGTCAGCCTGTGAAATTAGAGTCTAATGACATATAATTACAAATTCCCAGCTTCTTTAGCCCTCAGAAGGATTGGGTTGGTTTTTTAAGGGAAATTGGTTTGGACATTTTTTGGTTTTGTTGGGTTTTTTTTTTTATATACAGGTGATAATTAACCAAAATACAATTATTTTCCTCTCTAAATGCTTTAAAATTTGTGCTTGGGACACAAATTGATCTGAGCACGGAATGCAAGAGTTGTCTCATTCAGATACACAAGCTTTGTCCACCATAGCCTCTAAAATGAGACCATTTACATAGATGGACAATTTTTTAAATATTCAAAAAAACCACCAAGAGATAATACCTCAGTCAAATGAGTATTCCAGACAAAACTCAGGAAGAAGGCAACTTTGGAAGTTAAAAAAAAAAAAAAAATAATCTAAAGTCTGGAATTTCTACCCCCTGCTTCTCCTTTTGGAAGAGTAAAATTCCCTGCCTCTGAGCACTGTGCTGAACCAACACTGCAAAGAACAAGGGCCTGTCAGACAAAGAGAATGAGATTTCTGCTCACCTGTGCCAAATATTTTGTTTGTGTATGTAAAACAAAGCATCCACCATCTGTCCCAGGAACTTCTGAACCACCTGTGGAGGGAAACAGACATGAAAGTATAACACAAACAGAAGAATTTTCAAATATCTTTCAGAAGTGAGTTTCCAAAACCACCCTCCTGTGCTTTGAAGGTTTTAGAGAGGATTTTCAGAAAGAAGGAATACCATAAAAGCAACAAGTCTCTCGGTTCAAACAGGTGCCTCTTCTGTACTTTTTACCGTGTTTGTTATCTTTTCTGATTTCTGCCTCTTTTCCTTGATTAGAGCTGAAAGATCTCCTTGGCCTGAGTGTTGCATAACCAGGCAGAGGAACAGAGATGAGACCTGCAATAAAACATTGCACCAAAATTGCTGAATTGTTTGCAGGTAAGAAAGGCAAAACCAAACTGGTGGGTGTGATGTTCACAGTACAAAAAGGTTCTGAGATTATTATTCTCTCACAGAAGAGACAATATTTAATTTCTTTCATTAAAAATACAGCATGCTCATTGTTTTAGCAAATAAAACAAACCACCACTATCAAGCATCTTATCTGAAGCTGTATAGGATGATTCAAATCAATTATACATCCATAAAATCATCAAAGATTCTGTCCAAGCACTGAAGAAAATCTGCAAATAAATAAGTCAGGGCTTTCAGCTTCTTAGGGTCCCCTATAAAAGGGTTTTCATGCAGGCATGAAAATCAGATCTGCACACTAATTCCCATCAGAATCTGGGAGTCTGCCATGTGATGGACTCCAATCCATACATATTCACAGCTTTTTAGTGTGTGTATTCAGGAGCCAAGAAAGAAAATCAGGCTTGTTTCAAATCAAAAAACCTTTTTTAGCTTCTCACCCAATGACCCCAAATTTAAACCTGTGAATATGCTCATGTGCTTAGAACATAAACCACACATTCCAGTTTAACCAATCCTGTTCCTTTCTCACCTCCTTATTCCAAGTCACAAACAATTCCTTGTAAGTACAGATGTTAGAATGGTGGAGTTTTAGCAAATCCATTGCCTGCACAGAATAAAAAAGATAAAATATAGAGAGCTTTCCATAGCTACACAGTCCTTCCCTTTAACAGGACCTTAAATAACACTCAAAGCCAGTTCCTCACTTGTTCATGTCACATTTCTGATCAAACTCTTCCAAAGTGCCAGCTCTGTTAAATATTTGCATACACCAATGAGGAAAGAAGGAAAATATTTCACCCATACTCTACTCACTGCTGCAATGGCCTTGTGAGATTCAAAGATATAAACTGATCCACAGGGAGATGATGTGTGAACCACCTCCTTCTTCAGTTCCTAACTGCCAAACCTGAAAACATTTCTTAGAATATAAGTCAGGATGACATTTCAAATGCAGCCATTATTTCCTGTAACCTCCATGCAAGCTTGAAATTCAGCAAATATAATGGCACAGGAGATTTTTATCTCCTTGAAGGTGGTTTCCGTGCAGGGCTCTAACAAATCCTACTCAGCAAATTTGCTGATTATGTGGGAGATGAAAAGAATTCAGGTTACTCTCCTCTAGTTGTGTTTGTGGCTGTACAGGCACAACAGAAAAACTAAAAGGAGCCATGCTCCCAGATGGCAAAACTGTATTTATTGAATAGATGTATTTCAACAGAAAAATTGGTTCAAGTTTTACTGGTAATGCCATATTTAGTACAGAAAGAGGTCACTCCTCTGACCAGGATACAACATCTGCACAGAGATTTATTCTCCTTTTCCAACTCCAGATTCTGTGCATACTGGGCACTGGGAGACTCATTCATCATGTGCTATTCCACATACTTTACTGAAGCAATTTTTGGTATTTTAAGAGTATTTCTGATGTTTCTTACTCACAGCATGACAAAAAGTTTGCACCAAAAGAAAAGAGTACAACAAAAGGAGAAAAATCATTCACTTTAAAAAAGTCCAACTCTGAGAAACGAGCATATGATAAAATATGTTATCTAAACATCAAGTTATTAATAATAAACTACAAACAGACCTAGGTTCTCCTCCAGCTTAAAACCAAAAGGATCAGTTTTGTTCTTTGGCTTCACAAAACAAATTAAAATTCTAAGGAAGAACTATCCTCTGAGATGAGCTGTCCATTTGAATTTACATATATAAAAATAACAACAATTAATACAAAACCCTGGCCTGAGCCCAAGCAGAGGGCAGAGATCACACCCCACAAATAGCCCTACCTGATTTTCTTATTATTTACTCAGCTAATCCTTGTAGATAAAAGACTTGGGTCTATCAAGACTTTGGTCTTTGTAAGTGAAATAGTAAAGAAAAGACTGCACCAATACCTCCTTCAAGGCCACATTTGCTTGGTGTTGGTCAATGCATTCAACCTGCACCAAACAAAAGACAGGGATGAGACTGGAACAGAAACACCAGGGAGCTTTGAGCCACAGCACTCCTATCAAGGTGACTGGACTGCAAATGACATAAATTTTCAATGATAGGTCAAATGTCTAATGTTTGGGGCGGTTTTGGTGTCAGGAGATGGGTAAAACAGAACTGAAAATAGGTGTGTGACAGAGTGTTTCTGCACTGTGCAGGGCAGCAGTGAGCTGAGGTGAGAGAACATGGAGGGGACCTAAATAGGCTGCTGCCCTTTCCCCACTTTGAGCCTCAACATTCCAGTAAACTCATCTGAATCTCCCATTTTCCCAAAAAGCAGCACAGTAACGAGCAAGCCCACTCTGACCCAGCAGCTGAGCTGCCCAGCACGGGTCTCTTGCTACTGTCGTGATACCCCTGGAGATAACAAACATGCCAAGCTCTTGTTTTCATAGCAACCACCTGCTCACCTGCTTTATTGCATATTTCTTCTGGGCACCCCGGTCTGTTTCCAGCTGAGCTGTCAGCATTGTGCCCAATGCCCCGGGCTGGAGCTGCTCCAGCACCTGCAGGGCACAGGACACACCCAGAGCACCTGCTCAGCTAGGGCACAACAACTGAGGCAAAAAAACCCTTTCAGTTTGCTTTTCCATAGAAACCTTCCACACAGGGAACACCTTGCAGCTCCCCATGGCAGGATTAGGGACACCCCCACCTTCACCACAACTCCTGAGAGGAACTCAGGCCTTCCCTTCCCTCCTCTTCAGGACACTCCCCTGCTGAAAACACCCCCAGGATCATCCACACCCGGTCCAGGACCACATAACCCCCCCAGAGCCGCTCAATCCCCATCTCCTATGACCGTGTGCTGCTCCCAGGGGCACCCACACCATTCCCAGGGCCATGTACCCCACACAGACCCCTCCAGCACCACTCAAAACACTCAGAGCCACTTACACCATGTCCCCAAGGGAAGCCACAGACCCTGCCCTGGTCACAGACCCCTCCTCAGGGCCATGGACCCCACACAGACCCCTCCAGCACCACCTACACCCCCACAACGCTACAGCCGCCCACTTATTGCCGGGTAGAGCTTGAGCCTGGGGGCAGCACCTCATATTTTTCCATGGCGGGGACACAGCCCGGGACTGCAGGGCCGCAGCCCTGAGGGTGTGAGACGCCCCCCACCCACACAAGAATGTGGCGGGGGGGGGGCGCGGCCCCTTTAAGAGCGCCTGGGGGCGTGTCGGGGGCGTGTTCCTGCGGGGAGGCCCCGCCCACCGCGCGCCGGCGCGGCGGCGCCTTCAAGGCCCGGCCCGTCCGACGTGGCAGCGCCTGCACCGAGCGCGGCCCGGCCCCGCCACCGCCCCGCCCGCCCCGAGCCAGCCCGGGCCCCGCCATGGGCCACAACGACATTATGAACACCGCCGAGGACTTCGTCGATCAGGTGGGTGCCCGCCCGCCTTTCCCCCCCCCGTGCCCGCCCGGCGGCCTTTTGTGCGCCGGGGCCACGCTGAGGGGCCCGGCTGAGGCAGGCCGGGATGGCGGCGGGGTCGCTGCCGCCTCGGGGCCGCGCTGTGGTGGGGCGGTGGGTTTATGGAATTATAGAGCCGTGGAGTGCTTTGGGCTGGAAGAGATCCTAAAGATCGTCTCGTTCAGCCTCTGCCATGGGTAGGGACACCTTCCACTGTCCCGGGCTGCTCCAAGCTCTGTCCAGCCTGGCCTTGGACACTTCAAGGGATGGGGCAGCCACAGCTTCTCTGGGCACCCTGTGCCAAGGCCTCATCGCCCTCACAGGGAGGAATTTCTTCCTAATATCCAACCTAAGTTTCTCCTCTTTCGATTTGTAGCCATTCTACTTTGCTTTCTCACTACGTGCTTCTGGAAGTAGTCTGTTCTCATCTTTGCTGTAAGTTTCCTCCGAGGGGATCCTGGGCCCGGCTCCCACCGCCGCAGGCCCAGCAGCCTCCCCTGCCCTGAAGTGAGCGCCCGAGCCTCTCGTACAGCGAGTTCTCCTTGGGGACAGGGCTTCTCTCGGGAGGGATGAAGTGGAAGGAGAGCAGGAGCCGTCCCGCTGGTGAAGAGGGCACAGAGGGCTGTGGGGAACCAGTGTGAGCTGGCAGGGAGATCCAACCTGGCAGGGTTAGATGGGATATTAGGGAGAAATTTCGCCCTATACGGGTGGGCAGGCCCTGCCACAGGCTGCCCACTGAAGCTGTGGCTGCCCCTGGATCCCTGGAAGAGTTCAAGGCCAGGTTGGACAGGGCTTGGAGCAACCTGGGATAGTAGAAGGTGTCTGTGCTCATGGCAGGGGTTTGGAACAAGATGAGTTTTAGGGTCTTTCCAACCCAAACCATTCTGCGGTTTCATGAAACCCTGACCCATGTCTGGAAGCCCAAACTGGAAAATGTTGGTCAGCACCGTGGTGCTGTGCTCAGGATTGGGGCAAAAGGAAAGCAAACGAGCTGATGTTGTCTTGTAAACCTTCTTACGTTTATTTCAGTGGAGGCCCGAGTGATTTCTCTGTTAAATAGAAGTTTGTGATCTCTTACAATGTCTGACAACAGGATTGTTTTGAGTGTAAGTAGTTGCTCTGCTGGGGATGGTGCTGCAAAGATCTTCACAGTCATGGTGATTCATCTAATCGACAATAAGAGACAGCAAGTAATCACATTCAGCAAATTGGCTGGAAAATCTGATTCTGCCTGGTTCTACAACCGCTGTGATTTAGCGTGAGTTGTGTGGTGCCCAATAACACGTCACAGCTCTGAGGGGGCCGTGCTGCCTCTGTCTTTCACTGATTTCACTGGGAAAACCTGTTCTGCACTTCCTCCCCACCCCCAGATGGAAGAAGGAAGACTTGATTTAAAGAGAGCTTCTTGTAATGTGTGGAATACTCAGTTTAAGGAATATCTAGATAATCTTGGTCATTCTCTGTTTACCTTGTCCTCCTGCTCCTTTTAGAGGAGAAGGTAAACCATCACTGCAGTGTTCACGTTACTTGCCAAAATTTGCAGTGTTTGTCCTGACCTTTTTATAACACCTCTCTGTTTATTCATGTGAGGTTATTTCTAGATGTCCTTAACACCCCTTTTTTCACTCTGCTGAAAGCTCTTTTGTCCACTTTAAATGTAGTTTGCCTCCTCCTGAAGTGAGTTTTAAATGGCACAAATTTGCTTGTGCTTGGCCACATCCTGTTTAAAGATGAGCCTTGCCTTTAGCTGCAGAGTTTGGTGTTTTGCTACTCTTACCATCAGATTGCATAAGAATTTTTATGGTGTTCTGAGTTATAACTCCTGTGATAATTCTGCCTGGGTAGCTCAATCAGTGCTGCCTGTGCTGCTAAAACTCAGTGTCACACCAATGTAGGAGTGACTTGCTGAACACTAACCTTTGGTATATATTGTGAACTTAACACTTGGCATTACAGGAGCTCTTAGTTCATCTTGGATTAAAAAAAGTACTTGGAATGTTTGGACTGAAATTGTGTTGAAACTCCCCTGGTGGAGGCTGGACAATGGCTGTTCTGGGAGCTGAGTGCATTCTCAGTGGTGTTCTTGCTTTTTCCACTCTCTGTACTAGTGCTCAACACATAATGAGTCTTAATTTCTGTAGCATAAAACCCCTGTGGGAGAATGTTAGAGCTAATTCCATGGCTTATCAGGAAATCCTGAATGTCTCCTACAAAATCAAGAATAATCTGCTCCTTAAATTCAAACAGCAAAGCTTAGCTTTTCTCAGATACTGTAATTTCCCTTTGAATTAGCAAATTATGCCCTAGATGCCAAGATACTCAGCAGTAATAAGTGGCTCTTAATCCAGAGGTGAACTGGTGCACTGTCTTACAGGCAGCTAAGCTTGCCAGACAGCCAGTTGTCAGAGAAAGGGCTTGTCCTACTTCTCCCAAGGCTGCATTCCCTTTTTCTCTCTCACCAGCACTTTTGTCATTGAACTGGGGAGCTGAACTGGCAGGAGAAAAAAATTGAGGATTTATTTTTTTCACTTGGTTCAGTTATCTCCGTGTTTAGGTGGAGTGAGGAGCAATACTGAGGGTGAGATTGCTGGTAATAGGCTGCTGTGAGCTGTAAGGAATTGCAGTGGAGGGGACACTGTAACACCAGCCCAGTGTTATTAATTCAATAATTTACCTACTAGGAAATTAAACCCATTTTTAGTGATTTTTGTTAAAGTATTATTTGGCATCCCCTTCAGTGCAGCCATTAAGTACTGAAAATAGATGTGTCTGGACAGAGTGTTTAGGATTGTCTCTCCTTTGTAATCCCTTCCTAAGAGGGAGCATATCTCAGACAACTTTCCTGGTGTCTCTAATAATCTTTAGGAATAAATCCTTAGGAATGTTGGTGCTTGGAATTTCTGCTGTTCAAAAAAAAAAAAAAGATTCCTGGACAAAAATGTGAGGAGACTACTGAGTCATTGCACAGCAAGGGAAAGCCAGACTGGGAGAGTTTATTTAATTTTCCAGGATAAGTGCTGATGTATCTTGACCAGATAATTGTCATGTAGAATCATGGACTGGTTTGGGTTGGAAGGGACCTTAAAGCCCATCTTGTTCCACCCCGTGCCATGAGCAGGGACCTTCCACTGTCCCAGGCTGCTCCAAGCCCTGTCCAGTCTGGCCTTGGACTTCCAGGGATCCAGGGGCAGCCTCAGCTTCTCTGGGCACCCTGTGCCAGGGCCTCCCACCCTCCCAGGGAGGAATTTCTCCCTATTTTCTAGCTTACATTTCTCCTCTTTTAGTTTGAATCCATTATTTATTGTCCTCAATATCCTATTTTGCAGAAAACGGAAAGGAGAAGAAAACATTTCATTGTTAGTCTGAACTTCGTCATTTAGATTAAAAAAAACGGAATTTGGAAATGTTCTCTAGAATTTTGTCATGGCACTGCACTGATTGTTTATCATTATAAGCCAAAGAGCCTGTTCTGGTTAGGCTGGGGAAAAATTTTCCCAAGAAGAATGATAGTAAAATGCAATAAATTACTAAAAGTTTCATTAATAAATAGCCTTTTGGAAAAGGGAATTGGTATACAGCACACTTCAGAAGGGAAAAGCATTGAGAAATCTTTCTGCAATTAAAAACCTGATTAATGTTGCTCTAGTGGGTCAGAGCCCTCTTCCTGCCTTTGGAAATAAATGGGAAAGCCTGTTCCCACTTTTTACAGTAGTTTGTAGGCACTGTGTTAATGAATGTGATGGGTTTTGCTGTCCCTATGATTTTGAGGTGGGATCTCCTTGAGTGAATGTATCCAAGCTGGTGAAAGAAAGTGATTTTTCTCTGTGCTATTGGATTGAGCATCTTCTTCCAGGAAAGAACAGTGGTGTCCCAGGCTGCTGAAGGAATTTGTTCTCCCAGAGCAAAGCAATCCCTTAAAAATATTCAAGATATTTGGGATATGGCTTGTCAGACGCTCTAGACTAATAATGCTGTGCAGCTCAGGAGGGTTTCTGTATAGATGAGCAGTGTGCTGTTCCTCACCATAATCAGAACTTCCTTCATCCAGGAATGCACAGGAAAAGGCTTTGTGCTTGGACAGAACATACCTGCAAAAATTCCCAGCTCATGTCCATTTATTGGACTTAAATACCTGTAATTGTACCATGGTATATACACTTTATCAAAATAGAGTGGACTTTCAGCAAATTTGAAACTCTTGGACGTGGGGTCAAAATGAATCACTTTATTGCCTCTCTTTTGGTCAGGCCTTAATGGGTTTGAAAATTTCAGTCCTCCTTTAGAAAAATGGGGGGTTGAGCAGAGCTTTGGTTAAGGGATCCCTGGATCTTCTTGTACATGTTTGGTTGTTAAACTTAAAGGAGCATTTAAATCCATCTTTGCCTTTCTAATCCCATTAGAGGGGGATGTGGCAACACAAAGCCCCTCTGGCATATGTCAGTGACTTAGCTGCCAACACAGAGCCAGCTGTTCTTCTTTAAAATAGTTTTATTTAGCATTTTCTTGTCTTTTCTCATAATGCTTCGCCTCTTCCAAGGAGACAGGATATGTGGAGAGCAGTTTGATGCAAAGCCCAGAGCAGAAGAAGCCCTGCAGTTATTTGATGTCGTGAGTTTCATGCTGCCACCTCCATCAGTGCCAGCAGTTTGGGTTTGGATGTGTTGTGCTCAGTGCAGGGTGTGTTTCAGGTCCCATTTCTTAGCTGCAGGTATTGAACTGCAGCCACCAATTTTCCAATGTGTGTCACTTTATCTGTGTGAATCTTAAAGGAAGTGGGCTCAGAGTGCAGCTTTTGAGCCACACAGTGCTGGTGCTGTGCAGAGCCAAACCCAGGATGACTTGTGCTGCTCATTGGGTCCCACTGCTGAAGCTCTCATGTTTCTTGTCATTTATTCCATTTTTAGTTAAATTACTTGAGTGATTTACACCCAGATTTTCTAATCGTGAAATCACCTGATGCCTGTTACATTCTCTTCCTTTCTCTCTGGATCTCCTGTTCACTTGGCTTGGATTTTTTTCCCACAGGCTGTTTCTGAAGTTTATTTGAGCTTGCTGTGTACAGGGGGTTCAGTTTGAGTGCAGCTCCAGGAGCTGTGGGTGCCCAGGGATGATGTGAGTGCCATGAGGTTGCTTAGCACTGGAGCTGCAGCCTCTGACTTGTCTGGAGACCATTGGCTGCGTACATTCGTGTTTAATGGCCTGTGTTAAATTCCCTCTGTATGCCAAGAGAACAGGTAAATGTTAAATGTCTTCCTGGATCCTTCACCTGTGCTGTTCATGGCTCCAGGGAAGGGGAAAATGAGATCAGCTCCTACTTCAAAACAGCAAAGATGAGGCCTGGAGGAAGATGTTCTCTATTATTTGTTGCTTTTTTCATCCTTTCCACAGCACTGTTTTTATCCTTTCCTTACAGATTCCCAGCACTTGTCTTCTTTCATTTCTTTCTAAACCAAAGTTGCTTGTTCTGTATCTTACAAACGACTTTTGGTTTGTAAGAACTTATTCTTAGTATTCCTCAGCAAGTTTCCTCGACCTCACAGTGAAACTCAGGAGAGGGAAAAGCTGTAAACCAAGATGTGCGTGTCATTCAGTGAGTGACAAAGATCAGAAATTCTCTTCTGACTCATTCATCCAACTGTTGACATGGCTTTAAAAAGCCTGAAGTGGCAGCCTGGAGGCAGAGTACAGCTGCACTTAAAATGCACTTGATTAAGGTGAATTTTGACCCTTAGACTCTGGATACAGGCAGTGCAACAGTGCAGTTTGTTCCAATATTAACTATTTAATTGACTATTAAGGATGTTTGCTGATTTTTTTCTTGTGATAATCTATAGTTGCACAGTGAGCTAGGCTTGTCATTTACATGGCCTTTAGTATTGACTGATTGCTGCTGGCAGGAAAAAACTGTCAGAAATGGCTTTTGTCTCCTTCCTGGTGGAAGTCTCAATTAAGTAATAACCAGTGCTGCCTAGAAAGTGGGTTGACAATTAAACACTTGTCCTAACCCAGAGGCAGTGAGCTTTCCTGTGCACCCCACAGCCCTGTAGAACACAACCCTTTAGACTCTGTTTGGCAATTTCGTATTTGTTCCTTTAATTATCTTAATTGCAGAGCAAACTGATCCAGGAGCCTTCAAGATGAAGGGGGCCCAGATACATCTTCCATTCCCTAAAACTAAAGCTCGGCATCTGTTGCATGATAATATAATTTCCTTTTAACCACTGCACTGAACTGTGGCTGTAAACGTCTGTTTCCTTCCTCCAGAGGATGCTCCTTTTAATGGAAGTAAAAACCTGCCTAGAGGATAGAGGGTGCAGTTCCATGCAGTGGTTATGTGGAGTTAAGATCTGCTGCTGCTGGAGTACATGTGCTTTATTGGCACTGAGCTGTTGGGGGGAACAAGCTTGGCAAAAAAAAAACAATCAAGTAATGTTTTTAAATTTGTACAGAACTTGTACCTTCTATCAGCCTGGTTCCCTGAATCTGGGTTGTTCCAGGGTGGTGAGTGCCTGAGCACATGGGTGGGAGCAGAATTGCCCTTTCAGCTCGGGCCTATCTGATAGTTGAGCTGTAACATGAAACCCTGAGATAGAGAAACTAAAACCAAGGTCAGCCTTCATTAGCGAGAACTCCATCAAAGCACAGTTCCTGTTACATAGAAAAGTGCTGCTGGATTCTGCTTTTTTCCAAGTCCTAGTCCAGTGGAGAATGACAACAGGTTCCCCTGCTGCTCCCAGTGGGTGAAGAAGCATTCATTAAATCCAAGTCCCAGTTTCTCTCTAGATGTTGGTGACCCTGAGTGCATGAGAACTGCTGACCTCAGTGTGCAGAGAGCAGGGCTGTGTTGTCCCTGCAGTGTCCCTTTCCCTGCCTCCCCTGCTAACGCCCTGTGTGCCCGTGCAGTTCCTGAGGGTGACAAAGCAGTACCTGCCCCACGTGGCCCGGCTGTGCCTCATCAGCACCTTCCTGGAGGATGGCATCCGCATGTGGTTCCAGTGGAGTGAACAGAGGGACTACATCGACGGCACGTGGAACTGTGGCTACTTCCTGGCCTCCATCTTCGTGTTCCTAAACCTCTTCGGGCAGCTGAGTAAGTGGTTCTGGGGCTGTTCAGGTGCAGGCAGAGCACTCCAGCGTGGCTGCAGCCCTTTGAATCATGGCAGTGTGGGATGCTTCACTGATTTCCTCATAGTCCTTGACAGCTCAGAACTGATGGCTGAATGAAAAGAGCTCTGAATTGACCTGCTTCAGCCTTTCCTGGAAGCAGCTGTAGAGAGTTTCTCGTGACACACTGCCTCTGAGTCAGAGATGCCAAGAATCCATCAGGACAATCTGGTTTCAGTTCTGTACATGCATCCATAAATACAAACCACACCCAGAGTCATCTAAATTAAATACTCCTGTTCTCTTAAATGGGGCAGTGTTGAGACTTTCTCAGTCTCCTGTTTTTATGGGCATTCATCTCCAAGGCACATTCTTACCTGGAGAGGGTACATTTAAGCCTGAGTGAGGTGCTTATGTCAGAAACTTTTCCAAAGCCCAGGAATCAAAATAATCCCAGAAGGAGTGCACTGCTATGTGTGTGCTGGGTGGACTCAGGCTGTCAGAAATGGAGAGAGGAAAAATCCTGTTCTGTTTATATTATGTCCCTGATTTACTGTTCCCTGATTGCCAGTTTCTTATCTTGTGTCTGGATTTATATTTTTTGCCCTCTCTTTTTTGTGTAGAGGGTCACCTTAATTTAATGCAGTTGCCAGTCCTCCTGATAAAGTGAGAAAGGCTGTCGGTGCTTTTTGATGGAAGACTTGAGAAAGGTTTTGGGTTTTATCCTTCCAAGGAGAAGGAATACAGCATGATGGCCCTAACAGTTATCTCAAGAAAGAAAAATTAAAATCCAAGTTAGCTTTCCTGCAGGAGCTTTTCCAAGTGTAACTGTGTTCAATTTCCCCAACTCAGGTGGCTGTATCCTGGTGCTGAGTAGGAACTTTGTGCAATATGCCTGCTTTGGACTGTTTGGAATTATAGCATTACAGGTAGGAGGCTTAAATCTTCATCCCTTCTAAACTGTACCTTTCAAATCTCTCTTAGTCTCAGTGTTTCCAACATATTTAAATATAACTTGCAACCCTGGAATTTTTCTTCACCCTGGCTTACTGCCAGTCCTTGATGGCATTGAACTATTTTGCTGCTTCTGTTCTCCTGATGTGCCCAATAGATGGAATTGCAATTAGTCAGCTTGGAGACATTTATTCAATACTTGACCTTGACCTATTTAGCAGAAGTAACTGGCAATTTACCTGGATGTCAGTTAATAGCCAAATGTGGAACTTGCAGTTGCTTTGGCCTTCAGCTGTGTCCCCATCACAAAGGATCCTAGCTAGTGGCATCCTTCCCCTACCAAACCAGGGAATTTTTGGGGGCCTAAAGCACAAATCAAATTCTGGCTTCCCTTCCTTCACAGGCTCACTGGACCACACTGATATAATTACCTCGTTTCCCTTATTATATCGTATTTATAATCAATTTCTGCTGTGGCTCATACAGACTTGAGATTGTAACAGAAATTCAGAACTCCAGCGTCATTTATATGATGTTTTAACCTGTTTTATTCTTTGCCTAGACTATTGCATACAGCATTCTATGGGACCTGAAGTTCTTGATGAGGTATGCTTGCTTCTGGAAGTTTTTATGGAAACAGAATGAAAACTGACACTTGGTGGCAGAAGAAATGACGTTTGTACATAGTATTTACTAGAAAGATTTTACAAGTTACATTAAAGAAGAAATCATAGCTGTTGAAAAATCAGGAGAGTCTATGTTCAACTGCAGACAGCAGGCTCAGGAAGGGAAAGACTAATCCTAAATCACTAATATCCAAATGCTTCTGCTGTTAACCTGGCTGAGAGCTCAACCAACTGTCTACACTTGATCAGAGTTGCCTTTATTTTCTAAGTGGCTAAAATAGCAACTCTGCTTCTGCATGGCTGAAGCCATTTTCTGAGAAAACTACAGCTTGCAGTCACTGGAGTGATTTCTGGGATTTTAAACCTCTTAACACCTTCCCTAAGGAGAAGAGATGATGATAAACATGAGCTTTCCTGTCAGGCCCTGAGTGATGGCTGGCTGTTGCCTTTCCACCCCTCTGAGGGAAGGGCAGCACAAGAGCTGCACTCTGGGCTTACTACAGCCCTGTCAATGTGTAACTTTTCAGCAGTGCTGCTGCTCTGTTTTCTCAAAGCAACCTCTGAACTACTTTGGCATATATGGCTAAACCTGAGGTACAGAATAACTTGAACACAACTAAATTTGTGTTGTAACAGCCACTGAAGCAACTGTGCCTGAGTGGTGGGTGCTGGACTTTCCTGGCAGGCTGTGTTCCCACAGATCCTCAGTGTGCTCAATGCTGCTGGGGCTGGGAAGTCTAACACAGACCAACACATCCCACGGTGCAGAGCAAATCACTCCTCACTGTCACGTAGATCCTCACTGAAATTGTCAGATAAGACTTTACAGATATAGATCAGTGCAAGCTGTACTAAAATGCTTTTTTTTTGTTTTTCCTTTTTCCCCGTTTCTGTAGGAATCTTGCCCTCGGGGGAGGCTTGCTGCTGCTTCTGGCCGAGTCCCGCTCGGAAGGGAAGAGCATGTTTGCTGGTGTCCCCACCATGAGGGAGAGCTCCCCAAAGCAGTACATGCAGCTGGGGGGGCGTGTGCTGCTCGTCCTCATGTTCATGACACTGCTACACTTTGATATGAACTTCTTTTCTGTAAGTATCCCAGCATTAAAGTATGAGTTGAGCAGTTAGAATGTAGCACCGGTGCCCAGGTAGGCTGCAGGATCTGCTCAGTGCTTATTGAAATCTCTAAGTGAAATTAATACTTTAGAAAAACTTATTAGATTATATATGCCATGACAACTGAACTTAGCCAAGCTCTGCTCTGATATTGATGTATGTATTTAAGAACTGTGTAAGTAAATGGCTTTTTTCCTTCCAGATTCTGCAGAACATTGTGGGCACAGCCCTGATTATCTTGGTGGCAATTGGCTTCAAGACTAAGCTGGCTGCCTTGACTCTGGTCATCTGGTTGTTTGGCATCAACATCTACTTCAATGCCTTCTGGACCATCCCAGCCTACAAGCCCATGCACGATTTCCTTAAATACGATTTCTTCCAGACCATGTCTGTCATTGGAGGGCTCCTCCTCGTGGTTGCACTGGGTCCTGGTGGTGTTTCCATGGATGAGAAGAAAAAAGAATGGTAACAGGAATAGCAACACTTCTTGGGACAGTACTGATTCTCTATGGATTCAACAAAAACTGCCAGCATTTTACACGTACATGCCCCCTTCCTATAAAAGGCACAGATGTTTTGAATTTGATTTACTGTGGCACCAGTAATACAATAGATAAAATCCTATTTCTTCAAGGAATGTTGCCTAGGCTTATTCTAACTTCCTAGATTTGGAACTAACCCAAGGAACCTGCATTTTGCTGATGCTTCAGTGAATTGCAGTAGAACAGTTGCTGTCTGGAATGTCAGCAATGTCTTAAAATTTGCAGAAAGGTGAGCAGATACAGCTGGATCATTCAGTGTGGTGTTGGGTTGTAGCTATAACTAAAAAAGTGGATCCCCTTTCTTGCCCTTATCAAAACTGTCCTGTGCATAAAGAGTTCCATTGCTGGTTATAGCATTGCTTATCAAGGTGGAAAGCAGCATCAAAGAAAACAAAGAAAATCACTATTATTTTTGCTGCTCAGAGGCCTGTAATTCCCTTTTGTTTAATAGGGAAGGGTCTTTCCTGCTCCTGAACAGAAGGCAAAAAGAAAACCCTATAAGTAGTTGTACCCCTTTCTGGGTAAGAAAAGGGAGAGGATTTTCTAACATGTCCCAGTTCGGCCCTTGAGGGGAACAAGGGGAAATCCTGTATTGTTAATCATGAATCCTGTATTGCTAATCAGATTTAAAGGAAGTGGGGGAGATAATCCTGAAGAGACAGAATGCTAGATTCTGTGAAAATTCTGTGCCAAAAGAATTCTTTATTCTACATTCTTTCCCCAGAAGTTGTCCCTCCTGAATTTCCCAAGAAGGGAGCCAAGTTGTGCTGCAGGTTCCATAATAAAAGCTCCTTTCTGCTATTAACCAGCTTCCATCTATATATGCCCCAAATTCATATTTGAATTGCAGGTTAATGGTGAAAATGTCTTGAGAATTACAGAAACTCCCCTTTTCTGTGCACTCAGTACTTGCCAGATGAGAGCAGTCAATCTCCTAATCTGTAGTCTTTGCTTCTTAGATTCACTTCTGTCAGTCTCTTGGCTGTCCAAGTCCCAGCTGGCTGAAGAGCTGGGCTGCTGAGCTCTCCAGGACAGCCCCTCCTCTGCCACCTCAGTCCCCCCGAGCTGTGCAGGGTGGAAATGTGGAAGTGGCCCCTGTTCCCAACTCTGCAAACGGTTATAGTTGAGGAATGTGAGTGCAAAGCCTGGGCAGTGCAGAATCAGCCAGGGATGGACCTTCCCTGGGAGGAACTCGGGAGGGTGAGGAGAGCAAGGCCCTGTTTGGCTTCTCAGTGCCACGACCTCTGTGCCATGACCATGCTTAGTGCTGCTCAGGGGAGGAGTTTTGTCCTCTCTTAGTCAACTAGGTGTGAGCCTGTTTCACTAGATTGTGGAGGAATTCGAGACAGCGTGAGCCCTGCCAGCTTCCTACCATTACACTGATTCCTTGCTCTGTTGCCTCCCCTGAGGAAGATGCTCAGCTCTTGGTTCAAGGAGGAATTCAGCTGAACATCTCCAGTGGGAGCTGTTCCCCAGGGTCTCCTGACAAGGACACTCACCTGGACAGTTCAGTTTAACGGTTGCTTTTTAAGAGAGAAAACTAGGCTGAAAGAACTAACGAAAAATAGAGGAGCACTGTTGAAAATTAAACCAGAGATTTCATCATCTTAAGGGGATAATAGCCTCTGTAAGGGCAAGATGTGCTGCTGCTGGAGGAAGCCATTTGCTATCCCAGAATAGTTAGGGTTGGAAGGGACCTCTGGAGATCATCTAGTCCAACCCCCATGTCCAGATTGATGGGAGGGGAATTCAGCATTAAGGTCAGGTCACTGATGGCTTTCTTTTCAAGGAAGTTTTCCAAGAGAAGTCTTCACCTCAAGTGTTCAGTGTGCCTGATTCTTCGTGGTCCTTTCAGTCACAGATCTGCAGCACAGGAGGCTTTCACTGTTTCACTGCAGGTCTTACAACGGTTCTAGACTGGTCAAAGCAGCCACTGATACCTGAACTGCTGTTGATGTTCATAGTATTTATAAATGATACAAACTACTCCTGCAAGTAGCCCCTTGTCTTTCTCAACTTCCTTGTGTCCTGTCTAACTAAGGAGCTGGATGACAGACTAGTCTGACATACTGACCAGTTTCCTCTGTGAAAATCAAGTCCCCTTTCCAACAAAAGACCCTAGAAAAGGAACTGTTGCAGTCCCCTGCAGCAGGAATACTTCAGTGTTCCAGGGGCACAGTTAGGTGGAGGGCATTATCAGATACTTCTAGGCAGCACAACGTGCAGACTTATTAACTGTGAGTCCTGATGCAGAAGATTCTGGTTTCCTACATACACTGCTGTACTTGTGCATCTCCCAGAAATACAGTGACCTCTCCCCGTGGCTGAGAAGCTCTCACAAGCAGGATGTCAGCTACCAATTGGCTCTGCAAAGTGTTCTGGAATTCATTCTGAATATATTTTTGCTTTCTATGTGGAAAAAAAAAAAGTATAAATTCTCATTTTATGCTGTATTTTGTACCTTAGTTGTGTTTGAAAATGTTTTGATTTTTGAAAACAATCAAAATAAAACAATGGCATCTTTGTATCCATTTGGCGTGTGTGGCTGGTGCTGCTCCACGGCTGAGCTGCTGTGCTTTCCTGCCTAACAAAACCCAGCTTTCTGTAAAAAACTGAGCTGTGTGGACTTGACTGCAGCAGACATCCTACCCTTGGTGTGAGGCTGGCGTGAAGCTCTTGGAATGCAACTTAATTCCACCCCGTTATTCCCCTCCACACCTGTAGCAGTTAACTGGAATGGGCAGACATTTCATCCTGTGCTCCCACTGGAATTGTTACACAACAAGCTTCAGTCCAGGTATTTATCATAAAATTTATTTCCCATTGATTGCTTTCTTGAAGTTTTTGGGTTTTCGATGATGGCTCTTGAATTTCTTCTTTAAAGGGCCTGTCTGTTTCTGTAGAGGAAAAAAAAACTTAATCAGCTTATTTCCAACATCCAGCTCAAGCCTTGCCTGAGACAGCTTAAACAGAAACAGAGTGTGATCTCCTTCAACAACCAGAATGAGCCCAAGTCTGCTCACGGAGCCAGGATCCTGCAGCTCAGCAGCCCTTTCTGATGGTTTCATTAGGTACAAACTGACAGGCTCCCTGCAGCAATGAATCCAAACTTCATCCAGCCCTAACTTTCTAGTTTGATATGTTTATAAAGTAAAGCAGTGCCTCAAAAGTGGCAGGAAAATGGTCTAGAGGGGCTTTGTGACTTCAAAACAGTTTAATTTTTTTTTATGTATTTGGAGAACAATTATGAACCCACACAGGACACAGATCAGCTTTCCTTCTACAGTGGTGTGGGGCAGAATCCCACCCAAGATGAGCTGTTTGTACGGGCAGGAACAGCCCTCACTACCCCAGCCAGGATAAATATTGCTTAGCAGGAATTCACACCTCGGGATGCAAGTCACTGTCTGGCACACAGGGAAAAATCTATTCTGAACAGCTTTGCACCTTCTGCTGGTTCCCAGACAGGAATAGCTGGAACACCTACAGGCTGGGATCTCAGCTCCACACCCCCTGCTGCTGCAGGCAGTGAATGACTCCCACCTTTCCTCTCTTGCCAGCTGCTCTGCTGCCATCCCTCCTTTCCCTGTGCTCTCCATTCTGCTTGGCCCCGTCGTCCTCGCTGTCTGTCATGAAGTCATCGCTGCCATTTGTGCTCTGTGGAGCTGATGGTTTTTTTTCTGGGAAGAGTGCAGCTAAAAAAGATTTAGCTCAAAATCAGTTCTCTGTGCACACAGGCTCTGCCTCCCCTCACTTTTGCTTCCAGGCACCAGGCATATGTGTGTCACTACTGAAATACTTGGGAAATAAACATGCTGGTGTTTTATTGGAAATGTGCCTTGGTGCTCTTTCTATTCCCATTCTGGGAATGTCAGCACAGGTGGTGCCATGTGTTACACCCCAGCTCCTGCAGCAAGATGGATTTGCACCTCCAGATCTGAGTCAGCAGAACGACCTGACCACCTTCTGTCAAGGACTTGCTGAGAAACAAGGGGAGATTCCTAAAACAGCAAATCCCAGTGGATCTTGTACCCCTTCCCCTTGTACACCTTGCATGATCCAACTCGTTATTACTTAGCATTAACTATTTCGTATTTGGTGGTGGTAAGCTTTTCCAAAACCCAAGGACTTGCAACTGGATGAAGCCAGATGCCTGTGGCACACCAGCATCACACAGCAGTGTAAAGAAGCCAGGAGACAATTAACTAACCAACTCCCTTGAGGACGTGGGTGACACCAAGGTTCTCACTCACGTGGGTACAAGTCACTCATGCTGTCATCTGTCTCCTCTCCATCCTCCTCGCTGGACTTTGGCTCCCAGAACTCCTCTTTCCTGTGAGGTTGCCTGCTCCCGTTCGTTTGGTCATGAGAGTGCTGTGCCCTCTGCTTCTTCTGTCTCAAGCAGGCAGGGACGTACTCCACTCCTTCCCTCTGGCATTCCTCATCTAAGAGTGAGGGCCAGGCAGCAATGATCAGCTGCCCAGCCCCTGAGTCCTCCCATTCCCAGCTCAAGCTTGTAGGAAATGTAACTCAAAAATCGAGCATGCTCCAAATATACATCCACATAATCCACAGCAATACTGTGGACCAGGGAAGATGTTAACACAGATTGTGCTGGACACATGAATCACACTCCCTGGGGGAAGTTTTAGAGCTGATCCTCTTAAGGAAGGATGTTCCAAGGTATTTGCTAAAATCCAATTGCTCCCTACAACTGGGACCTTCCTTCCTAGCTGAGGAGGACACATAGTAACACACTGCTGTCAATTTAAACAAAGCTGTCCCACCCACTTCAGAGAGAAACACTGACATCTCAACAGCTCTGGAAAGAAAAGCTGCCTGGTATAGCTTCAGAAAAGCTACTTACACATTTTCAGGGCCTTCTGGTAGCGCTTCCCTTGGACATGACGGAGGACATGCTCTGGAAGCTTGTTGATGTGTCTGAGGGTGAGCTTGCAGAACAGCTGGTGTCTGACAGACAGGGTCAGAAACAGAGTTAAAGTGTGCTATAACTAAAGAAGTTTTCACTTACAAGCACTACAAGTTGCTCAAAGTTGATAAATACTTCATAAAGCCCTTCCCAGTCTCCCCAAATCCATAAAGACCTAAGAACTTTGTAAAGCCCAACCACTTTATGTCTGAGATTGAACAAAGTGTGAAGCACAACACACAGGAGGGAGAACACGTACAAATTCTTTGTGCTGGGCACTATGTGGGGCTCAAAAGTGCCATAGTCGAACTCTCTGGCTGCCTTTATGAGCCGCTGGTACTTCTTGCCGCTGGTGTAAGCCTGCAGCTCCGACAGGCGACAGGGCAGCTCATGTCCTGTCAGCCTGCACCTCACCTGAAAAAAACATTAATGGTCTGGAAAACCAGGGGTTTATGCCACTGAATCTCAGAATCAGTTCGGTCGGAAAGAACCTCGGAGAACATCGAGTCCAACCGATGACCGATCCCCACCTTGTGAACCGCACCACGGTACCGGTCGTTCTGCAGGCATGGGGACTCCACCACCTCCGTGGGCAGCCCCTTCTGATCTCTAATCCCCCTTCCCGTATCCATCCCAGGGCTGGGGAGGGCAGGACAGACCAGCGCTCTGCTCCCCGGCCTTCCAGCGCCGGGCAAACCCCTCGGGCCAGGATCTCGCTGGGGCCGAGCCCACCGGGTCCCACGCGGTGCCGGCCCCACCATTGAACCCGCAGAGAGGCGGCCCCATCCCCTCAGCACCCTCAGGGCATCCCCCCTCCCTCACAGCCCTCACACGGCCGCACCTTGCCCGGCCCCGCGGGGCTGAGCAGCGGGTGCTCCCTCAGGAAGAGCCGCTCCGCCTCCGGCACCTCCGGCACGGCCTCGCCGCCGCCCGGGCCCGGCGCCGCCATCGCGAGGGGCCGGGCCCGGCAGCGTTTCCCGTTCCGGGCCGCGGGCAGGGCAGGGCAGGGCAGGGCGGGGCGGGACAGCGGGGCCGGGCCGGGCCGGGGCTGCCCGGGGCTGCCATGGCCGCGCTGCTGCTGCTGCGAGTGGGGCCCAGGCTGCTGAGGGAGCGGCGGGGCCGGGGGAGGATCGGGGCAGCGGAGCTGGGACCGGTAAGGCGCTGATCCTGTCCTTCGATCCTGTCCCATGATCATGTCCCCTTCTCTTGTTTCCTGATCCTGTCCCATTATCCTGTACCCTGATCCAGTCCCTTTCTCTCGTGTCCGGATCATGTCCAGTCATCCTGTCCCCTCATCTTGTCCCATGATCCAGTTCCTTGATCCAGTCCCCTCATCCTGTCCCTTGATCCAGTCCCTGATCCAGTCCCCTCATCCTGACCCAGTCCCTCGATCCTATCTCTTCATCCTATTCCCTCATCTCCTCCCCTCATCCCGTCCCTCTGTCCTGTCCCCTCATCCTGTCCCCTCTAGGCCCTTGTTTCTGTCAGGAACAGATTAAGCTGGTGTGTCCTTGCTGATAGCATGGGTGGAAGTTCATTGCTGTGCTATGGGCATATCCATAACGGAAATTTAAATTATAGCCTAACCCATAGTGTTTCACAGGCAGTTGCTCATGTGAGACTTAAATCCATGGATAAAAGATATTCATGCAATCATCAAGTTCACTGATATCACCTAAATAAAAGTTTTATAAAGCAGCAACATTACAAAGGATCTTTCTTATTCTGTGTAGACATCACAGTGCTTGATCAGAACATTTGTTGGATATCCCCTAACTAAAGGAGGTTCTGGTCTGGTTCAAAAGGCTAAAGGTATGAAAATATTTGTCTGGTCTCCTGCCCTGTTTCACCCTAGTACCAAGATGTAATATTTCCTGCAGGAATTTGGCATCTCTTCTCTGAATCCAGTTCCTCGCTCTGATTTTCTGTAGATGTTTGTTTGAGGTTCTGCAGACCACGAAATTCTAGAGCAGCTGCTGACACATCTGGAGAGGATACCTTGCTGAAATGGGGCCTTTTCCTCATCCCTGTGACCACGTTCTGTCTCGGCACATGGCAGGTACAAATAAATAATTCATTTTTTCAAAAAATTAGCACTTGAGGACTGTCGAGTTTTTCCATCTGTTTGATCTAGTTCAACAACAGGCAGGTTAATGATTTGCTGTTATTTTACATTTCTGTTTTCCAGGTGTCCCCTTGTAAGTCTTTAAAGGAAGTCTTTTTTTTCTACACTTTTTAGTATAAATATTTCCTCAAATTAAATTCAGTGGCCTTTATTTTCATATCTACAATTACCTAGGCTAGGTCTGATGAGGAAATTATGACCAAGGTTTTAAGGCTTGCTGGTGTTGTTACATTGCTCTGTTCTACCCTAAGGAGTTACTTTTGTGTTTGTTTACTTCCAGGTTCAGCGGCGCAAGTGGAAATTAGATTTGATTGCACAGCTGGCATCAAGAACCACAGCAGATCCCATCCCTCTGACATTAGAGTATGGAAACAGGGATGGTTTGTTGTCTACAGAGCACTGACTGGGAATATTAGATATGGACTGTGCACTAATGAGCCTGTGCTGAACTGACCTGCATGAAAATGAAGGGATGCAATGGCAATTGGGATGTGCCAGCAAATTAGAAAGAGATCCTGACACTTTATTTATTTAAAAGGATAAGTCAGTTCTTTCCTATGGGATACCCTAAATGCATGGAGAAGGATGAATCTCTGTTCAGGATGATGTGGGATGTAATTCGTAGCATTTTTAATCCTGATGGGGAAAGTGGACTTGGGTGTCTGTGGTGTCCCAAAGGAATTGTTACTGCAACAGGGAATGTTGGAGCAACAGCAGGCCCTGCCCCACATGTGGAGCAATTGTGTCAGATGTGAGAGAGATTTTTAAGGTCACTTGGTCACCTGGTGCAACTCTCAGAAGGGCTCAGTTGTTGGAGTTTGTGGTCTGGGATGGGAAAGAAACGCTTCCCATGGCTGGATACACAGGCACTGAGTCCTGTATCACACCTGCTCTGTGATATCTTGACATAGGAAAGAACTTCTCCCTGGATGCTCCTGATCATCTCTATTTGATTTTCTGGGACATTGAAATATATTAAATTGAAATATATTAAGCCATATTCCATGAGCTGTTTGTCTTCTGCCTCTGTTTGCCAACAGGTTCCATCCAGAGTGAACCATTAGGGAAAAGGAGAATCCCGCAATAAAATCTCCCGACTGAACTTGCCTAGCACAGCCATGATTTTGTTTTGCTCTTGTTCCATGCAGCCCCATGGAGCTGAAGGAGCTGGAGTACAGACCTGTGACGGTCCGAGGGCGTTTTGACCACTCCAAGGAGCTGTACATCCTGCCCCGCTCCCTGCTGGACCCCGAGCGGGAGGCCCGGGAAGCCGGGAGGATCACATCCCACCCGGAGAACGGAGCCAACGTCATCACCCCCTTCTACTGCACAGAGCTCGGGTGAGTTCAGGAGAGTCCTGCTCCATGGGAGCACTCATTCTCCTTGGAAAAGCCAAATCCTGGTGGTTGGGTTTGTATCAATCACTCCCTGCCTTAAAAGGCCTCAGTTGGAAATTGTATTTAAATTTCCTTTATAATGTGCATTCAGGTGATAGCAAAAGTGGCAGCAAACACATGGGTTGGTTCTTTCTTTGATATTTAGTTCTAGGCAGCAGCAGGAATAAATTCCCTTTCACTCCTGAGCAGTACTTCTTTATGTAACTCTAGGGTCACGATTTTAGTCAACCGAGGATTTGTGCCCAGGAATAAATTGAAACCAGAGACCAGGCTGAAGGGACAGGTAAGGGGGATTCAGGGAATGGGGGGGTGTTACTTTGTGCCTTGGTTATCCAGAGGCACCACCCACTAATCCAGAAAAGCAGGAGCTACATTCAGCATAATGGAAGGTGATTTAATTAGTCATTGCTCTTTTCAAAGACAACAAACCTTTGTTTCCCACCTTTTTGTTAAGTAAATAATGTTTTTTACAAACAAGGAGCTGTTTCCCCTGCTGCCTTACAGCACTGCCCTACTGCAGGGAACAACCACTTCATTTATGCTCAGACCCTTCAAGTGCCACATTTTTCTGACAGAACTTGATGTGTCAGAACATGAAATCAATCTTGAAACATTTCTTTTTTCTTTCTGCACTTCCCCTCAGATTGAAGACGAGATTGATCTCACAGGGGTGGTGAGGTTAACAGAAAAAAGGAAACCCTTTGTGCCTGAAAATAACATTGAAAAAAACCGCTGGCACTACCGGGACCTGGAGGCCATGGCCAGGGTGACTGGTGCTGAGCCCATCTTCATCGATGCAGATTTCAGTAAGTCACAGAGGAACCCAGCCCCACGTTCAGTTTACTTCACTCTCCCTCCCTTTCCCCTCAGTTCTCTTCCTGTGCTCTGCCAGCCCACTGTTTTGAAGGTGACAGGGAGCCTGCCAGAGAGCTGGAAAAGGACTTTTGTCAGGAGCATCAAAGATGGGAGACAAAGGGGAGTGGCTTCAAACTGCTGGAGGGCAGGGTTAGATGGGATATCGGGTGGGAATTTTTCCCTGTGAGGGTGAGCAGGCCCTGGCACAGGGTGCCCAGAGAAGCTGTGCCTGCCCCTGGATCCCTGGAAGAGTTCCAGGCCAGGCTGGATGAGGCTTGGAGCAGCCTGGTCTAGAGGAAGGTGTCCCTGTGGTGGCTAACAGCTGGCCTGGAGGCCTCACAGTTATAAAATTATAATTAGGATTATATTTTTCTCATTCTATCCCCATGGCAGGGGGTAGAATGAGATAAGCTTTAAGGTCCCTCCCAACTCAAACCCTTCTGGAATTCTGTGAACTTGGGAACAGCACTGCCTAAGGGAGAACAGGGTATCCACCAGAATAATCACCTTCTTCCCCTCTTATACACAGCACAGCTCCACACTGTGCAGACTCAGGATTTAACTTAGCTGTGTTTCCCCACAGAAAGCACAGTCCCGGGGGGGCCCATCGGGGGCCAGACCAGGGTGAGCCTGCGGAACGAGCACATGCAGTACATTGTCACCTGGTAAGGGACCCGCCCCGGGCTGCTCTGGAATGCCTGCATGAGCTCCTGAGCTCCAAAAGCCCAGATTTAACAGAAAGAGCTTGTGCCAGGTGGTTTGACTTGGTTAGTGCAGCTCTCTTAGGTACCAACGTGATTTTCTCACAGGTACAGCTTGTGTGCTGCAACTTCCTTCTTGTGGTACAAGAAATTTATACAGAAGCTACCTCTATGAGGGGAAGGAAGAAACCTCTTTGTGCTACAGTCAAGAGCAGACTTTTACGGATGACAAGAGCCTGAGCAGTCCTGAATAACTGAAGCACCTGGAATTCCAGAGCAGTTTCAGCAAACATGTTATCAAGCTGCAAATAGACTTTAAGCAGTCCCTGCAATCTCAGCTCCCACCAGTCTGATCTGATCTGGCTACAGCTTGGGAGCACTCGACTTCAATAGTAATCACAATACATTTTTCTATTCTGGTTTGGTTGTAAGCTACATTTTAGCATCTCCACTTTTTCCCCTAACACAAATCCAGAGGATTTTGTGAATGAGCCTATTTGCAGCACGTAGTCCTTCCTGAAGTCAGGAATGGCTCACAGTAGTTGCAGCAGAATAAATAAAGGCCTACAGGTCTTTGCCTTGTGACTTGCATCATGCATCTTTACATGGAACAGCAGCAAACCTGATCAGAGGTTACTGTGGACACTCAGGTCTGGCCAGGGAAGGCAGCCTGTGGCTTTGCAAGAGAATGAGGGCTGGCAAAAACAAGCAGCTACCACAGCTGGAGCCTTAGTAGCCTCCACAGTGCCACCACACTAAGTCAACACTCAGGAAAGAACAGAACCACAGGAAAGTCTTGATTCTTCCCCACTCACTCTGCCCTTACTGCAAAAGGCACTGCAGGTGTGGAAGGTTGTAACACTATGTGTAACCCAGGCTTAAGTAAGGAGAAATTGAGAGCCATTTCCAATTTAGATATGCAAAACCAAGCCAGGCTTAAAGCCAGAACTAGCCCAGCCCAGTCAACTTCAAGATCCCAGTACATGTGCAGCTGAGCTGCTGGGCTGTGTGTTCAAGAGAGAAGTTATTACACAGGACTAGTAATTAAGGAAAGTTACTCCAAGTTAAGTAACAACCAGCTCTGTGCAGCTGTTTTTGCCCAGCACTATTCTGTCACTGGATGGAAGGCACAGAAGTACAGCAATGCCACTGTGCTACTCCCTGCCTAGAACACTGCCATGAAGAGAATCCAGTGAAACAGCTGGGATTTATTATGTACAGAAAACACGGTGCAATGCAGTACATCTTCAGCCCAGCTTTGTAGCCAGTTCTTTAGCCTTTGCTTTTTCCAGCTTCGCAATGCGAGCCACTGATTTTGGTCCCAGGACATTCCCGCCCCAGTGACGACGGATCTGCAAGGAAGGGAGAACAGGTTAAGAGATCTCATTCCAACTCTTACTGTGTCACTCAATTCTGCTCCAGGGGAAGAGCTCCCTCAACTAAAAAGCTCTAAACATTTCAAACACTACAATACATTCTGGGGCAGCAAAGATAAAAGCTTAACATCTTTTCAAGTGAGGGATGCTGAATTCAGCTATCCTGTAACTCTTGAATTTGGGATATGGAGTTTAGGTAGCAGAAGCTGTTGCCCTCTCTACAATCCTTGCCCTAGGGTTGCTGTTTACGTCTAACCTGGTGACAGCTTTCACATTTTACCCCATCCTCAGGTAAAGAATCTGGGTACACTGTAAGAAAGCCCAGGTATAACACACCCAAGTATAAACTGATGTCACTACATCCCATTTCTCCCTTCTGGGAATGTTAAGTGTAAAAAGCCAAGGCCAGTAGCACAGAAAATCTTACCTCATCATATCTGTCATTGTAGTTGGTTTTAACAGCCTCCACCAGCTTTGCAAGGGCTCCCTTATCCTCCCTGTTAATGATAGTTTTAGTTCCTTTAGAGCCTGGATTTAACATTTTCCATAAATACTTTGCCATAGAAGTTGAGAGCTTCTAGTGGCAACCCAATTTTTCAGGTTAAGCAAAAGCATCACTTGCAAAGGGTTAACACTCAGAATCTGCACTGCTCAGATTTTAGAGTAACCACCCTTTTGGTAAAACAATCTGCACCTTCAGGATTTGATAGAGACATTTTTACCGACACTAGAGAGGTGGTATTTTAATTTTACTACTTCAGAGAGACCCAAGTTTGCTACCCACCTGCTTTAGAGCCTGTGCTTAGGGCAGTTTGCTTTCTCTACAAGACCACCAAGTGAGCTGCAGAACACTTACGGGTTAACCTGGGTGAAGGCCACGGAGGTGCAGGTCTTCCTGTGGACCAGCCTGCCCAGCCTGGCTTTGCCCTTGATGATGCAGTAGGGAACCCCCATCTTCCTGCACAGGGCTGGCAGGAAAACCACCAGCTGAAAGGAAAGGGAGTGATGAGTAACTGAGGGAGGAGAGCATCCCTTTGTGCTGGGTGTCAGCCTGGCCCGGGGCAATTGCTCAGTGTTAAAAAGCTCGTTTTGCTCTTCACTGCTGGTTCAGGTGAAGAAATTCAAAACATCATTGCAAGGGCCCAGCCTCACTGTCCAACCAGAACAAATACAAACACACACTAGCATCCCAGTTCTGGCAAATGTGTATTTTCTCTTTAATGCAATTTGTCCTAAAATCCATTTTTACCTTAAAAGCACTTTGGACCCCACCCAAAGTTACACAGGTAGCCTGTAACTTGCTCACCTCAATGGGGTCTACATCATGGGCAATAACGACAAGCTGAGCTTTCTTGTTCTCCACCAGAGTTGTGACAGTATTAATACCTGAAAAACAAGTTCTAGGTAAGTTTTTATTCCTCTCAGTCTAATTTTCGGAGCTTTCTTGCAAGCCCACTCTGATTCCATAGCACAGCATCACTATGGAAGTTACAAAAACGTTTCACATCAGTGGCACAAAGACATTTCATGGACAATTTGCTAGAGCTCAGGGTTAAAAAGCTCGTCTATTTTGCTCTTCACTTTGAGCTCAGGTGAAGAAATTCATAACATCATTGCAATAGCTTGTCCAAGGCTGCCTGGTTGAAGAACCAACTCTTCCATCAGTTTTCTAACAAAGTGCCACACTCCCATATTCCCTCAGCTCAGGTACAAAGTTACCTGCTCGGAGGACTGGTGGCCGCTTGGTTGGAGCATCTCCCTTTCCTGCAGCTTTCTGCTCAGCACGAGCCAGTAGCCTCTGCTTCTTCTCCTGCTTATTTTCAGGCCTGTATTTGTGTGCCAGCTTCAGAAGCTGTGTGGCTGGAAGAGAACACCTACTAATTAGTTGCATGACCTGAAAGTATAAGCATTCTTTTTTAAAAATACTGCGGTGCATCAGCGATCTTGGTGGTTGTCATCACGGTTTTTTTTCACAGCAAAAAGTGATCATCATCTGCACAGTCCAAGAGCACCCTGAGAGCCCCTATTTGCATGCACCTCTGATTGCACTGAGAGCTCCTTGACTGTCTGGATGAGGAAATGCCTGTGGACTCCCATAGGAATTATGGTTAGAGGTTCACTGGCTCTTTTAAAGCAAGGAGCATCTATGAGGAGGAAATTATTCTACACGAGTCTAAGTTTTTTGTATAGACTCATTCACAGAAGACTCCTAAATGCCTTCTTCCTTCAGTGCCAGCCTGTTGGTTTTCCCCCAACACCGGCACTATCACAGATGTCTCGAGAAAACTTTACACCACCATGGGCAGTTCTACATCCAGCTAGAAGAATGGAATCACAGTTAAGATTTAATGCAGGGTTTGGGTCAGTAAATGGAGTTTTGGTATTTTCTAAATCCCCTTTCTCGGTACACAGCAGTGATCCAAGATTTAAGGCAGCAAATTAATTTCGACATCACCCTGGTGGCTACTGAAGCCTCCCTACAACACTTCAACAGAGACACCCTTACCTTTGTTAAGGCTTATTTTGGTTTCTTTCCCCTTTTCTAAGGCACATCCCATTTACAACCCAAGCCAAGAGAACCTTGTGGGGCTCATCCTCACCTGTCTGGCGGTCAAGAGCCTGGGTGAACTGGTTGATGGCAGGAGGCACCTTCAGGCGTTTGTAGAGGATGGACCTCTGGCGCTGCAGCCGAATATAGCGTGGCCATTTCACAAACCGGGTGAGGTCACGCTTGGGCTGGATATCCTGTCCTAAAAAAACACAGCCTTTAGCTCAGGGCTGCCCCAAATCCAGAGCAGCAGCATGGGAACTGCACAGGAGCATCAGTGATCTTGGTGGTAATGTGTCAGCACGACCACTCAGATAGCAAATATTCTTTCACATCATCTGCGCCTTGTACAACAACAGCACTGCACAAAATCTGGAGTGATTCTTAATGTTTGTAACTTAGACATCTGTTCACTGAACAAGAAACAAAATATGGGAGCAACTATCTCGAATATTCACTTACTCACCAATGCCAAAGTTCTTGGGCCTCTTCTCAAAGAGGGGATTGACAACCTTCTTGGCCTCCTGCTTCTTCACTACAGCAGGGGCCGGTGCCACCTTCTTGCCCTTGGCCTTCTTTCCTTTCGGCTGCAAGCAAGAAACACACTCTGAGTTCTTTTGCCTCCAAAACTCACATGCTTAGAAAAAAGTTACCAGCCCACCCTGGAAATGCATTTATTTTCCCACGCATTTCACCAGCCTGGCGGCCTCCTATGCTTGCCCTGCTCTCCCAGAGAGAGCTAATCCTTCGCTTTACGTCTATAAGGTTTATTAGGCACCCCGAGAGGGAAAAGGATTAAAGCGAGCGTGATGATCGCTTCATCCGAGACCAGCCAAAATATCCCGCTCCCGACCACCGGGACCCGACCTACCCCGGGAATGCCCCGCGGCCCGGCCGTGCTGCCCGAGCTGGCGGCAGCCGCAGGTTCCCGGCCCGGGCGGGCAGGCCCATACGCGGCCTTCCCCCATCACGGCAAATCGAGCACGAAACACGGCTCCACCGCCTCCCCCAGCAGCCGAGCACCCTCGCGGTGCTGCCACGGCCCATCAGCAGCAGCGGATGACAGCGGGCGACCCCAGATGACGGCGGATGGCCCCGGCCTCCCCCGCGCACCCGCCATCACTCACCATCTTGGGCGGTGGAAGAGAAAGGCGGAGCGGTGCATGCCGGGAGATATCTACGGCGCGCGAGATCTCGCGAGAGCTCGGGAGGGCGGGGCGGGGCCGGGGCCGTGAGCGGAGGCGCGGCCATGGCGCAGCCCCGGGTGCTGCCCCAGAGCAAGGAGACCCTGCTGCAGTCCTACAACAAGCGCCTCAAGGACGATGTCAAATCCATCATGGACAACTTCACCGAGATCATCAAGACGGCCAAGGTGGGCCTGAACGCGGGAGAACCCTGCTAAGCGGAGAAGGGCGGGGGCACGCGAGGAAGAAGGGGGTGTGAGGGGAGAGCAAAGCCCGTGAGCGGAGCTTTTCGTTAAAGGCTTTAAAGGGACTTTAAAGATCCTCTCGTTCCACCCCCTGCCATGGTCAGGGACACCTTTCACCAGACCAGGTTGCTCCAAGCCCTGGCCTTGAACACTATATGCGTTGAATTGTAATTCACATACATATATGAATCTCACATATATAATGTGTGATCTCATTTCATATATATAGGAAATTCACACATTCACATATATAGGAAATGCACACACGTATCCATATATATATGGCCATATATTTTACTTTATAGCATAGTAATTGTCTACTTGAATTTTAAATATGTAGAGGTGGATTTGTGTGCCTTTTTCTTCAGATCGAGGATGAAACTCAAGTCTCTCGAGCAACCCAGGGTGAGCAAGACAACTACGAGATGCATGTCAGAGCTGCAAATATTGTGAGTAGCACTGTATCGTGGGCAGCACATCGTGCAGGGGCTGTTGGGTTCATTGTTGGATCTTTATATCACTCCCAAGGACTGCTTACAGGACAGTAACTTCATGTTTGGGGTGGCTGGGTCAGAATTCTGTCACAATCCTCGTGCGTTGTGGGAGTTTTTGAGCTGAAGGAGCAGCTTGGGAGATGTTGGAGCAAAGCCCTGTTCTGATGTGTGATTTTTCTCGCTGCTGCAAGGTCCGAGCTGGTGAGTCCCTGATGAAACTTGTGTCTGACCTGAAGCAGTTCTTGATCCTCAATGATTTCCCCTCGGTGAACGAGGCCATCAACCAGCGTAACCAGCAGCTGAGGAGCCTGCAGGAGGAGTGTGACAAGAAGCTGATTGCACTGCGGGATGAGATCTCCATTGACCTGTACGAGCTAGAAGAAGAATATTACTCTTCCAGGTACAAATAGGGCAGTGGACTCTGCCTTACAACTCCAGGCCTTTTTTGGGGTAGTTAGTCCAGACCATCAAATAGCCCTTAGAGTATTGGTGTTGAGAATGTTCCCAAAAATTTTCAATCCTATTTTTAATTAGGTCAAACTCTTTTTCTGCAACTAAAGCAACTGCCTTTTCCTTGTGGATACCCTCCAGGGTATAAATGTCCTGGAAAAGGAGGTGTTCACAGCATCCCAGGTTTGATAGGTAATTTCCTTAGGCTTCTGTTGTAATCATTAGAAAAGAAGATGAATTTCCTTGGGGGAAATCCCTCTGAAGGAGCCTCTGGCTCTCTCCCTACAGAGACCAGCTTGCTGAGCTGGGTCCTGATGTCAGCTCACCTTCGTGGTGACTCCTTTCACAAGTGACCTGGTCACACTTTGTGCCTTTTCCTTCACAGTCCACTGCCCCCAGCTGCCTCCAGTCCTGCTGGGGTCAACATTTACAAGGAGCAAAAAGACTTGCTCAGTTTCATTGAATTATGAAGTATTGTGATAGGATTTTCTAAGGAATGACTTATTACTGATTTGTTTGTGGGATTTTTAATATTTTTAAAAGCCTCTTATTTAGCGAACAGACTTTAGAGAATTCAGACACTTTATTTTTTTTGTCATGCACTCCAGCACTTCTAGTTAATGATGCAGTAAATGAAAGCAGAAGAAAACAAATGTAAACCTGGTTATTTTGGTTGCACTTTCCAAGCTAAGTGAAGTCAGTGCAATAATTCTAGGACTTTTAAACAAACACTTAACTATAAAATATCTTACTTAAAATTTTACTGGCCAGGTTTTGTATGTTTGCCTATTCCTTTTTTTCTAAGAATGCTGAATGCCTATAAACCCAGCTAAGTCAACTAACTTGCTCAATATCTTTGAAAGTAAGGCCATTGTTTATGAGTAATATATGTATTTTAAGAGTAAAAAGATAATAATATGACACAGCTTAGAGGTAAAAGTTTAGAGTTGTTTTTCCAACTTTATTCAGTTTTTTGAGGAGGTTGTGATGATCACAAACCCAAGCACCTGTGCAGGTCCAAGACATAGCAGTGAACTTACCCAAAGGGATGTGGTGTGGGATGAGAGTGCCCCACATGTGCCAGGTGTGCTTCCCTCACCCTGTCCCCAGCCTGCCACCACTGTGTGCTGCTCACTCTCACTTTTGGACTGAGGGGTTCTGGCCATGCTGGCATGGTCTGTTCACCTGCCTGGCCCCAGGTGCCACATAAAGCAACCCTTGCTGACAGAACTAACATGGGAGCACAAATGCTGGTGTACATCAGATGGATTTGCCTTCCTGCTCTTTCTTATGGGTCATGAGGTGAGGAAACCTGGCAACTCTGCAGAGCTGTGATCTGACACTTTGTTATCGTGTAGCACTTGATCATTGGCTTTTAGCCCTTCCTCCCTTCCTGTGCTCTTTCCTGTCTTTTTCTGCACCAAAGAAATGTGTCTGTGTAAATACAGAAACAGTGTTTTATTCCAAGTCCTTTTATAATTAGAATACGACAATATTTTTAAAGAAATCTTACTGTCTAATGTGGGGGAAAAGGTTTTTGTTATGTCACAGCCATGTTTCAGTGGCTGTCAACACAACATCCTGTTTGCCCCCAAAGGGGAGTTCCTTGCTGTCCTGGGAATGCCTCTTCAGTTGGAGGGCCAGGTGTTTGCCAGGCTTTTTATGTGCACATGGGGCTTTTGATGAGACCCAAAAGCAGGTCCTTGAAACTAAACTCAAGAAGATTGTCCTGAAGGAACTTTTGCTTTCCTGCCCTGTGATCAGTAATTCTCTAGAGCTGTCCCTCTGCACTCAGACTGGCTGGGTGCCTCAGGGGAGTAGTGAAGTCCCTTCCATGCCCTGAGCAGCCCTCCCAGGGCAGAGCAGCAGGCTGGCCAGTGCTCCTGGGCTGTGCAGAGCTACTCACTGACCCTGAGTTTTGAGGAGTGTTAGCTGAGAGGTGGAGCTTAGACTCTGGAACTGTTCTAACTGGGGCAGCAGGAGAAGCAGTCATCCTTCTGACACAGTTAAAATGTGGTTAGCAACTCTCCTGCCATGATGTGTGGATGCTGTGGTCAGGTTCTCCTGGGAAATCGTGGCCTGAGGTCTGTGACAGAACAGGAGCTGTAGTTCTGGTTCAGTCCTGATGGTCTTTGTTAAATGAACCCAGCTCTACTGTGTTGGGGGCTGATCTTCCAAGGCATTTTACAGAAGCCCCAGATATAAAACCTGTGTCCACTGCCTTCTCACCTCTCCTGCAAAGCCAGCTGGGTGATGCTGCCAGAAAAGAGCTCAGCTTGCACCTAGTGCTTTGTGTGCTTGTTCCCCAAAGTGGTAACTGCAAGTCCAGCTTGCCTTCTCTCATCCTAACCCCCAGACCTGCATTTGTGTTCCATTGCTCCCTCCTCTGAGATCACAGGAGCTGTCTTGAGTGTGGGGTTAAATCTCACATGTTTCATGTTTGTGCAATATGAACTGTCTCATATTTCTATACTTAAAATATTTCCCTAAGCATCAGTCCATACATTACAAATGTAAATAAAGCTGCAACAACAAAATCACTTGACCCATTGGGTTTGTTTTTCTCTGAATGCAAGCTGCTTTCTGCTCCAGCACTCACTTTGTCTTGGGTGTCTCTTGTGTGTGCAGCTCCTTCTCTCTGGGATTTGTGTTGGTCTTGTTCCAGTTCCTTCCATGTTTCTTTTTAGTTCTGGCCCTTCCACATTATGTTTTCCTCAGAGTATGGGCAAGAATTAGCCAGTTGTTTAAAAATCTTCTTTTCCCACACTGCTGGTTGATCCAGTGTTGGAATCCATCCAGCTGCTTTTAGAGGCACTGTTAGCTCAGGCTCCTTGGGAAAAGGCAGGAGCTGTCAGTACTTTATAATCAAACTGGGAAGCTTCAGTGGAAAATCCAAACCTGTGGAGCACTTTTTTGAAAGGGCAGGGGTGCAAATAGAGTTCTTCTTTATTGTGACACGGACAGGCCCCAGAACAATTGTGCCAGGTTTAGGTTTTGGTTTTTTTTTTCTGAAGTAAAATTTAGAGCAGGATTTCTATTTTTTCCTCACATAGGTTGCAGTCTAATTCCAAGGTCCATGTCTCACTCATCAGTAGCAGAGCCCACATATTTGGGGGTGGCAGGACTTCAGCTCAGATCTTTTCAGAGACTTGGGAGTGTCTGGATTAGAATTGAGGCTCTGTTTCATTTTGTAGCCAGTTCTGTCTCTGAAATTGCCCCAATCCTTACCAGGCCCAAGAAGTTTTAGGACCAGCCCTTAGTGGGGGGGTATCTTAGAGAAGGCCAATGTCACACGACTTAGGATGATTTCATGAACACAAACCTTACATCCAGCATTTTTTTTGCCATTTTCTTAATGCTTTGCTTCTGTCTTGCTCCCTCCACCCTTTCCATCCCTCCCTTCCTCTGTCACCACACCTGCTCTCTCCTCACTGGGGTTGTTTGTTCTGGAAAGCTACAGTCTGTGTGACAGCAATGATCTCCCACTGTGCGAAGCCTACTGGAGACAAGACTTTGCCACGCTGTCCCCCGAGAGCCTGTCGATGCCTCTGGCAGCCGCCGCAGCAGAGCAGAGCGTTGTCACCTCGCAGAGTTCCACCCCGTCGCACCCGCACGTGAACGGGCACGGGGCGGGCCCCGCCGAGCATTCCTGAAGAGGATCCGGATCCGCTTGGTGCCGGGATGGCCCTGCCACGGCACCCCCCGAGTCTTCCTCCTGCTGTGCTGAACAAGCGGCTCCTGCTGTCGGGAGGAGGCCCTGGAGCTGTGCTGGCAGGGTTCTGCTCCCTGCATGGCTGCAGTGCTTCCTCCACGCCAGGACCTTGCCAGGAGTGTTCCTGTCCCTTAAGAGATAGAGATATGTAGGCACAAAGTGAATCTCGTTATAACAAATTAGAGTCAGGTTTGCTTTAACGTGATAGTTACGTGTAGAGTTCATTAGAAGTCCAGTTTGTTTCCATGTGAGTGTTGGGAGTTGAATTTCTTTGGGATAAACTTGAGCCAAATGTGGGGGCAGTGAGCGCGTTGGGGCTTTTACTCTGCTTCCCAAGGTTATTGACATTCTGGCTGCTTTCAGGCTCTCTCAGGATGGCATCTGACAACCTCTGGTCTTCTGTAAGGAGTCTTACATTATTTTTACACAACAGTCTTCACTGTCAAAATGCTTTACAAACATGAACTCTTGATTTGGAAGGAGGATCCCTCATGGAAGAGCAGTGAAAAAAAGAACAGGCAGACAGGGATCAGACTGAGGGACCAATGATGCCACTTGCTCAAAGCCACAAAGAGAAGCAGAATCATGCTTTAATCAGTTAATTCCTTCCTCAGTCTTTACACTGTTAATATAGTCTGAGCTAACATGGAGCCACTGTTTATGTTGGCTTTTAGTTTTGTCTAATGAAAAAAATCTTGAGAGCAGTGGGGGATACTCGGTTACTCTCAGTTTCCTTCCAAAGAAACACACTTGGTGCTTGATCTGCAGCTGTTCAGCAGCTCGGCACATCTTCTGTCCTTTCCTTTTGTGGTGGCTCTGTCTTGGCTTGAGCTGTGCAGCTGAAAGGGAGATGCCACTGAACTGAACAGTGTCACCACAGCCACAGAGCCACCAGTGCATTCCAACAACTGTGCTGAGCTTCCCCAGCCTTCTGCTGTAATGTCTCATTTCTTAGGATGTGAATTTTGCTATTATTTTTTTGTTTCTTTTTCTTCCATTCCGTTTATTTTTGTAATTAGGTGACTTAATAAAACTGACTCTTTTGTATAATTTTTAAGGCGTGTGTTTTCAGCCACGAGGCTTTGTGAAAATGTCACAACATGAGGGGATGAGCAGGCTGTGAAGCAAACCCTGTTCCCGTACAGGGGCTGCAGAAACCATCACGAAACTCGCCCGTGCTCGGGATATTTCACCCCGGTGCAGGGGGAAGCTCGGTTTTGTCCTCCAACAAAGCGAGGCTTGGCAAAGAAAGCTTTGCGAGCTGCGGCGGAGGCGAACCGAGCCGAGCCTGCGGGGCTCCGGGGGGGGCGTCAGGAAGGAGCGGGGGTCGCAGCCCCCCAGGAAAGCCCCGAGCAGCCTCGGCGTGGCCGAGCGATGCTGCCCGTGCCGGGCTCGCAGCAGCCCCGGCGGGGGCGGCTCCAGCTCCGTCACTTCCCGGCCGGCGCGTTTCATCCATCACTTCCTGCGGGGCCATCCACGAGGAGCGAGCCGCTGTCCCCGCACCGTCCCGGGCACGGGACTGCGCCCCTGGGACCGGCAATGGCCAGCCTGGCCGCCCAGGACTCCTACCTGCAGGGCTTGGCCAGGAGAGCCGGCGTGCAGCACGCCCCGGAGTCGCGGAAGAGGAAATTCGGTATTGGAAATGTAACGCTTCGGTTCTGTCCTCTCCGGACGGTTTGTGGGAGGCTGGGGGAGACGGCCGTGCCCCCACGGGGTGCTTGGCCCGGGATCGTGCCGGTTTATAACAATAAAAACAATCTGCTGAAACACGGAGCTCCTGAACACGTTGTACACATTGTCCTGGGAGCTCTGGAAATCTCCATTCGCTGTGGTGATGGATGTGGAGAGCTGGGATTTCACGGAAGTGTGCGAGGACGTTTGGTCTATTTATAGAAATCCTAAAACGTATAATTTTTTAACATTACGATGTGCCATTGCAATGCTGGAACTTTAGTGGTCGGTAATAACTGAATGTTAAGAGTGGGAATGTAGCATTGGCCTCTTATGTATAATTTGTTTGCCTTCTAGTGTCTAAGCCAGGCCAGCCTGAGGATGCTGGCAGACAAGTCAAGAAACAGAAGAAAAAGAAGCCCAGGAAGCAAACTGAGAAGAAGAATGCTCCTTCAGCCAAACAAGTAGTTTCTAACACCAGTAAAGCCACTCCAGGACAGAAAGCAGCCCCTCAAGCCAGCAAATCATCTTCACAGGGTGATACACAGAGCAGAAAGGAAAGTTTGCCTACAGGTAAAAATTCCAGCTTTGCCGTGGTGTGATTAAAGTGACCTGGGCTGAGCTGGCTGCATTTCTTGCTTCACACAAGTCTAGTTTGGAAAGCCTGAATTGAGAACATCTTTGCTTATTTCACGTGCCCTAGAAGCTTTTGCTTATGGACGGGAATTTGTGCTATCACCACTGGGTGGCTCTCTGGAAACGGTGTTTAACTGAGCTGCAGAGGTTTTGTGCATGTGAGTAACTTCAGGAATTACACGTGGATGCAATCCCTGTCCTGCCAGCTCAGCTTTCTTTTATGACAGTGTAAAGCCAGAGAAAAGATGTCCTGAGCCTCTCTGTTCCACAGGCTTGGTACTTGTCTTTGGCTTGCCAGGCAGCCCCAGGGCATGCCAGGCCACTGCTGGCAGTGTTGAATGATAAAAGGGGAAATTCTAAAGAAACCAATGAAATAGAAAGCTGGGTTTGTTTGGATTTTCCGTTCCATTCACAGCATCTAAAGAGTTCCCAGAGTTTTTCCCATAGCCAGAGGAAGTGCTACTGTTTAACTGGTCCTGCTTTTGAAGTATTTTTATTTTCTCCCTTTCATTTTCAGGAAGTAAAAGTGAACTGAGTTCCCCTTCTGTTTCTGCAATCAGTCTGTTGCGTCAGAGACTCCATGAGAAGATCAAAAAGGCTTCTGGACAGGTATGAGGACTCTGAATGTGTATCCACATGTGTGTTCATGCACTGGAAATTCTCCCCAGCCTCCCAGGGCATGTGGGGACAGGATCTCACAGGCTCAGGGTTTGAGGTGATTCCATCTCATAAGGAATTGGCTGTAGGTATTGCCAGTGACCTGTGCGTGTTTTGTGGAAAAACCTGTGAGAAAAGATGGGGTCAGCTTCAAGGAGAGCATGCCTTTAGTGATTTTTAGGAAAAAGCAGAATAGTAGAAGCCTGAAAGGGAGCAGCTAAAGGCTGTTGGGGGAAAGCAAAGGGTTTGAAATGTTGTTACTGTGTTTGGTGTCTCTAACAGCTGAGTCACAGCTTCACATCACAGGTGGTGCTTCTTAGGAGGAGTTTGAAATCAGGAACCTGGGGACAGCCCACTTTTACTTCTGCTTTAACCCTTTGAGGCTTCTCATTCGTGTCCATCCTTCTCCTTAGGATAATGGCAAAGAGTTAACCCCTGCAGCCCTGGAGAAGAGGCAGCGAAGGAAGTATGAGAGAGAGAGAAAGAAACGCCGGCGAAAGGAGCTGAAGATGAAGGCAAAAATGGAGAAGAAAAAAACTGAGGAGGTACCAGCCGAGCCAGAAAACAAAAAGGAGGAGAGCAAAGCTGAGATTGTCTTCAACAGGGTTGAAGTTCATGAAGAGAATGAGTTGAACAAGATCCAGAAGAAGAAAGAGAAGAGGAAAGCGGTGAAAGGCAATATCACTCCTCTGACAGGCAAGAACTACAAGCAGCTGCTGAGCAGGCTGGAGACCAGGAAGAACAAACTGGAGGAGCTCAAGGAGAAGGACGAGAAGAAAGCTCAGGAGCTGGAGACCAAGATAAAATGGACAAATGCTCTGTACAAGGCAGAAGGGGTGAAGATCCGTGACGATGAGGAGCGTCTGAAGGAAGCCCTGAAGCGCAAGGAGAAGCAGAAAGCCCAGCGCAAGAGGCAGTGGGAACAACGGACTGTGAGGGTGGTGGAAAAGATGCAGCAGAGGCAGGACAAACGCCAGAAGAACATCCAGAAGAAGAAGAAGGAGAGGATAGAGAAGAAGAAAGCCAGGGCCCGAAAGAAGGGCCGAGTTCTGCCTGAGGACTTGAAAAAAGCTGGGTTAAAGTGAGGGCGAGGCAGCTCTCCTGGCTTTGGGATTCCAGGGTGGGGCTGTGGGGTTGTGTCCCAGGCTGTGGGGCAGGCACTGCCACAGCTTCCCAGCCTCATCATCCTAAAAAAACAGTTGTATGTTTGTTAATAAAATTTTCTAAAGAAACACCTTCTGGGTGATTTTTAATAGGAATTATTGTTTTTCTAAAGGGGAAAATGTCAGTTGCTGTCACTTCCTCTGATGGGCAGCACAGTGTCTTCTTTGCATCCACTGGGAATGGGGAAGAGGAAAAAAAGGCAAAAAGTTCAAATATGGGATTAATCTCAACACAAAGATACTGCAGGTATTGTAAAACCTTTACTTAGCATGAACTTGGATGATACCTTTGGAAAGGAGAGTGTATCTGGATACATTTGTCCTCCCCACCACAAGAAAACTGGAAATAATTTTCAGTTTTAGGCAGTGCTGTTCATTTATAAGTTATGTTTTATCAGGATTAGGTCAATATAGACATAAACACACACATGTGCATGGATTTATTGTGGAGCTAACTGATCTTTTTGGGTCATCCATAGGACACACTGACTGATCTTGATGGTAGGATTGGCTTCACTGGATTTGCAATAATAAAAAGTTAGGCAAAAAAAAATCTGGAAACCACAGGTGCCTGAAAGGGTTTCTCTGTGCAGTTCATCTGTGCAAAATTGTATTTGGTCATTACCAATTTTATATTTTATTGTTTATACAGAAATACAAATGTAAACTTGAGCATCTTTGCCCAGCTCAGGAGGAAAAGTACAGCTTGGCTGCTGACAATTCAGCCTGGGGAAGATTGGTGGGAATAAAACATCCAGAAAATGAAGCAACTCTGCCCCTGAGATCAGTCAAACCTTGCTGATGCCCTCCTGATCTTGGTTGCTGTGAACTGATAATTGGTACTGAGCTCAAAGATGTTATAAATTGAGTCCAGTTAAATTCTGGATTCTCTCGATCTGGCACTTTGGAAGAATCTCTTTTTTGCCTTGTCAGTAAGGCTGATGAATGTGCAGTGAGGGAAATGCAAGCTGTGCTGTGCTGTGCTTCCCTGCTGGATCCCTGCCACAGCCCAGGTATCTCCGTGGTGCAGCTGCAACCTGAGACTGTGCAGAGCCAGGAGCCCGAGCAGGGGATTTGTGCTGAGTTCCTGCTCCAGCCTCAGGTGTGACAACACATCTGTGTCACCGAGCCAAAGGCAGTCTGTTCCACACTGGAGTCCAGCAAGGAAACCTCTCCTCAGGCACAGATGGAGCTCTCCCCGTGGATATCTTCTCTTTCTTCACCTTCTGAACGACCCTGCACTCACAGCTTGCCACTTCAGTTGTAGAAATGTGAAATGCTCGTTGGGAAATCTGAAATAGTTGCTCTGCAAAGAATATTTTCCGTGCAACCGTCGACAAGTGAGGTATTTATCAGCTGTCCAGAATGCTTTCCAAGCAGGGCTTGAAGATAAAGTAGTGCTTTGTTCTGGGAGGTCAAGCAAGTTCATTTGGGAGTAACAGAGCTACTTTCAGCCATATCCCTTTTAAAAAACTCTCGGAACAAATTCGAGGAACCTGAGTAATTATTAAAAATGCTTTAGCTGTGATTTCTATTAGGTTGGAGATTCTTTCATCAGCTGCAACCACATTTTTTCATTTTTGTTTGTATTCATGGTAAACTGTAAATCAGTTGAGGTAAATCTCAGTGAGATGATTTTAGATGAAAAATCTAAAATTTAGATGTTTAAATCTCAGCTGGCTCCAGTGCTCTGGCAGGTTTGTACCACAGAAACTGAAAATAAGGGGTGAATGCCTCAGCTGTGCTCCTAGTGATGTAATATTTCAAAATATGTGTATTTCTCTTCCTGAGGGATTAGATGTTTACTCTATAAAAGACACATGGAAGTTCTCTGTGCCCATTACAACAGCTGAAACTGCACTAAAATAACCAAACACCCACATCTTTTTTAATTCTGTGTTAATTTTACTGTCCAATTTGAGGATAATAATTAGACCCCTTTCTTCTCTCTGTTCTTGATCCTCTGTCCTTCACCCAAATTCTGTGCTATCAGCCTCATTATGCCATGGAGATAAGAACATGAGTCAGATGCAGGAAATGGGAATGCCAGGAGAATCTGCAAAGTGGGGCTGTTTGTGTGTTCCTTTGTGCTTTGGGTGGAAATGTTGAGAGGATATTTATGCAATTGGAAAGTGGCATCAAGCTGGGAGGGGCTGCAAGCCTCAGGGAAAACAAGATTCAGTCAGAACTTGATGTTTTAGAAAAACAAATAGCCTGAAAATCGAGTTTGTTTTCATGGAGTCGAGTAGAAGGTTTTATATGCCTCAGACCTGGCTGGGAGAGGTTCCACAGAAAACACATGGATTGCATTTGGCCACAGGCTGAATGTTATCCCAGTGCTGTGTCCTTGCAAAGCAGGCAAATGTCCTGTGGGAATGTATGAGCTGTGACAGCTTTTCAGTTTTGGGGAGCAATCCGATTTTTCTTCAGACTGCTGAGGGCTCAGCAGGAGAATTTGGGTTGCTTTGACACCAATTTCATGAGAATGGGCTGATTAGAGAGAGTCCAGTCAGAACTGACAGAAACAATCCCAGATCTTGAAGTTAGAAAATTACAAAGAAAGATTGAAGGAGGTCACAGAAGAGAAGAGGGAAGGGAACATCAGAGCTTTCAGGTGTGGAAAGGGAGACTGCCCAGAGCTGAACTGCAGCAAGTGAGGTCCTGGCTGGAAATTTGGAAGCCTGCTGATGAGAAGGGCTTTCCTACCTGCTCTGTGTGCAGCCAGCTCTCAAAGAATGGCTGGAAAACAACTGTTCGAACCCCCCTCTGCACATTTGTCTGCTTTGCATGTGCTGGAAACATCAAGCACAAGGTAAGAAACGTGGCACTGACAAATCCTGGTGTCAGCATAGCAGCTCTCATGACACAACTAGCACAAGAATGAGATAAAACTGCTCAAAATACAGAATAACTGCTGGAGGAGGAAGGCTGCTTGTACTTCTTCCTGTGGTTGTGGATCTGCAGCATTTTTAGGCAAGAATCCAGAACTGCTCAGCATGAATCCATGAAGGCTTTAAGTGATGGAAGGCCTTAAGACATATATTTATATAGATGCACACACATACATATATATATATGTATATATGTAGTTAGTCATTATTTTTAAGTAGGATTTTGTGATGCTTCCTGGTGAAAGCTAATTAGATTGTCTCCAAGGAAGGTGAGAGAGAAGCACCAGAGGATTTCTGTGTGATACAGTAAAGAAAATTGAAAACCTTTTTCCTACTTGTCTTTTTCCAGCCAAAGAAATTAAAGCAGGAAAATCACTGCTGCCTGTTCAGATGCATTGGCACTGTCCTGTGCCTTACCAAGGGCAAGTAATGAGCTCTGGGGTTACTTCAGCAGCCTCCAAGAAGCATCATGTACCTGTTCCTTCCATTAATATAAATACTGCCATCTTCATAAATAGTTGATAAACAGTCTCTTTCTCTTTTTTTTTTCTTCTTTTCTTTTTTTCTTTTCTTTTTTTTTTTTTTCCTACACGCTCCAATCACATTCTAAAAAGTAGAAAGCTCTAACTGGAAATATATCCAATCCCTCCAGCCAGCCTGGAAGAGCATTTGGTGTGGAGGGTTGGGTCCTAGCTGGCAGGAGAGCATGGGTTGGGTCCTGAGACAGCAGCAGAGAAATGAAAACACACGAGCCTGATCCACAGCTGCAGTCCTCACCGAAGGTGATAATGAAAGGAATAACAATTAACGTGCTTGTAACCCCCATGCATTTTGTGTTCATCACAGGGATCAATCAAAGTTCCCACTGTGGGCACCTTTGCTTCCCTGTGAGCAGAAAAAAAGATTGATTTGAGCTTTTAAGGTAAGACTGCTGGGCTCGGGAAAGGTGATTTTCATGCCTGTTGTTGAGAAAATAATTCCTTTGTCTTAATCTTTACCCAACATGCATTAGGATTGTGAAGTCTTTCTTTGCTGCTCTCACACCTCAGTTTACCTTTCCTACAGGCAGCTTTGCAGGAGTTGCCTCTGGATTGGGAAAGGTGGAGGTTATCAGCTCGGGTGATAACTGTGTTAACTCTGATTAAGTGATAAGACTGGGGTGGGTGATTTGGTTCAATTGCAAAGGGTGGGTGCTTGAGATGAAAAATGGAATCGACAGAAAGTGGAATCAAATCAGAAAGGCTCCCCAAGCACTAGAGCTGGGGTTAAAGCTCCCTGAAATGGAGAACTTGCTCTGACATTTTGTAGTTGCTGCTTCAGTGCCCTGGCTCTTCCTGTCTGGCTCCTTCCGTGTTCATTGCTGCAGAAAGTCTGAAACTGCTGAGAAGATTCGTCCTCCTCTGAGGAAATAATCGATTTATCCCAGAGTGAGGTACTTACAGCCCTCTTCCCTTCGTGTTTGTTCTTTGCAGAGTGAAAGCTGCTGGAATTCAGAAGTCTCCCTTCCTTCTCCTCTAGAAGATGATTTCCAGAAAATTGCTGCTGACATCTCTTTTCTGCCTGGGTGTCGTGGCTGCTCTGGCTATCTGGTAAGAATTTGCTGGCCAGCTTGGCCATACCTAAATCATCCTGTGTACATTCTGTGATAAAACTGACAGAACACAAAAATAAAAGTTGTGCCTTTTGTGGAAAGTCTCTGAGCTGTAAGAAAGAACAGTTTAATATCACAATATTACACATTATTTGTGTAAAGATAAAAGAGCACTGGTAGAGGGAGAAAGCCCTAAGGGAAGGAGAAAAAAAGAGTAATTGAGTCCAAATCAGGCTGCTAACACCTCACAAACAAATGTTGAAGTATAGAATATTCCAGTTACATTTCAGCTCAGAGTGATTATTTGTCTCTTCAAACAGTCCAAACTCACTGCAGTGTCACCAGGGACAGCTTTGTAACTATCAGTCATTTGTAACTATCAGTCATTTCAATGTAAAATATCAGTCGTTTCAAACACTGAGAATTTTGTAACTGAATATTCTGATGACTGAGTACGGCTTTTTTATTCTCTATACCTCAAACATTGTGGGAAGGGAATCTGAGATAAGACATTTCTGTTAAGTATTAACATATTAATTGTTAAATTATTATGAATTATCGCATATTTATGATGTTGCAATTTGCTGTACTTTCACTTTGTGGGTAGCTGCATTTTGACTCAGCAGCAGGACATTGTGTTAAAATGTGAACACAGCAGATCCTACACTAATTAATAAAGTAGACATGGAGTTAGCCAGAGTTACCTCTCAAAATCTTTGCCAGGTCTTTAGGGGATCTTGGAAAATTCTAGGAAGGTTTCCTTCAACATTTCCTGTGTTCAAACATTTCTTTGCTCTCACAGGGCTAGGGCTGGGAGTGGAAAAGTGCATTACCTGCCCTACTACCTTCCCTGCCCAGAAATCTTGTGAGTATTTTGTTTTGTGTCTAATGAGTAACACAGGTCGTTGTTACGGTCCTGCCCTTCACTGACAACACAAACATTGATTAACAAGTTCTTGTTCTTTATGTATGAAGTTGTAATGAGTCACTCTCTTAAAACAAAAAGCTACCAGTGCTGCTGGGGCCTGCCTGCCCTGCAGGACAGCTCTGGCTCTGCTCGGGTTTGTTCGTTGTGGGTCACAGAGCCCAGGACTGAAAGGTTAATTCAGCTTCCCTATCAGGGTGTAATCACACACCTGCACATGCACAGCTCTGCTTGAAGTGTCCTCTCACTGGGCAGGGTCACCTAAAGCAGAGAGGTGACATGAACAGGCACAGGAGGAGCTCTGGCACAATCAGGAATGGCCCCCCTGTTCCATCAGGCTCCTGTTCTTCCCTCTGTGATCTGTGCTCTCCCCCCATTCCATATTTGTGCCTGGCAGCTCTGGGCCTGAGCAAATGAAGGGGAGCTGCTCCTGAGCTTCCTTGCACGCTGCAAACTGATGGAGCTGACCTAGCCTGGGTGCCAAGAGCTCTCCCCCAGATCTGCACAGGAGAGAATTTTCACTGTGCAGGGGCCAGGGACAGGGCCACAGTGACCTCCTCACTGCCACACTGCACCACAGCTGGGACATGACAAGACATGGCTTTTCCCATGACCTACTGTTCTTGTCAAAACAAAACCAAACCATGCAAATAGGAAAAAAAAATGTTTCATGGAAGTATTTCTGATTATTCCAGCCCATCCCAAACTATTGTGTCTGGTCAGGTGCTTATTTCTCTGAATGCTGTTGGAAATGTGATAATTTCAGGTAGTTCAGCCCTCCAGGTGACCAGGAGCAGTTTTGCAGGGCATGGAGCACATATATGACCATTGCTGGCAGTCCCACATGGATTTTGACCCCTAAACCCTGATTTTCCCCACAGACTGGGATTGCTGCCAGCATCTCTCTGTCCTTGTTGTGTTGTGTGTTCTGTCCCAAATCTGTCCCTTGCCTGACAGCCCTGGAGGTGTGTGCAGGTGATGCCTAACCCTGGGCCAGGCACAGCAGTGGCACAGCAGCTGGAGCTGGATTTGGACAGCTGACAGTGCAGCAGCAGGTCCTGAAACCAAACTTGGTTGATATTTTAAGAAAAGTATAACAATCCCTTTCTTTTCCCACCCCATTATTCAGCTCCACGAAACTCCAATATACAGAAGAGAAGCTAATCCAGCTTTTCCCCCAGTAAGTATTGGCCTTCTATCTCCTGACCTTTAAACTGCTGTTCCTCTCTTCCAGGCATATTCATGTATTATTCAATGGATATTTTCTTCCTTTTTACAGATTATTTTATCAGCAGCCAAGAGTGCTGGTGCCAAAGTAAGTTTCTTTGTTTGAACTTTGTTTCTGCTGAGTTTGGTTTGGGCACTTTGCAGCACTCACAGTTCCAGAGTCCTGGGGCACACTGAGCAGGACTTTGTTCCATGAGAATCCAAGCACAGGGGTGTGTCAGCAGCTGCCTGTGCTGCTCTAAGTTTGGGTTTGGTCACTCTACACTTACTGTTAATTCCCAATTATTACATTAGCACACATGGAACAAGAGTTCCACGGCCAGGAGCTCGTTTTGAGGTGGGAGATCTGTAATATCTGTAAGTGGGAAGTACCTTCTGGAGCTGTGCTGCAGCTGGAACCAGCTGTGGGAGAGCTTTGAACTCATTTCAGGGCAAAATAAAGCAGGTGCTCTGTGTGACCTTCAGCAGTGATTTCAGCACAGACAAATCTCAGAGACACAGCCAAAGCAGGGAGTGTGAGGGAAGATTTGGGCCAGCAGAACTAAGAAGTGGCTTGGACAAACTCTCTGTGCAGCTCAGGTTGTTACAGCCTCCTTTGGCCTTGCTCCTGTGTCCTGACTTTTATCTGGAGCAATTCACCTTCAACAACCACATTCCTGTGCATGTTAACACACCCTGTTGGTACACACACACACACATATGTATATATATATATTATTTCCCCCACATATTCAGGATGTGCTCAGCCTGAATATTTCTTCCATACTGGAATAAATTTCTGTGCTAAGTCACCTGGGCTGAACGAGGAGAGCACCTTGAAGCTTTTCATGCTCTGTGTCTTTTGGAGGGAGTTTACTGGCACTGAGAGCATGACCATGATTCATTGGGAAACCCAGGGCAGCCCTTTAAAATGAAATTTAAAAAGCTTAGAGAAGTGAACATGCATGATTGCTTCCCTCTCCAAAAAAAGGGATAATCAACCCAGAAACAGAACAGATCATTTAGCACATTTCCCCCAACCCAAATTCTTCTTCCTGTATAATTTAATCTTTCAATCACATGCATTGCTGTAGGAAGGAGTCAAACTGTTTTATTCTTGCATCCTCTCAGATTGAAAGTATTAGATCTGGGTTGGAGGATCTGATGGGATCTGCTCCCCAGAGCTCCCCCAGTTTGATTTTGGTGCTGTTTTGCCTTGGAACTGTGTCAGGTGGGAGCCTGGCAGCCCCCAGGTGTGGCCACGTGCTGTGTGTGACAAATTTCATTAGCAGAGGGCTCCAGCTCCAGGTCTGGAGCAAATGTGAGCAGGCTGGGGTGAATTCCACCATAAATGACATCTCCTTTTAAAATCAAAAAGGTAAGAATGAAACACTGAAAACAAAGCAGCAAATTGAAACAGCATTGCAGAGCTGTAATAGGGCAGAATCAGACTCTGCTGCATTTATATTCAGTATTTCCACTTCCCTCACAGAAGATTAAGGATTTTTTTCTAACTTTGTTACACATTTGAATGCTGGCTCACATACAGAATTTTAAATTATATCTGAATGTGTTGGAGCTATATATAAATACTGGAAAAATAAGCTGTCATGCTGCAAGCTGTGTTTTAATAACACAGCAATGGGGTATATTTTTATAGTAATTTTCATATTACTTGTGTTTTAATCTGTATTTAGCAATCTGCATCAGGCTGATAGCAAATAGGCACAGCTTCCCATTCTGAGAGTTCAGTGGTCATTAAACTCTCCTCTGCAGTCTTCAAATGAGATTTTAGTAGATCTTCAGGTTTTTGCTGATGTCTTGAAGTGCTTAATTTCAGCCCAGGAATGGAAATGTCCATGCTCTGTAACCTCAAGTAAGAGTTCAGGGAGAAAATATCTGAGGTTAATACCCTCCATGGCGAATTAATTCTGATTCACACACTCTTCTAGCTGCCTTTTTCGTGCTTCTTCCCCATTTACTGACCTGGAAACCAATAGGAACAGTTACATTTCATTAACATTTCTGGTTTTTTCCCCCTTCAGGCGCCAGGATGTGCTGACAGTCACACCATGGCTGGCCCCCATCGTCTGGGAAGGCACCTTTGACCCTGAGATCCTGGACAGTGCCTACAGACCCCTGAACCTCACCATAGGGGTGACAGCCTTTGCTATTGGCAAGTAAGGGAAGCACTCAGTGACCACAGTTCTTGGGGTGATGCCCTCCCTCTGTGGAAAGATTGTTTTGGTTTTCCTTTTCCTGAAATTTGTCCCAATTTATAGGGGGGTTTTGTGCCCATGTAGTGTGTCTGTAATCACACATAACCACGGGATGACAACACTGGAGATACCTGAGGTGTGGGCAGTGTTTTTTAAGAATTAGCAGGTGGCTTGGGAATTAGAGCTGGTCAAAATGGGGATAATCCACTTATTCCTCATCCTCCACTCCACCCATTTCATGTGCAGTGTGTGAATTCTTGCAGTGATGATCAGTGAACTCTCCTCACTCCTTGTCTTGCATTCACCAACGTGTCCTTCATAATCCACCATGCATCCCTTTGGAATCCCAGCACGGTTTGGCTTGGAAGGGACCTTAAAATTCATCCCTTTCCACCCCCTGCCATGGGCAGGGACACTTTCTACTAGACCAGGTTGCATCATCCTGGCCTTGGACACTTCCAGGGACGGGGCAGCCACAGCTTCTCTGTGCCAGAGCCTCCCCACCCTCACAGGGGAAGAATTCCTTCCTAATATCTGATCTAACCCTGCCCTCCTTCAGCTGAAGGCCATTCCCGTTTTGCCCTATCCCTGCATGTCCTTACAGATGTCCCTTTTGTCCCCGCCGTGTCCGGGCAGGTACACGCGGTTCGTGCGTCGCTTCCTGGAGTCGGCAGAGCAGCACTTCATGCGTGGCTACCAGGTGAACTATTACATCTTCACAGACAGCCCTGCCAGTGTTCCCTCACTGCAGCTGCAGCCAGGGCGCAGCCTGGCCACCGTCCCCATGGCCAAATTCTCCAGCTGGCAGGAGATCTCCATGCGCAGGATGGAGGCCATCAGCCGGCACGTGGCCCAGGTGAGCGGCAGGGAGGTGCAGTACCTCTTCTGCCTGGACGTTGTCATGGTGTTCCACAACCCCTGGGGCCCCGAGACCCTGGGGGACATGGTGGCAGCCATCCACCCTGGCTACTTCACAGTGCCACGGGAGCAGTTCCCTTATGAGAGGAGGAGCTCCTCGGCAGCCTTCATCCCCGAGGGAGAAGGGGATTTCTACTACGGAGGAGCCGTGTTTGGAGGCTTGGTCAACAAAGTCTATGAGTTCACCAAGAGCTGCCACATGACCATCCTGGCTGACAAAGCCAACGGGATCATGGCAGCCTGGCAGGAGGAGAGTCACCTCAACAGGCACTTCCTGACACACAAACCTTCCAAGCTGCTTTCTCCAGAGTATATATGGGATGACAGGAAGCCAAAACCCCCTGAAATCCGCCTCATACGTTTTTCCACAGTGGATAAGGACTACAAAGAGGTCCGAAATTGATCATCTGATCCCTGCAGAGAGATCCTCCACGCAACCAAACCCACCAAAATCAGTTCCTGTAAAATGTGCCCCACCATGAGTTTTTGTTCCTGGTGGGAGCAAACTGGGAAGGGAATGTGTGGTTAGTTCCTCTGGAGAACAGAGTCTAAATGCATTTCAGAAGCAGCAGTCAAAGTGCAGGTGAGACTGAAAAGGATTCTGGATTCCCACTCTTTGTAAATATATCCTGCACACAAAAAACATCCAAAAGGCCAGTCATCCAATACATGGCTGTAGTTGCCTTTGCCTGAGTGTTTTCCAGAGGCCTGGTGGAAACTTTTAAAGATCAAAATGGTATTTGACATTCCTGTGGAGAAGACCTTGGGTTTTGGTAAAGACCTTTTCATAAAAAAAAAAAAAAAATGTTGCTGGGCAATAAATTTTCCTGTATTGTGATTTAAACTAACATGTGTTGTCAGAATCAGGAGGAAACTTGCACTCAGAGCACATTATCCCTATCCCTGTGTGCAGCAGGATTTCTTGGACCTTGTCAGCAGAGAGCTGGTGCCAGGCATTGCCAGTAAGAGCCCTGGTCTGACAGGACAAACAGTGTGAACTCAGCTAGCAGTTATCTCCCAAATTCCAGTCTGTGCTTTGGAGACCCAAGTTTAGACAGAACTGGCAAAGCTCAGGGCAGACTGAACTTCTTCAGGTTTATTTCAATCACAGATGTGCTCTGAACCTTTTCCCTGGGTCACATGTCTCTGTGGATCATGTAATCTTTTCCAACACAGAAAATCTGGTTTTGAGATGTTCATGTTCCTCTCCATTGCTTCAGCCCTTTCCAATTTTTCTAAGCTCTGTGAAATAAATTGGCGAGAAGCTGCTGGAGCTGACAGCACGAGCTGATGCCTTTCCAGCAAACAGGATGATTTCATTCCGAAATGAAATGCTCTGGTGAAGCTGGGAGTTCAGCACAGAGCTGGAGGTGGGCTGGGGTTAACATTTTCTCCCCTTGGTTGTGCTGAGGAGCTGAACCAGGCGTTTGGAGCCTGGCAGCTCCCTCGGGTGAGCACGGGAGAGCAGCCAGGGCTGTGGCTGGCAGCCGAGGTCACAGCTCAGGGGTGCCTGTGCCACCTCCCTTGTCACAGCAGGGTTGCCATGAACATCAGCTCCCCGTGCCACCCAAAGGCTGAGCACGTCAGTCCCTGTTGTCTCAGAGGGAGCAGGAGAGAGGCCACGGGAGCTGGGGAGAGGAGGAGCAGGGTGAGAGGGTGAACGGGCTGTTTCTAAGGGAACAGTTTAGGAAAAAAAAGAAAAGGAAAAAGAAAAGGGGAAAAAAAGCTGGTTTGGCAGAGAGAGGGAAAATAGGGAAGAGGTGGCTGAATGTTCCTGCTTCTCCTCACATGAGAAAATTGCTGTATGGCAGCAAATCAAGTATTCAAAGCTTTAGGGCCCCACCACTGATTGCAGATGACTTAACGAGCCATTTCAGTCCTGTGAGCAGGCTGGAAATGGCACTTGCCACTGTCATTGCAGGCATTTCATCTTCCAGAAGATTAATTAGAAAAGCTTTCACGCACCCACAGTATAGATAAGGCACCTGAAATACCTCCAGCCCCAAAGCCCCAGTGGCAGCTGGGTTGACTGATTTGTGCTTAATCCAGCAAAGGGTCTTTATTACATTTTCTCTAGACTGTTCCTAGTGATGTGGTGCAGGAGGAAGATGCCCCTTTACATAACTAAACCAGAACTGAAACCCCTGCCATGAATGTTGAATAACCAGGCACTTAATTTAAGCCAAAATAGAGAGGAAAAATACTTATCCAAATATTTCCAGAAAGATACATTTCCAACCAGCCCAGGATTAATACTGTCTGTTTCTTATTTGTTAAAAGAGTTAGTGCCTCAAGGCCATGCTAAAACTGGGTTCTCATTATGCTAATTATATATACATGCATATGGATTCTTTACCAGCCAGAAGGAGCTGTCCAGTCTGCTCTGCACAGGACAAGCCAGATAATTTTATCTCCTGGTGTCAGTATGTGGCTGGGCTGGGCTAGACCTCTTAGAAAAGTATTCAGATTCCAAGAAAAAATGTGAAGTTCCATAGCAGCCAAAAATCCATAGATCAGCTGTGCCAATGGCCGATTCCCCTTATGCCTTAATTCTGCTGGAAATTGCTCTGGGTTTGCAGCCATAGGGCTTCATTCTGCAACATTAATTATTGAAGTCCTGTGCAGATAGATACTCATAAATCCTCTGTGAGTGGAAGTTCTGCAGCACAGATGATGGGTGACAGAGGGTGGTCTGTGTTTCTGAGGTACCTGTTTTGAAAATATTGTGAAGGGCTTGGTCTGAGCTCTGCATCCGAGCTGCCTTTTGGCTGAATCCTCCGGCCTCTGATTGACACCATAATGGCCTGCTTTGTGCTGTGCCAAACGTGTTTATTTTCCTGGCAGGCCCGCAGCTTCTCCCCAGGGGAATGGCTTGTGTTGTGTGACACAGTTCTGCTCCACGGGGCTGTGGTTTGAAGCAGTACCTACAAACTCCCGGTGCCTCCAGGGAGCAGGAGAATGTCTGCAGAAAAAAAAAACCAAAAAACACAGTGCTGTGTGGGAGATGCTCCCTGAATCAGCTCGTGCCCTCCTCTAATTAATGAGTGGCTGGACTCTGTTGTCATCTCCTGCTGATTAATCCCCTTCCCCCAGCAGCAGCAGCGAGCTTTCCTTTTCCCGGTGTGGATTGTGCAGCCTGAGGCTTGTGTGCACTGTGGGAGCTTCACCAGGACCTGCCTTGTGGTGTGCATTCCCCACCCACACCCAGTGCACAGTGGGGAAACTGAGGCACACGGTGGGAAGGCAGAGCAGTGTCACTCTTGCCTTCCTCCACTCGCCACGGGGGACAATGTTGTCTTACGTGTTCTTGTGCCAGAGGAATTTGGACTTAGAAATGCAGGGAAGGGCATAAAAACTGAATCACCATATGTAAATAAACGCCACTGCCTGGGGATGTGATTGTGCTCTCAAGGTATTTCCAACTCCAGCCCTTAACCCAGCCTCAGATCAGCAGCTTGTTGCCTTCCCAAGGGCCCTTTTTTCCTTCCATCCCTTTCTACTCGGCTGGAACAGACTCATCATTCATTGTCCCTCTAATTTAAGCACCCATCTGACAGGCTGTTTCTTTCCTTCTCCCTGCTGCTGTCTTGCCCAGTGCATCCACCCCCAGAGGGCAAATTTCTCTGTGTGGTTTGAAACAGAAATTTCCAGCACTGAATATGATTTGAAGTGGGCCAGACTGTGAACCTCTCATTCTCCCCACTGATAGAACAAGACTCATTGCCACTTAGCCAGATGAGGATTCTTTTCCACTCCTGTTCGGATTTCCCATAACCCTCCCATAGGTGATGTTCCCTGACAGTTTTGACCAGAAATGTCATTTTGTGCCACACAGCACTAGTTACAAAAGGAGTGGCTTAGTCAAACTTTTCTGTGGGTGAGATCTGTGGCTTTGGGGCACGGAAATGAAATCATCTTTGTGCAGAGGGGGATGAGGAGGGATAGGAACATCAGTTACACATTCCCTGCACAAAACCAGCTTGTGGAAAAGCCATGTGCATCTGGCTGGCGTCATGCAGCTGGAGCAGCATGGTGGTGGAAAGGAGCTGGAAGGCTGGGAGCTCCCTGCCAGAGCTGCTGGGTTCACTCCCCTGCCCTTTGTCTCACCTGTTCAGCTTTTTGAGGGAGGGATTGTCTCTGCCTCTTGTTCTGTGTTTGCCCGTCTGGGTCACTCAGTGGGGATTTGCTCTAATCTCAAAGGGCAGCTCTAAGCACCAAGGTTATTATTTTCTCACTTGAATCCCACCTGCTCTGCTTCACATCCTGCCCCAGCAAGTCCCTGTGGGACCCCAGGGGTGACACACACAGAGCAACAGCTGCTCTCCAGGTGGAGTGACAGTGACAGGGAGAGGCTGTTCTGGGGACAGCAGGAACTGGAGAAGGAGTTACAGGAGTGGGTTGGGTTGTATTTTACTCACGGTAAATCCCCAACCCTGGAGTTGTGCTCCACACAATCTAATGATTTAAGGAAGCATCACTAGATAAACACATCTGAAGAGTGACATTTGAATGTCTGCCTGCCCACCAGACTCCCTCCTTTCTCCACGAGTGTTGCTGTACTGACGTGACTTTTCCTCTGCTATATTTAGGTTAAACATAGATCCACCAAATGTCGCTGTTTCGTGTAAAACTAGTGTAAAGCCTTAGGAGTAGAAAGGCAGTTTTAACCACAAATCTCTACTGCTTGTATGCCCACCTCATCTCCCTGCTCCCCTGCTGAACCTTTTGCCAATTTAAAGCGAGCCAGATGAGTACAAATTACATTTAAAACGTGCTTCATTCTGGTGTGGTTTTTAGTGAGTTTTGCCAGCAGCAAATTACATAGTTCTAGACCTTTTGAAGTACGTGTTTTTCTCACTGTTGAGCACTGACACCGTTACTATAATTAGAATGATGTTTGCTCTGTAGCAGCATCTAGTGCCAGAGCCAGAGCCCTGGCAGCACCTTTTCCTTTCCTGGCTGCACTCCCCACCCGGAGCTGCTGGTTCAGCTGGCCCGGGGCCACCGAGGAGCGGGACAGTCAGGTGCGATGGGCTCTGCCTTGTCGCTCATTCCCTCTGTGACCCTGGAGAAGCGGGGGTGGCTGCTGGGGCCGGCGCAGGGTGTTGGTGCCCAGGACCAGCCCTGCAGCGGCTGGGAGCTCTCGGCCATGGATTGACGCAGCCTTCTCCCGGCTCCTTCATCTCCTGCCATCGCTGTTAATGGCTCATGTCATCGTCCTCATGATGACAAACGATGGGGACCGCAGCCGCTCTGTTTCCAGGGCAACCCCGCTGGCTCCCCAGCTCCCGCTCCAGCACACACCGTGCGCCCGCAGCTCCAGCACCGCTGCCCGGGGGTCCCCCCGTGCCCCGTTTCGGTGCCGGGCTGAGCCGAGATCAGCGGCCGGGGGTCCGTGTGGTGCCCTGGCTCCCTGCCCCGGCCTCTCCTCCTGGAGGGGGACAGCCGGGGGGTCCGGGGGTCTCTTTCAGCCCCAGGCTCTTCTCCTGTTTGTACCCGCACGCAGCGCCGCGCCGACCCCTGCTCCGCACCCACACCGCCCGCTCCCCGCCGGGGTCTGCACGGGTCCCCTTCATCCACAGCTCCTACTACCAGGGGAAAACACCCCGAAAGCGAAAGGATGCTCCGCGTACCCCTGGAGCGATGCCCGTGCGTGCAGGTGGCACCAGAGAGGTGCCCACGGCTGCCCCCGCTGCAGACTCTCTCCCACCCTCCCGGGAGCGGTGCCGGGGGCCGGGCAGAGCCGGGAGCAGCCCCCTCCCTCCCGGGAGCGGTGCCGGGGGCCGGGCAGAGCCGGGAGCCGCCCCCTCCCTCCCGGGAGCGGTGCCCGCCCCGGTCCCGCCCCGCGCTCGGCTCTGGCGGCCGCGCTGGGCGCTCCGCGCTGGCGGCTCGGCGGGGGCGGCGGGGGCCCATGGCCGGCGCGGAGCATCGCCCCCGGCCCCCGGGCAGCGCCCAGGGGCCGTGAGTGCGGCCCCGGCACCCGCAGCGGGGCCAGAGGCTCTCGGCGCGGCGCTGGGGCTATGAGCGGGGCACGATGATGATCGACACCCAGGTGAGTGCGCGGGGCACCCGCCGGGTTTGTCCCCTCCTATTGCCCCGGCCCCGTGCGCTGCTGCCGGGCTCGCTCCCCTCCAGAACTCTCGCTAGACGGGGCTCGGGGCGGCTCACGCGTGTCCGTGGCGGTGACCGATAGGTGCGCGGTGCCGGGGGGCTCTGCCGGGGCTTTCTGGGGGTCTGGAGCTCTGTACCTGCAGGTGTCCGTCCTTTACTGCCTGTTGGAGCTGGGGGTCACTGTACGTGCCCGCAGCCCGGGCGCCTGGTCTGCAGCGGAGGCTTTAGCGGAGGAAAAGCAGCAGCTTTGCCGAGAGAGTAGGGGAAGTCGGTTTTTCAATGTTTTTTTCTTTATTTCTTTCGCTTTCCGTTTGTATAATGGTTCATGCGGCTGGGAGAAGAGGAGCTGAAGGGTTGGGAAGGAAAGGGACGCGGTTTGGGACGGGGTGTGAGGGCGCTGCGATGCTGCAGCAGCCGCCGTGCTGCGATGCTGTTGGCAGGCTGGCGCTGCTGCGTGCTGTGCCAAGCCAGGGCCGGCTCTCCTGGCACCGCTCAGGCCAAGTGGCATCCGAAGGTCCCTTGTCTCTGCCCGGTGTGTTTATGAGACCAAAGAAGCTAAACCGAGCCGAGGTGGGCTAAAGCTCAACACTCCCAAAGCCGCTGGTGCTTTTGGGGTAGGGGAGGGTAAAGCAAAGGTATGAAATTTGGGGATGAAACCAGAACGTGACTGCGTTTGGTCCTGATGCTCCTCTGACTTTTTACTTTCTGTACTGATGTTCCCCTCCTGATCCCATCCCTGGGAAGGGAGGGCTGTGCTGCTGCCCTTGTGGAGGTGCTGGGAAGGTGAGTGGGCAGCAATGGCTCCTTGGAGACCAGGAATGAATAAAGGGAAGGGCTGATGCTGTGCTGGAGAAGTGGGCTGGGATCCATTTTTGGACTGGAAAATGTGCATTCCAGAGCTGCCTCCTGCACCCTGTGGGTCTGTTTGGTCTGGGCCTTGTTCACCTTGGTCCGATCCAATAAACAAAAGCTGAATTAGCTCTCTTGGGGTCACAAGTGTGAGGCAGGCCCTAGTGCCACACCAGTGTGTGCTGGATGGTGGCATGTCCCTTTGGGAAAGGGGATTGGCAACCAAAATACTGGAGTTTGGGTCCTGACCCTGCCTAGGGTCAAGAACAAGAGTTTTCTGTCATTATGGAATAGGAAGATTGATTTTGCTGGGAGATCCAGAAAATTAAAGGTGCAAGGTTGTCTAGAAAAAGATGTCCAGAGCTCAGCCTCCCAGGCTGGGGAATGCATGTGACATCCTATGGAATGTCTTGCATTAAGGTCTCAGATTTAGTCTTCCTTTCACTTTTTTATGCTCTACCCCATTTTATATATTTATTTATAGGTATATTTTATATGGGTAAACTGAGGCATGTAGAGATATTTTTTTCCAAGCCCAGGATCCTGCGTGGGTGGAGAGCAGAGGTTTAAAGTCCTGGTTCCGCCTGCTGAAGAGGATGAGCCACTCTCCCTTTTAAGGGGTGCAATTCATTGAGGTCCCATTGTTTGTGGCTACCAGTTAAGAGGAATTTCCAGCTGCAGCCGCACCCTGCCAGTTCTGAGGGCTGTACAGCTACACTTTTCATGCCTTGTAAATGTTCTTCTCCCTGGTTGCTAAGGGAAAGACCCACACAAACAACTGGTAAAACTGAGTGTTGCAAAGTAAATAAGCTGAGCAAACAAGGAGGTGTTTTTTTTTTTCATCTCTAAGTGCTGCAGGTGTGTTGTTCCAGGTGTCCTGACATGTGAAAGCAAAAGTTCCTGTGCAAGGATGAATTTCAGCCTTTAAAATGGAAACCAGCTCTTGAGCTGGGTCAGAAGGTGGCTTCCATCCTGAGCCAAGCTCCCAGAGCTGCAGACTCATCCCCTCTCTCCCTTTCTGGCCGTTTGGGCAGGAGAAGGGAGCAGATGGTGGATGAGCAGTCTTGGGCTGGCTGGGGGCAGGAGCAGAGAGCACCAGTGCACGGCTGGAGCTGCGTTTGGTTTTGTCTTTCCTTTCATCTGCTCCCAGCGTCTGAAGTGGCTCCAGCGGCTCGGAGTTAACTCTTGGTGTTGCTCTGCAGGGGCGGGGGGGGCGAGTTGGCAACAAGTGACAGTGAGTGAGGGTCCAGCTGGCAGCAGGGGCTGGGAGGCAGCAGGTGGAGAGATGCAAAGTCCCTCCTCGGCATGGCTCAGCCACTCCATCTGGAGCTCCCACTCACGCCTGAGTCTGTGTGCCTGGGCTGATCAGACATGAGCAGAGGATGCAGCGACTGCTGCAGGCTCCAGAATAAATCTCTGGGACGTTGTAATGATGGATCTGACATCCCCTAGCTCAGTGCAGTGTGTTATCTCTGAGCCAGTTTGCTCAGAGATGACTCTTCAAGTGAAGAAATGAGGGGCTTTTCAGGACTTTGTTTATTCTGGGCATCTTTGGGGTTGTGTTTTTAATCTTCTCATAGTGTTTTCACTCTGTCATTCCCTAAATGGTGCCTGACTGCTGGACCTGATCAGGGCAATCAGGGCTTCTGATCTCAGGTGGTGCTCTCCGAAGCAATCTGCACTATCCATCAAGATGGATTTTGCTTCTGATACCTTTCCCATCGCTATGGCAACCCCTCTGACGAGGATGCCAGCGTGCTTTCCAGGCAGTGTGTGCAGGGAAACTGCTTCACCTGCCACCGAGCTGCCACCACTCGTGGGGCAGGGCTGGTTAAGTGGCAACTGCACATGGGTGCTGAGCCTGGAGGGGCAGAGGAGCTGCTGTCAGCTCCCTCAAGCTGACCCTGCTCTCCCTGGTGTCCCCACCACCTGGAGTTTCCCTGGGATAGGGGGGTGGTACAGCACAGGTGGGGGGAGTGCACGGTGTCTAGTGCCAGGATCTGGGATTTCTCTCCAAAGGAGATGCTCAGGATGGTGTGAAGGAGCTTGCCAAGTCTTGGTGAGTGTTAGGGGCTGCTTCCCTCTCCCCCCCTCCCCTTGCCTGTGGAGAGGATGGAAGATGGGTCTCAGCTCCAGGGTATTGATAGAGAAGGAAGGGTTTTGCCAAGTGAGCCTGTTCCCTCCTCCATGTCCTTCACACTCTGCAGTCACTAGATGGGCTCCAGGACAGTCTCTGTTCTGCTCTGCCTCTCATCCTGCTGTCCTGTGCTTTCTGTGCAAACCAGAGGCCATCCAGCTGTGTCGGGACAGCTGTGGGGCCGCCTTCCCACTGCAGTGATGCTGCCGGCTCGGTGCTGCCTGGGGGTGTGTTGTTCTCCGTGGGACTGCCAGGCTGTGTGACCCTGTGTGGCCCGGCCAGGGCTGCCCCGAGCCCGGCAGGGCTGTGCAGCAGATGGCACTGTTGTTTTCCCTATGAGTTATTGCCGTGGGCTCGCTTCCTCAGCGCTGGGAAGGGTCAGCGGTGATGGGAGTGGGCACAGGGCCAGCGTCCGGCTCCCTGGGAAAGCCCAGCACGCCAAACCGGGCTCTGTGTGACAAGCAGAGCTCGGTGTTGGGGCATTGCTCACCCAGGAGGAGCCGTGCTTGTGTTGAGTGACATGAGCCAGCTCCATCCTCGGAGATCTCAGCTCCAACCCCGAAGCCGCCGGGGGGAGACCTCAGCAAGGGCGCGTCAATCACCGCGTCCTTCCTATAAAAAGAAATCCCTGATCCCCCGCTCCCTTTTGTGCTTGTCCCCACTGCCACCAGCCAAGCCGTCCCCCAGCTGTCCCCCAGCACTCGGTAAACAGCAGGGAGCTGTGACAGCGCGACCTTTCCATCCCCGAGAGGTGCCCGTGCCGCGGTCCCGGTGCCGCCGCTGTCACCCCGGCAGCGTTTTCCACGTGCCCGGGCCGCTGTGGCTGGGCTGTCACAGCCTTGGCGCTCAGGGGTGGCTGTGACAGCTGCTGGCAGCTGTTTGGGTGCTCCCCAAACCAAACCCATCCCTCCCTCCCCGGCGCCAGCTGCCGCGGGATGCTCCAGATGTTGACAGGTTTTCCTGATGGGATCGCCGCAGTCCAGCCCGCGTGACCTGCGGTGGGGCTCGCCCATCTGTTTTCCTTGAGGATTTGTGTTTTTGAGTGGTTGGATTTCCTGGGGACCTTTTGGCTCCCAAGGCCCCGCGGGTGCGCCTGGGGCGGAGTGCGCGGTGTCTCCGCGGATATTCGCTGTCTGCGCTGATATTCCCCCCGCTCTGCACGCCTTGGCCGCGGGTCAAAGACAAGGTTTGTAGACATCAGCTGGCGTCAGAGGCGGCTCGGTGCTGGCGTGCTGCTGGATCACAGAGTTTCCGCTCCCTCGAGGCCCTGCAGTGCAGCGGGAGTTCATCCTCTGCGAGGATTTACAGCCCCCTCGGTGCTCCCGGGTTTGCTGTGGCCCTGAGGGCTCCTGTCTCCTGTGCTTGGAGCTGCCGAACCTCACATGCTCCCTGGAATAAATGTAGCTGTAATTCAGTGTACTTCACCCCCCTGCCTGGAGAGAGGTTCCAAAGATGGGAGAAAGGGGGAGCAGGGTGAAGGGGCTGGGGAGAAGGAAGGGGTGCAGTGCTGCCCTGATGGGTCAGAGAAGGTGGAGAAAGCCCTTGCTTGGTCTGTTCTGGCCTGAGTGGCATCTGGAGAAAATCAGAAGCTTTACATGTGGTGGCCAAGCTCTGGGATGTCAGAACATGTGGGATGTCAAGGCGTCCCAGATCAGGCCCCACACTTTCCTGTAGGGTCTAGGAGAGAAAGTGAGGAGCAGAGGATGGTGAGGGGTGTTGCAGACATTGCTGTGGGCTGTGTTGTTAGAAGGGATCACTGGAGAAGCACTCCAGCCATCCTGGAGGGGATGTGCAGGTTTCTGGCACAGCCTGGGGGTGATGCTGTGCCCAAGATTCGGGATATGAGCCTGCTCTCCTGTGGGCTGATAACACCCTGAGAGCCAAGTCTGGCTCATGGGTTTCTCGGGACATCCGCTGTCCCTTTTTATCTTTCCCCTTCCATGCAGTCCCACTCTGTTTCCCACTCCCCTGCCATAAACACCCTGCCTGCGCTGGCAGGAAGCAAACCCTGCAAAGCACTGGAGGAGCCTGGCCAGCTCCGTGTGAACCCTCAGCACGGAATGGAGAGGTCAAGGTCATCCCTCAGCACAGCCAGGAGGTCCCTTTGAAATCCCCAGCAGCCCTTTTGGCCCCATCCCACAGCGGATTTCCCACCGAGTGTTTCCTGCCTGTCCCTCTCAGCAGTGTCCCACATAAACACAGCTCTTCACCTCCCCGGGGGTGTGAATCACAACCACGGGCAGCCAGAGTGGCGTGGCAAAGTTCAGGGCAGGCAGGAACACCCTGGGCATGGGTTCTGAATGGCAGGGAACAGGAACAGAGCCAGTCCTGAATAACAGGGAACAGGAACACAGCCATGGTCCTGAATAGCAGGGAACCTTGGCTGTTCTCAGCACCTCTCCAAGGAGGTTGGGTGGCCCCTGGGGCAGAGCCATTGGTGGAATCTGCTGGCAGGGGATGGAGGAGGCTTCCCCATGCTGGTGATTGTGGTCGAGGTGTGCAAAAATGTTTGCTGTGCTGGCCCAGAAAGGTTCTGCTGCCCCAGCTGTGGGGTGTCTGTGGGTGCACACTGGGAGGGGGCAGCCGAGGGATGGGGTTGAGCTCTGCCTGGAGGAGCAGGACTGGCTGTCCTTTGTTTTTCATCATCATCATCATCATTATTATTATTACTATATAATGACTAAGCTGTTCTTATCTCAGCCCATGAGGTTTTTACCCTGGGAGAAGTCCCACATTTTCTGCCCCATGACCAGCAGGCCAAAGGGAGCACGAGTTTTCCCCTCGTACAAACGAGGGTTTGTGGGTATTTAAGTGCCCTGTTTTTCTTGGCAGAGGTTGGAAGTCCCAGCAGGCTTCAAACCCTCCTGTTCAGCATTTCCATGGTGACAGGAAGGCTCTTCTGGTGGCTGTGCCATCCTCGGTGCCACCAAAATGATGAGGCTGGTGCAAGCGCTGTGCCGTGGGGGGGCGGTTTGGAAGGCAGAGCCGTGTCCAGTGTTGGGTTGGATGCTCTCCTTCCCCAGTTCTCATGGATTTTTCTCCACTGGGATAAGCCCAAAAGGAGGAAGGGGTTTTTTAGGAGACCATGCCCAGCCTCCTGTGCTGCCCCTGCGTGTGTGGCACTGCTGGTGGTGCTGTGGCATCATGTCCCCTGACAAAGAGCCCGTCCTGCGCCTCTGCATCCATTACCCATCAGGGAAAACAGAGCCCCGGCACTTTGCAATGCAGTGTGAACACCTAAAGGCAGAGGAAGGCTGATAAATGCTCCCACAGCCAGGGGAAGGCGCGATTCTGCTGCTGGAAAGGTTTGTGTCCCTCCTGCCGCAGCGCAGACGCCGCTCCTCAGGCTGCGGATATCCCCGCCTGCCGATCGCAGGGATCCCGCGGGGAATTGAGCTGGATGAGGCATCAGCCGAGCATCCATCCCTGTGCTGCAGCCCCTGGTGTGGCTCTTGGAGGGAGGATCCGGGCATGCTCCGGTCCTTGTCCCTGCGGGCGGCTCAGCAGCGATTCCCTGGAGCTCAGCGGAGCCTGGGGGCTTCTCCCGCTCGCACGGAAATGCAGCATGGCTCTGGGTATCTGGGACTGGCTGGGAAATTGGGGTTTTACATCCCCTGCGTGCTCGATTTGTGGCTTTTCCCCCTACTCCGGCTGTCGATGCTAAATGGGGGGGAGGGCTGCACTCTTGAAACCTTTTACAAATACGATGAAATGTATCCTTTCTCCTTAGAAAGCAGCAAGGAGATTCCCATTCTCCCACGGAATGTTTATATGTTTCGGCCCAAACTGTGTATCTTTTGCTGTCAAACACCCATAAGTAGGACCAGGTGCAGCGATATTTGTCAGTATTTCAGGGGCCAGCTCCTGTGAATTTGCCTGTGTGGGCACCATGTCCCTGTGCAAAATCTCCTGGCTCAGTGACCTGTGTTTGATGGTGGCATCCAAATTTTCCCTGTGCTGGCCACCACTAACCCCTCGCTGGCCACTGTGGGTGCCAGAAGCTTTTGGGGGCATTTGCCCAGCATTTACTGAGGCTGGGTGCTGCACGGAGTGGCTGTGACTGCTTATACAAGTCCCCTTTGCACTCTTCCCAGTGCTGCTTGAAAGGGTGTTTAGTTAATAGGATTATAAAGCTTTCCTGTCGTCAGGCAACGGAAATCAATGGTGGGCCTCTGGGAATGAGCCTCATCCGATTTACAGCACAGCCACTGCACGGGTGTGTGGCCAGGACTGCAGTGCTGCTGAAGGGGGGACGTGCTGCCCCCTCCGTGCTGCTCCCCACGCTGGTGGGGCCTCCTGGAAAAAAAGGGAAAAAAAAGGATGTAAAGCAATTGGAAAGCGTCCAAAGAAAATGGTAAAGGGTCTAGTGGGGCCGCATGAGGAGTGGCTGAGGTCACTTGGATTTTTGGCTGGAGAAAAGGAGATGGGGGGGAGACATCGAGGTCTGCACTTTCCTCATGAGGGACAGTGCAGGGGCAGCTCTGGTCTCTGTTCTCTGGTGACCAGTGACAGCACCCCAGGGAATGGCTGGAGCTGTGTCAGGATGGTTTAGGTTGGACATCAGGGAAAGGTTCTTCCCCCAGAGAGTGGTGGGCACTGCCCAGGCTCCCCAGGGAATGGGCACAGCCCCAGAGCTCCAACACTCTCAGAGATGCACAGGGTGGGATTGTCGGGGTGTCCTGGGCAGGACCAGGAGTTTGATTTGATGATCCTTGTGGGTCCCTTGCAGTTTGGGATAGTCTGTGATTCTCTGAAATGCAGAGGCTGCTCTCAACCCACTCGTGCCAGCCATGTGTCTCACCAGCAAGGATCCCAGCTGGAGCAGGGCCTGGGATCCCCCAGGCAGTCAGGGCACTGCTGCAGCCCCGTGGTGCTGCCTGTCCATCCCAAAATGCTGGATGCTCCCCAGCTCCTGTGTCTGCTGCTGGGCTGGTGCACAGAACCCAGGAATTTCCCCTTTCTCCAGTCAAAAAGGATGGATTGGCCTGAGAGCAGGTGCTGCTCTGCATTGCCTGGGGGGCTTTGCCCTCCTCTCTGCTGTCACCAAACATCTGGAGGCAGCAGGTTGGCAGGATGGGCTCATGAATGTGTGTAATGCAAAGGGAACTCACAACTGCTGTCCCCAGCTTGCAGCAGGCTCCCAGCCCCTCCCTGGTGGGCTGCAGGTCTGCACTGCACAGGAGCCAGGCCTGGAAGACCCCAGGTCTGGCCACAGCCCCCTGGAGGTCAGGGAAGGGTCTCTGTGCTCTCTGAACTGTCTCCAGCAGAGCTGACAGCCTCGGGGTCTGCTCAGTCCCACCCTGCCTTGTCCCTGCTCTCCTGCAGGAGATTCCAGGCTGGAATGCCTCTCCCTGTCTGAGCCAGGGCTGTGCTCCCCTTGCAGCCAAGAAAGCCACTGGAACCCTTTGCTGTCAGAGTGGGAGGGTGGGGAGCAGCTGAAAGGGAGTCCTGAGGGAAACTTCCAGAAAAACCAACCTGCTTCAGGAATTTGGCCGTGCAAAAAGTGTTCCCCATCCCCTCTCCTGTAAGAGAGGGGACTGCACATGGTGGAGACTTCTTTAATCCTTGGAGGCTGCAAAACAGGTGTGAAGGGGGAGGACTGGGAGAGCCTTTGGCTCAGGGTGTAGGGCTGGAAACCTGCAGGCTGCCAAAGCTGTCTCTTATCTCTGGAGCCCGGGGTTTGCTGTCTGCCAGGGAGCAGTGGTGTGGATCTGCAGATAACCTCCTGGCCATGGTAATGTGGGTTAAAGCACGCCTGAGGAGCTGGGGCTGTGTTAAACAGCACCATGAGAGCGAGCTCTGGGGCTGGGGAGACTGGAACCTCCTCCTTTGGGTTTGTTTAAGCTCCAGCTAAGCCCTGGAAAATGTGCTGAAGGGAACAGCCCTGCCCAGCGCTGGGGGCTCGGCCAAGTGGGTGAATTAGTGATGCCCCATCTCTGGTGAACGCTGCAGACTGTGCTGGGCTGGGCACCAGCTCTGATTGCCTGCAGACATGTGCCCAGAGAGATGCCCTGGCCTTGCTGCCAGCCTGCTCCTGTCACAGACGGCTGCTGCTCTGACCTGCTGGCAGAGGGAATAAATCCCTGCGGAAAAATCACGGTTGGGGATTGTCATGGCTTGCTAATACCCTCAGCTCTCTGTTGCTCCTGGCATCTTCCTCTTCTCCAGCAAAGGTATTTGCAGTGGGAAGCACCTGGTCCTGCTGCTGGGCTGGCGTGGGCACAGCTGAGCCTTGCTGTGAGCTGTGCTGTGCCCACCTGGTCCCTGCTAGGTCAGCGTGCCGAGCTGGCCCTAGAGGGGACAGGATGTGCTGACATTTGGGAGCTTTTTGTTGTGCCCAGCCTGCCTGTGCTGCAGGCTCCCCTGCCAGGCAGGCGTTTGGGGAAATTACGAGGCTTTTCTGTAGGTTTGGGATGGGCACGTGGCAGTTTGTGGCATCGTCCTGCAGTGCCAGGTCCGAAGCGTGATGTGTGTGCCCAGCCTGGGAATTCGGGCAGCCGTGCAGGAGTGCAGACAGCCCAGCAATCCAGGCACCAAACAGGTGTGGGCTCTGTGCCAGGGATTTCCCGGCAGCAGAGCCACGCCCGGGTCTCCCCCGTGGGGTGGGGACACCCCGGAGGTGTCACTAAAATCTGCTGAGAAACTATTTTGGGGTGAACCAAGAAGGCGCTGTGGGGTCCTGTCCTCCTCTTTTCTTCCCTCACTGGGGTGGAACGGGGGGCAGGAGGGAGCGGGGATCTGCCCAGGGACACGGAGTCCTTCCCTACCCCGTGTATGGGCGCTCCTGGAATGGCCGTGTGGTGATGGAAGGGCAGGAATCCCCTCCTAGAGCAGCTCTGCCCAGCCGGGGGCTGCTGCAGGGGTGTTCCCATCCTCCGCACCAAGGGAGGTTGTGGAAACTCCGTGAGCTGTTGCCATGACAGCCCCGAGCTCGGTTCCCTCCCCGTGCCGAACCCAGCTCGGTATTCCCATCTCCCCCGGGACCGATCCCGGCCGGGGCCGAGCCTGCAGCACCGCGGGCAGCAGATCCTTTTCCCCCTGCCTGTGCAGGGAAGCGGTCTGGGAAGCAGAAAGGAGGCGTGTGGGTGGGTACCCGATGTTCCCTTTGCTAGCTGGGAGCCGTGGTCCCGGTCCCCTGTGCATCCTCTCCAGCCCCAGGAGCACGGCAGGTCCCCGTTGCTGCGGTGACAATCTCCATGGAGACCGGTCCGGCACGGCTGCATCCCGGGGACCGCGGCAGGGATGTGTCCCCTCCCCACGGGGACACGTGGGGATGTGTCCCCTCCCCAAGGGGCCACGCTGGCTCCCGGGGCGCACTCTCAGCCCCCAAGGGGAGCGTGAAAATGGAAAATCCCTCAAGTGGTAAATGTGTGGAGGGATCCCAAGGAAACTAATTGGTTTTCCCCCACCCTTCCTTTAATGCTTGGCTTTCACTCCACACTGGCAATTGCTGCTCTGCACCTATTAAAAGGCCGTCTCATGCTTTGCAAGGGTTTGATTGTGAATTAATTTTGCATACGTATCTATTCTGGGGAGCATGGGAATGTATTCAGGATGCTGAATGCCAGACGGGCTTTCCAGAGGCGTGAGGTGCAGCTCAGGCTGTGCCTGCTCTCAGGAGTGACTTTGAGGAAATGACAGTGGCTTCTCCAAATAAATGGCTAAAAACAAGGGTGCAGGTTCAAATCAATGGGATTTATTCCCACAACCAGTTTGGAACAAGCTAGGCTGTGGGTGCTTCTGTATATTCCATTTGAAATCCCTCTTAGGTGTCAAGGTGATTTTGATTTTCACTGGGAAATAGGTATCCTACCTGCTCACGGTCTCCTGGAAATCCCACCAGGCTCCATCTCCACATCTGCCTCTCTAAATCTACCCACAGGCTTTCTGTAAATACCACATTTCTCCAGAGAAATGCTGTTCAGTTGGGATTTCTGTGGTTTTGAAACCAGGTTTCCTCTTTCTATTACTAAGAAGTGTCAAAGGGGAAGAGCTGTTGGGATTTTCCATTTGTCATTTGCTTGTCATGCTGCTTTCTTTCCCCTTTCTATCAGCCTCACACAGTGAAAATAAACCTGCAGGTTTTGTGTCATTTCTCTCAATTACTGCATTCTGGTGCAGGATGCTGTGATGTTTGGGCATGGAGTTGCAATTTCCTTTGAAAAACAAACTCGCCATTGTTATTCCTGGCGAATTTCTTTCATTATGTGGAGGTCTTTGATGCTTGACATCAAGCATTGGAGTCAGTCTTCCTTAGGTGGGCCTTTGTGAGTCACTGGGTGTCAGGAATGCCCAACATCATGAGAGAGGTTGATCACTGGTTTTTGGAGCATCCTGAATGTTCACACCATTGCAGCAATGCTGGGTGCTAAGATCCTCCTGTGCCTGAGTTTGTCCCTGAAATCTGCATTTACATGTGCAGAGGTTCAGCTGTGGGCTGCTCAAAATGATGTTTTTGCAAGGTGGCAGAGGCTGTTAGTTTAAGGAATGGATGCACTTCCCAGTGCAGGAGCTGGTCTCTCCCTGGGCAGCAGCAGAGCAGTTGGGATGCACCCAGCATAGGAATTGCAATGAATTTGCCCTGCAGTTGCTCTGTTCCTGCCAAGACTCTTACTGGAAAACAGTATTTTCCCAGTAATGGTTGCTAAGCACTGAGGTCTCATGATGGGCTTTATCTGCTCAGCTGGAGCTGCGACAATAAAGCTCCAGTGAGAAATGAAACGGGGAAACATCGGAGCCTCTGCTGGGGCTTCCCTGTCCTCCAGAGGCAACACCAGCAGGAGATTTCTCCTTCACCCTGGCAGGGCTGGCCCACGCTGCTGTGGGGCTCCAGCAGCACCTGTGCTGCTGTGCCAGTGGGCATGGCTCCTCTGTTTTCCGTGCACAGGGGTGCTTTTGGTGCTCGGCTGCTGTTGCCAGCAGATCTGGGATCGTAGCACGGTTTCCACTCACGTCAGCCAGACTGGAGGAGCAGGAGGATGAAGCTGTCGTTTAAAAATCTGCGTAGGATCATCCTGTCTGGGCTGGTTTGATGGTGGGGGATTGTTTGCTTTGTGTTTCTGCTCCAAATCTCCCAGTGGGAAAGGGTTCAAAGCCACTCTGCCATTTCTGCCGAGGGACTGCTACGTTCCCCGGTGACTGGGGCAGGTAGCTGGGGACACTGGTGGGTGGACATGCATGAGCTGGGCCCAGAAGAGGAGAAGAAGGTTCCACACCATCCCTGGGGCTGTGTCAATGCCCACAACTTCTGGCTGGTTACCTTTGACTGAAGCATTCCATGCACAGCAGCTCCCATGTCCCATCAATCCACCCTGTCCTGTCCCTGTTGGTTTGAGATGATTCTCTGGAGCATCTCTTCTTTTGTCCAACCTCAGCTGCTGCTGCTTTGCCTGCTGTCCCTCCTGGGACTCTGCACTTGGAATTTTACTGTCCTTTGCACCCTGCCTGTGTGGTTTGTGACTTTTCCAGAAGGATTGTCCCTTTTGGCATCTTTATGGCTGCTGGGTGGGAGATCATTGGACTCTGGGGATCAGCAGAGCAGACTGAGCCCCTGCCAAAGATGTGTGACAACCTCTGGGTTTGTCCAGGGAAGACCCAAAAACCAAGGAACCAGCAGGTGATGGGACTTCTACACCTCCACACCACCTCTGCAGAGATTTCTGTTCCCATGGTACAGATTAGCTGCTGAACAGGATGATGAGTTCCTGGGAATGGTAGCCCTTGGAGACTGGCACTTGAGTGTGAAATCTGCGTCCTTCTCAGGATGTTTGGAAGCTGCAATCTCAGCTCACCAAGCCCAGCTTGTTACTGGAAAGTTGTTGTTGGAAAGCTGAGCTCTGCTGACCAATTGTTGCAGGCAGGTGAGTAACCTGAGCTGGGGCTGCAGCACAGGTTTGAATCACCTTTCCTGGAACCAGAGCTGTGGGCAGGGTTTGGTGCTGCTGAAATGTGGGACAGTCCTCCAAGGGAATGCACTTTGCATCGAGTCACCAAGGAATCATGAAGGAGCAAGACACAAACTGCCTGTGCTAGGGAGTTTCTAGGTCTGTGGCACTGCCTCTCTGCCATGAAGAGTTGCCAAAATTCTGTCAGTCAGCAGCTGGGGCATGGCCCTGGAAATTTTGCCTTGGCCGTGTGCTTCAGCTGTGATCTCCCCTCTCCTTCCCTGCAAATCCATTCCTGGGGCTGCTGCAGTGCTGCCTTCTTGTCCTCACTGCTGTTAATCTCGGCCATATGGTGGATGAAAAATCTGCCTAATTTCCAGTTAAAACTTAATTTATGGTGGTTTTATCCCTATTTGGTCTTGTTCCAGGCTTGCCCATTAGCTCGCTTGTAAGGGCTGGTTTTCTCATCCTTGCATTTCCCCTAGGAATGATGGACCAGACCTGGCTCCAGCCCCACACTCTGCCCCAGCCCAGCTGTGACTGCGAGTGGCACAGAGGGTCCGTGTGTGTGTGAGACCCCTCTAACCCCGGCTCTTGGCTCTGCCTCCTGCGCGGATGAGTCAGCCCGGCGCTGGCTTGGCGCTGAGCGGGACTCGCCAAGCCCGGCTTACCTAAGGCTGCAGGAATGCCTGGCTCAGCGGGGCTCCTCGGCTCTGCTCCACACCCGGGCGTGCTGCGAGCCGCCTTTGTGGCCTCGGGCAGCGGCTGCGTTTGGGAAAGCCGGGAAAAAGCTGCACAACCCCAGACTTTTGCCCTGTAAGAGACTCCTCAAAGTGGGACCGACAAAGCCACCCAAAAGCGCCTGGCTGGAGTAGGGTCTGTTCATCCTATTTGTGTCACCCCTGCTCCTGGAGTAGGGTCTGTTCCTATTTGTGTCATCCCTGCTCCTGGAGTAGGGTCTGTTCATCCTATTTGTGTCATCCCTGCTGGGCCCAGCAAGAAGGGCAGCTGTAAGGACAATAAACTCCTGTTTGTTTGAGGGCAGTGGGGATTTTCACTGGCATTTCACCCTGTTGGGTACATAGCTGGTCCCACTGTTTCTCCTGGTTGGGTGTGAATGGATGAACCCACCAAACTGCTTCTCTCCTGCTGCCCTCGCTGGGAAGACACCCTGGGTGTCACCCCTGTCACTGAGCCCGGGCTCTGCAGCAGTTGAGGGTGAGGTGATGGCTCATGGGCTTGGCCCCAGCTTCACTCTTGTTTGTGAGATCATAATATCCGTGTGATCTGTGTCTGCAGGTGATAACACGAGTTGCTCCATGTTGAGACTCTCACCCCACTGCTGCTGTTGGTGAAAATTCTATAGGAAGGTGTTTTTCATAGCAAACCACCCGATTTTGTGCCGTGCTTCCTTTAGCAAAGGTCCAGTTTGGATTCACGGGTTCTCTGGTGGGAAAGGCAGCTGGGAATGCTCACCTGGGCAAAACTTCCCATGCACAATTATCCTACAAACGAAGTGATCACCATCACTGAGGGTCTCTCAGTGCCATGCTGCATTCCCGGTGCCATAAGGTTCCCGAGCACTCTGTGGATATGAATTATTTAAGCCTCACTGTGGTCCTTGGAGTACAGGAAGGCGTTGAGCTGAAACTGCCTCTGACAATGGAAAACAGGGATGGGAGAAGAGATGGGAAGAAAGGGGGAGGCTCCAGCTCTGACCATTCATGCTCCCTCCGTTTCACACCCTCTCATCCTTCCAGCTCTGCCTGTTTGTCTGTCACAACAGCCGGGGGGAAATGCTGTAAGTGCTGCAGACGCGGTTTGATCCTAATCACAAACCAACAGCAGGCAGGACCTGTTGTGCTCCTCCAAGAACAATGCGCGGGCTCGGCGAGTGCCACGCATGTCGATGAGGCTGGGGAGCTCCCGGCGGGGCCGAGCAGCAGCCGGAGCCAGCGCCGAGGTGATCCCGAGAGAAAGGAGAAGCTGGGGGCAGGCGGGGAGCCGGGGCAGGCTGGCCCAGGGCTGCTCGCCCAGCCTGGGGAGCGGCGCTGGCTGCACACACGCACGCACACAGCGCGCCGCTCACACGCGCGCACGCTCAGCCTCCCGGTGCGGCTCCTCCGGCTCTTGGATTCGCGAGGGAGGAAAGAAGACCTCGTAGGAGCGGCAGGAGCAGCAGCTGTTGGCAAGATGCGCTGACAAAATTGGACGGGGACGGAGATCTCCGATCGGTTTCGCCGCCTGGGCTGGACTTGCTCCTTGGAGAGGAGCGGCGGAGGAGAGAGAGAGAGGAGGATGAGCAGCCCCTCCATCCCCGGGAAGATGGAGGCAAAACCTTTGTTCAACGTGCAGAAGGCTCTGGTGCAGCCTGTGCAGATGTGCATGTTGGATATCCCCCTGAGCGTGCAGGATGACGATGTGAGTAGCAGGAGCTGCCAGCCCGGGGCCGGCTCGGGGACACGCTGGGTGTGCGAGGGGCAGAGAGGTGCCGTGACCCCACCCCGGCACCATCCGGGGGTGGTGAACTTCTGGCAAAGTTGACGATGCCAAGAGCTGGCACCGCCTCCAGATGTGACCGTTTCCTCTCTGAAGTGTTGTTATCTTGAGGCAGACTGTGGCGCTTGCCAAATCCAGGGCACCAAAACGAAAGGAGGGGTTTGGGAGGGAGGGGAAGCCTTTCTGTGTGGAATAAGAGCCGTGTTGTGGCTCGATGCAAAAGGAGGTGTTTGCTGTGCGTGTCCTGGCTCTGCTGCCCTGGTGGGTGTGAAAACCTGGGAGGCAGCTCTGCCTTCACACACCTTGGTGGCTGCCCTGCCTGGTGTCACCATCCGTGGGCTTCGGTCCTGCCCTCTCTCTGCTGCAGCTGCAGGGTTGGGTTCACGATGCAAAAATTGGTGTCGATTGCAGCATTGAGGCAGAGCTTTCCCAATGTGGGTCAGGGGATTCCTGCTGAGGCCTCCTCTTGTCGCCCTAACTCTGCCCCTCACAGAAAATGCACCCCAAATCTGACTGTGCATAGAGGACCCTGGGATAAAGCTACTGGAGATCATGAAATCAGGGACAATGCTTTTTAGGGCTGGTGGGTGGTCAGTGTCCCACCATTCATATTCCCCCCTTTCATAATTCAGACACCTGTGTAAGGGTTTTGGGTGTGATCCAGGTGCTGTTAAAATTTGAGGCAAAACTTGCTTTGATTTTTTGGAGCAGGGAAAGCCAATCTCTTGCTATATGTGCTCAGGGCGTGTAGTGTCACTGCAGGCGCCTTAAATCTGGATTTTCTCCATGGCCACCAACTGGCCTGTCACAATCACTGTTACCTTCTCTTCAGCACTGTCTGTGTGTTTAAAGAGGTGAAACGAGAGCACAAAAACGAGCCCAGCTCCCCGGGAGGAGGGAGCACTTTCCTGCAGGGCAGTGTGTTGGATCCCGGCAGGGTGAAGAGCCCCAGCCCAGCATCCTGAGAGTCCCTGCAGGGACTGGGGACTTGCAGGGAGTCTCCTATTTTTAGAAACACCCCGGGGGGTTTTGCCAGGTTCGACAGTGTTGCTGCACTAATGAGGATAATGAGGATATACCTGTGACGGCCACTGCAGAGCTGCTGGGGTGTGCCAGGGATGGGCAGCGAGCCCCAAAGGAAAGCGCAGGTGCCTCCTGCAGCATTCCTGGGAAGGAGGGAGGGAGGTGGCTGGAGCGGGGGATGAAGGGGGTGAAGCAGTGCCTGGCTGCTTTATTCTCCTTCAGCTTGATTCCTAAGCAGCAGATTTCTCCAGGCTTACAGCAGGAGATCTCCCTTCCTGCTCAGCAGTGCAATCTGCTGCTGGACTTCCCTGCAGCTCCTGGTGCAGCGAGGGGGATCCTCAGGGTTTGCCCGACACAGGTGGAGGCTTCCCTGCCTCCCTCCCTGTGCTGGGCATTGGCTGGGAGGGGGCACAGGGAATGCCCTGGCCTGGGTCATTCAGGGACCTCTTGCTTATCGTATTCCTGGTTTTTAGCAGAAAAGAGAAATAATTTTTAAGGAGGCTGTGCAATAGGTTAGTACTGGGGGGGGGGGGCGGGGAGGGGCGTGTTATTTATTTGGTTGGGTTTTTAACAATTCCTACGAGCCCTCTGGAGGTTGCTGGGTGACAGCCAGTCCTGGTAGTGTCACGGTGAGTCTCTGTTGGTAACTGGCACATCAGGGTATCCCCAGATCTCGGGTCATGGCCAGGGCATTAGTGCAGGGCAGAAGAGGTCAGGGCTTCCCTGTGCCAGGGAGTCACACTGGGACTTTGTCTCCAGCATTCCCCTTTTCACATTTCCCAGCCGTGCTCACGTCTCCCAGCTCTGGGCTCACTGGTGCTTTCACCCCCTGCCCTCTCCTGCACTGGGCAGAGTGGGATGAAACCCCCATGGCTGAGCTGTCTGGCAGCACCCATGAGCAGGAGGTGGATCAGGGACTGCTCTGCCTTTCCATGCTCGTGTACCCCCGCTCTGAGGCTCAATTTCCATTCCTGGAAAGCGGGGACACAGCAGATCCCGTCTGCTGCAGAACACAGACTGGGAAATGCCAGCAGGGAAATCCTGAGTGGCGTTTTTGTCTGTGGGGTGATGGAGAAACTCCTCTTTGAGAGCTGAAACATTCCCCAGCCAGGCAGGGTTTGGTGTCTCACACCCACCTGCAGGTCCCTGCTCATCTCCTGCCGTCGCTTCCCCGGTCTGCGTGGGCAGCAGGGAGGGAGCAGTGCTGGCATTCCCCCTCTATTTCAGGACTTTAATTTCTATTTCAGGCTCATTAATTTCCTTTCTTCTTGGAGATGACACAGGCAGGTTGGGAAGTGTTCAGGGGCTGCATTACCTGGGGATCTTCTGCAGGATCTTGTCCATCAGTGTCCGTCACATCTGAGCCAGCCCTGTGGGAAAGCCTGGCTGGAAAAATGGGATTTCCTCCTGATGCAGATGCATTCACTGAAAACACACCCGACCTTTTCCAGGCTGGATTCCCAGGGAGAAAAGCTTTGACTACAAAAAGGAGGAAGGCGGGTTGGGGACACCTCACAAAAACGTGAACCTCTGGCTCAAATCTCTTCTCTCAGGGCTCTCTGTTGGGTCAGCATCTCATATTCCTGTTTTTCAGGGAAACCACTCTGCCCTAGCACTGGACTGGGTGTTCTTTGGGAAACATTTCACCAGCTGGCAGTGGAGCACTGGAGGTGCTCATGCCCACGTTCAGTGGGTGGCCAGCTGGAAGGGGAACATACCCCCAGGTTACCCTCGATGTGATGGTGTGTATCAGACAGAGCAGGCTCTCGTTTCTGTCTCCCTTGATCGCTTTCAGTGGGATTGTCAATCCCCCCTTTCATAATTCAGCCACAGCAATTGCAAAATTGCCCGGGCTGCCTCTTTTGCGATGATGGGGAGGGATTTCCAAAGCTTTGCCAGTAAAAGAGCAACAGTTTTTATGTCTGGGAGGTGGGGAAATCAATGAGCACGCTGTTGCAAGTGATATAACGGCTTTTTGTGGCATCTCAGGCAGTTCCCTGACATGATGGAGCTTTATGGCTCGCTGTTCGTCAGCTTAATTGGCGACATCCCCTGCCCGGCAGTGCGAGCTCAGGGGCTGGGAGGAGCAGCGAGCCCTTGTCCCTCGGCGGTGGGATGCTGCTGCCCGCTCCCAGAGCATCCCTCCTGCCTGCCGGGTCGGTCCAGCCATGCCTGGGCATCCCATCCATGCCATCCATGTGTCGTGATGGGAGGCGCTGGGGAAACCCCCCTTGCTGCAGTGTCGGGCAGCTCAGGGAGGAGCAGCACAGCCGGGGGCTGTCCCAGCACTGCTCTCTCAGAGCTGGACGCTGAGTGAAGCCCTGCAGAGTGAGGAGAAATCAGGGGAAAATCTCATTGTCCCGCTTAGGCACTTGCATCCTCCACAGCCTGTCCTGGCGGTCTCCCCATCTTTGCCTTCTTCCTTTCTCCTCTGTGATGTCCTAATAAGTGCAGTCGGTCTGACTTCAAAGCGGTTAGCAAATATTTTCCACTCTAGTGAGCTAATTAGTTAAATTACATTTCACATGCTAATTTATTCCTCTAATATTATTTTTTTTCCCTTAGCATACTGAAATACAGGAGAAGATAAAAGCTTGGTTTGACCTTAGAGCCAGGCTCAGAGGAGCTGGAGATGGGAACAAATGATTAGTTCCCAGGTTTGATGTAGCACAGGCTTATTCCCTGCCTCATTTGAGACCTCCGTCGGTGGAGTTTTAAGTGTTTTAGGTGCCTGCAACCCGGGCATCCTGGCTGAAACCTTGTCATCTGGCACACAGAAGGAAAACTTTCAGACCAGCGGTAATGAGCTACTAATTTCCGACTTCATTGTTCCTGTCCGCGGCACCGGTATCACCTTAGAGCGCTGCATAAATCGCCAATTAATCCTTTCGGGAATGGGTGGGAATGGTGTTACTTCCCCCATCGGGGCTGGAAAGGTTTAACTGGGAGTCAGGCAGGGACAGGGAGCTGATGCTGGTGTCAATCCCAGGTTGAAGCTGTCGGGGCTGGAAAGGTTTAGCTGGGAGTCAAGCAGGGACAGGGAATTGCTGCTGGTGTCAATCCCAGGTTGAAGCCGGGGGGAAGCGATAGCTGCCAACAACCCCGTGGTGAATCAAAGTCTGCCTGTCTGTAGCAAAGTCCTCTCTTTTCCACTGCATGCATATGGTAGATGTTATCGAGAGGGAGGAGGTGAAAATGAGCTCTAGGACCATTTCCTGACCACAGTTACAGTCAAAAACAACAAATCTCTCCATCCCTGCTCTTGGCCAAACTCTCCTTTTCCCTCAGGCAAATCACTGCTTGGTTCTTTAGAGATAATGAGAAACTATGGAAAAAGACTCCCAGGTTTAATTCTCATCTGTAAGGGCAGAGATTTAGGAGCCCGCTGTAAAGTCTTGGGATTTCTGGGAATAGCCCTGGCAAGGCTGAGGGCTGAGCCCATCCCACACCATTTGTGCTCTGAATCCATGCAGTGCTGGGGGTGTCCCTGCAGTCCCCAGGGCTGTGTAACCCCTCTGCTCATCTGTGCCTTGTCCCTGCACTGCCCCACGAGCCATCTGAACCCCACCAGATGCACATGTGAGCACACGAGGCCACGAACACTCTGCTTTGTGCCTTTGGCTGATGCTGTCCCAGGAGGTTTTGGGATGGTGGCAGTCCCTGTTTCCAGCCCTGGATGAGGCTTTAGAGAGGTAAGAGATGCTGTGATGGCTGAGCCCTTACACTGGTTTAAAAGGGACGGGGAAAAGGGTCCCCAGTTGATTCTGTTTGGGTCACTGGTGCTAAAACATCCAGAGTTCTCACCTGTGTCTGTGTTCCCACGCTGAATAAACATGTGAAATACAGCCCTGGGAGTGCCGGGCCAGTAATACCAGGGTTACTACAAATGAGCAGGTAGCAGGATGGTGTTGATGCAGATAAGAGTTGCTGAAGCAGAATGAGAGCACAGACCTCTGGAGCCTCAGCCAGCATCTGACACAGCTCCCTGGGGTACAGCCTGTCTTGGGGCTCCTGCTGGCCAAGGCCTTGTCATTATTGCCTGAACCCTGTCACCTCTGGGACATGCTCTTTGCAGGTTTAGAGATGCCTGGTGCTCACCAGGTGTCTGTGCCTCGCCAATGTGTGGCCACACCAGTGGGTCTGTGGTGGTCACCTCACGTGTGCCACAGCTCCATGTGCTCACTGCAGGGGCTGGAATTGCCTGACCAACCCTCCCTGCTGCCTTGTAGAGTTACTGGTACAGATAAAGCTGTGCTCATTCCCTATGTATTGAGAGGCAGAATAAGCCAATATTTCCAGTAATTGTTCAGTCCGTCTATTTTCAGTGTATTTTTCCAAGTGGCCTGGCTGGGTCTGTGCTTGTGAGAAAACGAGGTAAAATACCCTGTGTCACATCCTCAGCTGGTGCATGTCAAGGTCAACCCTCTGATTTTGGTGGCATTACAACCTGTCCCTGGCTAGGAACATGATGTTCAAGGTGACCCCCTGGAGTGTTTCTCTGCTTCTTTGCTCTTCCTCCCCATCCTTCAGCATCAACTTCTCTGTCTGAAGCTTGAGGGCAATGTGAGAATTTGCTCCTGGTGCTGCTTTTACTCCCTAGATGTGGTTCTCCCGGAGGTGCAGGCTCTGCCTCTTGCACTTTCCCTCTCTCCAGTGAAATGGGATCTCTTCCCTGCACTTTCAGCTTTCTCTCACTCTCTGCTCTCAATTTCCATCCCGAGGATCCCGTGGGATCTGCAGAGCCTTTCTGTGCTCTGGGCACTGCCGAGGCAGCAGCACAGCCAGGTCCTGGTGCCCATGTGCTGCTGGCAAGAGCTGGCTCCATCCCTGCCCCGGGGCTGGGCACCCTGACTCAGGCAGATCAGCCACGGAGCAGCTGCCTCCTGACAGTTTGATTCAATCAGGGCCCCTCAGTGCAATTTGCTGTCATCTGTCACCGTGTGTGGGGCTCAGGGCAGATGCAGCTGTTGCAGGAGTGTGCCCTGAGCGCTGCCAGCGCTGCCCACGGCTGCTCAAACAAGGCAAATCCGGTTTGCTGCCTGGTTTGGCACAGCACAGGCCATCAGAGGCAGGCTGTTCACTGCCTGCTTTGGGTCTTTGCCAGAGCACCAGGACTATTTGCCCCTGGCTCTGCTGCCCTCCCGAAGCGGGGGTGGTGAGTTGGGGGAGTGGGTGATGCCTGCTCGTGGTTCCATCCCCTCCCATTCCAGCTCCTGCAGCCAGGCTGGGGCAGGGTCAAGGCTGCCATCACTACAACTGTTGATTTGGAGCTGCAAACACAGGGGAAATGGAGAGTTTGCCCCATTCACAACCCTTAACATAACAGCAGAGCATGGATGTAACCCCGGGCATCTCCCATCCAGGGACTCCATCCGAGGTGACCCTATTTAATTACCCCGTGTTTCAAGGAGCCCTGGGGCTGAGACAGCTGAGAGTGGCAATGCTGAGTGTGCCTGACACGCCTGGAGCTGGTCCCTGCCTGGCCTCGGATGTGGCTGCCACCACAGTGGCAGTGGCACTGCTCCTTAGTGACATGAGCTGTGCTCTTGTGGCCCGTGGTGTTGCTAAAACCTCCTCCTGTGACACACAGAGGCTGCTCCTCGGGCAGCACCGATGAGCCCTGGGGCTCTGGCTCTGTTCCAGAGCCAACACATGGCTCTGGAGGATCCCCTGCCCCTCGCTGGTGTCCCTGAGCAGGAGAGAGCAGCTTGCTTTTGCTAAGCATTGCCAAGCACAGATAGGCACCGCTGCTGTATCCAGAGAGGGCTGGATTCAGCCCTGGGAGCTTCAAACACTGCTAAGAAACGCCCCTGCCAGGAGCCCTGTCCTGTGCCAGCTCGATTTGGCCACTGCTGGCTGTGAAATGCTGTTGAGATGCAAAGAGCATCTTTGGTTTCAGTGCAATTGCTGGTGAGGTGGCAAAACTCTGCAGGGAGGGGGGACAGCCAGATCAGCTCGGTGTTGGCTCTTTTATGAACCTGGAGTGCTTTGTGCCATCAACTCTGCTGGAAGGATTGGCTCCACTGCCCCAGGAGTTGGTTGTCCCCAATCCTCCTGCCTGCCCCATCATATAACAATGGTGTAACAGGACAGGCAGGGCTGGTGGTTCAGCTGGGACAGAACTTGTGATATTTGGTATTTTTAACTCCCGGCTCCTGGAGTCATGTGCGTGGCATCACTCGTGGTGTCTGGAGAGGGCAGCACATGGTGCATCCCAGTGTTGTGGTCCAGAGCTCGGGCTTTGGGGCTCCTCCTCCGTGCAGATGCTGGTGGAGGCCTGACTTTAGGAACCTCAAAGGTTATTTGCATCTGAAATCTGATTTGTTGATTTTCTTGTGTCATCTCTGTGCAGGCATCTCCTCAGCCCTGTGTCCTCACTCCTCTCCTGGCTTCTCTGGGCTTGTGCCAGGGTTGTCCCTGGCTGTGTGGGGCTGCAGCAGCTTTTGGCAGCAGGACCTTGGGTTTTTGCTTCCTCTTGACAGCCCAAGAGTGCGAAATACCCAATCCCAACCTGCTGACAGCTGCCTTTGTAATTCAGGTGCTGTGAGCTCCCAGAGGACAGCTGTGAGCATCAGGCCTTTCACCTGGAGATATTGAGGAGCTGTTTGGGAGGACAAAGCTGGTTTGAGTGTGACAATCTTGGCGGTGTCTGGCTCTATGTTGGTGACAGGGAAATTCAGTGCTGACCCAAGACCAGGGGGCTTCCTCTCCTTCCTGCCAGGAAACAGCACCCCAAAATCTCCCTTTATAACCCCTTTCTGCTCATCCTTCTCCCTCTAGGCCCCCGTGTGCACTGCTCTGAGTCAGGGGATTTTCTTTCATCACAATGCTCTCCCCAGCACTTCTCCTTCCCATGCTGGGAACTGAGTGCGAGTTAGAAACTGCAACCGAGGAAGGAGGAAGGAGGGGCAATGCGGTTTGTGGCGCCAGAGCCTGGGCTGGCCGAGCAGAGCAGCTGGGAGGCACTTCTGGGGGCTCTGGGGAGAAGAGCTGAGGGCAGGGGAAGGAGGATGGAGGAGATATACCAGCCCTGTGGGGTCTGGCAGTGTCGTGGTCGTGGGCTGGGGAGACCCTGGCCAGGGGGATCCTGCCTGGACAGCCCTGGAGCTGTCTGGAGGCAGGAAATGGAGACTAATCCCTCCCCACCCTGCTGTGTGCAGAGCAAGAGGGAATCAAAAGCAGCTGAAAATCCCGGATTTCCCTTTCTGTTTGGCAGACAGGGATGCGGGAAGCACAAAGGAGGAGACGGACAAGTTAAGTGGGTGCAGCTCCACCTTTTCCTCTGCACCCGCAGCCCCTGGGGTGAATTGACTTTGGGGTCAAAGACTTGTTTGCTGCTGGCAGGCCACAGAATGGCACCAGAGCCCATCTGAGACCTGTGACACACTCCCATTCCCAGGGGCCCTCGAGTGCCAGCTGTGCCCTGGCGCACCCGCCCTGGGACGGAGCTTTGTGAAAGGTGACTCTCAGCCAGGGCTGGGGCAAGGAGGGGGAAAGGGAAGCTCCCCAGGGGTTTGGCTGTTGTGAGAGATGACTCAGTGCATGCCCTGGCTGGGTGGCACCCGTCTGTGCCACCGTGTTACGTGCCCACGTGTCATGGAAACCCTGACACTGCTCCGCGTGGCACGAGTGGCATTGGGCAATGAACCATTGATGTGGGTCTAATCTTCACTGCCGAGGGGGAAAAAAGTCACCCTGCAATGGTGCTGGCAGCTCAGGAAGGGATGGATCAGGCCATGCACTCTGTGCCAGGGTGGGCAGTGATGGGAGATGCTCCTCAGGGCCCCTCTGCTGCACAAAGTCCGGGTGAGACCCTCGGGGAGCAGCTCGTTCCCCTCGCTGTCTGCTCCCTGACCCTCCTGCAGGAGCTCAGGTCGTGTTTCCTCGCTGTTTCCCCTGCAGTTAAGGGAGCCAGAAAGAGCTTAAAATCGAATTTCCTACCCAAATCAGGCTAATGCTGTCACGGTGTCCCTCTGCCTGTGCCCTCTCTCCCCACATGACTTCTGAACCCGCTGACCTGTCTTGCACAGATCTGGCTGAGGGCTCGCAGATAATTAAGTCTCTGCAGAGATGATGAAATGAGAGGGTTGAGAGGAGGAAAAGAATCTTGTAAATGCCCCAAAACATCTGTAGCATGAGTTCATGTATTATTAGACACCAGCAAATCCACGTGGGAGACGCCTCTTACAAACACTTAACCACAAAAACATTTTCATTCTCGGTTTGTACATTTTTAGGCACCAAAAACAGTCTCGAGACACAAAACCATAGGAAGCAACACAAGTAGTTTCAGTGCTCTTGGGATAACCTTTTATTTTAATAAAACCTGAAATTCTTTTGGCATTCAACATGATTCCCAGAGCCAAGGCTTGAAGGAAAAACAACATAAATCATGGAAAGTAAAAAGTTGGGAGGGTCAGCAGCGCTGTGGCCAGACTCAGCCATGGTGTGACTTGGTGGCATTTGATGAGTTTGTTGATATTTCTGCCACTGTAACTGAGGGACAGACCTGGCCCTCATCCCCTGGCATACAGTATTGTTTGGGAGAGCACTGCTCCTCCATGCCAAAACCCCCCCAACAAAAAGAGACACGGAGAGAGGCCCTGGAATAACTTCCCCCACTAAAACAATGCGGAGCGGAAACCTTTCAAAGTGGTAATCACCAAAGGGAAAATAATTTTTTTTTAAACATCCTTTGTCTGAGCGCCTAACAATACCTGGGAATACTGAAAGACTTTTCCCATTCTTAATTGACTTTTCAGCCATGTCACTGTTTGTTTCATCTCTGCAATAGGCGGCTCAGGGCTGGGCAGTCAAACTTTCCCTTTCCAGCTCTTGCCAGCCCCTTTTCCTGGCTCTCACGTGGCCAACACCAGTAAGTGTGTGCTCAGGCTGTTACAGCAGAGTGTTTTCATGTCCACTCACTGCGTCCCTGCCCAGCCCGTGGTGAGTTTGGCCCAGATGAGTTGGCAGGGGCCGTGCAGTGTCAGCACCGGGGCTGCTGGTCCAGCTGCCGGACGTCTCTCCTGCTGCTGCTCCTCCTGCAGCTCCTCTCCCTCATCCCTGTGGTTGTTCTGGGCCCTCTGGCTCCTCTCTTGGCTGCTCACTTTCAATCACATCAGTTCTTCACTCTGCTGGAGCCTGGCTCCAAGGTTTCACTCCTCACTTCAGATCAAGTCAGCTTTCCTGCAGCTTCCCGACGCGTCTGGGTTTTGATTTATGCTTTCCCTGATGTTTGTGCAGTCAAAGGAGATACAGGACCATTGTTGGAACATCCTTTTCACATCCCTTCTTAAGGGTTTTTGTTCCTGTTTAACTGGGTTTCTTATTTTCAGTAATCTTAGTTATTTATTGGTGTTATTAACGTTGTGTGTGTGGAACACTTTGCTGTTGCTTTGTTTATTCCCATGATCTAGCATTTAAATCTGTTCCACCTTATTCCTACACTGGGATAACTTTGTGCAAATCTGTTTTATTTCCCTACCTGTATCCCTTCAGATCAACTCAGCACCTTTGCAACCTGTTTGGCTCCATTTTTAAGCTGGCCTTTGGATATAATTTAATCTTTAGAAGGTATCAACTCCGTGTGCTTCTTCCCTGTGCCTCTGCTATGGCATCACTTTTCTCTTGGACTTCTCAGCAGCTCTGTGGCATCATTCCCTCCCCTACGTGTGTCCAGGCATGTCCTTCCAGCAGCAGGGCAGTGAATGGTGCTGTTCAGGTTCAGGGAGCTGAGTCTGAGCGTGCTGGGGTGGTGACACAGACACCAGCCTGCATCCCTGTCCCCAGGGAGAACGAGCAGTGTGGGGTCAGAGCACGTCCCCAGGTACTCAGTGATGTCAGCACGTGCTGTCACCTGGGCAGAGGGCAGGGGGAGCCTCTCCTGGCCTTCCCTAGCCCAGGAGAACCAGTGGGAATAAAGCTGGAATAAAGCTGCTCTGCTGGCTGGCACAGGTGAGGTGGGTGTACCTGTCCCTGCAGCTGCACAGCCCAGCAGGGAGGGCACAGGTGAGAGCAGGGCTGGGGCTTGGGCTGGGATAGGAGCTGAGGAGGAGGAGGAGCTGCTCTGCCAAGCAAAGTTTCTCTGTTATCCACTGGGATTTCTCCATGCATCGGTTGCCAGAGCCTCTCGTTTCTGGGATTCTCCTTTTACACGATTCAGCTGAATGTGTCATTCTGGCTGGTTGTTGTGGGTGGAAAATTGTACTGCCTGCCCTTGGATGTGTTTTTGAAAGGTGAGCAGAGCCAGAGCTTTGCTCTGTTCTGTATCCACCCAGGTGGTGGATGTGTGTTTTCAATATGAAATGAAATCGCACTATTTCATTTAATTTTTCTGGCAGATGAGAAGGAACAGCTTGATTTCAGAAATGAGTTTCCCTTATCTTCAGGGGCTACACCTATTCCCACCTTTCCCTGCACATTTTTGTGGCTCCATAACCTTTCCCCTCTTTTCCACCAGTGCTTTTCCTTTCCCTGGCTGTTCTGCAGACAAGCCAAACAGCAAGGATGGAAATTACAATAACGGAGCACCTGGGAGGCTTGAACTCGCCACACACTGATTGCTAAGCAACAGGGAGAAATGTTTTTCCTGTTTTTCTTTTGCTTGCAAGCACCTTAGGTGGTATTTGTTAAAAGAGCTGACTGAAACACTCTGGCAGAAAGGTGATAGGGAGATAAAAGCTGCCTTTAAAGACAAACAGCTCAAGAAATAATAGTCCTTAGCAGAGGGGCTCTGGTGTGTCTGCAGCGTGTCAGGCTGCAGCAGCTTAATGCCTGCTGAACTCTGCACTCCAGGGAGTGCCTGGCTGGCCTGGAGAGCCACGTGGAAAAAGGGAAAACGCTGCCACCAGGAGCTGCAGCTTCCTCCCAGTGTGGGGACGGTCCCTAACAAAACTCGCTGGGTGTCTTGTGATCCTCCTGAAACAGCTGCATCAGCTTTGGTCCCTGCATCCCCCTGCCAGCAGTGCCCTGCAAAGCACTCTGAGGTCTCTTGGTGCTTTTCACACCTTGGGCCCTGCTGTCTTTTTGGGCACGATTTGATATTCACAGTTGGATCTTGTCACTTAATTTTTCTGAGTATTGTCTTCTCTGCTGCGAAGTGCGTGCCTGAAGTGTGCTGTGGTCACTTCTTTCTGAGAAAGTGGCTTGATCTCCCTCCCCACCTCACATATTGGCCTTGTTCTCATGAGCTTTTAGAGGTCAAAAACTTTGGAAAATAGAGGTTTGTATTGTTGCTTGCTGCCCTAATGGAAGCTCCTCAAATGCTTGATAAATTTCCTGGAGAAGAGAAGGTTCTGTGGCAATCTTAGCATCCCAGTGCATAAAGTGGCTTCAGGAGAGCTGGAGTCTGGAGTGACAGGACAAAGGGCAATGGCTTCAAAATGAAGGGGAGTGGATTTAGATTAGATATATAGAATAAATGTTCTCTGTGAGGGTGGAGAGGCCCTGGCACAGTTCCCAGAGAAGCTGTGGCTGCCCCTGGATCCCTGGCAGTGTCCAAGGCCAGGTTGGACGGGGCTTGGAGCATCCTGGGACAGTGGAAGGTGTCCCTGCCCACGGCACGAGATGATCTTTAGGGTCCCTTTCAACCCAAACCTGGTGGAAACCAAAACAACCCCAACCCCCCAGAAAAATCAGTGACTCTGCTACGGCCACGGGGGTGGTGTGAGGAGTAGGATGGAGGAGAAATATTCCTGCAAGCTCTTGAGTCTCCAAGGCTTGTGGAATAATTGCTGAGCTTCAGGAGCCGGCAGCCTCGGCAGGAGATGCCGTAGCCCAGCTGTGCACAGGGGCTGCAGGAAATGAAACACAGAATAGCTGGATGGAGACTTTGAGATCCTGATTGCCCGGGGATTTGCTGTGCTTCCTCTGCTAGGAACTGACAGTAATTAGGGGCTTGCCTGGTTGTGTTAATGCTTGGTGTGGAGGAGAGCTGTGCTCCCGAATTAAGCCGGCTCCGGATCGGTGGCTGCCCATGGGGGGCCGAGGGGAGCAGGGGGTGCTGCAGCTGGGGCAGGACTGTCCCTGGCAGAAGGGACACAAAGGGCAGGAGAGCCCGAGCCAGCCTTCCTCCCTGCCAGCACAAAGAGTTCACAGTGCCTGATCTGTCAAAAAAGGCCCCGGGAAACACCCAAAACCTGGAGGCAGAATGATCCAACTGCCCTGGATCTGAAATACTCAGCAGAGAATCTCCTAAAATCCATACCTGCTGTAAGCTGTGGCAAGTGGTGGGTGGCCCTCATCTCAAATCTGGTTAAATCAGGGCACTGATCACGCTGGGAGTGATAACTGGGTCTGTGAGTGTCTGAGATCTGTTGGTCCCCAAATTTGGGGGGCACACAATCTCACATCTCTGTACTGATTGTATGAACGGAGCAGTGACAACATTTTCCCTTCTTGCACAAGCTTTGCTCCTCATCATGAAGTGGAAGAGATAGTACTGGTTGTTTACTGTTGGATTATTATTATTATTATTATTATTATTATTATTATTATTATTATTATTATTATTATTTATTATAAAATAATCTTCCAGCTGAGCCTGGGTGGTGAAAACGAAATTCTTTTCTCATTAAAATTGGAATGCCCAAAAAGTTTTGATCTAGCACACAATGCCTAACCTTCAGTTAGCAATTCTTGTAACTAGGTAGCACTTTTCCTCCAAAATGCCTTGAAAACAGCAAGAAAAAGGGTTTCCCCAGCTGCACAATAGAAGGAAGTGCTAAGGGCTCCATGTCAGAGCCTGACACGGACGCGCCTTGTGAGCTGGTGCCAGAGCTTGGGACAGAGGCCAGATCATGTTGCAGCTCCCACATAAAGCAGCCCAGTTCCCCTCAGAGGCTGCTGGTTTGGGTCCTGGGTCTCTGCTGGTCCAGCAGTGAAAGCTGGAGGTGTGTGATGCTCCAGAGGGGCTCAGCTGGGGATGGTGAGGGTGATCCCTTCCTTCTCTGCTCAGGGCTGAGATCAGCTCTTTGCAGCTCTTGGCATCCGTCCTGCTGTGGTTTCACTGAGGCTCAAAGAGAATACGGGTTTGTCAGGGTGGTGGCAGTGCCCCGGGGGTGGTGGCAGTGCCCCGGAGGTGGTGGCAGGAGCACTGGGGTGTTTGCAGGCAGCTGATGCCTGGCAGGAGCTACTCCTGTGGAAGTGTTTGTGAGCCATGCTTTGGGATAGGCAGCTTGATGGAAAAAAAAACCCCACAGCAACACTGAGCACAGGAACTGGGTCACTGTGAGTTCTGCCCTGTAGGAAATATGCTGGAAAGCCCCAGTCAGCAGCAGAGCAGGGAGATGAAAGCAAAGGAGGGCTGGAAGATGTAGCTGAGGGAATGCTCAGACACTATGTGCTGGGGAGAGACAACTCAGGGTCCAGGCTGAGCCCAGTTATTAACTGAGGTCTGAATCTGCACGTCCTGCAGGTCCTGACTATAACAGATTGACCCAAGTTGATTCCAAACCAGAAAACTTGTTTAAAGTTTCCAAAAGCTTCTCTGCGTTACCCTCTCCACGTTATTGACCATGCAGGAAAGGCTGGAGGCTGCAGCAGAGGAGCAGAGCTGCTCTGGTGTTGGTTTGTATTTATCCAGCCAAGCGCTGATTTCAGAGTGGTGGAAAGACAAAAATTGATGGATTTCCCGCAGCACCCAATTCCTGGGCGTCGATGGGACATTTAGAGATGACATCAAAAAGCTCAGCGTGTTGTGGAAAGTTTCTTGCTGAGTTTTCCAAGTGCAAATTGACGATATATTTTTTTAATGAGTCACTCAAGCATCGATCGTTTTCTTAAATCCCTGAAGTCACGTGCATGTCAATTAATCACATTTTGCAACCATTTTTAGACCTTCAAGGGTGCTGGAGGGAAACCTGAGGGTGTGATCCTGTCTGTTCCCTTTCAGCTGTGTGCTTAGAGGCAAATAAGAAGCCCTGAAAAGTTACTTGTTTTTAATCTCATGATTTTCAAGAGTCTTGCCCCTGACGGCTGAGTGTTTGGGGTGAGCTACACAGAGCAAACATCCTGAACTTGGGCTCCTGACCCCGCTTTGAGTGTTTTGCTTTTCAGACCCAGAAGGTTCCCAAGAGAGGAGAAAGGAAACTGACTGGCTATTTTTAAACCCTTGCAGTTGCCTTCCTGCCTTATATTATTTATTATCCATTATCAGAAGTGTTTTTCCCCTGAAACCATCTTTAGTGGTCAACCGAGGGATGGTGAAAATTGCCCATCAAACAGAGCTGCATCTTTCTGCAGAGGTCAGACGAAGCTGGAGGCTCTGGGAGGGCTCTGCCAGCTGAAAATGAGTGGTGCTGTTGTTTGTTGTGTGCACTCGAGCAGTGCCAAGCGATTCCAGGGGTGGGCTGCGATTACTCTGCCCTAAGACTCAAACATGAAGCAAAGCAGAGTCTCCCTCCCAAATATTTCACAGCCCGGAGAGGCAGCACTGATTTCTGCTGGAAAACAGGGTCCCTGCCTCTGATTTTAGCATGTCCTGAGCAAAGTGATGCACAGCACTGAGTTTCACAGCACATCTTGCAGTGCCACGTGGTTCCTTCATGACGTGTCAGTGGGGCTGGGGCACCTCTGCAGGGAGCAGCATCACATCCTTCTGCAGTGGAGAGAGCTCCAGGGGCCCACCTGGCACTGCAGGGTGACCTGGGCAGGGATCAGGGCTGGATCTCTGTGCCTGGGCAGGCTTAAAGTGTGTGTTGCCCCCAAAGACGTGGGGCTGCCATGGGCAGTGCAAGGCACTGCTGCTGGGCTGGGTCCCCTTTCCCAGAGTGTCCAGGAAGTCCCCTTTGACCTCTCTGGCTCCAGATAAAGCAGGACAATAGCCCACGTTGTCCTGGCTCATCCTTCTGCCTGGTAAACTTCCCAGTTTGAAGCCTATCACAGGCTGGCAGCTTTGTTAATCCCTTCCTGCCTGGGCAGGAGCTGCTGGTGCCCTGGGCAGAGCTGGACATGTGAGCCTTGGCTCCATGTCCTCACTGCAAATAAAGCTGGAAGGCCCTGGGAGGCTGATGTTATTTCAGCTGCAGAGGGAGCTGAGGCATCAAAGTCCAGGTTTTGGTGGTGTCAGCAGCAACTGCCCCGAGCCTGTGATGCAGTTTCTCAGCAGTGTGTGAGGAGGGAAGGGGAAGAGCAGGGGAGGGCTGGAGCACGCTGTGCTCAGCACAGGGGGCTGATGAATGACAAACAGGTTTGCCCGTTTCTCTCTGCCTCTGAAAACAAAATTGTGTTGCAGGGGTTCTCTAAAGTGGGATCTGCAGCCCTGCTGTCCCCCAGGCTCGTTTTGCTTTCCCAGAGTCCCTGCTGAGCTGAGAGCAGGTGTCCTGGTCCATGATCCCCCCTTTGCCTGTGCATGGGGGGGGCGGGCACTGAGTCACGGCGGGTCGCATCACTTCATCTCGCAGGGGACACTGCCTGCTTGCCCCCGCAGGGCTGTCACCGTGCCACACCACAGAGCCCAGCTGTGGCCAGCGAGGGGCTGGGCAGTGCCCTGAGCGCTGCCGTGGGGGCTGAGCTCATGGGCTGAGATAATACTGGGCTGAAAACACGTGCTGATGACATTCACGCGCTCGCAGTTATCACTTTTTCTCTGGCTAGTGGTGTGTGAATCCCAGGTGCTTCACTGGTGACACAAAGATCCTCTCCCGGATCCGTTGTCACCTGTGTGACTTTGCTCCCTCCCATCAACGGTAACACCCCGGTTACACCCAGCTGAGGCTTCGGCCGCCCCCGCCCGCCCCATTCATCCCGCAGCCCCCCCGAGCATCCTCCTCCTGCCCGCCGCCCCTTTTTGTGGCCTCGGGGCTTTTCACGCCTCCCGTGTCCCCGTCCCCCCCTCCCCGAGGGGGCCGAGCCGCGCCGGGCCGGCCCCCGGGGGCGGGCGGAGGCTGCGGGAGGAAATCCAGTGCCTGGTTTACAGCCGAGCCGGCTCCGTCCCGGCCCCGCCGTGACATCAGGCCGCTCTTTTCAGCGCGGGGGCGGCTGCGGGCTCCCGGCGCCTGCCCCGCTCCCTTCCCGCAGCGCTCCCCCCCTTGAGCACAGCATCGCCCCCACGTCCCCGCTGCGGCTCCCCGGGCAGCCGGGGGGGCTGGCGGGGCCGGCGGCGGGTTGCGGGGCCGGGGATGCGGCTGCCCCGCCGATGGTGAGCCGCCGCCGGACCCCGCCGCACCATGTCCCCGCCGGCCCCGAGAGGATGTTCGAGGGCTGCCGGCGGGCGAGGAGCCTCTGGGGCGGTGTCAGGCTGGAGGTGGCCGGCGAGAGCAGCCCCGTGGTGCTGCACAGCTTCACGCAGCTCGACCCCGACCTGCCGCCGCTGGAGGTGAGTGCGGGGCGGGGGATGCCGAGCGGGGTTTTTTTTGGGGGTGCTGAGCTGCGCGCCCCTCGCTGCTTTGGCTTGCAGCGTAGAGAGGGCTGGCCCGGAGTTGTGGCGCCCACGGAGTGTTTCTCGGAATTCTGTTACGTAGAATCACGGAGTGGTTTGGGATCGAAGGGACCATAAAAATTATCTTTCCCCACTCCCTGCCATGGGCAGGGACGCTTTCCACTATCCCAGGTTGCTTCAAGCCCTGTCCAACCTGGTCTGGATCGCTTCCAAGGATGGGGCAGCCGCAGCGTCTCTGGGCACTCTGTGCCTGTGCCTCACCACCCTCACAGAGAAGAATTTCTTCCTAGTATCTAATCTACATCTACTCTCCTTCAGCTTAAAGCCAGTCCCCCTTGTCCTATCACTCCATGCTCTTGCAAAAGCCTCTCCAGCCTTCTTGTAGGCTCCTTTAGGTACTTTAGGTGTTTCATTTTATTGAATAAATGGGTGACCCTGGTTGGCGCTTTTTTTGCCGTGAGTCCCTGTGCCCCTGAGGACTGGCAGGCAGCTGCCAGGCTCTGTAGGGAGAAACCAGATGCTCTCCCTCCAGGAAGCCAGGGAAAGGGCAGATTGTTAAAACTTCGGGCTTTTAGTATTTCATTTGAGACTTTGGCTGCAGGAGGCAAGAGTCTGCTCAGATCTGAGCTGCTTGTAAACGCTCCAGGCTTGTCCAAACCACAAAAGTGTCCTCTGGGAAGGTTACGGGCATTGGGAAGACTTTCCTGGAGGATGCAAAAATATTTGTGCTTGTTTGGAATCGAGCTCGGATGGTTCAAAGCCAGGCTGGTCCCAGCGAGGCCCGAGTGCTTTGTTGGTGGAAGTTGCATGTGGAGGCACCCGAAATAATCTGAGTCAGAGCTGAGCCTTTTATCTTAGTAATGGATGATCGTCATCGGTGTGCTGGGAGTGTCGGCGATTGGGAGCAAACGGTGTGGCAGGAGAAGCACAGCGGGAGGAAGATTTTGCTGTTCAGAAGTCGCAGCCCTGGCCGTGCAGGGGTTAATACCAGCCAGGGTCAGCAAGTCTGGCTTTGCTGGGATTTAGAGCCAGCTGCAGATGTGCTGCTCTGGATACTTCCCGCTGGAATGGGGGTGGTGGAGGGGGGGAATCGCCACTAAAGCCTCTTTAGTTGCTGTGCAGATATCCGCTGAGGGCAGCCAGTGTTTTGGGGAGGGCAATGGCTCCTTCACCCAGTGCCAAACAACCAGCCCCACAACCTGTGATGGAAAGCCTTGTTCAGCCACGGCCAGGAAGGGATGAGCTCAGGCTCCGGCTGTTCCGCTTCACCCCTGGCCTGGTGGCAGCGGCTCATCAGCTCTGCGGAGAGTTCATGAAAGCTCCATCCAGCTTGTTTTCCCCCTCTCCCCTCCCTGCTCGTCTCTCCTGGGGGTGGGCGTACTGACATGCTTTGGAGCACATCATCTGGTTCGTGTTATGCCTGGCAGGAAGTCCAGGCTCGCCGGCCCGCGCCGCTCCGGGAGGCGGAGGGGCCGCGATTTTGGCAGGGACGGCAAGAGCAGGGGGAGGAGAAGAGGGAAAAGAGGGGATGATGCAGCGTGCTGCTCCTCTCATCCCGGGGAGAGCCTGCCCGGCGCTGTGTACCCCGGCTGGAGGAGCTCAGGAGAGGCTTTGGAGCATCTTGGACGATGGGGCTGAAGGAGGCTTTGCATGGCCCCCACCGAGCAAACCCCTGCTCACCTGAGCGTGGCACAGCTGGCACAGCTGGCAGCCAGACCTCCTCCCCAGCTGTCTGTGCCCACATCTCTGCCCTGGGCTGTGTGTGGGTTTGTGCTGGGCAATGGTCAGAGCTCAGCCCCAGCATCCTCTCGCTCGAGCTTTCCTCTCCATCCTGAACAGAGAAATTAATTCTTTTTTTTTATCTATTTACAAGTGATGGTGAGAAAAGGGGCATCCCAGAGGGGTGCACGGTGACCCGTGGCCTCCTGAGCAGCTTTGGGACGCACAGGGTATTCACTGCATGACTGGGGAAAGGAAAAAATGTGTCAGTGTTGTGACAACTGTGGTGGCCTGGTGGGGTTGCAATCCTCAGGCAGAGTTGTAGATGCACACTGAGAGGAGAAGGCAGATTATTTGAATAAGAACCCTCAGGGACCAGCAGTGTTTTGCTGAGCCCCAGTGGCAGTCCCCAGGACGCGGTGGGACTTTTGTCACCTCTGCCAAAGGGAGCTGTGCTGGGTTTTGGCAGAGCTGTGGCAGCTCGTGGGTGGATAGTCTGGTCCCACAGGGAATAGAGGATCCCTGGAAAGCTGCTGGGCAGGCTGCAGGGAATGTGGCTCAGTCTGGTCCTCGCTGAGCCCCTGGGGATGGCAGCAGGGAAGACTTTGCCTGTATCCCACAGCAACGGTATCGATCACCAGGCGTCACTCTGAGCCCTCCTGTGTGAGCCGAGTGTTCTCACCGTGATTTTAACCACAGGGGATGGAAAATTTAAACTGACTGTCTCAAGTGGGGGATTGACAGAGCAGCTTTGCAGACCTTCTGCTTTGACCTTTTCAGTTCCAATCCATTCCATATTCAGCAGTGAGTGTCAGTCCTTCCAGTCCAGCAGGAGCCACAGAGTGAATTTGGTGGCCCTCCTGGACCTGCTGGCCAGAAACGGCCTAAAACACCACTGCAGATGGCACAGACTGAAACTTTCATGAAGCTGATATTGCTGAACCTCCAATGAGGCTGGGCTGACTCTTCTAAAAAAAGCCCACGTCCTTGTAACTCTGGCTGTGTTTGTTTTCTGAACAATTAGGAGATTTTCAGTTTCCAAATGAATCCTTGAAAACTTGAATTGCTCAGCCCAGATGCCTTGTAGGTCAGTGCTTGTTCTTTACAGCTGAGAGGGAGAGGCAAAGATATCTCTTAAAAGCCATTTTCTTTTCACTTCCTATGGTGCCTTTGGAATAAGATCCTTTTCTCTCAGCCCGTTCTCCTCCCCCAGGCACAACCTGATATGTCCCTTGCAATTTGCCAGATGAACATCATCTGTTGGTATTTCTTGGATGGGGAACCTACCTTCTGGCTCCCTTCCAGAGAGGTTTGGAGCCTGTGGTGAGGCCTGGAGCAGGCTGGGATGCTGATTGTTGGTGGCTGATGCAGGGTGGGAATAACAGAGGTGGGAGGGATTTTATTATTATTATTTGATATGGTTAAAGAGAAGTTGGAGAGAAGCTTCCAAATGTGTCTGTGTAATAATTGTTTTACTCAGAGGCTGCTGTGCCATGTTTCCATGAGGATGGAGATCCCCATACTGGGGTCTCCCTGAGGTTTTAGTGGATTTAGTACCAGACTGGCAGCCCTGGAAACTGAAATCTGTGGTTGTTCACAGGCTGAATGGGAAAACTACCCCCCAGGCCACCCCTGTGCTTCAGCATCACTCAACTTCAGCCCCTTGTCCCAGATCACACTATTGCTCCACTGCAGCCTCTTTTTTTTCTGGCTTTCAGAGTGGCCTCACCAGGCAGGGACAAGTAAACACAGTCTTGGAGTATTTCCCCACTTCCCTGTCCCTGGCATTGGGGTGTGATGAGCAAAAGGAGTATCAGGTCAGCTGTGCCTGCAGGGATGGGTCTCATTTAGCTGGCACCCATCACTTTTTGGGATTTGGGGGGCTGGCTGTGGCCACTCCACACTTAGGATCAGACCATGACCTGGTTTTGGGGCTCCCTGAGCTGCTCTGGCCAGCAGCTCCTCCATCTCCCTTCCCAGCTCTCTAACCAGCCAGTGTGTCCCCCAGAGGGAGTGTAATTGAAGGAGGAAAGAGCTTATTTAGGTCACTCCAGACTACATTTAAGGGCTGTGTATGCCCTGCTCACACTTTCTCTAACGCCCTTATCTCCAGAGCTGCCTAATGACTGGCTTTCAAATGGTCATGCTCCTTTTATTTAAATATATCCTTGCAGCAGGGCTGTCTCAGTTCTCAAATATTTCTTCATCTCCCACGGACTCAGCAAGAGGGGGGAAAAAAATGTGGTTGCTAAGGAGCAGGATTTGGATACAAAGCTGGCTGAGCTGCTGGCGGGGGGCCCCGGGGGGCTCCAGCACAGCTCATGGCGAGGCAGGGTTTGTGCATTGCTTCGGTGGGATGGCACCTGCGGGGTCTGGGTGAGGAGGTTCGGGGTTTGAAACATTCCTTTGGCCTTGGGGAGAAAGAGTTGAGTTGTGGGACGGCTCCTTTGCCAGGTTAATGTGTTCATCTCGTGCTGTTTGTGTGGGTTAGATCCCACAGCAGCATCCGTGGCTGGTCCCAAATGTGTGTTTGTTGTTCCAGGGGTCTGTGGGACCTTTGTTGTGCAGAGAGAAGCGTCTGAGGGCTGAAAGGTGATGCTGGCAGTGGGGTTTGAAGCATCACGCTGAAACTGTGCTGGGGACACCAGCGGCAGGGGAAGGACTGGGACGTTTGGATACTCCAGTTACCAGTTGTCTCATTGCCCAGGTGGGGACTCACCTGCCATTACAGCAGTCCCAGTAACGATGCATTTGGACTTTGCTCCTGAGTCATTAGGGAAAGGGAGCTCTGAGCTCGGGCACGGAGCACTAATCCCAGTAATCCCAGTAATCCCAGCGCTCCTCAGGTTGGCGGGTTGGCTGCCTGAAGGGAGTCACGGGGAGGGGGTGGGAGCAAGGGCAAAGCTGCAAGGGCTGCTCTGGGCACTCGGGTTAGCACAGGGGGTTTCAGAAGGGGCCTTTTGCTCCTTTAAACCCTGGGAACGGCTCTGCCAGAGGTACCAGGAAAGTCCTTTCCCAATTCCCAGCATGTGGCAGCGTGGGCTGTGCTGAGTGTGAAGCGGTGACTCTGCAGCACCTCCAACCTCTGTCTCTCTCACCTGGCTTTGGTTTGTTTTTGTGATGTTATGCAAATCACCTCTCCGGTTTTTGGTTACATTCCCGGGGCTGTGCTGGCGCGGGTTCTTGTAGGGCAGCACTTTTACATTAGATAACGCCGAGTTCCCTCTAGGTGAGGGTCAGGAGTGATGTGACAGCTGAATGTCAGTGGAGATGAAGCACACACAGAGGCTCCTGGCGTGGCCCGCTTGCCTCGGCTGGCTCCACAGCAGTTTGTTTTCATTACACCGCTGGTATTTGGATGAGCTCTGCTGTCAGAAACATGCTGGGACGGGAAAGGGCGGCTTCCCTCCGCACGTGGGGCCGGTGGGAGCAGCTGCCTGGGGAGCCCCGGGCTCGGCAGAGGCAGGATGGGGATGGCTCCGGCTGCCAGGCACCAGCAGAGTCCTCGGAGCCGATGGGAGGGGGAAAAAGAAGTTGGTCTAACTTGCAAACAGAGCAGATTGGAGAGGAAACTCATCGGAGGCAGCTTCATCTGGAATGCTGAGGCATTATTTTTAGAGCGGCTTTGCTTTCTGCTAACCACACTGCAGCAGCTGAACTCAGGGCTTGTGTGGAAACCTGCTTTGCAAAGGGTGAGCTACCCGTCCTGCTAGAACTTCTTTTCATGTGATGGAGCAAAACCACACAGCCTTTCCCCTCTCTTTGCAGCGGTTGGGTCTCCATGGAGACTCTAAAGCTGAGAGCCTGCCCCAGGCTCCTGCTCCAGCCAGTGTGTGTTTGTGAAATTATGTGTTTGCTTTGGGTTCACCTCTAGGAGTTGGAACTGACTTCAGGAAACCAGGGTTTAGCCAAGCTAGGCAAAGCAAAGCACCTTGCCAGGGACTGGCAGGGGCAAAGCTCAGCTGTGGGAGGGAAGTCGGTATGGATGCTGAAGCACCACCTTCATGTGGTTGGGGGGTTCAGGACCTCACCTTCCAGTTTAGGCTGTAACCCTGAGGATTTTGGTCAGATACCTGTCTACAAGGCTCAGTTGGTGGCCTGCTGCTGGTAGGGTCTGGCTCTGTGCACTGGAGCAGCAGCAGAGCTGGGGAATGTGAGCTGGTGTCACCCCCAACCCTCCCGTGCTGTGACCCCAACAATCACTGCAGGCTGTCCAGGGCAAGGCCAACACTCAGGTTGGTTTATCATCTTAAAGCAGCCCAGCTTTCCTGCAGATGCTGCTATTTGCTTGGTTTTTTGTTCTATTTTGAATGGCTAGCTGGTGCCAGCTGCCTTTGTGCTGATCAGAGCCCCGTGCTGAGCAGTGCGTTGGCGGTGCCCGTTGCTGGTGACACTCACTGGCATTACTGGATTTCTAGACAATGTGGTTTACTCGATTCAGTCCCGGTTGCAACAGTGAGAACTGGCATGAAGACAGGACAGGCCTGGCTGGTTCTTCCCTGGCAGTGCTGGGGTGACTCAGAGTGGAGCTATGCATCACCCCAGTGTCATAACAAACACTTATTCCCTGAGGTGCTTCTTGGGGGGGTTTTCCACAAACTCCATCTCTCCCAGTCCTCATTCCCATGGATTTTGGTGTGTTCCTCAGCTCTGGGAGCCTCTATTTGAGGCTTAATCTGTCTTAATGCAGGGAACATCAAAGGAAAGGAGTCAGGGAAGGAAGGTGGGCACCTCTGCCCTCTTCACTTTGATGCTGCCCTAGTCACTGTGCACTTCAGTTTTTTGGGTATCCCAGGGTGTGTCCCCCAAAATAACTTTATTAAACGGGAGGGTGAGCTGCAGGAGTGCTCACCTGTGACTGTTAATCCCAGGGGATGAATGGATGAATGGGGCAGGGTGGCAGGAACAGATGGGTCGGGTGAGAACGTGTCTGTACCAGCTCCCCAAGGTGCCGTGGCCAGGAGGAACAGGCACCTGGGTGATGTTTGAGCTGCTCCGACGTGATCCGTGGCCAAACCTGCACCTGCACTGCAGGGCTGAGGGTCTGGTGGGGAGAATTCATCCTCCCTGCCTGGGCACCCGCATTCCTTGTGGATCAAATCTGGCGCACCCAGCGCTCAGGGCAGCACCCGGCACCAAACCTCACTGCTGAGGCTCCCGGTGCGTGTGTTCAGGCACTTGACAACAGCGGGATTTTTCTCCTTTTCCAGTTGTTTCCTCCCCAAAGGTGCCAGTTAATCGTAAAATCTCATTTGCCTCAGTGTGGAAATCACCCGGAGCTGGCAGAGCATCCCGACTGCACCCGCCAGGTGTCGGCTTGTTGACACCTGCTCGTGTAGCACCTCCTGCCTCGTTGACACCTATTTAAGTAATACTCCCAAGGTGAGATTTTGTTGATTACAAAGCAGAAGCGCTCGCTCTTGCCTCTTCCACCTTCCCACGGGCGCCGCGGGGAGGGGAACGAGTAGCGGGATGTTCTGCAAGGGGAGAGAGAATCTCAGCGGAGCCAAGGGGGGATGGCCTGAGAGCCGCAGCTGGGCCGTGCTGGGACACGCTGGGGCTGCGGGTGTCAGGAGGAGGCTGGGACGAGCCCGGGAAGCACATGGCAGCAGCAAATGGAGGAGCCGAGCGTCATCATCCCGTCCTCATCCCGGCCGGGCTGGGAGCTGGGCGCGGAGGGCACGGCCGCAGAACAAAGCCTCGCATTTATTGCCGCCGTCCTTTCACCGTCAGCCCCTCTCTGCCTCCCTGCGCTGGATTGTTCCTGCATTTTCTCTGCTTCAGCTGTTTACTGGGTCACCCTGGTGCAGGCACGCACACAAAGAGCGAGCCATCGGCGAGCCTGTCCCTGTGCCACCGGCGCTGCGAGCCCCTCCGCGGCCCCAGCAGCACAGTGGTGCCATTGATCCGGCTGGCAGAGCGTGCCCGGGGCCAGGCTGGGCTGGGGGCATCCTCCTCTGCACGGGCTGTGGCCATGGCGTTATAAAGGAGGGGGCCCCAAAAGGTCTGGGCTTGTCAGCTTTGCCCATGTTCGGTCACAGCAGGTTTGGTGGAGGGAATGGCAGCTGATGTAAGGCAGAGTAAACACATGGGTGGACACGTTTATTTCACTAGGGCTTATTTCGGTTCAGCTTATCTAAGCTAAGGATGTGTCTCAGCTAAATTGAAATTAACCTTGTTCAAATGGAAGTAGAGGGGAAAGGTGCAGTTTGTGTCAGTCAGTGTGGCCAGGCAAGGCTGTGGCTTTTGGACAGCCCCCAGCCTGGCCAGCCCAATATGTGCACCTTCAAAATTCCAGGGAGATGTGACTTTGCTGTCTTTTCTCCTCTGCAAGCTGCAGCAGGCGAGTTACTGCACAGACTTTAACATTTACAGCTTAACCAGGCTGTTTGGGAATACTGTGTGGTGAAACTTTGGGAATGTCAGTGTGGGGCCAGTGGGATGGTTCAGAGTGGCATGGGGGCTTGAAAGCCTCCTCCTGGGGCTGGGCTGGTGTTTTACACCTGGAAATTGTGATCTTTGCTTTGCCCTTCCTGCATATCCCACCTTGTTCGTTCAGGTGGGCACTTCATTCATGCAGGCATGGATGTGCCAAGACAAGGGGCAGGTTTGGCAAAAGGAGCTGATTTTATTGCAGCTGATACTTCTTAAGACAAATTTTTTTTGCTGTCTGGGCTGGCACATGGGCTGAGAGCTGGAGAGTATTCAAGGTTTTTTGTCTCTGGGAATGTAAAGACTTTAGTGAAGATGAAGTCACTTGCAGGGGCTGATCCATTCAAAGGACAAGCATTGCCCTGGATCTGCCACAAGGAGCAAGCCTGTGTGTCCTGGTGAGCATGTGTGAAGCCAGGATTGACATTTTAGGTGTGACAATTCCAATCGGTTTCAAGGAACGTCAGCTCTGAGTGCCAGCCTCATCTCCATCCCTTTCCAATACACCTGGCAGCTCTTGCTGCTGCAGAAGTGACACATTTGGTGCACCAGGGGCCTGCTTCAGAGGTGGAATCGATAGAGTAGCATTAGGTCAGGTAGGCTGGAACCCTTCAGGACAACTCTCATGTTTTAATTCACATTTGAACAAGGCACTGGGGAACCGTCATGTTGCATGTGACTTCCAGGTGCTACTGTACACCCAGAAAAAAAGCAATCCATTTTTGAACTTGTTTCAGTTATATGGGTTTTTTTTACAGATTTTTCTGTTCCACCTCAGTAAAACACAAACCTTTTCTTCTGAGCCAAAATGACTTGGGATGAGACGCTCGATCTTTATTTAACCTTGCAGAGCAGTACCTATATTAATTTTTTATGAACCGTTTTTCACCAGCCGTGTCGTTCTGGTTTCACTTCCAGTAATGCCCCGGGGGGTGTGGGCGAGTCGGTGGCAGAGCAGTTGCTGTGTGAGCGAGAGCTGAATCTCTCTGCTCCGAGCCTGCCCCTGTGGATGCTGCAGGGCCATCACGAGCACAGGGCTGTGGAGCAACAGCCAGATCTGCTGTGTCGGCGGGATCTTTTTTTTTTTTCCATCGACTTAGAGAGGAAGCAAAACCTGCTGCACTCAGTTTTCTTCGAATAGCCTGCGAGGGGAGCCCATCCCAGCACGTCCCCTGGGAGGGGACACGAGGGTGTCGTGCTCTGGTGGTGTTTCCATATGGGGTGCAAATAGTTGGGGGTCATCTCTACTCCTGGGTGTAGGAAGCAGAGGGTTTGCAGTTCATCAGTTTGCAGGGTTTGTGGCTGGACTTTGCTTTTCCCTGGGGAGTGCCTCTGTCAGGCTGGTCCCCCAGCACCTGCATTCCCCCACCTCAGGGGTCTGATCCTGCCCCTTGAAGGCTGAGGATGGAGTGGACGTGCAGAGTCTTTGATTTCCAAACCACAAAAAGAGTGAAAAAGTCTCTCCATGTGAGAAGGCTTTTAGTTTTCTCTAAAAGCAAAGCAGGAGCAAATGGGGAGGAATCCTGTGTATCTGCTCTGTCTCGTTCCTGGACCCAAGTGCTGAGCTCCTAATCCTCACTCCAGCCACTGACTCACTGCGTGTGAGTCACAAGATGCCTCTGTAACCCAAGTGCCAGCTTCCCTTCTCCCTGAGCTGCCAGGGTGGAGAAGGCTGCCTTTGGATACCCTCTGCAGCCCCTCTGGGTCACAGACACAGCATCAGAGCTGCTGTTACTCTCAGGACCCACAGAGCCCGGGGGAGGAGGTGTAAGATCCCCACAAGAGGCAGATATGGGGTGATGTGCCCTCTCTCTCTCTCTGCCCCATGCTGGTGCTGGCTGATGCACTGGCTCCCCTGGGGCACAGCTTTCCATGCCTGGAGCAGAGTGTCAGGAGGACCCAGCTGTGGAGCCCAGCAACTGATGGGGACAGAACAGGCCCTCAGCTGTTGCCACTGGCCTGGTGTCCTGGCAAAACCACCCCTTTTTCACGGTGGGTTTAAGTTTAGCTTCTGGCCCTTTTTCTGTTCTTTTCCTGTTTCCCCTTTTGTTGCTGTGTTTTAATGGGCTGTTGGAATCAGTCCTGGTTTTTGAGGCAGCTAGGAGCAGGCAGGAAGGAAGGAAGGCAGAGAGTGTTGAAAACCCAAAGGAATTGTGTCTTTCTGCTGAACATCTCTGCATGGGGAGCAGGGGCTGGGTACAGCCGAGCTGTGGCAGGGGACTGAGCCCCATCAGCAGCAACAGGAGCACTCGGGGAGAAAGGAGACAGTGGGAGATCAGCTTGCCCAGGTGGAGAAAACCACCCCAGTGCCACCATGGCCGTGGCTGGGATGATGTTTTGGAGCAGAAGTGCTGCCCTCAGCGGGGCTGCTGCTGTTCCAAAGGACATGCTGTGAGTCACCAGCGTGGGCACCTTTCCTTCCCCTGCAACAGGGGATGTTTATCAGTTTCCTCACCACTCTGGGTAGTCCTTGTAGCCTTCCTGAGCACAGCCAGGGGAAGGAAACTGTGAGTGCCAGAAGTGGAAGATCCCTCGAGGCAGAGCTGTGGGGGAACAGCCACTGCAGGGTTTTTTGCTTGGAGGTCCCCATGGGGAAGAGTGTTGTGCTGTGTGTGCTTATTTTGGACGTGTAGGGCAGAGGGTTCTTCTGCTTTTGCGGTCTTTATCTTCGCTTCACAGAACTGAGCTTGTTTTCCTTTCACTACCCGGGGGTGACTTTTTTCCTATTTCCTTTTACATAATGTCGTACACTCGGGTTTGCATAAGAGGTCCCAAAGTTGCTGCTGTTCCTTTCTGGGGTTCAGGGTTTGCTCCTGAGGGTGAAATGAAAGTTAAAGTGGGGTTGGTGTCACCACGGGGAACACGGGCAGTGCTGGGGCCGGTTCCTTTCGTTTCTGGAAAGGCCCGTTTCCCTTTGCTGGTGGGAAGGAATTATTCTGAGAAGGGGTTGGGGTTTATAAAGGCCAAACTCCCACTTGCTGTTTCTGGCTTTTCCACCTTTCATTGAGTTCTTTCGAGCTCGTGCAAGTGTGGAGCTTCGATGGGAAACCCTTGGTGACATCTCCAAGGCTCAGCTCTGCCTTTTCTTGTCTCGTTAGCCAGTGGGACTGTTAATTCCCAGCAGGCACACGTTCCTGGCTTCCCATGGGCAGGGTAAGTGTCTGCTCCTCTCTTGTGGCTGGTAGCAGCAGCCCCTTTGAAATCACAGTGCAGAGATACTCTCGGTGCTGCTCTGTACCTGTCTGTAGAACAGCATTTTGTGTAACTCGACTGAAAAGGGAGCAGAGTAACACGAATATCTCGATTGTTAAACCAGCTGTGTCCAGAGAGCATCAGCAAAAGCACTTTGAGCAGTTGTGCCTCCTCCACGTGTGCTGAAATTAATACCTTTTTCCACTAACAGTTCATTATTTTTGTGCCTTTGGAGGCCAGTGCTAACTCAGGGCACTCGGGACCAGAGCTCTTAAGACCTGGTAATTGTTGGGTAATTGTGTGTGTGTAAGTGTGGGGATGCTGCCATGCTCACACTTAATCCTGCACTTTGCTTCTGTCTTACTAAAACCACCTTTGTGACTGAGCTCAGACACTTTCCAAAATGCAGAGCCCGAGCCAATGTTTTGCTTTGCTGTTTGGCTTTTGCATTTTCCGCTCCTTTCATCTGTCGAGAAGATCCGAAGGCAGAGTCCCTGCTGCTGCTGCTGCTGCTGCTCTCTGCCTGGCTCTCAGGTCCCTCACACCCTTCCTCCAGGCTCACGAACCTTGGCTGCATCCGAGAGCTCCTTATTAATCCTCTGTGTGGAGAGGTGGGGTTTGACACCACGCCGAGTACGAGAACATTCACCAGAGCAGAAGAGTTTATTGCACGGAGCAGGAATTCCTCCCTGGTGTAGTCACAAAAGCTTTGAACCATCAGTGGGAGCTCCAGGGCTGCAATTGGAAGAGGCAGTCCCCAGGCCCAGGGCAGCCATCTGGTGCAGACCTCCCGTTTCATATTTCAGGGAATGAACTCCTGCAGAGTTCACTCATGGCTGCTTCTGCAAAAGCCTCTGCTCTGCACAACTGGGGAGAGTTGAACATGTGGCTTTTCCTTGTGCCCCTCCAGTCAGAGGCCTTTTTCCTAATGTTTGGAAAGGACCAGGAGTGCACACTGAGCTGGAGAAATCAAACCTTCCATTTTTCTGTGTCTTCCCTTTTCTTGGTGCCCATCTTGAAATGTGTTAGATCTCGCTTTCTGGGCTGCCAGGTCCCACCTGTATGAGTTTGGTGGAAGGTGCAGATGCCATAACCATCAAATCTTGTTGCAGATGTTTAAAGCACTGCCTGGGCCTGTTGGATTCATCCCTTGTGCCAACAGAAGGGGCTGTTCACCTGTGTCTCACCCTCGGGATGAGGTGGAGGAGGATTTGTGTGCTGGCTGAGCCTGATTCATGTTGCCTTCTTGTGAGGGGCAGAAAATTCCAGCAGATGTGCAGGGCAGGCACTGGGGAGCAGTGACTATTGCAATATTTACCAGCACTCATCTATGCAGAGACCATTTTGAAGGCATTCAGCTTTGGCTGGCTTGCTGGAAATCCTGGTGTGAGTGCAGGATTCTGGGTGGATGGCACAAACATAAGCCACAGGTCAAGGTTTTGAGTCTCTCCCTGCCCTGCTCCCACCTCATCTCCTCCTCTGTAAGGGCAGGAACGTGTTCTTGGTGCAGGTGTTGGAATGAGACTCCTCTGGCTCTGTCCTGCCACTGCTTTTTTGCTCGGCTTGTTTTTAACCAACGTGTCCAGAATGCACAATCAGCATCTCGGAGGAGCAGCCGTAGGAAAGAGGAAGCTCACACGGAATATAAATAGCCAAATTTTAGAATGTCCCAGTGTAGCAGCTCTCCTGGCTCTTGGCAGGAGCCTGCAGACCGCTGGGAAGCCACGGCCTTCGTGTGTGGTTTGCAAAGGGGGAACTTTGGGGGATATCGCACAAGTCAGCAGGGCAAAAAAAATGAATGAATCTGACAGTCTTGGATATGGGAAGGAAATGAAATTTGCTTTTCTGCACATCAGAATGGTGTGTATCCCCTGCACGTGACATGAAATGCAGAGTGAAAACCCTGCACGGTTGTGGCAATACTTTCCACTGGAGTTGCACAGCAGCTGCCAATGATTCATGGGTTGATCCTGAGGTGGTTTTTTCCTCCCATATGATTTAATTTATGAATTTAATTGCATGTCAGCAAGCATCTGACTTTTCTTGATATTTTTGTCTGGGGTTTACAACTAACCAGCCAAATCTCTTTGCTGAGTTAGACTGTACAGGGTTCTGGTCCTGCTGGACCCAGAGCTTTCCTCTCAGCTCAAATGGGAGGTACACAGGGGTAGGGCTGATGTGCAGGTTGGGTGATGGAAGCTGGGAAAGAACCCAGGACAAACTGGGAAGCATTTCCATGGCTTGCTTGTTTTTTGTTTTTTTTTTTTTTTTTGGAAGAAACACAACTTGGCCAACTTGGTTAGGTGCTGTCAGTGCAGATGGTTGATCCAGGGTGGACACAAAGCTTTAGATGTGCTGGCAGCCCTCTCCCAAGGTTGTTCCAGTCCCCAGGACAGTGTACTTGAACATAAATTTGTGCCATAATTTTTCCCAGAGCACTGAACAAGAAGGGGACAGACAGAGGTGCCAGGAAGGACGTTTGGTGTCTGCTGCCTCATGCAGGTGCTCTCAGGGTTGGTCTGGAAACCAGTGAACCCTGGGAAAGGCTCCTGATGTTCACAGCAGAGCCTCACAACTCCTTGAACTTCAGCAAACCAAACCTCTCCATAGTCTGGCATGAAGTGAGAAAAGCAGGTTCAGCAGAAAGTGAAAAAGTCAGCAACCCTGCCCAGGGGGATTCTCTGCCCTCATTCATTACAGCCATGAATGAGAGGCTTTTTCAAGCTTGCCCTCAGTCTCTGAGCTGACTGTGCTTCCCTGCCTTGATTCCTAGTGAGCTTGGGCAGGGTGTGATAGCAGAGCAGAGCCCACTGCTGTGGTGGTGCTCATAAAGGAGGGTGGTTAAAGAGTGTTTGGGTGCACTGGGATCCGCCAGCTCAGGGTCCTGTGCTCGTGTTCTGCTCCTGTCTCCTGAGGGGTGCAGCCTCTTCTGAGCCTGGGGCCCTGGCTGTGGCTGTCCCCATGGTCACAGGGGGCAGTTTGGAGGAGGATTTTTTGCAGGGAGCAGCATCACTTCTGGGCCTCCATCCTAAGTCCTGTCATGGCAGTTTCTTCCTCAGTGAATGCTGTGTTGTTGTCAATGCTCTTTGAGGGGCAGTTGCAGGGAAAGCTGTGGGCTGGCTCTGGCAGGAGAGGTTTGTCCCCACAGCCCTGTGTCCCAGTGATGGTCACCTCCCCCTCTAACCAGCTTTGGGCATTTTTTCCTTCTGCTGAGCTGTGGGTTTTGGTGTGTGCTCGTCCATGTCCTGCCATTTGGTGAGGGGGATGGAGGGCGGGGGAGATCCCTGCAGTGTTTGAAAGGATCTGGATAAATCTTCTTAAGGGAGGCACTGACTCAGCAGAGCGTGGTTAGGGAGGAGGAGGAGGAGGGAATCAAATTGTCCTTGAGGGGCTGGAGCTGCTGCTGAGTCCGTGCTGGGGGAGGTGTGTGCCTGGGGACCTGCCCTGAGAAGCTTCACCCCTTTCCTCACCAAATTTTTGGTGCTCTCCATCCTCCAGAGCAGAAATGGGAGCCTCATGGCTGGGTGCCTGTCACCCAGAGGTGCCTGAACTCCATGCCCAGACTGGTCCTGGTTGTGCCTGGTCCCACCCTGGTGCAGATCTCTGGGATTTCCCCCCAGCTTTGAGCTGGATTTCTGCCTCGTGCTGTGGCCACAGCTGGTGGGTGGCTTGGTTTGACAGTGATTATTTATTAGGGAAGTGCACTGAGGTGCTTGGTTCCTGCAGAACCAAGAACCTCATCACTGAGACTCTGCTCAGACCAGGAGCCAGTGTCACCTCCTGGAAAGGTAGAGGTGTGGGGAGGGGAACAGCCAGGCTGGGCACTGGGCTGTGCTGTCACTGTCCCTTTCCCTGCCTTGTGAGGGGTCCCTGGCACAGCCTGGCTTTGCTGAAGGGCTGAGGCATGGAGCCAGGGGACATAGGACAGACCAAGAGCAGCTTCCCAAAGTCCTGGCTCCACTGTGGCATGTCTCAGCTGGCCAGACACACTGGTGTCACCTGGTTTGCATTTCTGAGCAGGTGAGGGAGACTCACTGCCAGCCAGCTGCTGCCTTTGGCTTGCTGGGATCCCTTGTAGGAGCCACAAAAGCTTCTCTGCCACGCTTTGCTTTCCTTATCTCACGGTGTATCTTGTCTTTCCATGCAGAGCTCCACACAGGAGATTGGAGAAGAGCTGGAGGATGGTGTGATCTACAGCATATCCCTCCGGAAAGTGCAGCTCCATCACACGGCCAACAAAGGGCAGCGCTGGCTGGGGGTAAGCTGGGGGCTCCTCCTGCCACAGGGCAGGATTCAGATGTTTCCCTGCCACGGGAATCGTGTATTGATTTGGGAGCAGAGAGTGGGAGCACCTGTTGCTCTCTGCTGCACGGGAATGGGCACAGGTGAAACAATTTGCAGCCCCATTTTGAAAAACGGGGCAACTCCAATTTGTATCTAGATTTTGGCAACTCTGAGGCCTTTCCTGGGGTTTCCCAAGTGCTCAGGTCTTCTCAGCTCCAGGGCTGCTGGTGTTTGCTGTCTGAGGAGACTCAGCTTTCCTTTCCTAGTTAGGAGAGCTTCAGGCACTGTGGGGATCCCAGCCTAGACCTGAACTTGTGGAGCTGCTGGGAACACTTTGCACTTGATGGTGTCTGTCTTCAGCCAGCCCATTGACTTGTGCTCCTGTCCTGGCAGTTTGAGAATGAGTCAGCCTTAAACCTCTACGAGACGTGTAAGGTGCGGACGATAAAAGCCGGGACCTTGGAGAAGCTGGTGGAGTACCTGGTGTCAGCCTTCAAGGGCAATGATTCCACCTATGTCACCATCTTCCTGTGCACTTACCGGGCCTTTGCCACCACCAAGCAAGTGCTGGACCTGCTGCTCAACAGGTGAGGCTGCCCCGAGCCCCAAAACACAGCTGGGGGTGGTCAGGAAAGCCTCAGCATCTTCTGCTGCAATGCTTTGGAGGTTTGGTGGCTTCTCCCACCTCCGTCAATGCGAAGGTTTGGGGACAGGGTAGAGAGGACACAACTTCCTGGAAAACTGGAGTTTGTCCAGTGAGGTGCCCAGTCCCGGCTGCTTCTCTCTTCCTGTAATGGGGAGGTTGTGGGAGAGGCAGGGGAGCAGGACAGTGTGTAGCAGGTTCATCCTGACCCCTTGGCAGAGCTGGGGGTGATGTGGAGGGAGAAGAGGCTGCTCTGAGTGCAAGGTACTCACTGCCTCCCCTCTGCCCCACCAGGTATGGCAAACTCCACGTGCAGGCGAATGGGGACCACGCCAGGCACACAGTGGACGAGAGGATGGAGCTGAAGAAGTAAGTGTGCCTGTGCTCTGGTGGCAGCTCTTTGGGAGGGGTGTGCTGTCCTAGCGCTGCTCCTGGGCTCGTGGGGGTGCACGCAGGTTTCTCCTGGCGCCTGATTCTCTTTGCCTGTGTTCTCCCCCTTCCTGCAGCACCATCTCCTCCATCCTGGGGGCGTGGCTGGACCAGTACTCAGAGGATTTCCGCAAGCCCCCCGACTTCTCCTGCCTCAAGCAGCTCATCTCCTACGTGCGCCACAACATCCCCGGCTCCGACCTGGAGCGCCGAGCCCGCATCCTGCTGGCCCAGTTCCAGCAGCAAGAGCAGAGCGAGGCCGAGGCAGAAGGTGGGGTCCTCCCCTGCTTTGTTGGGGTCATTTGGGGCTGCAGGTGGAGGGAATGCTGCTGCTTGGCATCGAGGGTCTCCAAAACTTGAGCCACGTGGCTGAACACCCATAAACTCTTACATGAAGGTACACTGGGCAGCCAATCCAAATGCAGCAGGAGTGGGATTTCTAAGTGGATTAGCTAATCTGACTTTAATCCTCTGTAGGCACTTGCACTCAGGTTTAAAATGACTATCCTTTTATCTGAGCCTTGTTTGGAGGTGCAAAGCCAGATGGGAATTAAGAGCCTGGGAGCTGGAGTGTGGGTGTCTGCAGGACGCTGGTGTGGGTTGGTATGGGCACTGCAGTGCTCAGCCTCAGCCTTGTCTCCTGCAGCTGTGGACCATGGCAGCTGCACCTTCCAGCTGGTGGAAGAGAACGGGGTCGGGGATGGGAAGCCAGATTTCCTCTCCTTCTCCCCAGAGATGGTGGCAGAACAGTTCACACTGATGGATGCTGTGAGTAGTCACCCACCAGCTGGGTCAGTGGTGCTCTGGGCACAGGCCTGGCTCTTCCCATCCCATTCCTTTATCCTCCTGGGCTGTTCTCTTCCCAGAGACCACAAAGAAGCCTTTCTTCATCCAATTTTTATCTTCCAGGAGCTGTTCAAGAAAGTGGTGCCTTACCACTGCCTGGGCTGCATCTGGTCCCAGAGGGACAAGAAGGGCAAAGAGCACCTGGCCCCCACCATCCGTGCCACGGTCTCCCAGTTCAACAGTGTGGCCAACTGTGTCATTGCCACTTGTCTGGGGGACAGGTCCCTGAAGCCACAGCAGAGGGCCAAGGTGGTGGAGCGGTGGATTGAAGTGGCTCGGGTAGGACAGCTCACCTCCCACCTCCACCCAAGGGATGAGCTTTTGCCATGCTGGAATACCAGCACCTCCTCCAGCTTTTTTTAACCCAAATCCTGTTGTGTCCTTGTCTGCCCTCAGGAGTGTCGAATCCTGAAGAATTTCTCCTCCCTCCGAGCCATCCTCTCGGCCCTGCAGTGCAACGCTGTGCACCGGCTGAAGAAGACCTGGGACGAGGTCCTGAGGTAAGGAGCTCCTCCAGGGCTGGTTCCAAGGGGAAGAATATGCTGTGGCACTTGAATGTGTGAATGGGATCACCTCAGCTCCAGCACTGCCTCCTGGAGTGTGCCCAAAACCCAGAGACCAGTGTAAGGTGTCAGGGACCTAAGGAGGGTGAGGAAATAAAAGTATCGTCACCTCACCCTTCTGTGTGTAACACCCTGGAATAGCTCCCAAACAGCAAGGCCCAGCTGGAGCTGAGCATAACTGAGCTCATCTGGGTGAGCAGAAGAGATGCTAAGGGGGAAACTCCACCGTGGCAGCATTGCTGACTTTTCCCCTTGTTTTCCCCTGTGCAGGGAGAGTTTCCGCACATTCCATGAGCTCTCAGAGATCTTCTCGGATGAGAACAACCACTCACTGAGCCGGGAGCTCCTCATCAAGGTAGGGGGAAGGGGGACATGCACTGCCCTGCTCCTGGCAGGCAGCTCAGGTTTCCACGGTGTTCCAGCCTCAGGGATAGAGCCCTGGCAGAGCTGCTGGAGTCACAGGCATGGGTGCAGGCAGGGTGTGCCTGCTGAGTCAGGGACGCAGGCAGGAGTTTCAGACCAAGGCTGGGATTTCTGTTTGTGCGCCCAAAATTTATTACCTGGAGCTGGCAAAGCAATTCAGGGAACAGATAAGCACTGGGATGGGATCCAGAACAGCAGGTGACAGCTTCTCCCCAGAGGCAACTGCATGTTAACAGTCCAGTGCAAAGTCCTCTTGATTCCAGGTAGGGTGGTGGAGTTGATGAAAGGCTGCAGCAAAAATGTCTTTATTCCGTGTGGAGCTTCTGCACAGATCCCAGCCTAGCTCTGGTTTAGGGACTGAGAGAAAACAAAATGCAAAAGAGAACAAAGCATCCCATTAGGGAGGCATTTATACAGAAATGAGAGCAGCAGTTCCTACTCACTAAGGCTCTTCTCTCTGTGAGCCATGAAAAAACTTTTATTTCCTCCTCTTTCCTACAATGATAGTTAGACAAATGAAAATGGGTGTGCATTTTAGCTAATAGGTATTAGTGCCATTTCCCATCTGTGCTGATCCCACCTCTCCCCACCATCCAGGAGGGCACGTCCAAATTTGCCACCTTGGAGATCAACCCAAAGAGGGCTCAGAAGCGGCAGCAGCAGCAGCGAGAGATGGTGAGTGTGGCAGGGCTGTCCCTGTGTCCTGTCCCCAGCAGCTGCCCAGGCTGGTCAGCTCTGCTGACCCCACTGTCCCTTCTGTCCCCACAGGGTGTGATGCAGGGCACCATTCCCTACCTTGGCACCTTCCTCACGGACCTGGTGATGCTGGACACGGCCATGAAGGATTTCTTGGATGTATGTACCTCTTCCCAGTCCTCCTCCCCTTCCTCCCAGAGCCTGGGCTGATAAAAGGAAGATTGGTCCCCCGTGTGTCCTGTATCCCACACTGCACATCCTGTATCCCACACCACATCCCATATCCAACACTGCCCATCCACCTCTGTCCCAAGGAAATAGGCTGCTTTTCCTCTGCAGGGTTATTCTCACTGCAGTGGCAGCAAGACAGAGATAGACAGGAGTGGGAGCAATATTCTTGTGCCTGCTCCATACTGACCTTCTTCCCTTTCTTTTCCAGGGTGGGCTGATCAACTTTGAGAAGAGAAGGAAGGTGAGAGCTTTGCCCTGGCAGCTGCACAGCAGGCTGTGCCAGTCACTTTGGGCTTGATCCCTCTCCTTTTTTCACTTTGTGTTCTTCAGTTTTGGGGGAGGGGGTTCTGGTCTCATGGCTTCCATTTGCTGCAGGAGTTCGAAGTCATCGCACAGATCAAGCTGCTGCAGTCAGCCTGCAACAACTACAGCTTCACACAGGAGGACCAGTTTGTGGAGTGGTTCCACAGCCTGGAGCGGCTCAGTGAGGCCGAGAGGTGAGTGAGAGGGGTCTGGGGCTGTGCTGGTTCCTCGGGAGGTCCCACCACTCCTTTCCTCTGACAGCAGCAGCTCTCCTGTGCTCCCCTCTCTGCTCTGCCTCCCTCACGCTTGGTGGCAGCACAGGGAGCTCAAACCTTCCTCTCTCCCTTCCCAGCTATGGGCTGTCGTGTGAGATTGAGCCGCTGTCAGAGTCAGCCAGCAACACGTTGAAGGCCAAGAAAAACACCGGCATCATCAAGAGATGGAGCGAGTGAGTCCCCGGTGGGAGGTGGGGCCAGCGTGGGCCATCTCTGGCTGGACAATGCAGGGGACCAGGCAGGCATGGCCACTCTCCTGCCAGCCAGCTGCACCCTCACCCTGCTCCCTTCTCACTGCCCCGCCTCTCTCCTGGCAGCCGGCAGCCACCGAGCACTGAGCCCTGTGCCAGCGGCAGCTCCCACTCGAAATCCTTCGACCAGCTCAAGTGTGGGCAGTACCTGTGCAGTGGGGACGCCACCGACTCGGTGAGCGTCACCTCCGCCGGCTCCAGCAGCTCCGACGTGGAGGAGATCAACATCAGCTTCATCCCCGAGTCCCCCGACTGCCAGGAGAAGAAGGTACGTGGCAGCTCGCAGGGTCCAGGGGGTCCCATCGTGTGGGGACTGTCCCACCTCTGCCCTGGCGCTGGGGCGAGCAGGCGGGGGGGGCCCAGGGCTGCTCGGGAGGCCCCTGCCCTTGGCTGCTCCGGCAGCACGGCAAGGCTCTCGTGCCTCTGGTGGCTGTAGTTGTGTCGGTCCCCCGTTGTCACAGGTCAGTGAGATCCCTCTGGCCTCCCTCCCCCAGCGCTGGTACGCCCCGTCTGTGGCCGATGGAGAAGCTAAACCCACTGTGTCCTCCGCATCCCCTCTCCTCCCTGCCCTCCAGTTCTGGGAATCCACCTCCCTCTCTTCCCTGGACACGTCAGGCATCGGCTCAGGCTCCAGCAGTGCCTCCTCCTCCTCCGTCTCCTCCACGCCGGTGACGGCCTCCCGCACTCACAAGCGCTCGGTCTCCGGCATCTCCAGCTACTCCTCACTCTCGCTGCCCCTCTACAACCAGCAGGTCGACGACTGTTGCATCATCCGAGTCAGCCTGGCTGTGGACAACGGCAACATGTACAAGAGCATCCTGGTTAGTAACATCCCCCGGGAAACACCAGCGAGGGGTGGCTCGTCCTGCTTGGTTGGATATGGGCATGGCACGTTGTGGGAGGAGTGAGAGGCTTTAGCAGTGTTCTGAGCTCACAGCACTCTGTGCTCACAGGTGACGAGCCAGGACAAGACCCCCGTGGTTATTCGCAAGGCCATGGCCAAACACAACCTGGATGGGGACCGGCCTGAAGACTATGAGCTTGTCCAGATCATCTCGGAGGAGAGAGGTGTGTGTGTGTGTGTGTGTGTGGGCTTTCCTGGGGCTGTGCAGCCCCGCAGCTTGGGCAGCACTGGGCTTGAGCTGGGATGAGAGGTGACAGCAAGAGGGGTCCCAGCACCTGGGAACAAACCTCAGCCACACTCTGGTCCCCTTTCGAGGAAGGGGGTACCTGACTGACCCTCATCCCTGTTCACTTCCAGAGCTGAAGATCCCTGACAACGCCAATGTCTTCTACGCCATGAACTCCGCTGCCAACTACGACTTTGTGCTCAAGAAGCGGGGCTTCTCCAAGGGGGTGAAGATCAAGCACGGCTCCAGCTCCACCCTGCCCAGGATGAAGCAGAAAGGCCTGAAGATCGCCAAGGGCATCTTCTAGCCTCAGCCCCACTGCCACCCATCACCGACGGGGCCTTGGGGGCAGCTGCTCCGGGCTTGGCTGTGGCAGGTCCTTGTGCCGCCCTGCACGGCAGAGGAGTGACCCCCACCCACGGGCACTGGCTGTGCACCTCCCTTCCACACCCAGAGCTGAGAGCTGGGCAACTGGTGTCAGCCTCTGCCTCTCTCTGCACAAGCCCCCGTTCCAATCAGGTCTTTTTTTTTCTACACAGGAAGGCAGCAGTGGGGGGGGATTTGCCTATGTTTTGTTTTTTGTTTTTTTAACCTTCCACGGTGCGACACTTGTCCAGCCCGGCCAGCCCAGAGCTGGAGCCCGCCTCTGCCGTAGGTGCCTTGTGTCTGAGCGAGCCAGGGAGCGGTGACTCGCAGAGGGGCTGTGTGACAGAGCAGAGCAGGAGCCACCATCACCCTGGAAGGGGCTGCCAAGCCTCCTTCCCAGCTTTCCCGGCGTTACCTCCACGTCTGTCCTCCCTGGGATCACTGGCGTTGCCAGCACCGCACAGCTCTGCCTGTCCTTCCCTTGGGAGAAGCCACGGATGCCCTGGGCTGAGAGGTGAGCTGGAAGGACACAGCCCTGCACCAGTGCTGAGCCCCGTGGAGGAGGCTGTGGCCATGCCACGATGGAGTGGGTGCCTCGTGCTCTCCCCAGCTGGAACCTTCGGGGTCTCGCTCCTCTCCCGATCCAGAGCATCCTCCAGCTGGACTGGGCAGGCCCACGTTCAAACTTGCACCAAAGATCAAATGCCAGTGTCTCTTCTGCCGAGGGAGAGCTTTGGGCCGTGCCCCCAGTGCTGCCAGCTTGAGGAAGAGGAGAGCAAAGTTCTGTGTGAAACTGTGTAAATAGAGACTTTGGGTCTGTGTGGGCATGCGAGGGACTGGAGAGCTCAGGGTGCTCCAGGTGCCCCAGCTGCCACTGCCTGACCCACAGAAAGTGCCACTCACCTTGGGCTTTAACCAGACTTTTTCAAACACTGACCATGGGAGAAGCAGCAATGAGACTTTTTTTTGTATAAAACAAAAAGTTTACTGATTTTTTTTTTTTCAGTATTTATTGGTTGTAAATAGAAGAGGCAAACTTGTACATTTTACTAATCCAGCCTCCCCCTGCCCTGCAGCCCAGTCCCTGTCCTGTGCTCCCCCTGGTATTTAAGGCTGCTGGGAGGGATGCTGGCAGCAGCAGCAGCATTGCTCTGCTCTGCTCATGGGGTGCAGACTCTGCCAGCCTCCCCCTCCCAAATTCTCTACCACTAATTGCTCGAGCAGGGGCAACAATGCTTGTTTTAATCATTGTAGGAAACACTAACCAAAGGGGGACCTTTTGTTGCTCCTGCCTCCATCTCTTTTTTTAAGCGCTTCATTCCAGCAGATCTTTTCTGTTTCCCATCTGTCTGAGTTCCCAGGTGGTCGTGGTGCCTTCCCTGGCTCCAGGACAGGGACCACACTCCAGGGGCTGGGGCTGGTGGCAGGGGCTGGGCTTGGTGGGGAAGAGGCTGCTTGGGTGTGAGCGTGGCTGGCATGGAGCTCCTCCAGCCCCGCTGCCCACGATGCACATGATGGGAGCTCCTGGCTCCCTGACGCAGGGGCAGCCTCCTGCCTCCCCCCTGCCCCAAAGCCCCTTCCCCTGGGCACCAGCACCCCTGCGAGGGTGTTGGGTGTTCCCTCTGCTCCGTGCCTGCCCACCCTGGGACTGACTGGCTGTACCGTATGTATTTTGTACCACTTCAATGAAGGAGCACACTGCCCGGTGTGACTTGTACACAGCAATGTAATTAGTCTTTGCAATAAAATACTGATGCTCAAATGTCTCTGCCCCAAGGCAGGGCTTGTCCTGTCCTCTTTCCCCAAAATGCTAGCACCTTCCTGGAGAAAGGGAGATGGACCTGACTGTGGGAGAGTTCATACTTTATGTTCACTCTGGTGCGTTGAACTCTGTTTTGAAAAAAAGGCTTTTAGGGTGAGGGACCAGGCTCAATTTTGAAATGAACCTCATTCATTTGAACCCATGAATTGAAACTCTTGCATTTTCCCCTTATAATTTGTTGTGTTTTACTTTTGTTACAAGTAACACCTCTAAAAGCAACTGTAACAGCCCATAGGGTTTCTGCAGTGGAGGAGAAGAGGAGGTCTTACTCTTTTTTTTAAAAAGAAAGCTTGGCTTTCAGGTGTGCTCAGAACACACTGGGGAATGCACAAGATCCAGAAAACACCACTAGCTCTTTAATTTTTGGGACTTTCTTTTGGTGGGAACAATGCAGCTGGCAGCGGCCAACTTCTGTGCACCTGAAGCTCTGCCCTTGTGCCAGCTGCCTTCATTCCTTGTTAACTGCTAGCTGGGCAAGTCAAAACAGACCTGAGAAGTGCAGCAGGTAATGAGACAACACACACTACATCCCAGGAAGGGAATTATTCACTGACAGAAAGTGTATTTTCCTGCTGGTTTTATTTCCAAGAGGACCAGCAAGGCTCAGTGCTAAAGGCATGGCACAGTATTTTCATTCCCTCTGGACAAGCAGAAGGGCAGAACCTGCTTTAGAGACTCCAGGAGCACTGGATTCCTTCTCCCAGCATCTCCTCAGGCACCTTTTCTATTTTCCACATGGCCACCAACCTGGAGAGAGTGCACTCCCACACATGGGATTTGGGAATGCAGCTTCTCCCATATTCTGGTGTGTTACCAGCTGGTTTGGATTCTGGGCTTGCTCTTGGGAGTTTGCTGAGCTTGCTGGAGGGTTTCTCAGCCAGCAATTCTGAAAATGCAGGCAGTGGCTCCCAAACATCCAGAATGCTGCCCACCAGCAGTTAGTGCAGAGAGAACATCATCAGCTCAGTACAAGCTCTGCTTTCCCAGATCCTGATGCCAAACCCTTGGCTCTCAAGGAGCAAGAGCAGAGACAGTTCTGTCCACAGCAGCCACACTGCTCACTGAGTTCACACATAGTCCAGAATTTCTGTCTCCATTTCATTTTCACTCCCATCAGAAGGCTTGAAGTCTTCTTCCTCCTCCTCTTCATCATCCTCATCCTCTCCAGACTCGTATGCCAGCTGTTCTTTGCCATCTTCACTGCTTGTTGTATTTGAGAAAAGAGCTTAAATTGGAGAGAAAGAAAGACACTGTGATGTCTCTCTCAGTGCAACCTGGGGGCATTTGCAGTTGAGTTCACAGAACATGTGAGAGGAAGGCAGCAGCCTCAGGGGCACAGCTAATATTGCACATCTTAATAGAATCTGATCAAGCCCAGAGCAATCTGTCTCCACACTCCAGGAAGGAGAGCAGAACAGCAGCAGAGCTGCAGTGCTGTGCCTCCTCTCCTGCTTCATTCTGACCCAATTCACTGGGATATTATTGCTTTGGCCCAGCATCATGAAGAAATAATTTCCTCACTTGGTCAATCAGTGATATAAAAAGTAAAAAGTAAAATGTCACCAACAGATAAATCAGTCAGAATTAAGATCTTGATTATCACTGTGCAAAACACATTTAAAAGCTGAAGGGCTGATAATGGGGAGATTAAATAGAAAACCTTAAGTCCCAGCCATCCCTAATGCCAACCCACATTCCCAGTGCAGGCCAGCAGCCTCAGCTCCCACACTGGAATGAGCAACATCCCAAAGAACACACACAGGATGCAGGAACACTTCTGCCTCAGTGCCAACTACAACATCCTCGTGTCCAAAACATTCTTACCAGGTCTGGTGGATCTGATGATCTGCTTTATCATCAGGGACATGCTGTCCCTCAGGTCATCACTGGTCTTGGCAAGGCACCACCCGTCCCTCTCCGTGCATTCTGACTCAGTGCCGTCATTCCGATGGATGATCTTCTGCAGGCTAAAGAGCAGCAAAAGGGAAAGAAATGTTTCAAATGAGCTACACTGGTTTACTTCCATTTCACTTCACTGAGCTGCAATAGCACAGTTGGTTATCCAGGTAATTGTCAGATGGGAAAGGAAGGTCATGTGTGAAAAGACTGTTCTGTTTTTATTGAGCAACTAAATCCCTCTGATGTTCCTGCTCAGGGGGAGAGGGGTGAATGGACAGGGTATAAACAACTGAAATCTGTCTCTAAGACTCAGCTGCAGTACCTTTCCACATTTAAGTCACAGAGCTGGTAGAACATCTGTCGGTAGGGGGGTAAGGCTCCTTCTCGGAAAATGTAGACGGATTCCTAAGAGGAGGAAAGAAGGAAAGGATTCATGTGCATTTTATGGTGTAACATGACAACTCTGGCATAACTGAAGGTACTTCCAATGGGCTGATTCAAGAACAAGCTATTTCCAAGAGAAACAAGTTTTATGGCATAGATCTGTACATGGCAGAAGATAAAGATGAATGAGGAATGCCCCAAAATGCCTCTGCAGCCACAGTCACATCAGCACTGCTGTGCAGAGAACACATTTCACCTCTCCAACCTGCAGCTCTGTCTGCAGCCTGTCACTGCCTAGCAGTGCACCACGGGCTTCATTCTAGCAAAAAAGAAAACTCATTTATTTCTTCCAGCTTGTTGAATTTTGCAGCACAACCTGATAAAGACATGGTGATTTTTTTGTACTTCGCTGCCCATGAAGTTCCAATTTTATCAACTGAAGCAAAATGCTCCTCACATCTAAGAGCAGAGTGGAAACCACCAATCCCACCTTGCAGCATGTAACAAAATACTCAGGTGATATTCCATAGTGCCATCTCCAACTAGGAGCTTCCCAGGCAAGCACATCAACTCACTCACAGCTGATCCCTTGATAACTGATAAACCAGGAAACATCCCTATCTCACTGAGATATTTCAAGATTTTGGTATAAAAAGTCATGCTTACCTTCAGCTTATACCTGCTGGAGGGGGACTTTTTTGCCCCAGATGTGCCAGCTGAACCCAGCCCCTGTTTCAGGTCGTGGACACTGACTGTGTGACTTCCTGAAAGGAAAACAGAGTCCTAATTAGGGACATCTTTCATATTGGACTGTCACTTCTCTCTGTTGATTCAACAAAACCAGACCAACCAGCAACAGAGCATGTGTTTTGTTCATTCTTCAGAGATGTTACTGGACAGTCCCAGGAAAGGTGCTGACTTGGGCAGCTTTTTCCAGAGCCCATTTGTTCATAATTTTAACCTTTTCTACTCTCCTTTGACACAGAAAAGGGAACTCCCCCATTCTCTGCACCTCAGTGAATTCTGAATTCCCAGTGTGGCTTGCAGAACTCCTGCCTGCTAACAGATACTGTGGCTCAGCCAGACTCCCACAACATTTCCCAGCAGGAGATTTTTCTCTGACTTAACAGCAGCAATCTTATAACCAGAAAACAAGCTCCAGTTTTGGCTCAGCTAGAACACAGGAAGACCCTTCACCACCTGTGACTAGCAGGGGGCAAACAGAGAAGCAGAAGAGCCAGGCAGCCTTTCTGGGCCAGCATACCTTGTTTCTTGACAGTGATGGGCAGGCTGTAGTTGTACGTGCTGCGTTTTGCTTTCACAGGCATGTCAGTAGCAGCATAACCTAGAGGTGAAAACCAAAATCCAGTCATGAACTGAGGGCAAGCACTCTGCAGAATATCCCCAGCTCAGGAACACAAGGGCTGCACTGGTGTGGGAAGGGCAGGATATGCTGGCTTTAGCAGTGGGGGAAGAAGAGATCAACAAAAACCCTTTAATTTGGAAATGTGATCGTACGTCAATGAATGGATGCCAGCTCTGTCATGGACTTACAGACGGCATCACAAACTCCTTTTCCTCAACTTATCCTTTCCAAAATCAGAGCAGGGAACCCCACATCCAAGGTCTGAGACCCAGTATTCTGCAGGAAATGCTGAGGTCCTTGAGGAAAAGCTGCAATGTGAGCACCAGAATTCCTGCTTGGTGCCTCCCCTGAGTGAGGAGGAGGAGGATGCTCTGCTACACCGACACTTGGGCTTGGAACTCATGGAGGAGGAAAGTCAGAATTTAGAATGTGTCAAATGAGGAAAGACCAATTGCACACTATGAAAGAAAGTATTACAGGAGTTTTAGAAAGAACTACAGTAAGCAAGGAGCTCAAAAGGTGACACGTTCATCAGAGCAGAAATATGGCAAAAGAGTTTGAAAAACACATAAAAAGAAAAATACTACCAGGATTAACCAGAAAGCAGAGAGAGCAGCTCTGTGGGTTGGGCCCTTTTACCATATTTCATTCCACAGCGAATTCGGAAGTCCAGCACTTGATAAATCTTTGCTTCAGGCTGTTTCCTGGGGTCATACCCAAACCTGACCCACAAGCTTCTCCAAGGACCTGTTAACTGCACAAACACACCAGGGAAGATGGTTACGAAAAAGCACCACAGTATTGCACTTTCCTTCAGCACACAAGTCCTTGGAAAGTTCTAACATTTTCCCTCATTGCCCAAAGATATTTATTTTACCACCTCTTTGCTCACTTGCCATGCCAATATTTATATACTGAAACTTGGCAATCAAAGCATCAAAGCACAAATATTTGTGTGCTTTTACAAACCAACCTTGTAAGGTCATAGCCAAGGTGAACAGTCACTTGGAGTGTCTGCCTGACCTGCAGAGGTGATTGGAACCTATGGAGCAAACAGTCACTGAATCCTCCTTGGCTTCAACTTTGGTTCTAAAGCATTTCCTTCCCTCTGTCTCTTTACATTCAGTTAAGCTCAGGTACTTAATTTAAGGACCTCAGAAGGTGGTAAAGGACCAGGAAGAGCCAGGTGATGCTCCCTTGCTCACAGATGTACCACTCACCATGTAATAGGCCAAATATGGCAGCAGCACCTTCAGCTTGTCTGGATGGACACTGATATTGGCTTTCACTGCATTGCGAGACCACACAGGACGTGTTTCAAAGAGCTGAAATAACACAGAGACAAGCACAGAACAGGGGGATGGCCTTAGCAAAGGCAGAGCAGCTTTCCAAGTGGACTCAGGTCTGTATCAGGGCCTTTGGCACTCAATATGGGCTATTGGATGGTGATGTGAGAAGTCGTGGCACAAAAAGGGGCTTAATGTGAATTGGCCACAGATTCAAAGCTTAACTTGCAGGACTGAAATGAACACAGCAGTGTCACTAGCATCTACTCACACTTGTATCAGTCACAGTCACCAAGAATTTCTGGGAAAAAATGTAGTTTTACTCCCCTGCTTGCTGCAGGACAGTGCTCAGATCAGGAGTAAGGCACACACCTTTCTCAGCTCTTCCTCCACCTTTTTATCCACAGGATTGGTACACACTTTCTTCCAGTTCTGTACAGCAGCATCCAGTGGTTTAGTTGGGATTTCTTCATCATCAAAGTTGACAAAGATGGCATTGTGTGGGCGCCGGGCCCTGCTGAGGCCAATCAGGTTCTCACCAGACACCTGGGGATTGTTGTATCCCTCCCTAAGGAACAGGGAAAGACAAAAGGGACTCAGCCAGGTGAGCAATGGGCTGGTTTAACTTCGGCCCAATCTCCCCTGATCACACACTGGTACCATAAAAGACTCTCATGGCACCAGTGAGGAAAGAAAATTTATATTTAAATAAACCCCAAAGCTTCAAAACTACATCCATTTGCACATTGACAGAGGAGCTCTGCTCTGGGTGGCAGAATACCCTCCAGGCACTTGGGACCGATGAAATGTTTTGGAAAGGCTGAATCCTCTGCATTTGCTCTCCTCGAGCTACTGCAGCTACTCAGTGGGTCAGGGGCAAAGCAAGAGGGAACTGCAGGTAGCAACTCAATCTGGAAATTTCTTTTTCTTTGAAAAGTGCCAGTGAAGGCCAACAATGAGAAAATGAAAGATGTTTCTTGTGGGAGATCTCCCAGGTTGTTCTTCTGGCAAAGCCAATTGTGGCCAGGAGGACACAGGAACACATGGCATCAATCCTTGGAAACCCTGCCCTTGGCTCCTGCTCTCTGGAAGCAGGCAGGAGCTGTGTCCTGCATCCCATACTGTGTGAGTGAGCTGGGAGAGGCATCATCTTCACCTCATCTCCAGCTTCCCTCACCTGGCAAATCCTCAAGTGGAATTTTGCTGAGGTTGCCACTGCCAGGCAGTTTCTGGCTGGTTTTTGCCTCTGTTGTGCCAAATCAAGAGGGATAAAACAGCACAAGGCAGCAAATTAAAAGGGTGAAACACATGAAAGATGTATCATGAGAAAAGACACTGACCTGTGCTGTATATCTGGGCGATAAAAATAGTCCACAGGAGTGTCCAGACGTGAGAAAATGGGTGGTGGGATGTAAAGAGGTAAGTCCTTATTGAAAAATTCTTCCTTCTCTGGTTTGAGCATCAGGACTTTGTCATACATGGAGGTCTGCTTGCCATCAGGGCCAGAGTGCATTGCCAGGTACTGGAAGTCAGACATTCCTGTAAGAAACAAAAGTTAAAACACTCTGAAGTTTGTTGTGAATTCAACAGTATTTCTCACACTCAACTTCCAGGAGCAGGAGTCTGACAAGTTTATGCAAAGGTTTATCCAGCAAGGAGGCTGTAACAACAGCACACTTGATTTTCCTTCCAGCAGGGGGAAACATCCTTTTCCCATCAAACACACTCATCTCTAAGCCACATGCACACAATCCCAAGGGTTACCTTGAAATTTGTAAACAGTGGTGACAATCCCGAGAATTTCCATTTCAAACTGGACTTCTGGCTGGATTTGTTCCTCGGTGTCCAACTGCTGCTTCTTCTTGCTCCTCCTCCTGACCCTGAGCAGCATGGTGGAGGTGGGGAATCGGTTGGCACACACGGGGTGGCAATAGGGGTCCTTGGGGCGGAAATACAGCTCCAGCCTTTTGGCAGGGTCGGCGTAAATCTGTCAGCAAGGGGGGCACAGCCCTTGTCAGCATCCCACCCACACAGCCCTGCGCTCCTGTGCCAGCCCCCAGCTCCACAGGCATCGGCTGTTCCCCTCACACAGCCCCAGGGGGATCATTCCTGCCCCACCAACACCTGCAGCACATCACAGGCATGTGCAGCCACTCCATCCTGGGTATCAGGAAGAAGTAAATTAAAAAGATAGCATCCTGGATATGAGGAAGAAATTCTTCCCTGTGAGGGTGGGGAGGCCCTGGCACAGAGAAGCTGTGGCTGCCTCATCCCTGGAAATGTCCAAGGACGGTTTGGAGCAAGCTGCTCTAGTGGAAGGTGTCCCTGCCCATAGCAAGAGGGTGGAATCGAATTAACTTTATAGTCCCTTTCAACCCAAACCATTCTATGACTCCATGATTTTACCCCACACCGCCTGAATCCCTGCTCGGGGACAGCAGGGAAGCGGCATCACCCCCAAACCACACACGGGCCCTGCGTGGGGACGTGCTGGGCTGGAACGACTCACACAGAGGGTCCCACGTGTGGGCTCGCCCCGGCCCTGGCCCTCATCCCCTTGCCCAGTACCAGGGCGAGCCTCTCCGCCCCTTCTCCGGACCCACTCACCCGCGACACCCCCTGCTCTCCTCCCAGCGTGCGCAGCATGGCCCCGACATCGCGGACGAGCCCCGGGTACTCCACGCACACCAAGCGCGGAGTGCGGGGCAGCTCCAGCACGGCCGAGCCCCGCGGGCCCCGCTGCCGCGCCGCCGCCATGGGTGCCGCGCCGCTCCGTCCCGGCGCCGCCCCGCGCACCGAGGCAACGAAGGTTCCGCCTCACGACGGTTCCGGGGGGGGGGGGGGGCAGCGGCGGCGCGGCCGGGCCGGGCTCGGCCTGAGGGCCTGGTCCTGTCCTGCTCGGACCTGGGGCTCCTCAGCCCGGCTTGACCCCATAAACAGATGCAGAATCACCTCCCCCGTGTGTTGTTTTGTCCCTGTCCTGCTTGGACCATGAAGGAAAACAACCCTGAGCTGAGCCAATGGTCGCATGCATTTGTATGTTTCTCTGGTCGTGCAATGCACCTGGTGTAATTCTCATGAAAACAAGCTTTTGCTTCTTCAGAACTTCAGCCTTCATCTCAGCAATGTTTAATGCCACAAAAGGTGGCAGATGAATGATATAAAGTGAGAGTGAGAATATAATTTGCCTCAAGGGCAGTTTGGTCAGGCCTTACTGTCACAGCCAAGGGAACACACATTGCCCACAGATGTTCCATCCTGCCAGACCTTGACATTAGCAAGAAAACTCTGTCACAGCAAACACAGAGAAAAACAGAGTCACTCAGTTACATGCAAGCTTTTAATGATCTCTAAAAGATTGCTTTTTCTTAGCTTCAGAACAGTAACTCTGCCTGGGAGATGTTGGCAACCTGTGGGAGCTGCAGATACACCGAGTTCCAGAAGGTCACAAACCGGGATCTCAGGTCCTGCTTCACAGAGCTCTTGCTCATCTTGTTGTTGATATCCAGGTAGTATTTGCCCTCGCTGGTGTAGGCTGGCCAGGAAACGGGCACTTCTGAATTGCCTTTGTTGGGATCACTGGGAAAAAAAGAGGCACAGAAGCTCAGTTTTGAAGTTTTTGGCCGGAACCCTGTCTGCTCAAGTGAGGCTTTAAGTGAGAGGAAAGAGAGAATCTGACAGTAGGACAAGCAATAGGAATTCTGCCTGCCAGGAGTGAGTTGATGACCTGTGGTCTCCTCCCTCCATCCCGTCTGGCATCATCCCAGCTAAACATAGGGACTTAACTTCTGTGTGAGTATTAGGCCTCAGGAATAAGAGAGACATGGAACACCCTAATTTTGGGAATGATCCTGAAAATGGACAAAACCAGCAGCCTGAAGGGCTGCATCAAGCCCTTCAAAGGTGGAATGGAAATCACTCACCCAGTGCTGGCAAAATTGGTCCAGTAAGCAATCATGGCCTTTGAGACAGTCCTGTGCTTGGTCTTGTAGCCCAAGGGGGTGGCAAAGGGCTTCCCAAACACGTACTGCAGATCATCAGCGTGGTCTGCCCCGACCCAGCTGGGGTACACGGGCATGCGGGACGGCTGGGAGAACACGTAGCTGTAGGTCTTGCCACTCCTGGGAAATAAAAGAGCCTGGCTCAGCAGCTGTGAGGGGACAGCAGAGCCCTCTTAACCCACTCCTCAGCCCCCCAGGTTGGCTTTGGGCTCCTGCCAGGGCCGAGCTGCTCACTTGGCATTCTGCACGTGCAGGTCCAGTGCCTTCTGTGTGGGGATCAGGAAGATGTAGTCAGTCATCAGCTCCACCACTGTCTTCTTCACCACCTCCTGCGTGGGTTTGTCACCCCAGCTCTGTGTGTAGATGTTGTAGGTGGCGTTGGCTCCAGCCTCGCCCCTGTCCACGGTGAGGCCTTTGACCAATTTGTACACCTCGTCCCTGGAAGGACAAGTGATATTAATTAATTACTGACCAGCAGCTCCAGGTAGGGCAGGGCTCTTGCCTGCTCCTTTCTCTTGAAGCCTCTGGACTCGGCAACAAAAGGCCTGGGCACCCAGGCTCACAGTGACATCCTGTTTGGATGCCTTGTCCACTCAAGTCTAACTCTGTGGTTTGGGAGCTGCACTAAGAGCAGATGTCTCCTGTTGAGGTTCTAAGGGCACGTGTGACTCACGCAGTGACTTTCACCAGCGGGCGGTTGATGGCCGGTAAATCCACACCGGCAAAGAAGTGCCCGTCCATGTCATTGACCCCGGCCACGTAGTCGATGTCAGCAGCGTTGGCAAAGAGGTTCTCTGGCATGTCTGGGAGGAAATCCCCATCGACCACAGGAGACAGGGCGAGGGTGTGCACCAGGGGCACTGCAGGAGACAAGAGTGGAGTCTGTTAGGTGGTGAGGAAACACCACCTAACACCAGAGATGTGGTCTGGTACATCCAATGACTCAAAGAGAAAGAACAGGCTGTGGTGAACGACAGCTTGAGCAGTGACTTGAGCAGTGGGCATGAGGTCACCCAGACGCAGGGTATACCTCATGGCTAAGAATGAAGGAGATCTGCCAGGCAAACACCACCTGGTAACATCCACTAAACCTCTCCTCCTGCAAATCCCTTCCCAAAGAGTCCAGCCAAAGATAGAATAGAGCTGAACTTCTCATCTAACCTGGCCATGCTGTCTGATTGTCAGGACAGCCAGCCCCAGAGTGTGCAGTTGCACAGCAGTGTTATGGCCACTCTATTCTGACCAAGGCTAAATGCTGTGGTTTGTGACCAGGAGAATCTTCTTGGGGAAGGAATCCCCACAAACACAAATGCAGCAGCGTTCCTATACTCCACCCAGCGACTCAAATAGAAATAGCAGGGATGTGATGTATTCTGTTGGTTTACAAGCTGTTTTCAGGGATTGCTCTTGCTGCTTTCACAGAACAGGAACCCAAAACAGTTGCTCTGTGACCAAGGCATAGCCAGTGGTAATCCCTCTGCCACTGCTACCATTGCATGCGGGGCAGTATTCACCTGGTGCAATGTGCATCTGCCTACAGCAAGGTGACTGCAAGAGCTTCCATTAACATCCCTTTTCTGAAGGGCACAAGCATTGTTTCAATAGTCCTGGAAATTGCTCCAGAGTCCTGCCAAGAGCTTGGGGAGCCCAGGGTGGCTGATGGACAACAGCATGGGCAGGGGGACTTACTGGGCAGGTTGATGAGCTGCAGGTGGTAGGCCAGGGTCAAGGTTTTGGGGTCAGAGCTGCGCAGGCAATCGGCCAAGATGGTGGTGTTGTCAGTGGAGCAGCCCACCTTTTCTCCAAGCTGCAGAGGAGAGAGAGAAACATCCAGGCATGAGCTCCCAAAGCCAGCAGTTGTTCTTCTAGAAGCAGAGCTGTGGAGTGGTTTCAATGTCAAAGCAGTGACTTTCCACAGCTCTGCTGGGCACAGCTCCCGCCCAATCCCTTCCTAGCCATGCCCTCCTCTAGGGAATTGCTTTTTTAATTTTATACTTGTCCAGGCACGACTTGCACATTACCTTTTTGGCCCAGAGGAGCGGGTCCTTCTGGATGGCCCAGCTGCAGAGGCCGACACCGCTCTGGCTGATGGCTCTCTTGAACAGGCCCTTGTTCTTTGGTGACAACGTCTGAGGGGAAAAACAGAAACAAGAGAATTTGGGTACAAACTCCTGAAGACACCATGGCATGCCCCACTGATCACCTCCCAGCTTGTGCACCCAGCCTGGGGAAGATGCCACCTGTTGTGGTGTTTAACAGTCTCAGGAGTTTAAAAAACAATAAAGATGTTGAGAAGAGGAGCAGAGGAGGGGGACATGGAAAGTAAAGGCAGTTTCTTCACAGGACACATGGCTGCAGTGGTGGGGCTGATGAAGCTGCAGAAGGAGGAGCAGCTACAAAGCACTGAGGCTGAGCATGGCTGTCCTGGCCAGGGCAGCACGTTATTGAGGCAGCAGGTGGGGAGGAAAGCAGGTGAGTGCCAAGGGGCTCCTCTCTCTGGCTGACACAGAAGGGGGCTCTGATCACAGCCAACAAGGATCGCTCACCTGCAGGGAGACACTGGTGGCACCGGCCGATTCCCCAAAGATGGTGATGTTGTCTGGGTCACCGCCGAAAGCTTTGATGTTCCTCTTCACCCAGGCAATGGCCATGTGCTGGTCCTTGAGCCCGTAGTTTCCTGAGGGACAGAGATCAGCCACCAGTGAGCAGGGGCACGGCAAAGCTGTCAAACTGGGCAGCCTGGACAGGGCCCCCGAGGAGGATCAGCCCTGGTACCTGGCATGTTTTCATCGCCGGTGCTCAGGAAGCCCAGCGGCCCCAGGCGGTAATTGACGGTCACCACGATGACGTTGCCCCGCACGGCGATCTCCTCCCCATCATACAGGTAGTTGTCCAGGAAATTGGCTCCCTGGCTGCCTCCGACCAGGAAAGCGCCGCCGTAAATATAAACCATCACAGGCAGCTTGGTAGAGACTGGCAGGAGAGGAACACGAGCAGAGTGAGCCCGTTCTGAGCTGGAAGCTGCTGCCCCTCCATGCCCTCACCCCCTCCCTGAGCACTGCTCCCCTCTGCCCTGTGCAGGAGCTGACTTGATGCTCTGCAAGAAAATCCTTGCTCTGCTCAAGAGGCTGACCCTCCCAACACAGTGAAGGTGAGGGAAGGTGTTGTCTGACACAGCTCCCCCCTTTTTACCCTGAAAATCACTGCTCAGCACCTGCCCACTACAGACCACAACTACTGAGACAGAATCCAGCACAGTCTGTGCACACAAGGCAGGTGGGAATGTCCTGCCCAGGTTCCTGCCCAGCACATACTCTGCTTCCTCCCTTGAGGGATCCAGATGTTCAGGTAGAGACAATCCTCACTCCCACGGACATCAGTTTGTGTCAGCTTCATCTGCAGGCAGCGTGGTTTGAATTCTTTTGTTTCCAGTGTTCCTAAGAGGAGAAAGAGAAGACAGCATGTCCTGGTTAAGGGTATCAGCTCCATTCTCTGGTTGCAAGGTGTCTGCTCACCCATCCTTTCCTCTCTGAGTCCAGTGCAGTGGCAGCAAACCCTCCCCAGACCTTACAACCCGTCTGAATAATACGTTGTACCATTTCCCATGTGTACGAGATTAAAGAGAGAGAAGTGAAAATAAAACCCCAAACCAAAGGCATTCAAAAGTTGGATCTTACCATCCCAGCCAGGATGAGGTTCAGGGTCTTGCAGAGTCTTTGTGGGGGCAGCAAAGGGAATCCCTCTGAAGATGTCGACGTAGCCCCCAAAGAGTCCCAGTTTCTTATTCTCACCTTTCACAAATCCTCCCTCGGTGAGCACCACACCCAGCTACAGGTGGTACCATGCAGAAGAGAAAATCCATTGCTCTGTCCTTCATCAGTGTGGTTTCCCACATTGCCACATATTCACATCCCACCCTCCCCATCCGTGCCCTTGATCCCTTGTGGAAAGCCCACGGTGCCACTGGAGCTGTGGCTGTGCAGGTGCCCTGCAGGTGCCCTTTGGAGCAGACAGGCAGCAGCAATTCCCCCACAGTCCCAAAGACAAACGGCAGGAGGAGAAAACCTTCAGCCTTAGGGTGCAAACCCAGCCTTTGTACTTACGGTCGCAGCCCAGGCTACCCCGAGGTAGGAGCACAGGGCCAAGCCCAGGATGTGCCAGCGAGCCATGGTGAGTGCTGGGCAGACTGTCCCAGCTGGAGAGCTGTGCTTATATAGCCAGGGGTGCAGGTGTGTGCCAATGCCATGGGCCAGGCTTGGCTTGGAGCTGAAGCAGGGCAGCCTCCACACCTTTGTCCTTCAGTAGCCTAAGGCCAGTCCATGGCTGACGTAGCAGGGCATGGCTGTGAGAGCCCTGCAGGTGCTGCTTGTGTGGGCTGGAGGCCAAACCAAAGTAAATTGCTCAGTCCACGAATATTGCAGTGAAATTAAACCCAATGGAGTCTTGAGAAGCCTCATCGAAGCACAGGGGGCTGGAATTATATTAAGCTATGCAGTAGAACATATTATCAGTATGAGAAGCCTTGCACTCGTAACAGACTCGGGAATGTAAAAGATTCCAAATGACAGCAAGCCCTAAAGCTGATTCCATCCAGCAGCAGCCAGATTGCTCATCGAGTTCACACTTAGTCCAGAATTTCTGTCTCCATTTCATTGCCACATCTATCAGAAGCATTGAAGTTTCCTTTCTCCTCCTACGTCTGTGGCTCATGGCAGCTGCTCTTTGTCATCTTCACTGCTTGTTGTGTTTGTCAGAGAGAAAAGGGAATGGACAAACAATACAGTGGATACAAGCATTAGCTTTGAAATTTTTCTCTAACAGAAAATTCATCTGTCAGTGTGCAATACTTTCCCACATTTAATCACAGAGCTGGTAGAACATCTGTTGATACGAGAAGGAAAGGATAAGAAAAGAAGGAAAGGATTTGTGTGCATTTTATGGTGAAATGAGAGTCTTCACAGGAGTATGCAAAAATGGAGTTTGTGTTCCAGATTTCTAAAAAGGGACTCAGCCAGGTGAGCAATGGGCTGGTTTAACTTCGGCCCAATCTCCCCTGATCACACACTGGTACCATAAAAGACTCTCATGGCACCAGGGGGGAAAGAAAATTTAAATTTAAATAAACCCCAAAGCTTCAAAACTACATCCATTTGCACACTGACAGAGGAGCTCTGCCCTGGGTGTCAGAATACCCTCCAGGCACTTGGGACTGATCTGTTTGAAATGTTTTGGAAAGGCTGAATCCTCTGCATTTGCTCTCCTCGAGCTACTGCAGCTATTCAGTGGGTCAGGGGCAAAGCAAGAGGGAACTGCAGGTAGCAACTCAATCTGGAAATTTCTTTTTCTTTGAAAAGTGCCAGTGAAGGCCAACAATGAGAAAATGAAAGATGTTTCTTGTGGGAGATCTCCCAGGTTGTTCTTCTGGCAAAGCCAATTGTGGCCAGGAGGACACAGGAACACATGGCATCAATCCTTGGAAACCCTGCCCTTGGCTCCTGCTCTCTGGAAGCAGGCAGGAGGATTGTCCTCCTGCAGGGTCTCTCTGACCCTGGCTCACCCCAGGGGTGGGCTCCCCATCCTCCAGCCTCTCTGCATGGAGGACCTTGACACACACACCAGAGTCCCACGCTGTGACCCCCCGTGCTCTCCTCCCACCTTCCACAGCACAGCCTCCATGTCCCACACCAACCCTGGCTTCTGCACATCAGCCAGGCCTGTGGGGCAGCTCCAGCTTGGCTGAGCCCCCCCTGCTCTCCCCACAAGGTACCAGGGCCTGGACAGGCCAGGTCTAGTGTGTGGTGTGTGGATTGGGGACATGTGGTGGACAAGGTTTGTGGAAAGTTGTGCTCCTTTTCCTGCCCTACTCAGAGCTGCAGCTCCTCAGCCCAATCCATCCCAACCTCTGCCTTAAAACCAGTGGGAATCACCACCCCCATGGATTTATTCTGCCCTATCAGTTCCTAAGCAATGTCAGAGCATGATAAAGAACAGGTCAGGACTGGCTTGCATTCACCTGTTGCAACTGTAAATCTCTAGGATCTGGTTGGCAGTACCAGGAACCTTGATGGTAACACAGGGAAATCCAGAGGACAAGTCAGGATTGGGTTCTCCTGCCTGGGCTCACAGGGGCAATGAGGGAAAGCAACCCCAGGGCCAACATCTGGCTGACCAGGGAGAGACTGGATCCCAGCTGCCAGCAACTTCCCTGGAACATCGGGGTGTCAAAGCCAGGGGAACACACACTGCCCACACAATGGATGTCCTTTCCTACCTCACTTTAATGTTGACAAGACAACCCTGTCATGGCAAACAAAATGAGAACCAGAATCACTCAGTTACATGCAAGCCTTTATTGAATTATCTTCAAAAGTTTCAGAACAGTAACTCCGCCTGGGAGATGTTGGCAACCTGTGGCATCTGCAGATAGACCGAGTTCCAGAAATTCACATACTCAGACCTCAGGTCCTGCTTCACAGAGCTCTTGCTCATCTTGTTGTTGATATCCAGGTAGTATTTGCCCTCGCTGGTGTAGGCTGGCCAGGAAACGGGCACTTCTGAATTGCCTTTGTTGGGATCACTGGGGGAAAAGGAGACACAGAAGCTCAGTTTTATCAGGGCAGCTTGGCGATGCAGTTTAACTCTGTGACCATTCAGAGTGTTTGACACTGGGACAGTAGGAATTCTGCCTGCCAGGAGTGAGTTGATGACCTGCAGTCTCCTCGTTCCATCCCCACTGGCATCATCTCTGTCTCCACTCAGGGACTTAATTCCTGCCTGAAGACCAGGATTCAGGAGTAAACCTCATCAAGTGGAAGCAGAGATCGTAAGTCATGAAAATGCCTCTGCCTTCCCCAAGTGTGGTATGGATGAGAAGAATCCAGAACAAACTCCAGCCCTATGAGATACAGAGCCCTGCTCACAACACAGAGAACTTCTGGGAATGATCCTGAAAAGTTACTGGGCAAAACCAGCAGCCTGAAGGGCTGCATCAAGCCCCAAAGGTGGAATGGAAATCACTCACCCAGTGCTGGCAAAATTGGTCCAGTAAGCAATCATGGCCTTTGAGACAGTCCTGTGCTTGGTCTTGTAGCCCAAGGGGGTGGCAAAGGGCTTCCCAAACACGTACTGCAGATCATCAGCGTGGTCTGCCCCGACCCAGCTGGGGTACACGGGCATGCGGGACGGCTGGGAGAACACGTAGCTGTAGGTCTTGCCACTCCTGGGAAATAAAAGAGCCTGGCTCAGCAGCTGTGAGGGGACAGCAGAGCCCTCTTAACCCACTCCTCAGCCCCCCAGGTTGGCTTTGGGCTCCTGCCAGGGCCGAGCTGCTCACTTGGCATTCTGCACGTGCAGGTCCAGTGCCTTCTGTGTGGGGATCAGGAAGATGTAGTCAGTCATCAGCTCCACCACTGTCTTCTTCACCACCTCCTGCGTGGGTTTGTCACCCCAGCTCTGTGTGTAGATGTTGTAGGTGGCGTTGGCTCCAGCCTCGCCCCTGTCCACGGTGAGGCCTTTGACCAATTTGTACACCTCGTCCCTGGAAGGACAAGTGATATTAATTAATTACTGACCAGCAGCTCCAGGTAGGGCAGGGCTCTTGCCTGCTCCTTTCTCGTGAAGCCTCTGGACTTGGCAACAAAAGGCCTGGGCACCCAGGCTCACAGTGACATCCTGTTTGGATGCCTTGTCCACTCAAGTCTAACTCTGTGGTTTGGGAGCTGCACTAAGAGCAGATGTCTCCTGTTGAGGTTCTAAGGGCACGTGTGACTCACGCAGTGACTTTCACCAGCGGGCGGTTGATGGCCGGTAAATCCACACCGGCAAAGAAGTGCCCGTCCATGTCATTGACCCCGGCCACGTAGTCGATGTCAGCAGCGTTGGCAAAGAGGTTCTCTGGCATGTCTGGGAGAAAATCCCCATCGACCACAGGAGACAGGGCGAGGGTGTGCACCAGGGGCACTGCAGGAGACAAGAGTGGAGTCTGTTAGGTGGTGAGGAAACACCAGAGGTGTGGTCTGGTACATCTCAAGAACAGGCTTAGGCCGGAACTGGTCACTTAGTGCAATGTGCATCTGCCTACAGAAAGGTGACTGCAAGAGCTTCCATTAACATCCCTTTTCTGAAGGGCACAAGCACCACCTCAACACTCCTGGCAGTTGACCCAGTGTCCTGGGTTTGGGGAGTCCAGGGTGGCTGATGGACAACAGCATGGGCAGGGGGACTTACTGGGCAGGTTGATGAGCTGCAGGTGGTAGGCCAGGGTCAAGGTTTTGGGGTCAGAGCTGCGCAGGCAGTTGGCCAAGAGGGTGGTGTTGTCAGTGGAGCAGCCCACCTTTTCTCCAAGCTGCAGGAGAAGAGAGAGAGAAACATCCAGGCATGAGCTCCCAAAGACAGCAGTTGTTCCTATAGAGGCAGAGTTGTGGAGTGGTTTCAATGTCAATGCAGTGACTTTCCACCCCTCTGTTGGGCGCAGCTCCTTTCAAGGGAATTGCTTTTTTGTATTTTATACTTGTCCAGGCACGACTTGCACATTACCTTTTTGGCCCAGAGGAGCGGGTCCTTCTGGATGGCCCAGCTGCAGAGGCCAACACCACTCTGGCTGATGGCTCTCTTGAACAGGCCCTTGTTCTTTGGGGACAACGTCTGAGGGGGAAAAACAGAAACAAGAGAATTTGGGTACAAACTCCTGAAGACACCGTGGCATGCCCCACTGATCACCTCCCAGCTTGTGCACCCAGCCTGGGGAAGATGCCACCTGTTGTGGTGTTTAACAGTCTCGGGAGTTAAAAAGAAAAATAAAGATGTTGAGAAGAGGAGCAGAGGAGGGGGACATGGAAAGTAAAGGCTGTTTCTTCACAGGACACATGGCTGCAGTGGTGGGGCTGATGAAGCTGCAGAAGGAGGAGCAGCTACAAAGCACTGAGGCTGAGCATGGCTGTCCTGGCCAGGGCAGCACGTTATTGAGGCAGCAGGTGGGGAGGAAAGCAGGTGAGGGCCAAGGGGCTCCTCTCTCTGGCTGACACAGAAGGGGGCTCTGATCACAGCCAACAAGGATCGTCCACCTGCAGGGAGACACTGGTGGCACCGGCCGATTCCCCAAAGATGGTGATGTTGTCTGGGTCACCGCCAAAAGCTTTGATGTTCCTCTTCACCCAGGCAATGGCCATGTGCTGGTCCTTGAGCCCGTAGTTTCCTGAGGGACAGAGATCAGCCACCAGTGAGCAGGGGCACGGCAAAGCTGTCGAACTGGGCAGCCTGGACAGGACCCCCGAGGAGGATCAGCCCTGGTACCTGGCATGTTTTCATCGCCGGTGCTCAGGAAGCCCAGCGGCCCCAGGCGGTAATTGACGGTCACCACGATGACGTTGCCCCGCACGGCGATCTCCTCCCCATCATACAGGTAGTTGTCCAGGAAATTGGCTCCCTGGCTGCCTCCGACCAGGAAAGCGCCGCCGTAAATATAAACCATCACAGGCAGCTTGGTAGAGACTGGCAGGAGAGGAACACGAGCAGAGTGAGCCCGTTCTGAGCTGGAAGCTGCTGCCCCTCCATGCCCTCACCCCCTCCCTGAGCACTGCTCCCCCCTGCCCTGTGCAGGAGCTGACTTGATGCTCTGCAAGAAAATCCTTGCTCTGCTCAAGAGGCTGACCCTCCCAACACAGTGAAGGTGACGGAAGGTGTTGTCTGACACAGCTCCCCCCTTTTTACCCTGAAAATCACTGCTCAGCACCTGCCCACTACAGACCACAACTACTGAGACAGAATCCAGCACAGTCTGTGCACACAAGGCAGGTGGGAATGTCCTCCCCAGGTTCCTGCCCAGCACATACTCTGCTTCCTCCCTTGAGGGATCCAGATGTTCAGGTAGAGACAATCCTCACTCCCACGGACATCAGTTTGTGTCAGCTTCATCTGCAGGCAGCGTGGTTTGAATTCTTTTGTTTCCAGTGTTCCTAAGAGGAGAAAGGGAAGACAGCATATCCTGGTTAAGGGTATCAGCTCCATTCTCTGGTTGCAAGGTGTCTGCTCACCCATCCTTTCCTCTCTGAGTCCAGTGCAGTGGCAGCAAACCCTCCCCAGACCTTGCAACCCGTCTGAATAATACGTTGTACCATTTCCCATGTGTACGAGATTAAAGAGAGAGAAGTGAAAATAAAACCCCAAACCAAAGGCATTCAAAAGTTGGATCTTACCATCCCAGCCAGGATGAGGTTCAGGGTCTTGCAGAGTCTTTGTCGGGGCAGCAAAGGGAATCCCTCTGAAGATGTCGACGTAGCCCCCAAGGAGTCCCAGTTTCTTATTCTCACCTTTCACAAATCCTCCCTCGGTGAGCACCACACCCAGCTACAGGTGGTACCATGGAGAAGAGAAAATCCATTGCTCTGTCCTTCATCAGTGTGGTTTCCCACATTGCCACATATTCACATCCCACCCTCCCCATCCGTGCCCTTGATCCCTTGTGGAAAGCCCACAGTGCCACTGGAGCTGTGGCTGTGCAGGTGCCCTGCAGGTGCCCTTTGGAGCAGACAGGCAGCAGCAATTCCCCCACAGTCCCAAAGACAAACGGCAGGAGGAGAAAACCTTCAGCCTTAGGGTGCAAACCCAGCCTTTGTACTTACGGTCGCAGCCCAGGCTACCCCGAGGTAGGAGCACAGGGCCAAGCCCAGGATGTGCCAGCGAGCCATGGTGAGTGCTGGGCAGACTGTCCCAGCTGGAGAGCTGTGCTTATATAGCCAGGGGTGCAGGTGTGTGCCAATGCCATGGGCCAGGCTTGGCTTGGAGCTGAAGCAGGGCAGCCTCCACACCTTTGTCCTTCAGTAGCCTAAGGCCAGTCCATGGCTGACGTAGCAGGGCATGGCTGTGAGAGCCCTGCAGGTGCTGCTTGTGTGGGCTGGAGGCCAAACCTCCTCAGGTAACTTTTTCTATTTTCCACATGGCCACCATTCTTACCAGACTGTGCTTCCCACACTCAGAGAGATTTGGGAATGCATCTTCTCTGTTACTCTTCCTCTCTGGTGTATTACCAGCTCATTTGGATGCTTGTCTCTCTCTTGGGAGCTTGTTGAGCTTCCTAAAGGACTCATTAGGCAGTTATTATGAAAATGTATACACCCATTTATCCACATCATTGGTGCACACTTTCTTCCAGGTCTGGAGAGCAGCATCCAGTGGTTTAGTTGAGATTTCTTAATCACAAAAACGGCATTGTCTGGGTGACACATCCTGCTGAGGCCAATCAGTTTGTCACCCCAATACCAGGAATTGTTGTATCCCTCTCTAGGAAACAGGGAAGGGATCAAGTTTGCATTCTGCCCGTGCTCAAACAGACATGGGGCTGTCACTGGATCATGTGAAAATGAGGTTTGTGCTCCAGAATCCAGAAGAAAAGGGACTCAGCCAAGTGGCCAATGGGTTCATTTAGCTTTGGCCTAACCTCTGCATCAAGGGGCAATGCCAGAGGAAAATGTCATGATTTTTTTTTTTAAATGCAGATGAAGGCCAACAGTGAGAAAATGAAAGATGTTTCTTGTGGGAGATCTCCCACATTGTTATTCTGGCAAAGCCAGTCGGAGCCAGTGGGGACACTGGAACATATGGCATCAATTCCTGGCAGAAAGCCAGATTTGCTGCACCCCAGGATGTGTGGGGTGTGCAGGGAGGGACAGTGCTCTTCACCACACCCCCAGGTCCCCTCCTCACCAAGTGGACTTTTGCTGGAGTGGCCACTGCCAGGCAGTTTCTCCCTGTGCCTCCTCTGTTGTGCCAGACCTAAAGGGATAAAGCAGAACAAGGCAGCAGCTTCAGCAGCTGACGGTCTCCAGCCCATGTCCCCTCTGTTCCTGAGCTCTCCCTTTTCCATGGGGATCCAGCATGTGGGACATCTCTGGCACAGCTGAGCCCTGTGTCCCCCACTGCTGTGGGGTCTTTGAGTCAGGGCTGGTGGCACATCCGTGTGTCTGTGTTAAAACTGCTTCCTCCTGCTCATGCCAGTAAAGTGGGAGCTGAGTTGTGTGTTCTTCCTGTGAGACCTCTGGGATGGGGTAGAAACAGAACCAGCCCCGAATACCCAGGAGCCAGCCTCCCCCACAAAACCATAAGCCTGGCTTAGAAGTTGTGATTAATGGTAAAAGAACTGTTTTCGGCCTGTAGGGTGCAGCAGTAGCACATTCTGATGGAAACAAAGAATACCAGTTTGGAAGGGATCTCGAGGATCACCTGATCTCCCTTGGCAAAAGCCCGGTCTAGACAAGAGAGTCCAGCAGATCTGAGAAGTGTCTGGTGTTGGGGAATCCACCACTTCCCTGGGGAGGTTATTCCAATGACTGATTGCTCTCACTGTGAAAAATTGTCCTTTAGCATCCAATTGTAATTTCCTCAGGAGTAACTTGCACCCATTACCCCTCATTTTCTCCATATGACTCCTCCTAAAGGGAGTCTCCATCTTCGCTGTAGCCAAGCTTTAAACATTGGAACTTGGTGAAAAGTTCTCCCCTTTTCAGGTGGGCTGGAGTTCTAGAGCTCGCCTGAATATTGTCAGACCTGAGGAGAGACTCCCAGAGCTGTGAATGCAGGTGGCAGCACAGCACAGGGAAATGCTTTAAAACAAGACATTCCTGGCACTCTTTACGTAGCTTACACAGCAACAATATCCCGGGTGAGCTCGAGGGGAAGGCCTCTGGGTTGTGCTCTGGTTCCCTCTTTTGTATTTCCTAGGGAAGAGCAGCAGTGTAAGTATGTACCCCAAAACCCTGCTCCCTCTGGGAACAGTTTATCCATCCCATACGTGTCCACAGTTCCTGAGCTCCCCTTCCTTCTGGGCTTGCTTTTTGTGTTGCATTTAATCCAGGGGAAGGTTGAATCTCTCTCACACATACTGGAGGACTCACTGGGCTGAGAGATTCCCCAAATGTGGAATAAGCTCTCCATAAATTCCAAACACTTATTTTCCCTAAGATTTCATGGCATTCTTGGAAGTTTGGGCTCTGAGTGGAGTGGAATGCCATTAGAGGAACTAATACATCTCCTAGCTGAGGTCTGCCTGGAGTTTCTTTTTTACTTTTTATTCTATAGAGCTGTTACACTGATCCTATATTTCACCTCAAGCAGGAAACAAAATGTTTGTGGAAAAGGGCTATGATATAAAAATATGGTGCAGTGGCCAAAGTTGTCAGGAGTTAAAACATTACTTCCAACTGCCCTCTGCTAATAACTTGCATCCTTTTTTCCAGGAACAGTGACATTCAAAGTGCCTGGCAAGGGGCTTCCAGATTATTGGAAGTCTTGGTTACCCCTTCTGAAAATAGCTTTCTTAGGGGAACTCTGTTCCAGTGTAAACCAGAATGGACTGTTCAGTTCTCATCTATACCAGTAAAAATCCCTATCAGCCCTGTGCAATGCCCAGATAGTAGAGGGTAGAATACGCTTCATTTCCTTCCACATTGTGTTCTACTCTTAGCAATGTTTCACAGCATTAAGTATCCAAATTACAACACTTTTTTCACGTTATTATTGCTTCCCTTCAAAGAAACCTTGTCCTTATTGGTCATTTTCATCCTTGGCTCGTGTAACTTCAACTTTTATCTCCCTCCTTTGAGCCGCAGCTTTTCCCCGCTCATCTTTGTAATCTGACATTGTGATTTGTTCATTTATGTGCTTGTTTTTCTCCTCAAAGAAGATTTGCTGAATCATTGGGGAGGAGGCAAGAGCTGTAGAGGCAGCTGGTGGCCAGTGATAAAACCATGGCCACATCCAGCCTGCAGGGTTTGCAGGTGACAGTGCATCAGTGGAAGGCTTGAGTCACATTCCTTTCTGAGCTAAGATTACTGGGCACTTTGGGATTGAGGGCGAAAGGATGAGGAGGTGATACCCCCAAAGGAGAAATTATTGTTCCTGGTGACTACAGAGTTTGTGTTTCTGCAAAATTAATAATGATGCTGTGAGAACTCGAAGGCTGGGGGCTAAATCCTGCTGCTTGTTGTGCCATTTTGAAATCCTTAGGCACTACGAGCTATTCAAATGCAAACTATTATCAATCTTGCCGAGTTCTCCACCACCATGTTTGTGGCACTGTGTAGCAGGCACAGGGACGTGGTTCTCTGACTTTCCAGCTGTTTCCCTGAATTCCAGGTAACATGAGAAACCTCAGCTGTCTCGTGCACACTCAGTCTGAAACCCAAGGTCTTCTGCCCTGTCAGCCCTGCATTTAAGAAAATGAGTTTTGTGCAGGTCTCCTAAGTATCTTTCAGAAATAAAGTCTTGACAATAGGACATGATACTTGTCCTAAGAGAAGAGTTTCAACTTGAGATGTTCTACTTAGTTTTAATACTTCAAGGAGGTAAGATAAAGTTGGTTAATAAACAAGACTGCCAAGCCCAACTCAACTGAGTTCCATTTCTCGTTGTCCTACTCAAATTTGGGCAAATATTTTAAGGTGAAAAATGCAGATTGGCAGATCCCAATGCAGAGACCTTGCTTTGATGCTTTATGGAGTTTTTGTGGGGTTTTTCATGATGCCACTCCAGTGTGTTGCTGTGCACATGCGGGAATTCTCCCTTGCTCTTATCTGCAGATCTTGAAGCTGCTACAGGCTGGATCTAAATAAGGAGCTGAGGCAGGAATGTCTGACTGACACACTGCTTCACCAAGTCCACACTCTCAGGATGGGGCCCTTTCAGGAACAGGAATGCTCTGTCATCTCCAACTTCCCCTTCCTCAACTGAGACAAGAGATAACTTCTACTTTATAAAGAGAAAAAAACAGTGAACTTGACCACTGCTAAAAATCCCACCAAAGCTCCTAATATAGATGAGCCTGGGATGTAAGATAAAGTCCCATGGCTATAAAGTTATTCAAGAGGAAGGCAGAATCAATGGAGATGGGTTTTTAAACCCCTTGCTCTTCATGAGGAAGCCTTGAACATCAGAACTGTGTTGGATGGTGCTGAATGTGGCTGTTGGAGTTTGCTGAGGAGCCTTTGTTGCACAGAGGAATTAAATGGCTTAGAGGTTGCTCACGACCTAGAGAACTGTAGATTATGGGCTGGAGCAGAATCAGCTGTGAGAAACTCAGCCTGAGAGTGGTGCAGAAACCACAGGGCTGTGACTCAACTCGTGTAACTTTAGATGCCTACAGATACTGGGCTCCCTTTCTTCAGGGAGAGAAGTAGGTACAATCAAGGCAGGACTTCAGCCCTGGTTTAGATATGTGTTTTAAGAGCAGAAAATTAGTTTCCTAGATAGGTTTCTTATCCAAAAAGGGAGCCTTTGAGTCACCAGGTCACAGCAGAGATCTCCTGACCTACTGCTGAAGGTTTCCTGACTCATATCCCATGGAGAGCTGAGGACAGCACTGCACGCAGGCAGCCAAGGATGAGCACATCCTCCCAGCACAAGGGCAGGGCTTGCATCTCAGTAAAATCCCCAGAAACAGGCAGGACTCAAGACACCAGCCTGAAGCAAAGGTGGTGGGATGCAGGATGAGGGCTATATCCACATTGTCTGGATGAGCAGTGACCTGATAACAGCGTGGTCTGGCAGGCTAAAGAAACGTGTTAATGCTGTAGGTGTGACACTGGGTCATCCTGCATGACCCAGCTCCGTCAGGGACACCAAGCAGAGGATGTGCCCTGCAGGAATCTCTCATTCCCCTCCCTGTCATGGCTGAGGTGTTTGCACAGGGAGCTTGCACAGGTCCAGGGGAGCTCATCCAGACACAGGAGGGTGTCCCTGGTATGATCTTCAGCTGTACTGATTTGGTTATTTCTGCCCTAGAAGATGTGAAGGGCTGTTTGCTGGCTCATGCTTTTGCAGCTCAAATGGAGCAGCCAGGATTTTCCCCTTCTATTCACTCAGGCGTTTTTACTATTTTTCAGAGACAGAGCAATTATCGGTACAGCAAACCTTAGTGACTGATGCAACTGTGCAGTGGTAGATCCCCTTCCCAAACCTCAGGGAAGGCAGCACGGGGGAGAAGCTGCTCTGGGCACTGAACAGGGAGCAGCTCGCTCAGTTAGCATCAGAATTGTTTGTTGTAAATCTGACTCTCACACTGGGCGATGCTCTAAGAAAACCTTCCCCATGCACTCCCTCAGGGCCCGATGTTCACGTTTGCAGCTCCCAGGCTGCATTTACCCGGGCTATTTGCATGGATGGGGCTCCCTGGGTGGCAGAGGCAAAGGCTGACAGGCCTTTCCTGCCAATCTGTCTGTTGCTCAGATGAAGTGGTTGGAAAGTGCTCACTCTCCAGTTCCCTCTTTGGCTCAGGCACTCTGATAAGGCCTGGGCTGTCCTATCTTGCCCTGGGAGCTGTTCCTCCTCCCTAACAGGCTCCCTTCCCTGGCTGACAGTTAGCAGCCGGCAATGCTTGATAAACTTATCAGACCAAAGCTGAGCTCAGTGCTCGCTCAGCTCCTCCCCAGCCCCAGATTTCCCCATTCCTGAGGACTTTCTGCCTTGCTGGTTGGTGCTGTGAACACAGATCCCCCTTGGGCCCACAGGTCAAAATCAGCCCAAGGAGCAGATTGAGAAGTGCTCAGATTGAAGCAGCACATTCAAAGTGAGGGCATTGAGTGGGATGTTTACAGCATCCATGCTCAGCTCTGTCTCACTCCCTCCACAAGTCAAAATGCTCTTGTCTGGTTTATCCTCCCTGTATAGCTGCTTGCCCTGTTCCTCTGCTGGTTTTGAGTTTAGTGGGTTTATTGCAGGGTCTGCCTGCCTGGAGGATTGCTGAGCCAGCTCTGGGATGAGGGTGCTTTGCTGGATTCAGTTCCTATCACTGGTTATTGGTGTCGCAGTTGTGCTCGGGTGGTCCAGCCCAGATCAAGGCTCCATTGTGTGAGGTGCTGGATGTGGAAGATAAGGAGGAGTAGTCTCATTCCTGACTATCTTACCGTTGAAATAAACAAGTGAAATGAAGGGGAGAGGGGGGATGATTATCCTCCTCTCACAGATGGGGTGAAGAGCTGAGAGCTTCACAGTATGCTGAACAACTTCAGAAATCCAGCACTCAAGTCTAGCCCAAGGTCATGCAGGAAATGTGTGGCAGATCTTAAGTCTCAGTTTAAAGTTGCAGCCTTAAGATCAGTGTATGTGTCCGTGGTGACTGTTAGTTTTAAGGTAGTGGGCCAGGAATTCTACAGGGATCTGTGTTTTCTTACTTCTCATCCAGCACAGAGATTCACTATCCCTGAATAATTTTTCTGTGGCTGTTCTGGGTTGCCTCCTCTGAGGAAGCACATCCAGGTAAAAAGGGGAAATCTCTGCTTTGTGAGCAGATTAAACATTTAAAAAATACTTTGTGATGAACTTTTAAAATTATTATTCTGTAGCAGCTTTGCAGGATGAACTCCATATCCTGTCCCATGTTAGGCCCTTAATGGCAAGCAGCAATGTTTTCCCTGTGCAAGGAAATGTGCATGCAGCTACTTCTGGGAGACTGCCCCACACCTTCAAGTTTCCTTTTGTGTGCTGTGCTGATGGCTGGAATTAAACTGCTGCTGTGTCTTCATCACCTGTGACTGGGGAACAACCTGCTGTCAGGACAAAGGACTCTGCCCTTGCCTTTTTTTCACTGAAAACCCTTTCTTGTGACGTCTAAGGAGGGAATAACTTTAACCAGTAGAACCTGCACCCAAATGGAGTCTAATTCTTCCTCTCAGTTCATTTTAGGGCTTCCCTAACCAAACAAGAAAGCTTCAGGATTTGGTCTTCTCCAGGATTGCATTCTGTGAGTTTATTACAAGCTGAAGATAAGCTCCAGCCTAATGCTGTGCTAGCTGGGAACACCCCTCTGCTTCCTGCAGGTGTCCCTTGGCTTTGTCCTCATTCGGAAGACATTCATCCCATGTCCAAACTGAAATCCACCCTTAATCACAGCTCTTCTGAGCTGCTGCTTGCGGTGCCTCAAGGCTGTCTGGAAGACACAGAGGCACCTCTCTCCTCCTGACAGATGCCCGGGGTTAGTGCTTTGCATGTCCCTCATTTGCTAAACAAAACAGCCCAGAGACCAGGATTTTTTTTCCCTAGCAATAAAGGGAAGAAGGTGCGAAGGGGACTGGGGAAGTACAGGATACAGAGCGAGCTCAAAGAGAGGCAAAAACAATCAGCTCTTTCTTCAGCCACAAAGATTAGTTGAGATTTTGCTTTTTGCTATCTGTTTCCTTGACTGACTGACCAGAATGTTTGTGATGCAAGGGGAGGTGGTGGGAAAGGGGTTGTACCAGAGTGATTAGAACCGAGGAGGATTTGCATGTTTGGAGAGCAAGGCCAGGCGTATTTGGAGTTGGTGACAGCCATGGCCTGGTCCTGATGTGTGCTGAGCATCCTTGGGTACCCATGGTGTAGATTCAGCAGCTCCAAGGATCTGGGCAGCCCTTTGAGAGCCCTGCTCTTTGTAGCAGGTTTGCTCATGGCTGCTGCTGTGCTGGGAGGGAAGAAGGGGCAGTGGGGCTCTGCTTTGTTCTTCCTTCGGGCTGCTGGCCTCCATAGGCCTTGAGAAATGCCAGGGCTTGGCCATTAGGTGATCTTAAAGTGGCAACTCATTACTCAAGAGGAAGAAACTGTAGTGTCTTAGTGGAAAACACTGCAAGTTAATTCCCTGTCCTCCTCCTCTCTTTTGTCACCTCCTGTCTCTGGCTGTTCTGTGGCCCCCCTGCACTGCCTGTGTCTCTGACATGCTGCCTGAGCCTGTGGGAGTGGGTCAGCCTGGATCCCCTGCACTGCTCTGGTCACAAACGTGCTCTCCTGAGCTCTGCAGCAGCACAATGCCAGCATCCATCCAAGTGTGCTCCTCCACTCACTGCTCATCCAGCCAAAGCCATCTCTGGATCTCCTGGATGTGCTCCCCAGGCTCCTCACAAACACCAGGCTAAGTGTTAACAGCACCAGTTCTCTCCTGGCACTGCCTCCTGCAGTGTAGCTGCTCTTCAGGAATATCTGGGCTCAGTAACCCACCCTGGAGTCCTGAGGAAACAGCAGACAGGACTGGGGTGATGTGTGCTGTGTTTGGAGGGAGGAGCTGTAGGAGCACACAGGAGAGAAGATCCCAGCTGTCCATTGCAGGCTACAGTTCCTCTGTACCTTGGAAATCAAGGGCAGGAATGAAAATCTAATGGATACAGCAGCTCTTCTTCATGAGCTCAGAAGAACCAGCTGTCTGGTTTGGTTTTATGAGTGGTCACAGGCACTCTTGCCAATTGATGTGTGCCAGCACTTGACTCCAAATGGCCAAAATTGGGAAGCTTTACATGAGTCAGACACCCCTGCTGTCCCCAGGGAAGTCTGTGCTCGTGTGCCTGTGTGGTTTGGGCTGGGAAGGTTTTGCTCCTGAGCAGTCCAGGAGCTGACACCCTCTTTGAATATTTCTGTTTGCAGATTAGTGGAGGACCAGGGGAATAACAAACACAGTTTGCATTTTGGGCAGTAATTTTAATAAGCTGAAATGACTTTACCTTGAGCAAGGCTTGTGCACGTGTGGGTGTTCACAGGTGTGTGTGGGGCTGGGGAGCAGTTCCATCACAGCTTATGCACCTTCCCCAGAATGGCTCAGGGAAGCACAGCAGGGATTTACTGGGGGCTTTGGCACTGTCTGTTGGACACACATTTGTGTACCTGGTGTGGCCCTCCTGCTCTGCAGAGCTGGCTCTGCTCTGTGGGGCTCTGCACCAATTTGTCTCCAGGATCAAAGTGTCTCTAATGGGAGCCCTTTCCTGCATGTGAATTTCCATCTTTATTCCCACTCAAACCATAAAGAGAAATCCTAAACTCTTTCCCTTCTCCTTTTTCACCCCATCCCCACTGCCTGTGTCCCCAGAGTCAGGTATGAGCCGTTCTTTAAATGAGAGTTTTGAACATGAAATACACTGTGTTAGCCCAGTTACTGAGATGGAACAGATTTATCAGATAAATCCCAGCAGGCCTGTACATGTCACTGTCTGGTATAGTGCAATAAAAATATACATTAGAATAAGTATAAATACATATTTACAGTGTACAAGTAAAGCCAGGAGTACAGACTCTGGATTTGAGCTTCCAGGTACATATTAATGACTTAGATTGTAGGCACAGCATTAAAGGGGCAAGTACATTTTAGGTCTTAGGAGAATAACTTGGGACTTACAGCAGTGGAACTGAGGGCAGTTCTCTCCTGGCAATACATGAATTTTCCACTTGGACCATTTTGTCTCTGCCCATGATGGCAGCCTTCCTTCATAAGCCTTTGGAGTGAAATGGTCACAGCTCGTTCCCAGGGTAATTCCCACTGGTGTCATTGTCCAAGGCTGTGTGTTCAGGGATGCAGTTATGCAGTGAGCCGTGTGCTGCTACAATGCCCCAATTAACTGAAAACATTTGTCTGTGTTATAATAATGTTATAATAATACTCTGTCCTTCCTGTTAAGAACTCAGGGGACTCCACAAACCTGAGTGAATGGCCCCACGTCACCAGGAGGGGTGGAAAAACAAAAGCCCAGTGCAGTGACTTGCCAAAGGTTATAGAAAAAGAATTTGGCAGAGCTTGGAGGGGAACTGGTTCTTTACTTGCTCCAGTGCTTTGCTTCAACTCCTAGACCTGGCAAAAGGAGGAAATACCACTGCTGTCTTTGTGTAATATTTGTGAGGTACTTGCATGCTCTGCCAACTTGTACAGGCTCAGTCACTTCCTCCTTGAGGAGAGGGCCTGGCAAGCAGAACTCTGGCCCTTGATATCGATATCCAGGGTAACTCCTGCCCATGCAGTGACTCAGGATTGCTCAGGACAGCTCTCAGCTGGCATGTCCAGCATGCAGGGAAATATTGTGGGATATACCAGCCCCAATTCCAAGAGCACCCAGGATCTCCCATGGTACCAAGACATGGGCATTACTAGCTCCTGCCTGGTGCTGTGGTGTGGCTCTTCCTGGAGCCTGCTTGGGATCTCTGCAGTGTGATGTGTCTGAGGAATGTATTTAGAGACCCCTGTTATCTGCTAGGGATAGGAGCTGTTTCTTCAGTATTTTCCTCCCACTCCAAGCTAAAAATACAGCACAGTTAACTTGTCATTTGATCACAGTAAATGCTCTGCTGAAAGAAATTACTTTAAGGTGTCTGCTGGCAGAATTTATGGCCTGGGCAAGTCTCTGCAGAAGGCCTGTCCAGGTTGAACACAGCTGACTGAATGCAATCTATTTGCATGCCTTGGGCTTATCTTCTCAGCCATCAGAGCAGAACATGGTTACAGCACCAGCTTGGCACAGATTGTTGCTGCCACCAGCCCAGGAGTCCCCTCCTCCCCACTGGACAGCCGGACAAACTGGATTCTGCTCCTGGTGTAAATCCAGAGTAATAGTGACCTTGGAGGAATTCCTCTGGATTTACACTTGAGCAGGTGATGTCAGATCTGGGCTGGTACCTGTTACAATCAAAAAGTGAAAGTCCCCACAGGTTTCTTTGGGATGTGCAAGACCCTGTGCTGCCAAACACCAAAGCCAACGCATGACTTGGACAGTCCCCAGGGGAACACAGGACACCACGGGAGCTTTATGAGGTGGATGGAGGTGCTGGGGACAGTCTTCTTCCCTGAAGCATGAAGTGGCAGCTCCAGCAAAGATCTGGAGCCAGCCATCACTTGAGGCTGTGCTGGGTCTCTCGGTGCCTGCGCAGATCCACCTTGCGCTGGAAGCCCTTGGCACAGAGCTCGCAGCTGAAGGGTTTGAAGCCGGTGTGTTTGCGGCTGTGGGTGATCAGGTTGGAACTCTGGCTGAAGGCTTTGCCACACACCTGGCATTTGTGGGGCTTCTCCCCTGCAGGGCACAGAAAATGGTAAAAAACCCCACTTTAATAGGTGAAGGAAGAGGAAATAGAAATGCTCTTATTAAAATGGTTTTATCAGAGTCAGACTTGCTTGGGCATCAGGGTGCTGCCAGCCCAGCTCTCCTGGTGATGTGTGTGGATTGTGATCCAGGGTGGGAAGAACCAGGGACAGTCCTCTCCAGCTGAGTGACCCATTCTCTGCATCCAGGGCTGGGTACAACCCCAACATGCACCAGGAGCTGGCCAATAACCACCTCCTTGCCAGGGAGATGTGCTGCAGCCTCCTGCTGTCTCACCCCACATGAAATAATGACTTTCTATTGCCTCTGGACACTTATCCCAGTCTAATACCTCCGTGTCTGGGGACTGTGTACATGAGCATGATGGGCTCTAATTGTCATTTTGTCACTGGAATATTTTGTTTCTCACCTGTGTGGATGTATGTGTGCTTCTTCATGTCTGACTTCTGGTGGAAGCGCTTCCCGCAGTACTGGCAGGGATAGGGCCGTGTGTCCGAGTGGATCAGGAGGTGAGTGGAGAGGGTGGAGGAACGTTTGAATGTCTTCCCACACATCTTGCACTCAAAGCTTCTTTCCTGTTGGGGAAGGAAAATCATGGGATGTCTGAGGCTGCAAGACATGTGACAGAGCTTGAAGAGTGATGAGAATTGTAGATTTGATAAGCAAATCTCCTTGGCTCGTGGACTGCTAATGCTGGGTGCAGCACAAAGGGAATGCAAGGAGGGTTAATTATGGAAATGGATCACATCTTGTGATCCAAACTCCTGCACCCTTTAGCAAGAGGTGAGGCACAGAAGAGCAGGGTAGCAATGATCCTCCCTTCCCTTCCAAGGAATTCTGAAGGGTAGTCTGAGATTTGTGAGACCAAGAGCTATGACCTGTGGTTTTCAGAGCTCCTGTCCTTGTCACTACATGCCACAGGAAAGGCATCACATTTGTAACCTAGGAAGTGTCACTTCCTCTACAATAGATTAAGCAAGAGCTGAGGTCCAGAGCTGGTTCTCTGGAAGCATGCCACCCACCTGGGAGTGGATGTTGGTGTGCTGCTCCAGGCTCACAGCGTGCCCAAAGGTTTTGCCACACACTTCACAAGCAAAGGGACGGGTCCCACTGTGAGACCTTCGGACGTGGACCTCCAGCCCATGGGGAGTGGAGAACACCTGCAAAACAAAACCCCAGTGATTTTTCTGACATGAGGTGGCTGCGTCTCCATCTCTGTTTTCAATTCCTTCTCTTTGTTTAATTCTGAACTGTAGCATTCCCAGTGCCTTGCTCTCCTGACTGCAGGCCCCACTCTGAGTCACACACTTTGGTGTGACCAAATGAAGAATGTGTTTCATGCTTCGTGTGTGCAGTGAAAATCCCTCCAGGCCCTCCCCATCCCAGAGGTTCTCATCCAACACACACCTTGTTGCACTTCAGGCAGTGGAAGGTCTCCATGTCTGAGGAATAATGCAGGCTGTAATCCAGGGGGGGCTCAGTGCTTGGCAGGAGGTGGCTCCCATACAGACTCACAGGGTGCTCCAGCAGGGCTGACTGCATGCTGGAAGACATCTGCTGGTAGCTGTATGGCATGTGGAAAGCATCCCAGGAAAAGCCAGCCTTGTAGAAAGTTGGGGTGCTCACTGTGTTAGTGCAGTCCTTGATCTGCAGCCCGGGCATGGCCATCTCTGAGTTTGCAAAGGAGAGGGAGAGGTGAGTGTCACACCATTGCCTGAAGTTGGAAGTAAAAACTTCCCCATCTTGCCTGACCTCGGGAGTTGCAGTTGGCAACTTCTCCTTGATTCAAATCCTGATTCCCCAGGTAAAGTTCCTGTTGTGACTTTGATTTCAATCTGAGGAAACTTTACTGCAAAGAATGCCGTGGAAATTGTATGGCTAAGGCAATATTAAGAGCCCTGCTAGCCCTCCTTGATGGGATGTTTGAACAAGTATCCTGTGGGCACCTGTCTTGACCCACCTAGCACAGAGCTGCATTAAGATGGGGAGGTTCATTCATTGGGAATAGCAGCACTATCCTTCATTTTTTCTGGTGTAGCCCAGAACTGTAAAGGGAAATACAAAATGCTCCTGATAAGCTCTGCCTGTGGCAAGTTTGACCATTGATGTCAAAATAGGAGATCTCAAATACTGAAAATCTGGGCTTAGTTTTAGGGGCTCCGTAACCAGCTCAGCCCCGACCTCTTTTGCAATTGAGGTTTTGGGTAGCCAACCTTGAGCTGAAGGGCCTGGCAGCATCCTGCTCAGGTACTGGACAGGGACACTTTCTTCTTTCAGTTCAGGTGGGTCCTTTTCTTGTTTTGGAATCACACATCCCAGGTCCTGTTTCTTGATGTCCTCTGGCGTCCTGTCTCCTGTGGCTGTAAAGAGCAGTGTCACAGTTATGTCACAGTTCTGTCACTGTTGCTGTTAAAAGAAGAGTCAGTTTAGGTGAGTTTTGTACTCATGTGTGAACCCCTGCTGGGCACAGCAGCCCATGCTCAATTCCCTGAGGAAGTGCTGAGTGATGCAATCAGCATTCAAGGTCTGCCCATTGCTGAGGAAGGGAAATTCCAAGCAGGATGAGATGATAGGATCCTTGACACCTGATACAGTTAGAGAAAATCAACCCTAGAATCATGCTGTAAGAATAATTTCCCTATTTAAAAGCATTTCCATTTGTGTGGGTAACTAACAATCACTAACTTATTAACCTCCCCACCCGTCTCCTGAGAGAGTTGAGTATTGTTAACCTGGATTTATGGACAGCCAAGTAGGGAAGCAGAGAGGGAAGGCAAGTCCTTATGCACCGAGCCTTGTCTCCTCCTGCCCACACTCCGATTTATTTCCCCATGCTTGTCCCAGCCCTTAAAGACACCAACCAACCCTTGCTAAACTTTGCAGTAAGAATCTAAAATGGACAGAGGTCCAACATGTGTCTCCCTTCTGCTGGAGATGGGACAGATCTGCTGAAGGACAGTATTTATCTCTTGTCAAAACCTGCCACTGCACAACAAATGGCCAAAGGATGATGGCAGGAATGGAAATTAAAATGTTACCTCCTTTCTTTTTTATCAAACTTATCTCAGGGCTAGACTCTAATTTGATAGCCAGGGCTAGAACAAAGGGTAAAGTGATCCTAAATTTGAATAAAGAAAATTTGAATGGTGCCTGAAGGAAGAAGATAATTACCCTGGGCCTGCCATTGCTTGGATGGCTGCGGGAGAGCAGGAGCAGAGGGAGAACAGCAGGGATGGGCAGAACTGTGTTGGGTGGTGGTAGCACCAGGAAGAGATGGTAACACCCTGAGGTAGAGAAGATGCAGACCAGAGGGAATGTGGGCAGTGAACACAGAGAAAACTGGAGATGGGGGTGGAGGTGATAGAGTTGTGAGTTTGTAGAACACTGACAACCCAGTGCAAGTTCTTTTCCCAGCTATTAGTGGCCTGAAGTTGGTCATTTTCCCCAAATGTGACCAACCCCACACAGCATCTTATAGCTCAAATCTCCCCAGCAACCCAGCAGGGAACAAAGGGAGGATCAGTGTGGATTTGGTGTAGAGAAAGGACACAAAGTAAGGGATCAGCTTGCCCTTACACTGCCATCCCTGTGTGGAAGCCCTTGGATGTTCTTTAGCTCACTCCTCCTGCTGCCTTAGCTGCCTACTGAATTATTGATTTACCTTGGTGTGCTCCTACAAGCCCAGGGGATGGATTGACTCACCAGTGAAGGCAGAGGTGACTGGACCCCAGGTGAGTACTGGCAGGTCATCTTCCACACAGCGGTGCTGGTGATAGGTGTGAGCCTTTTTGCTCTTCACCAAAAAGGAACGTGGCATCTTCCATTCACTTTCTGGGATGAAACACAGAAAAACACCAGCTAAACCTCTGTGGCTTGGGGAGTAACTTCCCACTTGTTTCATATTAAGTACACACTGTAAAAAAATCACACTTTACAATCTACTCCAGGCTGAGGCAAAGGATTACAGAAAAAGAAACAGGCACAGGCTTAACCCAAGAGCTGTTACAGACCAAAACTGCCTGTGGAAGACACCTTGGAAGCCAGGACCTGTCTCTGATAGTCCTGCTCTGACTACAGGACAGGCATCTCTGATCTCCTCCCTGGCAGGACATACAGGGGAAACCACAGATTAGAGATCCCCATTGGAGGAAGTCTGAGTGTTTGTGCTGCACCTGGAAGGATCCAGTCCCAAGCCATGGCCTGGGCTCTACTGTGAAATGATTATATAAACAATAAATGATAGAAACTACATCAATAATAGGAGAGAGACAGGGAAATCCCTGCAGAGTGATGTGTGGAGAGTTTCCCTCTTGCTTGAGTAGTTGCAGTTCTGACTGACAAACAACAGAGCAGAGGCAGAGCAGGAGAGCTGGGTGAGAAGTCACCTTTTGGACCCAACTCAAATATTACAGACCGTTGAAATGGCGGGTTAGGGACAAACATAAAATGCTGAAATTTAATCATACCAAATTCTCTTGCAATGAATGTGTTATCTTTGCTACCCAGAACCCAGCCCACCCTGTGCCTGCTCCCTGGGGCTGGTAACTGCTCTGGTGGAGGCAGGGTGGCAACAGGGACAATGTTGTGTGCAGTAATATCAGCTGGTGCCTTATTTGCATGTGTATTTGCATTTTCCCTCGTAATTGCTTAGGATAGGGGCACTAAAAACAAATCTTGCTATATTTCATTTGAAAAGTCAGCATTTAAGTCTTGGCTCACTGTTGACTGGAAACTGTTATTAAGTTTTATTCCTTCCTGAGAGCAGTTCAGTGGAACCTACTTATTTCCTAAAGAAAACCCCCTAAAATCCATAAAGTTTGCTCCTGTTAAGCAGAATGACATGAAATGTCTGTCCAAGGACAGAGCAGTCCTGAAGTCCCAAAGAGACAGGGATGGAAAGGTCTGTTCTCCAGAGTTCATAAGTGCCTGTACTACCCCTTCATGCTAAATATAATTACAGAGCACAGTGGTGTTGTTTAAAGCTCTGAGGGCCACATTTAGAGTGGTGCCTAAAGCTGTGGGATTCCCACAGCCAGGTCTGCTGGGGCAGGGGGATTGCCAGGGTGCCCCCAGCCCAGCTGCCTTTGGATATGCTGCTGTCTTTTTAAATCTGGTCCAGGATTCCCACTGTTCCAGCTATGATTTCAGGGATAACTCTTGCTGGCTGTAACCATTTTTTCTTCTGAAATGACTCACCTGTTTTTCTTCATCTTTTTTCCAAGAAATTTACGTGTAGTTTGAGATGAATAATAGAAAGCTGAGGCCAAGAGCAGGCTGTTAATTTAATTTTAGAAAAAGGACAGAACAGCACTGAGGATGAACCATAAGCAGGCCCTTGAGGGAAGGGGCACTGAAGTACATGGCTGCTTTTTGCTCTCCTGGAACTCTCTAATGAGGTTCATTCAAAGAGCTGTAAAGAGTTTCTGCCCAGTGAAAAGCTGCAGGCACAGAAATAGCTCCAGCTCAGTGCAAGGACACTTCTGTTCTGCAGTGGGTTATAACCCTTCAGCAGCTCTGCTCAGCCCGTGTCCCCCCCATTCCAGCAGCACTGCTGAGCTCCTGGTCAGTCCCAGCTCAGCTACCTGTGCACTGACCCAACCCTGCATTATACACCTGTCCCAAGTTAAAGTGCTGTCTCAAACCCTTTAGAGCTGGAATTTCCACTCCTGTCACGGGGATTTTCCCATGTGGTGGGGCAGCACTGTGTCCACAATGGGGGGTATTCACGTCAGACATCAGATTTCTCTGCCTGAATTAACCAGCTCGTTTCCCTGGGCTTCCTCCAGGGTGGCAGTAGGGTGAGAGCCTGCATCCAGCTGTGCCTGCTGGAACAGCCACTCTCCCTGCCCTCAGGCTCCACAATCCTGCAGAATCCTGTGGCAGCAGCCTGGCAGCTCAGCCAGGTAAATCAGAGGACTGGACATGGGTGGCTGAAGCAATCCAGCAAAGTTTTATGGCAGTGTCCATATGCTGAGTGCAGCCAGCACTAAGTACAGCCCCTCTTTTCTAGTGAGGTGTCCACGAATAAAAAGAATCTTTCTGGATGTGTTTGCCCCAGCCTGTGTAAAAGTCGAATTTGGTCCAGTATCCTGCCTGCTGATAAGGGCCACACTGAGCACAACCATCTTCAATGGACTGAACGTTGCAAAAGGAAGTCACCTTCCCCCACCCCATTTTACAGAAAAAAAAAAAGGAACTGGGAGCCCAAAGCAGAGTTAATTAACAACTGCACTGGACTGGCTTTGTGATTCACACAACCAGGCTAGAGGAAAGCTACAAGCAGAGATTGTGGGAGGAAAAAGGACTGGTTTTCCTCGAAACTCCAGATTATCTGTAGCAAGAGATCAGCTGCTCCTAATGGCTCACTGTATTTCCCAGGAAAAGCAGTGCTGTGGACAATGGACCCTGCACCCTGCTGCGTTTTAGAGTTATTGAAGCTTCTGACAGAATTTAGCTTCAGCCTTTTGCTGAAAATTAAACTTTCTTTTTTGGAGTCTGTTCATTTCAGCCCCTGTGGCAGCAGTTTCTACCTGAACTAGTAAGTGCACAAGGGAATTTATTGCTTGGGCAGGAGTGCCCATCCAAAATGGAAGTGTTCTGGCATTTTTATTAATTCAATATAGGACATAAAACCAGTAGGTGGCTAGAATTGACATTCTTATTAGCCTGCCATTCCTGCAGCTGTATAATAATGTTATAATGTGCCCTGAGGAAAAGACAGCAGGAGCCAAGGGGGAAAAAAGCAGCTTCACTATTTTGGGCACCTTACCTGAAGCACCTTAGAAGGGTTTCTTTCATCAGTTATAAATTCCCCAGTCAGTTCTGAAAGCAGATCCAGCATTTGCACGTTCAAACTCAAAATTCCTTCATCCTCAGTGATGCTTTTGGATGATTTTGCAGAGTATCCCAGGTAAAACTCTAATGGGACACTGACACATTGCAAATGGGCTTGGTCTTTAGTTTAGGGGTAGATTCTGACTCCAGGATCCTCATTTTACTGGATGCTATGTTCCTCATGAAGCCCTAACTCTCACTTCACTGCACAACAGCTCTCAGTACCCAAACCCACAGGACTGTCCTTTGATGTAATTTAGAGGAAATTCATGCTCTCAGTGAATTAGGTTACAAAGCCTTTGGTGGGGACAGTGTTTGTAGGATTCTGCCACGCTGAACCCAATTTGCAGTGAAAGCTCCATTCTAAAGCTGACTTGCATTTTTCTCTAAATTCAAGTAATTCTGTTTTCAGATTTCTAAGGTTAATTGTAGGGACTGAATGCTTTTTCTTGCTACACTCAGTGAAACACTAAATTTAATCTGGCATTACAAGGCTAGTACTCATTTGTAGCACATTACACCACATCTTTAGGTAAGTCGATGAGCATACAAAGTTTTAGGCTAAAAAGGGCTTTTTCCTTTCCATTGCTTAATTTATATTATTTATATCTTAATATTGCCCTTTTCCTGCGGTTTTTTTTTCCTTCTTTTTCTTTTTTTTTTCTGGAAAAAGTGAAACTTCCAAAACCACAGAATAGTTTCTCTTTGAAAAGACTACATTTTTGAACAAAAAACGTGCAAAGTAAAGCACGATGTGTCTGCCCAAATAAAATAAAAAAAGAGGTTTTTAGGGATTCTTGACTCTTTAAATATAAAATCAAATTGGAAAGAATTTCAGCTGTTTACAATTAAATTAATAATTTCTTCACTAGTCCACCCTTGCAAAATCAAATGTACTTGGGGCAAGTAATTTAAACACAACTTTTTTATTGGGAAAATGAACAGGACATTTTTAATTCTTGTGGTAAGACTGGATAAATGGACATTATGGCAGAGGCAGCAATTTATGGTTGGAAATTTTGTCCAAGAAGTTGAACAGAAATGCTGGTACAGCTGCAACACCCAGAAAAAAATATTTACACTGTAATTGCAGCACTTGTTCTCTTAGAAAGCTCACATAGCTCCCTGTGATGTTGGGAATGCCACTGGCTTTGGGAAACTTTGCCTTAGGTTTCCATGCATGGAATTATACAGAGCAGTCTCCCAAATTCCAGATGTCCTTAATGTACAGATGCAATTTCGATGTGAACTTGCAAATCATTAACGTCTAGAATCAATCTTGTGATATGAGAAGCGTCTATAAATAGCTAGTTCCATATGCTAAAAAATTGTTAGATTAATCAGCCTATACTTTAAAAGGGTGGAAAAAATCATAAAAGATAGATTTGAAGCAAAAATCCTGAAGGGGAGAGGAATTGTCACCTACAAAAACTGGCACAGGTGATGGCAGCAGAGGTGTGCTGCTCTCTGAATGTAAAGGTCTGGCCTTATAAAAGAGCAATTAAAAGGAAAAACACAGTTTGCCCTCTCCTCAATGGCAAAGTCAAAAACTCCTCGGGACACCTGAGACCATTGTCACATCTCTTATATTTTGTTCTATTATCATTGCCATGTGTGAAAGTGAAGTACATGGCATATAATTTCAAAAGGTTCAATTCAAATGAGTCAGGTGAACTATTACCATAAAGGAATCCCCAGGACAAGTGGCTTAGGCAGTGGAATATGTTACATATTTGCAGACACAAGCAAAGAAGAAGAAGGAGGAAAAAAGCTTAGAAAAACATATCAGAAAAATGAGAAAACCAATGCAATTAAAAGTGTTTAAAAGAATAAATCAATCACCTGTTTGAGGGACTTTGCTTTACTGGATTTGCCTTGAAATCTCCCCAGACAAACGAGCCGTCCTCTTCTCTCAGGACTCCTCTTCCACTTTTTCACTTGGTCGCAGTTGGCTGAAATAGATACTTCTCCTTTTTTCTCTCTGTTTTTTTCTTCCCCCTGTTCCCCTCCCTGATTTTTCAATCAGATTATTTGTGTCAAAATCTGGCGGTGAAGAAACAGCCAATAAGAGGCAGAGCCCAGAAAGTATTTGCTTATCAAAACTTCCCAGGACTTTGACAACTTGAAGAGAATTCACGATGCCCAGCTCAAAGCCCTGGGGGCAGCACCCTTCACTTTTGAGGGCAGCTTTGCCTTCTGCAGGAGTATTCCTCTGTCATATTGACAAAAAGCATGACACAGGAAATAATGTACTGAGCAGGCATTTGTTATTTTGTCTTTTCCTTAAAAAAAAAAAAAAATTAAAAAAAGCCCTTGAGAAACCTGTATTTTTTACACACATTCATCCCCTGCATCATATCTCTCACAAACAGACACACCATCTGTCTCACACACACACACACTCACATACTTGGGGCTCATAAACAAAACCATCGAGCACATATGCACAGAATTATTTTATTCCAGAATGGATCTTTTATCTCTCCAATTTCCAAGGAAAAACGAATAAATACTTGCACGGTATAACAGAAGAAGATGCGTGTTAATCACCCTTCATTTTCCCAGACATATGTGTGTGCAATCCACACATATTTTAGGCATTGCTCTATCTATATACAGCTGTATACAGGGTATAAATATAGATTTAAGAAAGCTCATTAAGCAAGCTCATTAACAACAGCTTTGCAAAAAGCTCTTCAAGAGCAATAATAAGAATTTGCACTTCTATCGATTGCTTTCAAAAAAGCAATGAGAATGGGTTTGCAAATGTGAAATAATTAAGTGTCAAAGTAATGGCCCAGTGGAAGGAGGGAGGATGGAGCAGGGCAGAGTCCCCAGGTTGTTCTCTAGCACAGGTGGGAACAGCTTTTTCTTTTCGAATCCTTGGGCATCTCTCTTATTTGGAGACAGACAAAGGAGAGCTGAAATCCCCAAATACTTGAGAATGAAAGAAGGGAAGCAATTCCTTGATTCCACCTATTCTCTAGTTATCCCAACCCTCCTGGTTGTACAGTGCACAGTGGCATGAGCTGTGTGTGCCCTCAGATGTCCCCTCCTGTGCTCACAGCTCTCTCTGTGCATGGTGGAACTGAGAGAGCAGAGATGCCTTCCAAGGAATTTATCATTCCAGAGGTAAATAAGTGTCAGCAGCTGTTGTGTGCTGAGTACTGAACTGTCACCAGCAGGAAAATTCCTCTGGAGATGGAGCTTTCCTGCTCCCTGTGAGCTCCCAAATGCATTTCACTGCTTCCTACAGCTGCATGGCTCTGCTGGGTCCCTTTTCCTGCTGCAGCTCAGGGTGGGGAACACCAGGAAGGAAAAACCTTTGTTCTGCCCCGGGCCCAGCGGGAGGCTGGGGCTTCCCTGACAGAGCAGATGTGGTCCAGGGACACTCGGGGCTGAGAGCCGAAGGGATTCTGCACCTGGCCATGGCAGAGCTGCTGTCCCCAGTGCTGTGCCAGCACAGGCACGAGTGCCAGCCATGGTGTTGCCCCATGGCACTGGCCAGGCTGTGCAATGGGGTTGATGCAACTCAGAGATAGGAGCGTGGATTTCACCCGCATTGAGAAAGATTCAGATTTTGATCTTAACCAATCTGTCTTTTACTGAGCATAATTAATTCTTGTTGTTTATAGAAGTGAACAATCCCTTTTCCTGTTCCCTCCTCCCCTCCATATTTATCTAGCCAGGTTTTGCATGAAAGAAACGTTCCCAAGGCATTGTGCTTGGAAGCTGATTTGCATCCTCTTAAATACAGGCATTTGAGGGATTACATTTCCCACTACAAAAACAAGCATTGTAACAGAAACCCAAAATGTACACTGCAGCTTCTGGGTTTTGTATGAAGACAGTTACAGGAATTAAACAAAACAGGAAAATGACAAGCTGCTGAAAAGGACTGAGATGTTATTTGATGAAACATTGGAGCTGGCTTCTGCCAGCACCCCTGAGCTCAGACTTGCCATTGATACAAAGTGCAAATGGGTGCAGAATGTGGCTCTTAAACTTGAGACAGCCAAAGTAACTCAACCACACACAAAAAAACCCTTAGAAAATTAGTTGTGTCAAAATGTTTAAGGTCCCATCCAGGCCACTTTAAGATTCTATGTTCAGTAAAACCACCCCAGCCAGCTGATTTCATAGGTGCTGCCAGGAGCACCGGGCAAAAGGAAAGATGGAAAACTGGAAAAGGAAGATGCCTCCATCTCCAGTGTCAGTAACATCTGGACCATCTCTTCTGTGTCCCCAGGTAGTCATGAGCTCACAAGGCCCAGATGAAGTGCAGACAGACTGATCTCTGAGCTAAAGGCACAGAAACTCTCATTCAGGACCAATGTCACCACACTGCAAAGCCTGGAGGGATATGGGGACACTGCTGTGGTTTCTCCAGCTCTCACCCACTCCTCCTCCCTGTATTTAATTTCAGGGATTCCTGTGGAGCCAAAAGCTGCAGGGTGGGAGTGCAGTCAGCTTGCCTTGTTGTGTTCTACTCCTCCCTGGATTTCTGTCTATGGCTTCTCTTCATGTCTCCACTGAAAGCACCATCAAAAGGTGACTTACACAAGCTGAATTATAAACCCAGAGAGCTAGAGGTGCATTTGGGGCTGAAGAACCTTTGAGCTGACCCCGTGTGGTCATTCTTGTTTTATGTTCTTCCTGTTGATATCCTTTTCCCCGTTCTCTTGTATTCAGGCTCAGCAGAGAAGGCAGAGCTACAGAGAGCTTATCTGAACTCCCAGAGGCTTGTCCTGGCCCTGACCCACACAGGCCACAGGGAATGTAGAGAGCCCTGCTTGCACACAAGGACATTTTAATTTTGTGTGCTGCTGTGAGCGTTTACTACGTGTCATATGCTCCAGTGCATCCTAAGTAAACAGATTTTTAAACGTACAGCTCAGTAATAATAAACAGGTTAATTACAACATAACATGTCCCTTTTAGTGCAGTTGTTTCTCCTTTCAAATCCAGCAGCAAACTCCTGCTATAGAATCCATGTTTTCTTTGTCAATTTGACTGTTACAGCAATTAAGTGCCAGTAAAATAACACTACTAATTACTTCCAGCTCTTTTCTGAAGCTCATCTTAATTTCCACTCTTTTCTGTGGCAGATTAAACAAACATGTCCTCTGCACATCAAGAAAAAAAGAATTACCATCACTCTGTCCAGACCATAATAAATATTAATTGCCAGGCACAAGGCAGGAATAGATTAAAATATGCTGGCTCCAAGCAACTCTTATCTCATTATGAGGCAGGATGACCCATTGCAGGTGCAGCAGGAAGGAACTATCTCAGTCCTGCAGGGATCAGAGCTGGGAAACACAAAAACTGCTGCAGAAGTTAAAAATCAACCTATCCACCTCAGTTGGGGCTATAATCTGCTTTTCTTCCCTTGGACCTCACTTCCACCTTGCAAATTTGATGCCTGTGATTCCTGCTGGGATCTGGGGACAATCCCTGCAGACTCCAGAGTCACATCAAGCACCCTCGGTGCGTCCCTTGTGGAGCTGCTCCTCCTTGGAGAAGGAAAAAGAGATCCCACCAACCCGGGGACTGAAATGTTGAGTTTTAAACCTGTTGCACGTGGCACACAAAACCCCAAGGCTGGAGGTCCTTCCCCGTGGTAATTTCCTTTCTCCCCTCCTGCCCTGAATTTTCCACAGGGAAAAATTAACCTTTATCTGGAAGGATGGGATGTTTGTGTCCTGTGATTGCTGCATTCTGAAGGGGGGGGGAAGAAAACAAAAATAAAGAATTCTTGTGCGCGCGGTTTAGATTTAAAAAGTCCTCAGGGGATCAAAAAATAAGAGAAGGAAACAAGCTTTGCACGCTCATCAATGAAAATCAATGAGATTTGAGGCGCGTGCCCGGGGGTTCTGTCCGGGAGCCACCAGCGCCGTGTCCCGTCAGCACCGCTCCGCACACAGCGCTTCCAAGACGCTTTTTTATTCCCTTCCAACACATCCCCGCACTTTGCACAGCACTCTCAGGGGAAAACAAAAAACAACAAAAAAAACCCCCCAAAAAATTAAAAACCCAGCCGGGCCCGACCCCCGCCCGCCGCGTCCCCTCAGGGCCGGGCCTTGTTTACCGCCCGCGCGCGGCCCCGCCCCCCGCATCACGCGACCTCCGCCCGCCGCAGCGCTGACCCCGCCGAGATCCCTCCGCCGCGGGACTCCGCGGGGGCGCGGCGGCCGCGGGCTCGCCCCTCCTTCATCCCCCGCGGTGAGAACGTCCCGTGAGGCGGGAGGGGCGAGCGGGGCGGGGAGGGACCGGGAGAGAAGCCGGGCAGGTAGCGGAGAGCGAGGCGGTGAAGCGGGACTAGGTTGTGCTGCGGAGGGATCCGAGAGGCGAAGCGCTGTGATGGGAGGGGGAGGCAGGGCCAAGATGGCGGCGCCCTGTGGGCCGGAGGAGTCCGGAGTGGTAAACAGCTGAGGGGAGGAGAGGGAGAGGTGAGTGCGCCCGGCCGCCCCTCGCCGCCACCGCCACGGCGACACCGGGGACAGCCGCGGGGACGGAGAGGAGGAGGCGAAGGAGAGAGATGAGCGGGGAAGCAGGGAGAAAGGGCTGGGGGAGGAGGCGGCAGGAGAAAGGGAAGGGGTCGGGGGGATGGGGAAGGCGTGGGGGTGATGTTCCCCCTCCATCCCTTTTCCTGCTCCCCTCCGTCCCCTTTCCTTTTTTCCAGACAAACTTGCTCCGTGGGGAGCCCGGGGGGCTCGGGGCGCTGCCTCCCCCCCCGCAGGGTCCCCCCACCAGCCAAAGTGCCCTTTTAATTCTGCGCTTTTTATCGAAAAAGGCTCAGCACCCCCATTGCAGAGGTTGAGTAGCGATTTCCAGGTTTCCCTTGCCTTGGTTACTTCTGAGGAGGTTCCCTTGTCCGGGGTTGGGCATTAAATAAAGCAGTTGTTAAAGTCTGTCCCTTCGGTGAGGAAGGCTTTTCTCATTTCCTTGCTCCTGAGTAGGTAATGTGAAGTCAGGATGTTGTTTACTTCTGCAATAAAACATTTTGCTTCCTGTTATCACAAAGAACTTGGAAGGCTGCAGTTCTGAAGTTTTCACCCTTTGTTTGCTATGGATGCAGCCTCTGTCATTGTTTTATCAGTTTAGGCAGAGCTTCTCTCCTTGCTGTTCAGGGTTGGGGTTTTTTTTAATGAATCTTTTACAAGGCAATGAGTGAAAGGAAAAACGTGCCTTAAAGGAATGTATGATTCAAAACCCCTGGAAATGACCCAGAAACCGGGATCAGGTTTTGTGTGCAGAACTCTTTCCAGAACTGCTGTTTCCAGAGAACCTTCCAGTGGGTGCTAATACAGGTTTTCATTCTTTGTGTGGTCTGATCCTGCAGTTTCCTGGCATTAACTTCAGGAGATAGTTGTTGGAAATCTGTCAGAATCGAAGTGCTGTTGAAGTGATCTCATTAGGTGAAAAAAAATCCTCTTCAATTTACATGTCTGAACAACTAGAAAGTAAATCTTTGAAAACTCTGGAAGTTTTAATAATCAGTGCAAACCTTGGGAATCCATCTATCTGCTGCTGACTTTGCTGAGCAGCAATCAGGTACTCTGCTTATCAGAAACAGTTATGCCACACTGAAGTTTTAAAATAAAATCAGGGGTTTAAAATCCTTTACTCAGTGAAAACCCTTTTTGCTTTGTTTTTGTTTGTTCATTTGTTCTGGTTTTTTAGCAGCCCAGTTCAGCCAGGACTACATTTGTGGGGAATTGCACGGACTTATACCGATGAAAATATAGTCAGAATATCTAATGTGTCATGAGATAAGCTTTAATTAAAATGATTTTATCTCTGGCTGTGTTTAATCCTGACACCTTAACTCTTTGTTACCTTCATGATGACTAAAAAAGTCCCATTATTAATGGATTCCCATGTGAAATACACTGGCCAACTGCAGATGTTTTGGTGTTTGGACAAATATTTGTTTTCAGTAACTATTTGTAGTTTAAAATGAATGCTGGCTCTATTTGCAGCTGGACTACTGAGATGTTGACTTGTCCTGATTCCTGAAATTCTTCCAACTGCCAGGCACCTTCTTGTCAGCCCTGACAGGAGCTGGGGATGTGATTCAGCCTCTGTGCAAATTGAATGGCCTGTAACACATGCATGGTGCACACACACACAAATATATATTTGGAAAGGATACCTTTTCATTTATTAGGAAGAAATTCTTCCCTGTGAGGGTGATGAGGCCCTAGCACAGAGTGCCCAGAGCAGCTGTGGCTGCCCCTGGATCCCTCAAAGTGTCCAAGCCAGGTTGGACATTGGGGCTTGGAGCAACCTGGGGTAGTGCAAGGTGTCCCTGCCCGTGGCAGCGAGTAGAACTTGATGGCCTTTAAGGTCCTTTCCAGCCCAAACCATTCTGAGATTCTTCAATAATAAGCAAATGCAATAATCAAAGCACTTTTCAATGGTGGAAGCAGGGGAGGGCACCAGATTTTGTGGCAAGTTGCAGACAGGTGTGTATTTAAAAAAGAATGTTACAGCTTAGTGTCTGGTATTATATGTTCACGTAGTTTAATAAACATAATGAGGACAAGTAATGATGTTTCCTTTCTTAGCATGAGCATTTCTTTGAGTAGCACATTAAGATCCAGAGTGAAGTTCTTGCAGTGGTGAATTGCTGTCACTTTCCTGGGCATTATTCATGTTTTGTTTTTACTTTGCAGTTACACATCATTTGCTATTGTTCTGTGTAATGCTGGGTTTAATTCTTGGAGCACTTAAAAAGCCTTGATGACTACACTAGATAGGTTGCAGTGGTTTCAAGGTTTACTGAATTGCTGCCTAACTCTGTGAATATTTTAAAAGGTTCCTCTTGGGGACAAAAAAAAAATGCTGCAGAGATTTAGGAGTCTCAGTCCTTGTGTTAGTGCCAAGTTTAGAGCTCTCTGATCACCTGTTTGTAGTTATAAAGATTCCATAGTTGGACTGACTTTCTGTGTGTAGTGTTAATTAAATTGTTCTAGAAAGCCAGGGCTTGTTCTCATTTATTTATTTGCTATTAATATATGCAGCTGTGTGTAGGGAATTGCAATTATTCCCTGATTCCCTTTACTAGCTGGCTGGTTCTCCTGGCTTCTGCCAGAGGGTGAAGTGACAGCCCTTCCATGTTTGGGCTTTTTATGACATGGATTGCTTTTAAACAATTTTCTCTCTGACAGAAATGTGATGAGTAGCAATTAGCAATAGTGTATTAGCACAGCATAGAGTCCAAAGAATCTTAAATATTGCTGAATATGATTTTTCTCTCTTTGTTTGGGCTTGCTGGGGTTTTTTTGTGATATTTCTGTTCTCATGTCAGTTAAGCACCTGTAACAAAGCACAAGAGAATGTGTATAATATCAAGTTATAACTATAAATAATGATTTAGTTTAGTTACGGAATCTTGTATCAGATTTTAATATAACCAGGAAAATATTTACTATTAGAAGCCAGACACTTTCATTCTTTAAAGATGAATAAATAAATCAAATTGATTGTATTGCTAGTTGTAGTGATCAGTTTGAAATGAGGTTTAGAATGTTTAGAGTTATTATTTCTAGGTGGTGAAAAAGGGAATTATCAGCTGCTTGCTTTCCTATGCCGCCAGTGGTTTTTCTCCCTGCTGGAACTTTTCATTCATTGCTTATGTCACTTGTATAATGGCAATGTTCAGTTTAACTGAGGGAAATGTAAGATTGGGCATGGTTAGGAAGCATAAAACGGGCTTCAGTTTTTGTGTGGTGAATGGGAGGGGGTGAGGCTTAATCCTTTCATGACCAACATTTCAAAGATGCGAGTGAAAAGGGCTGCTGTGCTGTCAGTCTGAATTTTTCTTTGAACACAATTGCTGTAAAATCCTTCTGTCCTCGTTCATGGCTTTTGCCAAAGCAATACCTGGGGATGTGACCTGACCTTACCTGCAATAGAAATCAGCTGGAAAAGTGTAAATCTGGAGGTTCTGGTGCTGTGGTGTTGAAATCCCCTTTTCTCTTGGGGCAGAGGGAGCAATAACCATTTACTGGCACACCCTAAATTTAACTGCTGCTTAATGAGGAGAGATAAAATGCTGCTGTTGGTCCCCCTGCCCATCCCCCAGAGTGGGTGCTCCTGGTGTCTGAATTTGGGTGTGTTTGTGGGGTGTCCCCCTCCTCCCCACCCCTGCGAGCAGCATAACTGGCACTACCAGCTGCCTTTTCGTTTGGCTTGGGATAAAAATACACTGAACAGAAGAACATCTTCTCTTGACAGAAATACTTAGAGAAGTCACAATCTTTGGGAATACTCTGCTGTCTCTTTCTCTGTTTAGCCTTTTCCACTTAATATTTCTACAGTCTCTCCCTTTATCTCGAGATTGTAGCTTAAACTGTTTTGTGGTGTTAAATCAGCTGCTGAAAGCAAGTAAATTTAGACTTGGTTCTTGGCTTGTTGGCTTCTCCTTTTCCTTCTATAAGATGGCTCCAAAGCTGTATTGGTATTTAAATACTTTTTACTAAGTGTATCTTAAAGAAAGCTCTTGAGTGTAAGAAGTGCTATTGGTGAGATATTTTCCAGTGAGATTAAAATGTTGCATTTTAAAAGGTACTTAAACAGACTTTTTTCTACTCCTTACTAACCAAGTACTTTGAATCTTTTGTATAAAACTAGTTTAAAAAGTTAGTGAAGAGTCAGTGACTCAAATCGCATGGAAAATTTATTTGTTTTAATCCTATTAGTTACAAGAATGGCTGCAGGGATGTGGAAATGCTTCTGATGAGGGAATGAGTGCAATTCTGGGATGGAAGCATTAGAGAGGCTCACCTTGTAACTGTGTATTTGAGCAGAAAGCCCTGCTGGTGATGTGATACTGTAAAGGTGTCAGGGATGTCCTGTTCACTGAACAAGTATCAATTCCAGATACAAAATACCCTGACAGTCCCGCTGTTTCACAAGGTGTTGGGAGCCCCTTAACCTGGCCTGTGCTTATCTACAAGATTTGAAAATAACATCACAAATTCCTGGTGGGACTGTGATAAATCACACTGACACCAGGAGCTGAACTTCATCTGCCAGAACACAACGTTTTCTGACTAAAAGCCTGTTGCCTGTAAGCTACTTATTCAGCTGTCTTTGCCTGAAAAAAGTGTGACATGATTTAAGACTATTGCTGGAATTTCCTGGCTTCTTCATTTGTATTGGGCACAGATTTGGAGCATCTCAGTCTTACTTAAGAGTTTAAAATGACAAATTACTTTACCTTGAGAAAGCTGTGATTTGTTTTTTTTAAAGTTGTGGTCACTTGTGTACAGTGGGGTAACAACATTGACTGGTTTGATGTAACTTCAGATAAACTTCCACCTCATGAGGTACCTGTGTGTAACATTGCCCCGTTTTTAGATGTGCTTTGAAATACTTCTGTTAATATTTTGAATACTTTCGGAGTGGAGACTGCTCCAATTTAAAGTGTTCCAGTGCACGATTGACGAGTTTAAATAAACGATGCTGGATTTATTGGCACAAGGTCACTCCAGCCATCTGTTTTAGTCGGGGAGCTTGGGAAATGATCCGTTACCTACGTGTGTGTCGTTATCAGCAGCTGAGCTCGCCTTATCAGCCTCGCCCTTATCTGATGGCAGGCTTTGTGCGTGCCAGCACAATGGCACAAAGTTTGAAATCCTCTTACCTGCTCAGCATTTAAACCGGGCTTTTCCCCATCTGTCTGCAGAGGTATTGTTGAGTCTGACTTCCAGAGCCCATCCATAGTCTCTCCAAAAGTGTGTTTTATGATTTCACCAGGCTGCAGCTTTTCTTCTGGCAATATCAGAATCAGTGAAACTGCTGTTGGGGTTTTTACTGGTGTGGCAAAGGTCTGGTCCAATATAACGGTATCACTCAAGGAAAATAAGGAAAAATCACTCTTTTCACTGGTATGGGATGGGAATCAAAGAGAAGACAGTTGGCAAGGTTTTTATGGGGTAAAAAAAGCAGAGACTCGTGTTTCTACTGCTTTAATTCTCAAAACAGGTTTTGCTTGCAGTTGCTCTGGGGGTGTGGCCATCCATCTCTTTTGTTAACAAGACTTTAAACAACTAATTCATGTTGCTTAGGAAGCTGGTGAAATCATTGCTTAACCATAGCTGAGACTGTGTCCTGATAGAAATTGAGGGCCAGCAAGGGCTGTTTGAAAGATATGTTCTCAGAAATGAAGGAATAAATTCCTTGGAGTGAGCTGTTTCCCCATACAGTGTTGCAAATGCAGTCATTGAGGCAATTCAATATTATAATGATTACTAGAAATGGAAAAAGCAGTTGATTCCTCAAAATGATGAGAGTGGAAGGCTGCCTTCTTAGGTTGCATGGATGTGTGGCTTTAAACCTTTTGAAAGGATGGTGTCACTCTCTGAGCATTGTTTGTCTTCTAAACAGCGAGCGCTTTGAGGAAGGACTTGAAGCTTAGGAGTCTGCACAATGTAGGGGGAAAAAAAAAACCAACCAAAAAACCCAAACCAAAATCCTAAACCACAACAAATGCCAGCTCTGATTTTATGAAAAGCATAAATCCATTCTGCTTTCAGTAAAAAGCAACTTCCCTCACCCCAAGTCTTTGTTCTATTATTATCCAAGTCTTGCTCACACTACCAGCCAGTTTTAAGTCTGCAGGTTTAGCATTTTGCCAGCAGTACACTAGAAGGGAAGTAGCATTTAAATCTAAACACTTCAGTGATCAGACTCTGCTGGCTGCTTGTACATGACCTGAAGTTTCATTTGGACTATTCAGTCATGATCATTGAAAACTGAGGGTGATTGGTTTTATGTTCTGCAGTGGTGATTACTGCAATGCTCCAGCCAGTTTGTTGCTACTGAAATGCCAGTTGGGAATGTGGGGCCGTATTATCACCTTTGAATTTGCAATCAGTGCCAGGTTAAGTAAGCTGATGTCTGGTGCCACTAAGAAAAGTGACCTTGGGCAGTTCTGCAACTGCAGAGTGATATGTTGCAAATGACAAAGTTTACTGGTGGACATGTTAACTCCTGCTGTCCAGTGACTTTGTTAAACATAAATATTCAAGAAGGTAATATGTATCTGGGTAATTACAGCATTATCATTTAAAACAGAGCAATGATCTGTGGTCCTTGGCTAATGCCTAGAAATGTTTTGAATGGAATTTAAAGGCTTAAATTACTGTATGTTTGGAATAGAGAAGAATCCTTTCTAAGATTCTACCTGCCATAAATAAAACTTTAGCAGCTTTTGAAAGGTCACAGTACAGGTCTTGTGAAAACCATCTGGTTTGAGGTAATTGCACAGCTTAACCTGTGGACAGTTCTGGAAAGGGCAACTGCAGCACCTTTGGGTGTTTTTCAGACTTGGGAGCTGACTGTTCTCATGCAGAGGATGCACAATTCTTCTGTCCTGTGTAAAACACTTAGTGATGTTCTGAACGTACACCTGGTGTGATAAGGAAGAAATAAATTGTGCCTTTTGTTAACCTCTTTCTGGTTTTTCTTTATTAGTGATCATGAAAGGTGTGTGGCTGACAGCATTGCAGACAGAAGCTCAGCTCATCCACAGAACAGGTGCTGTAAACACAACTGCAGTAGAAAAACAATTTTGTGTGTAAACTTGGTATGTGTCAGTCTTGCCTTCCATGGGGGAAGTGAAAAATGTATTCTAGCTTGGAGTGGGAGGGAAGAAGAAATCCTTACTGATAATATTAGGTGTGATTTAAAGCCAGATTTGTTCTTCCACTGGGAAAGGTTTGGTATAAGATTCTTCTGGATGAAATAAAAATTGATTCATTTTGTGGTAGGTAGGTCAATGTGGCACCTGAATCCCTCTGGTGCTGGAAAGAAGCCATTTTAAAAGCCTGACATGGCTTAGATTTGGTCTCACTTAGCACTGTGCAGCTGACCAGTTGTTATCTGCACATTGTTGCATTCAATACTTGATGCAGTTTTTGCACTGCAGAGTTTGTGATCACAAATGCCACGAGTGAAGCCAAGGTGTGCTGTGCTGCTCAGGCTGTGTTTGGTGTGCTCAGGCTGCCCAGGAGCAGCAGCTGCAGCAGCCCTGCTTGAGTTTCCCAACAGCTGCAGCCTGACCATGTTACAGAGTCTTAAAGCTCAAATCTCTCAGGGTGCAGCAATGCAGAGCTCAGGGCACTGAATTCTTGACCTGGTCACAGGAGTGGAGAGGGATCTGGAGGTGTGTGTTTTCTCTGGATTTTAGTCTTATGCAAAGGACTGGAAAGGTGGTTTGAGGAGGAATTGCTGTAAGAACTCAGGAATGGAGAGATTCTAGGGAGCTTTTTGCATTTAATTCAAAACTTTAGCTTCAGTTTATTGACCTGGAGAGCAAATTAAAAAAAAAATGGTAAGAGAATGCTCTGACAGTCTAGATTCTGAGGTTTTCTGCAAAACAGATTAATGTCTTTGTGAAAAACATGAAAAAAGCCCAGCTCATGACTCATTGGCTTTTTGGAAACTCTTACAGCTTTTTATGCAGGTGTAGAAACCCTAACAATCCTCTCAGTGTTAAATGGGCACTTGTGTGGAAGAGAAATAGGAGAGATGAGAGATTTTTATATGGAAAGGGAAAAGGTCACTCATCTGCTGTCTCTTCTCTCCTAGTCTGGTAGAAAGACACCAATGAAGAACTTCTTGAAGTTTTAACCTCCACATTCATGTCAGTACGTGCATCATGGCACAGCAAGGAAATGTTGGTGAGCTCCTCTCAATGCTGGATTCTCCAATTCTGGGTGTCCTGGAAGATATAACAGCTGCATTCAAAGATAATCTCATTTGTGGTATGTATCCTTTTGTGTAGCTTTGGGAAGGGTTTTGCTTTTACATCAATAAAGGTAGAATCGTGTGGGTTTTTTTTCTATCAAACACTCTCTTTGCAAATGCAGCTCGAAAGAAACTCTTGATATTTGGGTTTGAAATTGCTTTAAGGATTGAGGCTTCTCTTCAGTCCATTGTGCTTAATGGCATGACTCCTGGAAGGTCTGTTACATAATTGTTAAAACACTATTACAAAATGACTGGCTTTTCCTGAGGCAGAGCCTCAAGTGTGAGCTGATGAAACTTTCTTTGTCAAGTGTATCTAGAAAAAATTAGGTGTCACCCATATAATGGGAACTAGTAGGATTTTGTTAATTAAAAAAAAACCAATAAAAACCAAAAATACCCTGCTCCCAAACGAAACAACAGACTCAGACTTTGTGAAAAGTGATTGCTGCTGTTGAGGCATCACTTGTGCTGACAGAGCCTTTTCAGAGCATGAGAGCATTGCCAATGTCCTTGTCCCTGAACTTGCTCTCCTTTATCTGCTGAAGGGAGAGAACATCCAGTCACTCCTGAACACTTTACTGGGTAAAGCACCCTTGTAGCTCAGCTACCTGTAGGGTTTTATGGTTAGACAGGAATTGTTGGTTGTTAAAAACCTGGTTCCTTTCCCTGAGCTGAATGCAATCGCTTGAATGGTTTGGAACCAGGAAATGTAGTTGAGAGGTCTCGTTTTCCCAAAGGTCTGCTAAACACCAAGGACTGCTTTATGTTAGAAGTTGTGTAATAGTTGCTTAAAAGTTCTGCAATGTCCTTGTAGCAAGTGCTTCATTTTTAGTGTATTGAGAATGTTTTTGGGTTCTTTCCTTGCTGTCCCCAAACTGACAGACCGTGGGCCTATGCTTGTCAACAACCTGGTGGACTATTACTTGGAAACCAATTCTCAGCAGGCACTGCATATTCTGTCCACCCTGCAAGAGCCTCATGACAAGGTAAAAAAAAAAATAAAATCTTGTTATGGCAGATTTTAGCCTGGTATTGAAGCAGCCTTTAAATAGCATCTGTTAAAACTCTAGGGGTTCCACTCTGGTGTAGAATTACCTTGCTGTAGAGATGTAGTATCTCAGTAGTAAGAGTAGTTTAAGCTTTAAAAAAACTTCAGAGGTCTCCGTTTGTTTGAGTTGCTTAAATTGACCCAATTAAGCAAAGAACCTCTGTAAAGGAAAAGGTTTGGAGGATTGTTGTTGTCTCTTTACAGTGCTCTGCTGCAGGATGTGTTAGCCTAAAACAAGTTTGGTATTTTGAGAGCAAGTCAGGATTTTAAATAGATTGGAAATGGCACTACAAATTGGCTACTGCCCAGACTTTTTAAAATTATTATTTACTTATAAACATTTAAAAGTGCAGTGACTGCTTCTGGCCTGTATAGTTTGCATTTATCCAACAGTAGTCTCAAATTATTGCAGGGTTCTATTTTCTCTGGGATCTTGTAAAATTTGTAAAATGCCCATAGTTTCCATATTGACAAACCGCTGAATATAGACTGGTGAAAAATAGAATAGAGCTGTTAAATATAAATACCTTTCTTTTTCTACCACTCTGCAAAATCCTTTATCAGCATCTACTGGACAAAATTAATGATTATATGGGCAAAGCTGCTACTCGTTTACCCACCCTCTCTCTGCTGGGACATGTGATAAGACGACAACCATCTTGGAAACACAAACTTTCTCAAGCACCTCTCCTGCTTTCATTACTTAAATGTCTCAAGGTAAGAACTGGCAGTGCTGTCTATAAAACACCTGATGTAAACTTGCATACAAATGCAAGGCATCTGATTCCTGTTTTGATGGCATTTTGTTAAGCCACAGTGCTATTAATATCAGCTGAATACTCTGTGCTGATGCTGTTATTGCTGACAATCTTGTTTCTAAAAGCCACTGTCACTGTGAGTTAGGAATGTTTATTAAAACTTTTCTGAGCTAAGTTAATGACAAGAGGGCCCTTGGTGAAGTTGGTGGATATCTTGAATGTGAACTTAATGAGAAATACAGTAACTTCCCAGTGGTGCAATTTCAATTTGTGTGTCCTCTACTTGCAGTGTAGATGGGCCATGTAATGGGCTATTCCCTGGTGAAATTACCTTGGAATTAGCAGACTTTTCCTTCTTAGCTACTGACATGCACGGATTACAAGGAGGTAGCTGTTCCTCCAAGCTTTGTGGGTTTTTTCCCCCATCTGCAGATTGATCAGGTATAATACTGTACAGCACTGTACCAGTGAATAAGGAATGAAAAGTGCTTTGAGACCTAGAATGCATTGTCAGTAATGGAATTTATTATGATAGTGAAGAATCCACATTGAAATGCACGATGCAGTCAAGTGCCAGCACTCTTCAAAACAAAATCACCACAAATTTGTAACTGCCAAAGGAGCAGCTCCAGCTGCTGTTACTGGAACCCCTGACATGCCTGACAAGATCTGTTGCCCTTTGCAGTGTGACTGAGGGAGGAGTGAAATGTGTCAGAAAGCTGCTGGGAGTAGGACAGAGATGTGGAAGTGCTGGGGATGTGGACAGAGGGAAGGGATGGACAGGAAATGTGCTCTGATAGGTTCTGTGACTGAGGGAGAGTAGGGGCTGTAGACACACAGAGGAGGATAAATTCACTAAAACTGACTGTCAATCAGCTTGAGTGGCTCCTGGGAGATATCCAGAGAGCTCAGCAGCACCTGCCCACAGCCTGACCTGTGCTCTGTGCACCCTGTGCTGACAAAGCAGAGGAGCTACCAAAGAAAATGTGCATTAAACTGAGGAAGCGAGGCAAGAGTTTGAACATTTTCTGTGTCCTTTCCTAAAATTTGATTCTCTCTTCCTGTTTCATCCAACCAAAGGTTTGTACTGCCACATCCCTTTCTTGTGGCACAAGCCAAGGTGTTCTAGTCATTTGAATTACTAGGTGTTCTAATTTGTTTGAATTATTGCTGGGTGACATTTCCAGCAGCCAGGTTTAGTAGAAAAACTTTTGACCCCTGTGTTGGTAACTGGCCAACACCCTTGAACACACTGATCAGATCTGCAGTTTCTGAGCCTCTGAATGCTGTGTGTGTTTAGCTGTGGGAAGGAAGGAAGGTGGCACATAAGAAAGATGCTTCACATACCAGTAATTGTTTTTATTCAGCTGTGGAACTGTGGTGATGTTCCCTTTTTAACTAAGCCAAGTGTTTATACAGAAAAGCAGCAGAGTAGGAGCAAGAATCCCAAATCTATTTTTATTTCAAGTTGTTCTGTATGAAAAAACTCAATAATCTTGGATCATTAAGTTCTGGTAGGTTTCAGAAGGACTGTTTCAATAAAGAACTTTTTCCATGGTGATGATTCAATGTTCACTTCATCCTTGGAAAAAAATAAGTTCAACACATTTAACTAATGCAGGTTTTTTCCCTTCTTGCAGACTGACACAGATGTAGTAGTACTCACCACAGGTGTCCTAGTGCTAATAACCATGTTGCCAATGATTCCTCAGTCTGGCAAACAATACCTTCATGATTTCTTTGGTATCTTTGGGCGTCTCTCAGCCTGGTGCTTGCAGAATCCAGGTGAGATTTCAACTTTGTTGCATGCAGTTGTGGTTTAGCAGTATCCTTGTGACTGGTGTGCAGTTGGTGAGCACATTCTTTTGTGAGACTCTTAATGGTCTGAGATTATTTAAACACAGAAAATGATGTGTTAAACCCACAAGCTGTTCTGTACTTTGAGAGCATGGGGGAGTTCTTTGCTCAGAATTTAGAAGTCTCTTGGAATCTTCCATGTGGTGCTGCTATTGCATGAAATTTCACTGAACCAAAGTATACTGCCCTGATGACAGTGAAAAGCAGAGATTTATCTTAGTGGAGAGAGAAGGGAAAATGCTAATGTGTGAGGCAGATTTTGGGGAATTTGATATTCCCAGATATAAATGGGGAAGAGAAAGAAGTTTTGAGTACATGAGTTTATTTTAATGTGCAACTATCAGTAGTCATGAAGGTTGATAAAACTGGTTTTCTCGGAGCCCTGGCTTTGCTGAATTTGTTGTAAGGGGTCTGATGTCTAACACCAGCAGTATCTGTGAGTGTGGCTCATGGCTGAATGAACAAATGCTGTGTTAAGCACATAGAGCTGCTCTTTAGAGAGTCATTCTGCATTGCAAGTAGGGTTGGAACTTCTGAGGTGAATACTAAGATTTGTCTGCTATGATTGCTTTTGGTGACTACAAGCTTTTAGATTTTACCTTTTGAAGTGAAACAAATCTTAGTTTCCTTTTTTAATCATTCAGTCAGTCTTACTCTGGCTCACTATCTAGAGGAGTTTCAGGTTTTAACTTGAATAAAAACAAAGCTGTGCTTTGAGAATGACAGCACAGTGGTTGGAATTAATGGTCCTTATCTTAATTTCTGGGTTTGCTGTGAGCTGATGACTAAGTGTTGGTTGTTTTCTGAGAAGACTTCAGTTTCACTAGGGACAATTTGTACCTCACAAGACTTGTTCCAGTTAACATTTCAAATTTAAAAGTACTTTGCTTGCGTTCTTAGAACTCTTGTTCTTTTCTCCAATGTAATGAAAAAGATTCTAACGACTTTTTCCAGGTCATGTGGCAGAGATTTATCTTGTCCATCTTCATGCCAGCGTTTATTCTCTCTTTCATCGTCTTTATGGAATGTATCCTTGCAATTTTGTCTCCTTTCTGCGCTCTCACTACAGTATGAAGGAAAACCTGGAGACCTTTGAAGAAGTAGTCAAGGTAAAATGCTGCTCATCTGTGTATTATCTGAGGCAAGGAATTTATAGCTGTATACTCCAATTTAATACAATTAATTTGCCAATTCAGCTGAGGGCTGTTCAACAAAACAGTATAAAAATGAGCAATTTAACTGAAAGCTCAGTCGGGATGAACTCTTGAAGCTGTGGTGATGTGTATTAACCTTATCTGTTAAATGTAACTTTCTGAACTTTTGGGATCAGTAGTTTGCTCATCAGCTTTGTGTGGTTTAGTGCAATCCAAAGGTGCTGCACTCACAGCAAGTCCTTCTTCTTCCTCCCAGCCAATGATGGAACACGTGCGAATTCACCCGGAGTTAGTGACTGGATCCAAGGACCATGAACTGGACCCACGAAGGTATTATATGTTCTCTCTGCTATTAGGAAAGGCTCAAATTGAGCAGCTTTCTGTGGGGTTATTTCAGAAGGTTGCAGCAAAATCTTTTCTGTCAGCAACAGTTTGTGTGGGGGTGTTTTGCCACCCAGATTTGTAGGTGCACCAGGTAAACATGTAGACTTTCCTCATCCCAGCTTACAGCTGGATGAATAAGCAAAAACTGTTGTGAAAGGTCATTAACAACAACGTTGGGGTTCTAAATTCATTTTGTGTCTGGGATGGCATCTGTCTTCTACTTTACTTTATCTTATTTTTATGACTTAATGATCAAACATCCTCATAAAGATCTAAAACAGTTTGCCTATAATGAAACAGAGTGAAACTGTCAGAGATACTTCATTGGCTGAAGGTTTGGGTCATATTCCTTGGGTTTCTTGAAGTATTTGATGGGATTTAAGTGTTTAAAATGGCTTCAGTGTGTCTTGTTTTGGTACCTAGATATTGGTTCATTTAACAGATCAGTTCTTTTAACAGGTATGTGTTAACATTATCAGCTGTATTAGTTTTCTTTAGCAATAGGCTCATTTGCCTGCAGCAGCACCACTTGCTGCTTTTCTCTTGTCTCCACAGGCCCAGCCACTGAAGAGGAGAATTTGACTCTTGTTGCTGCACAGTAGTGCTCTTGCCCTGCTTTTCAGAGCCACTAGGAAATCACTCCTAACTGGGAACCCATTGAATGTCACAATGCTCAATTTTGCAGGGGGGAGGGTGGCATCACTCAGGAGCACAATTGGCACAAACCCACCAGTGGAAGTCTTCTGTTCTGGTATCTTGGACAGAGTACTTTACTTTCCAAAGCAACCCAGCCTTTCATAGACAGCCTTCTGGGCTTTCTCTTCTTTACAGTGAACTTCCATCCCTGAAATATTGGGCAGATCTAATCTGGCTGCTTAATTTAGTGAGAAGTAGTTTTCAGGATGAAGGAGGTAGTAATAGTAAAACGCATTCCCCAAATTTGGGAGGAAAAACACAGATGTAAAACTGGCATTGTAGACAGTGTTTGCTTAAATAATACAGATTCCCCCACTGCTGGCCTGTCTAAATTTTTGACTACCAACATCTGAGTGTAGTTGAGCTGATTTCTACAGCTGCTGAAGCTCAGCATCAACCAAGCCTTCGTATGCTGTTCCTCCTTTCCAGAATGCTCCATGGCAGACCTTTGTGGATCTCTGTGTCAAAGCAGTTTGTCTCCTCTTTGAGACCCATTCTCACAAGTCATCTGGTTGCAATTTCTGTCTGGTGCCTTGTTCCAGTTTGGCTGGGAGCATGCAAAGCTGCCTGGAACAAATGAGCCATCCTTCAAGCCAATTCCTCCTATCTCCAGGAACTCTTGTTTTTAACAATAATTGACTAACTTACTCTTTTGGATCCAAAAACTTCTGCAGGTGGAAAAGACTAGAAACTCATGATGTTGTGATAGAATGTGCCAAAATCTCCCTGGACCCTGCAGAAGCCTCGTATGAAGATGGTTATTACTCTGTGTCTCGGAAACTCTGCACAAGCTTAAAACATCATCAAACTGACCCCAGTGCCAGCTCTTACATTGACACACAGAGCAGCTATGGTAAGACCTGCCTGATGGCTAATCAATACCCAATGGCTGGAGGAGAACTGGCCCTAGAGCAAAGAAATCCATCTCACTAATTATCCCACTTAAAGTCTGATTCTTAGGCACCAGAAAAGAAGCCATTAAAACAATATCATTATAATTAAAACAATAAATACATAGATATATTTTCTATGTGCAGACATACAGCATGTTCTCAACATTGTCTCTTCATCCACTGTCCTTCCTACCCCAAAACAACCAAAAAAAAAGAAAGCTTTAGTATAATGTATTCAATAATTTATTGGGCTGGAAGAAAAGTCTCCAGCTACAAATGTGTATGTTGAATGGATTTGAAATGCTTTGATTAAAAGCCTTTAAGTCCTAGCCAGAAGAATCCTGGGTTTGTATTTGATGTGTTGGATGCTTTGGAATTTTGATTTTCTGTTTTATTTAACTTCCAGGGACTTCTACCCCATATTCCACTCCTCGGTTAACACTATCACAAATGCCAGGGCAGCTACCTCAGATTCTGAGCCCACAGTCCACGAGGCTGTCAACTGAGCCACAGCAGGTAAAGCAGGAGATGAAGCCCAGCAAGTTTTCAATCTTTGCACTTTCAGTTTCTTGTGACAGTCTTAAAAAATCCGTGGTTTTGAGCTGTGCTGTGAATTCTTCAGAAGTTGATGTTTGTTTCACATTTAATCTCTGTCTGATTTCCTGTGTGAAAACCTGCATGCAGGTGTTTCTCACGTTCCTTTTCTGAGCTCTGCTGTGTTTTACTGTGTGCACAGGTCACCATCTGGAGCCCTTCTGCAGTGTGTGGTATGACCACGCCACCAACATCCCCCGGCGTTGTCCCATCAGAGTCATCCCAGTCTGCATCCCAGCCCTACAGCAAAGCTTTTGGCACATCTGGTACGTGCTGCATTTTGGAATTAGGCCTTCCAGGTTGGTTTTACTGGAAATTCTAGCTGTAAATTTTACTAGCAGTTTTTAAATGGGAATGCCACATCATGCCAGTTGATAAGTTCGAGTGATTACTCCTGTGAACTGAGTACCTCACCTAGAGCAGTGCTGATGCAAACTGAGAGGAAATCTGTGAACTCAGTGCCAAAGTGTGAAAGAACTTTTGGGAAACTGCACTTTTGTGTTGATAAACAGTTGAAAGAGATTTAAGAAGTAAATGCTACAAGATGCTGTTTAAATGTACAGTTCTACACATAGAATGTTCAGCTGAAAGGAGGAAGGGGGAGCCTGCTGAGAGAACTTGTGTTCCTTTTCAGCAGGGGGGAAAGGAACACCTTTGGGAACACCAGCCACATCTCCTCCTCCACCCTGCACTTCAGATGACTTTGTGCATGTTTCACTCCCTTCAGCTGCTGCCACACCTCCTAAAAAGGTATTACAAAATTCTTCTGCTGGACTAATCTGGTTTTTTTAGTTTTTTTTTTTAATTGACTTGCCTTAATGCAGTGACCTTAACTGAGAAAGAGAAAAATCAGAGTAGGTGCTTTATAAAAATATTTTGCATTTCACTGCAAAAACTTCTAAATGTAGGCAACTATTGCCACTTCCAGCTGCACAGTTGTCAATGAAATCTAAGGCAATTAATGTGTTCTGGGTTTCTTTTGTTTTCCAGGAGGACAAACCAGATTCTGGGAGGCCTTTACTGTCCCGACAGCAAAATGTCACAAACAGCGATAAATCATTGGGTAAACTCCCATTTTCCTCTCCCTAGTTCTACAACCTATTGTAAACAACTCCAGTTTTTATTGACACTTGTTCCAATCCCCAAACACTTTTCTACAGGTTATTTTTTCCCCTGAGTTCTTTGTAGTTCCAGGATAATTCTTAAGCTATGATTCAACTTAAAACCTTCTTGTGATGCTTCTGATTTCAATTTAACAATTCATGTTCAGAAATAGCTTGAGGTTTTTTTTTTTTTTTTACCTTGCTCTCCTGCATATTTAAAAATACAAATATATACTGAAGGCTGAAAAAGGATATTTAATTTTATAAAAGCTGATTCTTCGAGGATGATTATTAGAAGCAGCAAATTTTGCTTCAGCAAGTTACCTGTCACATGTCTGGATCAAACTGTAAAGCTGCACATAAGAGTAGATATGATGCTCCCTCTTAAAGGACTCTAGAAAAACTTTGTATTCTAACTCCAATTATATTGCTGTACTTTAACCTATTTTAAAGTCCTGTGGAATACTGAAATCAGTAGGTTGAGGAGCTCAACTTTTAATAGGTAAATGTAGATTCCATTTTCCATTCTCTGTCATCTACCCATGTGACAGCTGTAGAAAGGGATTTTGGATCTGTATTTGAGATTTCTGTGCTGTGAATCTTTACCATCTTCAAAGTGGAGATGATAGTGTAATTTAAAGCTGTTTTTCCATCGTGTAATTGTGTAGTATCACTGGAATCTGAATATTCTGAATTTCAAGTTATGAACAGGCAAAGTTCTTCACTGAGTTCCTGATCTGTGACTGAGCTGGTTTCAGTGAGAAACTTTGAATGAGATTTCAGTGTGCATACAGCAGTGTGTATCCCACAGCTGCTGTCTCTCTTTTGATCAGCAGCCACATATTGACAAGTTTGTATTACATCAGACTGCAAAACTTCCTTTTTTCAGACAGGTGCTGTGTCCTTATGGAGCCAGCTCAGAAGCTAAAGGGGAGGTTAATGCTAATGTGGAAGTAGAGCAGTCACAGTGCACACACCTTATTTTATTTATTTAATGGGTTAATTTGCAAACAACACATCCTTCCTCACAGAGGTTGTGCGATAGTAAATGTTAATTTTACAACATTACATTTTGGAGTCAGGACTGACCTGTGCCTGATCTCTGAACTGTTTTCCACGTGGAATGGAACAGGAGTCAGGTACTTTCCTCCTCTGAGGAAGCATCCGAAGGAGGGACAAGCTTTTATTCTGAAGACCTTGCAGCAGTAAAAGACTTGTGTTTTGTGCTGTGCTAAGGCTGGAGAAAACAGTACTTGTACAACTAACTTTTTGTTTTCTTTTTTTTTTTCCAGACATACCCAGTAGTAAAAGTTCAGTAACCTTAAGTGATCTTGCAGAGTTTTTAGGTGGGTTGTCATTTGAAGATAGCGCTGAGAAGGACAGAGAAGAAGGTAATGTCTGCCCTCCTTACCTACACCTTAGCTAAGGAAATGTTTGTCCTGTTGAAATACCAGATGCATCATGATGCTCCCCCTCTCCTCAGATGCAATATCGAAAGAGATCTCAGAGATCACGACCGATGCTGAACACATGGTGCCTAGAGGAGGATTTGACTCCCCGTTCTACCGCACAAACGAAAGTCTGTCCGGCTCTCAGAAGAAGACCCACTCAGCAGCCTCCAGTGTTCAGGGACACAGTCAGACCTCTGAGCCTTTAACATCTCTGGACAAGCCTGGGCCTGAGGGTGCACGGGAAACACCCAAACAAACGTTTACTCCTATAGACAAGCCCTGTGGAGGCCCTGGGGAAAGCCCTGCTGGGAACAGGGAAGGAACCTCTGGAGAGCCGAGTATTCTCACTCCCAGCCCTTGTAAAGTACCAGCACAAAGGAGAGTGGTGTTTGGGAGTGGGCAGCCTCCCCTCTATGAGCACCTCTTCGAGGTTGCATTACCAAAGACTGCCTACCTCTTTGTTGGCAAGAAGACTGAGGAGCTGCTAAAGAAAGCCAGGGGAACCCAGGATGAAGACTGTATGTCCTCGACATCTCCCGTGGAAGTGCTGGACAGGCTGATTCAGCAAGGAGCAGATGCACACACTAAGGAGCTGAACAAGTAGGTGACTGAAAAATCTTATTTTGCAGACTTTTATTGTTACTCTTTTTTGTGCTGGCTTAATTTTAAGCTGTGCCAGAAAAGCAGCTGCACAGTTCCTTCCTAATCTTTTTATACCAACTGACCTTAATTGTACTTTTACCAGGCTCTTTTGAGGTGAACATTCCATTTTTTTTTACTTAAACTTACCTGTTAATGCTGCATTTTCTTTTTTCAGATTGTCTCTGCCAAGCAAATCTGCTGACTGGACTCACTTTGGAGGTGAGGAAATTTCTCATGTTTTGGCAATCTGTTCCTCTATTATTAGACTTGCTTAAACAATGACCTGCATACTTTTTGCTTGTGGGTTTTTAACTAATGCTGCAGAAGGATGATGCCCTCCACTAAGTCATGGTTTATCTTAGCAGACAGCTGTGTTCCAGAGACATGAGCTGCTTTTTTCTTTGAAAAGTGCAAAATTCAAGACACTTCTGCTTTTGACCATTTCAGCCTTGCTAAGCTTCAGAGTGCTGCTGGTGATCTGACAGATCCTTCAACCTTCTCACTGCTCGTTGAATCTAAAACCGATTGTTTTTCTTGCTTATTTACGTGTCTGTGTCTTAGTTTTGTACTCTGATGCTTCTGTGGTGATGGCGGCTTGGCTTTTTTTTTTTTCCTTAATCAAAGGAGCAATCCATTTGAGGCATATATCCATTGCTTTGCGAAAAATGTTTATGATTTTGTGTTGGAGATCAAATAAAGCAGAGAGAATGCAGCTCAGTAACCTCCTCTGTCTCCCACTGCAGGTTCTCCCCCCTCGGATGAGATTCACACCCTGAGGAACCAACTGCTCCTGCTGCACAACCAGCTGCTGTACGAGCGCTTCAAGAGGCAGCAGCACGCGCTGCGCAACCGCCGGCTCCTGCGCAAAGTCATCAAAGCCACGGCTCTGGAGGAGCACAACGCTGCCATGGTGAGCAGGGACAGCTCCACCAGTGACTGCCACACGCTGGGGCTGCTGCGAGTGTTAATTGGCCTGCCTGGTGTCTTTTGCTGCCGTTCAATTAACAAAGAAGCCTCGTTTGTCACTTCATTCAAGTCGGTGTTTGTGGAGTGACTTGCTCGCTCAGAAATTTGTAGTTGACTGCAGGCAGCTGAGTCCTTCATGCTTGACCCCTGCCAGCACTTGCCTTTGGATAGTGGTAAAGGCTTCCCTGTTAGTGGAGTGGTTGTTCAATGCCTGGCTAAACACCTTACTGCATATTTGATAAAGTATTGTCCTTTTGCTCCTCAGATGAGGACTAATAGCAAAAGTTTTGAAAAGTCAAGTGGTGTTCTCCAGAGGTGTTCACTGTGATAGAATTTGAAGATATAAGTGCACTGAAGGATGTTTCAGTACAGATTTAGGTGTGTTTCATGTTTTAACTGGTTCCATCAACAGTTTCACCCTCTGATAATTTACTGCAAGTTCCAAAAATAGACTTCCAAGTAGGTTTTGGAAGATGAACTGTTTCTTTAGCTGTGAGGCCCAAGTCCCTGTTGAAAACATGAGAGGCAGTGGAAAAATAGACTATTGCTCATTGTGCCTTTGATAGTGGCTGTGAGTTTTTCAGCTTATCCACTCTTATGACATTTCATCTCCTTTTCAGCCAAAACCAAGCCAAGTCCAAACAGCCTTGAGAACGTGCTCTGTATAAAATGTTTTGTGTGTGGAAAAGTGTTTTCCTGCATGCTGGTAATGACAGCTTTGCTTGGCTGAGCATAGATGTCCTAACTGCTAAGCAGATACCTTATCTGATGCCTCATGTGGAATTCTTAACAGAAAGATCAGCTGAAACTGCAGGAAAAGGAGATCCAGGCCTTGAAACTGAGTCTGCAGAAAGAACAGGCAAGGTACCACCAGTTTCAGGAGGAACATGATAATATTGTGGCTCAGCTTCACAGCCAGATCCGACAGCTGCAGCACGACCGGGAGGAATTCTACAACCAGAGCCAGGAATTGCAGGTATGAAGCAGCAACAAATTTGTTGTCTACTTACTGGTTTTAAAAATAACCTTCTTCATAACAAGGCATGAAATACCTGAGAGAAAGCTGTACATTTTTATTAGAGATATTGTCCTGATTCAGAATAAGATGATGCATAATTGAAAGTGCTTAACTTAATATCATCCTTTCATAATTCTGTTTTAGCCTGTCTTCAGCTTGGAAATAGGAAAAGGCAGGTTCTTAGCTGGTTTGGAGGGGTCAGTATAATTTGATTTCCAGTGCTGGGGATTTACAGCCTCTCAGCCCTGTGTCCTTTGCTGTCCTTAGTGAAATTTCAGAATCCTGAGTTAATTTTTTTGTCACTTGAACAGACCAAGCTGGAAGACTGCAGGAATATGATAGCAGATCTGAGGTTAGAGCTAAAGAAGGCAAACAACAAGGTGTGTCACACTGAATTGCTGCTTAGCCAAGTTTCTCAAAAGGTAAGAAAAGTCAGTGTTCCCAGGGTCGCTTTGTGTATTTCTGATTATTTTTTATCTGATAGTTTTCATCCAGGGCTCGCTCTTTCTTGATCTGAAAGAAGCCTGTGCTGAGTTCCATGGAGTTTGATACTAATTGCACAGAAACAACACAGAAAAATGTATTTTGGTGAAGAAACTCTAAACTCAGTGAAAGGGCTTCTGAAACTTCTTATTTTGGCTTTTTCCACAGCAGGGATTTGCAGATTGAGCATTATGAATTTGTATTAAAGCTCTGCTAAATCTTGACAAATGAGAGATATTATTTATATCAAGTTGAATGGAAATGAAAAGTTCTTTATGAAAACGATTCCTTTAACACTTAACTACCTATGATGCATTGGATTTTAGCCTTTGTTTCCCTTCTTTATAAAAATACCTTGTGAACACAGTGCCTGTCAGCTGTGACTGTCCTGCTGAACTGCTCATCCCAGTTCAGCAGAAATGGATTCTGTTCCATTTCCCTTCCCAGCTTTCCAACAGTGAATCGGTGCAACAGCAGATGGAGTTCTTGAACAGGCAGCTGCTGGTTCTTGGGGAGGTCAATGAGCTGTACGTGGAGCAGCTGCAGCACAAGCACACAGACACTACAAAGGTACCACTGCAGAGGACTTTTGGGGAGATTTCCTTGAGGTCATCATCCAGTTCCCAGCCCTGAGTTCAGAAGGAAAGGCTTTGTAACTTAACAGATTCTTGGTCTGAAGTTGATTTTTAGGGATTTGATTTTATATTTGATCTTCTGCTCAGCTGTTGTGTGCCCTGTGGGTTTGAGGAATACCTTCAGTGCCCCTTCTGAAAGCACAGGAGGAGTTGTTGGGGTACACCTGGGGTCCGTTTTAGCCAGCTGATGGAAATTCTTAGCAATTTCTTTTCCAAAGGCCAAGACTTTACTGTGCTCAAATGTAACTGGCAGCAGATTGTTGGTAAAATAACGCAGGGTAGTGCCAGAATTTGTGGAAAGATCTTAACAAGGATTTTACGGGTTTTCATGAGGTGTTACTTTAAAATGAGCATCTCAGCCTTCCCACTCAATCATTTTCCTATTAAAAGTTACCAGTAACTTCACTAAAACTTCTGTGGTTCATATGGTTTTACTTCCTGACTTCAAAGAAACCTTTTTCTAATTAGAAGCAAGTAAATTACACAACAATCTAACTGTTCCTGCGTGAGAGCACATAATTAAAGAAGGTGAATAATACACTGAAAAAAGTCTTCTACTGGTATTTAATGAAGGTCGTGTTGGAAAAAATGGATTTTAAATAGAGTTTGTCTACTCTAATCCAGTGCAGAACTGGCAAGAGTGCTTTGATGAAAAGAGGTTTTCATAAGGAACATTAATGTGTTAATAAATTCCAGTGATGTGTAGTTATTTTAATAGTGTACATCCTCAGCAGGGCTGGTTTTCTATATCTGTTTTTAGAAATGCTGCTTTTATTCTGGCTTGCTTTAAAATGTGCCTATTTATAACATCAGAAACATGTCTAAACACCAATAAAAATAATACAGGATCAAATTATACTTTACCATTGTGTTGTTTGCTTCGAGGAGGTTGAAATGATGCACGCTGCTTTTCGGAAAGAACTGGAGAAAGCAAAGTCTTGTGTTCAGCAGCAAAGCCAGAGGCTCGATGCTTCCCAGAAAAGGATAGCTGAACTGGAATCTCAGCTTGCAAAAAAGGACCACCTCTTCCTGGAGCAAAAGAAATACTTGGAAGATGTTAAAATCCAAGCAAGGTAGGGGCTTCCGATGTAACATTTTAGCTGTGCTTTGACAGATGCACTGTCACAGCTGAGGCAGAATCTGGAGATATTGGACATTCTGATTTCTCTCTTTGTTCAGGGGTCAACTTCAGGCAGTAGAAAACAGGTACAAGGCCCAGAAAAGAATCACCCAGGCATTTGAGCTGGAGATCTTGGATCTGTTTGGGCGGCTGGAGAAGAGCAGCCTACTGAAAAAACTTGAAGATGATAAAACAGAAGCAGCTGAAGCAGCAGAAGAAAGGTGAGGGTGTGAAATCTGCAGGACTCATATGGGATTATTCTCAGTTTTGGATTTAAAAAACAGTGAATGTTGCAAAGCTGGGTGTGTGGCACATCTGGTTACCCCGTGTCACTCCTGCTTTGCCTCAGAACTGTGAAAGGAAACCTGTTCCAGTACATACCCAGAGACAGAAAGGGAAAGTAATCAGAGTAATCTACCCTGGCCAGCATTTCCCTCTCCACTGTTTAATTGCTGTGCTTTCCTTGACACTGTGTCCTCTCTCTTTCCCAGCAGGCTGGATTGTGGTAATGAAGATACAGCAGGACACAGTGAAGAAACAGTGGGTAGAAATGGAGAGACCAAACCTCCCAGCACCCGAGGCAGCAGTAGCAGTAAGGGGGGCAGCAGCAGCGAGCTCTCCACCCCAGAAAAACCCCAGAACCAGAGGCTGAGCAGTCGCTGGGACACATCCGTGTTGCTGGAGCCCTCGACCACTGTCCCACTGACTGTAGGTTCACTCCCCAGCTCCAAGAGCTTCCTTGGAATGAAGGCACGAGAATTATTTCGCAACAAGAGTGAGAGCCAGTGTGATGAGGAGGGGGTCACCGTTAACAGGCTGTCTGATGCCCTAAAGACTGAACTGTGTAAAGATCCAAGCATGGAGTCAAAGGCCCCTCCAAGCCCCGATAACCTCTCGCCTAAGCTCCAGGAAAGCAGTGTTGGACAGCTTCATATCATGGACTACAATGAAACTCATCATGACCACAGTTAAAGAGGAAGATAGTCAATCAGTGTTATTTTCATATTCTTGGCATAGAACAGGAGGCGTGAGTGCAAGTTTAACTAAAAGCTTTTATGTTTCTTTGGTCTGAGCAGTGGCTCATGCAGCGGAGCAGGATCGATGGCCAGGAACGGAAGGAGGCTGCTGAATGAATGCAAAGTGGATTTTTGGGTCTGGAATTGAAAATGCCCAGCCTAACTCTTGCTTCTTTCTCAAATTCAATCCTTAGCAGCGTGTACTAATTTGAAGGGACAACTGTTAGCATTTGCAAGTATTTTTTTCCCTCTCTCCCTGTCCCAAATTGAGTGGCTGCGTTTATGAACTTGAGTGCAATATGAGGCCAAATTAACATTTGTGAGTTTACTCTGAATGCTTTGTATTTCTTTGCAAGCTTCCCATTTAGAGCAATTGGTTGTGCTGCCTGTCCAGGTGACTTCGGTTCCTTTCATCCTGGAAAGAAGCAGCACTAGGATTTCCAGTGCATTTTCTATTTTTGCCTGTCCACTGTCCCACATCCCTCAGAGCCCAGCCTTCATTAAGTTGGAGTCTGATTGAATACCCAAATATTTAAAGAACATTGTACCTCTGCAAAACGATTCATTCACCCTAATTCATGATCATTGTTTATATTGTCCTTAACATTTCCTGAGAAGTTACATTTGAACAGACAAAAAGGAACTGAAGCTTGTAATGCAGAAGAGACCCTAAATGCTGAAGACTTGTTAAAACACCAGCTTCAGATCTTCCTGGTGTTTGAAGTGTTTGCCTGACAGACTGTGATTGACCTCACACTGGTTCATATGGGAAAGCAGTTGGGGTGGGAGAGGAGGGAAGAGGAAGCTTTACTCAAATAGGGGGAGGATGCAGAACATGGAGGTAGAATTCCAAGCTTATGAAGATCTGCAGAGGAGGATTTGCTTCTCTATTCAGGGAAATGTGCTGCCTCACCCTCCTTCACAGTTCTGCTCTTTGTTCCTGATCTGAGCACAACCACCGTGTTTTGAGTCCAAGAAATTGGCTTCAGTCTTCCTGAGAATACCTTCTCAGGCTTGACTTGGAGAATGTGGTTTCCTTTGAGTGCTCTCCTACTCGGATTGCAGCACATTTTTGAGTTCAGCAGTGTCAGTTTGGCTCTAGGTCTCTCCCCTTCACCCTCATCCTACTTCCTTAGGTGACAAGGCTGAGGAGGAATCCTGCTCACACTGAAATCAGAATCCTGGCGTGAAGCCTCTTGGTGTTAATCATGTTTTAAGTCAATTATGAGCCTTCTGTGAAGGAGGATTGTGGGATCAGGGCTTGTCAGTGGTCAGACTCAATCTCCTTCGTGACAGAGCAGGGCCTGCTGTTAGGAAGGCAGTGCTTGTTTTAAATGTCCCACGTGGCTGGGTCCAGGTTACTCAGACGGTTCAGGCTTCACAGTTCCCCTGCATCACACGTGGCCTCTTCTCCTGAATATTCTGTGGGTGGCAGCTGCTGTTTAAGAACCACCTCACATAGAAATCAAGTCCAAGCACACTTGCATTTGTAGTTCAAATCCCTTCTTAGCCCGGCTGGGAACGAGGCTGTCAGAGCAGCTGGTTCCTGACAGGACTCGTCCTCCCATTCCCGCCTCCTCCGTAACTCCAAGGTCTGAATACATTTCTGCCTGTCTTAAATTATTCTCAGTGTCCTTTCAGTTGGTCAGTCCGAACTCTGAGAGTAGAGGTGAACTTCAGTGGTTGTGTCAAAGCTGACTCTGCATGGAGTAGAGAGTTGGTTGTAAGTGACAGCCTGGTTTTGTCGGCGTCTTTAGGCTTTCTCAGACGTAGTGGTAGCAAACGTGGTAGCGCGTGTTTCGGTGAGATTTGGAGGTTCCCTGCCCCTTTCCCTCTGGATCCCAGGCCTGGGAGTGAACAGTTTGCACACAAAGGGCCTGATGGGCCAGCTCAGCTGGGAATGTTGGAGGAGCTCATTCCCATCCTGCTCTGCCAAGCCCAGATCTGGCGTTCCCAGGGGAGGCAGGTTTTGTGTCAGTCTCAAAAATGCCCTGGCAGCAATGCAAGCTCTTTGATAAGGTGGCTTTTTTTTCTTCTTTTAAACAGGATTTTAGCACCGGGATAGTAATGGAAACCACTTTAGGTTTGTTTATGGACCACAAAGATTATGGAGGAACAAATTTTGCAATTTTCTTTCCTAAGTCTAAAAATCATGGATCTGCTGTATGTAGTTAACTTGCAGTTTGTTTGAAGGGGTCCCATCAGTGAAGTGGAAACAGATTTTTTTAACTGACTGCTTTTAGTTAAATCTAAAATTGCTGTCTTTGTCAAGTTAATCTGTTCCCTGCCTCGCTCTTTGTAAGCATGTTAAACAATCCACATTAAATGCCATAAATATGAAATACGGGGAAATGGTACAATCGTAAGCTAAAGAGAACTTAAACCAAAAGGAGGTTTTGCTGTCCTTATTAGAATGTTCTAAAATGTCAAGGCAGTTGCTTGTGTTTAACTGTGAACAAATAAAATGTATTGTTTTGCACTACTCTGTGTTAAATTCCCTGCCAGACCTCTTTGGGACCAAGCTCATGGAAGGGAGTTCAGTGTCCAAGCATCTTCTCAGATGGAACAGTCCAGAGCAGATCAGTGCTGCTGCCCCTTTGCACAGGATTCACCTTTAGAAACTCAATGTTTTGCATGGAGCCAAAGCCTTTTTTTTTCTTCTGTGACAAAAAAACTCACCAACAATGTGCCAGTATAATCCATAAATGAGCTGCAAACAGTTGAGTGCTGCAAATCTGCGAGTGAGCTTCTGCGTGGCCCTGCTCCTGCAGGCCAGGACTGCACAGTGATTAGAGAAATTAATAGCTGGAAATGTCAGAGCCTTGTTTGCAAAGCTGGGGCTGCTGTCAGGAGTTGGCTCTGTCTGTACTTTTCCCTTCCATACAGTGCATACATTTCCTCAGACTGTGAGGAATTTTGGGGCCACTTCGTTCTAAGCTGAACCTGGTGAGGTAAGGTTGTTCTCTTGTTTTGCTTTTTTCCCATACTGGCACTTTCTCCCCGGTTCTGGTCTTTCATTGCTTTTTATTTATTTGTTGTTTTCATTTTCTTTTCTTGAAATAAATGAATATTTGAACGATTGCTCAAAGCAGTTTAGTAATCCATACACAAGCCTCAACGTTCCAGTTAAGGACTGAGTAAAATTCTTAAATATGAGCAACACAGGCAAGGGTCTAAGATGTGCAAGTGACACACTGTGAACATGCTTTGGCCAAGTAACGTTTATGGAGAAATTTATATAGAAAATACCATAAACATCATCTTGGAGTTCAGTGACACAGAAAGGTGTTTGGACCCCTGCACTGGGATTAGTTCTACACCATGGGGTAGTAAAATGAAAACAAGGCACAAAGTTAATTTAATTTAACTTGTCCTTACACAAAACGGGTTCATAATAAGGCATCCCTTAAGCTTGGCATTGCAAAGCTGCGCTTGCCAGTGTAAAAAAAAATCATTAGATAAAAATTTCCCATGGAAGTGTTTTACTGGGGTACAAAAAGAGGAAAAATTAAGTGCCTTCCTAGTACTTTGGGTAGTTCATAACATAGCTGATAATCACACAGGCGATATTAGGGAAGGAAATACTTCAAATTCAGGAAATTAAAATATCTTTGCTGTTGATCCTGATTTGTTGGAACTACTTAGCTGCTGGCACAATGGTGGATTTTAAAAATAGGAAATCACAGGAGTTGTTTCATCCATTCATACTCAGGAGCTCAGCAAAGGAAGCCTGGTTTGCATTCCCATGGGCTTTCCTTTCCAGACAGGACTGTTCCAAATAGCTGACTTATGGACATCATGATTTTGGTGCCTGTGGGCTTTACTTGGCTGAACCTTTTTTTTTCCTGAAGGTTTTTTCAGTCTAGTTTTGGGCTGGCTGATCTTTCCTGGCTGCCAGACTCTATTCCTGGTTTCTGTGATGCTGCCTCTGCTCGCTGTGCTGACTGAAAGCTCAAACTGTGCTGCACCACCAGCAGGGCAATTCAGGACTCCCAGGAAAACCTCTCCTGCCTCGGGGTGTTGATGATGTGGGGAGCTGACACAGGCTGGTGGTGACAGGAACAGCCGATGGCTCTTCTGAAATTACAGCTCTGGGGAGGGGAGCGGCCCCACAGCTGCCCCGGGCTGTGTCCCAGGGGTTGGATACCTGTAACCAATGTTGAAAAGGCCCTGTGGATTCAGGACTGGGGGACGGCGGGGTTGTTGGGACTGTTGAAAACTTGCTGGGGAGAGGTTTGGACATTGCTATAACGTGGCCGCTAGAGGCCCTGCCAAGCCCATCCCTTTGTTCTGCATCAGCTTCCACGGCAGCTCTGGGATGCTGAGATTCCTCTCCCTTCAATCGTCCACCACCATTCCTGACACTTCATCTTAACTTCTGGGGGTCTGAGCTGTGTCCTATCCTCTCGGTGTGTGAGGCTGGAACCACATATTGAGCATACAGAATGTTTCATCACAGAATGGTTTACCACAGAATTGTTTGGGTTGGAAGGGACCTTTAAAGCTCATCCAGTCCAACCCCCTGCAGTGAGTGGAGACATCTTCAACTCCATCAGGTTCCTCAGTTTGACAAAAGCCTGGTTTGACCCTTAGCTCAATCAAGGGGAGCACAGAGATAAATTCATACTGATGCCAGCATTTTGTTGATATAATCTATTTCCAGTCCATATCTCTATTTCAGCCTTTGAACAAAAAAGCAGCATTTATTTCCTGGACTAACTGACAGATCTGTAGGAAAGTCAGGCTGATGCCCTGCCTGGTTTCTCAGTGTGTATCTTGAAATTTTATGCTCACTGAGGCTAAAGTAAAACTTTACTGCACTTTTGTGTTTGGCATTTACATCCTGTTTATGTAAATTCTTCAAACAGCTTGATTTGTAGTAGAGGAAAACAATTCTTGCTGTATCTTTTTGTCTTTTGAAGTGTCCATCCACTCTGGAAGAGGAGAACTTGTATGGAAATTAAGTAATTTGTCTGGATGTTTTTGTGAGACTTAACTCTGCAGTCTTCAACAGATTCTGGTCTTGTCATTATCAAACCTCAGACTGCAAGTTTTACGCACTCATTTTTCTGCTTGGGTCTTAAAATTCTGGCTGCATGACACTGACTGAAAGGATAGGGCTAGGCTAGAAATTATTACTGAGATTTGGGAACTGTTTCTTGTGTGTATGAATCTTATTATTAAAATTTGGGAACTTTTTTGTGAGTATCACCTTGGTCAAGTGCAAAATGACAACTGCACTGGAATTTTGAGCAGCAGTGGAGGAATGGCTGTGGTAGCACTGTTCTGACAAACCATTTGTGCTGTGGAAGCTGAAAGTGAGCTACAAACTAGAGGATAATTTTGGTATCCTCACAGCGTGTGTGTTCAAATTTAAACCATAGGACAGGGCCAAGAAGGTTGGAAACAAGATCTGGGAATAGCAGCTCTTGTGTCCCCAACACTTGTCATCGTTCAGTCCTTGCAGCTTGTCCTGAAAAGCTTTCCAAGACAGCAACTGTCACTGGACGCTTGTCTGCACCATGAACACAACGGGGCAGCTGCCACAACTTGGACTTGTCAGCCTGAAGCTGCCTCTGCACCAGGGATCTCAAGTGAAGCCAGAGAGGGTGATGGTGACATTCCACTGGCTGTGGCCCCAGTAGTGCCCAGGAGTCGCTCTGTGACCCTCTGTTCCCATTTTGAGTTCACCAAGGTTCAGTTCAGTTGGATCAAATCTCCCTAAAAATAGGGCTTTATTCCAGACTGGCTGGGTGCATTGCAGTGCAAGTGGATAGGGGAAAGGAAAAAAGTGCAAAACAATGTAGGGTTGTGTGAGGGATAAAAATGCTCCTGAAAATACTTTCCATTTCATCTGAACTATTGTTCCTTCCTATGTCCTTCCTCTGTATTTATTCTCCCTTCTCTTTTTAGCTGCTTGTTGTCAAAAACTGGTGATTTTAACGCAAAAGCTTTCTCACAGAAACTAAGCCCAGAAATTGTTCATTCAGGAGCCTCTTCAGCAGGAAGCAAAGAGCAACAGGTAATTTGCCTATGGGAGGGGAAATATCAGTCACACACAGGGAGGACACTTATTTAGGAAGGGCTGTAGGGTCTGACCACGTGCTGACCTCGTGCTCCATATTTTGAGCCCACGGGCCATCATAGGCCTGCCCCTTAGGTGGGACATCTGGCCTAACCTAATGCTAACTTTGTCTTGAAACAGGGAAAGCACAGGCAGTTTAATCTGCAATTTGAACCATCTGAACATGATACTTCTACCACATCCCAAATGAATCACATGGACTGGAAATGGCTTTTATTTGTAGAGGTCTGAGGAGCACAGTGGTGTTTTGTCCACGTTTGGCTATTGTCAGTGCAAACAAACGAATTAATTCTGCTCTTCTTTAAATTTCCGGGTCTGACAGCAAAGAAGTCAAGCAGGTGTGAGAGGTTTCTGTGGTGTGAGGAGCTGCAGGAGGCTGCAGAAGAGCAAAACAGAACCAGAACACTGGCCTCTGTAGCCAGTAGCAGGTAATGGAGACCTTCTGAGTATCGGTAAATAAGGATTCTGTGATCCAGCTAACCAAACTATTTCTATGGGGGTGAGGGAATTTTAGAGACAAGTCTAAATGTCAAAGATGTGTCTAATCCATAATGCCAGGTCTTTGCTGCTCTCCATCGCATCCTTCAGACATGCAGATTCTTCACCCTGCTGGCTGTGGCAGGAAGGGAATGTTCTGCAGAAAGAAGGCAGAGAAAATGTAAAATCCTATTTCAAGTAACTTCTCCAAGATTCATGTCGGAGAGATTAGAACCCGATGAGTCCTGAGTGTTCCCTGCTCCCACTGCAGTGCTGGCCCCAGGGAGCAGCTGCAGCTACAGCTCCTTCTGTGGGGATGGGAGGAGCAGAGTGGAAATCTCTGCAAGGGACAGCAAATGCATCTGTGGCAGGATGGCTGCAGGGCAGCTTTTCAGAAAGTGCACTCGGGATGGATCTCTAATGTTCACTGTATTTAATCAGCCAGGTGGTTAAAGGTGGTGAGCAGATGATGCAGGAGCTCTGAGCCATCCTTTAATACGGGTGTTTGCCTGGTGGCCTCCAGGGAGCCTTCTGTTCTGGACGTTGATTGGCAGCTAGGTATTTCTGGAAATCTTTTTCCTGCAATTGTACAGCATTTTTGTTACTAATGGAGGTCTGTGCTGCAAAGTGCCTGACAGTGGGTGTCTCCTTCTCACATGTGGCAGGTCCATGACTCACAACATACAGCACGTTCCGCTTAGAGTAGGTTATCCACTCCCTCATAGTGTCTATAACGATGGGGATGAGGCTCACTACCCCTCCATAACGATGCTTTGCTTCCTCTAAGCTCAGATAGTTCACAACACCGTGGGGGTAGCTGTGGGACAGAGGGAAACAATTGGCAGAGGAGTCCCAGCAGTGCAACCCTGGGAGCCACCCTCAGACACCCCAGGGAAGAGCAGGATTGCACAGGCAGACAGCTCCCAAAAACAGAAAGGTATAGCTAGAATTGCACTTGGATATATGAGTCCTGCCAAGAACCACCCTGGCACAGATCTGGAAGTCTTGGAGCAGACATAGAGACACTTGCCCTGCAGAAATGAGCTCTGTACAGAGGAGCAGCAGGAGGAAGGGCCAGGTCAGCTTCCTGAGCACTGCACGGACCTCAGGGCGCTCACCTGCCCTGCCATGCACCAGGAAAAGGGTGCACAGACAAAGCAGCAGTCTGCTTGTGGATGGACACTGACAGTGTTTTCCCAACAGCTGGAACAGCAACCTGGGCAGCACCTTGTAGCCTCTCTAAAGCCAGGAAGGTGCTGTGACACAACTGGTGGAGAAGCCAGGTGGGAATGTGCAGTGCCAGTCCCCCAGCACCAACAGCCAAATGCCACGAGCTGAGCTGAGCTGAGGAGGCACCTACGTGGCTCGAAGGGCAGTGAAGTCGTTGCTGTCATTAAGGAGCACTTTGCACTTCTCCACAAGGCCCTTGGTCACACTGTCCCCAGGATGCACCTTTTCCAGCTTCTGGCAGAGGTTGCGGAGATCGTTGCAGATGGAGATGAACATGTTGAGGATGCGCCTGTCTGTGGAATTGTAACAGTGGTGGTCCTTGTAGCACTGCACCTGCACAGGGGGAAACGCAGAGGTCAGTGATGCAGTTAAACTGCACTGAACTTGTGCTGCAAAGCTGCTCAAGCTTAGTGAGGAGAAGCTGCTTTCTCTTGTGGCTCTCAGGTGTGAGCCCCATGGATATTTCCCTGTCATTCCTCATGGGGAAGGCTGCATTAAGGGATCTGTCCATCAGCACACTGAGCCTGCCTCACCCTCAGAGGTGCACGAGTGCCCCAGCCAAACCCAGCTGAGTCAGTGTGGGGTGTCTCCTGCTCCCTCTGCCCCTGCCACAGCTGCCTGGGCAGAGCAGGCTGGGAAGTGAGGGCAGCCACCAAACTGGGGATGGTTTGGAGTGATGTGTTTGCATCATGCATCCTCTTTATTTGGTACATGGCTGCAAACTCAACCCATTTAACCCCAACTGCCCTGGCTAACCTGTTAGAGCAATGCTATTCCCTGCTGGCCCTGAGCAGTTGTGTTACTCAGAGTGATGGCATTGCATGAGGAAATGCCAAGTAGGTTCTCCAAAGAAATCAAAGGCTCTTCAAAATAGAAAACTCTGAGTGGCTGGTTAGCAGCCAGAGCTGGGCACCAACAGCTCCAGTGCTTTCCCCTTCTGTCTCCTGGTGGTCTAAATTATAGTTTTAAGTACACCATGCTGTAAAATCTCCAAGACTATTCACTTACCAGCCCAGAAAACCCCTTGCCCACTTGGGACTTCCACCCCTCAATCTATCATCCTCCCTCTCTAACACAGCCATTATTTTTAATAAGCACTATAGAAAGATCCAGCAGTGCCAATACCAGGGGGAAGAGCCAGGCAGGCTGGTTCCTATGAGCTGAGGATTACAGATTCCATGTGTGGCTGGGGAAGGAAGCCTGGTGTGATTGTTTTCTTGTACCCTGTGTTTCTGGCTGTGCCTCAGCAGTGTTAAAGGAAACAACAAAGTGCTGCTCAGCCATGAGATTCCTTCTGAGATAACAGGAGGCCTTCACACAGCTGCTTCTCTGCCCACTTCTTCAGTTATACACAAACGGTACTGGAAATCTTTTGTCCATCTTCCCTTCAATAAAATGGGAATTTCTTCATTTCTTCATCCCTGAGCTGTCTCCAGGTTCAGGCCAGCCCCGTGTTCTCCCTGTTCTCACGGGCAGGGAGCACTTTGTGCTGAATTTTACCTGGACTATGGAAGACACAGGTTTGATCAAATCATGAGCTTCCTCCCTCGTGTGTTCCAGTGCTCTGATAAACGTGAACTGCTGCTGCTGGAAGAGCTTGTAGTCCTGCTCGATCTTTCTTAGAGTTTCCACTACCTCATCCATGTTGACTTATTTCTGGATCTGGGAGTGAAAAGGAGAAATTATGCAATTCTACGTCTCGTCTGAGATGGAATTGTCTTTTACTAGAAAACTGACAAAAAAAAAAGAAGTAAAAGGCAGGAAAAAGAGGAATATGTTGTATCGAAGGCCTGCAGTCCCAGAGCCCCAAGCAGTAAGTCAAGGAGTTGGTAATGATGCTGCAACAAGAGGCAGAGAAGCCAGAGGGGAGCGCTGACAATCAGATGCTATAAACGCGAGCGGGTGTGTTGTAAAGATAATGCGGCAATGCATCAACCGCGCGGGCCCGGGGGAGCCGGGGGCAGCCGGGGCTTCTCTTCCGGCTGTAAAACCCCGGCCCCAGCGGCTCCCACGCCCTCCCGTTAACCCCCGGGCGGCGGCGAACCTGCCCCTCCACTGGGACCGTGCGGACAAATCAGAATCTCCCGGGGCAGCCACGCCCGCAGTCCCGGCCCTGCCTGACCCCCCAGCCCGGTGACCCCGCGCTGCGGGCGGGCCTGGCCGCCTCGCTCCCGCCCCGGCCGGCCCTGCGGCTCGTACCGGCCGGTGGGCGGGCGGTGGCGGTGTGGCAGCTCCCCAGGTGGAACGGGGCTGTGCCGTGACCGGGCGGACGGCGTTCACTGAGGGTTTTCGGCTCCGCCGTTGCCGCGGCAACCGCGCCGCCGTGGCCGTGGCAACCGTCGCCGCTCGATGACGTCTCCCCGTTCCCCTTTGAAATAAACGAGGCGCTGGCCACGCCCCCGAGTGGAGCGAGGCCGTTTCCCGTCGCGCGGTGATGACGCCTCCTAAGCAACGCGTCCCGTTGCTACGGGCGGCCATGGCGGAGCTCGCTATGGAGGACCGGGCCCGGCCGTGGCCGCCGCCCGCGGGAGCCTGGAGGAGCGGGGGCTCTTCCAGCTCCTGCAGGTGATCCGGGACCCCCCGCCAGCCCCTCCGCGGCGGGCGGAGCTGGGGGAGCGGCCTCGGTTCAGGCTCCTGTGTAATGTGATGGGCGGGTGTCCGTGTGTGAGGAGTTTGTCCTGTAAATAGAGGTTCTGTGGTCCAGCTAACCAATCTAATTTTATGGGTATGAGGGAATTTTAGATACAACTCTAAATGTCAAAGATGTGTCTAATCCTTAATGCCAGGTCTTTGCTGCTCTGCATTACATCCTTCAGACATGCAGATTCTTCACCCTGCTGGCTGTGGCAGGAAGGGAATGTTCTGCAGAAAGAAGGCAGAGAAAATGTAAAATCCTATTTCAAGTAACTTCTCCAAGATTCATGTCGGAGAGATTAGCACCCTATGAGTCCTGAGTGTTCCCTGCTCCCACTGCAGTGCTGGCCCCAGGGAGCAGCTGCAGCTACAGCTCCTTCTGTGGGGATGGGAGGAGCAGAGTGGAAATCTCTGCAAGGGACAGCAAATGCATCTGTGGCAGGATGGCTGCAGGGCAGCTTTTCAGAAAGTGCACTCAGGATGGATCTCTAGTGTTCATTTCAGTGTGTTTAATCAGCCAGGTGGTTAAAGGTGGTGAGCAGATGGTGCAGGAGCTCTGAGCCATCCTTTAATAGTGGTATTTGCCTGGTGGCCTCCAGGGAGCTTTATTTTTCAGACGTGGGTCTTCATACTTGCACTTTGGGCATTTTCTGTCCTGCAATTGTACAGTGTTTTTGTTACTAATGGAGGTCTGAGATGCCAAGTGCCTGACAGGTGGGGTTTGGGAAGTGGGTGTCTCCTTCTCGGATGTGACCTGTCCATGACTCACGTTAGGCAGCAGGTGCTTGTTAGTGTAGGTTATCCACTCCCTCACAGTGTCTATAACGATGGGGATGAGGCTCACTACCCCTCCATAACGATTCCTTGCTTCCTCTAAGCTCAGATAGTTCACAACACCGTGGGGGTAGCTGTGGGACAGAGGGAAATAATTGGCAGAGGAGTCCCAGCAGTGCAACCCTGGGAGCCACCCTCAGACACCCCAGGGAAGAGCAGGATTGCACAGGCAGACAGCTCCCAAAAACAGAAAGGTATGGCTAGAATTGCACTTGGATATATGAGTCCTGCCAAGAAGCACCCTGGCACAGATCTGGAAGTCTTGGAGCAGACATAGAGACACTTGCCCTGCAGAAATGAGCTCTGTACAGAGGAGCAGCAGGAGGAAGGGCCAGGTCAGCTTCCTGAGCACTGCACGGACCTCAGGGCGCTCACCTGCCCTGCCATGCACCAGGAAAAGGGTGCACAGACAAAGCAGCAGTCTGCTTGTGGATGGACACTGACAGTGTTTTCCCAACAGCTGGAACAGCAACCTGGGCAGCACCTTGTAGCCTCACTAAAGCCAGGAAGGTGCTGTGACACAACTGGTGGAGAAGCCAGGTGGGAATGTGCAGTGCCAGTCCCCCAGCACCAACAGCCAAATGCCACGAGCTGAGCTGAGCTGAGCTGAGCTGAGGAGGCACCTACGTGGCTCGAAGGGCAGTGAAGTCGTTGCTGTCATTAAGGAGCACTTTGCACTTCTCCAGAAGGTCGTTGGTCACACTGTCCCCAGGATGCACCTTTTCCAGCTTCTGGCAGAGGTTGCGGAGATCGTTGCAGATGGAGATGAACATGTTGAGGATGCGCCTGTCTGTGGAATTGTAACAGTGGTGGTCCTTGTAGCACTGCACCTGCACAGGGGGAAACGCAGAGGTCAGTGATGCAGTTAAACTGCATTGAACTTGTGCTGCAAAGCTGCTCAAGCTTAGTGAGGAGAAGCTGCTTTCTCTTGTGGCTCTCAGGTGTGAGCCCCATGGATATTTCCCTGTCATTCCTCATGGGGAAGGCTGCATTAAGGGATCTGTCCATCAGCACACTGAGCCTGCCTCACCCTCAGAGGTGCACGAGTGCCACAGCCAAACCCAGCTGAGTCAGTGTCGGGTGTCTCCTGCTCCCTCTGCCCCTGCCACAGCTGCCTGGGCAGAGCAGGCTGGGAAGTGAGGGCAGCCACCAAACTGGGGATGGTTTGGAGTGATGTGTTTGCATCATGCATCCTCTTTATTTGGTACATGGCTGCAAACTCAACCCATTTAACCCCAACTGCCCTGGCTAACCTGTTAGAGCAATGCTATTCCCTGCTGGCCCTGAGCAGTTGTGTTACTCAGAGTGATGGCATTGCATGAGGAAATGCCAAGTAGGTTCTCCAAAGAAATCAAAGGCTCTTCAAAATAGAAAACTCTGAGTGGCTGGTTAGCAGCCAGAGCTGGGCACCAACAGCTCCAGTGCTTTCCCCTTCTGTCTCCTGGTGGTCTAAATTATAGTTTTAAGTACACCATGCTGTAAAATCTCCAAGACTATTCACTTACCAGCCCAGAAAACCCCTTGCCCACTTGGGACTTCCAGCCCTCAATCTATCATCCTCCCTCTCTAACACAGCCATTATTTTTAATAAGCACTATAGAAAGATAGTACAGCAGTACCAATGCCAGGGGGAAGAGCCAGGCAGGCTGGTTCCTATGAGCTGAGGATTACAGATTCCATGTGTGGCTGGGGAAGGAGGCTTGGTGTGATTGTTTTCTTGTACCCTGTGTCTCTGGCTGTGCCTCAGCAGTGTTAAAGGAAACAACAAAGTGCTGCTCAGCCATGAGATTCCTTCTGAGATAACAGGAGGCATTCACACAGCTGCTTCTCTCCCCAGTTCTTCAGTTATACACAAACGGTACTGGAGAGCTTTTGTCCATCTTCCCTTAATTAAAACCATTTCATCTCTGAGCTGTTTCCAGGTTCAGGCCAGCCCCGTGTTCTCCCTGTTCTCACGGGCAGGGAGCACTTTGTGCTGAATTTTACCTGGAGTATAGATGACACAGGTTTGAACAAATCATGAGCTTCCTCCCTCGTGTGTTCCAGTGCTCTGATAAACGTGAACTGCTGCTGCTGGAAGAGCTTGTAGTTCTGCTCGATCTTTCTTAGAGTTTCCACTACCTCATCCATGTTGACTTATTTCTGGATCTGGGAGGGAAAAGGAGAGAAAGGAAGCTGCTTTTCAGAAATTCAGAAAATCAGAAATGCAATTCTATATCTCGCCTGAGTTTGAATTGTCTGCTCTTGGAAAACCGACGAAAATAAAAAGGACAAAGCAGGAAAAAGAGGAATATGTGGTGTCGAAGGCCTGCAGTCCCAGAGCCCCAAGCAGTAAGTCAAGGAGTTGGTAATGATGCTGCAACAAGAGGCAGAGAAGCCAGAGGGGAGCGCTGACAATCAGATGCCATAAACGCGAGCGGGTGTGTTGTAAAGATAATGCGGCAATGCATCAACCGCGCGGGCCCGGGGGGAGCCGGGGGCAGCCGGGGCTTCTCTTCCGGCTGTAAAACCCCGGCCCCAGCGGCTCCCACGCCCTCCCGTTAACCCCCGGGCGGCGGCGAACCTGCCCCTCCACTGGGACCGTGCGGACACATCAGAATCTCCCGGGGCAGCTTCGCCCGCAGCCCCGACCCTGCCTGACCCCCCAGCCCGGTGACCCCGCGCTGCGGGCGGGCCTGGCCGCCCCGCTCCCGCCCTGGCCGGCCCTGCGGCTCGTACCGGCCGGTGGGCGGGCGGTGGCGGTGTGACAGCTCCCCAGGTGGAACGGGGCTGTGCCGTGACCGGGCGGACGGCGTTCACTGAGGGTTCTCGGCTCCGCCGTTGCCGAGGCAACCGCGCCGCCGTGGCCGTGGCAACCGTCGCCGCTCGATGACGTCTCCCCGTTCTCCTTTGAAATAAACGAGGCGCTGGCCACGCCCCCGAGTGGAGCGAGGCCGTTTCCCGTCGCGCGGTGATGACGCCTCTTTAGCAACGCGTCCCGTTGCTACGGGCGGCCATGGCGGAGCTCGCTATGGAGGACCCGGCCCGGCCGTGGCCGCCGCCCGCGGGAGCCTGCGCGGAGGAGCGGGGGCTCTTCCAGCTCCTGCAGGTGATCCGGGACCCCCCGCCAGCCCCTCCGCGGCGGGCGGAGCTGGGGGCGACGCCTCGGTTCAGGCTCCTGTGTAATGTGATGGGCGGGTGTCCGTGTGTGAGGAGTTAGTCCTGTAAACAGAGGTTCTGTGGTCCAGCTAACCAAACTATTTCTATGGGGGTGAGGGAATTTTAGAGATAAGTCTAAATGTCAAAGATGTGTCCAATCCATAATGCCAGGTCTTTGCTGCTCTGCATCACATCCTTCAGACAGGCAGATTCTTCACCCTGCTGGCTGTGGCAGGAAGGGAATGTTCCGCAGAAAGAAGGCAGAGAAAATGTAAAATCCTATTTCAAGTAACTTCTCCAAGATTCATGTCGGAGAGATTAGAACCCGATGAGTCCTGAGTGTTCCCTGCTCCCACTGCAGTGCTGGCCCCAGGGAGCAGCTGCAGCTACAGCTCCTTCTGTGGGGATGGGAGGAGCAGAGTGGAAATCTCTGCAAGGGACAGCAAATGCATCTGTGGCAGGATGGCTGCAGAGCAGCTTTTCAGAAAGTGCACTCAGGATGGATCTCTAGTGTTCATTTCAGTGTGTTTAATCAGCCAGGTGGTTAAAGGTGGTGAGCAGATGGTGCAGGAGCTCTGAGCCATCCTTTAATACGGGTGTTTGCCTGGTGGCATCCATGGAGCTTTATTTTTCAAACATGGGTCTTCACACTTGCATTCTCTGTTCGAGCATTTTCTGTCCTGCAATTGTACAGTGTTTTTGTTACTAATGGAGGTCTGAGATGCCAAGTGCCTGACAGGTGGGGTTTGGGAAGTGGGTGTCTCCTTCTCGGATGTGATATGTCCATGACTCACGTTAGGCAGCAGGTGCTTGTTAGTGTAGGTTATCCACTCCCTCACAGTGTCTAAAACGATGGGGATGAGGCTCACCACTCCAGCATAACAATCTATTGCTTCCGCCAAGCTCAGATAGTTCACAACACCGTGGGGGTAGCTGTGGGACAGAGGGAAACAATTGGCAGAGGAGTCCCAGCAGTGCAACCCTGGGAGCCACCCTCAGACACCCCAGGGAAGAGCAGGATTGCACAGGCAGACAGCTCCCAAAAACAGAAAGGTATGGCTAGAATTGCACTTGGATATATGAGTCCTGCCAAGAAGCACCCTGGCACAGATCTGGAAGTCTTGGAGCAGACATAGAGACACTTGCCCTGCAGAAATGAGCTCTGTACAGAGGAGCAGCAGGAGGAAGGGCCAGGTCAGCTTCCTGAGCACTGCACGGACCTCAGGGCGCTCACCTGCCCTGCCATGCACCAGGAAAAGGGTGCACAGACAAAGCAGCAGTCTGCTTGTGGATGGACACTGACAGTGTTTTCCCAACAGCTGGAACAGCAACCTGGGCAGCACCTTGTAGCCTCACTAAAGCCAGGAAGGTGCTGTGACACAACTGGTGGAGAAGCCAGGTGGGAATGTGCAGTGCCAGTCCCCCAGCACCAACAGCCAAATGCCACGAGCTGAGCTGAGCTGAGCTGAGCTGAGCTGAGGAGGCACCTACGTGGCTCGAAGGGCAGTGAAGTCGTTGCTGTCATTAAGGAGCACTTTGCACTTCTCCAGAAGGTCGTTGGACACTCTGTCCCCAGGATGCACCTTTTCCAGCTTCTGGCAGAGGTTGCGGAGATCGTTGCAGATGGAGATGAACATGTTGAGGACATGCCTGTCTCTGGAATTGTAACAGTGGTGGTCCTTGTAGCACTGCACCTGCACAGGGAGAAAATAGCAGTGCTTGTAAATACAGCATAATGTTAGACATCATCTCTGTGAAAATATGGTGCAGTGTCTCTCACAATCCTCTCCATGACTTTGGGAAAAGCCCTTCTATTAGAAAGGCAGCCCTTGGACAAGACAACCACCTCATTCTGTGTCTGAATCCTGACAGCAGCCTGGATGTCTCTCTGCCTTGGCATCCACCTGGGTTTTGTGCCCAAGTTTTGCTTTCTCCAATCGACAATTCTGATTTTATTTTAGGTATTTTTCCCTCCTCTGTTACTAGGTAGTCTAAGTTATAGTTTTAAGTACAGCATGCTGTAAAATCTCCAAGACTATTCACTTACAAGCGCAGAAAACCCTTGCCCACTTGGGACTTCCAGCCCTCAATCTATCATCCTCCCTCTCTGACACAGCCATTATTTTTAATAAGTACTATAGAAAGATCCAGCAGTGCCAATACCAGGGGGAAGAGCCAGGCAGGCTGGTTCCTATGAGCTGAGGATTACAGATTCCATGTGTGGCTGGGGAAGGAGGCTTGGTGTGATTGTTTTCTTGTACTCTATGTTTTTGGCTGTGCCTCATCAATGTTAGACTATTTTGCTGAATAATTTGTACCTGGCTAATGGATGACACAGGTCTGACCACATCATTGGCTTCTACCCGGCTGAGTTTCAGTGCTCTGATAAATGTCAACTGCTGCTGCTGGAAGAGCTTGTAGTTCTGCTCGATCTTTCTTAGAGTTTCCACTACCTCATCCATGTTGACTTATTTCTGGATCTGGGAGTGAAAAGGACAGAAAGAAAGCTGCTTTTCAGAAATTATGCAACCTGAGTTGGAATTGGGTCGTTTAGTGGAAAACTTAAAAAAAAAAAAAAATTAAAAAAGGAAAAGGCAGAAAAAAGAGGAATGTGTTGTGTCGAAGGCCTGCAGTCCCAGAGCCCCAAGCAGTAAGTCAAGGAGTTGGTAATGATGCCGCAACAAGAGGCAGAGAAGCCAGAGGGGAGCGCTGACAATCAGATGCCATAAACCCGAGCGGGTGTGTTGTAAAGATAATGCGGCAATGCATCAACCGCGCGGGCCCGGGGGGAGCCGGGGGCAGCCGGGGCTTCTCTGCGGCTCGTACCGGCCGGTGGGCGGGCGGTGGCGGTGTGACAGCTCCCCAGGTGGAACGGGGCTGTGCCGTGACCGGGCGGACGGCGCTCACTGAGGGTTCTCGGCTCCGCCGTTGCCGAGGCAACCGCGCCGCCGTGGCCGTGGCAACCGTCGCCGCTCGATGACGTCTCCCCGTTCCCCGTTGAAATAAACGAGGCGCTGGCCACGCCCCCGAGTGGAGCGAGGCCGTTTCCCGTCGCGCGGTGATGACGCCTCCTAAGCAACGCGTCCCGTTGCTACGGGCGGCCATGGCGGAGCTCGCTATGGAGGACCCGGCCCGGCCGTGGCCGCCGCCCGCGGGAGCCTACGCGGAGGAGCGGGGGCTCTTCCAGCTCCTGCAGGTGATCCGGGACCCCCCGCCAGCCCCTCCGCGGCGCGGGGTGACCTGGCGGGGCTGGGGGAAGCGGGGAGAGGCCCCGGTTCAGGCTCCTGTGTAATGTGATCGGCGGGTGTCCGTGTGCGCGACGCGGCCGTGCGGTCCCTCCGTTAATTATTTTAATTAGCAGTTTCTGTGGCTCATACTTGTCGTTTGATTTGAGGAAGGAAGTGGCAGCCTGATAAGGATGGCGTCGGTGAACGGCGAGGCAGAACGAGGAGCAGGAGGACGGGGGGACAGTGAGAAATTGAGTGCGGGAAGAGGGCGGTGAAGGTTTGGCCGTGGCTGTCACCGCCTGCTGATCATTCCCCGCTTAAAACCCTTCCCCCCGCATTCCTGTCGTGGCTGTTCGGGATGATGTCAAAAATAAAGGGAGAAGAATGCTCTTGTGGCGTGGTTGTGATTTCGGTACATTGCAAGGCTGGTTTCCCTGCTTTAGAGAAGGGGTTTTGTTGTGGAAGTTCGGGGAAAGCCATTGTGTCGTGCATGGGGAGGTTTGTGTGAAGGACTAAATATCCTGGTGCATTTCTGATAGGAGAACTTGCTGGAGAGCCTTCCCCTGTGTGCTGCTCTTAACTCTGTTAAAGTCATTTTCACTCGCTCAGAGCTCACTGAAATGTACACGTTTGTTTCTTTTCTTATCCTTTTTTTGTGCTATCGTGTTTTCCCCTCTGTCTGCTATGACTAGTGCAGCATCATTTTTTTTTTTTTTATTAAATACTGTATTTTGCAAGCCACGAGGCATTGAATGCAGCTGCAAGGACTCATATTACATAAAATGTTTGTAGGATTTACTCAGGGTCGTGGTTTAGTGCTTCAGTTGTGTTGGAGCAAAATAACGACAAAAACACAGCTTGACATTGTTGTGCTAAAACATTTACAAAACCCCAAATGTATAAACTATGTGAGACCCAAAATATAAAACTCTCTCAAAGTGTTGCAGAGGAACTCATGTGAAATGAAATTGAGTTTAGCAGAATTGGATAAAATTAAAGGTTTGGGCAAGAAACAGTGCCAGTGTCAATCACTGTCAGCCTAAATGTTTTTGACTCATAATAAACCCAGATTTTCATAGGTTTGTTAGTTATAAAGGTGCTGCTAAGTGTAGTGCAAAATCCAGGTTCCTTAGTTTAAATAAATGTTGCTGGATAGTAATAATTTTTAAATGAACTTCCCATAAAAATAAAAAATACAAATTTCATCATTTATGCTCTGTGCTACCCAGACCTTGATGCATCCGAGCTTGCACGATCACCAGTTTATAAACAAAATTGAGTGTTTTAATTATTCTAATCAAGTGGATGAAGTAGAAAAGGAAAATAGGCCACTCTAATAAAAGACAATTAGTTGGTGAGGATATAAAATTTCATGGGCTAGATGGACTTTATGGAATTTACTTACACATATTAAAGTGTTATGACTGCTTTTGAGAAATGTCTCTTCCAGCGTGAGCATTTCTGCAGCTTGTCTAAATTGGAGCATTAGTTCTGTTTGATGTTTAGTTCTAATTACAGAACTCGTGGCTGTGTTGAAATGGTTTATTGTGAAATGTATGGATTTCTCAGAATTGTTCTTTTTTCTGCCTGTAAAACCCAAATCCTCCCTGAAACCAGTGCAGGATCCCCACTGCTACGGGTGGGAGCTGAAACAAGGGTTTAAAATGAAAATGGGCTCCAAAATAGACATTCAAGGCAAGGCTTTAAGCCTTTCTTTTCTTTTTTTTCTCCCCCACTTTCTCCCCTCTCCTTTTCATGCAGAATGCAAGGTACAGGTGTGAAATGTGCCATTTCTGTGGGTTGTGTTTTCCATAGCTCTTGTCCGTTCTGCACTCCTTTGGGCTAGTCAGCAATTTGTGGGAATGTGCTAGAGAAGGGTCATCTTGTCCTGCAGAGACACAAATTCAAGTTAACTCTGGTTTTCAAACTCCTTGTAATGTTTTTATGTCAGTGCTGCCTCAACCATTTTGGACCTCAGGCTGCTCAAGTCAAACCTCTCTGGTGTCTGTATGTATTGTAAATAAGCCGAAAAAAATGGGTTGGGGTTTTTTTGCTATCAGTTTTCTGACCATCTTCAGTTTTTCAGCATCTAAAACAGGTTCTGAAGTCTCAATTTTGTCTGTGAAAGTAAATAAATAAGCGTTTTTAAGCTGTTTAGGATCCTCATTGTAACATTGCTGTAAAAATGCAAGACATCACAACTGCAGAGCTGTGTTAAATTTTCCTCTTACTTTGTCCTATTTATTTCCAGAACATGCTTGAAGAGCTATTAATTCACAAGCCAGATGATCCCATTGAGTTCATGATAAACCACTTAAAGCAAAACAACGATGATGGTAAGTGAAAATGGAGACACCAGAAATAGTTCAATTCCTGATTTGTAAACAGCTGTTGGGAGCTGTGCTGCCGTTGGCAGGTGATGGATCAAACTTTTCAGGCTGAGTCCTGGGGAGGGGGGAAACAAAAAAAAAAAAAAAACAAACAAAAAAAAAAGATGATGAGCATTTTGGAATAGTTATAGGCAAGATGCTTTTAATTTCTTTTTTTAGTGGGTAATCTAATAAGAAATGCACTTTAACAGTTATAACAATGAAACCCTCTAAGGGAATAACAAAGAGTTCTGGTGTATCAATTATTAATGCCTTCTGTGCCCCATCTGATATTTCCTGTTGTCTTTAAGCTCGCTAATTACTCCTTTTGTCAGGTGTAAATTTGGGTTCCTATTCTACCTGGGCTGGCAGATTCTCTGCTTTTTGATTAGTTTGTTACTCACTGCTGTTAATGAGTTCCACAGCTCAGTGGCACCTCAGCTGAAGGAACAGTGAGTGTGTCTGCTCCTCTGTGTAACAAAACCTGGTAAATTGAATGGGAAGTCTGTATTGTGCACAATAAAAGCATGTACCCTCAATCAAATTATTTGATTTACAAACTGTTCACCCTTAGGCAGATTATATTTGGATATGCATAACTGAACTGTAATTTTTGTTCTGCGTGAGCTGTCAGGGAGAGCTGGTGTCATGGAGCTTTGATGTTTCTTTAAAACCAGAGTAAACCATTATGAAAGTTCTGCTGCAGCATCAATGAAATCATTATCACTGGAGGTGCTGTGAGCTCTTAGTGGTGCTGATCAGATGGATGTTGATTGAAATGCTGCTAAATATGTTAAAGGAAAAAAAAAAATCAAATCCTGCAAACTGTGCCCAGCCTTTTCTGGTGCAGGCAGCGTGAATAATCAATCTGGTTTGTAGACCCATGGAAAATATGTGGAAGAATTTCCTGCAGTTTGATAGAGTGCTGATAAAATTTCTTCACATTGGGCTAACATTTGTCCTGAAGCCCCACAGTATTATTTTAACAGAATTAGGCAGGTTTCCATCTCATGACTTCAGTACTTAGAGGCTAAAGATAGAACTATAGCAGTTGTTTGTTAAGGGGAAAATGCTGTCTGCTTTTGGTCTGGAAAACCCTGTTAAGGAAGGAGAGGAACTCCAATTAAAATTAAAGCCTAAATGTTGGGTTTAGAATAAATTACATGGAGAATAATGTAACAGAAATGTGTAGCAGAGTTGATTTTACTTTTTGATCATGGTGGAAGGTGCTGACTATTTAGAAGAAAAAAAAAACCTGATTAGAGCCATCAGTAAAGCAATGAATTTTCATGATCTTGCCTTGCCTCGACAGTTTTAGCCCTAGAGAAAATTTCAAACAGAGATGTGTGGAAAAGAATCTATCCCAGGTGTGAAGTTAGAAAACCTTTTAAATTAATAATAGGATCTAAAGTACTTTAAAAAATATAAACAAGTCTAATGGTGATTATAGCTTACAACTGCCTCGAAAATCTTGTAGGTCAAGTGTGTGGCAAAGTGTTTGTGCTTAGGGCTCTGTGCTATTGTTCTTTCATGTGTTCCTTCTAAAAACTTTCAAGGGCCACAGAAGGACTGATAATTCTTTCATATTCAAAGATGCAAGTTTTCTATACAGTATCTTGTTTTGTGCTAATGAAAAAGGCTTTCAGGGTCATTGGCATTTCTGTGAGTTCCTCCTTTACACTCAGACCTCTGAAGGAATGTAAAAAAATTCTGCAAGAATGTTCAGTATGTACCCTGTGCTTCTGCTCTTTGACAAAAGATTTCTCTTACCAATTAAGCAAATTTTCTTGTATTAGTATTAATTATAGAATCTTTTGGACTTAAATGGAACTCTGTGAGTCCAGCTGTTCTTTTGTGTTATTCCAAGATTCACTTTATTGTTGCTAAAATCATCGTTGAATGTTAAAACTTGCTTTGCTTGGACGAGTAAATCCCATGACGTCTCATCAAGACTAAATACAGAATTAAATATGATTTGTTACCCAAAAAAGGCATTTTCCAGAATTTCCTGACTTCATTGAGCTGCAGTATTAAATAGTGACTCTTTGTTGATTGGAGGGGTTAAACATTACACCCAGTGGTGTCCTGGTTGTGCCCCTGTGTCATATGTTTGGGGAGAACGCTTTAGAGGAGTCCTACAAGTGTGCAAATGAGTAAATCAGTGAATTACACTGCCCCATCTGCTGCCAGCCACTAAGCAGAGAGAAAACCAGATTTAGTACAAAGTGAGCATTTACAGTAGCCCTGGGCAATATTAAAGCATGAGATGGTGTATATAATGGTATGTTTCGTTTTTTATCAAACGTTTGTCCAAGAAAGCTGTGTATTAAAGCTTCAATACCTAAGGGCTTTCTTGTGAATTTTAAATCATGCTCCTAGTTAAACCTCAAAAGGATCTGTGGATGGAAAGGTTTTTTGATTTTCTTTGAAGTGGTTTGAAGAAGTTGATTAGTGTTGGCACCCAAGCACTCTTTTATGACGCTGTTTATAAATAATTCCTAAGTACCAGGCTGGAGTTTCAAGGTGTTAGATTTTAAAAAAACCCTAGGATTTAATCACATTACATTTGAAAGAAATTAGGTGATAAAAACAGCTGATGTATCCTTTTAAAGTATTTTTCTACATTGTGTACTAGTTCTGTTGCACTTGCAAGAACCAATAAGGGGGGAGTTGTTCTTAAACCTTCCAAGTCAGATAACTTTGTAAAGATGAATCTGTAATTTGGGTTTCATGTATGTTTAAAAATTGCACCTGCCCAATAACTGTTAAGTGCATGGAAGGCCTCATGAAAATACATTTCACATCCTTGCCTGTCTGTTACCATCAGACACGATCTCCCTTGGTTATGGAGAGCTGAGGAGGTTTTTGGGTGAGTGGATCCTTCCTCTGCTCTGACCTGTGTTACTCCCAGTAAATACTAACCAGTCCCTGCTGCACAGACTCTGATTTGGGGTTTTTTTTCCCCCTGTGGTATTGGGGGAATAAACATCAAAGCTGTTAATAAAAAATGGCCGTTCAAGGGATTGAAGCACAAGGTGTATTTATGGAAAAAGTTCCAAATACTTTCCTAAGAGGGAGTCCATTTTCTCTTGTTTATCTTGCCTCTAATTCATTCCCAGAGAAGCTCAGGGCAGTAATGCCTATTGTGTTGTGTGTGTGCATTGGATTAAGAATTCCTCAGAACTGGGATGCATTTTTTGCACCTTGCCCCCTCAGGGAAAGAAGGATGTGCAGCAAGAAACAGAAATGAGGAAAATTACTTTAAATGGTGACTAGAAAAATTGAAGGCAGCTGTCAAAAAGTGTAGTGAGGGAGTCCTTAGTTTTGCAGTATCTAAATCTCTGAAACCTGACACAATCTATTTAGGTGAAACTAAAAACTGAAATTTTTTTGGTCACAAAATGTGTTAGTTCTGAATCAATGTTCCAGGAATAAAAGTCAAACTCAGGTAAGAAAAGATTTGCATCTTATGGTTCACCCACTAAACTCTCCATGTGTTTAAATGGATTGAGATATTCATATCTCATATATCTCTCCAAGTGGCATAGTTAGAGTGTTAATCTCATTGACCATGGAGATTAAAGGAGGACCCAGCTGGCACTGATTTTCTGCTCTCCCTTTTTTCCCCAGTGGAGCCCAATCCCAAAATCTCCACTGAGGCAGCTTTCCAGCTGAAATAATTGTTTCATGGTGGCTACATTGGTATTAAGCAATATAAGAGTGGCAAACTGGTTGGGATTTTTGCTGTTCTGCATCTTGACATTTACATGTCCTTCTTCCATAGCTCCAAGAATTTGTGTCCTTGGTCCCCCTGCTTCTGGGAAAACTACAGTTGTGAGTACTTTACCCTCAGTGTTGTAGCACTTCCCTCTTACTTTCTACTGAGCTCAGCAGTTTGGAGAATTTTATTCTGGGAAAAGAATTTTGAGATTTATCCAAGTGATAGAGGAACACAAGACAAATTAAAGGGCTTCATTCCTGAGGGATACACCTGGGTATTACACTACAGGTTAAACAGATATTTTCAAGTGAGGTCTGTGAGAACTCACTCAGGTAGAGAAACTGCTGGAATGCAACAGAATTCTGCCTGCCTTGTTTTCCCAGCCTTTTAGCCTGAATTAGCCTGGGGGAAGTGAGGTAATTACACATTTGTGGTGTTCCCTTGCTGTGATTTGCTCCATTTGCATGGTCACTTGTCTCATGTCCACTGGCACTGCTTAAATGCAAAAGTCAAAGTTGCATTTGAACCTCAGAAACGGCAGGTGATGCTGGTGAGGGCATGGTAGGAAGAATGTTTCCTTCTTTAAATTCTGTGTTAAGATACAGGAGATGAAAAAACCATTATTCAAAGCTGGATACTCTTGAACATCTTCATAAGAAACTACTTAAAGTTGCTTATATACTTAAATGTCTGTATATTTAAATGTATGGCTAGGAAAGCTCTGTCTTTCTGCAGCCTTCTGAAAAAAATTGCTTCATTTTCTTTCCAACTTGTATTATTTCAACCTGTATTTTTTTTTTTTTCCTCCCTTCAGGCAATGTGGCTTTGTAAACATTTCAATGCCATACGTGTCTCTCAGGAGACTTTGTTATTCAAGGAAGTATTAATGCAGACAGAGGAAGCAAAGGCATATAAAGAAAGAAACCAGGTGTGTAAGAGAATATAATAACAGTTGTTCTCATGTCACAGAACAGGAATTATGTGGCATTCCCATGATTTCCACTGCTGAGTTGAGCAGATGAGAGTAAAGACTCTTCTCTCTGTGTTGTACAGTGGTGTGTCAGGACACAGAACAGGGGCAAAATAATGGAGGTCTTGAAAATATTAACCTTGAAACAAGCAGCAGAACTGGGAAAAATCCAGGAATGCACAATCCAGTTTAAAGAATGGTTGATTCTATTATTAAACACAGTGTCTTCTATCTGGGCATGTTTGATAATCTCGATAAAATAAGCATTAATCTCTGAGGTCTCCTTTGGTACAAAATGCTCTGGAAAATATGTACACAAAGAACTTTTTTTGATCTGACAGTGCTACTTAGTTGTGCATGCTTGATTTCTCTGTAGCATGACACAAATAACTTACTTGGTGCATTAACTCAAAAGGAGGATGACAATCCAGTCAGTTCCTGACAGCCCTGGAAGCTCTCAAGCTGAGGCAGGAGCAGCTGACTCAGATTGTTGAATTTTCCCCAGTTCTGTGTACCTGAGTTTCTCCAGTCAGATTTTTAAATCCATTCATTGTGGGCATCCTACTCGATGTTCAAAGGAGTTGGTCCAAAGAACATTTTTTTCCAGGTGTCATGACTCCCAGGATTAGTTGAACAGTAATGTAATTATTTGTCTTATTAGTAAAAATTGAGAGATTGGAGAAATGTGTTGAAAGGTTATCTTGAATACAGAGAAGAATCTATTCCTGCCTTTTTGGCTGATTCCTTTCTCCAATGTCAAGGCATTCCATGAGAAATAGAATGGAAGAATTCTGGGGTTTTGTGACTTTCTCCAATAATTCCACTGAGTTTGAGTTTCTATTTTGTCCCTTATCACCCATTTTCATAAAAAATCGAAGCAATTTCCTATCTGTGGGAATTCTACAGCCCTACTAAATCCAATTTAGAATAGGAACTGGCCAACAGATTTGTAGTTTACTGAGATGGCAGATGGTGTGATACACAGATTAGGGGTTTTTCCTTAGAAAAGTAGGCTAAAATAGGGTAGTGTTTATCAAAATGGAATAAAATATTGGATTAGCAAATGAAGTTTGGAGATGCCTCAAGTAACACACTTCGAGATCTGAGAGGAAAGAGTTCATTGAACTCCCTGAACTCACTGGCAAAAATGTTTGCATTTGGCTGGGGTAATATAGAATTATTCTTACTGAGAATATGTACTTTGAAATCTTAGTTCTAATTATTAAAGATTGTTTTGATAGGTTCATAAATTTATACTTGAAGGGGGGAGAATTTAAAACAAAAATTCCCTTTGGTTTAATTACTGTAATTATTAACATATTTCAGACTATACAGATGCACTTTCAAGGGTGTCCTTTTGGGCTTATTTGATTTAAAAAGATGGATGGTGTGGAAGATGAAAGTCAAAAATGTCAAGGCTAATCAGGTAGTGAGGAGGGCCCGCAGAGCAGAGGCTGCTGGTGGTTCAGCATTGTGCAGTTTGCCTTTGGGTTTGATTTTTAGACCCTAGGAGGAAGTTTTCACTAAATAATTTCGTTCTTTTATGTGAGTTTGTTTCTTTGAATGTAACTCCTTGGATTAGGAGGGAACTCCTGGGTTGCTCTAGGTTGGGATGTCAGTTCAGGAGAAGAACAAGAGCTGCTTGGTTTGGATATAACCAGGGTGTTAAAAAGTGCTAGTCCTGGCCAAAGCAATTTAATAAATGGAGAAGAGGAAAAGCAGGAGCTAAGGCTGTGGGTTTTGGAGAGTCTGCTGTGAAGATCATAAAGGCAATTTAATGTTGTTTCTCACATCTAAGGCTACTGTGGCTGCATTAACCCCAGAACCAGAGGTTGGGCAGCTTGAGGTCACTTGGCCAATGTCCTTGGGTCTGGGCAAATGCTGCAAAAATCCCTGCAAATGTTTGTTCACATATTTTACCTACTCATCTTTAGCCAAGCTTTCATCTCTTTTGTGTTCACACATTAAAGCATTTGGGTTTTCCTGGCACAGGAAGCCATGGAAGGCATATTTAAAATCCATGATCACTCTCTGAAGCTTCATTTTTCAAGTTGGACAAGCAATCATTCACCCACACATACCTGGCCACTTGCTAATGAGCACAGCTCAGGTAGTGAATTTTAAATATTGAGTGTTCAAAGCAAAATGTGATCGTTGTGCATGTAAAAATACTCCAAAAAGAAGTCAAGTATTTTTGAATATTCAGTAAATTGAAGAACCACAAGCTACCAATAAATATTCCATGAACAGAAAAAGAAGCTACATTTTTGGATAAATCATTGCAAATTATTCCCTCATCTCTAGTTATTATAATGTTAATAGAAAGCATCTTCAGGTTTTCCTATAGTGAAGTCTAATGATGAGCTATTGCATGTTTCACTTTTGCTGTTAACTGGATAAAATAAGAAGTTGAAACAACTGTGGTAATTGTGGGTTTGTGGGATGGGTGTGCTCTTAATGCTACACTAAATTGCAGTTAAGGTGTTTGCATAATACTTAATAACTGCTCCAGAGTTGTGTCACGTCCCTGTGCCTTTTAAAAAGAAATAAAATAGAAGAGAAAAAAAAAAAATCCAAGGCATCCTTAAACTATGCAGGGTCAGCATTCCAATCTGTTCCAGGGTAGGCCACACTGAAGGAACAAAAAGAAACTCTTCCAGTTTTGTGTATCCAAAAAAGACCAGCCTTTCGTGTGTATTTATCTGAACAAACTAAATCTAAACATTCATGATACTCAGGATCCTAAAGTAAATTTCTTCACCCTTGTTTGCTATTCTCTCCAAGGTGCCAGTTTGGAGAAGCCAGAATTTTTTAGCTGCAGCTGTTTTCAGAGCAAATACATCCAAAACTTCCAAGAAAAGTGGCTACTAAAAAAGCTCCCCTACAAAAAAAAAAAAAATGTGTGGGAATTTTATGGAAGGGGAATTGAAATATAACTCTGAGTAGACCAGGCATGGAAATTGAAGTATGATATTCCTGAAATAACATGGAATATTTACAATTAACCACAAGTGGGTACAGTTTTTCAGTAAACATGGAAATAATAATTAAACCAGCATGGATAAAAAAGTGCTCTGAACATGACCAAAATCCCACAGCAATGTTTCCTTTACCTGCACTGTGTTGGGACAGCTCTGTGGGTTAGGTGTGGTTTGGCTGCTATCAAATGTGTGTCACTGTCCATGACTGCAGATTTCTGGGAAGTGCAATCCCATCTCCCAGGCTCACAATATATTTATGTGTATTTATGTGTTTATGAGAGATAGCCTGATTTCTAGTGGAATAATTAAGCATTCTGCAAGCAGCCTATTGGAAATTATTTTGTAGGCCACTGCTCAGTGGGAGGAAAACTGCCCAGGAAATGAGACTGGAATTGAGCCCCAGAGAGCAGAAGGAGCTAAAACACTGAAATACTTAAATGTGTGTCCTTGATTGTTTTTGTGCAACAAGCCCCACTCCAAAGGCAGGAGCAAGAACACCAGTGCACGGAGAGAAGCGAGGATAAATTTGGTTTAAATTGGTTTGGCAAGGCTTAGCAGAGCAGCCCTGCAGCCTGTTTTGACATGACACATGAAAGGAGCAGCCAGGTCCTGGCTGTCCCTGCGAGCAGCGTGGTGCCCCTTTGGAAGGTGACAGGCTCTGGCAGCGAGGGGCTGCAGGAGGCTCTGACAAAGCACCCTGGGGACCCGCTGCCTCTCAACAAACGCTGCCATGTCCTCCCCTCCTTCTCTGCTACCTGCCTGAGCGGCGTCTCCTGCACGGCTGATGTGAGGAGAGGCACTGAGAGCTGGGGACAAAAGAGAGGAACAAAAGCAAACCCCGCCTGCCTGGGCCACCTGGGCTCTTCTGTGTGTTCTGGAGCATTTTCTCCAGCCTCCTTCAAAGTGGGACCGTTTCCAGCACTCCTTGTGAAATTGTTTCATCATCTAATAAAGAAGATTTTATGAAATCTTCCCACATCATCAGCCGCGGTTTTTTTCATTGTATGAGTTGACATTCAAAGGAGTTGCTCTAAAGAATATTTTTTCCAGGTGCCATGACTCTCAGGATCAGTTGATCAGTAATGTAATTAATTGTCTTATTAAAAGACAATTGTCTAATTATTAAAAGTTAGTGGTAATTAGATTGGAAAAATATGTAGATTGGAAAAATATGTTGAAAGGTTGTCTTGAATACAGAGGAACATCTGATTCCTGCCCTATGTGCCTCTCCAAGCCTATATAAATACTCCTTTTCAGGCTTATACCCTTCAGACTAGTTAGGAAAAAGACATGAGAACCCACAGTATATGGAACTAAAGGTTCAAGCTCACATTGTTAAGTGAGAGATAATTTATTTTAATTGGGAGGTAGAGAATCTGATTGCAGGTTGGGTTTTTTTCTGGTTTTTTTTTTCACACAATGAATAAGACAAGGCAATGTAGTGAAATGATTAATGGCTGTTGTGAGCTGCATGGACAGAAGTTTAGACTTTAAGTGGCTAACACAGAGTTTAACCAAGTTCAGCATAGAATGAAAGCCTAAATTAAGATAGTGAAGCAAATTCATACTAGAAGGGAAGGAGGGTATTGCTGATTTCTTGTCAGGAAATCAAATACAAGGGAAGAAATATTGAGGGGTGCTAATCTGTATAGGAACTTCATTCTTCTGTCACATAGCAAATACCTTTTTACAAAACATCTCTAGAGATGAACAAAATAGCAGTCACAGAACTAAACAGCACTTTGAAAGTACTGGCAGATGCAGTTTCCATCCCATTTCACGGTCCTGAGTTTAAAAATAAACGAAGTTCAACTATAAAATCTATTTTAAATAAACCTTTTGGATGATGAGAGTTACTTGAAGCTATGAAACCTCCTGAAAATCTTTATGTTGTTTGCTCAGAGTCTGAGGTTGTGTTTGTGTCACTGAGAGCTGGCAGGTCCCTGGTGCTGAGCCCTGTGTCACATGGAGCAGTCAGGGGTCAGATCCCCGTGGTTAAAAGGGTGTTTTATGGATGTGATGTTCTTCTGGATCCCTTTGCAGCTCTGATGCCCAGTGTGTGTGTCCGTGTGCAGAACTTGGCACTGCTTCCATGTCAGTGTGCAAAACCCTCATGGATATTCATGCTTTGTGCTCAGCTTCCCTTTAACACTGATTTTTGTGCCCTTATTAACTCTTTGTCATTAACTCATGTTAATGACCCGGGAACTCGCACGGAATTATTTATTTCTTTATTTCCAAGAAGACATCTCACTTCACCTTTAACCACAACGTGCCTGCATGGTAAAATTCCTTTTGAACTCAATTGTGAATATTCAGCCCTTTTTCTTTTTTTTTTTTTTTTTTTTTTTTTTTTTTTTTGTTCTTTCTTTAGAAAATTCCCAACGCGCTTTGGGCCAATCTGATCCAGGAACGTCTGTCAAACGTGGACTGCATCAAACAAGTAAGAATTGCTCCTCAGAGGGCTGCTGGATAAGCACTTACACAACTCGTGCCTGGTACTTAGCATTCCAAGTCCTGAGCAGAGCAGGGAATGGGGGCAAATCATCGGGGCTCCCGAGCCCGTTGCTTTCTTGAACATCAGCGGAGGGAGTTTGGAGCTTTATTAACAGGATAAAGGGGAGGATGAGAGTATGCATATGCTAATCTTCCAGCACAGAGATGATCAAAGGCTGAACAAGCAGAGCTTTGTTGATTGCCTGGGGCAACTGGCAGAGATGGAGTGGACAAAACAGATAAACAGAAAATAGATAGAAATCAATATTGTGAAGGTTTTGGCTCTTCATGAGGAAAGGCGAGGAAAAGAATCTTAATGTTGCTAATTTCAATTTTTATTTCTTGTTTTGTCTCTTTTTTCTTCCTGTGTGAAGAAACTCTGCACTTGAATATATTGTCTTCTGGGTAATAATTAATATGTTCACTCTTAGCTTACACAAAGAGGCAACTGAATAGGTTTAGTTGTGTTCAAATCTGTGGGATCCCATGTTTCTTGCTCCATGTTTCATCATCTGGGAGACTAAAACAATGATTTTTTTGATCCTTAGAAAGAAAAGGTAAAGGGATTTGCATCCTAAATGGTATCAACTTTTCTTCATAAAATACTGCAGATCTTACTCTATAACTGACTTATTAATGTTGAATTTGCAAAGTAGAATTAAACTTTTGTATTGCTATTCACTGTGCTTGAATTATATGAGTCTGTCTGGTTTTCCTTGAAGGTCTTTTTATCTTTTTAGCTGAGCTCTTTTACTTCATTTTAACTCATAGTTACTTAGCACTCCAGATTATATATCTGGTAGCACTTAATATATTTTTTTTATCTGTAATAAATCCAACAGGACCTTCAGTTGGCAGGAGAACCTGTTTTAAACCACACGTGGTATACTGTCTTGTTCATTTTTGTGGTATTTTTAGTTCTTTTGTTACAGGAGTTCTAATAACCTCTCAAAAATGCTCATTTTTTCACATAGGTCTCCTTTCCTGATTAAAAGAACATATGTTTTCAACACCTACTTTTTCCCAGTGTTTGTTAAACTGTGTTTTACTGTCAAACAAAATCCATCACTCTCCACAGCCTGCATCCACCTTATTTTCCACCTTTTTTTCCCCCTGTGCTTTCTATAATTGTTGGCATGACTTTAGTCCTCCTGTCAATAATGAGGGAAGCATCTCTCAGTGAGTTATTTTAAGGATTAGGTCATGTATGAATAAGGTGACAAGGTGGTTAAAATGCCAACAGCTGCACAGAGTCCTGCCTGTATTTTATGTTCCTGTTGTTATCACCAGCAGCACTGAATCAGTGCTGGGTGTCTTACAGAACCAGGGGGGAAAAACTCTTCATGAAGCTTCCCTGACATTCAGCAAGAATGGAGTGGATGTTATCAACCTGGCTGAGGTTTCAGCTGGTTTTAGGAAAAACACATGATTTGTTTTTCAAAGGTGTGATGGTTATTAAAAATCTTTACATTAATAGGTAGACACACTCAAAGTGACCACAAATTATTTTCTCCTTTGACAGGGGGTCTGTGCATTTTAAGTGTGATATTTTCTGTGTGTAACACAGAATTAATGCTGTAGGGTTTTTACACCACTGACCAGATTTATGCCATTTCTTTCAAAACATGAGTCAGCATGTTTTCACTGGAAATGTTCATAGATTAGGAGCAGCATGTTGGACCACAGTACCACCAGCTGTTTGTTTTATTTCTCCTTGTGGTGTCATTGGCTTGGTATTAATTGTACAGCTTTCATCCCACTGACAGTAGGAATACAGGATTTTTTGTGCCGTTGTTTTGACACTCACAGGTTTATAGATGTCACTGGCATTCTCTAAGGAGAACATTTTTATTGATCAACAGCTCTGCTGAGGCCCTGTGTTATGTGTTCTTCTAACACAAACGTAGCCAGGGCTGTGAGGGATCAGGTGGGGAGGTCTTGCAGCACACACAGAAAACTTATTGCAAACATTATGTTCCAGCCTGGCACTTGAGAGGCTGCTACAGAGAATTTTCATCTTGCAGGGTTAGCACAGCTTGGCTGCTTGGGCTGTGGAGGGAATTCATGGAGCTGGAGAAAGCCAGTGGAGAGAGATTGCTCAGGATGTGTTTGAGACAGAGAGCTGAGCCACCTTCCTTAGGAGCTTTGGAACCTAGGCTTAGGCCAGTGATTCACACAATCAGTGGCAGAATGACTTGAGATTGGTTTGGGGTTTTTTTTGTGGCTGCCCTTGAAAGGGAAAGCACAGAGAGCAATGGCTTTGTTTGGTTTTACCTTGATTGGTTCTGTTTGGTTTTACCTTGGTAGATAAATTTCTCTGTGAAATTCCATGCAAAGAAAGTGATGGTTGCAAAGATTTATCCAGGGACAGAATCTGCCCATTCATCACATTTTCTGTTTTCTGAGAAAAATGGAACTTTTAAAAACATCTTTGCACCTTACTCCACTGGCAGAACTAATGTAGGCCATAAGAGGTTCCTTTCTAATGGGAAGTTTGGCAAGGTTTGGGCTTTTCCCATCATCCATACTGCTCATGTTGGTGGACTGCAAGAGCTGGGTTGTTGGTATTTCTACTGCACTCCTCAGTCTGCCATGCTCTGAAAATCTCCAGGATTTTAGACCTGGCAAAGCTATTACTGATAATATTTTTGTATGTGTGTCATTTTCTGACCCCTTTCCTTATTTGGGAGTGAAAACCATGTAATACTTATTCAAAACCACTGAATAATAATGAGAAAAAACTATTGTGATTACTTGTTTTCCTAAAAAACAGCTGTAATGACCTTTGTGCTTCTAGCTGAGATTTTTTTTTATGTGCCACATAATTCAGCATTATTTCTTTCTGCTGTCTCTTTTTCTTTGTTCAAGGGCAGTGTTAATTTTGGATTTGGTAATAAATATATATATATATGAAGGATGTACAGGTCAAATAACAGGAGGGAACTTGAATATCCAAGTCATAATTGTGGTGAAGAATGTGAAACTCTGTAGGCTTGGTATCATAGCTGAGAGAAATGCCAGCAAAGTGGGGAGATTTACATTTGGGAATGACCTTGAGCATTTCCTTGTCACCAGATTGCTGAAGTCTGGAGAGGACAGTGATGGCTTTGAAAGTCCTTCCTTGCTGCTGATTTTTCAGTGTGTCCAAGGAGCAGCTCACCTGGCATGGAGGCAGCAGCACAATCTCTGTTCACAGGGCTCATGTGAGAAAGGAGGGAGGTTTGGAAGAGAAGGAGCAGTGACCACAGCATGCAGGCACCACGGAATTTCTCTCTTTTAGCCTTTGTCCCACCCTTGGTGTGATAAGGTGCAATCCATGCCTGGATAGAAGGTTACTGCTATCAAGAACCAAAAATAGATGGTTTCTTAAAGAAACAAATTTACCATGTGAAGTTACTAATTACACTTTAATGGCAGTCAGGAGGGCAAAAAAAGACCAGTGTTTGCATAAAGCATGATAGGCATATTTTAAGTCAGGTCTTGCTCTGCTGTGTCTTGCTTCCTCTTGCTCCATTCCCAAGCCACACTCTCTTTTCACTCTTCTTTTTTTTTTTTTTTTTCACTCTCCCCCTTTTTTTTTTTTTTTTTTTTTTTTTTATTTTATCTGTGACATCTGCTTGGAGCTTGTCCCTCCTGTGATACCACACTACTTGCAGCTGTTCAGACCTCCAGCTCCGAGCTGTGCATGGGGTGCCCTGAGCATACGGCCTTTTTGATGTGTGATAAAACAGAACCGAGCCACTGGGGGTATGGAGAGGGAATGCAGCAGAATATCAATAAACCTGTTCTGAACAAAGCTGCAGCTCTGTGCTGGAATAGACATTTCACTGAAGTGTCAAGTAGATGGATAATATATTCTAATTAGGGACTGACTGATACCCTGCAACTCAGAGACCTTTGGAAATCAGCTCCAAAATGCTCCCTGCTTTTGTACTCTGTGTTGATTTTGCATTTTAAATATATTTTCTGCAGGAAGCTATTTGTTGAGTTTTGTTTTCCTAAATAGCCAAAACTTTTTGCTATAAAATTGCTTATTGCCTGTTTTAAGGACCTTTGAAATTAGTATGTAAACCTCTTGAAGTTTGCTGAGGATTGTTAAAAGTATGGATTGTGGATTGTTATGGTATTGTGTTTACTGCCTGTTGCACATTCTGTGATTTGAGCCATAAGCAGTAGTGACTTCAGGTTTTGTGGGGTGGTTTGGGGGGCTTTTTTTTTCTTTTGTTTTGTTATAATTTCCAAAAAGGTTGCACTCAGAGTGGAGAAAATAAGCCAGATTTGTAGTCTGTGTAAATTGGCATCGATTTATTTGCCTCAGAATTCAGATGCCATTTCTCCCTAGAAGATCTGGGCCTATATGTATATATATATATATTTTATACACAATATATTCCAAACTGGAGCTGAAGTTCCTGGCATAGCACTACAAACATTGTGCAGCTTTGCCTTGTGCAAAGTCCCAAGGGATAAATTGATTTCTCAGCACCTGTGTGACCTTAGCCAGTGGTTCATTCTAATTTGGCAGAGCAAACACTGGGAGTGGCAAAAATGGCTTGCAGTTACTTGAGTCTTGTATTTTCTACATCTGTCAGCAGGATGACATGTTCCTGAAACCAGGCTAATTAAAGAATTTTAAATAGTCTGCTCTATTTTCTTGTGTAATTGGAATAGCCCATTGCCTCCCACAGAAGTCCTGGAGATAGATTTCCCTGAAATACTTGGAGAACCTTTGGACCCCACACTGACAGAGCACCAGATTTATATGGGAGATGATAATGATTGCCAGCTAATGCAATATTAAAATATCTCCTTTATTTCAGCACGAAGATGGCTCCCAGATTTCCTGCGGTATCACCAAGTTATTTGGAGGGGTGGGATATAACAGCAAGGACTGGTGTGCTCAGGCAACTAACAGATAAATTAGGGAGAGTTCAGGAGACTCAGGCTTGAGCCTGGGAAGTGGATTAGATTTCAAATACTGCATCAGACAAAAACTGAGTGAGGCTGCAGCTCTCCGCCGGTATTTCACACATCTCTAAATGTTTTTTTAAAGATGCTCAATCCAACACTTAGCTGGCTATAACAAGGACTTAAGGGAGCAAAAGGCTCTTTTTTCTTTTTGCTTTCTTTTGCTCTGTTGCTTCATTAGCTCTGGGAATGCTGGTTCCATTACTGTGAGTTTTCCTGTATAATTTAAGAAAATAATGAAAGCATGCATATTTTCCTCAGTATTCTTGGCATTAAATCTGTCTTTAGATTTGTTTAGCTCCTTTTTTTTATATATATATACACAGTGTGGGCTGGTATCCTTTTGAATATTTCAAAACTGTAGAAATTGTTTTGGGTTGTTTTTATTTGAGATAGAAGTTGGTTTGTTAGTATTTTTAAGATTGAAACATGAAAAAAAAAATCATTGCTACAATCCATAAGTTCTGTGTGGCAGTGGAATCAGTGCATGCATTTCACAAAAATATCAGTGCTCCATGTTTGCTTTCTTCTCTCACAAGCATCCATGAGAAATACTGTGCTGTGGAGGGATAAGAATGAGGTAATTTTTGTGTAGATTGCACTGAGATTTTGTATGAATTTTGTTGGTTTTTTTTTTCTCTTCCAAGATCAATAACTGTTTCATGTTTTTGTTCAATAGGGATGGATTTTGGAAGGCTTCCCTGAAAATCAGGAACAGGCATGGATACTGCAATCATCTGGCATTTTTCCTAGGCATGTTGGTAAGCAGTACAAACTGTGTGTGTGATTGCATCCAGGAGGAAAGACTAGAAGGGTTTGTCCCAAAAAATCCTCAATAAATTCAATACCAATGCTGGAAACAGAGTCACCAGACAGCAGAATATTTCAGTAGGGTTGGAAGCCTGAGGAAACCTGGGAAACTTTAAGCCCTGTCTTTCACACCCTTTCCTCCTTCCACGTCAGAGCTCTGTAATTCCAACAATTTCTACACCAAGTGCAGCTACAAGTAGCTTTGCTCCTGACTTCCATCTCTAAAAATCAGCTTTTATCCTCAGGCTAAGCCAGTTCCTCACGTGCTAAACACAAATTGATGCCTCTGTTGAATTAGGGAGTGTAAATTTCACCAAGTGAAGTGGAAACATGATGATTTTAAACCTGACCTTGCAGAGTGGGGGTGGATTCTGGCTGGTTTAGGGTGGAATGTTTTGCTGGCAAAGGGCTGCTAGAAAAGATTTTGCCATACAGGAGAAGCCACTTGTCCCAAATTATAGTTAAAGGACCTACTTAGAATATAAAAAATTACTGCAATTGTGTGGAATGCAGTGTGAAATGATAAGTGCAGACCGTGCCAGTGCACAGTGAACAGAATTTATCCAACTTGATGAATTGTCACTTTGGATTTGATTTGGATGATATTCAGCTGTTAATGAAGAACTCAGAATCACTGCAGCAGAGTTAGGCAAAAATGTTTAATGTCTAGTACTTGCATGTATTTTTAATATACCTAATAACATCTGAAGTTGAGTTTTGCTCACAATTATATCTGTGCCACCAAGACCTGAATGAGAATCTTAAAGCTCAGTCTGTCTAGTTAATCAAAAAGAAGATTGAGAGGAGAGGAGATTTACAGTGTGTGAGTACCTTAATAGGGAGAAAAGTGCCTGAAAAAGCCATTTAATACAGAGAAGAAAGTCATACAAAGAACTTGTTTGAAACCTGTAATCAAATGCCCTGGAAATAGTAATTAAATTACAGTGTTTAACTGCAAGGATGATTAGCCAAAAGCAACCCAGGGAACTGACAGATTCTTCCTCTTTTGATGCTTTCTAATCAAGTTTGAACACTCTTCTGTGAGATTATAAAAAAAAAAAATCAGTTTCACTGGTGTCACCACTGAAGTACCTGGCTGAAAAGTAATGGTTTGTGGTGTAGAAGAGAATCAGTCTCAAGTGCTCTGTGGGAACTTCTGTCTGAAGCTCCAGAGACAATTTTTTATTGCTGGTGGTGATGTTTTTTGGATAATGGGGACAGTTAGTGCCCATGGGTACTGGATTCATGGATATTTTATCCCGCTGTATTGTTTAGTAGGTGAAGCAAAATTCTGATTCAAAAATGAAGTAAAATATTTGCAGGGAGAATGCTGGGAAATGAGAACGAGACAAATGTGCTCGAGATAAATCCAGCCACCTTTAATATTAGGATACATCTAAACAGTTACAGGCAATAAAGCAAATAATTAACAAGAACTACACTTTTTAAAATTTTTTCTTCTTCTTTTTCCTTTTTGTTGCCTAGTTATGCTCTATGCCCCAGACACTGTGCTGATTGAGAGGAGTGGTGGGAAAAGGCTTGATCCCCTCACACAAGGTGCAGTATGTTTGTTCCTGACCTCCACTGCAGACTGGAGTGTTGCTTGGTCTCAGAAACCTTGCAGTACTACTGATGGGGTTAGAATTTAAATGGGATGCCTTTAAGAACTAGTAGGAATTTATGATTATAAATTTCAGCTGTTTGGAAATGGTATTTGTTGACATTGCATTATTTTCAGCTCCAGTGAAATGCAGGGAAATAAAAAGCTCAGTATTGAGCCTGCAAACTATGGCAGTACAGAATATTTAAAGGTTAGATCTGTCCATATGAGTTTCTAAGTTTGCTGTGCATCTCTGCTAGGTCCTGCTTTGTTTCTGAGGTGCAGAGATGTTTTTAGGATGTTTTAAATAAAATCATTTCCATTAGGTTAAATAAAATAATTTCTATTAAATAAAATAAACTGTCAAATGCACTCAGCTCTGTATTGTCTGTTGACTTTTATCATCATCCATCACGAGATAAAATCCTCACATTGCTCAATAAAAAAAATCAGGCTGGATGTTTTGAGGAGTGGAATTAAGAGGGACATTCTTAACTAGAGACCTGTTAAATCATGCTCTTAGTTCCTAACCGTGTTCCCTGTAGAGGTTTTCCACACAACCTTTGACTGGCCAAGTGACCCCCTGGTGCAGGAGAGGTTGGTGAAACCAGAAGATGTCTCTGAGCAGGAGGTGTCCAAGAAGCTGCTGGAATATCACAGAAACTTCCCAGAGATTTTCCACATCTACCAGAAAGTTCTGAAATCCATCAATGCAGACCAGCCCTCCGTGGATGTTCTCTCACAGGGTAAATATGTGCTTTGTGGCAAGTTGAGGAAGTCCTGTTTGAGGGGTAGCTCCTGGCTGTTAGAGTCACTTTGTAGGATTAGGCAGCACAGATGACTCCCAGCTGAGCTGTGCTCTCTCTAGAACAGCATTTGGGCTGCTCCTGGTAATTATTTTACTGGAGTAAGTGCAGATAACTGGAAATTCTTAGCTCACAGTCCTGCCAAGGAAGAGCTGACTCAGCAGAGCAAATGTCCCCATCATTTCTGCCAGTGCCTCTCCTCAAAGGGAGCCCTGTGGCTCAATTGTTCACCTCCCAAAGGACCAGGACCTTCCAAAGTCTGAGAACAGCAAGGAGGAGCAGTTCAAAGCTGGGAGCATCTCATTGTTTAAAAGCTGTTTGTGCTGGGAGCTTTCCTGTTCAACAATTCTTGTTTGCCTTTGCTTGACTGTAATGCAATCTGACTTTTAATGTTGATCCTTCTAGAAGAGAATAAGGAAACTGCCAGAAAGACCAATTGATGATGTACTTTGTAGCTGTCAGTCTGCAGATGATCTCTTATATCCCAGGAATTTTGCATCTCAAAAAGGTCTTTTTTTTTTTAATAACAAGTGCTGCACTTTTAAGATAAACAAGTAGGAAGTTTATATTCTGAATTTACACATTAATTACCTCTAAATTACTTAATTAAATTTAAAAGTTCATATCATCATTCATAAAGAATTCATGCCTTGAATTGTAAATAAAAATGTGAGTGCCTGAATATTAATTATTATTAATTAATAATGTAGTGAGATAAATTGAAAACTGGAATGAAAAAATCCTCTCTAGATCTTTTTTCTGCAGTGCATCAAGCAGCCAGATTTTTTTAAAAGAATAATTAGATGTGGAGACTGTCTAGGGGATCATTACTCCTAATTAACTTGGTTATTTACTGCAAATTAAGCATCATTTGTAAGCAGGGTGCTTTGCCTGTAATGTTTGTGCTTTTCAATACACTGGGTTGTGGAAAATGTTCAGAAGAACTGGAGCACTGCTCGGGTAGCTGATGCTGGGGGTTTAGGAAGCCATGCAGCAAACATTCTTTTCTGGTAGGATTTTCCACGGTTTTTTTTGTTTAGATTTTTATTGCCCCAGCTAGAGTTTTTTTAAAAAAAGAGAAATCTCTCATAAATACGAGCAGTGCTGTGGGTTGTTTCACAGAATTATGACATTTTGTGAACTGGAATGCAGTTGCTGCTGCCCTAGTGTGGGATGTGACACCCAGTTCAGCTGGGCAGTGCAGGATTGCAGCCCTGCAGGAACAATCCCCTGTGGCTGCAGTTTTAGTTTTCTCTGTTCTTCAGGGCTGCTGTGTAGAAACTGGAGTCTGCTGGAGGTGCTTCTTTATTAGAAAAGGTTTTCTAATCATACCAAAGCACCTAAGGGAGGGTTCTCTGAAAAATTGTTGGTACAGAGCAATGTGTTGACAATGGCACTTAAAATCCTGATCCTCAGGATGTTCCCCACCAATCCTTTAGTGCTTTTTAAATATAGCTTATGTCTCATACAAACAGTCATGTTTAAGCTTGTCCTATTCCTTAGCCTAAAATACTATTTTTTTAACACAAGGACTCTCTAATTTAGAGAGTCTTTTATTGGAACTGAAGATCTCACAAAAACTGAGAGAGCTGCAGTTTATCAGGGCTCACCTTTAGCTGCATCCACTGCAGTCCCAGAGGAATCAGAGCCTGTGCAGTTGTGTCCTTGCTGCTTTAGCCATGGCCAGCCATGGCAGGGGGGATCAGGGCCAGAAAGTTTAGCCTTGGCATTTGACTGATCCCTGGAAAACTTAACATGGCCTGAGCTGCTCCCTTCTCTGGTATTCTCAGCCATCAAATGGGCACAGCTGTGTCCAAATACAATCCAAATTTGTGACATCTTTTGGCTTCTTGGTGATCTCTCTTTTGGGATTGTAACAAAGTCCAGGTCTCTATAATGTGGCAGTGCTGATGATGCTTCACATGTCCCGTGGTCTTTCCAAACCTGCAGGTTGACCTGAAGGGCTATTTCCTGCTTAAAAGCAAAATTCAGGAGGATGATGTCCAGAAAATGAGTGGAATCGGGGAGAGAAGCTCAAATATTCTTTACAAGTTACACAAAAAGGATGGGTAAAAGAATAAAATATCCAGACTCAGTTCTGTGTTGTCAAGGCTGAGCAGTGTCATGACACACTGTGCTACAAGTCTGTAATATTGTAATTAGGAGCCTTAATCACACACAGCTGGATAAATGTCATTAATTTAACATCCCAAGTTTTTACACTTAAATATTTGTTCAGAAACTGCAGAAAGTATTAAATGTAATTACATCCCTCTATAATTTGCATGGTAAAATTGTAGCTATCAAGCAAAAATTACTTCTGCTAAAAACAACATGGTAAGAGAGCAATTATTAATTGAATCTGCTCTTTAAAATGGTTTGACAGGCACTGATGAAAGAAAGAGGAGTGTAATGATATTGAGATTTCTAAAATGCCTCTCAGAGTAAATTGCTGAAAGGACAGTTTTATCAGTGTCCTGATTTTGGGTGCAGAGTCTGGATGTTTCAGTGATAAAATAAACCATGATCAACATTACTTTTTTTTTTTTAAAGAAAAGAGTAGTTAATCAATATTTATTTTTTAAACAAGAAATGGGTTAAAACCTGTATTTTTTTGCCTTTCTCTCCTGTTCTAGTTGTTGCCTTTGTCCAAACCCGGCACCGCTCTGCTGCCCCTTTCACACCCCGGATTCTTTTTTTTGGCCCCCCAGGCAGTGGGAAGAGCCTGCAGGCAGAACTAATAGCTCAGAAATATGATGTTGTCAACAGTAAGTTCTCAGTAAATATGCACTTTGCTCAATTCCCCCTTTCTCTCTTTTTGATCATTTATCTTTTGCTAGCTGTCTTTCTTACTTGCTTATAAAATGTCTCACTTTGTCCATTGCTGTGGATGTCAAATTTTTGAGGGAAGTGAAAAGTATTTGAATGAAGAAGTGTAAACCAAGTATAGATGCCGTGACAAACCAGCTCTAAGGTTTTTTTTTAGTCATCATTTCATCATTTTTTTATACCTTTTACATCTGTATTTTTCTATTGTTAGACCCCTGTAGTGCTCTGAATTCTTCTGTGGATCAGTGGATCCTGAGTAACGTCTGCAGTTTCATCTGTCTGACCAAAATTGGGGCACTTTTAAAATCGAATTTACTCTGAACTTTAGTGAAGGCTCAGGTTCTGCACACCTCAAGTAATGTGTGAGAAAATGAAGGAATTAGTTGAAAGTGCCTCATCTTTCTTATGTAAAGGAAGTCCAAAAAATTCTGCATGAGACTTGTTCATGGTTAGCATTTAAATGTTAGAAAGTTCTGAATATAAAAGTGCAGCTTGGTGATAATAACATCAGTGCAATATTTTCCATGTTCTGTAGTGTCTCCTAACAGTGGAGTAGCCATAAATTATTTTAAACAAATGTAACTGTGAAATTTGCTGATTAGTCACATCATCTTATTAAGCAAAAGGCAGGTTTGATAGAATATTTCTGCTGTCAGTTATTGTGCCATTGCTGTATTTTAAAACATCATGTGAAAAACTAAATATTTGTAGGTTTATTCAAAGCTGTATTTTTATTAATGGTGTGATTGGCTTAAAGGAAAAAAATGCTTGAATGTATTAAAAATCATTTTGTTCTTGTCCTTTTGAATTTTTTTTCAACTTTTTTCTAAAACTACAGGTTTCATAGTGTTCCATCTAGGTCAAAATTTGCATTTTTTTTTTAAGTAACTACAATAAGAGAGAGAGTTGCAGCTCTTTTTATTAAAAATCATTACCAGTGCTTTTCCCATATGTTGAATTTTATTTTAAGTATTCTGTAACCCAAATATTAGAAGAATTAAGTGTTTAATAGAGAACTGGAAGACTATCATTTTTCAGAATAATATTCAGCATACACTTTATTTCTATTAGGCCATTGGGCTTGAAGCACAGACTCAAAAATTTAAATCTATATTTAAATAGTCTCATGAATTGGATTGAAATGTAGGTGTGTTCTTATTAGGTGTCTTAAACTGGGTTCTGTGCACTGAGTTTCTGTTATGTTTTTACACTATTTATTATCAATATGAATTTGCTTCTCCAGGACAAGTGGTGACTGTTCAAATTGTCCCTTAAATGTTGAATTTTATCAGCTTTGTCCCAGGATCACTGCTGGGGGGGCTCTCACTCCTGTTGGCCTGGCAGTGTGATTAACAGCAATAAAATGATTAAAGGGCTCCATCTTCTCCCATCAAAGTCACTTCCTGTTGCTGCTATTGATTCCTGGAAGAAAGGAATCAATTTAGGATTATTAATTGAATATTCTCCAGGGGGACCTATGGCTAATATTTACCAAATTAGTGTTATAACCAGGATTTCTGCTGCTGTGTGATCTCTCCATGTCTTGGTTCCCTCTCTCTAAACTCCCTCACCTGGGGCAGCCAGCGCTGTCCAAACCCAAACCAGGAATATTTCATGTACAGCTGGCCTGGCTCAAACCTGAAATCTGCATCTCCTGGTGTTCTGGGTGTTTGAAATCAATGATAATATTGCATTAGCACAGGTTTTTAAATGTAATCCTTACATGATCATTAAATGATCCAGGGAGGCCCTTCCTGAAGTGAGCATTATGCTGCACCTCCAGCAGCGTGGTTCAGATGCTGTTCAGCAGCTGGAACTTGATTCAGTAATTACAAGTTTATAAAAAGTGAAAGCCACTAGCAGTCCCTTGAGTTGTTATTTCAGAAATATATTTGATTAATATCATTCTCTCCATTTTTAATATGTTCTTTGCCAAATATATTCTTCTTTTTTTTTTTTCATTCCATATCCTCAGTCTCCTCGCTTTTCATTCTACTTGGCCAAAAAAAAAAAGAAAACAAAACCCTAACAACAAACTCAAAAAACATACAACTTTTATTTTATTCAGTGACCTTATTCCAGTATGCAGCTTCTGGGTTGTTTTGGTTTTTTTTTTCTTTTCTTTTCTTTGTTGCCTCCTTTTTAAAATTTAACCTTGTGTCTTTTTTGTTCTTCCTTCCTGTTAGTTTGCTGTGGGCAACTGCTAAAGGAAGCTGTTGCAGACAACACAAAACTTGGAGAACTCGTTAAGCCTTACATTGACAGTGGATGCCCAGGTAGGGCACATTGTTGTCTCATTACTTTGTAGTTACAAATTTGTAGCAAAAACCAAATTGTGAGTGAATTTTTGTTGGTCAGATTCTAATCAGAGTAGCCTGAAAGTCAATTAATTGTATTTATTGCATGGGATTTGCAGCACTGTGTTACAAAACTTGGATTTCTAAGGGTTTTTATATCCTCAAAACAGATATTCACTGTTCCAATGAAATTAAGATTTCTTGTGCACATTCTGAAATCTGAATTCCATGTTTTAATCTCTAAATCAAAATGAGAATTCTGATACCAGTTCAAACCTATTTTTAAAGCACACTATTAAACTGCTTTCAAAGCACAATAATATTGTGTTTCATTTTATATTTGAATGGTGACTTTTAGAATACCAGCATGGTTTACTTTAATATAAATATTTTAAACTTAAAATTTCTTTGTACTTCATTTCTATCAGCATTTTTGGTTATGGGAGGACTGCCACGACGAATGTTGAGTACACTTTGCTTTTGGAAGGTTCTGCAGGGATTGCAGATAAATCATAAATACTGAAAACTCCTGGGGGCAGCAGCTTAAACCTGTCTGCCTGTTACAGTTGTCCTGCTGCCTGTGTGTGGTGGGTATCAGAAATCAGAGAAAACCTGTAATTAAAGAGAAGAAATCGTGTTGCAGGAGGGTGGAAGAATGTTTATTTTGCCAAATTGCAACGGCCTGGAAGAGGAACTTTCAGTGCTGTTTCTGGCAACAGCCCAAATGGTTTCCAGTGGTACAAACACAAGGAGACAATAGTGCTGAAGATGGGGAAATCTCACTTAAGTTTCAGTATTAATGGAATTTTGAGCAAATCCCCCCTGAGCAAAGAGAAATCTTCATTGTCCTTTATTTTTAGCAAAGAAATGTATTTGGTAAGGTGAAAAGCTTGAAAATCTCTCTTGTTTTTTGCACAGTAGCTTAATTCTGGGGCTGAATTAGACAGCTCTGAAACACTAGCCTTGAAAATTAACTGAGGTTCCCTTGATACCAGACCCAGAGATGCAGGACTTTTATAAAGTTTTTTGGGGGTGCCATCCCTCTGTCAGGCACTTTATCAGGCCACAGGGTGATGGATTTTAACTCTGAACTTCATCTGCAGTGAATGGATTGAATTTATTCCTCGTGCAGTCACCCAGCTCAGTGCATTGACTGCTGGGAGCAGGAGCTGCTGTGGGAGCCATGGGGATGGAGAGCAGGGATCTCTGCAGCCTGGAAGAGAAAATCTGGCTCCTCTGGAATGGGCACAGAGATCTAGGAGAGGATTTTCTGTGTCAGAGATAGCCAGGATGGACATTGAAGTCAAAGGGAAGAGATCTCAGAGTGTGTTGTGCCGTGGGTCTGAAGTCTCCAGGTGTGAGAATAATTCCTCCCCGTGGAATTTGGGTGACCTGAATGTGGCTGGTTTTGAGTTTAACTCACACAGGGAGATCCTTTTAACTCTAGGCCTGTCTTTCATGGTATCCATTAATTTCAGATTCTTATGTGCATGCTGTAATTTCACTGCCTGCTTGTCTCTGTGGAGGGGAAGATTGTAAATACCTCACTCTCTAAATTTCAGTTATGGCTGAGATGGGAGTTTGGATGAGCTGTTTATTCAAAGATAGCTCCTTTAAGAGCTTCCTTTACTAAAATGTTCTTTGTGTGTTTTATAAACTTCATCTTAACCATTAAAGTTCCTTAAAGGAGATGCATTCCCAGTAGAGTAAAATAATTGCACAGATCATAATTTTTAGCCAGTCCTAAAAATATGCACATCCTTAGTCCAAGGGAGCTGCTTTCATTTCAGGAAAAGGAAATTGAAGTTGTAATTCCTTTCTTCCTCCAAATTAGAAATTATTTCAGATTTAGATTAATTTTTTTAATACAGCATGCACAGATAAAGCTGTACAACACTTCTGAATGTTAATAGGGATCATAACTATATTTCTGTGCATTATGCTAAAAATTCTCCCTTAGATTTGCTGGGATGCACATACATATATTTTATTTGGTGGGATACAGCACAAAATTAAAGGCTGAATAAAGATAAATATCATCCAGCAAAACCAGAAATAATAAGTTCTGTCATTTTGCTAATCCTCCTCTCCCAGGGATAACAAAGAATGAATTTACATTAGTAAACACTAACAAGAATTCATTACTGCCCTCACAAGAGGCTTGGAGAAAATGGAATAACACAGGGTACTGAAGAGGAAAGGTGGGCAAAGAATCTTTACATCTTTGCTCTCTTGCTGCAGCCCAGGTTAAAACAGGGGAAAGATTCTCCTGCCATGATTGACTGAGTGAGTTTCCAGAAAATCTCACTTGCAAAGACTCAGTGTAGCCAATAGCAGACAGTGGTGTAAATGGAAAAGCAATTAGAACTTCAATCTTTTCCTTACATTTCTGGTTGTAAAGAGGCTTAGCTGTTCCTGTGGGTGAGGAGTCATGCAAGTGACATTGGCACAGAACAGTGGAACCAAAGGCACACCAGGAAAAATGTTGTTCTCAAATCATTACTTGTCAAAACGAAAGCAGTGCCAGAAAATCTTGAGGACATGCCTCATATATTCTTAAAATGCTCCCCCAGGGGATTGATCTCAGTGTGTTTCCCTTCTTGTGGACACCACTGATTGCATACAATTAGTCATTTAAGATGTGCCAACAGGCCGTGTTGTGGTGCTGTAACAAGGCTCCAAGCCCAGCCTGTTCAAAGCTGACTCATTATTGAGTTATTGAGGCTGCCCACTGTCTGTGCTGCTCCAGTTCTGCTTGGCTAACCCAGATCTCTTCATGGCTTTAGGACTCATCAACATTCCTCGTGCTGTTTTTCCTCTACTGCTGCTTCATGTGTACACCATGCATTTCAGGAACAGCCCAGACAATTCTGTTGTTCCCCCCAAAAGGCAACCCAGTAATCCAATTTTCTGTATTTTCTAGTCTTTGCTGTCTCATAAAGACCTGGTTTTTTGTCAAAATTCTCAATTTTGTATATGGTGATTTATTCTACTAATGAAGGCAGCATAGATGTTTTTGAGCCCATTAATTTTTTAATTCCCAGGACATTCTAGTCTACAATAGGTGCACACTAGATATTGAAAAATGCATTTTTGGTGATAAATCCAGTAACCTGACAGCTTTCTGCCTGTCATAAACATAGAGTTGTGCTTTGGACAACCACTCTGAAATGCAGAGACTGTTCCTTTAGGATGTTGTAGCTTCACTGAGTACTGGGTAGTTATTATTAACTATACTCTGGGCAGAAAATTACCAACATTGGACCAATAAGACCATAAGACCAATCTTCTGGTCACCAACTCCAGTTAGATTAACTCTTGGTCAATAATGTAAATTCAGCACACACCATTTGCTTGGCTGGGAAGAAATGGAGTAAGAGGTGAGTGCAGTGGCCAGAACCCCCCCACAGGCAGCAAGACAAGTCCCATAAATTAATTTATTTGGTTTGATTCCTTCTGGAATATTCTGAGGAAGCAGTTCCAATGGACAGATGATCAGATGATGCCTGCTCAGAAAGGTCTTTCTTAGACCCCACAGGCCTAAAGGAGACCTTTAATCAGAATTCCTGCTCCAATTCTGTCCAGCCTGCTGGACATGTCTCACTGAAAACATGGGCAAACATTAATTAAAAGTTCCATCTGCATGATCTTTGTTCATCATCTTAAAGATGTCTGTGAGAATTTGATACCATGGGAGAACAAAAAAAAAATTGCAGAAAGAATTTTTGATTTCCCCACCTGAATGTCCCTGGTGCTTGCCCTTGAGGTGTTTGCATTGTATTAATGAAAGACAAGCAGAAGCATTTTGGGGGCATCACAAAAATAGGGAAGGCCATCAGTCAGTTGAAATCTGCATGTCACTGTGTCCAGTTTTTGTGGTGAATTTGCATGGAATGATCACTGCTAATTAATCTATCTGTTTGTGAGGCTGTAATAAATAGAGCCAAGAAAAGTAAGATGACACGAAGGCAGCATGAAGAAAAAAATAAAACACTCCCAAACCAGTAAGATTCACTTTTCAGCTGGGAGAACTGCTATTAGTTTGGGTAACTGGGTTTTTTCCCACCAAAATGAAGATTCAGGAGGTAAGAGAAGTGATTCATGGAACACAGATAACACTGCACTGTTTGCAGCCTGTTAGAGTTGAACACACACAACCTGTGTTGTTTTTTTTCCCTCTTCCTTTTTCTATTTTTTTTTTTAAGTTGTAGTATCTGAAGCTGTCCCCAATGGCAGTCTGCACGTAGGGGGTAAAATCTGGAATTCCCTAATTTCTCCTGTTTCCTAATGAAAACTATTACTTGTACAAATACAGATTTCCCCTTATTTTAAATTGCAGTGGTTTTAAAGGGGTACTTTTTTGGTGTAGCCTCTGAAAGTTGGGGTCCCCTGGTGATTGTGATCACAGCCTCACTGAAAACACTTTGCTCAGTTCGAGGAGGGTTGGTTTGGTTTTGTGTGGGTTTTTTTTTTTTCTTTTTTTTTTTTTTTTTGACATCAAATTAATATTCTCATCACTGAGCATGAAACACAGATTTGACAATAGAGCAGCTCCTCTTTGTTAAAAACTCGCCGAGAGTTTCAGAGTTGAAAGGCTGAGTAAATCTTGCTATCTGAGGGGGTAAGCTCAGTGTTATTTCTTGTTTTTTAAGAGTGCTGTACTGGCGAGCTGCAAGCTGTCTGAACATTGCACAGACCCTTTGGGAGCTCCATTGGTTTTCAGCAAGCCTTTGCATGCAGTGTGTTTGTACTGGCTGAAGACAGCGCATGGCTCTCTAAATAATTTACAAGTTGATTAATAGACTCACATGGGTATAATTAGAAGAGGGAGAGACAGCAGCTACAGTAACGGGTACAGTGCTTGGGGGAACTAGAGACTTTATTTTTTTTAAAGAAACTTTCTAGGGTGCTGGGCGTTTGAAGATAAGTTGGGAAGAGCTCAGTGCCTCTTCTCTTTTGAAGTGGAAATAGGACAGTTTGAATCCGTCGAGTTTAATTTTTCACAAGCTTTAGGGGCCCTGCAGTGCAACTCCCTTTTTATTATTGAAAAAAACTCTCCATTTTTCTTTCATTTTTCACACACATGCACACACACACACACACACACACACACGGAGTCCAAACAGGAGCTAATAAACAAATCGATTTTCTACTTTATTTTAAGTTAGTTTTACAGCAATTCTATAGCTCCCCTAAATGTGCACCTTGCTCACAAATAAACTGTGTAAAGTTACAGAGATATTTATGAATACACCACACTTTAATTTATGCATTTTTAAGAAACCTTCACCTCTGTTTGACAATGCTTTTGAAGTAGCTCCGTTTTTCAAGTCAAACTTTTGACTTTTCCTCTGGGACTGCTACAAAGGTTTTTTTATGGAAAATAGGTAGCAGTCTTTTTTCCTACTAGGAGAAAATTGGTGGTCAAGAGAACATAATAAAATTTAGGGGTTTTATTTTCTGTTTTAGGTGGCCATATTTTTATATGAGATGCAAGGTTGTAGAACAGAAAGTTTTAAATGCAGACATATAGGCAGAAGGTTGTCATTTCCTTCCCTGAGTTTTACTTTTACATGTGTTGAATTACTGCTAGATGATAAATCAGAATTCCTTTTTCCTTTATTTGAAAATCTAGAATGTATTTTTCTTTCTTCCACAATCCAGACTGGTGTATCTGCCTGGCAGATACTCAGAGCTGAAGTGAGCTTTACTCACTCCAGATATTTTAATTATTAAATTACTATTAAACTAAATTACTATTAACTATTAAAAGATATTTTTAAGGGCCATCCCACTTAGGAGTGAAAACAAAGCAACCAAAAAATCCACCCTAAAAAGCCAAACGTGGAAGCCAGACCAGGCAAAATAAATGTAATTTGATTAAAGACAGGAGTGCAGTTGTTTTCTGGAGCAATTCTGATAATCAGTCAGTTAATGGATATGGTTCTGCCCATATAAAATGTTTTTTCAATGATATTCACCATTCCTGCTGTTGCTGGAGGATCAATATTCCAATATTTGTGCCACAAACCCTCATGGATTTGAGGGAAGATGTGGCCCTTGGCCATTTGGGGCCTCGTGGTTGTCAGGGGCTTTTAAACAGCAAAGTACAATATAAATGTGAAGTATTAATCTTTTATATCCATATTGATCTTCACTGCTGACAGTCATTCTTTAAAATTTAGGGAAGTGGGAGCTCCTTTCTTTTCCTTGCAGCACTGTCTCTTCACCAAAGGGCTTCTCACTTCAATTCTGTGTGGTTTGGAGTTTGGGATGGAGATATCATAGGAGTTTTTATAATAAAATCAGAAGGAAAAGCACATTGCATGTTGTCAGCATCCCCTTTTTTTTTTTTTGAGTTTAAGATAAAAGTCTGTGTTTGGCTCTGTTTCACAGAGTGTAACACAAATAGAACCAGGCTGCTGTATGAAACAATCTGTCTTAATGACAAGGAAAACATGAAACAGCTTTTGTGCGTCCTTTTATATTTTTAAAGTGTCCCTTTCATGTGGCTGGGGGGTGTCAGGAGAAGGGGAGACCCAGGACTGGGCAGGATCCATCCCACTCTTGGGGTCTGGGGCACGTGCTGGCACCAGGCATCCCTGGCAGGGATGAGGAGCCCCTTCAGGAGCTCCCTCCCTTCTCATCCCGTGGGAAGCAGCATTCGGTATAGAAAGCCAAGACTTTTTTTTCACCATGTTTATCAGATCAATTTATTCCTTTTTTAAAATATTGTCACTGACAAGAAGGGTTTGTAGGTCAAGTTCTGCACTGTGTTCTTCAGCAGAAATAAGGAGGAAATAGGAACTTGGTTGATAATGGAAATGATGAGTCCAATGGGTCTGAAGTGTACTTGTTCTCTCTGTCCAACTGCAGCGTCTCTGCGGAAGCCGAAGCAGTAAAGAGAAATACAAATACATATTTTGTTACTGGTTTTAGAAACTTTCAGAGTAGACACATCCCTGTGAGATAGTTCAGAGCAGCTTTTGTCTCCCAGGCAGGTAAACTGAGGCAGGAAACCTCGTCCAGCCCGAGCCCTGCCACACCCAGGGGGTGTGGATGGGAACCCAGGTGTGTGGATCCCGACCTTGGAGCCAGCCCTGCATCATCCCGGGACTCCCTGGGAGCAAATTGGGCAAATCCGTGGAAAACAGCACAGAGACCATTCTTAGTGGGAAAAAAAAGCTTTTTGTTTGCATGAGGGATGTTCGGTTTGGACTGAATTTCCTTTGCTGCTACCAAGTAAAGTGGTGTCACTAAATGTGATCAGATGTGGATTCCTGAATCTCTCACTTGATGCCTGTGAGGAAACATTTCTGAAGGTCTTAATTTATCCTGTATCGTATGATTTATGATTATATACGACCGATAATTTGGGAATGTACTTGCTTTAGAAATAGTATCATTTCCTATTTTATAGCTAATTCCTATTTTAAATTACCAAAACCCTAAAAAAACAAAAATAAAACCGAGGAAAAACTGGTTCTAATACATGCCAACGAGCAAAAATATTTTAAAGGTGGAAATTAAATATTTTATCGCATTATTTGTTTCACTGTATTAAAAGAATTACTGCGGTTCTTACAGAATTCCTTCTCAGCAGTGTAAAACGAGCGAGTGGAGACGGGATTTGTGTAGGAACGGTCCCTTGGATGGATCACTGCCCGCGTTGTGTTCGCAGCGCTGCGAGCCCGCGGCGGTGCCGGTGTTTGCTGTCCGTTCTTCAAACCCGGTAAAACCGGAGATGCTTTCAGGGTTTCCGTGCCAGCGCGGCGCTCTCGGGAGGCCTGAGCAGCGTCCGGAGCGGGCGCGTTTTCCCCGAATTCCCAATTCCCGACATTTCGGCCGCGCCGCTGCCCGCGGGGCGGGACCGGCTGCGCTGCCCGGAGTGACCGCGGGGTGGCGACAGAGAACGGCCAACGGCGGCCGGGAGCGCGGGGACACCCGGGACACACCGGGACTGACCCGGGACACACCCGGGACACACCGGGACACACCCGGGACAGACCGGGACAGACCGGGACACACCGGGATAGACCCGGGACACACCGGGATAGACCCGGGACACACCGGGACACACCGGGACACACCGGGACACACCCGGGACACACCGGGACAGACCCGGGACACACCGGGACACACCGGGACACACCCGGGACACACCGGGACACACCCGGGACAAACCCGGGACACACCGGGACACACCGGGACACACCGGGACAGACCAGGGACACACCGGGACACACCCGGGACAAACCCGGGACACACCCGGGACAGACCGGGACACACCGGGACACACCCGGGACAGACCCGGGACACACCGGGACACACCGGGACAGACCCGGGAAACACCGGGACAGCGGGGCTGGGATAGACCGGGACAGACCGGGACAGCGGGGCTGAGACACCCGGGACAATGCCGGGGCCCTCCGGAACTGCAGGGCTGGAGCCCCCCGGGTGAACCCCGGGACCCTCCGGGACCCCGCCGGGTGTGGGGGCCGGAGCCCCCCGGAGGGACCGATCCCCTTCTCCCCTCTGCAGCCCGGCCAAACGCCGCGATTTGCTCCCGGTGCCGCTGCAGCGCGCTCGGCCGCGTGTTTATTATTTACACTCCGAGTGTTTATTATTTACAGTCCGAGTGTTTATTATTTACAGTCCGAATGTTTATTATTTACAGTCCGAATGTTTATTATTTACGGTCCGGGTGTTTATTTACGGTCTGCACTCAGACCTGCCCGTCCTCACCCACCGGCGGCTCGGAGGATTAGCCTAAATTATCGATCAGCCCACTCGATGGTAAATCACTGCTAAATCGTTCTCAAACACATTAAAAACCAATTTATACAATCTCAATCGATACCATCTCTGAGGACCTTAACGTGGGCAAGAAAACAGAGTAGAAAAAGCCAATTAGTCATTGTGAATCACCCAGAGTTTCTAGAGCTATAAAATAAGGAAATCTCATGCTTTGCTAAATTTGGGATTTCCTGGACAATTCAGGAAAGTAGCCTTTGGCAGTAGCTTATACTCAGGACAAGATGTTAACTGTCAACTACTGGGATCAAGCCTCAGGCATCTGAATTAGCTGTGAAAATCTTCAGACCTTGCTAAAAAAATATCTCTACAAGCAGGATAAAGCATAGATGGACAGTATTGTCAAAAGGACCTTTTAGAGCACAAAGCTGACAGAATTTGTATCTGCAAATGCATTTATGCTGTACTTAGAATCGAGGTTATATAGGTTTGGAGAAGTGAGTTGATACCATGGAAAAGTCTGTTTTAAAGGGAAATACATGGAGGAGGTATCAATTTAAATATGATAATTGTATAGCTTGGAGCACTGACAGCATTGAAGTTATTGGAGAATAGTGCCCTGTAATCTCTCAAGTGTTTTTCTCTTTCAGACTGTGCCTTTAATGTTCTGTAACTTTTGTGTGGAGCAGATGGTGTGATTTTGTAACTGATTGCCTGATTTTGTAACTGATTGCCTGATTTTGTAACTGATTGTCTGATCCTGGTTTCTGTTAGTCCTGCAGATCCATGGATTGGGGAAGAGCTAATAGGCCACACTCCTGTGAGCTTCGTGAGGATGTACTTCTCATGAGAAGTACCTGATACCTGAGAAAAACTTTGAAGCTCTGAGAAGTAAATTTATTTTTTAAATGTTCTGCCGGAAGGTGCTGACTTACCCTGGAGATTGAAAATCTCTGGGTGTCCACACAGCAGTTCCAGCATGAGCAGCAGCACTGTAAACCTTGTCCCCTGCCTGATCAAACCCCTGAAGTGATTAAATCACTTCTTAGATCCACAGCTGCCCATTCAGGGGCGTAGTCTTGATCATTAACGTGGTGAAACAGGCTGGGAGATAAAGGAGACACGGAGTGTGGGGTTTGTGTAGGCACAGATAAATTACATTTCCATCTGGAGCTGGCTGTGGTCTCGTTCTGCTGCTGTTCCATCCTGGGATCTGTGATCCTGGTCCACAGCTGTGTCTGATGCTCTCAGGATTCACTGCAGCTTTACTTCTGAGGGGTGAATTGGGCTCCTATGCCTTGATTTCTCTCCCTAATAGAGACGTGCTCCCACCTTGCCTAGTCTGGGTATCTCTTTGCAGCAGCACATTGTAATTTTTACAAGAAACTTATCTTTGGACTTCTCTAATGATAAAGTAAAATCTCTCTCGAGTCTCATTCCCCCAACTTTCAGAGCTGGAAACTCACACGAGCTTATGTTGAAAAGGAATTGATTATTCAAAGCTCTTGTGCTTCATAATCTCCTTAAAACATGTAGATTGACTGTCTCATCAGGAAAGCTCTATATTTTACTTTGCTATATGCCCATAGGGTTGTGTGCTTAAGGCCAGGAGACCTCTGGCTAGTTCCTCACAGGCTGTGTGCCCCTCCAATTACAGGTTATTAATTTGCTTTACATTCCAGAGACAGTTCCACATGAGTGAAAAGGAATTCTGTGCTGCAGAGTTCTTCATTACCTACTCTGTCTGTACTACAAAATAAGAATAATACTGATTTTTTTTTTTTTCTCTTTTTTTTTTTTTTTCTTCCCTTTCCCTCTGGTCTGTGGAAGATGTTTTACAGTTTTAATGCAGCTGTTTTAAGTGTGACTGTTGCTGTTCAAGGGCAGCTGATGTACTTTGTAATGCCACCAAGCAGCCAACAAGCTCTGTTCCCCCATTGTGTTGAAGTGATAGGTATGTTTGCTAATCAAGAGGAGAGCAGAGCTTGCTGTCTGACTTGTTTATGTTTTATTTCACACCATCAAGCTTTAGAGGGAGGCACAGAAAATATGTAAGCATCTATATTATTCAGTGATGTATATGTGTACATGGGTGCTGCTGACATCTTGCAGTCACTCCTGGCTGAAGGGAGAGAGGTGTCAGGTGTCCCCAGCATCCCTCAGAACACCCCAAACCTGGCATGTCATTAGATAAACTATTAATTAATCATCGCTGCATCTCGTTGTTTTTTCCCCCCTCGTGTGGTTGCTTCAGTTTTGTTCCAAAATAGTGACCACAGTGGAGGATTTTGATCATCAGGGCTCACAGAAAGCCTGTGGGAAATGCTCAGACCCAGGAGATGCCCCACGTTCCCGTCACAATTGCTTTTTAATTTCCTCGTGGGCTGCAGTGTTTCTCCTTCCCATATGAAGGATGGAAGCAATGTGGAAGTGGGGAATCTCCCAGGATCTGCTGGAAGCTCAAAAGCACAGGATATCCATCTTTCTGTGCCATTCCTGGCCCTTCCAGCCTCTGCCCTGTTCATGTGACAGGGATGTCAACTCTGGCAGAATCCTACTGCAGTTTCACTCGGGGGTTTGTAGGTTCTATCCCTTGCAAAACTGTTTTGAGCATTGTGAAATTAAAAAATAAAATCGTGTCACTTGGCATCTCTGTAAATCCATGTCAATGATTGCAGTAGGAGCTGTCATAAAATAAACACACGTGAAGAAAGTTCAATGCTGCAGCCAGAAATTCAGGACTATGGGAAAATTCCACTGGTCTTTGTATGGAATGCATTTTTGGGAAAGAGAATGTGGGTTTGTTTGTTTTTCTTTATTCCTGCTAGCATGTGTTGGGTTTGTATTAATTCTTGTAAGCTGGAGTGTGGGGAGAGATCTGCCCTGGAAAGAACACTGAAATTCTCCTGGTGTCCCTCCCGTGCCTGCCTGCAGCTCAGGTCTTGGATAGGGAAGAAGCATCCACTTGATAAAATTCCTTCCTGCTGCTGCACTATTGTTACTGTTAATTTTATGAGTCCCATTTTTAACAGAATACCCAGTTTTTGCATTGTCACTTTGCTCTTTGTCAAGTGTGTGGGTTTATTCCATTCTTTTTTTTCCCCTCCTTTCAGCAGATGGAGAATATTACTCTCTTTAACTTGTTCTTTCATAATGTGAAGTGGATATCCTCAATTAATACACTAATCTGTTTCCTAATTAATTCCCTGCGGTTTTCCTCTCCTTTTGCTGGTACACTGACTCCTGAGTGCAGTTCTGTAAACTCAGTAATTTGATTATTTAAAGGAGAAGCCATGAATTTCATGACAGAGGTGCAATTTTAAATTCCTGGAGCAAATGGATTCTATTATTGCAGTTTAAAACCTGCATGTTCCCGGGGTAGAACTGTGCACTGCTAATAATTCACTCTGCTAAAATCCAGGCAGATTGCTGTCAGCTTGTCCTGAAGAGAAGTGCAGTGCTAGAAATCTGACACATACACTCTCCTACAAGCACTTGTTGTTGTATTTTTGTATGCAGATGTGATGGCAGGGTGAGCATCAAAACATCAAGCTGCCATGAAGGGGATTTATGTAGCAATTTCTCTCTTGTTTCCAGTAGAACACCGGTGTTTCAGGCACATAAAGGGAAGGGGCTCTCCTTGCTGCTGGGGAATTGGTTTGGCTGCTGCTTTGGGAAGCAGCTCCAGGTGATTTTGCTGTCCTTTCTTTGGGGTTATTTGACACCGAGCCCAAGACATTACAATAGCCATTGGAAAAATCGATAGTCACTCTCATTGAACTTAATAATTTAATTCTGAACACATCCCCTCCTCCCAAAAAACACAAAAAACCCCCTAAGTATTTCCTTTATAAAGACTCTAGTGAAAATGTGCAGGATACCTCCTTACCACTAAATAGAATTTTAAAAGCTCCATAGTAGTTGTAATCCCCGTCAGTATCTTGCTGATGTTCTCTCTTGCCCTGAAGAAAAATAATAACAGTAGAGGAAAAAGATCTTTTAGCTCTAAAATTAGGGGTTCAACAATGCTGTAGTTAAGGTTGTTGAAATTAATTTTGAAAATTATTTTCAGTTATAAAATCTTCAAGCCTTTGGGTAAATTGGAGCAGTAGCACACATAGACTGTTGTGGCAGAACCATTATCACCTGCTGAGTTCAATCCAGAATTCTCAGAAATTCCTTTCCTGTCTTAGGATTTCTTTTCCACGACTCAGGTCGTCGTTTTTGCATTTTGATAAGATTGTGTCACACACCTCACTGTGACACCAGTCCAGTGTGGCTGGGAGGGAAAAGTACATTGCAAAATTACGTGGGCACCAGTTTTACCAAATCCTTTGCATTGGTCCTACAGTGAATCTGGGGATTCCATGACAATAAATATGCACAAGCCAACGATGCCCAATGCCAATAAATGGGAATAACTGTTTGGTTTGGTTCTAGAAGGACTTGTGAGCATCTCCCTCCACTGCAGACTCAGCACACAGAATAAATGTCACCTTTTTCCTGCTTTGCAGTGCCAGACAACCTCGTGCTGAAGCTGCTGACAGAACGCCTGAGTGCCCTGGACTGCCTGACCAATGGCTGGGTGCTCTCTGGCTTCCCCAGGGATGTCAAGCAGGGAGAGCAGCTGCAGAAAGCACAGATTAATCCCAACAGGTAAGGGAGAAATCCAGCCATCACAATTCTGTAGATAGGAAAAATCAGTTTGTGGAAAGGTACAGATCTTTACTGACATCCTTTATGTTACTGCATCTTCATTTTTGCTTCCTTAGTGAGGAAAGGGGTCCTGCTCCTGGAGAGTAGGAAATAGAGCCCTGGCCTGACAAATGCTCCAGATGGCCAAACTGTGGGAGAGAAAAGAGGTTTGTTGTTCTGGTTATTTGTTTGAGTTGCCTCTAAAACCAAACCATAAGAAATGGATTAAAGTTTAGATTATATGAGAAGATGTATTTTACTTGCAGCAGGAGGGGGGGGTCTACATCTTCTTTCTTCAGCATTGACATAATACCATGGAAATATATTGGTATTGCAAGGAGCTCATTATGAGACTTTTGGGTTTTGTGAAATAATTAAAAACAACATGAGAATTACATTTTATTTGAGCTATAATGAATTGTTCAGAAATGTAATATGAGAGACATCAGCATCCAAAGAGAACTGTTACGAGTGCCAAGCAAATAAAATAGAGTTACTTTTCACAGCTGGTCCAAAGATGGTGAGGATTTAAAGTGCTGGTGCACTCATCAAAGCTGAGAGGATTTTCCATTCCCTTCCCAGGCCTTCCTGGTTCTGTCCATCCCACTGGCTGGCACAGTGGCCATTCCAAAGGCAAACATTGGAAATTTGTGATCTTTCTACTTCCAAGGAAGATGTTCTTACCTAAAAAGTGATGATAGGAGAGGTGAATTACCCACATCAGTGTTTAATTTGGCAAAGTTACTCTTCCTGTGTGATTGCTCTGGATTCCCTCCTGTACAGGGGTAGGAGAAGGATGGAAAAGGTTGAGGTTGAGTTGGAGAGAGAATAGAGGGGAGTGCAGGGGGAGGGAGCTGCCAGTCATCCCTCGAGGTCTGTGGAAAAGGGAAGTGTGTGAAAGCAGCAGGAACTTTATTTATCCAAAGTAAGATGATGAGCATCTTAAACAGGAATCCATTGCATGAAAGAAAATGGAGAAAGAACCTCAAATCTTGTGCTGGACTCAGTTAAACGTAATTTCCCCCAGATTATTCTTCTTGTGCATTTAGAAGGAAGGTGCTGAATCCCTGAGCACCTCTGAGTCCCTGAGATCAGTGTGAATACTCGAGTGTGCCCTGCCTGCTCCTTCCCAGGATTGAGACCTCATCAAGGGAGGAAGAGCAACTCATTATAGAATGGGATGTGTGGAAATTCAGCACTGATCCATTTGCTCAGCCTCCCTTTGCTCTAAAGAGCTCTGCACATTCACATCTGAGTTTAGAATTTGGTCCCTGTTTTATCCAGGGGTTGAAGTGAGGGACAGAAATAGACATGGAGCTCCCTGATTGATCTCAGAGCTGATATTTTCCATGAAGCTGAAGTGGTGGGGATGTGAGGGAGAGAGGGTGATTATAAACAAAAGGACACATTGCAGCATAGGATAGCAGGGCAGTAATTCAGTTTCAGTTGTGATGCGAGTTATAAAACACTATCTGCAGAGGTGGTGTTTCTGACATCAGGAGAAAAACCTGATAGAATTATAGCCTTGAAATCAATCTGGGAATAGGATGCAGAAATCTATAAATCAGACACAGAACAATCTACAAAGTCTCATTTTTAGGAGGGCTCTGTTGATGAAATTAGATTAAAATAAATTTACATATATATCAAGTTTATTATTAAAATCTAGTCACATCAGTAAACAAAATTATTTGTGAAAGAGAATGTTACTCTGGTTTTTGAACTCAGAGTAGACCTCTTTGGCTGATCAGAACACAGAGTTATTGTCTGCTTGTCAAGTCACAAATCTATTCCTTAGAGCTAATAAATGGTTAGTGTTCAAATACTATGTTTTATCTGACTCCCACCTCATAAAGCTACCACACATAATACTAAATTATCCAGCATCGAGCAGGATCAGTCTCCTGACTCCTCCATCTTATAGAAAGAAAAACAAACCTAGTAATTGATGGTAGAAAAGAAGGAAAATAAAGTTATTTGAAAACAAACAAAATGGGCTATAAAGTTTGTTAAAATGTAATAATAAAAAAAACAAACCCTCGTACAGCATCAGCCACCGCATCCAAAGAACTGCTCGGGAACAAAAAGGAAAATAATTCAATTTCCACGGAAAAAGTGGGGGGTTTTCTTTAAATGAGGATTTGCAGTAGAGTGAGGGTTTGCTGCAAACGCTGTCTCCCCGGGAGCCCAGAGCTGCTCCCTGCGCTCCCCCCGGGCAGCAGCTCCTGCCCCAGTGCACAGGATCCCCCTGGCACTGACCTGGGGCAGCCTTTGGGCCACACAAGGAGCCTCTCAAAGACACCATTAACCCCTCAGTGCCCGACCTGAGCGCGAATCCACCGTCACTGGGTGGCTTCTGGAGCTCTGGCACAAAGGTGTGACTTCAGTTCCTCACCCAAATGGGTGGTTTAGCTTTTAAAATTAGTGCTTAAGCAACAAAAAGAAATGTATAGTGTGGCCGCGGAGGGTTCTACTGAAAACTCGGTGTAATATCCACCAAAGTATTTTTGTTTTATCCTTTTTGTTCTCTCTCAGAGTTAAAATAAAGTCATGTTGTGCATCTCTTCTTGTCACCTTCCGTTGGTTCCTGACCATTCCTCTGCTGGGCTCATGCCAATTTAATGCACTCAGAAATTTAAGGATTCCCTGAGCCAGAGGATCCTCTGGAAAACTTCGAATCTAACCCCTTTTCCTTGACTTTATTCTCTCTTTTTCAATGCTGTACTTTGGGCCACCAAATCATGTGGAAAGGAGTTTCACATTTTATTTGGTGTCATGTCAAAATACTTCATTATATTTTTCCAGGTGCATTTCTTCTCTTGAGAAACAGTTAAGACGTTCCCTGGCCATGTCTCCCAACACTCCTGATTTTCTAAGCCCCTTGTATTTGCCCTTCAGTCACCTCTTTCCCACGCAAAAGAACCTTGATCTGTTTATCCTTTTTTTTCCCCCTAGAAATAATTTCACTCTTTTGATCATTCTATTCTCTCCCCTCACTGGACATTCCAGCTTTTTTTTTTTTTTTTTTTTTTTTTTTTTGCTGATGTAGGACACCCAGAACTGCATTTGAGGGCACCACTGTGTACTGGAGGTGGATATAATAAACATTTTTATTTTCATCTGAACTCCATCACTCATAATTGCTGATATTCTATCAGATATTCCTGGGATAGATTTTAGAAGAACATCTTCTGTGTGTAGATTGTGGTCTAACGAGACTCTTGAGCTCAGGGTTCTGTGTTAAAGTTGGAGCCAGGTTTGTGTTGGAGCTCTCCTCATCAGTGCCAAAGGCTCTGCTGCTGCCTGTCCTGGGATTGCCCCTTCCCCTGCTCCATTATTTCCTTGGTTTTGTCCTTCTGATCTGAAATCCGGTGATTTCACTTTTCACTGTTGGTTAATTACATTACAAATAATACAAGTGAACACACAAAGCTGGGCAGGGGAGGGTTGAGCCAAAGGATTGACCTAACAATACATCCATAATATATTTCTAATGCTCATTTTTCCAAAATTCAAGTTGTTTCTTTCCCGGTAGAGAAAATAAACAGCAACAGCTTCTCCAGTGCAAGCTTTCCAGCAGGGTTTTATTTGGTCTTCAAAATGATGTGGCTCTGTTCCCAATTATGTCATCTTTTTACATAATATATTTAAAGCTTCTTTTTTTACCACGCTGCTGAGAACATGTATTCAAACAGTTTAGGATAATGAAGTTCTTAATTTCTAAGGTAGAACCTGTGAACATGTTGAAAAGGGAGAAATCAGAATGGGAAAAAAAAAGATTTTTTTTTTCCTTTTAAACTACTTGGTCTTTACATGGGGCTTTCATATTTCTGCAGCTGATCCCAATGTGGATTAGGGATAATAAACAGCCTATTAATGGAGGCCTGAACTAGGAAATGGAGTTTGAATCAGCAGCAAAATTCAATGGCTGGTGAAGGTTAATAACTCCATTACTATCAGCTCTATTTTTGAGCCGTTTGAAGAGCTGGGTGTTAGCCTTATCTTACTCCTCATTAATTGAGCTAATAGAACCCCAGTGACCCCACCATGCTGCCATTATCTGAGAGTTTACCAGACATGGACTGGAATACTTATCACTGAATATGTATTCCTCAGATTCATTTTTATATCAGAAATATTTTTGTTAAAGATCGGCTGCCTTCAGGCTCCTTTTTGCCTTTTCATTTCTTTACTGCCTTTTGTAACAGTTACTTATTTGGAAATTACATGTAAATGACTTAATTAAATCCCTATCAAGGAACAAGCTAAATCCCAAAATAGTTGCATCAAGGAAACATGATCGTGATTGAATTATTCTGATGTGGAAAAATCTTACAGAGCATTTTAAAAACTTTGACCTAATTTAAATGATGGATATTGTATATTTATAATAGATGTGGTTTTAGTTTATGGCATACAAAAATCTGATGAGTAGCAAAGAAGAAATGTTATAATTATATCTTATTGTCTGCTCATTTTCAGGCAAACAAAAAAATGGAGAAATGATGTGGTAATCAAGAGACTAAATCAGTGCAATAAAATTTGCCTCCAGAGAGACAGAGAAACTGTAGGAAAAGTCCAAGTGAACTATGTAGGATTTGGATTAATTTGTAAAATAGTAAAAATAATAGGCAGCACAATTCTCTGTTTCAATCATTCTGATTTTTTTCTCAGCTCACTCTTCCAGCCTTTCTCTGGCTGCTGCTTTAGTGACTCTTGTCTTCACTAACACTGATTGCCTTGGGTTTGTTTTCCCTTTGCATTTCAGAGCTCCCCTCTCTCTCTTCCTCCTCCATCACCCAAACAAACAGGCTTTTGGTGAAAACCGAGCGCCAGGGGGGATAAAGGAGCCGGACCTTGCAGAGCTCTGGGATGTGTTCCCGGAATAGAAACTTGCTGGGAATTGTGGTTTGGGCGAGGAATCCTGCTCTGTGTCCCCCAGCAGTGACACTGCCCCTCTTTACTGTGCTGGGTGCTCTGAGGGACCACAGCAGCCTGGCCAAGGGGCAGAATCACAGCCAAAACCCCAGGCTTTACTGGGCAAAATCAGCAAATCTTCCTCTCACCTCAGCCTTGTCTGCTTCATTCCGTGGGTGGGATTGGTTTAATGCAGTTTCTACTCGTGTAGCCTTTTCCAAGCTGCAGGGCTAACTCAGTGATTGTCTCTTGATGCAAGTGTTAGGGCACTTATCCTGCTCATTAACAAGATTGTAATTAAGTCATTTACCTTCGTTTCCTGATCTGCCTCCAGTGCAAAGGCACCACTGGGCAGGGAGTAATGGGGAAAATATATCCGGGATATATTTTAATATTTTAAATATTTTATATTTTATAAAATAAATCTCCTATTCCCTCACATGTCCCTCTGGCTGGAGGGCTCCGTTCAGCACTCCCAGGGTTTACATGTAGTGCAAAAACTCACCCTCATTCTTTTGTCCACACAAACCCAATGGAAGCAGCTCCTTGTTCAGATTTCTGAGCTTTAGCCATTGTTGGGGAATCTTTATTCTCCATTCTCCTCCTCCTGCTCAGACTGTGCTCTCTCTTCCCTCCTAACACTAATCTGAATAGAAGCTCTTGCTCTTAAATAATCCAATAGATAGAAAATTGGATGATTACAATAAAAAGATTATGTCACTTCTGCTGCACATTCTGCCTGACCTATATTGGTCCCATAAGAGCCTTTCTCTCCTGGGGAGAAGCATTAATATGCATCTTGAGCCAGCAATAACAAAACATCAAATGCAGTTTTAAAATCTTTCTATGGGCTTTCTGTAGGATGCTGCATTTGCTGTCACAAGCTGATTTTGCTCCAACAAGAATAGGAGGTATATTTGGCTTCAGTTGTGGGAGGCAGGGATTATTTTTAGAAGTTACCTCATCTCATACAAGCTCCTTTTGATGGCTGGAGTTTGTGTGGTGAAATCCTGGATGCAGCAATTAAGGAGTGCTCTGATCTCAGCAAGCTTCCAAAGTCTCCAGGAAGAGAAAGAAGAAAAGCTTCTACTTCTAAGTCAGTACTTTTATTTTTATTGTTATTTTTAAGGACTCAACACAACATGCACAACCCTTTCATTCCTTTTCCTGCTGAAAGGAGGGAGATTTTCCTGCAGTAACTATCTCTCACAAATGATGAAACACTAGGAAAACTGAAGAAACTTTCTATCCTGGTTGCCCTTATGTTGGAACTGTTTCTCTTGGAAGTTTCCACCACCAAGGCTGCCTTTCTGAACCCAGCACCAAACTGGAGAGGGAAAATTCTGAAAAGCATCAGAGTGTGGGCTAATTGTGATGTCCTTGGCACTGGTAGCAAATTTTAGACAAGACAAAGCAAGCCAGTCACGTCTCAGCCCAATGACAACCTCATGATACCAATGTCTACAAATCAGCAAAGGTTGTTCAGGGCATTCACCTAAACCACAACTTTGGTTTAAGGAATGAAGTGAAACAGCCAAGGAAATCAAAATGTTATCATTTACAGAGTAGCCAGGTCTAACCCCGTGCTTTTCCCCTCTGCCCTCTCTCTGCTGAAGATTTTATTCACACGTTTTGGAGCATCCCCAAAGGCTCACTGAGCTCTCCTTCGGGTGTCCCTGGCTGGCTCTGGGCTGGGATGCAGCAGGGCTGGGGGTGCAGGGGGTGCTGTGCCATTGCCTGAGGTGCTCCTGCAGCTCTTCTGGAGCCTCTGTGGCCCAGAGTCCCTCTGAACCAACAGTTCTGTGAGATGGGTGCATAGGAAAAGCTGTGGCTGCAGTCATGCACCATCAGTGCATTTCGTGGTGTGCAGTGCTGATTGGTCTCACAGGGTAAAATATGATGTGCTTTGTCAATTCTGACTATTTCCTCATGGTCATTTTCAAAATTTCACCTTAATTAACTCAGTAGTTAACACACAAATAAAATGCATACACATGCAAGGCTGGTTTTGTGGTGTTTTTGTAATGAAGATACTGGTTTTGAGATCTGCCTAGAACCAGAAAAACTTTTGAAAAATTAGTGAGGGAGGAAAACTTTAAACATGAAGGTATGGCAGCATTTTAATTTGATTAACCAAGGCATTTACTTTGCATTGGTTAGAGGACACTTGTAGATAAAACTGAGGAGAGTTTTTTGCATGTGTGAGAAGTGTAAATGAAGATATTTAGTGGCTGAAGAAGCACGAGAGGAAAGGAGGGCTGGCCAGTGTTGTCCAGCACCTCCCATCATGTCAGTATCTTTCTGATTATTTCAGTAGTGTGGTGGCTGAATTTGCCTGAATATTCTTCTGAATAAATGCAGTGAGACCACCCTTACATCTTGTACAGATTAAAGCTGAGTTTATCAACTCCACAATCACTGGAATTCAGAATTTCTGCGGTAAAAACATGGACAGGATTGTGCCAGCTGTGCTCTGATTTAGTGATCTTGTTGGATCTGGGACTAATCCCAGAGTAAGGCTTTGCTCAGAGCTCGTGTGGTAAAACTGGCCCACACAGAAAACCCCCAGCAGAACAGGAATTGTGCTGCTTTTGCTTGGAATCTCCAGGCTGAAGACCTGGGAAGACAAGTGCATCAGTCTGTAGCAAATATAATACAGTTTTGGTGATTAAAACTGACAAGTAATATTGCATATTGAATGGAGACTGCTTTGTCATTACCACGAGGATTAGAAAGTGTAATCTTCATTAAAACATCAGTGGATTTACTGCTGTTTGAATTGCAACAAGATATTTGCTCAGAATTTTCTAGTGAGTAAATTCAGTAAGTGCAGGGCAATTTAAGAGAGGGGAACTGAATCCTGCCATGGCTTATTCTGCAGGAAAGATGTGGGAATGATCCCTGATGTCTGACAGATGCACTGGATCCAATTCTATGGGCTTGGATCACCTGCAGTCACATAAATGTATTAATCACTATCACTTAAATTGGCCTCCTTTGGCTCAGGTGTAAGAGGTGACCCAGGGCTTTTATGCTTTGCAGGGATCATATTTTCCATCCCAAAATCCATTATGTTTGCAAAATTCCATGTTACAGAATGCTGTCCTTCGAAATAAATTTTATGAAACATTTTTATCAATTCCACGGAGGCTTTTGAACATTACCCTTTCCTAACAGGTTCTGTATCTCTTAGCTCAGTAGGGCACTGCCATGCTTCGATAAAAATAATTCTTGAAAAATTGTGGTCTATCAGTCTTTTGACATGAATGCTGATTAATATCCCACTGATATTCACTGAGTGAACAATCCTGTTCTGTTGAGAGGCTGACCAAAGGTCAAGGTACAGTAGGTTAAAAGAGTAATGGTTTCATTTAACCTTCTAGTAAAAGCTGCTACTTCTGGGAACATAATTTAAGCTGATTTGCAGGACAAGTCTATAGAAAAGGTTCCTCCTCACGTACTTGCAGTGAAATCAAAGGATTCATGTTGGCCATGAGTGTGCCCCAAAGTTAAACAGATACAAAATAAAGAACTGATGTGTTTTCTCTTTGAGTCCTGTGCACTCTTCAGTTTGACTTTTTCTCTTAAACACTTTGCAGCAAGACACTGAACTGTCGAAGCTAAGTAGTGATGGGTATGGAGAACTTGCCATATTTTTGTCAAGTTTTCTTTCTCCTTGTAAAAATCCAGTTTTCTCACAGAACTCTGTCTCCAGTTATACAATTCTAACCTCCACAGATGCACAGGTTTAACTGGCACAGGAACAAATCCTTAGCTTTCATCCCACCAGCCAAAATATAATTTAAATTTGGAAAGTTGTTGCCATTTTGGTTTTTGTTAGACATATTACTGCCAGTCCTGAATCCAGGTTTTTATTAACTTTCTGTGAATAAATTGCTGATGTGAATTTTGCTTTGTGATTATTAAAGAATTCAGTGTACTCCAGTTTTGTAATTAGAATCACAGAATCCTGAAGGTTGGAAAAGATCTTTAAAATCATCAAGTCTAATCTTCCACCCAGCACCACTGTGGTGTTCACCACTAAACCACGTCCTCAAGTGCCACATCCACACATTTTTGAGCACTTCCAGGGATGGTGACTCCACCACTGTTCCAATACCTGATCACCTCTTCCATGAATAATTTTTCCCTATCTAAACGTTCTTTGGCTCAACTTGAGACCATTTCCTCTGGTTCTTACAGCAAGTTGCTCAGAAAAATCTTTTGTGTGATCAAACACAGCCAACCCAGTGGTGGCAGGAGAAATGGTTGGACACAACGACCTGGGAAATGGAGGAATGAATTCAGTTCTTAAGGTCTTCTCTGTGGCTGCACATTTGCATCTCAAACCTGGGAATCTTGATCAGCACAACTTCCCAACTGCCCTGTGTGCAAGAGTTTGAGAGGAGCTTCCTTGGATTTATCGAGCATCACCTTGTTTCACTGCTAAGGGCAGGAGAGCTCCAGCATCAGGCTGGATATTTGGGTTTAGTTCCTAAGTTTCTCCTGATGGTGTCTTCCTTCACCCCACCCCTACCTGACCCTGCTCTGGATCTCAGCTGTTGTTTTACCTTGCTGATGTTTTGTCTATATTTGCTTTAACCAGATGCCCCTCTTTGCATGCAGCACTGGGACTCGTCCCCTCTCTCCTATCAACAATAATTAGCCTTGTAAGACTAATGGAAGAAATCGTGTCTAATTACCCTGTTGAAGGCCCAATTATGTTATTAACATTTGTGGGCTATAAGCTAATGATGAGGAGAGCCTCTCATTTGCATAGCATTAAGTTAATTGAGCTGGAAGCTATGGGGTGGATAGCAGTGATGAGAGCAGGATTCTGTTACAGAATGGATAATGATGACCAGAGCAGGACGATTCACCTGACAGGTTTATTAATTAACAGCTATCTGATTACCTCAAAGAAATGGCAAGTGGCAGTGCTTCTGAAGGAAGCTGCAGTATTTTTTTTAATGAAAGGTGCTCTATCACTGTGGATGTTCTGGGGTGATTTATGGTAATGGCAGTGTAAGCTCTTTCCTGGAAGCCAACACAAAAACCTGTTCTGGTTTCCTCCCTGCCCTTAAAAAACATTCTGCAAAGGGCTGGTATTTGTGAATATTCCTCCTTCTTACAAGGTGCACAAAGTCTGTGCTGCCGAGTTGGTGTGGTTGTCTGAACCGTGCATTTGGAAAATTCTTAATTGTTGGGTAACCTGGAAGCTTTGCCCTTGGAAGAACCAGAGGATTTGATTTTGTAAAAGGTGTTTTTCATTATGGTGTTAGGCAGGATTCTGTGTTATATTAGTGAGGAGATAATATAAACATTCAGCTTTTCACATTTTCCTGGTATGAGCAGGCTGCAAGTGGAGGTGAGTGCCCTTTCCTTCAGTTTATTTCTGGGTACAAACAGTTATGCATAGTGGTTGGGCCTTTTAAGGAACAAGAGTCTTCATTTAAAACAGCTCTAAAAAGAAAAAAATCATTTTTTCTTTTTTGTTAAATGTCAGATTCTGTCTGATTAATTCCAAACACATTGTAATTCACAACAGATTCAGAGAGAGTCTTGTTTGAACTAGAGTATCTTTTGGAGGAAAAATCACTCTGTTTAAAAGTTGCCTAATCAATCAATCCAAGAGTGAATAACTTCCTATGCAGTTACTCATTATTAGAATCCCACACCTCAGTTGTGAATGTATCTGAATGTCAAATATAGTTTTCAGTCAGCAGATCTTTTATATTTCCTTCATCTACTCTGAAGAGCCTATTATTAAATCCCGTGAGCTCCAGACCTTACCTAGTGACTGAAATCCTCAGTTCATCCTCAAAATACCTTTGACCAGACATGTCTGAGGAAAAAAGAGAACACTACAGGTTTTAACCTTTCAGATAATTACTTTTTATCCATTTAAGTGGCCTGATGATTAGTGTGTCAATAGTAATAGACTTGTAACGAGCAGAGACTTCTAGATAAAATGTATTCACTGTTATTTTCATAGAGTTATAAAATACCCTGAGCTGGAAGGGACCCACAAGGATTAGGGAGTCCAACTCCTGACCCTGCACAGACATCCCAAAAATCCCACATGTCCCTTGTCCAAATGCTCCTGGAGCTCTGGGGCTGTGCCCATTCCCTGGGGAGCCTGGTCAGTGCCCCACCACCCTCCAGGAGCAAAACCTTTTCCTAATTCCCACCTGAACCTCCCCTAGCACAGCTCCAGCCATTCCCAAGAATTTATATGCAAAAAAGTTTCCCTGTGTTCTGCACCTGGTGTTTGCTGGGCACCAAGGAGCTGAGAACATTGGACTGATGTTGGTAGAGAGCTCAGAATTTCAGGTTAGTTGCTACACAGAGACATTGACAAATCACCACAGGCACTTCTGGTCAACAGGAGAAGAGAAGAAAAATGAAAAATCAGAGGTGAAGGAAGAAACGTGTGGGAACAGCTCCTGATCTGAGCTGTTCAGTGGTCCTGGCTCAGAGCTGCCAGGAAGAGCAGATTCCAGGGGATTGAGGGTCGATTATTCCATGAATTCCATATATATATATTCCATTATTCCATGAGCTGATGTGGTCACCTGTGTGATGTGGAGCAAGTCAGAAGCATTTGTGTGACATTTCCTCCATCTCCTTCCAGCCTGTGATGGTTCAGAGCCTGTGCTTGAGTAGAAATCACTGGAGGAGGTTGTTCAGGACAAGCAGCACAATGAATAAAAGCCTTTAATGGAATTGAAACCCTCCATCCTCCTCGTCCTCATTAGCTTCCTGTAATCACCAGCCCACACAGTCAGTCTGGATAGAAATATCTTTACCATATAAATTAGATTTTCTGCAAGGTGTTCTGTGGTTCACCACAGTGCCTGGCTGTGTAAAATAGACAAACATAGATCCAATAGAGCAGGAATTATGTATTTAATTCAGAGTTCTGTATAGAGTGCTCATAAAAGCTTGATCATGATAGAGGGGCCAATAAACATTTGGGAACATAAATATTTCTGTAGGAAATGGCTTTGTGAAGCATTTAGTTGTTGAGTAATAAGAACAACAGAGAAAATCAGAATAACAGAAACCTCTAGGTACTGATCTGATGGGTTATATATGTTGCAATGATAATAATGTTGAGGGCGAATTTTTATGGGACCAATAGCAACAAATACATCGAGCCCTGCCAATTTACTAATGAATTCATTTTTCTTGTGCTTGCCCCACTTGCTATCCCTGCTGTTCAAAATTCAGCTTGAAACCTGAAAAGCAGTGGATGGCACCTCGGGGTGCTGAGCTGCTCCTCTGAGTTCGTGTGAGCTGAGTGTTTTGAGTCTTGGGCCGTTTCTGGATCATCCATTACTTGTGTATTTAGGCAGCAGTCCAGCCAGACAACACAGGGACATATATTTTAGGAAAGCACACATCAAAAAGTGTTTTAAATGGCCAAATTGTAGGACAAAACATTCTGGCAACACAGCTGGTGATGTCAGTCTGTGGGCTAGAAAATAAGAAGAGAATCTGTAGGAAAAATAAAAGCAACCTAGGAATGGCTAATCAGGTTAGAAAAGGATGTTTTGGCTGCAAGGATTTTTAGGGCTATAGGAAAAAAATTGAATAAGATTAAAAAATGTTTGTCCATCTTGTCTGACAGATGTAGGAGAAGATGGAATCGTTTGTTACTTCTCTGTTTTTCCTCTGAAAACAGCAGCAGCGATGAGCTGGCAGGCACAGTGAAATGCAGTTAGCAAAAGTAATGGGAGTTGAAAGTTTGACCTTTTGTGATGGAAATTTGATATGAAAAAAGGGTCTTTTGATAATTTCTCTATCCAATCAGATATGGGAGATGTCTTGATCCTGTTTCCTTATTTGCATGCTGACTGATCTCATTTGAAAACCCAATCATTCAGAAATATTGGGACGTCAACAGAAATGTTACAAACAAGAAGTTGTTTTATCTGAAAGGTCTGCAGGGTGTCATCTCTTGTTTTTCACTCCAGTGGCCTGATCTCTTCTTCATGATTCCATGTTTTTATTGGCAGGATAAGTTGAACATATTGAAATGCAAATAGCTCTTTCCACATTGAACCGAAATATAGGAGTTTTTTTCCCCGTATGATTGATTGTATCCAGGGCACTTCAAAAGACACAAAGAAAATACTTTCTGCAGTGCCTCTGATTCCTTGACATTGCCAACTTCTGACGTTTCCTGTTAGCAATCATTGGCACAGAGTGATTCCTGAGCCTGCTCTCACCTCTGCTTTTCTCCCATGCAATGCCCACAGTGCTGCTCACTGTTCCTGGGACGGTCTGAGCTCACGGTCTCCACAGTCAGGTTTTTTTTGTTATTAACCAGCGCTCTTTGTTGCTGTCCCAGGTGCTGAATGTCAGAAATGCAATCTAAAGGATTTTTCCAAACTGCAGATGTATTTAATCCTACAATGGGTAGTTCAAAGCCCCCTAAAATCACATGTAATGTGGAGAACTGTCCCCATGATTACCTGGAGAGTCAAATTTCACAGGCGAGGCACTGCCCACTTAGGTGAGTTTAGGATCAACTTTATCTCCCAGACAATTTAACCTTTTTATTTTCTAGAGCAGGCAATCCAATTTCCATTTTACTCAGCCTCCCAGTGGGTTGATGGCAAGTTTTTCCTGCTGTGTGACTGGTGTCATTATCCCTTATTTCAGTGCCTACCTGTTAAACTAAGCCAAAATTTTGCATCACTTAACCCAGAAACTGGGGACAAACTATCAATATATGGTAGTTCTGAATAAAGGGAATTATTTAAAATATTTTTTTGTATGCTTTGTAACATCAGTGTCAAGCTATATGAGAAATCTTTTTTCTTTAGTACCCCAAGTTTTTTTCCACCCAGACTGCTCTGAGCCTGCTAATCTGAATGCTGCCCTGGGAAATGAGATGTGCAGTTCCTTCTTTCTGGGGCCACTTAGGTTTGCTCTGCTTTTCAGAAAAAAAAAAAAGTAACTATTCACTGAATGTAGGTCTCTTGCCTCCCTGCTGAACACCTGCACTGGTTTGCAAAGACATCCTGATTTCTGGTGGAGGGCTCTCCATAGGGATTGCTTTCCAAACCCAAATCCTGGAGGGAGCAGGTGCAAGGAAAGGGATGAACCAGATTATAAACTTTACATAATAACTTACCCTGGACATTGCTGAGCTGGTCTTTGTACAGCACTTTGGAATGGAAAGCTCCAAATTAGACAGGTCAGGATTTACCACTGAGTCCCTCAGGTGGGTGACAAAACACCTTGCCAGGGGCACATGGAGGTCTGCAGCCTTCATCACTGAGCTAAAGAAATCCAATATTCACCCAGCTTGTTGTTTACTCAATAGATCCCAGGGTCTAACACAAAATAGTGCCTGTGTGAGGTGTTTATCTGATGGTTCCTAATTTCTTCTGCAGTACCTCTGGAATGGGCTGGGGATTTCACTGCTGGAAGAACGAGCCTGTTTTGACTGAGAAATAGCTTGACTGATAGGCCCCTTCAAATCCAGAGAATCTGTTTCATCAAACCCTGTGGCCTGTCAGCTGTGGGGGAGTGCTTTGTGGAACAGCAGGAATGGCAAATTCCCCCATTCCTTGTGCAACAAACTGGAGTTGTTGGGATGAGCAGCTCACACGACTGAGCAGCTCTCTGAATTAGACACCGAGCGTTCTCCCGGATGGGAAATCAACCTCCTTCATCTCCCGTGTGTTTTAGAATATCAAACCACCTAAGTCTAAACACGATGTGCTGTTCTTGATAACCACAGAAATCTAGCTCTCGCTTGCTGGATTTTTTTAATACACTTTCCTCTCCACCTTCCTTGTTCACTCCTCAGTATCAGAAAAACAAAAAGCAGCTCAGCACGCCAATATTTTCTCCACGGTGAAGTCAGCATAGAATATTAGTGTCCAAAAAGTTGTAAAACAAAAGACTATCATATGTTGCACCTTTTAATCATGTAATTGCTGAGTGACATTTAACTCTGAGGCTTTAAGTTACTCCTTTTCAGCCAGCCTTCTCCTCGTGCCCCTCTCGTCCCTCCCTCCTCCCAGAGCAACCTGCTTTTGCAGAGTAGTGCTTTAACTACACTGAAGTTTGGCTGGGCTTCTACATATTACAGCAGCAACACGAAAGCAAACAATTGAAGTATTTGAGAACAATGAAATATGTATGGCTATCTGTGACAGCCCTATAAAGCAGAGCAATTAGCCGCGTAATCCGAGAAAGCCAAAGCGCCCGGCAGCCCACGGTTCCCTATTAGTTAAATGCTTTTTGTACGTCCTCATCCCATCAAATCAACTAACACTTCCTTTAATTGGTTCATGAATTATACAGCTCGGCTGCATTATAATTTAATCACCAGTAAACATTCCTGGGGCCTGCTGTAAAGTGTATAGCGCTCATTAATTCCTTAATTTCAGCAGATGGAAGGGGAGATCGGATGAACGGTGGCAGTACAGAGCGCCTTGGGCAATGGAAGAAGGAAAAAAAGGTGGGGGGCCGTTTAGATTTTTTAAGGGCTGTCAGAAACTCAATCTGTGAGCTGTCAGCAGCCTGGACCCGCTCTCCCCCCCGCCTCCTCCTGCCTTCACCCCACCTACCGCTGCAAGTGACTGACGGATTCATATGGAGCCTTGTCAAGCCGTCTTTAAACATCAAGCCAGCGGGTAAACCAAGCCCAATGTAAATTAATTCTTGTCTTACGGGCCCCCCTTTCTCTGTCCCCATGAATATTTCATGGCGGGCAGCATAAATATTAATTCTAATAGCTCTGCACAGTGGTTATTATTTCTGTTTTATGACAAATATTCATAAAATATTCAGGACCCTTTTTTAGAACATTTACACACTTGATTGTGAAATTTTCCAGCTTCCTGGGGACACAGTAAACATATTGGGGTTCTCTTGATGGACTTTTTTCTCTCTTAATTAATACTACGCCACATTAATATTTAATCAGATTTAGTTTTCCTTTCCCCAGAAGTGAACCCTATTACATTTGAGGATTTATTTGACAGTATTTAAACAGGGAATTTTTATTCCCTATTATGAAATTGGTTTCCTTTGACACATATATAAAATGACACATCATAATCCATTCTTTTATTCCCTCCCCTTGCCCCCAAATCAGACACTTTTTCGGCGTCAGTTCTTTTATTTATTTTTACATACCAAATATCTTAGTAACGACAAAAGTTAGTGTTTAAATGTTGGGAGTGGGGGTTAAGCATCATTTACTCTAAATTTGATTCCCTTTATTTAGTAAGGAAGAAAAGGATAGGTTTCCTTGTTAGGAGCAGGAGGTGCTGGTGCCAAGCTGCAGACAGGTAGCAAAGGCATCAGTCCTGAGATGAGTTTGCTCGTGCTTAACCCTGGAGTTGTTGCTCCACTCCAGATTTGCTTTTGCAGGATCTAATTATTGCAGGGCAGGGTTGCAGGGATCTGAGGAAACACGCCTGCATTTGGGGGAGAGGGCTGGGGTTCCTGACCTCGGGCCTCTGGGGCTGCAGAGGCTGTGGATTACCCGAGAAGGGGTTTGATTAACCTTGTGCAGGGCAGAAATCGTGCCAGGCACACTTCTCTAAAGCACTGCTGGCTGCCATCTTATTCTGTGATTCATAAAGCACCGCTGGAATGAACTCCAGGGGGAATGCAAAGATGCTGGAATAACAGCTGAGAGTAAGGAGGAGGCAAAGAATAGAAATGAGGGGAGAAATGTAAAGCAGTTTTCATTGCAGGTATTAATGCATCCAAGCCACTTATTACACACAGGAAGAGTTAATGTTGCCTCCTCAAAAGAAGCTTTAAAAATGCATCGAAGCCCCTCCTATGAGCACATTTGCTCTCTCTGTGTGCCTTCCACTGTGCTCTGCAATGTTTGCACAGCCCCAAGTCCTGCACACCATGCAAGGGCTCTGGCTGCCCAAAGGCCTGGGGTTCCTTGCTGCTGTGAATCCATGGAGCTGTTTTTGCTTTATCCCAGCTCCAGACCCAGCCCATTGTTCTGTCACACAGGTACCAGTGCTGTCCCCCCTGTGTGAGCTGGTGTGGCACCTGCTGGGAGCCACCAGGCTGGTGGGGTGGGACACAGGAGGGACCCTGTCACCACGGCTGTCTGGGCTGGTGGAGCCCAGCTCCTCCAGGTGGGGGGTGGAAAACATCTCCCAGAGTCATAACTCTGCCCTGCTGGTGAGGGGAAGGAACATCTGCAGCCACGAAGGATTGTTGTTCATCTCACTCCCCTGGCCAGCAGCCACGTCCTGGGAATAGTGCCCCACTTAGCTGCCTTTTGTAGTCATTTGACAGAAATGCATCCATTTGAAAAGATCCAGGGTCTGGAAATAGCTTGTCATGCCATGAATCATTGTAAGAGCTCAATGAGCAAAACACTTGTGCTGATTAACCTGTGTTTTAGTGTTTATGCAGTGTATTTTCCCTTATGGTTGAAACCTAGAGGGTGAAATTACTTCCTAAAATAGCATTAAGCATCTTTCATCAGAAGATATCCCAGAGTTTGAAAGAAATCAGTGAATGAAACCTCCCAATAGCTCCTTCCATAAATAAGAGATAAGGATCATTTTATCCCTTGCAGAGGCATGCAGGAGGAGTATTTAGGGTAGGGAATAAACTGTGATTCATGTTGAGTCAGGGGTGCAGCCTCAGCTGAGCCTTTGTAGTCTGGTTAGCCATGGACAAAACACCTGGTGAGAGCTACCCTGAACAAGCCTTGGGAGAAGGTAGATGGGATCTGTGTAATCAGTTTTAGTTTTTAAGAAGGAGACTCGGGATGCAGAATGTAATTGTGGAAATAAAATGAGCTTGGCATCCTGTGTCTGGGCCATGGTGCTTGAGAAGAGCCTTAGCCAAGGTTTCAGGTTCGAGGTGTCTTTATTCCATAGGGAAGGGGATGTTCTTATGGGAATTGATTGACCCAAGTCAGTATCTTTGGCTGGAAATTCAACAAAGACAAAATGGTGGGGGTTTTATCTGGAATTGGGTACTTGGATTCAAGACTGAACCTCGCCATACATGTCAGGTTGGAGCACTAACTTGATTTGTCATATTGTTGTGATCACTCAGTGGTGCTGCCCAAGGAAAAGACCTTTTTGCAATGCTGACAATTTTTGTATCCTGACCAAAGCTGCCATCCTGCTCCTTTGTGCTTGTAAAATCCAGAAGTTTGTACAGCTTTGTGCAATTTTTGAAACTTTTAAAAGCTAATAATGTGGTCAGTCTTAACAATGAGAATCTTAGAATTTATCCAGATTCAGGACAGTTTTTAGAGATAGTTTTGTCCCTCTGCCAGTTCAGTCCATGATGCCCTTGAGGCTTTCCCGTGCATTTGTGAGAACTCTGTGATTTCCTTCCCCACCTGCTTTGGCTGCTTTGTGAACCAGAGGGAGGAGCTTGTGTTTGTGCCAGGATTGTACCTGTGCTGGCCTTTTAGGACCTACTGCATCCTTACACTTCAACCTCAGCTCTTCCTCAGCTTTATATTTCAATTACAAGACTTGTAGCCATTGCAGTGCCAGAGCAGAGTCCTGCAGGAGAGTTGTTTTCCATGGGGAATTGTGCCACAGCATCAGGAGCACTGTTGGTATCTCCACATGGACTAAGATGTTCCTGTGCCTCATAGAAGGCACAATTATTTGTAGCCTTGAATTCGATGTTTTCTATTTGTCTGCCTGGAAAAGGAGGTAACTTTGTGTCCTCTCCTCTCTCTTCCTTTCACTCTCTCCTTCCTGTTCTTTTTGCTCTGATTTAGCTGAGGGTTTGTCAAAGTTCTGCCAGCAAAGTTTGCTGTAACTTTGACATCACACAGGCATCTGATCTTCACTTTTTCTTTCTTTTTTTTTTTTTTTTATTTAAAGCAGACTGATGTGGTACGTTGTAAACTGCCAGGAGCACTTGCTAATTTAGTAGTTAATGACAGTCACAAAGAGTGTTTTTCTTGCCCCTGGAGAGGTTTTAGACACAGCTGGGGTAGATTTGCCACTATCAATTATGCACAATTTTAAACAAGAATTGGCCAGCAGGGGCCTCTTTTTTTTTGCAGAGTGCAGAGCGTGAAGAATGGGAGTATGGCAGCTGGTACCTGCCTGCGAGGGAGAAGATATATAGGAGTCAAGAAAATAAGGGAAAGATTAATAGCTTACTATTTTTAAAGTTGCAGTTTCAACTCAAAAGTTTAAAATCTGCATTAAAAGTGGCCCACTGTATTTTTGTTTTAATTTGAGCATCCGAATTTTGTTGCAAAGCTTGACCTGGCCCTGTTAGAGCCACAAGCAAGTCAGTAGTCTCTGTTTTTACAAGCCAGGTAGGGATCAGGATCCTGTCTCAGATATCCTGTTGTGTTGTCTTTACATCCTTAAACGAAAGCAAGGTATGAATTTGATTTCACTGAATAATCTAATTTCACAGACAATAGTTCTATAAAAAGGGCTTGGCTTTGGGCTCCACTCCACCAATGTCAATCAAGAGCAACTCCAAGTAGTGGGAAATGCCAAGGATGAGAATCCGACCTAAGTAAATAGCTCAGGTCTAGAACAGCCAACATCTGGATCCATCTAGGTCAGGCTCATGAAGCAGCTGTGCTTAAATGACAGAACCTGGCTCACAGGCAGAGCTTCAGCTCTCTGGAGATGTGAAGGCAGCTGGCAGGGCACTGGAGCCATCCTGGAAAGGGACTGTCCTTAGCAGGAGAATTCCTTGTTCCCTAGCACAGGATTCCAGGATTCAGGCACACATCACTTTCTTCTCTTACAGCAACACTCACAATTTTTCCCTTACAGGTGTTTGAAGCCAGTGTGGTTTTATCCAGAAAACAGGAAAACCACCACAAAATGAATTCTTGTGAGGACAGCACTGAGCACTGCCAGTTGTTAATAACTTGGATTAAGTGGGTTGGTTGCCATCTGGAACAAATGCAGCTCAAGATTAGTCAAATGCTGTTGTGTAGGTCACAAATCCTTCACTTATGGCGTGGTTGGGACACATTTTTCCAAAAATGCCATCCCACGATCAGGGGGAAATAACACCTCTGCCACCCCTGCTCTTCCCTCTCCTCCCCCCATTTGCCAGGGGAAGCATCAGGATGCCCTGGTGACCTCCAGGCTCTGAGATGACTCTGTCTGAATAGCCAGAAACCAGAAGTGGCTGGAATACTCCTCTGGAATGCCAGATGGCTGTAGGAAAGCAGCGTTATATTCCAGCTGTTAGGGCTGGAATGAATACATTTCATCACCATCCAAAGGCAGCAAGTTCTCATTTGACTGGGTACACAGTGAAGGTGTCATCATCATTATTAATTTGTTGGAATTTAATCACTCTAATGTATCTGGAAGCTGCACTAGATTAGATAAATGATGTCAAGTGCAGTGAGGAAGAGGCAGGATTCTGACACACGGATTTTTTGTGCCTCTTAACATTTGTGTTCACAGTTTTATCATCTATAAAAGCTGACAGGACTGGACCTTTTCCCACATATCCCTCTCGTGGGAGATGGAACAAAGGAGAGAGGCCAGAGCTGTGCTTAGGAATCTCTTGGTTTCACTCCGTGGGAATCAGGGGGACCTTTGTCCTCAGAGACCTCAGAGCCTGCACCAAGCTCTCCCCACAGTCTCCAGCTGGATGCCAGAGATTTTTGGTCGCCCACAGGTGGATTCTGACCCTGTGGCACAGGAGTGAGGATTCCTGGTGCCCCTCTGCCCAGCCCTCCCCTCTCCTTGCTGCTGAGTGACACCACTCCCCTGGTGCAGCTGAACCGGGAGCTCTGGCAGAGGAGCTGTGCTGGATGCTAATCCAGCAGGGTGATGTCGTGTACTTTGATACGAGGCTGTGTTTCCTCGCCTCCCTGTCTGCCGATTCTGATGACATCTGTTTCATATTTCCCCTCGATAGGAGTTGTGACACATTACAACATACAAAGCCTGGCTGATTCCTAAAGTGAGCTTTACAGAGGATGGATTTATGTGAGGAAACCATGCTGGCTGTGTGGAAGGGGCCAAGCTCTGCTTGGAGAGGAATCCACTACTTGCAGGGAGTTGTTCCAGTTCCTGCTGCATCAAGGCCATGGGTGCAACCCTCAATGTTACAAGGGTTTCCAAGAGAAATGCAATAAATGTGTTACCTGGGCAGGTGGAGGGTCAGCTTTGTTATGTGATCAGAGTCACAGAAGCCCGGGTGAGGGACAGAGGCCAAATGCTGCTCAGAAGTGCCTTGAGGAGCTGCAGGAGCTGTATCAGATAGCCAAGGCTAACACTTCCCAGGCTGCAGCTGTGTAAATAGGCTTTACTCATGTGAGTAAACCTCCTGGGGCTGTGTAATAGACTGTGTGGGGTATGTGTCTCCTTCAAAATGGTAATAAAGCTTTCTAATTGGAAGTATTTTAAGTCTAGACTGTAGTTCTGTCAGTGGTTTTCCCCTTCATCTTTTTTCCCCCTGCTTCTGAACGATTTTAAACTGACAGCCCTGGGGAGTGTTGTTTTCTCTTATCTGTGGAGATGTGTGGAGTGGCAGGGTGAGGCATCCCACCTTCCACTGGAAGGACCCTTGGATGGGGAGTTTGTGCTGCTGTACAGTGAATTCTGTGTGTGCTGTTACACAATGCACGTGGGGGGAAAAAAAATCCATATTAGCAGGGATGTCTGCACCCTCCCACATCTTCCCCCTACACTCCTCTTTAATGGTGACACCAGACTGGATAATAAGCAGCATCTTGTTTGGAAAAGAAGGGAGTCTCAGACAAGGCTTTCAGAGTTCATTTTGTTGGCAGCTTTTTAAGTAGAGTTTTTTAGGCTCTTCTGTTTCAAATACCATAATACTTTTTGTGTTCCTAACTATGAATTACGACAAGCTTTCTTGATATGCCAGGTTCTAATCCTTCAGTGGGTTTGTTTATCTCAGGATATAATAGGAAACCGTATCAATTATCTTGACTGTGTAAATGTTGTTTCCTCTCTACTAGAATATTCATCTTGAGACATATCATCAGATGTTACCTGTTCTGACAATCACGTTTTTGTGCCATTGTTGGGCAACAGAAACAAAGAAAAACAAAATGTTAAGAGTGTAAGGGATAAAAGAGTGTTGAAACTGTTGTTCTTTTCCTGTCTTTGGAATCTCCAAGATCTTGAATGTTTTATTCCTGGCTGTTATTTTGTTACCACAGTGTGAATAGAAGTCATTATCTGTAAACATTTGAAAAGAGAGATGATTTTCATAACTTTAAATCCTACAAAGGATTCTAGTAATCTGCTATGTGCATGCCAAGGTAAAGCTCAGCCTTTCATCTGGTCTGATCCCACCCAGTCAGTGAAAAATGTTCCTTTGGTGAATGTCTAAACCACGCAGTATCTCCTGTGAGAAGCAGACAAAAATGAAAACAGGAAGCCTGGCCTTGAAGGCAGCAGCAGGAGAAGGTGTGTTGTAAAGAAAGGTGTATTTACAGCCTTCAGGTTGTGCTTCACTGGGAAAAATTAGGTTCAAAGGAAGCCTTATTTTTCCTTTTGTTCTGAGCTAATTGTTAAATGTGATCTTTGTGCAGATCTGCTCTAGTCTCCAATAGCTGGGGGAAAGGGGATTCATGTCTGCTCACGCTCAGCAGTTTGTCAAGAATTTTCTGCTGAGGAGCTTTTGAACACGAATATAAAGTTAACAGGACCAGTATAATGAACCAAAAAGACAAGGAATCAATGTGAGATGGGCACAGCAGTTTATATGCAGCAGTGGGATGTGTCTGGGTGCATGTGGGGCGTGTTGTTTTCTGGTTCTGCATCCTTCATCCCCCTAAGGGTGTTTGTGTCATGAATTGGGTGGGCAAGTCCTGCTGCAGCCCCCAGTGAAAAGCTGCTGCTGGTGTGGGACCCAGCCCAGTGACACTCTGGGGCTGCCCCTCTCAGATGCTGAGCAACTCTCACTCGTCCGCACTCAGTGGGAATTGCAGATTCTGATCTTCAAATGAAGCATTCAGCGTTAATCTTTCCTTTCAGCCGTGTCACCAGCAGGGCCCAGCCGTGCTGAGCTGCTCCCTGTGCCCTGGCAGTGCTGCTGGAAGGGACAGGGAATTGTCAGCAGCATCGTGGGGCTTGTGTTCCCTCTTACCACTCATCCTGCCTTGAAGGATGCAGGGCAGGAGTGGGAGAGCAGGGGACTCACTCTGGGGGGAGACAAGGGCAAAAAGAGTGGAAGTGGACTGAAACAGCAAGAGGAAAATCCCTCTCATGGGCACTGGAGAAATGCATAATTCTGGCAGACAAGCTCTTTCTCTGTCCTTGACAGGAAGAGCAGAGGTGCTTTATTTACCTCCTGTCACTGTGATTCTGTTTGCTGCTTGGACTGGGAAGTGGCTCTGGAGAAGTTCAGAGGGAAGTGCTGGGTGGTGAGAGGGCTGGGACAGACACAGAGAGCTGCAATTCCCCCACCCTGAGCTGTGCACACACAGCCCCTGTGCCAGAGAGCTCCTGCCCTGCTGAGCCTGCAGAGCAAACAAACCACGAGCAGAAATGCTGTGCTCGTGTTTGTGACAGCACAGCTTTGGGGGGACTGTCACTGCCACGACTGCTCCTTGTTTGGTGAGGATTAACTCGCACTCTGAAGGTCACAAGTGATGTTCTCAGGGCGTTAATGCACTTAATTGTTGTGTTCTCACAGGGTGTTCTTCTTTAATCTCCCCTACGAGTCCATCATGGAGCGCCTGTCCCAGCGGAGAACTGATCCTGTCACTGGGGAGAGGTGAGCACTCCTGGCTCGTGTGTAACATTTTCCTCACTGCCAGGGAGATGAAAGCACCAAATAGGCTCCTTAGAAATCTAAGGAGCTCTACTCCTGCTCAGGGATTCCTTAAAAGAAAAGTTAAAACTTTCATAGCTCCTGAAGCACCAGCCCACCTTCCTGCTGCAGCAGCTCCTCAGAACAGGGGGTTTGAAATCCTGAAATCTGCAGCAGCAAATAGCTCAGGTCTAACATTTTCATGGTGACTAAATTGGTTGGTAAAATAATGCTGAGGGAAGATGTCTGAAACCTAGCCTAAGTGCAGATGGTTTTCAGACATTCCCATGGGAATTTTGAAGGTTTCCCAGCTGGGGAAAATGGAAAACTTGCTGCATTTTACTTCCCCAGGCTCCTGTGATGGTCCTGTGTGCTGGGAGGTGTTAATGTATTTCCTGCTCAGTAGAGCAAACTCATTTGAGTCACTGAGTCACTGTAAGGTTGGTTCATCTCACTGGTGTCACATCCCCTTGTCCCACCAGTGACCTTCAGCTTTCCTGCCTTCTCCACCCTTGATTTCCAGGGAACAAGTCACAGATAAATTTATCTTCCTAAATACCTGCTGGAGTTGGCATGTGTTCACACCTTCACTTGTGGTCTGGTTTTGTGATTTCCCACACATAAATTTTAAACCCTGATTTTGCTTTTCTAAAGGCTGAGCACATCCTATTGCATCAAAGACAAATCCTGAACCCCCAAAGATTAAGGCCATAAGGAGTGGATTTGTCCCAAAGTGATGGATGATTATTCAGACATCTCACTCGAGGTGCAGCATTAACTTGTGACAGCAGCAGTGATTTGCTGTAACTGCTCTCTTTGCTTTAGTAATGAGCAATGGGGTTGTTCAGCAGAAAGGAACAGGCTGAAGCAAATCATTCCCACATCTTTGCATTTCTTATCATTAGGATTAGGCTGTGCAGTATCTGCTCCAGTTCACACGCTTCCTTCTCCCACACTCTGGGGTTTATTCCTCACAAATTCTCCGTGAATTGAATTGTTTTAGGTGCTGTGTCTAATCCTTGGCTCTGTGTAAATCCTGCCCCTCTGGCTGCAGGGTGTGGCCTTCAGCTGTGCCCTAAATGATTCCCACGTGGAATAAACTCTGTGTCCACGTCCTTGGATGCAGCTCTGCAGACACACAGACTCTGCTCTCTCCTTGGTTTTGCATCTGTCCCAAAAGTTTCAGAATATTTGGCTGTACAGGAAGAAGGATAAGCTGGTTTTGTCTTAGGGCAGAGGAGACATTTACTCAGGGTTAGGATTACCAATTCTAACAGGGAATTTAAACATTTGATTGCAAAGGAACTTTTAGAGATTGTTGGGAGTCTTTGGCAAGGCAGGGACATCATCAGAATTCCTTTGGTGTCAGCTGAGCTGGGCTGTGGCACTGCCACAAGACTCTGAGGATGAAAATCCTCTTTCCTGCTGAAGTAACTGAGGAAAGCCACAACTGTGAATTGAGGGAAGCCAAATTCTGGCATTTGGAAAATCAAAAATAGCCAAAACCTATCTCAGGTGAATTAACTTTATTTTACCTTCTGCTACTACATAAATTAATTAAATTAATAAATTTATACATATATATAATGCATAAATTACATATAATACATAAATTATAAATACATAAATTAATTAAATGCCTGAGAGCCTTAAACATAGTTTAAGTGACAAGTCCCAGCAATGCTGGACACAGGGCTGTGTTTATGTTTAAAGGTTAGATTTTTTAGATGCTTTTTTAAAGACAGGAATCAAAGATTACAAGTAGAAGATCTGGAAATGCTTCTGAATGTGGAGCACTGGGTAATGTAATAGAAATTTCTCCTTATGTGAAGCAGATAAACACAACCAGTGTCACCTCCAGAAAAACCCTTGGCCTTTGAGGATCCAGGATTCTTGAAGGCAGCAATGACAGATTACCTGCCCTGAAATTTCCAATCTTTGTTTTAAAACCCCAACCTGGAGCAGAAAGAGGACTGTGCTAGGTAAAAGCATGGAGTGTTTGCAGAAGTGGCTGCTGTGTCCTCAAGCTGAGCTGAAACCGTGGCATTTCTTCTCCTCTGCAGATACCACACCACATTCAGACCAGCTCCCACTCCAGAGATCCAGGCCCGGCTCAGGCAGAACCCCAAAGATGAGGAAAAAAATATTGAGAAACGCCTGGACATCTATTTCAGCCATGTCAAGGCCCTGGAGGATTTTTACCAAGATGCCTTTTATGTCAATGCTGACCAAGACCCTTATGTTATCTTTGAGTTCATAGAAAGCTGTATCATTAAGCCCCTTCCATGTAAAAACATTAGAAGTTTATAATTTAAAGGCATGATTTGTAGAAGAGTTGATTTTCAATTTTTCCCTGTAATATTTGCAGCCTGGTTGCTGAAGTGGCAGGTTAGCACCAGGGAAGGGGAAGTCAGCCAGGCTGTGCTAAATCTGAACCTCACCAAGGCTGAGTGAAGTAACACCATGGCTGGGGAAGTCCTGTGCTTAATTCAAATATTTTTTTCTGTTCCTGAATAGTAGTTTTGTCTTCACTGTATAAGACCTATGAAGTCGATTTGGAGTATTAAAGCTGTTAAATGTGTTTGTGTCTTAATTCTCCACCAAAACCACCCAGACTCTCCCTGTCTCCCTCTGTTCTGCAAACTAACCCTAAAACGAAGAGAAAAACAAAGCTCCCAGCTCTGCAGTGAACTTTCTCCACAGGGGTTTTCACTCCCCTGTTAACTCAGATTGTTTAAAAAGTGCTGACAAACCCCTCTGCAGATGGAGTGGCCATCCCCATTCTGCTGGGCAGGATATCCAGAGCCCTGGAAAGCTGATTGCAGGTTCATCACTTCCAGAACCCAATCAAGGACATAATGAGCTGCAGGAGCAGGTGGGTCACTAAATTCTGTTTTCCTTTGGTAACAGCTCCCAGCCTGTGGCTGCTCTGGCTGAGCTGTGCCTGGGCACGTTGGTGTCCAGGGTTTCTTTCTTTTCCTTCTCTGGCTGGATATGGCAGCAATGAATACTTTTTACCTGGAAAGTCTCTGATGGAAGCCTGCTGGCTGTCTCAGACCCTGGCTGTGGAGATGCACATCCTTCCTGCCTGTAAGAAAGGGGAGTGATTTGTGCTGTGGTCAGAGAACTGGCTTGGATGCCTCTGTTATGTCTCCTTCTATTTCTCCTCTGTGTGTGAGTGTGAATTCCCCCTGTCAGGGCATGGGGAGGAGCTTCAGGTTTCTCAGGGAGGGTGCAGGCAGAGAGAACAGGTTTTTGGGTTTAGGTGACTCCTCTGGTCCTGTTGCTGTCAATAGATTTGAGTCTTTGCTGTTGTCTTTGGCTCTGTGTGTCTAAATCTTATGGAGAAATGAAAAATGCACAGGCCAAATTTCCTTCTTGCTCCTGTAAGTAACTTCAGGTGGAAAGACCCAGGTTGTCCAGGTGGCATTGGGAATATTGTGTTATTTTTTGAGAATTTAGTCAAAATTTTCAATACTTTTGGGAGGGGAGGGGTGTTAATGGATGGGAATTGGACTTCCTAACCTTGAGGACAGCTCTAAAAATCAGAATAAATACCTTTGAAATCTAAGAAAGCCAGATCCAAGCAATCTGAGTCCCTGATGCCTCTTGAGCTGAGAAATTCCAGCCTGTAGCACCAGGCTAAGGAGAGGCTGCTCCCAGGCACAGGGCCCAGCTACAAAGCCTTGTGTTCAGCTGGGCAAGAACATCTTTCACAGCCCTACCTGTTACAAATGTGCTGGTTGGTGACTGCTTGGGCAGCTGGGTTTTCTGCCATTGCTATGAAGATGTGCTGCAGCATCTGTGCATAATTGGGAGCCCTTCTATTAATAATACATGGGAAGCTCATCTTGCTAATATCACCTTCATCTGAGCGTTCCTACTAAATATTTTGATAGATGAAATGGGTAGAGAGTGTATTTAAATACTGTTTGTACTGCAGCTAGGGTACAAAAGGGACAGTGCATCTTTAATTAGACAGGTACATCTGCTTAATTAATTTAGCTGTAAAGCCCTTTTTCCTCTTCATTCTTTCATCTATATGCGGATGCTATATTAGTTCTGCTCCGCTGGTTCCATAGAAACTGAGAAAAAGAGCTCAGTCTCATTGAGATGCACTTGGCATGTCTGGGTAGGAGTCTCAGGTCAGTGGTCAACCCCCAAGGGTTTGCAGCAGGCCTGAAGTGCAGAACGTCAGGGTTAGCAGAACATGCTAATACTCATGTAGAACTCTCCCTCAGAAACAACTAAAACAATTGACATTCATTTAATTACTGTAAACGAAACAGCCCCTGCATGACTTTGCATAGTAAAGCCTGTTAATACCAAAAAGGTTCAGTGGGTGGAAGGAGGAATTAGGCTTTTATAATTGGAATGCAACACTTGAAAACCAATTTGGTAACTAGGCGTGATTTTATTAGCATCTTATTCTGGCAAAACAAATGTTGAGCAATGAGAAAAACAAGGTAAAGAGGAGGTGGTAGGAACACAGCAGGGATCAGATGTTACTGATTGTACAGCTTTGCCCAGGTCTGGAATGGACATCTTCCATCACTCTGCTTCCCAGAGACACTTTGTGCAGAGGGCTGCCTGGAGCTGGTGCTGTACCCTGTAACTTATGCTGTTAATTATGGAGTTGAGCAACAAGGTCAGTTTGTCCAACTGTTCCACAAACTTTTGTGTGCACCAGCTCCAGACACCGGATCCTCCAGTGGTGGAAGGGCACTCGAACACCCCCAGGCAGGAGATCCCCTCCTCCAGCACCACCTCTGCAGGGGTCCCCTGGAGCTCTCCAAGGATTTCCCTGCTCTCACCTTTCCCTTGAGGTTTAGATGCTGCTCAGGGAATGGAATTAACCCCAACCTGCTCTGTGGTGAGGGCTCAGAGAAGCAGGAATGGCTCGTCCTCCTCCTCTCTCCCAAAGAATATTTATTGTCTTTATGTATGCAGAGACAACCATAGAATTTCCTCTCTAGAAATACACAATAGGATGAAGAGGATGAGGAAATACCAAAGGAAAGGGTGACTGAATGATGAGGCCCCAGAGCCACAGGTGAATTGAGGTAAAAGGCAGCAATGTGGTCCCTCATCACCAATCCCAGAGCAGGGGGGGTAATTTTGAGACACAAGACTGAGTCCTTATGACCCCAAACTTCCTCCTTAGTTCCAGGAATGGCATCTAGCACCAAGGCACTAAGACACTGGACAGTCCAGAGCTGTCCCACTTATCCATCCAACTTGGATTAGCCAAGGGGATGACTTCTTCATCCCAGTGGAGCAGGGATTAACTCCCAGTGTGATACCAGTGTGAGCAGCAAATCTTAAATGCTGTCAGAAGCTCCTCATCAAGGAAAATGACACCTTAGCTCTGGACAAACAGGATCTCTGCCTGTTAATTCTCAGCTGCAAGAGCAAGTATCCTAATCCTTTAAAAAAAAAAAAAAAAAAAAAAAAGAGCACAAGGAACCTTCAGTCCCTGCTGGAATGTTGCTCTCCTCTGGAGATGAGGGCTCTTGAACAGCCAGAGTGTTCACCACCAAATGGTGAAGCAGTTGACATCTTCCAGCTATTCACTTGTTGGAAGTATGCTGCAACACTTACTGAGATAAACTCCAACTCAGTGGGATTTGTTCTCTTTGAACACTTCAGTTGGTGTCTCAAAACCAGATGTGTCAGTTTGAGGAGGCCCCTCTGAAAAAAGCAAAATAACACAAGGCTCTGGCAGCAGGTGCTCGTTCCTCGGTCCCTGTGAGGTGACAGCAAGGTTGGACCAGGACAATGTGTGGGACAATGCCCCAAGGTGCTGCTGCAGCACCCAGCCCTGTGTGCCCAGAACTGCCCCTCACAAGTGTGAGGCATAAAAAGATTCCTGGAGCAGCCTCAGGGCTCGCTGGGCAGCCAAACCCACTCAGGTCAGCACCAGGGGTTAAATGTTACTGAGTGAGGCAGGCTCTGCTACTCTGGTTAAAAATGCACTTAGGGACAAGTGCTGGTTTACACAAAAATTAAATCCCAATTCCTCTGCACCTGTAGTGAACAGGTCAGGGTGAAGAGTGAAAGCTTTTTGCTAAAGGATCTCTACTGGCAGACAAAGACAACATTGTTGGTTTTAAAATTCCATTTTCCCAGAAGTCTCAAACCAGGTTAAATAAACTGGCAATGGCAGACTGAGTGTCTGCTGCCTGGAAAGACAGGGAAAATAAACATTAATGCTGTAATGTTAATGTCAGGTGTGCTAGAGCTTCTCCATGGCAAAACATTAAAACTCAGTCCAGGGAAAATTCAAGAGAACTGTCAGAAATGATCAGCAAGAACCAATCTCATCTGTTATCATGTGAACCTTTGGGTCAGCCAGACTTAAACATTTCAGTAGATCAGGATATTTTTATGGTGTCTCAGCCATGGCCAAAGAAATGTTCTTTGACTTTTTCTGAAAGCACTGGGCAGGGTTCTGCAGGGCTCCCTCCCCTTCTCCACAGGCAGGAGAATTTCTAAACTGGAACTTTTACTGATGAACTGGTCACAGCTGCCAGGGCAAGGAGTTACAGCTTCCATTATTTAAAATGCCTTCTCAACCATCACAAATAAACCTCTGCTCAGCTCATATGGAAATGTTCTGTTCCCCCAGGTCCCATCAGCACTGGGAAGTTTTGTCCCAGGTACCAGAGCTGGCCCCAAACTCCAAACACGTTGGGTATGAGGTCACTCCTTGTTTTACTGATACCAACACGAGCTGTATTTCCCTTCTCTGCAGACACACTGAAGTAATTTCAATTTTCAATGCACAGCAATAAAAAACTAAATGTTTCTTTAATACAATTATGGTATCACTTCCAAGGATATTTACAAACAAGGCTAATTATTTTACAGATGAATGTGCTTCTGCTGTTTCTAGGCTATTACAGTAATGTTCTTCTCAGTCAATGCATGATCATGCTTAATGCATGAGACACTGAGCAGAAGGACAGCTGACTTCTTTAATGTTTGCTGAAAAAAATGTGCTCCTATTAAAGGTGAAGGAACATTAACAAAATATGCATAGTCATTGAATCGAGGAAACAAGCACCAATCACACATGCACTGATGGGACACTGATAGTGTCAGCACAATTCCATGATTTCTCAACAGCTGTGGAGCACTTCCCACACAGTGAAAGTGTCAGGAATCACAGACAGGAATCACCTCTGCGATTGGCACTCTGCAGAATGGAAATACACAAACTCAGGATTATTTGACAGCATGGATTAGAGTTAACAACACAAACTGTACCAAGTAATCACACACATTTGGGAGGTATTATTCCTCTAACACTGCATAGGATGTTGAAAAGGATTCTGCTCTCTGTAGGAACAGATGGCAAAAAAAAAAAATAGATGTTTTTTCTGATAGGACAATTACAAGGCAAAGTAAATTTCTGGGCTCAGCCACTTGAGAGAGACTTCCTACAAGAGCCTGGAGTGACAGGGCAAGGGGGAATGGCTTCAAAAGGATTAGATGGGATATTAGAAAAAAATCCTTCCCTGTGAGGGCGGGCAGGGCTTGGGACACCCTAGGCTAGCAGAAGGTGTCCTTGCCCATGGGAGGGGTGGAATGAGATGAGCTCTATGATCCCTTCCAACCCAAACCATTCTGGGATATACAAAGAGCTTCACCACCCTCCTTGGGCCTACCTAGGGCCTGTCAGCCATGGTGGGGTCGGGTTTGGGGTGTTCTGTTTGTTTTGGGGTTTTTATGTACTATTGTGAAAAGAAAAACTGTCAGCTGGGAGTGATAATTCATGTGTCAGATCTGTGTAAAACTTAAGTGCTGTATGAGGGAGACTCTCAATTTAATTGACAGTAGTGTTAACTGGTAATACTTTTGGTAACTGAGTTTCCCTGGAAAAGAGAATTCCTCTTGGTAGAGGGTTAAGTGAAACCAAAGGCAAATACACTGGCAAGAGCTGGGAAGGAGTTAGAACTTAGCTCAGAAAAAGAAAGGGGCAAGAGAGTTAAGAGCATTGGAAATTTTATATATATATGTATATATATTAGTGTTTAAGCTAATTGCTATTAGTTTAATAATTATTATATTTAAAAATTATCCTTACTGTTCCCTATTTGACCCAGGCAGCCAATATCACCCTTCTGACTGAAACATTGTTACATTTGTGAGGCAGTTACTCTTCTAGACTTTCAGTGAAATTCATGTACTGGCCAAACTCTTTCATATGGCTGTAACTGGCATCTGCTTCTCTGGGCAAGACACTGGAACCATGGATTATCTGGAGAGTTCCATGTTCTACAGCAAATGCAAGGGTGGTTAAAAAGCAAAGGAGAGCACTGCAAGCTGGAGCCTTCTCTACCCACCAAGACCATTCAAGAGGCAGCTCTGCTGTTCCATCCCAGCTTTTGGGAACTGACACCAGTGTCAGGCAGAAAGGACAATTCCCACTCTGCTCAACCCTCCAGTTCCTTGTCAGTGTCCAGCTGCTGAGGCTCCATGGGTGCATTTCCAAGCTGCTTTAAACTGGCTCTTCCAGGTGTATTCCTGTTTCTGGAGCATGGAATGGGCTCTGGATGTCAGGAGTTTGTAGAACCTGTGATGTTCTATATACAGGGCTGTGGACAAGGTGTTCCCCCTCCAGCAGAGTCTGTGCTCCTGTCTCTGTATTCTCCCAGGCTGAAAGGAGCTTATGCAGTAGAGAAAATGCTTTCAGTCTTGACACAGCTTTTCTCTAGAACACAGGAGAATCACAGAAGGTGCAAGGTCCCTGCAATAACCTCTTGATCCATTCAGGATCTGCAAATAAGAAAACAAGTTGTTTAAAGCTGGAGGTAGAGATGAACAGAGGAATGACACCTGAGATGCACAAACTCAACAGGAATCCTGGACAGTTTGCATATATTCACATGCAGGAGTGACTGAGAACTCAGTGAAATCCAACTCTGTTTCTGCCCTGAAATTTCAAGTAATGGCAGTTTAAATTCCACCTCAGCAGGGGACAAAATTAAGGTGAAACACTCCAAGCTTTATCCTTACATGCTCATAGCTATATAGCAAAAAAATGTAAAGGATCACCACGGCACAACTGCAGTGTTCTCATTTTCTGAACTGAAATTAGATCCCTCACATAAGACAGTCTTTGATTCCTGTTTCTTCATCCTTCTTGCAGAACTGGAGGCTGATCTATTCAACTTGAATATCAAACTAACTGCTGGAGCAGTCCAGCACAGATTATGTGTTTACCCGGATTTCATTAAACTGTGGGACTTACACTTCAATTTCTGCAGTTATTAATTTTCAATTAACAAGTCACTAATGCCCAGACAACACCAGGACACTGTGAAATGCAGAGATTCACATGGGAACTGCCTAAAAGAGTAAAGTCAGTGAAACTAATTCAAGCCATTTTGTAGATACAAGTTTAAAGCCCCAGGAACATTTTACCTTCTGGGGTTGGGTGCCGTGCAATGCTGTCGTGAAGCAAACACCTCCTGTACACCAAACTCTGGCAGGACTGGTAGGTTAGAAAGCACCTGTGAAAGGACAAGCAGTTTTATCATAAGGTTTGGGGTTTATTGTTTTATGACCTGGAGGTTGGGTTCTGGTCACATTAAGGCAGTAATGAACCACATTAACTATTAAAATTATTAATCTGGGTAAATGAAACTTCCCAAGTGTACCAAATTGCATATGGACACAAAAATGAAAGGTCAAAAATCAACATATCATTGACAAAAAAATTCTAGCATAAGGGAGTAGAAAAGCTTGAGGCCCTACTGCACAGGAAAGAACCAGGGGGTCCTTAAGGCCATGACTATTGACCCAAACTGGCACACAAAACCTGTTAGGCACAGCTTTTTTCTGTGACAAACTAGTGACTTGCCACAGCTCCAGGGACAATCTCCACGTACTTCCTACAAGGGTACAGAAAGATTTCATCTTCTAAACGTTCCAGAATTTGTCTGACTTCTCAATGTGCCTGTTCTCAATCATTTCTTGTTAAACTGCTTTTGTTTTCAAATGCTGAAGGAGCCTGAGCAAACCCACCCTCAAGTGATGTTCCAAAGGATGACTTGTTCTCAATTTTCCCTTGCCTGCTTTCTCCTTGATCCCATATTCCCCTCCAAAAAAGATGCTCAAAATCATTTTATTATAAAAACATTGTCCTGCCAAGAGAACCAAATCCAACCTCCAGTGCCCTGGCTCTTATGGGGAGAACAAAAAAAACTGCAGCATGGCTAAGATGCTTCATGCCTTTTCCCTCCTAACAAGTGGTTCAGTGAGCTCCTGGGGGAATGTTTGAATTCTCCAGAGGAGGGGACAAGCTCTGGGTGACTGAGCCCATCACCTGAGCCAGATGTGGCCGTTGGAGCAGACTGCCTGTTTGCGGTCCGTGAAGGGCAGGATCTCCTTGCACAAACTGCAGTGCTCGGGGAAGGTCTGTTTGTTCATCTTCTTCAGGATGTGCCCAATCAGCACCTGGAACACACAGGAGGCACAGGTGAGACAGCCCAGGCTGGGAACACATCACTGTGACTTCAGAGTGACACAGAATAAGCTGAATCCCAAAAAAATCAACGTGTAAGAAATACACAGTGTATCAGTAAATATTCATGTATTCTCTCTTTGTTCTCCGAAAGATTTCTGCCCCAAACGAAAGGGATCTTAAAAACAGTAATTCCTTGCAAATTTTAAAAGTACTGAAAGAACTGATACCACACCACTGACCATAACAGCAATGCTTTCCTTCATGCCTATCACAGTGGATGTGCTAAAAAAAATTCCTGTTCAGAAATTCCCTGGATGTCTTCAGCAGTCATCTGGGAGTACAACATTTATAGCAGAACATTTATGTGATCAAATTTGTCTGTGACATTTCAATAGATATAAACCACATCCCAGGGACCTTTTAAGTGTGACAGCAAATGGAATATATAAAATACAATTTAGAAGTCGCTTTTCACCACTATAAAAAAGAAACAAGATTCCTCTAAGATAAGAAAAGCAATCTCTCAAACCTTCAATTCATAATAATTGGATGCCAGAACAGCCCAGCAGTTGTGCCAGAGCATTTTCCTTGTGAGTTACTGATGGCCACACTTGGCTGTGATGCCAGCAGGGAGAACACCAGTGATGGACACGTGCTTCCTTCCTCTGTCTCTCTGGATGCAATACAAAGGTGGATTTTTAGAGTTCAGGTGATTTAAGGACTTGGGTATGAAAACAACTGTTCTCTGCTCATACAAAGAGGTGCAGAGACACCCGAACAATTCTTGTAATTGAGTTTTAAGAGTTGTGAGGTTGATGCAGCCTTTGTCTCCCCTCTGTATTCAGAGAATTTCAGTGCCCTGGCTTCACTGGCCACTGACCTCCTGCCACAAATGCATCTTCTGCACATCACAGCAGTCAGGATACTGCCCTTGCAGTTAGGCTTTGACATTGGTAGGGACACTGCAAGTTTGGGAAGTGTTTCTATCATGGCCAAGCATTCAGTTATGCTCATTAATTGTAGTGCAGTAAGTGCCAGTGTGCCTAAAAGTGCTGGCCATGTGTGTTGTAACAAAGGTATTCAGTCAGCTTGGTTAATTTAATGTCCTGCATGAAGTTCTGAATCGCTGGGTTTAACTCATAAAACACAACCACCTTCTGACCCTCTGAAAATGATCTCTGCACTGAAGGCTCAGGGAGCAATGACAACACCTGATGGACCACCTGAACAGTGACTTCAGAAGAGACTTCTGCAGCTCTTAACATTAGAACTGCACTGTGATTGACCAGAGGAAATACAGCTGAAGTTGAGTTGTGTAAAGATGATAGATTAGATAAACTTAATAATGAAAACAAAACATCCTGCAATTAGTTCATGTTCTAAAACCACTGAGAGCAGCACAATAACCCCAGTCCTCTCCCCTGTTCTGCAAAAACTTGGGCATCATGATTCTTTATTGTACCTGATCCAAATTTCAACGTCTGTATTTACATTCCCTCCTATTTCACAATATCAAGGAAGGACAATTTAAGCTGAATGCTCTACAGAATCTGACCAGCAAGGATGACATGACCACAGCTCTCTTTGCAGCCCAGCTGTATTTTCAGGAGGGGGGAGAAGGAAGTGACAGTGACACAGAATCCCCCGAGCAGAGGTGCCACTTACTCGTGCTGTTCTGTCATCGTAGCCATCGTCAGACATTAAGAAGTCACAAACTCCTCTGGTGGGAATGCTGGTGTTCTCTGTAATCCACGTGTGCAGGTAAACTTCTCCCAGCACCCTTTTCATGTGTTCTCGTGTCAAGTGCATTTCTACAGCCTCAATCTGTGCCTGTATTTCAAGAAGCTTTTCTACCATTGGTTCACGGCCTCCAGTGTCACTTGACTGATGGAGAGAATCCTCTGCAGTGTCATCAATGTCCACACCTTTGCCTGTGTCCCCCAGGCTCTGCTTGCTGGCTTGTTTCGAAGTTCCTTCCTCTTGATCATCTTCAGTGCTGCCCATCCCAGGGGAATCTGATATCAAGATTTTGGCATCCTCGTGTGAAGGTTTCCACGTGACCTCTGAGGGAGCTTTCTGCATCGACTGGTACAAAATCCTCAAGAGAAACAGCTTAAACCTCCAGAAGTAAGTGGAACCACAGCTCTCTATCTTTTTATCCAGTGCTTCTTGTAAGAACTGAGGAATGTGCTTATCCTTCAAGATTTTCCAGCGTACAAGATCCGTCAAGTCCACTTGCCGGAAAAGGTTTTGAACAGAAGATTCTAAGAGCTGTGCAGCTGCCTCCTCAAAAGTCTTGAGGGTGACAAACTGAACTTGGTAGTTTTTGTTGACCGGGTGCAGCCCGTTGGCCATGCCCTCGGTGGTGATGACTGCCAGGTACGCCCCGCAGGGGCTGACAGCAATTCCGTGAGTCCTGACACAGCCAAACACCTCGGAGAGCTTGATCAGCTGGTGCTCAAACTTTAAAGCAACGTCTGTGAATATGGGGATGAGCTGCCTGACCTTGCCATCGCTGGAGCAGGTGTACACCGTGCCGTTCTGCTTGTCTGCAGTCATGGAGACAATGGGTAAAGAGTGGAGCCCCGTCACGTGGGAGTTGTGGACGTTCAGCCCCGCTTTGGATATCAGCAGGAGGCACCAGAACACGTAAGGGCCTCTGGCAGCCACCACCAGGCTGCAGCTGCATTTCTGGTAGGGGTGGTAGAGAGGGATGCATTTGATGCTGTGCACGGGCAGCTGGTCCATCTCCTGCCACAACACCACGGGCTGTCTCAGCGTGAAGTAGCCTTTGACAGCCTTGAGGTTGACAGGGATGATCTTCACCGGGCCGTAGGCGCTCCCCACGATCAGCCCGCTCATCTTCCGGTTGTTGTGCTCATACTCCCACCACGACAACACGCTGGGGGAGCTGATTCCCGACTCGATGGTATTGCAGGAAGTGATGGATTCCTTCCCCAGAAAGGGCAGCTGGAACTGCCACACGGCGATGTTGCCATTCTCGAAGAGCACGGCCAGCAGCACGCTGCCCACATCCCGGCACTCGTTGTTGTGCTTGACCTGCTGGGTGGTGCAGATGCCCGACCACTCCATGCGCACCGGGGCCTGCATGCTGTGGCGCCGCTGGAACTCGGGGAAGTCTCCCAGCTCCCCGCAGGGCGTGTCAGCCTTGCACAGTCTGTAACTGGCCTCCAGCAGGCGCTCGCCGTAGAGCTCGGTCAGGTCCACCAGCTGCACCCACTGCAGCCGGTTGAGGTTGGCGTGGATGGTCAGGCGGTTGTCCATGGTCAGGGCTGCCAGCAGGCACCTCCCGTTGGCATCACAGCCCAGAGGGGACCAGCTGGAATATTTGAAGCCCCTCATGGGCGTCAGGGACTTCCCCTCGGGGTTGAACACTCGGTCCAACATAAAGGTCTGGCTGACGGTGGGATCCACTGAGCTGGCGAATTTCTCCTTACACTCAGCCACCTCCTTCTTTGGGCCAACCTAAAAGAGAAAAAAAACCGAACTTTAAAATAACTGTACAGCTTTTTTTTTTTTTAATTAAGATTTTCCTGTAATTAATTCCCTCTTGAAACAGAGTATCCACAATCACAATCAACACTACACTGGTTAATTGATGTCACTCCTAAAGACTTCAGCTTCATTAATGCCATGAATTTGCATAGTTTTGACTCTCGACTACTGAATATTTGTCTGCTGAATCAAAGAGCCTGTTTTCATACTTCTGTTCTTCTAAAGATACCTGGCATAATATGTAAATCCTCAGTATTTCAGCTCCACTCCATATTCTCAGCATTGTTTTGGAAAATAAAATCAGATTCACAACAACAAAGTATTATTTAATATGATATTCAACCATTTTCATAAAAAGTCAGATGTTCCCCTGAAGACCAGAGAAATCCCTGCTGCAAAAATCCTTCAGCTTAGGTAGCAAAACAAAAGAAAATTCCTACTTAAAATTGTATTGAAATAATTGTACTAGAGCTCAAGTGATTCTCAGAAAAACTGCAGAACCTCAGAATCCCTGGACATCACTGGGATACAGTTTTCTCTCCCTTGTCCTTTTAAAAAGAGAGACACTGCAGCAAGTTCTGGGCAGAGCAAGGGCAACTCCCCAAGAGGGGGATCAGAATCCCGGGATGGGTCAGGCTGGAAGAGACCACAGTGGAGGAGACCTCAGATCCTCTCTGGATCTGCACAGGACAGAAGTTCTTCTCATGTTCAGCTGCAGCTTCAGTATCTACCAGTTTACGCCAGTTCCTCTTGCCTTATAGCTTGGCACCACAATCATTTAAGTTTGAAAAGCCTTTGAGCTCATCGAGTCCAGCCTGTGACCGATCCTCACCATGTCACCCAGCCCAGAGCCCCGAGTGTCACGTCCAGTGAACATCCTTGAACACCTCCAAGGACGGTGGCAGCCCATTCCTAATCACCCTTCCTGTGAGGAAATTATTTCTGATGTCCAACCTGAACCTCCCCTGGCTCCCTCTTCTTGCCACCTCCCCCTTTAGACATTTAGACACATTGACGAAGCCGTGCCGGGCGCTCACCTTGAGCATGCAGGCGGCGCCGGGCGCGGGCACGGCGGTGCGGTGGATGACCATGTCCTGCCCGCCGCTGTGCACGTCGCTGAGCTGTTCCAGCACAGCGATGCTGCGGGCCGTGCTCACCGACACCCGGTGGTCCTCGGACCAGGCCAGCGGCTCCAGCCCGCTGGCGCCGTGCTGCAGCCGCACCGCGGGCTCTCGCCGCACCGCCGTGAGCCGGAACCCGGCGCTCGCCGCCGCCGCTGCCGCCGCCTCCTCCGTGATCACCTCGAGCCCCAGCGGCGGCTCCTCCCGCCCCGCCGCCGCCATGTTACCGCCGCCTTACGGGCCGCGCGCACGCGCCGCCGCCGAAGCCCCCGTTGGGCCCGGCCGAGGCTGCCCCGCCGCCGCCTGCGCGCCCCGCGGGCCCGGGAGCGCGGGTTGCGGGGTGGGGAGAGCCCTCACGGAGCCCTCGCAGCGCCGCGGGGACCGCGGGGCAGCCGCTGTGGGCTCCGGGCTCGGCGGGAGGCTCCGAAGCCGCCGCCGCGCCGCCCTCACGGACCGGGCCGGGCGAGAGGCGGCCCCGGGGGTCTTGCGGGGGAGAGGGAGGGACATGGCGGCAGGCGTGGGGATGCGCGGCCTCGGACGGGTACGAGCGGAGGGGAAAGGAGAGAGAGGTGTGGGGTCTGTGGGACATGGGACTCTGCGGGACAGGGGAGACGGGACACGGAACACAGGACACGAAACATAGGACCGTGCGGGATGCGGGATACGGGATACGGGAACATGCGGGACTCGGGATGCGGGACACGGGAACTTGCGAGATACGGGATACCGAATCCTGCGGGACCGTGACAGGGCAGGGAGGCAGCGTCCGACAAGTTGTTAAATGGAGCTTTTGGCTTCCCCCGCGGCCCGAGCCGGGGCTGATCCGGGCCCGGGGCTCGCAGGTGGCTCCCCGGGCGGGCTCGGGCAGATCCGGCTCCTCCGAGCCCCGGAGCGGGCGGGCTGCGGCAGACAGCGCTGCCCTGACTCACCTTTGACAGGGGTGCGCGATGCTCTCCCGGCCCTTCGCTTCGTCTGCAGAGGCTTTAAAATGCGTTTGAGAGACATTTTTAAAGCGTGTTCTACCCGGTCGCTGGAGAAGTTGAATGAAATCCTTTCGGGATGAGCACTAGATACGGCTTCAGATTGCTCTTCGCGTTTCAGCGGTGGTGGATCTGTTGGAGTAGGAATAGTGTAGCTGCAGAAACCAGCTTTGATTTTTTTAGTCATGGAGTGGGGGATTCCAAAAATAAGGTTCTGCTGTGGGCTGATGTTTGTGTGTTAACTCCAGTCACTGCTGATCCGGTTTGTTTGTTCACTTTATAGCAGTCTGGTGCTCTGAAAAGGAAGCTCCAGTCACCACATGGAAACCCACCCGTGAAACGCAAACGTAAATTATCCGTAAACACCTTCAGGAAGGGTGCCACGGAGGCTGACAGGAGGGAGGAGGCAAGCTCATCACAAAAACCTGTTCCTAAGAAGCAGTGGACTGACAAACAAAATGAAAGCCAGAAGAGCAGACCTTTCATTAAGACGTCCAGCCTGTTTAAAAACAACCCAGACATCCCAGAAATTCACAGGTATTTTAGACAAATGGGAGGGAAAAAACTCTCTTGCAATGCCTTGAAATTCAGTGTTTTGAATTCTCACCCTTGCTTGGCAGAACAGTTGCTTGATGCTGTTGTATCGTTTTTAACTCTACTGTGTGTTTTGGTTTTGTTTCCCCTAACTCAGAAAAGAAGTGCAGCAGGTGCAAGAAAATGTTTTCACTACAGATTCCTTCAGCCAACTGGACCTCCACCCACATCTGGTGAGTGGCAGGAAGGCTACATGCCACAAAAACATGGATTTTTGGGTGGGAGGCAGGTCAGAGAACCTTTATTCACGGTGACCTGGATATTTCACCTGATTTTGTCACTCAAGGTGCTGGCCCATGTCCTGACCTGTTCCCAGACACAGTCCCAGCCCTCTTCACTGTTTGCAGCTGTAATACCAAAAAAACACAGAAAACTAGCAATGGTGTAATAGTGACTAACTAAAAAGTATTTTGAGGACATGGGAACTTTATGGACCAGTTAGGCAGAGAATAAATGTCAGTCTTGTAGGTTTCATCCTGTCTTAGTACAAGAAGTAACAAAAGGAGCAGTTTGGCAATAAAACCTTTATTTCTCTTTATTATCTCTCTAGGTCTCCACGATAAACACTGTCCTAAATATGTGTAGCATGACCAGGTGAGCAAATCAATATCAAAACGTTGCAGTTTACCCCTAAAAGCCAATTAGCTCTGATTATTTCATTATATGTAATTGGCTTGTGAAGACCACAGTACCACTGTCCTATTTGCTACTGGGTTTGTAGGGAGTCCTGCCTTCTAGTTTGGTATTAAATCATAAACCCATCTTGTTTGAATTTGTCACATCTGGTGCCTATCCAGTGGCTTTGCTTAGAAATCATCTCAGCTGATGTAGCTGCACAGCAGAGATGAGTGGGAGAATTTGGGATAAAGACTTTTGAGACAGTCACTGTGTGTTAAAATCTTGGAATTGTGTCCTGTGTTGCATCTGCATTTCCTGCCCTGCTTTTTTTGTCACCCAGTGTTCAGAAGCAAACAATTCCCGTGCTCCTGCAAGGCAGAGATGCCCTGGTGAGATCTCAGACTGGTTCAGGTCAGTGTTGAATTGTCAGTCTCCTTCCTTAGGGTGTGTTAACTGCATTTATTTAGGTAGATTTTAGTGGGATACCACCACCTCTCTTTTCTAATTAACCCTTTATTGAATTGCTTGTCAATCTTCCACTCTGGAAACTTCCTACTTTAGAGAAACTTTTCCAGACTCTCACTAAAGTTTGAGAATGGTGGGACAAATGGTGCTTTGGTTTGCTGGACTGTTGTAATTGCCACTTTTTTTTTTTAATGGAAAGTTTTCTTATTTTCTCCCTTTCAAAAAGGTAAAACTCTTGCCTATGGAATTCCACTTGTGCAGTCTTTGCAAGGAATGGAATCCAAAATACAGGTAGGTCCAACAGCACTAAATATATTTGCTTTTGATACTAAAATTAATAAAAGTAAAATCCAGCTCCTGTAGTCATTACTGTCTCTTTTTCATACAAGCAGTTCACATTCCTCTTTATTGGTACATGTGGCAGATAGGATTTTCCAGTTCTATTGAGATGTGGATGGTACAAGATCAATGTTAGCCATTCCCCATTCCTCCATGCAGCAAGATAAATTGGAAATGGGCTAAATTATCAGGTGTGGAGAATGTAGAGAGCAGAAGAAATGGTCTGGAAGCTGGGAGAACTGAAAACAAAGGTTACTGCCATGTCTTTAGGGGGAGTAAGTTTTTAATCTTTGGCATGGAGTGGGATTGGGTAATTGCTCCCAATATGGATCATACACCAGAAAATGCTGCTGCAGATCTTGAGCATTTTATGGAAAGAGATCATCCTGACTGAAGGGTTGAAGCATTTCCAGCCCATCCTGGATTGTCACTCCCTGCTGCTGCTACCTACAGGTTGTTGCTGTGCATCAAACAGGAGAGCATCCCTGCAGCTCAGGAACACAGGAATGAAACAATGAGTGTGTGCAATAAAATGTTGGGTTTGACTGAGCAGCTTTCCCAGCAGGGAGGAGAAGGCAGTGCAGGATTGATACGTGAAAAAGTAGTTTTTTTTAAAAAGCTGTGGGGCAGAAATAGGCTGTGCTGGCTGAGAGCAGGGAGGTGTGGAAGGCTCTGTTCAGTGCTGCCTCCTCTCAAAGCCCTGCTCTTGTGTGTTTGCAGCGCAGTGACGGCCCCTATGCTCTCGTGCTTGTCCCAACCAGAGAGGTAGGTGGCTTTTCCTTTCTGATTTTTGGGCATGGGGATGTGGGTCCACCAGAGTTGTCCATATTAGAAAACACTGTCAGTCCTTTTGCTCAGATCTTGCCCTCACAAAAAGCGTTGTCATTTTTGTTCAGTGCCAGCCAGAGTAAGAAAGGAGGAGTTTCTCAGTTCTCCTGCTGCAGTTGGAAATCTTTGTGGAGGCTGCAGAACCTCTCTGGCTCAGTGCAGGCCTCATGCAGGGGGAACGAGTAAAACCAAGGAAATTCAGCTTTGCAAATATGTAGGTTTATACAAGTGTTTCATTTTTAAAGCTGTTTTTTTTCAAATTCATAAGTGAATGCTGAAGCTGAGGCCTCCAAGGGTTGGTTTCTTCACTGAACTCTTCTATTTAATTTATATTATTTGCAACTGCAAAGGCAGTGTCAGAAGAGGTTATCAACCTTTTTTATTTTTGTTTGGTATGTCAAATGATAATAATTTCCATGTGGAGAATTGATTCAGGTATCTCATTTGGAGTCCAATATTTTATGCAGCTTGCAATGCAATATCTCTGCTCTGTTACCTGAAAGAAGGCTCTGAAGCTATTTAAATTTTTACAGCAACAACTTACTGCCTCTTTAGGATGCCATGTGAATACTAAGCATGGAGGAAACTGTGTGTAAGCTCATTTAAAGGGCTGCCTTTGAGAATACGTAGGAAGATAATTTGTGATTACAATTGGTATTACTTTGTAATAGAAGCAATAACCTTCCTTGAGAAAAGGAATGCAGAGATAGAAAGATACAGTGGCACAATCACTCCATGGGTCAGTGAGGAACAGTGAGGGCTGCCAGAAGAGAATTGACCTATGTCTTTCCTCTTCATGGTGGTTTTTTTTCCAGAATTTCTATAAATTTCCCTTTTATTCTTCCTCTGGAGCAAAATCTTCTGTGCCTGTAGCTTGTTTTCTCCCCAGGGTATTCACAGAAGCCAGCAGAAGTCTCTCTTGTCCTGAGAGCTGGCTCATGGAACTGAGCCAGTAGAGAGGTTTATGAACAGGTCAAAATACAATAAAAGAGAGATTGTTCAAGAGAAAAAATTAATAAGCAGCTTCTAAAGGAAAGACTAAGGATGCATTTAGAATTCAGATACACCTAACTAGATTAATTTACAGATTTTTAGGGATTTGTAATCCTGCCTTTTAGTCTGGAGAGACTTTATCAGAGCTCATTTCCTTTTGTTGATTTCCATAGCTCGCACTCCAAAGTTTTGATACAATCCAGAAACTACTTAAGGTAAGAATTCAATGCTTTGTGTTCTTATTCCTGTAAGGAGCTGAACAACTTCAGTTCCTGTGAATTCAGCTGGAGCTTTAAGGAAATCCAGCACCTGGCAAGATGTATGGTCCTTAAAGATAAATGTGTTTAAGTGTGTGATTTCCCTGTGGCATGTTTTAAATTATTACATGAGCAATTAAGTGATTAATTATGGCACCCTAGTTGCACATGTGCTGATAAACAAGCACAGTTGATTTTCACAGCCATTTGTTTGTAGAAATACCTTTCATTGTCTCGGGCTGAGTTATGAATGGAAACTCTCGTGGTGACAAGGAACGTTTTACTGAAACTAATACTGGACAGATGGGTTTCAGATGGGGAGCAGGACTTGGGGAACTGCTTTGCCAGCTGAATGACTGGAGAAATGAGAAGGCTTTTAAAATCATTAAATGATAGTGCTTTCCTTGTAATTGAGGCAGAGTATCTTACCATTGGGCTAGAAGGTGTTTAAATCATTTATATATCTGATCCATATTTCCACCCCCTCTTCATTTTTCTTTGGAATAATAGGGTACTTCCTCATTATTTATAAGTCTTATAAATTTGTAAGTCTTAAAAAGAGACAAGTCTTTTTTTAGTGCTGGAGCTGTGATCACATCACATGCACAGTGCTGACAGCCCCATCCTCTCTCTTTTTGCCAAGAAGCATCATTTTTTGATTAGGCTTTGTCTTGTTATTAAGAAGAATCATTGCTGGTCTTGGGTTTCTTTTCTGTAGCCATTTACCTGGATTGTGCCTGGAGTGCTAATGGGGGGAGAAAAGAGAAAATCAGAAAAAGCCAGGTAAGAAACCAACTGCTTAAACTGTAATTTGGGACCTTCTGCTCTACAGACTCTTTATCTGCTACTCTTCTTCAGAGTGTTTGTCTCACTGGGAGGGAGGATGGTGAGCTTGGATCAAGCTGTGATCCCCTGGATCTTACACAGGCAGAGTGGCTGGGTCAGCAGGAAACATTCACTTCCCTCTATTGATTCTATTCCTAAAATGTTGATGAGCCTTCTGAGAAGATGATCTCTTGTGTCAGTATTTTTTTCCCCTCTCCTGACAAACACCTGTATTTGCTTACCACCAACTATATTTGTTATGGGGGAAATTGCTTTCTGGAGAAGAGATTTCCTGGTGTTAAAATTCCCTTTCTTTCCCCTTTTCAAGAATTGAATTGTAAGCTGGTAATCCAAAATGGAATTTTCATTTCTCTCTGTATAATCATACACAAGAAGAAGTTTATTCTTGACAGTAAAACAACTACTCAATTAGAAAAGAAAACCTAGCTGGGGTGTGTTAGATTTTTTTTTTTAATATTATTAATATTTCTTTCCACCCTGTCCTTAGCAGTGAGTGTGCCTCTGAGTATCAGAGTATCAGTGATGATCAAGGATAAATTTTAGCTGGACAAAATAAATCAGTTTTTATCAGTGAGAAAGTGCAGTCCCTGATTTTACTGTGGCACTTTTTCCCTCTGTAGGTTCCAGTTCTTCACTCTGGGACCTATTCCATGCTAACCTGCATGGGGTTGTTTTTTCTTTCTTTTCTTTCTCTTACCTGAGTTTTATTTCTTGTTTTTAAATCTGCCCAGATTAAGGAAAGGGATAAATATCCTCATTTCCACTCCTGGCCGCCTGGTTGATCACATCAAGTCCACAGAATGCATTCATTTCCGTCGCACTCAGTGGCTGATCATTGATGAAGCAGACAGGTAAATTTCCAAGTGTTCAGATATGGAAAATTATTACAATATCCTCTGCATCATAATTCACTAAATATTTTTTTAAAGTATGAGAGAGAGTGTGATCTTAATCCATTCATGCTCAGTGGCCTCAGCCAAGCACCAGATGTCTGGGATTAGGATGAAATACCCTCTTTGGACAGATTGTTGGACAACTATTCACTGCAAAGATGTCATGCAGTATTAAGGGTTTCTCCTTCCTACAGCACCTTTAACCATCTCTTCTGTTTCTGTAGGATCCTGGACCTGGGCTTTGAGAAGGATGTGGCTGTGATACTCAATGCTTTAAATGCTGAGAGAGAGACACGTCAGAATGTGCTGCTCTCAGCCACCCTCACCGAAGGTGGGTTATGGACAGATGGGGGCTCTTGTAGCTGAATAATGCACAGGCAACTGCAGAATAGTTGGTTGAGTTTTCTCTATTACAGCCCAGTCTGAAGCCCTTTGCAGGAGTGGAATTGATTTCCTATTAATTTCTGTTAAATTCTTTGGCTTATGGCACTTCCTTCATTACTGGAATTTCTGTCACTGTATGCACTTCCATGGTCTCCACATATGTCTCCCAAATTCCATAGCAAAGTCACCATGAACCTGAAAATTCATTTGTTTGCTTTACAAATGCAGAATTAAGGCAAAAAGCTAATGGCAAGAGAGCTGTTGTGTCCTTTGCCCTGTACCATGCAAGCAGTCAGCTGCTGAGGCAGGAACTGAACCAGGCCTCCTGCACTATTGATTGAGTGAAGATCTATTGGGATTTTTCCACACACATTTAAAGACAGGCCTGCCCAATGCTGTCTGTCCACAAAGACATTTATGTAGTGTAAAATAGCCCAGTCAGCTGAAGTAGTGTCTTGCAGGGTTCTGGTGGAGTCCACAGCAGCTAAGCGTGGTAAGCCCTAAAAAGGCTGAGGTTTGTGAAGGGATTCTGTCAATATCTGAGGGTGGCTCACTGGGTTCTTGCCCTCCACTCCTTTCCACTGGAATTGTGTTGGTTTTTTTCTGAGTGCTTCATCCCAGGCCAGACTGGGTCTCATGGATCTCTCATTTTCTGTGGTTTAGGAGTGACACGCCTGGCTGATATCAGCTTGAATGACCCCGTCAGCATTTCCATAGCAGATGAAATCCAGAAGCTGCCTGAACCAGCATCACAAACAGATAGGGAAGCCAGCAGTTCATCCAACTGCATGGAGCAGGAAAACTTTGCTGTTCCAGACACACTCCAGCAGTATGTCATGGTTGTCCCCAGCAAACTGAGGCTTGTCACGTTAGCAGCTTTTATCCTGCAGAAATGCAAGGTGAGACTCTGTTTGCATTTATATTACTAAGTAGCCCTTTGCCCTTTCCAACTCCTTTATCTGTTCCTCTGTCGAGGATAGCATGGATTAGATCCAGGGCTTTGAACTGCATCTTGAACCACAAGAGAGCTGAGGTGCTGTTGTGTCTTTCATGCTGCCAGAGAGATCCCTGTGCAGCATGTACTCATTCTTCTGTTGTGGGCTCACTGTTTGGTGTCAGACTCTGTAATCCTTTCCTGGATAATTACATCTCTAGAAGTGTAAACCACCTGGATCTTTTCATGATTGGGGAATTGGGAGAGGCCTTTGGAAGTGGTCATGTGCAATTCTCTTGTTCTTCTTGCAGTTTGAAAAGCGCCACAAGATGATCATCTTTTTCTCCAGCTGTGAACAAGTGGAATTCTACCATGAGCTCCTTGTAAAAGTCCTTTCAGGAGGGTCAGAGTCAGAGCAAGCTGGACATTCATCCCTCTCCTCTGCAAGCTTACAGTTTCTACGTCTGCACGGCAACATGGAACAGGAAGTAAGCGCTCTCCAAATGTCAGGATCCACAGTTTTATTCCTTATTCCTTATGATTTATTATGTGGCTATTTTGGGGAGGAGGGCAGAAGAGAGGACAGAGAGTCATTTCACCTCTAGGGGCCTCAGTCTTCCATCTGCTAATGAGAATAAGGATATTGTCCCATTTCTGGCAAGTACCTTGGTAGCTGTATCTGAAAAACACACCTGAAGAGGCAAATGTGTTATTTCAGCAGGCAGAGCAGCCATTCTCTATTCCCAGTGGGTGCACTAAACCATTTATGTCTCTGTGCTTCTCTCTCATGCAGTCAAGACAGACTTTTAATGCCAAAGGAAAACCTTATCCAAGGCCCAAAACATTATTACCTAGTAAGTTTCCCCCATTAAATGAGGCTGGAGCAGCTTGGCTTTGGTTTGGAAGAGCAGTGTCTTGACAGACTGCTGTTTTCCCTGGGATGGAATAATAGCATTGTAACAGTGATTAGGTTTAGGTTTTAGCCAGATAGGCCTGGGAGGAGAGGTTGGACCTTGTTACAGAGGGCTGAGAGGCCAGGAGGACAATGTCAGATGAAATGTCACTGCAGAGGTTCCCCCAACAGCTGAGAGATCTCCCTTGGAAGTTCAGGCCCAGATCCTGCCCTTGGTCTGTGATGGAGAGAGCTGCTGCTCTACTCTGAGCTGCACAGCAGAGATGGTAAATGAATAGAGCTCTTCTGATGAAGCAAGAGGTGAAGAGCCATTGTTTTTCTCACTCATTCCCATCCTGTGGAGACCAGAAACATGTGCTTTGCTGTCCCTGCAGTCTGGCCTTTCCTCAGCCTGCCTGCCTGAGCAAGTGAGCAGGCCTGGTCTGGCCCAACTCTACCCTGACCAGCTGTTAAGCCAACAGAACACCACTAAGTAGCTGGCACCAGGGGAAGGGTTTTGCCTTTTTAGTACCCAGTGTGTAATTAGTGCTTGATGTCTTCAAATTAAGAGCATTAATGGAGCTAAATTGTGGATCCCATATGGTACTGCTGAGCACGGCTGCTGTCATTGTCAACAAGATACAGCGTGCTCTCTTCTTTAATTTTTGTCAGCAGAGGGTTCAGTGTGTCAGCAAGGCCCAAGTTTCCCTTCTTTTCTAGAGCAGCACCTCTAGCTGGGATTCAGGTGTGTAAGGTTTCTTCTTTATCATCAAAATAACAGGACATCCACTTAGCTCCTAGTCAGAACTCCAGGGAAAGGCCTGAAACATGGAAACAAGGGTATTTTGGAAGGCGAGCAGAAAAGGGAGTGTAGGGGCAGGGGTGGTATTGGCAAGTGAAGACCAAGTTCTGCTGAGAACTTTGGTTATTGGTGCTCAGAGATAGAAAATATCTCTGGGATTTAAGTTGTGGAGTCAGTTTTTGTGGCTTTCATCAATAAAAAAACACACCCCAAAGCTGTTAGTTAAAATAACTGGAATGTGCTTGGGGAGGTTTGGGGACTGACAAAGCAGGAGGCTTTTGAAGGGAGCTGAGGGGCTGTACTGGGTTCCTGCAGTTCCCTTCAGTGGCTCAGAGACTGCTGAGGGAGTAATTTGGGATCTGGGTGTTGTGGATGGCCCTGCCTGTGGGCCTGAGCTTGTGTGAGGAGTGGGGGCTGCAGGAGTTGTGGTGGTGCAGAGCAGAGGTGGGGACAGGGCTGGGGAACACCTGCCTCTGCCCCTGGTGGGAAGGAACAGCCTCAGTCTCAGTGTCATCAGCCCCATTGGTGGCCTTTGCCAGTACAAGGGAAAGGCATGGGAGGGTGCCTCCTCTCCCCTTGGGCAGAGATTTCTGGCCATCCCTCCTGCTCTGTTACTCTGAAGCCTTGTCCCACAGCAGTTCACTGTGCAGCTGAGCATCTCTGACACTCAGTAATTCCAGAGTCAGAGCAGTGGCTGTGTGCATGCCCCATTGGCCACATGATGAGGCTGATCTCCTGTGATGTGATTGTATCACTGTGTCAACAAAATGGGCTTATCCTGCCCATCGTGTGACTGGACAGACAGCAGTGAACATGTCCAGCTTTGCTTGTTTCCACAAAAGCCTGTCCTGCCCATAAAGTGTGCCAGTGCTTCTGTTGGTGCTGCCTAATCCTTTGTGGATCCCCTCTCCATGTAAAACAGCTCCTGTTTTCTGGCACACACACAGGCTGTGCTTCTGTGCTTCTCTTGGCTGCTCTGATTTGTCCAAATGCATCCAGGCTTCCCCAGACATTGCCTTCCTACCTGGATCCACACCTGTGTGCCACAGATTTTTCCATTTGCAGGAAGAGTCAGACTGGCATTTGTGAGGCCAATTCCTTTGCTTTTGAATCTGTACATGATCTAGTGAACAAGAGACAGTTAAATTGTTACCTTAGCTAATTTGCTTTCTGCTCTATTGTAATAATAATTCTTCCTTTTCAATCTTCTAGGAAAGGACAGAGGCCTTCCAGGAATTCCTAAAATCCAAGACTGGCATCTTGCTTTGCACTGTGAGTAACTTGGAGTCCCTTTGCAGCTCCACACTAATGGGCCTGTCTGATCCCTAAGGGCAACCAGAGGAATTGGCACTGAGCTCTAATTCCAGCTCACTGCCTGACCTTGGGGAAAGTCAGCTCCTTTTTCTGCATCTCACATGTTCAGTAAGGACTAGGGCCTTCTTTGCAAACTATGAATACAATCTTCCTCTGAGTTACCATATAGAGGAAGAATGTATGTCTTATATTAGAGACCACCAAGCATTTTGCATGGTCTTATGTCTGGAAAAATCTGTTCCTTTGAAGCTGGAACCTTGCCCCCTACATGCAGCCAGTTGAATGCAATGCTGATTTGTAGTGTGCCCTGGAACTGCCAGGAATATTGGATGGAATGTAGTATTTCCCATCTTAATAACTACCCCAAGGTTAAAAACAACCACCTGCAGAGGTGGAAAGGGGAGCTCAACCAGAGAAGGAAAAGCACATGCTCTGCTGCTCTCCTCACCTTGTGCCCTTGAAGCTCCTTCCAGGGCTGCTGGGGGTGAAATTCTTGTCCTCTGCTGAAGTTTGCTGGCACCCTTGGGTTGTGGTGGTACCTTTGCCTCTCACTGCTGACCTGCAGGGGCCACAGGCTGCTGCAGTGGTGCAGAAGGCTGCACGATTTGCTCTCTAATAGTGGCAGCTGTTGATCTGAAAACGTGTGAATCTTGGCGATTTCTACCCACTGCAAACCTGTAAATTACAGCGATCGGGAGTAATTAGAGCTGAGAAACCTCTCCAGCTCTGAAATGACTCCTGTTCTTGCTGCACATTATTCTTAAAGGAAACCAGTTGCAATTTTTTTCGGAGTGTGAGGGGCTGAGTTTTCTCTTTTTTCTGCCCACAGTTCAAGCCAGGAATGCCATGTATATAGAAGTGTTTGATTTAGCATTGCTAAATTATATATTATGTCACCTGTAAAATTCTACTTGTTACCTTCTGGTCCTGCTTTGTGTGTACAACCTTTCAGTGATTTGATCAAGGTCAAAATGCATCTTTGCAGTGCATAAGTGGAACTGTAACTTGGTTTCCTTGTATACAGAGGTAATATTTGAGTGTCAGAACTAGGGAGGAGAGTAGAGCTTAAATCATTCAGTGGTGTAGATTGTTTTGAGGATAAAAACTGCTTGGTAAATTCAGAAAAATAAATAGCTAAACTCTGTTATCCTTGATGCATGTGCTGCCTATAACTGAGAAATGTCAGGTATGTATCTTGTTTTTGAAATTCCATTTTAATGGGTTTGGAAAGAAGGTAAATGCTCAGTTTTAGACAAAGAGAAAGCAAAACCGTTGCAATCACTAGGCTATGAGTTCCTGGGTGAGAAGGTTTGAAGGGAAAATGCAGCTTGTGACAAGAAAAATCTGTCAGGAAATGTGGAACTGTTGACAAGGTAGGAAGAGTTTGGATAAAGAAATCTTGGTGGATGAGATTCCCCTCTTGAGACACTGGAGATGATTAATTTCCTCCTGTGCCACAGACTCTGTGCAGGTGAACATGGAATTGGGGTGACAGGGCAGGTAGCCACGTGTCAGGTGACATGCAGTAGTTGTGGGTTTGCTCCTGACCTGTCACAAATGGTCATAAATGGGAGATAATGTGAAGTCACCTGGATTGCCATGACGAGGGTGGTGTAAGGTAACACATTTATTGTAACCCTCCTCCTCCTCAATGGAAGCCACTTTGCATTTCCTGCAAGGCAGGGCTGCAGCTCCTGCCGGTGCTGGTGGCTCTGCCTCGGCTGGCACATGGTCAGCACGTTAAGCACAGTGAGTTGCTCGTCTGTGTCCAAAATCTCCCTGTGCTTCAGCTCCCCATCTGTAAAATGGAGAAAGTAGCACAGTTCCATCTTACAGAGATGTTGGGAGGACAAATGCATTGAAAGCAGGAGGTGGCCTGTTACCACAGTAATGGGGACCATATGGACACCTTAATATAGAGATACTTTGCACCAGTCCCACATTACAGGTGCCTCCCCAACGCAGATGTCCAAAGGGCAGCCAGGCTCTGTGACCACCTCCTGCCTCTAAGGGCATTGCTTTTTCTGACACTCTTCTCTGTATCAGCACAAAAAAAAAAAAAAAAAATTCTGCAGAAAGGTGGTTCTGTTCTTTTCACTGCGAAATCATGTTTTGTGCCCACAAAATTTTGAAACCTGGCTCACAAAAGAGCCACACAGATAATGTTGCTGTCCTTCCCTTGTCCCTTATGCCATGTTCTCCACCCATCTTTCCGCTCTAGTAAGCAATGGGACCTGCTGTTCCTTTTATTAATTTGCTCTATGTCATATGTATATTAATATAGTCCATAAAATATTTTTGCCAGACAATATAAGCTGGCAGACAAGAAAATAAAGAAGGGCCGTGTATCTCAGAGGGTCTCATCCAGATTTATTTCTCTCTCCTTCACTGAAAGTTCTTTGCAGCTTCCTTTGGGATGTGCCTTTTAAACAAGTTCATCTCTTCCAGGGAGGGAGGAAAGATCATTTGGAGATTGTTTGCTGTTTACTCAGTCACGCTAACTCATCTTGCCAGTTTTCTGGCGGCCCCAGCCAAGAGCTTTCGCCTCTGACAGCTTCTGTGCTCTCCCCTTCCTCCTCTGATTACGCAGCCCAATCTGTCACCCTGCCGACGGGGGTCTCTACCCTGCTGATGGCTTTCCACACTCGGCAGTAATGACTTTTGGCAGGCCGGGAAGGCGCGAGAGCTTCTTCCCCAGCTTGGAGAGCCGTTAGGCCCTCTCTGCCTGTTAGCTAAAGCACTTTGTGAGGTTCTTTGGTAAATAAATGAGTCATTTTAATCCAACTGACAGCCTGGCACCTGAGCAAGCTGCCTTCCATCTGTACTTCTAGGCCTCATGTAGGCAGCCAATTGTCAAGCTCAGGGCCTTCAAGACCTCACCATTGAGTGTCTTTCAAAAGCAACTTTAGCAATTTCCTTTGCCCTAATTAGATTGTGTGAGAGGGACTGAGCAAACCAAGGCCTTTGCAAAACTTTTATGGCCCTATTGGTTCTGATTTTCTGCGGGGACAGGACTCCCTTTTGTTGTGGCCTTTTTGCCCTCCCTTCCCTGGCACCCACCCCCTGTACCCCATTCTTTGTACCCCATTCTTTTTACCCCATTCTCTTGGACCCACCCCTGTACCCCCCAACCACAAGCACAGGCTGGTAACATGAATTGTTCAAAGCAGAAATTTCAGCCTTTCTAGCATCCCTCAGGTGGATTGTTCCTTGATCCTATGCCCTTGTGTGCCTTCCCATTGGGATCAAGGCAGGGATGTTGTTAAGGCTTCAGGCTATCATGTTTGCTTTCTTTAAAATTGCACTGGTCTAGGTTTTTTTTTGGTTTTTTTGCTCCCATGAGATGGTCACTGAAGAATTGGCCCTTCCATTGCCCATGGAAAGGAGGCAGCAGTGACCTGCTGAGGTGTCATATCCTCAATTTCCTGTGATTAAGGAATGGTGGTGTGAGGTCACACATGGAAGGGGCAGTGCCATCTGAGTACATTGATAATCTCTTGGGCTTCTTGAAAGAGTACTGGTATCAGGTTAGTGCTTCTGTGTGGAATAAATCTAGAACTGGATGGTTGTTGTTTGAGCTGTGTTCTCTCTACTGGAAAGGTGACCCACAAATATTTTTCTAAAATTCTGAGAAGTTGAAAGTCCTGGGCTCTGCCAGCAGAGGAAAGCAAATCAACTCAAACTTTTTACCCTAGTCCTACCTTGCTGCTCTCTCCCAAGGTCTTTGAGGAAAAGGAGCTCAAGGACACACAGGTGGACTGATACTGAGGAATCTTTGAGAGTTTGCAAAACACTCCAATTACCAGTAAATCCCAAGAGATTTGTGAAAGAGAGCCAAGGGAAACCCCAGGGAGTAGCTGCTGCTGTGTGTCAGTAATGACTGAGTGGTGTTGGTGGCACTGTGAAAGCGATCATGAATACAAGGCTGGTGATGGGAGAAAGCCTTCTCCTAGAATGTTCTCCCTGGCTATTTATGAGGGTTTTGGTGAACCCTTTCAGCTTGGGCAAACGCACATGAAAATGCTGACTGTGCCAATGATTTTCCAAGTTGAGATGTTGAGAAAATTATCTTGGAAGAGTAGGGAAAGATCTGGATGGATGAGAGGGATGGCTCCTGCCCGTGCTGACCACTCCTTCTCATCTCAGAGGTGCTCCAGACCACAGGGCTGTCTTGGCTGTTGGTTTATTTTGGGGGAGCTTCCCTGTCCCAAGGTCAGAGCCCTCTCCTCAGAGAGCCTTTCCTCAGCTCCTGGGTGTGAGGAAGAGCACAGTAAGTGAAAAGACCAAAGCCTTGTCAGCATGGAAGAACAGAGCCAGCCAGCTCGGAATCAGCCGTCAGCGCTCCTGTCTGATGGTGCTGTAGAGTTTATAGTCTTGTTATCCTGGTAACTGCTGTACACGCTTCCCGACTTCTCTTGATTTATTTTCTCCAACCTCCTTTAAATGGCTTTTTGTACATCTGTTCATTCTGACTCTGGGAACAAGTCACTCCTTAATGAGCGTGTTGGAGCGCGAGTGTGCATTATTTCGGAGTGGGCGCTGTGGAAAGTGTCTCCTCTTTTACTGCACGTGGAGCCACAAAACAGCCTGGTTACTGCTTATTGGAAAGGCCTTTGCTGCCAAAACATCAGCTTCCCATTCTTTTAACGTGTGTGGGAGTTGCATGAAAACACTTCAGTGGGTGGCTGACACATTTTGAGTACATTAAGCTCCTGCTTACGTCCTTAATATATTCTATTTTGCAACTAGCTAAAAGATACATGTGTTGCAAAACATTTCCTAACAGAGTTAAATCTGCACACCTGCTCTGCTATTGCGCCTGGTGAATGTAAAATCCAAGGAGTATGTGAGGACATTGCTAATGAACAGAAAATCAAGAGGGGAGATTGAAATGTGTTTTGCACTCTCTGTTTTGGATAGTATTTAAACTCTCTTTTCTCTCAGAAGGGGTATGTTTTTGGAGCTATGCTGGCTGTGGATAACTAAAGGGTCTCGTTCAAGTCCTTCTCCAAGTTGATGGGTTTTCTCACCAGCTGGCACATCAAATAACACCTTGACAGCAGCTTCAGACTCTATTCTTCATGGCTCCATTTTGTGTCTCCAAATCAAAGCCAGAGTGGTGCAAATCTAAGGCATAGCTGAAGTCCTCTCTCCTCGAGCTGTGCTCCAGCTTCCTGCAGATTCTGCTAAATTGTTTATTGGCCTTTTATTTTAAGGCCAGATGACCTGCAAGTCATCTGCTCCTCGACTTCAGACCATCACCTAGGAAACAACTAATTATTCGTAGGTAGAGATGGGTGTATCTTTGGACATTCCACCCAAGGCCGGGGATTCTTGAGCATTGGCCTTTTTTTTTTTTCCTTTTCATCATAAGCAGCCTGGTTTTACTACTTAGATTTGTTGTGGAGAAAGGTGTGCTCAGAACTAGTACTGCCTTTCAGAGATTAAATTCTACCTCCCTGTGTTTGATAGTAGGTGGCCTTGAGCAGATCTCTTTTCAGTGAAACAAGCTGAAGAACCAAAGGTATCACTACCATTTACACAGTGGATTCTCTCAGATATAGTGCAAAGGGGCTGTAGCAAAATGCTGTAATTCAACACCACCATCCTCAAAACAAAAAATAGGTGTTTGTATTCTCCAGACTTTGGGCCATAGTAGTGGATCATTTTTTATTGCATTAGTCTTCTAACAATCCTTGCATTTTAAACCCTCAGTGTTATTTCTGACCTTCAGTCCATCTCTCCCTAAATCAGACATACAAAATTCCTACTTCCACAGCCAGTTGCTTTCAGACATAGTTGCCATCCCAGAAGACTCCTGATACTTACAAAGGATTTTTTATTAAAGTGATTTCCTTATTAATTTTAAAGGACGTAGCAGCGCGAGGACTGGACCTGCCTCAGGTGACCTGGATCGTACAGGTGGGTTTGCTCTGTGTGTCTGTGTGTGTTCAGTGCAGCCTTGCTCAGATGAGATCCCTTCTCAGTCCAGAACCTTCCTGCAGTTTACTGGTCTTGCTGCTGATGCCTGCAGTTGTGGGAGACCTACAAGTTCCTGACTGCAGGACTGGAACTCTGGGTTTTGCCAGGATAAAGCATTGCTACGATAGCCTTGGTCTGTTTTTCATAACTCTGCTGTTACCAGAGTTTCTCCTGGTTGGAGATGAAACACCCTCCATTTCCCCACCCAAATTTTGTGAAATCCTGGCCATCTCTTGCAGTTCTGCTCCTGTTTTCCTGAGCTTCCTGGGGAGGCAGTTCCATGAGGAGTTTAAATACATTCCTAATGTTAAACATTGAGTAGCCCAGTAATGTCAATGCAGTGACCTGAGTGTTTTGAGTGAGGCTTGGCTGGGTTGGGGCTGAGTAGCTGCATGCATCCAGCTTCCAATAGAACTGCATGGTTCAGATTTTCCCTGAAAAAAACAAGCCCAACAAAACCCCACACTGCTGCATTGCTGTTGACAGAAATATAGTCCTAGGGAAAAAAAATAGAAACAAAGGAAGATGGATTGAACCTTAAAAATAGCAGCCTGTCGTTTCAAAGAGGAGGCTGAAAGCAGGAGACAGATTTCATTTCTATAAAAGATTTATAATTAAAAAAAGGTTAGTTGAATAGAGGAAAAACTGATCCAGAGATTCACATGTATCAAGTGACATCTGGGTAAAAGGAACAGGGCACAGAGCCTCAACAAAGCTTTTTAATTTCTGCTTCATCCCTTCAGGTAACAAATTTGATTTGATTTTTGTGTTTTTTAAAAAAAATAAGAATGATTTTGTAGCAGCCAGCTAGTTGGAGAAGGCTATGGAAACGAAATCTTTAATTCCCAGATCTGTATATTAATATAATTTAACCAAAGATATAGTTGCCAGTGTTAGAACGCAGTGCAAATTACCTAAAGCCCTGGGAGACTTCTGTGTGTCCAGAAGGCGAAATCTCAGCTGTCCTGAGAGCTGTGTCCAAGAGCAAGGACCTGCAGGGAGCAATTAGATTGCTCACAGCATCTTACTCACACCTCTAGCCAGTAGAAACTTTGCCAGAGGGCACAGGTATAAACACTAGAGTGGGCTTTGGTTGTTGAGTTTTTTCCAGTTAAACTGCTGAGGGCTCATTTCTGAGCAGTATCTCTGTGCTTGTTCATTTTTTCCAGGAAAGAGAGAAAGGGGGGGAAAGAATAGGGGGAGGTTAAAGACAGGGAAATGTGTCACCCTTTATCAGATCTTGCAAATGGCTGGGCAGTTTTGATTCCCAGTGAAGTAAATGAGAGGCATTGCTATATTTGGGGGGGTCTTTAAGGAACATTTTCGTGGTGCCTGGTAGTTGGACAGGGGAAGACTGCTGCTACCTGTATCACAGACTGCTGAAAGCACTCCCTCCTCTCTCTTAGATTTATTCTACCCTGTAACCAGCTATGATTTGCTTTAATCCAAACAAAGCGATTTAGCCCAATTCCAAATTGGCATCAGTTGTTTTTTATTTTGTGTTTTTTCTCCCAAATGCAGAGCAGGCAGCTCCCTGCTCCATGTGGGCGCTCTTTGGTGCGAGATTTGATTAGATTTTTTTTTTTTTTCCAAGGGAAGCGAACAGGTTTCTGTATAGAAATAAAATGTAAAAGGCAGAGAGAGACACTGAGATGGGGAAACTGTCCTATTATCTGAAAGTTGGCCAACGTGTCACATCCACACGTCAAAAAAAAAAAACTGCCGCAGACGAGGGGGCTGAGTGATGGTTCCCAACAGCCCAATTCCTCGGGAGGTGCAGCGCGTATGGGGTGTGCCTTTTGTTTTCCAGGTGAGCGGGCTGGGTGTGTGCTTTATAATTAACGTGCTGTTAATTCCTCTTTTCCCCTTGCTGAAGTACAACGCTCCTGCTTCACCTGCGGAATACATCCACCGGATCGGGAGGACGGCGCGCATCGGCTGCCGCGGGAGCAGCCTGCTCGTGCTGGCGCCTTCCGAGGCAGAATATGTCAGCTTGCTGGCTTCTCACAAGATTAAGTGAGTCAGAAACGCGAACAAAAGTTTCAGCTCATCCTTGCTAATTAACCTTCCGTGTGGCACTTTCAGCGGGACTTTGTCTCGTGCAGGTTTTAATAAGAATTTATTAATTCTCGTGATCCAGGCCTGGCCCCAGACTAGCAAAAGGAGAAGAGGGAAGTGTGTGAAAATCATCAGCCTGACAGGTTGTGCATGAGTGAGTGTGTGTGGTGAGGGGCAGGGAGGAGATAGTCAGAGATCCTTTGCACTCCATTGTTTTGTCTCTGGCCCTGGGTTCAAATTGTGATTTTGTGGAGATCACAAGTCAAATGAGCCTGTCAGATGCTGCCTGGCCCTCTGCCTGCATGGCACCATATTGTCAGAGACTGTGCTGGCCCTTTGGGAGAGATCCAGGGGAGAAACTGCTGGGGAGCTGTGGGTCATATCTGCAGTTAGTTGACCAAGATGTGTTGTTCAAGTGGCTTATGACAGGAACAGGAGAGGCTTTGGCAAGTGGTGAGAGCCCAGTGTGGTCCTGGAAGGCAAAAAGGGAAGGTGGACTCTGCAGACCCAAAATGAGGTGTGCTTCCAAGCCTGGGAAGGCTCCTCTTACCTGGCTCTGGCTTGGACTTGCTTGGAGTAGCAGCAAGGAGAGCAAGCCAGGCTCAGTAAGGACCAGCCCAGTGTGCAGTCAGGTACCTGATGGCTGACACATGATGAGATTTTAGTCAGCTCTGCTTGCACAGTGGTCCTTTTGTGGAGAAAACCCACAACTGGCTGCTCAGCATCGCTAGGCAGAATCTCCAGCCTCCTCAGCAGCCAGCTGGGTGTTTGTGCCTCCCCTCACTCCCTGCTCTGCTGTCTCTCAGCGTTTGAGAACATCAGCAGAGTCCCTTCAGTGTTGTAGCAATGTTGATGGAGCCCTGTAAACTCATGCACAAATTAGTTCCCTTTTATTTCTTGTGTTTCTGTCGGGTGGAGCTGCTTGGAATCGAATTTGGTTTTGCATCCTTGAAACAAACAAATGTTGGCAGTAAATACAGGCTTATTCTAGGCTGTGAGCCATTTAGTGGTCTAACAAAGAGCCATCCATCATCCCAGGTAACTATCTATTAAGCAGACACCAGCAAGACATGGAAGGCTAAGCTGACAGGGTTTTTTTTCATGTAACAAACAGCACTGACATTTAAAGGTGAAATCCCACATAATTGTGAATTTTTAACTCCAAGTAGAAAGTTCTATTTTTCTATTTTATAATATTTTGGTAGTGTTAGAGGAAGGAGAGGGAAATTTCCTTCCTTTTTATTTTAAATGGTAATGCTTTTATGTAATGTTGTTGTTTTTTAACAAGTTTAGGGAAATGTCACTCAGGCTGGTAATTACATCTGCTAAGGAGACCTGTTGTTGAGCTGGCCGTGGTCTTCAGGAATCTTGAAGACTCTGAATAAGCAGGGGGAGATTTATATGAATTTATTTTTCCTTCACTTTTCAGAGCCAGACAACTCTGGAGATTGCCTTTTCTTGTTTTGTTTGTTTGTTTTATGTTCTGCAGTTGAAGGATTTACCAGAAATGAGAGTAATTTGCCTTCCTTGACCCCCATCCTCAGAGGGAAGGCAGTGAGTGCCTGACGGGCACGGGGGGATCCGGCCTCTCCGCTCTTCCCACATGGATGAGGAGAAGGGGCACTGGGATAGAGCAGGGAGCTGATGAATTACTGAGAAGATGCAGGAAGGCAGCTTGAAGCTCAAGGCAGCGAGTGCCATCAGCACAAATTGCCGTTACCCTTCATAAACAGAGCATTATGGTGATAATCCTGACAATTTAATTCAGTGCGAGGGCGAAAGACAGCGTGTGTTGGACTGTCACCGAGCCTCTTAAGCACTGCTCATTTCTGTTCCTTTACCCCAAGTCTTTGTAGCTTTTGACTTGGTCTGCACAAGTTACTGGAGTTTGCTGCTTTTCCCCCCCCCCACCCCGTTCTTAGCTTAATTTTTAAATCTTTCAGGTTTTTGTTGAGGATGAGTGTGTGTTGTGAATCTTTTTTTTTTTTTAATTTGTTGGTTTTTTTTTTTTTCTTTTTTAAATGAAATTCCCGCTGGGTTTATTGAAATGTAAATACTTCATAAAATATGTATTTTGAAGAAGACAAAGCATGAGATGTGTCCCCGCAGCCTTCAGCTGGTGTAAATGAGCAATGCTCTGCTGCTTTACAGGGGATGAGGATCTGACCCAGAGTTTTTTCCTAAACCCCTCCACCCACCCCAGCATGCATGGGAGTAAGTCCAGGAATGTTGAGAGTCGGAAGTAATGAGAGCAGACATGGCTTTGTTCCTGGATGAAAATCCACTTCGGAATTAGAGATGACTGCCTTTGAAATTGGAAATCGCTCGCAATTAATTTTCACCGGTACCTGAAGCCTCTCCTTGGCTTCCAGTGTGGAAGAGCAGCGTTAGCCTTTGCCAAAACGATCTCACTTTGGCTCTGCTGAGATCAGTAATTCCCGTTGGGGCTCAGCAAAGCTGCCTCCTCTCTCTGCAACTTTCTGTTTGGGCTTTGTGTGGCTGGAAGTTGTGGCTGCTCTGCCCAGCTGTAAATGTGGATGTGCAGGCACGTGCACACTCATGTTTTCTCTACATTCCCTCTCTCCTTTTTAAAAAAAAAAAAAAAAAAAAAAAAGTTAGACTCCAAAATGTTCTGTCTCAGCTCCAAGCACAACTAACAGATTTCCTTTCAAAGGGAGGAGGCAACAAGCAGTAGAAATGCAAGGTTCACTTTTTTTTTTTTTTTCCCTTTATGTCTTTTCTGGTCCCTTCAGCTGCAATCTCGCAGCGCCTGCCTCGACAGCTATCAGATAATTTCTTTATCTGCTAACGGCAGCCTAACTAATTTATAAAGGCAGAGGCATCACCGTGAAGGCACGAGTCGTTTCCCTCCCTGCTCTGCTGTGCTGCTGGGGTTGTGCAGCTCCCCCCTGCCAGCTCCCTCCCAGCTCCCCGCTGTGAACCCAGTGCAGGGATCTGCTGCTGGCGACGCGCCAGGCGAGGGGAGGACCCGAGAGCTGGGGACAACTCTGACAAATCAATGTCAAAGGTTTGACATTTTCATTCATGGCCGTGTCAACGCAACCTTTGCAGGGGGAAGGGGGAGGTCTGCTTTCCTCTTGCTTAAGTGGTTGCCATTTATGTTTTAATTTGCTGTTGGACTTTTTGAAACCAAACAGAGAAACCCTCGGTTGTTGTTTTATGCTCCATTTCCCTTTCTCCCCCATCGCTCCCCCGCCTTTCTCTGCCTCCTCTCTGAAGGAATCTGTGCATGGGATGGCCCAGCTGCACGTGGAGGGGCTGCTCTCCCTTGCAGGGTGTCTCATGGCCACTCTGGCCCATCCCTTCCAGGCTGGATTTCTGCTCCTCTGCACCTTCTCCTTTCCTTATGCTGTGATGCTGAGTAAAGGTATTTGTTGTTTTAACTGGGAAGGATGGGGAGCAGGTGAGGATCACACTATCCTGTCACAGAGTGTGACAGAGATTCATCCATTCCTGAAAAGTGTAAAGAAGAAGAAAACCTTGTTGTTTTAATTTCTTTCTGTACTTTACAAATTGAAGAATACCAGCAATGCTTCCTTTCAGAAACCAGAGGCAGCTTTCTGACCATCTGAGATTCAGGAATCAGAACTGTTGGACCCCAGAGATTTCTCTCTTCCTTAGATTGGTTTAATCCCAAGTGAACTCCTTGGCTTTTGCCCATTACTGAAAATTTGGGCCCACAGACATCAGCTTTTATGATCTGAGTAATTCCCTTGGAAATGGGACCCAGTTTGGATGCAGCTGTAATATTAATGGCCTGGAGCTGCACAGCTGTTCCTGTGCTGTCACCTGGGGTGTGTGTGCCCCTTAAGACAGTGTTAAAGAGGACAAAGAATTTCTAGTCTCCTGTAAATGCACCTTTAAGCAGGACTGCTCACTTGGAAATGAAGCAGGTTTGTAAGCATTTCCATATCTGGGCCATAGCAGGACCCAGCAGTGTCTTGCAAGCAGGACTGGAGAATAAATCATCTGGTTGAGCCTACAGGAGGAATGTGAGTCGACAGAATGAAAATAAATGCCCAGTGTGAAGCCTGGCTAGGACAGCTGACTGAGTCTTCTGTACTTTAAAAAAAAAAATGCTGTGGAATCCCTAATGGGCTGGGCTTTGGCTTTGCACTTCAGATGAGAGGGGAGGTGAGTTCTCAGAGCAGGGAAGGAAATCAAGCTGTCTGGTGTCAGAGGTGGCTTTTGAGGCTATAAATGAATTGGAGGGTGAGTTTGTCTATTGGGAAGTGCCTGAGCTTTGACCTGAGTGAGGAAGCACAGAGCTAGAATCATGTAGGATCCTGTGGGAAAGAAAGAGTGATGATGTGACCAGAGGGAAGGAAGCTGCAGGAGAATTGGCTGGTAGGAAAAGTTCCTTGGGGTTTTGTTGTTACCTTCTGAGCTTGAGTCACTGTGAGAGGAAGGAGCTGTGTCTTTGCACACCTTTAGTTTTAGCTCTTTGGTTCTGTGAGTGTGCTCACTAACACGGGTGGAAACAAATGTGTGTAAACATGGAAGTATCATCCTTTGAGTGAGGGTTGAGCTCTGTGTCTCATTCCAGAGACTCTGGAGGCGAAACTGGAGGAGACAAGATGGAGCAGGAGTAGCAAATAAAGTGAAGCAGGTGTTTCCATCCTGTGAGTGCCTCAGTCTCTTTCTCACAGTTGCACAACCAAACTCTGCTCCTGCCCATGGCATTGAGTGAAAAAAGAAGTGTTGGACAGCCCCTGGGTTCCAGGTGGAGGTTGCAGATCTTATTCTTTATAGTTACAAAACAAATGTACAAGAAGCATTAATGCTATGAGCTGCTTCAGCTCTCTCTTGAGTTTCTTTTGGTGAAAATAATAACCAGGTGCTTCTCAATTGTCCTGATGCTTCTCGGTGCAAGGAAAGAAAAATTATGATAATAATGGAAGTGTAATCCAATTAATTTCTTTAATCAGTTCTTCTTGGTTGAGAGCCAAGGAGACTTTCAGTGAATGGAAAGTCCACCCTCAGAATTGGAGTGTGTGTGTTGGTGACTTAAAACAGTGACAAAATTGTGGGTGGAACTGTGTCTCTGTGCCACTGAAAGCAGGGGTTTGGATTTTACAGTATTTTTTCCACTTTTGGGGTGATGAGAGAGTGCCTGGGCTAAGACCTCGAATATTTCAGGAATAAATTCTCAAGTTGAACTGCCAATCTCAATTGTTTTGCTCTCCATTACCAGTCTGTGGTTCATGGCACGTTGTGTTTCAAAGCAGGAGAAACAGTAATTTTTTGTCTTTTGTAATTTTTTTGTCGTTGTTGCTCAGTGTTTCAGAGCTGAAGATGGAGAAGGTGTTAGCCAGCCTGATGAAAGATAATCGCTTCAAGTTGCACAGACCAGGAAGGAAGGTGAGTTCTTCTGCTGCTTTGGAATTGCTCCAGTTTTCACTTGCTAGTTCAGCATCACAAGTGTTTCTGCCTCAGAACATCCAAGATGTCAGACAGTGTAAATAATTACAGAATTACCTTATATCACAGGTTTTCAGTCTTTTGTTTTTCCCAAAAAGCAGTTGCTTGCTAACTCTTCAGCAAATATCTTTGTAACAGACAGGGAAGGTTTCTGGATGCAAAAGCTCTGTGTTTCTTCCTGCACAGTGTTCCTGTTTTTCCTGTATTTTTTGCACTAAAATACTGTTGGAGATGACAAATGGCTCTAAACTTCTCTGAAGCAATAAGGAAAATGCATTTGGTGATGTGTTACATCAGGGTTTTTATCATCTGTATTTCCTTGGAGCCTAAAACAAAGCTCCCTGGGTTGACAGGCACCTTTTTATTGACTTGGGCAAGCTTTGGGTCTGCCTTCAAGTTGCTAATTCACAGAATTCACTCATTTGCAATTGATGGCTCGGGCGTTGCTGCTGCTCTGGCAAATTAAATCCTGCAAGAGCCCACATTTTGAATGGAAGTCAAGAATGTGTCAAGCATGATGCAGCACACACTCTTTTTTTTTTTTTTTTTTTTTTTTTCCCCCTCTTGTTGCTGTTTTGCCTGCCCACGCTTTTGTTACCCCGTGTCTGAGGCGCCTTGTTCCCGGTGCTGGCTGGTGGGAGCCGTGGTGTTCCTGGTAAACACGGCCTGTGAAAGATGTTCAGTGTTCCTGCACCTCACACACAGCCAGATCTGAGCTCAGCTGAGATGCTGCTCTATTTAAAGCTCTCTCCCACCACTGTTTTTGGCTGAAATCAGCCTGTAATGCCTGTGTTTTAAATGTCTGCATCATGCCTGGGATATTGCCTCGTAACAAAGTTCAGTCGTACTTTGTTAGTGCAGAAATTATTTTAAATAGTTCATGTATAAATACTTTCCTTTGGACCCAAATGTGCTGATAGTGGGAGTAACTTCAGATTTTCTTTGAAGACTTTTTCAACAATTCCATTTATGCAGAAATTATATTTTAAGTTTGTTACTGACATGGGACAGAATATTCGCTGTTCCAGACACAGGGACAAATGTTATTTCATGGGAAGTGAGCACAAAAGAGAACATGTTTTGTTCCAGGGAATTATGATTTAAGACTTGAAAAGTGGCTGGAGAAAATGCCTTTTTAGCAACAAAAACCTAACCAAAATCTGATCAGCTTGGTATTTCTACCATGCTTCCAAATTGTCAAATACTCCACACATTTAGGCACGGAATTTTTTTAAATACACTTCTTTTGACTTTCTTCTTTTCCTTCCAAAAAGCTCTAAACCCCCCTGTTTGAAAGGAGGAGTTGCTGGTTTGGGCAGTGCTGCTGGGCAGGCCCTGCCATGCCAGGTGCTGCATGCAGGAACTTGCACAGAAGGACTTGGTTCCTTTTGCTTTCAAAGGTTGGATTAAATTCCTCTTTTCCCTCTGACATCAAAGCAAGTGGGATTTTGCTGTTGACTTCACTGAGCTGAGATCCATCCACTGTGGTTGTTAGGATGGTTTTAATCTCTTGCAGGAACTTAGAAATACACAATAACCAGTTTTTAATGTGACTCAATCTTAAAGAATTGGGATTTAAGAACAGAGTTTCACTTCATGGGAAAAATTCTGTATCCTTTTAATGGGGATGGAATTACAGCAGTTCTGTCAATATGAAACAGGCTCCTTCAAGAATTACTTGAAAAATATAAAGCAATCAATTGTTGTGTTTGTCAGCTCCATGGTTTAGATTGCCATGGAGGCTCTGAGTGGTCAGCTCAAAAGCTGCAGGGGCATTTCCCAAGTTTTCAGGAGGGTTAATATTTATAAAATTCCCTAAATTTGCCACGTGGACAGTACAATAAGCTGGGAGTGCAGTGGGACAGGGAGGGATTGAGGAGCTGAACGTGGTCTGAGTGGGATGGTGCCTTTGGAGGGAGGTTCAGCTCTGCTCTCAGCTCTCCATGCTCTGAGTCATGTATATATTATAGTCCTGCACACAGGAACCTCATTATGATGCTCTTCAGTTCTCATTGCCTCAACTCAAGTCCATTATAAGTACCACGTTGGAACATGTATTTTTTGGGCTTCTGTGTGCAGCCAGGGAGCAAGCTGAAGTGCCTGTAAAATGTATATTTTATATTTAGGTATATGAAATATATATGTGGCTATGTCTGGGCGTGTGAATGTTCACCTGCCTACAAAGAGAATAAATTTGATCTTTCAACTTTTATGGAGGGGGGCAAGGGGGACTTGGTGAGTTCTAGAGAAGGTGTGTGGAGGTTAGTAAAAAGTTGTTATTAAAACAAAATCCTTCATTTTGTTTTGAAGTATAATGGAAGCAGGAGATGTTACAGCCAGGCTTTTTGGTGGGTTTTCCCCATATTTCTTTTTTTTTCCTGTTTTAGGAATGAACTTTTCTACCTCAGTCTAGTCTTACTGTGTTTCAATTTTTTTTTTCATTATAATGTTCTCTTAATGAAATCAGAAGTTTTCAGTACTTATCCCAGCCTCTCAAACCTAAAACCTGCCAACTCTATCAGTGGAACTTTCCTTCTTCTGTCAGAAATCCGTGTATCTTTTCCTGGTGGAGTTGGCGTTTTTGGGAGTTCCCCTGATATCTCAAACTGGTTAAATAATGTTGCATCCTGACTGTTCTTTCTTGCATTTCTTCTTTTAGCTTATAAATATTGTTATTGTCCACAGTCATTGGTTTGGGATCTGCCAGAACAGGCTTTGAAAAAGTTCTCCTATCCCACTGGTTCTCCACTGCTGCTTATTTAACAGAGGGAACAAATTTAGATGGGGAACAGATCAAGCAAACCTCTGGGGTAGGCTTTTATCTTTGGGGTCTTGGAAAAATGTGTAAGGTCTCAAATTAATTGTCTTGCTCATGCAAACCAGGATTAAAGCTTGCCTGGGTGAGTAAAGCACATGGAGTGGCTTCCTTGCCCTTCCAGTAGCACTGATTTATTTGATCTGTCCAGACACTCAATCATGGGCAGGTTTTATTTTCACAGTTTGCCTTTGAGTCAGTTTTAAATTTAGATATTTTTTATTATTATTATTATTGGGGTGGGGGTTTTTTTGTTGTTGTTTTTTAGATGAACCTCCCTGGAGGACAGGAATGAAACACAGGTTTTTTTTCATGCCCATTAGGGTGCAATTTTAAAATGAGATCTGTCTCAAGGGTCTGAAGGGGATAAAAGACAAGGTGGAGATGGGAGGAGGGGAGAAGCTGTTTTCTGAGGACATTATGTTTCCTGCCATTTGCTTTTTTTTTTTTTTATTTATATCTCTTGCACTGACCTCACACTTTGGAAATTATGCACCTAGTTTTTTATCCCTCATTTTTGTCTTACTTTTTTTTTTTTTTTTTTTTATTTTCCCCCAGCACCAGGAAGAAGAGATGCCTCATTTTGAAACCTAAAGGGGGGAATAAGAAAAGTCCTTTGTAATATATTGCCATATTATCACTAAATCCCCTGACAGTTGTGACACAGAAGCAAGTCACCTGTCACTTAAGCTTGAGGTCTCTTTAATTTTCTCCTGGAATTCGCACCAGGCTGTCTTTAATTTGAGGCCTTTATTGGAATTCTGAAACCTTTCTGCCTCCCCGGTGCTCAGATCTATTCTGAGTGCTGTTACAGAATGTATACAATAACCAACACAGGGATTCAGAGGGGGCTGAAGCACTGTTTATTTAACACTCTGGAGGGATTTTCGTGCTTATTCGGTCCTGGCTACCCAGCTTTCAATATCGCTTTGACAACCGTTATGCCCTTCTCATTAATTTTAAACAGTTAAAACACAGGAAAAAGAGAAAAAGTTTTCATTATTAAAGTGCTTTACTTTTTAATAACAGAGGATTCTGTCCGCCAGGGGAAAGGGCAAACCTCACTAATTTCACATTCATATTAAAAAGCGCTGGGAAGGTGACACTTGGTGCTGCCAGGCTTAACAAAAGGAAAGTGCTGGGGGCCGGGAGGAGCAGGCGGGGCCAGAAAGTTTTGTGTTTCACGTCGGTGGAAACTTGGGAGTGACAACAAAGGAGTGGCCACTTCAGACACGCAGCTCCACTTGGGGGTCACTGAAGCTCTGCAGAGCCCCCGGGCTGGGGACAGGCTCAGCTTCAGGGCACACCTGAAGTCAAACAGCACCTACCTGTGAAAGGAGTGTCCAGAGAAGGGCAGCAGAGCTGAGGAAGGGTGCAGAGAGTGAATTATGTGAGGAGCAGCTGAGGGAACTGGGGTGGTTGAGCCTGGAGAAAAGGAGGATCAGGGAAGACAACTCCCAGCCAGGTGGGGGGGTCAGGATCTGCTCCCAAGGAGCAAGGACAGGAGGAGAGGACACAGCCTCAAGCTGTGCCAGGAAAGGTTCGGGTGGAATATCAGGAAGAATTTCTTCACTGCAAGGGTGGTTAAGCATTGGAATGGGCTGCCCAGGAAGGTGGTGGAGTCCCCATCCCTGGAAAAACTGGACATGCTATGTTTTGGTTGATAAAGTGATGGTCAGCCAAAGTTTGGACTCAATGATTTTGGAGGTCTTTTCTCACCTGAATGATGCTGTGATTCTGTGAGATGGGTCACGAGCTGTTCCTGAGGGGACTGGGAGACAGCAGAGACCAGAAACCTGGGAGAGTTGATGTGTTAAAACAGCCATGCTGTCTTTGGAGATGCAGGTGGACAGTCAGTCCAGGCAGTGAGTGAGCAGGAGCTCCAGCCCCAAGTGTGTTTGCTTTGCTGAGGAATTACCCAGTGGCTGGAAGCTGTGGGATCCTGAGTTTCAGAGAGGGCACAGTGCAGGGCATTTAAACTGCATTTGAGGTCTGTCTTTGGGCTGTTGGGTGCAGAGTGGCACATCTGGGACAGGAGAGCATTTTGTGCCAGGTGCTGGCAGCCCCCACGGTCCCTGGGGTTGGTTTGTGGTGCCAGTGGGATGTGGCTCCTCTGGAGTGGCAGCAGCACAGAGGAAAGAGGGGTTTGCAGCATTAGCATGCAGATCTGCCAGAGCAGAACACCAGGACTGCTGCCTTGGCACAGGCCTCCTCCAGAATGCCAGGAGCTGGATGTTTGTATTCAGTCAGCCCAGCCCGGGTGAGGGGTCTGACCAGTATCAAGTTGCTGCCTTGGATCTGGCACTCTCACATTTGGATGCTGGCTCCTGTCTGAGTCACACTGGGGAACTGTGGCCCTTTTCTGGGAGAGGTGCACATCCATGGATGCTTGGCTGTGCACTTTGCTGTCAGCTTTCCATCAGAAATTTCACTTCTTTTTTGGTCCACATTGCCTTTCTGTGCCTGGATCTCTCAGAGAGGGAGTGAGCCTCCCTTCTCCCAGTAACAGCTTGTTCCCAGGAATGTTTGTTTTCCATTTCCTGATCCCAGGAAAGCTGAAACACGTGCAGAATTGCTCTTTTGGCCTGAGGAAGTTTATTCTGTCTTGCCTTTGGTGCAAGGGGCTTGTCCTGCTCTAGAGGAGCCAAGTGATGGCAGTTCCAGTCAAATGTGTTGACAGTGAGGAAACTTCATGTAGAAATCCATGCTGGAATTCATGAGAAGTTCATTTGGTTGCCTTTGTTCACAGGTGCTGAATTTGATCTCTTGAGCTCTTCTCTGGAGCTTGGGGGTGATTGTGGATCTCGTGGTCTCCTGCCCTGGGTGTTTTGGGGAAGTGCACAGGGGAACTTGCAGTATCACTCTGAAACTCTTAGTGTAGCATCTGGGGGGAGTTATTCCAAATAATTCCAGTGGAAACAAGCAGTGGGATCTGGCCTAGAAGCAAAAAAAAAAAAAAAAAAAAAAAAAAAAAGTGGGGGGAAGAGGAAGGGAAGGGAAAAGAAAAGCAAGGGAAAAAGATACGTGATAGATGTTAGAAAACACAAAATTAAAACTGATTTGTTCTCTCCACCACACGGCGCTCACTGGCTGCTCTGACTTTAACATCTTTATCTGGATTCTTTTTTTTTTCCTCTAGTAATATTGAGAGGATTACCTTTGTTGGCCCCTGGGTAGTTGCTGTGTGATTTTACTGTTATTAAATCTATTGTAAACTGCTTCATTATTCCTGACTCAAATTCTCTCTTTCCTCTAATCCTCCTGCCTCCCTGGTAGAAATCCTGTGGCAAGAACCCTCAGGAAGTCCGGGAGAGGGCCACAGTCCTGCAGACAAAATTTGAAAATCACGTCCACTCCAGCGAGAAGAATGTCCAGTGGGCAAAGAAAGGTCAGTGAGTTTCCTTCCACTTATCCCACAGGGCTCAGAGGAGCTGCCAGGGTTTTCTTCTGGGGCACAGCATCAGGGAAAAGGCCTGGAAGAAACATTTTGGGGCTGTGGGGCTCTGCAGGGGGTTGAGGCAGGCCCAGAAGGCTTTGTGGTGATATTAAATGTTAATTTCTGGCGTTCCCACATTACGTGCAAACGAGATTTAGTCTTGGCTTTCAGTGGGACTCACATCCGAGGGCTTTGACCCAATCACAGGAGTGAGTGGGTTGTGTGTGTTATTCTGGGAAGGGGATGGGTGACTTCCTCCACCTCACCCTGCTGCAATTCCCATCAGATGCCTCCAGTTCACACCAAGAGTGAATTTGAATCCTGAAAGACAGGATACAGCCCTGACCAGGAAATGATCTTGGACTGGAGCTGGTTGTATGGGATGGGAGATTAAAGAGAGAGGGGCAACAACTCAAAAAGGCAGGAGGAATGAAAACTGGGATGGACTGACTCTGCCCTTCTTCCTCTCAGTTTGGAAAATTGAGAGGAGGACGGATTTGGGAGAAAGATTAAACTCTTGCTGGGGATGTGGTAGGAAAGGAAGCACCAAAGTGTCTCCTGAGAGGAGCCAAAAAGGTGGTGCAGGGTAGGCACTGTGGGAAGTCAGGCCCCAGAGCTCCTGGGCAATTCCTTGGAATTTGACTATGAGTTACTGAGACAAGTCCACAAAATGCAAACCCTTTATGATGAGACTAAGCCATTCTTGCTCACAGTATTTAGGACTGAAGCCTTTACCCTTTTTTTTTGAGCCTCCTCTTCCCACATCTCCCTTCCTGATTGTTTCCGTTTTTTACCTCATTGTTCTGAGTCAAGTTCTGCTAAGTCTAAGCCTGTGTACAAGTTATTTCAGTTCTGCAGCATTTCCAGCTGAGGAAGTCCTGGTGAGACAAATTTTAATGGTCTGCATCATTCCTGTTTACCATTCTGTGTACCTGCTGTGTGCACCTGCATACAGGTGTGGGACAGGTGTGCCTCGTGTGCTCACCTTCTGAAATCACCTTCCAAGGGGTTCAAAACCAGATGGGGAAATTGCTCTTGGAGTTATACAATAACTGGAGAAGGGGAGGCTGTTCTCAAGATGAAAGTTAAGTTCAGCATGAAAATTGTTTGGAATCTTGAGAAGTTACTGTTCAGGAGGTCAGAGGTGCTGTTTTTTTTCTGAATGCTGTACTCCCTTCTTAGGTGATGACACAGCAGAGCAACCAGAGTTATCTCCTGTGACTACCTGCTTACCCCAATTATTCTGCATGCTTTTGATTATGTGTGGCTGTATTGAGGGGCAAAGTATTTGAAATTCTGTTTCACTCTTTGCTCTCCCCCCACCTCTGCACATCCCTGGGCTGAAATCTCACCTCCAGCAGTTGCAGAGCTGATTTCAGTTCCTTGGGGTTTTCAAACACCTTCTTCCTGCAGTGAAAGTGTTGGACTTGCTACACAAGCAGCTTTCACCCCGTTTTCAAGTGTGTGGTGTAATTTTGTAGCTGCTCTTAAATCCACAATCTCAAAGCATGTTACTAACATGATCATAATGCTTCATTCTGCATGGATGAGCTTCTTGCTGCTCCCTTGGGACTTCTTGTACCCCTTGCAAACTTCAAACCTGAAATGCCTGTGACAGGAACAACCAATTAATAACTCTGGTCACACCTAAAAAACCTCTGTGGTTCCTCTCTACCCAATGCCACCGTGCACACACCCCCACACACACTTGTTGCTGACCTCAGCATTAATAACTTCTTTAGCCACAGAAAAGAAGCACAGAAAATACATCAAGAAATGCTGAAATGTTGTGCATCCCATTTATCTTGTAGAGGAGCACTCCACCTCTTTTTCCAACTCTGCTATCTACATATGCAAATTTTCCACTGCTGAGTGGCTTCCATAAGCCCCTCTTCCTCCCCTCTGAGCCAGGCATCATGAATAATTAACATGGCAGCTGGCTTTTGCTTTCATGGCAGACAATCAATTGGAAACTGTGCCAGAGATGCATTTGTTTCTCTCTCTTTTTCTGTTTTTCCCCATTTTCTGACCTAGTCAATGTTAATAAGCAGTGTTTGCACTGCAGCCTGCTTTCAAAAGGCGAGTGGCTCCCTGCCCGCTCTCCCCTTCTGGCTCTGGGTCCCGTGTTTTTCACACTCAAATCAAATGGTTCAGGGAAGGTGCTGCCCTTCAAACTTGATTGACTGATCAGCAGCGAGATGGGTGGGAGGAGGGGTCTGGCTGGGCCCTGCTACCTGAAGGATGAGCCTTAGCAAGGGTGGAGCCCCTTTTGGGAAGGGCTGGATGCTCATCCCAAGGCTTTGCAGGTGGTAGGTGCTTCATTTTGGGGCTGTGGGGCCAGAAAGAGCTCAGGAGGCTGATCCTGTGTGCCCCTGAATTATAGAGAGGGTAAGGAAGCAAACCCTGCTTTCCTCCTCCTCATTTCCCACTTTTACAGCCAGCAGTTGAGCATTTTGCCTTCTCCTTTCTGGCCTCAGCTCCCATGTGTGGACAGGGACAGCAGAGCCCAGGAGCCCGGGGCAGTGGCACAGAGCTCAAATCCGTGGTGGTTTTGGTGCATCCTTGCCTCCTGGTCCCACCTGCTCTGGCAAAATGCCTCCCAGTTTATCCAGCCATGCCCTAGGGCCAGTGCTGGGAGCTGGCTGCCAGCTCAGAGCCTGGTGAACAGGTTATGTCACCTGTCACCCTCTCATATCTCATTACCCTCTCATCCCCTGTTTAAAATAACAACAAACCAGCCCATCTAACCCCCATCATACATAGAACACACTGGGTTTTTTATTTTCATCCTTTGATTTTCCCCACTTATATTTCCTGGAGAAAAAAAGGGGATGCAGAGGTGCAAAGGACCAATCTGAATCCATGAGCACAAGTCCAAATCCCACTCCAAGGCAGTACATGTTACCTCAGACTTGTGTTAGTGTGGCAAAAACTCTCAACAGCTCAGGCAATTTGTTCCTGTGACATCAAGATAAGGAACCCTGTACATGAATTATGGCTTGACCAGCACTGTTACCAGTCTTTGTGAGTTGTTTTCCTAAAGCTCTGTCTCTTTGATCCCAAAAATAATAAAAGAATTACAACTTAAAAAAAAATCCAATAAAACTTCCAGTATCTGGCCACTCTAATTGCACATAAAAGCCAGAAAACATGGCTCTGGCAACACTGAGAGGTCAAAGACCTGATAGTAAAGATTTTTAAAAGAATCTCATCCACAAAGATCTTCATTTCAGCCTCGTGGGTGCTGTAATGAACATCTCAGCTCTGAGCTGCTCAGAGGTGAGGCAGTTTTCTGGGCTGGGATTGTGACCTGCAGGTCCAGCCAGGCTCTCAGTTCAGCTCTGGGTTAGTGCCTCCCTGGTTTTGTGTGCTCTGACTCACAGCTGGATCTGGCAGATGTCTGTCAGGACTTTGGGAAGAGGGGAGCCTTTGACACTTTGATTCTCTAACTCTGATCTGGGGAGTTGGTAGCAGCAGCTTTTCCTCTCTGCACGACTGTGGGAGGTGAGCTCAGCCTTCCTAATAACGGGATCTTTAGTATCAGCCATTTCAAATGCTGGGAGGCAGACAGCTGTATTAGCTCCAATGGGACTGAATTCAAAGCAGGAGCAAGTTCCTATTGTTCCCTTTGAAGAGTTACACCTTCTCATAGGTGAATTTGACCAATAACTTTATGAAAAAAAAAAAAAGCAGCAGAACAGAGTTTTTGAGAGCATTTGAGCTGGTTTATAAGCCCTCAGAAGGATGGCCTTCAGACGAGACACTGAGACAGTATTTGGAATTTAGCATTCTCTTTTTTGGGAAAACACAGGTCTCTGGGTGCTCAGAAGCCTCTAAAAGAGCAGCACTGTGAAATTGGGAAGAAGGTGCAAAAAACTCAATCTTTTCTTCTCATCGATTGGGAAAAGGAGTTCGCTTTGCTCAGTAAACAGAGCTTTGATGGATTCCCTGGGTCCTTCCAGGAGCTGATCTGCTAAAATGACATTTTTATTACTGTTCATAAACTCCAATCTCCGGCTGCTGCCAAGAGATTAGACATAAGCTGTGGGCAAACTTGCTGGTCCGGTGGCTCAACAGGCAAGGGCAGGAGAGGTGAGAGTTTAGAGCTCAGTGCTGTCAGGAGTGAGAGGGAGAGGAAGATGCAGGTGGTGCTTTGGAGTGAGGGCTGGGGAGACACAGGAGGTTTAGCAAGCAGAGGAGCAGCAGGGGATTGGGGGGAGGCATTTTCTGAGCTGCAGAGTTTCCTTCCTGGAAGTCCCTCTATTCCCAGAGCAGGGGCCAGCCCGGGTTCTGGGGATGGGGAGGAGCAGAGGCAGTGCTCATATTAGTGGATGATTGTCTTTAGAGCAATGAGCCCTGAGGGAAGGGCATTACAGGAATATAAAGATGGAAAGGGAAATTTGCACACAGTTCTATTATTTTTCCCTTTTGAGAAGGTGAGCTCTGTTCTCAGTGTGCTGATGAGGCAGGAAATCCATCCGGCTCTCAGATATTTATAAGGGACTAGCTGGTAACTGGTGAAAAATGCATGGACTACTGGGACTCTAATGTCAGAGGAGTCTTCCTGTGCCATCTCCATGCTTCTCTTTCTTCATCCCTGCATCTCTGTTCCCACTCTCCTCATACCTGCTGCCCCTCAGTGTCAGTGACTCTTGAGAGATGTGCTACAAACTCACCTTCTGTGGCCAAAGGAGCAGCCTTGCAGGAGGCAAACCCAGTGCAATTGGATGGAGCTTTGTTTCAATTCCTAACACCTCCCCAGCACCCACCTTCCCCTTTTGGGATTGTACCAGTACTGTGCAACCTTCACAGGTTTTTAACATGCCAGCCTTTTCTGCCAGCTGCTGACCAGAAGGTGTCCCAAAGGACCAGAGCAATGTCCTTTCAGCTGGAACAGCTGAATCTTTAACAGTGTGTATATATATATATATGTGTGTACATAAAAATGCAGGAGCAAACAGAATTCACTGGTGTTTTTCCTTCCCCTCAGCACTGCAGTCTTTCCTTTGTGCCTATACCACCTATCCCAAGGAACTCAGGCATATCTTCCACATCAAATCTCTCCACCTGGGTCACATGGCCAAGAGCTTTGGGCTGAGAGATGCTCCCCAGAACCTGACTGCTCTTCCAACTGCAGGCTCAAAGAGGAAAACCAAAGCAAGACCAAAAAGGTAGGTCAGTCTGATGTTCCTGACATGCTGGGCTGTGCTTTGCTCCTCAAGATGGTTGGGCTCCAGGAATCAATTCAAAAAGCAGATCTGTTGGTAGAAATGATTCTTCTGCAAACCTGGAGGTGTGGGTAGTTCTGGCAAAAGCATTTCTGCAAAATCCTGTGGGATCTCTCCTGAGAATAGTCTGCAGCAAGCCCAGAGTTGCAGCTCTGTCCCCTCTAGTGTGTGCTCAGGGCTGTTCTGGGTCCTCCTGTTGTGTGTGAGGAGTTGGAGACTCCCTGATGTTGCTGGAGGAGCCCTGGACCCTCTTCTGTGCTTGCAGAGGAGCTGAAGGTGCTCAGTGCATCTGATCCTGGCTGCTCTGAGTTGGTTCCACAGGATAGATAATCCTCTTTTTAGGGATCACAATTGTAAGGACATGCTCTCTTCCCTACAGCAATGGCAGGATCCAAACCTCTGCCTTGCCACTAAAATCACTGCAATAATTCAAAGGAGGAAAATCTTTTTTTTTTTTTGCATCAATTGTGACTGTTTTCATGTAGTTGTGGCTACAAACTCCATTGGCAAACCTTAGTCATGCAATTAAAGCACTAATCCACATAATTGTTCCAGGGCTGGGCACTTCTCTTACACATGTACCTATCCTGTGAAAAGAAAAAATGCAAGGGGAAGGGATTTTAAAATAAAAAGTTGGAGCCTGCATTGTCCTGCTTTCAGCAGCCACCAGGGACAGGCCACTGCTCTGCCTCCTGCTCCAGCTGACCCTCCTCAGCAGATGGGCAACAGGATGGGAATGCCCCTGTGAGCAGGGGATTTAACGGAGCTTTATTTCGGGAAGAATAGCCTGATTAGCTGATAAAGAGCATGTAAGATGGTATGGGGTGGGCTTTGATGTCTTGCTGGCCCAGCAGGGTGTCAAGCTATGACTGACAGTAGCGTGTCACAGGATTACTTGGCCTGTAACAATGCCTCTCTCTGTTCCTGTGATGTTGCTACTCTGTTAGAGCTACTTTTTCCCTTGTTACAAACCTCTTTTAGACGGGGGTTCCTCCTCCCCAAGCCTTCATCCCATTATAGCACAGACAAGCTCAAGATACAGTAGGTATTTACACGCAGGGTTGGGGGATGTGGAGGTGTTGGAACAAATGGCCTGAGAGTGATTTGAGAGCTCATTTGCACGTGGATCACAGAATTGCAGCTCAAGGAAAGTGGGCAGACTTTGCACAGCTCCATCACAGCTCAAGCTCCAGATTTCAAATCCGGGAGCATCTGCAAAGTTAAGACCCTTCAAAAAATAGCCAAAGTTGTGATGTGCAACAATTGTTCCTGCCTGTGAAACTTGGTTCTGATCGGCTTTCTCTGTGTGTGCTTAAATAAATAAATAAATAAAGAGAGAGGGCTTATTAGTATTTATAGGATAGTTTAGAGAAAGTGAGTATCAATTCAAATTCAGTCTGCACTTGCATAAATCCAAGATAATGCTATTAAGTTAGAGAATTGCTTTTGATTTCACACTGACAAAGCAGAAAGCAAAACTTAGCCTGCCTTTTAGAAGACAAATGGTTTCTAATAGTAAAATGCAAGGCTTGAAATTATAACAGCACGGCCACAGAGCAATCATTTTAATTATATTTCTCACATGATGCTGTGAGTGTTGGTTGTCGTATTACACATTGTCCCCCAACATCCGATACTGGTTTTTAATCAGGCTGCTCACTAAAGCCTCATCTCTCAGCACCTGCCTGGAGAATAAAGAGCAGGCACTCCAGGTTGAAAGTGGGGTAAAGGCAATCATTAAATGTTTCCTTAAGAGGACAAAGAAAACTTCTCATTTCTTTTGAAGTCTCCTTTTATGTTTCACGCCTCCTTGGAGAGCCTGCTCGGGGAAGGTGAGACAGTGAGAGGGAGCAGCCAGGTGTGTGATGTTTCACTGCTCAAACGTGGGAGCAGCCCTCTCCTCAATGCCCATGTTAACTTCCATGTATTTTTCAGAGGTCTTTGTGCAAACCAGCTGTCCCCTCAGCTGTAGTGGATCTTGCAAAACCCGATGTGAAGACGGAGAAATAATTGCTCGTGATGTTTTGTGAAAGTTGCAGTGCTGTGTTTAGGTGAGAGATGAGCACACGAACCAGATACTGCATATTGAATTACAGTACACCAGCTTAGTCAGTGTCTGGGCTCATGCTTTGGCTGCAGGGTAGAGGCAAGGAAGCTGATCCCACTTCCATTGAGGGATTAGCTGTCCTTGCTTCACTGTGGAGTCGCAGCACGCCGAGGAAGTGGCTGACAGGCCAGATAGACTTGTCTTTTGACTCCTGCACAATGCAAATGCCAAAGACCCACTGCCATTCCACCATGCCTCCCTGTGCTGCTCAGGCTTTTGCATTCTGGATCAGTGGCCTTTCATGGGAGCCTTTGGCAACTGAGGGTCTGCTTTCCCTTTGAAATCAGGAATGCCTGTGTGTGCCCCCAAAGGCTTTCACTGCAGTGAGGAGTTGCAACTTAATTTGGCTTTTTTGTGAGTTCAAGCCATTACATAGAAAGATGACTCTTGAGTTCAGCTGATTTTGTGGAACTCCCTGCTACAGGAATCTCTGATGCAAGAAATGCTCAGAAAGATTGAATTTACTTACGAGTATCACGAATTGCTACAGCATATGCAAAAAGTGATAAAAAACAAAGGTGAAAACCCCCTTCAGAATTTAAGTGAAACCCTCAGGTAAAATGGGACCAGTAAGAGGTATCTGATGCTGTACATCATTATCACAGTGCCATTGCTCTGACGTGGAGATGGGCATGGCCTGAAGGCTTTGGCTGCAAGATCATTGTGTTAATTCATTCTTCAGCATGGTCAGATAGAGTCAGACAGCTCCTGGGAAACAGACCCTGCAGGCTGTGTCCTCCACATGGCCAGGGCAGCAGTTTCCTTTGGGTGCAAACTCGTAGCCTTTTACCTTCTCTCTCACCTCACATCCTTGGTTCCACTTTTGAACATCTTGGCATTGACAATTCTGAAAAGACTGATACAGGGCTTGTGATTCAAGGCTGCAGCTGGGCCTCCCTGCACAACAATTGTCTCATCCTTAGAAGCACTTTGCTTGCCAGTTTTTATGTGTACATTTAGAGTTTTTCTGATATTACTTAATTAGTCAAAATGCAACTTTGGAATCCTGCCCACTGGGAATTTCACTTGGTTTGGGCAGTCTGTTCTAGAAAGCTAAATTGGAGCTCAGGTAAGAGCATGAATCCATGGGCAAATGGAGCCAAAAATGAGAGTAAGAGACATGGCTGCTGTGAAAGGAAAACCATCACTCTTCATTAAGGCAGTTCAGGGACACAGGTGAGTCCTGACTACCACATCATGATGTTATAAAAGAAATCCTCTTATGAAATTAAAGTTTTATAATAGTAAAATCCATCTGATTGTTTCCTGCATACAGCAATGCCCTTTATTACTGTCCTGTTCCACTGTGGCTGCAGCACAGAGCCTTTGCTCCATCTCTGATCAAGTTAACAGTGCTTGCACACAGAGCTGGAAAAACTCTGTGCACCAAAAATTATCATCTCTCTCTAACTGAAATATATTCTGTCCTCTAGGCTGGGAAAGGGCCTGACAGAAGCAAGAATCCTGGGAGGTTCCCAGCCTCCTAGTGCTGCTTTTGTCCTTTTTCCATAGGGTGAAGACCAAGGGCTAGCAGTGAAAGTGAGACTGGGGTTTCTGTGTGGCTGAAATGCATTTGACTTCAGTAGGGCAAGGTGGGCTTTGCTGTTCAGCACATCCCAGTGTGGAGACCACCCTGTCCTGAGTGTTCTGGAACAGGCTTGGTGCTCATTCTGCCTGGGTAATAATTTTCCTCGATCTTCTCAAGCGTCTGCATCATCTGGGAGCAGAGGACCTGGGCCATCTGTTGACCTGTCGACAGCAGTGTAGGATTGCTGATGGATTTCTTGCCCCCACCTTGCAAAAACAACAGCAGCAAAACCAACCCAAACAGGGTTGCATTGGCTGCAGATGGTTCATCCAGTGCTATAAGTAGGAAAAGCAGGTGTTGCAGCAGCCTTGGCCCAGAGGTAACCCAGCTCTGCTGCTGGCACAGTGTCAAGGAGCTGTTGGAGATGCTGTCAGGCAGATTGATAGTGCAATCCACTTTGAAATGTTTTCTGATAAATGGAACGGCCTCCTCGAGTCTCCTCCAAAGACACACCGTGAGTTCTGGGACTGTGAGTCACAACTTCATCCTCCTCCTTCCTCAGCTGGAGCAGTTTGGGAGCCTTTGGCTGCTGCAGATGCTGGGAGTTGGTTAAAGGTCACTACACCTGTGCACTGCATTGCAGCAGCATCTCACACAGCAAGACAAAAGGAACAGGCAGTGATGCCAACCAGGTTGAGAGACACCTCCAAGAACAAGCTCACTCCCCACTGAGGTGGAAAGATGAGCAGAGGCATCTTCTGAGGCAGCAAACAAGAGCCAGGAGAAGATCAGTCCAAACCATTCAGATTTCCTCAGGAGTGGAGGGTTGGGCATCCCTAAGATCACTGTGGGTCCCGAGTGGGGAAGGGGAGCAGCATGCTGGGAATAGCTCTGTAAGTGGGTGCAGAAGGGAACTGAAGCACAGGAAAGGAGGATTTATTCTTTCCTTCACTGGACGCTTTTTCTTCCAGATGTTCCTCTCCTGCCTTTTCATCATTCAGTGATGTATTTTAGCAAGATTCACAAGTTTCTCATGTTTAAACTGAATCAAATCATTCCAGTTTTCTGGAGGAGAACGGGGCGGGGGGGTTTGTCTTTAAAACTTTGGCCTGGTCTTTCCCACCCTTTCAGGAGACAGCAAAGTCATCTGGGGACAATTCTTCTTTTTCCTTATTGTCTCTCTGCTGGGGGTCTTGGTACCAGCTTTTGTGAGGTTGCAGCTTAATTACAGATGTGCAGAGGCAGCTCTAAGCCTGAGTCTTTCCTTCCCTCCTCTGTCTCAGTATGCTGTGATACCTAGACATGAGATCACAGCAAGACATGCTCATAATCCATGTGTTTTTCCAGTGATGGGAACGTGGGTTCTGTCTGTGTTGCAAATGCATCTTTACATTTACAGCCTTTCTGTGAAGCTTTTTGCCACAGTATCACTACACATAAAATTAACATCCCACCAGTCCTCAGCAACAGGGAAAACACAGGGAAGGGGGGGAATGGACATGGAGGCCAAAGAGATTCAATACCTTGCCCAAGGATGCTCAGGGGGTGAGTGTTGAGGTTTTACTCAGCTCTCCTGGGCTTTGTCTCACAACGTTGGTGAGGGAAGGTGCCTGTGGTTGTCTTGCTGCCCAGGCAGAGCCCCAGAGACTGTCACCAGTTGGGCAGAGAGGGGAATTCACAGCTTTACAGCAGAAATCAGGGCTCCTGCCCTGGTGCAGTTTCCTGGTGTGCTGTCACTGCAGGCTGGTGCTGTTCCCTGTAGCTCTTCCATCTCCTGGTTAAACGGGGCCTTGACAGCTGCTTTTCTTCTGTCCATGATGAGCACAGGTTCCACAGCACAACTCCATTGATTTTTGTGGCCCCGGGTTAGAGGGAGAAATCTCCCTTTTCCCTGCATCCCTGCTTTTCTGTGTACAGCTGATCACCTCAGCAGGGAGTATTGATTTACTAATTGGGCAGCAATTTCACCTGATTGATAATAAAGTGTTGGACAACCTCCCTGCTGAGCTGCAGCTCAGCCCGGCAGCTACTGGTGGATTCCTTGTTCTTTTGCAGCACAGAGTTCCCTGTTGTTAAGTAAACTGGTCTGTTGCTTGGAAACCCAGGAATTACTGTAGGAAATGCTTGGAGACAACAATCAAAGTGTCAAATAGGAACTTTTCCCACTGGTGGAGGGGGCTGAGCAGAGGATACACCTGCACAGGCTGTGGGAAGGGAGCAAGCAAATGCCCCAGGCAGCCAAGAGTTCTCTTCCCTTGTCTTCCCTGGGTGTTTGGCCTATTGAATTCATTGATCCATTGCTGCAGGCAGAAATTCTTCCTTCTCTTCGATGCCCACTGTGGGTTTGGACACCCGAAGGGGCTTTGAGGCAGTGCTAAGGTGTCACCTTGGGGACTGCTGAGTCCCTGTGTTGTCACCAGAGCTCGCTGGCTGTGGGGCTGCTGTTCAGTTCTCTCGTGTTCAGAGGGACAGACAGGTTTCTGTTCCGTTTTTCTGGAAAAACTTGAGATCTGTTACAGGTCCTTGCTAGAACTTGCTCAGAGAGGTGCACCCTGGAGGTGTCCAAGGCGAGGCTGGAAGGGGCTCAGGTTGGACCTGGTCTAGTGAAGGGAATGAGATGATGTTTAGGGTCCCAATCCAAACCAGTCTGTGACTCTGTGGTGATGAGGAGGAGACTGGGACATGCCAACACCAGGAGCTGTGGACACTCTGATGTGCCCAGGACCATGGGAATGAGGTAGGGAATGACTGGTGCTGCACCCAAGAGATTGTATTTGAAATAACTGAGGGTGAGATTTGCCCAAGGTTACAGAGCAGGACAGTGGCAGAACTCATGGTGGGAAAATGCTGAGTGGATTTTTATATTTATAGCTGGCAGTTTAGGGCTGCAGGGACATCCATGTTTGTGGAGTTTGGTGGCCAGGCAAAATGCAGCTACCCTTGCAAAAGCCAGTCTCTGGAGAGGGAGGCTGTGAGGTGCATGTGATGGCTGCAGGACACAGCAAGAAAAGAAAATCTGTTGGATTTTTTGGGTTTAGATTCATTACATTCTAATTTGTTTGGGAGGAGGTTGTGTTTTTTCAAGCTCTGGATTTAAGCTCTGTTTATAAAATGTTTCCATTGTTCAATGTCATTGGGCTGTTAGGTTGTTTATTACTACTACTACTACTATTATTACTATTATTATTATTATTATTACTATTATTGTTGTTATTATTATTATTATTTCCAAACTGCTGTGTCACCTCATTCATCAGCCTTCAGGCACACAAGCTTCCCTCCTTCTCCCCGCCACCCCTGCAAGAGCATTTGTACAGAACAAAGGCTTGCTTTGAAAAACGCCAGGATATTTTGCCACCTTTGTGAAAACCTGTCACAACAATACCTAATTTTGCATGAGGCAGAATTTCAAATCAAGCCTCAAGGAAAGGGAGCTGCTCCTTCTCTAAGTTACAACTGTCAGTGGCGTTGCAGGAACCCACCCAGCCAGGAGAAGGGGTTCTTAATACCTTAATAATTCCTTAATAATTCCTTAATTCCTCTGTTTTTCCCCCTGCCCAGGTCTGACCTGCTGAGGAAGACCCACGGCAAACGCTGCCTTGCTGAGATCCTGCGCTCTGAATATTCCAGTGGGATGGACACTGCTGGAGCCAAGGTCAAGAAGAAGAAGAAGAGAAAGCAGAGAAAAGCTGGCAACCAGCAGATTCCAACATAAGCCAGGCCCTTCCAGTCATTGGCTGTAAAAGCTGCTTGAGTGCCTCAGCCGGGGGTCAGGGTGACCTGCCAAATCAACTGAGGAGTGTTTCCATTTATCAGGCAAATGTGGGAGGGATCCTGGGCATCTTGGCCTCCTCCCCTTCATTCCATAGGTCCAAGTGGAATGGAATCTAGGCGTGTCCTGTTCTACTGCTGCAATTGAATGTGGCCTCCTGAAGATGCTCCGTGTTCCTAAGGTGGTTTTTTAGGAAGAAAAATAAAAAAAGGTTAAATATGATTTAAAGAGAAATGTGATGTGTGTGCAACATAAAAGTGAGACAAGTTTGGGCAGGCAGAAGGTGCTTTTCTGTTTAAGGAACACTCCACAATCCCTTCATTTGCTGTTTCCAGCCAGGGGAGGAGTCCCAGGAGCACCGTGAAGAGAGGAATGTGCCCTGTCCCCTGTCACTGTAAAGGGAGCACTGCTGCTCCTGTCTCAGGTAATGAAGCCACAGTGCTGCCACCTCCTCTCCTGTCCTCTGTGTGCTGGGCAAGGTCTGTCCCTGGTCACTGTTAGTCAGAATTGCCACCTGCAATGATGCCAGTGGCAGGATTGTGGAGAACTCTTCAGTGTGATGACACAGGGTCCCTTTGAGGCAGAGCTCCTGAGCTCAGGAACAAACGTTGTCACTGTGGGAAGGAGCCAGAGTGGAATCCAGCAGCCTCCAAACTTCTCCTTGCCTGCAGCTCCTTGTCACTGCTGATTATGTAACACAGAGGGAGGATGAGGTGTCTCACCTCTCTGAACATGAAAGTCTTTGCAGGATTTTGCAAACCCTTGCCAGTAGTGACCCAGCTTTTTGGGGTTCTCTGCCTTGCCTGGGCCTGTTTTGAGATGATTTCACTTCTTGCTTTTTCCCATTTGCCATCCCTCTTGTTGCAATCAGGGAATTGGGACAAGGGATGCAGGATGGCCCCCAGTGTGCTGAGACTGGCACTTCTTCACCACAGTGTGTGAAATGAAAGCCAAACTTCTCTCTGAGTGGGGAAGTTCCCCCAAAGCCTGCAGGAGAGTTCCCAGCTCCTACAGGTGAGCACCCACCTGTCCCTCTCCATGTTCCTCCCTCTGCTTCTTCCAGCCCCTCCTGGAACACAAGCACCAAGCAAGGCACGGGTGAGAACAGCACAAACACAACTTTCTGCTGCCTTCACGTGTCTTCCCCGAGGAAAGGGATGAGGAAGAGCAGCCCACCCATGACCTGAGCCAGACATGTTTAATGCAGAAGCAGAAAGTGCTCAAATAGTGGCAATTTCAGACGTCAGAAGGAAGAAAAGTACTGAAAAAGGAGTATAAACAGATGAAAATGATGCCTTGTAAATGCAGAATTGAGGGCACCTACTTTGGGCTGTAGTGACTCATACAAAGGATTGTAGGAGAGCAGCAATCAGCCCCAAAGTATTTAATTTCTCAAGTGAAGGTTACTTTTGAAACCAGATTTTTTATTTCCTCCCAGGCAATTATCAAACTCAGATTTCACTGCAATACTTTTTTGAACACTTCTGAAAGATGATAAATAGGCTCCACTATCAAATTAACCATGATTTTGCAGAGAGAATGAAGTTACAAACATTTATTAGATTTAAATAAAATAACAATAAAGCCCACCTGATTTTGTTATGAGAACTATTTGGAAGAGCAATCAGATTTAAGGCAAATGTCAACTTAAACAGAAAAGAAACCCCTGAGGATGAAAATGACTCAGAATGATGCAGAGAGCACAAGTTTGGGAATGATCTTGTGCATGAAGGGAAAATCATGACCTTCTCCTGGCTGACTGTCACGTAGGAATTAATAGGAACTATTGGCAAATTCATAATAGTAGGGAAAAAGGCCAACAGCACACAGGTGAGAGACATCAGGAGATCTCATTGCTGCCTTTATTAACTGGGCATGAAACAGTACAAATGATTATGATGAATAAAATGAATTTTTAAAAAAGATGAGTGCCTTTTCCTTTCAGCTTCACCATCTTTAGCAGATAGAGCTGGATTGCTTGTGTGGTTAGGGAGAGAGAGAGGAGGAGATTGTTAAATAAGAAAGTGTTCAAAGAAATCCACATGCACCTGAAGTTAAGCCGAGTTTTCTCCTAGTCAACTCGAAGGCTGATGAGCAAAATGTGTTTGAGTTGTGGCTGGGTGGGCAGGAGTCAAATTCTGCCCTTATTTACATTTGGGCAGCTCCAGATTGGCTCTGAGCTGGCTTCACCCTTGTGCACCACTCGATTCAGGAAGACCTTGGTAGTTTTGGGGTTGATTTTACTCAAATCATCCTTTCATTCAGGCAGGGCAGGGTGTGGTGCTTGGAGCTGCTGTAGGGTTCCATCATTCCCACCACCTGCAAATCTCCACCACCTGCAGCAGGACCAGGGTGTTGTGTTTGCAGAAGCTCCTAAATCCTCTGAGCCCTCAAATGCCAGAGGAGCGGCTGGGGGTGACAGTGGATTCCTGTGGCATGGAGCAGGTGGATGCTGCCCTGAACTGCTCCTGAGTTTGTCCCCTCTTGCTCTGAGGTACGTGGGATGTGTGCCTGGCTGGGTGGGAGCTGCCTGCAGAGCTGGCAGGGGAGGGGAGCTGGGTTTGGCAGTGTCAGTGGAATTGCAGCTTTGCTTTTGGCTTTTGTCACGTGTGCTTGTCTGGATTGTGGTGCAGGGCAAGGGCCTCACTTGCCCTGCAGCCTGAAGTCCCTGAGTTTGGTCTGGAAATGGTGGCACTGTGTCACTTTTCTACAAAGCTGCTTGTGAGTCAGACCAGGGCTTAGCTGGGTTTGCCTTCCCTGCTCTCAGACCCTGAGATTGCAGGAGATGCTCTTGTGTTTCCTCAGCTCTTTTCTGGCTCCATGTCCTTTACCTGTAGTAGGAGCTCACATCCTCATCTTCTCTGCAACTGGAGCATCTTGAGTTCACACTGCAAGATTTTGGATTAGGAAAAAGCAAGGAGGTCACCTTGGGGCAAGGGTCAGACACAGGACACAGCACTGGTCCCTGGCTGCTGAGAGAACCATAACTAAGCAGGGTAGAAAGCAACAGAACCTCCCTGTTTACAGCACCTTGTTTTCCCCATAAGCCTGGGGAGAGGACAGGAAAAGCAACAGTTTTGGGCTTTCCATTCTGACAGTTTTGTTTGGTGCTCGGATGAAGCCATGGAATACCTTGGCTAGAAGCAATTCTGCTGATTGCAATGACTTTGTGTGTGCTGGCATGCCCAGCAGAGCAGCTCTTGCTGTGGCTGTTCCAAGGGTGCTGGTCCTGGTTAAAGCTGTGCCAGGAGGGGAGGAAGGTGGCCCTCGAGCTGGGTAAAAGCCTGGAAGGGACTTAGGAGCCAGGACTGTGTTTGGTCCTGGCAAACCCACTGCACTCTCTGGATCCAGAGCCTGGAGCTGGCAGAACCAAACCAGTCTGTTGGACTTTGTACCCTGGAGAAATCCACGGAGCAGAACTGGTGCAATACTCCAGGGGTTTCCCTGCCGGGACTGGCGCTTCTGAACTGTTCCATTTTTTTGCTTCATATAATTTCAACCCAGCACAGCCTGTCCTACCCCTGGGGCCTTGCCAGGATTGTGCCTGCCTGGCATCATCCTCTGGAAACACTTCCAGCCTGCTCAGGGGCTGCTGTAGGTGCAGGGTCTGAGCTGGTGGGTTCTGCTGTGGGACACCAACTCCCATCTCAGTCCCTGCCCACAGCTGGAGGTGAGGTTGGTCCTTCAGCAGGCTTTGAGGCTGCTCAGATCCTCCCACGCACGATGCTGTGGCAAGTGCCGTGCTCTCTGCTTAGAGCCTGTGGTGTCTTCTCTAAACTGTTTTACCTTGAGGCTTGACTCTGCTGTGAGATCTCCCTGGAAGCAACAGCTCCAGCCCTCACATCCCCTCTTCTCTCTTTCCCAGCACAGCCATTCCCCCTTGCCAGGGCAGAGGTTTCCTCAGGACTCTGTCCTGCTCTCTCCTGCCATCCTTGTAGCACAAACTGCACCCAAGCACTGTGTTATGGTGCTGGCTCAGACCCGCTGGTACAGGGGAGTTTCTGGCTCCTTCCAGATGTGAAATGACAAATTTAAATATTGCAATTACAAACGTGTAGCAAAACCTTGTACTTCATTAATGTAAGAGAAGGAATATGCTATGGCTACAAGGACAATTAAATATTAGAGAATGTCTTTGATTCACATTCCTGCTGTGTAAATGGGAGGAAGGTTGCTGTATGCTCCTTGCCTTTGGGCTCACAAAATGAAAAGCACACCCACTGCAAGTTGTCCTTTGATAGATTTTTAATATGATTTTAAAGAGTTTTGTTTGGCCTCATTCTTATTCAATGAGATTAATTTAAAGCACTTATCCCCTGGGTTTAAGTCAATCCATGTAGGATTTGGGACTGGGGTTGTTGCCCAGGGAGGGGGTTGTTTGCAGGCCTCTCTGAAAGACTCCTTTCCCACTTCATTAACCCCGAGCTGGGAGCTACCCCCCCCTTCCTCCTCCTCCTCCTCGCCCAGCCGAGGCCCGGGGATTTACCAAACTCCCCCATTCACATGCAAAGAACCAGCCCCATCCACAAAGGCCGGGGGCTCTCGCCCCCAGGCGTGGCTGTGCATTTGGCCGAGCCGACAATCGCCCTCCCCGCGGGGCTCGGGGCAAAGCTCCGGGGACGGAGCCGGCCCGGGGGCACCGGGCTGGGACCCGGCCCGGGGAGCCGGGGAGGGGGATTTGGGTGCCGGGGGGGCTCCGCAGACAGCCGGGCCCGCCGGGGGGAGCGGCCGGGGCCGGCGGGACCCGCAGCCCATCTGTCGGCTCCCCGAGCCCGAGAGCCGCTGCCCGGCTGTCCCGGGCACCAGCTGCCGGGCCCGCTGGCCGCGGCCAGATGAGCGACACTTTTAAAGGGTGGAAACAATCCATTTTCCAAAGAGATCATTTAAAGCACTTAGGCAATTATACACTTAAGATTAGAGTTATTAATTCACCGGAGTCGCGGCTATCACCGCGCACGGTCCCCCCCGCTCTCACCCCGCGGCCGGTCCCGCATGCCGGCACTGCAGCCGGGCCCCGGGGGGACACCGAGCCCGGGAGGGGACACCGAGCCCCGGGGAATGGGGGGCTCCGTGCGATGGGAGGTGAGAAAACTCCTCTTCGCTTTTCCCTTTCCCTCGGCGGTGGTCGTTCCGCCAGAGCAAACAAGCGGGAGGGGAAGAAGAAGGGGCCGGCGGAGGCGAGACCCGTTTGTTTGTAAAGAAGTTTTATTTCCACATTTAAAAAAGGGGGGAGCGGGAGCGGCCGCGGTGCCCCGAGCCCCCCCCCCGCGCCCCCCGCCCGGCCGGGCCGGCCCCGGGATACAGACTGACAAGAATCACTTACACAAATACGCCCTCAGGGTTCACAAATAAATAATTCATATACATTTTGCACCGTATTTACATTCCACCGCTTTTTTTTTTAGGGTTTTGTTTTTTGGGATTTTTTTAGAGTTTTAGGGGGGGGTTGTTTTTTGTTTTTTTTTTTTTAGTTTAAGTCACGGACCTCCCAAAGTCTCGCTGGGGCCATCGGCCCGGGCCACCCCACGGTCCTTCACGGCGGCGGGACCCGGTCAGGGAGCCGGGGAAAGCGGGGAGGGGTCTCCCCGGAGCCGCCCGTGGCAGGTGTGGCTCGGCTCCCCTGCCTGTTCCTGGGGAGGGGGCGGAGAGGCGAAGCCCCCCTGGAGCATCCGACCCCCGCCCGTGCTCCCGGCGCCGTCCCATGCCGAGGTGGGGGACACGCAGCGGCCCCTCTGTCCGTCGGGGGCACAAAGTGGTAAAAAGTGGCGAGTGCCCCGCGGGGTAAGGGGCAGCTCTGTCGGCTCCGTCCTGTCAAGCCTGTCCTTGATTCTTGCATTCTTTATATATTATTTTAAAAAAGGAGGGGGTGGTCTCATTTATAATTTTATATATATATATATATATATATATATATTTGGGGATGAGCGGTAGTCTGTCTCTTGCTCGCGGCCCCAGAGATGTGGGGTGGTCCCCTCCAGCCCCCCCGGGCCGGTGGGTGCCGGCGGGGCTGCCCGGGCGGCCGGGGCTCACCGGGGCTGCGCAGCCCGGGGCAGGACGCCGGGCAGCGGGGGCAGGGGCGGCGGGGGCTCGCTGCCGCCCTGCAGTCCGTGGATGAGGATGCGGGGCACCAAGGGTCTCTGTAGGGCGGGGGGCGGCGCGCTGGGTCCGCGGTACAGGTAGAGGGCGGCGCCGGGGTCCAGGTTGGAGACCAAACTCTGCGGGTAGAAGTAGGGCGAGGGGAACATCCTCTGGAGGGCTGAATAGTTGCCAGCCTCAGCCAGCAGCTCCAGGCCCACCGCTGTCTGCCTTTTCCACTTGGTCCTGGGGGGGGCAAGTCGAGAGAAGGCGTCAAGGAGGGGAGGGGTGTTCCCAAAGCCGCTCCCGGGCTCTTTTTACCCTTTGCATACCCCCTTTCCCCCGGCTCTGCTCTCATCGCGCATCCCCGTTCCCAGGGCCGGCCTCCCCTGTACGGCAGGGATGTGATGGGATTTAATGGGATGGGTGCAGACCCCATTAAAGGGGAGGGAGCTCATCTCCCTGGCGTTCCCGCCGCGGCAGCCCGGCGTAAGCGCCCACGGAGCTTTCCCGGGGGCACCGGAGCCACAGCCCGGCCGGGATCCAACAGCGGGATGTGAATCCCGGCGACAAAAATCGCGACAAACATTTCAGTCCCTTTCTGGGGCAGTAAATCCCAGATTGCCACACGAGCCGAGGATGACACGGGGGGGTCATCCTTGAGCTGAGCGCGGATGCTGCGACCACCGCGATGCTCCGGCCCGAGGCCGCAGTGGCCCCGCTGGCCCGGGGCTCCGGGAGCCTCTCCCCGGGCCGGGGCTGCCAGGACCGGGCAGGGCCGCTCAGGAGGCTGCGGGAGTCCCATGGGGGGACAGGCGTGGGGCAGGGTCCCAGGGAATTCGTTTGCGACATATATATGTATTAGACACATCTCTGTGTCTAAATATACACGTATATATACAGATATATACATATATTTATATGCGTATATATCGGTATAGGCATGTGGGTAAATATATATCTATATATAGATATATATACACATGTGTGTGTCAAATCTCGTGGAGAAGCTCCAGCCCCAAGATCTCGCCGCCAGCGGGCCGGGCTGGAGAAGGGGCTGGGAGCACAGTTTCGGCTCCGGCGTGTCCTTGCAGGAAGAATTTGGGGAGAGAAGGGGTGATCACAGCGTCCCCCGTCGCCCCTAAACTCCCCCGACTTGGGGGGATCTTTACAGTCGGAGAAGTGGGACTGGAAATGATGAGGGTAAAAACCCGGAGCGAGCGAGGGGACAGGGCGGGGGCTGCAGCCGGGGGTCCCTCATTTGGTGGCCGTGGCAATGGTCGGGGCTGGCGATGTCGCGACAAACCCACTGAAGCCACCACGCGTCGCCAGCCCTTTTACAGATTTGTCGCTGAAGCGCTAAAACCTATTTCCACCAGTAAATTATTCATCATAATAATAATTGTGTAATTACTGTAAAGGGTGTTAATTATTGATGCCCAAAGCAGTAATTGGTATCTATTATTAATGGGCCGATGTGTTATGCTGTTGTGTTTAGCTGCAAGCCCGGTCCTGCCTCCCCGCCTTGCCGGGGCTGGGGGCACGGATTGTCCCCCCCGCCCCACACCCGCCCTGCCTCGGCGTCGCTTTTCTCCCCTTGACTTTGGGGTAAAAAGCCCCGGGAGAGGCGGGGAGGGGACGGACATCACCCCTGTGCTGGCTCCAGGAGGGATGGGGTGGTTGTGGGGCACAAAAGCCCTGCCTGGTTTGGGGGTGCGCGGCCGGGGAGGGGAGCAGGGCGGGATCCCGGCGCTGTGGGCAGGAGGGAACGGTGCATTTTTTACCTTCTGTTCTGGTACCACGTTTTCACCTGCGTGTCGGTGAGGTTGAGGGAGGCGGCCAGTTCCATCCTGTCCTGCACGCTCAGGTATTTTTGCCTCTCGAAGCTGCGCTCCAGCTGGGCCAGCTGATGGTCGGTGAAGGCGGTGCGGGCTTTGCGCGGCTTTTTCAGCCGCACCGGGGGACTGTCCCGGGAGCTGGAGATCTCTCGGTCTCCTTCTTCTTTCACTGAGCCGAGAGGGAGGAAGAGAGGCCAGGTCAGAGCAGGAAAGGAATTACCTGAAGAAGAGGGGGTGAACCCAGTGCGGGGGCTCGGTCCGAGAGGGGCTCACGGCACATTTGCTCTGCACCCCCGTAAATTTTAACCCCGGCTGCCCGAGGGGGCTCCCCGAGCCGGGCCCGGCTTTTCCCTGTCCCGAGGGCCTGGGATCGGGGCAGGAACGTTGGACTGTGCCGAGAGAACCCTCGGCCCGGCCCCGGAGCCCTCCTGCCCAGATCTCCCCTGATCTCCCTCATTTCTCCCGGGGCAGGACCTTCCTCTGGGCTTATTCCCCCAAACTCAAAACCTTTCACGATGTTTGGATAGTTTTTGTTTCTTTTTCTATCTATCTTTCTCTCTCTCTTTTTTTTTCTTTTTTTTTTTAAACCAAACCAACCAAAAAATGAAAATTACGAGCCCACATTATTTGGAGGGGAATGTTCCGTGCTGGTTCTGCCTCTCCCCTCGGCGGAGAAGCCTCCGTCCTCCCGGGGATGCTGCAACAAACCTCCCTTGTTCAGGGCGCACAACGAAACACTGGGGAAGGCACTTCTCAAACCCCTGCCCGGGCTGATATTTATCTTTTAAAAAGGCCGAATGAGAGGGGTTGGTGGCGGTTCGTTAGCGCGGTCGGTACATACGCGCCGGCGGAGCGAAGTGGGAATTTATGCCGCAAAATGTTGGAGTGTGATGGAAAAATTACGGAGCAGAAACAAAAATAAAAGGGGGAAAATAAATTCCTGCTTGTGCTCGCCTTCTCCATCCTCCTGTAGGAGATTATAGAGTAAATAGGGTCGATTTCTACAAATAGGCGGCGTTTGGATTTTATTTTTTGTTTTTTGTTTTTTTTTTAAACAGAGGTTTATGTTAAATTTGCTGGTGGCGGGGGTGAGTAGGGACAAGGCTGGAGCCGAACGCGAGCTGATTTCTCTCTGTAGGAAGACAATAATCCGGTTAATTGAGCCACCGGGGAGTGAAACCCTTCAACCAGAAATGCCGGCTCTGGCCGAGCAGGCAGAACGAGCCGGGGACGATCCTTGGGCGGGGAGATCCGGACCCGGTTCCCGGGAAAGCGGCAGCCCCGACCCGCCGGAACCGGGCAGGGGGATCGGCCCCGCTCTCTCCCGGGAACGGCACGAAAGTTTCTATGGACTTTTTCGCGGAGTAAAGCGGGTCTGGATTCTCGCATCCCGAGGAGGAAAATCCCCCCCGGCCCCTGGGCTGATCCTCGGCTCCTAAAAAGTTCCTGCTCGCCAAAGGGCCGCAGAAACGGCGGCGGCGGCTTCCCTGCTCGGTCCGGATCAGCCGCTGGCTATTCCTAGCTTAAGAAAAAAATTATATATATACATATAAAAATATGTATTACGTGTTTTCCCGGCACTTTGGCCGCTGGGGGTTAGGCCCAGCTTCGCAGCCCCTTTGCGGAGTAAATCCGGGGCGTTTTACCCCAGGAAAGGCTATTTCCAAAGCGGCACAAAAAGGCTCGCTCTGGGAGCGGGGATGTTCACCCGCTCCTCCACCGTTGCGGGGATTTTACCTCATTTAAACTGTGCTTTCCTCCCCATTTAAACTGGTTTTGGGATTTTTTTCCCCTCCGCTTAGATAGTCTTTTTCTCCATTTAAGCAGTGGGGAGGGAGTTGCCCCCGATTTCAGCGGTTTTTCCCTCTCAGTTTAAAGGTTTTTTTCCCCCTTTTTAACAGCATTTACAGCGTGCCCCCGGCTGTCCCAGCGCACGGACAGCAGAGCAGCCGAGGGGCTCCGGGAAACGACCCCCACCCAAAGCCGAGCCCCCGGCCCGGGCTCGGCCGGCTCAGGGGGATGAGCTGAACCCGCTTCTCTTCTCTCCCCTCGCTTCCTTCTCGTCTCAGCGATTTGGTGCAAGGGGAAAAGAGCTGAAGGAATTCGGGCCGGGTGTAGGAGGCGAGAACAAACGCCAAGGTGGAATCGTGGCTGTTCTCAGCCGGCCCTGCAAAGCGGTGGGGCCGATGCTTCCTCCCGGGGCACTTCCAGCCCCGGCACCGACCCCAGGCTCCATCCTTCGTTTGGTGTCAAAATCGCCCCGTGATGTCCAGAGCCCGCCGCCGCCTTTGGAGCCTCAATTAGGTGAATATTTTTTCCTCCATGAACCAGATTTCAGCTCAGCGGCTCCAGGAGGGCCCAGGGTGCATTTGTAGCCGGGACGGGGCTCAGCCTGTCCCCCATTTTTCGTGCCAATCCCCCCAAATTCAGCGGCCCCGCAAGGTGCCATCGCCTCCCTTTTCTCCGCCCAGCTGGATGGATCCCTCTCCTTTCCCTCACAAACAGCCGGCGAACAGTTTTCCCGGGGAAAACTTTTTGCAGACGTGATGAAGGTGGGATGGGAGAAGTCACCCGGGATAAACTGCTCCGAGGGGCGAGGTCTGACCCCAAATCCCCCCGTGCTGTTCCTGCGCCTCTCCCTGCCCCGACTGCCGCGGGGGGAGGCCGGGCAGGGGCTGCGGGGGCCCGGGAGGCCGAAGCCCCCGGCCCGGGCCGAGCAGCCACCGCATCCAGCCCCACGCCCCGCCGGGGCTGTGGATGAGGCCCGGGGCTCCCTGTCTGCACTGCTCAGTTTTGAACGATTTCCAAAATAATAATACAAATAACAAAAGTCGAATCAAACCCCGCCGACCGGTTTGTTCGTTTCTCACCGGAGCAGGGAAATACCTGGCAAATCCGTGATTATTTTATTTTATTACGGTTTTGTTTTGGTTTGTTTGTTTGGGGTTGGTTTGTTTGTTTGGTTTGTTTTTTTTTTCCCGCAGGCAGAAATCCGTCTCCGGTTCTCCTTTCCTCGCGGGTAGAACGGCACAGGCGGATCTCTGCGGCGGAAGGCGGCCCCGGAGCATCCCCCGGGCGCGTTTAATGAAGCGCCGATTGCCCCAACCCCTTCCACCGGGCCGAGCCCCACCGAGCCCCGAACCCCCAAGTTTCCCCAAGCTGGTGTCGACCCCTCGGTCATTTCGGGGGTGACCGATACCGTGACCTCCCCCTGAGCCGGAGCCGGGTCCGCAGCGAGATCCCAGAGCTCCGGGGACTCCCGGGCCGGCGCAGGCTGCGGGTCCGGGCTGCCCTGACAGCCCAGCGGGGCGAGCCGCTCTTACCTTTGTACTCCGAGTCCGAGGAGGAGCTGCTGGTGTTTTTTTCCATTTTCTCCCTAAAATCCTCGCCGGGCTTGGTGGGGATCCTGCCCGCCGGCTCCTGCCCGCCGTGAGGTCCATTGGTGCTGGAGTAAGGCGCGCAGGCGGCCAGGGGCTTGCAGTCGGCCAGGATGTCTCTGATGAGGAAGGAGGAGGTGACGGTCCGGGACTGCGAGGGAGCCGAGACCTGCCCCGGCTGGAGATGCGCATCCAGGCCCGGCCGCGGCACCGCCGCCTCCAGGCACTCGCGGCCCGGCGAGCGGGGCGAGGGGCACCCGCTGCTGCCCTCCGAGCGGGGGCTCAGCTCCAGCGGGGACCGGCCGTCCCCCACCAGCGGGTCCCCCTTGGGCACGGCCGGGCTGCCGGCTCGGTGGGAGAGGATGGAGTCGATCCCAAACCCGGTGGAGCCCTCCATGGCCCCCGCGAGGTGCCGGCGCTCACACGGGCATTGGCGGGGAGGGCGCGGCGGAAGCGGGTTGGTAACGATAATTAACAATAACAGGAGGGAAAAAAACAAAAAGACGAAAGAAAAAAAAATAAAAACAAGGTAAAAAGAAAAAAAAAAATAAAAGAGCAAAGTTCAGTCTGGGATCCGGGCAATAATTGCTGCAAGGCTCTCCGAGGCGCCGCGCGTTAGATCCAGGGCTGCTCCGTCTTCAGCATCGCGCCCAGCTGCACTCACAGACAGACAGGAGAGGGGGGGAGAGGGAGGCAGAGTCAAACTTTGGCCGCGAAAGGGGTGGGGTGAGGGGGGACGGACCCCAACCTCACCCGGGGTCCCGGCCACCCCACCCGTGCCCGGAGCCGCGGCGGCGCTGGGCTGGGGGGCAGCCCGGGGGCTCCCAGCCGGAGGTGGGGAGGCAGCGATCGATAGTGAAGGCTTCGCAGCGCCTTAACCACTTAATGATCCAGAAATCAATGGGGAAGGGCGAGGGGAGGGCGGAGGGGGTGGCCAGTCGCCGGGCCGCCGCGGCGCCCCCCTTCCCCACCTGCACCTCGGACAGCACCGGGGGTGGGGGGAAAAACCGGAGTCACTCCGGAGCCCGCAGCACCACGGACAGCACCGGAGCCGCTCCGGAGCCGGCGGAGCCTTCAGCACCTCGGGCAGCGGCGGGAGCGCCGCGCCCTCCCCGGGGGGGGAACGGGGGAAATGGGGAGAAAAGCTGAACTCGGGCCGCTCCGGCTGGGGGACCCCGGCACCCCCCACCCATCCCGTGTGAACGCGCCCATTGGCCGCCAGGCGTTCTGGGGGATGTCACTCCCCAACAGGCGACACCTTGGAGCTTGATTAACGGGAATTAATTGTCGCCCGGATCCCCGCGCTTTCCGGGCGGTTTCCGCCCTCTTTTGCTGTCATTATGCCGCTGATGGGGCTCTTAATGGGATGATTAGCCGCGGAGGGCGGGGGGGTGTGGGTTGGGTGGGTTATCGAGGGGTTACTGCCTTTCTGCGCGCCTCCCCCCGCAATTAGCTGATCTGCCGGTCCCTCTCGAGCAGGGAAAGTTTTGCTGGGCGTTAAAATTAAATTCAAAAAATTTAGGGGAAAAAAAACCGGAAAAAAAAAAGGGGGGGAAAGAAAAAGCACCGAAACCCTCCCCAAACTCCCAGCACCGAGGCGGCTGCTCTGAGCCCGAGATGAGCCTCGGATCTGCGAATTTCGTTGCACGCTCTGGAAATCGGTTGTGGCCGGGCAGAGAAGTCCACGGGGCCGCCGGGCAGCCGCGTCCCTCGGCCAGCGCTGCCGGAGCGGCGAGGAGCGGGCACCGCTCTGCCCGCTCTGCCAGCGCCCAGCGGCGGTACCTACTGGTGCAACCGGGCAGGGACCGCGCTCAAAGCGGGTTTTTTCTGCCGTCAGTCGCGTTTTAAATAAAACACCGATGGCCTCAGGCAGGGCTGCCCCGTCTTGCCCGTTCCTGACGGAGACAACAACTTTCCTCCCTCCCGCCCCGTCGGGGTTTTGCTGTTGTTCTCCCGGGCTGGAGAGGGACAGGCTCACGCAGGATTCCCACCTTCCTCGCAGTCGGACTGGCTGCTGTCTCTTCGAGGGTTTATTTAGGGTTTTTTCCCGTGGATAGACCCTTCGCCGCGGAGATAGGAAAATGTCCACACCCGGGTGCGTGAAGCTGCGTCACTTTAAAGTGATGTCGCTGGTTATTTCTCAAATACTCGATTTCTTCTGTTCCCCACCTTCCCGGCCAGTCAGCTGCATCTTGTCCCTCTTCCAAAGCCGCCCTTGGCCGGCAGCTTGGAGGCGACCAAGGAGGGGAGAGCCCCCCCGGGGCAGCCCGGCTGCCAGCTGTCGGGCAGCGGCGCAGGCAGGGCCCCCAGCACCTCCTGCCCTCGGCCCTGCAGGCTCGGGGCCGGCTGCGATCGGGGCAGCGGAACAAAAGAACTTTAGAGCAGGACAAGCCCAGGAACAGAATCAGCATCAGCCCCGGTCCCAGCCTGCCCCGACCTCGGGGATGCAACGCGCCCGTGCTGGGAGCTGCTCATCCTCCCTGTCCCTGCGTGAGGGGCTCCTGCTGCTGCTCTGCCCGGCCTCCCCTCCCAGCACAGAGATCCGGGACTGGGGGCCAGCTCAGTTTCGCAGTGTCCACCATCCACAAGGCCGGGCCAAGTGTCCCTTTGGACTGGAGCAGAGCAATGGATGTGCAGGAACTGGTGAGAAATGGTGCCAAGACTCCGATGGGCTTTGCCAGCTCCTTGCAGGGTTTGTGTTGGTTCTTGGGCTCTGGCAGCCTCCCTGTTCAACCGAGAGACCACATTTGGGTTGGAAATTTGCACTGGGATCAGGACCAGCACTGAGGCTGTATCTGGGACCAGGAACAGGAGTGGAAAAGGCAGCAGGGGTGGGTGTGGGATCAGAATCAGGATTTGGATCAGCCATGCAGGGACAGGTTTGGGCTGGTGAGTCTTACTCTTGAATAAAGCACCTCGCTTGAAATAACCACAAGGAAGCCCCCAGATTAGACCACCTTCCCGATGATGTGCAAGATTTTGGGGGGTATTTGTGTGTGGGGTACAATCCTCATCCCAGAGCAGGGATTGTGCCATGCCCAGCCAAGGCCCTGGGGACAGATATGTCACTCCTAGGCCATACCTGGGGCTCTCAGTAGCTACAGATGGACTGATACTTAAGTTCTAATGACACTAAAACTATTATTACTATTAATGCTGTTGTTTTATTAAGTTGTTTCAGACTAGACTCCCCAAGGCAGAAATGTGCCCCATTCTGCCCATATGTGGTGTCCCTCCTACATCATCAGACCTTGACAAGTGGGGTTCCAATGATTTGTCTGTGGCTCCCAGCACAGACAGGAAATCCTGTGCACAGACCACTGAGCAGTGCACACTCCTTCGCTCTGTGTGCCTGCCCTTAATCCCCGATTTCCAGACTGTTCCTGTTCACAAATACATCAGTCAGGAGGAGATCGCTGATGCCAACTGGATTCACAGTCACCTCACAAGCCTCAGTCACAATCCAGGGGTGGATTTAGGACTGTGACAGCTTTGGGAGTTGCTGTTCATCCCTCCCCGCTGGGTGCTGCTGATGGGCAGGGCTGGGCTCTGCTGGTTCCTGTCACCAGTGCAGGTTTGGCCCTGGGGCCAAGGGACAGGGCTGGCCCAGCTGTTCCCAGCGGCTTTGGCCGCGGGACCCCTTCCACAGCTGGGCCAGGGACTGCTGAGCTGGGACAGTGACCGAGCAAGAGTTAATCCAGAAATATCAGCTGGCGATGCACAGCCCGGTGTCCTGGAAGGGTCTGGCTGAGGGAGGAATCCCCCGAGGTTCTGCTGCACTGAATCTCCTCCCGAAAGCCCGCAGGGTGCTCGGGAGGGCCGTGCCCAGCGGGGGATGCTCGGGCTCCGCTGGGATGCTCCGGTAACAGAACGAACGCATCCGCCAGGAGAGGGAGGACGGCTCGGGGTGGGGGCAGAAAGAGGGGGGACAGCCAGCCGGGGAGGAGGCGGGGAAGCCGCAGCAGCAGCGGTAGAAGCCCGCTCGTTACCGGTGGGTGTCACTGCAGGACAAGGAGCGGGGGCGGCGGGGGGCCGGGACCCCGCACGGGGCTCCGCTGGCACTTGGGGACACGCTGGCTCACGGCTCGGACGGGTCAGGGTCGGGCCGGGCTGTGATGGGTGCAGGGATGCCCCGCGCTGCCCCTCCGAGCTGCGACACCGGGGATATTTGGGGCACGACCTTGCCCAGCATTTCGGGGGCAGCAGATCTGTCGGCTCTGAGCCGCACTGAGAGGTGTCTCCTGAACGCATTTAATTTATTTGTCCGATGATTTTCTGTTTTCTGGTCTCTCTGTTGGTTTGCTGTCCCAACCAGCAGCTCTACAGGGGTTTGGTTCACAGCGTTCTGTGCCAGCCCTTCCCAGCCAGGCAGGATTCTCTGGAGGTGCTTCCTAACCTGAGCACACCCCGGGGACCTCAGTGGCTGCTGCAGGAGGACACGGACGCTGTGGCCGGGCTGAGAGCTGGCTGTGGCTCCCAGCAGGCAGAAGGACAAACCTCGTGCCTGGGTATCTCACACTCTCATAAACAGTGTCATTTCTAGCAAGACAAGTCATTTAAGGCCCAGCTTCCTCCCTCCCTCCCTGGGGAGGTGGGAAAGGTCTTTGGTTATAATCCACCTCTGCCAGCTTGGCAAGCCCTGCTGTTATCCTTCTCATTATTTTAGATGGGTTTTATTTAGAGGCCTGTACTAAAAAGAGGTAACCACATACCAGGGTTTTCCCTGTGTGGAGCAGGTGATTTTGTTCCTCCCTCAGCTCAGGTGTGGGCAGGGTGGAGTTTGTTACAGCTCTTTCCTTATAAAAGGGTAGGCTGAGGTACAAGCTGCCCTAAGGAGGAGATGTGGGAAATGCTGGAGTAGCCACTGGAGAACCTTCATTGTCCTGAGGGGTAAGAAAAGCTGTCCTTGCAGTTTATGCCATTGTTTCATTTTGAGCATTGCAGTGTGATGTTATAAAGAACTCTCCCCTTTGAGGTTTGGGGTCAAAAGTTTGGCTGGGAATCTGAGGGGCAATGAGCCCTGAGCTCAGCATGGGCTCTTCATGTCCTTTGGCTCCTGGTGGCTTTATGTAGGGGTGAGCTAATCCCAGTGCCAAGGTGTGGAGGAAAAGTTGTGCTGGCACATCCACCTGAGCTCAGGATGCAGTTGGGGCTGCCCAGCACAGCAGGTGTCACCTCCCAGAGCTCTGGGGTGCACATACCTGAGCTCTCCAAATACCAATGGGAGGGTAAACATGAAAACTGGGAGATAATTTGGCTTAAAAAGTTGATAAACTCTGAGCTGTAATGGTAGATGTGAGACATGCAGACTACATAAGAGTTATTAATTATTCCTTTAGTAATAATGGAGATGCATGGTTTAAATAATGGCACTTTTAACCAAGTGAAATGGGCTGTTGGGACAAGATGGATTCCAAATGTGTTGGTTCCTGACTGAACTTGTGGGTTTGGGTGCTGTGATGTTGAGTTGGTGTTGTTAGGGTTTGAGTTTGTTCAGTGGGTGCTGAAGAGGCTCAGCCCTGAGGGACTCCAGGCCCCAGCAGCTTCTGGAGGGTGAGAGTGGACCTGGCTGGAGCCACATTGAAGTAGAGGCATTGCCTGTGGTGAGGCCCCAGTTTGGCAGAGCACTCAAAGCAGGTGTTTGAGTTCCTTCACACAGGCAATGGCTTTGCTGAATCAAGCACTCATGGGAAGCTTTTTTGGCAAAGAAACGAGGACTGATGAGATATTACAGATTTGATATCAGCTAGGATATGGCTGCATCCAATCTATTTGTCTATTACCTGCAGGGAAGGAGCCTGTCCTGCCTTCCCTGTGGGGCTGTGCTGGTGTGAGCACTGTCCTGTTCCCGAGGATGGTGAGAACTGTGCTGTTGTGGCCCTGACATGGAGCAATGAACAGGCTGAGACAGAACCGTTTCTCTCATATTTATGATTTATTTGGCTGTATCTGCATTAGATAACTCTGTAAAACCTGAGGCAAAGTCCATTTCCTGTGGAATCCCAGGGTCCAAGGGCTGTACCCAGCACGGTCCTTGCTGTGGGAGCCCTCTGGGGAAGGGGACCACTAGCAGGCACTCCTCAATGGGAGGCACTGAGAGCCTTTTTACGGGAGTCAGGGTCTCGAAAAGTCCTGAGATGAGGCTCAGCCTATGAGGAAAGGAGCAGAGAGAGGATTGGTTACAGCCAGGAGCCAGCCACAGAAAACAGGCTGAAGCACAGACAGGGAGGAGACTGCAGACTGCACAAGGGCTCTTGCCTGACTGGGAGATGTTGCTCCAGCTGAAGTTAAACACTTAACCTGCTTAAAATGAGGAGTAGCTTTCTGATTGACTCCAGGAGATTCTTATCCTGCTCTAGCAACAAAACCTTGTCACTTTATTATGCTGTGTTTATTGTCTGACATTTTCGAAGGCTGCCATGCTCTAAAAGGTGGGCCCTGAAATAAATGACTTTTCCTACAACACAGGAATTGGGTGCTTCACTGAGGGGCCAGTTTGGGCTCAGAGCTCCCAGAGAAGTCCCTGGTGAGGTTAGGGGCTCTTACATGACCTGTCCTAAGAACACAGAAGCAGCAACTCCCTAGAAATCACCTTTGAGTGGGGACAGGGTGAAAAAATGCCCGTGGCAATACACAGAAGGGAAGTAATCTGGGGGTAGAAAGGTCCCAAGGCCCTTTGGGGTGAGCAGAGGGGCTCACACACAGCTGTGTGAGCACAGGAGATGCAGTGAATGAGACTGGAGTGTTTTCCACGGGGGGCCATGGGCTCTGCCTGCCCCAGCACAATTCCCTGTGGCACACATCTGCCTCGTGTGGCTGTGCTGAGCTGCCTCCTGCTTCCCCCACCCTGCTCAGGCTGGCTGGATGTCAGGTTTTGCATATGTAAAAATACAGAGCAGTCTTTGCCCTGAAAAGCTTGCTAGTGATCTCATTAATCAAGACAAACAAAGCATATTTAGCTATTCCCCCTCTCTGGAGGAAGGCGTTCAGGTACTTAAATATGCATTTGAGTGCCTAACTTCAGACAGCTGTTTCTGGATGGTTTTGCTTTCTCACAAACAGCAGCAGTGACATAACCCCTCTTGGGGAGGGAGAGGTGGGGAAGGCAGAACCAGGGGCTGCTGAAGTAGGTGAGTAACCCCAGAGAGCTGGCAGGGACAATCCCTGGTTGTTCCAACTCCAACCTGCCATTAAAGATGCAGCAGTTTTTCCCTTGCAGCTGGGAGTGTTGGAAAAATCCAGTGCTTGCAGGTAAGGACAGCTGAGCTGCTTCTCTTGAATGTGTCTCTGCCTCCCTGCCATGCTCCTTCATCCACCAGTGCTGGGAACTGGGCACAGGGACATTTCTGCCCGGGATGGGCTGGGTGCCATAGGAGAGGAATCAGCAGTTTATTCACTCCAATCTCAGTACAAAGCTCCTGGGTGAGAAATGTCCCACTGAGCCACAACTGGCAGTAATTAAAGTGAGCAGAGCCTTGTGGAAGTTGTGAGAGATGCCAGCTCCTGCCCTCAGCATGAGTGAGTGAGAAGCACCAGGTGCAGGACAGGGGCAAGTGCTATTTTAAAAAAATGAGAAACCCTCCCAGTCATTAGAGTCCAGATAAGAGTGTCCTTGGGTCAAAGGTCTTATTATGACAGAGACTGGTGTTGAACAGTCTATGCCAGTGATGAATCCTCATCTCTGATTCTTCTAATTCATATTTTAAATGATGAGCCCAAAGGTACCTCCTCTAGAGACAGCTGATGATCTTTGCCATTACTCTGCTGCAGTTATGGGTTGTTATGGCAGGATTTTGTCTGGAGCAGTGGCTGCAGCAGGACAGGAATATGGTTTGTAGGAAAAAGCTGAAAGGTTTTCCTTGCAGGACGATGGAGCTGCCATGGGCTCCAGCTGCTGCTGAGGAGCAATGTTTTGCTGCTGTTCATTGCATTTGTTATTGGCAAATGAAAACCTGCAGGACCCTTGCAGCTGGGACATTGTCATGTCAGTGTTTGCTTCACAGAATTAGAGGGGCAAGAAAAATAATTACTGCTCCTAAAACTTAAATATGTGTTTGGTGGGTATTTAGACTTTCACAGGTATAATAATGTGTTAAATTGGAGGGTACATTAAGGCAGGTGTGTTAATTGAGGGATGATAAATGGCATGTGAGATGTAGAAAGGCCAAGCTGCTGCAGGGAAGTCAGAGCTCCCCTGATGGTGGCAAACCCCAGAGACTGAGCTGGGCACTGTGGGTGCCAAATAAGCTCAGCTTATGAGGGAGAGTTTTAGTTACTAGAGCTGCACTGAATGGTTTGTGGTGACTTAAGAACCCACAGAAAGGTCTGAAGCAAGCAATGAGCAGCACCAGGCTCTCCTCCTGGCCTGGAGGGATCCATGGGGATGTCCCTGCTCCTCTCCCAGCACCTGCCTGGCTCTGCCCACCTGCTCCCAGGCAGCTCCCCAGCCTTGCACCATTTTTCACTTTAACAACAGAGCTGCACCGGGACTCGGCCTCGTTCCTCCATCATCCATTTGATCGAATCCTTTTAGCGGGTGACAAAACACTTTCCTGTGCTCACTTTACAGGAAACCAATCTCTATTCTTTTGTTTTTTGCTTTTTTTTTTCTTTCCCAAACCCTCCTTCATTTACAGGAGTCTAACAAATCCTGGGGCTTATTTTTTTTTCTTCCAGAACAATACAAAACAGTGGGTTTCCTCAGGAAAGAGAGGGAGGAGGGAGTAAAATAAACAATATAGAGAGGGGTAGGGTGTACACACTGATGCTCAGCTCGCCGAGCATCCCTGTACAGACAAAAAAAAATAAATAAAACCCACCCCGCGCGCGCGCACACGGAGATGCAAATTATTTTATTTTTTTTATTTTTTTTTTTTTCCTCCGCGAAGCCACCGCTTGTAAAAGCTTGACAGAAAATAATGAGAAACACTAAATCTTTTATAAGGTCAACACTCAAGCAGCTGTCAAACAAGAAAAGAATTTAGCGAAAGATCCGCAAAAAAACTTCCATCGCCTCATTAAATCCAACAGGGCCGGGGCCCGGCGTGGTGAGGAGGCACCGGGGCGCCTCCGTTTTGTGTCAGTAATTTGCGGTGGAAGGAGAGCGAAGACGAAACAGCCAGCGCCGAAGGGGCCTTGGGGGAGGCTGGGGAATCGTTAGTGCGCCAGCAGCGGCCCCGGCTCCTAATTGGAAGCATTGGGCATTATCAACGGAGGATTTGCCTCGGCTCCCTGACAGCTCTCTAGGCCTGGAATGATAGCCCACTTGTCAGTGTAAAAGACCATTAAAAACAAACCATTTTGATTTAATTGGAGGCGGTGTGCTGGGGGCCCAGGTGAGGCGCTTCATCAGCCGATGTTGGCTGCTGATGCCTTTTTCCCCCTGTATTGATGGCTTTTTTTCTTTTTTTCTCCCCTCCCTTTCAAAAACTGTCTAGGAAAGAGAAAGAGGTGCTGAAAGATCCTTCACAGCCGCATCCAGAGCGGCTTTCAATAGGGTTGTCAACAAATGCCATGACAAGTTGGAGAGAGGCAGGTGCTTTTAAAACAGACGTTATTCTGTCCAAGATGAGCTGTGCTCAGAGGTGAGCGTTGGATTATTAGGGTTACAAATAATGTGGCTTTTCCTGCCAGCAGCGTGCTTAACTGGCTTAACGAATGGGGTTGATTTTTCTCTCCCCACCTTTCTAAGAACAGAGGGAAATGCAGGACAAGGGAGCCTGGGCTAAACGATCTTTATTTGCTTCAAGCCCAGGAAGGTTTCAAACAGTGCTTAGCAATTTTTGTCTGTATTTAATGTCCCATGGAGGTTTGGGTTGTTTTGTTTGTTTTTTTTTATTTTTTTATTTTTTTTTTTATTCCTCCCTGAAAATAATGACCACAGATATTTGCTGGCGTTCAGTGGTCATTTGGTCTGGACAACAGCATGAGGAAAGAAGAATTAGCCCACTGGAGCTGTAACCTGGTGTGTGCCCCCCACCTCCCTGGCAGATGTTTCAGGGTCACACCAGAGCTGGCAGCTTTCACACTGATCTCATGTGCTTCACATTTGAATCCTGACCCTTTTCATGCCAGGCAAGTTTTACTTAAAGTTGTCGTGATAAATAGCTTCTCTGTAGAAGTCAGAACAGGACCATGAATGAAACCCCAAATCCATTTAAAAAGCATTCCCATGGAGTTGTGCACTGGAAGGAATAGCTCACCCATAACCCAACACAGAGTGTGTGGTTTCACCCTGCCACAAGCTGTGAGCACCCAAAATCTGTTCCTTCATGGGTGAGAATCTCCAGAAGAGCAATGGGAATTGGTTGCCAACTGTTCCTTGTGCTGCCTTTGGATACTGGGGCTTGGCTGTAGGTGGAGCCTGCCCTGGAGATGATCTAGGCTGTACAGCTGCACAGGAAGGAGCTGTTCTCCTGTGTGAGTCAGGAAATGTCCAGAGCAATAGAAATGTCAGAGGAGTGATGGTCACTCTGTCTCTGAGGGAGACACAAAGAAGTGCTGAGCATGGCAGGTAATGGTTTTTACTAAGAGAGGCTCAATTGAGGTAAGATAGAAAAGTTTTTACAATGAGGATGTTGAAATACTTGGACGTGTTGCCCAGAAAGGTGGTGGGTGCTCCATCTCTGGAAATATTCGAGGTCAGGTTGCATGGGGCTCTGAGAAACACAATTTGGTTGAGGATGACCCTGCTCACTGCAGGGGAACTGGACTAGATGGCCATTAAAGGTTCCTTCCAACCCAAATATTCTGTGACAGAGGGCAGCATTGGGTGGGGTGAGAGGTTGAGTGTCCACAACAAGGGATACTGGGAAAACCTGGATCATGAAAATGCTTTGCTGTGATTTGAGCAATTGTATTGCTGCAATCTTTGGCTGTGGAAGCAAAACAAGAAAACCTCCAGAATCTGCACAGAAATGCAGTGATGGTGACAGGGCCCAGAGCCTGCAGTTACCCATGGAAGGGCTGTGAGGTGACAGCCCTGCTGTGGGCCAGGAGGGGACGTGCAGGATCGTGCCCAGGGCAGTTGGGTCTGTGCTGTCTGTTTGGAACCCTGCAGGGTGTTGTGGTCTCTGTTTGCGTTGTGCCTGCCACAGGCCAGTGATGCTGCTTTGGATCCTTACTGCAGGGCTGGGAGCCACCAGCTTGTGTCACCTGGGCCACTGAACAACCATCAGCTGTCACTGATTTTAATTCTTTTTGGTCAGCCAAAATCCCAGCTGAAGGGAGGATTGATCTGATAGTGTGGTGACAGGAAGCTCTTGAACTCATTGTTTTATTATTTAAGCACTATTTAGGCCCTAGGAGAGGAGTTTTATAACACTCCAAGTCCCAAAAGTTTTTCTGCCCTCAGAGCCAGGAGGACCAATGCTGCACCTCAACAGCCAGCCCTGTGTGCTGTGTTCATCAAGCTCAGGTTATTTAAGCAGAATCTGTGGCTTTTCTGACAAGACAACAGCTGCAAGATTACATGAGCTGTGCTTGTCAGTTCAGCTCTATAGACAAAAATAGAGGTAAGGCATTAAAAAAAAATGCGGAACATTTTTGTGTGTACGTGTTAAACCTCACCTGTTAATTCTGACGAAGGATCAGGCTGTGAGCAGAAATCGGATCCCTGGTGAGAATCAAATTCCGGAGCCCAGAATTTTTGCTGCAAAGTTTATACAGTGGGGATTCCTCTAATTACTTTCAGTGGAAATTTACCTGACAGAGCTTTCCCAGGTAATGCAAGGCGTACGCGGGAGAGCCGCTCAGCCGTTGACAGAGCCTTTGATTTTGTGCCAGGTTGCAAATTAAGTCTTTTGCCAAGGTACCCGAACACTTGCTCGTCAATTGCTTATCGCTTATTCATATCGCGCGTTTCATCTGCTCGGGGAGGCAGCGAGCAGTGACAAAAGTCTTGTCCAAAGTTGCTGCATTTTCTTTCCTTCCTCTTGCTTGGTCAAGTAAACAAGCCACCTGAGTGTCTCTGAGAGCTGGGATTCTCTAATGAGCAAAGGAAGAACCCTGGTGTGTGTCAGTGACAGCAGGTGCACGGAGCTGTTTTGACACATTGGTGAATTCTTGTCCTGTGTTGCTGCTTTGTTGCTACCTGAGTTCTTCTTGATTTGCTAGAGCCCTGGAAATATATTGGGGGTGGCCAACATTGGCTTACTGGTTTGGATAGTGACATGGAGGTGGCTGGAGCCTCACCCTGGCCTGGCACAGGTGGAGATGCTGCATTTGGGCAGAAATGTCCTTTCCAGGGTTTGGCTGATACAATTCTGCCTGAGCCAGCAGGTGAGGAGTGACACAGGGACACGATACATTGGAGCCTGAGAGAACTGGGACTGTTCAGTCTGGAACAGAGAAGGCTTTGGGTGACCTGAAGGGAACTTAGAGGAAAGATGGTGCAAGACTATTTATAAGAGCCTGGAGTGACAGAACAAGGAAGAATGGGTTCAAAATGAAAGAGATTAGGTTTAAATTGGATATTAGAATTTTTTTTCATGGTGAGGCATTGGAACAGGTTGTCCAAAGAAGCTGTGACTGCCCCATCCCTGTGAATGTTCCAGGCCAGGCTGGATGGAGCTCTGAGCTAGCTGGTCCAGTGGAAGATGTCCCTGCTCACAGTGGGGGGGTTGGAATGAGATAATTTTCCAGGTCTATTTCCAATGCAAACCATAATTCCAATCCAAAATTTATATCCATGCCAGGTGCCTGAGAGCACAGTCCCCAGGGAATGCAGTCCCACATCTACAAATTAAGTTTTGGTGCACAGTCCCAGCCATGATGACAAAACCTGAGCCCTGGAATTTTGTCACTGCAGGCAAAGCAAGGCAGAGGTTGTTTGCTTTGGCGGGTGGCTGAGGAAGAGAAGGGAAGTAGAAACATTTTGCTGAGGTGAGTAAGGAGTTAATGTCTGCTTGGTTTAGTTAAAAAAATAAATAAACACTTAAATGCAGCAACTTTCCCTAATTTCCCTGCCCATCAGGACAGGACTGGTTCCCTGTGACCTGCTTGTGTTGGGGCCCAGGAGACCCCAGGCCAGGTCAGACCTGCAGAACAGACAGAGCAGAGCACCCAGTGTGGGAGAGCCTGTAAATCACCCAGTTAGCTTAACAGTGTGGGCCATTATTCTAAAGCAGTGGGGCTGAAACCTAAATCCAAATGAAAATACAGTCAATTTGTCCATACTTTACTGACTGAATGACTATGTAATGTCATGCAGCTCTGGCAATGCAAGGAGCAAGCAGATGCAATTAGTGGGGAGGGAAAAGCTCCTTTGTTTTCTGCTCTTCTACTTCTTGGGCAAGCTTTTGTGGTACCAGGGACTGAATGGACAGCCCAGTTTAAGAGCCAGCAGAGATAGCCATGCTGCTCTCTGTAAGGGGTCATGGTGGGAATAAAAACCTTCTTGATGATTTTTATGGGCCTAAAGGAACAAAATCTCACCTTCCTGCTGCCCTGTTTTGGATTATAACTCTTTCAGTGGCTGGGTGTTACTCTCCTCAGGCCCAGAGCAGTCCAGACTGAAAGGGGTTATGCCACATGATGTGACTGAGTGACCAGAAGGATGAGTGGCTTGGGAATATCACACTCCTGCACCCCAAACTGGTCTTGGATCACATGGAAATAAAGTTTAAAGTGAGGTTGTGGTAAGGGCAATGGAGTGTCTGGAGTATTTCCCAAGCCATGAGCATCTTCTGCATTGGTCAGAGCAGGACCAAGTCACCAAAGACTGGTAGGAATATGCAGATGGAGCCTGCTAACAGGCTCTCTGTGAAGTGACATTTCTGTGGTTGCTTTTGATATTTTTCTTGCACAGTAGGACGAGGGTGTTACATGGATTAAAGGCAGGGTTTTGGTTGATTGTCACCTCAGTAAAGGAGGGATGGAATTTGACTCCTGGAGTTCCAGGGTTAGGTCAGTCTGGCTTTCAAAACCATTCAATCACCTCTACAGAACCCACCTTTAGAGGAGTAGTTAAAGAACAGTTTTGAGACCACCAAATGTCTTTGGGAACCCTTAACTTCTTCCAGGTTGTTATTGCTTTTAACTGGGTAAGCATTTATGGATGTTCAAGAGGAGTTACTTTTCTATGGAGGAAACCATGCACTGCAGGTCCAGTGAGTAAAAAATTCCTTGATCCAAGTTCTAACGTGGGCTGTGCCTGTTAGATGTGCAGTGAGGAATGGCAAACCCTCCAGGGTAATGCAATGAGAGAGGAGGAGTATGGAAAATCTGCAGAGGCTGTGCAAAATGAGGTGTCCCTCCTCCCTGGATGCTGCTTCTGGGAAGGAAGGGAAAGGGAGAAGAAGAAAAAGGAGAAAGAGAAGAAGGAAGGATTTGGAGGCTCGAGAGCTGAGGCAGGAACCCAACCACAGCCATGGATGAAACAAAAGGGAAAGCAGGAAGCAAAACCCAGGCTGAAAAATGAACAGTGATGGAAAGGTCTGGGGTGAGAGGAGCTCTAAAGAGGAGGCTTGCCCCAGTATCTCGTGTGACTCTCACAATCTGTTTAACAGCGATCGGTCATGTTCTCTCGCTGCCATCGCCGCAGCAGCAGCTCCGAGCTGACAGGCAGTGGGGATAAATGATTACTGACATATGCTAATCGGGCACTCTCAGACAGGACAGTACAGGAATACATCAAGGTGGTGCAAAGCGCATTTCTTGGGCAAAACTCTCCAACTTGTACAAGCAAATTACTTTCAGGAAATCACAGGGATTCTTTGCTGTTTTAAACAGTGGTTAGAAATCAACAGCATGGCAAAAAAACCAAAAACCTATCAGTAGAAGGGCCAGGACAGAGTTGAGAGCTTTTTGCAGTGGTATCTATCAATGCCAAATATAATTTTGGCCATGTAAACTCCCTTCAAGGTTTCAGTGCTTTCACTTTCTGGTGTCTCCTTTCCATTCCACTGGTCCAGCTCTTTCCCCTTCTCTCCTAAAATTCCCCCTAGCTCTTCACTGGAGCTTCCATATAATTTACACCACAAACAAAGCTAATGGAATTCCAACAAGTACCCCAGTGCACAGCAGGTTGCACAGATGAATTCAGGGAGGTGTTTAGATCCTATCACTAGAACAAGAAATCTTAACCTTAGCTCTTATTTGGATCAATTAAAAGAAGTGTCACACACATCTATAACCTGGCCAGACCCTTTGCTTTGTCTCAGGGTGAATATTGTCAATCAGGTAGTTTAAGAGAGGTATCAAGAGTGCAGGCTTTCTGGAAAGCTCTAATCCTGGGGTGGAAAAGCTTCTTGAAACATCTGGTGTGGTTTGAATTAGTTATGGTGAGAGCTAATGAAATGGCAGGTTCCCAAAATGCAGATGTGGCTGTCCTGCTTGTGTAGGGCATTTGTAGAGAAAAGGTCACCCCTGTACTCACAGCGAGATACAAAAAGTTGCTTCTCATCTCAGGAAGCTCATGAAAGTGCACATACGTTAAAAAATGTTATCTGGGCAACTGCTGCCTCTCTTCCAGGGCTTATGACTGGCAAAAAATATCTCACCCTGATGATGATGGGTGAACAAATTTGGGACCGTTTTAATGTCTGGGTCACGGGGAGCTCGAAGTTAAGAGCCTCATTCATTGTGTGCTAAGGATCTTATTGGGGCACTGGGCAAGGTTAGAGAAGATCCCTGACTTCAACCAGGTGCTTGTAGAGGCTCAGAAAAGCTGACTTTGCTCACGGGATGGGTTGTGGGGGGCCCATACCTTCTCGAAGCGCCGTGGGTGCCAGAAGGATTCCTCCTTCACCGGCAGCGGGTGCGCGCGCAGGAACGAGGTGCGGTTCTCACGCACCTCACCAACCTGCAACTAAAGAGAGACAGAGTGGGCTCAACAAGCCATGCACATCAGCTCTGTTCATGCAATACAGTGATACTGGGATGGATGAGGCCAAAAGTCACTTTGGGCTGATGATCACAAGTGCATGATCTGGGAAGTTTTCTGTATCCATGCAGCCAATACTGATAGTTATTACTGTAGTTAAAACACATGAGCAGCTGTCAGCTCTCAGTCTGTTTTATAAAGCATCCCAGGAAAGTGACTGCTGCCCACTGGAAGCCCAGTGGCCTGAGCTGCAGCAATGGCTCATCCCTAACTGGGAAAGCCACTTCCAGCACCCCCACCATGGTGGGGTTTCCTGGCTCTCCTGATTAATTGCAAGTCACAGTGCTTGATAATCCCAGCACAAGTCAGTGCAGGTACCTGGTGAATGTTCTGGCTACTGCATGAAACCCTGGGAATCAGTCTGCTCTCTGTGGTCTAGGATACAGGTTTGTGTTGCTTAACTGAGTAATTGGTGGCTGCAGGCTTTGGGAGCTTGATAGAGGCAACTTAGTGATTAAAAACATCAGTCACTAATAGATAAAGTAGGGATGCACTTTCTAACATCCCAGGCTGGTGTATTCATAAAATAGCTGCTAATTAAGGACACTGTATTCCTGCACTTCAACTATAAAGCATAGTTTGTGATGGCAGTAAGCCCATTGAAATGGGTCATTACCATATTAGCCCGACTCTTCTTTGAGCCATTAACTAATAAAACAGTCATTGGCTGCTTTTAAATGATATTACAATGCTGGTGTGTTTAACAGCACAGTCTTACACTCCAACACTGCTGTGGGTGCTGCATCAACCACACCGTGCCAGGCTCAGGGCTGGGGCTGTCCCTTCAGCGTTTGCTGGTTGTTCCTTTGTTGTGGCCACTGTCACAGGTAACCTGAGCAGAGCTGATGTCCAAAGGATGGCCTGTGGGGCTCCTGGCAAGGGGATGCTCATCTTTTGTTAGGCTTCATCAGCCTTTCAGTAGTCAGGGGGATGATTTCCCAGCTGAGAGCCCTTCCCAGGGCTGGGAGCAGCCCATCTGTCCCCTCGTGGGGTAGGGCAGTGGGGGGTTGTGCCCAGTAGTGCTGTGTACACCAGGGGAAAGCATTGCTGGACTATTCCCACCTTCTTCTTCACTGGACTGCGCTGGACAACAGTCCGGGCTCTCTGGTGCTCCATCCACAGCTCCTTGTATCTGTGTTGCATGATGTCAAAAAAGGGAGTGGAAGGCCTGGAAAATATTGAAAGGACACCAATGTAATCTTTGCCTCCTCATGCTGGTTCACATCTCTGCTCCTAGAAAGTGACTGGTAAGAATATGAATAAAGCCCTGCACTGGGAAAGGCTTTCTCCTCCTCAAGAAACCTCAAACCCACAATCGTTTGCAGTGAACACACCACAGCCTGTACACACCTGCGGTAACCCATGCCAGGCATTCCCCAGAACTGCAACAATTCCTTTCTTTGCACAAGCTTTTACAGGGCAGGTTTCAGCAGCTCTGTCTGAGCCCTGGTGTGCTGGAAGGACCAAGGGACACCACAGGCTGCAAATGAACTTTAGGCCCTGCTAGAGCTTCAAAGGAGCATTTCCTGGCTGGTACCCAATGGAGCAGCTCTGGCTGGATTCCCTCCAGGGGAAGAACCCCTGGGTGCCAATTGCGTTGTGCTAAAATAATGCTGCTCTTGCTATCGAAATCTCTGATATGGTGCACCAAAGGCTGCAAATGTGCAATGATGGATGGGATGAGAGGAGTAAGTGCTGTCCTAAGCAGTCTGAATAGGGCTAAAAATGGACCCAATGCAGATGGTCAGGTGTCTGCAGCAGAGAGGGAGCTGAAATGCTGAGCCCTGGTCTGGTGCCTCAGCTGCACAGAGCAGGTGTACTTGCCCCTTGAAAGAGGATTCCAGGGAGCAAGGAGGAGACAGCAAAGGGGAGGAGCTGCACATGACCCTGGTTCTAGAAAAAGAAAAAAAAGGCAGCTGCCTGTTGGCCAGTGTCCTGTTCAGCTGCTCTGAGCTGGCATTAACCTGACCAAGTTGTGGCAAAGCTGCAGCCTGAAATTGTTGAGCCTTGCTCCTTGCAGGTGAGGACACTTCATCAGCCACCATGGGAGGCAGACGTGGCAGGGACAGTGGATCACTAATTCCTATGGTTCTGCTGCTACTCCTTTCTCGCAGAAGCAAATCTTGAAGGTAATGAAGGATCTCAAGCTCAAGTTTTATTGATCCTTGTCCTTGCACACGTTCCTGAGGAGGGACTTTTCCCATCTTGGCAGAAGCTGATGGCTGTGGAGCTCTCACCTCTAGCTCTGCTCCCACCTGTAGCCTGCAGAGCCCTCAGCTGCAGCTCCCATAGCAGAGCCAGGGTTTTCCCTGCCTGTCCAGACCAACTGCAGGACACTGGGGACTTGGGCCAGCTGCTGGGCTGCTTCTGGGCCACCAGCTTCACCTCTTTTTGCAAAGAGCCCGTGTGCCACACAGTGAGCTGGTGCTTCGTGCTTTATGGCAGGAGTGGGTCCAGAATTGACAGCTGCCAGCTTTTAGCAGCCTGGAGAATCCTTGATGATCACCGAGGGCGCCAGCAGCCTGTATGCAAATAGTAACTCTGTTTCTTGTTCCTTCACCCCCGTGGTGACTTTTATTACTTAATTATTGCACACCACATGCTTCAAAACAGCCTAATCTATGGTCGTGTTTTCTAATGATACTGGATGTGCAATCCAGCAATATCCATCCCAAGGGGACATTCATATCAGAGGAGACATCCTTCTGCAGGCCTCCTGTTTCATAGATCACATGCTGCAGGGCTTTTCAAGCCTTTGCTTGCAAATCAGCTCTGCTGCTCCACACCGTTATCTGGAGACACCCAGTGCCAAAGGCAACGCTGACATTTACCCTTTGTCCCCTCTTCTTTGCCCTCCTTCCCTTCCAGTTTGGCATTTCATGCTGATCAGAGCCAGGCAAAATATTTAGAGGGTTAAAAGATGTGGCAAGCCAGTGGTCGAGTGTGTTATTTATCTGTTTGGGTCTCCAGTCTCGTAGTGTGGTGTAAATGTTGGTATTCCTGACACAAGCACAGGGTGAGCATTGCTTGTTTGCTCCTGTCCCTTTGCTCTCCATGGCAGCTTTCCTGGTGTGCAGGAATAGCAGGAGGGATGCAGAAAAACACTGAGCCTTTGTGTGTAGTCTTTGATTATTGATTTCTTTTTTTTTTTTCTTTTTGGAAGTTAAATGTGTTTTCACATCTCTATGGAGGTGACTTTTACCATCTCCAGTGGACCAGCCAGTTGGTGACTGATTAGTCCACAGCTGGCCTGTAAGTAAATGCTTGAAAGGACACATTTGGGTTGATGCTCTTCAGAGATCCTTCCCTGCCGTGTGATTAATCGCATTTAAGTCCTGATCCAGCAAAGTATAGAATCGTGCCTGGAACGATGCAGGCGTGAACTGCCTCTCTCAGATGGGTGGGAATGACTCGCTTATCCATGTGAGCCCTGGTGGGGCTGCAGGATGTGAGGCTTCATCTCTTCCTTTGAGAGAAACACAGAGAGTGGGGAAGAGCAGGGGTTATCAGGAACACCTCTTTAAGGTGACTGGAGAGATCTCAGCGAGGCAGCTTTTCCTTTGTAGGTCAAAGCCTGACCTCAGCAGAGTGGACGGGGAATTTGGCCCCGATATCGGCGCTGCTTGGCAATGTGACAGCTCTTACTTGCAGCTGGCCTTTGGGAACATGTCCTTTTGCCTTAGTGGTACTTAAAGACAGGGATCAATGGCTTGTGTGTTCCCTTTCCTTTTGTCACCCTGCCCGCATGTCGCTCCTGAACAGGGAGGATTTTGCTGCCGCTGTCTGCGGATGCTGCGGGGAGAGCAGGGGGAGCATCCTCTGGAAATGCTTCTTGCACATTAAAACCCATCTCGTTCAGAGTAAGTCAGATCTCCTTGTTTTGGCACAAGCACCCTGCCACAGAAAGGAAAGGCAAAGAAGTTCTGATAGGATGTAACAAATTATTTATAATTGTAGGGGGAAAAAAATACTCATCTGCTTCCTTTTATAGTCAAATAGTTGGAGCCACTTCTAATGCTGACATTTCCTAAATATTTTAAAATTTATCTGTGCACATTTTCAAAACTATTATCCCTGAAACAGTTCCTGTCTCTTTAATAGAATCTCTCTAATTTACTTTCAAGAGTCAGGCTACAGACCTATTTTCAACTGAAATGACAAGCACCTGCTAACTTGGTTATACAATGTGGAATTCTAGTCTGCCAGACATCTCCTGGAAAAGAAGCTGCAGCCTCCTAATAGGCTATTTTACTGTGAAAACAGTGTTAAAAAGTATAATAAAGTATTAACAATATTAAAATAAAACAGTGTAGACCTTAAATGAGCTACAAACTAGTTAAATCTATTCCATTCAATATGAGCCTTCAGTGCTTTGCAGCTGATACCTCAGAGCTGGGATTTATCTAAAATGAAGGCACCAGGGACATGCAAGAGAAATGGTAATTATAATTTGCAAACATTAGGCTGACACTTTTTTGTGTATGTGTGTATAAATCCTGACAGCTGTGATTTGTGCCAATGCCAAATAGTGCTCCAGCTTGAAGGGAAGGGCTCACTTTGTGGCAGGCTGTCCTCAGAGCAGCAGCTCATTAAAACTTTGGAGAAGGAGAAGTTGCCGAAAACAGGAAGGCGTCAGAACCATCTGAGAGATTTTTGGTACACGCTTGTTGAAAGGCGTTTGAGAAGAGAGCCTTGGGTCTGACAAACTGGAATTTTAGTACGCCTCCCCGTTCACAGTGGGGCAAAATAATTGGTCATCAGTGACTACTAATTTGGTTTAGTAGCCAGAGGCATTTTTTTTCTTCCCAGAAAATCAATGACAGTGCCGAGGTCTGTTCAACGTGATTCAGCTCAAGACGGGTCCTCATTTAGCTCTTGATGCTTCTTCCACTGGAGACAGCTATTTTGTTAAAATGAAATTAAAATCTATCTATAATACTCAGCTCAGGGAGCCGCGCCCGTCAATGCCATGCTGCTCTTGAGGTTTCAAGGTTGTCAGTCTCCCCTCAAACTTCTTTTCAAAGGTTTATATATCAGCTGCAAAAAAAAAAGGTACTTGGCAAAAGTGGATACAAAGGGCTTTGCTCAGGAAGGGGTTTTACACCAGCTTGAAAGGTGCAATCAATTTGATTGCTATGTTCTGTTGCGAAAGGATAAAAACTTGACTTGTGAGTGCTTTTTTTTTTTTTTTTTTTAATCCTGTATAATTCAAAAGCACGTAAATATTTTAGTGCAGACCTCAGCCCGTGGGGTTTGTGTGTGGCTCTGCAGCCAGGGCAATGCTTTTCCTGCTGCTGGTCAGGACAGGGAGCAGAGCAGAGGATGGGTGCAGGCTGTGGCTCTTGGGGCTGTGCCCAGAGCACTGCTCCCATCCCAGTGGCAGCTTCCAGGCAGCAGGATCTGGCCCTGCACGGCTGCTTATGCAACAGATCCGTCACAGAATTGAATTTGTCCCTGCCTGTATCATTAAAATTGTGTTGCTGCACCATTGCCTATGCTGAAACTTTAACCCTTCCTTGAAAGGTTAATGAGGTTTCAGGGGGGTTTAGTCCTTGTTTCTGTCCTTCTACTGAAGATGTGCTTTTGCTGCACAGTCAGGATCTGTCTTTGGGGCCTTTGGTCCCTCGGGAGACTTTTGGGGCTACAGGGTACCACTTTTATATTCTTTATTTGTGTCTTCATGCTGGGAAGGATTTGTCCTGTGATAGAAGTGTCCATACAGAACCTCCCCGTGGCTCGTGGTCAGGCCAGCAGAACCAGTTCCCACCAGCTCAGGTTGGTTTCTTATGGAACCATTAGGGCTGGAAAAGACCTTCAAGATCGAGTCCAACCTGTTTGTTTATGGGAAACAGTTTGGTCTCTAGCACCTCTGGAGTGTGGGGCTCCTTTGGGCAGCTACCAATGATATCAACTTCAGCAAATAAAGCACAAGCTGGGCTCTGTGATTCTGTTTGGGGCCGTGGGGTACCCCCAATGTAGACATTAGTCCCTCTGCCCTGAATGGGGGCTGAGAGCACAGGAAAATTCTGTTTTATGGCTCCCTTGCAGCGCTGTGTTGCCTCCCTGGTTACTGATGGGCTGCAGGTAGCAATCTATCTGCCATTAATTTGTGTGTGTGTGTAGCCCAGCAGGAAGCTGGGGTATGATTACAGCTCTGGCCCTTGTGCGAGAGCCGGCACAAGCCCCGGCATCCCCCTGCAAACTGCCGGGCTCTGCCTCGCCTTAATTGTTCCCCTTTGGCCCCTGGACCTGTCTCTTCTAACAAGGGCTGCGAGGAGGGCCGAGGTAATTGAAGCACTTAACCACACTCCCCAGCACTGCCTCCTGCAGCTAATTAGGAAAAAGGACCGCTGGGCTCTTCATTATTTCTTTTAATTGTTTGTGGGTTTTGCATAAGGGTGAATGGCAGAAGAGGGATGTGCAGTTAGTGGTGAATCCTTGACTTTGAAATTTGGATAAAAGGTCACTTACAATTTGTTAAGGCTTTCACAAGGGTGAATTCAATTAGGCTCGAGGTCCCTACACACACGTGTGTGGGTGTGTTTGTGGTGGCAAGATGAGCTGCGTGTGAGTCCAAAGGCTCCTCGTTTTCCTAAACAGCTTAAGCAATACACACTAAAGTTATGGACCCGTTATAGCTTTATGCTTCTCTAAATAGGTCCTGGCAATAAACTCATGGAGAGGCCCAAAAGATCATTTTTAAATGATCTCCACTTGTCCTTGCTTTCCATTAACTATTGAAGAAAATAACAAGAGAAAAAATGGTAGAAAACACTCAGGGACCAATTTTTTTTGCAGTCTTCGGGCCGGCAAAACTCTCAGTTGCAATAGTGGGTCTTCCACCCGTGTGGCAGCTGTGGGATCTGTGCCTCCAAAGCACTGATTACTCTGAATTTCTGAAGCTTCTTTACAATCCTTGCAATTTGGGTGAGGAAATAACAATATAAATTATTTCACTGCGGGCAGCCAATGAGGCAGTGGCTTCTTCTAAGTGTCAGAGGATCTGTTATTTTGCTCAGAGGGCTCATATGTATAGAACAGTAAAAAGAATAAAATCCATTGTAAACATGCACTTTAAAAGATTTATCAGATGCTCACAGCTGTACTTAGGAGTACACATGGTTACAAGAGCACCAATTTGCTTTACTATTCCCTCCCAGGCCGAGTGAGATGTTTGCTTGCACTGGTCCTAAAAGCACATACGGAAACGTGTGTCTTGCAGTGAAGATACCAAACCAGCTCTTGCCCATTAAATAACTGGCTTGACAAGCTGGAATTTGTGTGCTAGCATTGATTTTAGGGTTGGAGATGCCCTTTGGCTGAATTAATTGAAGGTTATTTAGGTTTGTCTTCAACACATTTGTCTGCTGTTATCTGCTGTTATCCTCTGAGGAACTCGGGTGGGATGTGACTGTGGGACAGAGCTGTTCTGCCTGGAGCTCCAGATCTGTGGCTGAGAGTGAGAACAGTGCTCAGTCTGCCACCATCAACAAATGCAAAACATCCCAATGAGTGAAAAACCTAGGAAAAAAACCCTTCAACGCTGAGCAAAAGAAATCAAAGCACGAGGTCTTCCCCTTGACCTCCATCCCATGCTTGAATCTCTCTGGCTGGGTGGGAACATGACTTTGAAAGGAAAAGATGTTGAGGGCTGAAAAGCATTGTTTTCACAGAAGGGATTCTGTGGTTATTCCCCCTGACCCAGGTTTTCATTGCACAGGCTGAAAAAGCAAAAGTTGACAAAGAAAAAGGTTCACTTGTGATTAGAAGTAGCTCTGGATGGTAAAGTTTTGGAAGAAATTTTTCAGCCGGATATAATCAATGGAGATAAACCCACAGACCACAGCCAGTCTGTGTGAGAGTAAATGACTTTCCTATTCAGTGTAAACCAATTGGTAATAAGGGAATCTAAATCTGTCCTTCAGATCTCTTTTTTCCCAGCTCTGTGGCTGATGTGCAGGACCTGAACCTTATGCCAAACCATGACTTGGCTTATTATTTTCTCTTAAACCATCGGCCTGAAGCAGACAGAAACTCTTAGATTAAGCAAATAACCACTCTGGAGGGGAATCAGCATCTTCATGGTGCACTGAGGATTTTTGGAAGGGTGTAACAGGTCCTTCTGCCCAAGCAGCTGCTGGGGCACGGCGCAGGCAGGTGTGGCTGGGAGCTCTGCAGTAACAATGCGACCACATACCCAGCCTGGAACGTTTCCAGGAGAAGAAAACTATTCTTGAAATAGAAATTCTTATCTTAGCAGTGTGAGAATGGTGGCAGAGGCACAAAGTGCCTTTCACTGTGGAATTGGATAGGATGTGCAATTATCTGAGCTGATGGGAGTCCTGGATTTTTTTAACTTGGTTGCGTTTCTCTGTCGCCATGAGCCTGACAGTGATTCCAGTCACTGTGTTATATTTTTACAATGTGTTTTGTCAGTCCTCAGTGTTTTTTGTTTTCTTTTTCTGGAAAACTTTTTTTCTCCCTAATCTTTAGGATTTTGGTAGCTTTATGCTCTTTGGCTTCTAATGATCATGGATCAGATGCACACTTGCCATAATATTCCATTTTATTGCCTGTCCAACTTTTCCTGGTGAGTTCTTTCCAGTAACACCCTCTGCTCTTCATCATTATTTCTTTCACATCTTTGCAGCTGGTCTACATCTAGATTACCTTTCTTTCCACAGCCATGTATTAACGACCTGAAATGTTCTTTAAGTATATAAAAAATAAACCTATCAGTGGAAATATTTCAGCACCTCTTGGGCAGCTTTCTAAACTTTGGTCTGACTGTGTCCAAACAGCAGAGAGAGTTTGGGTGGAAAGGCCACTTTCTAAGCAGAGCACGAGCATAGAAATCTTCCTTCTCAGGGAAGCTGAAAGATTGGGATGATTGCAAATTATTCCAATTAAAGAGGCGGTACTGGGTAACTGATGTCCTTGGCCAAGTGTAACAATTTGAAGAAGAGAAATTGCAGTGACCAAACACTTTAGAGAGGTGAGTTTGCTGCAGGAACATGATGAAAACAGCTGCCAAAGGATTAGGAGCCGTTTTAGAGAATGGGAGGTGGAATGAAGGCAGGAGATGAAGACAGAAGGAAAATGGGCTGTGAAATTCAGGAAAGGGACAGTTGAAGCGAAGGCAGACAGTGGGGGGGACCCGGCAGGAGCCCTGGGGATGACAGAGTGCCAGGGAAATCCTGCCAGCACACCCAAGGTCAGCCCAACCTCCAGGCCAACTGCCAAGTGCATGGCAGCCCGTGGGAGGCAGGGTTATGGCCATGCAGGGTTTGGAGCAGGTACAGGTGCAGAATGGCAGAGGATGGCACTGGCTGTGCACTCCTCGTGTCCAGGAATAGGTTCTGGGGTGTAGCAGGCAGATTTAGGATGCTCACCAAGAGGTGATTGGAAGCTTTTCTCTCCAAGCAAGCCCTGGCAGTGCTGGGCAGTGTGTCCATGCTGAGGGTGCACTCTGCCCTGCTCACTCCTGGGGACAGAAACAGTGCTCGGGGTACCAACTGTGTGCTGGAGTGTTCTGCCTTCAAACTCCTTGTGCGACCTTGCACAGATCAATAGCATCTAAAATCTGGCTGTAGACAGCATCCACGTCTTTGTGTTTACTTCTCGTTCCAAAAATGATCCTTTAATGTCTGCTGATTTCAGTGCACAGTGAAGCTCACTCTGAAAAGGTGCTCAGGAGGATAAATGCAGGTCTGGACACCTATTAAGGTTTCCAAATGCACCTTGAATAGCAGGCTGGAGTGACACCAGTGAAGATCCTGGAGGTCTTCACAGACCCTCTGTGCCTTTAGGTCTCCAGTATCATCAAACCCCAGCACACTCAGTGTCCTCTAGCCTCCACCTTGTAAAACAAGGTCATTATTGCAGAGTTTGGAGGCTGGATACAGCTGTGGGGTTATTTTAAATGAAAAGACCTGAGAGGACAGCAACCCTCAGCAGCTCTGTAATGTGTTGTGCACAGAGCACGTGGATGGGGTTTAGCTCCTGGAGGGGACTGTCAAAGATGGGAGTTTTCCTTGGAAGATGAGCCTGTGGAGCTGTGTGTGGTGGGGAGGAGGGCTGGGAGAGGTGAAGCTGAGCCTGTGTGCTGTTAGCCCAGCCCAGTGGATGTCCTCTCCTGCAAAGTGTGGTTGCACAAGGCAGCTCCTGTAGAGCTCAGAACTGGGGAGCATGAACTGGGGGAGCCTGGCTGGAGGATGCCCCACGGGGGACCCCAGCACATCCTCGTTACTGCTGACCTTGGCACGAGCACTGCCTGCTGATGGATCGGCTCCGGGGCTGGACAAGCCCCTGGGGAACCACTGCATTATCTGTTATGTCCCATCAGTGCCTCCCCTGACCCCTCCCAACTCCGAATGCCACAGGCATCGGGGAAGGAATAAATCTCTGTCTGCTACTGAGAGAGAGAAGGGAGCGGGAGCAGGAAAAAGGAGAGATGAAAAATGTCCTTTTTATGACTCTCACAACAAAGCTGGCCACATGATTCTTAGAAAACATTACTCTGGGAAAAGGGAGGGAGAGAATAGGGGGAATCAGCAAAAAGCAGCAATGCTTCTCTCCCCTGGAAAGTGCCCAGGGGGAATTATAGAGGGGTATGGGTGACCTTTGAAGGTAAATATCCCAAGAAAAGAAAGGAAAGAGGCCTCAAAGCTTCAGAAAGCTTGCTGCAGTGTCTGAGGCTGCCTGGTGAAATGCTGCACACACCGTGAGCAGAAAGCAGAGGCACAAGTGATGTGAGTTAGAGCAGCAGCAGGGCCAGGCAGTGATTAACAAGGCACTAATAGCAACCACAGCTTTTGTGCTTGTTTCTATTTGGGATGATCCAGGGGAGCTCCAACCTGTGAGTTTAGGGACGACTCCTGGTGTCTCCAGGAGACAGAAGCCTTTAGCAGCACAGCCCAGGGCCTGAGGAGGGGCTGGAGATGAATTGCCAGGGCTTGAGAAGCCCCTTGCCCATCACCCACCGACCCCAGCCACGTTCCTGTGCCAGCTGCTGAATGATTTGGGTTCCCAGAGAAGCAGCCCAGCCCTGAGCTGTGGGCTGGCACCAGCTGCAATTCCCACTGTGCAGAGAGAGAGCTGCACCAGGGCTGTGGGTGCAGACTGGGCAGGGTCTGCACTGGGGTTCTGGGCTGTCCCAGAGCACCCCATCATCAGGCTGGGTGTCTCCAGATGCTTCCAGTGCCATGGAAAGCACCTTTGCTCTCTGGCCTCCTCAGCCACACTGTGCTGGGGGATGACAGGCAGGTGCTGTTCTTGCTGGAAAACTTCACTGCACCCCAGATGTTGATCACATCTGGTATTTCTTAAAGACATGAAGTGCTTGGAGTTGTGAAAAAAAATATTTGTCACTGTTTTCTTCTGCCCCCAGACTAGCATATGCTTTTTACTTGAGAGCACCTTGTCAGGTAGCAGCACTGAGATCACAGTTAGACAGGGCTTAGAGTCCAAACCCAACTGAAATCCATGGACAACCAGGTCATTTTTAGGAAGATGGGTCTTGCTGAACCTGAGCTGTGACCAGGGACCAGCTTGTCCTGGGAATGCTCACCAAAGCTGGTCTTTTTAACTTGCCAGTCATGGAAAAGTGTGTTAACCTCCCACTTTTACAGAAAAGGCTGTAACAACTCCTTGATAATCCCAGTAATTCGGTTTTATCTATAACGTGCTTTTAAAGTAAAGGGATAAGTACAATCAGTCTGCATAAAAGGTAGCTATTAAGGAGCAGGCAAGTTGTACAATAATAACTTTCAATTAAAAGCCCTTTCTCACTACTTCTGCCGTTGTGGGGTCTGCAGATTTTCCTTAAAACTTTTGAGGCATGCCTGGGCTTGTTACAGGCAGCCATTTAACCTCCGTTTATGAAGAAATAAAGCAAAATTGATGTTGATTTTGCCCTACATTGGGGGATACTTTTGCAACGTAAAAGCCCTTTTGCCTGCAATTTGCAGAGCAGCCCTGTCACATCGGTGAGGGCTGATACTGATAAAGATAAAGCTTTATAGCTGGGGCATTTGCAGCTAACAGCAAGCTAATGCTACATTTTCATTTTGATGCAATTAATGTTAATGTCTGCTACGAAAATTGTCATTAAATACCATTTTAAAATCCATTCAATTTGCATATGCAAAGCCCATTTACTATCATGTAAAATACACGGTGCCATTCATCATGTCTTTTCTCTAGAATTTGTAGCTGTTATTTTTCTGGTAGTGATTATTATCTAGCTCTTAAAATAAAACCTAATGTCTGGTCCAGACCTGCACTGAGCAAGAAACCCCCCTGGGCTCCAGCAGGACTTCCAGAGGCTTTGAGCACTGGTTTGTGCTGGAGTTGCACTGGCAGGGAGAAGCTTTTTTGCCTCTATCCTGCTCTACTCCCAATTTCTGCCCAGTGCAGGGCAATGAGCTAAGTGGGAGAGAGCAGGATAAAGAACTTGAACTGATCTTTAACTCCACCAGAGCATTTCAACCAGTGCAGACAGATAGAAATGTTCTTTGCCCTGATTTTCTGACCCTGGGATGCCAATTTTCTGGCTGACATATTCCTTTAGATTAAAGGCTTGGCATTGAAGATATTTTTAAGAGGCTTCAAGCCCTTAATACCACAGGTAAAATGAGGCATGTATGTTAGATTCAGGTAGTTGATTATCTGGCACAAGTGTCACCAGACATGCATGTGATGCTGTGACTCAGCATGTCCAGGTTCAGGACCCTTCTGTTTTGGGGACTGTGGCTGAGATTGAGGAGAGATGTAGGTGTGAGGGTAGGAAAGGATAATTTCGTTCTGAGGAGGGCCCAAATCTTCCCCCTTACCGTGGTGGCCTGCCAAAAGTCATGCCTGGAGGGATCTTGCCACCATATCTGAGAATATTCTTATCTTTGCAGCGGATGTCCATGTACTTGTAGTACAGAGCAAACTCCCGGGCTTTGGTGCAGCCTTCATCCACAGCCCTGCTGCCCATGGTCACGAAATCTGGGGGCATCACCCTCTTATGAGGCTTGGCCTTCACTGAATCCCAGTGGCCTATGGCTGGAGATGGAAGGAAATAGAGAAAAACATCAGGCATCTCAGTTAGCTGCTGTTTGGGAAAGCAGATTGATGTGTGTGCACCGTGCCTGGGGGTCTTGTGTGGCTAAGGTTCCTTTTGTCAGCTTCATACCCTGTCCCACTGCATCCCATATCCTGTGTGAATTGAATGTCTTCTCACCTCCACCCTGGCCTGCTCAGGATGTCTGATTTTACAGGGAAATTGTGCCTGAGAGCACAGAGCAGGAGCCCTGACAGAGTTCTGACAGTGGCCAGGTGTATCACCCTTTGCAGGTGCACCCTTCCTGCTTGGGCTGTGTGTGAGCCTCTGAAAGTTTCCAGTGTGACAGAGAGATTTCACTGTCACCAAGCAATTGGAGTGATATTAATGAAAGTGGGTAAAATGTTGGAGTTCTGGACTTCCAGCTTGATGAGAAGTATTGAAGAGCCATGGGAAGGAGAAGAGACTTCCTACTAGCATTAGGACTTTGTTGCAGGTCTGTGTTTCAGGGGCAGTGTCCTACCTTCAGGGACTCCTCCATCTCTCTTGTGCATGTACATCCCATAGGTGAAATCTAGGCCTGGCAGGGAGTAGCAGTTTCTCTTGGGCTTCCCCAGTTCTGGCTGCAGAAAAGGGAATAGAGAAGCATATAGAGCATTAATAGAGAAGAATAAAGACCTTTTCTGATAAGATAAAGCCCATGAAAACAGAAGTTTGTAACAGAACATGGCCACAAGTACCAGGAGTGTCCATTTGGCAAGGGCTTGAATCCCACTGCACAAGTGAGTGCCATAGTGCAGAGAGGAGCTGAAGCCTAAAGGATGCTGAATTTCACACAAGTTTGGTTTTGAGTTATAAAGAGACCTAGCCTTGCTGGAAATAGAGATCCTGGCTCAATAGATATGGACTTGAAGTCTCCTTGTTTGGTTAATCTCTCCTTTGGGGGGCATGCCCAGCTGTGGTGGCTGCTGGGGAGACAGCAGCTGCTCTTAACTTTACATTGAGTTATTTCATTTCCAAGTTGTGCATCCTCCCAGAAAACTGATGTAAACTTCCCCAGGCAAAATCACATGGCTGCTTCTGCCTGGGAATAATCAAGACACAAGGCATGCTGCAGAAGGAGGATAGGGGGGATGAAGAAAGGAGGGCCGAGCCTGGGGTTTATAGCAGAAAAGAAAAGAACTTCAGCTCAGTAACAACGTTTCTATTTAGTTTCCAAATTAACTCGTCCCCAGCTCATTTGTGTCCCAGCCTGGTGGTGTCCTGGTGGATTAATTGTCCTCCCCTCACCTTTCTGTCTCCCCTCTCCCATCTCCATGGTGAAGTCACTGCAGGATGTGTGTCTTGAAACCTCATTGCTGCTTGAAAGAGAGGCGGCAGAGGAGGGAAGGGGAGAGAGCCTGGCACAGGGAAAGCTGGAGCAGAGTCCCCAGGAGCCCTGAGGGCAGGATGTGGGTGCTTTGGGACAGGTTATTTTCCATGGGAAGGGTGTTAGGAGAGCTGGGACGTTGCAGGTGTTGGCAGGTCTTGTTGGGAGAATGAAAGCACTGAAATACCACTTGGTGCTTCTCCTGGGTGAGCACTGAACGCTGACATTGAGATGGCCATTGTCACACTACACAGTGAACACTCTGGGGCAGGAGCTGCTGAATCAAATACAGCCCTTTGTGCAGAGATACTGTGAAAAGGAAACTGCAAATGAGCCACCTCCAGCTTGCCACCATGGCAGGCTGAGGCTGTGCAGGTTAAGGGACCCAGCTCACTGGAGCTGTTCATGTAGGAGCATCATCCCCACCAAAATTTTCCTTTTACTCCTGGTCAGCACCGTGCAAACCCTGGCCAAGGCCTCAGAGCAGCTCCCCTGTACACTGCCAGCATGGTGGCTGCTTTCCAGTGTGCTCTTCTGCATCACCCTCGGCTCAGGCAAAACTTTCACTGAGCCAGTTTTGCCTGGAGAGTGAGGGTTAATAACCTCTGTCCAGAACAGGCACCTCTGTGTTGAGGTCTCTAAAATGTGCTTGTAATTCCTCAAACTCTGAAGGAAGAGTGGCATTTCCATGGCTCTCAGGAGCATGGGTTCACCAGAAAATGACTTTTAGGGACCTGCCCTGTGTGAAACTACAGAGCCTTTGTTGCAAGCAGCCCTTTCGAAAATCCACTGACCCAGTGATGTGATGCAGCCATGGCTGCATTTCCCCACCTGCTTCCACCAGGGGACTGAGTGGGGTTTTAGTGGGGTTTTAGAGGGTTTTGGTGCCACCATGGCTGTGGTGCCACTGGCAGTGACAAACCATGTGTGCACTCTGTGCGTGCAGGAGCTCGTGCAATGTGATGATCAAGGAGCTCTCATTGCTGATCTAGTCCTGTATTTACAGCTGGTTTGAGATTGTTGTCACTGGTGTAGAAGGGAAATGGTTCCATGTTCCTCGGGTGCATGAAAAAAAGCGTTTTCCTGGGATCGTGTTCTGGTAACAGATTGGGGAAATGAGGTCAGAAATCTGCTATGGTGGCAAAGGTGTGTCAGATGGGACAAAAATCACTGAGAAACTGCAGGGAAAGAGAGAGGTTTGTAACCTGTGGCAAAGCTGCTTCCAAACCCTTGAGTGCAGAACTCTGTAGAATGGAAGAAATTGTGGGATTTAAAGAGTCCCTTCTGCAGAGCACCTGAAGTTGACACAGTTGGGTGTTTACTCCATCACAAAGTGAGTGCATGCTGTTTCCTTTTATGATCAGATGGCATTTTACAGTCACTTTGCACTGAATAAATAAAGCTGAAGGTGCTGGATAATTAATTAAAAAAAAAAAAATCTGGTCCAATATGTTGAACATGGAGAGAATCTGTGCCTGAAGAAAAATCAACGAACTCAGAGGACTCTGGTTGCCTGCCAACATCTTTTACCTACAAAAGCAAAGAAGGGGAAGGATGTAGCAGGAATGCATCTTGCTTGGTGTGATCCACAATTACAGCCTTTCTCGTTCATAAATTAGCAAAATGCTGCTTCCAGCTCATGGACTGGTTTCATTTGTTTGTCCTGGGGCATTACAGGTATGCTCTGTCATAAAGCAGTGAGGAAACTGAGCCAAAGTTGATGCAGAAGGTCTTTTTTTTTTTTTTTTTTTTTTTTCCCTTTCTCCCCCAGTTCCAGCACCGTTCCCTGTGTTCAGGTTTAGCCTGTCACAAAGCTGCTTGGCTGGAATACAGATCTGTCTGACAGCTGTGCCCATCAGCAGACAACTTCATTAAACCTCATTAAGATGTCATTTCTCTGCCTTATTTCCCACCTCTTGGCTCTAATTAAAACCGTCTCTCTCTGCATCCCAGGCGGTCCTAATTTTCTCTGGGTACCTTCTGCAAGTTTTCTCCCTTTACGACCTCAGTGAGGAAAATCCAGCATCCTAAATGCTGTTTATCCAGCCAGTTTGGAAAAGACAGCTCTAGACCTTCTCCTGAAGCATTCCCAGAGCACCCAGCAGAGATCAACACCTCTCAGGGCTATGAGAGACGTGTGTTGAGGCTTTGTTTGCTCTCTCAAACTGTCTTTAGGGCTTGGCTGGTGCATCCTTTCCCCTTGGACATGATAATTTCCTTGGTTGAACCGGGTGTGTTTGGGCTGGGTTTGGAGGGTGCCATGCTCCCACTGGTCATGGTGCAGTGCTGGGGGTGTTTGATCAGTGGGGATACCTTGACTGGCTGGAAAGTGAGTGCTGATGGGTGTACTGAGTTATCCCCAGCCTTTGCCAGGTACTTTCTGATCTGTGCAGCCCTGGGCTTGAGCCCTGGATTTCTATTTGAGTGTTGGAAAATGTTTCCTATGAAGGAAGAGGAAGACTCTGAAAGGGGTCTGTTTCTAGAGGTGAAGGCGTTGCAAAGGCTTAAGGAAGTGCAAAATTTTTAAGGATTCCGGGTTTTGTTGTTATTTCTGTTCTATCCCTCGGTGTTCATAGCCCAGCAACACACATTGCACCGATTTTCTAAAGATAACTGAGAGAGGTGGGAGACACGTCCACACAGAGAGGCACAGGAAGAGACTGAGCTGTGGATTTGTAATCCCTGCCTCTGCAGCCTTTCCCTGGGAGGGGATGCTGGGCAAATCCATGAATCCTCTGTGCTCCCAGTCCGCCGGGGCTGCCCCATCCCCTCCTCTCTGGCTCTGCCCTGTGGACACCTGCAAACTCTGTGCTGGTGCATTTTCAGCCTGCCAGGCCCTGCCTCCTTCCTACCTTCTGTTCCCCTTTTCATTACACCCCCTTGTACAGTAAAGCCTCCCGTCACGCTGCCATTACTATTATTATTGCAGATTTACTGCACTTGCAGAGTGAAGTGATTGCAGTGACAAGGCCCAGCATTTTTCCCTCCTTCCCCCCGCGACAGCTTGAAATCAAGCCCTTCATTTGCATTTACATGATCTTGCTGTGCAGCTTATGAGATCGGGAGATTTATTTGCTACTTAGCTTGATGTTTGATTACACTCTAAGAAGGCAGTGAGCTACAAAGTGCAGGGATACATCAGAACTGAGCTACTGAAAGCCTCTGGGGGACAGTAACTCAACATCAGGTTTAGGTAGATGAGAAAGGGAATGTTCAGTGTTTTGAGAAAGGCAAATTTGATGAGATTTTTTTTTTTAAAGGTGGAAGGGAAAACTTACTTTCTCACAAAAAAAAAAAAAAAAAAAAAAGGCAAAACCAAGAATGTTGTTATAAAAACACACCTGAAAAATCTGGGTTTGTTGGTGCAGAAGAAATCCTAGCAGGAGCTGGTGGCTGCTGGGCTGCCTGGCGCAGACTGCTTGTAACTTCCACTCCCAAGAAGATTATTAATAATAAGTTGGCAGTTGTCTTCGATGATTTTCATAAGCATTAAAGGTCAAAGCCAAAGGAAGTTTTGCTTGATGGACCTCCACAAGATCTGTCCCTGCTTTATTAAGCTTCAAAGCATGCCACTGAGCATTAACACTCTCTAATAAAGGGGAAACTGAGGCAGGGAATTAGTGTGCCCATGCAGGGCAGCAAAGGGAACAGAGTTTGGACTGGGGAGAGAAAAGAGTGAGACCAAATCATCCTAGTCTTCTATAGCAGTGTGAGAATCTTTCTCTTTCCAGAGAAAAGGGTGATGGTTGGGCAAACTGCTGCCCTTGGAGTCAGAAATGGCAAAGCTCAAGGATCTTGTTGTGAGTTTAACTCCTTTCATTGCAAATACTCCAGACAGGTCAGCCACCCTGCTAACCCAGAGTACATCTGCAAGTGCAGTCTCCACTAACCTGACTGACCTGCCCTGGGAGCTGCAGCCTTATTAGACACCAACCTTCGAGTGTCAGGTGTGGATTTGAACGATTTTCCCCTCTAGAAGCCGCGTTTTGTTTAAGGCTGGCAGCAGAGGCTGGGTTTGAGAGGGCAACGAGAGAAGGAAGACAGCACTTCCAGCCCAGGCTCTCCCTCCACAACCCCTGGCACCAGCCCCTTGCCATTTTCTTGTTCCCAACAGAGCTGGAACACCAACAGGCAAGGGCCACACACAGAGAGCCCAGCACAGAAACCCCAGTCCAGGGGAAGCACCCACTTGTGATACAGTCCCTGTGCATTCCAACTGTTTGCACTTAGCTTTTAGTCTTGAAAATTGCCATGAGTTATGCTATTACAATTAATCATTAAAGACTTAAGAAAGAGTATACCCCATTACATAAAAGACTCCAGCGATGATCTTTATCTAACTTGTAAAATGGGCAGGCTTGATGCAACTGAATAATTTTCCTCTCATCTGCACAAAATCATGAATGCAAGTCAGACTTTGAACCTGAAGTGAACACTGCGAGACCAGCTTATAATTACCAAAACTGAAAAAAAGAACAGCGTTTTCTAATGAATGACAAGCCACTAGGTGGAAATCTAATTTGGTCTAATTAAGCAGCCTTTGTGAGGATTTGTCTTTAGATGAAAAGAGGGAGCCAAAGAGATCTAAATGCAAATGAACTCTATCATTTTGGTTTTAAAGGGCCAGGCAGATCTGAAAGTATTTGCGTACACAATACTTGCATTTTTCTTCATGGGTGTATTCACCTTCTAGTTTTCTATTGAAAAATCGAAAAATCCTGTTTGCCCCAAAATTCTGGGACTCTGAATATTAGTCAGTTACCATAAGTCATAATTATCTTTAAGGACTTAGTAGATAATGTGCTGTTGGAGGGACAATTTTAGCAGTAGGGCACAGCAACTGTTAAAACTGCCTTTCTCTGTAACAAGGCTGCTTCTTTCTGCTGTTTGAAAATGGCTTTAGAAGAAAAAAAAAAAAAAGGTTGTTTTTTGCTAAGGAGTCAGATCCCAGGTCTGCCACTGTCGATGTGTGGCACTGTATAACTCTCAGGTCTTTGGGGGCACCTGCTGGACCCTGAGCTCCTCCTCGGTGCCTCTGTGTCAGGATGAATTACTTCAGCATTGATAAATCACCAACACCTTGCCCAGTTGTGCTATTTCTGCTGATTCTGCCGACAGTCTCCACGCTGGGAGCAGCCAGCCCAGGTACAGCCCCAAAGGCTGAGACTCACCGAGGTGTTTGACTATAATTGAGATGGAAATATTGAAAACGATCTTCTCCTGCTCTATTAAATCCGCTCCTGACTTTAAGATAAATTTGTGTCTGTGTAAGGATTTTGTGCCAGCGCTGAAGGTCAAAGAAGCACATGTGTTTCTGTAGAGGGTGTCACAGCTTGTGAGGTTCACATCAGCCCTTGCCTGCTCTCAGTCCTGAGGAAGAAACGTGGGCTGTAGTCAGAAGACAAAGCCCTTGGCAGGAGGGAAGGGTTATTCAGGCTAAATGAATGTGCAGGTTACAGCTACTGCTGAGTGAGGTCTTACCTGTGCCTGATTTTTCTTGAGCTACAACCACCATTCACCTCTAAGAGACAGAAGGAGCCTGGGATAGAGTTGAGGACATGTAGGGACAATGGCAGGGAGGTTTGGGACAGCATGGGGTGGTCCTGGAGCAGCTGGATGGAGAAAGACCTCTCTGAGTCCTTGCTCTCCCTACAAGCAACATCAGTGGGAAAATGGAGGCATGGATGGACAGATCAGTGTGGGAAAATCAGGAAAATAATTCTGTCTTTGATGTGGCAGCAGTTTTGGAAGCTCAGTGTATAACATGGGCGGAATAGCACGCAGCACCTTGGCAAAAAAAAAAAAGCAATTTTACCACCTTTGTTATTGACTTCCCAGAGAAAAGTGGGGCCAGAGAGGAGCTGGAAAGGATGTAGTGGGGTTGTCATTTCCCAGAGAACCACAGTCCCGGGGATACCTGCTGTGCTGCAAACCCTGGAGTCAAATTCTGCCAGGGAATGCTATTGCTCAATGACTGGCTTCAGTGAGGACACTGAGGTTTAGCTGAGAGAGGGGTGTGGGCTACTTGAGAATGAGAGAATATTCTCTCGTTTTTAAAGACAATGGACTTGGTTTTGGTTTTTCTTTTTTTTTTTTTAAAGGTTCTGTCCCCTTTCAGCAGTTATGACCTTTTCTTTGTGTTTCATCCTTAATAATATCTGTTCTTTGAACCTCCCCATCTGCTACTTCAAGAAAAATCCCTTTATGTTCTTAAGGCCAGATGTTGGCCCAGATTATGTCCAGAGCAGCTCAGGTCAGTGTAGCTGCTGCTTACACCATGTAACTCCCTGCTGCTGCTCCAACTTCACCCAGGTAGTTTTTATTTAACTCCCCTGCTTTTATTTTGCTGCAGTAGAACATACTAAGCTAAGTGCTGCCAGTATAGCCTTCATATAAGTCACATTGACATTAAAGGAGTTGAATTCAAGGGAGAATTTGGCTGTGGGCCTTTCAGAGCAGACTGGATATGACATTTCCTATATTGTAAAATAGTTCCCCAGCAGCACAGACCTCTGATTCTTAGGCCAAATTAAATCCCTGGCTGCAAATGAGATACTGGCTGCCTTGAGAGCTACCTGTTATTTCACAGCAGAATTTGTCTGAAGTCAATACACTTGTGGTACCTCCTAGAAGAAAATTCAAATATTTCAGATGAGGAGACAACTTGTTAAATTCAGGCGAACCTCTGGTTCAGGAATCTCTTGGCTTTCACTCAAGGAGAAACTAATCTCTGATCAAAGATGCTGGAACTTACCAACTTCAGTCACCTCATGTGCAGAAATAATCTCCATTTTCATTAGAGAATAGATAAAGTTTTTGCTTTTAAAAAAGGATGCTGTTTCTTTAATGTAATAAAACCTCAGCAGGACAGAACGTCTTTACTAGACTATCCCTCACTATTCCCACAAGAAATCAAATATAATCCTATTTAAGAAGCTTTAAATAATTTTGAGCTTTCATATTGACTTATTAAAATGCAGCTTAAAAAATGCCTTCCTTGCAATCCCTTTACAAGGGTCAGGGATATAAAATTTGAAGAAATATGATTAGTAGATCAGTTGGAAAGATATGCGGCAGCTTCCAATTTTATTATTTAAAATGCCCTTTAGGAAGAAAAGGTGATTCTGTAAAAAAAGTGGCACCATCTCCCTGAAGGAATCCAGTCCTGGGGCTTCCAGTCCTGTCTCCTGCATTCAGAATTCAAGACTTCTGCCAGGTTTTTCTTAGACCTGAAGGGCCCTTGCAGCTGGGACAGAAGAGCTGGTTTCTGTGTGCTCCTAGTCCAGAGAAATAGAGGCTTATCAGGCTCAGGCACAGAATAAACCAGGAGCACCTGTGGCCATCCCTGCCTGGTTCAGAAGACAAAGTGATAACAGAGATGCAAACATGCCCCAGAGGACAGAGCCACTTCAGGGCTGAGCACAGGTACAGTTTGGCCCCCAGAGCCTTTCTTTTAGCACCTGGAAACTTGGGGAGATGAAGAGCTGTAAACTTTCAGATGTTGGTTGGAGTGGGATCAGTCCCTTTTTCACTCTCTAAACACTACGTGCTGGAATATAAAATTATAGGATGAAACAAGGCTCCTGCTGTGCTGACTTGAACTCTCTGCAGGGTGAGCTGTGTCTCCAAGCAGCAGCTGCAGACTCCACCTGAATCCTGAGGGGTCCAGGCAGAAATCTTCTTCCAGCACATTTCAGTCCAGTTGCCCACGTTCATTCCTGGGGAGTTCAGAGAAGTGCAGTTCCCCTGGGAGCAGCAGGGTTGTAGGGATGGAAATGAGGAGACAATTTGACCCCTGCTCTTGAAGAATATTAAATACAGCAGACACCCAAATTGTGCTGTGGGTTGGGCACAGCTCCCATTAAGAACCTGATGCAAGAACCTGCCTGAATCATTTGCTGTGTCCTACAGCAAAATGTGTTCAACCTGCTGAAATGTAACTGCAAAACCCAGTGAGCAAAATCACACCCTGCCCATTACACTTAGAGCCAGCTGCTGTGAAATCCTAATGTGTCAGGCTTTCTCCAGGAAATAAGGCAACTAATAACTTTACTCCTGCCTAAGGCTGGACTTTGGTCAAGGCTGTCAAGGCTTCTATGATTTTCCAATGTTTTTGAAAAAAATATCCATGATTTTGACATTTTGTGTGTGTGTGTGTGTGTGTGTGAGCAAGCAGGGAGCTGTGATAGCTGAACTTCCCAGAGCTGCAGTGCTCAACCTTGGGTGCTCTGCAAGACAAACACCAAAGGGTCCTGAGCCCACTGGTGCCTGTTTTCAGCTCCCGAGGAGCTCAGTGGCAGTCAAACAGGGTTGACCCCTGCCCAGAGTTTTCTCCTGTGGCAGAAAAAGCAGCAGTGACACCAAAGGCAAGACCAGCAAGCACTGGAGAGAGCTCTAATCCTCCAAGGAGCTGTCATGAGGTTTTACCCTGCCCTGTCTTTGTAATTGTCTACATTTAGGACAATAATTGTGAAACCGGGCTGAAATAGCACTGGGGAGTTGCTGCCAATGCATAAAAGCTCTCATTGCCCATAGGTTGATCTTATTAATGGTGCTAAAAAACATCAGAAGTTACGTGGCTCACAAATTAATGCTTGCTTTCTTCTCTCTCTATATATATATTTCCAAAATTCCCCATAACTCTACATCTGACTTCCTCATTGCTTTCCCTATCCTCAACACAATTCCAGCTCTGCTTTGTTCTGTTGTTTCTCTCTCCTGTCCCATTTTATTTTTTTAAAGCTAGAACATAAGGGGTTGGATACTGTTCAGGTATGACATACATGAGCAGCCCAATTGCTTTCAAAGGGGCAACCTTCTGAGGCAACCAAGAGTTGGCTCAAAAAAGTCACTTCCTAATTGCATCATATTTGCTAAATCAGACGTTTTACGTGCTTGAGAATTCTCCACGTTCCCTTCGTGTTCAGCCATTACAAAAGGCTCCTGCTCTGCTGGAGTTCTGACCCATATTTTCCCTGCTGCAGTCCAAATTTGGTTGCTAAAAGGTAAAAGGGGGGGGGGAAAAAAAAAAATCTCTGCCTCATCACATCACTCCCAACCCCTGTTCAGCTGCTGTGGTATTTTCCTTCATTATGCTGCTGCCTCAGACTGTAAACCTCTCTAATTTCCTACATCGCAGCTATTTATTTAAATGCTAACTCGCATTATGAAGTGATAATCCACAAGCGCAGGAGATAATTTATGAAGCATTTAAATTAAGAGGAGCAGCTAATTGGGAGCATGTGTCTTATAAGCCTTGCTAACACCAGAAAACTACAAATTAGGGAGAAAATGGAAGATATTTTTATCTTGCTTTTTTCTTTTGTAATGCACTGAGGAAAAATATTACCATCCATCATACAAACACTGCTGCTCACAGAAGTCTTCTGTTGTTGGCTTGGTAGTTACTCGAACACACAATGCTCTCGTTATTACAAATTCCTCATTATAACACACAAAATCATCTTTGCTCTCAGAGAAGGTGGAACGAGGTGGGGTTTTCTCCAAATAAAGCGGAATAAATTTTCCAGGAAAGGTCCCCTTCTCAGCTGCATGCATTAATTTAAAAGAGCAAAGACTCCCTTGTTATATAGCAATGTTAAAGTGCATTTAATTTAGGACTGCATCACGCTGTAAGAGTTTTATAGGTTTTTGTTAAAGTGGGAATGAGCATAAATGGCTGTGAGTCAGGGAAAAGCAAATGTGCTGGCAAGGCTGAGGGAAGGCGTTTTGGATGCTCCGTTCAGATTTTTGACACCAAAGTCAAAAAACTTTGTTTTCACTGCAGCTTTGCTGTGGTTTATTCATTAAAAAACTAATATTGACCTGAATCTGAATAGCAATGTGCCCCATGCTGTGCAATTCCCGGGATCCAGCTGTATAATGGAATGGCTCACTAAATGCTGCTGGGCTGGGCTGAAGGGAAAGGAGGACACCCAGGCCAAGACAGCAGCTTTGGGAAAGGTGACAGTTATCCCAACTTGAAGGTCACAATCCTGCACCAGATTCCCTGGGAAGCTGTTGCCTCAGCAGGGAGGTGCAGGGCTGGGTGTCCTCAGGAGGCAGCTGCTGTTCTCTCTAAGTGCAGTGCCCCTTTGGTGGGGTTTTTTTTTGGGTGTTGGTGCTTTGATCAGAGGAAACGTCTGGGATGTTCTCCCACAGGAGCCAGAGGATTTCTCTGCACTCCCCAAAGAGCCAGAGGATTTCTCTGCACTCCCCAAAGAGCATCCCGGGCATCCAGGGGATTGCATGAACACAATTCTGAGGGAACTCGTGGCATGTGGAGCCTGAGGCTGACAGTAAGGACCACCTTAACACACAGCCCTCTGCCACCCTTCAGCAACCACTTCAGTTTTCAGTACAGCTGAGCGAGGTCTTTAGTTAGGATCCTCCTTTACCCAGCAACCAATTCTTGTGGCTCCCTTGTGTGGCTGCTGGAGACAGATCTGCTGTTAGAGTGAAATATTGTGTGCACACCCTGCCTGGCAGGGTGCTTGGGAACCACAGCGAGATCCTTGGACAGAGGATGCTGTGTGTGTGTGTGAGTCCAACCCCTCTACCTGACTGCATATGTGTGCGCTGCATGTCTAGAAAACACCTGCCTCTAATCTCTGCATTCTTGTTTTTGCTCTTACAAATCTCCCTTTCTGTATATCCTGTCAGAAAACAGTCAGCAAACAGGCTCTGGCATTATTGGAGTTGCTCCTGGATTCGAAGGAAACCATAAATCTGAAACTTCAATCATGTCTTTATGATCATTCAGCAAACAGAGATGGAGGATTTATTCAACATGGGATAGCAAAGGGGAAACTGCAGGGGGTTATTGCAGGAGATATTGGTTTAGCTAAGGCAGAACTGCTCCCTCGGGCCTCTCTAGGGCCGAGCCAATGAACAATGGCACCAATGACAATAACAAGGCAATTATGGGGAAGAGGGTGAGGAGGGGGTAATGCTTTGTTAAAGACAGAGGTAAGATTCCAGCATGGTGTCTCTTTTGTGTGCTTTCGGAACTAAAGGATGGTGTGTCTGCCCAGGGTGGTCTTATTAGGAGCTGGTGATCCTAAAAACACAGCAAGTGCTTCAAAGAGCTGCCTGTAGCTTGTATGTGACTGTGCTGCTCTTAGGAAGTTATGATGATTTCCTGCCTAATTAAATAGGGCTGGCAATGGGTTCCCCTAATCCATGCTGCTCTCCAGGGCAGGAGATAAGGATGTAAACCTCTGCTGACGAAGGTTTGTCTCTCTGGCTGTGTGATGATGTTGGGTTTTCTGCATTTAGAGCTAACCCTTACTCCCAGGAGGGGGCTCAGGGGATGTCCCCTTGCTGGGAAGATGCTCAGACTTTGACCAAGGTTGGCCACAAATATTAAAACAGCCCTTCCACCAATTTGGCCTGGAAAGGCTGTTTAGAGATTACCCTGTGACCTGGTGCCCACCTTGCACCTCTCCCAGCTTCATATTCTAGATTTTTAATTATAGCCACCTTTCAAAATCCTGACTGGGGAGAGAAGCTCAATCCCTAGGTTTCAACCACAAAAAGATTTTTGAACAACAAAAACAGCATTTGCTCTCATGAGGATCAAAGTGGGGCAGCACTGAAGGGATGGCTCCTGTGGGACCTCTCAATTCCAGCAAGGAACACCGGGCTCAAGCTTGTCCTGAGGTCCTCCAACAATGAAGTTTCCTGAGTACAAAATTGGAACACAAAAACCTTGGCACAAATGGGTGAAAATGTTCCTGGGCGAGCTGGATCCTGCCATTGCTGCCAATGGATGGGACCTGCATGAAATTAGCATCTTTTCAGAGTGCAAGAGACACAAACATCTCTTTTTTTAAAAAAAAAAAAAAGATGCGATGGTGCAAAAGCAGAAACCCAGCGATCCATCCCCACCTGTCCTGCCTCCCCTCCCTTTCTTTTAACATTTTTTTCCCCTCTCTTCCTTTCCCTTGCGAGCCCCTGGGCGGTTTGTTTTTGCCTGCAGAAGGAAGTTTTGAAATATTGTGGAGGGGTGCAGGCAGCGCTCCCTGTGGCCCTGCCCCTGATGGCAGGAATGCAGCCATAAAATAACCCAGCGCCATCCGTAACCTGTCGCCACAGCCCCTCTCCGAGGTGAGAGTTTTCCTCCCTGCCGTGGCTGTTAGCTGCAATGTATTTCTCCCTGCACTAAGCACCGTCTTTCCCAGGGCTGCATTACAATGATTTATAAACCCCATTTCTGGGGAAAACTAATAGATCAAAGTGAGGAGAAGGAAAAGGAGACATGAGCAGCTGGAAGAAGATATTGAAGCATGAAACAAAAACAGGAATGAAAAAGTAGTTTGTGGCACTAGTGAGTTGTTCTGTGCTGCACTTCTATTATTGAAAAATAATAGGGGGAATCTGTATTTTAATCCATTTTTTTTCAAGAGATGTTCAAGTATTCTGAAAAGCTCTTCCCAGAGCCAGCTTGATTTTGTGTGTTTGTGCATCTCTTACAGAACCAAACACTTCTTTTGCTGTTTAGCCTTTCCCTGTCTATTCTCTTGTCATATTTAGACTTTCCATGTTTTTAAGCGACATCCAGGTTTTCTAACAGGATAACAAAAAGCACTGCATGGAGGATTGATGCTCCTCTGGACCTGAGCCTAGGATGTGCTTGTTCCTGAGCTAAGACTTGGTAATTTTACAAAGGGACTTCATGAACTGAGGTCAGGGTGGCCAGTGAGGTGCTCTGCCTTTGTCTCTGTTTCCTCTCCTGCACAGTGGAGATGAATGGATGAGATTCATCACATAACTCTGAGCATCAGTCAAGTAAAAACCCGACTGAACGGAGCCAGGAGCACAGACCAATGCTCATCTCTTAGTTCTACAATGATTAATGCATTAGTGTTTGTAAGAGCTTTGGTGATACTGAGCTAATTGGGCTTTTGTGTGCGTTCTGCTTGTCTGGTTCAGCACCAGACATCCCTGACTTCAAACGTAGGCAGGGGTGGAGAATTATGATGAAAATAACCATAATCCTTGTGGAGTGCTTCATACATTCACAGGGCTGCTCAAACCTTCTACCTCCAATCTCCTCACGTTGAGTGGATGTGAGAGCAAACGTTGCACACCCCTGATGAAATGCACTGAGTAGGACAAACAGCAGATTTGACAGAAAACAGACGTGTGTGGCAAGACCACAGGGGCTTTTCTAAGAGATTGTACAGAGCAATGAGAGGAAAGCTGAGGAATTATCCCCAGGCACATCCCAAACTTCTCTGAGGTTTCCATTCAAAGTATTTTTCTATGTTCCTGTTGTTTAAATTTTCACTCTGCCTGGCAATTTTCTGTTGCCAGTTAATGCTGCAGAGCCGTGTTCACTTTAGGCTGCCTGGTTTGCCTTGGTTCCTGATTTCTGCTCCGTCCTTTGGTGCTGGTGGAAGGGTTCCTGGGGGAATGCAGGTGCAGGGGATGTTCATGGATGTGCATAATTGATACCTCTCACAGATAACACAGGAAACAAGCACGTGTTGAACTGCTCTGCTTGTTCACACAGAGGAGCTGCGTCCTGTATTTTCCTTTTGGTGACTTTGTAAAAATATGGGCTGGAGAAGACACATCCAGGATGGCATTCAGGAGCAAGCAGCCATGATATGATCTGCTTTCAGCTGCATGTGTGATTCTTGATAAGAGAGCCAAAATTGCCACTGGCAAGATCAACACCTGCCCATTCAAACAATCTTATGGTCTCTTCCACCCTGAGATATTCTGTAATTTTGTGACTCTCGTGGCTGAGCCTGACTTTTGGCTCAGGGCTTTGATCAGTAAGAGCTGGGTGAGTTAAAATAAAAATACAATTAATTGTTTTTTAATTAATTTTTTTTGCTCATGCCCTGTGTGACGCAGTCTAAAAACGTTTTTTAAAATGCTTTGGACAAGAGAGGTCATCCTGCTAAAACGTTCAACCCCTTCCTTCCTCTGGCTGTGCAGCCTCAAGGAGCCCCACAGCTCCAGAGAGCCATGGTGGTGTCACACCAGGCAGCTGCAGAGACCCTGCTTGGGATCCTGCAGGGATCCATTACTCTGCTGACCAGAGCCTGATGCAGCTGCCTCTCCCATTGCTCTGGTAGCTGCATTCCCTATTACAACAGGTAGAAAAACCATCCATGCTCTAATAGCTACTGTAACCCTCCTAAAACTATGACAAAATCTTTCTTCTGACTCCCTATGGCCCAGCCAGTCTTTCCTCTTCTTCTTCTGTTTCCTGTCTGCAGAGAGAGCTGGCAGGATGAAAGACAGCTGGGAAGGTAGGGAGAGCTGAATGTGGACTAAGAGCTGCCAGAGGAATATGAGAAGAGAATTTTGCCCTATAAGCTTTAATAAGGTGGTGGGTTAAGAGAAATGCAGCTAGGGAGAAAAATGGGGAATGTTCTCTCTCCAAATGGGCACTGCTTCAGTTTGTAAAAGCACCAGGGATTCCCCATGTGGCTTAATTTATTATTTTCCCACTCGTTAAATGCCAAAACAATAAAGCAAAATCTATTGTTAGCTTTAAAATGCAGGTGATTTGCATATGGCTGTGATAGTCCTACTGCTGCCTTCATTTAAACTCAGTAAGCCGAGGTACCTTTAAAAATTATGACTTGTTTTACATTTAATATACTGAACTATGTTAACATAATATTAAGGGGCTGACTTCACAGCTTAATTGCTGATCACGTAGAAGGCAGCTTTAGCAGCAGCATTAGTCTGGCAGAGCTGTGCAGCCTGAGATGAGCAGCTGGAAGAGCAGCCTGCACAAAGGGGCTCAGAGCTGCTCCTTCCCTGCCATGATGCCCCCACTAAAGAGCACCCTGGAAACCCAAAATCATTTTTAATCCCGTGTGTTAGGAGGTGTTTGGCTCCCTAATGCAGAGCAAAGCCTGTGCGGGGCATAATTGCACCTGGACAAAGCAGTGCTAGAAAATCAAGTGGGTTTTTCCCCCCATCAAGTCAGGTTTTGCAGAGGGAGAAGGAATTCACCATTCCCTGGCAGGGCTGGACACACACACACTGCTATTCCCAGCCCTGGGTCTCTGAGGTTGCTGCAGAGATTGTGCAGTTCTGGTGTTGGTGTTGTATATTCTCATTTCTCTCCTTCCTTCTTTGACCCTTGGTTGTGTCAGGCTGAATGCAAAGAGGGCAGGAATGGGAATGGGAACCATGCCCACACAGACTCTTAACCTCTCCTTGAATCCAGAGACCCTCTGACAATATTTTGGCTGATAGAGTTGGCTGAGGCTGCACGAGGCTGCTTTGGAAGGGTGAATTGCTGCAGTTTCCTTTACTCCCTCTCTATTTTCAGCATCCTGAACCCTGGGCCAGCACTCAACAGCAGGGCATCACCTTTAAGGAGGCAGCTCCTGCAAGTGGCTGACTCGTCCTTGATCCCCAAACCTCCAGCAGGAAAGTGGCACACGGTGCTACCCTTCTTGTACATTGTTAGAAATGTAATTAAGATCTAAATATTGCCCCAGGATGTGCCCAAAATAAGGGATCCCAGGCTTTTCAGGAGCTGCAAAGGTGTCCAAGCATTACCAACTACTCACATCCATGTGTGTCTGACTTCCACACATGGCTCAGATTTTGAGGTCTGGACTCCTTAAAAAAATTGCCTTTTTCTCTGTTGAAATAAAAAAAAAAAAAAAGCATCCAGATTGACAGAGATGTACACCAAGTTCTAGCCCTCTATGATTTAAAAGAGCAAAGTTATAGGCCCCTGAAAATTGAGGTTTATAATAGAAGCACTGACAAACCCTTAACTACAGAGAAGCTACCAGGCGTTGCAACAATAATTGGGAAGGGAGGGAAAAAAAATCACACTGTGTTTTTCAGTGCTTAGCTAAGAAATACAACAAGAGAGTTTATTGCTTGCAAAACACAGCTGCACTGCCTCAAATTGGATGGAAAAACGAACCCTGATAATTTATTACACCCCTAAAGTCACAAGAATGTACCCATAAATTACTTTTTTGGAGGGGGAGGGAAGTGGTACCACTGTAGTCCATTCTGCACAACCTACTTATTAGTATCATAATTTATTATTATTATGCCCTGCTGCAAATAGAGAGGCAGATAAAACTCAAATCTATTAAAACAACCGCTCCACTTTCTCTGAGCCACTGAGGGACACCATTCCAAAGGAAATGAGATAAATTACTAAGACAAATGTATGGGTCTTGCATTAGAGCACGTAGCTTGTATAAATGAAAGAGCAGGAGGATAATTCAAGCAAAAAAGAGTCATGTTAAGTTTTACCATTCAGGATTCAACACAGAGGGACTGGGATAACATCAAGTGGTCAATTAAATGTTTCTAATGTATAGATTTTTTTTTTCCCCCCAAGATCCTATGTGTTCACTTGGAATGAATTTGCAAAGCTGAAATAACTGCTCTGCTTCTATTGCAAATGCACCTGGATCAGCATGTATTTAAAAATATGCTTTATCCAGCCATTGTGAGGAAACAGATGCTGTATTGGTAAGCCTGAACATTACATTGATAGAATGTATATGTAAAAATAGATATATCCAAGTGGTGCTGATCAGTTACAAAGCTGATTTGAATTTAAGGTGGGTGAAAGATTGTTTTAGATTCCCAGAAGGGCAAAATGGCAGAGCCAAAGGTGCCTTTAGCAAGTTCAAGGTGCCTCTCAGATGGGTCTCAGATATGTCAACAGGAATTTTAGTACTATTTTTCCTTCTCTTCATTTCTTTCTGGAGCAGGCAGCTGGAGCAGCAGTTTTTAATGCTGTTCTCCCCTTTCCTGCCACATGGATGGATTGGCAGAAATTATAATTGTTTTGGGAGGTTGTTGCTCAATTGCCCTCTTCAAGACAGGGTTATTGCAAAGCCAGGAGGAGTTTGGTGCTCTTGGCCATTGTCACTGGGGTATAATAGAGCCCTGATTTTGGAAGCTGCTAGTTCAGAACGGGTTTGGGTACAAAACTGCCAGGTTTGAGAAGAAACTTGGCAGCAACCTTCTTTCTACACAGCCAATTTGTGGTTTTCATTTTAATTTTTTTTTAACAATAAAACCACCATGTGATACAAGTTCACCTGAACTTCCCTAAGTAGTGTTTACTTTTCATATTGATGGTGATAGTTGGAGTGAAAAATGGAAGTATATAATTTTTTTTCCTTTCTGAGCTAAAAGGTACATGAAATATACCTATAAAGCTACATTTGACACTGCTCCAGGTTTGTGCTTGGACATTTCTGCTCCTGCAACTTATCTAATTGTTTATGTAAGATCATGAGGACAGAGAAGGCAGGAATTTGTTCCACCTTCATTTGAATGTCAGTTGGCAAATCCAACAATTGTAGCTTTTGCTTTCTGGCCCTTTGTTCAGATCCAAGGTATCAAACTTCTGAGGAAAAGCTGGATTTCCACTCTTCAAAAAGAGCATGCTGTTGGTGTTTCCTTTAAGACGTGGCATCTGCCTCTAGCAAAGTGCAGGGCTACTGCTTGGGCTCTTTTGTCAGTTTTTCCTCCCTCTTTTGCCTTTTCCACAGGGAAATGTTCCATCTGCATGGCCTGCTAGTTTGTAGTATTTAGTTTGGTAGCTGGTACCTTCCTCCTGAGGTTCTGGCATTGCCCATTTACAAATATGTCACTGTTAAAGCCAAGTTTCCAAGCCACTCCAAATTCCCTCTCCAAAAGGGAAGAGGTGATAGGAGCCTAAGCAGAGCAGGGACAGTGAAATTTTAAAGTATTATGACACACATACATTTAATATTACATCACATGTAAGGGAACAAGCACATATGATTGCAATATTAGATGACAAATATAGGTCCTACAACATTAAATTTAGTGCCTTGTGATTGATGATCCTTTGTTTCCAGGTTTTCCTCTCTGTATATATTATTTCTGTAGGATAAGCATCTTACCAGCTGGAAGAAACATACAACTTTTTTATTTTCTAGCATGTAATTTCTGTTTGATTCACAGCTAATAAATAGGTCATCTTGTACTTTTGAAATGCCAACATGCAGTAATTCAGTGAAATAGAGACTCTACATTAAAAAGCTGTCAACCCCAGTGCAATTTTCCTGCACCCTACGCTCTGGAAAGATACCTTGTCACTCATGGTTCAGCTCTGTTTTCCTGAAATATCTCTTCTTCTGCATAAATAATGAATATAGTTGCATGAAAATATCTGGCACAATGTCTGTTCTTCCTCCCACTCTAAGGAGCTGCAGTACAGGCTCTGTATTTATTGGTTGATCTTCCCAACAAATCTTGCTGAAATCACAGGGGTGGTAATAGCGTGGCCCCCTCCCAGGTGTTCTCTGTGCTAACCCCATCCTGCCTGCCTGCCTCCAGGCAGCCAAGTGCTGCCTTCAAAAACACTTTTTGCTGTTTAATTCTTCTCAAAATGTAAAGGCTACAACGAAACAGAGTAATTTAAAACACTTATTTGCTTTCAAGCAAATGCGTCACGCAGAAAAATATCAGCCTGAAGCATATCCCAATTAGGAGTTTTTAAAATTAATTATATTCTTTAAAAAAGCTTGCTATAAATCCCATCAGATTACTAAGCCTGTCTTCTAATTCATATGATCTGAAACACACAATTTACTGGTTTTTCTGGCTCTCTGCTAGTAGCTCATTAGAGGTGGCACAAGGATGGCAAAACCTGGTTCCAAGGCTCTGATTTCCACCCCAATCGTTGGAACTGGGCTGCCCTGTTTGCTCACTGAAGGAGCCCTCCAGTATTCTATGCTGATCTGTAAAATCATGGTGCATCCAAGGGATCTCACTTCCTGAGACAGTTTCCAGATGCAATGCAGGGAAATCTCTGCAGTGCTGATCTCCCAATCCCAGAGTATTTATGACCCATCCTCACAGCGCACAGACAACACTGGAAGCCAAAGATTGAATCCTGCAGGTGTTGCTCACATGAATGGTTTCCCCTGACCCTGAGCTCGATAATGTGAGGCAGGGGCAATGCTGTTTGAAACTGGATCAGCTCAAACCATGAAAAATTTTGGCCTTTTGTGGGTTTGAATCGACAGAAAGTTGAAACTTGCAGAACACCAACCTTTAAAATGGGAAAAGCGGGGTGTGCTAAACCCCTGGGAGCCAGGTTTGACAAGGGATAAAGCTGCTGAATCCTCACAGTGAGGTCCAAAACTAATTTAAATCTCTTCCCCTCTCCCCCTGCTCCCAATTTCCCCATCCCAGTTGTTGTGAGATGCATCAGCTGAGAAGGAAAGTTGGAAAGTGACACTAATAAGGAGGGCTCAGACGCACTAAGAGTATTAAAAGGTTAGGTCATGGTGTGTTCTATTAAATAGAATATTAATTGAATTCTTGACATCTGAGGTGAACTGTGACATGCTCATGGGATAAATATTGCATTTAACAGAGCATCATGACCTAAAGCTGTAAATACTATTGAGCATCAGTGCCAATCCTTCACAATAGATCTTAGCCCCAGTCCTCAGGGTACGAATGCTCCCTTGGAGCTTTGGAAGCTTGAGCTTAAAACCAGCTTTCAAGTTCTTGTTTCTGGTCTCAGTTAAGTCTGAAATTGCTTCTTCCATCTCAAGGCTACACTCTGCCTCAGACCTGTGGTTACAGACTGTTAATACAAAGCTAGAACTGGACGTTTCAAATGCCACATGCTACACGGTGCAAGAAAGATGGAAAGAAAATTTCTCCATTTCCACCCCCACACCATAAAGAAGATTAAAACATTACAAAGACCAATTAAAAATAGGGAATCTCACGGCAACATTTTCATTAACCCTCCCTGGTTCTTCTTTCTGTCTCATTAGTCATCACAGGGAGAGGAAGGATCATTTTAATTAGCAGCATTGTAAAGCTTTATTTAAGGCAACTGCCCCTCCTGCTGCTCTTTGGATTACCCTGACGGCTTATAAATACAATACCAAATCATTACCAGCCAAAAACAACACTGCTGAAGGGTTTGGAAGAAAGAAGATCCACTATGGTCAATGTTTAGGGCTCTTTAACAATGTCCTTTCTCCTTATTCAGGCATAATTCAAGCGTAATATTGGGCTTTACGAGACAACTCAATATCCTCTTACAGCAAAGTCCTTTCTAGTTGAGGATACCATGTGTTCAACTCCCTTCCCTTTGTTTGCAGGGCAGGGAAAGCACAGAACCACATCTGATAGGATAGACATGGTAGATACGATCACAGGTTTTCCAGCATCCCAATTTAGAATTACTTGTTAAATTCCTAAATTAAAGGGACTGTGGGATGCTGACAGCCTCGCAGGAGGGGGGTGAGCAAGGAGACCCCAGCTGGGGGAGGCTGGGGGAGCATTTTAGAAAAGAGGATTTTGAGAGTTTAGGAGGGAAACAAAGCGAGCCCACATTTCATGGAAAGGAAATTGCTTTTTCCAGTTATCGCTTGCTGAATTTCATGTTTTTATAGAAATTAACCCAATGGGTCTGTTCTTTTAAGAAACCCTCAGCCAGCATTTCCAGCCAGCAGTTTCCACAGCTGGGAGTGCAGTCCAGAGTGCATGTCCAGAAGAGTTCATTTGCTCTCCCCCACACCCGTGAAGGTGTGAGTGACCCCAGTGCAGTGCCCGGGTTTATTTTCAAACAAGTTGGAGTCACTACATTGCAATCAGGGATTTGATGCAGCCCAAGATCTCTCACACGGGAAAACATCACATTTCTCAAGATGTAAGCTGCACAAAATGTCCTCCTCCACGTCTCTGTTAGGGTTATTAGGATTCCATTAGGACTATTAGGATTCACAGTTTAGATCCATGGCCTACTTTCCCTGACCTGAATATTTAACTGTGGATTCTTCAGTACACCTGGGTCCTGCAACCTCTAATTGTTCATCACTGTCCAGCCAAGGCAGCTCAGTCTTTCCCTTGAAACACCCTATTAGCTACACGTGGGAGTTTCTGTGCTGTGAGTACCCTGTGGAGGAGTATTTATGGTGGGGTCACAGTCAGGATTTGATTTTTGAAAGTCAGAACATCACACAGCTGAATTTAGCTGAAAGTTTGGGGTACTTTCTTTACTGTGGGTACCAGCAAAGCAAGGTTAATACACCTCTGCATTAAGGTGTATCAACCACCAAATTCTTCCACTTTATTGCTTGACATGACAAAATGAGAATCAGACCAGCTGACAAAAACTCTTTAGCACTGAAATGTGAAAGCACAAAGTGCAGTTCATCTCCCCAGAAAACAAACTCACCCTGACTTCAGCTGAGCACTGAGCACAACGTGGAGATAATACTGGCTTCTTCAAAAAACCATGTCTATTCCTTCACAAAGGTTTAAAAATTATTCTGAGTGCTTGATGTTACCTATGTGAAGTATTTTAAATAATAACAAAAAGGGAGATAGTAATGATGTATCACTGAAAGGTTAATGCCTTGCTATGTGGAGTTTATTTCATATTAAGATCTGTATCTGTGGAGGTTTGCAGGGAGAGATGATATCTTTTATGGAAGTAACTGCTACATGTCAGACTGTCACAAATACACATTAAAATATTTCCACTTAAAATAAAAAAGAGAAGAGGGGAACACCAAAGTTCTAGTTTGGGCCTGATCAGAACCTCAGCCAGGCTGAGCAGGTCACACTCCTGAGCTCCTGTCACTAAAGGCTCATCATCCAACCTCAGAGGCCAGAGCACTGCCACAACTGCAGCTTCAAGGGATCTCAGCCTCCAGAGATCACAGATGCTAAACTCACTTAAAACCAGACAGTGAAAAATAGTCAGAGTAGCAGCAATTGTAAAAGTTTATATAGGATTTGCTTTGTTTTCTATTTATAGTTGCACTGTGTTTTCCTTGTAATACATTTTTAATGACTTATAAGGCCTAGTTATTTATTCTCCTGAAGCCAAATACTTTCTGTACCCTGATGATACAAGGGAGTGAGCTTTGCACAGAGGAGCTCTGTGGGAATGGCTGGATCTGCTCCCTGCACTGGCCCCAGGCTGGGGGGACCCTGCCTGGCCCTGGGGACCCCCACAGCACCCAAGGCACTGCTGCACCCCAAGCATGCAGCTCCCCACTGCCTCCCTGCACAGGGACTGCCTGTGCAGAGCCCTCCCTGGACCAGAATATTTTCAAATTGCTGATTATTCTAGCTGCACACAAGGGAGGCTGTTTTTTATGGTTATTTTGCTTTACATTTCTTAATCCAAAATTGACTTTACTTAAAAAACAAAACAACCCCCAAACCTGCAGTGCCTCATAGGCAGTGGTCTCTTCCATCTGGGTGTTGAAAAGTTGAGTATGAACAACAGATCTTTGAAATGGCAGCTTTTAGCACAAAATATAATTAATCTGCAAAACCAACATCCATCCCTAAGCACAAATGCTGATTGCCTCATGATGAGTCTAACCAGAATGGTATTAACTCTACTGTTCTTTCTAAATTGTTATCTACCCAATATTTTCTTCTGACTCTTCTTCATATTAGATTAATAACTATGTAATCACTTCATTAGTTTATTTAGATTATGTTATTTTAGGAAATTATTGTTTAGATCAGCCTTGGCCTTCCCATCTCTCTGTGCCTTCCCAGAATTAAGTGATATCTGAGGAAACCAATTAATTGCAACTCGACCGCTGTAATGGGGTCTGGTCTGCAGTGTGGCAATGTCTAATGGAGTTTTAATTTCCCCGTGGTGAGTCAACATTTGCTTAAAGAGAGAAAACTCTTAGAGCAAAACACTGCCTGAAACACACACAGTCTGTGTGGGCTGAACACTTTGGGGCTGCTGCTGCTTTTTTGGGGGGTAAAATTCACAGAGGGGCAGCAAAGAGCATCAATTCCCACCAGGGGCTGAGGTTTCCTCTGGACTTGCAGGGCATGAAAGGTGTTCAGCCCAATCCTACAGGGCTCCTCCCAACCCTGCAGGGTCCTGGGGGCTAAAATGAATTTGTCACCCAGTGAAGCTTTGACAGCCCTTTTTAATGCATGGTGCTCCTCAGGCAATGCTCATTTAAGTGTCCTGGGCCCTCACTTTGCAGTGGCACCAGCAAAGTCCTGGCCATGGAGCAGAGCCCTTTGTGGTGGGGGCTGTCAGACACAAAACCTTATCCCCAAAAAACCTGCTGGGAGACACATGGGACAGCAGAATTTACAATGAGATTTTTTTTCCATTAATTGGCTTGTTCAGAGTATTTAGTACTGCCAGAAGTAACATTTAGGATTCTGGGTGGAGGCAAAACACCCAGAGCCCTTTGAAATGCCCCTGGACCCTCCTTCTCTCAGGCCCTGAGCCCCTTCCCAAAACTCCAATGCTGTTTTGCTTGGCAAAAGCTGACAAACTTCTAAAGTCAGTCTGGTCTGCCTTCCCCAGTTATCTGACAGCTTAAAAGGTTTGAAACAAAGCTACATTATGATGCAACCAAATTCAGCAGCATCTGATTAACAAAAAGGAGGCCACAGCTACCTGACAGCAGCTGGTGGTTATTTTTTATTTCTAAAACAAACTGATGGCCTCAAACATTCATACATGTTTGGGGGTGGTTTTTTTGTTTGTTTAAATGTCTCATTTCCTGGTTTGTTTTTCTTCTGCATCGTGCAGGGAAATAAAGTTTTGCAATTCTTCTTCTCATAATAAGTCTGTCCAAAAATGATGTTGCTCGTTGTGTTGAAAGATGGTTTCATTTTCTACTCAAAATTGGTATGAAAAATTTGCCTTGCCAAATGAACATTGTATACTGAACTTGTCAAATCCTCTCTCCTGACACAAATAAAAGATAACATTGGGTGGCAGCATGTAAAACAGCACTGACAAGACAGCTGGGATGGAAGCAAAGAAATGCATATTTTTCTCTTTCTCTCTTCCAGAGCAGGGAATGGGAAAGATCCAGGTGAGTGAATGCTGGCGTGTTACAACCAAAAATACATCATCTAAAGACTTAACAAGCCATTTCAAGGCAGCTTCTGAGATGAACATAAGCGATTCCATTTCTGATTAGTAAAATCATGACAAAAGCATCAACTTTTTTCCAAGCAGCCAAGAAAGCTGCTAAGCAGGAAGAGTGGCTGGGTAAAAGGAATATTCAGTTAAAAGTTCACGACTTTGCTGTGCAGGCTGGAAGGACTATTCCTAGCACTGCAGAAAATTATTCCAAGTATATTTAAAAATAAATAAGGTAATGACAATACTTTCATTAGATCTGCAGTTTCACCATGTAAGTGAAATGTTTTTTTCCCTATTAAAATTGTTGATTGAAGGCTGTTAGCTATTTATCAGCCCCAAAATTACATTTCTTCTCTCCTCTTAAAAAATCAGAACGACTGCATAGTTAGTAACAAGAAAAGACTCCTAAAACTGCAGTTTTGGGGTGGGGGGGGAGCAGAAATACAAGCATGAAACACAGATTGCACCTTCAAATCCCCGATGGCATCACGCTTCTTTGTTCTGCTAAGAAAAATTAACCTCAATCTCGGCTCAAGGTCCCCCGATTGATTATCATAGTCATTTAAATACTGTAATCTCATTTTCAGCATCAGGGAAAGGGAGCGAAAAGAAGAAAAAGAGAAAGAGGTGGGGAAGCGAGGGGGAGAGAAAGAGAAAACAGAATAAATTATCTGACAAAAGGAAAAAGGCCCTTTCTGCTTACGGAGCCTATTTCAGATCCTTCCACTTGATTGGAAAAGTTGATGAAGTTTAAATGAAGCAGAATTAGAGGCTCAGGCCACTGAGTATTGACAGGGGCCCATGGAAGAATGTGCAATTCAATAGGCCTGATTTCTGTGGAAAGCAGGGGAAAGGCCTAAATGGTATAATCTTCAATCAAATCTAACATCGACACTGACAAGGCAGGGTAATGAGATAGGCCAGATCAGGCATGTTGGTTAAAGAAATTAATCCCTCTCGCTGCACCAAGAGTTCAGCTTTGATGCCTATTGTACAGAGCCCTGTCCCAGCCTATCTAAATGCTAACTAACTGTGGGTGTGATCTGGGACTGTGCTTTTCAGTGCTGGGGCTAAGCTGAGAACAATTTTAGCTCCCTGATTATGGTGGCAGAGGTGGGACAGCGGTGCCAGCACCGGCAGCAGAGCAGGGATGATGGATGCAGCCAACCCCGTGCAGGGAAAGTTGCATTTCTGCTTCTCTTAAGGCTTTATCACACTCTTAATACGTGGTAATTAATGGAGTTACAATTAATGGTGTTATAATTCCAGCTCACTGGAATCCCCTGGGAGCCACCAGAGGGGCTGGGCAGCCAGGAGGGTGATGGAGAGAGCAAATATAAAGGGATGTGGGGAAGTTGAAAAGCTGCAAACAAAGGGACTCTTCTACCTGGGCGAGCAGCCCAAAGCTCCTGATTAAAACCAGTGTTATTTTTCAGGCTGGTTTGCTCTTAACAGAGCAATGCAAGGTTCACTGTGTTTGCTTTGCTGGTTTTTATCCCCCCCAGCCTGGGAGTTACACTATTATTTTTAATCAGGTTTCACTTGTAAGATTTTTAGGGACAAATCTCGTGCTGGTTTGCTTAAACAAATCAAACTAGAGATATTTCCCTTGATATTGAACTTTTCTTAAAGGCTGTTGCTGCAAATCTAGTACTAGGTCCCACTTGCATTTATCTTTGCTACTTCAAATAAATCTGAGTGGGAAAGTCAGCGTAATTTATTTGATAAAGTACAAATGGTTAAAAAAGAAAATATTCTCAGAAATGCAGGTTCTGTCTAATCTGTACAATGCGAGCAGCCAAGCAAGAACAAAACAACCCCTGCAAGATGACAAAAGCTTCTGAAATCCAATAATTAGGCATAAGAGCATCTCTAAGAATTTGCATGGAAAGCAATCTGCCCTTGGGGAAAGTGTGGCTAAAAACTCCCAAAAATCAGGAACTGAAAATGCTGGTCTCTGTGACTGCTGACAACATGCTGTCTTTACTCTACATTCTGCTAGGCAGCACTGGAAAAGAGGGGAAAGACTGTGGGAAAGGTTTAAAAATAAAGAGCTTTTCACCGTTGGGTGAAAATGCCCAGCCAGTGCCCTCCTGTCCAGCACTGTCCTCACTGAGCCCCCTCCAGCTTTTCCTCGATGCTCAGGGCACTTTGTAGTGCCTTTTCCAGAGAAGGAGAATTTTTATTGGTGTTGGAGTGGGAAGCTGAGGTTGGAGAGGGAAGAGGGCAGAGATATTTCTGTGCTCTCACAGTTTTAGCTGGGTCTCTGGTGCTGCTCTCAGCCTGCTGGGCTCGGTGTCCCTGGAGAAAGGTTGGTGGGTTAAGAGCACTTCAGTGGGATTTGGGATATCCCTGACTTGCTGTGTGGTGTCTTCAATTTGAATTAGTCTGAAAATCATCTCTTGGTTTAGTGTGGTTTGGGGGCAGCATTAAAAACGGGCAGTGGCTCTTGCCCTAAGTTTCTTAAATCTTTCTGAGAATAAAGCCTGAGTTTTAGGTTCATCATAAAAATTTACAGCCTGCAGCAGCTCTGGATGCACTCTGAATGTATGGATCCATTTGTGACCCATTTCATTTTAGTTTTTTCCTTATCCTGTCTACATCCTCTCATCCTTTGGTTTAATTTTTGTTTTTACATCCCCACCAACCCGGGCAAGAGGCTGTGCAGATGTTCTCTGCTCTGGCAGAACTGCTATTAGGGTCATGATGCAACAATTTGGTCTAACCATTATTATTGTGCTGGCTGACTTCAATAATGCACTTTTAAATCAAAGAGCCTTTGAAGCTTTATTTCCATTGTATTAGACAAATAAACATCGAAGATTTTCACAAACATAAAAGGCATTCACCTTGTAATGTTTCTGGGCTTATTAGTCTCACCAATTTGCATTGTTTTGTTCACATAAAGGATCAAAATGCCCTTTTGCTTGATTTTACATCCTGCCTGTGGATCTTGGGAGTGAGCAGCTCCCAAGGCCTGGCGCTGCTGGGGCTGTCCCTCTGCCTGCTGAGTCACAGCTGGCACTTTGGAGCCTGTGTTCAAACAATCAGGAGGAAAAACCCACTACTTTCATTCATGCAGAATGTTTACTTGCCTCTTGGAAATACCTTATTTATTTCAGCAGTGCCTGTGCAAAATATGGGAGGGCACTAAAGCTCATAAGGAGTTTAATTTTTAGTGTACCAAATAATTCATTTAAAATCTTAAATGAGTTCATGCTGAGAAGAAAACCCTTAGAAGTCGGAGCATTGGAAGGAAAGCTCAGAACCAAACCTAATGATTATTTGACTAACCAGCCCTTCATTAGTTTATTTCTCTAATGAATTATTGAGGCACTGCATAGACATCTCAGAATTCATTTTTAAAAGCACAACACTGGTCTTAGATTGCAAAAATATAATAGTACTCGTGATGTAATAATAATAGCAATAAGCACACAAAATGCTGCATAAACACTAATTAAACCTCAGTGTCCCCAAACAGCAAGCACAGAAGGCAGGATGCTCAGCACATGTAGTGATTTGAGGTAAAGAGTACAATTAGCACCAAATAAAACAACCTTATTCCAAACACAGCTCATGGTACTTGTGGCTGCTCTGTTCTGTGTTACAAGGGAGAGATGGAGAAATTGAAGTCTGCTCTCTGATCAAGTTTCAATAAAGGTATTGATCCTAAACAGCTGTGAGCAGGTTTAGGTAAGGGGAGGGAACAAAATTATTTAAATTATCAAAGCTAACACCTGAGGGAAGTTACCCAGATCCTCTGGAAGCTGACTCCCAGGGCTGTGATCAGCAGTTTGCCACACGGGGGGCTCTGGGTTGATGTGGAAACAGCTGGGAGTGAGATCCTGGCTGTGGCTGAAGCCCCAGATCGCTTGAGGGGAGCAGAGACAACGGGACATCACAGCCCTTCCTGGGCTGGGTGGGTGCTCTGTGCAATGGGAAGGATTTTGCTCCTGTCAGTCCCATCCCTCACCCATGCCGAGTTCACCTTGACTCCTCACCAGGCTGGTGCCAGAAGAGATAAAGAAGATGAGTGGATTTGGAGAACTTGTTAAAAAAAAAAAAAAATCCCAAATCACCCAGGAAGCTGAGGGTTAAAGGCTCAAAGATGAAGGACAACGTTCAGATGTAAAAGCCACAGTCCAGGTCAATAATAAAAGCTTCAGAGTGATGGAAAACCTGCCCTGTCAGTAATTTCTATTCCAAGAGATGTTTGTGATGATGCAGTTGTAATATCCTTTTTCACACCATGAACTTGTTCATCTTTGTCTCTTGCTTAATTACAGCTTTTTCTTTTCTTTTTTTCACTGTGTGACACAATTTTAGTTTGACAAAATGGCCCCACTTGCTTTTGTAGTGTCCATCCTATGGATCATTCCAGAAATCAAAATGATTTTGCAACAAATGTCAGCAATGCCTTGCTCTGTGACAATCAGCTCAGAAATACTTCATGATGAGCTTCAGTGGGCACGAAAGGAAAAACAGAAACGTGGTGGGTGATTTCTGCCTTTACTTGGTACCCACACAGGCAGTGCAGTCCCTTGGTCACCTGGCTGCAGGCTCCCAGGTGAGCCCAGGGAAAGCTCTTCTGTGCATCCCCTTCACCCACCAAAAAGGGCAGCTCACTCTCCCTGGCCTGGCTAATCCTTCCTTTCCTGCGAATTCCAAATCCAAGGCTATCAGTCTGCCAGTTCCTGTGGTTTTGGGAGCTTTTTTGATCATATATTCTTCTTCTGGAGATGGTAGCTGCTGAAATTTTATTGCTTGAATCTTGTAGTTTCTGCTCAATCTCATTTGGAAAAAAGGAAAAACTTCCAGCCCTCGGGGCTGTAGAGGAAAGCTTAGGAAAATGAACCCTAAATGCCCTGGCATTCAGACCAATAAAGACAGCCTGGCATCGGTTGTCATGTAAATAACAAGCTTGTAAAACAAACACTGCACATTCCAGCAGTTCTGTTTGTTAAATCTGCTTCTCCTGCAGTCTGGACTGGGACCTGGTGCCAGCCTTTCCTGGCCAGCAGAGCACTAGCACCATCCTCCTCCTCTTCCTCCTCAGAACTGCCAGTTTGGAAACAACTTTTCACTGCTGGGAGCAGCAGCAGGGGCTCTGAAGGTGAGCCCGATGCTTCTCAGGGTTTTTCCCGGAGAGCAGTTCCCTGCTCTCTGCACGGCCCCCGGCTCCACCTGGACAGGTAAGTGGATGCTTTGGCACGTGGGGCTGCATTTCCCATTTACCTTCACACATCAAGAAAGGTAAATCCAACTCTTTGCTGGTGACAATGGCTTTGTCAGCAATATGCTGAACTTAATTATCCCATATTATGCAGAAGATGTTATTCTAAATGTAACCAAACTGCTGTGGGTTGCTATTTCTGAAGTCTGTGTTGAGCTTGCCAGGGGTTAAGCGTGGTAAACTCTTATTTCCTGCCCAGAACCGATTTATTTTTGTAACACAGGAGTTTTCAGTAAGTTTGTACTGGAAAAATGCTTGGCTAAGGCTTTTACTGGTGAAAACAGACCAAAAATGCTTTGCTCAGATTTTTACTGGCAGCAGTAGATGAAATGCTTTCCTCAGTTTTATGCTGCAAGCAAATATATATTGATAACCAAATAAACTCCTTGATTAATTAAAACACACCATACATTCTAGCAGAGAAACAGAGCATTCATCCCTAGAAATCTTTATGTGAGAATATGATTGTTTTAATCTGTCATAGCCAGAGTCTGTGGACACATCCTGTGGGGAGGCTGGGGCTGGGCAGAGCTGAGGCAGGAGGCTCAACCACAAACAGTCCGGATTTTGTTTGGATATGTGATGCCATATTTCAAACATACATAAAATAACTGAAAGAGAAAGAATGATGTCCTCTGGCTGCTGCAGAGTAGGAGATCTGTCACATTTGCACCAGGGTTTTGGGGTCTAAGTGCTATTTGGAGGAGGATCAGGGACTAAGTGTCCCATCCATCTCCACTGGCCTCAGGTTCTTGTGTATTTGCTGCCCAGAGAACCTCCCTGGCAGCTGCTGGAGCTGTGTGTTCCTCATGCCCTCCCTCGGCTGCCAGCAGCACTCGTCCAGGCTGCAGTCGTCTCCAAACCTTTTGTCCTTTTCTACTAAACCATCTTTGTGTCCTTCAGTTTCAGCACGAGAGCTGGGATTTGATGGCCATCCTCTCCGGAGTGCTTGGTCCCCGGGGCTGTGCTGGGGAGGAGCAGATTTCAGCTGGGAGCAGGAGGAGGATGAAGAGCAGAGGGCTGATGCTGTCCCTGTGCCACCACTGGTGCCAAGTGCCAGCATTTATCCAGCAAACTGCCACCCCGCCCTGTCACCTGCGGGCAGACAGGGACACCCTGGTGAATTCAGCACTCTCCGGGGCAGGGTGGGAAGGCAGCTGGCAGGGGGGCAGCAGTTTGCTGCACAAACTCCACAGCAGAACCTACCACGAAGTGCAATTACTGCTGGTTCCAAGAATAAAATCGTGCCTGTTATCACCCTGCTCACTCCATGCTCAAGGATTGCATCAGGTGGATGCAAATCTCCTCACATCCCTACCAGCAGACAGCCTCCTGCGAGGAAGCTTCGAGAAAACAGAAATCGTCCAGAATACTAAAATTGAACACTACCTTTTCCTTCTAAAACTTGCTCAAAGTTTACTTTCACCAGGCCAGACTGCAGAAATACAGATTGTCTTAATTTATTAAACGTACCACGATTTAAAATTGCTCAGAATTCCCAGCGTCAGGATGCTCTGCAAGAGTTATCCTTCCTATCAAACTTGGGGGATCCAGAGAAAAGAAAGAAAGGAGAAGTTGTGGATTTGAACAAGTGAAGCCGCTTTTGAGTTCTGACACGGAGCCAGCTTTTTTTCTGTGCCTGACAAAATTTCCCAATCGATTTTTAGAGTTTAATAAGAAAACAAAAGAATTAAACACTGCAAAGCCTCAAATTCCCAGCGACGCTCCAAATTCCCAAATTTTACGGCCAACTTCCAAGCCTGCCGGTGCAAGGCGCGATTACTGAGGAAGCCGAAGAGCCGAACTCGGGCTGGAAAGCCGCGGTTTAAGCGGGGAAAAAAGCTTTGGGAGCAGGAGCGGCTGCCCTGGCAGGGGAAAGGCGAAACGCAGCAGCTCCAAGCGCTCGGTGCCGGCCCCGGGGGAGGGCTCGGGGCTCGGGGCTCGGGGCTCGGGGCTGGGAGCCCGGTTCGGGCACGAAGCCGTTCTGCGAGTGCCATCCAGGGGACGGGAGCTGCACTTCAGCAGCTGCTCCGGGAGAGGCGGGGGTTAAAGCGTGGCTGGCTGCGGTGTCGCGGAGGAGGAACCAACCCAAGCGAGGTGTTTCTAATTTCCCCAGCAGCAGCCCGAGCTCAGCCGGTGCGCAGGGCAGGGATGGGAGGGGGATTAAGAAGCTGAGAAGTGCCAGGAGTTTGAGAAAGGGACCAGAACCTTCATAGCAGGTCTAACAATACTAATTACAGAATCACTTAGGGTGGAAAAGAGCTCCAAAATTATCGAGTCCAACTTGTGACCGATCACCACCTTGTCACCCAGCGCAGAGTGCTGAGTGCCACGTCCAGGAATTCCTTGGACTCCTCCGGGAATGGTGACTCCAAACCTCCCTGGACGGCCCCGTCCAGCTCTGGTGGTAATTTAGGTGGATACACTTTGTGTGACCCTCTCCCCAGGACCCCTCTGCTGTGTCTGGGGGTGGAGGGCAGCCCCAATGACATGTCGGTTCCTGTCCCCGAATGTTTCCCAAACCTCGGGATTTACGACCTGGGAAAACCCTCAGAGGCAGAATCCATCCTCCTCTGTGCTCATCACCGGGCGGAGACCGCCAGGTGTTTAAAACACGACCATGCTTGTAAAGGAGCAGTGGGGAAACACAATTTCCTTGTCATATAAATCATTGGTGGGGGGAAAAACTGGTTTTAACCGTTTTAAGGGGAAACTTTTCTGCTGTGGAGCTCCCGGCCCTGACTGTGACCCCCCATCCTACCTGGGATCCCGTTAGTTGTGGGATGGGAGGTGGCCATGGCGATGGGATAGAAGGTGGCGATGGAATGAGAGGTGGCCATGGCGATGGGATAGGAGGTGGCCGTGTCCGGGCAGGGCTCGGGGGCGGAAGGAACGGGGGTCTCGGGGGTCGCGGGGCTCACCTTGAGGATGAGAGGGTTGCGCAGCATGCTGAGCCGGACCAAGCCCAGCCGCTCGTTCTCCGTGCCCGGGCCCGCCTCGGCCAAGGTCATCGGCCGGCGCCGGGGCCCCGCTCTGACGCCCACCATGGCGGCGGGGCGGGGGTTCGGTCCCGGGCCGGGGGGTCTCGGCTATCCCGGTGCCGAGACTCTGTCGGTGTTCCTGGTCCCGATCCCGGGGGTCTCTGCACGGCCCCGGTGCCGGTGCCGGGGTTCTCCCACCGGACTCGCGGCGCGCGCGGCGGCGTCCGTTTCCAGGCAACAGTCGGTGCGCCGCTCTGATGGGTCCGGCTGGGGCCGCTTCCGCCGGGGGAACGAATGAGCCGACGGAACGGATGGGCCAGGGGTGGGGCATGGGGGGTTGGCGTCGCGGGCGGACACCGCGTGGAGGTAACGGAGACCCGGCCGGACGGGGCCCTGGAGGGTCCCAGAGGGGCTGCGGGTTCCTCCCAGCTTGGGGCTGCCGAGAGCTCTGTGGGTGCGCTGGGAATCTCCCTCGGTAGCTCGTGGGTGGCGGAGAGGAGCGGCGGGGTGCGGCCCGGCCCCATGCCCGTGCTCAGCTGCGGTTTGTCGGTATCTGGACCTAGCGGCGAGACGTGGTTTGAGCTCCACTGAGCCTTCAGGGCCGCTCGTTCCCCTCGGTGGCCGGGAGGGGATGCCCGGGACCGGCCGGCGGTGCGAACCGCCCTGGGCACGCGAAATTTAAAGGCGCCTGTTTCAAACGTGACGGGGCTGCTGCGTAGGGAGTGTTTTGTTTGTGCTAGATGTAGAAAATGTGCTAAAAATGCTCCTTGCCTCCTCTGTGTGGCTGAATTCTGCAGCAATTGCCCTGTCCTGGTACAGAGTCGGCAGGGGTGAGCTCGGCCCGTCAGACACTTCAGATTAGATCATTTTTGGGTTTAGTGCTGATGAGTCTCATGTTTGTTTGTTGCTTTTAGCTTGCTGCTTTTTCAGTGCTGAAAGCTGAGTTGAACGTTGCTGAGTTATTCAAAGTCAAAGCTAATAGTTATTAAACTTGTTAAAGTGGTTTTTTTGTTGTTGTAGGAAGGCACTTTGAAGGCTGGTGACAGCTGTGATGCACATCCGTTTGACAAAGAAGGCATCGACTTTTCCTAGGCACTTCACAAAACTAACTGGATTGAAAAGTAAGAATCTAAGATAGAACTGAGTTTTTAATTGTTAAGGTTTTGGGTGGGTTTTGTGCTTTTTGTTGTTTGTTTGTTGTTTTTTTTCTGTGGGGGTTGTGTGTTTTAAACAAACTATGTATAGACGAAAACACCTCAATAAAACTCCTCTCTTTTACTTAAGAGAAAAAAAATGAAAAGCAAAGCGCATGCAGATGATTTTCAAGTCCACGATTTTTTCAAGAAGAAGAAAAAGAAGAAGAAGAAACACAACGATTCCAGCAACACACATGAAAATGCTGAAACTGTGGAAGATCCAGAGCTCAGCCACGCTTCCCTGGTGCTCTTTGAAGATGCAGCGACACAGGATGGGGAGGAGAGGAAAAAGAAGAAAAAAGTGAAAAAAAAGAATGGGAAGCAGCAGACCTCGATGGATAATTACATTGTGAGGGTGGAACCTGAAATGAGCAATGGGACTGGAGCAGCTGCTTCCCCGAGGAAGAAGAGGAAGGGTCTGGACAGCACTGATGAGCTCAGTGATGGCACCTGTGTCCCTGTGAACCAGTACAGCAGCCAGGACTGCCAGGAGAATGCTGCTGATTGTCTTTATTTTAAAAAACCCAAGAAGAAAAAGAGAGAAAAGCACCCTGAAGGGGGTGAGGTGTGTGAGCTGCCTCCTTCTGAGGAGAACAGCAAGAGCCACAACGAGAAATCCAAAAGCAAGAGGAGGAAGAAGAAGAAGAGAGATGGCAGTGCCCAGGACGTTCAGGAGAACTCAGAGGGGGCAGCTGAGCAGCCACTGCTGCCACCCTCAGAGCAGGACAGGGGACACAAGACATGGCCTTCACCTGCAGGTGAGGATGGAGGCTGTGATGCTGCTTCTGCCATCACTGAGGTCTCCATGGAGCCCCCTGCTGATTTTTCCACACCCAATAAAGCAGCTAATCGAGCAAAAAAGACTCCAGCACGTGCTAAAAAGGCAATTAAAAGCAGCGCTTTTGTCATGGAAGAAAGCTCTTCAGAGTCTGATGTGACGTAAGTTCAGGTCTTGTTTGTGGGTTTTTTTGCCTTCCTCCACTCCCCAAATAAATTCCTTCTTGTTATTTAGGTTCCAAGGTTTTCTTTATTCTGTTTTGTGTCTGTTCTAAAGAAACACTTTGAACTCGCACAGCGTTTGTGATGTTAGAGACCTACTTTAAAAGTTGAGTTTTCTTGTGGACATCTAATAACAATTTTTAAGAATACTTCAGTTTAGGCTTTTTTCTTCTCTTTAAAAAACATAGGGAAATAATTTATGTGCAAACAATTCACATTTAAAAAAAAAACAAACGTGGGGGAAAAGCAAAGGATTTCATTTGTAAAATTTGATTTTTATAGTGAACATATGCATTTTAACCAAGCAACTAATAAGGTCAGCTAAACAGAGTGTTCTTTGCAAATAAATGCTTGTGTAAGTAGTTCTTGATGCCTTTACAATGTCTAGAACATAAAACAGGAGCACTAGTGGATTTTCAGAACTTCAGAAAGCTCCTTGATTATTTTAATCAGTAATTTGGTAATAAGTTACAATTATTAAATTATGTTAAAAAGTTAGAAATGCAAGGCAGTGCATGTGTGAAGTGTTTTTTGTTCTGTAATTAATGAATGTATTCTTTTAATTGTACAGATGTTAAAAAAAATTCTGTTTTGGAGTTCTAGTGGCATATTTTATGTATTTTTTTTTTTTGTAATATCAGGACACCAGAAGCCTTGGCACCATATAAAAAGAAGCAGGAGCAGCAGAACAACTCCTTTGCTGAATTGGCAGCCTCTGATGAGGTCAGTGTGGATGGTGAAGAGGGCCTGGACTCTGCCATCACTTCAATCATGGATTTGGATACTGCAAGACAAGAACTGGAGGAGTTTATTCCTCATGTGAAGAATATATCAGACAGTTCAATCAAACAAATGGTTGGAAGAGACCTATCAAGGTTTAAGGAGTTTAAAAAGCAGGGTGAGCTCTCTGAAATCGTGTTGCAGTGAGCAAGAACTGTGCAGCTGTGCTAATGTTTGGACAGAGGGAAAAGTTTCTTGTGTCATGTCTGTTGCAGCCATAGAGTCTGGTTCATTTCATTCCATTGACATATTTTCTGTTTCTCTGTTTTGTAGCATCTGCTTCCACACTGGCAAATTTCAGTCCAAACTTGTGTGTTAATTGCTGATTCCCAGCTGGTTTTGGCTCTTTCAGTTTTCTCTTTTCCCCTCTGAATTTGTTGATACCTGAGCTAAAACCTGAGATGTGCAAGAGATGGTACTTGAGAGTTGACTTGATTTTTTTTTTTATTTTTTTTTTTACCTTTTTATATTTTAGGTATTGCTGTCAAGTTTGGCAGATTTACCCAGAAGGAAAACAAACAAATCCAGAAAAATGTTGAAGACTTCTTAGCACTTACTGGACTAGACAGTGCTGAAAAACTTCTGTTTACCTCGAGGTATCCAGATGATAAAGAGACCATCCATCGCCTAAAAACAGAACATCATTTTTGTGAAAAAATCTGTGAGTATTTAAGTTCATCCTCAGAGAACTGAATGTTACATTCTACAAACAACCTGGTGATATCGTGGCATATTTTTGTAAAACAATTTTTATTGAAAATCACTGATGTTGCTAAATTTGATAAAAAAAGGAGCTGCTGACGTGGTGTAGTTGATAATCTGCACAGTCCACTGTTTTTATTATCTTGTCTCAAATAGGAGGATTTTAGGGATCAAACATGGTCAAGAGTAGTAAAGACTTCCAGACTTGCATTTGGACTTTATGGCTTTAAGTGTATAACCTGCTAAGCTATAATTAAGGTTACTAATGGCAGTTGTGAGTGATTAAGTCCTGTCTGAAATTGTCACCTGTTCTTAGATCACATAAATAGGTGGCAAGTGCAGGACTGAGGGGGGGTGGAAGAAACTGAACCATGTCAGTTTTCCAGGGCATGGGGATCTCCTCAGTGCACCAGGAGGAGCTTTATTCTGTGTGTTTGGTGACATCCTCTCAGGCAAGGCAGAGTAAAGAGCAGCCTGTCATGGATCAGGATACTGGGATCAAATACAGATTTGTTCCTGTGTGATTATTTCAGACACACAGTCCTTCCCTCTGCATTGGCACGTTTGCCTGATGTTGACTTTCATTCCAGTCTGGAGTTTGCTCCTGGGCTGGGAAGGTTTGGCAAAGTCTCATCAGTGTTGTGTGCCTTGCAGTCCCCCCTCCTGGGCACTGCTGACCAAGGTGCTTATGTGTTCCCAGGGATTGGTCTCTGTGGATTTTCACTTGGTTTGTGCTGGATGCCCCCAGTGCCTCCTTTTCCCAGTTGGGACAGTCTGTGTCTCCTCAGCCTCCTGCCTGGTGGCTGTCTCATGTCTCTCTTTTAATGGGAGTGTTCAGCATGCCAGTTACATTTTAATCACACCTGGATCAAATGCACATCCAGTCCATGCAGTTTGTAGCTGGTGAGTGAAAAGAATCTGTTGTTGACAGCACAGTCATGAAAATGTGTGGTGTTGGGTTTTGGGGTTTTTCATTTTGGCCTCACCATTGTTAGAAATGTTTGTTGAACATGATCCTTTACCTTCCAGCTGAGGGCATACCCCGGCCCTGGAGGCTGATATATTATCGAGCAAGGAAGATGTTTGACCCAAATAATTACAAAGGAAGGTAAGGGAATACTTTAAAAGTGTTTCTGAATGCTACTATCAATCCGTGTTGATCATTTGTATATTAAAAATGGATTCAAATGAAGATCATCTCTCCCATTTGTGTCAGTTACTGTGACTTAATTGATAGTTCATTTTCCCTTATTGATTTCTCTGTTCTAAAATGTGACTTGAAATGATAATGATGATTAACATTGATCACCTGCAGATGTTACAGGTCTTTAAGAGGTTGAAATGGTTTGACTTGACAGCTGAAGCTGTGCCCATTTCCTCAACCAGGTATTCTAAGGAAGAAAAAGAAACATTAAAGAAGTATCAAGCTCTGCATGGCAATGATTGGAAGAAGATTTCTGAGTTGATGTCCCGTTCTAACCTCTCAGTTGCTATGAAATTCTCTGAAATCAAGTCAGGTATGTAATTTTAAGAAAAACAAATTTTGTGTAATGTTATTTGCCCTGTTTGATGTAGATACCCTAAACATATGGAAAAAGTCCTTCAAGTATGGGGGTTTTAATTAATTAATTAATTTGTAGTGGTGGTCCTCTTCTTCACACCACTGATTACATTTTCATATAGAAAGGATAAGAAAGATCTCTGAAAGAAAATGGAACAAATATAACTCTTTATTAAGAGAACTGACATCTAAAAAAGATGATTTCATGGGGAGGGCAGAAGGAATTTGGCAGCCAGGTTTAAAAAGATAAAAGCTGGGGATCAGACTGTTCTTTAGTGTTTAGGCTGAGCTCTCAAGTCTGGTATGCATAAGAGTTTCTTGGACATGCGTTAAGAAGTTGGTACTATAAATAAAAATCATGCAAAGTGAAACATTTGCTCTTTTGCCTTTTTTCCCCCAAATCATTAAAGATAAATTATGCCTTAACCTGGTGGGTTTTCACTTTTAGCTACTAACTATGGTGCTTGGACAAAGGAAGAGACCCAGAAATTAGTGAATGCAGTGAAGGAGGTGCTGAGGAGAAAAGCACAAACAGAAAATGCAGGTTCTGTTTTGTCACTGGAACAGTCAGACACAGAACTCTGGATTGACCGTGAGAAGCTGTACGAGACCCTGCCATGGACTGAGATTGAAAGCAAAGTGGGAAGTCGATACTGGAGACAATGCAAACAGAAATGGTGAGGCCTTGGACTAAACTGAGATGGTAAAATGTGTTCTGGGGTGTATTTATTGTGTAAAAGCTGTTTTGTACCATGGTGATCCTTTGGTAGGACAGGTAAGAGATTTGTAGAGCACAGAAAAGGCACTGTAGATGTGTCTGAGACAAATAACTCTTTGCTAGCTGTGGCAGGTTTTCTGTTTGCTGTGATAGCAGAGCCTGATTTCTGCCTGATGTGCTGAGGCCTGAGCAGCAGAGTTGACTTACATGATGAACCCTGGGCATTGTGACTAACCAAAATAGTATTATTTAGCTAAAAATAGATGATTGGGACTCATGCTGTTTAACACCAAACCAACTTCTTCAGAAACTTTCACATAATCTTGTGTAGTTATCTGCAAGAAATGTATAACTTTAACAAACTTTCCCAACAAACAGGAATAGCAGCTTGTTTGTAAGGTATTTTAGGGGAAACCCTGCCAGCCAAGACCTGGGCCCTGGTTGGGAAGTGTGGCATCAGATCCAGGTGTTTCTCTGCTAAAAATACAATCAAGGCACTCTGACTTGCTGATTTGGGGCCTATAAAAGCTGGACCCAGTTTTGGTGTGAATTTGGAGACCTCACCTAGGGGTGGACACACTGTGTGGGATTTCCCAATTACTGGGAAGGATTCTCCAGGTCCTGGCTGTGAAATGGGGCTCCCCAGTGACAGGATCTGGATGATGGTAAAATACTGAGGCAATTGGTGGTGTATCTTTCTCAGTCACTGTCCTTTCTCTCATACAGTAATGATTTGTGCATTTCATGGCTTACTTTTGCTTGTTGCTAAAGCCAAGTGTGTAGTTTTATTGAATGTATAACTTTACTTTTTTTGTTGCCTTAATGTTCATAGTAAAATAAGACCATTCTTTCCATTGATGATTCTGTCCTTCCAATCCCCCCTGTCACTTGGCAGAACATTGCCTTTCTGGGACAGTAGCTGCATCTTGATGCTTGGAATTTCCTGAAATGATAGAAGCCCGTTTTTGTGTGTTTTCAAAGGAATTCGATTTTAACAAGCAAATTGACCAGAAGGCAGCAGATGTACAGAGGGACCGATGGATTAAGGGCCAAGATCGATATGATTAAAAGGTAAAGTTCTGAGCACTGGGATGTTTTGGTATCTCCCATTTGAACTGTGTTTGTAAAAGTTTTCAGGGTGAAAACAGCCTGCTTGCAGCTTGATATGTTTTGTAATCATTCTTTCTCTGGAAAAAAATGTCCTTTAATTTCTGATTGAGGGAGCTGGGAGCACTGAATTATATCTTGAGTTCTGCCTGCAAATTGTTTCTGTTTTACATTCACAGGTTGTATGAAACAAAAGCAGAGGATGCCAATGAAGTAAACTGGGATGAACTCGCTAACATTTTTGGGTAAACCTCCTTTCCCTCTTTCTATGGATACAAAGGATAATTAAAGCAGATGAATCAAAGTTCTGATACCTTTACAACTGTAGGAAATGCTCAGTTTGGAAACATTACAGTTGCATATCCTGGCATAGCACTGAACAGGAAGCCAAGATCTGAAACCCTTAACATTCCAAATACTGGAGTGTTGTGTATCTGTGCTTTCAGTGTTAATCAACTAATGGGAAGAATTATGATTTGATATTATGGGTTCATTATTATTTGAATTCCATCCTTTCTGCCTAAATCTAAGCTAGGGTTTGACTGGCATCACTCTCAGGAATGAATAACTCAGTAACAGTTCAGCTTTATGGTAGTTCCTTGCAGCACTAATTCTTTGAACTCTTCTCTTTGCAGAGATGTTCCTAGAGCCTATGTGCAATCAAAGTTTTATAGGCTAAAAGTGTCCTCTGTCCCTTTATGGAAAAGAAAATCTTTTTCTGGTCAGTATGCCAGCTGTTTGTATGTACTCCTTAAGGCTTTGGCTTGAATCTCAGAGAATACATATTCTGGTTCAATGTTTTCCTAATTGGCTAAAATCTCAGGCTTTGTACTTATTCTACTAAATTCTTTTTTATAACTTTGAATGTCCTCTTTGTGCAAGTGCTTATGAACCTGTTCTTTTTAATACCTTGGCTTGAAAAGTTTCAAGACTCTGCATTTTAATTTCTCTTTGCCTGCTCGTGTTATGTCTGATCTCCCTGCAGCCCCTGTGACCAGAAAAATGCAGAGATTTTGTGCATTTAACACTGACAACATAATTTAAGTCTGTGAGATCCAATTAAAACTGCTTTTTTTTTTCCCCCTCATAGAAATTATTGATTATCTGTATGAGAAGACGCTCCCAGAACTTGAAGAAAAGTTAAGAACGGACGAGAGGAAATACCGTAGTTTTGGCATTTCAGCAGCCAGCCAGCATCATGAGGTTTTCCGGTTCAGTGACATTTTTACCTCTGGTGAAGAGAGTGATTAATTGATCATTAAGCATTACCTAATTTGCATATTTAACTGCAAATGGGTCTGGTTGAAAGTGGGTGTAGCTCACCACCTGCAAGTACCCAGGCTGTTGATAATGGGAAGAGTCAGGATAGGCACCTCCTGATTGTCTTGTTTTATCCTGAAGATTGAGTTACACAGAGCTTTTATGCCACCTTTTATTTAATTTAGCTCTCGTTTTTAAAAGTTTTTATGTAAGTATCCAAGTTGCTTGCTAAATGTCTCAAAATAGTTTTTTTTCTGTGGAGTTGAAAGCTGCTGTTTATTCTTTATGAGTGAACTTGGTTTTCATAACTTTATTTTTTAAAAATTCATAGTATTGGAAAAAGGTTTACTGTTTGCTTTTAAATCTCTGTAATAATAAGGTCTTGAGACATCTGTGTTGCTTTTTTTTTTTAACAGGTATCCTATTCTTAAAAGCAACTGATTTTATTTTTGATGCAGACTTACACTTTTTTTAAGTCTGCTAGAGAAAAAGGACTTTTGTCCATTACTATTCGTCATTTCATGCTAACCATAACAAATAATTTAGAATGTTGTAATATGTGGAATACAGAGACAAAACAGTGTGTATATATATATATACATATGCATACATATATATTTTTATTTTGCAAGGAGAATTTCTACATTTTAGTAAGAAAATTAAGCAATAAGATGGAGGTTGTACTCATGTTCTGTATTATACTTTTAACTCTCTGCCTGAAGTGATTATTTGTAAATCAAGTGGATGAATGTAAAATATCTTACAGTGTTTAGTCTTTGTATGAGTTTTTAGTATTTCCTATATACTGTACTAGACAGTAATGTAAGAAGACTCAGTCCCTGCTCTTTGAGGGTCATTTTGATAAGTGACAATTTCCTTCTTCAATTTTAGTAATCATGATTGAAAATTCAGAATTTTCAGTAGCATGAAATAAAGGCCTTGTTTGAGGGTCTGGAAGGCGACTCATAGCAAGGGATTTTTAAAGGAGAACTTTCCATATTTAATTATCTGACTTTAGTCACTGGGATTTTTGTGAGATAGGCACGGCCTCCCCTGCAATCAGCCACTCCTTCAAGGGCAAAGTTTTCCAGCCAAGAGATGAAATGGGATGGGGGGAAGGAAACACACACCACTTCCCGTTTAGGTCTTTGTGTTGCTTCCTGGGTTTGAAGGTTAAAAGCTGAAAAACTTGAATTTCTGAATCTAAAATGTTGGTGTTTTTCAAGTTTTTTTGTTTTTTTTTCCTTGGAAAACAGAGATGCTCAAATGATGCCTGGTTGTAAAGTTTGTAGAGTAGATCTTGCAGAAATAAACTTCTACCTCCATGATGAGATTTATTTTATTCTTTGCTTTAAAAGAAAACCGTTGTGGCTGAGTGGAATGCACCTCACTCTAAAGAGAGAAGCAGCCCTGTTTTATTGAGCAAAAAGAATTGGCAGAATTCAATACATTTGATGGAATTTAATAAAGTTTTAACAGTGATTGAGCAAGGTTCACTAAGCTTGATGGCCAAGTTCGCCTTATTAATGACTGCATGGAAGAAACATACAAAGGAAAACTGAGTTAAAATCAAGTTAGTGATTCACAAAGGGTAAGAAAAACTCTCCAGTTGTCTCCTGAAGTTCAGGATGGCCCCTCCTTCTTTCTTTTCTTCTTTCTGGAAGTCTGGGTGCAGCTGGATCCAGGCTTAGTGACAGACCTGATGAGTGCTTTATGTATTTGAAATTCATGGTTAATACTGAGTAGCCCCATGAATCAGGTATTTCATTACTAATTCAGCTGCTCAGTCACTTACCAAGGCTCTGGTGTAAGGGATCTCTTGCCCTAGGGCAGGGTGGGGCTCAGGTGTAAGAAGTTTCCCTGCTCCAGGGCATTTCCGTGGCCTGCAATCCAGCTGCAATTCAGAGTCGTTAGGGTGAAATTGGTGCCTGTTAATCAGCAGTACAGACAAGATAGATGCCTTTGTTTTAGCTCTGCTATCTCGTTCTCTGCTGTCATTATCTTGTATGTTTGGGCTTTAAAACCACCTTTCAAAATAATTTTCTAAGGCACTTTCACTCCCTTGTCTGTGAGCCAGGAGCATTCCACTCGAAGGGTCACCTCGGGGCATGAGCTCCTGTTATTGCCTCCCGGAAACTACTCAAGAAAAAATTTCTAATCCTCTTTAAAAGCAGTTTCTCTGCTAAATACGAGCAAGCCAGGGTTGAAATTGTAAACTTGGAGCCATTACTGCACTAGCTGCTCTGGGGAAACACAGACCTGAGGAAAGAGAGGTTTCCATCTCCCCAGCCCTGGGAATGGAGTAAGGAAACCTTTCCCCTCCTCTCCTTTGGTGCGGTGTGTGCAATCTGCTTGCACAGGGGCAAATAATTGCACGTTGATTATTTCCCAGGTGCTGAATAATTGCACAGGGAAGGAGCTTTTCCCTTTACCATCTTCTTCCCTGGGCCCATGGGAGCACAGGCACAGGGAGGCAGTTCTTTCATGTGGATATTTCAGTATTATTGCAAACAGAGCAAATTTAAAAAAAAAACAAACAAAGAGGCTCCATGGAATGATGAAGGAAATAATATTGACAAAGCTTTGTGTATCAGCTTGCATTAAAATTAAGAGCATGACAGATCCTTCCAATGTAGAAGCACCCTAAAAACTTGGGTGTTTCAAGCATTTCCCTGGCATGTTCATGGCCTGAGAGGTGTTACAGCACAAAACTCTTCAGCTGTATGGCATTACCAAAGACAGACAGGTGAGTTCCAAGGGTGTGTTTGCAGTACTTGAAAGCTGAAGAAGCAGCTGAAGATCAAACAGGGACTTGCTTTTTTCACCCCTCTCTCCTGTAAGGTCTAAAACAAGGAGGTGGAGAAAGGTGATGCTGATATAACTTGGGTCAAAGTAAGAAGATGCTCATATAGCTGGAGGTATAAGACACCAATATAACCTCAATCATAACTTTCTATACCATGCAATAGCCAATATAGGGTTAGCTAGTTGCTTAATGCTCAAATAAATGGAAACTCTCCAGGTGAATAATCTCAAAAACAGACAAGTATAGCTATACTGGGAAACAGCGGGATGTACTAATGAGAAATTGGCAAATGTAAAGCAAATTAGCCACAAAACGAAGAATTTAGACAGGTTAGATCCAGAAAGACCAAGGAACACCTTAACTGCTTGTGCTCTGAAGACAAAGTTGGAAAGTTGAGATGCAGGAAGACCTTGAGCCTTCATTGAAGAAGACCCCCAAGACCACCTGCTATGAATGACATTCTATTTGTCCAATTTATCAAACAACAAGATTAAATTTAGCAGGAAATTTTTAATAGCAACAGTTGCATATAAATGAACGCAATCAAAGTATTAGATACATATATTTGAGTATATACAAAATTTGGCAGTGAATAATTTAGTATAATTGAGGCTCATATAAAGCATAAGCAAAACCAGCTGGGGGTACGGGGAGGGGCTCGCCCTTCCTCACGTACCAAAAAATCCCACTTGTACACTATGTGCTAACACAGAATTTTCTGGAAAGCTCCTCCTAGTTTCTCTTCCTAAAATCTACATCACTGTGTTGTGTTGCACGTGCTCTACAGTAGTTAGGGGGTCTCTCATCCTTTTGAGGGTCTCATTTCCCATGAAGGCTCTTGGTCTTCATCGATGACCGAGGTGTGAGCTGCAGGTAGGGCAAGAGCACTGAGCTTGGGGTTATGTGACTGAGCAGATGTTTTCCATAATAAGAGTTTAATGAAGTCCCATGCCTGGAATCATCCCATTTTGGCCCATTCCAAGGTTGAAACTTTTTATTTCTAGATGCTGCTTATCAAACCTACATCCTTCTGCTACTCCCTTCTAACATCTGAGGGATTCCATCTGCTTCCTCTCACTTGTTTCCCTTTTGGCTTCGTAACAATTATTTTTTAATTGATACAAGTACAAGTTTACTCATACAGTTACAATTTAGTTAGTTTCAGAATTTCACTGGTGGTTATTTACAATGACCGGATGGTTATCTGTGAATCTGACTATCGCCAGAGATTTTGTGAATTGGGATAAGGATGTTTATTCGACCACCACTGCTTACCTGGCAAAACTGTGACAACTGAAAAAACAAAAATTATTGATTACGGCGGGAAACCATAGTATAAGAAGAGGCTGCGGGCCGGCGTTCAGTGGAGCGTGGTGTGGGCAGTGACCCCTCACGTTCCCCAGCGCTGCTTGCTCTGTCTATATCAAATAAAGCCATCGAAATTTTGCTGAATATCGAGACTTTTGTCTCTCATTTATAACATGCCCAGCGCTGAAATAAGCATATCCTTTTAACAAAGCTGGCTGGAAGGTATTTTGTCCCTGTCTTTGGTGCATCGACCCTTCGGGCAGTGCCCGGGCTGCAGGCCCGGCCCGGGGCCGTGCTGGCCCTTTAAGGCTCCTCCCGCGGGAGGCGGAGAGCGCCCACTTCCGGCCGCGTCCGGAAGCGCGGGCAGCGCCGCGGCCTCAGGGCGGCAGCGCCGGGAGGGCCGGGCCGGGCGGACCGAGGGACCCGCGGGAGCGGCGTGAGGTGAGCGATGAGCGGAGGGACCGTCCCCTCACCCGGCACCGCGCTGCAGCTTGTGCCGCCGTCGCGGAGCCCGCGCTCCTGCCGCCACTCCCTTTGTGTCCGCCCCTCACGCCGCCTCACGGCAGATGCTGCCCCGCCAGGCCCGGTCCTGCTTGGCGGGAAGGGACGGAGAGCACCGGGCAGGGCGAGGAGGGCGCTCGGGTGGAGCTGCCGGGGCTCTCCAGGGTTTGAGGTTTGTGTTGGGATTGTGGTGGGGCCGGCACCGAGGCGGCTGCAGCGGCTCCAACTGCGAAACCGAAAGAGTTTTGGGTGCCCGGGCGTTCCGTGCGCGGGGCCCGGGGCTCCGCAGCCGGTGCGGGGTGTCGGTAACAGCGTTACAGGGCACGGTGCTGCTCGCTGCTGGGGTTCGTTCGTGTGCCCCCCATGCTCCTTTAAGCGATTTCCTCGCTTAACGGGCATAGGTAAATATTTATGCCTTTTCTGAGTGAAAAGTGAGACAAACGTTGTCTCATCTGCATTTAAATGACAGAAGGGATTCTCTCGCAAATCGTACTTGCCGCTTTATGAAATGCATTAATACAGCTATTAACCTAAACACCAAAACAGTTCTTGAGTGTGAGCTGAACAGATTTCTGCTGATGTACTACCTGGAGAAAGATTATAGTAGGTGAGAATTTTGCCCTTTTCCCAGACAGTGAGTCGCAGCAGAGGACAGAGCCTCAAGCAGTGCTAGGAGAGGTTCAGGCTGGGCACCGGGAGGAATTCCTTCATTGAAGGAGTTGTTGAATATTTCAGTATTGGAATGGGCTGCCCGGGGCGGATGCGTGTCACCATCCCTAGAGGTGTTCAGCTAGATGTGGCACTCAGTGCTCTGACCTGGGTGACAAGGTGGTGTTTGGTCACAGGTTGGATTCGGTGATCTCAAAGGTCTTTTCCAGCCGGAGTGATTCCGTGATTCAGTGGTTTGATTTCTGTTTTGCTCCAGATCTTTGAAACACCACCGAAACTTGGTCACCAGGGGGTGTATTGCTGAGGATACGGCTCTGCCCTCTGCACTCAGGACATGTATGGCTGAAGTGCTCAGCCCCTTCCCTGGCTGCAGGGCAGCGCTGTTCTCCCTCCCACCATGTGACCTGGCACACCTGCACAGCAAATAGCTCCTTTTTTCGAAGGTAAATGCCACAAATGTTGGATTTTCCTAGTTTACGCATATGCATGAGGAACTTAAGGCTTGGCTTTCTCTACTTTTGTTATGCTGAATAAAAGAACTAGTTACCATTTTTCTTTTTGTATAGTTCAAGAGTTCATTCTTTCGAAGCCTTCCATTGTTTTGAAGGGGCCTACAAGGAAGCTGGAGAGGGACACTTCATCAAGAGCTGTAGTGATAGGAGAATGGATTCAAACTGACAGAAGGCAGGGTTAGATTGAGTATTAGGAGAAAGTTCTTCCGTGTGAGGGTGGAGAGGCCCTGGCACAGGGTGCCCAGAGAAGCTGAGGCTGCCCCTGGATCCCTGGAAGTGTCCAAGGCCAGGTTGGACAGGGCTTGGAGCAGCCTGGGATGGTGGAAGGTGTCCCTGCCCATGGCAGGGGGTGGAATGAAATGATGCCTTAAGGACTCTTCCATCCCAAACCGTTCTGTAGAATTTTTCAGGCTAGCAGGATCTGAGATGTCACTATTGCTGCTTAGTGAAGGATGTTTGTTTTTAGAGGAAAGCAATCTGTGGTGAGAATTTTAACACTCTTCCTATAAAAATAACAAAGACAGGAAAGTTCTGCGTAAATAGCTTTTGCTTGTGACGACAGGGATTTGCTGACCTACAAATTTTAGCAAGAGATTAAGGAAAAAAAGCTAATTAAACTTTGTGTCACTAGACCTAAATTCCAGAGACACCAGTAAAATAATATATAGAGCTTTGCATTATAGTTCTGGAAAATCTGCAATGTGTGGGTAAGGAGATTTTTTTTTTTTTTTAATGTAAAATGAATTTTCACCTTTTTTTCCCAAGTTTGCACGTTTGACTACAGTGCTTTTCCTTTTTGCTATTCTGCAGGCATTTTTTTGTGTGATGTCCGTTTAATGCTTTAATCTGTTTAACTGCATGCACCTGGAACTGTAAGAGCACCTGCATTGGGGGCTGCTGATGAGTAACTGAAATCCTGAGCTCACCACCCTTGAAAATTGGGTCCTGTTGTGGCTGAAAGGGAATATTTTGCCACTTGAAGGCTTTGGGCTTTAATTCCTGCTTCTTTACCCCCTCCCCAGAATGAGCACGTGCCGATGGTGCACACAGAGTGGTACTGACACCACCGAGTTCCTGAAGCACTATGCTGCTCAAAGGCTGTCCCAGGAAGATTTTGAAGGATCCAATGATGACCTCTGTTACTGCCTGGAGTGTGTGGTTGAATATCACAAAGCAAGGGAAGAATGTCCAAGATTGCATGAGGTAATTAATGAAGAGATTAATTACGAGGCTTCTCTGGTCCAGCCTCAGTGTAGGGGGAGGGGTTGTGGGTTTTTTTGGGTTTTGGGAATAGATTGTGTTGCTTTTTAACTTTCTGTTTTTTTCATATGGAATTGCAAACTGCTGATTGTAAAACAGACATCCTCTTGTTTTGCCTATATTGAAATCAGTAAGAACTAAACCAGTAGTTGTAAGTTGCTGACCAGATACTACAGCTTCGACTTCTTTCATGCTGTTGATGGTTTGTCATCTGAAACAAGGACCAGCTGCCAGAATAACAGCTCATTTCTTTAATGTGTTTTCTCTTTTCTGCTGCTTTCTCTTCCTGTACTGGCTTGTTCCTGTTTTTGTTTGCTTTCACTTCTCATTTGTACTTTTCTCCTATGTTTGAATTTCAGAGATCAGACCTTGCAAGACTGTGCAATTTAGCATAAAGGTTTAAACCTCTTTTATAATCCTCCCTTACTAGTATACAATTTTATATTTTTTGGAAAGCTTATTTTCCCTTCTGTATGTAAAGTACGTGTTTTTAGCTAATTGATCATAATACAGATGTCTGAAAGTCAACTAGATTGCTCTGGACAGCAATTTTATGTGACTGGAAGTTCTATAGACTGGAAATAAGAGAAGAGTGTCCAGACCTACTGCAAGTTCCTTTTTGTGTCCATTTACTACAGGGAAATAAACTTGGTGTGTAATTGAGGCTTGGAGCAGTTACTTAAGATGAGTAAGTTAAGTGAGTGAATCCCTATAAATATCCAGCAAGTCAGTCAGTCTCTGCATTGTTTATGTTATTTTCCTTCCATTAATTGCAAAATCTGAAAGGAGGCAAGATTTTATAATTGGTTTTCCCATCTTCCTAAATATGCTCTTTTCCTGTATTTTTGTGTATTTGCCAGTGGAACAAAGTTTTATGACTAACCTAAAGTAAGTATTGAAATGAATATTTAACAGAATCATGAAATTACATCTAGTTTGAAGGCTAGTCTTTTAAAAATGACTTTGTAGTCTTAACTTTAAAATGAGAGATTTGTGCTTTGCATAATTTGATTCCTTTTCAAAGCTTTAGTGTTTTGGCGCATGCGTAGAAAGAAACTTTTCAAAATGAGATTTCAACTTTTGACAGCGTAATTAAGATTACTCTATGTGTTTCCCCAAATTAAAACACAAACTAACAGAGTGTCAGTTTATGCGGTGCTTTATTCGGGGGACCTGCGGACTCCACGTCCAAAGTCAGAATCCCACCGGTTCCCTTTTTCAGAGGGTTTTTATACCCTTTTTTACAAATGGTCTACGTGCAGAAGTACACATTCTTCTAAATAATATAGATACATTCATCTTGTAGATAACATTTTACATCATAAATCCTACATAGTTGCTTACCCTAGGACTATAGTGTTCTCCCCCTTAATCTCCCTCTTATGCCACTGCCCACCACCAGTACTTTATTTATGATTATACTTTAACCTTATCACTAATAGTTCTGCATGCTCTGCTAAATCTTTTGAACATTGTTTCCTCAGCACAGCACATTCCTAAGTTAGTTTCCCAGGGCCTACTCTTGGAACTGCAGTCTCCAAGCCTTAGCATTACTACTACTATTATGGTTTATACACTTTATATTCCAATATTCAGGATTTCTAGTCCATACGGTAACATATGTGGTAATAAATGTTCTTAATCACTTTAATCACGAGTCCGCTTTAATTGTTATTTTTCCCCACTAATAGGACCTGTGGCACTTGGAAACCTCCCGCCTCATTGCCCACATGGAGAAATCCATGCACGAAGAAACAGGAGAGGATGAGTTGTTTCTGATCGATGAGCGTGGGGAGACGCCTCTGTCTGGTTTTGTGGGCCCAAATTTTGAGAACAACCTGCGAGTGCCTCTGCTGGAAATACTGAAATACCCATATCTGCTGCTGCATAAGAAAGTCAGTATGTATCTGATCATATCCCTGTGGAAGGGAAAGGTTTTGTTCCACTGCAGGAGGTGAAAATAAACAGTAGTTAAACCAGAGGTTCAATATATATATATTTTTTTTTTTTTGGTACTAAAGACACTTTTTTGTGAGCCTGTAGATTAACTGTGTCTTACCCTTTTAGGTGAGCTGTGTGTAGAAGTGCTCTGTAGAATGGAACTAAGTCACGACTCCTTTCAGGTCTTTGAAAAATACCCGGGAATTTATCTCTTTTTGGTACACCCAAATGAGGTGGTAAGTTCCTTTTTCTGTTCTGCTGAATCCTGCTTTTGTGCACTATGTTAATACTGAAGGGATTGATTGATGTCTTTGCATGATTTTAGAAAATCTGTGTGGTGCATTTATCTGTAAGTAAAACTTGACATCTGTTACAGTATGCAGTTCTCTGATTAAAATATCTTGGTCAGTAACATGTAAATGACATAAAATTAGTACACACCAACTGCTACACTGTTGCACATAAATCCCAAGGAATTTTCCTTGTAGCTATTACCCTGAATTTTAACTTTCTTATCATCAACATCATCTTGTAGGTATAGCAAGGCTGTTTCTAAGATTATTTTGAAGACTTATTTTTAATTATTCTATTAGTAAAAATATGCCTTTGTCCCATTTGTAATGGCAGTGCTTCCTCTTACAGAATTGGGATTTTATTTGTTCTTTTTATCATTATATAACTTTTTTTTTCAATCCATAGATTCGTCGATGGGCCATCCTAACAGCAAGGAATTTAGGAAAGGTTGACAGGGATGATTACTACGACCTAGAGGAAGTGCTGACTTGTTTGTTCAAAGTTATTGAGTTGGGGCTTTTTGAGAATCCAGATATTTACAGCTCTTCAATGGTTGAAAAGGGGAAACTCATCCTTCTGCCAGCTCATTTGTATGACACAGCCAACTACAAGAACTATTGGCTGGGTGAGTATTTATGATCAGAAATGAATTTGTGTAGTCTCCCATTTGTAAGCACTTCTTTTGAGTCAGAGCTCTACAATTTCATAGGTGCTGTGTATTTTTTCAAATATATAGACAGGTTGCCTCTTTTTTTTTTGTTTTCTGTAGGAATTTGCATGTTGCTGTCAGTGCTGGAAGAACAAGCTATGGACTCTTTGTTACTGGGCCCAGACAAACAAAATGATTTCATGCAGTCTATACTTCACACTATGGAGAAAGAAGCAGCTGGTAACTAGTTTTATACTTGGGATTAAGACAGTTTATAGCCCATTTTTCATCTTTATCAAATTCCTTGTTAAGTTCTTAGTATTGTAATGAGAGATAATTTTACCTCAGGCATATTTATCTTCTGAAAGGTAAAATATTTGGGCAATACTGACAAATACTGAAAGATGACATCCAAAGTCTGGAGTGGAGAAGAGATGGCAGAGTTTTTGCGGAATCTGGCATAGAGGTTTTGAGAGGACAAATCTGCAATTTCTGTCACTGTTTTCATTTAATGTGCAGGCTGCATGTGCATACAGAGTGCTGGTTTCATTGTGGCATAAATTTTGAATTTTGAATCCTAAAGTAAAGAAACTCCTGAATTGCTGTATCTTGCCTTAAAATTTGACTCTTCCATCTGTCCATTTGAGGGGACCCCTTTTTGCAGCTGTAAATTTAGGCTGTAGAATTTAGATTTAGAAACCCCATGGGTTACCATGGCATAATCTGGGAATGGCCTGTGAGCTCAAGGTCAGGATTTCCTCTTAAATGAGCAGATCTTTATAAACTTCATGTTTATTGAGGGTATGATATTTTCTTACATGAAGGAGTAAGAACACACTTGAAAGAACCAATTGCTTCTAGTGAAAATGTGAAGTATAAATTAGCTGTGTAAGTAAAAGTGTAAATAACTGAGTTGTGCCCCTCATAGCACACCCCTGCAAAAATCAGTGTGAAAGAATCAGTTTAATTGAGTTGAGAAATACCAGTATTATTTAATACTAATAATGGGCATCCAGGCTCCTGTTGATTTAAGACTGCATAAGGAGCAGTCTCTGTACAAATGAGGGAACATGCCTTTTTTTCCTTCTTTTTCCAGGTTAAAAAGTACAGTTGCAACTTACTAGAATACTTTTCTGTTGATACTTTAGAAAAATCAATGAGAACCAGCTCTTTCAATTTCTGCTTAGCCTAAGAATGTCCAGGACTTGTATTTCAACCCTCTCCACTGTTGCTCTTGTGTTTCAGATGATTCCACTGACCCCTTCTGGCCTGCCCTGCATTGTTTCATGGTTATTTTGGATCAGCTTGGATCTAAAGTTTGGGGTCAGCTGATTGATCCTGTCCAAGCCTTTCAAACCATAATCAACAGTGTGAGCTACAACAACGAAATCAAAAATATTCGCAGTAGCTTCAGGAGGTCAGTTCTTGTCAGTGCTGCTGTAATTTGTGTTGGGGCAGGGAGATAAATTAGAAAAAATATGATGTTTCCAACTTCAAACAAAGAAAGTTGAAGTAGGTCTCCTAAAATTGTGAGGTTCCTTCAAAAAAATATATTTTTTTTGGTCACTCTAATGTCTGTGTTAAACTTGTTAGGATTTTCTTTCCCTGAATTGGGAAGACTGTTAAGTGTTCTGTGCTTATTTAGTGCTACAACCAACTTGTACTGAAGGTTAATAAAAATGGCCATGTCCAAGGTTTGGTAAATTTATGGGAATTCCTGAATTTTCAGTAGATGGCATTCTGGACAGTTGTTCTATGTAGGCAAATCCATGACTTAATTGAGACAGTCACTTCCTCCACCTCTTAGAAGCTGGATAAACAAAGTTTGACACTTTAAAATATGGTACCTTTTAATTGGTGTGCTTTATCTCTGACAAGTTCTAATGGTCCCTTGGTATCTGAAAAGCAAGGTCTGTCCTGGCTTTCTTAGAGTTTTATTTGGGTGAGTCTGTAGTGATTTATGCTTTTTTTTCAGGACAAAATCTGAACCAGAGTCAGACTACGGTGATGACATGATTTCTTGCAGTCAGATTGTGTATAATTATAACACAGAAAAGCCTCAAAAGGTATTAAACCAGTATTTTATATTCCTTTTCTTTGACCTGGAGTCACTGAATGACATTGTCAAGAATAAACATTTCCAAGTGTAGTCATCTCTTGGTGTCAATGTGTTACATTTATGAGCCTCTTTTAAAGGCTTTCCATGTGTTTTTAGTTATGTCAGCATGACAGTGTCTTTTAATAGTTCACAATGATTTTTGAAGGAACTACTACTTCACACCAATTTCGTAGGTAATGTTTTAGGAAATTAGTTCCTTATATATCTGCATGCTCTTTATTTTTGTGGTTTTTCGTGACTTACATTGGGATATAAGAGATGTTACTGTTTAATGAAGAAATATATGAAAGAAAGTAACAAAAAAGCTTGGCTATGAAAAAGCTGAACTGTGCATATCACTGAGGCTGTTGTGTGGTGAATGTGTTTTTCAGGACACTGGCTGGAAGGCTGCCATTTGCCCAGAGTACTGCCCCAACATGTACGAAGATATGCAGACCCTGGCTAACATGCTTCAGTCTGACATTGGCAGAGACCTGCGTGTCCATCACAGCACATTCCTCTGGTTCATCCCTTTTGTTCAGTCCCTTATGGACCTCAAGGACTTGGGTGTAGCCTATATAGTGGAGGTCATCCACTACCTCTGCTCAGAAATCAAAGACATCCTCATCGAAAGATTTCAGCAGTGCGACAAAATCTCCGAGTTCTTCCTCCTCATCTTGGTGTCCATTGTTGAGCTACACAGAAGTAAGAAGTGCCTCCATTTGCTGTGGATCAGCTCCCAGGAGTGGGTGGAGGCAGTGGTGAGGTGTGCCACGCTCCCAAGCAGAGCCTTCACTCGGTGCAGTGAGAAGGCACCGGGGCTGTGTGCCAAGGGCTCGGCTGTGGGCTCCTTGCAGGCGCCCAGCTCGGTGCAGCACGCCTGCGTGCAGCTCATCCGCAGCCTGCTCAAGGAGGGCTACCAGATCGGCCAGCACGCCCTGTGCAAGCAGTACCTGGACAAACTCAACCTCCTCCTGCGGGGAAATCGAGCTGTGGGGTGGCAGCTGAGCAGCCAGGAAACCCAGGAGCTGCAAACGTGTTTAAAGCAAGTTATAAGAAGTATAAAGGGCAAAGCACTGAGCACCTCTTTGGCTGGAGGAAGCAGTTCAAACTCAGCAGCTTTGCCAGCTATCTCTCTAAAGCAGGACAAGAACGCATGTGATGGTGGATACAAGATGAGTGGACATGAGAGGAGGGACCTTTATTCACCCTTTGTCACGTCAAAGGAAGACAGAGATTGTCAAGAGAACCCTTTCCATAAGAGAAAGAATGCCTGGGAAGAGGAATGTAGAGATGCATGTAGGAGTTCAACATCTTGCACATCCACAGAAAGCCTCTTGATGAATATTAAAAAGGAACCTGATGACTTGGCAGCTCAGGAGTTTACATTCCCACAGAACTCTTTGGCAGCAAAAGTATGTGGGAAAGTTCAGGAAAATAGGAACTCTGATCTTGTGGCAGGAAAATGCAATACGGACGATGAGTGCTTCAATTCAAACACCCAGCATTCAGATTTCAGGAGAGGCAGAGAGTTAGAAATGAAACACAGAGCAGAACCCAAAACGCAACCATATCTGTCTGCTCAAACTCATGTTGATTCTCCATCTTCAAGGAATTGCCAAAGTATGCAAGAGACAAGTGGAAACGGTGTATTCCAGTCCAGACTGATCCCCACTAAACAAGTCTCCAAGGAAGATTCCTCTAACTCTTCTAGAAATGAACCTGGTGTGCAGGGGAAGGAAGATGACAGTACTTTACTTTTAGGGCGTAATGACACCTCACTGAAAAAAGTATCAACAGAAGAAAAATCAGGTTCATCGTTGATGTCTTTCTTTAAGAGAAACACCACTATGCAAACTTCAAACCAGGAGCAGCCTAATTTAAATGATCTGAATAAATATGACTGCAAAAATCAAGTTTCAGAGACATTTTGTAGGGATAACACTTCAGCGTGTGGTTATTTTCCATTTAGCTCAGAAAACAAGAGGGATATGATGAGGCCACTGTCAGTGAAGCGTGAGTCAAGTGACAGATTGTTTGAGTTTTCTGAATATTTCAGGAGGGAAAACAGTTCAGTGGGGAAGAAAGAGGAGGATTTTGTGAAGACGGTTTCCAATGATAATGCTTTGTCGGACTCCCAGATTGATGGAGAGCTCAGTAAATTATCTTTAGCTGCTTATGCCAAAAGTGTCAATTTTCCTGTTGAATCCATCCAGGAAAGCTCAGTTTGCCACAATGTGTCTGATATTAAAAGGAAAGTGAAAGGTTCTGTAAGATCTTCCAACGAGGGCCAAAGTACCAAGTGTCCCAGTGGAGCAGATGGCCCTAGCAATCAAGTCATTGTAATTTCAGACTCTTCTGATGAAGAAAAAGGCGTGGCTGACAAGGAGGAAACAAAAACCAAGAATGAAAATGTGTGTGCAGAGGAATCTTCAACTTCCAGCAGCATTTCTGATAGTGACACTAAAAGAGAATCAAGGCCTCCAGGCTCTCCCCTGTTACTGGATGACTGTGATTCTCAGTACTTTGAGTTTGAAACAGAAGCTGATGTTTTTTCAGCTTGGCAAGATACTCAAGCGTATGCTGTGGAAACAACTGAGGAGTGTAAACAAGATGACGTTTCAGCAGCAGCTGAGACGAGTAATTCAGATGACTGCCTGAATGATAACTTAAATGACTGGGGCTATGACCTGCATTACTTTAGTGATGACTCCATGGAAGAAGCAGCAAGCCCAGTAGAAAAGCAGACAGAAGATACTTCTCATCAGAAAGAAGCTGATGATACAAAAGAAGCAACTAATTCAACCTCAGAAGAATCAGTTGGCAAGGAAGATGCAAAAGGTCAGCTGGAGAAATGTGCAGACAAAGGTACTGCTAAAAGCTTCACCCTGGATTCAAAATTGCCTGAACCCAAAGCATCTACATCTCCCATCTCATTAGCTTCAAAGTTGGCCCTTAAGAAAAATAGCACAAGCCTACAGAAGACCACAGCAAAATGTAAATCAGCAACGGCTGTTCAGAGAAGTCCTAAAAAACCTCCCCTTCTTAAAACAGCCAAAAATAAAACACCATTCCAAAGCACAGCAGAACGTTCTCAGCCTGGCAGGTCGATGCCTGCCGTGGTTCCTCCAAGGAAGGTTCGGCAGAGTCCTGCTCCAGCATCAACTGTGGAAAAGCTTGGCCTGAAGAAGGGTCCCCGCAAGGCGTTCGATTTGTCCCAGCCCTCCCTGGAGAGCCTGGCTCAGCTGCGCAGCCACGGCAAAGCCGCAGGCAGAATTCCAGTTGGGCAGAAAAGGAGAACCAAACAGATCGAGGCTCAGTGCTTGTCTGTAAAACGTAATAAAAAACTGCTCGCCTGCCAAGACCGGCAGTATCTACGGCAGACAAGGCCCAAAAGAAGTGTGAAAAATTCTGCAGGAAGTTCAGAGAGCAGAAACAAAGTTAACAAAGTGTCTGCAAAGCCTGTGGAACAAAAGCCTCAAAGTTTTGAACTGGCAGCTATTAAAGAATCTGTTGAAAACCAGAGGGAGAAAAAAAGAGAAGAGACTGATTGTCCTTCTGCCAGTGAGAGAAAATTTGAGAGCTTCTCTGTGGAGGGGGTGGCAAGTGCCTCTAAAATGCCTCATTCTTCAGACTGGAACAGAAAATGGGAGGGTAACAGTGTGGTGGTTCCTCCTGTCCCTATGGATTCGAGTCTCTCTTCCACTGCACTTGGAGATGATAAAGATGAGTCTTCAGGAAAAGGTTGCACTGTCCTGCCTGAGTGTGAGATGAAAACCTCAGAGCAAAATGGGTGTAAATCAGATGAAAGCAGTGACGAAGGTGATGATAATTTGTTTTTAACCCAATTAGATCCTGTGGATATGGAGTTATGTTCTCAGGAGGAAAGTGTTCAAGATTCTGCTATAGTTAGTAAGACCCCAGAGGAAATGGATGTTGATGAAAGCCTTCAGCAGAATGAACCCTCAGCTGTTGTGAAATGTAAGGACAAAGACTGTATGGAACAGGTGGAAAAACCTGGAGAATACTGCAGTAAACACCCAGCCACCAGCCCAGGGCCAGATCATGTGTTTGCCAAGCCTTCTCTACCACCACCTAAAATACCAAAGCCTTCCACTACCAAAATTTTCAGCTCAACGAGTTCCTCACGGAACGCAGCCTTCAGCAAAGATCTCGAAGACTGCAGAAAGTTGCCCCCACCTTCAAAAAGCAAAGTGAACGCGGCCAAAGCAGTGGCAGCCAGGCCACCACCGCTTTCAAAACCTGCACCAGCAGGAAATCCAGTGTGCAGATCTCCAAGTTTCAGTAATTTACCTCAACCCCTTAGTACCAATAACGTTCTCCAGTTACAAAATAGACGCTATGAGAATGCTTCAAATATTTCCAGAGGGTCTGGCCGAGACACCTACTCCTCTTTTCTTGGCGCTCAGCAGCGCAATTACAGCATTTTTGTTAACCATGTCCTGGAGTGGACTTACGACATGTTTGCAAACTTCAACTTCTTTGGAACTCCAGATAATCTTCTGCAGTCCATAGTAGCCTCTGTTCCTGTCCATTTTGAGGGCTACAACGAATATTTTAATACATTTTTTCCCTTGATGATGCTCAACGCCTTTGAAACAGTAAGTAGCTTTCTGCTTTTTGGTTTGGTTTTGTCAACACTGATAAATTTTACCAAGATATTAAAACCTGGTCCTCTGTTTACCTTTGAAAACATTCAGATATGGCTCAGAATAGAAGGATGATTTGGGGTAAATAATCCAAACAGCTGTGTTTAAGTTTGGGGACTACCAGAGTTACTCATTAAAGTGAAGTGTTTCTTTTTTCCTGGGTGCACATCCACAATAAAAGGAGTGGCCAAGGATGTGGTTCCTCTCTATGCTGTATAAAGTTCAAAACAGAAATCTTTAAGTAACTAAGGCCTTTCAATGACAGAGGATAAAAATCTAGTGTTTTGGTTTCTGTTGAGAACTTACATGAGAGAGTGGGTTAATCCAGGGAGTGTTTTCTCCCAGTCTTTATTGGTTTATAGTTTAATAGTGACAAAACACAATGTTCCTTCAGTTAATGTTGGAATGCTTTGAAGTTCAGTCATTGCATCACTTCTATAGAAATAAGGTAGAAAATAAAGCCAATGCCAGGTTAATACTGATATTTTAGGGTGAAAATGCAGTCAGGGAAATCTCAGAGTAGTTGTGAAGAGCTTTAAGAAAATACATGAAATGGGTGAGTGGCAAGGAAGAACTTTTATTTGCCCTGTGTGTTTATATGTAATGGGTATGCTTATGTGAAAGAAAAGAAATGGGTAAGGTTCTTGATATATTTACTTGACAGTCTGGTAGTTTTATTTCATTTCTTTTATTTACCCTTTGAGTCATGATAAGCTTTTCTTCTGATACACTAAACCCTTCAAAGTATTATTGTTTCCTTTTCAACATGTAGCTGGCACAAGAATGGGTAGAAAACCAGAAAGTAAGAGAGAAAAGTTATTGCTTCTACTTAGAGAACTTTTCTGCTGACATGAATACAGCACATTTTACAGGTGAGGGTTTTTTTTAAAATAAAATCTGATTTTGAAGTAGATGATGCATTATACTGAGCTGGCACTTAGAGGTAGAGTTTCTTGTGATTGCTGTAAATATAGAAAGGATTTTGACTTTGCTATTCTACAGAATGCATGTAAGAGAAATACATATTTTGCAGGGAATTTGTGCCTTCCATGTCTCTCATCTGGATTTTTTTTTTCAGCTGGTTTTGATAAAGTTGTTCTTGACTTGCTCTCTTTTTATACAGTGCTGTGCTCAGGCTTTTCACAATAATCTTTTGCTATAGCCTTTAACAGCTTTAAAAGTTACCAGTACCTCTACAGGTCAGAAGATAATTGTAACCACTTTCATTTCAATGTTGTGATTTTTGTCTTTTGGGTAGCTCATCTACGAGAGAGTGATTTGGCGAGGCAGCTTCATCCGAAGGAGGATGACTTAATCCTTTTGGTGGTCCACAAGGAGAAGGACACTTTTGGGGGAGAAAGTGGGATGGAGAGCCACATAGTGAATCATGTTGGCCTCGTGACACGATTTTCTCGTGCATCTGGCTATGCAAACAGTGAGTAACAAGGCTGGAAATAAAAATGGGAGCCTTCTTGGTGCCATAAAATGCTTCTTCGTAGCTGGCTGTTGGTAGTTGTAATGTACCACTGGAAGAATGGAAGAGGGAATGGAATTGTTTATCCTCTGTAGCAGATCTGTTCCATGCTAGAAGCTTTGTAGCCCTGCTGTCCATCCTTTTTCTAAGACTTCATGGAAAAACAGAAACTAGTGATGAGTAAATGCCCTGCACGCATCTTTAGGATGGTACTGCCAGGAGAATAGGAAGTGCCATGAACTTCTGTCATGTCACTGTCTTTGGGAATTGAAACTCTGAATTACCAGGATTACCACCTCTACCCAGAACATGCCTTATTAAAGCAGTGATCTGAGTAGTTGTACTCACAGTACTGGGTTTTTGTCTGGTCTTTGTTTTTCGGTGGGGGTGGCGAAGTGTTGGGATTCTGCAAGAACTCATTGTTGATTCCCTAGTAGAGGACAGTACCTTGTTCTGGTGAATTCATTGAGTGACTTACTGGAGTATACTTCAGTTAATGAAGTATAATTTGGATCGTTTTTGAATTAACAGCTTGGGTTTTTATTATTTTCTTTAACAGGACAAAAAGAGCAGCAAACTGCCTGTCATCTTACTGTGCAGACCCGAGGCAATTTGTCATTCTTTGTCCGTAAGCAAGTGAAGTGTGTGGTGGTTGGCTCCCTGGTGACCACACACAGAACGTTCAAAGGTCTGCTGCTGCTGAACAGGAGCCCCCTGGCTAGACCCATCATTAATCCAAGTTACAATGACTTCTGTCCCAGAGATCTGCCTGTTGCCTCAGGAAGTGCTGTAAGTCCTGCAGCTGGGAGTGCCAGGGTTAAGAGAAAAAACATTTGGGCCTCGTGAGTTCTGCAGGTTTGGTTTTTCATGCTGGCCTTTGAGATGACCAAGAGAAAATAGCCAAGTTTGAAAAGCACTGAGACACTGCCCACTTCAGGGTTGGCTGCTGGGTGGGGAAAGGAGTCTGAACTTGCTCAAGTGTTTGTGCTCTATTGTTATAGTGAACTTCAAACTGCTTTCAATTTTCTTTCTCCTTACTGGGGAAGTGTTCAGGAAATAAAACATAGCATGGAAAAGGTATTGTAAAATAAAGGTAGGTGTGGGGAGTGAACAAAACTTTTGTTACAACTTCAAGTGAGTATTGGGTGTGCATCTACAGCAAACCTAGAATCAAAAGCTTCCCTGCCCTTCCAGCTTTTGAGTTCTAGCTAAAGAGGTGAGAACATTCTGAAAGTGTAGAAAATTAATGTGGAAGGTGTGATCAACATTAGTTCACTATTTTTTGCCCTGTCTGTTCCCTCAGGCTTCATATATGAATGAATACAATGAGGATCAAAAGAGAGCCATTGAGACAGCTTATGCCATGGTAAAGCAGCACCCAGGACTTCCCAAGATCTGCCTTATCCATGGACCACCTGGGACAGGCAAATCAAAAACTATTGTAGGACTCCTGTCCCGTGTTTTGAGAGAAGTAAGTGAACATGGTTGTGTGCTGGGGTTTGGTTTAGATGAATGTACAGGCTTCTCAATCTCAAGTGAAAACAGTCTAAAGAGCTTGTTTTGTTTTGTTGTTAATTAATCTACAGAACACTAGGAATGACAAAACAGCTCGGAAAAAAAATTCCAAGATTAAGCCAAACCGTTTTCTAGTTTGTGCACCATCAAATGCTGCTGTTGATGAACTCATGAAAAAGATCATCGTTGCTTTTAAGGAAAAATGCCAAAACAAACAGGAGCCTTTGGGTATGGTTTGTTTTTAAATTCTGTTTTAAGGTTAAATGGGCAGAACCTGGAGGAGGAACTGAAGCAGTTGATCATGTACTGTGCTTGCACACTCCTCTGAGCAGCTTCCTGTTGCAGAGCAGGACTGGTACATCCTCCTATTGTTGTTATCTTTAATGTGCTTTTGTGAAAGGTGTCTTGTGTTTTTTTTTAATAAATGACACTTTTTAAAATACAGACGTTGAACTTTTCCTCATGCTGTTAGTTTAAGTTCATCAGTTTTTTAGTACTCCTTGGGGATTTGAACACTAGTCCCTTTTATTTTGAATAAAATTGGACTTTGTGGGTTATGGGAAACATTGGTGAAAATTTTGATATGTCAAAGCCTCTTGTTTTTCCTTCTTCCAGTTTGTGGCTAATACAAAGTAGATGAACTCTGTATAAGATACCAAGTTTGTGGAAGGGGGAAAATATCTACATTGTAACCAAATGTTATTTTGGTATTGACTTACCAATTGCATTACTTGATGGGACTCAGCATTGTCCAAGTTAGGAATTCTGGAAGTTTTAGATAAACCTGAGAATAAGAGGTAGTTTCATTAGTTCAAAATAACATTCTTAATGTTAGCCCCCACTAAAACATGGGCAGCATCTTTATTTTTTAGAGTTTGGAATTCCTGAATTTTTTGTAGCTGCATTTAAGTACAAGTCAAGTGTTGAATACTCCAGATAAGTAGAAAATCCTTGTTTGATATCCATGATGTTTACATTTTTTAAACATCATAGCAAAGCATAGAGACAGGTGGAGTAATTTAAGATAATTTTAACTCTGGTTTTGTAAACAGGAAATTGTGGTGATATCAAATTAGTGCGACTTGGTGCTGAAAAGTCAATCAACAGTGAAGTCCGAGGATTCAGCCTGGATAAGCAAGTTGAACACAGAATGAGTGAGTAACATGGAAATCAGACTTTTCTTCAGTCTGCTCTAAGAGCTTGTGATGTTTTTCACTTGGGATTATGTATCCTGTAAGAAGGAAGATTTTTCTACAATTGTATTTCATAAAACATTGTTTTTATCAGTCCTAGTGGGGAAGTGGCAGTTTATATATGAGCCAGAATCTAAAGAAAATAAGGAAGGTGACTTTTTTCTTTAAGAAATCACATTGCATACATGTTAAAGCCATCATTATTTAAGCAGTGCAGCGTTTGAGAGCTACAGTTGGAAGCAATTCTCATTATCTTCGTTGTACGAGATAAAAGTTCAGTAGAAAATAGGAAAATGCAGCAAAAATGCACTTGTCCAATTTGGAGTTAGTGTAAGAGTTTTTCTCTTCCTCCTTGGGTTTCTGACAGAACGGAAGCCAGGTGACTGTGACCAGGACATTCAGAAGAAGAAAGAGGCTCTGGATCAGAAGCTGGACATGCTCTCTCGAGAGCGTGCCATGCACAGATGTGAGAAGAGAGAGGTAATTTTTAATCCTCTTTGTGTTTTTGTGTTCATAACACTAAAAGAACTCTGTTTTTTTATGTCAGTGTCTCTTCACTTACTTTTTCGACTATTGGAAAAGTTGGTAGCACCATGAAAGGGAATGGAGAATTTTACATCAAGATTTTTTTTGTTTATTTATGCCAGTATTTATCACTGGTTGATGATGCCACTTGTTGCTCTGTCATTCAGTAGTCTTCATGTGATTCTGTCACTAGTTAGATTTTAATGTAACCATATTTATAAATCTTAATGGTTTAAATCAATTCTATTTTTCAAAGCTGTGTTTTTGCTTCACTGAAAATACAGGAAGATACCTTATGATCTGAGATTTTGGAATACGTATTGCACTTGAAATTTTCCATTTTTTTGTCTAAGAATTTGGCATTTATGCCAAATGAGAAATTTCTGGTGGTAAACAGTTTGTCAGTTGCACAAATATGTAAGATCTGGTATCGTGTGTTGCAGCACCTAAATATGGTAACAGCTTTCTAAGAAACTTGATTGGCTTCTTCAGACATATTTGATACTAAAAGACAGTCTGAGCAAGTCTACATGTTTAGGAAATTAATTAGGGCATGAGAGGAAAAAAAGTGCATGGGAAATGGGTGATGCTAAAGGTGGTTCCTCTTTAACTTTTCCCCCATCTAGAGTCAAATGTTAAATGATGAAATTGGCAGACTTGCAAAGGAGAGACAACAGCTCGCTTCTCAGCTGAAGGAGGTAGGAGAATTTGTCCCTAATAAACTTCAGCTGATGTATTTTTATACCTGGTGTCCTTTAATTGTGGTGAAATTTGTTTTTGATGTAGCTGGGAGCATTTATAAAGTAGTGGGTAAATGGATCAAGGCCATAAGCTAAGTTATGGACAGGCAGCTGTGAAATCTGGCTGTGCATATTAGGAAAAAGCCCAAACCAGCAGCATTCACTGTAGCAGTTAAGGCTGAATTTTAACCAGGGTGTCCTGTTGTGCTTGAAGGTTCGGGGGCACTCCCAGAAAGTGCAGGCAGACATCATCCTGGAGTCTGACATCATCTGCTGCACGCTGAGCACCAGCGGGGGGAGCCTGCTGGAGTCGGCCTTCTCCCGGCAGGGGCTCGATCCCTTCAGCTGTGTCATCGTGGACGAGGTCAGTGCAGCCTCTGCCGCCTCCACACCTGCCCTGTGCTCTGCCTGGGCAGCCTGGGGCTCTCTGGCTGCTGCTGCAGTGTTTGTGGGTTGCCTGCCCTGTCCCCAGCAGGACCACGAGGAGAAGGAATAAGTTTTAATTGATTCTTTTCCTGATTTGTTTGGTGCTGTAATGGCAGACAGCTTTTATTTAGAGCCACGCTTCAGCCATGGTTTTTCGCTTTAGAGATTTCCAGATGGTTTGGTTATATCTGTTTGGAGAGCTTTGCATATATATTAATAAAATAAATCTGTTTGTAGTTTTTTACTACAGAAAAATCCTTCTTTTTCCTCTTTTTATTTTTTTTTTTTTTGTAAGACTTAAAGCATTTGAGTTATTCTGGCTGTGTTACAAGAAATTTAATGTACTTCTCTGCTTTGCTTACAACTTCTACTTTTATCCTGTTTGCATATCCAAAAGGCAGGGCAGTCGTGTGAGGTGGAAACATTGATTCCACTCATCCATCGCTGTAATAAACTCGTCCTCGTTGGAGATCCCAAACAGCTCCCTCCTACTGTCAAATCAATAGTAAGTGTTCAAGCTCTTTGCTTTTTTCTTGCCATAGAATGGATATGGTTAAATAACAGTATCTATAGAAAATATTTAAAGAGGGAGAAAAAGATATGTTTCAATGGGGCAATACAAACTTAGAGCTGGGCACTTGATTTGTGAGAGATGTTGTGTTGTGGCAGGGGAGCTTCAGTCACTGCCCCATTCCTTGAGGAGGATGAAGAGTTCCTGTTTGTATGGGGGCTTCCTGACCCTACAGGTGTTTAAGGATAAATAGATAGGAGCACATCCTTGTCTCCAACAGTAAGGATTGTTTTAAACACTTGGTAAATAAAGGAGGAAAACCAAGCTGGCTTCTTTAGAAGGGTAAATTGTCTAGACGTTGTGTGTTTATTTAACAAGATCCCACCTGGAAAGTCATGCTTTTCATTATGGTTGATGTTCTTTAAAATTTTACTGTGTTGTGAGTCACAAAGAGAAGATGTCTTGCTAGAGACTACGTACAAAAATTCAGATTTGTGCAGGTGGCCTTTACTGAAACGAGACCAACACACATAGAAAACTGAATTGTGAGTAGTTGTCATTTTGTCAGCGATTTAGAAGTTTAAAACACCAAATACTTGGACTGGTGGGGAATGAGATCCCAAATGAAATGTCCTGTTCTCCCTGTGGCAGAAAGCTCAGCAGTATGGCTATGACCAGTCTTTGATGGCCCGTCTGCAGAGGCACCTGGAGGAGCAAGTGCAGAGGAACATGCTGCACAGCCTGCCTGTGGTGCAGCTGACTGTGCAGTACAGGATGCACCCAGACATCTGCCTCTTCCCATCCAACTATGTTTATGGCAGGACTCTAAAAACTGCCAAGTGAGTAGCTCTCCTATTCTCCTTTCCTGAGCAGAGATTATTTCAAAGCAGTTTTTTCATCTCGGGGTATTCTTGTGAGTCTAAAAACGCTTGAGGCTGTGGGAGGGGGAGAGATGGTTAATGGGAGATGGATTCCATCTCTGTTAGTGCTGGGTGTGATAGGTGAGGTAAGATCCCTTAAAATTATGCATAGAGTGCTGAGAGTTCATTTTCAGGATTACTTCAGTCTATTTGCTTAGCAGGGAAAATTAAGGATTCTGGGGAGGAAAAAAGCTGAAAGTTACAATCCTAAAGTGGTTTAGGTTGGAAAAGACCTTTAGTGCCATCAAGCTCAAGTGTCAGCCGTTTTCTCTATTAAATCTTATCCTCACATGCCATATCCACAGGATTTTTGAACACTTCCAGGAATGGTGATTCTCACTTCCCTGGGCAGTCTGTTGCAATGCTTTACAACCCTTTCTCTGAAAAAAATTTCCTTATTTTCTAATCCAAACCTCCTTTGGTGAAACTTGAGGCCAGTTCCTCTCTTCCTGGAGAACTCCTTGTGTTTTCTAACACTATGTAAATCAGTGAAGTAAAAGTTCTTAGAACTTCTTTGTTACATGGTTGCCTAGTGATAAAAATATTGTTTCCAGGTCAATAGAGGAGAACAGATGTTCTTCAGAGTGGCCATTCCAGCCCTACCTGATTTTTGATGTTGCCGATGGTCGTGAGGAGCGAGACAATGAGTAAGTCCTGCATTCTAATTCAGCCAAAGTCTAGATTTGCTGAGAATTAATTGCCCACAGAAGAGTTGTGTTCTCTCCTTTGTTGTTCCAATATGCATCAAGTAGCTAGAACTGCATTTTCCAGCTGATAAGATTTAATTTCACAAAAAACAGAGGCTTTCTTAAATCTGAAACTGGTTTTAATCCTGATTTTGACTCACTGTTAGATGCCAGTAGATGTCTGAAGTCTCTGTTAACTTCAGTAAGAGTTGGAATTCCTGATTTTATCAGTGACTTCCCTTTCCCAGGTGCATACTGAGGAGATGCCAGGAGGTGGCGGGCTCAGTCCTTCCTTTGTGTTCTGTAAGGAGAGCACAGCCGGGAGGTGCTGAGGGAATGTGGAAGTGCAGCCTTTCCCTGCCTGCTCTTCCCAGGCTTGGTAGCCCCTCCTCAGGGTCTGCTTGCCGAGTTCTTTGAGCCTCTGTGTGAAAAAAGCTGCAAAAATTCAAAACAGGGGCTGTGACCCAAAATTCCCCAACAAGCTGGGCCAAAGCCTTGAATTGGAAAGATCTTTCAAAGGTGTTCCTGTAATGTTTGCAATTTGTCTTGTGCAGCTCTTACAGCAATCCTCGGGAAGTGAAGCTGGTGATGGAGTTAATTAGAACAATTAAAGAAAAGAGGAAGGATCTGGGCCTTCGTCGCATTGGAATAATTACCCCTTACAGTGCACAGAAAAAGAAAATTCAGGAACAGCTGGACAGTGTGTTTAAAAATAACAGGTAAAGAAACCATGAGCTTTCAAATGGGCCTTGGCTCTTGCATATTAATCCTTTGTTTACTCTCTTAAATAATGGCAAAAAATCTCCAACTTTTTCCTGTACTGCTAGAATTTCTACTAGGTTGTGCCTTTAAAGGGGTCATGTAACCCTTTTGCTTAAAACAGGCATGGTCTCCTTGTGCCATTCTTAGTTAATACCCACATGCTTTGATTATAGTGCTGTTCTGAATAAAGCTGATTTCAAAGCACCTAAAAATTCCATGCTGTATGGACCCAAACAGATTTTCAGTAACGATGCTGATCTCAGAAAAGTAAATTCAGCTTTAGACTCATGTACTGAAGGAGCAACTTCTCTGGGGTGGCTTGACACATGAGCATTAAGGATAATGTTTGCAGCAGTGTTTTGCTTAAAAACCCAACTGAGAATCAGCAAAAAACCCAACTGAGAATCAGCAAGCTGCTCAGTTCTCTTTCTTCAGCAGCCCAGGAGAGGTGGACACGGTGGATGCGTTCCAGGGCCGGGAGAAGGATTGCATCATCGTATCCTGTGTGCGGGCAAACAGCTCCGAGGGCTCCACTCTGGCATATGTGCAGGCAAGCAGCACCAAAGGATCCATTGGGTATGTGTCCTGCAGGGATTTGCTGTCCCATTTCCAGGGACACTCTAGAGAAGGTCATATTTTTAATAGGACTGGTTAGAAAGTTACAGAGAACTAGTAAATTCTACCAGTCAGTGAATTAAAGGGTGTCTTAGTGCAGGAATTGGTGCTCCTGGTCTGAGATGTCTGAGCAAGAGGGACAGGGAAATGCTGGTGGTGTGCTCTGTATTATGTGCTGATCCCTTTGCTCAGCTCCCTTATCCTGCCACTGCCTGGATTTGGCAGGATTGGCCTTGGGATCTTGGCTCTTTGCATTATTACTGCAGCAGTTATTGTTCTTGTGGCTTTTGGTACACCTTGTAACTTTCTGCATGCTGTTCTCAAAATGAAACCAATTTTCTGTGGCTGTTGCTGTCCTGTTAATGCCTGCAAAAGTCTTATTAATGAGTTGTGTATGTCACTTGGAATATGATGGAGCAGATTTGGATCTGGGATTTGTAGATGAATGTGCTTGTCTTCTAAGCTTGAGGCAGATTAGCAGGAAGTCTTAACTCAGGATTGCAGATTTCTTAATTTTATAGGTTTTATATATAAACCTCTCTATCTTTTTTTCTGTCTGAAACAGAAGGAACTAAACTGAGTGTGCTGTTTATCCCCAGAGCACTTGGAGCAGTTGGGGATCATTTTAGTTAAAAAATGGTAGTGAAAATATTAAATATGCCTTCTTAGAGTTCACTGCCTTCTAAGTTAAACTAGGAAAAGTCTGGTCACATAAACAAAAATCTTTCTTTCTACACACAAGTTTCCCTAATCTGCTTATGTTTCTCTGATACTCATTCTCTGCAAGAAAAATGGCTTTTAATTGTGCTGATCCACTTTGGGAAGAGAAGGAATCCAAATCTTATGGTAAACAGCAATAATGCCTTTTGAAGATTTCTTAATCTGATTGATTGAGTTTGGGAATGGAAGGCAGCTGGAACCTGCCAGTTCTTTTGACTGACACGAGACAACCTCTGTCTCCTCCTTCAGCAGGAACTTTCCAGTTTACTGTGTTCCTACATTAATATATAAATTTATATATTTATATATTCAAGCTGTGCCAGTGCAATGCCTTAGCAAGTGTTCGTGCTGATGGCTTGGACATCTCTGTTTCAGGGTCAGGTGTCCTTGGCAAGGTGTGATGGGATATTTGCCACACCCTTACCTATGATCTTGTAGCCTGAGTAAAATATTTTGTCCTCCAGGGCTGCTAGTCCAGCATTAAATGTACTCTGAAAGTAACTGGGAGAAGAAAACTCCAAGGGATGACAATGGATTTTTTTCCCCTCCTTCCTGAGAAAATAATCTTCTTGTCTTTCAGTTGTTTAAGCTGTCAGGAATATTGAGTAGTCTTTCAAGGTCCCCCCGTGTTCATTTTTCAAGACCTAGAGAACTCTATCTGTGCTGCTGGATCCACTCCCCTGTCTGCTTCCTGCTTCTCTTATTTCCTGCATTGTCCAAATCTTTTGAGGTGACTCTGGTTTTTGCAGTCTTCACTGCAGGGTTGTGAATTTGCTGCAGATGAGGTTTCAGTGCAGTGGCCACAGAGTCAGGCATTGATAGTGAACCTGCTCAAATTAGGTTGGACTTTTGAATTTTGTTAGTAAAGAATAAGCTGTGTATTTGGAAGCTTTTTCTTTAGAGTAGAAATAGTTGATATTAGTCTCACAAGCCTTTTTTTGAGCTCTGGTAGATGAGTGCTAACAGAAATCAACCTTTAAGAATACACTAAGCATTTGTTTAGGTTTCAGTACTGTGATTTGTGATCCCTGAAAACAAAACTAGGCAATTTTCCTAGTGCAAAAAATCGCACTGGGAAACCAGACTTCTGCAAGGATATACTTTCCCCTCTTGAAGCATGACAAAGCAGAAGTGCTTCTAGTGCAGGTCACCTTTAAAATAAAATATTCATGTGCAATGTTCAGTATTTCAGTAGGGTGTTTTCCCATTAATCATGCCAAATATTATTAATCTATTTCAGTTCAAGTCAAAAAGAAGCTTAAAGTCTTGATAGGTGAAGTGAGGTTGATGTCCTCAGTACTTTGAGGAACATTTAAGGAAGCAGTGGTTGGCATTAAGAGGGATTTGCTCTAAGAAAGGAAACAAGAGCTGGAAAGAACTGGAATTCCCTGCAAGGAATCGGTGGTGAAAGAAAAAGAAAATTCATGCTCAGCCTTTCACACTGGGCATGGCTGCTGCCACGGGGAATGGAGGGGAACTGCTGCTGTAAATTTCAGTGCCATTTAGTTTTATGTCTTTTTCTCCTAACCCTTTAAACTTTCTCGTGGAAGAAGTAGTTCAGGAGCTTTTTTTTTTTCGTTTTTGTCTCGTCACTCAGGTTTCTGGCGAGCCTCCAGCGACTGAATGTCACCATCACCCGTGCCCGCTTCAGCCTCTTCATCCTGGGCCGGCTGCAGACACTCATGGTAGGTGCAGTGACACTGGAAATCTGTGAGCAAGGCACCCTGAGGGCACTGAGACTGCTCCAGCCTGTGCAAGGAAATCAACTTTGAAGTTGAATAAATCCAAGAGCCGAATCCTGCATTTTGGCCACGATAACGCCCTGCAGTGTTACAGGCTGGGGATGGTGTGGCTGGACAGTGCCCAGAAGGGACCTGGGGGCACTGACTGGACATGAGCCTGCAGTGTGTCCTGGTGGCCAAAGGCCAATGGCCCCTGGTCTGATCAGGAATGGTGTGGCCAGCAGGAGCAGGGAGGTCATTGTTCCCCTGAACTCAGCACTGCTGAGGCCACACCTCGAGTGCTGTGTCCAGGTCTGTCCCCTCAGTTCAGGAAGGACATTGAGACACTTGAGCACATCCAGAGGAGGGCAATGAGGCTGGGGAGGGGCTTGGAACACAAACCCTGTGAGGAACGGCTGAGGGAGCTGGGGGTGTTTATCCTGGAGAAAAGGAGACTCAGGGGTGACCTTATCCCTGTCTACAACTCCCTGAAAGGTGGCTGTAGCCAGGTGGGGTTGGCCTCTTTCTCCAGGCAGCACTGACAGAACCAGAGGACACAGGCTCAATCTGCATCAAGGGAAATATAGGTTGGATATTAGGAAAAATGTTTTTACAGAAAGAGTGATTAAAGCACTGGAATGGTTTGTCCAGGGAGGTGGTGGAGTCACCATCCCTGGATGTGTTTAGAGACTGGATGTGGCACTCAGTGCCATGGTGTAGTTGAGGTGTTGGGGCATGGGTTGGACTTGATGATCTTGAAGGTCTCTTCCAACCTGGTCATTCTGTGAATTTTGGGGAGTTTTTGATTTTTGTGCTTTTCCAAGGGCGGGGGTGGTTGTGTTAGTTCGCCGCTAGAGGGCGCTGAAGCCCCGCGGCTGCAAGGGAAGCCCCTGGAAATTGAGGAATTTGTCATTTTTGGGACTTCTGATGGCTCAAAGTGCCTTCCCTGTGTTACAGCAGCCACAGTGTCTGTTGCTGTTTCGCACCTGAAACATAAAGATTCTTCCATTCCAGAAGGGACATAGCAGTGGTTTCCATGACAGTTGTGTCAGGTACCTTGATTAAAGAGGTTGTGCATCCCCTGACACCTCTGTCCATTTGTGTTGATTTCTTGCTGATAACGGGGTTTTTTTTGTTTGTTTTTCTTTTTTTCTAAAGGAAGATAAAAACTGGAATCACTTGATTCAAGATGCTCAGAAAAGAGGTGCCATTATTAGGACAACAGAAAAAAATTACAAGAAAGAGGCTCTGAGGATTTTGAAGCTCAGGCCATCAGGACAACCCCCAGCCAAAGGAGGGACGATGACATCTCCTGTGGTGCAGGCTGGTTCTTCCAGTGGCAAGAGGAGTGAGCCTGGAAATTCTGGGAACAGCCCACGGGAACTTGCTGCTGGCCCTGGCCATGCAGTGCCCCAAGGAAACCGAGGGCCCACACAGCCTGCAGGGACCCCAGCTGCAGATTCCAGGAGGAGCAGTGCCCCTGCACCCTCGGGACCTCCAGCTGCAGATTCCAGGAGGAGCAGTGCCCCTGCATCCATGGGACCTCCAGCTGCAGATTCCAGGAGGAGCAGTGCCCCTGCACCCTCAGGGGCTGCAGATTCCAGGAGGAGCAGTGCCCCTGCACCCTCAGGGGCTGCAGATTCCAGGAGGAGCAGTGCCCCTGCACCCTCAGGGGCTGCAGATTCCAGGAGGAGCAGTGCCCCTGCACCCTCAGGGGCTGCAGATTCCAGGAGGAGCAGTGCCCCTGCACCCTCAGGGGCTGCAGATTCCAGGAGGAGCAGTACTCCTGCACCCTCAGGGGCTGCAGCACTTGCTGTCATTCCAGAGAAACCACGGGACCCAAGGCTGGCAAGCCTGGCCAGTCGAGCTGAAGCCAAAGGCAAGGAGCAGCCCTTGAAGGACAGCCATCAGTCAGCCCAGAGCAACCCAGGATCAACACCACAGCAAGGCCTGGATGTGTCCTCAGCTGCCAGGGATCAGATTTGCAGAACAGAAAATGCTAGGAAGGCCCAGCAAACAGCAGGACAGAGCAGTGTGCTTCCCTCAGCCCCTCTCCCAGCTCAGCACGAGGGTGACTGGAGAGCAGCTGTGTCCAAAAGCAGCTCCAGAGCCCCCAGTGAAGGAGGTCAGAGCAGTAGCAGTGAGTGGAACAAAGACTCTCGTGGTTTATCAAGGAGACCATCCCAGGATGCACCAGAGAACACAGAATCAGGCTCAGCCAAGAGAAGAAAGATCTTTTCCTGACTTTACTATTGGCTCACTACTGAAAATCTATTCCCAGATGTCTGTCTAGCAAAGGACTGTATTTTAAATTATTTAGCACGACTGGAACTCCCTTATATTGGTACCACTACTATCAGTAGATCTCTTTCCCATCCTGTCCCTAATTGTGAAGGGATTTAATACCTGACAGATGGTACCTTTGAGGTTTTGAAAAGAGAAGTTGGGTAGCTGCATTGCTTGGGTTTAGTCATCTAGGAAGCTGAGGTTGTAAATGTTTAACGGTGTATATTTGTACAGTATACAGATTATTTTAAGATATTTGGCAAATACATAGCTTCTTGTTTCCTTGTGTAAATGCTAATTTCTTAGAGGTGAAATTTTTTATGAAGAAGCAGAGTAAGGCAAAAACAAAACCCAAAATCCAAAAGACAGATTTCCCTTTGCACTAATATGTCTAATTTATTTCATGGCAAAACTGAATGTTGAAAATGTGGTAGCAGTGGTTCTTGCTCATGCTCCACTACTGCCTCAGGGAAGTGGGAGGCAGATGTACATTGGTTGAATGGAGAGAATTCTACTTATTTTGTATATTTTATTGCTTGTTTTTATAGGAACACAAGTTTTTGTTTATACAAATGTGCCTTGAGTTTTGCTCTTGCTGCTGCTCTATCAGTTGGAATCCCTTTCTTGTTGCAGTGGCAACACAATCTGCAGACCAAAACCTGTGAGGTCTGTTTGGTCCCACTGTGTCCTTGTGAGGAGAAATCAACAGCACTGTGGAATCTTGGTCTGAGATCTAGTTAATGGTTATTGGTAATATCACTTGACTTGCTTTGTATGGAGCTTTTGGAGATCTACAGGAATAAAAAGGGCAGGTAGATCCTTCTACCTTTTCTTTCTTTCTAAGTTTTACTGCTGGATTCTTTCCACTATGCTGATGATGAATATGCAGCCACTAAAAGAGGATGACTAAAAAATTATTTTAAAGAAAACCTTCTTCACGTCATAACATTTCACAATAAAAGTGGAATTATTTCTACTAAGAATTCCTTTGGGTCACTGTAAAGTATCACTTTTTGTTTTATGGAGCTTGTGTGTGTCTCAGGAGGTGAAGAGCAGCTTTTCACATGCTGTGAGTTTTGTCTGGGGATAACCTGAGAGCTCAGGGAATGGAGGAGCTCCAGAGTTGGTACCAGTTGGGTGCACGGATGGTTGTGCCATCTCCAGCTGTGTGTTCAGGGAGTGTCCTGCTGTCCCTTGTCACAGCACTGTGGCAGTGGCTTTGCTGGAGTCACCGTTTAGCCATAACCTTCAGTTCCATTTTTGTTATTGCAGGGATAATTCCAGCTGTGTCCCTTGAACCCACAGCCAGGCAGGGCACTGTGGTCCAGCTCAGGGAGGCACCAGTGCCTTACTCTGCCAAGCACCAGCTGCTGGTTCAGGCTGTCATTGCCAGGAAAACTGATCCCTAATGCATCCACGCCCAGAACCAAGGTGCTTTACTGCTGGGAGCTGCCCTGGAGGTGTGTGGGGAGGCTTTTATTGCTGCCTGGGCCTGTCCAGCTCCTCGAGCTGTGCAGGACTGAGCGTTTCAGTGTTGATGGGGAGAATCTGGGAGATCCCTGTGAGGTGAGATCAGCATCTGTGCATTGTTCAGCTTTGGTTATTTGTTATGTTGCATTCTGAATCGTTCAGTGACCTCTGACTCCTCCTGGCAGCTCTGTGTGCCCTTCTCCAGCTGCTGTGACTCTTGTGAGGCTGCTGAGTGACTCTGACCTTAACAAACTGGACATTTCTGTCACTCCCCATCACAGGCTCCATACCCTGTGTGTTATTTCCCTTTATGTTAATAGGAATATTTAAAAACTGTCATCTTCCAAGCCCCTTGGCTCTTGTTGGCAGGGCTGTGCTGCCCTGCCTGCTGTTTGTACTTAGCACATTAAGAGGCTGCTGCTCTGCAAACCCCACGGCTGTGGAAGCCATTTGGACTGTCTTGATGTAAATAAAGTGAAGCTGGCAACAAAATAAATGAGGGGATGCTTTTCTGGTTATTAAATGCAATTTGGTCACAAGAATGTTTCAGTGAAACTTCTAGTTTTCTTTCTCCTTAGTCTGCATTTCAGAACATGTTCTGAGAGCAGTACTCGCCATGTGCTGGAAGGAATTTTGTTTTAACATTTCATTTTCGTTGTTTTCTATAATGACTGTGTTTTTCCATAAATCATCTTTGAGGTGTGTTCAGTGGCTCAGACCTTTTTGCTGGTTTAATACTAGATTTATCTGACTTAAGTTGTCAGTCTTCAGCAGTAGGTTATTGCTGCCATGTCAGTCTGTATCATTAGTCCTGTATTTGTCAATAAAAAATGCTTGGGTTATTGCACTTAAAACACTTTCCCTCTTCACAAACCACTCAGAGTAGGTTTGTAGCTTTAGCTTTTTCTCCTGTTGTCTGTACCAAGCAAAATCCAATCCAAAGCACACTTCTCAAATCTGCAATGGGGAACAAACAGATCAGGTACAATTTTCATAAATTCTCTGCTGTTCCCACTGTGTGGTACAAAGTGCTGAGTAGTGATGGGCAGTCAGTGTGTAAGCTGTGAGTAGACTCATGTAGTCATTTCTAACTCCTCAGAGCTGGTAGCCCTTGGAGGAGGCTTTTCAATGGTTACTGAGTTAAAGTTGGAAAAGTCAGCAAAGAAACATACTCAACCCTTTGGAAGAAGTAGTATCCATGTTTTTATAGAGACGCTTCCATGCTGCTTGCAAGCTTGGAGCTTAATTCTCAGTGCAAAGCCTGTCTGTGTTTTTGGGAAGGAGGGAAAAGTGCTGCTGCTTCTAAGTGCTGGCCTGTTTTGTTAAGGGTTTTTCAGAATGTGGAGGTTTTTAAAATTTATTCTTTGTAAACAGTATAGGCTTTGCAGCAAATGTGAGGTATAACTGTGGTTATTCGTTTTTCCTCTAAGATTTGCTGTCATTTTCATGTCCTTGCTCCCAGCCATGGTGCTGTGAGAGCAGGGCAGGTACTTGTCTAGTCTGTGTTCTGAGCTCTGGCTCACTGTGCCCTGTGCTGTGCTGCCTTTCCCAGCTGCTCCTGGGCCACCAGAGGGAAACCAGCAGTTTTCCAGCAGCATTATCCACTCTGGGAAGTGCAGGAGGGAGGTGTTGGCTCCTTGGTGGGTGGGCCAAGAGATGCTGAGAGCTGGAGCTGCCACTGGATTGTGCTTGGCTTTCACAAGAGCTGTGGGATGTGAGGGACATCAGCATCTCCTTCCTGCGTGTTCCTCCACTCACTCCCAGTGCTGGTGGCACCATGAGCTCTTTCAGTGCTGTCTCCTGCAGCAACTAATTAGCAGCTGGCTCTAATGAGTGGTGGCACCACCAGGGGTGCAGGTTGGCACGGCACTTCTCCTTCCCCTGCTAATCGGTGGAATGGGAATAGCCCCCAGCCCTGCTACACTCACGTGGGGGAAGCACAGAGCAGCCTGGGCTTCCAGAGCAACACAACTTGTGACTAAATACATAACCGGGGCTAAACAGCATTCTCAGGCAACACCTGAGAAATACAACGTGGAACCCCAGTAATTCCAGAGCTGCCTTCTGCTTTTTGTCAGTCTCTGAAGTGTGGTGAGAAGGCAGAGACCAGAGTAGCCAAAACTGGAGCTGGGCTGTTCATTCACAGCAGTCCTGTGCATGAGCAGGAGCACGGTCCTAAAAATGCAAGAGCTCTCTCCATTGTGCATGAATAAATGATGGTGAAATGACTGCTGGATTGTAAATGGAATTTATAATGTTAATGATATAATATAGGCTCTTGCCACAAACGGGTCTCCTTTCTTGTCTTTTTAAGCTGCTTGGAAAGGAGCCCAGTGCCTTATTCTTTAGTGCAAGTAAATGTAAGCTAAGCAGCCTTGTACCTTGAATATCTCTGACATGAGACCTCCTGGCCATATGTACCTGTCTGCTGCTCAGCCCTTGGCTAATTTGCCACCAGCTCCCAGGAAAATCATGATAGAAATGAAGGTGGCCTGAGAGCACATTGCAGCTGCTGTTGGGAAAACTCAGAAACTCTGATCTTATAGTCTGGTACAGCTGTGCAATGTTGCCACTGATTTCACTGTTGCATGAAGCAAGAACTCTCTTTGCTACAGAGAAACCCCATCAGTTTCCCTCTGTTTTAAGCCCTGGAGTGACACAGTGGGGTCAGGATGGAGCTTTTGGAGCCTGGTATTGTTGCTAGCACTCAGGTGGTGAAAATGGGTGGGTTTGGGCTTTCCTCACACGTTTTACCCTGCAGTGAAACTTGTTACAACACGAGTATCAAAATCCAAAGCCTTCTGGAGGGTCTGAAGCTTTTCTCTGCATCTTAAATCAGGGTGAGATTTTTAGCCATTTTCTGCGTGATCGTGGCCAAATTTTCCAGCTCCCAGCCAGCTTATTTCTGAGCAAGAACAACTCAGCTCCTCCTTTATTCTTTGTTTTATTTACATTTGAGGCTTCTCATGAAAGCCAATAGCAGGGCAGTGAGACCGTTTTATTCCCATTAAAAAGTGTTGGTTCTCTTGCTCTTCCAGCCTCTGCAGGATTCCTCACGAATCACTTGCAGATGAGATGTCTGTTGCCTCATCTTTAAAAAATAACATACCTGGGAACTGCCAATGGAATTCTTTCCCCTCTCCTGTCTCCAGCTTCCAGGAACTGCAGGTTTAACATTTTACCTCGCAAGTGAGCAAATTTCCATCAGGAGGGTTTTTGTTGCCTTGGAGCTTTTGGTTGTTTAGATTTCTCAGAACTCTAAATAGTTAAAATCAGAATAGAATTTGTGGTAAACAAGAAAAATCAAAAGCTCTACTTGTGCTGTTTGGAGAGGTCACATTTTGCAGACAGAAGTGTAATTTAAAAACTTTTCCAAACGAATCAAATGCCGGTGACAGGATGCACATGGTACCTCTTGAAAGAGCATAAGTGGCTTTTCTCAGAAAGAGAAGTACATTTTGGGTAACCTTTCCACAAGTAAAGTATCAGGCTCATTGGACAAATTCTCCCATTTGGAAGCATTAACTGATGTACAAAACTTCTGCCTTAAAGATGAACTTTGGGATCTGTGTGTACTTGCAGTGATGGTTTGTGTGTTATTTCAATAATGCTTTGTTCTCTTTGTGCAGACAGATGTCTGCAGTTAACGGGTCTTCAGTGCTGAAGCTTTCAGAAGCTTTAAATTGTTTTCTTGAATACTAAGTGTAAGTTTTGTGTGAGAGATTTTCTTTTCTACTTTGCAGTGATTTACATTGTGTGATTCCAAGTTCTACAGCACGTGTGACTATGCTGTGGCTCTAAAACCCCAAATCCAAACAGCCAACACCCAACCAACCAAAGCAAAGCCCCAAACCTAGAAAGGTCGAGTGTAGTTTTCAGCAGCCTTCATTCCTGGTCTGGTCTGAGCTTTGTTGTGCCCTTCTGATGTTATTTTCTACAGGAATTTGGTGCTGCTCCTTGGCAGGTTCCTGCAATAAAAGTATGTATTTGCAGGGAATCTGCTGGGTGCAGAGTTTGGCTTTATGAAGTAGTAAATTTTCTGTTGCTTAATCTAATATTCTAGAGAAAAACAGTAGTGCAGGGGAAAGACAATGTTACTTCACCCTCCAGAAATGCCATAAGAGACCTTGATCTTGTTGTAGCCTTTGCTACTACTTGTAAGAACAGTAATATGAGGATTTAAGTCTGCTGCAGTCAGAAAGCACAAAGAAAAGAGTGAGTGTGAGAGCAACCAACTGTGCTGAAGCCAGGGAGGCAATGCTGGGGCCAGCCCACTGCCTCAAGGATCAAATCAGGGTGAGTTGAGCCCTCTTTTACTTTCTGGTGGATTAACTAAGCCCTGTGCTCTGCCTCTGTGATGTTAAATCCTGCTCAGAATGTGTGTTGCTCTTTGAAGTGACAATATCCTGCACTTTCACTTTTCTGAAGCACAGACTTGCTGTCCCCTCTCGGTGGAGGTGGCTGGGTTTTGGTGGCACTGGCAGAGTGCTCAGTATCCAGAGTTAGGGCTGCAAGATGCTGCAGGTTCTTGCACTTATGAAACACAGGCTGCTCCTGGCATCCCTGAGCAGGATGGGCTGCAAGGACAGGGCCATGGAGAGAAGGTGTTCGGACAGAGCAGATGCTGACAGAGAAGCTCTCAGAGAAAAAAGCCCCCTCAGGCAAGGACACCAGACCTGGAAATGCCAGTGGAGATGAAGTCTGGATTATCTGGAGCTCCTGGGCTGGCTCTGGGAGTGTCACAGAACTGAGATTGGGACCAAAGCTGCTCACCTGTCAAAGAAACCAGCCTAGAACTGAACAAGCTGGAGCTGGGGATGTCCCCCATCTTCTCAATCATCTCCTGGCTTGGTAAGTATTTGAATATGACAACACTAGAGCTCTTGTGTTTATGACATTCCTGTTGATCTGAGTTACCTCTTTTCTTGTCTCTGGTTTCTCCTGCCTTCATTTATGTGCTTGACTGTAAATGCCTCCTCAGACAGGAGCATGTTGATGAGCCTTAATGAGTTAATATAATTGCTGTGAGCTCTATATTGATGCTTAAAAATACTGGCTGTGGTTGCTTAAAAAGACAGCATTTTCTGTAAAGGTGCATCATGGCACCAGCTGGAGGGGGCTGCAGTGGGGTTGGGACAGCTGAGGTCCCCATGGAGAAGCATCCCTGCACTAGCCAGCCTTTTCCTGCTGCAGGCTCATTTGGAAATGACCTTTTCACACAAGACCAGTGCTTAATATATCACTCAGACTTTGCTCATTGTCTACAGTTACTAGTCTAACCTAGGCTCAGCAAAGTAATTAGGAGAAATAATTAACAGCTCTCAGTGATGAGGCACCTTCTCTTTCCCTCCCCTCTCCCTCACCATGTGGTGCACCTTGGTAGTGACTCAGAAAACACAAGAGGACATTATGAATCAAAAAATAAGTCTTTACCTGTAATTAACTGTGCACACAAAAAGGAAAACGTGGTGATCAAGCAGCCATTAATAGTTGCTTTACTGGAGGAGGATACACCAGAATCAAATGCTCATGGTAAAATGTCCCTTTAGGTCGTGGTTCTGATATAACATTTAATCCAAACAAAAATAAGTCTCTACCAAAAGAAGTATTTGACCCGTACACCATACGGACATGTGTGGATAAGACACTGCACTCCTCACGTTCCAAATGCCTCACGGCCCCCTGTGTTCTCCGTAAGTGCAAGAAAACAAAACCCAGCCATGAAAATACAAAATCAATGCAGCAACTACAGTCGTAGGCAACAGTATGTGCGTGGCCAGGCCGGGCCCGTGGTGGGATGTGGGACAATGCAGCAGGGATGGACCAGAGTCCCCTCTCCCCTCCCTCCTGTCCCTGCCTCTTGTGTGCTGGGGCTCTTCCAAAACAGGACGCTAAAGAGGAGGGAAAATAAAAAAAACACCCCAGCCTATACCAAAGTAAATCAAGTAATAATTAAAAAAAAAAAACAAAACCATCCCTTGGGTGGCGGCACTGTTTGCCCAGAGCCCCGGTGGCCCCGGGCCGCGCTGTGCGGGGTCACGGAGCGCAGGGAGGGCGGACCCGCCCCGGCTGCTGCGGTGTCACCGCAGTCCGTGCGACACCGGGCTGGCACTAGCGCCGGGCTCCCTGCGTACCTGTCTGCTTGGAAAGTGGGCCCAAAGACATTGTGCAAGTCCTAGCGTGAAGGAAGGCGGTGGGGACGGCCACCCGTCACCTCGGTGTCCCCAGGTCCCAGCCCGGGCTGGGCTCCCTGTGCAGCCTCAGAGATCCGCCCAGCCTCGCAGCTGCAGGGCCAGCACGCCCAGGGCCACGGTGGCCAGGCTGCCACCGGCACCGGGAGCACCGTCACAGTCCTTCTTGTCCACTTCACACCGGGACTGCTGGCACAGCACGCCCTTGAAGCCCACGGGGCAGATGCAGCGCTGGTTCTGGTAGCAGGTGCCGCCGTTCTGGCAGAGCAGGAGCTCGTCATCGCAGACATTGGCTGTGGGGTGAGAGGGAGAGCTCTGGGGTTACCCTGCCCTGTGTTACCCTGGGCTAAAGGTGACAGCCCTGTGGTTACCCTGGGCTAAAGGTGACAGTTCTGGGGTTACTCTGGGCTAAAGGTGACAGCCCTGGGGTTACCCTGGGCTAAAGGTGACAGCTCTGGGGTTACCCTGGGCTAAAGGTGACAGCCCTGGGGTTACCCTGGGCTAAAGGTGACAGCTCTGGGGTTACCCTGCCCTGTGTTACCCTGGGCTAAAGGTGACAGCTCTGGGGTTACTCTGGGCTAAAGGTGACAGTTCTGGGGTTACTCTGGGCTAAAGGTGACAGCTCTGGGGTTACCCTGGGCTAAAGGTGACAGCTCTGGGGTTACCCTGCACTGTGTTACCCTGGGCTAAAGGTGACACCTTTGGGGTTACCCTGCACTGTGTTACCCTTGCCTGCAGCAGGAACTAGATTTTAGCTCCTAGGGGTTAAATTATCCAGCCCTCCCAGCCCTAGAGCACTTTCAAGGCCAGCAGAATGCAGAGGGCTGCAAACTCTATGGGCAAAGCTATAAAGTAATTTTAGACTTGGGAGGAACGGCCGGAATGTGCTCGCCCTGCACCCCGAGCATCATCACCAAGCCAACGGTGCTGGAGATGCTGCTCCTGTTGGGAGCCACCTCTCAGCTCCCCGTGGCGCTGCAGCCGGGTACTCACGGAAGCAGCCCTGTCTCCAGTAGTAGTTGGGCAGGCAGTCGTCGCACTTGGGCCCCGTGGCACCTTCCCTGCACTCACAGTAGCCGGTCTCGTTGCAGCGGTCGTGCATGGAGCCGATCTGGTTGCAGTTACATTCTGGCCAAAGACAGGGAGGTCAGAGCCGGTCCTGCCCGGGGTTCTGTGCATGCAGTTCTCTAAAGGAGGGGTCGGGGGCTTTGGAAAAGTCTGAGATGTGCTGTGGAAGAGAGCTTAGAGATCAAGGGGCTGGGATGTGTTGACCTGAGGGCCCCAACAGTGCAAACAGCCACGGGTGCAAAGGCCACCCCTCTTTGGAGCTGAGCCCTTCCTGGCTGAGCAAGGCATCTGAATTCAGTCAGAAACACTGCGAGGGTGGGGAGGCCCTGGCACAGGGTGCCCAGAGAAGCTGTGGCTGCCCCTGGACCCCTGGCAGTGTCCAAGGCCAGGTTGGACAAATCTTGGACCAGCTTGGGACAGTGGAAGGTGTCCCTGTCCCTGCCTGTGCCAGGGGGTGGAACTAGACAGTTTTCAACCCAAAGTGTTCGGTGACTCTATGATAATTTTTAGGCTTTGTTTTCAGGGAAGAGATGCCTTGGCAGGCTGCAGAGACTGTACCAGCTGCCACCCTTGCAGAGCATGCAGGTGGGCCCCACGCCCTCCAGAGAGGGGCTGAATGAAGCCCACTCACAGAGTGAGGTGCTGCCTGGGGCCGTGCTCACCTGTGTAGACATTCTCTGTGCTCACCTGTGCAGACATTTCTCTGTGCTCACCTGTATATTCTCCATGCTCACTTATGCAGACATTTTCTGTGCTCACCTGTGCAGACATTCTTCATGCACACCTATGCAGACATTCTCTGCTCCCCCATGCATTCTCTGTTCCCCTATGCATTCTGTGCTCCCCTATGCATTCCGTGCTCACCTATGCAGACATTCTCGTCGTCCAGCTCGGCGGAGCTGTTTCTGTAGAAGCCCAGCCGGCAGTGCTGGCAGTGCTGGCCCCGCGTGTTGTGCTTGCAGCTCACGCAGGTCACCACGTTCAGGAAGTCGATGTAGCTGCAGCGGTTGGAGTGCCCGTAGCACTCGCAGTCTGGGGAGGAGAGGAGGGGACAGCTGGGGACATTGAGCCTGGAGCGATTTCCCTTGTGCTGGCAGGAGGAGAGGAACCACCGTGGAGGAGGGTCCTGCTGTAGGGAATGCCATGGCCACTGCCAGAGCAGGGCTGGGGTGTGCTGGGCAGGAGGACAACACACAGTTCTCCACCACCATGTGGGGATCGGGCTGGAAATCATCACTCAGTGAGCAGAGCAGGGTCAGGGTCCCTGTAATCTTGAGGTGTGGACGGGCAGGAGCCAGCCCCCTGCAATCCCAGGACGTGATTTCTTTCAAAAACTGCATAATTATGGGAGCAGGCAGTGGAGGGGAGTCAGATGTTAATTACAGAGCTGCCTTGTTAATGAGCAGAGCTCCGTGCCTGGGTTTGGCTCTGGGGAGGCAGCAGGACCTGTGAGGAGCTGGGCTGGGGGGCAGAGCCCTGGCAAAGGCTGTGCCTCACTGGGGACAGAGGGGACTGGCCCGTGGGACGGGGCTGGCAGAGGGTGCTCAAGTGGAGACGGAGCTGCTGCGTGTCCAGGTAAAACCTCAGAGCCTCTCCTTTTGCCCTCTGTATCCCTTCTCAGCAGGGACAGTTGTACCTTCCTGTTGTGCCTTTCTGTTGTGAAGGGCCGTGGCTCCCAGGTTAAATGTTTATGATAATCCTATGCAAGGCAGTGTGGGAGCCCTCCACAGCTGGTGGACTGGTGTGTGAAGGTTTGAACCAGGGCTTGCCTGCAAAGGCTGCTGGTGGGGTGGGAGATGCCACCATCACTTGGCCAAGTGCTCCCGTCCCCAGGGCTGACCTCTCTCAGCTGTGGGCATGTGTTAGAAAACAACCATCTCTGGGTGAATCTGTAGTCAGGGGGGTTGGATTTTGTGCTTCTTGTGTTTGCTTTCTATTACCATGACTTGGGATGGTGACAGCCTTGCAGTGTCAGATCCAGGTACTGGATCTTACTGGGAGTTTATTTATATGTGTGTTTATATAGTGAGATGTGCAACTCAGGATAAAAGGAGGTGACTTGTGGCTCAGCTGGCCTGGTCAGGAGGCTCCCAGCCAGCAAGGACAGGGGATAACGTGAGCAGAAACAGTCTCAGCCAGCTCTGAGCTTTCAGGGCCTTTGGAGAAAGGTTTGGAGCTGGGGCTTTGTTCCCAGTAGAACATTAAACATTTGAGGATGGCAGAGGGATGGAGGGGCAGGGTGTGGGTTGGCATGCACATGCAGCTGGAGGAGGAGATGTGATCGATGACATGACGACCAGGGAAGAAGGAGCAGGGCAGAGGTTTCCCCATGGTTCACAGCTGCCTGAGGAGGAGCTGAGAGTCTCTTGTAATCTTGACTCGCTGTGAAAGAACTCCCTCATCAACTGATACCCAAAGAATTTCAGCTCAAATACTGCCTGCTGCAATTCCCAGGTGTTGTTTCACTGCTACACACAGCCAACAGCTAACCAGGACTCAGACAGACCCTCCCCACCTTGTCCTTGTCTGAGTCTGCAGGACCACATCACCTGAGCGAGGCCAGGGAGCCCTGGGGCGCCGCCCTCCCTCTGCTTACCTTTGTAGGTTTCAATGGGAGCCACTGGGCCAGAGTTTGGTTTGAGCCGGATGAGTTTTGAGCTCTTTGAGGATGCTTGAGAAAAATCAGAGAAAGGCTTTTTCTCACTGCTTAGCACCACCCCATATCCTCCCCTGCCACGAGAACAATGCCAAGAGCACCGTGCTGGCAGCACTGGCGTCTATTTCTGCACCAGACAGCTGGGAGCTGCTACATTCCTCCTCTTCCCATCCCCTCCTCGAAGTTGGGTGCATGAAAACCTCAATGCACGAATAACTCAATGCACAACACGACTGCAGAGCTGGGAGGAGCTGCTCACACGTGCCCCCTTCGTGGGTGTTTGGTGGCGTGGTGTGGGATTTTGGGATAAGGATCTACAGCTTACAAACCAGACCTACTGGCCACGGACTGGGCTGACGGAGGTCACGCCAGCTGGCACCCAAAAATCTGCGAGGAGGACGAGTGCCACGGAGGTGGCATCTGGCAGGGATTGCTACGGGGTTCTGCAGAGCAGGTGCTGCTCCAGCCTGGCCCGTCCCCAGCAGCACATACCTGTTTTTTTCCCGTGCTTCTTGCCTGCAGAGTGTGCTGTGCGCCCTGGTTTGCTCTTCGGAGCCGCTACGCCAGAGGATAGAACAGGTCTGAGAGCTGTGCTGGGGAGGGGGCCCCCAGGGCCAGGTTTCCTGTGTTTCCTCAGGGTAAAGGGCTGTCCCAGCTGGAATGGGGCTCCCTGGGGGTTGTGCTGCCAGCCAGACCCCTGTCCCACACAGAATGACCCAGCACTGGGGGTAAAGGCCACCAAGCCTTGGGAGGTTTTGTGCTTTGGTGAGGAGCAAGGTTGGGCAGCACTGAGATCCCACGGGGTGTTTGGAAATGGGTCCTGGTTCCATTGGGTTTTTTGTGGAGTTTGTGCCTCCACTTGCAAGTGCTGTGGTGCTCAGGGTAGGCACTGCCAGCTCCAGCCATCTGTGTTGGTCACATCCTCCCTGTGACAGTGGTGGCAGGAGGTGGCCATGGTCAGAGTGCACCCACTCCTGCTTCCAGCACCATCCCTGTGGTAGCAGGGCCCTGCTGGTCTCCATGGCTTTCCTTGGCCACAAACATCTCCAAAAACACCTCCCTGGGGCTGGTTGAGCAGAGCTGAGCTGAGCTGGACCCTCTGAGTAGGAGGTTGTACAATGGGGGTTGTGCTGAGCACAGGTGGCACTGAGGGAGGGACCTGCCCTGTCCCAGCCTTGGGGACAAGCCTGGCCTTACCTCGTATGCTCTCGGGAGGGTCTGGTGCCTTCAGCTTCTCTCCAAGTGCTGCTGTGTTTGGTGGCATCAGAGAGAACATCAAATTTAAAACAGATCCCCCTGCTTTGCTTAACAAGGTGGCAAAGGGACGCTGGAAGCTCTAGGCTGGGTCAGTGGGGCTGTATCTGATTGAGGATGTGCTGAAGCAGGAAGGAGACACAAAATCTCCTCGAAGTTAGCATCTATAAGTGTGAAGAGAGGCAGGAAAAATATTCCTAAGGGGAAGGTGTGGGGGCTGCAGGATGGCTGAGTGTTGGCCTGTGGTCCTGACACTGCCCAGGCACGGGGAGAAGCCAGGTCTGCAGAGCAGTGTCAGGGCTGTCAGCACTCCTGGGTGCAGCTCCATCCCTTGTCACTCCATCAAAAGCAGCTTTGCCTCTCTGTGAGGCCAGACAGGCCCAGGATGCCATGAGATCTGCACAGGAGGGATGCTAAAATCTACAGCTGGAGAGAGCTACAGGAATCTGGGGTGGGAAACGGGAGCTGAGCACCAAGGGCAGCTTCCAAAGCTGTGTGTGGTGGGAACCCTGAGGACTGAGATTCTCCTCAACAGCCAGGGAGAAACCTCCCAAGGCTCCCCCCAGGCAGACCTGAGCAAGGAGATGCACTGGAAGGATCTGAGCTCTAAATGACACAGCCTGTGCACTGGCAGGGAGATTCTGCTCTACAGACAGAGCCTCGGGAGATGACAGCATTTCCATGATCCTCTCTTCACCCCAGCAGCAAGCTGTGAACAATCCCTTCTCCCCCTCACCATCCTCATCTTCCATGAACGCAGCTGAACCCCGAGGCTCAGCCCAGCCTCGCTCCCAGCTGTGTGCAGGGCACAGACAAGCCCTGAGCTCTTTCCCAGGCAGGAGGAGAAGAGAGGCACGGAAAACACAGATCTAGAGCTAGAACAAAGCATTCTCCGAGCTGGTCCTCGCTGGCAGGACCCAGCCCAGCCCCGTGGCTCCTACCTTGTGCTCCTGGGCCAGCCTGGGCCGGGGGAGAGCCCACCTGCAGCGGGGCAGCTGCCGACAAGCCGGGGTAGTCTTGGGGTGATCAAAGGGAGAATTGTGTTACTGGGGGAGCTGCTATTCCCACAGGGAGACAGAGCCCCAAATCCGACACCCAGCCCTGTGCCACGGGGGTCTCTGTGCACCAGAGCCCTGGAATTGTGAGGGGCAGTGTGTGCTGAGCTGAGCCACTGCCCTGCAGCCCTCTGCTCTGAAACGAGAGCTGAGAAACAGCACACACAGCTGGGATGGAGGCACCAAGCCCTGGTTTCCAATCCCAACCTCCACGCCCTCCTTCAGGCTCTGCTGTTCCCTCGGAAATACAAATCAAAGAATTTCCAACCACCACAGAGAAGGTGAACCAGCGAGAAATTTTATAGCTCACTTGTTTGGTTTCCCTGCAAACCCTCACCCCCACTGGCTCCATCCCCCTCCCCTGCTTCTCAATATTGGTAACAATCTTCAGGTTTGCTAGAAAACAAACCAGGGACTAAAAATTTTGAAAAGCCATATTATTAATTTCAAGCTCCAGTTGGGTAACATAAGGAGGAGGAGGAAAAAAAAAAATCTCTTGATCCTTGCCAAGTTTCAAAGGACAAACCCGAGTAGGAGAGAAATGTGATTTCCCAGCTTCGTCAAGGGGATGATAAACAATACAGAATAAAAAAGAAAAAAAAAAGATTATTTTTTAATGACAAGCTCTAAGAGAAGGTGATAGACATTGTCCTTTTCAGCTGGAAAGTGGAAACCAATTGATATTAATATGGTGTTAAAGAGAATATGAAAAAATCCCTGTGCAAATTGGCAAGGGTTTAATTAGAGTCACAATAAAAAACAGCCCTGGAGGCATTTTGCTTTTTAGTCATTCACATACACCTCCACTCAATCGCATTTACAGAGCCAAGAAAATTATTAATGCTCATTATCCTGAGAACCTTTCCTTTGTAGCTCTGGGCCATAATGGACACTTTTACATTTTGAGATGGGGAGAGACACATTTTGCCCCAGACCCACTTCGTAAAAATGGGAGACGATGGAAATTGCTCTGATGGAAATTGCTGCTCTTGGTGGGCTCCTGAGGAAGTGGAATAAATTGAACTAAGAAGTCACATTTTATAGCAAAAACCATTGGGGCAAACTGCACTGGAGGAGTGGGGGAGAAGCCTGGAAAAGTCCTTTTCTAAACATAAACACGGGATCCTTTTCCTGCAGGCACTCCCCAAAGCCAGGCTGTCCGTGCTCATTTTCTGCTGGAGTTTGTGACCACCCAGCAGGGCTCAGGCTGGTCCTGCTTTTCCCAGAGGTGAAATGGCACTGCTGAGACTACCATGAACCAGAGGGAGGAAAATTGAAGCAGGAAAAAAAATTAAAAAGGAAAAGATTGGGTTTTTTGGTGGTGTTTTTTTTTTTTTCTGAACATGGGGAAAAGGTAACAAATGGCAAGGAAGGAACTGACAGGCTTCAAGGAAGGCTTTGAAATAACAGAACTGCAGAAGGCAAAGAACAGCACTTAATTCATCCCTCCTAAGGGTAACTCTGTGATTTCTCTTCCTTCTACCCCCTTGGGCAGCTCCCACTGCCTTCAGACCACAGCCCTTGCCCCTGAACTCATCCCTGTGTCCCCTCTCACCACACACACAAAGCATCCTACGAGCACGACCACAGCTCCACCTTGACCACGAAAACACCACGAGCAGCCAAGGGAAGCAGATGTCTAGCAGCTCCATGCAACCCAGAGACAACCCAAATCTAATCTACTCCTCTAAGCCTACGTGCCACGCTGCTCCTGCCGAGCTGCTACCCACTGGTGTGCGGAGGAGAAGGGAAAAACACGTCGGGCTGGCTTTAAATACCTGATTTTCTCTCTGTTTCTGTCACGGGCACAGAGGCAGCAAACTCAGAGGCTGGTCTGATGATGCTTGCTTATGGTGGGAAGCAGAAATTCAGAGGGCAGAAGACAGTGTGTCAATTAGAGGGTGAAACAGAGCAGGGATGGGGCAGGGCTCTGGCAGGACTGGTTTAAATGGCTGGCTTTAAAGCAAGGAGGGATTTTAATGCTTCTGAAATTCAGAAGGGGGGTTACAACAAAGTATCTCACTTTGGGATTCTGACTCTTGTAAAAAATGTCCTACCAGGAGTTCAAGGGTCACCTCTTTCACAAAGTGCTTCCCTTGGGGAATTCTCAGGTGAATTAGGCCCTTGGGAATGCCATGGTTTTTAAAGAAATACTTTATGTTTTGCATGGAGGAGGAGAAGGAACATCTCTGGCCAAAAGCAGATCAGAATTAAGCTGTGCCTCTTGATTCCCTCTTGCTGGTCAAGGGGCATCAAACCCCTCGTGCTGCCCAGGTAAGAGCAGGTCTCTGAGCTGCTGGGTGGCCCTGGCTGCCCTCCAGGGACTGTCACCACTCCCAGGCACACCATCCTGGGGTGGGACCTGGCTCTGCAGAAGCACAGATGGGGATCTGGATGGGGGTGAGGAGTGAGGAGCTCAGGCCTGGCTGTATCAAGCCAAGGACTTGGCAGCTGTGCTGCAATTTATTAATTTTTGTCCCTTGCCATCAGTTAATGAAAGCACGAGGAAAACATTTTCTCTGCCCAGGAAGCAGGTTTTGGAGAAGGAATAAACCCTGTGATGCCTCTCAGGTCCCTCAGAGCAGCCTGGCAGGAGAGGTTACCCCCAGCACTCCAACCCCCCAGAAACATTGTCCTGCCACAAAGGCAGAGCACTGAAGAGACAAGAGACACACCAAGCAGCTACCCACACGAACACAGCAAAAAAACAGCCCTAAAATGTCACTACAGGTGAGCATGGATAAAAATCAGATGACCCCAAGTGCATTGTGTGGATGTAAGTGTGATCACCTGGGCCTGCTGGGGCTCCAGGCTGGGGATGGATGAACCTCCTGCTGCACAGGTACAGCCTGGATCTGGGTAAGGAGCTTTTCCTAACAGAGCTGAGCCTTCCACTCTTTTCCCAGGGTCACTCCAACTCCATGGAAGTTGGACTTAAACCCTCGGCTCCCTGATTAACTCCTCAAGCAAGGTACTTCCATGAATATATCTATATTTGCATAAACATGCAATCAAGTTTCCTCATCCCTTTGACTGGCTTCTGGCAGCTCCCCCAGACAGACTGTTACTAACATGCTGTGGGTGTAAAACGTCCTCCTGGGAAATATCAGGCCCTGAAAGCATGGCAAAGGGAGGAATGCGTGTCTAATTCCCCCATGAGCAGCTTAAAAAAATGTCCTGCTGTTAAGTTTTATCTGCTCATTTCCAAAAGACAAGGAAAAACGTTGTCTCCTTGCTCGTGGGGGGAGGGAAGGAAGAACTCCCAGGAAAAGGACAAAAGTTTTCCTCCACTGGGTGATCTCAGAAATTAGGGAAGGATGTTTCTGGCACGTGTGTGAGCTCCAGCTCTGCACGATCCTGGGCTGTTTGGACAGTGGCCACCTGGGGAATGCTGGAATTCTGCCCTAGGAAAATGCACCTGCAGTACATCCATGGGTTTGGCCACAGGGATTTGGTGCAACCAGCAAGGACAGAGCAAAACTTGTGGGCTGCTCTGAGTCTGGTGGCAAGTGGCAGGAGGTCAGGGATAGGGCAGGATGGGGTACAATTCCCCTCTCCTTCCAGAGAAATACATGGTTTAAATTTATTATGGATCAGAAAAGTCTTCATTGCTTTCCTGCCCTGCCTTGCCATGGAGCTGTGAGAGCATCTCTGTGCCAGAGAAAACAGCAAACCAGGGCTGCCTGGAGGCTGGGGGAAGTGAACCAAGTCAGGGTGATTTTTATCCATGTTCTTTTATCATCCTACAGAGCAGAGATCCACAGCTACCAACACTGCAGGAGGAGCCTGGGAGCAGAGTCCTGGCTTGTGAGCAGGGCAGGGAGCACGGCACCCACCTGGCTGGGTGGTGGTGGCTGGCAGGGGGGTGCTGCTGGTGGTTGTGGTGGTGGTTGTGGTGGTGGTTGTGGTGGTGGTTGAGGTGGTGGTTGAGGTGATGGTGGTGGTTTTTGCAGTGGTGGTTTTTGCAGTGGTTTTTGCGCTGTTTACTCGCTGCGGTCGCTCGTACGCTGACAAGCAAAGAGAAGAGTTGGGGTGCACTTGCTGGGGGGAGTGGTGGGTTTCCATGCCAGCCTGCACACCTGTGAGGCTGCTGCTGGGCTGGGGACTGATTTCTCAGCACGGTCACAACTGGGACACCGGCAGGATTAAGGTGACGGTGGCTGGGTGACGCAGCCAGGGCGTGTGTGTGTGTGTGAGCAGGGGCTGCAGCCTGGGGCTGTATCAGCTTACTCTGTTGGTGCAGATATTGGCTTAAATACTTACGGCTCCATCATAAACTAATTGCCAATTAAGCTGAAAAGGGGAGATGAAGGCACGTCTGGGCAGGGATGGGGTGAGGAGCGGGCGGGAGGTGCCAAGGAGCCCCCAGATCCAGCTGTGCCCCCGCGTGCCCAGCTGTGCTCCCACGTCCCAGCTGTGCTCCTTGCACATTCCCTGCTGCCACCCCTCACCCAACTCCCTGCCACCATCAAAGCCGACCAGCACCATTGGCACGTGTTTGTTTCCAGTGGCACCCTTCAAATTTTGGGGTGGCTGGGGGTCAGCAGAGCCCCCACGGATCAGGGCAGGAGCGATCCCACCCCACTGCCCCCAACTAAAATAACACTGGGACACAAATTCCTGCTTAACTCACACCTGCTGCCCTCCTGTCCTTGTTTGTCCCACTGCTTCATGCAGATTATCTTGCTTAATTTCATAATAGCCCTGAGCTAGTTTAAATACTTAATTTAGGTCACTCCTAGTCTCCTATGTGGGCTAAATAATCTCTCCTTAACTGGCCTTGCACATAAATCCCTCCTGTCCACCTCTTGCACATCGCTGCCAGCACCCTCCCAGCTTCTGCCCTGCAGAAAATCTTGATGAGGAATGTTTTCCAGGGAAACAAAAGTAGTGCTGAGGATGCCAAGCTTTGTAAATGGGAGGAAAAAAAGTTATCAAAATGGTTTTGAAGAGAAAGGTGAAGAATACTGTGTACTGTTGAAACTTTTTTTTTTAATCCTAAATTACTTAAGGCAGACTTTTAATTTTTGTTTGAAAATTTCAAGCACTTAACTGCTAAATATCTAAATACGGTTCATTTACCCAGAAAACCTGTCTTTCACTTTTCTATTAGGTGTGTTTTTCCTAACTGAATTTGCATTTCCCTAGAATGATTCCTCCTCCAATTCTTCCCACTTGCCTGCAAACCAAGGAATTCATTATTCATTCAGCTCCCTGATTTGTTTCTTCTGGAGGGGCACTCTGAGCCACAACATTCAAACCCGGGTTTCTGCTTAACCAAAACTCCAGGCTCTTTGATATCAAACTACCTCCAGCTTTGTTAAATTAGGAGCCCTCTCCTGCCATCAATCTTGCAGCAGAAATCCCTGCTGAGCTCTGCCTTTGCTGCTGACACCTCACAGATTTGTTCATATACATACACGTGTACATACAGATGTACACACACTCTATATGCTTTTTTATTGATAGCCCAAGGTGACCCAGATTGGGTTCTAAGCCAAATAATTCACACCCAGCTCCTTCTCAGAGCAGAATTCTGCAGTACTGGGGGGCTGAGGGGGGAGTTCACAGCCAGCATTGGTGATTTTGAAGAGTCTTTTATTATTTCCTTTCCAGCTGCCATACTAACGAACCTCATGGGGGGAAACCATGCCAGAGGAAGAGGCAAAATGAGGCTGCTGAAGTCAGAGGAAGAAAATATAAGACTCTTTGACAGGACAGAAAATGAGGCACAATTAGGGAAGACTTATTGCCTGGAAAATGATAATGGATAGAAAATAACCATATTTTTTTTTCCTAGTGACATCCACAAGGATCATGCACCGAGGTGTTAAATGCCAGCATTTCAGTCAGGGTTTTACTTACTGCCAAAGGCTGAGCCTGCAGCTGCACCTGGAAAAAACAAGAGGAAGCCCAGTCACTGGAAGCAGGACACCATCAGAAGATCACACAGACACACAACATGGGACTGAACAGCAGCTAATTAGAGGGGGCTTGCTCACAGGCACATCAGTTTGCTGCTACAGATTAAAAGCTGCTTTTGTCAAAGCACAGGAACAGTCAGACAACGCCGTCTGGGCTCCTGGCATCTCAAGCCTTTCACCTGAGGAAGGAAAAGCAGTGTGGTCCTTGCTGATGGGGGTTTTTCTGTTAACCATTTCCCTGGGCTGCTGTGAAAGCCCAGCAAAGGACAAACACACAGGAGCATTGGGCTAAGGACAAGCTGTAGGATCTGAGCAGGGGACTAAAGAATCACAGAATGAACAGGTTGGAAAAGACCTTTAAGATCATCTAGTCCAACCTATGACCTAACACCTCCTCATCAACTAAACCGTGGCACTGAGTGCCATGTCCAGTCTTTATTTTAACACACTCCTGGGCCTCCCTGCTGTAACACGTGGGTGAATCATGGAAAGTCTCAGCTCTGCATGAATATAAAGCACAGAAGAGGTAGGACTACTAAGAGCAGAGGGCTTCAGAGAGCTGCCTCTGGGGCAGAGGAAGAGGATGTTGATGTGAGGAGGAGGAAGAAGACTGAATGATGGGAAGAGAGACGAATGGGAGAAGGAAAGCAGAGGAGAAATAGGAAGAGACACAAGGAATGGAGGGGAGGGAAAGAGAGAGAACAGCGTGTCTGTGCCTGTCAACACCAGAAACTCTCCCAGGCTCCTTTGAAGCAATGCAGCCGCTTGGTGGGAGCTGACAAGCTCGTTCCCTTTCAAAGAACCTGCTCGTCTACCAGCCCTGGCACACACAAAACATTCCCGTCACAGCCTTCGGAGCCTGAATTTCAGCTTTGATCATCTTAAAGCACATAAATCTTTCAAAAAATCTGGGGGGAGGGAGAGAAAAGATTCTCTTTGGTAATGCTCAAAGCTGCTGCTTGAAAGGCTGGAGTGGCTACTGTGGCTTTGTGACATTTAAACAAGTTTGCTAACGTGGAGTGGACAGGAAGCCAGGAGGAGCTGGCCCGTCTGTGATGTCTCCTGCCCCAATTCCCTGCCTGGAGGATGGAGGGAATGCATCTCCACCGCTGTCAGAGCCGTGTGCCAGCGGCAGCTGGAGGAGGCTGGGGCTGTGCACGGGGACTGCAGCTCACGGGAACACCACGGAGCACGGGCAGCATCCAGAGAGCAGCCAGCACTCCTAGAGATGAGGAGAGCCAGCACTCCTGCAGCTGAGCAGAGCCAGCACTGAGCCCGTGGGCTGCTCGGCAGCCAGAGCTCTGCTGTGCTGAATATCGCCTTTGTCAAAGGACAATAACTGGCATTGCCCCGAAGCTGTGGTTATATCTTTGGCCTAAAGTCATCATCCCTGCTCTGGACCATCCTTTAGATTCACTCCTCTGCCAGCAGCCAGCACATCTGTACATCCACCAGATCCTCTTTCATTTCTCTGTGCACCAAGACAGGACCCATTTCCTTTGGGAAGCTGAGCATCCTGCAACCATACGAGCTGGAGAAGGACAAGATGAGCACCCACTCCCACTCGTGGTGTGGTGCAGTCCAGGGCAGGGCTGGCTCCCTGCAGGTCACTAACATGCATTGTAATCCCTGCAGGTCACTTACATGCATTGGGGGACCCGTTGGGCAGAGGCAGGTAGGACCCTGCTCGCCAGGACCTGGAGCGAAAGTTCTTCTTGCACTTGCCACAGTCCTGGCCCGTGGTGTTGTGCTCACACTCACACTGGAGGCTGCCCTCTTTGAAGGTGCACAGGTTGGCGTGGAGGTTGCATTTACACCTGGAGGAAGAAGACAGGGAAGAGCTGTCAGGTGTTGCTGCTGCTCCTCCTTGTCCCCAGGGTAGTGCTGAAAATGTGCTGAGGCCAGGCTGGTCACCCCTTCCCTGTTCCTCCTGCAGGTTTTTCTCACTGAACTCCGTTTTCCCCAGGTATCTTGTGCTGGGGTTCAGTGTCCACCTCCTCACCCAGGGCAGGTGTGCAGCCTCTCGTCCAAGATGAGGTGCTTCACTCCCAGTATCTGACTGAGGAGCACAGACTGTTTAATGGCAGGTCAACATCTGCAGCTGAGACACCAGGAAGGAGTCACTCACATGTCAGGCTGTTACAGGAATCTGGGTAATTACCTCAGATGGAGGCTTTTACTTGGAGGCAGTCTGGCTTTGGATGGAGGAGCTGGGCTAACCCTGGTGGCACTCGCCCTTGCCCCCTGTCACTGTGCCAAAGCCATTTTCTCCCGTGGTGTGAGGCTGCCCAGCACAAACCCTTTTCCCTACGTGCAGCACAGCCCCAGCCTGCTGTGACCAAAATAACGCAGACAACAAGCCACCACCAGTTAGTCCCCGCCTCATCAGAGAAGGCAACAACTAAAAACGCTATTCAGCAATTTGCAAACATTAAGAAACTTTTAATGAGCTGTAGTGCAGTGTGCAGGGAATAATTATCTCTGTGCACAATAATTCCTGTTGCTCAGACTCCGGAGGTGACTTGTGCAGAGCGCAGAGGCTGAGCCCATAACTCACACGTGGCTCTGGTGACTCCTGGGCCTGAGCTGAGGCCATCAGACAGAGACTTTGGGGACCAAAACATCTCATTTCATTCCAGACAGCCCATCCCTAGCACGGCCCGATGGTTTTCCCTCCTTTGTGCAATAATTTACACTCTCAGAAGCATTAGAAAGCAGTAATGCTGTGCCTCCCGTGCAGGGTGGAGAAGTCTGATGGGGCAGCGTTTCCTTTCACAGGGCTCAGGAGATGCAGAGCTGAGGGAATGAACTGCCTGCAGAGAACACAGAGGGAACATGGCCTGCTGCTCCTGGTGCTCTGTCTGCACTGGGATAAACAGCCTGGAATAGGCTGGGAGCTGGGAGTCTGGCTGCTGGTCCTGGTGCCTCTCCCCCTGTGCCTTGGAGCCCCCCGAGCAGCTCCCCAGCCACCTGCCTGCCCCTCTGAGCCCGCCTTTGCTGTGCTCTCCTCACGCATGGCTGCATAAGCTGACCTCATGTATGATTTCTTTTTTTCCCCTCCCTCCCCTCCCTGCCCTTAATTCTAGCAAGCCCCGCTCAGAGGCTAAGCATAAGCTGGATGAACAATCTCTCCCCGTCTTACAACCCTGCCCTGTGTCTGACCAAGCAGAGGAGGGAATTTTGCAGCAGAGGAGGGAAATTTTCCTCCTCTGAAAGGGGAGGAAAGAAGAAAACGTGGCCCAGGGAGCAGAGGCAGACACGCTCAGCATGCTCCACTTGAAAGCCTGTGTGAGTGAGGGCTGGAGATGCAGCGTCACGGCTGAAAGCAGGAGCACTGCTGCTCTGGGAGGGAGCCACGAGTCCCAGCATCCAGGGGAAGGAAGTGGCTTTGGCTGGTGCCTACAGCCACAGGGATGCTGAATGTCAGATGCTGCAGGTCCCCTTTGGCTCTGGTGAGGGAAGGTTTGGGCTGAGCTGTCCCAGCCTGTGGCAGAGGCGCTGCCCAGCCCCAGGGTGCTGCGGAGCCTGGCTCTGAATTATTCAGTGTCCACACAGCGTGGCCTCCTTCTCTCGCTTCAAAACGAGCAGGCGAGAGCAAAGCAGCCGAGATAGTGGGTTAAAGCAGGTTAAAGCAGGTCAAAGCCTCAGCACTGCTGCTCTGGGCCCCGCCTGAAGAGAGCATCAGCTTCGGGAGCTGCAGCTCTCCTCCCTCCTCCTCTGATGGGGTGAGGGGATGGGGCACAGCCTCAGCATCCAGCCTAGGGGGGTTTAGGAGCCCCAGGGGAGTGGGAACAAGGATGGAAGGGCCTGTCACACCCCTTGTTTTCCCTGAAGTTTGGGATGAGGTGGAGCGTGGTGCTTGGCTGCAGTGTTTGACCAGTCACAGTGGGGACATCAGCCCTGGGTGGCCACCACTTGGTCCCCGTGGTGGCCTGAGGCAGCCTCAACCAACCCCTTCCACATGTGGCACTCCCTTGCTCCTGGCAGGAGCCAAGCAGACATTTTGGGGTGCTTCTGGCTCCCAGGGCAGGAGGGTGAGACCCGTTCACCATTAATTTGGTTCCAGCTACAAATCCTCCTCCACACAGTGGGACCCAGGCTTGCCGAGCCAGGAGAGCCTGCTCCACACACACACACACACACATAACTCGCTGCTGGGGAGGGCTGGGAGCCCAGCACCAGCTCCTGGGACAGCCCCAGCTCCTCCTGCCCAGGGGGATGGGGACAAGGAGGGAGCTCATGGATGTCCCCCAGCCAGGTGTGATACAGCACTGCTCTTCCCAGGGGAGACCCTCACTTCCTAATCGGTGTAAACAGGGAAAGCTAAGTCAAGAGGAAGCAGAGGCAGGTGTTCACCTTGCCTGCCTGTGCCCAGGTCACTGATTTTTCTCACTGCTAGGCGCTTTGCCACTGTGCAAAAGTTTTGTTATCCCAAGGATCAATTTTACCAGGGAATTGCTTTCTGAGTTCGACCTTTGAGAATCATCAATCTAAGCAGGGAACTGTAACCCCAGCAGGCTGACCCCGAGGCACAGCCCAATCAATCAGGCTGCATTATTTAATGGGGAACAGCCGAGCACCCTCAGCCAGCCCCGTTTTGGGCAGAGGTTTCTGCATCCTGGCCTTCCTGCAGCTTGGGCTGTGTGGATCAGCTTCAACCCCTTCTTCAGACTTCTGTGCCTCCTCCTCTGGGCCCAGAGCCCAAGGACACACCGATGGTCTGTGCCTGCCTCTCCCCAGCCAAGACTCAGCTGGTGCAGACTGGAGTAAATGGCATTAGCCCAGTCCCCTGGGTGGGAGCTGCTCCTCCTGCTCATCCTCCTCGGCGCCCAGCCATGGCAGGCAGGAGAGGATGAAGGGAAAGGTTAGGAGCGACTTAGCAATGAGGCTTAAAAATCAGCAGCGGGGCAGACACCTGCGCTGTGTCCTGCAGAAGGAAGCCATGGCCCCACTCCAGCCCCGGGGCTGCTCCAGAAAAGTGCTGGTTGCAATATGGTTTCTCTGGCTCTGGAAGACATCTGGGGAGCTGGGAGTGTTTCTCCTCTGTGGCTCGTGGGTCGAGGCTGTGCTGACAGTTTCTCAGTGGGCATTCAGAGCCTGTGGAGGGTCAGCAGGGATGGGGAACAGCCCCAACACCCTCGGGCACCAGGGACACCCATCCTGCACCAGGCTGGCAGGAGCTCACACCACTGCACTTGGCGCTCAACAAAAACCGGCTCTCACTGTTCCCAGCAGGAGTGGCCGGAGCAATGTGTGCCCCAAGATGTTACAGTTTGCACAAAGGGGTATTTATGAGTTTATTTCAGTGCAGGTCATTCAGCTTTCCTCAGAGTGGTGCAGTGTGGTTCTGATGCTGCCAATGCCTCCACCAGGGAACATCACGGAGCTTGGAGCGCCAAGGAAAGTTTACAGGAAATTGTCCTTTTTTTCCCTTTCTTCTTTTTTTTTTTTTTTTTTTTTTTTTTTTTTTTTTTTTTTTTTAATTTTTTTTTCAGCCATAAAGAACACTTTTCTGCAATTCTCCACGTCAGCATCCTGGAGGTCACAGCAGCGAGCTGCTGGAGAGGTGTCTGGTGCCAAGCCCACGTGTGAGGGAAGGAGATGCCCACACACAGGAAGGGGGTGAGTGCAGCAAACCTGCAGCAAACCTCCCTCTGTGCTGGGAGTTGGAAAACAGCCCCTTTCCCTGAGCTTTCATTAATAATGACTTTTGAAGTGATTTTAAAAAGCCATCCCAGCCCTTTGTTTTCTTTCCAAGGATTCTTACTTGTTCTACAACGCCACTTTCTGTCCTCAACCCCACTTGCAGAGCAGGGAAGTGAGGCAGGGAAAGGCAAAGAGCATCTCCTCATCCCTCCTTTCCCTTCCTGCAGGGATGGGGCAGCCATGGGATGCTGGCACATCGTCGTGCCTGATGCAGTGACACTGCTGGAGGAACTAGGGTGGGGATCTAGAGAGCTGCTCCATCCCCTTGTGTCTCTTGAGACAACACTGACTGCCCTGAACTCCTTAAAAACTTAAAAACTCCCCTGCAAGCCTCTTTCCAGCGCAGCCTGCACACTGCTCTCCATGAGGATGTTCTGCATGGCCATAGGGATGCTCTGCTGGTCCCATCCTGCCGGGTTCCAAGCCATCCCACTGCTGCCTATCACCCCACGGGCTTGGCTTTGCCCCCCTGCTCCCTTTCTGGCGGTGCTGGTGCCGGGGAGAGGCAGCTCAGAGAGCCACTAATGAGTGCCGGGCCGGAGGAAAGCTTATCAGAGCTTTCCCCTGAATTGTTTGCTCTCACTGTAATTGATGAGCCTTTAATGAGTCTCACGGGACGATGTGTTTGAAGGGAGCTCTTTCCTCTCCGTCCCCGAGGAAAAGGATGTTTCAACTGATCTGGGCTCTCGGGGAAACATGAATAACTCTTCTCCATCTCTCTATTGTCATCCCCAGCCGCTGCTCACAGCACGCTCCGGCAGCTGCCTGGCCATCACTTACCCACTTCTACCTGCTCTTTTGCAACTGTTTTGGCAGCTCAGCAAAAGCAGGGAGCAAATCTTTTGGGCAAAGCATAACGGGTGCTGAGCTTGGATTGTTTCTGGCCCATCTGTGCGTGTGGAAGCAGGTAAAAATAGCTTCTAATGGCTGGGCCATGGAAGAAGCACAGTCCCTTTGTGGAGAGCGTTTATAGCAGGGTTTGCCTTGCTGGGAGATGGCTCTGGCTGGGGTTTGCTGTTGCCAGTCCTGGACAAGAGCTCAAGAGGATGGAGAAGGCAATGCTGGCTCATCCCAGGAGAAAGACTGGACCCCAAGCCCGTGGTCCAGGGGCTGAAGGAGAGGAAAAGCCATTTTAACGTGTTGGTTTTTTTTCAGCTTGAACCAGGGTGAGAGGCTTCTGGCTTGCACTGCTTTGTTTAGAGCCAAAGAACTGAAAAAAACCCCGAGTTAGGTCAGAGGGTTGTGAGTGGGTTGTTTTCCTTGTGGGTTTTTACTTTTGGTTGTGTGGTAGGGACGGGTGAGTCCTCCCAGCAGGAAGGAACCCTCCTCGCTGCCCTCCGAAATGATTTGAGGTTTGGGTTACAAAGATGAGACAATTTAAAAGATGCCAAAGTGCAGAGCATGTTGGCTGGCTGTTCCCATCCGAGAGGCTATTTATTTTAAATAAGTTGACACTCACCAGCTGTCAAGATCCTGCTGACTGGTGGAACATTATTTATATTCAAAGCTGTCTTAAAAAGCAAACACAAAACCAAACTTCCCCATTAGGGGGTCGGCCAGCAGAAGGGAGGAAGGGTGAAAAGGACATCACATGGATATGTGAACATAAATATTTGCAGAGTAATGTGTATAAATGCTCTTGGTCTTTCTCCTGGAATGCAATAATGCCTGCAATTGAGTTCATTGGCCAAATTGAATTTGGGCTCCTGTAGAAGTCTCTTTATATTAAGTGCTTTAACATACATCACCTTCTCAGTCTATCGATGAAATTCTATTATCTGCTCAGGGCCGGACACAACTCGGCAACAAAATCGGAGGGGGAATAAAACCCTTCACAAACCAAAGGCAGGAGCAGGTAATAGGACCTTGGGCATCTGTCTCTGGCTATCGACAAAGTGTCAGCAGTGTCTGGGGGAGGGAGGAGCTCTCTGGGTTTCTCCCTCCCTCCTGCTCAGAGTTTTCTCCCCACCTTGCTGCAGTGGGAGTAGAAACCTCTGCAGGACTCCACCAAACAGTTCCTGCACATTAACTTAATTTAACTCTATGACCAAGAGGAAGATTTTGCTCGAACTCGAGCTAATTCCAGCCTGGAGGAATGCCAGGGCAGCTCAGGCATCCAGCTCTCGGGGCTGCCCAGCATGGAGGCGAGGACAGGCCCAGGAACAGGCTGGCACAGGCTTGGCTGTCCTTGACACCGGGATGCTGCTGCCTCCTGGGACCCGAGTTCTGTCTGCCAGGAGCTGCAGGGAGGAGCAGGGACGGGCACAGGCCGTGCTTGCCCTGGTTTTTGTGGTCATCCCAAAGCTGCCAAGTGTGGGCTGAGGGCTGTAGGGGCGTTGGGCTTGTTCTTGGGGGATGTTTGGGTGAGCCCGTGGCTATTTTGGGAGCGATGCCCCAGCACTGGGATTGGGGAAGCTCCTGCTCTCTCAGATCATTCACCCCAGGTCCTGCCTGTTCCCCTTTGGTGCAGGTCCCACCCTGCTCCTCAGGGAGAGATGTTTAGCAGCCACCACAAAAACCCTAAAACTCTCAACAAGAGACTCTTCCACTGACCAAAGCTTTTCTCCAACTTAAAGACCACTTTGCTGGAGAAGTCAAGATCAGCTGGAAGGTCTCCCACAACAGAGCCAGAAGAAGGAATGCCCAACCAGGGCAAAGCAGCTGAGGGACAGCTGGGATGTGCTTTGTGCTGGCATCCCTGGTTGGAGCTGAGCTCCAGGCACAGGGGAAGTGCACTGAGCTGCCTTCATTGGGAGGAGGAGGCAGTGACCAGGAATTCATTCATCTTTAACAGCAACGCAGCATCAATCATCCCCACATCTCAAAACTCACCACAAATGCAGAAAAACGTATCCCCTGCATGCAGGTACCACTGAGCATTTCCAGCTCCATTCATTGCAGGAGGTGCCTTTGGGGGTGGCCTTGGTCCTCCAGGTCGGGAGTGCCTGATCCTGGCTGCTGGCACCAGGCTAACAGCCTGGCCAAAACTGTTCTGCTCCACTAGCACAAACTCTCCAGGTCATGTGAAGAGAAAATCCTCCTAGAGAGCATCCATGCACAGCACCCAGGACACACCAGGGAAAGAGGCAGGGGAGCACAAAGGGCTTTTCCCTTCCATTTTTTGGTGTAAGCAAAGCAGCAGCCAAGGAAAGCCCGAGAAAAACAACTGGTGAAGTGAGGAAAGGAAATGCCACTTCAGAACTAGAAACTTCATCTTGTTGGTGCCTCTTTGGCCCGAGCCCAGCCCGAGAGGAGGCTGTGCTCCATGGAGCTGCTCAGAGGTGAGGGATGCTCCCTCCTCCTGCCTTCCTCCAGGGACTGCTCACCACCAGCAGGACGGACAGACAGACAGACAGTGCATGCACTGGGGCAGGGCAGGACAGAGTGGGGAGAAATCCTAATAACCAGCCTAAAATTGATTGACTTCTGCTCAATCTGATTTCTCCTAACTGGATCCACATGTCCTGGCCATGGCACATTAACTTCAATTACAGCTTATTAATGTCTCTGTGATGGAGCGTGCCCTGCTGAGCACGGCAGTGACTGACGTTGTGAGGGGGAAGAAATTACTCCAGAGAGACCCAGTGTGGAATGGAAGCAGAACCAGTGGCTCTCACCACAGCCCTGGCAGCCAGGGAAAGCTCATTCACCCGTGCCCGGGCTCACTGCTGCACTGAGGAGAAAATTAAGCAGTGAATACAGAGATCTGTGGGGAAAAATCCTTCCACTTCCCTTCCCCACCCTGCCTGGCACACACACAACACTCAGGCCAAGGGCTTGCTTGTGTCTATTCCTGTCCTGACTCTTCTGCATCTCCAGTTACTCTGCAGATCAATAGGGACAGGATGGAAGAAGAAGGGGTGGGGAAAAAAAGAAGAAAAGAAAAAGATACCAAGAAGAAAGAGAGTAAAAATAAATTGTCAGGCATGAACGGAGAATGGCTGTGGGAGGAGGAGATGCAGAGGAGACCCTGAGGGACCAGTCCACTGTACCAACACCCAGGAATGAGGCAGTGACCCCCAGGATTCACCAGATCCTCTGGCCTATAGGGCAAGAGAAGACAGAAAACTCTTTCCCCATATCCTTTGTTCTGTCTCTCTGCTTTTCCCAAAAGCTCTGGGGGGTTGTGGTGAGGGGTTTTCCTTCTGAAGCTGAGGGGTGAAGGATGGGGTGTGCTTGGGTGGGGCCAGGAGTTCCTGGCCTGAGGGGATCACAGAAAGTTCTCTGAACCCTCCAGGCTGCAGCACAAGAAACCCCCTGGGCTCATGGGCTGCTCAGAGGGAAAAGCGTTTTGCTCTTCTCTTGACTGTGAAAGTCAACTGGAAATGAGCTGCCAAGTGCCTCATCACTGCCAAAAATGGTGTGGCACAGGGACACAGGCAATGGCACACTCTGAGGGCACACACTGAGGGCACACACTGCTCCTGCACTGCCACACACTGTGGCCAGGCACAGCTCCTCCAGCCTCTCGGGGCTGCTCCCTCTGCTCTCCATGTGGAATTTTCTCTCACCCTGCTCTCCAGGTGGAATTCTCTCTCACCCTGCTCTCCAGGTGGAATTTTCTGGCTGTGTTTTGCCCTTGACCCCTCATTTCTTCACAATAATAATTTCTTCCCTCTTGTTTCCATGCCCCCTGGAGTGGACCCCTAACACCACCCCACTTTTATCTGTCCCTCCAATGTGTCCTGGAAGAGGCAGTGTGTGTCCATGCCCATCCCTGCCCACCCTCCCTCCCCCTTCCCTGCACAGTGCTCCTGTCAGGCTCACATTGATTTCTCCTCTCTTCCTCTCAATAACCCATCCCTTGTTGAGCCATACACGAGATTTAATTTGGTTTTAGTCCCTGCACTGTAACTGGCTTTGCTTACAGCTGGAATTAGATTGCTCTTCAGTGCAAAAACCTGCTTGCTGGGACTGGAATAATCACAGAAGCAGAGTTAATTCACAGGGAGCTTCTCCATCTTATCCACCACTTATCCACAGCTCCTGAGCTGCTCACCTTCCCTGCCCTGTGCCCATGGGGGCTGGAAGAGTCAGCACAGGACAGGCACTGACCTCTTCTCTGCCCAGGATGAGTGTCCCTCTCTCCTGGGAACCAGCCCAGCAAGCTGGAGCTCTGCAAATCTGCATCTCACTGTAGCTCAGAAGTTGGAGTTTGGGCTGATAAAAGCAGATTTCAGAGTTTCCCCTGCTCCCAGCTGAGAGGAATGAAGGATTTGTCTTTACAAACAAGCTGTGGGTCTGCTGGTGGATAAAACCAGCACTGAGAGACAGAAGAAACAATGGGAAGGATTCCACTGATTGATGAATGGAAAAAAAGATATTTGCCTTTACAAACAAACTGTAGGTTTGCTGATAAATGAAACTGGATATTGAAAGATGAAAGAAACAATGAGGAAAAAAACATAAATTCCATAAGAATTAAAATTAAAAGGGAAGGTTATGCATTAGAAGGGAATCTTAGGTATCAGGTGTTCTGGGAAGTCTGTATCTCTCAAGTACTTCAGCCAGTGGGAAAAGAGAGGGAAATGTGGCAGGGAAATTAGGATAAAAAGGAGGCTGAGTCCTCCAAAAACTTGAGAGATCCCAGGGGAATGCCCCATGACCTCTCCCTTTATTCGAATAAAGCAAAAGGAGTCCTCTGTCTCCTTTTCGGACACAAACCTCTGGTGTTTGTGGCTTAATTTTCCTGACACAGCCAAGGAAAAACCCTTTCAGCCCTGGAGGGGGAGGTGGGGCAGGTTCTGGGAAGGAGCTGGAGCTGCTGCAGGACAGGGACCAGCCAGGGATCACAACAAACCCCGACCTGTCTGTGTTGGCCCTGGCTAAAAAGCAGCATTGCAGCTTCCACAGGGCATCCATCCCACCTCCAGCTGCCCTCGGGGTGGCTCTGGGATTTTGGATGTCTCGTAGAGGTTGAGACTCCTCCAGCCCTGGGTGTGTTTGAAGGGTTTTTCCTGCTCTTCCCTGGCTGTCTCTTTTCACAGAATTTTTAGGGATTTTCTGTCTTGAACCAATCTCTGCTACTATTAAATGGTATTAAATTTGGCCAATGAATTCTGAAGTTGATGGGGTGTGGGGAGGGGGGAGGAGGACAACTGAGAGCAAGATGTTGGGGTTTGGGGAGAATCTCACCAGCATGGCCTGAAGTCCTAAATACTGAAGCAACAAATCCTGCCCAAGGCAGGCAGGAAAGGTAAACGGCTCAGAGGAGGAGGTTCATGGGACACCAACTTTTATTTTAACTCTTTGTAGCATCAAGTATCCCCAGGCTGCTGCAGGAGCAGTGGCGAGTCCTTGGTTACCTGTGCTGATCTCCACACTTGGAAGCCAAAGCTCATTGCACAAACACATCAAACATTTAGTCCTAATTTACCAGACACATGTGGAGGTGCTTTCCTGCTCCTCTGCCCACATTCCTGAGCCCCCCGGGGCTCCTCCCTGAGCAATCCCCACGGTGGGGAACCCCAAAATGCCCCCAACCCAGCTGAGAGCCACAGTGACAAAGACCCTCACTGCTGCCTCCTGCCCGCCCTGGAGGGTGGAAAGGGCTCTCCATCCCTCCCTGCAGCTTCCTTCCCCTTGGAGCCTGTTCAAAGCCAGCCTCGGTGGCACCTGCAAACATTTCTACTTGCAAGTCTCAGAAGCAAACAGTTTGGAACCGATACAAACGGCTCCTCTGTCGCTGTGGTGATGCTCGTTAGCACGGGGTGGGTGATGGGGAGATTTTTCCCCTCTCGCCTCTAAGTCTCGCACAAGCTGGATGGGAAATCAGCCATCTCGGCACTTTTCCACCTTACTTTGCTTTTTCGGTTGATGTCATAATGTAACATATGGCATCGTACAGAGAAATGAAAACCAAAACCCAGGAGAAACAAACCCCCTCCTGCTTCCTCTGCCCCAGATCTGTCGGGGGATTTACCCTCACCCCGAACTTCGTCTGCCAGGGCTGGGGCTGCTCAGGGTGTGCAGGAGTGACTGGGGATGACCAACCCTGCTTCTACCGGCAGTGAGCTGGAGTTTAGTGGGGTGAGCCTCATTCCACACCAGTGTTCCACCCCCGAGACATCTGGGCAAAGGCTGGCTGTGTTTGCACAGCTGGGACAGGGCACTGCAGGGAGCTCAGACCCTGAGTGTCCATCCAAGCCACGTCCCAGCTCCGCCAGCACCAGCTGCAGGAGGACACAGCCTTGGAGGTGCCCCAGCCGTTCCCTGCAAGGACACATCTGCTGCCCTGCCTGGGGAGAAGGGGTGCTAGAGGGAGAAATGGTTCTCTCTCGGTCGGCAGAAACGCTGATGGCTCAGTTTTCTAGCAAGAACCCTCCTCTCATCCCTGCGAGGAGAGACGCCCAAAAAAAGGCAGCAGCCGTTACCTGCCGGTGACCTCGATGTTGGAGACGGCGTAGAAATACTTGTACAAGTTCTCCCTCTGCACGTAGGTGCCGCCCAGGGCGGGTCTCAGCAGCCTCATGCGCAGGTCGGTGACGGTGAAGAAGTCCTTGAGCCCTTTGGCGCTCTCCAGCCGGGTGTACAAGTTGTCCATGTTCTTGAGGTCGGGGCCGGCGAAGATGGCAAAGCGGTCCCGCACCTCAAACCGCACGGTCTTCTCTTTTTTGGAGCCCGCCCAGCGGGAATACTCCTCTGTGCAGAGGACCCTGTTGGCACTGGTGGTGGAGAGGTCCCGGACCCTCCGTGCTGGCATGCTGAAGGCCTCCATGCAGTCATCTGCATAGTACTGGTACGGGTGCCAAGTCCTCCCGTTGTCCAGCGACTTCTCCAGCATCATGATGGTGGGGCGCCCGTACTCGAAGGTGATCACGATGTCGTCGGTCAGCTCGATGCTCTTGTTCCAGGACAGGGTGATGTTGGCCAGCAGCGGCTCCGGGTACCGGCGCCACGTCACGCTCTGCCAGTACGTGGCCAGCCCCTCGTCCTCGCTGTCGAACATCAGCTTGGGCGGGTGGGCCAGGTCGGGGTTGGAGGCGTCGCACTCGTCGCTGCACAGGTACGGGTTCTCCTGGAACAACAACAACGGTCACCTGAGAGCAGAGCAAACCTGGGCAAGGTGTGGGCAGTGCGGGCACACACAGCCCCTGGGCTGGCTCTGCAGGATGCTGTTTCTGAGAACGACTTTAAGGCAGAAAGATGCAGCTTTGCCTCAGCTGTAAGAACGGCTGAGCTGCTTCCTTTGAAAGGCCCTTTGGGAAAGGGCTTTGCAATTTGGCACGGGGGCAATTTTCATAGAAAGCTCCTTCCCTGAGATGGTCTCTGAGAAACTTGGGTTAAGCTTGGCTGATTTACAAGCCTACAGAAAGCTGTGCTCATCCCTGCTGCCTTGGAGGAACTGAATGGCTAAAATCCCCCAAGCACACCCCTGCCTCCCACGGCTCCTGATGCTGAAAAGGCTTTGGACACTCCATCCCCCCAGTGCCTCTGAGCACAGCTAGAGGAGGGAAACCAAATTTCTCCAGCCCCAAGCTGGGACAGAACTGAGCAGTAGCAGAGAGAGCAGAGATTTATGCTTCTGGTGCCTTGGTCCTCAGCTACCCACAGGGAACAGGGTGGGAAGGATGGCTCATCCCATCCAGGTGACAATGTCCACTGCTCCAGGCCTGAGCAGTGGGGGAGAACCTCCAGCCATCCCATTTTGCCCACAAATACCAGTGCACAGCCAGGCTGGTGTGTTTTGCAGGGACACACCTCCACACGTGCTGAGCTGCACTGGGACACGGTGCCAAGGTCACACACCACATGTTGAATTTTCAGGGGTGGCCAGCTGTGCCAATGCATTTATTGCTCACCCATATGTTTGTTAAAGCCCAGCATCACTGCCCTGCATTCTCTGCCTCCAGGAGAGAGCACGTGGGTCACACCTGCCTCGGGGATTGTGTGGGGCTGTGTTCTAGTGGGTGCAGACCACAAAAAACTCTGCAACACGCTGCAAATCCTTTTTTTTTTTTTTTGCATATGAAGCATCTCTTTGCTGTCACTGTGCCTCCCTCTCAGAATCGAAATCCAAAGGACTGGGGAGGGAGAGGAATTGGTATGACAGAGGGCTCTGCTGCTGTGGGACCCTTCCCAGGAAGGCAGAAGCACCTGGCAGAGGAGGAGGTGATAAATCAGCTGGAGCTGCTCAGAGCTGCTGGCTGGAGGTGAGGAGCCTGCTGGGGTGTGAGGTCTGGCTCTCCTGAGCACAGCAGCTTTCCAGGTAAGACCAAGCTGGGTGTTGTGCTTTGCTTTGTGGGTGCTGTGTGTGGGGATCAGCGTGGTCCTGCCTGGCCCTGGGGACTTCCTGCAGCACCAGACTGTGGGGAGCTGATACTGGTACCTGGAGGCTCCAAAAAGTGAGGTGCAGGGTGGATATGAGCAGGTTGGTTGTGTCTCTGGCTGCTGCAGGTGTGGGAAGGGGCTGCTCCTGTGTCCATGGCTTGCTTTGACCTGAGGAGCTGTTGGAGTCTGAGTGCCTGTGAGCTGCTTTTGGGCTGCCCTGTGCATACCCAGGCACAGCAGAGGGGAGGATCTGCCTTGTACAAGTGGATGCTCTCGGGTGCAAAGCGGGGCTGTGCTCTGAACGTGGAAACCTCTGAGTAACACAACGTGCTTTGGAAAATCTGGGCTTTGCCACCTCCAGCCAGGCAACCAAAAGTCTTGGGAGCTACTTAGAGCTTCCCCACTCCATGCCTGTAAAACGGGCTCAGAGATGTGCACTGAAGGCAAGCAACTGTTTGCAAAGTCAGTGGAGGACACAGCACCCAGGAGCCCTGAAAAACTCCTGAGGACACAAAGAATTGTGTGTCTGGAGCAGCATGTGAGCAGCACAGTGTAAATAAGGCAGGAGGCTGCTCTGTCAGCACGGGGGAAAACAAACCAGGGAGTGGCTGATGTGAACATGAGAACCAGGCTCCTGTGCAGGGCAGGCAGCCTCGGGGACACGAGGGGACTCCTGTAAGCACAGCAAACCTGGTGTTTGTGTTCGTGTGCACGAGGCTGCCAGGGAAAGCAGCACATGATAAAACAGGTCAGAACTCAAACTGTTTCCAACCCAGTCTTGCTCTGGCACACCCCAGCCTGGCAGTGAAGCTGCAAATCCATGCTGGGGCTTGTTCCTCCTGTCACAGCCTCGGCTTGGGCTGTGTGTGGCTTTTGTCACCTCTGTGTGTGCTGGGAGGAAGGGCTGGGACTGGAGATGCTGAGTTCTGGGGTGGTGCCCACCCTGCAGCAGGGAGGTTACTCACAAATGGGTGCTTGGGTTGATGTTTTAAATCAAATAGCTGGATTATTTATTTATGTATTTATTTAGTTTGTTTGCAGCTGTGATAACGGAGCAAGGGAAATCAGTGGAGTGCTCAGGCTTGCTTGGATGGGTGAGGGCACCCCACAACCCCCTCAAAGAGGGGGAGATGCCCAGCTGGGCTGTGGTGGGGCTCTGAGCCATGCTGGGGGGTCCTCTCCTGCCACAACAAGCTGTTCTGGAGTAGGGATTAAAAAACCCTGAGATATTGACATATTTAATATGCTCTCCTGACTCGTCACGTTCAGAGGAATTGTTTACCTCTGCTAATGAGACACAGCTTCCTGCTGGGGGATGGAGCTGCCTCTCAGCACAGCTTTTCAGTGATGGCTGAGGGAAAAGGCAGAAAAATCCCCCTCAGCTGAAGTGCTGGGGGCTCTGAGTGTGTTTCCTGTGCTGAGGCAACATATTGTGCTGCAGTATGGTCCTCCTGTCAATGTGGCCATACAGATGGCTTAATAGGACAGTCCTGAAAAGACCATCCCCGAGGTCCATTTTTCCCACTTGTCTGAAGCAGGGAGCAGCAGGTGGAGAATTGGCTTGGGATGGCAGCAGAAAAGTCCCTGACAGACCTGCCTTGGTGGCTCTGTGTGAGCAGAGTCTGTGTCTCAGAGCTGTCCTGCCATGAGCCTTCCTTTCCTTGTGTGCTCCACACAGCCCTTGAGCTGGTGTGAGATGAATCTCACCGAGTGTTTGCCACTTGAGCTGCCCCCAGCGTGGCCACAGTGGCCACCTCCAGGGCTGTGGGTGATGCTCCTATCACTGCTTTCTTTGGAGTGGCCAAATTAAACAAACTAAGGACTCTGTGATGAAACCAGGATAAGGAAACATAACCCTGGCCAGGATGGGAGGTGGGACAGATTTCCCTGGAGCAGTGAGGGGAGCAGCTGAGTCTGATCAAGCATGATCCCCCTCAGCATGTCCAGTCTGGAGGAGCAGGGCTGGCCAGGCACGTCCCTGGCAGGGTCAGGAGCAGGGAGAAGCAGAGAGCAAACCCTGCCCGTGTGCCATATGCTCATCCCAGGGAATGGAAGTGCACAGCCCCTGCTGTTCCCCAAGCTGGGAGCGTGCTCAGCTCAGCAGGCAGCACCCCCAAAAATCTCTTTAACCACCCAGGGGAGGTAAATGGCTCAAGAGGTGCATGGTTGTAACAGGGCAAACTCAAAAATAACCCCCAAGTGGCAGCAAGGTGGGGGAGAGCCTCAAAAGCCTCAAGAGTGTCACATCACTACAGCTTCCTCTGCTAAAATGAACTGTTCCTTTTTGGGGTTAGCTTTATTGAATTGTCCTTCCTCTGTGGGATGCTCGATGCCTTTTGTGCTGGGGGGGTGGTTTGGAGTCAGCCAGGAGGGCAGGGGGGAGCGGAAACAGATGGCCACATTTTGGCTGCTCCCTTGGTCCTGGTAAGATCAGATATAGCACTATTGAAACAAGTCCAGGTATTATTTTTGAATCTGGTTTCCTCCTCCCAAGCCGTGTGTCCTCCAAAGAATCTGTCCAAAGTCTTGAGATATTTAAGTCTTCAATCTAAAAGTCAGGATGCATTAGCCAGGCAAACTTGGTCTCAGTGAGCTTAAAATAAACCAGTTCACTTTGAGTCTCACGCTATTAAATCAGTCGTGAGTGTCCTCACAGCAACTAAACATTGCAGATTTCAAGCGCTCCAGCTCCTCTGGTTGTGCACTTTTTGGGGTTGTACCAAAGAGCGTTGCAGCCCTGCTTAGCCCCAGCTCAGCCCAAAAGGGCAAATCTCCAGGGGACAAACTGTGAGAGCCTCGCTGAGGACACGGTGTCCTAAAAAAATGGCATCATGGTGAGGTTGTGCCTCTGTGAGCCAAACCATAGAATGGGATGGGTTGGAAGGGACCTTTAAAGGTCACCTAGTCCAACCCCCCTGCCATGGGCAAGGGCATCTTCAGCTGGGTCAGGCTGCTCAAAGCCCCATCCATGAATGTTTCCATGGATAAGGCACCCATCACCTTTGAGGTTTTACCATGCCAGTATTTTATCACACTCATTAAAATAAGTTTTCTTCCCTACAACTAATCTGAATCTGCTCTCTTTTAGTTTAAAATCATTATCCCTTGTCCTAACACTACAATTCATAATAAAGAGCTCTCCCCATCCATCCTGTAGACCCTGGGACTCTGAATCCTCCTTGGTAGGGCTGCTCTCCATCCTTCATCCCCAGCCTGGAGTGATCCTGGGGGTTGTCCTGCTCCAGGTGCACCCAGGAGGTTCCCATGGACCCAGTCCTTGAGCTGGAAATGTGTCCCAGCCCTGGTGACTGCTGACCCAGCCCTTGGAGTCAGTTCTGGGCAGAAATGCTGCAAAAGGAACTTTCTGAAGGTGACAGCAAAGACTTGCTCCTTGGGAAGGAGGATTTCTTAAGAAACAAGATATTGGTCTGACAAAGCAAGATGACAGGAATTCAGGATGCTGCAGGGAAGCTGCTCCCCACCTTGCTGGGAAGGGGGGGAATGGGGGAAACCAGCCACAACAAAAGGCCTCAGTTTTACAAAGCCCAGATGGTTTTTAGGGCTCTTAATGAGCGCCAAAGTTGCTTTTTTTTCTTTTTTTTTCTTAGCAGATAATACCATTCTTAAGCCTCATAGCTTAAAATTATATATTTTTGTAGGTGCAGTTGCTTGATTAATCATTAGGCTGTTGAATATTTTAAACAAACTAGACATCTGTTGTGAATGGCGAAAGCTGCACAGAAATAAGACTGCAGCTTTTAGATCTCCATGCCAAAGGGAAGCTGGAAAGCAATTGCAACCACTAGCTGCACAGTAAAGAAAAACAAGAAAAATAATAATAATATTAAAGGGGGGGGGAACCCAACAAGATTTGAGCAAGGAAAAATGAGTAGATGATGTGAGAGTTTGTACTGCTCAGCCAAGGATGCTCAATCACAGCTCTCATACCTGGTGTGATTTGTTTAATGGTGTCTTGGGAACCCCCCATGGACTTCCTTTGCTTTTGGGGGTCTCTTCTGCTTGATGGACTCATGTTTAAGCCAAGGCCTCTGCCAAAACCTAGAGCACTCTGGGACCACTTGTTTTTAATTACAGTCTCCAAGTAAGAGTAATTGATAAGGTCTCATCAACTTGGATGAGTTTTGGAAAACAAAACTTTGGCTTTTTTTCATTGGGGGTGGAAATCCTTGGTGCTTTATAGGAAGATTTTTATTAAAGAGGAAAAAGTTAAATGTGTTTCTTCAGCACAAATATCAGTGCTGTTGTGTGGGTTTCTCTTGGGTACTTTCTTCTGGAATGGCTTTCTCCTCTAAGAACTGGCTCTTAGACCTGGGGTGTCTCCAGGCTCTCCTGTAAAATCTGGCACTGGTTGGGGCTGGGGGCTGTTTGATAGACCCCCAAAGAGCCTGCAGAGCCAGGAAAAGCAGGTGACAGCACAGGAACCTCCTTCCCTCCTTCCTGGGACTGCTCACAACCTTGTTCTGAACCTCCACCTGCACCCTCTGCAGCCCCCACCCCATCCAGCTGTGATGCTTAAGGAGCTCTCAGGACCATCCCAAAGCCCTTCTGCTTCCCTCAGGACCATCCCAAGGCCCTTCTGCTTCCCTTGGGACACCCACAACGCTGCCTTTGAGTTTCTGCTCAAAGGGCAGCAGGTGAGGTTCAAAAAGTCCCCACGTTTCCTTGTGCTGTGACTGACTCCTCCTGAAATTGGTATCAAATTTCCTCCAAATCCTGCAAAAAAAGAGGGATCAGCAGAATCTCCACGTGCACCTGATCCCTCCTGCCCTGATAATGTCCCTGCTGTGGAGCAAAGCCACTGCAGGTGTCCTGCAGCCCACGGGAAGGGCTGGTGGCCATGGGACATGGGGGTCCCCAACCTGCAGAGGGGAGCAGGGCCACCCCCACTCCATCCCTGCCTGTCCTGTGGATGTTCTGGAGCACATTTCCTCCCAAAATTTTATTTTCCCCTCTCCCTTCCCCCGTCCAGCTCCTCAGGCTGTGGGATGGAGCTGAAATGACCTTCCCAGCACATTTTCTTTGCTGATTTACACTCGGCTGAGTGCCCCCAGCTCACTTCCCTTCCATCTCCTGCCTTCTTTTTCCTGACCCTGCCTTCCCAGGGATCTCAGGGATCTCAGTTCCCCTGCAGGCTGGGCTGGGGGTTTGCTCTGGTGTTGGTCAGCACAGGGAAATCACCCACTGAGCAGGGAAGGTGCCTGACCCAACTCCAGTGCCAACCACCCTTAACGTCCCCAGTGACACTGAGTCCAACCTGTTTTCTGCAACACAAATTCCTGACAAGGGCCACCCTGAACAATGTGTGTTTTGAGAGACTTCCTTGGCTTTTCTTCCAATAATCACTGCAGGACGTGCTGCTGCTTCCCAAACAGAATTGCATTTACCCAGGAGAAAACACAGGCTCTCCTAATGATATTTCAGGGTGTTTTCACTCTTGCTGCTCCTGATCTGAGGGTTCAAGTGCTCTATCTGGATTTATGACAAGACAAGGTGATTTTATGATCAAAAATAACATTTGTGAGTAATTAAATCTCATGCTTTAGGGCATAAACCATAACCTGCCAGTGGCCAAGGTGGGACTCTAAGAGAGCTGGAAATACTCTCTGACAATTAATTTTCACTCTATTCATGGGCTGGGAGGGATCAGAGGGGTGAAACAACCGTAATTAATTTACAGCGATTATTTCCAACAGCTGGCAAGTGGCATAACTCACTGTAGAGAGGGCTGGGAGCACGGAGAGGGATCAGGAGAAATACAAGGCTCCTCCTATGCCAAAAAGCCCCACAAATCCCCTTCCCTGTGAGCCCAGGTGAAGGTCTGTGCCCTCCCCTTAGGGATGTGGGGGGACACTGGGATCTGCTTGGCCAGGTCCACTCTCCTTGCCCTGATTCCCCTGTCCCCCAAGTGGGCCATGGGCTTTCCCCACTGCACTGCTGTGACTCGAACCTGGAAAACATCTCAGGAACAGCTTTGGGATGCCTGTCAGTGTGCAGGGAGAGCTCCCTAATGGGGCCAGCACCACAGCATTGGACTGTGGAGACTCTGGGGAGCCTTTCTTCAAGAAGCTATGTTTTCTACATTTTTTTGTTGTTGTTTTTAAAATACCCCTTTGGTCAAGCTCTCTGTATTTTAGATAAGACAGAAGCTGTCTCATGAGGTAGAAGATGGAAAACGCAGTTTTCCCATGGGCAGCCTGAGAGCCACTTGGGAATGCTCCAGCAAAGCCTTCATCTGCACATCCTCCAGGCATCACCCTCCTCTTCCTGGTGCCCCTCCAAAGGGACATTTTGAGGTGGCCCACGAGGGTAGGAAGGTTCTGGCAAGGCACCCAGGTGTTGGTGAGGGGTTATTACACAGCTTCACCTCTGCAGGGGAAAGGCAGCTTGGGATGGGATGGGATTTGGAGCTCAGGGAGGGATGTGTGGGGTGTTTTGCTCACTGCTGTGTCCTTCCCCTGCCCCCTCCCTCCCCCAGCCATCTGCAAGGGGCTCTTATGGAGGCAGAGACAGCAAAAGGGGAGAAAACCGTCCTCGCTAACAAGCTGTTTGCTGTTTATGAGCAGGTAAAGGCAGAGCTGGAATGAATTATTAATAGGGTGGAAATGGGGTCCCTCCACAGATCTGCTGCTAATTCTGGCTCAGCCGAATGTCACACCCTCCATCTCCTCCCTGGCCGTGGTTTGGGGGATTGATTGCTCCTCCGCTTCCTTCCCCTTCCTGCCGGATCCGAGGCTGTCCGAGCACAAGGTCACCCCTGGCTGGGGTGTTAGGACAGGCTTTGCCTGTGTGCAGGCTTTGGGAGAGCGTGAGTCAGCAGAACCGACCCTGCCGGCTCGGGGCGAGGCACGGGGACGAGCTCAGCGAGATATTTTGCTGTTTTTGCCTCTTGCCTTTGGCCTGGAGCAGATCCTCATTCAGCGAGCAGCGCTCGTTCAGGGCTCTGGGGCTCCCCTGGGCCCGTCTCTCCGCCAGAGAAGAGATTCAAGCCCTACTCGTGGCTGCTCTTCCCCTTCCCCCTCCAGCCTGCTCTGAATTCCAGAAGCATCTCGTTCGTATTTCATCCAGGCTCAGCACTGTGCCCTTCTCTGCACCAGCCCTGGGGAGACATCACCGTGCCAGACAGGGTGGGCTGGTGGCAGGGCCATGTCCTGTCTCCAGATGGGGAAATGGAGGCACGGAGGGATTTGAGGAGCAGGTCCGGGCTTCTCTGGGCATTGAGGGCTCCACCTTTCTGAGCACTGAAATCCCCCAGGCACCTGCAGCAGGGCAAAGTTGTGGCTCCCTCACCCAACCCTGATGTGAAGCTCAAGGAAATCTCTGCTCTCATCCCACGCTGCCTCTGAAACTCTCCCTGTGGTCTGAACTGGTCTTTGCTCTGTAAATGACACAACCTGGGCCAAAGGGTGACATCCAGGCAGGAGAAGCATCCTCTGCACCAAGGGAGGACCCAGAGGGAGATGCAGCTTGTCACGCACAAGGGCTGACCCAAGTCACCTGTCCACCCTCGCTCCTGCACCAACACAAATCCCCTCACGCCCACTCTGGCTAAGCCAGGAATAGAAAATCTGGTTACACGGGGAATTCCAGCCTCAAACCAGCCCATCCATGGGTGACCTCTCCAAGACCATGCTGTTTGCAGAGTGGCCTGGCAGCAGCACTGTCATTTCCAAAGCCCTGGGGTGGCCTGGGTGGTGCTGATCCCCTGCCCAGCATCCCATCCCATCCCGAGAGGCGTCTGCAGCTGATTTGGGGGCAGCACAGGGGTTAACACCGCCCGGAAAATTCCACTCCTAAGCAGATAATCTCATCTGTGCTGGGGATACACACACATCACCCGCAGCAGCCCGGCCTCCCATGGAATCATTTTTGAGCAGCTCTTTCTTTGTGAACTGCTAATCCCCCGGTGAGCTGCTCTAACCCCAGCCCTCCTGCCGCCCTGGGCTCACCTCCACCTCCCTGCCAGGGCTGCACCCCTCAACCTCCCCCTGTGGCACTGGGGGCTGTGGGGTGACCTAAAGCCTGGCATCAGATAAACCAGACACCCCTCAGCTGGCAACCACGGGCACACGTTCAAAAACGCAGCAGATTAATCCCATTGACTGCTTTTTAGCTTGTCTCCGAACTCGGGCGTTCTGTACCAGGGACTTGCAAGCTTTGCTCTTCCCAGGGCACTCCCCTGAAGCTTGTTTACAAATTAAGCTGCTTGGATTCTGCCCCATCCCTTCCCTGCCAGATTATGAAGCCCTTGCATCTTGCTACAGAGCTGTATTTGTGTCCGCAGCCCCTAGCAGCAGGAGCCCAGCAGCAGCGACCTGTGTGCAGGGCTGTGAGTGCATTATTGATTCAGGACTAAGAAAATGCTTAGGAAGTAGGAAAAGTGTCCTGCTCTCTAAAAGCTTGTGCGCCTTGTAAGCTCAATACATGCAGCCTTTGCAGAGAGGCTCGCTACGCCGCTATTAATAATTTATTCTGTAAGAGAGGCCCTGATAGTTTGAATGGGGGAGGGCAGGATGCAGAGCCTGGGGGTGGGAAAGGGGAGGGAGTGGTGGCTCTGCTGTGCTCCTCAAATGGAGGTGCAGATGTTGCCCAGAGCCTCTGTGGAGGGGCACAGCTGGGTGATGGACACCCCTGCACCCACGCCAGCCTCTGATCAGGGCTCCTGTGTCTGTCTGCTGCATCAAGGGCTCTGCCTTCGCTGCTGTATGCAAAGCATCTGGCTGCTTTGTGCTCCCTTTCAGGGGAACAATTCAGCAGGTGCCTGTCAGAGGTTTGGATTGAGTTGTGTCAGCCCAAAACATGTCCTGGCTGTCCCTGAGACCCCGACAGGGCTTACACAGGGCTCCCCAAACCTCCCGACTGGCAGCACTACAGAGCTGAAGCAGCTGACTCAGCCAGCAGATGGGGAGTTACAAACCCTTTGGCTGGAGTAGAAACCAGTTGAATCTGTGCTAATTCTCCCTTTGGGACATGGAAGTGTCAAGGCAGGACTGGACACGGAGGTGGCAGCATCCCCGTGGCGCTGAGCACCAGGGCAGCACAGCCCCACTGCTCTGGGGTGTGCAGCATCCTGGCACGGGCTGGAGGGGTGGCACCGTGTGTGGAGCTGAGGGAAGGCTGCTCCTGAAAGGCTCCTGCATGGCTGGGAGCCAGCAGGGATGAGACCCAGCCCTGTGACTCTGCAGTGCTCAGCTCCTGTGGCTGGATCCTGCCTGGGGACAGCTGAGCAATGCAGAAATCCACCCCAGAGCCAAGAGCAGAGGTTCCCCTAAGCCTGGCCATGGGCAGCACTGAGCAGATGTGCAGACACCGGTGCCAAGCACTGGAGCAAGGGCAGGGCAGGGCAGTGGAGCAGGGCAGGAGCGGGGTCAGTGCTGCAATTGTCCCTTCTGAGTGTGCTGGTGGCCGTGCCTGGAAGAGGGGAGACGAATGGGAACCTCATGGGACATGTCTGAGTCTGCAGGGGATGGCTCATCATCTGGGGTGAAGGCTGGAAGCCCAAGTTGCTGTTTGCCAGGGCTTTGCAGGCTTCTCCCCAAAGACATCCCCAGAACGGCCACCCAGCAGAGCTGTGCAGTTTGGGGAGGAAAAATCCTCTTTGGTGTTTTCCAACACTGAAACCTGCACTCTGTGTTGGACTGCCTGAGGAACTGGGTCAGCTGAAGTTCCAGGTCTCAAAAGGCTGATGGTAAAAGGGTGGTTTGGATCTGAAACTGAGCTTAGAACTGGACTTTCACTCAGGGAAACCAGAGCATGGTAGGAGAGCACTCCTTCCCACTCAGGCAGGATTTTCTGTAGGGAGAAATTATTTTAAAGTTTATTGGAAAATCATTTCTATGCAGATTTTAAAATTAATAAATGGGAAGGATTTCCCTGAATACCTTTGGCTTCAAAAGTTGCCTATGGAAAGCTGTGGTACCTGGAGCTGCTCTATGAGTGTAAGGGCTGCTGTAAGAATTGCTCTCCCAGCCCTGGCCACACTTTCCAGCAAGTCTTCAGTCCATTCTCTTCTGATTTTCCCATCTGGACACTGTTCCCTTTGAAAAGCAAAGCTTTTCTTAAAAGTAGCTTACTCTTCCTGAACACCTTCAAGGTAGGGGAAAACTTTCTGCTCACTGTACCAATTAAATCTACTTGACAGCTTCATTTTTATCACTGTATCTTTTCCATCAGCAAGTGGAAATGATCCTTGTTAGGGGAGTAGCATCCCACTTTACAACAAGATGAATCCCGAACTGGGCATTTAAGGAAATTGTTACAGGCTGTTGAGGGAAAATCCCGTTTGCTCAGCACTCTCTAATTTGAAGCTGAATTGTATTCTTTCATCTTTCTGTGAAGTCTTTCCTTTAAAAACACCAAGATCCTGCTGCACTCTGAAGAAGCCTCAGTGGCAGGAGGAGAGCAGTGTGTAATTTGCTGAGCAGCTAATAATGCACAACCCAAGGGTCTGGCCCCAAGGGCAAGGAGCCACTGATGCTGACTTCAAACAGTGTCCTCTGCAGCAACCCTGATGCCGAGGAGTGATTAAGGGTGGGAACAGAACCAAAAGGCTCCAGCTCTTTCTCCCACACTCAAAAGCAGTGCCACGATGGGTGCAAGGGGTGGATTGGGAAACCTTCCTCTGGGTGGAAATGGCAGCAAGTTGTCTGTTCCAGGCTTTCCTCAAAGGAAAGGGGAGCATTTTCCAGGTGTTCATTTAACAGGCTGGAGGCTTTGAGGGGGAAGAGGGGCTGCTAGCACTTTGCAGCTGTGAAAAGAAAGTTGTGTATTTCCATCCTGCCAGGGATGTTACAGGTGATCTGACAGCAGAGAGTGAATTTCTTGTGCTGCTGAATTTTGGCATAAAGGGATAATCCCCAGGGCCATATGGGTTCCACAATGAAGGGCAAAGGGGAGTTCCAATTCCCTCTGCTATGGCCAAGGATGGGTGTGCAACCAGCGGTGGTTGGTGCTGATTTATTCAAGGAGGAGGGAGAATATCCGCTTTTCTTGGAAAGGATTTTCCATTGGAATTTGTATACAGGCTCTGCTTAGCCCAAAGGATGTCCTTGAACCCTAGGGCAGTCAAAAAGACGAGAATACCTCGTGCTTTACCCCCTGGTTCACTCTGGTGGGCTGGGAAAGGGCTCTGGGTGTCTGCTCAGGGTACCAGAAGGGATGAATCCATCCTTTAACCACCAGAACATGGTGCATCTTTAAAAATGCTTTTGGAAGAGCATTGCTGAAGCAGTTGTTTTTCCATTCTTACTTTAAAACTTCGGCTTTTCCCTTCGTATTTTAAAAACTTTTGGCTTTTAATCATCCCTAAACCCACAATCCCTTGTTTGCACCTAAACATGTGTACAAAGATTTAGATAAGTAGAGTTGTATGAGATGGGCTAAAAATGCAGGGGAAAGGATTTCTCAGCCCAAAGGTTTGTCTGCTTTTTCCAATTTTAGCACCCAGTCCACAGGAGAAACAGTCCTTTAGTACAAGCCTTATAACCACATGTCATTCAGAAAAGTTTAGCTAAGAATTAAACTAAACATCCAATTTGGCTGCATGTGTAATGAATAAATAAAGCCTTTCCCTTTCATGTACCCGTGCCAAAGTCAACAAGCTCTATTAGCTGATGAAACAATGCTGACGCCAAACAAAAATACCCCTGACCCATCAATATGGGCTGAGAGCTCGGCCCTGCATCACACAGTGTTGTCAGAACAAGAAATACTGTCTCCACACCTCGGGGGGGGGGGAAAGGCTCCCATTCCTGCAGCAAGGTGGGTTCCCTGTGCCCTCACTGGGATGTCAAGGAGCAGCAAAACCATCCCATAATGACCGTCTTTTATGGACACCTCTCCTTGTTTCTGCTGGAATTATTTGGGAACCCCTTGAGCTGCAAGGAGCTGGGGCTGGGTTTTGGTGTTTGCTTGCTCCCCACTGCACGCCCCATGTGTGAATTCCCCACAAAACCCGAGGAATTTTTATCCTGTGTGCAAAACGCTGACGCTTGGAAGTGAAACTCCCCAAGGTCCCTGCTCGGTATCAGAGAAATGTTTCAGCATCTCAGAGCATCTCAGCACCTGGGAGCAGCCTGCCAGCTGTGCCACCCTCCTCCTCCTCCTGCCCAGGAGGGTGGGAAGGTGAAGGAGCACCACATCTCCCCTCTGCCCCATGGGATGTGCAGCTTGGCCATTTCCCAGCTGTGCCTGCCCTGCAAACCCCTCTCCTCTGAAATCCACATTCAGCTGCTCCGTGCCATGCCCTGCCTGTGATCTTTGAAGTCTCACCCCTCCCTCGACATCCTTGGTTTAAAAGATCTGTTCCCTATTAGTCTTCAGTCACACTTTCAGTTTCATTCAGGCTTTTATTTACCTATCCATCTGTCTTCCTGCTCCCACCACTCCCCCTTGCCCTGCCAGGAGGCAAAGCACAATTCATTTTTCAGGTGACCCTGCCAGGAAGGCATTGACATGAATAGGAACAGGTTCAGAAACTGCGGAAAAAGCAAAACCCTTGACTTTAATAAGCAGCAAAACACTTCCCAATCAGAAGAAGCAGCCAGATGTGACCAGAATTGCTATAAAACACAAAGGACGGTCCTCCAAATAATTCCTGCCATCTCTTGAAGCCTCCTCGTGCAGAAGTGTTGTGAGCAGGGCGGGAGCTGTGGCAGGGCAGGGAGTGATCCCTGGGCTGTGCAGGACACACTGGCTGGCTGACAAGGTCCTGGCTGCCACCAGGACTCTGCTGCTCACCTGCCCTGCACGGGGACATGGGGCAGCTCATTCCTGTCTGCCTGCCTTGAGCAAGGAGGGCTGTTTGTGTGTCTTTAGTTTTGATTGCAGCTGTCTGAGCAGGGCAGGAGCCCCGCTGGGCTGCGCTTAATTCTGAGTAAGGCGAGTTTAACTGCACGGACAGTCCCCTGCTGTTTTGAAAGACACCTAAGAAAGCAATACAGTCACCGTAAGAACTTCTCTGCTGGAAAGCCAGGCTCCTATGAGAACCCACCTGTTACAAGGAAATAATTAAAACCTGAAGAGGAAGGATAACAGGACACCAAAAGGCACCTGAGCAGGTTGGCAGCGAGGAGCTGCCCTGGCTTTGTGTGAGCTGCGAGCCCGGGGCTCGGAGCCTGTAACGATCCGCGGGCAGAGACATCGATTTTTGTCCAGCACTTCCTTAGTGCAGGGGCAGCAAACTCGGCTCACATCCTCTGCGGGCTCGGCTCCCCCTCCCTGCACGTCGATAGGTGTCAAGTCACCCCCCAGCACCGGCGATGGCAGGACCATTTCTTGCTGATTCCACTTCCCACTGACCGTAAGGGGATGCTCAGCAGTAAGTGGCCACATGTCATTCTCGGTGACAGAGGCCGTGAAAATTTGCCTTGATGGCCTCCCAGCCCACAGCACTCCAGTCCTAAGGCTGGATTGGAGCCTGGAGCTCTCCTGCAGCCACCTCCTGCTCTGTGCACTGAGTGCTGGGTGGGCTCCCTGCTCACCTCTTCTTCCCCTGCTTCCTTTTTATAACTCTTTAGTCCTCTGGAGAGAACAGCACTGGTGTAACATGGGGGAGAAAGGGCCATGAATACAGGGGTGTTTCACAAACGCATCCCAAAAAATTCTAAAAACCACTCGCAATATATTATTCCTGTTCTTAGCTTGATTCTTCACCAGGGAATTGCTCAGGGACGTTGCTGTGAGTGCTGGTTTCTGTTTTGGGAGGCGAGAGCCGGGCCAGGCTGGGGTGAGGCAGGGACAGGAAGGCAAATCCATGTTTTGCATTTGTGTAGCTCTCATTCACGGCTGTACACGGTGTTTGCAAGTGTTACAGCACATGGCAGGCGTACGCTACAAGGAAATACTGCTGGTGCCCAGAATAGAAAGATTTCAGCTCAGTATTGACTGAATCAAGAGATGCACAGAGCTGATTGCAGTTTGTGTCTTTTGCTTCCTTGGAGGTCAGTGGAGCTGAAGCCTGGAGCATCCTTAACCAAAGAGGGTTTGCAAAGAGCTGCAGTGAGTGTAGTGGGAAGCAGTCTGGTGTTCTCCTTTAAATCCTTCTGCAGTCAGTCAGATAAATGGAAATACAGACTGACCCATCAATAGTTAACGGTTTTATTTGCAACCTTTGGACTTAATCTTTCTTTTCAAACGATCTTTTAAAAGGAAAAGCTGCTACTTATCTGGAATTAGTGGAAATGTCTTCCCTGGTACTAATGAGAGCCCTTAGGCTGGATGGAACTGGGAAACTACTGGCAGCATGTTCTGATGAACATAAATGTTTGGCATTCCTTAGTGTTGAAGGAGCATTTGTCTCTTGGATTTTCAAGAGGTGCCCTGACTGTTTGGGCTCAGGGTATTTCCTTAGTGGCAAACTGAGGCATGGGGTAACACTGGCAATAGAAAATGGGACTCCCTGCACTGGTTTAGAGGGAGAATTCCCCTTCTCACTGTAATAAATAATAATATGCTCTTTTAGAAGACGCTGCTTGTCCAGTGCTCAGCCCAGTGGAAACCCTGCCAGCATGGGCTGGGTCGGTGTCTGTCCCTTAAACGTGTGCCTGGACCACTCCTGGGGGACCTTTGGGAGGGGGCATTACTGTTTTGCTCTTTGCTTTGACCCCTGAACTCTTTAACAATGTAAAGCCTTGTGAATTATAAATCAAATGTTCCTGCTGAGCTTTGTGGTGCACAGAATGAAATGCGATGATTAATATTTAAGAGAAAATAAGTTAAAGATTTTAACTACAAGGGCAAACGTCTATCCACAGAGCCCTTTCATGTGGAGGCTAGCAGAGAGGGAGAACCACATTTTCAGGGGCTTTAGTGAAATTTGTGGCTGTCACACCAACTGCCAGAGCTGTGGGTGTGCAGGGACCAAACTACCCCACTGCCCTGCCCTTCACTCTACCTCAGACTCAGACCATCTGCCCACATCCCATAAAATCCCAGCAGTGCTGGAGCAGCCCTTTGGGATGGGACTGGCCAGCACACCCCACTTGCTTTAGCAAGTTATGTGCATGCAGGGGCAGAGCTTTTCCAAAATCCAGACCTCACCCAGGGCTTGCTCAGCCCTCCCTGGCTCCTCCTCACCCTCCCCTTGGCATGCCAGCCCCATTCCTGCTGCAGGACTGGCACAGCTCCGGGATGGGCAGGGTGCCTTCTCCCTGCTCTGCAGACTGACTGAAAGCTCCAGGCAGTGGCCACCGTGGCCACCCTGACCCAGAACACCCTTACAGTGGCACCTGGGCTGGACACTGCCTGCAGCCACCAGCAGAGCCTGTTCTAAGCCAGCAAACAAGGAGGGGAACACTTACATGGGTGCAGAACCTCTCTGGAGGGTCCCCACAGGTGATTCCTGCCGGCTCCACCCGCACGGTCACGTAATCCTTCATCCTCATGGCCTTGGGCTGGCAAGCATAAAACTCCCATGATGGGCCATCGTCCGTGGTCACCCAGGACTTGCAAATGTCATACTGTCCCATGGCCAGGGGGACACAGTGCACGAGGAGAGCAGCCAGGTAGAGCATGGCAGCTGCGGCCAAGCGCGGGGCCCCTGGGCGAGGGCAGTGCCGAGAGTCCCGAGGAAGGCGGCTACTGGGCTAGGGGTGGCTCTCAGGATCAGCATGGAAACTCCTCATCTAAAAATGCTCCAGTCAAAGGAGATCCAGACAGGAACAGGGATGATCCCACTCTGCACGCTGTGTCTGGATGTGGAAAGTTCCTCTCTCGGCACAGAAGCCAACTTTGCAATTCACTTGATTGGGAAAGTTTTGGCCAGAGTTGCTGTTCAGTGGTCAAAAGTCTTCCTTAACCTCATTTTTCCCCCTTTTATTGTACGAAAGGTCTTCCAAATCAGCATGAAAATATCTAGAGGTGACTCCAGTCAATCAATACAAAGATCAAGTTCTGAGCTGCTGATGAAATTTGATAGGAGTAAATTGGAGAGGCTGTGAGATGGTGCTGGATCAGGTTTTCCTCAACCTTCTGGTCTGCTCTGAATGCGTCGCTGTGGAAGGTGCCTTAAACTGTGTCTGCCTTAATTACTGGGGTGTTTGAACATTAGCACATAAAATAAATAGAGCATCTGGTCATCAGTGCAACTCTGACAAGAGAGACTGCTTGGAGCTAAAATTCCTTTTCCCCCAGGGAGGGTGGTGTCAGCGTGAGCAGGTCGGGTGCCCAGATCCGTGGTGGTCACAGCGGCTGCTGGGTGGTCACTGGGGTGACTGGGGCAGGGCTGGCCTTGGCTTCTCCTCCTGTGTCCTGTGGTGGTGGTGGTGAGGATTCCTGTCCAATTCTGCCTTTTGGCAACAGAGCACCGAGTTCCCAAAGCCTTCAGCTGCAAGCCATGGGGCTACCTGAGGTCTCCTCTCTCTTTCATGGCCAGGGCAAAGGCAGAGCTCATCAGCAGGAGGGACCTGCAAGAAATTGGAAGACAAATTAGGTGGGAGCAAGGGGGGACAGTTGGAGCAAGAAGAAGAACAGGGGTCCCTCAGGAGGCAGAGCCCTCAGCTAGGCTTGCCAAGCCACCAGACAGGTTTTTGTAACAGGGAGATATACAACTTTAATAAAAAGCAATCCATAGTAAGATGCTTATGGCTTTTCTGCTGTCTGGGAGAAGGAAAGGAGTGCTGCCCAATTTAAGGTATCTGCTTTGCAACAGCAGCTGGACAACAGGAGCCCTAATAGGTCTCCAAATAATATCAAGAAGCAGCTATGGGTCATTAGAAGATGAGGAATATGCAGACAGGGCAGGAATAGACAGACAAATAGACAGACAAATTGATAGTCCTAAAAAGATAAGCAAATAAATAAGACAGCTGGGGAGACAGATACATTGTCCAGCATCCCCACATATGATTTATCTGAACAATAACATTTAATAAAAAACAATTTAAAGTCCTAATAACATTTAGGTTCACCTAATACAAAGAGCAATGACCTTCCCAGTATTCATTTCAGGTTAGAACAACATTTCTGCAATTTTGTTGTCTTTTCAGTAGAGCTATAAAAATTGTAAGTAATTACAAAACAAAATGACAAAGAACTGGAGCAGGGAGGGGGAAAAAGTCAAACCCGCTCTCAGTATTAGATTCAGGAGAGAGATCTCATCTGAGAAGGAGGGAGGCACATATCCAGAACAGAAATTTACCTTTGGATAATTCTCTTTCTATTTCTTTCCCCAACTTTTCTTTCACAATTGAGGCATATCTGTTTCAACAGCATGCTTAGCATTTGCTTTCTCATGAAGCTCAGTTACTAAAGCTCAGAAACTCCAGGTTAACAGATGCATTGATCCGTGTTCGGGGGCTTCACATCGCTCTGCTACCATCTCCCTTTCCCCCCTTTTTGCTTGAAAGATTGCTGATTGAGATGAATGAGTTCAGAAAAGAGAAGCTGTCTCTCATGCTTCATTGCCAGCTCTCAACGAAGAGCCTGTTATAGCTGCTTTGGACCTGAATAAACTCCCAGAAAAAGAATAGACTGGCTGCTATTTTTGTATTATGAGTAAATGTAGTAAAAATAATAAGCCAGTGTGACACAGTGTTTGTAAGTCCTACTTACATCAGAGCTGTCTTTTCAGTTATAACAAGTCAGTTCCTAATTATTACATCAAACTGGTCACTGCCAAGTGCCTGATAACAGCAGAGAGTGAGAGACTCCGGGACTGGGTAGAAAACAAGCAGGGTAGTTTTAATGAGGACTCCAGTGCTGTTAAGTTTATGGATCTATTTTCACAGCCTCAACAATTACATTTTGCACTTGAATGGCTGTCAGGGAAAAACCCAGGTAGAAAGGATCTATAATATCTATTAGTGTCTTGTTACGCTGGCTAAATGTCACAGATTCCCAGGGAAATGAAAATTTGCTGGAAAAAAAATGCATTTACTGTCAGTCCATCAGCCTGGCAAGCGGGTTTGGGGTGAAGTCTGAGGCTCAACACTCACTTTGCCAGTCCAGTCCCTTTGCAGAAATAGTTGGAGTGTTGCTCTGGAACGAGCCAACATACTGCAAACGGGGCAGAGAGGCTCCCCAAATTAAAGGTTTCACCCTGCTTGATTTGGTTTGGTTCTTAGAAAATGTATCTTCACCTGGCATTATTAAGAAACTGCAGTTCATGGGAACAAATAGAATCAATGCTCTTTGTTCTCTTTGAAGAGTACTCAGCACTCACTGGGGACTGATAGCCGGAGTATTAAAAAACACAAAATTAGATTGTGTCTTGACTTAGCTGGCTCCAGTTTTTTTCTTATTATTGGATTAACACCCTATTGAAATAAAGGGACAACGCTGAGCAACAACTGAGCTGCTCTCGGATTAAGAGCAGAAAGTAAACTCAATGAAGGAGTTTTTAATTTTCTCTCAGAAGTGTTGCTCTCCCCCCGCGCTCACGGAGCCGGAGTTGTTCTCCTCTTTCCCACGCTGCCCATCCCTTCCCCGCGCCCTGGACAGGAAAACTGGGGACACCCGCGGGGGGACGGCACCCGAACCCCGCGATAACGGGGCGATAACGGGGCGATAACGGGGCGATAGCGCTGCGCGGCTCCCCGTGCAAACCTGTAAATCCCACTCGCATCCCGCCGCTCTCCCTGATGGATTCGCGGTTCCCGGCAAAACCCCACGCCGCTCCCGCTCCGCCCCATCCTCCCCGGTTTCTTTTCCACTAAAGGACTTTCGGGGGGCTGCAGGCACTGGGGAGGGGATCGGCGGGGCTGGGGGAGCCCCCCGGGCTTCCCAAACTCCGAAGTGGGAAAATAAACCCCATCCCACGGCGGGGAGACGGGGACGTTCCGGGGATGTTCCGGGGATGTTCCGGGGAGGGGGACGGGGAGCGGGACACCCCAGGGAAAGCGTGGGAACAACTTGGGAGGCGCGGGGGGACCCGCAGCGTTCGGGGCTGGGGCAGATGCCGGCGCTGTCCGCCCCCCCCCTCCGCCCCCGCTTTCCCCCCATCCCCGGCGCTGCGGGTCCTTACCGGGAGGGAGCTCTGCGGCGCGGGGCTCCCGGCGGAGCAGCCAACTTCGGGGCCGGGGGAACCCCCAAAACCAAAACACACCCCCCAGCCCTGCCCTGCCCTGCCCAGCCCAGCCCAGCCCAGTCCAGCCTAGCTGGGCAGGCGCTGCGCCGCCGGCCCCCAAGGGCAGATGGCCGGGGGAGCTTTGTGCAATCCCGGCTCCCCTCGCAAGTTAATGCCGAGGCTGAAATCCCTTTTGCTCTCACTTTCAATCACAATCGGAGCTTTTATCTCCGTGCCTGATCCCGGCTGCGTAACTTCCTCTGTGCAGCTTTAGCACACACCATCCCACCGGCGGCAATGGGCTTCTTAAAGGTGCAGGAGGAAATGCAGGGGGGGGGGAGGAGGAGGAGGGAGGGAAAACCACCCGAGGAAGAGGAGGCTGCGAGCGGGAGCCTTCAGCCCCGGCGGCCCCGCGGCTCCCGGTGCAGCATCCGCGCCGTCCCGCTGCCCCCGGCTGGATACCGGCAGCCGGGAACGCCGCTCCTCGGGGCTTCTCTTTTATTTTTTTTCCTTTAAGAGCTTAAAAAAAAAAAAAAAAAAAATTAAAATCATGAGCTCATGTTTGCTCGAGAGAGGAAAAAAAAAAATCTCTAGTCACGAGGGTTTCCCCACACGTGTAAGTCCTCGCTTGGTGTGCCCTGAATATTTTGGGGAGGCTTCTGCTGGCGAAGATGCTGTAAATGAGGCTGCGTGCGTGTGTGTTGGGGGAAGAGGGGGTGGTTGGAATTAATAGGATAAACAAAGCAGGAACTCGGAGATGGGGAAATCAGATGGCTGGGAAATGCTTGATACTGGTGGGAATGTGCTGTGAGATTTAACAGAACCAGGTTTTGCTTTGGAAAGGTGGGGGATGAACATGCTGAACTGTAAGGTCTGACAGCACTTTCCAGCACGGGGCTGGAGAAGCAGCTGGAGTTCCTTAGGTCAACTCTGTTGTGTCCATGGTGAGGGGCAGAGGAGGCTTCAGCTGTGGACAAGGTGGATAAAACTGTGGCAGGTAAAAGTCCAAGTTTTCCCTGCACCAGGCAGCTGCTGGAGACAGAACCCCTGAGCAGCGACAGGTTTTCGACACGTGGATAAATGACAGTTCAGGGATAAATGACAGTTCGTTTATGGGGAGGAAAACCGGAGTCACCACTGCCTCCTGTGTATACAACCACCAAAAAATGACTGCTCCTTCCCAACCAAGAATTCAGTAATTTCTAAGCCAGAAAACGCATTGTCCATCTTACACGTGGTTTGAACCTCATGTGCTCAGTGTTTTGTTATGTGGTTTCCTTTGACCCATTGCCCCGAGGTCTCTGGGTGGCCTCTCCCGTGTTAGAGTCCCGGGAAAACACACGATTCATCCTACAACAAGACAGAGGTGATTTAGAGTTCTTCTGGGAAACGTTTCCCATATTCTGGAGCATAAGTGAGATTTATGAAATGCTGGCATTATGTCTTGACTGTGGCTCAGCCTAAACACGAGGCTGATGCACTGGGTGGTCTTCACATGCAAGGATGTCTTTGATTCTGGCTAAGTTTCCACTCCTGGACACGGTCTGATACTTTCCACACGGTAACTTCTTCTGTAAACACTTATTTTACAGCAGCAGTGTAGCTTAAGTGAGAAGCACTGGCTGGGAATCCAGTGCTGGCTAATATTCCTGGATTTCACTTTGTGCCTTTAGGTCTGCTCTGTAGTAATGACTCCCCTGGAAATTCCCCACGTCTCACTTATTACTTCTTTATTAGTTATTATGGTACAGTAACAGGATAAAAAGGAGTTGGTATTTCATTTTCATTCCCTCTAATAGCCACGGCAAAGACCAAGTGGTGTGCTGATTATTGACATCAGAGTTAAGTGATATGCACGCATCATTAGGTTTCAATTGGAAAGAATAACAGCACAGTGTGAGTCGTCACACTTCTAAACTCCGTGGCATTTAAGGAAAAACCAAAGTCGTTTTTCACAGCCCTGTAAGCTCAAAAGATCACAAGCTGGCAATAATACTTGTATAGACACAGGTAAAAGGCGCTGGCTCCAGGCAAAGCTCCGGAATTAACCCCCGGAGAGGCCGGCAACAGCTGTGGGGCTTATCCAGGGTTGCACGGAGATCCAGGAGCAGGCTTGGAGGATGGGAAATCACCCAGCTCCTCGCAGGTCTGGCTCCGAAGGTCCTGATGCTGGGAAGGAGAGGGACTGTGGCACTCACAGACCCTGAAGGAAGCGGCAAAGCAGCGGCAGCGCTGCTGTCACAGCCTGGAGGTGACGGGGAAGACTTGGACTCATTGTTTGGACTCATTGTTTCATTTTAGATCATTTGCATTCTTTTGCCCAAGCACGTTTTGCAGATACTTAATGTTGGATATAGTTTTCTCCTGGATGAAATTTCTGCGGGGAGGGAAAATGGATGTGTTTTTTCCTCGAGGGGACATCTCTGCTCCCTCCCTCGTGCCGAGCGCTGCCTCCTCACACGAGGAGAACGCGGTTGAAAATCGATGGGTCTGCATGGAGATTTAATTACTCCAGCGTAGGCAGGGGTGGAGAATAAGGCCCTTAATATTTAATACAGCCTCTGCTCCCAGAGGGATCCCCAGGGCTCAAGGGCCAAATGCAAGGCCATTAAAATCAGGTGTAATTCTATTGACATATGCGGGCTCGCACCTGTTTATACCCGGGCTAAATCTGGCTCCCGAAATCTAAATGGCAAATGGTGCCTTTGACATGCGTGGAAGAAGAGGGAAGTGTTTTCCCGATTTGGGATGACAGAGGCTGTACTGAAACAACAGAAGGGAAACGTGACACCTCGCAGTCCCCGCTCGCCGTGGCCGTGAGCTCGCTAACACCTCAGCTGAGCTGAGCCCGCCGAGAGCGGTCCGAGATCACTGCCAGAATAATAACCGGGCTTATAAAGGATATTTCATTTAGAGGATACATATTGCTCTATCCCCTATAAGAGCAATACATTCTTTTTATGCTCCTTATCTAGCAGCATGCGGCCAAGGATGTCAAAGCAGCTCCTGCGAGTGAGTAAGCATTTTATTAGGTGGGAACACACGGCTTGGAAATGTGCTCTGAGCCCAGGAGCAAGACCCCTTTGTGCCCTTTGTGAGGGGTGATACCTGCCAAGCTCAGCTCTACCCAAACCTTGTTCCAGTGGTGGCTTTCTCCAGCCCACCAGGACCTCTGGGGAGAAGTTTGCCAGGAAAAGGGAGGAAGTGACTTAAAGGTGCTTTTGTTTGAGATATTACAGATGATGGAGGTGAAGGCTGCTTGAACCTCGCACTTCCAGGGGGGATTTGTCTCCTCTCACCACCCCTGTACTGCCCTTTTGTTCTCAGCAAGCTGAATGTGGAGAAAGTTCCCAGCTTGATCAGGATGGGAAGGTTTGTGCTTCCCAGTTCCTCACAGGGCTTGTTGCAAAGACAGAAATCACGGAGTTTTAGAAGGCAGACAGGCATCAAATTTTGTAGTTAGGAGAAATGCTGAAAAACCCACACAAAGCCTGAGAAACCGAGCACCACCAGCTCTGGCACACGCAGGCCAGGAGGGTGGGTGGGGGACATTTATTTATTTCCTTGCCCTCCTGCCCAGGCTGCTCTGCTCTCGGGGCAGACCCTGCCCTGCTCCGGGGCACACACACACCCGGGGAGCAGCAGAGGGAAGAGCCGAAAGCTTCAGTCCCTGGAGTACTCCACATTTTTCTTCCTTTGTGAAAGCTACTGGGGAAATGGCAGAGAGCATCTGCTCTGGGAGGGGAGGCTTCCCCGGCTGCCTCCTCCCACCCTCCCGCACAAGACCTCGGGATGCATTTTCTGCAGCTCAGCCGGTTTCACAGGGCCCTGAGTGAATTTTGCCCTCCCTGATTAGATAACCAAAGGAGCAGTGACTGTACTCTCCAGAGAGAAGATGCTGTCTCTTTCCTGCCAGAAGGACAGCTGGAGGGAGGGTGGGATTTTCAGCATGCAAGCACTTAGCCAGATCAAGGAAATGGGATGCAAAGCATTTTAGGCTAAGAAAGGTTGTTGTGCAGGGAAACATGAGGCTGCTGTTCTGTTCGGGAGATAACGCTTCTCAAAACGCTCCTGCGTGCCAAGCTGCAAGCCTTGACTACAGCAGGTCATTGCCTCTTTAAGGAAAACAAGCATGACAAGTCAGAAAAAAACCCCATCACTGTCTCTCTGAAAAACTTTGATCATTTAAATATTATTGATGTGCATTAACCCCAGCAGAGATGGGCTGGGTGATGGGAAGTGCTTCACCTTGACACAGGGAATGTATGTTGCTTTCTGCTGCCTTGTCTTTTGTTTCACATATCAAACAGGAGCCCAGCCAAGTGAATCAGCTCAGGAAGCATTTCGGATGTATTTGATTTTTTGGGGAAGGTAGAGCTTTCCTCATCTTTACCAGCTGTGGGGGTGTAAGCATGGATAAAAACAGGAGGACTGTTTAAAGGAGGGATCTATAATTAACAACCCATCAGAAGGGGAACTTTCCTTTTAACTTACTATTAAAGTGGAAGTGTTTGGAGAATATACAGTTTTGGCTCCGGGGATCTCCTCTGTATCCTTGGCTGAGCCCTGTGAATTCCTCTAATTCCTGCCTCAGAGAGTGTCTGGCTTTAAAAACAACTCCTGCTCCCCCATGGAGGACTCGCCTCAATCCCTGGTGGGTTCCCGTGCTCAAGGAGGGCAGCAGAGGGAGAGGAGCTCCCTTCCCAGGGCAGGGCTGTGCTCCCCCAGCAGCCCTGAGCCCTGTCCTGGGAGGAGATGCCTTCCACAAAACCTTTTCCACCTGAGGAAGGAGCGTGTCACTTCTAATGGAGCTGACAGCAGCAGGGAGGGGGTTTAGGTGAGTGGCTGAAGAACACACTCGTAATGAGTGAAGTAATTGAATAAATGCTGACAATTTGATGTGGAAAATGCATAATCAGCTGGCTGTGGAAGGTTGACTTGTTCTTTTTTCCTTCTTTCCTTAGCACTGGGATAAACACACATTCATTCTCTCCCGAGCAGGTGATGTGTTCAGCAGCACACACCCATGCACATGTCACCCTCCCAGGCACACGTGCTGATTCCCAGATAATTGACCCAGTTATGCTAAGATGCTATTAAGAAATACATATGTAATAAATCTCAACACTTAACTTTCTTCTTGGGTCACGTGCTGGTTGAACACTCCCTTCAGTCATTTTTCTGGCTCCCAGATCACAGTCCCTGTGCCCCTGCTAAAGGTGCCAGTCCTGGCTAGTGACAAATGAGGCCCACCCGAGCTGGCACCAAGAGCTGATCATGCAGGAATAACTGTGATTTCAACTGGCTTTTCAGATCCCAAGCACAGCTAATAAATTGTGGATGCAGACCGTAGGGCTGACATCATCCAATGCAGTGACTTTCCCTACCCCACCACCATCTCAGCTCTATGCAGATGGAAGCTCAGTGAATTTCTTGTCATCAAGCCCCCAGTTTTAGCGTGACAATGGGAACAGTATCATCTGTGTCATGTATGTTGGAAGCAATGAATAGAGAGCTGAGCTCACTCATCTATTTGCATATTGAAGATATGGAAAAAGCTCGTCTTGCTTACTCTGCTGCCTACTCAAATATCTGTGAATCAAGGAGGAGAATATGGGCCCTTTTGTACATCAGATCCCAGTGTCCTTGGATAAAATGATTGCTCAATCCAGCCTTCTGGGATGAGTGTGAGGCTCAGAACCAACTGTGGTGCCAGGAGCTCTCCATTTCTGCAGGGTGGTGGCTGAAGGGCTGTTCCTGGGCTATGAATGCTCTGCAAGGTGGATGCTTTGCCTTTATGTCATCAGGGCACCTTCTCCCCTCCACATGCGAATCAGCACTTGCATATCTGGGGCACGGAGCTTTGACCTGCCAACTGTTAAATAAATCCCAGCACACTCCCCCCAAGCCATTAGCATGGAACAGCACACACCCCAGGGAGACAAGCTAAGGACACGGCAGTGCATGGGAACAATGAGCCATAGGAGCTTTTTCCTTTTGGATGGAGCTGAGAGAGTTGTTTATTACAGAGAAAGTGGGATAGCAGAACACTGCAGCTCATCCATATCCTGTGGAGGCACTGGGCTATGACTCCATAGCCAAGGCTGGGCTCATCCTTGGGCTTGGCTCTCCCAAACCAGCTCTGGATTACCTTCTTTTTCACTCCAACAACTAGTTTTCCTCGATGTTATATATGTCTTAAGCAGTAGAAGCGAGATCCAGATCAGGCTTTAAGGGATGGCATTTACATGTTTTTTCTTGTGCTTCTGGTATTAATTTCATATGCAGTGGAAAAGTAATATCCTGTCTGTCACTAGAGAGGAAGAGATGTGCGTGCATGTATACGCACAGTCACTGCTAACTGTTGAGCTTTTTCACTCAAATTTCGTTTTGGGGAAAATTTCTAAATTAAAATGAAAACCGGACGCAGAAACGACGAATGTGAAATGCCAATAAGGCCAAAGCACGAGATGTTTTCTCTTGTTTTCGTAACTCGTGGTCTTTGTGTGTAAGAGTGTATTGCATGGCAACTGCATTCACACTTCTTTTTAATAAAAGATCCAAGCAGATGGACCCACTATTAACGTGTATCCCCCAGATTTGCATATTTCATATTCATGCCAACATGGCACCGAGCTCACATGGGATGAAGGAGGCTGATATAAACACAATTGCACCAGATTAATGCCATGATCAAAGAGTATTGTCCCGGCATCCCCGCTAGGAATGCAGTTTAATATTAGTTATTAATATTGTTAAACTCCTACCGGAGTCAAATTAAGGTCTTCCAAATACAGTCGGACAAGGCTCTTAGGTACTACAAGTTGATGAATATGTTATGAATTCCTGAGAGACAGGGCTAAGAAACAACATTTGCATCTGAGCTGTGAGGAATCCAGCGCTGGAAATGTGCAGACCTTGAGCTTTGGTCCAGCGTGCTGTGTAATTAGGACTTGCTTGAAATTCAGATCTTATCCAAGATCTGTATCTGGGTTTCTCAGAATTCAAGTGCAATCGCTTCTAGTCAGAAAACAAGCCTATCTGTAATATCTCATCAAATATTAGGCATTACAAAGTGGTATTCTGGAGCCCAAAATATATTTGATCGCATTGTTCTAGTCCATTAATCAAACACTGCGCTGTACATACTAATAGGATCAAACATTAGAAAATATTTATGAATGAGCATTGTTTTGACTGCAAAAATTAAACACAGCAGGTTTTAAATACACAAGATCTCAAAAAGGAAAACTTGATTATCTCCTACATTTCTGGTGCCAAATTCAGAGTGAATTTTAAGTGAATCTTAGGTAGCTTGTGCTTGAGTAATTTATACCTCCTTGCAGCTCCCTTCAGAGTGTTAAATATACCTGCTCCCATCTCTATTGAGCTGTTCCAAGAAATGAGGTAGCCCCAGTTTTGGGGAGGGGCTGTGTGTCCACAACATGATGGTACTTGGGGGGTTCAAAGCTCAAACCCAGCTGTGATATCCCTGATTCTGTTCTGCCTCTGCAGCTCTCAGGGGAAATAAACCCTTGCTTACCAAAATGAGCAGGGATGTGATGATATTTCCACTGCTTCTGGAGTCTGGACATGGTGAAGTCCTTGGATTGTGGCAGTTTTGTCCCTTACTTCAAAAGGGACAGAATTTTGCTTGCTAGATCCAAAGGCATGGCACTGGCATGAGGGATGCAGTAGCCCCACAAGGTGTGGTTTTGTCAAGGATAAATCATGTCAAACCAATCTAATTTTCCTGTGGCAGGGCAGCAGGTCTCTGAGAGGGGAGGAGCTGCAGCTTGACTGCAGTCAGGCTTTTGGCTCTCACTCATGGGGTGTTCCAGGAGCGAGGTGGGGGAATATGGATGGGGAGGAATGCTGTAAGGTACCAAACCAGCTGGGAAACACACTGAAAACTGTTTGTTGTTTGCTGTCCAAGTGGAAGGATGGCTTTAATACAGTGCTGGAGGGGTCTGTGCAGCTCTGGCATTACTCAATATTTTCATTAGTGACTTGGGTAGTGGAGTATGGAGGAGACATATTGCAGCTGTTGACAATACCAAGCTGAGAGGGGCTGTAAGTGCTCTCAGAGAGCAAGAGAAAGATTCAAAAATCTTATCAAACTGAAGAAACAGGCTGGAAAGAAGAGGTTGGTGTGTATGAGTGTATGAAAACTATTGAAATGTGTGTCCAGAAATGGCTGCATAGGCAGCATTTCTAAGAGAAAGGGACAATACCATGGGCTATAAATGAACCCTGAGCCAGCTGTGGTGTCCTGGTGTGGGCAAAGCAAAGCTGACACTGCTGCACATGAAGAGAGTGTGGTGTGGTACATTGGTACACTGCTCCCATCTCTGCTGAGTGTTGGGGAGGAGCAGTTTTGTCATCAGACTTCCAGGGAAATAGAGAAAATGAAAAGAACAGTCTAGAAAATAAACCTCCCAAGAGGGAAAGAACCGTGGTCCATTGCCTAAGGCTGATGAAGATACAGTAATCATCTCCCCAAATATAAAAGATGCTACAAAAATAATGAACTGTTGCTCAAAGACAGAATTAGTGGGATAAGACTGCAGTAAAAGTAATTTTGGTTAGACTTTGGGGAAAATGTTCCCTCTATAGGAATAGCTGACACCCAGAATAGACCATCTGAGGAGCCTGTGGAGTTGCCTTTAAAACCTCCAGGGATGAACAGGTTAGAGAAACTCTCTTGTCAAGACCAATTTAGGTAGGGTTGATCCTACCCTGGGGGAAGGAGATGGACTAGGTGACCTCTCAAGATGCCTTTTCCTCTTTTCCCCTGTGGCTCTGTGTTTATTTTGTGTGGCAGTGATATTGTGAGGGCGGAGAGCTTGATTCTGCATATTGGGTAAACATTTTGCATTTAAATTGGGAAGTCTTGTTTACCTGTCAGTTCGTTGTTGTTCCAGTTTAAATTTTACTAATTTAAGTTGAACACTGAATTATAAATTACAGTGATGGGTGTATGAGGGCTGTCTGAGGAGACAGGTACTGAAACCTATTAATCTATCGATCGCATTGATTGGAGTTTTTCATTTAGAGTAACATGTTCCTAGTTTTAAATATGTTTTAAAAGACTCTTTTAAAAACAATTTTGTTTGATTGCAGTGCAGCAACTCTCCTTCTCTCTGATAGGTGTGTATCCTTAATCAGGCACATGGAAAAAAAATGACGTTGGCATATAGGGAAGATGCAGGATAAAACCTTTGCTACCGCAATGAAAGGAAACCATCAGGTTTTAAATGAAGCCAGGCAGTGGTCTGACTGCCAATTAATGAACACATTACTGCTAAGTGATAGCTTTAAAAAAAAAAAGTTGCTGAGTTTTCATAATGGTTCTTGCTCCCCTTTCCTCTAAGCCTGCCCATTTACTGGGAGAGGGAGTGGATGCAACAGTTCAGGGGCCGGCAATGAATAAGGATCCCGGGCTGTAAGGGGGATCTACGACAGCAGAATGTAATTCCACAAATTAATTTGCTCAGGACCCGGGGGTTAGCACTAATTTTGCACTAAATACCGGGAGAGCTTTAACGACCGCAAATAGCAAACACTTCAATTTTTTTTCGCTCCGTCCCATTCGGAAGCCAAAACTGCCAGGTTTACAGTGCCCTCTAGTATCGCTCCGGAGCATTAGCTCCGCTTGGCACCTCCGGAGCTGCCACATCGCACAGCATCGCTCCCGTACCGCAGCTCTCCTTCGGCTGCGGAGCCGCAGCGCTGGGACAGCGGAGCCGAGCCAAGGTCCTGCCTTTGAGCCTTTTCTGGCATTTAAAAAAAAAAAAAAAAAAAAAAAAAAAAAAGGGTGTGGAGTTAAAAATGCGTGCTCTGCTTAGAGGGTTGCAGGCTGCTTGGGAGAATGATGCTTGGAAGATTATGTTCCTGCTCATGGCAGGGGGTTTGGAGCTAAGTGATCATTAAGGTCCTTCCCAACCCAAACCACTCCGTGACTCCTTGTTCAATAGTTTGTGCCAATTTGGCAAAGCGATGTTAATAATAATTTGCCTTGAAAGGGTATTTTGCAGCTGTTGCTGCATAACCACTAACTAGCAAAATGCTGGGCAAGGAGAAGGAAGGACAAAGGAGAAAAACCTGAGTCATATGAAACCCATCAGACATTACCCAGGACCACATCCCAGCCAGCTGAGGTCACTTAACACAAGGACTTCTCAGAGCTGTGACCTTCAGCCTTGCACAGATCTCTCCATGGAACAGATGCAGGAAAATTCCTTGGTGGACGAGGATGTGGCACCTGCTGTAAGAGTTGGGTATATTTATAAAGCACCTCTAAAGATTTCCAGCTGCTGGAGAAGCCTTTGGAGCCTCCCTGGGTAAGGCTGAGCAGGATTTCTGCTGCTCTCAGAGGTGCCTTGGGAAAGGCATCGTTCCATGGAGGCAGAGGGGAATCTTCACCTCCTGCTGGCTTCCAAACGTGCTGTGCCCACAAGTTCTTCCTCAGAAAACCCTTTTCACAGGAGCTGAACTTGCAGTGATTTGTAAAAAAAGCTGCCTAGATCGTTATTCTGAGAAATCATCTGAGTTCCTGGCAGTGAACGAGCTGGTCCAGATGATGCCCCTGGTTCATTTTCCTTACAGGGAGAACTATTTCAGCAGTGAACTCCAGCAGGCACAATCAAGCTGGTAGGACGTGGAAGTTATTAAGTTTACATTAACTATGGAAATTTAGGAAATGAATTGTTAACATCCATCTTCAGATTTTTCATATCGTTTTCTATGGCTGCTGATGAGATTGTCACGGACAAAAACTGGCATAAAATGGATCTCCTGTAATACCCAGCATGACTGTGCCTGCACTTTCCTTGGAAACACACAGCCAGAGGAGAAAGTTTTCTGTCAGCTTAGGCATTCACTTCTGGTTGCTTCATTTCCTGGGATACAACTGGAATCACTAGAGGCACCTTTTCACAATGGCACTGCAGAGACCAAAATCTGTTTAATAGCAACTATTGTTACTTTTTGAGAAGATAGGTAATTCTCCCAGATTTTGAACCGTGTGTGAGGTTATCACACCAATTAAAAATGGAAATATATGAAATAGTAACCAGTGTGTCTGAAGGACAGGGAGAAGATGGAAAAGTGTTATTTAAATAAAATCATAGTGAAAGTAAGAGGTGTAAAAGGTACAGAGGAATCATAAAATAAGGCCATTGATGTGTATCTGAGGGCTGAACTGAATCTTATTTTTCTTACTGACTTTCAGAAACCAGCCATTTGAGATAGTTTTCCCTCTCTTTTGTGGGTGGGTTTGTTTTCCATAGTGTCATTCCTAGCTGCAGGACAAAACAAAGGATGTACAGGGATAAACCTGTACATCCCAAACAAAAACTGTCCCTCCATGCCCCTCAGATTGTAGCACACTGACAATTTCTGAAGCGCAGGTTCTTTTTCATCAAAATATTTTCATGCCCTCTCACGAACTGTGCATTCACATACTGACCTTTCATTATTGCCAATGTGAATTCCATGTTTGGAGCCACAAGAATCTGAAATAACAGGTCTGGAGCCTTTCTGCTTTAAATTCCACCTGCTGCAACTGGTGTGCTAGAAATGAAGGGCTATCTCATTGTATATGCAATGTGTAAGTGGTTTGACAAGTATGTCTCTTTACAGCTCAAGTGTCAGCTCTGGATGGATGGATCAGGGGTCTTGAAAGACACACTACACATCTCTGCATCACTCTTCATAAAAACTTTACCAAGTCTCTCAAATTCCTTGCACAGCAATACAAGCAACTGTCTCAGCTTCTCAAGGGCACTACACCTTTGATAATGAATATACTTAAACAAAAGGGAACAAAACCCCCCTACCTTTGCTGAATATAATAGAAATGCAGCTTTATACTTTCATATTTCATGGGACATGAAGGTTCATCATTTATTGAAAATAAGATGTGGACCTTCAGCAACATCCTGACTGGATTTCATTTTCAGAGTGAAATGCCTTTCTGGTAAAATACAAGAAAGAGCTTTACTCAGACAAAACCTTGTGTTCCAGCTGTGTTGCAGTATTCTCTGACTACCTTCTCCCCTTTGCTGTGCTCTCTTTATAGCTTATTTTGCCAGCTAAGAAACTTCCTTTGCAAATCCATTTTCTCCTTCATATTTAAAAATTATATGGTTCATGTGGGCCAATTTCCATACGCCTTCAGGGACTTTCAGATTTACTGTTATTCCTCACTGGCCAAGAGACAAATTAATTTGATTAGAGCTCAACCCTCAAGAGAGAATTTTGAGGGAAGCAGAGTCCAATTAAGGAATACCTGGGGTCAGCTAACAAGTGAACACCCCCCTAAGGAGTATTTTCTCCCTCTTCCATGAGCTGAACTCGCTGCACATCAGCAACATCTCCAGGTGCAGATGTCCCAGGACTTCTCCAGGCAGCAGGAGGATGAGGTGTGTGCTGCTGGAGGGCTCATGCTCTGCAGTAACAGGGGATGAGCTGAGCTGGTGGGGAGCAGGCAGCTCAACATCAAACCCCAGGCACAAGCACCCAAGGAAGAGGCTAAAAATGACTCCTGATCCCCATCCCATTGGACAACCGAGCAGTGCCAAACAATGCTGAGGGCTGGGGACACTGAATGAAGAATAGAGATGGCAAAGAAGAATTTCTAGCAATAGGGAAAGCAGAACAACTGCCCTCAGTTTCTGAGGCAGCTCTCCTGCCTGCAGTGCCTCTCTGACATCCAAGCTGAATTGTGCAATGGATGCATTCCCAGTGGATGAGGATGAGACCATCTAATCAATGGGCTGCACCCTCATCACCTTGCAAAGTGATATTTGCTGTTCTCACAACTTACAGGAGTGCTGGGTCAGTGGCTGGAGGACAGATGTCAGTGGAAACCTTCTGTGTTGCAAAACATTGTTTGGGTGGCTCAGAAGCTCTGTTTCCTCAGAATAAATATCAGATTAATGCAGGGGGATTTGATTGGAGGCAGCACGCTCAGGGAGATGCTGGCTGTAAGATGAGATATGGGACTGAAGTGTACTTGTAACACCTACTTGTAATATTTTAAGAATTCAGCAACAACTTTGTAAGGCAGGTTATTAACTGGACAGAACAAAGCAATTTCAGCCCGAGTAGCTGAATTCTCTCACTATGAACGTTGCCCCTGCATTTTTATATCTGTATAGTATTCCTGACTTGATTTCTTCCATGGTATTTCTATGCATTATTAAACTCCCACTATTTTCCACTCCAGAAATGGCTGCATTTAGATTTAGGTGAAGTTTTGGTGGAGAGGTTAATCTGCAAAAATGCTATGTAAGTACAAACTATTAATTACTACTCCTGTATTTTTAAGCTCAGAACCCGTGGCTGCAGGAATGAAGTTGGTGCATTGGCTCACGAAGTTATTGAATACTCACTCTCTCCTGTTGGAAGAGCAAATTTTTCTCCCTCTTTTCTCTTTTTCTTCTTCTTTTTTTTTACTTTTTGCCCAGATACAATGACCAGATTTTTGTGTCCTCTTTCTCACTGTGAATTGTCTCCTAAACACTGAAACATGGGGAGTTAGTTCAGAAGATTAGCATCTCTTCCCAGAGCTGTCCCCAGCTGTATTCACACTTAAAAATCCATGGAACAGACCCTAAAGAGCAATACAGAACCTGATGATGCAACAAGCTAGAAGACACACAAAAAAAAAAAAAAAAAAAAGAAAAAGAAAGAATAGCCTGTTAAGAGGACAAAGCTAATCAATACTAATAGCAAAGCTGAGGATTTTAAAAGCCTCTCAATGAAGTCAGGCACAACGCTACCAGGCAGTCAATGAAAAATGAAGCGTGCCTGCAGAGGGGCTGGGGGCAGGACAGAGAGAGAGCAGAGCCTGTTTTGGGAGGGTCTTGGCTGGGTCAGTTCCCCTGGATGCCCTCAGCCCCATAACCCAGCCAGGCTGGGAGACAGAGGGGAGAGCAGTGATGGGCATCCAAACACAGCCACCACATCAGCCAGCCCAGCTGCAGCCAGAGGAGGGTGTGTAAGACACAGAATCACAGTCACAGAGTGATTTGGGTTGGAAGGGGCCTTAAAGATCATCTCATGCCAACCCCCTGCCATGGGCAAGGACACCTTCCATTCAACCAGGCTGCTCCAACCTGGCCTTGAGCACTTCCAGGGATGGGGCAGCCACAGCTTCTCTGGGCAACCTGTGCCAGGGCCTAAACCCCCTGACAGGGAAGAATTTCCTCCTAATATCTAACCTAAACCTACTCTTTTCCAGTTTAAAGCCATTTCCCCCTTATCCTCCCACCACGTGCCCTTGTCAGAAAAGCCTGAGAGGACAGAGCTTCTCTTTGCCCTGTGCGTCAGCACTGGTGCCTGGCTGTGAGCTGCCTGTGAAGAGGAGGAAGGTTGCTCAGCTGCTGTAGTTCTGCCAGTCCTTGGCCCCTCTACTGAAACTGCTACAAAAGCAGAAAATCACTTCAGCCAGAACTAAAGGCAGCAGCAGTGCTGTGGAGCTGCGCTGGGATCGTTAGGGTGGTTAATATTCAGCAGGCATATTGCTAAAAAGGCAGTGCACGCTGAGGAAAAAAGCAACAAACCCCAGCGCTGCACACAGGTCCTTCTGGCAGAGATATCAGCGGTGACAATGTTGTTTGTACAACAGACAACTTGTATCCCCTAAGAGCAGACCCACTGCCACGCCACATCTCGCTGAGGTCATGGTTGTGAAACCAGTCCTGAATAACATGGGCCATCTGCAAGCCCATGAAATAGTGATTAAATGCTTTTTACTGCTTTACCCAGTAGGTCCTCAGATGACTTCTCTGCTTTGGCACAAAATATTCTGGTCAAGCTGCTGATGTGGCTTTGGTCAGGGGTCCAGTATAAATGGCACTAACCAGTACCCAAGCCTGCACATCCACATACTGATATATATATTTTACAAGAAGTCTCATTTAGTTCATAAATAAAAAAAGACCTTAAGGAACTCTTTCAGAAGGCCCCCAGCTGAAGAGAAAGGCTGTCTGTCATCATGAATGCAAGGTGGCTGTAACAGGAAATTTTCCATGTATATAGGGACCCTGTAGTCCAAAATGTGTTATCAGGCAGAAAACCCAAATCCCTGTAAAGGGCCACCTCTTGCTATAATGCAGGTCTTTTCTATAATAGAGTTAGCTCTGATATAGGACTATTGCTGCACTGCAAGCTGCAGTAAATATTAATGTGTGAAGCTGGATGCCACCTCTATTTCAGGATGGAGGCAAAAGCCAGCCTGATGGAAGATGAGTCGCAGTCCTGCCAGGGAGCTGGTGCATTCCCAGGGCTTTTGACAAGGAATTTTTTCTTTTGGAGTGATTGGATCCTGCATTTCTCTAAAGAACCACCAGCCCCTCCGTTTCACTCTCTAAGAAAGGCACGAGGTCTGTCTGTGCTTGGGGCTGTGCCTTGGGGCAGTGATATTTGCACTTCATGCTGTGTTCACTGGAAAACCGCCCTCGTGCCAGTCCAGCATTTTGTAATGCAACCCCCAAGGTCATTCCCTGCCAGGTGACAAGTCTGGTGTTATAAACCCAACATCCACCACCTTGCAAAGAGATTCTGATGTCTACATTGCATTTGTTTCTCACAGTGCAATTACTCCACAAAGAAAACTAAATATGTATATAGCTGTGTGCCTGTGTCTGTATCTTATAAACGAATCCTTCCTTTTTCTTGCTTGCATCATGGCAGTGTTTAAATAACTTACCTAAGCAGGTGTCTACAAGCAGTATTACTAGACCAAACATCTGAATGTATACTTGTCCTTAAACATAATATTATTCTAAACATAGGATATAAATGTAAGTAAATATTATACTAAATATTCCTGTTTACTATCCCATGTAACAATAGTTGATTAAATATTTACTAGGCCACTTACCTGTGCTCTTGTGGGCATAGCTGGCTGGCTATTTATGCTACAGAGTGTTTTTGTGGTTGATTAAAATGCAGTTGTGTGTACATCTGCAATGTTTGGCAGGCCTGGTTAAACAGCCACTCACAGAAACAAGCAGGGAATGCTACTCCTTTAAAAAAAAAGTTTAAGTTTCTTGTTATAGATTCTGCAACATTCATGAAGCTCTTATTAGTGGCATGCTAGGTACCTGAGGAGCAGCAGGTTGGTTTTGAAGTGTTGGGATGCCCACGCAGTGTTACTCTGCAAACAAAAAAACCCCCAGGCATGAGAAGAAGCCTCTGTTTGTAATGAGTCCTGATTACCAGCTTCAGCTCACAACACAGGGATGAAATGGAACTGTTTCCCTTTCACAGAAATGTATGTTTCTATACAGGAATAATCCTGTTAGGTCAGGAGAAGGAAAGAATTGGAGGAGTATCCCAATATTTTCTTCAGCAGAAAATGGAACAAGCAGGCAAATGAGAGGGGGATCCCACACTCCCACATCACAGACTGAAGAGGGAAGGAGTTATATGCCCCCACTGCAGGAGGATTCAGGCAGCATTTAGTGTTTATTCCATCCTTGTTCAACTTGCTGCTCTCCAGGCAAGCTCTGCTGCTGCTGTTCACTCAATATATTCCAGCAGAAGCAATTTGCCTGCAATTAGTCAGCAATGCAACTCAGTTCCTGGGCAATCCCAAGTGGCAGCGAGCACAGTTCCTGCTCCCCCTGTTCTCTCTCTAAGCAATTTCCACACCCTCGTGATGCACAACACAAGATGACCAACCCTACTGTTTGAAAATCACTGTAAAATAACTCCTAACAGAAAAAACTGCTTTGGTGCAAATTTAATGGTAAAAAGGTACTTAAAACCCTTGTTTGTGAAACTCGTTGAGAATTAAATTATTCACAGAATTGCAATAGGGATGAGGAAGAAGAATAAGGTCTTTGATTTAATGGTCGATCCTAAGCAAATAACCTTAAAGGCTAAAGGCTGATGTTGTTGCAATGCATTTTATTTGAAAGAAATTAACTCTTCTGGGTCAAAGCTTAACCTCATGGCAGGTTGTTATGCTGGAAAACATCTGGTCAACCACTTCACAACCATATAGCACCAACCAGAAGGGCTGAGCAAGGTGAACTTTGTAAGGGAGAAGAGACTGCAATGAACATGGGGAAAAAAATCTCAAAAGAAAGCCATTAAGTGCTTTTTCATCCTAACTTCATTGTGAAGGGTGGTTGGGAAAAAGGGTAATATGAGACCTTCTTATTGAAAAAAATATTGATTGTTAGGAATCAATAGCATTAAAAAGCTGTGTCTTAAGCACCAAGCTTTGAAGGCCTCTACAAGCTTTTCCGTTCCCTGTCTATTCTCCTGCCAAAACTTTGATAGATTCAGCCTGCAAACCAGCAAATGCAGTGATTTGATGGTGGCCAATATATATTAAAAAAAATTAAGGTGTCAAGCATGAATTTTATTACATCTGCAATCAGATGTACTTCCTTCAGTCAGCTCATCTGCAATTAAGTCCAGCTGTTCTCAGGGAAAAGGACTCTTCCAAGGAAATTGCTGTAAAATTTAATGGGAGAGTTTTCCTTGGTGCTTTGTTGTAAATATTGTTTTCCTAATAGGCTTGTAAAGGGCTTTGCTTTCTCATTCAATAGGCAGAAGATGTGTAATTTTTCAGGCATTAGAAAATGAATAGATCAGTGATAGGGCTCATAAAGCTTATACAAAGATTCTCATTGTATAGCAACAGAAAGAGCTTTAATAACTTGAAGAAGAGGAGGTTTTTGAATTTATTTCTTTTTTGCTCTGCGTAGTTTTTTGTTTACATATGAAGGGCTATTTTTTAACTGACACATCAGACAGTTTGATCAATATCCCTTATTGGGTTTCTTCTGCCTAGAATTGGGTATGACAGCCAGAGAGGGGCACCAGATTGCAGACTTCAGAGGATGATCCTTCATTTCAATATTGCAGTGTAACATCCCACAAGGACCAAAATATTGCACCACGACCCACGACACTGCAGTGCTTCCGTTTGCTGTCCCAAAATCCTCTTCAGCCTTTAGGAAAATGACGAATATTACAAACTTTTTTATCTCCTTCTACTCTGTCCAAAGATCGTCTCTTTCCTTTTTGCCACTTAGGCAAAACTTGGGTGTGTTTTTCCTCTCTTCCAGCAATCTTTCAGCAACATTTTCAATCTGTGTGCTTCTGTCACTTCAGGAGAACAGTGCCTAAAATAAAACAGTGAGATTTGTAATTATTGGCATTATTTTAAGATGTAATGCTGAAGCATTAAAAATAACAAAATGAAACTATTTTGAGGGGAAATGTTGAGACATGAATGATAGCAAATGGTGTTACTGTGGATTTATTTTCACCCAACCAAAATCAGACTCCTTTTCTAATGATGAAATATGACCTGGCTCTTGCAGAGAGAGTAATGTGCTAATTTGTTTAACGTTGTTCTCTGTGCAGAAAAGCCTTGCAAGAGAAAGAATTCAGAATGGATCTAAGGTGCAGGTTATTTTGGGGGACAAAATGAAGCCACTTGTTATTCCTTAAGACAGTGATCATATTCCTTCTCTGGCAGCTGTGAATACTGAGGAGAAAACAACTCGCTCTGGTCAAAAGCTGCATTATCACTGCTACATTGGTTTGCAATGAAAGAGGTGAAATTATCTATCAACAAAACCCTTCTGCTGAGGCAGTGGAAGTCTTTCCACTCGTACAGTTTATTTGAAGAGCAGGAATGAGCTATACAGTGGGAGAAATATGCTTTTGCTAGTATACCCATATAGCTACCTTGGCAAATGCTCATGGCTTAGAATCCCATCTCCCATGTCTGCAAATAGCAAGAGTTAGCTGGCACAGTTTGGAACAGCTCTCCAAAATAGTGTAGCAGAGAAAGTTCCGCAGGAAATATCTGCTGAACATGTATGTTCCTGCATGCAGGCTTCAGAACAGACTGATAAACCTGTTCAGGGATGATTAATCAAAAGGGTTTGGATGAGGAAATGACAAGGCAGCCAGAGCTGCAGAGGAGTGCAAGATTAGGTCTTTGTAGAAGAGGGTCTTTCACAGAATTGATTAGAAAATGAACCTAAGAAGCTCATGATTAACAAGGGAGGAGAGAAGGGTAGAACATTGTCAAGCTCATACAAGAGGTGAACCTGTACATGTGCTTTATTTGTATAGTTTGCTTGGCCTTGGTTAAGTCACTGCCTGCAGATATGGTCTGTGATTTTCATCTTGATGTAATTCCTGCAGTTGCAATGTTTGGGGGGTTTTGCTGTTGTCAGAATTGATCTGCTGGGTGTCCCAGCCACAAGGACTAGAACAGCTCCCCTTGTTCAAGCCAGTGCTTGTGTCTCTATTTCCTAACAGACCCAAAGGCACAATGGGAACTGTGGATAAATGGCATCAGCAGGATGAGAAAGCTGAAAATAGCACAGAGGCACCATTGTCTGTTCATTCACTCAACTTCTTTGTGTGTCTCTTTTCCAGCTTATATTTAAAACTTATACCTGATGTATAGGAACTTTAAAGGTGTCTGGGTCACATTTCAGCCAGTACCTGGTAAGGGAAACAAGCCCCAAAGCACTTTTTAACTCCATAATGGAGCAGCTGCTGTGGGAAGCTGGGGATCTGGTCCTAGTTGCTCCCAGCATTAAGTGCCTTTATGGTTTGTGAGCGGTGATCCATCAGGAGGTGCATGACAGCTTCTGGAGGGAACTTTCTTGGTCTCTGAAGGATTCAAACATTATTCAGCCATCAAATTCACAGCCTCTGTATCAGCATTTACCAATGTATTTGGCTTAAGTGAAGAAGAGCATATATAGAAGTCTGGCTCTGTTTAAAATAGTAGATAGTCTGGGATCCAGTATTGAATTGTTTGAGAAGATGCATCTAAATGTTTTGTTGTTTGTTTCCCCTTCAGCTTCACTATAGACTCAGAAGGTGACCAGAATTAATCTCTGTGTCTTAAGTATAAAAATTGGTCATGGAACTTTGGAGGCTGGAGTGCTCCAAATTCTCAGGATAATACTTTCCATGCTCTTTGGGCTTCAAAAAGCAGAAAGACTCTTTCCATGATGTGATGGGAATCCTCATGAGAGCACAGGAGAGCATCTTCACCACGGGAGGTCATGGGAGCTTTGCTTTAGGGACCTGACTGGCAGTTCCTACTTTTCACAAAACATCTGTCCCTCTGGCACCTGAAGTTTTGATTTGCATCCAGTGTCTTGAACCCTGCTCTGGAACACCTTGTAGACTGAACTACATGGGGAAATATCATTTATGAGCTGTTCCCTTTGTCCATCAGGAAGTGCCATGTGTCTACACACAAGTCATCTTCTAGCAGCCTGTCTCACCACTTAGAGGGAAATAATTAAACAGCTTGAGAATGAAAACAAGACTGCTTGGCACCTCTCTTGTCCACTCCTTTTGCATTTCTTGCTGCAGTTCTGAAGCGTCCCTGTGCACAGCTCAGCCCCACACAGGATCAATAGCAGAAAAGATAAATCTGTTGGAATTGACTACAGGCTGTTCTGTCACTAAGTGACCATGAAAAATGATCACTAGTTGAATACACTGCATTTTTATCTTTAAATCTTTCAATAGAAGCAGTGTCAATAACAGAGCACTAAATAATCTCTAGATAGAAGGAAAATCTTTCTTTTTTTCTTTTTTCTTTTTTTTTATCAGAGGGAAGATAGATGTCACTTTTTTGGAGGCCTTAAATACTGAAGTACGGAATTAGATCTGCAAATTCCAGGAAGTGATTGTCTCTTTAGATAAACTATGTCTCATTTTAGGAAAGACTGGCTGGATTCTGCTTGAAAACATTGCTCAATTCCATATCATGAATGCACCAGGGTAACTCTAAGTGGAATATGCAGAAACAAAATAAATAAAGATATTTTTTTCTCATGTTCCTTTGGGGATAATATATCTCTCTGAATTGGATACACCTGCCAGAGATGGCCTTTCTTTGCTTTAAAATATGTCTGACCTTTCCCTGAGCTAACTGGATGCAGTTTACCATATTGGCCCAAGCATAAAGCAAAGTCTTTTTCAGATAATAGCCTCTGGAAACAATCCAACCTGTTCTGTATCCACTGCCCACGCCACACATCCCAACCCTGTGGACATTGTCAGCTGGCACAGAGGTGTGGGCAGACACTGACAGGGCACAGTTCTGTGCGTGGCTTTTGGGTTTGCTGCTCTGGGTGGAAGCTGGGGGTGCTGGAAGCTCTGTGGCCCCACTGTGAGGGCATCTGCTCTGGTTCTGTCCTGACAAAACGAAGCTGGGCTTTTGTTTGAAGCCAATTTGTTTCTACATCATCCGGCGCCTCCTCTCTCTCCGAGTGTTGATGTTCCTTTCATTATGAGACTGCAAGGAACACTCTGCAGACTTTGACATCAAACTGGTTAAATTTTATTTTCCCCTCATGTAGGATGTTTTCCATAACAGTGTCTGAGGGGTGGAAGCTTCTGGGTAAATCCAGCCCAGTGGCAATTTGAGCAGTGTCAGCTGGGTCCTGGTAACGTGTTGAGGGCTGCAGTGACTCAGGGGTGCACTTTTTGGTTATGTGTGTTCCACACAAAACCCCCTCCAGAGGCAATGCCCTCTTGGTTGTAGACTCTGTGAACTGAGCTCTGTTTAGATGCCCTGCAGATTCCAGAGTAGGGTCCTGAAGCAGGCAGAGAGCTGTAGAAGACTTATTGATTGAAAATTCCCTTTGTATGTACTCCAAGTTTAGTTCAAGCTGCTTTCCTGAGAAAGGTCAAGCTGAAGTACTGAATTTCTGAAATACTAAAGTTCTGCATATCCCAGAACTTTGCTTTATTCTGCCTGTTTTGTCTGGATATCTGTTAAAAAGTTTGGCAGTCTGTCCTCTTTGATGGGTTGATGAACAACAGTGAGTGTAGAATAGCTTGAAGAAAATACTGGTCTGTGAAGTTGCTAGAACTGCTTGACTTGTCTGGAAAACAGCAGGTTTCCATGCCCTCATTCAGCCTCAAGCATACTTGACTATATTTATTTTTGTTGTTGGCCTCCCATTTTGACAGGTGGAGAAGAAAAAGGGCCTGCAAGAAAAGCAGTAAAGAGTAAAAAATCTGACCATATTGTTTCAGGATGGTTGGTGCTTTAAGGGGAAATCAGCCAAGTTTCATCTGTTAAAAATCCTGCTGAGATTGATTGGTGTATGGAGAGGTGATTATAAAAGCCAGCAAGTAGCTTAATTAGGATGGAGAGTTATAGGAAGTAGCTTGGCTTTTGTGAGAAGTACTGGAGCAAATGACTCTTGGCAAGTGGCTGGTGGAATGGGGAAAGCTAAGCTCAGGAGTTAGAGGATTGCAGCTTGGCATGCTGCATTTGTATTTAGAAGGAATAAAGCTGAGGATTGCCAAACACATGCCTGAATCTGGTTTGCTGTCCTGAGGTTACACTTTGCACAAATAATATTTACTAATCAGGGACTTGAGATCTCTCTGAACTTGTCTCAGAGATTTTTACTGTGTCAGGTTTTTTAACGAGCCAGGGGAAAAAGCAGCCTCGGCTATTCCAGGCTGCAGGTGAGAGTTTGCTCCTGGCAAGAAGAAATGCCATATAATGCACCATGAACTTCATCATATTTACTCTCTTAATAGTGAGTAGAGTGCCATCTAAAACTTCCCTGTGCCTGTGCAATGAAGAGCAAGAGCTCCTGGGTGTCTCAAGCAGGTATTGAACAACCATCATGCTCTGAGCTGCTGCAAAATCCCTCTGCAAGAACCTGGTAAGGAGGAGAATGGAGCATTATGTATTCAACAAATTCTGCTGACTGCTGCTAGGCAGTGAGGCTGGAATGATTGTGCCAAATCCTGATCTTTCCTGATAATGGAAGCGGAATTTTCCCCAAAGCAAGCCAGTATCAGAGAGAAAAACCCAGGGGACAAGAGAGAGCATTTGAAAATACGGCCCAGGCATTAAAATAAAACCAAACAAATAGGCTTTAACTAGTGAAATTACAGAATATACAAATATCCCAGAATTATGTAAGAGCCTGATCCTGCAGTTTTTGGGTGGGGAAAACAATGTTTAACTGACTCTAATACTGCAGAATCATCAGTATAGACAAGAAGAAACAACTGGGTCATTCTGTCTCAGCCACTTGCATATTGCAGAACTACTTGTCTGTTCTTGCTACTATCTCATCCCTGCTAATGTCTTATTTAACCTGCTCAGGATAGTTGTGGTTTTGCAAATATGCAGAATATATTAAATTTTATTGACATCATTTAAAAATACGTATTTGTGCAGATTTTTCAAAATGTCTGGGATCTGAATGTGTAGGGCAACAGAACATGACTCAAAGCCCAATTTAAAGAAAGTGTGTTTTGAGCAGGCATCAACAGATAGACTGAAAAGCAAGGGAAAAGCATAGGGGTTTTTTTTAGATGTTGAGTGGACTAAATGCAATGTGAATTTATCTGCAAACCATCTGTGATTTCTGGTATTTTTTGGTGCCTTCACAGCTCTAATTTTAAGCAGTTCTGTAGCCTTTAAATAATGGTACTTTCTTCCCATTCTGTTTTACAGCAGATTCCCCATTTGATCACTGAATGTTTAAAGAAAAGAAGTGACTGAGTTCTCTGCAGACTGTAGACATACAGAATAAAACAGCAGCCTTTTATTTTTGCAAGTAAAATCTGACATATTTTGGGACAGAATTCCTCATGCATAAAATAGCACCAGGAGTTTCGCTATGGTTTACTTTTTGTATTTTGCTTTACAGTTCTCATGTAAATTCGGTGCTGGGATAAGGTGTTAAGTTGATGTCTCCAAGGAATCAAGTTCCAGAAGCAGCAAAACACAACAGCAGATCTCTCTCAATTTTCTTAAAACTGATATCAAGAGTGCCAGTTTCATTAGGCAAGAAGGAATCGAAGAATCAGAATCCAGCCAGCCCTTGGTGGTTCTGCAGACAAATCTGGTTTCTCTGTGTGTCATGGGAACACTTTATAGCCATAAACTGAAAGGAAACACTCTGGAATACTGAATAGCCACCCGAAAATTGTAGTTCCTACAGTTACAGAGACCCTAAGGGGACAGGGAGGCCTCCAGGTCTGTTTTCCATCCACCATGATGTGGGAGAAGACCCTTTTGATGTGAGCTTGGTCATCTGAGAGCATGAAACAATAGGAAGCCAACTCTATTCATCCCACAGGAAATCTGATGATAACTACATCATTGTCAGCTCAGTTCATTATTTCACTGTTTCTTCTGGCAGGAGTGCTCAGATAAGATTTTTGCTCACTACTGTTGGATACAGTGGGGGATTCTGATTCAGGGAACAATAGGAAAGAAATAGCACTGAAGAGCAAGTCTCCTCCACATCTGAAAATGTCTTGCCATTCCAGCCTTCTCTAAAGGGAGGCAGGACTCATTCCCTTCTCTTGGCAGAAGCCTCAAACACGAGTCGATAACCCCTCAGCTTCTCTTCTGTTTCAATAATGCATCGTGTAGTAAACTCTGTGGCTAACTGAGGACTGAAAACCTGAAAGAAATTAATAGGAATGTAAAAATAGCAAGAACATCTTGCCAATTGCATTATTGAGCATCACAATTATTTGAGCAACAACAACAACAAAATCAGTTTATTATATTTATCTGAAGTGCTGTCAAGAATGTAGCAGTGAAGTATAAAGAAATGAAGAGGTTCTGGTGATGAATATCAGTCCAGCTTGCCATAGAATAAATATCAGCATTTATCTCTGTCAGAGGAAGATAAAGATAATTTCTTATGTTATAAGTTGTTTCAAATATTGAGGCCTGTTCGGACGTTTTGTGAGAGATTATCTGCACTTGCCTTGAAACCCAATAGTGGCCATTAATTGTCTCCCCGACAACAAAATTAATTTCTCTTAAATGAGAATGCATTTCTAATTGGACACTTTCTTCCCTAAGAAATTGTTTACAGTACCTCTGCAAGGATTCTGAAGTCATCCCTTTGCTTTGATGTTGCTGATTAATTACAGCCCACGTGGTTCTTAGGAGCTGCAATTTGAGTAACATACTTTGCTGTGAAATGTTCATCTTAATTACACACTCCCCCAGCCAAGCTTCTGCTTGAGAAAGGAACCGAACTTCTCTTGCTGCATGTGATGCCAGGCTGGATTGTTACTTTTTACCCCTCCCTTCTCTCCGAGTGAGTTCAGAGCTTATGTACGTTCTGAGACTGACAGCACCCAAAATGAAATTCTCTCTTTAGCCACAGAACAGATCCAGAGCTGGCAGCTCGGAGCAGCTTTCCCTCTCCCATCTCCTGGTGCCTCTGCTCAGCATGGAGCAGCACTGATGGGGAGAACTGAGCTGGCTGGAGTATCACTGTGTTAGCACAGGGCTCTGCCACAGCTAATTAGCCAGGCTGAGACACAGGGTTAATTAGTGTGGGCAGGATGCTGCACTAAAGGAGCAGGGCTGCTGTTTGCACCTCTCCACATGACACCGAGTTGTGCCATGTGGATATACCCCCTATGCTTTAAATGTGATTTTTTTTTTCCAATGGGAGATTACCAGGTCCTTGAACTTCTGGTGGAGAGGACAAAAGGTACCAGCTCTGCTGCTGGCTCAGGTGTGGAAACCTGGTCATATGGAGCCACCCAGATAATTTTGCAGGAGCCCACTCAACAGCTGTCAGATAATAGGATATTTGGATGTTCTGAACATCAGCTGGATTCTTGCTTTTATGTTTTATTAATCATTTTAAGGCAAGAAGATTTTTATCGGTATCTGGGAGATATCCCAGTTCCACATATTTTCTCTCCATAATGCCCCCTTACAGTGCACCTATAATGAAGATAAAGTGAACATACTGCCTTGGCTTGGGCAAGCTGCCAGTTAAGGAATTTTGCTTAAAAGAAACGAGCAACATCGGCACGACAATGCCCTACAAATGAGCACACAAAATGATGCAGCCTTTTCCTTCTGGATGTGGCAAAACAGGAGGAGGAATAACAAGAGGAAAAAGGAGCTCCTGCTCTCTTCTTCAGCCATTATCTGTAGGTGTTGAAGCAGTGCCTGCCTTAACTCCCCACGGAGCCAGTGGAGCTCTGAGCACTCTGAATTGCCTGTTGTCTGTTCAGGAGGACTTGGCTCCTCATTTATGCAAGAAAAAGCAGATCCCTGGAGCAAAAAATTGTGAATGCCCTCCTTTGAGTTTCTAAGGCAAAGCTATGCAGTGCACTTTGTTCTATAGGGGCAGGTTCCAAATGGTTCCTTATATATTTATGGGTTTGTTTTTAGGCCACTGTTTTGTCATTTGTTTAAAAATAGTAAAATAACTGTCAAATCTTTTTTACTGTTCCAGGTAGGATGTGAAATCAGAACTCCTTGCATTTGGGCATCACAATGACAGGGCTCATGGAGATATTTAAGTGCAATATTGACATGTAAAAAATATATGTTTTAAACTAGTAACTATTAAATGGAAAAGAATCATCCATTTCCAAGTGATAACACATAAAATAAGTTACAGACATCTGCAGTGTGCACCAAGAGTCTGAACTTTGTAGTGGGAAGAAAAACAAATTATGTAATGTAGGAATGATCTCTCAGCCTGCAAGTATTCACTTATAACACAATACCATCTTGACCAATCTATTTTAGTCCAAAGAAAGGTATTTTATGTTTGAAATAACTAGCATTACAGATCCATAAACAATTTAGGTTGCCAGTCTGGCTCAGATAGTCCTGTCCCTTCTGCCTCTGGCAGCTTTCCTTTGGTTCAGTATTTTTTAACACAAAGAACTATTCCTACCTTGTTCCTATTTGCCTTGCTGAGTGTGCTCAGTCTGTTGCTGATTCTTTGAAGCACACTGCTGTGTATTTCACTGGCTGTGTAGGCTGAACTCCATTGCTTCAGCCTATATTGCTTCCAGGTTTGCTTTACCCCAGTGCTCGAATAGAGCAGCATCCCTAAGCTCAGGAGGAGAGGAACCACAGCCCTTTCATTTTCTCATTCTTCATGCTAAGTAATAGGGTTTCACTTTCCAATACCTCACATGGTGTTCTGAGAACATTTAATTGATTGGGTACAATTTTCAGAATCCATCACTTGACAGAAAAGTGTCACTGTGTGGAGGGCAAAGCTTCGCTTCACTTGGCCACTGACACCTCGGCTGTTCCTTGTCGTATTCATTTCCATTTTACATACAAAAAAAAAAAGATCACCCATGGATAAAGGATCTGTGTGGATTTTGCTTACTGAATTTTAATTAATACCTTTATGAAAGGGTTGTTATTTACTTTAGAAGCTGAGAAAACAAAAGACCCATCCCTGTGCTGCAGTTTACTCTGTGTGGAGAGACTATTGGCCTGTGCAGTGCTTCATTTACTTTAGCTCTATTTATTTTAGCTGCACTCTGAGGGTGAAAAGAGCTGCCAGTGGCATAGGAAACAGAAGCAGCTCCTGTAAAATCAAACCAGTATTGTTTAGTGCTGTGAAAGCACTCCTGAACTTTGCAGCGCTTTGCAAAGTTTGGGTAATGAGGGCCTTTTTTCACCCGTAATCACAAGTGAAATACAGAAACACAGAAGCACAGGCTGGTTTAGGTTAGAAGGGGCCTTAGAGGTCATCTCATTTCATCCCCTGCCACGGGCAGGGACACCTTTCACTGCACCAGGCGGCTCCAGCACTAAGACAGGAACTGTAACGTGGGACCTGCACACCTCCAGTGTCCCCAGGAGCATCAGGGTGATGGAAATGCTCCTGCCTGCATCAAGCTCAGTGCTTCCCATTCCAAATGGTTTTGTTTCTGTTTCTGTGCCTGGGAAACACCCTACAGATCCACAGAACATCCAAGGCAGGGAATAAATCCTACAAATACCTCATTGTGGTATTGCTGCTTCTACAAGAGGGGAATGGAGGCGCAGGATTCTCTCTGGTGACAGGACCTGAAGGAACGATATGGAGCTGTGTCAGGGCAGGTTTAGGTTGGATTTTAGGGAAAGGTTCTTCCCTCAGAGGGTGTTGGGCACTCTCCAGGCTCTCCAAGGAATGGGCATGGCCCCGAGGCTGCCAGGGCTCCAGGATAAAGGGGATATGGTGGGATTGTTGGAGTGTCCATGCAGGGCCAGGGGCTGGACTTGATGATTCTTGAGTGCCTTCCAGCTCAGGATATTCTGTGATTCTATGATTCTGTAATTCTGTGATTCCAGGCATCTGGACATGGCACTGGGCCATGTGGTTTCAGGGTTACGGTAGTAGTGCTGGGTGGACGGTTAGAATTGATGATTTTCAGATATATTCACAGAATATTCCGAGCTGAAAGGGGCACACAATGAGCATCAAGTCCAACTCTCAAGTAAATGACCCACAAATCAACGCACAACCTTGATGTTATTATCACCATGCTCTATCCAACTGAGCTAATCCCACGATTCCACAGGTCTCTTCCAACCTTGCCAACTCCTTGATTGTGGACGTAAGTGCAAAGGAAGATAAAAATTTCTAAAAAATCGCTTCGCGGCGATCCAACACCCGCCCCTCCCCACAGGTGCCCGGACTACATTTCCCAGCGTGCACCGCGGCGGCGCGGCGGGGCCGGCGGCGCCGGCCAAGATGGCGGACGGGGCGCTGAGCCCCGGCGTGAACCTGGAGGCGTTTTCCCAGGCCATCGCCGCCATCCAGGCGCTGCGCTCCAGCGTCACCAGGGTCTTCGACTGCCTCAAGGATGGGATGCGCAACAAGGAGACCCTGGAGGGCCGCGAGAAGGGCTTCGTGGCCGCCTTCCAGGAGAGCCTGCACTCCGTCAGCCGCGACCTGGGGTGAGCAGCGGCCCCGGCGGGGATCGCCCGGTGGGCAGGGAGGGGGTCCCGGGGTGTCCTGGCTCCTCTCAGCGCCCGACGGGGCCGGTTCCACTCCAGGGGAAAGTTTTAGGCAAATAAATGCGAAAATGCTTCATTTTATTCCCCACCGCCCCCCCAGAACCGTGCGCGTTACCCCTTCGTGGTGTTCTGCTCCCGAATCTCCAAAGGGTTGAACGTGCTCATAATATTCACCTGGTTTTTGTTCTCGTTTTGTTTTCACAAAGGACCTGTCCGTGGGATTGCATTGACAAGGTGGAGGTGTTTGGTTGCAGGGAGATTTATCTCTATATTTCAAAGGTTTTTGTTAAAAATTCAAACACTTCCTAGGTGCAGACTATTCAGTAGCATCTAAGGCGTTCAAGAATGATCCTTTTATTACTAAAACTTGGCAGGCTGGAAAGTTATCCCAGGTAAGTGTAGTTGCTTAGTACCAGCAGGTGAGTTTTGAGTGAGTAGAGACGAACCTGAGGCTGAAGATGTGGAGGAAAGTTATGAGCAGAAGAGAGAGGCTGGCACACAGTTTCATTCAGCAATTTTGTGTATTTAAATTGAAAACGCCTACACAGACACAGGAACTGAGAACTTAGTGTACACTTAGGGACATGGTTCAGTGGTGGACTTGTCAATGTGAGGTTTATGGTTGGACTTAATGATGATAAAGGTGTTTTCCAGCCCAGCTGACTCAATGATTGTCCCTGTTGATCCCACCATTGGCTTGCTGGGTTTGGCTGTATCCTCCTGGGAGCCATCAGCACTGTCCAGGGAAGTGTCCACAGGTACTTAACCACCCCTTCCCACAACATCTTCTGCTTCAGGGTCTTGTGTAGGAGAATTTCTTTCTTGTTGATTAAAAGGCTTTGCTGATGATCATGGTAATATAATTTATTACCAACTTCTGTTGGGAAAGGTGGTGGATAACCCTTCTTATGAATGATGCTGTACCCAGCTCTAGGGGTAGGTGTTGTATCCCTTTGGTTTTTAGTTTTTAAGTTGAGGAGGCCTTGCAGCTCCTTGTGTGGAAGCTGAGCTGTTCCTTTGGTTCCTTCTTGCCTAACTCTGTGACCTCCTAAAGAATAATCAGGTATAACCCCCAAATCTCCCAGACAATAACAGATAACAGCTCAGGAGCTGGGCTTGGATCCTTGTGGGTCCCTTCCAGCTGAGGCTGTTCCATGAACTGGCCTATTCAAGTAGCAAGGGAATACTCCAAGGTGTGCTGAAGTTAATATTACCAGTGGACTTTTATGTAGTGAAAATATTGACTGGTATCTCTGTTCAGCAAATCCTCAGTTATTATGCCCAGTCACACTTGTTTTATTGTATTCTTTTGTCAAGGAGTATTTGTCAAGCAGATTTCCAAGTGTTTGCAGCACCAGAGGCTTGGAAAGAATGTAGGCCATGGAAACTTCAAGGAATGATGATTAATAAAGGAGAATTTTGTGGTAGTGAAGTCTGGAAGTCTTTTAACTGCCAGTTCCCTGATTGTCTGGAGTTTATTTTTGTAACCTTTCTTAAATGTAAATTGAGATATTTTGGATTTTTCTCTACAGATGTTTTCATAAGTTGCCTTTTGAGTGCTGCATTTAATTTAGTGGAGGTTCTGAAGTTCAGGCTTGGGTGTAGCACTGGGCATCAGAAGGAAAAGCACTTGATTAGTCATGTCACTTGAAAAACTGCTTTTTATATCTCTGCAAAGTGGCCAGTCTTTCTTCTACAGTTGATTAATGCAAGTTTGAAAAATTGCTTAACTTTTGTTATGATTAAATGTTTGACAAATGAGATATGAAGCAATGATAGATCATTTCACAGTGAGAGATTTTTTTCATGGGAAAATGGTGCTTATTATGCTTCACTTGGGTATTTTACACTACAGATATACAAATTACTCATGGAAATCAGAAGATCCTTCCTTGTCCTGAGAACTTGGAAGGCAGATACTTGATTAGAGTAATCACAGCCTTTGCAGGATTGTCTCTAGGCTTAGGACTAATGCCAGTTCTTATGTATATTTGTATGAGGACAATGTTAATGTGGACTTCTTTAACGAAATGATGAGGCTTCTGCTTGCTTGGTGGTTAAAAAAAATACTTCTAGTATTGCAGGCAGTGCTGAAGTCAGAATTTTGTGTTTTCTGAGGGGCTGCTTTGCTCAGGAGGTGCCCTGGGCTGTGAACAGGACCTGCCATAATCTGACTCTTTCCAGGTTGTTTTCAAAGGCTCTTGACTTTTTCTCCAAAGAAGAACTGAGCTAAACAACCAACAGACTCCTTCAAACTGTTTGGGTAATAAGAGGGATTATGTTTTAAATCAAATTTGGGACATATTTAAAACTCATTTAGCTGCTAAAATAGATTTGGTGCACGCTGCTGTCCCTGAAGGATTGCACATCTGCAATTCCCAGATCTGACTCTAAAAACGCCCTTCTGCTTTCTGCCAGGGAACTGGAACGTCTGAGCAACCTGGTTGGGAAACCCTCAGAGAACCATCCCCTGCACAACAGTGGGCTCCTGAGCCTGGACCCTGTGCAGGACAAAACCCCCCTGTACAGCCAACTTCTGCAGGCCTACAAATGGTCCAACAAGGTAACAAAACACATCCTTGGGATTTGCTTGTTGGATTAGCCATACAGCAGGCTCTGAGTGTTTGGGGCTGTCAAAAGGGCTGACTTTTTTTTTGTTTTTTTGGAATGGAGGAGCATAATACGTACCTAAATGTACTTTCAAGGGTAAAATGATGTTTTAATTAAGAGGAGATTTTTCTGTGATACCAAAGCATGCCCTTGATCCCAAAGGGGGTATTAACTCCCAAGCGTTTCCACATTTAGTATCTAATGTAGATAAAAATTAAAAGTGTGTTGTGTCCTTGCATCTGGCAGTAAACACTGCAGTGGGATTATAAACACGTAATCAACAGTTGATGTCACCTCCAAACTATTTCTAGGAAAGATTCCTATAGGGAAGTGTCATCATAGAAATCTTGAAGCTTTTCCCCTACTATTTTTCTGCCCATGGTCTCAAAAGCAGTTTTGTATTCAGCAGCTTTGACATTCCTCCTGTTTTCATATCATATATATGGCATTGAATTTTAAGTAGTGTAAGAGGAAAAGGCAGATAATATTAATGCAGTCTTTTACATTTTAAAAATTTACTTGTTTTTGCTGAAAGAAACTTCTTTCTCAACAGCATAATTCAATTTCATAAACCTGTATGTTGAATATATGTAGGATTTGAATAGGTATGTTTCCTTTTCTACTCTCTACTCTGTTGGTCAAAAATACTCCTTCCCTCACCTAATTTTCTTAAATCAGTAAACGTTGCATTGCAAATATTGCTGGCCTCTGAGCACAGTTATGTTTCAGGTTGCTTGTTCCCATCCTGATTTTTTGAGCATGCCTATTACTTTTTGTAAAAGTATTAAAATGAGTAAGTATTTAAAAGATTTCTTGAAATTATGTTTGAAATACTGTAAGCTGTTAAGAAATATAGAAGATGGATTAATTTCTGTTACAATAATTATTAGTAGTAAGTGTGTCTGGAGTTGTAGTTTTTAATACTTTTATGCAAGACAGCAGGAGTAAGCAGGAATAATAAATCTGAAAATATTTAGAGCATTAAAAGAAACAGTTCCACTTTAAATTATTTATTATGATACATGAGCCAGGAAGACTTTGAGAGTACACAAATACTTTGTAGGCAAATTCTTGTTATACATTGAGCCGACCATTCTAATATTATTCAGATTTAAGATGGGATAATGCAATAATGTTTGTATGAGTACCACAGTAATATTCCTACAGAATGGGTCAGAATATAAATATGTGTTAATGTTTTTTAAAATCAGCAGAATTTGGCATTGAAAGAAATTTGGTATGATTGGAAAATGGGGGACAGGAAAGATTTTTAAGAGGAGATGCAGTAATTGAGAAAATACTTCATGTTTGCTTGTGTTCCTTGCTGTTAGCAGAAGATTATTGGCACTGAAGAAAAAATAATTACTATGCTACTTTCAGCAAAAGTAAAGGTAGGAAAACTTATAAACTTGTAAGGCAGTTAAGTCTTCAGGGATTTAATTACTTCTTTAGGTCATTATCAGAGTAAACTCAGGCAGTAATGAAATAGCTTTATAGAGCTTTTCTGATGTAGCTTTTTATTAACTTAGAGTGTTATGGAGCTTTGAAGAGCAATTTTTTGTAATCCTGGATTCTGATTTCAGGAAGCTGAAAGTTTTAGTATCCTGTGCACTCACATTCACAATGAAATGGTGCAGGAGAAAAACACTGTCTTTTATTTTAGCTGTGAAGCAGAAATCAGAGATAAAAGAATAACACTGGCTAAGTTGCAGGAAATATATTGCCTGTGTGAGGGTGTGAGCTGCTGGGTTTACCAGCACAGATCCTTCTATTCCTGCTTAATTCTTCATTGCTAAATACACTTCTGGAATAAGAGTTATTTCATTACTTCTGGCTGCCTTCAATTCTTATTATGTGTCTCTTGTTTCCAGCTGCTTCTCAGGGATGGTTTCGAAGTGATGGTCTGTCAATACACTTTAGATCTGCCTGCATTTAATTTTTAATTTGTGACCCCTTTGTGGCTTGCCTGCTTGTATTTTTGATGAGCTGAGATAAGGGCATTTTCTTCTGCCTTTGATTGTTCATGCATTACTGATGGCATGAACGGCCCCATGGCTGCCGGGGGAGGAGACTTCTGGGGCTGTGGTGCCATTCCAAAAGAACATTCACCAAATACAAGGAAAATGAGTGCACAGGCTGTGCTGCATGTCTCGATGCATTCTGCTTCTTTTAAGACATGAGGAGACTGTTAAAAGTCACTTTTAGGACAATAATGAGTAAGGTTGGTAATAACTGGGCTAGCTATGAGAAGCAAATCAGTATTCAGTATATCAAAGCACTGTCCTGTGGTTCATGAGATATGGATGTTATACTGGATGTTAGAATAGCTGTTTCTATTTGCAGCTTTGTTTTGATGCTGGGTCCAGCAAATGCCTGGTTTGGTTCTGGTCTTGGATTCATGGACAGGTTTTTGGGTTAGGTAGCAGTGCTGGAGGTGAAATGGAGTAAAGATTGTAGTCACAGCCATAAATGGAAAATGCTGTGTTTAAGATGTGAGTGTTGACATAGGAGATGAGACTGAGCTGGCACTGACTTGGTTTGTTTGCCATAATTAATACTTGTAGCTGTGCTTGGTTAGGTATTTGGAGAAGACTCACTTTCAGGTGCAAATTTACTGACCTCTGTGTGAGTGCAGTGGAGACGAGGTGCATTTAATTGTGCTTTCACAGATACTTGCCCTGACCCCTTTTTTCCTGCCCCTGTGAGTCACAGCACTGGTTCCTCCATTTCCAATTGTAAGTTTACCTGCTTCAGGAGCAAGAAAAGTCCAGTGGGAAGAATGAAAACTTCCTTTACAGAAGTGTTTTATCTTGGCAGTGCTTGTTATTTATGAGCACCTGCTCTCCTGATATTTACTTACTGTAGTTTATCCAATAGTTTTACAGATGGTAAAGTTGTCTGTGTAATGGAAGCAGCTGTTTGGGAACACAACAGCTTGTCAAATGCATTAATTGCATACACACACAGCTGTAAAGGAACTTTCCTTTTTCAGGTGTTTTAACAGCTCTCACCAAGCCCTAGCTGAAAAACACAGGAAGTTTATTTTATTGCAAGTTACAGCTAAGTGATCAGTCTTCTTTGCTTTAACTTATTTTATGTATCTGTAGAAATAATGGAAGTGAATTATTTTGCTGCCTGTGGGATGCATGGAGACGTGTAGTAGCCATGGAACAGTATTTAGGTCCAGTTGATAAATTTCTTTTCCCCTCCTCTTCAATTTTATTTAAGAAAAGAGGTTATCTTTATTACAATTGAAGTGCTGTTTCCCAGAAGGATCCACATGTCCCCTCTAATGTAATACTGAAGATATAATATTAGATAAGTTAAAAATGAGCTATCATTCTGCAAGGGTAATGCAGAGAGAGTATTATGGGTAAGATAGGATGTTTGTAGATAGCAGTAGTTTTTTTCTCTCTGTTGAGTCATCTTACTTGAATTCTGGGTTTAGTAGTTATGTACATCTTGACAGTTGATTTTTTTTTTTTTTTTTAAATATACTGCTGTGTCTGAGCAGGTGAAATCTGAGATGGCAGCAGAGCAGCCAGGAGGGCTCCTGGTTGTTTTGTGTGTGGCCTGGTGCTGCCTGCAGCAGTCAGGACTGGCTCTGCAGAGGCTCTGCCCTACCCCTCATTACCAGCTGCCTGCTTCTCACATTATCTTGGAATTCAAGGGGAATCACCACGGAGCAGGAGGCATCAGCTAAGTTTAAATTAAAGAAATTTTTGAAAGTCACTTTCTGGACTGAAATACTGATTAAGTTTTGATTTTTTAAATTTTTTTTTTAAGAACTATGACCTCAGATTTGTGGTAGATACTGCAAGAACTCTCTTCTCTTGCTCTTCAGGACACTTCCATGCCAGGTGCCTTTGTGCCACCCTTCCCTGCTCCCAGTGCTGCTTGTTTCCTACAGAGATGAGACCACCAACTCATGAATATCAACTTCCTTTTCTAAGCAACTGCCTGTTTCTCAATATTTGTTCCCAATACTGGGAGACAGAGAGGTTTTGTAGGGGGAGAAAATACTGGTTGGTGCTGTGATTAATCCAAAATCACGAAATCTTTAATGGAGCTTGTGGTGGTTTGGTCACTTGATCCAGCTCCAATAATGCTGGTGGGCAGAGCAGGTGCAGGTTTTTGGGATGCAGGAGTGGCAGCTCATTCTTTGAGGGATATAAACTGTGGGTTGTTTGTGGCCTGCAGTGTGCACTTGCTCAGCCTTTGCCCTTGGTGAAGTGTTCGTGCCCTCGCCCTGTGGGTGCCCGAGGCAATGCCAGGTAAGGGCTTTCCTCTGGCTCCAGTGGAACAGAAAACAGTGTAATTTGTGTCCACTGAGCAAGGAAAATGCTTTTTTGGGCAGATTTCTCCCCTCTCTTGTTGGGATGCTGTGAAGTAGTTTGTGCCCAACACTTGAGCTTTAATTGCTGTAGAGGATTTTTGCTCATTTGTTGTTTGTTGGGGTGAAGGGTGTGTGCAGAATGGATCAGCTCCCAGACCAGCACTCCAGGATGACTTTCAGGCAGTGAAGGAATGCTGTGTTTGTTGGAGAGCAGCAAACTCAGTCTCCCCTGCATTGCTGAGTGACAGCAGCATCAGCTGAGTTCACTTGCTCAAGTAAAAATAGTCTGCAAGTCATCTTTCCTTCTCCCCCTTCCTTTGCAGTGAAGGGTTTGTGTTCAGACATTCAAAGAATTTTATTAACAGCAGTAGAAGTTGAAATTGAGAGCAATTGTATTCATGAACAGATGATGTTCTTCTAATTTTTTCCTTGATTTTTAACTTCACTGAAGTGCAGTGTTGTATTCTCTGCTGTTTTCAGAGTTGCAATTGTCCCTGTGCTTTATACTCCAGTTCCAACTCTTCTTGAACCCGTGTGTGTAGGTGTGTGTGAGGGGTGGTGCTATTGTTTTATCTTCATGAGATGCTGCTTACAAAACATCATAACCATGTGTTTGGGAAGGCTCTTTTCTACTGCTTCAAGCAGGAAGCAAAAAATAAATTTTTCTGACTTTGTAACTTTTTGGGGAAGTAGGATTTATATCAAATTATTTAATTGACTTATCTGTGAAAAGATTATTTTGGCAACTTGGATAAACTTTACAGTATTTTTGCATGATAAGTTTTCTAAGTGAACAAAGCTGGACAGGAGCTGTCATAAATTTATTTGAAAGTAATATGCTGGGAAGTACAAAATGAAAAAAAATTACTGTTAATCTGCATGTGGAAATAGGCTAAAAATATTTGGATTTAAATTTGTTGCTTCATAGCTTCCTCTTGTTTTTACATAAATTTAAAATCGAACTGTTAAGATTACCATTAATGAATTAAAATGATTTTCTGTCACATGACTGAAGAGAAAAGGTATAGCTAGGTTTTGTTTATTAAATTATTTTGATATGTTCTCTGATAAATTATTTGTACAAATTGTGTTTATTGTAGGGCTCAAAAAAAATGCAATCAATAGAGCATGTAGAGAAAGACCAGGCTTGTTACAGCTGCACTTGGTAGCTTAGTATTGATTAGACACAAATACTGAGTTTAATGACAATAAATGACATTAAATGTTAACCATGATAGTAGAGAAACACTGCAGAACAGGAAAAAAATTACTTCATCTTGATTGTAAAAGGATGTGTTCATTCCAAGGAACATTAATTTTGAATTTTGGGTGTGCTCAAACATTGTGAATTTATTGTCACTTTGCACTAGCATGGACAAAGTAACTGGATTATTGTGTTGGCACTTCTTGGGAATTTCAGGCAGGTGGCCAAGATTGTCTTTTTAGGACTTTTTTTTCCTGCAAAGATGCAAAAATATAATATTGTGACATGCTGTTATGTGGAGATCCACGGATTCTGGTGGAATCTGATTTGTAAGAGCAGAATCAGAGCTTCTTAGAGGCAACTGCATTGGGAACTCCAGCTGTGGCTCCTTTCCTCCAGATCAGCCAGAAATCAGAATTTATATTCCTGTCACTGGAGAAATGAATGGCACAAACTGGTGGGTTTTGTACCCTGGACACAAAACAGGAGCTGGGCCACTTGGATTCTATTCCTGCTTTTCTTCCTAATTGTTGTAACCTTGAACAGAACTCAACGAATTTTTACTGTGCCTCATTTTTTGTGCAGGTTAAAGAGGATAATATCACTTCACCTATTTCTTGGGAGAGTTTCTAATCTAAATGTGTCTCAAGTGTATTGGGTTCTTTGGACAGAAATGTTTTGTAGGTGCCAAGTATTATATAGCCAGTGACTAATATTGTTTTCCTGGCAGTCTGGAAAAATGCCCTTTATGGGCTTTTAATTCTGTGTGATTTTGGGCAGATATCTGGTGAAATGCCCTTGCTGTTCAGAATTACATTAATGTTCTGGTTTTTCTTTTTTTTTTTTTATTATTATTAAGTATAACTGGGAAACAGGTGGTTACCTTTCTGCTTCCAACTGCTGCAGTTATTAATTACTGCTCAGTTGTCTGCCTGGAGAATACTGTCTTTTCTTGTAACAGGGTTGATTTTAGTGACCAGCCATAGCAGGGATGGCAAATTCAGGCTGTGTGGAAATTATCTTTGATATTATAATGATGGTGGGAAAAAGCACTGGAAAAGCTGGGCTGAGGAAGAAAGTACTTGTACCAAAATGTGATTTCAACAGTCCACATGTGCTTTACTGGAGAAGGAAAAATGTGGGACATGAAATTTTTCTGAGGGTCTTTCAGCTCTGCAATGATAGTTTAAAAAAAGAAAGTGAATATAGTTAGAGGGGGGAATGGTGAAAACCATAAGGAAAACAAAGCAGCTGATAATAATAGTTACAGTAAAGGCAAAATCACCTGCTACTGCTTGTTAGACTGGGTTTGTTTTCCCTGGAGATCCTGCCTAAATCAGTGTCTGGGGCATTAGGGATGGGTAACATCAGTTATGCTTCTCTTTGGAAATTTATCTTCCCTGCTCAGCTCTGAATCCCTGGAATCTTCAGCTCTTGGGCTCTGGGTTTCTTTGCCTTTGATTTTTGTGTTGGTTTCCAACACAAGTCCAAGCCAGGGCTGTGGTAACTATTTTACTGTTATTTTATAGCTATTAAAGTGGTTTTGACACCTGATAATATGAATGAAAGGAAATGAAAATTGCCACTGTGTTTTTTTTCCTTGAATATGGAAAGTTATGGCAGGTGAGAATTTCCTGCATATGCTGACTTGTGCTAGTAGAGAAGTTAGTTGAATTTATTTGACATTTTAGTAGACTGAGGTTACTCTGTTACTTCAGGAAGAGAAGAGTTATGAGGAGTAACTTGTTGCTTAAAAAATGAGATATAATTAGCCTGTGGTTCTGACTTATTTTTGCTACATAGTTTGAATATTTTATATCTGTGATCCTCCCAGAGTTATCATAGTAATAATTCACACCAGGATGCTGTTGTGAAGTCAGGTTATGTGTCCAAACAGAATTGCTTTCTTACTGAATTTGTTTTAGAATATTTTGTTTCAAATCTGAAGCAGCCTGAGAGCAATGATATGGTGTTTTTCTATTGTTATGCCTAGTGTTTGTTGTTATTCAACAGAATTTTTCAAGGCTCTGATCAAAATAATGCTGTAAGCAGTACCAGTCTCACTTTTCCTAATTATGGGAAGTGATCTATCAATAACATACTATAATAAATCACAGCCCCCTTGTCAGCTGGTGGGAATTATTTAATGCTTTGCAACACCTTTATTTGCTAATGAGTGGGTTTCTTTCCCTGTTTCTTTGATAAGTATTAATGTCCTAGCTGTTAGCCTATTTCAGGATGGAAATGATTGATGTGGCTCTGTTTTAACCAAAGCACTTCTGCCCACTCCTGGTTCTTCCTCCTCTAACTCCTTCTTTCCCTCTGCCAGAACCCCTCATACAATTCATGCTGGATGGCTCAAATATGTAATTTATAAGGCAGTGATCACTTTCCCTTCCTAACTTGTGTAATGTGGTCATCAAAGCAAATTAAAACTGCTTTGCTTTGTATTGAGTTTGAGTGCAGCTAAGCCAGGCACAGGCACACAAACGTGGCCTGGGTAACTCATGGTACAGCCATCAGAGCAGCAGAAAAGGCTTTACTTTCACAGTCTGAGGAATACAACAAAGTCTAACTGGAAATCCATGTAGTCTGGGGATTAACTGATGAATATTCAGGATTGCAGAATGAGAGCAGCCTTGTGAGAAGCCACAGACCCAGCATTCCTTTGGAATTTCCAGTTGTGCTGCCTGGGCTCTCCAGAGCCAGGCTCAGACTGACTCTGCTGCTGCTAAAGCCTGACCATCTCGTGGATGGTGCCACCATGAAAACACAGAGATTGTTTTCAGAGACTCAGTGTCCTTTCTCAGTTTCTTTGAGGCAAATTAAAGGTGTTTGTAAAGCATTTGCTGACCTTCATATGAAGGGCATTCAAGGAATATGAACGCTAATATAAAATAACTGATGCAGGTGATAAGCATCCCACAGGTATTCTTTATATGGAAAAGATTTTTTTGTATTTTTTTGATTTTTTTTTTATTTCCTTCTAGAGGAAATCAAATAAAATGGAAAATTTAATGATGTCACCCTGTTGCTCTCTACTTTTGTTGTTGTCGGGTCTTTTATTGTGACTGTTATTTGTTTTTTTTAATGCAGAAGTGTACTCATCTGTGTTCTTCTTTGAGTTCTCATTTGAAGTTACTGAAGTTTCCCCCCCCAGACAGTTCACAGTGGATTTATTTGTTGGAATTGCATATAAATAATGCTCAGTTCTTCCCCATTGTATCCTGATCTCATGGTGTTGATAACTGGGTAACAAAACATGGAGATGATTTAACAGCTAATAAAATTGAGACTAGTCTGTGTGAAGAACTGTGTAAGCATGTAATCAAAACTGCATTTCTGACCACTGGTTGCTGCTTTGTGGAAATGTATATTTGGCAAAAAGGTGACAGCAGATTTTTGTTGAGCTGGAGTTAATACTGAGCTGCTGATGCTGAAGGTGTGTTAACCAGAGGGTCTGTGGTGACCCTCGAAATCTCTTGTCTCTTGAGCTCAGTGCAGACTGATCTTTATTTTCCTGGGAGGGAAGAGTAACCCTGCCCTGGACAAAGGTGTTTTGTGGCTCTGTGGCAGCTGAAAAATGTGAATGAGAAATGACAGGCCATGACATCAGGACCATTCCTGGGTGAGGATCTAGGCTGGGTAACTCTGTGCCTGCTGCCAGGCTTCTTGAGCAGCTCCAGAACCACTTGGCTCTCCTGGAATCTGAGTGGTGCCTTGGCTGGACTGGTTTGGGGATTGATAGGAAAATAGAGAAGAGGTCAGAATATGGTCATTACACTCAGAGCTGCTTCCCAGCTCCATTTGCTGCTGGTATATTTTCTTGGTATGAGCTAGCATTTAAATCTACTAGAGCTGTCAAATCCTGAAGTTCTGGAAATAAAGTCACTTATCAGTATCTGTTATCATGTCCTTTGCTGATACAAGATTAGCCCAAGCATTTATAGCAGTTCATTTAATCTAATTTTAAATGCCTGAATGTAATGATTCTTGCAGAAGAAACAAAAAACATGAATCAATCTTTTAACCACTGACACTTTTTCAGTTACAGTATATGTGGAAAAATATGTCCTCTGAATTAATAAAAGAAGATTTAATGAAAGCTGATTGATTCTACCAGGTGCTAGTCTTTGACATTTTTGATCTTTTCACAGAAAGATCAAAAGTTTCTGTATCCTGAGCAGCAGTTACCTTGTTGTGCTCTTTTGTGAAGTTCTTGGCTTAGTGTGAAACATTCAGTCATGCTTTGGAGCTGCACTGAGTGTACTGGAAACTTAACCCCTCGAGTTAAAATACCTAAATCTGGAGTGGGTGAGCAATCTGAGAGGAGAAATGGCATATGGCTGCAGTTGCATGATTGCCTGGTCTTCTAGTGAGTTAAAAATGCATTTCTTGAGGTGTACATTTTTTAATATGCTCATGAATTTGCTTGTTCTCAGATACCTCTTCTTCAAAAGCCCATCTGCTGACAAGCTGACAGTAAAAACGAACATCCTTATTAGATGGAATTAGCATGAATCATCATTATGAGAAGTAATGACCATGTTGAAATACTAAAGGTATTTTCAAGATTACCTCAGACTTGGCTGGCAAGCAGGGTATAATGGCTACATCTTACAGCACATAATACAATCACAGAGGTCTTTGATGTTCAGAGTTGTGCTTTGGAACAAATAGTTCTATTCAAAACCAGTGCAGTCTTGATTAATTTGGTTGTTGTATCTGGATTCTCTAAGCTCCTGTAACTGGTAGTGGCAGAGTACTAAAGGTGCTCTGTGTGCTGCATGGGCAATTAGACACAAAGGAATTGTATCTTGATGTGACATTTTACAGTATATTCTAAAATAGATGTATTTACTTCTCATTACATGAAACTGCAATTCCTGTGGAAATCAATATTGAAAATATCCACTAAAAGCCTCCCAGGATCTGCAAGCATGCACAAAATGGAGCTGCATGCATGTGCTATTACCCACAAGTGGTGGGTTAAAGTGAATTATTTTAATCTTTTCATGTCAACATCAATTCAGTATATTTTCCTTATTGCACCAGCCTATTACTGCTGTGGAAGATGCAGAGAATGTGGTCTGGAGCAGCAAGAGTCTTCAGGTGTCTTTAAACTGTTTTAAGCTGCCCATGGTTTGAAAATATTCAAGAATCTGTGATATGAGCTGTTTGACATTTTTCCTATTCCAAATGCTCAAAGGAATAAATCTACATAAAGAGTGTTAAAATGAGAGAGTCTTTGTGACAACGTCTGGATCTCAGAATGTTACTTTATTTCTCTTTTGGCTGACCACCACCATAAAACAGCTGAATCAAATACGTTCTTTTATGTATAAAATATATTTTTTGGGTTTTGACAGCTTGTTTCCAGTTTTAGTCTAATTCCGTTTGAAACAGCTGTTCCTGATCTCTGCAAAACAGTTTTCTGATGGAAATCATGACATTCTCAACTACTGCAGTGTTACTGGGCTCTGTCTCATTTCAGATGGTGGCTTTTCTTTATAGAAAAAGAATTCCTCATTCAGAGAAAATGTCACTTTTGTATCAAATAAGCTGCAGTTAAAAAGATAATGGCTTCCTCCTCCCTCCGAGGTTATCCCTCTCTGAGGGTGGATATATGTTTCTCTTTTGAGAAAAAACATCCCTGTGTGTTTTACCATTAGTTAGATTTTTATTCTAATGTTCCCTGCCCTACCCATCTGCTTTCAGTTGGGTTCTATTTAGAGTCTTCTCTGCAGTTGTCTCTGCACTCAGACTTAACAAGTTCTCTGCTTTGCCGTCTGCTTCACTTTTACTCTGGAGTCAAATCTTGTATTTTCAGAATTTTCAGCGTAGCATTTTCAGTTTGTTCATTGCCATCTTTTTTTTTTTTTTTTTTTTTTCTGGCTTCACCGCTTGCTGCTTCTTCCAAAGCTGTTTGTAGAAATTTCACAGATCACAGAGCTGATCAGGTCTCTAAGCTCTCTTGTGCCTGATAAAGCACCAGCTAACCTTTCATTTCCAATTTTCTGCTTCTTTTGGACACCCTGCATGTAATATGGAGTGAAGTTCATAACTTTCAGCTTACAAGAACTTGCTATGAAGCTGACTCTGTGAACACGAGTGTGTGATGTGGACTTCCCAAAACACTTCTGATGGGGAGGATGAGGATTTTGGGAACAACAGCGTTGCCAAGTTTGTCATGAGACTGGAGGGATCCATCCTCCACCTTCCTCTGGCCTCAGCTTTCTGGATGAGGTTTCACAAGTCTCTTTGTTGTGAATGTCTTTTTCCATCTGTAAAATATCTAAGTACAAAATAAAGGTTGTGCTGCAGAGTGAGTGCTCAGAGAAATCAGAGAGACGTTGCACGTGAGCAGCATCCCTGGTGTTGCTGGTCCTCACTTTCAAGCCCACTATGGACAAACACCATCCTGATGTCTCTTTTGAGTTTGTTGTGGTTTTTTTTTTTTTTAAGAACCATTTATCAGCTGAAATATAACTATCATCCAACACAACAGGAAAGCTTTAAAGCTTTGCTTCCTAAAAAGCTGTTAAATATATTTTCCGTTCCAAATTCACTGTTTTGCCTGGCAAATACTTTGGAGTGTTTGTAGTTTTCCTTGTATTTATTTTTTTCCCACAGTCTAAAAAAGCAGCCTTGGGGCTGCATTAGGATTAAGTGAGATTAGAAGCATCTTCTTTCCATCCCTCTTGTGTACCTCATATGGATACATCCTAATTATATTGATATTGCATTCATCCTGCAAGAATCTAAGACCTTTAGTGTCTGCTGATGCTGCAGTTTTGATGGTATGTTTTTCTTGCAAGTAAAATCAATTCAGACAAATCTTGGTAACTTTTACAACGAAATGAAATGACTATGCCAGGCAGGCACAGGAAGTTTTTTAAGCATGGGCGTGCTCTTAGATCACACACGGGGTTGTTCCAGCAGAATCGATTGGCTGATCTACTAGATTTAAAGGTCAACTGTAATCACATTTCAGGAAGATTGAAGAAGATATAAAATTGCTCCTGTGCTTTTCTGGGTCACACACCCGCTTGTGGTGCTCTTTGCTTTTCCCCTGTACATCTTCATTTACTCAGCCAGAGCATCAATACAGAAAGGGCACAAGTCAATGCTCTCTCTTTCTGCTGTCGATGAGGGAGATACTTAGTTGTTATTTCCTCCAAGCCAATACTTTCCCTCTGGAAGAGCTGAAGCAGAGAGGAGTTCAGTGCACCCGACGGATTTGGAAGGAGCAAATCTCTCTTCCAGGGAAAAGCTGTGAGGAGAGCTGCAGTCTGTTAGATAATCCACACAATTGCTTGAGCTGATGCAGCCCAGGGATGATTGTGTCCATTCAAAGAGCAGCACAGGTGCTCAGAGTCAGCAGAACTCCCTTTCATGTGTGGGAACTTTCAAAAGAACTTCTCATTACTCCTGTTTTATGCTGCACTTGGTGTTATACAGATGTCCATAGACACCAGGCAGCTTTGGAATATTCTGTTTTGTAAATACGGTATTTCAAAGTCATATTTCCACATAATAGGCAACAATATCTGCACACACAGGTGAATAAATTTCCTGTTAATTTTTTTGCAAGAGCCCAAATGAAACAACTATGTTGCCATAGCAGGTTGCCTGAATTAAAAGCAGTGGGGACATGGAATATTCACCTGCTCAGATAAAAGTAACTTTCCCTGCAAAGTAAAAGAGTCTTGAAATGAAGAAGGAGTTGATGGGGGAAAGAGATTTAATTTATGTTAAACCAAAACACATGACTGTTAAAGTTTGTTCCCTCATGAACCATATTATTGCTATATTGATTTGATAGGACTTTATTCATGAAGTTTTGCTCTTTTCCTGTACTGATAAACTTGTGTGGATCTTCCATGAAATAAAAGAGGATGAGTTGTTTAAAATGGAATAGACTTGAATGGCATGGGAGCTGTTCCTGAATCAGAGAGTAAAGCATTGCAGATACTTTTAGCTAATCTTCCAACAAATTTCAAAGTAACTTTATTTCTGTGGCTAGTAAATGCATGTTTGCTGATGGTCAGGCTGTGGAAAGGGTTTTGTTGTGTTAGTAGAACATGGAAAGATGATTCTCTATAAGATTCACATTCCTTCAAAAAATCTGTTGTAGGTCATGTTAACTGTTTTACAGAGGTTATCTGTAGTAGAACTCTCTGAGCCTAAATGAACTCAGAGAGGACTGTCCTTAGTGCATTTTCATATGTGCTAACTTGCAAAATGTAGCAATTCCCAGATGGATGGAAATCAGGGTCTGTGGCTTTTCTCTAAGCATCCATGACCTGATTTCAAAGCCGACATGGACATACAGCAGTGGCTGAAGGCTCTGCTTGAGTGGGCTGAGGAGACATTTATTGTGCATTTATTTAAGGTGCCCTTTTTCAGAGATTCTTGCTCTGCTGGCTGCCTAAATTCAGTCTGTGTTTTGCTTTGTCAGCCACTGTGAAGTCTGGGAAACTAATGTCTCATGTTCACTGCTCTTATGGTAAAGATGGAAAGGATTTTTATGACTAAATAAATAATGGACCAGGCAAAGTTTTCAGAGACTTGCATGATCAAACTGGAGTAGCAGCACGACTTCTGTAGTTTTCTTAGTGACTGATGAAGTCAAATTTGGTTTTTCTTTTCTTGCAAGTTGCTTAAATCTATTTTTTTAACCTTTTTTGATGTTTGTTTGTCTTTATTAAAAGGGTACTTAGGGGAACAAGAATCTTGTAAAAGGCAGAAGCAGTTTAAGAAGGGTACTACAAATGCAGTTATGAATTTCATGTCTGCAGTTGGATGTCATCCTGACCAGTAGGTTGGAAAGATTTTTGCAGGAACTTCAGAGAGGTTGAAAACAAGAATCTGTGACATGTTCATGAGGTTTTCAGGCTGCAGGGAATTGTCAGGTTATAAAATAATGCTTCTGTGTGAAAGGAAGTTTGCAAAGTCAGAAAAACCTGTCAGTAGGATTGTTAGTGTCAGGTTGACTTTATGCCTTTTTCTCTTGTTTTTCCTTCAAATCACAGGGCTTTATTTCCCTTCTTTCTTCAGTTTGGTAATTATGGCAGTAAATGCTGCTTGGAATTGAAGCAGTTTAATATATGATCCATCAGTTGCTAGAATAAAATACCCATTAGAAGAGGGGAAGAATAATCCCTTTATTATCAAGAGCACTTGAACAAAGGTGTTTAATCAATCTTAATATTTGCTTTCTTGAGAAGAGCAATGCCAGCGGCCACAGTCCTGGCAGGAGGATCCTGTGACTGTGCACGAGGGGTCTGTGCTAATTCTTGTACAATGGCTCAGGCTTAAGTCTGGAAAAAGAGAAATATATCTGAAAGCATCTTCCTTAAAAAGAACCTGCTTTGATTTTCTATTTGATTATTACTTTGAAGAAGAATAACATTTGGTTACTCCTTGGGAGTGATGATAAACTTGTGCTTTTGAGTTTTACAAACCTACCCCAAGTGCTGGCAGTTGTGTGCTCATGCTGAATTCTAAAGCATTTGTAAAACTGTGTGCAGAGACCTTTTACCAACATCAGCAACTGTGTCAGTGAGTTTTGATTTAAGAAAAATAATAGACATATTCTACAGTAAAACGCTCGTTTTAGTGGATTTTTTTTTTTTTTAACTTAGAACAATCCTGTAGGTGAAACAGGGATGTGTCAGCATAATCTGTAGCTGAGTAGCATCACCTGTCATGGTGTGCAAGGCAAGATGATATTTCCTCTGCTAAATCCAGCCACAGAGCTTGCCCTTTAAACAACCTGATTTATCACAGGAAACTTGCAGAGGAAGAAGGATCTTACGCTTGGCTTTAAATTGAGGCTTTCACCTGTGCTCTGATTCCAAAGTGAGTATATATTTATTTTAAGAGGTTCTTACGGTCAAAGAGTTTATAACGTTTTGGCCTTTCTGAAAAGTTTTGTGCTAGATTTTTAGCTTATTTTAAGTCCTTGCATAACTGGTATATTGCTTAGTCACGATGGCCTTGAAATGCAATACTTAAAAAAAATTAGTTTGAGGTCCTCACGCATTTGTCAAGAACTCCTTCACCCGCTCTTCCTGTGTTGATGTGTTTGTTGATGTGTTTCCTGCCATTGCCTCTGGGTATTTCCTCAAGGCTCAAACAGGGCCATTTCTATTTGGAACCAGCTTCTTGTCTCCTCCAGCACGGAGTTGGAAACTTCCTTTGGCAAATTTTGGTTTTGTCCCATGTGAATAAGTCTGCTGGAAAGAAAAGCAAACCCTAAAACCCCTTCAGCTTGGTAATGCTGCCCGGTGCTGTCTGTGCCATCTCCATGGTTTTGAGCCTTCATTATGCAGCTTGCACTCCACACACTTTTATTTAAAGCAGAGCTAAAAGTAGAACTAAATAGCTGACGTTCAGAGACGTTTGGTGTGATGCAGAATTGCTGGGAGGGGGCCGGGACAGGAAGAGCAGGGCTGCTCCTGCCGGGTGGATGGAGCTCATTTATTTGCACAGAACTGTCTGTCTGTCTTGGAGAAACTCTGGAGGAGCCCACGCTTCATCATGGAATATAGGCCAACTGTTAGAAGAACTTCTGTTTTCTTTTACTCTTGTTTGCTTTTCTTTTGTTTTATCCTCTGAAATGATGGAGTTTGGTGTGCTGTGGCTGTTACAGCCAGGCAAAAACTCTTGCTGCTGAGCTATTGCAGCATCCCTGTGCTGACTGCTTTTCATGGAGCCATCTCCATATTGCAGAGCCATCTGTTTTCCTTACTGTCCAGGCATTGGGCTCAGTGGTATAAATTACTGACTGCTCCTTAGCTTTCAATTGTTCCTGTTTGTTCAGCGTGCCGCCAGCGAGGCTGCATCTCCCCAGCACCATTTTTAACTTTTCCTTGCTCTTTTATGTTTTTGTGAACGCCTCAGGCAAAAACTATAGTTGAGAGAATTGTCAGTTGTTCATGTTGCTGAATTATTGGCTTGATAAAATAAACTTTGTGAGGTAGGTAGGTAGTGTCCTCATTAAAAAAGATTTTGTAGCTGGAGAAGTGATGGAAACAAGTTCAAAAATCAGCGTTTGTGAGAAGCAGTGTCTCGCTCCTCCACCGCCCCAGTTTCCTTAAATGCACACTAGTTTGTCATATTGCTGGTGCTATGAGCTCATACAGAAAGATCCTTTTTGGTTGTGTAAGTACATGCACTGCTGAAGAGTTGAGAATACTTTCAGAAAACTTAATGCTGAATTTATCAGTTCATGTCTGCTTCGAAATTGCATTTGTAGTATAAAATTCCAACTGTAACTGGTTTTTAAATGTAATTTCCTTATCTGTCTTCAAGACCAGAAGGTACAGATTTGGGTTTTGTTTTCTTTTTTCTTACATGTATGATGCATTTTTACATTCCCATTTCCAGTGGTTCTCCAATGTTCTGCACCCACAGTACTGCAGTGATAGGCACTGTTTGCTCCTGGCCAGCTCAGAACTGTTGGAAAGGGGTTCCTTTGGTTTTTGAGGTGAGGAAAACAAGAGTAAGTGTGAATATAAAGTATTGTGTGGCTGTCCAGGACTGTCAAGCTTTGGAAGGTGGCATACCATATATAGAGGGTGCATTGAGGTTTTTATGGGAAGCAGTCAGTAGGATGAGTTTAATACCAGTGCACAATAGGGTGATGCTGAAATTTTGGTACAACTCTAACTGTGTGTAGGGAGGTCAGTGCTGTTTCCCAGAGTCAACTGGACTTTTTGGAATTACCTAGTTCAGGGGTGGGTGTGATAACAACTGGGAACTGGGTGATGCAATACAGGGAAGGAGAACTCCCTCAGGCTCTTTAAAGAAGTTAAGTAATATTGTGATGATTTTTTTTTTATCCCCCCCCTTTTCATTTTTTTCTTAGTACTGGGGTACATTCAGGAAAAAAGGCCAGTAGTGTTCATTTTTTCTTTAGGAGCTTGTAGGCAGTGTGGCCTTCAGCAGAGATGGGTGAAGTAGTTAAAACAATCACTGATATTTGTTTATCTTCTGAGTGAGGGAGGAAACCCAGCCTTGGTTGAATGAAGCTGTGTAGCTGCATTTTCTATTCCAATTCAATGTTATTCCCTCGCTTGTCATTAGTGCTTTTAATTTACCTTCCAGTGAATGTGCCAGATGAGCCACTGTGAGCAGCCACATTTCTGTTTATTTTTCTGATGGTGGCCATCTGAAGCAATAGATTGATGTCTGCAATTTTTGCTTCATTAGTAATGAAGTCCACAAAGCAGTGAGAGGAATGTCTGTTTACTTGGTGCCTTGAACTGAGGTACTGATAAACTGCTGGGCTTTGATCTGGTAGGATTTTCATAGTGATTATCAAGATACAGAAATAAGGTATGTCCAGGTTTAAATGAGGATCTGAAATGGCTGTGGGCTAGATGGCCAACATTTAAGTGGTAATTGGATTGTTGAAGAGTGCCTGCAAGACAGCCAGTGCATGGAAAATCAAATATATGTCGGTCTCCTTTGAAATCCATGAAAAATAATAATTTCTCTTTTCCCGTGGCTTTAACTGTGTCCCACAGCAACATAAAAATGGCTCAATCTCCAAGTGTTAAAACCTTGTGATAACACCAGTGCAGATTCCTAGCTAAGTAATGAATCCCTAATGTTTGTAATTTCCAGAAAGCATTTTCCCAATTCTGTAGTGGAAGCCAACATTAGGAATCCTGTGGGGCTTGTGTGGGCAGGGACATTTTTTTGCTCAATGCAGTGACAGCTGCAAGTTTGGTCTTCAGAAGCCTGAGTTTGGCCCTGAGTATCATTCTCCTACCCCTGTGTTCCTATTTTGAGCCCAGTAAAGAGAAGCATATGTTTTCTTGCATCAGCTACGTCGGTGTTACCTTGTGAGGCATGACAAGGTCATGTGTTTGTATGGCAAAAGAGGAAATCTCAAATTGTCTTTGAGCTGTCTTAGAACTGCTTTTTTTTTTTCTTGTGATATATTAAAGATTTCCATGATGTACATGGTTAAATTTTGATTCGTGTAGGTATGCATGTGTTGATGCTACAGTGCTGCTCCTGAAATTGGTACTGTTATAGTATTAATAATCCAGATCATGCCAAGGAGGTGCCTTGCATTTATTACAGAACATAAGAAGGTTTGCCTACCCCATATGAAAATCTCAAATTGGAACTGAAGATGCTATAAAAATTTAAAAGGTACAAGGTCAGCCTGAAAATTGCGTATTTTAAAAAGCAGAAAATCATCTATTTTTAACAGCAAATTTCCTTACCTGTTAGTACCTTCACTAATAACATTTTCTGTTATTAACACTTAAAAATTGTTTTAAGCTTAATTTTAATTGTAAAATTACCTAGTTACCATTTGTCTAGTGCTCATTAATATGGAGTTTTCTAGTTGAGAGACGTGAGAACTGAGCCAGAAGCATTTGGGTTCCTGGGCTCCTTCTGTATGATCAAACAAGTCAATTTATTCCAGTCATGAAAGAAAAGATAATGGATGGGTCACCTGCTTTTTACCAACATCTACTGGGGGGGAAAGTGGGTAAGAGGGTTCTTCATTACAGCAAACAAAACAAACATAAAATCAGTAATTAAAATAAAAGTTGAACAAATTTGGACTGCTGCTGAGGTGGATGGTTTAAAAGCTGTGGAAATTAAGCATGGGAAGAATTGGAGAGGAATTAGGGTTAGGGTTGGGGACTTGCCTTTCTTGGAATTGAAACTTCAGTGTCTCTGTTTTTAACTTGGTTTCAAAGAATATCTGGCAGGATGTGCTTTTATTTCCAATTAGTGGCTGCTCCAGACAGAAAGTTACAATGAGCTGCTCCAGACTGATCCTTTATCTCAAATGATACAAGTGAGGGTAGAGATTCCAACCTTGCCATGACCTGGCTGGGAGCCTCTTCTGGCTGCTTCAAAGACTTGCTCAGCACCTGACTGCAGTCATTATCTATGGAAACTCTACTCTACAAATATAGTAAGTAGTAAAAACATTTAGTGTTGTTAAAAATCTGCGATTCCTCAGATCCACACCCAGCATGAGTGGAATAAGAATTGTGAAGGTAAATTTAACAGTATTTGTAAAGAAGCAGGATAAAAGCAGGAAAATATGGTAGAAGGCATCTGAGAGGAGAAGTGTGGGCATTGTGTGAGATCCTGCAAATAACATTCTGTGCATGAAAATGGTGCTGAGTAACTGCCTCTTCCTCCATGAGATCCTGCAGACTGTGGTAATTTGAGGTCTGGAAAGAAGCACATAATGAAAGTCTGAATCCTTAGCACAGGCAGACTGATTTAGATTGCACAGGCATTATGAAGCATTTCCTAGTTACGGATTTCTTCATTTATAACCTTAATTTTAATGGAACTTTTTTAGCATACCTAAAAATACATGAAAAACGCTACTCTTCTCCTCAAATATGCAATGTTTCCTGGGTCAGCACAAAACCTCACACCTCCCTGTAAAACGGTGTGTTATAAATACCTAAATAAATACAATAAAAGGCTTTTGGAGAGGATGTCTTCCTTTTGGTTCCAGCGAGAGAGGAGTAAATAAAATAATTGATGTGCCCTGTTAGCTGTCAAGCAAGTTTCATGTCCAAGTTTCGTGTGGTGGCTTTCCTTTGGCATGCAGAGAGAAGCAGAGGATTTTAGCACCTCGCCTACAGCATCCACCTCCTGACAGCAAAACTTGTCAATAAAGAAGCATTCAGCACTTCATTATTTCTACAACCTGAGCGCATTTGCAAATTAATTGATGTGTGGGAGGAAAGGCATCTGCTATTGTAGAAGCCCTTAACTGCTGCAGCAAAACTAGAAATAAACTGGTTTAGCTGTAGTGAGCTGATATGCTGATGCAGGTGTTGGAGCCTCTAAAGTGGATCTTGTCCCTTTTTCTTGTGTTTTTGATATTTAGAAAAAAACCAAACAACCCAAACCCAAACTTCACATTGAATTGTGACCATGGAAACACCAGCACAGTAAAGATAATACCATGTATACTTCTGTATGGTTGCTAGCAAGTCGTTTCATATTTCTTGCTGGCTCAGCACCAAAAGAGAGTTTTAATTAGGCCTGTAATGAATGACTGGGAGCGTTTTAAAGGCTATTAATCTTGTGGTGTAATTGTGTTAATTATAATATCATTATAAGCTCCCATGAAAATAGGATGAAGTGTATTCCATTTGTTTAACTCCTAAAGATATTTCTGAGGTCCCCTGGCTTCATCTCAAATGCTCCCACTGCAAGTCTTGAACAGAGAAAACTGTAAAAGCATTTCATGTGTCATTGTACCAAACCTTCTGTTGTGCATCATCCCAGTCCTGGGCTCTCTGAGCTGCCCCTTTTCTGTAGCTGCAGGTAACTCAATGCAGTGCACAGTGTCTTTGGTTTGCATTTCCCAGAGTAGTATTTCCTTGTTTTTCCCGTTTCCCATCAGTAACTCACCCAAGTGTGGCAGATGAGAGTAAGAATATGTGATCTATTTTCAGAAATAAAGATTACAGCAGCTTTCGAACTGTTACTCTTTGTGCTGTGGCAAAAAAAATGTGTAGCAAAAGAGGTGTATTTTTGTAAAGCATATGGCTCTTCCACTCGTTCAGACTACAGTAAGTTTGGGATTTGGTTGTAAAACATCTCTGTGCTTTTTGCACTCTCTAGTCAGAGTGTGACATCTCCAACAGATGGACACATAAACTTTCCATAATCTTCTTTCCTTTCTTAAGAGGAGATGGGATTCTCATCTGTAAAAGTTGTTGAGGAAAACCAAATCTGCTGAAATCTGTTGTGTGCATAGATGTGGGGATGTGCAGATGTGATGGATGCACAGCACTGGAGCTGTTTCTGGGGCTGGCTGTGTGCAGTGAGGTCAAACCTCCCTAGAGCATTTGCCAGCAGGTTCAGCTTGGACATGAGGATTGATTTCTCCACACAAGGGCTGTTCAGGCATTGGAAGGGGCTGGCCATGGAGGTGCAGTCACTATCTCTGGATGTGGCACTCAGTGCTCTGGTGTAGTTGACACCAGATTTGGCTGATAAAACCATCCTGTTTGCTTTTTGTAACCCTGCATTACCAGGCTTGTCTTGATTTAATAGATTTAAACTCTACAATCAAGAGTTTCCAACCTTTACCCTTCTGGGATGGTAGAACTGCCTTTTTTTCTTTCAGGAACTTTGCTGGTAACACTTTTATGTTTTCCATCCTCTTGACTATTACAGATTTTGTAAATAGTTTAGAAATGCCAGCTTGTGATGTATGGGCCTCTTTAACATTTCTTTGATTTATGTGCACTATGCTGAAAAAAAGCAGAGGAAGCATATTATTCTGGAAAAGAATGTTGCCAGTCTTCCATTTTTTCAGTCTTAGTTAAAAGCTACACTTTTATCAATCAAACCTGATAGATTCTTTTTGCATGCCCAAAAACATTCATAACTTAACTCTTTGATGTCTAAAGAAATAATTTGCCTAAGACTTTTATAAATTGTCTACTTATTTTTTGGATGTCTAACTTGAAATATCTTTTAATCTGATTTTTCAGAAGTTCACCTGTGGTGATTCCAGGGTTTGTTTCTGTAAACGTCCCTGGTGTTACATGGGAAGGATGAGAGTTAAAACCTCTTACTCAAACTAGTGGTAACAGTGACCTTTAATTTATGATTTGCTGTTATTTGTGGATGAATATTTTCTGTGGGTTACTTCGTAGTGTCTAGAAAAGGTAGATAAATTAATCTGATCATGAATATTCTGTAGTAGGAATGTCCTTGTAGGGAAATAGACCTCATGTATTCTGTTCCAGATGTCTCCAGTTTCAAGCTTTAATTGCTCATTGCTGGCGGGCTGGAAATCAGCATCCCCTGCAGCCTTGCCTTCAGGGTGCCTGCTACATGTAAAGAAAGATATTAGCAAAAGTAACCATTTAAGGAAGAATTAGCTCCTAATTTAACAACTTCAGCTCAGTTGAAACAATATTCCTTCAACCCCTTCTGCTGGTACAGCAGGGTGGTCAGCTGGAGCAGAAGAGAGTGGTGATGTGTGGTAGCTCAGCAGAGCCTTGGGATGGACTGTGGAGTTGTGATCTTCCAATTTATCCTCCAGGAAAGCCACAGGAGGCTGAGGAAAGCCAGGTTTCCCTGTGCTGGCAGGAAAACCCTCAGCTGGGCTGTTGTCAGACACTCTGATCTGCCTAAAGTCTAAAGATACTGTGCATTTTAATTATTGTGCAAGTGACCAAAGGTAAGGAAAGGCATTTAACAGAAGTTAAAATAATTAAATTTAATGAGTTAGGGAAAGAATAAATCAGCAGCACAAGTACTGGGTGTTGTTATTACTGTTCCACTGCTTACCCACTAATGGGTTTCCCTCATCTCTGCTTTGATTGCCTGTCTCCTTTGTCTGACTGTGCACTGTCCTGGTTGGATTTACATAAGCTGCAACATGTAGACATTTTATTGAAGAGTATTAATTTCTAGATTTGTCTGTAAAGTGCTTTGTTTGCTGTAGTAGAGCCCACCCTCAGAACTGCAAATCATGGCATGGTGCTGGACGGTTTGGGGAGTGTTTCTGTACCTGATTGCAGCCCTTTATTCTGCCATTTAGGAATAAAGTATCTTCCCATTTCTTATCTAGGCACCTGAGCACCCTGTCACAGAGGCAGCAGGTCATTCTTCATACTGACACAGCTGCCACCTGAGCCCCTGACACCAAAGATTTAGTCTAGGGCTTTAGAAAATACTGATTTTAGCAGGAGAGCAGTGTCTCCAGAGTTCTGGTGGCCGTTTAAGGGAGCACAGAGCTCTGGGGGAAGGTACTAATTGTGTCCTTATCTTGGAGTTTAATGATGACTTTCCCCTGCTACAGATTACTTGTCCTATACAAAGATAATGCTTCTGTCAAAAAGGAATTAGGATTTTCTGTCAGATATTGATCATGTGCACTTCTTGGGTTTTTAGACTTTAATGAAGTCCATTAAAGGAACACACAATTGTGAATACACCCCATAGAATGACACTGAGACCATTTACCTATTCTGGACAAGCTCTGTACCAACCACCTGCCTTCAGCTTGAAAATGCTGCTGTTTATTACTGCACCTGGTTTTATTTTGTCATTTAGATGCAGAACGCAATGTAATAATTCTACTTTACTTTTTGTAATTCTGTTGTGTGTTTCTGTTGTAGCTGCATATACAACAAAATAAATGCCAGTTCATTTAGTTGTCTTTCAGTGTTCAAAGCCTTCAGAATACCTGGAGGTATAAACATTTTAAGCATAAAATACAGTTATTTTTCTAAAGAGTAAATAAAGTAGCTTGTAACCCCGGATTATGATTACTCTGCCTCTTTATCCATTTCAAACACTAGATCCCTTTAAAATTCAGCCTTGTGGCTGTGTAGTGTCCCTTGGTGTTGACATTATCCAAAAAGCAAGAATATGTCACTTTATTAAATGGATCCCAGAACATATTTTAAAAACATAGAAGAGAGGTAGTGGTTTTTGCAGAGACTTTGAACAGTGCAGGTCATTTTATTGGCAGCAAGGATGCAAATGCTGAAATTTTGACCAATTCTTTGAAGAAAATGCCACGAGATTTGCTATCTCTGCATGGTTAAAAGCCAAAGACTTGCAAGCAGTATTGGAATGAGGGAACATTCATCAGCAGTCATTCATCAGCAGAACTTCAACGTTTTCTAAAGAAAAGTATGGGAAGAACACACTTTAGGGCTGAAATCTGACACTAATTAAAACAGCACTCTCAGCAAAAATAGGAATTCAGATACAGTGGAATAAAACCTGTAGCAAAGACAAGGCATTAAAAGAAACAGGGCTGTGTATAAATGCATTTCCTACCGTTGTGTCATTAGATATATAAATAAATAAAAATGTCTCAGCTTGGTTTTGAACTCCTTAGGACAGGGAGGGAGGGAGGAGAGAGACCTAAGAGAGAAGCCCTGTGCAGGGCTGATGTTCCCAGCCATGCATATCCAATTTATTGACCAGGATGAGGCTGTGGCATCTCACTGCAATGCAAGACCCAGCCCAGGAATGAGAGAGGACAGTGAGAGAAGGGTGAGCTCATTGTTGTCACAGTTTAGTCAGGCCAGGGTGTTTGGCAAAAGGTGTAATAAGTTTTGCACAGGGATTTAAAAAAACGGGATGGTTGCAGCCTTTGTTCTTGTCACAGATAGGTGTTTCTTGCTTAAATATTCTTGTAAACTGGCAGGAGTTCAGGGGGCATAAATGCTTTTGAAAAATAGAATGAAGTGTCCTAATTAAATAGTAAAATAGAGCAAAGACTCACTGTCTAACTTCCCTATTAATTGAAAAACCTGCAACCCAACTCAACAAGAGGAAAACCAATGAGTAAAGAAATTGGAGACTTCTTTTGGCTTATTGATGCTGTTTTGGTCAAGTCAAGAATTCAGCTGTCCTAAAATGATCAAATGTTGTTTGGAGAAAAAGAGAATTTCCAAACAGGCCTCATTATCTGAAAAAAGCTAAAAAATATCAATTAAGGTAGTATAATTTCTCTCTTGCCTACTGTAGTCTGCAGAGATGAAACTGTGGGAGTGTCCTGCTTGCTTGCTCATTGCTCTTTTCAAAAGAACCAGTAGAGTTTTATCATAATAGACAAATCCCTTTTCATCTGCAAGGGAGAAGTTGTTTAATGATGAGGGGCAGAGCACTGTGCATCCTAAAGGAGGCAAATGTGCATCACCAGAATTACAGTGAGCTCAGAAAATGCCACAGTGGGTGGGTGTGTGTCAGGCACCTTGGAGGAATGGAAATAAACTTTACATTACTTAGATCTGAGAAAACATTTTTCTGTTTATGTATATAAACACCAAGTATTTACATAAGAATGGAAGAAGTAACAGGGAAATGTGATTACAAAGAAAATCATTCTTCTGATTTCACTTTTTAAAGTGTTGGTGCTTAGAAAGCTTTAATTAATGGCAAAATGTAAATGTGCAACTGTGAGCTGATGTGATCAGTTGCTAATGCTCCAAGTGATTGCTTTTTTTCTTTTTCTCTTATTCTTTTTTTTTGCCCTATTCTTACCTCTTTCAACTGATTTTTGCAACTTTGGATGGCCTTGTCAGTAAGTGCAGTGTTCTCACTTGTTTGGGCAGCAGTCAGCACATGCAAAATCTCCAGCCCATGAATTATGTAAACGAAAGACCTCTAGACCCAGCTTGATTCTAATGATGAAGCTTTAGTTTTCAAAGTTTTAAATGAGCACCGTGCCCATGTTTGTGGTTTCATAGCAGAGTAACCCTACAGGCTGAGATGGAAACCTGGCACAATATGGTTGGTGCCTTTCAGCTGAACAAAGGAGCCTTTTCTGCAGGGTTCTGCCTGTAGAAGAAGTTTTTTTTTGTCTGCTCCAAATCTTGAAGATCATCTGCACAAGACAGGATTTTTTGAGGGATGAGGAGATTCTTTTTGGTTACTTTAATTTTTTAGGAGGTGCATTACCTTATTTCTGGTAAGAAGAGCCACTGGGGTAGAGTAAGGAGAAGATACTGTGTGATTAACTTCATTAAAAATATTAATGCTTTCACTGCTAAATCAGATCTGTAATTCTTTAATACACTTTTTTTGTTTAAATAATTCCTGTGAAAGCTAAAGACATCTTATGTAGATGAAGAAATTGCCTTCCTTACAATTACAGCTGTGAGAAAAGTGACTCCCAAGTGCTTTCTCTGTTGATGCTTTTCACTTAGTGAGGAAGATTAAGAGCTGTTAATATATTAATATAATTTTTATATACTCAGGAACACCGAAAATGTGAAATATTAGTGAAACCATTTTGTTCTAGAAAATATAGCTGTGTGGCCATTAACATAGAAAAATAATCTTAAAAAATAATTTAAAAGTAATCCAAGTTCTGTTTTTATTTAGCTTCATGTAAAGCTTTTGTATATATTGAAGTGTTATTTTCAGTACCTTTCCTACATTCCTAGGAAGCTTCACTTATGATTTTAAAATGTAGAATTCACACATCTACTTGGAACTGCAGTTTTAAGAAAAATATCAGCTATCATGAGATGCATCATAAACCTGTACAAGTTGGCACTGGGGGATGTCCTGGCTGCTAAATGTTGTAAATTGATTTTTTTGTTGTTGCTGGTTTTGATTTCTTGGTTTTCTGAAATAGATTTTCTGTTTTATCTGCATGTATTGGGAGAAACAGATCGATCTTATTGATATTATGCAGAAAAATATTTCATTAGGAAAAGCTCAGCCTCACACAAGGCAGGTGGAATTCCCCAAAGCTGGAAAACCTGGATGCTTGCAGCAGTGATGGGGAATTCCTTTGCAGCTGGTAGGGGAATGATTTGCACAATTACTGCTCCTCTCAAATACTCATTTCAGTGAGTATTCATTCTGCTGCTTGCACTGGGCACAGAAGCAGAGGTGAGGCTGTTGGGAATGTTGTTGGGAATGTTGTTGGGAATGCCCTGGGCAGGGCAGGTTTGACCATCAGCAATTTTGGGATTTTTGGCCCCTCTGGGTCGTGGGGTCTCAGACCCCTCAGAGGGGCTGGAACACAACAGCTCTGCTGCTCCAGCCCAAGGCTCTGTCACCCCCCTCTGTCTCCTCTCCAGCTCCATGAGCCCACAGCCTTCTCCCCAGTGCTCTTCCAGCCCCCAGCATTCCCTGCATTCAGGACTCCTCGAGCTCCATGGGGTTTGTGTGTGCTCATTAACCCCAAAAAGGATTTGTGTCCCCTGAGCTCATCTCAGCCTCCCTGCATGAACCTTTTAGCACCCACAGCATCCTCTGACAGTGCAATTCAGCACTTTTCCCTAAAGTGAGTTTGGAAATGGCATTCTCTTGTTAGTAAGCAAAAATTTGGGGGGGATTGATGTGTTTTTAGCTGAGATTTTCTCTCATGGTCAATGCTGGCAGATAAAGGTGTTTATTTTGTAAGAGGAAAAGGGAACTGAATGGCACCTGATATCCATCAGACCATGAATCTCCTGGCCATGGTTTTGATACTCGTGGTCCTGCTTTGGCACTATTTTCAGTCTTGCTTCTGCTCCTCAGAAAAATGATTAAGAAACAATATCCTGATCCCTTCAGTGAACACCCCCTGTCCCCAAAAAGGAGAGCACTCTGTGCAGTACAGTGTGTGATGCTTTAATAATGTATAAATCAAGCTGGACAGAAGCTGCCTGTCAGTTTTATTAACTTTGACCTTTTCTCCCATTATAAAGATGGTTTGGTAAATATTTAATGGCCCTTACAGGTTTTGACAGTTGGACCTGCATTCCTAAGAGCAAAGGTAGATTATGAAAAAATACTTATAATTAATAAAAATAACTTTATCACTTGGGAGTCAGCCTTGAAGGACAAAATTGTAGTTTAGAATCTATTTTTTATTCATTTTGTAGTTTTTGTAGTTTTTTTCGTTGTTTTTTTTAAATGCCTGAGCACTAAATGTCACTAGCTGGGAGGTAATGAAATGTTTTGAAGAGGTTACCTTTAAAATCCATCTCTGATTAATACTGGTGATTACCTCCATCTCTGAGCAAATGTCCAAGTAATGTTATTTACCTGCAATACCTGCACAGGGAGCATCAGTGAATGGTGTCACCAGCAGGAAAAGATGCAAGAAGGAAAAGGAAAAGCATATTGCTGGAGTCAAGGGGCTCTTCTGCCAGAGCTGTCTTTGCCTTTAATTCCCTGCATATTGCACTCCCTGCACATTCAGGCAGTGAAGATTGAAAACTAAGCCCCTGACACTGAAACATCACCTTTCAAACATGGACCCTCCATCGCTCTCATTGATTTTTTTTTTTTTATTTCAGAAAACGGTCGGAGAAAAACACATTTGTGCAAAATCCATTGGCTGGGGCAATAAAATCCCCCCCTTCCCTGGCAGAGCACAGCTCTCTTCCCATTAGGAATGGGATGTGTCCTCTTGTGCCATGGCTGAGCCCACGGGGCAGAGCAGAGCAGCCAGAGGAACCAGGAGCTGTTGGAAATCCTGGATGTGCTGAGCAGTGACACCTGAGTCAAACTGGCTCAGGGCATCGCTTCCTCCTGTTCACAGGAGTTTTTGAGCACATCATTCCAAGCTTTGCTTCCCTCCTTTTCACTCAGCACCTGTAGAACAGCTTGGTCTATGACCATTTTATTTTCTGAACATTTTAAAATCATACTTTCCTCACCTTGACCCATTTTTATGTGCAGACCATGGGGTTTGAAGTGTTAACATGTGAAACGATTCAGCTTTTTCAGAACAGGTCTTTGGACAATGTAACGAACACATAGATCCAGGTACTGGAATGATGCAGGAAATCACATTTGTCTGACACTGAATCTTCCTCCCCCTCCAGTTCAAAAATGGGGAACTCAGGATGTAATGGAAAGTGTTCAGAGGAGAACTTGTTGCACTTTGAGGTGGTTGCAGGACAGGCAGAGCCCTGTAGCTGTTCTTAAATCTGAGAGCTGTGGGAGTGCACTCAGAATCCTGCTGATTCATGTTGTGTCCTTCAGAAATCTGTCTTTTATTGGCAAGGAAAAGAAAAGTTTCGAGGAGAAAGCTACTGAATGTGAATTGTTCTGCAGTGCTGTGGAGATGTGCGAGCAGGTATTTTGAAAGCAAAATTTTTCTTTGCAGTGGTAGAAACTCCTTTGCAAATGTTTTGTGGTTTTATGTTTAAGAAGAAAAAGATGAGTGTTATTTCTAAAAAGCTGGTTCATATCGTGAAAGGGTTACATCTGTCTTCTTCTTATGTTCTGCCTAAAGTGAGAGTGTTTAGTCCCTAGAGAAGAGGAAAGTCTCAATGTTTAAAAGCAAGCCCAAATTTCAAGAGAGTTAGACTTGAGAGGAAGTCCTTGATTCATCATCTTACTTGCCCTAATGCATAACTTGCTCCTCATACCCATTTCACAGCAGACTTTTTCCATGTGCTTTGTCCCTATTGTCTTCCACCGAGCAGCATTAACTTCCTACCTGGCTGTAATTCGAATCAGGTGCCACAGGTAGCAGAGGTCTGACACAGACAGAGTACTGCAGTGGTGTGTATTTTAATATATATATAAATATATATATGTGTGTTTTTTCTTCTCCAGTTGCAGTACCATGCTGGGCTGGCATCTGGCCTTTTGAATCAGCAGTCTCTGAAACGTTCGGCCAACCAGATGGGAGTGTCTGCAAAGCGCAGGCCAAAAGCCCAGCCAACAACTCTTGTCCTGCCTCCTCAGTAAGTAATGCAATATTTGGAAGAGTTTCCATGCTGGGGGTGGGGGGGTGCAATATTTCTTATTAACTTACTGGTTTTTTTGTTTAATTTTCAATCGTTGTTATAAGCAACCTCGTGCTTGCATTTGTACACGTTCTCTTTGGAGCAGGTCATTAAAAAACTTTTTGTAACACGAGCTTGTCATTGAGGAGTGATGTTCACCTGATTGTTAGAACTTGGAGCTTCAAGTAGGACTTTTCTGAAGGTCCTAAAAGACTGAAGCCAAAAAGTCTTTGGTGTGAGTACTTGCTCTGCAAACGTCTGTTCTGAGTCCATCTGTTCACCATATGTTAATTTTGCATTGGATCTAAACCTCTTTTACAGGTGACAAGCAATTATGAGGACACTTAGGAACTGTTTGAGGACACAGAGTATCAACACTTTAAGCAGCCTGTGTGTAGCAATGCCAGAAGCACAGAGACGTACACAACAGAGCTTATAAATTAATAAACTGCCTGAAATATATTTAGTTCCATGTAAGAAAATGATTATTATGTAGAAAATGAAGTGCTAAGCAATTGTTCATTATGCTGAGCATCCTCGTAGTTTGTGGAAACTGCTCTGTTTTTCTTCACAAAACAAGAGTCATTGATGTATAAGCACTGTGCTACCAAAAAGCTCGTAGTTGCAATAATAAAAGTCCCTGTTGTCACCACATTTCACAGGTCAATATTTACATGGATTTTTCTTAAAAGAAGCATGAAAAAAATCAGAGTCAATAGAGCTTTCCCCTTGTATATTAACTTTAAAGTGCTGGTAATTCAAGAGTCTATAAAATGCTCTGTTGTTTTACCAGTGGGTCAGACAAAGGAGAATGGTTTGAAGGGGGCTCCAGCAGTGGTTTGAAAACCAGATGTTGTTTCTCTGATATGTGTGATGGAGCAGGGGCATCTTGTGACAAACTGCCTGGTTAGTTTTCCTTCTTTGTTGGTGTCTCTGGAGCTTCAGCTCGACTTTTTTCTCCAGGAAGTCTATAAACTGGAGTACTGTTATATCAATTAACACAGTTTTTTCAGAGGTCTTAAAGTATTTTGGTGGTTTTTTTGTTTCATTTCTTAATTGTGGCATCTCTAGTTACCAACAATACATATAAAGAGCTAACTTCTACTTGTGCATAGAAAAATCTGTTCCTTAACAGTTACAGTTGTATAAATCTTGATGTGAGATAAATAATATACATATTTAAAGGTATTGGATGTCTTGTTATCTGTAGATGGTTTTCCTTCAGTGGTACATTTACCTAGGATCTGCAGACACACTGAAATTTTCGTGTGGTAGCTAAACTTTAGGCAGTAGTTGAATTATGTTTCAGTATCTTATTACCACTTCCAGCATTATTCACAGGGAAAATGTGGTTCTGCTGAGCTGGCCCTTTATCTGTCACTGGTTTCCTCCTCTCTGGCTTCTCTTTGACCTTTCCATATTTGTTCTTGTTTGCTATCTTGGTGTGTCTTAAGAGAATAATAGTGATATTAAGGCAAATCAAATACCTGTTGGGCTCAATATCTTGTTTCTAACACAAGACAGAAGAAGATTATGAAAAGACTTATGAAAATAGGCTTATGAAAAGTATTAAAAAAAAAGAAAGTGTGACAAATGGTTTTTAATATCTTGATTTTGCTGTAGTTTCATGCAAATAGTGATGAATCATGCAGTGGGATTTTTTTCCCTTCATTCTTTGTAAAATGCAAAAGAAGAAAACATCCAGATGCAAAACTACAGATCTCCTTGAAAGGGCATCCTGCATCCTAATATTCCCATGGCAAGTCAAGGATTTATTTTTTTTTTTTAGCTTTATTAATTCGTCAAGAAAGGGATAACTATTTCTTGGCCTAATTTTGCTTTGATGTATGCTATTAAAATTAAGTTCAGTGACAAGTCATTGGGCTGAGTAACAATGAGTCAAGTGTTTATTAAATGTTGTTCAGAGCAACTATATTATCTAGAGCTTTTCTTCAACAGAAGTAGTTGAAACCAACTGTATGCCAAAATGTCATTTCAGGAGAGCAGGTTGGAGCAAATACCAACACTGCAGTAAATCCTTTTTGCCAGCAAGGGAATGCAGGAAACACTTGCTCAGGAATTATCAGAGGTGATGATTTGGGCAAAGAATCTCCTAAAACCAATTTATTCTTATGCAAATTTTGCACATGGCTAGTTTGCTAGTAAACATGCCTATATTTGAGTTAAAGGTGGTATTAGAGGGCAGGTTACTATCTGTTTATTTATGGTCCTGTTCCTTGAAGAAACTGCATGAGTAACTTTTGCTGTTGCACTTCACGTTCTCGATGGCAATGGTGCGAGCTGAGCAATTTTCTTGTTCATCCAGGTCTTTGATCTGTGCTGCTGGGGTGAGACTTGGGTTGTGTTCCACAACCAAATGGTGTTTCTCCTCATAAAGGGGGTGATACAGCAGAAAAATCATGTTCAATTCACTGTTCACTTGAGCCTTCAGTCTCTATCCCTGCTCTGCTTTTCTTCTTTCCCCTCCAAAATGTGGCGTTTTTTTTAAAGAAACCAATCAAACAAAGCAAACCCAAGTCTGGCTTGCAGGCTTAACCATCTCTTCCTATTTAATGCTCATAGGAGGAGCTGGAGAAGGGTTTTGCTGATGGCAAAAGTGATTCTTGCTGAGTCCTCACCCCTTTTCCTTGCCAGCCCTAGGTTGTCTTCTGATGTGCTCTGGTTTGGAGGTGAGAACCTCCAGCTCTTCACTAGTAAATACTGAAACAGAGCAGCGATTTTGAATCCAAAAGATGATTTTGAAAATGCAAGTTCTCTGCCCTATATACAACCACTATGAGGAAAATCTGCATTTTCTCCCTGTTTGTTATTTGAGGAGTTCTAAGGGTGCTGAGCAGTTTTGACGAGAGCCCTTTTGGCGTTCGGTTTTGCTTTTCAGTATTGCTTTTCCCTGGCTCGGGAAGCGCAGAAAGGAAGGCTGGATTGATGTGTGTCTCATTCCCAGCCAAATGATCTGTGTGAGAAAATGACTAACTGCTGCCTGCTTTCTGTGCCTGCTTTGTCCCTCCTTCTGTCTTCTATTAACAAGACATCTCCCAGTACGTGCTAATGGATGCGTTCCCTCACATGCCTCTCCTCTGGCTGCGGGTTCCTTCCTTCTGTTAAGGAATCTCAAGGCAGTGTTTGCTGAAGTGCTGAGAGCTGTCAGCTCCTCTCTGTGCCTGGGGAAGCGTCTGCTGAAAACCAAGGTGGCTGCTCCTGCTTGGGAATCAAGAAATAAGACAATAAGAAATGATGGCGTAGCTTTTCTCTTCCTTTTGGATTGTATTAATTGGCACAGTTAATTAATCTTAAATTGTTTTGCTTGGTACCACATGTCAGAAGCAAATTTGCAGTTATGAAGTTGTCTCTGAGACCCTGAGGGAGCAGAATTCTCTCAGGGAGTGCTGAGAGCAGGGAGTCCACAGGGTAATTCCTGCTGCTGGACCACCCTGCTGGGATGCCAGGGAATCTGGTGTGTCACTGTCCAACTGGAAAACAACAGCAGTGAGCCACTGGCAGCTGGAGAGGGAAGAAAAGAGGAAGCCCAGGATGAAAAAGAAAAAGAAGCCCAGGATGCTGTCTGTATCCTGGCACTAGAGTTCAGTGGCACACACAAGAGTCAGTCAGTTTTAATGGGAATTTTTAGGGGTCTCTGTTGGAAACCCTGTGATTTTGTCAGCTCTGTTGTGTGGGGCTTTCTCAGTGCTCCCAGATTAATCATCTGTCTTCTCTGTCTGGGAGAAAATTGCCAGAAAAAGAACTTGATCACCACAGAAGGTACTGAGACTCTTGCCCTTTATGGTGCCTTTTAGGGTCATTTGTTGTCACTTTGTGGTTTTGGAGAAATAAGCACACTATAAACAATAAACAAGTGGAAGACTTGTTCTTGTTTGACTCTTGTTTGTTCAGGCTCAATGAACAGAGAGATTTGAGTAAAAGAGAGTCCAGTTTCTTTGTTTTAAGGCTCTTCAAGTTGTCTTGTAAATCTCTTGTGGTCTGATGTATGCCCTAACTTGACAGTGAAAATACTGTAATAGATTGAGTAAAAATCTCTGTAAATTTGTACTCTATTGCTAGGAGCACACCAGCAAAATTACTTTTTTTTTTTTTAATAAAAGAAAAGACAGTGCTGCCCATGATACTGTTCTAGATGAATGAGCAAAAAAAAAATCAGTGGAGATAACTTTTCTTTTAGGAGATAACAAGGACTTGAGGATATAGAAACTCTGGATGGCCACTTTGTTTCTACTCCTTGTTCTGGGTGAGATGGAGGAGATCTCTAATCTGCTCTCTGCACCTCAGAATTCATCTGCATGATTCTTATAGAGAAGGATCTATTCAAAAGAAGTCTATATTTCCTGCATCCTTTGGAGCTGCATTAGCTAAAGATGCTCCATGACAAGTGGATTCCATAAAAAGTTAATTTCCTGGCTCAGCAGGTGCTTGTTCATCTGGATTTGGAACAGAACTGTACAGATAGCCCAGTGTGTTTATTGGAGCTTGATTCAATACCAGCATAGTCCAAGTGTCATTCTGTCAATGTCTTGTCTGTTTAATGGTTGTCATATAATTAGTACTGTCAGATTCTGTTGGCTTTGGTCAAGAGCATTCTTCAAGATACTCAAATTTATTTTAAAGGAAGGATTTAGTATTAAATGCTGGTTTTAACAGCTTTATATATATATCTATATATGTATAAAAAACTATACACCCAGTCATCAAATATGCCAGAATAAATTCTTTGGAACTTAACTTGTATGATTTATTATTTTTGCATTAAGGAAAAATCCCGAGCTCTTTGCCAAGAGTTTTTTGGAGGAAAGTTTTTTTTCAGCATTTTGTTTTATAAACAGCATCTCATTGCATCCTGAGTTCAGAGATTTTCAGTTTGTAAGAAAGAGGCAGGTTTTTCTAAAGGTAATGGCAAAACATGCTTAAGCCAATAAATGTTTGTAAGTTTTGTAATTTTTTAGAGAACTTGTTTAAATTATGCTGTGCTAGGCCTTTCCAACCCAAATTCCATGATGAATCTGATTGAGTTCAGTGTGACACAAGGGTGGGGGTGAGGTTATTTAACAGCCAGTGTTGTTATTGCAGTAATTCAATATTGAGAGCTGGACTCCAAGTTTTGGGCCTCTTCCTGGAATATTCAAGAGTAGAAGAGTGAAGTGCGTGGCTGTATTTTCTATTTTGATAAAAGTCATCAGAAGTTCTTTGTGCAGTTCTGAAATTCTTCTTTGCCTGTACTGGTAAAGCTGCATTAAGTATCAATATTCATTAAATACCATGGAGATGATAATGTAATAAAGCAATAATCCTCGGGCCCACATCTGTACTTCTCTCCAGAAGAGCTGAGGTTGAGAATATAATTAAAGATTAAAACTCTGTTTGCATTCTGGAACATGGAGATATCTTTTCCTACATGATGGGGAATTGTATTAATAAGGAAGAGATCAGTTTCCAATAACTTCCAAGACTGGGAGCTCATTTCATATCCCTGTTCATGTTTAAGTTTCTCACGGAATTCTTTAGCTTGATTTTAGCAAGAGTGCAACAGGAACTGTCAAAGAACATGTTGCTGAAACATGTGACCCTTTTGCTCCACAAATTAATCCCCTTTTATATGAAAGAAAAAGAGATTAAAAATCAGTTCTTTATATTGTAAGACAATGATATTTACAAGAATAAGTTTAATTACTTTGCAGCCGTGTACCAATCGAACATTAATTTTAGTATTTGATGTCTTGTGCACAGTTTGGATCACATCATTGTGCTGTTTTCTTTTTATTTTTAGTAAATTGTTGAACTGCTGTTGCAGAGCTCTTTAGTGAAGCTGTTTTAGTGGGAGTTTGCAGTTTACCCCTGACTGATTTCGGTGTGTTCTATGGAGCCAGGACACTGAGATCCCAAAGCTGGGAGCATCTCCCCTGGCTGAAGTGTAACAAATTATGAGGGACAGTTCCAAGGTGATGGCACATCATGAACCTGTCTTGAACTGATTTTTCCAAGGGAACAGCCCTTGGGTGGGTGTTCTTTCTGGATTTCAGATGTAACAAGTGAGTTACCAGTCCCTGTCATTTGCATGAGGGACAATTCTAAGCTTTTACAGACAGATATTTTTCATTCCCAGTTGCCCATGTCAGCAGCAGGGACAAATGTTCCAGGGCTCTGTGAGTGGCTGTTGCTCTGTCCTGCTGCTTTGGGTGTGTTTTGTTTAAATGTGGTGGGGGGGAAACAGTCTGCTATGAAATGTAATGGCAATCTGTCTCAGTTCTGTGCTGTTTACTGCTGAGCACTCAGTATAATGTGGCTGGGACAAAAAGCTGCACAGTACAGTTCTGATTCATGAAGGGCTTTATTAGGCAGCTCCAGTGAGATCAAATCCAATAACATACCAGGGGTTTAACCATGGTCCTCTCACTACCTGTAGCCAAAGGTACCTTTCCAAACTCTGATCCAAAAAAGAGAGAAGGGGGTAATCCACTTGAAATTTTATTTCAGTGTAACAGGTGAATTTTAAAACGGGTGCTCTTCAATTGTTTGATGTCTGTGTTTTGTTTTCAGTGCTGTTCACTTGGGTTGTGTATCTTGTTAACTTTGGGACTTTACAGGTGCTTTGTAACCTGTGTGGGTACCAAAGATACAGAACATGAGCTTTGCTGCTCTGTGCATCTTTAGAAACACAATTCTTTTAAACATTTTAATCTTGATTTAATCTTCTAATATGTTGATATATCTGACAGCAGGGGTTTCTGCAGTAATCTTTGTTTTGTTATGCCAAATCAATGTTGGTTTTTTTTTTTTTTTGGCTGTAGTTATATGCTGAATTTAATTTAATTCCATTAAGTACTATACAGCTGCATATTTTCTTACAAAGTAATTACAAAAAACCAGCAGGCATTGATCAACACAGATTGTCCAAAGGAAATACTTTGACTAAAACTAAATGTTCCTTATGATATTCATTAACAGGAGAATAATTTGTATCCATACAATACAAAAGGATCTTGGATGTTGCTTTATCTGTAATAAATTACTGAAATATGCATTAAGGAGTCACAGAATGGTTTGGGAATGGAAGGGACCTTAAAGCTCATCCCATCCCACTCCCTGCCATGGGCAGAGACACCTTCCACTACCCCAGGCTGCCCCAAGCCCTGTCCAGCCTGGCCTTGGACACCTCCAGGGATCCTGGGGCAGCCTCAGCTTCTCTGGAAGGGTTTCTGTCAGGAACCCGTTTTCTCTCAGGAAACATTGGTTAGGAGGTAAAACTTCATGCTGTATTTTAACATGGAGGGAAAAATCTATTTCATTTATTCACTTTTCAACAGCTCTTATAACCAAGTACTGTGGAAAGGGATTGCATGCAATTAAGATTTCACAATTTCTTTACTGTGTATGGAGCTTTTTTTACGAGTGTGCTGTGAGCCACTGTGGACTGATGTGATGAGCTCTGCTCGTGCCTGTCATGGACACATGAGCCAGAAAGCACCTGGGGCTGGTGGCTGTTGATATTTTGTTGTCATATTCCACAAATAATCCCCCCAAACAGGATTGTTGGGAGTGTGATGTGGAGCCCTGTGTGACCAAGCACAGCGATTTGGAATCATTCCCATCTACTTTGGGGAAGATGAACTGGAACTCTGTATTTGGGAAGTGAAAAAGATGAATCTTTCTGGAGACTCTGGGCCATGCAGCAGTGTTGATCTGCTGTTTCCAAAGCATGCACACATCCAGAGCAGCAGACCCATAGTGAGTTTAGAATTACTGGGGCCCACAGCTCTGTTGTAAAAGAGCAAATTTCTGACTCTTTGATGTATGTTTGCCTTAAAGGTAATGTTTGTGTGAGAACCGTGCCATTAAAAGGTGGCAATTAATTAAAAGTTGTTCCACAATCCCAACCATTAGAAGATGCCCTTGCAGCATTTAGAGCAGAACATTAATATTGTACTGTAGGGAATCCCTGTACTTTCAGTAAAAAATAAAGTCAAGGATGAAGATTTTAATATGTAATTAAAGACTGCAAATACTGGTTTAACTGCTTGTTTCTGTGTCAAAAAAAAAGTTAAAAAGAACATAAACTACGTGTGGTTGAACTAATTAAGACAGTGAAGAACAAGCTAGATAAGAGAGGAAATTTGTATGAACCTAATAATGATATCAAAGCTTTTGCCAAAGCTGTGATTTTGTAATAAGATTGCTTTAAACCCCCCCATTCCCTTTTTTTTTTTAGCTTTGCTGTTTGGGGGATGGGGATTCGAGGCTGCTTTACTGCAGCAGACAATCAATCTGAAAAGAATAAATTAAAACTGCCTCTTGCCAAATTCAAAAATGTATTATAGCAATTGTTTCCATCTGCATTGGTTGCATATTCCCTTGTCAGAGATGAGGAGCAGGAAGAGCACAGCTGGAATAAGGTGGAATGAAAAGATCTTTATATTTTGGTGGCTTTACCAGACTAGATTTATTGTATAATGGTATTGTGTAATGTGGTATAAACCCGTTGTGAATGTATTAATTAATGTCTTTATTTCTGTATCTCTACAAAATAACCTTTGCCTATCTGAGAGGAAAACTAAACAGTTACACTGGGAGGGGGGATAAAAGTGCTTTCAAATGGGACTCCCCTGTACCCTGAGGAGCAGGAAGCTCTTGGTGTGTATCAGTCACCAACTTCACAAATGCAAATCTCACCTGGAAATACAGACAGTTAAAGCCCCTGGATTTTCAGCAGTAACTCTACACAGGCTGAAGTTTTCCCAGGTGATGAACTGCACCCTGGAGGTGTCCTGGGAGCTCAGGGGGATGTTCCCATCCCTGGGGACCGTGGTGGGGCCAGCTCTGGTTGTGCTCCTGACCATGTGCAGGGTGTGACACAATGCCTGACTGTCCTTCCTAGTGCAGAGGAGAACTGCTTTGCTCTGCTTTCTTTACCTGCTGTTAAAAATAACTGTTATTACTTTTTAATTTCACTTTAGGGCATTCTCTGGGTATTTGTGTGTTTACAAGGAACCCTATGGATGGGTTAAGTGAAAAAAGCTTGGGGTAGCAAATTCCAGCTGATGACTTCATAGTTTACTCCTCTAAATATAATCTTCACTTAAAATGATATGGAGTATTTTGGTACACTTATTTTCTGGTCCCATTTTCCCTACACACAGTGGGGAAAAAAAAAATGGAACCATTAGAAGTTTCACTGGGTGAAGTGAATCAGTTTTCATCTCTTTATAGATGCTGCTCTACTGTTATTTCCATTCTCCATGGGTTAATTTTGGAAGGCACTTGCTCTGTGCTGTGTACGTTTTACCTGCACAGGAGTAACACCATCCTTTCAATTTCATTGCTGTTACTCAGCAGTACATGTATGTTATTATGAAAATAAGAGTATTAACAGTGTGATGCACATTGCTAATTGACATAGATATATTCATCTCGTTATTTGTATATTTACCTGATTCTTACCTTTGCATGAGTAACACAGGGAGTAAAAACTGGACAGGGAAGACCTTGTTAACATTGGAGACTCAGGTTTAGCTTTTTTCTGTGGCTGCACACCATGTCTTTATTGTCTGTGAGTCATGGCCAGGGAATCCTGTAGTAAGCCCTCTAATTTTAGCAACCAAAAGCACCTCCATGCAGCAAGTTTTGCATTGAAATGAAATTTATGCTTTAGTGTTGCTCAGGATTGTTCTTTGAAACTCAGTTTTGGGAAAGAAAGTAAAGAGTTTGGCACAGAGTTGGTGGTAAAGTAGTGAATCACTTATTTAACGTTTGCTGAGCTTACCTGGAATGAAATGAAATAAAGATTGTATTCTGTGTATGATCATTATGCTCCACTGTTGCCTGTAATGCTTTGACTCCATCCCTCACAAAATGAGATTGTGGAATAGTGTTCAGCCTTTTCATTCTGTGCCATGTGTGTTTGAAAGCACTTAAAGATACAGAGACTCCCAAACAAGTTCTTGAAGAGCAAATTACTGTTTTGTTGAGTTGTTCCTTGCCTCAGTTTCCCCATGGGAATGGTGAGAATTTTCTCACCTGGAAGCTGTGCAGGAGTGCTGGGAGCAAGCAGACATTAAGCACAAAGCAGATGCCTTCATGCAGGGAAAGAGTCTGGACTTCTGCCTTTGATTTTTGGTTGTTCAAGACCGGGTAATATTTTTAAAAATCCAGAGTCTGGGAATGACACGTTGTGAGGAATGAAGGAATGACCAGATAATTCCTGAGAAGCTCTCAGTTATCCACTGCCAGCATTCCTTGTGATAAATGAGTGCTGATGCATTATCCTGTATCCTTTGTGTTCTTGCCTTTGGGTGCTCATTTCAGTGATGGAAGACAAAGTGCCAGCACATGAAATAATTCCACACAAGCCTGGCTGGAGCCTGTCAGTCTTTATCAAGCTGCCTAAACTTCTGTGGCCTCGAAATTGTTGAACTCTTTTGCTGATTGTTGTATTCAGTGTTTGGTATCAAATGTGCTCTAGGAGTGGCAAAAAATACCCTACAGTTTTGATGTGTTTTAAGTCAGAATGTAATATCTGTGTCCAAAATAGCCCTGTAAATCTGAGCTCTCCTGAAGCCAAAAACCCAGGCTTTTCTACCTCCCTATTTTACATGCAGAATCTTCTTTCATTTTGGCTTTTGCATTTTGACAGTTGCTCAGCAAAGATGATGCCTTTGCTCATGACAGATTTGTGTGTGCCATGTAGACAGGTCTTGAAAAGAGCTGAGCCCACTTCTTGTGAACCCTGGAGAACGATGGGTTTGAGGGCGGTGGCTGATGGAAGAAAACAGATATTTTTGAAGAAACCACATTAAGTAATAATGTAGATTATAGTAGCCTGCTTTAAAATCCCACAGTAAGAAGCTGAGTTAATTGAAAGGAGTGCTACAAGGAGGAGTGCTTGGCATTTAAAGTAATAGTTGCATGATTTTTTTTAAATTTGAAATTTGGCTTAAGAACAGTTTCTGTGTTGTTGCTTCCATGATCTTTTCTAGTTTGAAAATTGCTCTTCGTTTAGACAAAAGGTTCCTTTTTCAACAACCTGATTTTACAGCATAGCAGATGATAAGCAAATTTAATGCTTTCTAATCTTAGGTATTCCTAAGGAAGTGAAATGGATTTCTTGACATGACAGAGCAATGGTGGCTCTTGTATCCCTCTTGTAAAACGAGCTTGTGCACAGAAAATACCAGGTAGAACTCTTTTAACACGTGATTATGCTTCTAAAACGAAAATTTACTTTCAGAGCAAAGATAGCAACTTTAACATCACAGACAGAAAATCAATTATAATTTTTGCTAGTACAACTAAAATATTATCTGCTGCTACTAATTTCTTTTTGTTGTTCCACAATTGCTGTCTTCCCTCAGTTTTTTATTAAGTCATCGATAGGGATAAAGATTGTGATATTGAAGCCTGAGTGTTGTGATATCCTTCTTCTGTCCTGCTCTTTTATATCTCTCAGCAGTGCCATGATTGAGTCATCTGTTTCTGTGTTTATATATTAAAACCAATTAATTTTTGATGTCTTAGGCATCACCCTCCACCAAAAAGCACTTAATGCCAGTGAACAGTTTGCTTTTGCATTAATTGCTTTGTTAAAGTTTCAATAAATAAATACTGGATCTTAAAGGTCTGCATTTTGCAAATCTCTCAAATACCTTCTCCTGAAATTCTCAAGATATCTTAAAATGCTGGTGGGAAGAAGGTACACAGAGAACCTGGTTATTGGATGGTCCTTAGATTTCAGCTTGTTTCAAATATTTCTTTATCTCTTAACTTGCTCTGGTTTGTTTTGGAGAGTTTCAAGGATGAAGTTGTTTTCTGTCACATAAGGTTTCTCCACAGTTGACCCCTGTTGTTTTCACATCCTAAATAAAGAGTTCATTGCCATCTCCCGAGTGTGAAGGAGAGGATGTACTGAGAAAAGTTCAGCTCTGAGTGAGCAGAGCCTCTCCAGGTGTCAGGGAGCACTAACTGCTGTAATACTGGGTAATGTTTGTACACATATGTACTTCGGGGTTTTTTTAAAACCCTTGAAAAGAACAAAATGAGAGCTTTGTTTTGTTTCCCATGTTTGTTTATGGTTTTTTTGCTGTTGCTGACTTCTCACCACTTGACTCAGCTGCTGGGATGGGGTGCAGGACACCAGTCAGAGCAGGCAAGTTCTCAGTGTGGATTTAATTCAATTTGTTTTGTTCTCAGTTAAGCTTTCTCTTCCAGCTTTCCCATCATCCTTTTCAGACTTGTTGTGCAGTGTTTGTCTCATTGTGTCTTTTGCCAAATTGTCAAAGGAGGCAAATATTTTTTAAATATGCCTTTTTAAAAATGCCTATGAAGTGCTCTTAAGAATGGGTGCCATTAGATAAACTTTTAGTTTATGTTTTGAATCTACAGGATACTTGATGATTGCAATTAGGCAAAAAAAGTAAAAAATAATTAAATGATGAAAGAAAAATCAAGTACAGAAATGCACATCTGTGCACTGAGTAGTGAATGCAAAGTGAGCATGGATGGGGAGCTCCCTTAAAACATCTGCAAATTCACTGATGTTTGGGAGTGTAAGTGCAGGAAGATCTTTGGAGCCAGTAGCTGCCATTGGGTAATATTTTACCTCTTTCTGTAGGGCATCAGTTTCAACTGGTTGACTCACAGTAGCTATGTGGGAGCTAATTAATCATATAATTTGCTGTCATGTTGCTGGGTGAACCTGTATCCTGGTAGCAGCATGAATTTGAGATAATGGTTTCCTAATGATGGAAACAGCCCTAATAGCCCTGGCCCTCGTTCTTGACTTCAACGTTCCTCTGGTGGCTTTTAGAAAAATCTTTGATATGAGGTTACCCTTAATGAACATTCTGTCTGCTAATCCAGGTAGTTTGCAGCTGTGTGGATCAATACAGCTGAGCCCCTTTCTCCTCTTTATCCAGTATGGTTTTAATTAAAGCAGCATATTAACAATAATGCATTGATATATAATGGACACATGTACAATCATTCAGTATCAAATTCAGTATCAACCTGTTCTGCAGGTTTTACTCTGTGATGTAGAAAATTTGGGTTGTTTTGTTGGGTTTTTTCTAATTTTTAATTGGGTATGGGTTTTCAGACCTTTTCCTAGGAAATTCTAAAGCTCTTCATTGGGTGGAATACTTCAGCAGGTTTACCCAGAGAGTTTTTAATCAGGAAATTATTGAACTCTTTCACAAGAAACCTTTAAGCTTGGACATTTTAACTCTGAAATGTAAACAGCTATCTCAAGAAAAGGAAGCAGGGAGTTTAAAACAGAAAGAAAACAAAAGTAACCTTGCCTAAAAAGACACTGTCATTTATCTCCATATTTAAAATTTTGTGTGTGTGCAGGGAATGTCTTTAGTCAGTGTAAAAATCTAATTAAATCTTCTCATGGCAGTGATTCAGAGCTGACCCTCTCTTCATTGGAGCATCTTATTAGAATAATAAACCACTCCCTGCTGAGAGCCACTGGCATTGACAGACAGGCCAGACACTGGGGCTGCTGATCAGAAAGGGTTCAGCAGGCTCGTGTTGTCTGCAAGAAATGTTTTATTGGCCCTTCTCTAGCAGCACTTTGGAGATGTTTGGCAGAGTACAGACCCTGGCTTTTGACCAAGTACAGACCCAGGGACAGGTGGATTATTTTGTACCACTCAGTCACATTACAGTAGACAGGCTTTATTTTTTTTTTTTAATAAAGGACTGTGACTGCATAGATTGTCCATTTTAAATTTTTTTTAATTTTTTTTTTAAATGTGTATCTATTCGCTATTAGAAATTATCTGACAACTTGGGATTTCTTTACTTTGAATAACCAGCTTGACATTCCTTAAAGGAATTTGCTCTTCACAGGTTTTAAACTCGATATTCATGAAGAGGATCATAAAATGTACTTAGGAGCAAAGCTAGGCAGTGTTAATGAAAATATTTGTGCTTACCTTGGGAGATCTTCATTCCTTGGAGTTCACTTGGGTACTTTTCTCTCTTAGTCTGCCTACATAAACAGAATTGTATTATTTTGTAGTAGGCTGAGCTTTTCTCCCAGATTGCACCAGACATGGAAGTTTTGCAGGGCTTATTCTACTTCAGATATATTTGGCATTAATGCTAGCTTAGGTTTTAATTTTTAGGGAAGCTCTGCAGGTGATGTCAAGTGATGCAGGTACAGAACTGCACTTCTGAATTTCTGTATTTCTTACTCTGGAACTTGGCTTTAATCCAACTCTCAGCCCCATGAAAGATTTTAAACTCCAGCTCAGAGGCTCCAACATTTCAAAAGCCACAGTGAACTTAAAACCTGTGTGATCTGTGTTGGGGCTGCACATGATCCTTGTGTGAGTGGAAACAATAAATGAGAGGGAATGTGATGCCAGGAGTGGGGAAATGGCCAGAAAGGTGCAGTGAATTCCTGCTGTCACTTTGCTGCCATGTCTGGACTGTGTTCACCAAGCCCAGGAGTTAGAGGCATGATGAGCCCTTTCCTTTCACCAACTTTCTTGTTCAAGGAGTTTTTCTCAGAGAGTTCCCTCGAGGGAATTCGCCCTCCTCCCCCACGGTGACTTTCAGCGGAAGCCACGCAATTAATTTCCATAAGCCCTATAAAAAAATCTCAACCTAAGGAACAGCTTGTCATGCTGGAGGAAGAAGTGATGAAAGCATATTTTTTATAAAATAGTGTTTTGAAGGGTTTCTCTCTCCTAAATGTTTGTACTGGGAGAGTCTTGAGTTTATAAATGCCTAATTGTACTTGTTATCTCTAGTTTTTCTACTGAAGTGTGAAGATGACCTTGAAGGAGTCTTTTGATAAACCTCTGAGTTGCAAGATAGATTTTTATCTTTGTAGTATCACAGGCAGATTGAAGTACTTGGTCAGAGAGTAATTCTGAAGAGCAAAAAACCAGGACTAATTATGAAATTCCCTCAAGAAAACTTAAAGTAAGTGATCACAAAAGTTGAAATGGGTAAAAGCTTGTGTAATAAATTGCAGTGGGCTGTACAACATTTATATCTCATCTTCTCTGCTTTTTTCCTTCACCTTTGCTTCCCTCTTAATTACAGAAGAACAAGTTGATCTTAAGGATCCTTAAAGGCTGATATCAAGTGTCCTAAGTACCCCTAGAACTATGATATTAAGACTTGCCTGTTTCTACCACAATTTATAATTTTAACAAAGCTCTAGACCTTGAAGTGGATGATTTTTTTGGAGTGGCTGTTTGAAGTCTATTTGAGGTCTAAAATTCGAATCTTCACTTGCTAATTCTATGTATTTTTAGTCCTGTGTATGAAATGATCTTCTCTGCTCTCCTGTTTTGATACATTAGCTGTTCTCCAGAGGGTTAGATCCCTAATCCTCACTTCCTCCCAGCCTCTGGAATTTGTGATGCCTTCACTAAGTTCTGGGAGTTGATGTGCCTAAGAGAAGTGATCACTAAGATCTCTTCCTGCCAGCAGTGCTTGTCATGGTCAAGCCCAGTTTATAAAAAGATCTAACTGGGCACAACATCCTGTGTTTCCTATTCATCAGTCACTGCACCCAAAGGTAAAATCTCACTGCTTCCATAAGTATAGAATAATAATAGGTATCATGCATCATCTGTTGCTGTTCATAAAAGGAGGTAAGTACTGTAATTTCTGCTCTGTTGAGGGAGAAATAGAGCACAAAGAAAGAGAGTGAGAAGGCTTTGCTGTTGCAGTAAATTTTCAATAGCAGAGCTGAAAATAACACGTTATAAAATACTGAATTGTAGCTTGAGAAGGCTGGACTCATGTTCAGTAATGCATGGTGCCAGGATCCCATCAGAGACAGGGAAACAGCCTCACTCCCTTCCCTGGGAGCAGCTGGGCAAGAAACCATCCCAGCCCATGCCATTCCTGGAAGCAGGGCTGAGCTCAGCCTTCCTTCGAGGCCCTTGTCAAAGCTCTGTGTGGTGTTTGCTGAGATCAGCACCAGCTGAGCCCCCTGTCCTTCCCTGCAGGACTCTGGGGGTTCACCTGCCAGCACTGACCCACAGCCCCAGCTGAGCCCCAAGAGGGTGGGGGACATAATCCAGCTTTGGAACCTCATGGGGACAGCTCTGTGTGTGTGCAAACACTGGTTTTCCTTTTTAAAGGACTCTGGCTTGGAATTCTGACACAGCTCTGCTGTATAGCAATGTGTGTGCACGTGCAAACTGATGTTTGGGGCACAAATGGCTTGAAAAGTTAGGAGTAATTCAAGAATCATCTTTGTATATAAACACTAAAGTAATAATTCTGATTCTTACCCAGGCCTCTGAAAATTACTCCTGTTAGCATTTATTGTTAATAATAACAATATTGTTATTGGTGTGGTGCAACATCATGTTTCATGAAGTGGAAATATAAACAATGCATTTGTGCTGTGGAGTTTTGGTTCTGAAATTATTTTTACCACTGATGCTGAATGGTTAAGGGAGGGCTGGTTTTCCTCCCAAGGTGTGTATAAAGGAGTTAATGCTTTTCTTTTTCATGAAGCACAGACCAGTGCAGGCTCAGGCAGGATCCTGGTGATGACTGTAAAGTAGATGCATGCTTGTTTTGTTAACCAGTTTTCACACATTCTAATATCCATATTCCTCTCATGATTATTGCTGTGAATTAAAGGCATTTTGAAAAGCATTCCACATAAGTGCAAAGAAAGCTATTTCAATACTACTGTAATATAGCCCTGGGAATTGGACTGCAGGGTCTCTATTTGTAACTTATAGTTTTCCTGATTAAAGTTATGCTTTTTAAAGTGGTGCACTGGAATTCAGCATTAGGAACAGACGGTTTTTTTGCTCTGTCTTAAAAAAACAAAGTGTGCACTGACAACGTGTGTTTTCAGAGTGTGTTACAGAGCTGTTTGTTCATATTTAATGTAAATGTGCAGATGTCCAGAGACTGTTTGATCCAGCAGCAGGTTTGCATCCTGGAAGCTTCCAGCAGGAGAACCTGTGTTCATTTGTGCCATCACTGTCAGCTCAGACATTGAGGACATTCCAGGCAGGTCTGCACCACATCACTTGGCAGTGGACTCACGGTGGCACTGAAGAATTCTGAATTGTGTTTGCTGTATAAACAATGCCGCTTAAGTAACAACATTTCGCCATAAACCAATATTTTATTGTTGTAATGGAATGACCCCAGTGTGCAGCATTCCTGGCCCATGATGTGTAGTGCCAGCAGGAATTGTACTGGCACGCTGTGTGTGCAGCCACACAGGGAGTTGAATCATGGAACTGGTGTAGATTTAAACTGAATTTTTTTTTTTTTTTTCCCCAAGCCAGCTCAGTTGTGAGCTCCAGCTCCTCCAGCACAGCACAGCTGAGGGGGCTGAATGCTGTGCAGGAGGGGATGTGTCAGTGCCTTATGTCACTATTGCTGCTGAAGCCTGAAAATTGTTGAATCACAGCCTCAGGTTTCTAAATGTCTTTGTAAATCCAACCCTTAAACACTCTGTCTTGGCTTCTGGAGAACTGTCCAAAAGATTCCACATGTGTCCTTAAGTGCTGTACCAGGTTTGGCCTTTTGTGAGTGAGAAGTGCAGATGGTGAGTGTTTGATACAGCTCTGTGTGCATATGCTTTTGCAGCAGACCACCCTGTGTTTATATGTAAACACTGCTAGACTATTTAGGCACATAACTTAATCTTTTGCATCCACCCAGTAATAAAGCATAATTCCTCTATGACCGAAATAACATCCACAGCAAGGTTGAAAACAAGCGGATTTGTAAGAGTCAATGGAAGTCTGCCTTCTCTCAGGTTTGGATCTTCCAGTGCTTCCACTCCTCTGAAGGTGGAGTGAACTGGAGTTGGGCAAAAGTTTTAGCAGATTTGTTCCTTAGGACCTTTGTTCAAGGTGTCTTAGCAAATCAATTCCTTGCAGCTCACACATCCTGAGTTCTTCCCACACCTGTGGATTCAATAGAGCCAAGACTCTCCAGTGCTGAAACTCCCTGCTGCTCATTCTGTGCTTTAGCCCCAAGACTGAAGGACTGTGCACAGCTCAGATTTGCTCCCTCTGCCCTCACCTCACCTCCTGGTAATTAGAAGTCAGTTAGTTATTCGAAAGAACATTTTTCATTTCTGACGTGTCATGAATAAAGACTTTACAGCAGGAGCAGAGGCATTGCAGGAGTAGCAGAGACCAAGCCAGTGTGCAGATGAGAAGGGAAGAGAAAGATGAGCCAAGAGGATCCTGGCTGGAATCTTCCATCATGAGAAACTTGGAAATTGAGTGAGAAGAGAGAGGAAACTGCTGAAGCAGTTTGTTCAGAAAGGACAAGAGGACGGTGTTAACAACTGTACGAGAAAACAGCCTGGCAAGGAAACTCGTAGCTGGAGGAGAAGTTGCTCAAAACAAGAGCCAGGAAACCGTGAGCGTTTTACAGAGGTTCTGCAGAAGCGAAAAGCAAGAGCCTGTGTTAACAATAATTTAAAAAAAAAAACAGCGGAACCTGTGGAATTTGGGAGAGGAGGCAGAGACTTCCAGGATTGTTGTGCAGATGTCAGGGATGGTGCCAGCTGTCTAATTTAGTCTTGAGACGTGAAGTCGCTTTCTCAGCGTGAGTGGTGTTGGATTTCTTTTCACGCTCTTCATTGCCTATCCAAGCAGGAAGTGTCATCTCACCAAAGCTGGCAGAGGTCACTGTTTTAATAACTATTGTTAATTGATGCTTCTGAAAAGCCTTCTATCAACTCGAATTTGCTACCTGCAGAGACTTGCCTAGCAGGTAGCTGAATCAAATTAAAACTTAAATTCCGTGGTGAATAAATCGCACTAGAACTGTGATTGCCCTGTATGTGTTAAAATATACTATTTCTCTAATCAGGCTGCCTGAAAACTATTAAATCTCTTTATAAGTCTATAATATTTTAAATTCTGCTGCTGCTAAAATCTTTAAGTTTTATATTCAGTCTTGGATCTGCCAAAAATAGCTGTTGCATGGGTCTTGGAATGAGTGCAGGCAAACGCTGTCCCTCAGTGCCTCCATCAACCAACCCAACATGTGCAGCAGGGCCAGCTCATGCTTCTGAAATATCACACATGTGAAAAGAAATTATTAACTGGGTTGAAAATATTAACTGAAAGCCAAAAAAAAAAAATAAATAAAATTTTGTCAGCAAGTAAATAGTGTGCTGGTAAGTGAGAGGATGTGTGGTGAGTTTCTCCTGTTGCTCTCCAGAATATCATGAATCCAGATTTGACAGAATTGTAGAGTTTATTTTTGTCTTATGTGTGGTGTTTTCTGCTAAGTGTATAGGAAAGATTAACTTCTTTCATGTTACAAATGTGTATTTTTACCCCTTTTCTTTTTCTCTCTATCTTCCCAAGATCACTTAGCAAAATTTGCTTTCTTCCAGAAGAAAATTATTATCAATACTTATATTTCTAATTTTTAAATTGTTGTATTGGGTGGAAAAAATGAACAGCACGCAAGTGAAACACTATGTGGGATAAATGCTATTTAAGTCTTGTCTAAACTGTTAAACATCACACTAACACTGGATTGCTGGATCTAATCCAGTAAAAATAAAAAAAAATTAGAAAGAGAGGTCACATTAGAGAGCGAAGCCATCTGTCCAGTGTGGAATTGAAAGACATTTATAATGAATTACTTTCCTATATTGCTGTCTTTTGGGGGGCCTTTATGTGAATCAAAGAGATGGTACAAGACCATTTATCTACACAAATGGTTCCTGAATTATTTCTGCATTGTCAACCTGATGTTTTAGCATAAAACTTCTCAGTGAGTGTTTTGCATAGATAATTAGGCCTTTCTAAACAGTGTTTTCTAACTGCCTTCAAAGGTGTCTTCTGCATGTCCCAGGCATTGTTTCTCTAATAGGGACTAAAGGATTTATGTGTACACTTCCTGGCAAAATGGCAGAGAGATTTTTCAACTAATATCTCTATTATTTTATCCTAGTGTTGATTTTTCTGCATGTTCATAACAACGCTTCATTTGAAGTGTAATATTTTGAATTAATTTTAGTCATTGCTGATGTTCATGAAGTAGATTTGTTTTGACTTTTGTAGTATTAATCTGGCATGTTTGTGTTAAAAATAACTCTTCTACATTAAAATAAAAATACTGATTTATAGTGTCGACAGCATCTGATGGACTGGCTGGCTCTGCACATTCAGATGCAAACCCCTGAATGATAATATTAGCACTTTTTAAAGTAAAGATTCTGTATCTAAAATACAATTTTAATACATCCTGAAAAATCATGAAGGAAAGAAGTAGAAAAAATGGGAGGGGGAAGTTCCTACAAACACGCTGTTGAAGATATTTTTAAAATCCCCCCCCCAGACCAGTGAAATTGCATTGGGGAAATTATTTTAAACCTGTGATAAGGTTTAATGAGATGGAGACCTTTGGTTGAGTCTGTTGTTCTTTTTTTGAGTATGGATCTGGATTAGGAGGTGCATATGGATCTGGGTTAGGATGCAGGTGTTGATGAAGTTACTTAGAGCCTTTTTTAATAGAGTGGCACTTTCCTCCCAAATTTGCCCTAAACCAGGACAGGGTGTTGTAGTGAGAAGTTGTTGCATGTTTTTTGAGACTTAGGATAGTTCATAATATGAAATTCTGTCTATAAAGAGTTAAAACTCTGTGCTGTAAAATGGGGATTATTGGGTACAATCTTTTGCAATCTGGCTTCAGACCTTTTTTAAACCACCTTTGCATCCCAGGGAAGCAACGAGGAGTTTGTCTAGACACTGTCTTCAGCCTTTCATAGGTGGAACAATGCCTGTTCTAGGACATGAAATTTCAGCTTGTATTTAATTCTGAGCATCCCATGAATTTCTTTTTCTTAAGATAAAAATAGGCCAAATGTCTGAACAAATCTATTGCCATTTGCTTTTCCCCCTTTGCATTATTTCATCTGGTTTTGGAAATGCTCCTTCCAGCCATCATCTTTAGAATGTAGGAGAAAACTGAGATGTGCAAAGGACGTCAGAAGTTACAAGTGCTTTTTGGCAAAGTAAAATTAGACTTTTCTCCATCCTCAAGTGCTTTGCTTCTCTCAGACTGGGCAAGAGGTTCTGTAACATAAATAGGAACTATCGTATTTTTGAGCTAAAACCGGACAGAGATGTGTAAATTTTGTAAATGCTTATTTTGGAAGTAAATTTATGTGTTTCAGTTCTACAAAATAAGTTCCAGACAGCGGTTTTTTTTCTCTGACCCTCTTTCCAGACAGCCTCAGGAGTGCACTTTATCTCTTTATCATGTGTTCCTCAGTTTTCTCTGAAGTCATCACCAATTACACTTTTAAATTCCTTCACTGCATCTGATTTTTCATGTCCATCCCTTTTTACCAGATGTCCTCTCAGAAGAACAAATCTGCAGAAGAATTTTTGCCTTAGATAAGGTTGTTTGTCATTTTGTGTTTGAGGCCACAATCCAGTCAGGCTAATTGAGTAATTCTATATATGTATTTTTGAAGAATCTTTCCTCTGGTGAGTGCTCAGGAAAGCCTGATGTCTGCTTGAAAAAAGGCATAGGGGCACAAAACAAGGCTGCATACATCAATGATCCTTTCCCCTGTTGGTCTGGGATCTTCTCTGACATCCCATTGATAGAGAAGAGAAGGAAAAGGCTCCCTGTGAGATGGTTCTGACAGAGCTGCCAAAGTAAAACATCACTTTTCCTGGAGCACGTGGTTTTCATTTTCTTTATTGTGTCAACTGATCTGTAAAAAGTGGTACAAAATTTACAGACATCTAAGCCCAAAAAGTCACAGTAACTCACCTTTAAGTGCTTTCAGAAGATGGTTAATGCAAATTAGAAGATTTCTGGTTTGCTGTATGTGTGATTTCATTTAAAGAGAAGATTTCACATTCCCTGTTCTGCCTTACACTGCTCACGTAGCACAAGGTGACAGTTGGGTTTGAGTCAGATTTTAATCCTCTTGGTCAAGACAAGTTTTACATTTAAAAATAATCGTATCTAAGAAAGACTTCAAAGAATTGATTACTTCCAGCCAGCCTGGATCCCATTTTCAAAGGATGAGTGTACATGTCCACTGGGATTTTCAGAAGGACGTAAGCAGATTAAGTGCCCACATCCAACTGTTGTTCACATGATTTAAAATGACTTGAATTTTCTTTCCTTAATGCATTCACTGTGCCAGTGTGTCTTGTTTTCTGCAACTTCTTATTTTGTTTGTTTTAACTTCTTATTGCCTAAAGCTTGGCAAATTGGAAAAAACTTAATCTATGCAAAAATCTGCATCACGACATGTTCAGCAGCACAGAATCTCTCCTTGCCTGTACCACAGCCAGGCATCCCTGGTCCCCCACAAGCAAGACATGAATTTATTTGCAGAGCCTGGAGTAATGGCATTTATGAAACAGAATAAACTCTCCTGCTGTATGAAATCAGTCTGGGGTTCAGCACTGTTTGGAGGGGGTTGGGTTTGTGCTGTCCATGTGTAGTTTTATTCCTCCTGGAGCAGTGTCTGCTGAGCCTCCTCTTCCCCAGTGCTGAGGAAGTTCTTGGCTTCTGGATGGTTTTTAATCTGCTTATCAGCACCAAGTGTTAACGAGTCATTGCAGTGAATGGGGGAACTTTCTTCTGCACAATGACAAGTGTGGATTAAGGTTTTTGTGCAAAATTGTCATAGCTGGTTTCATTGCTTGGTTACTTTCAAAAGCTGACTTTACCAGCTGAGGAGGTGTAGCTTTCCTGACTTGATTTTTTTTTTCTGATTGTTTTAATCCTTTGCAAAGTAGCAATTGGAGCGTAGCACCCTATTGTTGTTCAGGAGGTTTTAGCACTGACGTTAGAACTGAATTACTTCGAAGAGCAAGAATTCAACGTTTTTTTGCCTTTGTTTGAGCAGATTAAAGGGAAATAATTAGCTTTTGTTTTTTCTTTTTTTGAGTTTTCCTGTTAATCTAACTCAGGTAACCAATTTTCCCAAAGTCTTTTTTTGCAGAGCACATATGTGGGTTAGCATGAAAACAATTTTATTTATGAATCCATTCATGGATCTGATTGAGTTGCAGAGTTTGTAAATGGGGACAGATCAGTGCACAGATGATACAGACTGTCCTGAAAACGCTGCTAAAGCAAATATTTGGATTTTAGTCTGTCCAGAGGTGTGGCTGAAGTGGCATGTCCATGGCTTGGGGCGATGTGTCCTGGGAAACAAGGTCTCTGTAAGGCTGTTTTTGTGTTAATGGAGGTCAGTTCTTAATTTGATCCCAGGGAACAGGATAATGGTGTGCCAGCTCACCTTGGCCTGCAGAATCAGGAGTTACACCCAGCAGAAAGGATGCTGTTTTACCTTTGTGTTTGATTGCTCCAGAGAAACATCTGGAATTTACCAACCAATTTCAGAGTCACCAGCGCATGAAATAAATTGGAAAGATTCGGGGGAAAAAAAAAAAACCAACACCCTAAGAATCGTCCAAAGGCTTTGATAAAACCTTTATCTGTTAAGTTTATCAAAGAGAGAGTGAGGACATGACAGCCTGTGAATTCCTACACTTGAGGAGTAATTTTAATTGTGTGTCCTTCAACCCTCCTGAGGAGAAAGTACAGAAATACAATGGCAGGATTTGGACTGAAATTTAAGTGAGTGCGTGTTTTTAAGGGCAGAGTAATTGATTTTCAAAACAACTTGCAGAGGGCTTTGGTTTGTTTCCTATTATCAATAACTTTTTGAATTATTGCTTGCATGTGGTTTTGAAAGATATGCAGGTATCAGAGAGAAATTGCTTCAGGAAAGTCTCGTGAACAGGGTTAAAAAGGATAATTTTTAAAAGAATAATTTGTAATAAGGATAAATTTTTTTTAAAAGCATAGTTTTGATAATGTGAGTGTGTGGGAGAGTTAATGGTGCTGTTTGGTGTGCTTGGCAGGTACGTGGATGATGTGATCAATCGCATTGATAGGATGTTCCCTGAAATGTCCATCCAGCTCTCCCGGCCCAATGGAACCTCTGCAATGCTTCTGGTGAGTTGGATCATTTAATCCTTCGAGCTGATTTTCTCCACAGGTTGAATTACTGTCCCAAAAATGCATGTTATTAAAGATTTATTTTTTTTTTTTCCCCCAGAAACATATCATTCTTCATTTGCCACAGCAATGCAGCATCTTTCTTGCTCTTAGGCAAATAAGTGATAAAAATAATTTCCCCTTTAAACAGAAGATCTATTGCTTTGTTGTTAAATGTGATGGTAGAAATATGAGCACAAACTCAAATATTCACTGTGGTTTTCAGCAGACTTGGCAATGAGTGTATCTTAATCATGATAATTAAGAAGGAAGAGAATGTTGTGAAGAAGAAAAGAAGAAGGGAACCAATATGATTTAAATTTGTTCACATTGCTCTTGGGTCAGTGAATTTCTGTTCTAAGATGAAGCTAAGAATTTACCTTTGAAGTAAATGAGCAGTAAAGGCTGGATTTGAGATAAACAAGTCCAATACATTCGACTTATTTCTGCCTGACCAAGCAAGATTTCATTGCAGAGGAGCCTATTGTTCACATCCATTTTTACAGGCAGCTGTTGTGCTTACAGCAAAAGAAGTCTTCAAAGCTCTAAGACAGCAAAGTGGAAGAGGAGTCCATGATGTGGTAGCTGGAGGCTGATTTCCTTCTAGGGAAAGGCAGAAGTCACATATTTTGCCAAATTTTAAATAAAACTAGAAAATACACCACATACACAGATGAAGAACTGAGGCCAGTTCAGTCTTTTCCATCTCACATTTCTCATGGAAATTTTCCAATCAACTATTGCTGTGATTATTGTAAATTTTTAAGTATTTTAGTTGTATTTAGTTTTAATTAATCAGCTGTCTAACATGTCATTATTAACTTTCTTTGAACAGCCACAAATTCACAAGAGATTAACTGAGTCAGAGGTTAAAATAAACAGCTGGCATTAAAACATTTAATCTGCAATTGTTGGATTCACCAAGTGGAACAATATATTCCAGAAAAGAATGGAATTCATCAGTGCAGTCTAAAGAAGTTAAAAGGCTCAGAAGTTTTTGCATTTCCTCTTAAGCTGTGTTTTATCTATTTTGCTATAGAAAAATGTCTAATTTTGCTTCCTTACTTTGAAATGCTTTCCATTCTCTTGGAGCCCTTTTTTGCATACTGAAGTACCTTCCACTTTTGGTGGCTGTTTGAGGTGCTCAGGAAATAGATGATGTTTTTCAAGACTCAGGCACAAATAGGAAATAAGGTAAATTATCTTGGATGTGAGTGCCAAGGAACAAGGTTGGGTGGTGACTAAAGGACGAGCCTCTCACCAGCAGCAGTAACAGAGTGAATTCCATGTGGCAGCTCCTCTAAATCAAGGACATTTTTGTTCCTACAAGATCCCAGCCCCATGTTGAACCAGTGGTGTGCATATTTTCCTTGGATCAGAGATCAAAAAGATTGTTTTTAAAGTATTTTTGTGTGTGATTGTGTGATGGGTTTATCATTTTTTCTTTTAGCCAGGTTTTCCCTCTTCCCCATCTGTCTCAGTTGATGTTGCCAATATGGCACTTTCCATCTGGCCCTGACTGCTACAAAAGCTTTTGCTGTTTTCAGCCACAAATCCTTCAGTGAAAAAGGTGCTGCAGGATGGGCAGTGTGAAGAGCACCTCCTCCAGGAGTGAGGTTTCTTCAGCACTTGTGATTTCTCACTCTGAACTTAGCCCAAGTTACATCTGGAGCTGCTCCCCTGCAGCAGTGTGGTTTACCTCAATGCCAAAGGCTCCAGATAATGCTCATTTTATTTCAAAATATTTCACAGCCATAGTGTTTGCCCAGAGTTAATTAGCTAACTCTATAATCTCAACCATGCTCATCCTTGGACTGTTCATAGCACACCTGGTGTCTTAGGAAGGTCCTTGATGCAAAGATCCAGATTTTATAACATCTTTAAACACAGTCATTCCATCTACCAGAGAAAACCCATGCATTCTTCTTCAAAGGCACTGGGAAGCACTGTACATGTCTTAAAAAGTGAAAATTATTGGAGGGAGATGAGGAAGAAGGGGAAAGGAGGCTTAGGAGACTTTTTGAGACTAAGAAATGTTGGAGCCTTTGCCAAAAAAATTATCTTTTAGGAAAAAGACCCAAGAGAGAAAGTTTCAGCCCCAGGCTCCACATCTTGATGTGCACATGGAAATCTGTTTTATGTCCTTAGCTGTAGAGGTGGGACAGAGTGAAGAAATGCAGGAAGGTGAGGAAATAACAGAGCTCTGTGCTTCCAGCTATCGTCTCAGTAAGCTGTAATGAAGAGCTAGTAATTTTAGTTCTTCATTACAGTGTCCTTCTTTTAATTCAACCAAAAACAACAATAGCTATTGCCTTTGCTTTATCAGTGCCTGCAACCAACCAAGATAATTACCATGGGACTCCACCTGTAACTAAGCAAAATTCCAGCTATCAACAGAGAACCATTGTAAAGATATCACTGGAAATTTTTACCCCAAGGGATTGAAGAGCTCCCCAACTATTTGCCAATATTTTGCTGCACAGACTTTATATCCAGCTCAACAGGATCTCAGCAATCCATGTACATCTCTCCAAGAGGTGTCCAGTCAGTGTCAGACTCTCTTCAGTGGTGCCCACTGACAGGAGAAGGAGTAATGGCCATAAACTAAAAGAAACCTCAGAAAGTTTGACTTTGGTATGAGGAAGAGCCCTGAGATGAGCTCCCTTGGTTAGGGCATGGTGCCAGTGATGCCAGGTTTGTGGGTTTGATCTCAGGTTTGTGGGCTTGATCTCAGGTTTGTGGGTTTGATCTCTTTATGGGTCATTCACCTAAGAGTGGCACCCAATGATCCTTGTGGGTCCCTCCCTACTCAGAATATTCTGTGCTAAACTTCTTTCCATGGAGGGTGGCAGAGCTGTGGAACCCAGGGAGGGCGTGGAGACATTGCAGACCCACCTGGGTGTGTTCCTGTGTCACCTGCTCCAGGTGACCGTGCCCTGGGCAGGAGGTTGGATGGGATGATCTCCAGAAGTCCCTTCCAACCCCAGCACTTCTGGAATTCTGTAATAATTAGGAGCTGTGTGAGCCTGTTGGTCCAGCTCTGCTGCTGAGGAACCCTCGTGCTCAGCTGGGCTCTCCCTGATCAGAAGCTGCAAATTTCAGTGAGAAAAATGAATGAACTGCTGCCTGCAGACACCGAGGAGGGTTTTTATGCTCTGGATTTATCCACAGCAATTGTACCTCATTAGTCTGGATTTATGCTACACAGGCCAAACACATAAATAATTGAAACCTTTCAGAGCTGTGTGAGATCCTCAGCCCATTTTAAAAGCAGTTGATTGTGGCATTTCAAGGTGCTGTTTAATCCCAGTCTTCACCAGTGATTTTTCAATTAATCTTTTAATGGCACTATGTATAAAATAGACTAAACATAGAATTATATCAGCTCTAATAACTGTGTTATGCAAAATTAATTTCCAGCAGCAGCACAGGGAACTGTGGACTCCTTAAGGTTTTTGTGAGATTTTGTTGGTTAAATGCCAGGAGTTGTAAATAGATAAACCTTATCTTGTATATTTGGAAAACGTTAACAAATTTTTAATGAATGAAAGTACCTAGATTTTTTTTCCTTGAATGATTAGCTGTATTCCTAGATACATTCTTTTTCCTATATAATATTAATCTATGTTTATTTATCTCTTTATTTATATATTTATTTACAATTTTATTTATTTATATATATACTATAATAATCAAATTATTTTGTGATTATTTCACATACCTTGTTTCCATTATCAAAATCCAGAATATTTTTTGTGTGAAACAAATCCTGTGTACAATTTATTAATTAATAACAGAAATATTTCAGAAGACAGTAAACTTTAGCCTTGCTTTTCCAGCTGAGAAGTATGAATTCCTTAGCATCATTTACCCAGCCAATCCTACTTGGGGAGGAAGCTTATTTTCTTACCTAAGTCTGGGAACTACTTTGTCTTTAAATTCTTTTTATCCCCAATATTTGTAAAGAAATACATATAGAAATAATATAGAAATTACAAGCACTAGGTAAATATTTTTGTAGATAATGGAACTGTTTTCTGTATTTCCATTACTAAAGTATAATGATATGTGTAAGTAACTCCCAACCTGAAAAACTGAATTGATTCTGCCAAACTCAGAAATCACGATTTTTTTCTTTCCAGGTTATCTCACAAATTTTTACTTTTAAATTAATTTTTATAAATTTATACTGCTGCCTAGATTTTTAATAGACCTATCATATAAAAATATGAAGCAGGTTTTTATACAGTTTTATTCCCTCTCCTTAAAACCAGCCACATTTGCATTTGATCTTTCAGATCTTGTTCCCAGCATTTGCAGCAGTCTGATTGTGTGGCAGTGGGTTGTATTAATTGCAAATAGGCCAGACATCTGTTCCCTGAAACTGAATAATTCCTTGTGTCTCATTGTTGTCCATTAGCGTTTTACATAAAACCTTTATTATTTCTGTGGGGAAAATGGATGCTGAAATTTATTATTTGCCCATTAAGAAAGGCACCGGAATTATTTCTGTGCATCAGACCCTGATGTTGGAGGACTGGGAGGAGTGGGGAGGAATTTGCAAAGTGATTTGAGATCTGTGTCCGTGTTGTGTTGATTGGAAACAATTCAGTGCTGTTATTTCCAAAACAATTCCTTATTTCCAAAGTGCTCTGCAGTGTCAGTCCCCCCTTCTTCCCTTCTGTTGGGTGGTTTATCAGGACAGCAGTGCCCAGCAGCAGGGGATAAAAGCAGGCAGGTTCATGGCAGGGATGTAGCTCAAATTTGGTGCCTTGGGCACCTGATTTTTAGGTCTGTAGGATGAATATTCATTTAGGGATTCACTGCCTTGGAGACAGCAGCTTGGTTTTGGTGTTTGAGGGAACTCCTGGGATGTTTCAGGATGGTGAGCTGGAGGAATCACTGCTGAGCTCACAGTGAGACTGCAGTGGCTTCACAATTTGTGCCCTAAGATGGAGAACCAGCATTTAAAAAGTATTAAAATAGCATTTAAAGGGCATTAAGTCAGTGTTTGAGGTGACAGGGGCAGGGGAAGAATGTCTTGAATTAACAAAGTACATGAGCAGCAGTAAATTGGAAAGCATTCTCTGCTTGTCTAATGAAGAATGAGGAAGATGAGGAAGAGTTTTCCATTGGGAAAAGGGAACAAGAGCAGAGAAAAGTAGAGAAAATCTTGTGAGAAATGTCCTCAGCTCTGCTCCCTCCACAGGGTTACTGTGCCCAAAGCTCTCAGGTGTGTATTGATATTCCCATAGATTTATGTTGTGGAAGATCAGACATCATTTTCATCCTGGTAAAATTCCTGGTGTGCTCTAATTTAGAAAGGAAAAAAGAGAGAAAATCTGTTTTATCTTCTGTAGCAGTGCTGGACTGGTGTGACCCTTCCCTAAGGGTGACTGGCCACTGGCAAAATCTGTCCTTGAACCTTTGAACAATATTCCTGGGCCAGTTTTTTGGCCTTATTAAGAGAATAGGGAATGTTACTGAGGGAGAAGAGCCAGCTCATCCTTAATATGGTGGAAGCATTTAAAGTCCTTCATTTATGTTGACTTTTTATCAGGCACTATTGCAATTAGGTTAGGCTAATGAAAGGTAAATTCCAGCCCTTGCATAAAAAAAGAAATCCTTGTAAAGAACCTAATTAGTCTGTTTGTTTATTTAGACTCTAATGGCTTAATTGCATCTTATCTTGCTATTTACAAATAGGCATCATTAAAGAATAATGAGCATGTGAGGGAAAATGCAGCCATACCAGCAGCAGATGAGACATAAAAAATGAGGGAAAAAAAATATAGCTGAAAGTCTGTGCGTTGTTTTTTGGTTTTTTTTTAACTTTATTTTTAATGCAAAACCTCTTTTTTTTTTTTTTTTTTCCCCCCAGCATATATAAATATGATTTCCATGCATTGTACTGATTAGTAAGAAGGATGTGTGAGTGGGAGGCTGAGCTTATGGCTGCTTCCATGGCAAGGAGCAGGTGTCTGGCCTTTTGCTGGAAATCTGTAGCTTGGTTACATCTCTGCTTGGATGTTGCCTTATTTCTGAGGTGAATAAAAACCACACACACACACACTTGTGCTCCTTTTTATAGAAGCAGGGAGGTGCCCATGTTAACTGAAAATAATGTTTTCTTTCTTTTAGCTCTGCATTGCAGAGCATCTGCAGCTCAAATCAGCAGCAAATTCCCTGGAATGCTGAGGGGAAATCTGCAGCTTTGGGAATTTTTCAATTCACAAAGTGTGGGAGCTTGGTGTTGTCAGCATACATTTTCCTGATGTCAAACTTCAATAAATTTTAAGAAAGAATATTTGTTAATGTGTAGTTTAAGTGGTTCATAAAAGGGCTTTTCACTTGATAATAGTTTCAGTGAGGAGACAGAATTAAAGGGGGGATTTCAAACTCTTTCCTCCAGGCAGAGTTTTGGCATGGTAAATGAATTTTGATCCTTTTCATTTTGTAAACTCATGTGGACCCTGATTCTGACTTACTTGGAAAGGTACTTTCTTCTTTTCCGAATATAATTGGTGTTAAATGGGAACTTTTTTTAGCAGTCTTACAAGAAATTATCTAAGTCATTCTCACTGATTATTCTGTTTCCCCCTCTCCCTTTCTTGGCATACTGTGTCTGTCAGATGCTCCTTGAGATTTATCTTGGTGATAGACAAAATATTTTTAAAACTGGGATATTTCAAGAAGATTTTTATTTTATATGTCTTTGTCAGAAAAGCTGCATAATATTGCAGATTTCAATCAGCTGCCTGTCCTACCTTCTTCTGGGGCTTGCCATTTTAGGAAGCAGGGGATTTATGAATAACTTAACTGACTGAATTTAGTATACTTTAGTTAAAAGGAAGTTAGAAGTACATTGTTATTACACAGCCCAAAACAGAAGCTACAGAAGTATTTAACTTGCAACTGTTCCATTTTCAGCTCACAGAACTGTGGGGCATATTTTTTCATTCATATTAATTGAATTTTAAAGTGACCTTGTACATGTATTGATTTGAATTAAAATTTTCTACATCAAGGACGAGTTGGCATATATCCTTCAGGCAAAATATTAAAAAGCCAAGTGCTGTCTTAACAGGATATCGACAGGAGAAGTTGAAATTTAATAGGAAAACTTGGCTTAGAAAGGAAATTGTTGCCATTTTGTCACAATTGAAAGGTATCTTTTCTGAACAAGGGAAGGAATTTCTCTCAGTTGGTACCTGTGGAAATGCAGGGACATTTCAGTGCCCATTAAATAGGGACCATCTGGGTGAGTCTGGACCTCCAGAAGAGACCTGCACTCTTGGAGCTTGGGGTAGAACTATCAAATTACTGGTTTAGCAAAGCCATTGATGTTTTATTACCTTCTTTCAGGTGATCTGTAGGGACACAGTTGTATGAGTGTGAGTGTAAATTATGTTCCATACATAGATCAGTTCTGAACACGGCCAAGCTGAGCAGGGATTGGAATAAAATGGTCTCCTGAAAAACGTGATTTGTAAAATATGTTAGAGTTGAACAAAAACATTAAGCCCTGGAAATAGTTACAAATCTTGATTACTGGAGGAAAAAATAAAGGGTATTGCATTTGTTGTGTGGAACGTGCTTCACCCTGAAAATAACTGTGGAGCAAAGTTCTGACTTCCACGTCTCACAGCACCCTCCACTCTGGTGGCAGGCTCTTGTTCATTCTTTGTACTACTACCCTCATTCTTTCAGTGCTGTTAAAACCACGGACTGTAATTTCTCTGAGCTGCTCTTTTACAAAATTCATGCTTCTGTCAGACTTAACTAATGATACAGTCTTACAGAAATCATCTCAAAGTCTGCATCTCTCTTCCAGGCAGAGTAAAATCTGCAGGAATCCCTTGTCAAAACAAGAGTGGTACAAAAGAGGAAAGTTTTTTTGTTCCAGTACCAGAGCACTGTAAGAGCTAATTCAGACAACCCAGCCAAAGTCTGGATTTCCAGGGTGCCCCCTGAAAAGGGGGAGTGCAGCTGTAGGATCTTTCTCAGGCAGCTCACTGAGGTGCCCAGCTAGGGTTGGGTTTCCACAGCTCCTTTTACAGTGTGGGAGACAGGGATTTTGAATTTTGATGGTCAGGGAAATGGGTGATCAAGGTACTGTCCTGGTCACGGTGCAGGATGTGACATTTCAGTGCTGTGATGGATTCTGGAAGTGGGGAGTGAACCACTGGAAGGGTGTGAAGTCAGATCACCTGGACAAGGGCAGGGAGCTAATTCAGGAGCATTTGTGCAGGTAAATCATGTGGGGAGGAGGTTTGAGGCCAGCAATAAACTCATTCCAGCAAGCTGGAGTGCCACACACAGGATTTTTCAGTGTGTTATGTTCCACTGTTCACTCAGAGGATTTTCAGGAACATCCCACAGAGGCTTCAGATCAACCTCAGATTTATTTCTACCTGGCAGCAATGGGAAATGCTGTGAATGCACAATGTAAAGAGAAAGAAGGGAGCATCAGCTGAAGTGTGTGAAGGCAATGGGGATAGGAAATATTATGCAGAAGGCTGAGTCTGGGTGTTTGTAGGGCAGCCTTATCCTTCTTCCATTAAGATTTCTTTTTCTTTAAAATGTCTTCTTTTCTTCCTTTTAATTTTATGATGTATGGTTGATGCCTGGTGTGAAGTTATAAATAAGAGTCTGTTCTCTCAGCAGACCAATATCCCACTGAAGTGCCAGTTTTAATAAGGCAGAAAAAGAAATTGAAAACAGTTAACTCTTAATATGCTGGCAACTTTTCTCAAAGTTTGTTCATTTCCTCTGTGACAAAACTCTGTGATTCCAGTGGATGATCAGCATCATAGCTCTGGGTCATGACTTTGTATTTCTAAATTAATTAATACAGTGTCAGGTGCTGAAATAACTCTACCAATTTTCTGTACCGAGTAGGTCTTGTTTAAGAGTGCCCTGGCAAGATATTGCATTTAAACCAAAATTCACAGCACCTGATGGCACAGCATGGTGCTTCCATACATGTCCATGGTTCCTGGTGTGTGCATGGCTCAGGCTCTGACACAAGTTCCTGTCCTTCAGCCTTTCAATTTTTTTTTCTTCAGAAATCTCCCATTCTTCTGACCCACTTTTTATGATCTTGCAGCATTCTGCCTGGCAGCCTGTCTGTTTGATGGCTGTCATTGTCTTCCCTTCTTGTTCCCCTGTCTTTTCTCTTGCCCTGAACCTGTCCTGCCCTGCTGTTCAGACTCTTCCCTGCTGGAGTTCTCCCTGTCCCGTGCCAAAGGCTTGGCATCACTTCTGTCCTGGCTCTGTACTGATTCAATCAGCTCAGGTTGGGGCTGCTGCTGTTGGAACAAGGTGATGGGCAGGAGTCATTAACAGAAGTTACAAAGGAATAACATCCAACAGATCAATAAAGGTGCATATTGACTGATTTCTTTAGGTGGGGATTTGTCTGCTGAGGTCAGCAGTAACGACACATTTGTTTTAGTGGGTGTTAGTCTATACAGGATGGAATGTTGGAACACTGGCAGAAAATTAGCTGCTGCTGGTTGGGAAATATTAAAATGAACTAATTGTTTCTTTTTTATCTCAGTTTTCTGCTCTTGTGGGTGAGGAAAAACTCTCTAATAATCTCTGCATAACAAAATACAAAGACAGGATTCTTGTTAGACACACATCTTAACTGTATTGAAGTACAACTTCATCTTTGAAATGTAAATTGATTTTTAGATTAAAATGCCTTCATTATTGCATTTTTGTCAATAATATAATTTAGGCTTATTTCTGTTGTTATACTCTGACTGACCCTCTGCATTTTCCATTATACTAGTTTTATTCTTTACACTTTAAGACTTTCACAGAAGGAAATGAAACCTTTGAAAATGTAACATTTTTACTTTAAGCTGTAGTTTCCTTTGAAATAATTTTACATTTTTATTGGAGAGAAAATGTTTTCCATTAAACTCATGGCATGCTTTTACAAGCCAGCATTAGGAGAGTCCGATCCTTCTTTCAAATTGTTTTTCTCTAAGTGGACTTATATTGGAGAATATCAAATTCATCGAAAATAATCACATTTGCCCATTGTTTTTGACAAGTTATTGAGTTGTGGTGTTAATAAAATGGAGGGAATTGCTTGGCAGTGTCATGTCTGCACAAGGGAATTCTGTGAACTCATACATTTTCAGTTGCAAATGAATGTTTGTTTGTTCTGCACTTTATAGTCTCTCCTCCTCATAACACACACTGCTTTTAGATCTTTTATTTTGGTCTCTCTATAAAATATTGAAAACTGAAATTGCATCAACTTAAGCTGTTAACTCGATGGTCTTATGAATTCAGACACCATCGACTCGCCCTCAGCTCATTCCTGTGCTTGTGCTGTTGCTCCCAGGTTACCTTGGGAAAGGTGTTAAAAGTGATCGTGGTGATGCGGAGCCTCTTCATTGACCGCACAATCGTCAAGGGCTACAGCGAGAACGTCTACACCGAGGATGGCAAGGTGGGTTCTGGCCCCTGCAGCAGCACTGCTTTGCATTTTGATCTGTTTCTGGCAGAAAACTGGGAGCCCACTGCAAGTGCACTGGAAACATAAACCTGGCAAAAGACTCAGAATGTCTGCAGAATGTTCCAGTTTAAATTCGTCTTGCTTTCCATCCCCAAGTCTCTGAGTTCTTTCTACGCTCTGAAGCCTTTGCTTGAATTTCTGATTTATCACCTTAGACCCCAGTTGCTGTGTTTGTAGTGTCTGCTGAGAAAACATTTTTGCAGTGTACCAGCACATTATCAGCCCAAGGTTCAGGTTTCTCTCTTCTGAGAGCCATTGAGAAATCTTGGGCTGGGTTTTTTGGCTTGATAAACACAACAGAGAGGATCATTGGTAGGTGCTCCTCAAGAATTTGCTTGCCAGCAGCAGCACATCTTGAACAGCAGCTACTACAGCAAGTGTTACCTGTTGGCACAAGTGATTTGTTTTGTGAATAGCTCACCCTACTTGAACCCTGAGGTTTCCTGTGCCTGCACACACTCCATATGGCTCTCCTCAGCACATCAGGAGATGTTAATGGGACCTGACGGCCTTAGCTCAGCTCAGGTCTCTTCCAGGGTGGAATGGTCTCTGTTCCTGAGACATCCACCAGGACTCTCCATTGCCAGTAACAGCACTAAATACCTCCATGTTTCGCATTGTCTCTCTGGAGCTTTCTCTTCTGATTATGAAGCCTATTAAAATAAAAAGTTCATTATATCAAGATGAGTATTTGGCACCCATAGGCCATGTTATAATGAGGTGAGACTTCTTTTCCTTTCCAAAGTGATAACTGTGTTTCAGTACACAGAAGCTCGTTGTGTGCTGACCCAGAGTTCAGCAGCTCTGAGTCTGAACCTCTGTTCTCTGGGAAAGGCCAGGAGCTGAGCTGCTGAAGGAAATAGTGCAGCTCTATTTCCCAGGTGAGACATTCTCCCTCAAAGGGCGAGGGATTGGCCTAAGAAGTAGTAAAATAAAAATTGCTTAATTTTGATTTGCCTTTTTCAGATAGGCAGGTTTAAATACCAGTTTGCCACAGAAGCAGCTGCTCTCTACTCCCTGTATATTTGCATACAAATACAGAGCTCCAGCACCAGCCCCTCTTCACCCCAAGTTCTGCATGGAAGTGAAATGATGATCTGCTGAGAGAGCACTGACAGTGTGTGATGGATTCCCATGTCACACTTCATTTGGGTGTGCTCGTTTTCTCTGATGAATCCAGTTTCCTTTGAAGCTCCCTTGAAATACAATAATGCTATATATGCTGAAAAGCTAAGTAAGGAGTTCCTTTCTCAAACTCAGCATCTGGCATTGGGATTCTGTTCAGCTCAAGGTGAACTCTCCTGGGAGCTGCACATTGTTCCTGTGCCATCATTTGCTGCCAGGGGACAGCAGGACTTGCCAAGGCCAGCTCTGGGCACGGGGCACTAACCTTTGCCTGCTGTCAGTGGGGAGCAGTTCTGTTCCTCCAGAGCATTGCTGTTAACACCTGGCTTATTTCTTGCTTTAAGCCAGTCTGCAGGGGAGTCTGTTCTCTGCTCATTTACCTTTGTGTCCAAACCTGGGCTGTGTGACTGCTCCTGCAAGGCTGCACCAACCTGTGACCTTTACGTGGCACTTTGCTATTCCAGTGGGCATCCCGGGGAGTTTGCAAACCTGAAGGTCTCTGTTTCAGGTATAAACAGGAACATTTCATTTGACTGAAGTAGAATTGGAGTTGGAGCCACTTAAATCATGAGCAAATTTGGCTTGGAAGATTAAATAAATGCGTAGTTTGCTAGTTTTGCCAACTGGAGCACATATTGACAAACAGTGAGCTCCTTTTTTTTTTTTGTCACTAATTAACTACTCTGGTAATTGGAGAATAAGAATTAAGATTGTGCTCTCACAATGATTTGCTTTCCTTATTGTGCCTGCTGGGAATGAGCGATTGCAGTCAGTTTCGAGCAGAGTCCATTGCAATTCCTTCCCTGTCACAACAGATGCTGTAGGGAAGGTACTTCAGTGAGGTTTCTACACGATTCTGGCTTCTCAGTTGCTAGCCTGATAGCATGAAAAATGCACCAGCATTAAGGAGAAACACACAAAAAAAGTAAGAAAAAGATCAGTGGGTATCATCCTTATTAAATAACAGAAATATGGAGAACCCTCAGGAACACAGTAGGAGGTGATAATTTTTCCAGGGAGCAGTTTACACAGTCATTGTTGATTTGGGACTTAGCTTATGTATTCCTAGGAAACATTTAATATTTGTAAACAACAGGGAGATGAGGAATTAGGTGCTAACATGCAATATGGCAATGCTGAAGTGCCTCTTTTCTGTAAGGCACGTTGAAGAAGGGACACTGGATAAGTCTTTGTACTTCTTTGCACTTAAATAACTGGATGAGGGTCTGCTGAGTCACCCTTCAAACTGCACACCTTGGAAAGGCCTTTAAGTACAAAAAGTGAAATTCAGTGGGAGACTTTTTTTCCAAGAAGAGAGGAATTTGGGACAACAGGATGTGTTCAGTGGTATTTAAAAGAGGAGAACAGGCCATCGCTGGGAGACTGGGACTGTGCACAGCAGAGGCCAAAGATTTCCCCTCTGATCAGGGTATTCATTACTCATCATTTATTACTGAAAATACACTGGTTTTTAGCAAATTCTGCATTTCTGGGAAGAAAAAAGGAAGAGACATAATACAAATACAAACAGCAGAGCTGTTGAGACTCTTCTGGTCCTTCAGTCAGGCAAGTCTGGCAAAAACCCCCAAATCTTGGTGTTTCTCCTGGCTGTGGAGCTGCACAGTGACACACCAGCAGTTACCCAGGAAAGCTGACATTGCATTTTCCAGGTTGCTTTCTCTTGCTTTGTGTGCTCCCACATTGTGCTGTGCAGGCTGACAGGTGCTTACATGACAGCCTCACACGGTCTCTGCTGAAGTCTCCCTAAATTGGGTCCTTCCTCTCAGGCATCTAAATACTTTCAAAATTAAGGTGCAAAAAGCAGAAGTTTTAAGCTTGCAGTGAGTAAAACAAGACCTGCCATTCTGGGGTTTTATTTTCAAGCTTTGCTTATACAGACAGAATCATTGCATTCCTTAAGTGCCTTGTGTACCTCTCTCGTGAATTATTCACAGACCCTGCAGAATATGTCTTTGCCAAGCTGCCAGCTGCATAACTTGAACATTTTTGGTGCCACTTTGCAAAAACAATAAGTGAGATCTGGCAGGCTCTGACACGTCGTGGGTGCTGGACCTGCTCACAGTTGCTCTTGCTCACCATCCTAACCCTTCATGTCCACCACAGACTGATGCATTTTAATTACCCTCATGATTTTAGTGATGGCACAGTGCCACCCTTAATTTCAGATTGTGACATGCTTGTTGTGCATTGAAATTTAACCATGGATAGTAATTAATTACTGGTGTTTTCCTGATTCCTGACTAAGTGAAGCTCTGCAGCTCATCTTCACAGGGCAGCTCAGCCATCGGCCTGCCAACAACAAAATCATATTGGCATTTTTTGGCATGGTAATTGGGATTTTTCTTTGGATGCAGAGACCAAGAACCACTTTGACAGGGCATGTGGGCACTTCACATCACTGCCTAGCCAGATTCCTATTTAGCATCCCTTAGACTCAACTAAAGAAACATGAGCGTCTCTGTTGAATTCTCATGTTCAGGAACTTGGGTTATGTTAATGCTATAGCTTCATTAATTACCCCATATCAATAAGAAAAGGCAGCTTTTAGCCTCCTAGCGTAAGAGAGGAGAAGAAATAGTAGTATCAAAGGAAAGCTTCAAAGACAGGCAGAGCTGTCTCTCGGGTAATTTCTGATCCCTGCATTCTCACCACTTCAAAGCTGGCTGTGTGTGTGTGTTTGGGTGAGGGGGGGGGTTGAATCTGATTTCTCTAATAAGTGTTGGCACCGGACCTGTTTGATATGGGATGCAGGGAACATCCTGGTTTGTTATCGCCTTTGAAATCGCTCCGACGACCTTCAGCAAACGGCCTCTTGTTACAGCTGCTGGGCTGGGTGGGGAGAGGGGCACGGGGGAGAGAAAGCCCCGGCTTAATTCACATGCAGAGGATGCCCTGAAATTGTGCTTTCAGCAGTTTTTTTAGTTACAAATGTGTGTCTTGATTGAAAGTGAAAAGTTGAAGAATAATAGACCTATAACGATGCATTCTTTAATCTGCCTCTGCCTTAATCCTCGATTTCAGGGGGGAAAGGTGGGCTCTCATTCAGGATGTGTGCATGGAGCAAGGGCTAGTGGTTTTTTCTTTTTTCTTTCTTCCTGTTTTAACATGGATAGCATCATGTCTGTGAGACAGGCATTCATTACTTTTTCAGTTTTCCCATCTCTATGCCAACTAATGAACATTCAGAACCTGTTGGACTCATCTTAAAGCAGCATCTAAAGTGGACTTTTTTTTGAGCCTAACTAGAGAGGATCACATACTTGGTTTGATCACTGGAGATTAGCAAACCATCTATACATTCCAATTACAGCAACTCTGCAGTCAAAAAAGGCCATCAATTACATTGAAACAGGCTTTTTTAAAAAAATACACATTAATTTTTTATTTTCAAATGTAGGCTTTTCTAATCTGGAAGTGCAGTGCTGCCTTCCTAGCAGGCACAGGTGGGATAGTGCCATGTAAATTGGGTCCAAGTCTGGGCTGCACCCTGAGTGTTGGTGTTCACACAGGTTCTTGATCTCCCCCCCAGGAGCCAGGGAATGTTGAAAGGTTTGTAGGGAGGTGCCTCGGGGTACTGGTGTCTCCATCCAGCCTGGAAAAGGCATTGAGACATCAGCTGCCTTTTGTCTCACGCCAGATCAGCGGTGCTGAGCCCTGAAACATCGATCCTGGAGTGGCTTTTGGAGTTCTAGCATCACTCCTGTCCACACTGAGCTCTGGGCACTCAGGAGTCAGTGCTGTGCAGATTTGGACATGGGCCACTTCACAGTGCTGCTCCTAAAAGAATGAGAGCTTTTAGCATTCTGACCATTTTTAGCATGGTGAATTAATCCCTTGGACTCAGCATCCTTCCCCCTCGCTTCCCTCACCTCCCTCTAATGTGTTTTACTCACTTCATGTGACTTCCTTCATTTCAGACACTTTCTGTGCCTTTGAAGAGTCTCCTACCCTCAGTTAGAATGTATGGGCACCTGAGGCAGAACTAAAATAATCAGTTGTACCAGAAGAAGAGAGAACCCCCCCTTGTGAGAGCACGTGTGTCCCACCATGCTGTCAGGCACTGGAGGAGCTTCTCCTGCTTCATGAATTCACTCAGAAGTTCTTCTGTCTAGACTAAGATTGCTGAGATTAATGCTTTATCAAACACCTTTCCCATGACAAGTTCTGTGCATACAGAATTGTTGAGTACCCTGGGATATGTTGATAAAAAATGTGTTTTCCAAGTCTGGGACTGATGGAAGCTCCTCTTGTTTTTCCCTGCTGCTTTTCCTTGACAGAGTCCAAGATATTGCCCAGGGCTGGGCTAGGAGAGTATTGATGTGTCAGTAGGAATTGTTAAACACCAGAGCCACTGCAGGGACAGCCTTACCTTCCAGCTTGGGGGCTAATAAATCTTAAATCTCTATTTTGTTCTTTTAGTTTGCATGTAGCTGAGCACACGTTTAAGTCATGGATGTGTGCACTAATCTACAACCTTAAATCTCTGTCAGTGTGATTTTTGTCTGCAAATGTAAATGCAGTTTCCTGAGGGATGTTTTATTTAGCCCCAGTAGACCCAAAGCTTTGGCTTAATTCAGCTAAATGCTCTTTGTGTCGTTTGTAACTGAATCACTTATTCAACACAAGACAAGCATAAACTTAATAAAAATGCCCTCATTTTAGAAACACACTCCAGCTGATGAATATTTGCATAGATCAGCCACAACCCCATACAAATGAAGATTTTGCTTTTTTAAAGAGAACTCATTAATTCAACAGGTCTTGTATGTATAATTTTTTTATTGAAACTGTGCTGAACTGTGTTCATTCTTCATTGCAATACAAAGGAAATCTTATGTTATTAATTCCCTTTCTTGGATTGCAACAGGTGAGGGCAGAGGGTCAAAACAGTGAACTCAGAAATACATCATTGTTAATCCATTTTCTCTCCAAAGCTGCTTCTTTATCTGTAGTAATATATAACTTTTTTTTTTCCTATTATAGCTTGACATATGGTCTAAATCCAACTATCAAGTTTTTCAGAAGGTAAGTCTCACATCATTTCTCTCTACCTAAGGCACATATGTGGAATTGATTTTAAATATCTGGGCCTTTATGTTAAACAATTCAGACTTTATTCTTTGTCATCACAACTTGCAAATAGCAAACAATAATCTGTAATGATGGAAAACTGTGAGTAGAAAAGATCACTTCTGGTGTTACTTAATTTGGATTTATTTCCCATCACAGTTCGAGTCCATGGTTTGGAATAGGAAATTGGAGATTATACTACACTAGTCTTCAAATTTGTTGAGGAATCTTCTTCAGTTTAAATCTTTTGGGGGAGAAAGGACTGTTTCAGGTTCATTTGGATTTTGTTTTGTTGATTTCATTGGGGTTGGTTGCCTCACATTCCTGAGGGTTTAGGTTTAATAAATCAGTGGAGCCCCCCTTTCCAAAATGAGTTTGGAAATATTTTCCATGACATTATTTTTGCCTGCCCTTCTTCCCATGATGGTGCAAGCAAGAGGAGGGACTGACTGGAATGGATGTTATGCCATAAAGTAAGAGAAGACCAAAGGGAGAATGGCAGCAATAAAAATAAAACAGCTAAGAAGGTTAAAGTGTATTTTCCAAAGATCTATATCTTGCTATTTTCAAGGAAGGGAAGATTTCTCTTTGAAGGCCTCTTGTCAGAACGCTGTAAGTTCAGATTGATCCAAGTTTAAATTCCAGTTTCCCTACCCTCAAGCCCCAGTTCAAGGAGCTGGAGTCTCCAGCTGCTGCCTTGGCTCCTTTCATCCACGTTTGTAGTTTGTGAGACGAATGGGGGTCAGGGACTCGAAAGGGCTTTAAAAACAGGGGTCAAAACTGTGGCATCTTGGCTGTGTTTGTGCAGCTCCCTTCCAAGATTTCAGGGCAGTCAGGAGGGGAGGTGTTTGACCTGGGATTTTACCCTGCTGGAGATCAAAGGACAGCTTTTGGGGGAGCGTGGTTGCTCTCCCTTCTCTGCCTGGCATTAAAGCGAATTTTTGCTGCAGTTGATTCTCTACCCCGGAGATTAGTGGTTTAAATATTCTTTCTATTTTAGCATCAAGTAGGGTAATAGAGCAGGAAGTAAAACTGCATTTGTTTATCAGCCTGCTTTCAAGTGATTTTTGCAGTGGAATAAATGTTCTGGAATGACCTGCATCGTGTCATTTTCCCAATGTGTGTGTTTGGTTGTGCACTCATTTGGGCATAAGGTTGTCCTCCTGGATGTTTTGGTTTAGAATAACTTGAAAGGGTAAAGTCATATTGCTGAAATTTGTGTTAAATGATAATCAGGTTTTGATGATATAATTCTCTATAGCAAGATAACAGAGTAGAGTAAATGTCCAGTTTGCTTAGATGTCCACGTTAAGGACTCAGGGTGCATAAATAAGTGGAATAAATTTCCCTTCATGTCCAGGTGATGCTTTCAGAGCAGAAGCTGAAAGAGATCAGTGAGAAAACATAAAATACCCCTCTTCCTGCTGCCTCTGTGGCTGCAGTATGGATAAATGAGAATCTTTGTTCTCTTCCTGAGCTCCTGTTGTCCAGTTTTCTCTTGATAAATACCAAATTATTAATATTTACCAAAAAATATAAACCAACCCAGAAAGACTGCAGGGAAAGGGTGTCTTGTAACCAGCTGAACAACTGTCTGTGGGGGGTTTTATAGCAGTTTTATAGATTTTGTTGCTGACTCTGTCACTGTGTTACCTTGGACAACTTCACCTCTCTTTGGCTGAGTTTCTCATCCCTTAGGCTGGGGTAATATTTGCTGACTTCACAGGAGCTCTCACTGAATTGGTTGCATAGAGCTCTCAGATTCTTGCCTGAGAAATGTGATAAAAATGCAAGGTGATGGCACCTTCTAATCAATAGGTGGTGTAGATTGAGCTGATAGTTGAAGAAGTTAAGGCTGGGACCCACGTCAAGTTTTCAAAGAGGTGATGGAAGGTGCTGTGGTTCAGCATAGTAAATTCTCTGTGGTGCAGTGCTTGGTTTGATTTCCTCTTTATGCTCTAAAGCTGCACCTGTATCTATTTGTAATACCCAGGAGGAGTGATTTAGCAGTAGCAAAATGAAGGAAATAGATAAAATAGTGTTACAGAAACTATTACACTCTGTTACCAGGGTAGGATCTGTACTGCAGGATTTTCTGAACAAATGTTTTCATGCCACTAAAAAATCATGAGTAAATGTGTCAGAGCACATCTGAATGTTCTTGAAATGTGTTTCTCGTGGCAGTCACCAGTATGGCAATGTGGAAGAAGGAAAAATCGGCATGAGTAACTGCTCCCCCCTGGAGGAGGCTGGGCAGCCCTTTCACTGCTGCCTTTAAATGTAAAATCCATCACCCCTCTAAAGGGACAAGGCAATTCCTCTTCAAAACCCCGACCAAGTTCCCAAACTCTGTCTTCAGTGATAATACAACAACACCTGGAGCTCCCCAGGTCCCTGCCTGGGGGAGCTGCAGGCCTGTCAAATTCTCACAGGGTTGCAGCACGACTTTGTAAGTTAAGGACCAGAGACCTCTGATCTTCAATCCAGCCCTGTCAAACGAAGCTAAATTTGTCCTGACTTTTTGTTTGCAAACATTGGCTGTGTCAGCAAGGCTTTTCTCTCTCCTTCTTATTAGGCAGGATACCCGAGTGTGTGTGATTTGATGGGGGCCAGCTCCTGGAGGGCCCATTACTGTTCAAGTGTACAGTCATTTTCCCAGTTCCCTGGAGACTCCCTCAATCTGGTCCTGGGGTGAGCAAACCTTACAGGCACTGAATGCAGCAGCAGGGTCAGATCCAGAGAATGGAGCTGGGAAATAAGAGAGGGGAATGCTGAAAGGGCAGGAGCACTAGGAGCAAAGAAAAGGTTTTTCAGGCTTCCATGTTGGTGTGACATTTAAACTCCACAGGAGCAGCAAATGTTTTCATCTTAAACCTCCTTCTTTTAACACCTCGTGCTTCTTGATCCACTGATTCAAGAAGAGGAATAAAACAGGAAATAAGGAAGGATTTGGGGGCTTAAATCCTGGTGTACATGAAGGCTGCATAATTCCAGTCATTGTGCAGAGGGTTCAAAATTCTAATCGTAAAGAATGGTGCAATGTTCAGAACTTTGCATTCAGAAAAAAAGGAAGAACATAGAATTTTGGAGCTGCTGTGAGTGGATCAAACTGGGAGATGGTGTCAAACAGCTGCTCAGTTAAGAGCAGCATAGCTGGTGTTGCTGAGTACTATGATGAGGTTGGCTGTTTAAGTCATATGCAAAGGCTTTAAACCCATATATTTCATTCTCATCTCAGAGTCCCATCCTTATTTTCACCTAAACAATCTTACCAGCTTTAGCAATGCCACAATCTGGTTGCATTTTTGCTTGATCTGCTTCTCCCCAGAGCACATTTGAAGCAGAGCTTTGAGAAGCTGTCTGTGAGCCCTGTGGTCCCAAAGTGATGGCATGTTCACCACCACAAGGGCACATGAGTACTGTAATGTGTGAAGATGTGTTCTTGTCAGTAATGTCAGAGTGAGATGACGTGCAGGATGAATGCACCATAGACAAAGCGTGGGCTGTGCTCAAGGAGAGGAGCTGGGCTGAGCCAGGGTCACCTGCAGGGCTGCTCCTGGGCAGGATCAGTCCCTGGCTCTCTTCAAAGACCTCCTTGAGTGAAATGAAACCTCTGTGACCCAATCCAAATAAGCAGAGCAAGCAAAATAGTAACTAAACACTTTGTGAGGTCTGGAAACAGCTGATAAATGCTGTTTCACAGAAGTGTGGTGGGGTTGTCCCCAGCTGGGGGTGAGGAAGAGTGTGTAAAGATTTCTGTGAGCTCATCAGTGCCTGTTCCATCCATCATCCTTCCCAGCACCTCTCAGGCACCACGTTCTGTGCCCCACATTGCCTCCAGAGGGACTCAGATGTGTTCCTGGAGAGAAGATTGAGTAATGGGAATCCTTGGAAATGAACAAAGGCATTCGTGCAGTTTTCCACGCTATAAAAGATCTAAACACTAATAAAATAACTTCCTTTTTTTCCCTTTCCCTTAGTGCTGTGATCAGCCTCCAGAGCTCATTGCTACAGGCTGCTGTTAAGGCCATGAACTTACAAGGTTTGGAAAAAAAAGAATTTAAAACCTTTCAGGGGATTTAAAGAATCCCTTTATATTAGATGGAGTTGTCAGTGCTATGCTTGAGGGAATAAACCAGTAAGTGATAAGGGAAGTTCTGCACCTACTTTTGAGAAGGATATTTCCTGGCAGTGAGATAAAATACATGGAGAGAAGAGGAGCTTTTAGGATTCAGTTGTGTGATGGTTTTTATTAGGCCAGGTGTAGCTTCATTTACCTGGTCTGTGGTAGAGCAAAGCTGTGCCTTAGGTCTTTGCTTTTGTGCTTCTTGTCTCAGTTACAGGAAGCACTTACTCAGTCTTCTCCACCTGTAAATTGTATAATTTAGTTTATTTTTTTAATGGATTTTCCAGCTTTGGGAATGCTGTATGACTAACCAGTGTCATCAAAGCCCAATAAAGCCATTTTTGGACGTGTCACCTTTGGAAAACTCAGTGCTGTTCCATTGCATTGCAACTCTTCATGTGAAAAAATGAGTCTCTTTGCCAAATTTGTTTTTTCCATGTCACTGAAGTCTCTTTTCCCCAGTCTCCAAGTGCTTAGTAAAACAATGGCTATTTTATTTAGCAGAATTTTGCTGCAGGAGATTGCCTTATTTCTCCTTTTTTTTAGACAAGAAACACAAGTGCTTTTCAATAGATGAATTGTGAAATATTGAGCTCTTCTGCAAGATCTCCTGAAAATCCATTTCAAGGTCCAGAGCAGAGCTGTCCCAATCGATGTGAGCTCCCCTGAATATGTTTCCCTATAAAAAGAAGTAGAGAAATTAGAAAGTGACTGATAACTCAGACAGCAGTAGGTGAGGCACAACGATAAAAGTGGAGTTAATAAAATAAAACCCTGAGATGTACAGAATATCATCCCACACCCAGAATAAATTAGTTTGTGATTCCAGCTTGGTTGGAAGAAAAAGTGTGTCCCTTAAGTGAGCTGGCACATACACAGTTTGTTTTGCTTTGCTTTGGTGTGAAATTGTATTGCCATTAGGAAAGCTGGGTATTGATCTTTTGGGATTTTTTTCTTTTCCCCTTCCTCTTTTTTTTTCCTTTTTCCTCTTCTTTTTTAATCTTGATCAGTTTGTGTTTTCTCTCATCATCTCTGTTATTTGGGGGGTTTATATCCTCCCTCACTCCCATGTGCTGGGCAGTTTATCCATGGCCCAGCTCTCCCCTGTTTGACATCACTGCTGGGTTGGGAAGGGGAGGGGGGTCATTCCTTTACTCTTCTTCCTCAAATTTGACACCCACTTTGATCTTTTTTAGCTATCAGCTCTTGCTTAGGGTAGAAATAGCCTTTTTTTCAGTGCAGAAGGCATTATTAGTGTTCCAGCAATGCTGGGATGGCTTTTATCTCCCCAAGGAATCTCATTATCTTTACATTACAATAGCAACAGCATATGGGCAACTTTGCCAAAGTGGCCAGTCAATTTAAATTTGTTAATAGCAGTATTTTTTAAGCAACTTCCTTCGGTGCCAAGAGAAAACAACTTTGTTGTTCAGGAGGGAAAAAAAAACAACAACAGAAAACAAACCACAGTTTGTTAGAAGTAGAAATACAGCAGAAGGAGAACGGCTGCTCATAAATATCTTCAGAACTTCCTATTCTTTGACATGTCTGCTACTATCCTATAAAAGCAGCATCTCAAAAAAAAAAATTCAGATAGCTGGTGGGGCTGGGGTTGGCTTCTGAGCACTACATGAGATGTGTTTAAAGGAAATGGCTGCTTTGAGTTCTGCTGTGCTATTAATGCACAGTTCATCACATTATTTCTCATACTTATTTTTACATGGTAACATAGGAATGGTTAAAATGGGCTGGGGTCCGTTTTGTGAATATTCTTGCAAACTCACCAGAATGTGCAAAGTCCTGAAAGTTTTCCCTTCCAAATGTCAGAATCACATGTGAGTCCTGCTCATGCTGGTGGAGCTGGGTGTGTGAGAATGATGGGGAGCAGATCCTGTGTCTAAAATAGCAGGAAAACTCAGAACTGGGTTCAGACAGACTGATGTGATGGAGTGCTCAGTGGAGGAAGTTTGTGTGGTGTGAATGAGAGCCTGGCTATACATGGATTTATTCAGGAATATATCTTTGGCAAAACCACCTCCCTGAATAGCTCCAGGCACGAGCCTCTCTTTTCTCCAGTGAAACTTGGAGTGCTCCAACTCCCATTGCTGAATTGGATTTAACTGCAAATGGGGAACGACTGGAGTTAGATGGGAATAGCAATGTGAATTTCAGTTCTCACTTTCCCTTACTCAAAGTTTGCCACAGTCTGTAGACTGGCCCTGAGAAGAGCTCCACTCCTCCATGTCAGAACTAGAAAATACAATTGAATCACTCTCTATAAAGTCATGTATTTTGTTGGAAGCTTTGACATTACTGATGAGGACCACTGAGATTCATGAGTTGAATTCTGTGAAAGAGCTCTTGTGGTTGTGTTGTTGTTTTGAGTTCTTTATTGTCCAGCCTAAAGAGTTTTTCCAGTAATTTCTTGCATTCAGTCTGGAATTTCTAAGAAGCAGTAAGCTGTTGACAGTGCTGGTAACAGTTGACAGGCTGAATACTGCTAGAAAATTGTATCATAACTGTCAGAAACTGCCCATTCCAGAATAATTTTTAAAATGGTAGTTATTTAAAAAAAAAAATCTGTCAGCATTGGTTAGTTTTCCTTATTTTTCTTTGATTATTCTTGTTATTATAAATACATGTTTTATATGTATTGTGTCCATGTGCAATTCCCAGGTGTATGATCTTATTATGGCTCTGTCTGGGAAATTAAAATGCTTTTTATCAGAAATCTTTTAGTAAGGCAAGTATTTATAAACCATAATCATATTAATTGATTCCTGATGTCAGAGGAAATGAAACTGAGTACTCCTTGTACTCCCTGGTTTGCCACCTCCCCATGGATTCATTGTTTTCCTGCAGGTTAACACTGCTTTGTCTGAAATGGGGAGTGAATAAAGGTATTTTCTTTCTCCTTGCAGGTGACAGATCATGCAACCACTGCCCTGCTGCACTACCAGCTGCCCCAGATGCCAGATGTGGTGGTCAGGTCTTTCATGGTAAGTGTGTTGGAAAACACATTTTTCCAGCCAGATCTGAGTGTGTGTGCAGTGACTGACCTCAGGCAGTTCTGCTGCAATTTTAATTTCCCCAGTTCAAACAAGCTGGAGACTGGGATTCTTTGTGTCTCTTACCTGGACAGGGATGAAGAGCTCATGCCCATTTCCCTGGGGTTATTGGTGTTGGAAAACTGAGCTGGGAACAGCTCTTCTGTCCCAGGTGTCAGTGTTGGCCTGAGGATTCTGCAAAGGTCTGGGTCATCTGTCATGACAGGAGGAAAAACTCCCTCAACCAAACTCTGTCCTATGGCCCAGCCCTTGGACTGTTCCTGCTGTGCAAGTTCTGGATGTACAAAATCTGCTCCACTGGCAGTTCCCTGGTAAGGGGAAATGGCAATTCCCAGTCTGTGTATTCAGTATGGGAAGGGATGGATGGGCATTATTTACAGAAGGTTCCATTTTGCTCTATCCAAACTCTGTTCCTGTGGAATTGTGTGTACTCACCCAGCTCAGCAGCAGGTTTGGAGAAGCAAGGAAATAGTGGAGTATTCAGATCTTTCCTTACTGAATGAAATTAATCCAATACTATTTATTTTGATACACAGATTTAAGTTTATCCACTTTAATTCTGTTTGTGTTTAGAATGGTATTTGTGAAATAAACTTGCATAAGAAGCAGCCTTGTTAATCAGAGGGTGAGAACAAGGAATTAAGATTCAGAATTCCTTCTACCAAGATGAATTTTAGCAGTGGAGACTCTTGCTGTTCTCTCTGCTACAGTCTCCCAATGGAGGATCTGGGGAGAAATGTTCTTTACCATTCAGGCTTTTTCCTCCATTTCCTTCCCTTGTGTTACCCCTTCACCTGAAGCAATGCAGCTGAGACTTTGGGAAACAAAACAATTTTGCCTTTCACTGTCTTTAGGAGTGTTTAGCACCAGTTCTTTTACGTCCTTAATTTCCAGTGTGTAACTTCAGAACAGTCAGGCTCTCCTCCCTGCTGTGCTGGATTGGTTATTTAATAAAAAGGCCACTTAAGATGAGAGATTTGCAAAGTGCATCTTAAAATAATTGGTTTTGAAAGGTGAAAGCAACCGTTGCTGGTCAGATCCATGTTCAACATGGTCCTGAAAATGAATGTTTAATAGAACAAGTGGTTTGTGTGAGCCAAGGCCCTGCTGTATTGATCAGAGGAAACACCAAAACTTGCAACAAAGCAAAACCAGCACAAGTGTCAATATGCTGGGCCTTTCACCTGTCACTTGTGCAATCCACATGACAGGATCCTCTGAAGCCCTAATTTTCTGATGGGAATGGGAAGAACCCATTCCTTTCTTTTCTGTCAGCACACATCTCAAGTGCACAATTTAATTTCATTTACCTATTTTTGTATTATGGCTCAGAAAATTCGATTTCTCGATAGTGCAAGCAAAGCCCATCCAAGCTGAAGTAAATAACAGCAATTTACTTGTAGAGTTGTGCTGCCCTTGTCCCCATATTTACTGCTCAACCCAGACAAGATCTAGTTCTTGTGGAGGAGAGTTATTGACGGCCCAAGGTTTGGTTGCTATAGAGAAGACTGATGAAGATGGAAGGATTTGTTTCAATAAACTCAGCTGACCTCTTCTTCAGAGAACAATTTTCTCTTATCGATGTAATTCAGTAGGACTTCAAATGACAAGATTCATGTGAATCCTTCACAGCATAAATCTGCTGGTCTAGGGCTTTTTTGGCTGTGTGTCTCCTGGAGTGGGGAATTGGGTTATGCAATGCTCATTGCTGTGTGTGATGATGGCAACAACCCATTTCAGAGGCAGGAATTTGGTGAAGGAACATCTGAACTTACCCTGTGTTGTTCAGCACTACTGGCCTGTTATTTATATATATATGTAGTCATCAGTGTAATCAGGTTTAAAATGGCTCAGTATTTTTATGACCAGTGAGTATTGATCCTAAAATCACATTAGAGAGGAAGTTCATTAGCTGGATGTGGGAGTTCTTCTGTCTTCAGCTCTGGAGAGCCCAGCCTGCAGTGGGAGTGCAGCAGGGGGTGATAGATGGGCATGGCAAGAGACAAACCAATACTCAGCTGGAGAAGGCACCATCAGGAACAATAATATCCCAGTAAAAATATGAGGCATTGCAGCATTCACCTCCCCTCACTAATTCTGGAGCTGCAAATGCCTCCTGCTCACAGGGCAGGAATTTCTATTAACAAATTTGCTTAAGTGACTAAAAAAGGAAGAGATGATTAATAAAGTGGGAATTCAGCTCTTCTTGTAATCTTCAGTGTGCTTGTATTTATAAAATCACTCTGCACCTCACTGGGGCCTGGCCAAAGCCCATCCTCAGTCCTTGCTGCTCCTGTTTGACAGGAATAATGACCAAGGGGAGCATCCACATCCAGGTTTCTTTAATTCCTCTCCCTTTTCCTTTCAGACCTGGTTGAGGAGTTACATAAAGCTGTTCCAGGCTCCGTGCCAGCGCTGCGGGAAGTTCCTGCAGGACGGGCTGCCACCCACGTGGAGGGACTTCCGAACCCTCGAGGCTTTCCACGACACCTGCAGGCAGTAGGAGCCTGGCCCTGCCAGCAGCAGCAGTCAGGACAGCCCTGATGGCTCCAGTGCTCAACCTCCCTGTCCTGAGCAGCGAGGTTGCACTGATTTGACTCTGGAGCAGCCACATGTGAGACTGATGCATCCTGGAGAAGCTGTGCGTGATCTGAAATGATCTTGCCTGGGAAGATGTGGCAGTTATCATCGTTACTCTAAACTTTAATGAAAATATCCATTGTACAGTTTACGTTTTGTGACAGAATTTGCAATGCTGAGGACTTTTGTAAGCTTGAAATAAATTTTGTATTCTCAAAATTGGCGCTGTTTGTTTCGTTATTTGATCAGCAAAACCTTTGGGTTTGGTGTGGATTTTTCAGTGCTGCTCTTTTCTTTAGGAAAACTGGAAACATTTAAACATGCTGAAATGTTGGGGGGAGTTGTTGCAAGGCTGCTTATCTGAGTGCTGGGATTCTTTTGTGGAAGAGGAGATTTATGGCATTGATTAAACACAGAATGTCAAAGGCATGTGGCAGCTTGGAAGATGCAGTGTAACTTTCTAAGGCGGGGGGAAACAGATGTTTCCCTTTACTGAAATTGTAATGAGAAATGTTAACAAAATCTGCATGTATTAAGTGGTTAGGAAACGTGTGATGAGCACTGACAGTCGTGTTCTACAACTGAAATAATTCAGCCCTAAAGCAGAGTTTCTGCAGCACAGATATCCAGTGTGGTTCCTAAATGATTTAAAATGTACATGGAGCACGCTGGAGAAGAGCAGGATCCCTCCCAGCAATCCCTGAGCTTGGAAGGGATGGGAGAGTTCCATCCTATGAGCCTTGGCTGTTTTTTCCTTCCCCCAGACACAGGGAGAGGTCCCTGGTCCTGTCCCAGCCCTGGGGTGCAGTGCCCTGGAGTGTCCCCTCTGGAATTTTCCTGACTCCACATCTCCTGTGTCACCCCTTGCTTCTACAAACCACCAAGGCTTCAGTAATCAGCTGATTTGGGAGCTGGGAAGGGGAGCTCTGCAGGACCCTTGTCACTCTATTAATTGTCAAATAAACTGACAGTGCTGCAGAGTAATTTTTGAGGTTCCTTCTGCCTTTGGACAAGCTTCTGTTGCAGGACTGGCTCATATAAAAGAGAGAGAAATAGAAAGAAAATGCATGTTTATGACTGTGGAGGCACAACACTGTGTGAAGGAGGAGAGTGTGTGTGTTTCAGGATGCTAATAATGAGATCTAATTTTTTTTCCATATTATTATTAATATTCCCAGTCACCAAACAGAATTACCATAGCAGTGGGATAATGGCCATTTTAAACCTAGCTGCAGTTGAATTACCTAATGAAAACTTTTTGTGCTGTTACTTGACCCAAGCAGCCTTCTCAGTCCAAAGATCAGCCAAGACAGAACAACTTTTGCATCTTGGATGAGCCTGAGCCTTGGAAATAATGGGCCCCACTCTCCATCCCATTCCTGTGCTAATTAGAAGGCCTGGCTTTCTGATAGCATAAGCATTTTTTTTTTTTTTTTGTTACTATAAAGGTCATAATATGATATCCAACCTGCTTTAGGCACTGCTGGCTGCTCCCTTCTGTTTATGCTTAAATAATGGTGTAGAAAGCAAATCCTGAGGTTCACAAAAGTACCGTGTGTGGAATCGTGTCTTGGCATTTGGAGATAATTAGTTGCAAAAAACAGCGTCATCCAAGTCTGTTAATTGAGCCTGAAATTTTAAACCTGTAACTGGGGAATCTGATGGAGAGTCACACAATAATAATTTGTTTTACTCAAGTGCAACACAAACCCCTTTGTCACATCCCTTCCCCCTAAACTGCAGCAGAGGGATTGGGATCTTCTCCCCTTCACCCAGGGGAGCAGTAGGGAATTCTGTCCCTGCAAGCCTTGAAGGGCAGCAGGTTGGAATATTTGCATTAGGGGGAGTGAAACTCAACTGAGGAGCTCCAGCAGTTTGGATTCAGCCTGTGCCTGTCCCTGCTCCTTGTCCTGGCAGTCCGTGTGCCTGGGGCAGTGCCTGCTTACCCCTGGAATGAGGATTTCCAAGGAAAGCAGAGGCTGCTCTGAGTGTGAGGGCTGGAAACTGGGAGAAACTCCTAAGAACAGAGCCATGCTCACAGTTACAGAATTTCTGTGGTTTTTCTCAGCTTTGGATGTTGGGCATTATAATTATTTTTGTCACACTTAGAAAGGATGGGTGACCAGGAGCAGTTTAACTGAAGAATGAGTGGCTTTGCTCTTTACCACTGGAGTTTGTTGCAGTTAAAGCAGTCCCAATCTCTAAGGATCCACAAGGAGTGGTTGGCTCTCACCTCTTGCAGAGCATCTTCCAGGCCTGCACTTCTCCTTATCCTCATTTCTGCAAGGCCAGCACTGCTGTAGAATCAGGAGTGGCCAAACTGAACAGAGAAAGGAAAGGAAAGTGATGCACATGCAGAAACAAGAGCTGCTGTGGTGGCTCTGGCTGTGTCGGAGCTGAATCATCCATCCCAGCCTGGTTCTTTCTGAGCAGGGTCCATCCAGCTCCCCTCCTGCTGCAGGACAGGTGAGCCCCTGGCCCTGGGCACTGTCCCTTGCTGTCACCCACCCTGAGCCCAGCCTGCTCCTCTGGGAGTAAATCCCCTTTATTTTCCCCTGTGCAAACCCTTCCCGCTGTGCTGGCGGTGCTGGCGAGTGCTAAAGGTTACAAAATCCATCTTTTTGCTAAGAAAGCAACTTAATTAATGTCCAAGTTTCTCTGGTGAAGGGAACCCGCAGCAGATTTGCAGCCGCTCCCCTTTCCCTCCCTGCACCCCTCCCAAACCTCTTTAATTTCTCTGCCAATATTGGACAAATGTAACAGGCTGACTTTTTAATTTTCTGCTCCCAGGTCTCCCTTGTCCCCTCATGCATTTTTCATCACAGCTCATGGCTCCCTCCCTGCCTGCCCTGTGAACAATATTGATCGACTGATTAAGCCATCAAGCCATGGCAAACAAGTTTAATTTTCAAACCAAAGCCTTTTAGTTCTCTTTCCTTTCTTGTATATTTGTTGCCTTTTCCCAAAGTTTTTAACATCCTCTCAGAAACAAATACATTTTTTTAATTAGGCCCTGGGTTAATTGGTGCTGTACACCAGCCAGAGGAATCCACAGGGAAGTATTTTCCCAGGAATGCAGTAAGAGAGTGAGTGCTGTTGGTGTGGTCCCATTTCAAAGGTAAATCTCTCGGTTTAGGGATTTAGGCTTGAAGAACACGTGGGAAAGGTTTCCCTTTTCTCTTTAGCCTCTCCCAACAGCTTTAAATTTTACAGGGTGGATTCCCATCACAGCAGTGCAGCACCCCTGGCCAAACCAACAGCTCTGGGGCTCTGACAGGGATCCTGCAGGTCCTAAAACCCCAAATTGGCATCCTTGGCTAAAACTCTGAAAGGCTCTCAGGTTTCACCCACCCCACTGCTGCTGCACGCTCCAAAAGCCACTGGAATTCTGCAAATGTGAGAGCTGGGTTGCCTTGCAGAGCACTTTTAAGCCCTGATGATGATGAATCCCAGGGCTGGCAGGGGGGTAAAAGCATCTTTCCTGCAAACTCAGAACGTGGTTTCAGTGAGGCTTGTCAGAATCGCTCCGTGGGTTTGCAAATTGCTTTTCAAGGTGGAAATGCAGCTTAAATATGAGGATATTTGTCTCTCTCTGGCAGCCTCGGGGTTCTGTGTTGTGCTGTGGAGCTCAGTCCTGCCTTGGGTGAGCAGGAACGGGGGTTCTGGTGTGTGGCAGGATCCCCGTCCCCAGCGTTGTCTCCACAGCTTGTTCTGGTGTCTCCAGAGCTGTGAATTCCAAGGATGTGGCAAAACCTTCCCAAAGTCCCCTGGCCATGGGGGGTTTGCCTGAGGGCAGTGCCAGGACTGGACCCTTCACACCCCTGTGGCTGCAGCATCATTTACCTGGGAATCCATCACTCCTTGCTCTGGGTCAGGACACCCAGAGCTGAGCCCCTGGAGCTGGGGGGAGATGCTGCCAGGGAGGGGGTGAGGCAGGAGGCTCAGGGTCCCATCCAGCTGTCACCCAAAATTGCAGGGAAACCTCAAATGTTCCTCCTGCCACCCTCACCTCGGCTGGTGTGACCCTGCGCGGATCCGTGCATGGATTTAGTTCACATCCCTGTAAGAGGGAGGCAGATCAGCCTAAAACTGACTCAACACAGGGCTCATCAGAGAGTTTGGCCCTTTGGGCCGTGTCCTGGTCTCCCTCCCCCAGCAGGAGCAGGAACTGTCTCATGGGGCTGAGTCCCACAGTTCATCACAAACTCCACTGCAAGGCAGGGCTTCTGTTCTGAGCTCACCTGGTGTCCTTCAGAAAAGGAGATTTGCTGCAGGTAACCAGGGGAAGGGGTGGCTTCAGCTGGGTTTCTTCCCATCAGTCATCAGCTGTTTTCCCCATGGTTATTCCCTGGTTGGAGGCAGTGGGGTAAGGAGGGAATTGGTTGCTTTGTGAGCAGCAGCCACAAAACAAAGCTGGCTCTGAGTTGCTGGGGTTTGTGTCTCCTTTCTTGCTTTGAGGGACAGCGATTGAAATATCAGGTAATTAATTCCTATATAGACATGTGTGTGTCATGAACCTGTTAGAATTTGTGAGGTTCTCTTTCTTCTTCCCTTTTAAAAGCAAATGATCAAAACAAGAGACATCTCCAGACATGCTGTGACCCTCTGGAAGGGCAGGGGTGTGTCCCTGCAGCAACCAGGATTTTTTATCAGCTGGCATTTTATCCTCTGTAAAGTTCAACAGCAGCACTAATACCTGATTACTGGGTTTGTGTCATAAAAATGAAAGGGGGATTAAAAAAAATGAAGTACGGCATAGGAATGTAAATGGGCTTTTATTGCCTTTTGAGTTGGGAGAGCCCAGGGACAGCTGAGCATTTCTCATTTTATTTACTTTTTTATGTTAATAAGGACGCTAATTTAAAACGGGAGTCCTTGTAGTTGGTAATAGACAGGATTGTGCTGATTAAAAAGTTGCTCTGAGAAACAGAGGGCCAGGATCAAGGGCAGAGAAGTTTTGTTATTCAGGTGCTGAGACTGAACATTTTGGGTTTAAAGGTGCCCCACTCTCTGGTCTTCAGCATCTCCAACTTTCTGCAAATCAGCTCAGGACTATTGCCAGAAAACAACAAATATGTGAAAAATATTAATGGTGAGATCATTTCGAATTCATGAGAACAAATATTTGCGTGGAGAACGTGATTCCAAGAGTGGCGCTCGGGACAGCAATGCAGGCTGGGATTTATGTACCCAATTACAATTAACCCGTGCTACCAACACCTCAGCTATTGAGTTTCACAACAAGCCGCTCATTCTGCATCTGCAGGTGAAGAATGATGAGCAGGAAATTTCGGTGTAGCCTTGGTGTAAAAATAAAGCCGATGGAGGGGAGCAGCAGCCTGTGCAGCGCCGCCGTGCCCTTGTCTCTCACCATCTGCACTTCCTCCCTGCATTTTGGGTTTATTAAGGTATTTTTAGCCCTTTTCTTTCTTTACAGCCTCACTAGTGTTGACAATCCCTCTTTAAAATGCCGAAAAGAAAGCAGGAGTGCTTTTTAAAGTGACAAAGGGCTGCGGGTTCCCCTCGGATCTGGAGAGCAGCCGCAGGCAGGGCTGACCTGTGGCCACTGCTCATTTTCTGCTGGATGAAAAACTCTGCCAGCCTGGAGCTGGGGAGGCTGGAACCTGCTGGGGGACCTGAGGGGAAGGGAAATGTCAGATGAGGATGGGAGCTCGGGGGGATGCTCTGGCTGGGAGGGAATAAAGCCAGTCCAGAGGGGGACAGAGCATCCCCGGGGCAGGGCGAGCCAGAGCCAGGTGAAGTCCTGAGATGCTGAACTGGAGCAAAAATTGCTAAACCACGATCTTAACAGGAGGCTTAATTAGATTTTGTTTTCTTTCTGTGAGGTTTTACCCAGCTCTCCTATAAATCCTGCTCTCGTGATGAATTCCTCCTGAGCCAGGAGGTGACTCTGATGAAATGCTCTTGTGTGCTTCCAAAACCCTTCTGAGCTTCCCCAAACTCAGTTTTCTGACAGAAATGTGCTCCCAGCTAAGGGGAGGGAGAGAAACCATGCTGGTCCTTCCCATCAAGGTCTGCTCAGGGCCTGTGTGGTTTCCTGAGTTTTTGGGTATTTTTTTCTCCCCTGGGATCTGTGGATGAAGCAGCTGATGCTGCTGCAGGATGTGCTCTGGCCTCAGCTCGGGTACCACCTGGGTCTGAGGCCGTGGAAGGTTGTAGCCAAATTAGATTCATTGTATTAAGTACTTTTCTCCTGCAGAAAAACATGAGGAAATTAATCCCAGAGTATTCAACAAAACACGCCAAGAAGCAAAGCTGCCAAACTCTCCCCGTTTGCTTTTGGTTTTCACTGAGCCCCTCGCTGTAATTACAAACATCCATGAAATTAAAACTGCAAATTGCTGAGGTAGGAGAGTGGAAAGGCCAGGCTGGGAAACATTTAAATTGCTGTGACAGGATATTCTTCCATCCTTAAAGCAGCAGTGGGGGATCAGGAAGGAAGTCCTGCCAAACTCACCTGTGCTGGGAAAATACAGGTGAGAGCCCTCAAATATCAGCGCATTTGGCCCCTGGGAGTTTGCAGGGGTGCAGGGGCTGCTGTCCTCTGCAAGGCAAAAATTCCCAAATTTGTTCAAAAAAACTTTAAAACCGTGCATTTCCTCACAAATTTAGCTCTGATCTTTGGGTATGGTCCCATGTTTGACACCTGTTAAATCAGTTAAACTGGTTTATTTGCTTCTTTGTTAAAAATCCTTTCAGTTGTTTTGCTGCTGATGGACTGTTACAAAACTCAGCAGAAAGGGTGGTATTTAGTTTTCATCTGTGAATATTTTTAAGGATTTTCTTGGTGGAGAAAGGGTGATTCACCACTGCTTAAAAAACAGTCAAACATGGGCAGGCTCTGAACTAGAAAAGAGCTGAGTTATCTCTTTTTTAATACAAGCCACCTTATAGCACGAGGTGGAGAAATCAATACACCCTCACCCTGCTTATCAGAAGCGCTGAAAATATTCAACATTAAATAGTGGTGATATAAACAAAACCTAACACCTTCAGCCCTTGAGATTAAAAGTGGATTTACTTTATTTTTCCCAAGTCTGGTGCCACCAGGGCTCTGCACAAGAACGGTGTGAGAATTGCTGCATAGAGAAAGCAAAGCTTCTGAAGAGCATACAGAAGGCAAAGTAATTAAATTTTCAAAAAAAAATGAAACAAAACAGAAACGAAAAACCCCCCTTGAAGTCGCTGGTTTTTAAGCTGCACTTCAAATTGGTGCTGCCAACCACAACTTTTCTCCTGTAAGGCTCCTAGCATGGAATAATGTGCTTTTGGTCTGCTTGGATGCCACTTGAGTTCTGTTGTTTTATCACCTTTAGATAAAACTGTTGCTTTTAAGGCTCCTATTTCAAAGAAATAACTTTGGGATACCTGGCATTTTGTCCTCTTCTCTTGTTATTTCAAGAAAGCTGCAAAAAATAAAAGTTTCTTGGCATTTCTTTATTGCACTCAAAGGCCATTGGGGCTGAAGAGTCTCCTGGCTTGAAGCATCCTTCAGCCTGAGTTCTCAGGTGCTTTTGGCACACGTGCTGCTCTCTGTCCTCCAGGTTTGCACTCAGATCTCAGCAGCTTCCCCCTGTGCTCAGTGTCTCCTGAAATCAGGAGAGCAATCTCCTGAGTTTCACCACAACAAGCAGTGCTGGGTTTTTTACTGATCACGGAAAACTGCATTTCTTTAAAATGTAAATTTTGAAAGAAGAGTTGCATTTACATCTTTCATCCCTCAGGTACCACAGGCTGTACAGCCCCCGTTTAATCACGGATTGATTGATGCCAAAGGGAGTTTTCCACTGGCTTCCACAGATCTTGGACAGGTCCCAGGGTGCAGCAATGCAATGGGGGATGCAGCAGCTGTGAAACCTCACGGGGTGATGCTGTAGAACAACTGGAGGTGCTTTGTCAGCCTGAATAAAACACAGGAGGTTCGTGGGCTGGCTCTGACCCCTGGAGCTGCAGGAGGTCAGAGATGGGTCTGGGCAAAGAGCCTGGATTCCAAATTTGATTTAATGACCCCTCCAAGTGTCCCTGCAGCCTCTGGCTGAGCTTGGGGTGTTCTGAGGACAGAGGGGACCTGGAGGGTGGCACAGGACACGGGTGTGCTGCAGGGCTGTCTGTGGGATTAGGGCTGCTGGGTGATGCTCACCTCAGTCATTGTGGGAAGGGGAAATGAAGCCTGATGTTTCTGAGGGGAGAGAAAGAAGGGATCCAGACTGATGCCTTGAGTTTTAGATTTTGTATTTTTCAGCTCAGTACTGCTTTAGTGTATAACTCAAACTCCAGAGCTGTCATCTGCTGCTCTCCCATTTCATTCTGACTAAACAATTTGTCCCTAGGCCTGAAACCCAAGGACACCTTACTGTCTCAGGCCCCCAAAAAATGTAAACAGTGAACTGGGGGGGACAAACTGGGGGAATGGAACTCTATTACCTGAAGCTGTAATTAGACAATTAACATCTGATATACAAATAGATCAAATTTATATCTTGGGTGTATCTCTGAGCCCCCTGCACTGCCCTAGGTGTACCATTTGAAGGTTTTTCAATAAAGACCGACCTTTATCTTTGAACTCTGTCTAGCCTGTGTTCCAGGTGGCCTCTCCAGGCATCAAGACCTCGAGAAGAGGGACGGGGAGTGATCCATGGGGAGACCCACCAGTCTTTGCACTGTCCCATGGACAGGGAGCCTCCAGCCCCCAGTGCAGGCTGGAGCAGCACTGCCCTGACCCCTTCTCCAGCCACTGCTTGCAGGAAGCTTCTCCCACCAGGGTCTGGTTAGAGCCCCTGAAATGCCTCCACACTGTGTCACACAGCTCGCTGTGCTCGGGTTTGCCTATAGAAATATCCATAGGTGAGGTGTAAGGTGGACATCAATCACATCAGGTTTTTGTAACTTGATCAATCTGTGCTGCAGATCCCCCCATCCATGGTGACCCGTCCATCTGCAGCACAAGATGAACAGCAGCCCCTTGGAGAACATGAAGGTGACATTATCTGGAAGGAGAGCAAACAACATCCAACATTCAGGACTGGAGTGGGATTGACAGTCCCAGTTTCTGTGGGAAAAGGTGAGTGACTGCTTGTTCCCTTCAAAAAGCCCTCGGTGCACAGGTTGGCAGCAAAGTCTGGGCAAAGTTTTGCTCAGGGTGGCTCAGCCTCGGGGCCAGGATGGGTTGAAGGAGCCAAACAGTGGCACAGCTCCACAAAATGCTGGAGATTATCCAGAGCATCACCCAAGGGTTTCTGAGCACCAGGACTTCACCCACATGGGACTAACAGGTACCTTCTCACACACAGCCCTGCATGAAGAACTGATGGATTTTCTTTTGAAGATCTAAAATCCAAGGGGTGAGGCCCCAAGAGAGGTTTCAAAGCCACCACCCTGCTGTCACACACCTTCCCTAATCTCAGTGCAATGAGCAGATGAATTGTCACCACCTTCCCCCTCTCCTCTGCTCCCTCCCCATCCCCAGCTCTGCTCCAGGACCCGAGCACAAAGGGAACTCCTCCACGTCCTCTACTCGTCCTGCTCTCAACTATTCACTTGCAGCTTTTTCTTCTGAGCTCGGTGCTAAAAATACTTTAAAGGTAAAGCCTGGGGTGGCTCCTTCCACCGATTCATTCTGCTCCTGCCTCCTCCTTCCCCAGCAACTTCCCCACAGCCGAGCTGGCCCTTTTATCCCAGTGGAAACGAGGTATTGATCTCAGCCCTTGACAAAGGGAGGGGAAACACGGCCCCTTTCATCCTCTCCTTGCACACACTGATCTCCGTGTCCGCTTTGCCTCTGATGATGGGAGGGTTTGAATCCAAAAGGATTGGAAATCTTTGCCTTATCAAAGAATCCTCCTGCTCGGTGAGGGACTCAGGTTGGGGCTGCAGCAAGCAGGTGGAAAAACAGGGAAGCAAAAAGAGATTCCTGCTCAGGAGCCAACCCCAGGTGTTTGTGGGGATGGGACAGCAAACCCAGCCTGGCCAAGCAAGGTGTGGCAGTGGCACAAACCCTCGTGGGGATGGCACCAGCCCCAGCTCCAGGTGAAACCCAAACTTTGCTTTGTGTGATTCCCCCCCCCTCCCTCCCGATTCTTCATTAACTCGGTTGTTTTTAAGCGTGAACACCGGGGCTGTAAATCTGAGGCCATTTCGCAGGTTAGGTGAACTGTGAAAAGCAGATTTGCACAATTTGCAGATTGCTTGTTGAGGTGAGAGCTAATGCTGCTGACTCACGAGCTGAGCTGATGCTCTTGGCAATCCTTCCCCACTCTCCAGCTATTTCCATGCAGCCCTTCACCCCTCTCGGGCTTTGGCAGCATCCAAAGTTTTCTCCAAGAACAGAAGTTTTCTCAATCCAGCAGAACCACCTGTTTTCCTCCCGAATGATGCAAATGCACCACACTCTCTTCCAGACCCTGGCCCCAAACAGGCTTTTAAGCAGTCTCAGCTCAGACCAGCAATTAGCATTCAGGCAGGAGAGCCTTGGGAGCGGCAGGAATGCCTCGGCTCCATCTTTATTCATAATCCAAAGGCGTGTTTGCTCTCCGGGCTGGGGCTGCTGCAGTGCTGGAGCAGCCGGCTCCGCCTGAACCCCGCAGGACCTCTCAGGTGCTCCAAGGCTCTGTTGGTTTTTAGCATTTCTGGATCATTTCTGAGCTCAGAAATCCCTCCTGGCTCAGGGCTGGGGGAGCTCAGAGGGGAAATGCTGGGGCTGAGGGGCAGCAGCAGCTCCTGCCTTGTCTGCTTGGTTTTCTCTGCCCATCGCAGCCACCTCCTCTTGTTCCTCATCTCTGCAGGCCGGCACAAAATTGCCTCCAGGTATGAGCTGTGTTTCCATTGATCACTTGGAATTCTGCAGCGGGGCAGGGGAGAAAAGTTTTCCTACCCTGAGCATCCCTCCCACTGACCCTGCAGCTGCAGGGCCTCCAAGAATGGGGCAAACACTGATTCTTCCAGGGCTTTTAGACTGGCATTTGTGCAGAAATGGGGATTTCTTTAATCTTGGCTTCTCGCTGTGGTTTGCATCCTCCTCCCAGTGGATAACGAGCTCTGGAAGTTCAGCAGCATCTCCCAGCACCTGCTGTGTCCCTGAGCTGGGATTTTCTGGGAGGAGAGGGTGAGGAGATGTGATGCTTTTGAGGAGCAAGTTTAGCTCTCTCTGGCTGGGCCACCACAGTGTCCTGAGCTGCCACAGAACAGTTCCAGAGACAAACACCTCACAAGCTCCGTCCTCACACTGCCTGGGGAGAGGCAGTGATAGATTAATCTGAACAAAGATTGATCAATAATTTATGCTGGTGTTTTCACTCACCTGGGGCTTAGACAGACTTTGATATGATTTGATGGGGTCGGACCCACCCTGCTTTAATTAAACATGATGCTGAAAATTAAAAGGAAAACCTATTGGCTACTGGAACTGAAATCAATCTGTGATCAGTAACAAGAGACTGATTAAAGAGGTGATGCCCAGGAAGGAACGGGCAGGTTCAGCAGAGCTTCCTGAAGGCGAGATTAGCGGGGCATATTGAATGTAAATACAGCTATTGGCATTTTGTCACGGCGTGGCCTTTAGCAGCCGAGCTGTTTGTGTGCCTTGATGAATGGCTTTGCAGCAGGGAAGGTGCTGCGGGAATTCAGGAGCGCTGGAGGCTCTCCCGGAGCATCGGGGGGGTTGGATGGGGACAGCAGGGGAGCAGCAGAGCCGAGCCCCCCGTGCCCACCGCGCCCTGCCCGGGGTCCAGGGTGGGTTTTGGGCAGCGAGTTGCCCACCTTTACCTGTGCCATCGGTGTGCGGGACCCCGGGCACGGCAGGATGGGGATCCCGGCTGTGCTCCTGCCTTCCTTGCCCTGAGCCCTGAGCCCTGAGCCCTGGGCTGTGCAGCTGCAGCAGAGCCCGCTCCGGACTGGCAGCGCTCATTAACCCCGCGGGTTAATGACGGAACCAGCGCACGCACTAATTAAGCAGCGTGGCATTCGCGCAGGGAAACGGAGATGCTCCAGGAGGAGCGGTGATACAGGAACCAGCCTGGAGCTGACAGCACAAAACTCGGGGTGTGGAAAAGAAATCTCTCAGTGCTTTCACTGAGAGATGCTCAGCCTGGAATGGGGCAGCGTTTCAGGGAGCCCAAGGAGCCCTGGACCACCCCGGGAGCTGCTCTCAGTGATGTGATGGGGGAAGAGCCTGGAGCATCCCTGGGTGCTGGGATATTGGCCACCTCTCTTTGCAGGGCTGGATATTTCACCTGAAAAGCAAAGAGGAAAAGGAGCTGAAACGTTTCCCCTGTTTCCAGCCCACCCTCTCTGCTGTTCCATACCAGACAGGGCGGACAAACAGGAGGTTTTCCAGCCCCGTGTGTCCCTATCCTTTGCTCTCCTCTGCATGTGCAGCTCTGTGACAGAATCTGGAGAAATGGGACAGGGATGGGGATGGGAATGGGACAGGGATGGGGACAGGGACACGGATGGTTCCTTCCCTCAGCTGCTGCAATTGCTCTTTTTAAACTTCCCTACCAGTTTACAGGAGGAAAGAGACGTGGAGGAGAGATCCAGGGTTTTAAGTGTTTCAGAAGGTGCAGGCAGGAGATGGAGTCCGCTGGGGAAGGCAGAGCTGGGGATAAAGCACCCTTGAGTTGTGGTGTGAGAAATGTTTGGATTTGGGGCTGAGGGGGAGAAGCCCCCCTAAGAACGAGGTGTCTTATGTGCCTTGGAAAAAGCTTTTCCCATGAATTACTGCAGGATGGTGGAAGGAGCTCAGAAATGAGGTTTGTGTGTGATGGGGGACAGGGATGGGGCAGGTGAGGGGCAGCACATGAGCCAAGGGACCTGCTGGTCACTCGGGGGGTTTGGAAGCTGCTCCCTCACCTGCCTGCCTTGTTGGGGCTTTGATTCCTCACTGACAGCCCGCTGAAGGATTGATCTGAGCCGGGATAAATAATTCATGAGCTTTTTTTGGGTTTTTTGAGCAGCTGTGAATTCTGAGATGCGAGCTCTGCACAGCAGACGCTGTTGGGACTAAAAGAACAGTTTGAGGAGAAGGCTGTATATTTTTGTTGTTGTTGTTGTCTGTTGCCGTTTATAATTTTTAATCTCCTTTCTCTCTTTCTCCTTTATTTTTTTTGTTCATTGTTTCCTTCCCACTCACAAGGCTGGATTGTTCCCGAGGCTCTCAGCAGGCGCCTGTGGCAGAGGCAGTGTGAGGGGATGGCTCCACCAGCCGAAGGCTCTGGGTGCATCTGTAACCTCTGCCTGCAGGGAGATGCTGCCCGAGGTGTTCCCTGCTCGCAGCTGCACCTCAGATCCACCTCTGCAGTCTGTGCAGCTCCCAGCCCTCAGGTTCAGGGATACTGAACTGGATAATACCTTGATTATTGGATAATTCCTTGGATAATGACTTGATTCCTGTCTCACCATCAGAGATCCCCTGGGAAAATGGGAGTGGGAGCAGAGCATGGAGGGGAGAGGGGCTGGGGAATTTTCTCTGGGGGTGTTTGAGCTGGTTGACAAAACAGCATCTGCCCAGCCTGGGCTGCCAAAACTGCCCCCAGCCCTGGGTGAAACCTCTGTGACAACAGACAGGTGATTAAATGGTATTTCATATTTCCCAGGTTATCTGGTAGCATTTGTGAGCTGAGAGCCCTCCTGAATCTTTACCATCAGTTTAAAATCAGCTGTGCACGGATGTGAATGCTGGAAGGAAAATTTCCAGCTTAACCCCCTGATTTCACTGAACACCCATGGGCTGACTCCAGGAGATCCCAGGAAGGGAAAACGGGGTTCAAAAGATTTCATGAGGCAAAATTAATGATAAAAATATTCTCTTGCAAGTCAGCCAGAAGTTTTATAGCCGGGTTCCCAGCAGAGGCAGGCGGTGCAGGGAGGCAGCTGCAGCTGCAGCCACATCTGGGGGGATCTGCTAATGCCAGCACAAGTCAGGGAGGAAAAATCTTTGCTGTAGAGAAGTTTATTTAGGAAAACAAGAACAAGATGCAGCTCCTGCAGTGCTGAGGGGTCTGTGAGGCTGCCTGGGAGCCCCTGAGAGCAGCAGGCACTGCTGCTGCCATCAGCCTGCCACGGAGGGGACAAGGGAGGTGAGGCAGGAGATCCTTGCCTTCCTGCCCCCCAAACCACCCCAAATGCTGCTGTGTGAGCCCAGAAAGGCCTTCCTGGGATGCAGGGTTTGCAGCTGAGCTGCTGGGGGGGTTTCTGCAGCCCTTGGGGAGAGAGAGGTGATAAGGACACGTGTCCCTGGTGCTCTGCACGGCCGAGATCTTCTCCAGGAGTGCAGGGACAGACCCTTTCCTGTCCTGGGGCTGGGCCCTTGGTGGCTCCACAGGCCTGGTTTTATGGCTTTCACTCCAGCATGGGCTTTTCTTTTTCCATCCAAACAGCTCCTGCTGGCCAGAGCAGCAAAGCTGGTGCAAAATATTTGTGGGGATGTGGCCGTGTCCCAGGGAGGGGAGGAAGGTTGGAGGGTTCTCACCACATCCCCTGACTCTTCCAGGATTTTCATTTGTTTGCTGTAGCAAACATTGGGCATGGGAGGAAATCTTCAGGGACTTTGGGGTCACCATTCCCAGCAGGTGCTGCAGAAGCTGGGACACCACCAGGAGCTGATGGACATCTCTCTGTGCAGCTCCTGAGAGGGCAGGGGATGCCACCCTGATGGGCACCTTGGGCTGAGTCTCATCAGCCACGAGTGGCTTCAGGCTGATGAAAATTATTCATGAACTTGTGCTGAATTAGATGAGCACTTGATGAATGGGGGGGTTGGGTTTTGTGTCAAAATGTTTCTTCATAATCCTTAAAAGATGGAGTATCTTGACTCTTTGTTTTGAAATGATGTGAAAATAACTAAATTTGGCCAACACTAATTTCATAAAGAAGGAGAACACCTACACAGTGTGAAGCATTAGGTTTGGTGGCAAAACATTCTCTGTATTTTTTTTTCATTTGCTTATTTTGACAAGGGAGGGAAAAGGGAAGATTGGGGGGATTTGGTTTGTGATTTTTTTTTCCCTGAAGGCCACAGCAGTTTTTATATCCCTGCCTTTTTCTGGGTGGGTGGAGGTGCTCGGGAACAGTAAAGCAATATTTGTTATTTAATTCTGGGCCTGTAACAGAGAGGAGGAGGAAGATGCTTCATCAACAGTAAGTTATCTCCAACATGCCAGGCACACAGGGGCTGTTCTCCTTGCTCTCTGCACCTCAGTGAGCACATCTGCCACCCCAGCACCTCCTGCACACCCAGGTTCCCTTCACTGGTGAGAAAAGCGACAGAGGAGCCCTTGGGGTGGGCACACAGATGGTTAATCAGCCAATTAATTAATTAATCAGTCTCTGTTAATCAGTCTCTGGGATCCAGCTGCCAGCACAGTTTACTGGGCTTTGTTTCTCTTTGGTGGCTGAATGATGCTCACAAGACCTTTCCCTTTGGACCAGGTGATGGACCCACAGCAGCAAAAACTTGATGTCAAGAGCTCGATCTGCCCATTCCCAGCAGGCTGCCACGGAGGAGGCACAGCTATGCCCAGCAGAGGAGACAAACACTTGAAACGTGGGGTGCAGAATAGGTTTGTGTTTCCAGCTCCCTTCCTGAAAGCCACAGAGATCACAGGGAGATGCTCGGAACAGGTGGAAATGTGAGACATTATTTATTCACGGCATAATGTGCAGTCATCCTGTAAAGAGCTGAGTGGGGAGGGTCACTGCAGTTCAGGGGGATCCTGCTCACACTTTTCCGTGTTGGGGTGGTGGAGCCCAGCACTGAGTGGGAGTGGAGAGTGGGACACTCACATTTCTTGCAGCTGGAAAAACACAGGGAAAGCTCGGGAGGGATTTTTCTCGGAAAACGCTGCTTGGAACGTGGTTTCTGTAGAAGAGCAGAGGGGGGAAGCGAGCACCTTCCCTTGGGGCTGTGTCCTTGAGGGGGGTGCAGCATCACCCCCAGACTTCCATGCTGGATATGACCGGGATGCCTCAGAGGGGCTCAGCAGCCGAAAAGCAGGAGGGAGCAGCTCCGAGCCGCATTCCCAGGGCTGCTGTAGGAGCAGAGGGATGCTGCAGGACGCACACGGTCCCTGGATGTGCTCCTCTCTCCCCTTGCATCCATCCCCTGTTGGATGCTGCCATTCCCGAGCTCCGGCTCCTCCTCGGACCAGCTGGTCCTCATTCAGAAACGGTGGCACAAAAAGCACAGGGAAAGGAGGGAAACCATTCCCTGCATCCATGGGAGATCAAATGCTGCGGGCCGGAGCGCGCGGTGCAATTACGGTGATGAGGTTCGCGGGTAGTTAGCACATCGCTGCTAATTAATTCGCTGTGTTAAAGCATCTGGCAAAGGGCTGCCGGCTCCGACACTCCCGCAATAATTCATCCAGCAAAGAAAATGAACCGTAATGAGAGCTGATGGACGGCTTCAACAGGCGGGACTCCATCCCAGCTGGGAACACCGCTGAAGCTTTCCACTGCCCCGGACACCAGTGTGGAAGGAAGGAAAACCTTTCTTCTTCTTCTTTTTTTTTTAGCCAAATCTGTGCTGATTATTTGGGAAACCAGAATTTATTTGCTAGAACCTTTTACTCATAAATTTGAACAACCCCCACAGCACAGCTGTCAATAGACACGGACAGCTCCACGCTGCAGGTGGGAAGGATGGTGGAGGTGGCATCCCCACATCCCATCACAAAAAACCCTGTGTGGAACTGGTGCCTGGAACAGAGACCAGACAGAGCAAAAGGGATAAAATAGGGATTTATTGAAAGGATCCACCTTGGGCAGTGCAAGAGCCTGGCTGGGGCTGCACCCAAATCAAATCCCAGATGGATCCTGGTCAGGAGTTTTACACTTTTATAAGTTTTGGTTCATCTACACACTTGGGTCAATTATCCAACTGCAGCCCCAGGCTGTGAAGTCTCAGCCCCCCTGGCTTGCCCCCTTTCCCTTGCCCTTGTTTCTGATTTTTGGGTATCAGTTGTCCTTGATTCTCTAGCTAGAATAGAATTGTTTTGTCTAACTACTCTGTGAAGAGAATTTACTAACACCTAATATGAAATTTCAGAGTTACACACCAAGCAGCAGAGATGAAAAGCTAAAACCCGAGGCATCATTTCCCCCAAGGCATCGCTCCTGACGTTGTCCAGGCCATGCTGGTTTCTGATGTGGTCAGCAGAGATGGGCACAGGGTGTCCATACCTGAATGTCACCTGACCTGTGCAAGGTCACCTGTGCTGCACCCGTGGTTCTCGAGCACCCCAGCTCCTCACAGATGTTACATTAGATATTTAAAACAAACAAAAAACAACAACAACAACAACAAAAAAAACCAACAAACAAAAAAACCAGGAGAGAGCTGATCCTGGATGCTCGAAGGGTGTCTGGGAGCAGACAAACTGCACTTGCATGCCTGGCCATGACCTCCCTGGGGCTCCTGTCCTGGCTGGGACCAGAGCTGGCTGCTGGCTCTGACTCCTCCTGAATGGCTCAGGGCCTTGGACAAGTGCCCAGCCTGCTCCTGCCTGGAGCCAGGACCTCATTAGCTCACCATGGGCTGGTGCTGTGTGTCTGATTGTGTCTGTAGTGCTGCTGCCCTCCCTGGGCCTGGGAACTGCTTCTCCACCCAAAAGCAGAGGATGCTCAGGGGCTCCCAGAGAAGGGAAAAGGGAGCTGGGTGCTCCCAGGGATGGGACTGGAGCTTGGTTTGGGGTGAATGTCACCTTGGGCCAGTGGGCAGCAGCTATCCCCAGCTCTCTGGGAGAAGCTGCTCCTTGCACCCACCCGCTCCCAGAGTCTCGTCCTTGCTCCTTGGATCAGTTTGATCCAACACTGAAAAACTGTGTCCCCACCTGCTGACAGCAGAGCTGTGGTGTGCCAGAGCCCAGGTGTTCAGGACAAAGCCAGGTCACTCTGCTAAGCTGGGTGCTGGGGGTCTCCACCCCCCCGGGACACCAGGCTGTCCCCTGACCTCAGCTAAAGTCACTCACAAGGTGAGTCCCAGGAAATTCAGGCTGGACAGAGCCTCTGGAACAGCCCAGGCTCTTCTCCCCTTCTTTTGTGTGCAAAACTGATAAAGAAAAAAAAAGAAATAAACCCCAACCATGAAACCAAATCAAACCCAACCAGTTCTTCAGCTTTATTTGGATGGATGCCCAAAACACAGTCTGGCACAGATGGAAATCCTATCTGGGGCTACTGACTCATGGCACTAAAAAAAACCTGTTAGTCAACGTTCAAAAGGGCTGCAGCTCCTGAAGAAACCCTCCATGGTCCCCAGGGGGATGCTCCACTGGGGCTGCTCTGGGCAGGGCACTGTTCCCGGGAGCTGCATCCCACGGGGATGCTCCAGGGGTGATGGGTGCTGAGCACTCGAGGCCTCAGCAGGGAAATGATGTGATGTTATCGACCAGATCTTCACCTCCCCCTCTCCTGTTCACTGATTTCCCGTCCCTCCCCAGTGCACTGCGTTTTTTAATTCATCCAGGTCATGGCCTGCTTGAGTGGGGCCAGCCATGGGGTCAGTACTAACGATATGCTAATGAGGCTGGGGCAATCAATTCCCTCTAATCAGGGAATCGATCCCCCCTGCAGGTGCATCTGATCTTGGGCTCTGTGGGAGCAGCATCTGATTTTATTATTGAGGGGTCCTTTCAAGCTGTTTGTCAAAGCAGAAACAGACTTGGACAAGACTTATAAAGCTTATAATAGAAAAATAATTCAGAAAAATTAAAAATAATGTTTGAGGATTTAAGCACCCTTTTGAATCCAAGAGCTGTTTTGCTGGCAGTGTCTGTACAAACTACTGGGGTTTTAGTGGGTTTTTGGTCTCTGTCTGCTGTAGTAGCCACAAGCAGATGCACAGGAGCCAGCAGGAACAGGATTTTTGATCCCCTGTAGTATGTCTGAGCCCTCTAATAGATTTTAGTGTCAACTGTTCTTACCTCAGGGAATTTCCTGAGCCTGGTGTTGTTTGCCCCATCTCATTGAGCTCCCCTTCAGGTTTTTTTCCACCCTTGGATAAGAATTGGACAAGAATTTCAGCAGCTCAGATGATGGGGGGGGGGGGGGGGGGAACCCATTTAACCACCTCTAGCCCCTGCACTGGGAAAAGGGAATTAAAATCCCCTGGTGTCACCTGAATGGTCCCATGTGCACCTGGAAAAGGAGCAGATGTTGGGGAAGGTGACTCTGCAAAGCCTGGGGCAAAACCCTCTCTCCAAAACAGCCCTGCCCTGAATTATGGTGGGTGGCACCCAGAGCCCTGTGTGGATCCACACGGACACCTTCAGCAGGGCTCAGATCCTGTGCTCTCCTCCAGGGAAATAAAATAAAATAAAGAGCCAAACAGCAAGAAATGCACCTCAAGCCAGACCTGTGCCTCTCAGGTGACAGCACGTGGGAGCAGAAGGAACAGAGCAATCCCTGGGAGGGAAAAGCACTGGCACCACCAGAGCTTGGGGGCAGGGGATGGCCAGAGGTCCTGCGAGGATGCTGGAGGAGCTGCTCGCTTGAATTACGGGGTGACAGAGACGGGGACAGCTCTCAGGGTGCCCTGGGAAGGCTCAGGATCGCCCATGGTGCCAGCCCGGGGCTCACCAGCCTTGCCCTGTCTGGGGGAGATGGGCAGGGAGGTGCTTGTGTTATGGGGAGGTGAATCTTGTTGGACACATCTTCTGGCAGGTCAATTAATTCTGCACCTTTTTTTCCCCTGATCAGCCTGTCAGTTCCAATATTATCGCTAATTAGAACACATGTCCAGAGTCAGCTAATGCAGTGTGAGCTGTGAGCCGTCCTGGGCTGGTCCAGCTGCACGCCCCGGGGCACACTCGTGCCTGCAGTGCTCAGGTAACCACGGGCTGCTCCCGCTCCTGCCCCCGGGACACGGCAGCTCCTGCCAGCGCTGCTGAGTCAGCAGGATCCTCATTCCAGCTGAGTCAGCAAAAGCCCCGCCTGGGCTGTGCCCCGGGAAAGCGAGAGCAGCATCCAGGGGGAAGAGCCACAAAGGAACAAATGAAGCAGGGGAGCAATGAGATGTTTCTGTCACTCCAATGGCATCACTGGCCAGACAGTGATCCCAGCACCGAGGAGACCAGACAGGGATCTGCCCCTCAGGCAGTCGGTGACAGGTGATGTGACAGGTGATGTTACAGGTGATGTTACAGGTGAGGTTATGGCAGTTTTGGTCCCACAATCACCCCAGGACTGGATTTACCCTGCTGGGCTCTGAGTTCCCCCACCACAGACTGAATGGGGCCACCCCAGCAGGAGCTGCAGGGCTTTCCAGGACAAAGCCACCCCCGGGTGGGGCAGTGGGGTCCCCAGCCATGGGGGACACTGCAGCCACTGAGCTTTGCACAGAGCAGCCCCTGCCCTGGCCACGGAGCAATGGGGTGTTTGGGATGCTGAGCTGGGCACGGTCACCTCCCCTCCAGCACCCCCTGTGCCAGCCCCTCCTCATGCCCATCCCCTCCTGCTTCCCTCCAGCCTCCCTCTCCTGGCACTGGCATGTCCCTGATCCCACTGCAGCTTGTCATTGTCACCAGCTGCAGCCAGAGTTGGCATTGCCCCTCTCAAGGTCGGGAGGAGCTTTGGGGTTATCTCTGTGCTCTCCCCAGGCTCCACTTTCCCACCACCAGGCTCCCTTCATCAGCAAGAAAACTGTCTTTTCCTAACACTTATTAAGCCCTAATTTTCATCTTATTCATTACTAGCAAGTCATTAAACTGGCAAGGAATTAAATGAGGTGAAATGAAAAGAATTGAAAGAGACCAAAGAGTTTGGGGTGGCTGGGTTATTTTTTAAAAGAGACCAGAAAATAATCTCCCAGGATTAAGCAGGTGAGAGCAACTAACCCTGTGGAAGGGCATGTAAGACTCAGAGACGAGGTTTCTAATTAAAAAGAGGCATTGAAGAACCCCGGGGGTATCTGTCTGCTCCTCCCTGCTCCACGAGGTGACAATGAGGACACTGGGCACTGTCGGCTCCCTGATGGTAAAGCAACTCCTCCCTAACTTCAGTAAAACTCAAATAAAAGCTGCTGAAATGGGGTTCAGGGGACATTGTGAGGCTTCCAAAGCCAGCCTCTGCTAAAGTGCCAGACTACAGAGCTTTTATATGTATATACACACATGTATATGGGGGGAAATATTTAGGGATTATTTAATATATTAGTATGTTAATATATTAATATGTAAAAATATATTTAAATATATGTCTGTGTGTATAAAGCCATTGCTTCCAGGAAACAATCTTCTGCCTCCAGGGCTATCAACTGGCTCTTGTTGGGTGTTTGTCCAAGGATGGATTTGAAATCCAGTGTGGTAAGTGTCCATCCCTCTGTCCCTGCCTTCCTCTCCAAGATTTGATCTCACGCTGCCTGTGTGCCCCCAGGGCTCCTGGCACAGACCCAGGATGTTATAAATACAGATTATGGTATTGGCTTTTTGCAAATATTAGGGTGGATACTGTATGTGTGGTGTTGAAATGGTTTTTAAGATATAGATTTCTTTAGAAGTAACCTAGGCTGATAAAGTGTCTGCTTGGTTAGATAACACCAATAAAGACACTTGCTACTGATACACCAGTTACCAGCACCGACTGTCTGTAGAAATTAAAAACCACAACCCAAATTAAGGCTGATAAGAAAAATAAATTAAAACCACAGCCAAAAAACACACATGCTCTAAAATATGGGGATTCAAAAAGTGACCATGTAGAACAGTTCCTGAAATATGAAAAATAGTTTAAAAAAAAAGTTTAAAAATGTATAATAAGTCTATGAATATGCAATGGGCTGATGAATTTAAGGGGTGTCTCCAAGCCAAGCACCCCACCCTTATAATCTCTTGCTTTATTTTTTGTCTCTTATTGTCTTTTATTAATCCTTTGAAAATCTACCAGGAAAATGAACCTTGTTGACTCAGGAGGTGCTCACATCCCAGCTCCGAGCAGAGCTGAGCCCCATGGGTGACCTGAGCTCCCCATCCCTCCGTGAATCCATGAAATCCCCATTCCCAAACCCATCTCCCACCCAGGCTCTGCAGCTGCCGGGCAAGCCAGAGCCATCGGCTGCTGCCTGGGAATGTCACACCAGGCTGTGGCTTCTTTTCCATTTTTATTATTGTTGTTTCCTCAGACTGAATTAAAATACCAGTTCTGCAGAGCAATGTCAGAGCTGCCAGAGGAATCCCATCTCTCTGGTGACTTCATTAGCGCCGGTGCCTCCAGTCAGCGAAGTCACGGGGCTTTATTAGTGCGTGGTGGGGTTTTTTTTTTTTCTCCTGCCCTCACATGCAGAACCCTCATTAGCGGGAAGATGGAGCACTAAAGAGTCCCAGTTAAGTTTCCATCCAGCTTTGTTTCATCTCCTCCTTTTCTGACGAGGATGCCCCGCCACCTCCAGCTCCACCAGCAGCAGGAGCGTGTGCACATCTCCCACCAGCACAGCTCCCTTCCCGGTGCTCCTGCTTTCAAACACACCTGGGCAGGAAGGTCACGGAGTTCCCGGAGTCCTGATTCAGCCGCTGGGGTTTGTTTTCCAGCCCTGCTTCACATTCCACCCAGTCCCGGGTGAATTGTGACCCTGCCGGTCTCTCGTTCATTTTTGATGCATTCAGGATCGTAAGAGGCTGTTATTTTATGATGGATTAACAACGCTGTATTTGCTTTTAGCCTGTTTTATGGTCCCCCAAGTGCCTTGGCCATAACTCTTCTGTTTATTTGTTTTATTATCCCAACAGGCTGGAGATCACTGTGGGAACACCCATTTTCCCCATCGTGGGCTCCCCCAGAGAGGCTGGAGGAGAAATCCCACCCCAGGTAAGGCACAGCTCACCTGTGCTGGGGGAACGCTGCTTTGGAGCTGGGCTTGGGGGATCAGGTGTGCTGGTTGTGAGGTCGGGGCTGCCTGGGCAGGGAGGGAAGGGAGGAAGGGGATGCAGGAAGCAATAGCTGCTTTAATTCAGTGACTCTCGGTGCATCCACCCACCGTGTGCAGGGCTGGGCGTGGGCAGTACCCTGCAGCAAGGAGCCAAGAAGAGTAAAAAAGGAGCTGTCACTGCTGCAGGTCACATCCTCTTGTCACCCCCACAGCTTCTCCATCCTCACCTGCGTGCAGGTGAGCTGCTCCCGGCACAGGCTGTGCAGCCAGGTGAGGTTTGAAAGGTAAATACAGGCTCGGGGTTCTCCCCATCTTTGGGGATGACCTTGGGGGTGGTCACAGCGTCCCACCTCCCCTCCCTGGGCATCTCCCCACCACCTTCCATCCTGTCTCCTCCTCTCCCCAGGGGCTGGTACATTTGCAGAGAGGTATCCGAGTGCTAATAATCCACATTAACACCTTGGGCTGGTGGATGTCAGCACCAAGGGCCAGACTGCATTTCAGCTGAAAGCCTGGAAATTTCCAATAGCGATTTCTAGCGAATTTCCTCCTAATTTCCAGTATTAAAGATCAATGGGAGCTTCAGGGATCAGAGCAATGGGTTGGAGGGGGAAATGAGAAATGAAAGCGGAAAATAAACATAAAAGTCATACAAAACAAATAGCTGGCAGTAATTCCATTAAATCAGATGTTTTTAAAAGGAAATATTAAAATATTAACTATGTAATTAAGTATTTATTAATTAAAAGAGAAGCCAAGCCGCATTAAGATAAGCAAAGCCCAAATCATGTGCGAGTTCTGGTTTAGCTCAGCTGCCAACTCAAAGGACCTTGACTGTGTCTCCCAGGCCCTTGGGCTCAGGTCTGTGGTAGGGACAGGGAGGCAGATTCCTGACGTTAGGAGACCAAAATCCGCCCAGCATTTCCAGTTTCCTGCTCTCAGAGCTGCCCATGTTGGCTTTTCCAGTGGCTCCTTCCTGCAAATCCTGCAGCTCCCCTGGAGCAGGCCAGGGCAGAGTGATGCTTTCCCTGGCTGTGTCCTTCCTCGGATTTTTGGCAGTCCCTGCTCTGGTGACATCCAGGCGTGCTGGGAGCCGTGTGCTGCTGTCCTTGACCCGGGGCTGGCGTGGAGGTGATGCACAAAGGCTGGGATGTCCCAGCATCTGTGCTGGGAGACACCTCGGTGTCCCCTTCCCTGCTGGTGTCACCAGACCTGTGACTTGTGTGGCTGGAGCTGGTGCCAGGGTCACATTGAGCTCTCCCAGCCTGGTCCTGGGGAGCACGAGCTGTCTGGTGCCTGTGACAAACTCATCTGTCACCGAGTGAGGGCCATGGGCTGCGAGACACTGCAGAAGAGAGAGAATTAAAGAGGGAGAGAGAAAGAGCAATCAATACATTATTTAGCAGCAGGAATGCAAATGACAAAAAATTAATGAGGCCTCTCGCCCCCCCTGCACCCTTCCCCCAGCCCTCCTTTGCTGTAAGATTGCTGACAAATTCTCTGGAAAATATCAAAACAGCCGGAGGGTGTAACCTGCCAGAGTGATGCACCATTATCTATTATTGATGGAAACCTTGACAAGTTCCCTTTAAAAAAGGAGAGAGAAAGGGAGGGAGAGGGGGGGGGAAAAATTGCATCTAATCTTTGTTTTAAAGCTACAGTTGCTCATTTTCTCTTCCCCGAGGGCGGCTGAGCAACAGAAGTTGTCACTGTGGTGTCACCATGTCGTGATGCTCCCTGAGCCCCAGCGTGGCCAGGAGCCTCCGGGCTGGGCTGGGCTGGCAGGGAATCCACAGGGTGCTGTGGAGGAGGAATATTTGTTTCTTCCCCTGTAAAGATTCTTTTAAGCCTCATTTAAAGATGAAATAGGGCTGAGCTGGCAGAGGGCACTGGGGATTGTGTCTGTGGAGAAGTTGGGGGCTTGGGGTAAGAGGGAGGGAGAAGATGATCAAAGCAAACCTGGGAAATCTGGGAGGAGAGAGCAGCTGTGGGACAGGAGGAAGAAAAAGCAGAAAAAGTGACTGGGGCGAAAAATATCCAGCAAGTCCCTGAAGCATGTCAAACCCTGTCCTGAGCAGCAGAGAGGCCACGGTAGCCACCACGGTAGCCAGCACAGAGGCTGGCGAGTGACACACTGCAGGGATTAATACTTAATAAATGTCACCGGCCTCCTGACAGCTCCTCTGCTTTGGGCCTCTTACAGCAAACCAGAAAAACCTTCCAAATAAACTGAGCAGGGGATCTCAGCTGCTCCTGTTGTCCCATCCAGCCAGGGGTGACCTGTCCCTGCTGGTGCCACCCAGGGGACAGCTGGGCTGTGTTGGCTGCACACCCCCCGTCCCTCCCAGCCCAGGGGATGCTGGCAGGGGCAGGGGGACAAGCCAACACAGCTGATGCCACAGGAGCCCCCCAGCATCCTTCCCTCCATCCCCCTGACCCTCCTCGAGCGCCCTGAATTTATAACCTGCTTTCCTTTCTGTGCTGTGCCCCTACTGACATCCCCTGCTGCCAAGGAGATGTGCAGCTCTGGGCAGGGAGAGCTGGTGGTGCCTCGGTTTCTCCAGGCACAGACTCTCACTCTGAGGTCCAAGATGAAGGACACCTCATAGATGACAGTTATTATTCACTGTTTCTTTTTTTTTAATAGATCCTCAAAAGAATTTCTCTCATCTCACAGCCCCGTCCCTCAAGGATGCTTATGGGATCTATTCCAGGCAGATGCTGAAATCCAGCTCCTGGTTCCCCATCAGTAGCTCTAGGCCAGTCCTCGGGCTGTTTAACATAGAAAGCACAGGAATTACCCCCAGAGGTTTATATCCCCACCCCACTGTCCTGTCTTCAGCAGAGTCCATGCCAGAGACCCCAGAGGTACAAAATCGTGGGCAAGGCAGTTTGTAGATATAAAATTTAATGCTGGCAAACACCGCTGTTGTTGCAGTTTATGCCCACTGGCGTTGTGGATCCTGCTGAACTCCACGTTCCTGGGAATCTTCATGGCAGGGCACCCTGCAGCTCTGCCTGCTCTTGGTTTGTTACCCTCCTCTAACTGCACTGAACGTCTCCTGTCCTGGTGCTGCAGGGGCAAATGTGTGCTCCCAGCCACCTCCTGTACCTCCATCAGTGCTTTGTATGCCTCTGCCATGCCTTCCTTGTCTTCACCTCTATCCCATCCCCTCTTCTTCTAAAACGAAATAGCCCTAAGCCTTTTTAATCCCTTCTCATGGATTATTGATACTATTTGTTGCAATTCTTTGGATCTTTTCCACTTCTGCTCCATCCTGGCTGAGATGATGGGGTGATGAGCAGACTCTGCTGAAGGTGAAGTTTTAGAAAGTCGCAGCAGCCTCTCCCTGCTCTGTCCGAACCCGCTGGCTTTGGGAAGGGGCAGCTCCTGCCCATCACACTCCCTGCTCCTGGCCCTCCCTGCAGCAGTGCCAGGCTATGGGTCTGTGTCTCAGGAAGGGACACCCCACCCACCAGCAGAAGGATCTGTAGTTTTCTCCCTGTGTTTTGTTGCAGCAGCTGTGATCCGCAGTCGCCTTTCCCAGCTCCTGCTCCTCTTGGAGTTCTTGCTCAGCCACTGCTGGGACTCACAGAGCTGTGGTGAGTCCCTCCAGGCCTTGTTGCTGCACGGTCCAGAGCCCTTCTGGACCCTCCAGACACAGAGGTGATGCTGCTGCTCCCCACGGTCCCTTAGCAGCATCCCTGTGTGACGGGGAGCAGTCGTGCTCCCCTTCCCTGACTGGCTCCAGCTCTCTCCTAGCACATCCACAGCCTCAGCAGCTCCCTGTGCTTGCAAATCCAAACCCACCAGGAGGTGATGCAGGCAGTGCACAGGCTCCCCTTTAACTGGGGAGGTGACCCAATTTATACAAAATTATTTGTGTCCTCAGGAGATCTTGTAAGCCCAAGGGGTGGCAGAAGAAGAAGGCACTGCCTTCTCTTTGTGTCCTGCTCTTGGGGGTCTCAGGGGGAGAAAGACCCTTGCCAAAGGGTTCTCCCCACTCATCCAGCTCACCTGGATACTTATTAGTTTATTATTGTTATTGTTATTATTATTATTATTATTAAAATAAGTTCTTTTTTTTCTTTTTTGTTATTGGAAGGCAACCGGGCTGATCCCCTGATTTTATCCCTTGGGTTTTCTTCAAGTTTGGTTTTTATAGCTTTTACAGCTTTCTTTTTTTTTTTTAACTCGTGTTTCAGGCACAAGGAGATGAGTCTTGATATCCATCTGAAATGTGCTGCATGCTGGGTTTTCTGCCATCCCGACCACAGCAGTGTCAATTTTATCAGAAACTGAGCTAAACTCTGTCCCCTCTTAAGCTCAGGAGAAAACAGGATTTGATCCCATGCTAATTGTACTGAATGCTGAGCGAGTTTTTTACTCTTTTCTTATTCCTTGGTTAAATACAGCTGCCTCCTAAGCATGCAGAAAACATCCTCCAAATATCATAGCCTGCAGGGAAGCACTGAAGGCCAAAACAAGGTAACAAAGCTGGGAAGAGCAATTGGAGAGGAGATTGCTGAGATGGGGCTGCCAGAGAATGGAGAAGCTCCAGCTCCTGCAGTGGGACCCCCCCAGCCCAGGCTCTCAGCTGACAAGAAAATCAGCATTTCAAGGGGCTGAAGGTCACCTTTAGGCCAGCTGCAGGGGGACAGAGAGCAGTGCCATGGTCACCATGGTGCTGGAAATGTCATGTCCAGCCAGAGCATTCGTTTTGCTTTCCTATTGTCTGTTGTGTTAAAGGAAGCTTTGTTGGCAAATGGACTTCATGGGAAGTTTATCTCCCTGCTGCTGACTTTGTGCAAAACAAAACAAAAAAAAATAAAAGAAGGAAGACAGAAAGTAATAATAAAAAGAATCCAACATAAATTCCCAGGAGGAATCAGGAGGTCAAGTTTAAAAATAAAATAAACTAAAGGAAGAAAAAAACTACACCACCAACCCATCAGAACCAACTTGACAATGAAGAGAAGTGCTGTGGGCTGAGCAATAATGGTTTGAAGTCTGCATCATTATCAGAGGGACGTGCCCCACGTTTACAGTGCTCTCTGAAATGTATCAGGGCTTGTGCAGCATAATGGGAGCAATGTGAGGGTCGGTCAGTTCCTCCTTCAGGGGCCAGGAGGGCCAAAATGAAGGCTTGCATGAGACACTGAAGATTGTCACCCTGCACTAGAGGGACCTCGGAGGGGCTGGCTGAGAATCGCTGGTTGCTGTTCACACCAGCTGCCAGGGTGGTGGCCGTGCTCATTAATGAGGTGTCTGTGCCTTTCCTGTCTCATTGCAAAGGTGAAAGAGCCATTTGACAAACGGGGAAACTGAGGCACAGAGAGGCCAGCCTGCCCCAAGTTCCCTTTTTGCCCTGGAAGCAAACACATTCCCTCTGTGCCATGCATATCCTCAGTGCTGGTGCCACTCTCTGCTCAGAGGCAGCGCTGCCTTTCCCAAGCCTGGATTTCCTGCAGCCTTCAGGATTCAGCACATCTCACTCCTGAGCTGCCACAGGCTCGTTTATTCGCTGCTGGGCTCCCCAGGTGCATTTGCCAACACAGCTCATTGCTGCCCTGCAAGACCTCTGCTATTTCAGGCTGCAGCTGCCTGCAGCTCCCCCAGGTTTCTCTCCCCCATCCTTCCTGCAGCTGCTGTCAGCTCTACAGACCCGATGGAGCTTCAGCAGCATGGCCAGGTGACACTTTGGCTTGGGCACAAGGTCTCCCCACCCGGGATTGGCAAGGAGGGGAAATCTAGGCTGTCACGTCCAATTACATTTTTCCATGGGTGACCTTTGTTTCCATAACACAATTTTTATTATTTGACTTTGTAATATTGATTTTGATTTCCTTTTTTGATTCATTTTCGTTTCACTCCTTCCTGCAGGGAGTGACTTGGTTCACCTTCAGCATCTGCTTGCTCTGTAGTGTGAGGCAGGAAGAGTCATTTGTCCATGGAAAATGACCCGAAAGAAAAAGCAAGGTTTTAAAGAGGGCTTGTGTATGAGCTGGGCTCGCTTCTGGTGCTCTAAATTGGGCCCCTCCATCCTGTCCTTCCTGAATATCCCTTGGCTTTATGGTGAGTTGTCTCCCTCACCCAGAGGTGGATGGGAACTGCATTGCAATGAAGCAGGTCTGGATGTGGAGCTCCTCCAGCAGGAGCAGCAGGACCATCTTCTGATTGAAAGGGAGAGTTTGCCACAGAAATGTGTCCATCTCCTCGAGTTCCATCTCCAGCAGTGACTGGTAATGATGAAGGAAGAGCTGGGTTGCAGCAGGCAGAGTCTAAGGTCCATTTCCCACAGTCCTGGTGTATCCTGTGCCACGAGAAAACAAACCTTCCTCTCCTCTGCTCAGTGCCCAGAGGTCTGTGCTGCAGCGTGGCACTGGGGGATGTCCAAGCCATCCAAAGGGGATGGGCTCGGGACCATCTGTGTCTCTGGGAAGATGCCCTCATTATCTGCAAGGAAAGCACTGCCCAAGATATCCCGTTCCCTTCCTCTGAAAGGACGGGGGTGCTCCCACCACTTCTGTCCTCACAACGCAAACTCCAGAGCCAGAAGGGTCAGGGCAGGCTCCAGAGACCCTGCTCAGAGCTGCTTTTACTGTTAGAGACAGCACAGATGGACCCTGATGTGGTCAGCAGAGTCAGCAGCCGAGCTCCAGCCATGCACAGCAAAGATCTTTATTCAATTACCTGCCACGATCCCAATAAGCCCCAGGAGGATGAGGCATCGATGTGAACCCGCAGGTGTGAGGAGGTGAAAGGACAGCCAGACGTCTGACCACTGAGGAAGTGCTGACAGAAACACCTTGGAGTGCCAGACACCTTGTTAGCCAGGATATATCGTGCTGGTGATTCACATGCTTATGTTTCCACTGTGAAATATAGTCCCCAGTAGAGGGAAAAGATTAAACCAGAGAAAGAACCTTTACAGCCTTTTCACCCTCACCTTCCTAATTACTTTAAATGTACAAAGGGTTTGTCATAAGCTGTTTAATCTCTCTCCCAGCTTTTCTTTTTAATAATCCCAGGGCCTGAGGTTCATCTCTGTGTCCCTTCTCAGATCCACCTCATCCTCTTGTGGCAGTGTGAGGCCAGCAGTTTTTTTCCCTATTTGTTTCTTTTCACAAAAGACTAAGAAAAAGACATCAAAAAGCTTTATTTTAAGCTGCCACTTTAACAGATATATGAGAAAGTGCAATTTTTATAAATTATTATTTTATTAATCCTCTAGTCCCAGTGACCTGAGTCTCTGCCCTCCTGCCCACCTGGCTGTTGGTGTTTTACAGATGGGGAGCCCTGAAATATTGAGTGACCCACCCCAGATGTCCAATGGGTTTGTTGGTCTTGGACTGGAGATTTGTCTGGGGAACAAAAGGAAACAACAAACCAGAGGTGTGTGACCAAGCAGGGAAGGGCCTGAGGTGTTTCAAGGTTGGGATGTTGCAATAGGACAAGGGGTAACGGCTTTAAACTGAAAGATGGTCAATTTAGATTACATATAAGGAAGGAATTCTTTACAATGAGGGTGATGAGGCTCTGGCACAGGTTCCCAGAGAAGCTGTGGCTGCCCCTGGATCCCTGGAAGTGTCCAAGTCCAGGTTGGACAGGGCTTGGAGCAACCTGGGACAGTGGAAGGTGTCCCTGCTCGTTTCAGGGAGTTTAGAACTAAATAACCTTTAAAGGTCCCTTCCGACCCCGACCATTCTATGATTCTATAACTCCTTGTCCCAGCTGCAGACAGAGGCCAGCGAGCACCTTTGGGGAGCATCCTCGGGATACCCAGTGCCGGGATTCTCTCCTCTCCTCTCCCTCCCTCCCGAGGCGTCTCTTGGCAGGTGGGGGGAGCCGGCGGTGGCCCCCAGCCCCATGTGCCGGCATATGCTGCCCTCTAGAGCCAGCACCCAAATCTCGCCTTTTTTTAAAAGGAAAAAGCTCCGAGAAAGTCCCGACAATCGTGTGTCAGAATGGGAAAATCAGTGGGAGTTCCCCCCCGGGCTCGGCAGGGTGAGACCCCTCGGGGGGATCAGTCCCACCGGCACGGAGGATGCACAGAGGGAACCTTGGCAATCTGCCCAGACCATCATTATTATTCCTAATAATTAATAATGATCACTTGTCTCTCACTCCAGCACACACAGGGGGTCTGTCACACAGCTCCAGCCAGGCACCATCAGCTGCTGTGCCAAAAAAACCTGAGCACTGACCCTTCCTCGAGGAGGTGAAAGTGGGGATTTGCCCAAAATCAGCGTCTCCCATTTGCCTTTTTTTTTTTTTTTTTTTCTTTTCTTCTTCTTCCCCAAACAATTCCTCTCCTCCACCACACACCAGCATCCCACTCCTATTTTTCCCACCCCTGAAGACCTCAGAGGAGTTGCAGCCATTAACAGGAGGTGAGAATCTCGCCCTTCTGCTTTAGTTGCTTCCAATATTTATTTTTTTTTTACCTCTTCCCACCTCCCAAAACTTTCCACCCCGCGGGCTGAGCAGGGGTGGGGCACATCGGGTCACTGGGGTGTGTTTGTCGCTTGGGGATCCTCCTGCACGCTGGATAAGGTTTTCCAGTGAGCTTTTGGAGTCTTAATCAAACTGCAACAATCCTGAGCAGTGATGTTTTCAAGGCCAGTGCTGGTGCAGAAGGCACCGTGCAGGAGTTGGCTAAACTGCTTTTCCCTAAATAAATCCCAGTTCTATCCTGCTACTAAAGCCCACTCGGACAGCCTAGTTATTCTACTTGTTTTGATAAAAGACTAAGAAAAAGACATCAAAAAGCTTTACTTTAAGCTGACACTTCAACAGATATATGTGAAAGTAAAATTTGTGTATTTTTTGATTACCCAGTGACCTGAGTGTCTGCTCTCCTGCCCATTTGTTTGGGGTGAATGGCCAATAACTCCTGGAATTTCTGCAGGGACAAACCCAGCAGGAAGTGAGCCCGGATCCCACAAACTAGAGGGGATCAGGAGAGCAGGATGGGATGGGATGGGATGGGATGAGCCCGGGATTTGGGCTGAGCCCTCACTAGAGGGCAGGAGCGCTCTTTAACTGCGCAGCTCCCGCTCCTCGGCGTTTCTTGCACAATTTCCCCCGTTCAGTGGGTCAGTTGGACACTTCAGTGACTCACTGCAGGAAATGACCCTGCAGTGGGGCTGCACTTGGTGTCTGCTGCCCTTCCCTTGGTGCTGCCAGCCCGGCTGGGGCAGCCTCCAGCCAGGGTTTCCACCATCTGCTCAGCCTTCCCGGCAGGTTTGGCTGCCAGGGAGTTTCTCCCAGCGAAGAAATATTTAGGGAGGGAGGCTCCAGATGTTGCCCCCACATCTGGCACGTCTCTGGCTGTAAGGTGAACTTTAGCACTGTGTTCTCACCCGATAGCAAAGCAGGTACCCAAAATATTCTTAATTTATTCTTCTTGATGTAGCATCAGCACCTGAAAAATTGGCTCTTTGTGGGGTGTTCCAGCTTTGCTCCCTCTTGAAGGTAACCAGCTACTGCCATCCCTTTCCCTTTGCCCAAACGTGCTGCAGGATCCATCCCTGTGGGATCTCTGCTCTGTGACAGCCTGAAAAGTGACATCTCTCTCCACAGATCTCCTCCTGCTCTCCTGGCCACAGCTCTGCCCTTAACAACACACTCAGATGGACACAATCAGCTCGGAGGTGTTTTTCCCCAGCTGACTCCAGGGGATATTTAGAAGCATCAGGTTTTCCCAGCGCTGTGAGCTACATCTTAATGCAGAAACCACAAGAGAAACTCCAGCTTCCCCTGGAAGGCAACACATCATGGGCACAACGGGGCTTTTTATATCAGAGACTATGAAAAGACCTTCCAATTTAGTAGCTGTTCTGCTCATATCTCACATTATTGCACACACGCTTCTGCCTTGCCCAAGCCTGAAAGCGGGAGGGTGTAAGAATAGCAGCTTGTTACTTCATCTGTCTGCTTCCTGTGTGTACTCCCAGTCGGGTCTGCTCTCATTAGCATCACTCGCTGCAGCTCCTCGTTACTACTGCTCACTAATACGAGTGAGTCAGCACAGCTCAGCGTGCCTACAACAGCCACCATCTACATCTGTGCGAGCCAGAGGAAACCTTCGACCTGAATCTTTCTTTTCTTTTATTGGATTTATTAAGCAAATGCGCTCAGGAGCTCTCCACAAGCCTCTCAACGAAAAAATTAATGAGTGAAAAATGCATACTCTGCCTCTTAGACATTTCCTCCTATACTTTCTGCTGAGCCCTGGGTGTGTGAGATGTTTAAACAGGCTCATGAAGTCACTTTAGAAGCTGTGTGGAAAGCTTACAGAAATAGCAGCCTCGTGAATGATTTATTTGATAAGGGAAGTAAACAGCCTCTGACAGCTCACCAGGCTTCAGATTTATTGGCCCATAGCACAGGGCTACCTGCAAGTCATTGTTGTGATGTTTGTCCCTAATTAGGTTGTAGAAATGAGTTAATTTTCAAATAGGAGCATAATTATTTTATTATTGCCTGGAGTCCTCCCCCTGGGCTCTGCTGTCACTTCCCTCTGGAGTGAAGCCACTTGTCCCCAGGGAGCTGCCACTGTTCCCTGGCCTCAGATGAAGGAGGGTGTGTATGTTGGGATGGCAGACAGGGAGCAGGAGCACAGCATTGTCCGTGGCTGCCACGGGGCTTCCAGCAGCCGTGCTGGGCAACCTGGGCTCACGTTTGCCACGCCTGCCCTGAGCGGGGATTTGGGGTGTCTGTAGATGCTGTGAGGATGATCTGAGGCAGCAGCACTGGTGTCTTGTTGCAGTCAGCTTTGCACAAATCCCACCTTTGCTCCCTTTTCATAAATCACAGAACCATTAAGGTTGGAAAAGACCTGCAGTGTCATTCTAGTGAGTACCACCATGCCCACCACAGTGACCCCACCACTGCCCCGGGCAGCCTGTTCCAATGCTTAACCACTCTTCCCATCAAGAAATTTTTCCTATTATCCAATCTGAACCTTCTGGCATAACTTGAAGCTGTTTCCCCTCGTTCTGTTGCTGGTTGCCTGGGAGAAGAGGCTGACCCTCACCTTGCCACCTACAACTTTCCTTCTTTCAGACTGTTGTAGAAAGTAAATTGTAATTGATTAATTTTAATTTTACTGCTGACTCCTCTAAAAGAAAGATTCTGCCATGACAGTGAATTTGGGAAAAAAGGAAGAATCTGTGAGGCCTCTGGAGATTCTGAAGGGTCAGGAGCATCAGCAGGATATCCCTGGGCAGTTCAGGATGGGGGTCCCTGTTCCTTCCAACCCTGCATCCCGAGGATTGCATTTTGGGGGAAAAACCACCTGGGTTCCTTGGAAAAGACTGAGGGAATTGGGGCTGTTCAGCCTCCAGAAGAGACCATATTAATGTAAGTATTTAAAGAGGGATGCCAAGAAGATACAGCCAGGCTCTTCCCGGTGGTGCCAGCCACGAGGAGAGGGGCAGAAACTGATGCACACCAAGTTCCACCTGGGCAGGAGGAAGAACTTTCCCGTGCAACGACCACACACTGGAACAGAGACAAGAAAGGCTGTGGGGTGTCCCTCACCAGAGATATTCCAGACCCGTGTGGTCACAGCCCTGTGCCTTGTGCTCTGAGATGACTCTCCTTGAGCAGGGGGTCGGACCAGCTGAGCTACTGTGGTCCCTCCCAGCCAGACCTGGATCCTGGTGCCCATCCCGGGATTCTGATCCCATCCTAGGAACCTGGTCCCCAACCTCATATTCTGATCATCATCCTGGGATCCTGATCCATCCGTGCCGCGATCCCGATGCCCATCCCCTGATCCCGATCCCATCTTCGCGATCCAGATGCCCATGCCGAGATCCTAATGATCCTGATCCCATCCCACGATCTCGATCCCATCCAGCGATCCTGATCCCATCCCGATGCCATCCCAGGATCCCGATGCCCATCCCGATGCCTACCACGATGCCCATCCCAGGATCGCAATGCACATCCTGCCATCCCGATCCCATCCCGATCTCATCCCAATACCCATCTCGATGCCCATCCCAGGATCCCGATCCCATCCCAATGCCCATCCCGACGCCACCGCGGGCCCGCGGGGGTTCCGTGCCCGCCCCGCCGCCGGCCCCGCCCCGCCATTCCCTTTGTGTCCGGGAGGCGGCGCTGGGCGCTGGGCGCTGGGCGTGCGCGGCGGGAGCCCCGGGCCGCCCCTTCCCGTCGCGGCCCCGCGGAGCGGGCAGGGGGGCGGGCGCTGCTCCACGGCCGCCGCTGGAGCCGCTCCCGCATCGCGCCCGGCAGCAGCGGGAGCCCGGCAGCCCCGAGCGCCGGCTCCGTGCGCCGCCGGGCCTGAGCGCCGAGCGCCGGCTCCGACATGTCCGGCAAGATCGAGAAAGCAGGTGAGCGCCGGCAGGCCCGGGGGCAGCGCGGGAGGGGACGCGCCGGGCCCGCCGCGCTCGCCGCCCGCCCCGCGGAGCCGCCGCGGGCCCGCGGAGCCGCCGGAGGAGCCGCGGCCGCCGGGGCCGCGGGAGCTGCGGGAGGTGCCGGCGGTGCCGCGGGCCTGGCGCGGCCCGGCGGGGCGGGGGGAGCCGGGCAGGGCCCCCCGAGCCCGGTGAGGTCCCCCCGGGGGCTCCTGACAGCGCGGGCGGCGAGCGGGGCCCGGGCCAGGGCTGGGCCCGGGGGCCGCAGGAGATGCTCTGCCCGTCCCCCCGGGGGCTGGTCCTGCGCTGCCCGGCCGCTGTTTGCCTCGGGCTTTGTGTCTCCTCCGCGTTTCCCTTTTTCCTCGCTGTTTTCCTCTTTTCTCCCCTAGTCCCTTTATTTTAATTTTTATGTTCGTGCACCCGTTCCGTCCTTGCCGTGCAGCCGAGCATCAGCGCAGCCGGGCGCTGCAACGCTTTGGGGCCTACGCTCCATGATTAATTTCAACTTCTCCCAACTTTCCTGGTGTTGGTGCAGGATGAGAAAAGATGAGTCCGTGGGCAAATGTCAGAGGGAACTTGCCGGTTTTTTCCTCCCTCTTCCCCTTTGCCTGGGGTGCTCATGAGAGCCAGGGGAGGCTGCCGAGGTTGGTGCTGCTCTCACAAGGAAACGCTCAAGCACGGATCATATTGTCTGTCTGTGCTGCTGGAGTCGTGCCTGCTTCTCAGTTGTCACTTTAGATGGTTGAATGACCCTGTTTTTCTCTGTAGTGGGAGTAGTACGCTTAAAGATTCAATTAGCGTTGTGCAAATCAAGCAGCGAAGTTACGTAGTTTAATTACGTTGCATTTAATTAGCAGGGAAAGATCGATGCTGTTTTGTGTATTTCATTGTGGGGAGTAGCTGGGCTGTCTCCTCCTGGGGAACGCAGGGCAGCAGCCCGGGTAGGGCTGTGCGGAGCATCCGAGGCTTCCCAGGACAGCGGCCAGGGATGCAGGAAGGATCCCCGATTCCAAGGAGTGAAGTCGGTAGCATCGCGTTCTGCTTGTGCTCATCCCACCCTGGAGCGCTCCGGAGCGGCCCCGGGGGATGAGCCGGCTTCTCCGTGCTGCTCCTCGGCGTGCTTCCAGCCCTTCACACTGAGTTACTGTCTGACAAGTGTGTGCCGCATCGGGGGACAAATGTTACTCCAGAAATACCGCAGGTTAATCCAGTGCACCATCCCTTTCACGTAGCTTTGCTCCTGCTGAGCTTCTCCATGCCTGTCCCCTACTCCAGCGAGCAAGGAAGGTGTTAGCAGAGTACACAGACCTCGGGCCAGCTCTGGAATAATTGCCACTTGTTTATGCTTGGAGGTGAATTTGGCTTGGGATTTAGTAACTGTAGACAGTAATTACAGACGTATAAATAAGTGATCACGTTTTGTTTATTCGCGTGCAGTAAATAACCCTGGGAGAATAGTAAATAGAGCTCCACACCAGAGAGGCAGTGTGAGGAGTTCAAGCACAGGAAGATAACTCTGGAGACACACACAAACTCAGCACAGTTCCATAAACAGTACAGCAGAGAGGCCAAGAAATACCATATAAATATAAATACCGTATAAAATATCATATAATAGCAATAAAATACCATATAAAATCATATCCTGCACAACCTAGAGACCAGCCACACTGAGCTCCCACTGAAGAATTGCAGGATCTTGCAAGCTCCATCCCCAGGTTGGTGCTGTGAGCGTGCAGTTGGAAAATGCAGTGGGAGAAGCCCTGATGCAAAGACATTTGTTCCAGTGAAAGTCCATCATAGTGATGATCTGCTGAACAAGAGAAACTGTAAATCTGGGAATCTGTCCTCTTTCAATTGCTTGCACTTTCATTTCTTTAGGAAGGATATTGAAAAAAAAAAAAATCCAGTCCAGATATAAATGGGAGGAGAAGAGTCAGGGAAGGAGGGTTGGGAGCCAGCTGTTCCAGAGCAGGATTGTCTCCATCGCTGTTTCTCAGTGTTTGAACTTCTGATTGACACAAACAGTTTGGTTAATAGCGTCACCAAATAAACACAGCCTGTAATACCACAGCCATTGGGGGTAATGTTTGTCAGAATGTGTACAGTAGCAGAACAGAGGATACAGACTCATGAAACAAATGCTGTGAGGTCCAAGGTCTGTGCATTCGTGTACATTTGAATTTATTTTTCTAACCGGGACAGAAATTAATGCATTATGTTATAAATTAAATAGACTATTGCCTGGTGACAAGCCATGGTGACAAACTTTGGGGTGGGCTTTGGTTTGACTCCATCTAGACAGGCTGCTGGAAAAAAATGTGTTACTCCTTACAGGGTTAGACCCCCAGAGACCTTCATACATCTGCTCCCTGCGTCCTTAACTGAAACACCTTGTTGGCACTCAATAAAAAACAATAATAAATGATTAGAGATAACAGCTTCCATCCTGTCCATGAAGGAAGAGCAGACAAGGCTCCCTCTGGAGCCTCTCAGTGCTGCTGTTTAATCAACAGAAGGGTCACTGTAGAGCAATTCAGAGCTCTGCTTTGGAGTGAAGGGCAGCCATCTGGTAATGCAGAAGAAGATGGTATATTTGGGGTTTGCTAGTGTTAGAGCCCCTGCTTTGTTAGGCTCCTACCAGGAGATTCCAGACACTCTCCAAAGCAGAACCCTCCTTGGTTTGAAGAGAAGGAGTGGCCATTGGCTTCTCTTTACACCAGAACTGTGACTTTTTGTCTTCACTTTCAGAAAATATTTGCTCTCTCCCTTTTTGATGTGAAATCCAAAATAGGGATGCCAAGAAAGAGCAGAGAAGGTCACATTCTGCTTGGGTTTCCTGTTACCATGGCAATGCATGAATTCCTGTTTTTATTTACCTGATGGATTACGTGCTGCAGGGAATTCAGCTACTCTGCATCATTCAGGGAGAGTAAGGGAGGAATTAGACACCATCAGCTCTGAACCAAAACCTTGTCATGAAACAAGTCCATTCAAAAATTCCCTTTTATTAAAACCAAAAAACATATGGGCGCCATATTTTGAAGGTTTATTCTACTTGGTGTTTTCACTCTTACTCTTGTTATTTCTTTCAGGGTTTTCATTTCCCTTGTGAACTTGGTTTTCCAACAGCTGCCTGCTAAAGGTTGACAGAGCTGTTTCAGGTGTTAGCTGCCTGGAGTGCAGGCAGTCATCTCCATTCTGCTCAGGACCCAAAGGGATGTGTTTTTTCCCAGAAGACAAAAAACACTGTTGGCTTTACCTTTTACTCATAAGCACTTGCCTGATAAGCAAATTCACCTGAAATTCTCACCCTTTGGTATTGGTGGGATAAACATCTAGGGGTAATCCCAGGAGAAGTCTTCTTAAGAAAATGACAAAATTGAAGAAACAATTCGGGAGGTCACGTTATTCCCATCTTTGTAGGAATTTAATATTCTGTCTGGACTCCTTCATGCCAGTTTATGTGATCCTGAATTGTTCATCTGCGAATATTTTTATACTAATGTGAAGTTTCCTGGAGATTTTGTTTTTGCAGAGAGTATATTTTGAACTGTCATCATGTCTTGGATCATTTTATGGAAATTAGCCTGCCTGTTTTATATACCTGTACAGTTTTATTTCTTTGTCTGTCATGCTTAGGTGGGTTACTAGGCAGGACTCTCTCAGTTCTTTTGTGCATTCACAGCTGTACCATGTTCCTCAATATTAAATGAGGGCTTTCAGGTTAGAAAATTTTGCAGTTGACCAGCTTAAGTGCTTCTCTGCTGGTGGTTTTCAAGCAAAGTAGGAGTTATCTGCAAATCTGAAAATTAGACCCTTCAAAAAACTTACCTCTCAAGCCCGAAGGCAGTTCAGTTCCAATTCTTCCTTAGGCTTTTAGCAGCTACTGTTTCCTCCTGTGTGCTGCTCCCATAGTGACATCCCAGGTGTGTTTTACTGTAACTCGTTTCAACAGCATCAAGCTTTCAGGCTGGTGTTGTGTAGAGGTAAAATACAGGTACGAGACAATTGCTGATTTCTACAGAATGGCACAAGGAGCAGAATTTGGCATCTTTTGTAATCCATTGTAGGTTGACAGGTGGTGTGTTCCCAAATGTAGCCTGTGGGATAAATGCTGCAGGGTTGAGATGGTCTTAGCAGTTGTAAGTAGGAAGTGGGCAAGGAGTGGAGCAAAAAGACAGCTGAAGGCTACTGGAATGTGAAGCAGCTGGGTTGTGCCTTAGTCAGTGAAAATCAGAAACTGGAAACAATTGCTAAATTTATTTTCAGTGTAAGCAATCGTTTTCCTTGAACCACAGTGACTAAATATATCTCTTGGTTGTGATTTTTATGTGGTGGTAACTCACTGGCTCTTGCTAACCTCCTGGCAGGCAGAGAGAGGAGTGGAAGTTCACTGTCAGTCAAGACTGTAAAACAAATATCCCTCATTTAGATCTCTTGATTCACTTATGTGGCTTTGGTTGCTGCAATTGCCTGAGTGGGAGAAACCTGGGTGTATGTTTCTAGGGGAGGGAGTCAATCTGTAACTCCTCTTTCAATTTCCTTGGGGTTTTGTTCATGTGTTTGGAAGTTCTAAATTGCAGTTGATGCTCTAGTAACTCTATTGTAAGTGCAGATAGATTCTAATGCAAAGGTGTGGTATTTTTTTTTAAAGAAATATACATTAAGACCTTATTTATTCCAAAGTGGAAAGCCTGAGGGTAGAATTGGCAAAATGAGCTTTGCTGTTGACTTACAAATCCTTTGGAAGGAGAGCATTCCATCCAGAATTTTAACAGCATTTGAACTGCAAGTGGAAGAATGTGAGGAGTTAACTTTCTATACTTCATTTTAAAGAAGCTGGAGAGATGCTGTACCTTCCTTGGCAGAGGCATTTGGTGGCTAATCAGGTTTAATTCAATCACTCAATAATTATGTGTATTATAGGCAGCTCTCAGTTGAGCAAGTGGGAGCTGGAGTTGTTTGTTACTGTAGCACCCAGTTTGGAAGATCCCTTATACCCTAGCAAAGGTAAGATGATAAAGAACATTTCCTGTCTTTGTGCCAGATAAAACACCTGAAACTATGTTGTATATTAAAAATAACAAATTACATGTCAGAACTACAGGTAAGGTGATTTAATAGCCTCCTTCCTCTCTCCCCCTCCTCATCACACCCATCATTTTGCATACTTTGAATACATGTAGTAGATATAACTTGTTCAGTTTTCCAAAGCATATAATCACAACATTTTTCTGCTGGAACTCGAGATTTGGGATCTTTTGCTAGTTTGGGAAGCTCTTGTCCTCTATGTACTGTTGCTTAGCATGAAATGAATCCTTCCAGCTTGTATTCTGCCTGTAGAGACATTACATTATCTGGAGAAAAATCCTATGCATGGAGAGGTGTCCTTCAGCTTCTCAGATTTGTAACAGAATAGGCTTTTCTCTGTGAAAAGAATTGAAAATTTATTATGCTGTAAGTGCCTGAATACTTGGAAAATTCTGCTTTGGAGTTACATTTTTCCTTTTTGTTTATTAGCATATGACTATGGGATTCAGCCAGTATCATGGAAGTAGTATTAAAATCACATAGCTATTGCAAGGATATTAGCTTTTTTTCTTAATAACTAAAGTTTGGCTACAGTTGAGAAATACTGTAGGACATAATGGGATGAGGGGATGGTAAGGGAGAACAGTGTGTCATTTTCAGGCTTGAAATTAGAGGAAAAGGGAGAGCAGGCTGAAGGAAAATTAGATTTATTGTCTTTGCAAGTTTGAATTTTCAGCCCCAGAACTCCAAGGAGTATAAAAAGGTGGCCAGAGAAGGAAAAAGGGGCATGCCATGTTGATGGAATGGGTTGAAAGATCAGAAAATGGAGTGAGAGGATGCCCAACCCAGCAGTGATGGGAGGGGAGGGAGCGGGGGCTGAGTTGCGTGCGAGGAGAGAGAGAGGAGAAGACAAGAGGGATGGTGAAGGGGGAGATGAGGAAAGGAGGACATTCCCCCATGGCTTTCATGGGAGTCTGTTCCAAGGCAAAGAGACACAAGATGAATTTCAGCAATCCGGAAAAGCTGCAGGAATCCTGCAGGTTGGGACGTGCTGCCAAAGGAATGTTCTGCAGTTGTGCTGTTCACGTTTTACTGCAGCCTGACAAATTACAGCTTCATTCCCTGACCCACAGCATCCACTCTTAAAAATACATTTCCAATCTCTTCTTAAGGTGTCTGACATTGGCAGTGACAGAGCAAACAATTTCATCTGTGTGAGAGAGAAATGATGTCCCCACGTGTTCTGTGAAGCAGCCTGAGAAGGCTGATGGATCACATTATTGATCTGCTTTTATTTGGGTTGCATATTTCAGTGAGAGCTCTCCAGCTTTGAAACAGTCTCTTCACATTAAATCTCTTTGCTGTTTGAGCTGCTAGCTCAGCTCACTTTCTGTGGAGTTTGTAGGATGTTTCCTAGTGAGAGAAGGGAGAAGTGAATAGAAACAAGCCAGTATCAGTGTTCACTGGATGTGGGAAGTACAATATTCACAGTATTTGGGAGGATTGGTTCTCCTCCACCTCCTTTCCATTGTATCATATTTAGGAAAGTATCTAAAAGATCTGTGAATTGATTAGAGCTATATTCCAAATATTATTTTGTTCCCATTTTATAACCACTCTGAGGGTCGAATGAGCCTGGATGGCACTGAAGAAGTTTCTTAGTTATAAAACTGAGGCTTTTTGAATTGAGAAAAATACATTTTGAATTATCTTACTTTACCTGGGTGACAGTATCTACTGCATTGGGTAGAGTTTTTCTAGTGCCATGAAAATCCAGTGCATTTTGTGATGTAAGTTAACATCCTGGCATGGCCATCAGTGCCTCTGAGGAAATCCTAATCCATTATTCTGCCCAGGGAGAGAGGTTAAAGCTTGCTTGCACTCTCATGCTCTCATTCTTTCTCTCTGAAGGCTTCATGGGGGGATGCCCTTTGTTGAGTACTTAACATATTCACTGAACCAGTCCCATTTATATTCTAAACAAGATCTTTAATTTCATCCCTGACGTGTACAAAAAATCTTGGGGTTTGAAAGAAAATTCATGAGAATTTTCTTTTTTGGGCTTCTGGAAAGAAAGGAAAAACATCAGTGGAAGTTAAAAATCAAATAGTTACTCACAGCTGGCAGGGTTGGAGGAAGCAGATACTGCAGCTTGGTTGCTTGATTAAACCTTGATAGAATTTTACCAGGAGACTGAATAAATAGTTCTGTGTCCATTCAGCTGCAGTTTGCAGGGAGTCTTTAATAATTAAAATGGGAACCAAAACAAGTGTGTTCCAAATACACAGCACACGTTGTTTTATCCTTTACCTTTTGATGGGTTTGTTTGGGTCCTGTCTACCAACCTGTCCTGTGTGTGCTGCCCAAGAGGTGTTAAAGTAGCCTCAGGAATGAATTCCATATTTAGAAAGTTTCCTTTATGAACCAAACATCACAAAGGGCACCCGGGGAGATCAATATTGTAGTTCTGGTTGTAGAGCACATTCCAATCAATTCTGCAGAGCAGAGCTCAGTGAATCCATCTGACAGTGGGTTCAGTTAGCAGGACAATACTGTTTAAACAGTTTTTCTTGGGTGTTTTATGATCCTTTCAGCTGTGCTCTAACTGTATTAACTTCGTCAATTTGAGCATTTTGCCTTTTTTTTTCTATTTTAATGCTCAATGCAGCCTTGCATTTCACAGTTGAGAGAGATATGTGCTGCAGCTTTCATATACAAGGAAATGAAAGAAACATCCCTCTTTTGATATATATTTTCCATCTTAAATTTTTTGAAGTCTACATTTTCTACTTTTCTTAGTAGAATTATATATAAGAATAATACATTTCAGGAACTAGGGAATTCTGCCAAAAGGTTTAGTTTGAATTCATCAATAAATTTACAGGGATTTGCAGAAAATGTAGAGCACTGGTTTGTGCAGGAGGTGGTTTGTCTGGATAAGTACCCTTGAAAGGTCACATGAAATCAAATGTTAAGGCTGATGCTGGATTTTTGACAGAGCTTGGTAAGAGCAGTGCAGGGCTTGGGTTTAAATTTTACTGCTTGAAATTGCTTCTCCAGAGCTGCTGTGTGGGAAAAATTTGCAGTATTCAAAAACATTGTGCATCTGAAACTCACAGGACTTTAAAAAACCCATAATCTTGTATCTGTATGAGCAATACCTAGAATATAACTGACAGACTGAGGTGGGGAGTTTCTCTGTTTTCAGCTGAGTTTTTCTGTTCTTTTTATGTGTGTAGCTGTTTGCTCTTTGTCATTGAAATCAGTGTCACTTCTGTCCCCTGCTCTGCCTGGGATGTTTTACAGGAGAAACACTTTGGAACATTGTAGACCAACCCCTGTTAAAAGGCTGGAGTGAATTTAAGGAATGGTGTTTAAAATGAGCTGGCACTCCCAACTCTGACCAGTTTTGTGATATTCAGGTGCACAAAATCTCTTTAAAGAAGAACCAGCGAGTCCTCATGCATAACTTGGCACATCTCTCAGAGATAAGTTTGCTCCTTGTCTGCACCTTCTCTTCCTTAATCTGTAACATCCTTACATGAGGCAGTTGTGATAGCTCATCCATCCTCTGTTACAACTCTTGGACTTACTGGCCAATTTCTGTCAAACTTCACGGAGGAATAGATATTAAAATTTATGTAAATTTCTGCACGTTTTCTGAAGAAGGCTGAGGAGATAAGAGAGTCTGCAAAGAGGGCCTTTATTATGGCAAAATTGAAAATGTAGCTGTCCCATGTTTGTAGCCATTTGGCAAACGTGACTTGTGAACGGCCTGGAATGGGGAATGCTAAGGAAAAGCAAAATCTTTGGGGAAAAAAGCAGATATGTTTGTTTTGAGGACAGTTCTGAGGAGCCAGTCATGGGCAGTGAAGGCTGGGTTGCCAATAAAACCCTGGTAACAATTGCAGAGGAAAGAAACACTTAAAAACCATGCCAAGAGAGAATTTGGTTCTTGTTACTCTCTGCCTATTTCCAGGTAGGCTTTAAACAAAGCTGGTTTTGTTCCTGTGTGTCTTGGGTGAAAGCACTTGTATAAATTCCCTAAATATTCATTGGCAGCACTTATTCTTGGATTTTATCCTGAAATACAACCTGCTTCATTAGACCTCAAATGTGAGGTGTTTGTTTCACTGTAACACTTGGGGGGCTCCCTGGAGACATCAGGTGCACCACAGGTGATACCCAGGAGAATTTCCCTGAGCTTCCATTTGGCTGCCAGCCTGCTGAGTGCCAAGCTCCAGAGGATCCAAACCCTCTTTTGTTCTGGGCAGAGGAATTTATCTGTAAATCCTGAGGGTCTTTTGGCAGCAAAGTGTGTAAGAGTGTTAGTAGCAATAAAAAGGATGTTGGGAGGTTGTTGATTGCCCTTGACATTGTTTGGATACTTCTCAAGTTCTGTAAGGACTTGGGACTGGTATAAATAATTGTACCTAAGGTTAGAGCCATTGGTTATCCACTCTGTTGGAGCTCCACTGGTAATGTCACCAAAAAATTCCTCCATCAACTGTGGGAATAACAGCTTCAGAAATCATTCCCAGTGTGCATGAGCTGTTAATGTGGCTGTGGATCAACATCCTGATCCAAGTAATGCCTGCAGAACACGCTTCTCAGCCGTGCCAGGCCAGTGCTGTGGCTTGTCCTGTGAGAAGGCTCAGATTTTTCACTGAAAGAAAGATCAAGCTTGGAATAAGCTGCCCAGAGAAGTGGTGGAGTCACTGTCTCTGGAAGTGTTCAGGAGATGTCTGCATGTGGCTCTTGGGAATATGGCTTTGGGGTGATGGTGGCTGACAGATCATCTTGAAGGTCTCTTCCAGCCTTGATGGTTCTGTAGTTCTGAGAGCTAACAGACTGTAAGTTTTATTATTACTGTTAATTTGTTTTTACCATTTAATTCTTTTCAGATGAGATAATTCACGTCTAAAAGCTTTGGCAACATAGTATACTAAGTTTCAAATATTATCATAATGGAAAAGAGTCATGCTAGAAATATTAGTACCCAGTTGTATACATTTAATGGAATTGTTATTCAAAGTTTTTATGTCCAAAACAATAACACTGATTTGTGTTGATGCTGCATGCTCTGATCTTAACCTTTGGGATGATAACAAAGCACAAAAACTGGCTCCTCCTGCAATCCTTTGCCCTTGAAGGAGTCATTTAGTTAAATTCCTTAATATTTTTGCAGCTGTGGTTGTGGTTTATTAACTGATGCTGCCTTGAAGAACAGCCTGTGTCTGCAGCAAAGTTTTCATTACTCATCTGTCAATACTTTGAGAGTAAAACAAATGGGTCTGAGTAGAGGTTTCTGCTCTTCAGTCTAAATCGTTTCTTTCCTTCCATCCCTGTTATTTTACCCAAGGAGAAGGTAGAGAATAGTTTTGATGCAGTGAGTGCATAGTTGTACTCTATTGGTTTGGCCTGCTTTGTCTGTTAGGATTATTATAAGCTATGATGTTTAGAATGTATTAAATGAACTAGAGAGAATTAAAAACATCTCTTTTCCCCAAAATATTCTCACTTCTACAGCTGTGAAATGCCTTTTGTCCTGATTCATACCAGCTGAAGAATCTCCAGAATTTCTCTTTTGCAGTTGGTAAAATACGATTTTGGGCCAGTTTAACAATTTGCTTGTCCGGAGAAATCCAGGCGAGTTTGGTTTGGTTTTGGTTTTAACATAGTCCTCAAAATTAAAAATCAGATAACCCCAAACTATTACATTGCTGTGTTTACTAATGCAAACTACAAGTTCTGCAGTAATTGCTTTGGCCTCTGGGTGAAATGCAGGAGGCAGTTTATCTGCTGGTTTTGTGGGGGTATTCTTGCACGATAATTTCAGATGGAGAGCACATCTTATTTGGAAGGCCCTACAGAACTGGGATGTCACCTCTGGCAGGTGATGGACATGAATTTCATGCTGGTGAGTGGAAGGAACTGGAGGAATTGCTGTGTGATTGAAGCAGTGGATAGAAAATGTTTTGGTGTCCCAGGGCAGAGCTAAAGGATGAGCTATAATAAGTAGGGGAGACGCACTTGCAGAATTCAGGGGTCTGACTCACTTGAGCACGTGCTTTTCTTGAGTTTCACACTTGACTGTGACAAATATCAAACAGAATAGCAGCCAGGCTAGTGAGCAAGTGTGCTGAGAGTCAGAGGTGTGTGCTGACCTCTCTCTCTGAGTGTGGTTTGGGGGGGAATACCAGAGTCCTCGTATCCTTTTTCTGCTGTGCAGTGTGGTTTTGCTTACATTTATCCCACTTCAGAAAGTCGGGGTGGTGTGAAACCTCAGAGAGCAGTTCCCTGGGCATGGAGAGGTAAAGAACTAACCCCAGCTCAGTAAAGGTGACTCATAACTGGAGCTTTGCTTTATACCTCTGTACCTACCTTGGCACATGATGCTGCTAAGTTGGGGCTGCTTTCCTTAGCACATGGAGCTGCCATCCACTGCATTTTAAATTCTGCCCGGTGGGAGAGTGCTCTGAGAGTGGAAAGAACCAAAACCTCTGCCAGACCTAGCTGCAAGCCTGAGGACCTAGTTTGGAGATAAAAACTGATTAGTGGATAATTCCCCCATAATGAATAATCTCTGCCTTAAAAGATGAGTTGCAGATGGTTTTGGATGAGAGAGGGAGAGAGATCAGGTTTTAAATGTCATTCTTTCAGTAACCTGAATCTCCTGACCTTACATGACACTGCAGAGATGATTTCAGCCGAGTAAGACCAGGAGGAGAGGCTGGCTGGGGGTGTGTGGCCACTGGGCTGACCCTGAGCCCCAGTGCTATATTTACCTGGTAGTTCGGGAGGGCTTTCACTCCACAAGGTCAAGGAAAGCTTCCAAAATACAGGGAGGAGCCATTTGTAATTCCCCAAGTGAGGATTAGTATCTGACATGACTTCTTGAACTATTTTCAGGCTGGTTACACATCTACTGATCTTTCACCTTTGCAAAGGTGACAGTACTTGTGTGTTTGCCTGTCCTTGACTGGAAAGGGTGCAGAAAACAAAACTGAAACTTAAAACTGGGTTAAGGACTATTATGAGCAAGCTATGTCAATAAAGGCCATCATTTTGTGTAGCTGTGCAGCTTTTCAAATTACTCCAGCGAGACTCTCTTTACAAATGCTTTTGTATTTTGTCTGTTGACTCATCCATCTCAACACTCACAGTAACATTTCAGTACTGTCTTATAAAGCCTGTCATTGAAACAAGGCTGTTCTTGGGCTGGTTCATCAACAGATGCAATTAATACAATGATGTTTGTTTTGACACCCTGGCTCACTGGCAGCATTGTAAGCAGCACTGCTATGTGAGGAGATGGCTGTGGTTGAGGACTCCGTGTACAGGCAGCTCACTCAATATTTGTATTCAGCTTAAAGTCAACACTGAAAGAGTTCCAGACCTCTCCTAAGCTGGCAAACAGGCTCACTGGTGCTACCAGCGATGTTAACAAAAGGGCAAATCATAATCTGCAGCACTTCTAATTTATTTACAGTCTTAAAAAACGCTGGGTTTTCATTCTGTTAGAGAGCACCAGAAGTATAAAAGGAAAGCTCAGAAGGATTTTCTCCTTGTGCAAGGCTGGGAAGGTGGTGAAGGAAATACGATTGGGACTCAGATATTTATTCTTTCAGTAGAACAATGTCAGTCCCAGACCAGTGCTTCTCAGATGTGTTTTACCCTGGGAACTTGTATAAAACGTCTTCCTTTTCAGCTATTTCATTTTTAGCTGTATCGAGGGTGTAACCATTGTTTAAGGGAGTGTCTGTGGCACGGAGCCAGTTGATATCTAAATCCTATCATGAATTGTTTTAAAGAGAGTGTGATTTTCTGTACTGAGATATATTGATGACTATTTCTCAGGGCAGGAAGTACCTGCTGAGTCCAGCAGTTGCCAGTGCAGCTGTTCATTATGAGTAAGCCACAGAAAAAAATCTTGAGAAAGCCTTAATATCTCTAGGAAGCAGCTCAAGCTTAAATGATCAGTCTAGTTAAGCTGTACGAAGAACTGCTTTCATATTTTCACTTGCCTGGAATTTTATATTGGGGAAAAAAAATTGGTTCCTAGGGTATCAAAGTCTATAGGATAGTTTACAGAGAGGTATTTAACTTCAGGCTAGTTAATATTTGTTAAGGCTTGTCTGGACACTCCCCAGACTCCTGCTCCAGGGTACAAATTTAATTGATTTATTCCATGTTAGTGTTATGCAGCAGTATGTTAGAGTTAATGTAGCAGTTTCTGTTTCTTCAGGTAAGCATCTCTGCTGACTGCCTGGCTTTGAGCATTCTCTGGCACTGTAGCACCCTGTGACCTAGCCTGGGTTTCTACCAGCACCTGTGTTAGGCCAGGCACACACTGGAATTGCAGTCAACTGACCTGAGCTTCCTAATGAGCAAGTTGGGATTTTTTTTTTTTTTTGTTACATTCTCTGTTTTTAATCACAGAGCTGATTTCTGATGAGATTATATAGAGATTTCCATAGCTTTTCGCCAAAAGAGTTGTTTTGAATTAATGAACATTTTTGTGAATTTCTGTAGTTGACGTTTTCTGGAAAAATAAATGATGATTTTGGTCCAGACTCCTCTGATCAGTGCCAGGTGTGAGCAGCAGGCTCCAGTGTGCTCATCCAGGGTATGGGATGTTGTATCAACTCTGCTGACCTTTGGCTCACGGAAAAAACAGTGAGCAAGGAGTACAGTGCTCCAGATGTGAACCTGTCTGGAAGCTGAGTGTGCAGAGATAATTTGTAGTGGAAACACCCTCTCACCTGCAGACTGTGCATTATCCAAGTGGGTCCAGTGTCACAGCTCTGGAGATATCTGAGATACCTTCAGCCCAAGTTCAGTCACTTCCTTCGTTCTGCATTCGAGCTTTGGGCTTGAATTGCTTTTCATTTTGTGTTGTCTCTTGTTGTCTTCGATACCAGGATATGATTTCTTCTGTGTCAGCTCTCCCTGCCCTTTGTTTCTCTTAGTTTGCAGTTTTTTTGGATGGTAACCCTCGTGTTGCCTGTAGTGCATCCTCTGTGTCACGAGGTTTTGACTCAGCAGGGATGTCTTGGAGATGTGCAGGGATGTGCCAGCAGGCAGTGGTGCATGTGTCACAGCAAGAGAACATCCTTACACGTCTTGTCCAAGCAGCAGAGCTCCTCTTGCTCAGTGGGGTTCTGGGGTCATGGCTCATGAGAGTGGTTACAATAGGAAGTGTGGGATGTTCAGGCTTATTTTGAGATCAAGATTTCATTTCCCTTGCAATAATTTCGTGAATCAGAAGGGAAAATGTGTAATGCTTAGTGTTCACCTAGAGCTTTACATTTTTAGAGCATTGTGCAAACATTTCTTCTGTACCTCTGACTTCATGATGGGTGGTGGTGGAAAGTGCTGTCTGTAGTGAGGTAAGGACAGTGAGCACAATTCAGCCCTCCTTTCATTTACTGCTGTGGGTTCACTGGCGCTGTGGTCAGATGATCTCTACTTCTCCATGAGCTTCTGTGAGCTTTTCAGTCATGACTGGAGCTGTGTAGCCTGTGAGGGGGCTGTTAGTTCATGCTTTGAGGGATGTCATTAGGTCGTGAGAGTGGCAGACGTAGTGCTCTGTAGTGGTGACATCTCTCGGCGTGGGAAGATGCAGGTGCTGCATGCACAGATCATGCCACCTAGAGGAATGGAGCTGGCAAACCTGCAGCCATTGCTGTGCTGCCAAAATTTTGGTGGTTGTGCCAGTGACTGTGTCGAGACCTTCTCCAAGCTGTGCCCTTTGTGGCCTCTCCTCACAGTCAAGTGTGAGAAGGTCCCTTCACAGGCAGCTCTCCATCAACTCAACAAACATTTCTCAGTTTTTTACATGAGGCTGCTTTTCACAATTTAGCCTCCTAAATGTTGATCCTCATCTTTCCCAATGGCTCAAGAACCTGAAATTAAGTTGTGGCTCTCACTTTGTATTCTCCAGGAATTAGGGTGAGGAATCTAGTACGAGGTGTGATTTGATGGGATAACATTCTCCAAGCTCTCTGCTTTTTTTGGCTTGTATGTTGCAATGTCTTTTGTGGGAGACTGTTAAATTTCCCAGAAGATTATCCTAATTTCCAGAGTCTCAAAGTCTGAATTGTAATTAAGCACTTAATTTGATGAGGGCTTTTAGATGTCTTGCTAGTCTACTGGCAGCTTGGGGAAATACTTCCATCTTCCTCCCAGCTTCCCTTGCATAGGTTCAGGCTCAGAAAGTTGGGATATATTTAGAACTGGCAGAACTGCCAGCCAGGCCTCAGAAAATTGCTCCGAATCTCTACTTTCTGAGTAGGTTAAAGTCAAATTCAAAAGAAGCCTGGCTTTTCTGAAGAAGTTGGGGTGATGACAATTTATCAGTAACAAATGGGCAGTGGGGAATTTTAATAATAGATTTTTATTGCTTGCAATTGCATTGAGTTCCCTATTGCCTCAAATGACAGTAATCAGGACATCCAACAGGGAAGCAATTACTTTATTTCTTGATCATCCAGACAGCGAGTTGTGTTACGAGATAAGCACATGGTTTGACCAGAGGGTGTCACCTCTTTGGGAATGAATTTTCTTTTTGACCCACTTTAGTCCAATTTGTGCTACAGTAAGGTCAACAGCAATGACTTGGGCTCACAGGATTTAATACACAGCCAATAATGACTGAGTAGTCTTTTTCTTTTGTGCTATTTGAGGTTAGGGCTTCTAGATGAAGTTTCTATCTTCTGCTAAAGTTTTTCTCTACTGTTTAAGTAAAACATTCTTTCTCCTCCCTGTCTGCCATGCTTCAATTTTTATGCTCAAAAATCTCTGGAACAATCTTGAAGCCTTTATTCTGCTGTGCCTTTGAACTGACCCCCATGTATTTTCATCAAGACATTTAGGATGGCCTTCCCATTTCCTTCTATTCTCAGTTTAAATTTTCCTGTTACGGGAATACAAAAAAAAACAAACAAAAAAACCCAACCAAAACCGTGAAATACAGTTAGTAATATGTTAAAATAACCAGACTAAAGGCAGCAGGAGGAGCATCCTCTCAGTGTCAGTGGACGAGGCCATGGCAGGGGGTTGGAATGAGATGATCTTTCAGATCCCTTCCACCCCAGAGCATCCCACGTTGGCTGGGCACGGATCTCTTTGCCTGGATTGACCACTGGTGCATTTACCAGCCCCGTTCTGCCTCTCTCTTAACACGTCCCCCTTTTTTGCTGATAAACTTTCTGGCCTCCAGGCTACTGACAGCTGCTGTCCACTTGCTGCTAATTAAGAAAGCAGCATGAGCGATGGGAATGTGGATTGGAGAGATTGGACCCCCCTCTCCACAGCCAAGCGTTTCAACCTGATTAAAGAGCATCTGACTGACAACTGGGCGGCCTCTTTTTCCCTCTGTCTCTCTGCAATAGCCTGGTTTTTTATCAGAACTCCCAGGTCAGGTGCTCTCTGTGTCTCTGGATTTTTTAGATCCCCTAACAATGGGCAGCGTTAGAACAGATTTGCCGTTCAAAAGATGGGAACTGTGAAATCTGAGCCACTCTAAAGCCACGTCTTTAGCATGCAAAGCGTTGTGTATGTCTGTGCTCTCACTCAGAAATTCAAATGTAGGTCGTGTATTTTAAATAAAATTGCACATAGGACGTGTAAAATTTCGAGCTAGTTATAGGAATCAAGTTTATTATGAATTAACAGCACTTAAGTGGATGGGCCAATGATTTCAAAGATTTTCTTTCTTTGTTTAAGGATTTTTCCTTGTTTGCTTTGTTTCCTTGTTTTGGTTTTCCTTGTTTTGCATCAAGTCCCAGTGGGAAGCCTTTTGTGTGAGACAGTAATGCTGGGATTTTTATGATCCAGCAAGAGAATGGGCTTGAACTCTGAAATTCCCTTCCTGGCCTGTGCCTCTGTGGAGGTAAGATGATTGACTGAAGTTAATAAAATACAAGATTGTTGTGTTAATACTCAACCACGAGGTGTGAATTCGAGTAAGAGTGGTGGTAATTTGGCAGAAGAAGCCTCCTGTAATGCTGATGCTCTCTGGAGCTGTTTACCCCCAGGAATATTATGACTCTCTGTATTTCAGATTAGACCTCCAAAATTCAATCTGAATTCTTATCTGTGATAAGTGGGCTTTGTATAGCCCTGAATAGCCTCTAGCATGCTTTCAAATCCTTGTCATTTGCTCTTTTTTTTTCTAGAATTTAATTTCTCTCTTTCCTTGTGATTTTTCTCATGTTTGGCTGTTACCTTTTACCCTGGAGTTGAAGGGGTTTTGATGTTTTTTTTGGAGGTTCTCTTTAAAAGCACTGTGTAAACATAGATGTAAAATCTTTATTTAAATAAATAAAGAAATCACTACCAGACAGGGCTCCATAGGTGTGTGAAAATCCTTTAATAATCCATGTCTACCACAGTGTAATTGAAGAGTAGGAACATGTCTGGGGAGAGGAGGATGTACATTTGATTGTACTTGCTGGTGTTCACCTTGTTATGCCCATGATCACCTTGTGAAAAGAGCCTTGGAGCATGTGACTTCAGCATTTGTAATAAAGAAATCTTTTAATTTTAATAAAGTATTTTAATAAAAAAGTGTTTTATACTTGTTTGAAGTAGAACAAGAGCTGCTTTGCCTGTATTATCCTATATTCACTAAACACTTACAATATTAAATTAGTAGGAAATATGTGGTGTGCTCCTAACGAGCTGAACCAGGCAGACTCTGGGATCCAGGGTGTGAAAGTGCCATAATCTCCTTGGGCAGCTTTTTGTTTTCACATGAAGAGAGCAGATGCTGACACGGTGCAAATAGAAGAGAAATCCTATCAGTAGATTGGCCCTGAGTCCCCAAGCTGTAGTCTGTAAAAACGGTGATTTATTGGTATTAGAGATGAAAACAGTGTTTCTTTCTTTCCTCCAAGCAAAATGTTATTTCCAAATAGATCATCTCATTATTAGACTCTGGTTTGGCTAGTAATTTTATAAAATAAACCTAGTACCCTTAATGTTAGAAAATTATTGGGTTGATTTCTCTACTACTGAGAATTTATGGAGGCTCCAAATCCCTGTCTGTCTTGCTGTGGGAGGTAATTAGGAATATGAGGGAGTGGTTTCTTGGTTTGAAATATTGAAAATGACTGTAAGCATTCATACTGTTATGTCTGGAGAGCTCGTTAGGGGTGGTGAGATTGGTTCTGCTGGGTCATTTGCTGGGAGGATTGGTAATTTCTCTCACTGTAACCTGTTTATTGCTTGGGCAGCTTTGCCAGACTGGTTACTGTGTGCTGCCTGGGACTGGCAGCGTGTTTCAAACCCATTATAGGAATATTATGTGGCTCCATGGTTATTCCATTTATCCTTTAAAGCCACTCCTGGTGACTTCAGGAGTTGAGCTGCCATCACCCAGGTAGGTCATCTGCCAGTGTGACATGGTTTTGTCTGTTCTGTGTGAGCTTTTCATGTGACTGACAGTGTCACCTGCTCTGAATCCCCACCTCATCCATTTGTGCCGTGGATTTCTGGCTTGTGAAATGAAAAACATCATTTTGGAAGTGCAGAGATGGCAGTTTTCTCATTGAAGGGGCAAAAGTAACGTTCTACAAATTTCTGTGGGCAAACCAGCTGCCTGTTTGGTGCTAGGTCAGGCTTTGTTTAGACTATTGATCAAATGTGAGCTGGGTCTGGAGCTGACTTTTCCTGCCTGGAGTTCCTGAATGACAAAGTATTTCAGTGGACCTGGCACTTCTTTGTTGGGTTGTTTTGCAAATGCAGACCCAGTTCTTAACAGGAGAGCACAAAACACGGATTTCTGCTTTACAATGGAAGATGTTGAGGTTATGTTATGTTGTCCTGATTTCTTATTATAAACACAGGAATGTCCTTTAAATAAAAAAATGACAGTTCATACAAGAAAAATATCTTCCTTTGAGGTTTGTTATCTGCTTCTGTTCAACAAAACTAGACTTTATCTTTGAGAAACAACTTCCCATATATATGAGAACTATCTCTAAATATTGCCCTTTTGCCCTCTAATTAGCTAAATCCATTCTGCAAGTGGACAGTCATATTCCAAAGCAAAACTGTGTAGGGAGTTAATTGGGAATAATGTGTGAGTTTCCAACTTTCACCTTGATGTAAGCTACCTTTTCAGGATGGAGAAGCCCTCTCATTATAAAGTCTGAGCTACAGAGTTCTTGTGGTTTTGAATGTTGCCTGGTTTATCATGATAAATTCTGCTGTGTTATATAGTGTGAAGCGATTTCCCTAAAAGTAGATTTGTACAATTGCCAGAAAACCAGCTCAGCTCTTCACCTGCTCTGTTTTCTGCCAAAAAGTAGCAAATTTACTTGACTGTACATGAAGAAGTATTTTCTATATATTTTTAAATTCTCTATTTTTATAAGTGATTTGAATCCCTGTTGAAAGTATCTTCTGTGAGGGCCATCTTTCAAAATTCCCATATGGGTTCAGTTTCATAATTATGATTGTGACTGCTATATATAGTGTTGATTTTTTATCAAATAGCAGCAAGATCAAGCCTTTAAGGGTGTTTTATACCTATGGTTGTGTGTCATATCAAGATAGACTTGGAAATGGTACTGGTTAAAGTCATACAAAGCTGTAGGAGCCTTTTGCAAATGGCTTAAGAGTTTCAATACATTTTAATGAAGCAGCTTTTCCCAAACCAACCACCTTTTTCAAGATTTGTTTGAGCCATTCTTCCATTTCTGCACTCTTTGCAGTAGATACATAAGTGGCTGTCAGGTTAATGAGGAATGAGGGCACACTGAGGGTATTCAGACTTCTGGCTGTAGAGTTGCCAAAAATGAAGCAGGAGAACTCTGTTCCATCTGTCATTCCTCTAACAGAAAGCAGCAGTTTAGAAGTGGATGTAGCTGAGAGTTTATTTGCTGAGCTTCAGAGTTCATGAGTACACAGAGGAGAAAAAAGGCAAAATTTATGTGTTTGTTTGGGGAGGGAGACAAAGTGAGTTTGCTGTGTAAATTTGTAAACAGGGTAGAAAGGAAAGGGAAGTTTCCTGAAAACATGTGCTAAAATAAATGAAGTCCAAGCTCAGATTGCAAATCTCGTGAAGTCATGGGGAGTGGTCCCTGTGTGGAGCAGATGTTCATGGAGGTCCTGCAGTCAAGGACTGCAGTGTTTGATTCCTCTAAGCCCCTTCCCCACAGCACAAGGTTGTTTCTGCTCAGCAGAAAAAAAAGTGATGCTTTTTTACTACACTGACACAAAGCTGAGTGCTAGATTCTTATACTGCAAGGTGATATTAATAAACATGGATCGTACATACAAAGTCACTTCTGTGCTTGCAAAATTATAGGTGGTTGTTTTTTAGTTGGAAGATGGTTTATAGTATTTCTTGTTGCTTTAGTGCAGTGTAATTTTTTAGTACTCATTGGCTGGATCCAGCTGAAGACTCAAAATCCATTTGGGGTGAAGCTTTTGCAGGCGGGTTGGGCATTACCAATTGATAATATTGTGCCCAGAGGATGTGGGAGGTGTTTACCCTTCTGGTAACAGTGCCACACGTATTGTTATAAACATCTCTTGATGTCTTTGTGAACCCAACCCAATGTGTGACATGCTGCAGAAATCGGTGGGTTATTGCCTGTTTTTCACAGTGAAGGAGCATAAAGTTAATCACAGTGAAGCTTTGACAAGGCTCCAGGCTCAGCCTGACCCAAGGGCTGTGATGGAGCAGAGCCTGACCCTGCCCCACATGGCTCCAGGCTTGTGGAGCTGAAGTTTCTTGTTACAAACTGGCTGCTGTTTTCCAAACAGACCTCCTAAAGCTCCAAAGTATTGCTCAACAGACCACAAACTGAAATTAGTATTGATTCACCTTTCAGGGCTGATGGCAGGACAGTCACACGTTGTGTTGCACAGACTTAAATAGCTTTGGCAGTTGTGGGTTTGCTGTTTTGTCAAAACCAAATTAAATAGAAATACTGTACAAAATTATTTCTTATTTATAGAATCCAAAGGTCTCTCTACCACAGAATCTGGGCACTGGCTTTTAAAACATGCTTTTTTTTCTTGGAGTGGGTGATGGTGTTTGAATGCATTTGTGTGTCTTCCTGGCAGGTATGGCTGGCTTGTGGGCAAGATCTCACTTTTGAAACCCCATGCCATGCCCTGAATGGGATGGGATATGATCAGGAAATGGGCTGTTGATAAAAACATCACACAAGTAGCTGTTAATTCACCAAGATTTATTCTGTGATAAGAGAATAGTTTCAGCAAGATTGTAAAGAGATACTGAGATAAGTTCCCTTTGGCTGTTGGGTTGTTGTATATGAGAGTTGAAGGTATTTCTTCTTGAAATTCAGGCCAGCTTCTTGTGTGAGCAAACTAAAAGTTCATTGAAAAATTGAAACTGATTTTTAGTAGGGCCCCCTTTTGGGAATTTCCATTAAAGTTGACAGTAACTGTTAAATACAGATAGGGTGATACAAGATATAATGTTACATGCTGGCAAAGAATGATGTGCCAAAGAAATCAAGCTCAGGTATCCCCTTGTTGAGTGGGTTTTCAGACTTGTCACTGCATTAGGCTGAGTAATATTCTGGGGAATAGCTGCTTTTTCTTCAAAATTAAATTAACAAGTAAAATTCTAGTGGCTTTTTCTTGCTGCTGAAACCTCAAGTCTTCAGTAGGCTCACATGAGTTAGGGATGGGATGGATTCCTTCAGACTCCCTTCATGTTCTTGTTGATGTTTGTACAAGTCTGCTGGGGTTTGCTGCTGCAGAAGTTCAGTCTCCTCCATCTTTCAAAGTCATGATTTGCCAAAAAGAGTGGGAGAACTGCAGGTGTTGGTGTCAGTCTGCCTTTACCTTGAAACCTGTTGTCTGTAGGCCAGTATAACCAGGAGATTTTAATTCAGGCACGGGGAGATGGGATAAAATAGAAAGTTGTCACAAATAATTGTTTACTGCTGAAGTAACTTTAATGTTTATGTACGGCAGAGTGAAAGACAGACATCCTACTTAGACTCCCTGGGGTCCCTCATGTTTCCTGCCATGGTGGTGTAGGGATGTGCTAACCCTACAGCTGTGGAAGGGAAGAGGGAGCTCCCTCCTGGGCTGTTCAGTTCAATTAACATCTCGGTTTCCCCTTGCTGGAGGCACTGATGTTTCAAATCATGCTTATAGAAGACTAATATTTTCTCCTGCCTGTAGGCAGGCAATAAAGCTGGTGGTTTGGTTGCAGATCCTATCAGGTACAGAACAGAGTGTGGAATTGAGAATATGGCCTGCAGCTTCTTAACCCATTATGGAACAGCACAACAATAATGTCAAAGCAGTTTCTGACCTGATTACATCAGAAATTTCACACCTGGGGTGCTGCTGTATCACTTCACACACACACACACTTGTCTGGGAGTGTGGAGATACAGAGCTGGTCCTTTGGGGCAGCAGGAGAGCAGAACTTCAAAGTTGAGGGATTTGCATAGCCCTCCTGTGTTGCCTTGTTTTATTGAGTAAGCAGTATTAGGGAAGTTTACACTAGTATTGCAGTGCCTCTAGGAGATAGTGCTGGCCTGGTTCCTGAAATTCATTTTTCTCTCTTGTGCAGAGATGTGAGCCCCCAGCGTGGTGCACTGGAGTTGTGCAGACATGTTTAATCTTACAGAACTGAATATCTGCTTTTCAGCATCTGAGCCCTGAGGACACAGTGCTAGTCAGAACAGTGAGAAATGAGGCTCCTGTGTGGAGCAGTTAGCTCATCTCAGAACATGCATGGAAAAGAGCTTACATCACACTCTCACCTGGACTGCTGCCCTTCATCTATGGCACTTGCTAAAGAAGGAAGTAAAACTGAGCATGTTTAAGCAAATGCTTTCCATGTTTTCATCTTATTTCTTGTGCTCAGCTCGGATGAGTGTGGGTGGTGGCTTTTGGGCAGGGTTTAAGGTTCCTCCCAAGCCTACTAGAAAAGAAGGGTTATCTTTGCCATTCAGACTGAATGTGCAAAGTCTGTAATCAGAGGTCAAAAATAAAGATGGCTATAATTAGTAATGTCCAAAGCAACTGGAAATTGTGTCAGGCAGATCTGAGCCAGCTTCTCTTTTTTTTTTTTCTTTTTTTTTTTTTTTCCATTGCCTAATGAATGAGAGCAGAGGTTGCTCTCCAAGGATGAAAGAGGGCTGAGTTTTTCCCATTCAGAGCCGGTGCTGTGGGGCAGACAAGAAGCCAAGGCTCCATTTACAACCTTGTTTGTCAGGCTGTTGAACCTATGGCCAGGTTGTGAGCAATTAAGCTTTTCCCTAAAGCATCTGAAATAATGCCTTTCTGCTTGGTGTCCTGCCGAGCGCCTGTGACGACATCCTGTCACCTTGGAGATGGATAAACAGCTTCAGCAACATTGGGTTATAATCTTTCAGCTCTGAGTTTCAAAGCTGACGGCCATACAGCTGAAACCCAAGCCCAGCAAAGGTTTTTTCAGGAAGAACTTAAATGTGTTTGGGAAAATGAGAGGAGGGGAGAAGGAGCTGGAGCAGGGCTGGGTGATGAGGTTTTTTTGCTTGGCCATGGCAGTGGTGTCAATGAAATGGATGAGCTTTGGCTCCCGGGCTCCCTGCAGTGACTCAGGTGCTGTGCATGCACACTTGTGCCTGCAGGGCTTTATTTTTAGATGTCTGAATCACTGGCATGACAGTAACCTCCAAAAGCTGCTAGACAAGTGGGGATGCCCACGGACCCCATATTAAGTCATGTTTGGTGAACAGGGAAATTCAGCAGATTACCTCTCAACCATTGCAATTTCTGTGTTAGGAGCTGTTTGCTGAAGTAATGCAGGTGTTATGCCTGGTAGCTGGTTTATTTTTTCATTTGAAATGAAATGTTTAGTTAACATCTTTGGTGGCTTTCATGGGTAGAAAAGGGTGAGCAAGGACCACATTGTTCGTGTTGGTGTTGGAGGCTACTTGAGTCTCTTGTTGTTCCAGTGCTGTTGGCACTGGGGGAGTTACAAGTCATGTTACCAGTGTTGTAATCCCATCAGTTCTCTGGGGCTTGCAGGGCTGTGCAAAATCAGTGCTTAGATGGGAAATTACCAGAGACTCACCAGATGCTGCACAGAGGTTTGTTAGTGATTGCTGGTGTTTCTGCTTGGGGGTTGATATGGCACCAGTCTGCTGGAGCAGCTTTCGATAAACCACAGCAAAAGTCTTGTCTGCTGCTTATCAATAAATTACAGTATCTTGTTCAAAAAGAAATCTCAAAGCCAGCTTTGGTGTGCTGCAGGAAACTGAACTTGGGTAGCAGTTTTACTTTGTTAAATCCCTCCTTGTTTAATTTATTTTAGCTTTTTTTTTGCCTTTTCCTTTTCTTGTTCCCCTGTAAATCGGTTGAGTGATACTGCTGCAGTTTTCAGCAGGTAAAGAATTCCTGCTTTATATATCTGCATCCAAAGAGATTTCTCTATTCTGAAATACCAGGCAAAAAGAGGAGTAGAAGGGAATCTGCTCAGCTGCTCTGAACTTGCTACTTTATCATGTACATCTTCTCTTCCTTGCAACCTGAAGATTTGCTTCCAGATACAATACTGGAAGGAAGAAGAGCTGTGGTGTTAATGCACCATAAAATTAATGTTATTGACTAACCCAGTCCTTTTCACTGCAATTGGGAGACGTGGCTGAATTGATAACTTACCCTCTCTGCCTTCCAGTTCCCTTGCAAACACTGTGAGCTCTTTCCACATGAGGTTGCTGCAGCTGGAGATCCCTCATTCATGGTTGCTTAGAAAGAAAAAAAAAAAAAATCAAAATAAAAATGTGCTCTCTGACAAATAAAAATGTTTTGCTTCCTCTGGAGGCCCCAGAGGGCGGCATAAAAATAATGAAGCCTGTGAGTCAGTGAGCATTGCCTGGCCAGCTGAGAGGGAACTGAGCCTCCCTTTTCCAGAGAAGTTTGTGTGCTGTCATTGCACATCATTAATGCTCACTGGTTTATGCTCATTCACTGTAATGTTGCCAGAAAAGAAAAAGGGCAGTCGGTCTTTCCGCTCCCAAAAGCTGGCTGCTTCCAAGGTGACGTGATGTTAGAGGAAAAGTTTCTTCAGCACTCGAGAACGATTGTTTGATTCTCAGCTGCCCTTCCTCCATCGTTTTCCTCTCCAACCTGGCGGCTCTCCTAGCAATTGGATTCCCTGGAGAGGGACTTGGAGCAGCTTACAAACAACTCCACCTAAGGTACAAAGGTTAGGGTGGGCAAACTTCCTGATTGATACCGGACCCTCCCTTTTTTTTTTTTTTTTCTTCCTTTCCAGGTCCCCTACCAGATCTTTTTTTGTTTCTGCATTAATTCTCTTTGCATCAGTCTCCGGAGATAATAGCAAAGTTGAGGAAAGTAAACTCACAGAGCTGGGAGTAGTGAATCTGAGGCTTTTGAGCACCCATGATGCAGCAGAGATATGCTGATACATTTAAAAGGGATATTTTAATTCTGTTCTGTCACATTCTGTCTTTTCTGTACTCAGGATCCCAGTTCATCCTTTTGGGAACATGCAGCATTGCACAAGTGCTGCATATCAGCGTTTTTAGGCTCCTAAAAATCCTCAGGACTTCTGGAGAAAGAGGGTGTGAAAAGTAGCTGAAGGCTGTTTGCAGTGTAATGGGAGAGCTAGTGACACACTGCAGGTGTGAAAGGATGGAGAATTTATTTGGGGTCCTCCTCATCTGTTCCTTCAACCCTCCTTGAAACCTCGTGCTTTCTCTCCAACATCATTGCTACACTTTGGCAGGCTTCAACATTTTGTCACAAGACAGAATTATTAAAATTTATTTTTACAAGTGCCCCTGCAGTAGTTTTCTGTTGCCCACAGCTCACTGGTGAGCATCACACTGTGCCTCCTGTGCCAGCTCTTCTGCAGAGGAACTCGGCTGTTTCCTGCAAAGCTCAAAGGCTTGGATTTTCTGTCAATCACTAATTTTAATATTTACATTACAAGAGAGCCCAAAAGCTTTAGCCAGGGCACAGTCCCCCAGATCTGTGAGATTACAGGTATGTAACAGATACAGCCCTTACCCTAAGGGTGGAAGGGAATTCTAGCAATATTCATACAAAAATTCTAATAATATTCATATAAAATCTGGGAAGATCTGTGCTTTGCAGAATGTTCATGATTATCATGGTAAGCTCTCATATGCCTGTCTGCCCATCCTGAATCACCTGTTTTTCTGTTTCTGAAAGCAGAATTGCATCTGGAGTAGCCCCAGCCCCAGAGCCTCTTGCTGGGTGCTGCATCACAGCACAGACATACTCAGCAGAAAGGTCGTTTTTAACTCCAGCTCGTTATTTTTGCCTTTTGCTTCAGAACCCTTAAAGTCCCTGTCAGCTAGGGTTTAGCTGAAGCCTTGCAACTTGCTTTTTGTCTTCTCAAATGATGGAGCTGAGCCCAAGGGAACAAATGCCATTTTAATGGGCATCGTTGTGTAACTCATTACATAAGTCACTGCTGCCTTCAAAGGACTCGTGGCAAAAGTGGCAGGAGCAGTTGATTAAAAATGTGCACAATAGCTTCATTATGACATGGGGAGAGATGTCTGCTGTTATTTTTAATCTGATAGCTTTTAAATATGTGCATCCAGCAGAGACCCAAATGGCCTTTGAAAAAGGAGCCATTTGTGGAGTAAGATTTTTTGACTCCACTTCGTTCTTTCTAACAAGCTGCAAGAGTCAGGATAAGCTGGAAAATGAACTATAACCCTTTTTTAAGGTTGTGTCTCCTCTGAAGCTGCAGGGTTTTGGTGTCTGAACACAGAGAGTGTGAGAGAAGATGGAGGGTTTAGTTTTCCAGGTGAGGGAAAGAAAAGGTAGTGTATTCTAAAGTTTGTGGGGTTTTAATTAAAAATAAGTCTATTTTCCATTAGTTTTACGTAGACAACTTGAGCAGCCTGTCCCAGCTGCTGGAGCCTCCCTGCCATGGAGCAGTAGTGACAAAAGCAGGACCAGGAGGTGCAGAAGCAGGCAGGGTGTTATTTCCCATTTCTGAAGGCTCCCATGTGCTGCTACACAGGGTTGGTGAGTGGGACCCAGCAGATGGAAACTCTGCTGTGACTGAGCTCTGTAAAAGGCTGAACTTTCACTTTGACTTTAAAGCAGATAATTTGCCACTGGCTTAGCTTGGTGGAATTCACCAGCTTGTGTGTGTTATGACTTATTCTGGCCTTTGTTTGGACCCAAGGGGAGAGTGGCCATTTGACTGTGGCAGAGGTGGATGTTGGGCTTTGACTTGCCAGCTTTCTCCTAAGCAGCCTTAGTTTCCTCTCCCACAAACACATAAGCTGATTTCTCTGCCTTCCCTTTTAATCCACTGTTGTTTTAAACCTGCAGTTCTTTCCTCACCAGATTTGGCTTTCTGTTGGCAAACTGGCAGCAGTTACTGGAGCCTGGGCAGTTGGTGGCTCCTGGTTGCCCATGGGTCTCCTTAGCCTTGCTCTGCCTGCTGCAGGGACTTGAGGGATGCTGAGAGCCCCTGTGGCCACAGCTGCCAGCAGGGCTGGCTGGAGCAGGAGTGTCAGGAGAGCCCTGTGGTGCTGTGTGTGTGGTCAGACCCCAGACACGTGCCTGGGAGCTGAGCAGGGCCTTGACTCAACAGCTGGAGCACGTTCAAGCACGGGAGCCTCACTGACAGGGGATGGGATGGAATTAGCTCTGAAGCCACTGACATAGTGAAGCTTCCAGTCAGAAATCAAGAAACTCAGATCAGTAATAAAGTCATTTTGAAGGGCTTTTTTTTTCCCAGTTGTGTGCAGCAGCAGCAGAGCATCCAGACAAATGAAATATGAGGGGATGGAAAGTCAGTGGTTCCTTTGAGACAGAAACACTTTGATACAACTTTTTTTCCCCCCTTCCAGTTGAAGTCACTTCATTGAGTTTATTACCCTGACTTTTCCCGTTCGTCTCACAAATATTTGGACACTGCATAGAAATAAGTGTGGGGTGCCCTCCTCCTGCACACCAGAGAGGAGAAAGCCAGCTCTGAGACTCCAGCTAAACACTGCTGGCTATTCATCAACAAGAGGCGAGGGTAATATGATAGAATAATTTCCAGTGGGCAAACTCCCAAGCTCAGAACAACCTCAATGCTGCATTAAGGGGTTTGGTTACTATAGATAGGCAGGAAAGAGCAGAGGGACAGAAGTGGTTTGAGCACTGCCATGGCTCTGTTTTCTGCCTCTGTGTGTGTTATCAAATTATTTAATCTGTAAAGGCATGCTGTGCTATTTGAACTTTTTAACTGGACAGACACACAGGACATGGAAGATATTTAAATTAGGATATGGTATAAAAAAATTACTTTTTCATAGCAGACCAGTGCTGTGGTAACCAGTCTGGGAAGTCTTGCTCAGCTGTGCTCTTCAGAGGAGAGTTTCAGGTCCCTTACACCTGTGATCTAGAATCCCTTCCTGCTCGAGTGTCACTGCTCTTTTATACCACTTCATCCAGATTCATTACAAAGCAAATTCTGTTTATAATGCTTGAATGATGTATCAACTTGCAAACTGTAAAGCCCAGTGTGCCGAATAATTCTGTTGGCATTCACTGAACATAATCACAGGAGCTCCACAGCTTGATCCATGAGCAGGGGGAGAGCTGAGGGCCTGCACAGTGATGGGGATGCTGTACCAGAGTCACTGACTCACCCCCTGCTCTGTTTAGACAAGTTGCTTCACCCCTGTGCCTGCTTCCCATCTGCAGAGTGAGGTTAAGGCCTGACTGTTTAAGGATGAGAAGGATGTGTTTGTAATGTGCTTGGAACAAGAAAAGTGCTATTTTAAGTGCTAAGTGTAATTGAGTGTGAGAGAATATTGGTTTGTGACTCATTTGTTTAACTGCAAATGCATCAGAAACTTGTGAGCAGACGAGAGCTGGAAAGTGCTTGGTGTAGACAGAAAGCCATGGCAGTAAAAAGCTGCATTAATTTGTGATCTTCAAAGCAGGACTTAGCAGGACTGTTCAAACAATAACGTTTATTATTTTTGCAAATGTCAGCTGGTTTACTTCACCAGTACTATTTTAAGCAGTTCCTATTCTGCTCCAGCCACTTGCTTCTGTCCTTGCTCTGTGTGTCTGTCTCCCCTCAAAGTGTGGCACACAAATGATTTGGTGTTTGCTGTGACCAGAGGGTAAAAAGAGCAAAGGAAAAGTGTTTGGCTGGTGGTGGTGAAGAGAAATCTGCTGTCAGCAGAAAAGGAACTTTCTCTCATGACATCTCCTCTTGGAGGTTTCTGACTATGCAGAAACATTGGTTCAGCCATTCATGTGCTTTCCCCATGAAGGTGGGTAGAGATATCTGGTGGCAAGGAGAAAGGAAATTGTAATCTTTTGAAATCTTTCTCCCTTTCAAATATTTTATCCCTACAATGCAAAATTATCACAATAGATGACCAAGGGTTTTGTAGGCATTGAGTGTTTTCCTACTGAGACCAGCAGTTTGGATCTCACTGCAGCCTGTGGAGGAGCCAGACACAATTTGTTGCTGTCACCATTACTTCCCTGTAGATTAATTATTGTAATTGTTTGCCAGTTCTACAAAAATGAATTCAGAGCCATGACTTTTCGTGGCAAGCATGCATATGCGTGCAAATATGGAAATTCTCATATGGTGTATGGAATAAATACAAATTATTTGCTGGGGAGGAGTTCAAGGGTGTTATCACAGCAGCCAGGAACTCTCTTCTGTGGTGACCTTCAGCACCCTGTGGAGACAGAGAGGTTTTAAAGGTTTGGAGATCCTCTTGTGGATGTAAAGCACTGACGTAAATTGTTGCTAAGTTGGGGTGCCAGCTGCTGTAAGTGATTCTTCAGAGGCCAACTGATATGCCTGGATTTATCTGCAGTGGCCAAGGTTTATAGTGCCTCCCTCAGTGCACTGAACAGGACTTTAGGATACGAAGAAAACCTGAGAAAACATTTACTTCAGTGAGTGGAGAGCAGGTCTGCAGCCAGACCAGGTTAGGATCAGTGCTCACACAGCTTCCATTTGTAGGATGCCTGCAAAATCGTGGTCTAGAGGACAAATCTAACCAGAATATTGGTGAGTGTGCCCACAGAGGGTCATAACATGCTACCAGGAAACCAGGTTTAAAGGGAGCCAGGTTCCTTTCCTTGAGCTGTGGTTAGGTGGTTTCTGAGTACGAGGAGCAGCGCTGCTCTGTGGTATTTAACTGCTGGGTGCTAGATTTGACTCAGCAGCCTTTGCAGTTTGCAGTCTGCATGCTAACGAGGTGCTGCAGTGCTGCATGCATGAGGCTGCTCCTCTGGACTCACTACAGCCAGTGCAGTTAATGCTCAAATAATCTAAAAGAAAAATGAAACATACAGCAAAACTGTACTTTTCTTGATAATGTACTTAGAGACAAGTTGAATTATCTGGGTCGCAGAGAGCAACTCAGACCTTCATTTATTAAAGTGCTCTTTGCTCAAAATACTTCCTAAATTGCTCTCTGCAAGGCAGCTTAGTTTTTTTTAGCTTCATGGTTAAACAGATAAAAATGCATTTCAACAGTAAGTCTGCATATGGCATGATTGCAAACCTTTGAGACTTCTGCTTTTAGGTATTCAAAAAACAATGAAAATACAATTTTTAGAAGGGCTGAGCACTTGTGCAGTTCAGCTCCTTGAAGGATGCCCCAGTATCAAAGCAGTTCCTGTGTTCTGTGTTTTTTTCTGGTGCACTGGAAGTGAAATCCATTGCAGACGACAAGGGCAGGCATTTTTGTTCAGGTTATCCATGGGGCCACAGTCAAAATTGTTGCTGCTGAATGGGCAGAGATCAGCATGCTGGGAAAGGCATTAGTGGGACTGTGTTCTCCATCCCTGGAGCAGCCAGGTCCCAGTACCGGGCAGAGCCCTGCCTGCACTGAGCCCCAGCCAAGGGCTCTGCTCTGCCAGAGCTCTCAGAACCACTCACTTCATCCCCTCTCTCAGTTGCTCATCTGCCAGAGGCACGATGATTGCCTCCTTTGTAAAGTACTTGGGACCTGCTGGAGATAAGTGCTTTGTAGAGAGGTGGTTTTCCTCTTCCCTCCAAGGCACAGAGCAGTAGCAGTCCCACTGTCCCTGCCTCTGCTTTGCAGGATTCCTGCCTCCAAGGAGAAGCAGGAAATGATGATGGTAGTGTGGTCGAGGAAAGCAGGAAATTATGGTGGTGTTGTGGTTTGAAGCATAACACAGAGCCACAGTTTATTAATTTTCTTTATTGTGTTTCACTCAATAAATTTACAAGTGGTGCAAGCGTCTTCCAGATAATGCTGTAACACATCCCTGGTTTCAACATATTTGCCCTAATCCAGTAATGCTTTTCTGTGTCTTTTTAGATTCTGAGCGTTCCCATCTCTCCTCGTTCACGATGAAGTTGAAGGGCAAGTTTCATTCACCAAAAATAAAGAGAACACCCTCAAAGAAAGGGAAGCAAGCTGAGCTGACAGTGAAAACACCAGAGAAGTCAGTGAACAAAGTAAGTAAAGGCTGTTCTTTATCCTGATGGTTTCTTGCTCCTGCTACTCAGTTTATCATAATCTGGTGTGTGAATTTGTCCTCTGCATAATTCTGCAGCTCAGGGATCCTCAGGGTTATTTTATGGTTACCTATAAACAGCTCTGTGTAGTATTAAATCAAGTCATGTATTTCCCTTTGGAGAGCATGATGAGACCTCCTTCCACAAGCATTTAAATATCTCATTATGGAACGTGGTGTATGGCCTGACACATCCTCCCCACGTGCACACCCTGTGGGTTATGCTCACAGATTCCAAAGAGCTGCCTGGTTTTGGGGTGTGATCATTTAAAAACCCCAGAGCCAGGCGAGCATGTCCTTGAAGCTGATCCAAAGATGTGCTCAATCTGTGATGACACCAGCAGGGAGAGTCACACAGAAGTGTTCAAGCAGCTGCTGATCCAGCACAATGTTCCTCAGCCCAAATGTACTCCAGGTCCTCTAAGAAATGAGGTCACAAACTGATCTGTGTTATCTGCTCTCCTGTTGTGACCTGATTGTGCAGCTGGAGACAATCTCTGTGACAACACTCTTGCAGTCACTTTTCAAGTACAAATCGAAGCCAGAAGTTAAGAACAGTGGAGGTTGTTTAGGATATTCAAACATCATTCTCAGCTGTTAAAAGTCTCATCCAGTGTGCAGTGCCAGATATGCAGAATTTTTCAGATTATCTCTGCTGAGAGTTGTTGTAGAGTTACTGAGAGCAGCCAGCAAGATAAAGTTTTCTTAGGCTTTGTGACTTGCTCAACACCCAGAGAAATCTCTGCAGCACATCCTCACCCTCTTCTGCACCATCATGTGGAAGATGATGAGGGTGTTTTCCCCAGGCTGTAGGTTTTTTCCCCATGAGATTGTGGAAATGCTTTCTAGGGAGCCAAACACGTTGCATTGCTGAGTGCTGTTTAAAAATAAAATCTAAAAATCCCCAAACCAACAGTGAGAGTACTTCTTGAAGGCTTTTAATTCCAATGATGTTTCAGGATGGCATCTTGAGATAATTTAGAGAACCTTCCTTTAAACTGATATGTGACCACATTAAATACATTAGAAAATGAAGAGCCCTTTTCAAAATGTGGTCTATAGCAAATGCATGTTAATAATAGATGAAGTTTTTGCTTTTCTATTTTTCCCCTAAAATCAGTGCAAGAGGATTTACTAATAAGCCGTGCTGGACATTAAAACCATTTTTTGTGTACACATTGGGATTTTTTTAATTGGAAAACAAAACACTTGCTATATTTTTTATTACTGTACATGATTATTTAAGTTGCATTCTTTTTTATACTGCTAAATATTGTTGATTTCTGGCTCATTCCATAACTATTTCAATAGCTACTGTCCAGCTAATCAATTAGTTGGATGTAGTCAGCTCATTAGCTCTGTGTGGAGGGAAGAGGATGTGCCTGGATTGTCGCCAGGTTTTCTCACTGGGATATAGACATCAGCTGACAAACAGGAGATCTTCTGTCAGAAGGCTCACTTGATAAACCAAATATCATCCTTTTCTCCCTCTTAAGTACTTAAGATGCTATTTTTGTGCTCTTGAAGTAGATAATCACTGTAGAGCAGAAATAGCAATACTAAAAATTAATGTAAAATCATGATGTGTAAGCTGAAGGATATGCTCAGCTCAAGCAAACATCATCATCTCCTGTTCCTCTCTATATCTGGATAGGGGCAACATTGGGGGAGTTCTTTTCAGAGCCTCCTTTTGTCCCCTGAACCCTGTCTGTGATTCTCATCCTATTGTAGGAACAGGAGTGTCCTTCAGTGCTATATACAGACTTATGATAGGTTTTACACTGCCAAAATGTAAGGAAAAAAAGGATGATTCCTGCTTTTGTAATTGGGTGTATTCTGTACAGCTCACTGTGACCCTTTTTGGGTCAGCTGTGTCTCATACATGATGCATTTGCAATTTGATTATTAAGGGAAAATTTCAGAAATCATCCAGAAACATCTATACGTGTCAGGCAGGGAGTGGAGAGGAAATGCTGTTTTGCCTGAGTTGTAACTTTTTCTCATTTAAAAAGAGAAATGAGTGCCCCCCCCCCATCCCTGGAAGTGTTCAGGGCAGGTTGGACAGGGCTTGGGGCAGTCTGGTCTGGTGGAAGCTGTGGCAGGAGCTGGAACGAGATGAGATTCAAGGTCCCTTCCAACACAAAGCATTCCATGGGTCTGTGCACACCTACACACACCTATATATGAGACCTTTGGACCTTGGAAGAGGATTCATTAAAAAGTGCTCCTGGGGAGTGTCACCCAAAGAACTAGCAAAGGAAAAAAAAAAAAAAAAAAAAGAAAGGAGAAGAAAGGGCTTTGTCCCAGACAGTGTCCGGTGGCTGGACTCACATCCCTTGGTGTGCTCAGGAAGGATTTGTGTTTCCAGTTGTCATTCTCAGCCCTGAACTCTGTCAGGCCCATCCCTCCTGTGCACCAGGAGAGTGTTTAAGCTATTAAGTCACAAGCCTTTCTACAGGAAACAGTTGTTGAATGAAACCCATAAACAGCCATCGGAGCAGGAACTGCAGTCCACATTTTTTCACTTCTGTTTAAGAACTTTGACTGCTGGACCATGGTCATACTTACCCGGGGAATTTACAGACTCTCTGATCCCTAAAATGTGTGAACATTTCATATGAACTGCAAAACCTTCTTGGGAGAGGCTGAGGCTCTCCATGGATTAATGGTTGGACTCAATGATCCTAGAGGTTGTTTCCAACCTAAATGTTTTTATGATTCTGTATCCTGGAATAAACTGTGCAGTGGTGAGGGCATATCCCTGCAAAATGGGAAATGTCATTTTTTATTCCAGTGAGTTGCCAGGATGCTCCTCAGCAAGGGAGTTGAGGGCACTGTGGGCTGTAGATCAGAACTTGAGGTTCCTGGCAAGAAGTGTTGTCCAAAGGAGAGGCAGCAGCAGCAGATTTTGGGCACTGCCCAGATGAGATGGAAAATGACAGGGTGGTTTGCAGTTCTTGGATTGGGACTTGGACTTCTGAAGTTGGAGCTAGATGGAACTTGGGATTCTAATCCTTTTATGCAACTGGCCCCAAATTACTAACCACTGCTGTCTATAAATTGTTCTTGCTAAAATCTTTTGGGCTGCTGGCCTGATCTTGCAGAAAAGCAGCATTTTAACAGCTGACAAGAATATGGGGAGCACACAAAGCCTATAGGACATTAATTCTTGAAGCTGAATTTACTGAGGAGATAATGGATGAAATCTGACTCTGCTAAACTCTCTGCTCCTTTTCTAGCAGTGTTCAGTAGTTAATTTAAGTGAGTTAAATCTCACTTAGAAACTACTTGTGGCATTAAAAGTCCTCCAGGCATGCTGTTGTAAACTTTTAGAAAATATCCCTGTCCAGAATGCCATTGAGGTATCGTGTATCACTTCTGAATTTCCTTCTCTAGTGTTGGTGGTGGCAAAGAAATCGGTGACCACAATTCAGCTTTATTCCAATTAATTGTTCCCTTCTGCAACATTCATTCACCAATGCCAAAACTTAACTTTTGCAGTTAGTCCTCATGGAAATTGTGTGAGTTCTCTTGTTCCAGCAGCATCACAAAATGATTTAGGTTGGAGGCTCATCAGAGTGGAGTTTATTTGGATATTTTCATGTATTTTACAGGGATGTGCAGTAACTGGATAAGGGGTGTTGCCTTTAAAGTGACAGAGGGCAGGTTTAGGTTGGATATTAGGAAGAAATTCTTCTCTATGAGGGTGGGAGGCCCTGGCACAGGGTGCCCAGAGCAATTTTGGCTGCCCATCCCTGGCAGTATCCAAGGCCAGGTTGGATGGGGCTTGGAGCAGCCTGGGACAGTGGAAGGTGACCCTGCCCACGGCAGGGAGTGGAGATGTTCTTTAAGGTCCCTTCCAACCCGAACCATTCTGTGAAAGGTTTCTTCTTTCACTGTCCCAGTTTAGGGCGTGGGTTTCAAAGCAGTGTCCTTGATGTCATCAGTGGTGCTAATCTTAGCCTAAAACTGATCAAGATCAGCCTTCAGTTTGGGATGCAGGTAATTCTGAAGGTTAAAATGTGGGTGTAATCTTGCACTGACTATTTCTCTGAAAGAGTAGTAATTCAATTTAAAAGTGTTTGTGGTAGAAGGGTTTTTTTTTTCCACTCCTCCTGGAATACACCTCAGTGTCACCATACTTTGTTAAAGGAACCCTGCCCTTAAAACTCCTGAAGTTTTAACATATCTCTCCTTTTCTTCCCTCCTCTTCAGAATGTATCATGGCTAGAGGAAAAGGAGAAGGAGGTTGTCAGTGCTCTGCGTTACTTTAAGACTATTGTGGACAAAATGGCAATTGATAACAAAGTGTTAGAGATGCTGCCAGGCTCGGCAAGTAAAGTGCTGGAAGCCATCCTGCCCTTGGTGCAAACTGACCCACGCATCCAGCAAAGGTGAGTCTCCTTCCTGGATTTTGGGACCATGACAGACCAACAGGCTCCTTCTTTATCTGAAGAGCTGCATGCAGGAGATGCTGATGAAGTGACTGCTGGTTTTATTAATTGCGTGGTGGTTTTCAGACATCATTTAAAAGCAGATTCCCTGCTGTGAAGAAGCTCATGCTGTGGAAAGATAAAGCAAATCAGGCTGCTTTCAGAGTGGAGGAAGGGATGGTTCTTAGCATAAACTTGGAAATTCATCATTTTCTACAGGGAGATTCTCTTCAGATGCTATTCGTGTTTCTGCAGTCCATGGTGGTGTCCTAAAAGCTAACAAATCCAATAGCTTCACCTGAAAAAGGAGTTTATCTTCAGAGTAATCCTTTTTTGTGCTCAGTTTATCCACCCTGATCTTACAGAAGTCTGAGCCTGCACTCTTAACTGCTTTTTGGATTTTACTGGATCAGATACAGAAGTAAATAGATGTACTTCAGCAGATTAACCAGTCCAAGTTCATTCCTGCTGTACTCAACAGATTATTGTTTTATGTTTTAGCAGATTATGTGTATTATGTTTTTGCCGGTTAGGCAGTGGGTTTGGAGCCAGGAAAGAAGTAGAAATTTGCCAAAGCCAAGCTCAGCATGGTTTATAAGAATTTGTGGTGTTGCCAAGGCATGGAGATACTGCTGGTGTTCATCCCATGGATGCTGGAGCAATTGATTTACAGAAAACAAACAAACATTGTTGAATAGTACTGAAAGAGCAAAGTTAACACAGAGAAAAGCACAGAACTGAGCAGAGAAATTCAGGTGTTTGGTTCCTGAAATCCTGCCAGTTTTTGTGCTGTTCCTGTTTGTTTTCCCATTCAATATCTCCACATTTTTTTTCTTTCAAGATGCTTTTTTCAGTGCTGGCACAGGGAATGTTTATAATGTAGTTGGGGTAGCACTGGGGTGCCAAATACTTTGCAAACAGAGATGCTCAGTTGTGTTTGGCCCCAGTGCTGAGGCCAGGGCTGCTTCTGGCAAAAAGGAAGGAGGAAATGGGTGAGTAACACACCTGTGGCTGGGACAGGTAAGATCCAGTTGAGGTTGGCTCTGTTGAACCATAATGAGCAAACCTGTTAGAATGGGAGTGTCCTCTACACAGTGATAAGTCTTTCTTTCTGGAAACAGTTTGCATTAAAGCACAGATCCCATGTCCATGCCCTGCCTCCCAAAAAACCCAAAAGGGGATCTGCCTTTCTCAAAAAGCCACGTCCTTCTCTCCCTACCTGTGTGCTTCAGAGGCAGGACACCAAGGGCTGATTCTGATGGCAAATCCCCCTCAAGAAAAGTGAGCAAGACTTGTGTCAGTGACAAGGAAAGCCCTGCAAGCATTTGCATCGAGGAAAAAAGTAATTAAATCTTGCACAAAATGGGCTTTCAATTACTGCCTCCTTAGAAGGAAGCAGACTGAAGATTAATGGCAAAGAAATCAAAGCCTTAGAAAGAGATGAGAGAGGGCCCTGTTTTGAAAATATCTCCTACCAAGCTAATTTCATTTAAAATGAGAACAAGTGGCAAGCAATAAACCCGAAAAAAAAGCCCCAAACAACAACCAAACAATCAAGTCCTTGCCATTGTTTGTATCCCCTGGTTGTAACTTGACAGTAGTTCATTCCCCAGGTCTGCAAACCTCATTCTCCTAAATAAACTCATTGGAGCTCGTGGGCTTGATTCTTTTCTCACAGATAATGAAGTTACTGGAGTTAAGCCAATGTAAAATGGATACCAGAGAGAAATGGGAAGATTTGGAACAACTTGTATCAGTAATGATTGCAAGATTACACCTTCTCTTATCTGTTTATGGTTTTGATGCAGCTTGAAATTGATTTAACATGACAAAGAATTGCTGAAGCGTTGCCATCAGCAGTACTGTTAACACACCTTGTTTAGTAATGAAGTCAGTGTTTTGAGAATGGCCAGGAAAATGCCTGGGAGCGCTGTTGTTACAGTTAACTTTTATTTAAAGTTGTCATCCTTCCAAAACTTTTTTTTTTTTTCCCTGCAGAACAATAGCTTCAATTCTGTTTCTCATTAAAAACAAAACAAAGCAACACCCTTCCTCTTTCAAACCTGAAATTCATTCAGTTCAGTTTCTCTAAAGAAGTAGTTTTGATTATGTGTTTTCAGGCATTGTAAACAGTGAGGCAGTGATTTGTAAAGGAATGAATAGAGTCAGCTCTCAGTGATCCAAGGTGGTTTTGGGGAGAGCTAATAAGGAAGAAGGATAATACTGAAATAACATAGCTTAAACTTAATTGTAGGGCTTAAATACTTATCTTTAAAGTTAAGGCATAGGATGGAGCTGTAAATTAAAATGGAAAGAATGTTATTTTTAGCATTGCTGTGTTAACCTGCATCCCAGATAATTCCTCCTGATACCTGGGAATGAGCTGATGATGGTTTGCACCTTCAAACTGTCATCATTTGGTGCTAGAGAGCAGGAGAGCAGCTGCACTGGAGGAGAAGCCTGAGCTTTGTCACCTGCTCAGCACAAACTCTGAGTGTCAGAGAGCAAAGCAGTGAAACGCACAGTGTGAAACTCGCTCTCCTAACCTTTGATAACGTCTCCAAAATTTCTTTTTGCTCTTTTTTTTTTTTTTTCTCAACTGCTCCCCTCTCCTGCTGTGCAGTTCTGCCATCTCATCGTGCTACAGCCGAGTGTACCAGAGCCTGGCCAACCTCATCCGCTGGTCTGATCAGGTGATGCTGGAGGGCGTCAACTCCGAGGACAAGGAGATGGTGACAACAGTGAAGGATGTCATAAAAGCTGTTCTGGATGGAGTCAAGGTACATGAGACAAATATTGTAAATTTTATTGCAAAGAGCATATAATAATGTGTTTAGAGGAAGTCTGTGTAAACTAGGTTTTTAAGTGCAGATAAAATATGGAGCTCTTATTTCTGCCTTCAGTAAACCCCTTAAATCAACTGTTCCATAAGTTAAATGTTCCTTCTTGGAGTGCTGCTTGAAGACTAGCACAGTTTGGCTCTGAATGTGAACTTCTGGCATGCTCACCCTGGCATTTGGATGAATTGGAAGAAGCAATGGATCTTTATTCAGCATTTTATTAAATTTTCAGCAAGTCATTCCCAGTCTCCCATGCAGATTACAAGACGTGGTTTGCACATTTTCTGTCTCAGCAAAATAAAATGAAAATGTTCCCTCTCAATGCCCACAGAGAATGAAAGACTCCAGCTCCATTTTTTAAGACAAATTTCAAGGGATTTGTCAGTGATACATCAGCACTCTAAGCAGCTGGATTAGGGTGTGGAACAGGTGATGAGCTAAACTCAGTTTTCTGGAGATTAGTTTTACATTGCTAATGGAAACGTTTAACAGAAACCTTTGTGTTCATTGTCAGACCTGCCTGTAGCATTCCCTCCCTGCTCCACCCTGGAAAAGCTGTTGCCTTTCCTTCTGCCCCCTGGAAAGATTCTGGTCCCCATTATTTCTGTGCCCCAGGCTTGTCTCTGGGCTGATCACTCACCTGTCCTGGCACTGTTGGTAAAAGTTTGGTTGACCTGGACACCAGTGGACAGATGTAATATCTCCTGGGAATCTTATTTTGGAAACTATAGAGGAAGGTAAATCTCTTTCAAGAGCAGGGCTGAATCTGTTTAAATCAAACTACACAAGGAAAGTTGGGGTAGAATTTTAAGAACTGCAGCAGCTGTTTCATCTGGAGTTCTGTACCAGGAACAGGGATCTTTCACTGAACTCAGACTCAGTTTTATTAAATGGAGCCAAATGCAAAAATGAAGTGGATCTCCCAGGCTTTGACTGTCACATTTTCAGGTCTCTTGGTTTGGTGTCTGCATCATCTGGATATCTCTTTAATGTTACTCAAACGCAGATACTAAAATCTGCTATTACTTTATGAGCCTTTTAAATAAATATCTTTCAAACAAATCATTTCTATCACCTAAAGAAGATGGATTTTCTAGGATTATTTTGCACAATATGCTCTTTAACTTTAAGCTACACATTTTAAAAGTAAAGCTGGTCTTAAATTTGCACAGCAGGAGAGAGGGAAAGAGTTTAGCCTCAAATCTCAGCTGCTGTTAGCACTGGAATTCAGCAGCAATTTACAGGATGTGAAAACCTGTGCTGTGGTGCCTGAACTGTAATTCCCCAGCAAATGGTGAGTTATCACTGACACAGTCTGCACAATCCCAGGGAGAGATGTGCTATCCCCAGATCTGGAACAGAGTTGTGTGGTCTCATTGCAGGAAACTTGGACACACGAAGTTGTTCTTTGAGTTCCAGCAATATTTAAACCCTTGGTACCTGCTGCCTTCCAGCCAGAGCTGTGTCCTCTGTGGACTGGGGGAAGGTTTGGCACTGGGGAAGGTTTTGGGTGTCTGCTCATGAGCCAGCCCAGACTGGGAGCAGCATGGACATGTCCATGCAGTGCTGAGCCTGAGCTGTGGAGCCCTGCTCAGCTGTATCAGTCTCTGCTTTTTTTTTAGACTGAAAGTTATTTTGGCCTTCCAGTTGGAGCTAGCTGATGTCTGGTCAGCCTTAGAGCAGATGTGTGGCTGTCTAGGGAGATGGGAGAGTATTTGCCCATCAAGAGGTCAGCATTTGGAAGCAGCGTGCTTTCACCTCCTGCACAGCAAGGAACAAGATTTATTTTAGAAAGGCCAAGCCACATATCAGATCTGGAAGCAGAACTGAGAAGGTGGACACTTCTCTCCACAGCAGAGACTATTTTGTTTTTCTGGCAGATCACACAAGATCCGCTTCCACATTTCAGTGCTCACTTCTTTATTTTGAGAATTAAGCATAAAGGAGGCTCTTGCTCACCTCTGTTACTTGATATTTTGATCTCAGGTTTTAGGGCTTTGCTAGGCAGGAAAAAAAAATACTTGGTTTGATTACATAACTTCTCAAAAATCCATCTCATTGTGGAATTTTCAGCTTGCTGAAGTAGCATAGTTTGTAGAGAGGCTTTAATTATCTCTAATTACTGCTGCAGGAATCTCTTTCCTTGCTGATAAGGAATAGCATAATGTGCATCTGGCTCAGTTGTGTGCAGATTACCTCTGTGTGTATGCTAAAGATTTTGGCTTGATTTCCTCATTTGGGGGTAGCAGAGAGGAGAAACATTCAGGGTCTGGTGATATTTGTCAAAGCTGGAAGGGAAAGTGATCCTCTCAGGTAATTGCAGTCATTCATTGCCTTGGTGCCCGTGCTGGAAGTTGCTTTGGGTTTTTCCCCCAGTCCCAATGGTTTGAATAATTGTGAAGATACTTTTGAAGCAAATTGGATTGGTTTTCTCCCATTTTAACCTCCATTCCCATGTGATAGACAACTGTGTGTCCATTATGACTGGCAAAATAGGAAAACTTCAGCCCTGAGTGTCTGGGGCTCCTCAGCACTGCTGCAGCACAGCCACCACCACAGTCTGCAGTGTTGGCCTGGCTTTGGTTTTAGGTGGTGAAGAAAGGTCAGGAAAAGGAGACATTACATTTTCCCTTCCATAGCCTTTTCAGGGGGATGTTTAAGGAGTGTTTTGGCTTTTGGTTTGAATGCACATGTATTTTATTTCCCTGATTGTGCTCCTGCACATTTGCAGTCCTCACTGGCCACTACCCCAAAGGCCCACAGGGTCCAACCTTGAGTCTGTTAAAGTGCACGAGAATCTTCAAAAACCTTTTCAGCAGTGGAAATTAGTCCAGAGGGCAGAAAGGTGGCAATCCATTGTGTCATCACTCAGCCCCATAATGCCAAATGCATCCAAAAGAGTCAAGAGATGTTACACATCAGGACACTTCTCAGAACACACTGTTCCTCACCAGGGCTCTCTGTCCCAGCAGGGACTTCTTCATCGTTTTAGTCCCCATGGACATCTGTTTGTGCTCCCTCTTCCTTCCCCCTGTGTGGGATGTTCCAGGACAGCTTCTGGAAGGTTGAGTGTTTGTCCTGGTTTTGGGTAACACAGTGTACATTCTGTTGGAGCACACCAGGAGTGCAAGTAGAGCATGGAGACCAAAGTCAGCTGTGGTGGACACTTGGATGGTGTTTGCACCTTATTCCTCTTGCTGTGTGTGTGTTAACCCATGGAATTCCAGCTTTCAGTCGAGCCCATGTAAAACTGCCAGAACTGGAGTATTTTCCTTCCTCAGAGGGGTGATGGCAATGAATCCCAGTTGCAGCTGCTGCACTGAGAGAGCAGTGCCAGTTGTTTCCCAGCTCCACAGACAAGGACACAAAGATGATACTGGAATGATGACACTGTACTTTAAAAAAATATATATATAATTAAAATTGATTCCTTATAGTTTCCTTTGTGTAATATGCTGGGAAGCCAATAGTGGCAGGAAGCACTGCCAGTTTTCCAGCCTGCCTGTAAGAGGGGCATGTGTTTGTATCTGTGAGCAGGATTTGTCAGCCTCAGACATCCATAAAATGTTCTCTCCATCCTTCTGGTGTGAATGATTGTTGCTTTGACTGCTGGCAGGCTTAGAGTTCAGGATTATCATGCCCTTATCTCTTTATCCAGAGCCTTATCTGCCTGTAACAGATACACTACAGTAGCTCCTTGAATGATTAAGTCTTCTGTTGCTAATGTGTTAAAAGGTGGCTTCAGGGGAAGCAGGCCTTTTAATAAAGGTGTTCAATGGTTAATTTTTAGTTGGGCATTTTACAGAAAACTTGCTCTTCTGTAAATACATTCTTATTTATAAAATAGAAAGCAATTATCTAATGTTGTTTTTAGGTAGATGAAGTACTCCACTGACTCTTTGGTACTTGTATCTATGTATGTAAATCCAATTTACCATTATCTAGGGTGCTGTGTGGACTGGAACACATTTGTGAGACAGAGGAAAGAGGAAGCACAACAAAAAGACACACATGGGTTTGTGCAGAATCCCCATACAGTCAGGGGTAATGAACTTCACTCAAACACTGCCAAAACTTCCTCTGGGTGCAGGCTGCTCCTTTGCAGCTGTTCTGCATCATTTGTGTGGCTGTGTACCAGACTTAAACCCAAATCAGCTCTCTCTGTGTCCACACCATCATTAAACAATAACCAAAAGTTTCCTGCAGTAGCATCCCTTTGTGTTCTGGGATGTTGAAGTGCAGCATTCAGCAAATAGTGATTATTCTTTTTTTCTTCTCTCTGTCCATCAGGAGCTGGTCAGACTCACGATTGAAAAGCAGGAGCATCCCTCTCCCACAAGCCCAGTTAAACCCAGTTTACCAGCATGTAAATCTGACAGGTGGGTCACTGATTTCTGATTTTCTGTAGGCAGGACTGATGTAGAAGGGATAATTTCTGACTGCTGACATTTGAGTTAAATCATTCAGCTGTTCTTCATAGAGGGTGGTGTAATGTTCCTTATGTAGCCCCCCACCCATTTCAGTAGGATCACTGACAGAGAATGTGCTGTGATAGGAAAGACACCAGAATCTGGCAGTGAAACATCCCTTTGTGTCACATGCACACTGAGCTCTGCATATATATGGAATTCCACCTGCAGATGCAAATTCTGCCTTCTGCTCTAGGTGTCTGTCTGAGAGCAAACGATTTCAGATAGGTTTGAATCTGTCAGCAGGCTGTGTTCCAGCTGTGGTTTGTGATCTACAATCTGTGTTTTGCATGTTGCAGCCCATCAGAACTTCCCCTTACCGACCGAGAAATGGAGATCCTCAACAAAACAACCAATATGACTCAATCCAACGAGCTGCTCACTGACTCCATGGATGAAGAAGTTGCACCTCCTAAACCCCCTCTGCCCAGCATTCGTGTGGCAGAGAACAGGTAAAACTGAGCAGGCTGAAGAACACCAGTGCCTCTTACCAGCCTGCTGGTTTTTAAACAATCCTGCAAAATGTGCACAAGAGAGAAGGGTTAGTGTTGCCTTTGAATTTCCAGTCCTCCAGAGTAATTCCTCCCTGCTCCTGGACTCTGCTTTGTGTTCTGTCTCTCTTATTATTTTTTGTTCCTTTTCCTTTCCTTCTTTTTATATGAGGATAGTGCCATGCCCTGACATCCACACGAGGCATCACATAAATCTGTAATAACCTTACATAAAACTGTGTGAATCCCACACTGTACCAGTGTCTTGGGCTGCTGTATCCAATGGGAAATATTCCTTTAACCTCAGGGGGCAGTTACCAATCTGTCCTACACAGCCAGTTTGTTCTGCTTTGCCTATCAGCTTAAGAGTGAAAGCCAAGAGTGTGTGAAAAAAAACCCTTGTGCTTGGTTTTTCTTACCCTATTCTAGGAGTAACCGCATGAAAGTTTCTGTGTTCTATTTTGAGAAGGAAGAGAAAACCCCCAATCTGCAGTTTTTTTGTGTATGTATGTGTGTGTGTTGTTTTTCTTCTCTAGTACTGGTGCTAATGGCTGGTGTGAAAAATATGGGTTGTGTTAATTTGAAAATGCGGCATCAAGGGCTGTGGCTGACAAAAAGAATCACATTTCTGTGTATTTGATGAATTCTCAAAGGTTATATAAAAACTTCCTGGTATGTTCCAAGAACAGACTATGTGTGCTCTTGGGAACTTCTCAGGCTTGATGACTACCAGAATTATGTGTCATTAGAAAAACTAAAAGTCAAAGGGTTAAACTCTCACGAGTTACTGCAAACGTGTGGCTCTGACACAGATTCGTGGGGCCCTCACAGTGCACATGGTGAGAGCAGCTCTGACCCCTTTGTTCCCTGAAGTTTACCAAGAAAGCAAAGGTCAAAAAAGAGAATTCTCCTGTTCTGTAAATTTGTGAAAATTTGAGCGTTTTTCAGACTGGAAGGTTTGAGGAGGGGGAGGGACTTCTGTGAATGGAAACAATATTTGGGTCAACCAAAACATTTAATTTGGCTTGTCACTGCTTTTATTAAGAAATAATTACCATGCTAATTAGCTCCATTAAAAAATACTTTTTAGAACAGCATTTGGTTTTGTTTAAGAAATACCAACCTTAAAAAATAAATCACTTAACAGGACCTTACCTGTACGAGTATTCTTGGATTGGTATTTGTTAGTGGATACATTTTGCTGAATTGCTCCTGACTGACAAAAGCTTTCTGGAAAACAAGTTGTGAAGCCTCTGAAAATATTTTTTTTTTCTGTAAGAGTGATGGAAGCATCAGTTCCTGTTTTGTCTTGCAGCCCTCCACCAGCATTGCCCCCTAAAAAACGTCAATCAGCACCTTCCCCAACCAGAGTGGCTGTTGTGGCCCCCATGAGCCGAGCTACCAGTGGGTCCAGTTTACCTGTTGGGATCAACAGACAGGTAATGGCATAACCCCTTTGGGGAAGCCAAGGGAAACATGCTGTGAAGTGGAGGAAAAGCTCAGGGAGATGCTGTGACCTGCAGCCACACAGATCCCTGCACGTCCCTGCTCATCCCAAACAGCCCAGCACGGGCAGCCTGCAGTGGGAGTGGCAGTGCCAGGAACAGCAGTGTCATAAATAATGTGAACAGCTTAATTTTATTTTTTTTTTTACAGTGTTGTTGTGTTTAATTAACAAATTGCTCTAAACTTCGTTGCCTTGAGCTGTAGCAGAGCGTGGGGATGGGAGTGGCTGAGTGTTGCCATGTCCAATAGATCAGGGGACAGCAACTGGCTGAGCTCCCTGACATCTCACCAGGGTTTATTCACAGGCCAAGGGAGCATGTGGCTGAGTGAGATCAGAAGTCTGTCTTCATCCTGTCACAATTTAAAACATCTCTTAACTCAAGCAGTAGTTTGAGCTACTGCTCTGACCACTGCTGGTGCTTTGGGGAAATTTGTACATTTTCTGGCAGAAAAATGGGAAAGTTGTGTGTGTGTTAATCACATTCCATTTCTTGTGCTTGTCTGGGGTTTATGAGGTTGTAAATGGCTGGGTTTGCTTTACCCATTCAGGAACTTACTAGCTCAGCAATGAGGACCTGAATCATATCAAATTGCACAAAAATCAAATCTTGTCCTCATCCCCAAAGCCTCAGCTCTGGCTTAGGGAGCCTCTGCAGTCATTTGGTTGACTCAGATAAAGCTGTGGCCACTCTTCAGTCAAAACTGCAGTCACACTAAGGTTGTTCTGAGGGAGTGGGAATGGTTGAGGGGTTCACTCACAGGTTAATAAGCTTGAGGTAATTTCTGAAATGAACTTTAGCCATAGGCACTGAAAGTTGTATCTCACTGTAGTTTATTTTCCCTTTGCATGCACCTGAGGTAACCAAGTATTTGCTAAAGCCCCAGGTATGTAATGAGAAATCTTGCAGTGTCATTCCCTTGTCTCGGTGTCATGACAAGCAGTCATCAGACACACGTAGCTGTGAAGAGCTTGGTCATCTTCTCAGCATCTGTAAAGTCCAGACACACAGAGCTCCCTGGCATGGGCTGTTTGCCAGCTCAGAGGGTTTCTGTGATCTCCAGGAGCTTCAGGAGGGCCAGCAGCACTGCTCCTCTCCCCTCCTGTGAGACCTTTGCTCCTCCAGCTGCATCCTGTGATCTGCCAAGAGTGATGGTGATTGGATTTTTTTTTTTTTTCCTCCTGAAGGATTTTGATGTTGACTGCTATGCCCAGAGGAGGCTGTCAGGTGGAAGCCACTCCTATGGGGGGGAGTCTCCTCGCCTCTCCCCCTGCAGCAGCATTGGCAAACTGAGCAAGTCTGACGAGCAGCTCTCCTCCCTGGACCGCGACAGCGGCCAGTGCTCCCGAAACACAAGCTGTGAAACCCTGGGTAAGAGGGGTGCTGGGGCCCTTGCCTCCCCTTTGGGAGCTGAGCTGCACGAGTTGATGTAGGAAATGCACTGCACTTGCAGCTGCTGTCTTGGTGTTGCTGCAGGCAGTTCAGTGCACAGCTGTTCTGTTGAAGAGGAAAATGCCCAGGGGAATGTTTCCCTTGCTGTAGGTGATGGTTCTCAAACTCAATTCAGCTCTCAAGTGGAATGTTTTCTTCATTTCAGCCCTGTCTGCAGAAATGACAGTCCTGGTAGAATAAAGCAGTGTTGTTTCTACATGCTAGGAAAGAAGATAAAAATATCAATATGGCACAAATTGTCTGCAGTCGTTTACCTGTTGCACTTTCGTTATTTGTTTGCTAGTGTAAAGAATTAATTATGAGTTATATGAAGTCTGCGTGTTAGAGAGGTGTAAAAAGATGGTCTCAGCTGCAAGGAAGTTCCACTCTGATTAAAATGAAGTGATTAATTAACTGATAAAATGGGAGGGACAGAACTGAGAAGGGCTAAACAGTAAAAGAGAGAAACTAATGCATCATTCTCTATTTACCCAGATCAATCGGATCACTATGATCCAGACTATGAATTCCTGCAGCAGGACCTCTCCAACGCTGATCAGATACCTCAGCAGGGGTCCAGTGTCCTCAGCCCATTGCCAGAGTCCTTGGGTGAGTCTGGCTCCCCTTTCCACGGACAGACTTTCCAGCTCCCGCAGGGCAGCTCTCCTCCACTGGAATTCTGCAGCCTCTCAGGAGCAGCACAGCCAACAGACACTCCCCCAGCTTTACCAGAGAAGAAGAGGAGGAGTGCAGCCTCCCAGACTTCAGATAACTCGGGCTGCAGGGTGTCCTACGAGAGGCACCCCTCCCAGTACGACAACATCTCGGAGGATGATCTGCAGAACGCCGCCGTTGTCTCGTCAATGCCCTTCACCCCCTTTGCTGCTGTTCTGCCTTTCCAGCAAGGAACCTCTCCAGCACCCGTGGAATTCATTGCTGATTTTGCTGCTCCAGATTCGAACAGTGACCCAGAAAAGCCGCCACCTCTGCCAGAGAAGAAAAACAAACACAGTAAGCAAGTTCCTGTGTTTTGGTTTTACTTTTACCTTGCAGTTGTCACACTTCTGGTGGTCACTGAGTGGTGATTGGGGTAATGCTCTTATGTGGCTGCTTTTGACACTCACACTCAATGTCAAACAGATGGAAGGGAAATGTCAGTGCTCTGGTGGGCAGGGAGTGATTCCTGAGGCCAAGATCAATCCAGGCCCAAGGGTTCTGGAATCAGCATCTTCATGACTCTAGTGAGACCATGTTACCTGAATGTGAATCTTTGAGGCACTCTGCCTTGCAGATCTTTCTGGTCTCTTCTCCCTTTTTAAGTCCATTCCCTCCCCAATTCGCCAATTTTTTTTTTCCCACTGCAGAGGAGAGTTGAGTCCTCTCCAAGAGCTTGGAGGAAGGACTGCTTTTCTGTCCAAAACCCAGCCTTGCCAGAGCAGTTACTTGGCAATAGGAGCACAGGCACCCACATAGCTGTGCAAGACAAGACTATTAGCTAGAGTCCAGTAGTGCTGTTTTGCTACAGGATATCATTTCCTTTGGATGCCTGAGAATTTCCCACATCATTAAAACAAGCAGCCTCTGAAAGCAAAGGCTCCTGTCCCCAGCCAGACTCCTGGCACACCAGGGCTGACCACATCTCAGGCTCACAACCTTCTTCTGATTTCCTTAATGTTCATGGCTGAAAAATGTGGAACCTCTTGCCAGACAGGCAGCCACAGTGCTGTGCCAGGGAAGGCTGTGGACTACACAGTGAGATCCAGCAGATACTGGTTGACTGGTCACTGGCTGGCTTTGCAGCTGTGTGTTGCATGAGGAGGTAATGTATACAAGATCTGGAAGAAGAGCATTACATTGCAGCTGGCAGCCCAAGAGAAGTTTATCTCAAAGAACTGAGTTGGCCTTCTGGCTCCTTTCTGCAGTTTATAGACTTCTCACTGAGAATAATTTTTGCCCAGAGAAGTTGTGGATTCCCTGTCCCTGGAGGTGTTCCAGGACAGGCTGGATGGGACTCTGAGCAACCTGGCCTAGTGGAAGGAGTCCTTGTCTATGGAAGGGGGGTTGAAACTGGATTCTTTAAGGTCCATTCCAACTCAAACCAGTCAAAGATTGAAATTCTATGGCTAAGGTGGGAGTAAGAGGGCTGTGTGGTGTCAGGGTGTATTCTCTCCGTTCCTGTACAGTGCACTCTGCCAGTCACTTATTTAAAAATATGCCTTGTCTAAAAACATTTCCATTATCCCCAAGTGACCAGTCCACATGAGTAACCCTCAGGGATTTTACTCAGAGCACAAGGCTTGACCCACCTGAAAGTGAGAGTCATCCAAGTGTCCCCATATGCAGGAAATCTCTTTTGTTCCTCTCTGGTAATCAAGCAGTTAAAGACACTAAAATCAGCTAAAAAAGAGGCTGGGCTGCTTGTTTGTGGACAACAGAAAGGAAGTAAATGGGCACAGGCAAAGGTGGGTTTTGCAGCTTATGCTGTTCAAAACCCTCAGCTGAAGTACGAGCTGCCAGGGGCTGTGGTACAGAGCACGTTACTGCAGGATCAGATCCTCGTGGATCTGCTGTTACTGATGAGGGATGGCTGTTCGAGCACTCAGGCTGGGATGGATGCAGGGAAATGCACCTCTGTGCACGTAGGCAGCTCCAGGGGAGAGGAGATTCCTGGGTGAATCCTGGGTAAGAGGCAGTTTGACATTTGCAAGAGAGATCTGAGCTGTTTGCTCGTGTCTTTAAGCCCCATGTCTTTGTTTCCTGGTATCACACAAGATGCCAAAGAGTTACTTGAAAACAAGTTTAAAAGCAATCTGCATTATTGCCCGAGCACAACTTTAACCTCAGTACCAAGGCCTTGTGTGAATTTTCTTTGATGTTGGATTACAGTTAATTGTAATCTGGCACTATCAGAAATTTTGAGAGTATTGATCAGATTGCATTGTTAGGAGAGGTAGGAGCTCTTACCTAATTTGTTGTCAACTCTGATTATTTGACAAAGCATCCTTGCTGCAAAACTTGTTAGTAGTCCTGGGGCTGATTGCTGCAGATTTTTTGGTTGCATTCATGTGACACTGAGAACTTGTTTTCGATTGATTTTACTCCACCGTATATCACACCACGGATTTGTGGTTGCTGGTTTTACTTTTTCAGCATTTAAAAGGCCAGTCAAACATTACTCAGGCTCTGTGGTGACACCCAGGATATTTTTTGCCCAGAGGCTGATGCATGTAGATATTCTTGTGTAATCACACAGGGCTGCTTCCACAACCTCAACAAGCTCCTGGGAGCTGGAGGATATGCATGGATTTGTTAAAAAGATCCAGAGCTCACAGAGGTGGGACTTGGTTGTGGGTCATCTTTTGGTAGCTGGCAGTAAGTGTTGGTCTTTTCATTGGTAATATACAGAAGATCTGTTTGAGTTAACCTTGTGTATTGCTGTGAGCTGTGCTCAGAGGGACCTCCAAGAGTTGACTTCTGTATAATTTAAACAGAGGAGTGATAGGGCTTTTAGTCTGGCATGAGTTATGGTTATTTTACTGTGCTGTAAGAGCACATGTTACTGTGCTAAGGGCAAATTACCCCAGACTTGTGCTTGAGCACCAGCATCGTGCTCCTGCTGAACAAGACACAGACACGGAACAGCTTCTCCCATTAAGAGCCCAGAGTCAGAAATAACAAGATCCTTTCCCCAAACAGCTTGGAAACTACTGGTGAGCCACTTATTCATGTTTCCCTCCCTGTCAGTGGGAACAAAACACAGCCTGGTGCCCAGTGAGCAGCTGGTATTTAACTGCAGGAGCCACGCTGAGGGCAGGCTGGGCTTAGCCAGCGGATAATGCGAGCTCTGTGAGGAGCAGCTCTCCTCCCAGAGGTGACAGCAACGACTGCCTCGTTGACCTTGACTCCTCCAGTGAGTTGCTGTGTGGTATAGCTTAAGGCTGTCCATTATTTTGGCTCTTGGCCATGCACATCTGTTGTTCCTGGGCTGGGCTGTCAGTGAGCCCTGCACGGGGGATGCTGGTGTGCCTCACCTTATTGCAGATGTGCCTTGGTGCTGATCATCTCCTAACAACCCCTTTAGACTCCAACAACCACTGCTCCTCTCCTGCAGTGTTGCTTCCAGGAGAGCTGGCTCCTGGGAGAGCAGTACCTGTGGTTCCTACCATATGGGCAGAGCTGGTGTGTGCTGGAAATCCCTGAGCAGCTTTAGCTCCTTCAGAAATGACAGCCAAGGCACTGCAAAAGCAGATTGCTGGGAAGGTGTTCCTAGCCTCAGTCTGAGATTTCATGGTTTTTTTAAATTGCACATATTTTCAGTCTGGGTTAAGAACTGACATAAGCTGGGCATGTGGTGGGAGAGGTTTCTCTCTCACGCCTCCCTTCTCTCTCGGGGTGCTGCCTTGAGACTGTCACTCCACCCCAGCTGCTCACTGGGGAGTTGCAGCCCCCATCCCTCCCTCTGCACAGTTGCTGCAGGGCGTGCAGGCTGAGCTGAGCTGAGCTGCTGATGTAATTTCCCATCTGCTTTTAAATTTCTGCCTTGTTAAAAAGCACAGTGGAGAGAGGGAGAGAAGACCCTTTGCAAATAGGAGTCATGGGAGTGCTCTTGCTCCCTTACTCTCCTCTTCAAGATTGGCAGGGTTTTAATGACGATGATTTAATTTTGGTTTGCACTCTGCAGTGCCAGGTTTGTATTTCACCATCCCAACTGTTTTTCACTTCTCCTAAAAACAAAGATGACAAAGTAGAGGCAGAGACATGCTCACCTGCCCAGGACTAGTTATAACAAGCCAGGCAGGGGAGCTGCCATGACAATGGGATGCATTAGCCCCATAAAGAACTGAGATAAAAGAGCTCTTCATTATTCCCTTGCAGATTGAGTTAAAGCTCCCGACAGCATTCAGGCTCAGTGCCCTGAGTTACAGTGATTTAATTTTACACAAGTGTCTAATGTGATGCCCTTTTCACCAACACTTCTGAGCTGTGGTGTCATTGCAGTGCTTGGTGCTGTTCCAGGAGCTCACAGCTATGGATCCCCAGTGGTGTGTGCACATCTGGGTGTTCAGTGAGGTTTTGTAGGTGACTCAACACGAAGGGTTGGTCTGGATTCAGCAGTGTCTGCTGCATTATGCCAGCACTGCCAGGCCTGCCTTCTTGGCTTTTGTCCTGCTCACTTGATGAGCTCTCAAAATGGTCTTTCCCTCAAGCTCTTGTCCTCTACACTTCTGCAAGGACTCCTGATCCTTAGTTCAGTTTTGCTGCTAGAGAAATATCTTTCATAAGCCTTTTTTAGATCTTGTCCCCTGAAGTTATTTTATGATAGCAGGGCATTTTCCAGGGCACAGGAGCACCTTAGCCAACTCAATCACTGATATTTGAAAACACAGTTTTAGTAACTCTGTATTTCCTACAGCTTCACCATGATTCCAAGTAAGACAATATTTCCAGAACATGCTTCTTTTCACTGTGAGGTGAAGGGAATCACTGGGAAGGAGCAGGGAATCTGAGGGAGGAAGAGAGGCAGGGCTCAGGTGGCAGGGAGAGCTGGAGGTCAGAATTCCAGCAGCTTTGGCAGAGCTGTGCAGGACTGGCTGTACTGCAGGACATGAACAGGTTGCCCACTGGCAGGACAGTGGGGTCACAGGATGGGGACAGCAGGTGTTACCGGTCAGGATTGAAATCCAGCAGCTCCATTTCCTCTACTCCCATTGCCTCCACCTGTTTTGTTTTTCATTATTCCTTTTTTTCTTTATTCTATTTTTTGGAAGAGGGCTATAATTCTTTTGGGGAAGGGCAGCTGTGTTAGCTCCGTTTCTAAATGGAGTTTAAAATATTAGAGGAAATCTGAAAAAAGGTGCCCAAGACAGGTGCAAAGCAGCTCCTTCCTGCTGACACATTTGCAGGGCTGCATCCTGTTTAAAGGCTGGCCTGAGGGTCTCCTTGGCAGGTGAACAGAGGACTTGGACTTGTAACCAGTGTGGGAACCCTTCATGATGTGCAAATCCTGCATTGTGCTCCTTGTATTTATAGCTTTCACTGAAGTCAACCACTCCTTTCAGCTGTACAACTGAAATGCCAGCAGAAGCTGAATAATTGCCACCAAATGACCAGATTTACAAAAAGTGACAACTGCTTGTTTATCAGGAGGAAGGGAGGGATGGTCACAGTGCCCTGTGCATGACAGCATGTTTACAAGAAGGCCTTGGTTAGTCCTCCCCATGACACTTAAATACATCTGTCTCTCCTGCTTTCAGGTGTACAGAAGGGGATTCTTTCTTTGTTTTACATTATTCAGGGCACTTCTGATCCTTAATAATGGGGGTGGGTTTGTAGTAGTCTTCCTATGGCACTGGATGTCATCTTCCCCCTCCAACACTAAAATATTGCAGCAGTAACTGTCCTCTGTCAGAGCTGCCTAGGCTGACCTGTGTGGGTTTTTTCATAGATTTTGGAAGGAATATTGTACAGATGGAAAGATCCTCTAGACAAGGTTTAATCCCATTTAACATTTCTATTGAGCCACATCTCACAAAAAAGCTTGTGAATCAGTTAAATTTGAAAACTGGAGGTGGTAAGTTGCTTTAAAAAAGGGATGGGAGCAAAGGGTGTTGGATTTGAGCTAAAGAGGTAGGAACACGTGGTCAGTGGCACTTTTAGAAGTATTTTGTAAGTATTTTGTACCAGGATTAGCAGTGGCATTTGAAGAGCTGAGGGAGAGGCACACCCAGTCTCACAGGTAGGTGTTCTCTGATAACAGTTTTACCAGCTTGCTGGAATGGAGAAACACTCTACGCCTCCTGGTTCTAGAAATCTTGCTGAGTGCAGGTCTGAGACTTACTGTAGGCACAGGAATTATTGCAGATTTATTGTCAAGATTGCACTGTTACACTCCTAAAAAGCAGACTGACTGTACTCTGGGTTTTTTTGGTGACTTTGGAATTAGCTGTAGAGAAATATTCTCAGAATTGCCACGGATTGTGTGAGGATTTGGGCTAAGCATCAGTAAATGAGACTTCTCAAGTTGCTGTTTGGAGACCTCACTGGTCCCAGAGTATTATCAGCTGTGTTTGTGGCCTGGGATGGAGTTTGTTGTGTGCTGGCTGCAGGATGGATATTTGGATTTGCAGAGTGGATGGATGGTGGCTGTGTGAGCTCCCTGGGAGCACAGCGTGGGTGCCCTTCTGAGAAAGAGCAGCTGCCTCTGACCAAAGCTGGGCTTTACAGAGCAGGGCAGTGAGTGTGACCTGTCCTAACCTCAGCTGGGCCTTACAGAGCAGGGCAGTGAGTGTGACCTGTCCTGACCTCAGCTGGGCCTTACAGAGCAGGGCAGTGAGTGTGACCTGTCCTAACCTCAGCTGGGCTTTACAGAGCAGGGCAGTGAGTGTGACCTGTCCTGACCTCAGCTGGGCCTTACAGAGCAGGGCAGTGAGTGTGACCTGTCCTAACCTCAGCTGGGCCTTACAGAGCAGGGCAGTGAGTGTGACCTGTCCTAACCTCAGCTGAGCTTTGCAGAGCAGGGCAGTGAGTGTGACCTGTCCTAACCTCAGCTGGGCTTTGCAGAGCAGGGCAGTGAGTGTGACCTGTCCTGACCTCAGCTGGGCTTTGCAGAGCAGGGCAGTGAGTGTGACCTGTCCTGACCTCAGCTGGGCTTTGCAGAGCAGGGCAGTGAGTGTGACCTGTCCTAACCTCAGCTGAGCTTTACAGAGCAGGGCAGTGAGTGTGACCTGTCCTAACCTCAGCTGGGCTTTGCAGAGCAGGGCAGTGAGTGTGACCTGTCCTAACCTCAGCTGAGCCTTACAGAGCAGAGCAGTGAGTGTGACCTGTCCTAACCTCAGCTGGGCCTTACAGAGCAGAGCAGTGAGTGTGACCTGTCCTAACCTCAGCTGGGCCTTACAGAGCAGGGCAGTGAGTGTGACCTGTCCTAACCTCAGCTGGGCTTTGCAGAGCAGGGCAGTGAGTGTGACCTGTCCTAACCAAAGCTGGGCCTTACAGAGCAGGGCAGTGAGTGTGACCTGTCCTAACCAATGCTGGGCTTTGCAGAGCAGGGCAGTGAGTGTGACCTGTCCTAACCAATGCTGGGCTTTGCAGAGCAGGGCAGTGAGTGTGACCTCTCTTTGCCTTGCAGTGATGGCCTACATGCAGTTTGTGGAAGATTACTCAGAGCCACAGCCGTCCATGTTCTACCAGACCCCTCAGAACGAGCACATCTACCAGAAGAAGAACAAGTACCTCAGGGAAGTCTATGGGATCAATGACTCCTATATCAGCTTAGACCCCTCTCAAGAGCTGGCACCTCCTCCTGCTCTCCCACCGAAGCAGAGGCAGCTGGTGAGTGACACCTTAGGGACACCTGGCAGGGCCACCAGGAGCAGCTCTGCTCTTCCTGCTCCTGCTCCTGACAGGCAGAGGTGGTGGGAGGATGTCTCATGGTGTTACCACATCGTGCTCCTTGGCAGCTTGTGAACATGGTTTTAGGCATTTTGCATCATGTATGTTTTTGCTCTTTCTAACCCCACGTTCAGACCGTTCCCCATAAGCTTTGGAAGTCCTAAAATGCCCTAAAAATGAAATGTTCATCTTCTCCATGGCAGGACTGAATCTGTGCCAGGTTTGTGTAACAGCAACTGCTTGGAAGATTTTGACACACTGAGCAGCACTGTTTTCAAAAGGTTGCTGCACTGTTGTTCCCACTGCTGTTTTGAAACTGTTGTCAGAGATGCCACTAATAATAACTGTTTAAAGATAATAACTGCTTATATGTTATCATGCAGACCTTTGGTATAGCCACTGCTTCACTCGTGCATGTTCCCTTCACGTTGGTGCCCTCGTGGGATTCAGGATTTTTACCTTTCCCAGTGTTCTGCCAGCATGGAAGGGCACATCCACATGTGTGTGGGTGGTGGGTTTATCAGCACAGAAAGAGCCATTTTCCATGAGGGGGATGAAATCCTGACCTCAGTGATGGCAGCAGCAGTTTTGTTTCCAACCTCAGTGGAGGGTGGGATTTTGTCCCATTTCCTTTTAAGGGTTTTCCTTTCATTTCTTTTCTCTCTTTTTTTTTTTTCCCAACTCCAGCCTAAGATATTTTGTTTATATTAATTATCTTATTTGTTCTGTTTAAAAAAAAATTCTCTTGTTCTGATGCAGCTTACTTAAATTGGCCATGGCATTAACAAAATGGGAGGAAATGTGGGAACAGAGCCATGGTGTTACAATTGTGAGGGTGACTCTTGCAATATTTCTTCATGGTTGTATGTGCTAAAGTTGATTGTCCCAGAGTGTTGCTTTTTAACTCTCATTTTGAGATCTGCATAACTACATTCCTGTGATGCAAGTAGATAAAAAGATAAAGTGACATTTTTGGCTAAGCTGAACTGGGTATCATGGATTAATTCTTTGTGAGGACAAGACCTTAAACGCTGGCCTCCCACTCGCTTTGCAGGGGTCCTCAGGAGTCTACAGGACTCATCTCTGGAGGACCAGGCAGTTCTCCAGGGTCTGGGGTCCCCATCAGTGTGACCCTTGCACCTTGCAGTCCTTGCCTGAAGTGCAGGTGGCTGCACTTAGTGATGTTTCCAGAGGTGACTCACAGTCATGATCAGAGTTTGCAAAGCACAGATTTACTGCAGCCATTGTGCAGAAGGGAAATTCTGCTCCTGTCCTCAATTTGTTGGCTGAAGCAAAGCATTTCTTTGCTTCCCTTTAATCATGGTCTGGACAGACAAGATGTCACTGCTTTGCCTGCTGGCCATTCTTGTCATTTTACACGCTGATACCATCAAGGTGTTGCTTGCAGTTCCCCTGAAGCAAAGGTTTCTTCAAGTGCAGCCTCCCACCCTTCATCCCTCTGTTGGGAAAGAGGTGCAAGCAGGTGATGGCTTATTCAACAATTTCTGTAAAAGCCACCAGACTCTTGTTCCTCTGCTCCTGCTGCCCTGGGAGTTTTTGATTTGGTAAATCAAATGGGCATCAGCTGCTCTAGCAGCAGCAAGTTTTGCTGGATGGACTTCTTTATAATATAATATAATATAATAATGAGAAAGTCCTTTCTTGTCAGCTTCAGATCTTAATCAAAAATAAGACATGTTTATGTTATATGTTTTATTCAACAAGTCTGAGAAAGCCTGAATATGCCTTATCCTCTCTCAGTCTCCTTACCATTGGGGAATTCAGGAGAAATTCCTTGCCAGGTTTTGTCACTTAGAGTGTAATAGCTGCCTCCTGTGCAAATGATTAAAATCTTGGATTGGACAGAGAAATGGCAGGGTGTCACTGTCACCCAGTCTCACAGCAGGACCAGTGAGGATCCATAGCTCACACTGGAGAGGCCAAGTTCCCAATCTGCAGGGTGTCACAATAAAATAGCAGTGTGCAAGAATCGTGTACTTAGAGCCAGTTCCTCCTTTGGGTATCTGCCCTCATGCCACGGGGAGAAAAGGGCAGTGAGGAACAGCTTGTGTGTGCCAGCAGCAGCTGGCCACGGGTGAGCAGGGAGGGGGAGGCAGGAGTTCATTTTTAAGGGATTTGTGAAACAAAGAAGATTTGAATTGTGATTTTTGTCGTGCCTCTCGAGCTCAGGAAAGGCATATTGGTGTGTCTGGCTCTGATGAACTGTGTGAATAGCTGTTTGTTTAGCCAGCCATTATATGCATTGTTTTACAGCTAGCATTTTCTTGCCCTTTATTCATCGCCTTTTCTGTGCTCTCTTTCTCTGTGTCTTGTGTCTCCTGCTTTCTCCCCCTTCCTCAGCAGGCCTCCTATGCTGCCTCTTCTTTCTCTTCTGTCTCCTACTGTGTCCAGCAACCTAAAGTGCCCTTCACCCCCGAGGACTGCGGTGCCACTCAGGGCCTCACTATGTCAGTCTCTAACTCCTTTCTCAGCCGGCACAGCTCCTTTCCTGTGCACTCGGTGAGTTCTCTGCTTTGTCTTACTGCTCATCCCTTGGGTGCAAATCCTCTGCTTGCCCTCCCGGGTCAACGTGGAGGTTGCTCTGGGGGCTTTTGAACTCCTGGAGTCACTAGGGTGGGAGAAACCGTGTGTAAACCTCACTAAGAATAAACCTCACTGAGTATAAATCTCACTAAACGAAGCCAAAGGAGGTGTAGCTTTCTTTATATGACCTGTCCACGTTGACATTTGTGGCAGGGGACTGATGAAGGAGAGCTGGCCCATGTGCCCAGCACGCTCCTGTGTCCTCTGTGTGCCCCAGGCTGCACACTGGAGCTGCAAAGTCTTTTTGTCCCGTTGCATAATGCCAGTGATGTGGATGAGTCAATTAAAGGCTGCTCTGTGAGCCTGGCCTTGGGAGAAATAACGAGTTGCTGTCCCTAAAATCCATGGGTTTAGTCAAACACGTGGAACAGGGGCTGCAGCTCCTTAATTTTTTTTCTAAAAAACAGCCTCTACTAAATCTTCCATCTCATTTTTGCCTGTCTGCTTCCCTTCACATCTCCATGGTCCCAAACAAGCTCAGTTTTCTTGTATGATTTGCTGATGGATAAGCAGGGTTTTCTCTCCTACAGCACTTGTGAGCAGCCTGAAGAGAGGGTGGCAGGAGGAACTGGAAATCATTTAAATCAAAATAGAGCACTGCTTAAATCTCTGATCAGCTGCTTAAATTAAATGGTAGTAATAACAAAGTGTTAATATAATGAAATTAAACTCAACCACGGGATTCCACCAGCTCATCAGTGTGGGGCTCGTTTGCATGTAAAACTGTGTGGTTATGCTCTGATTGCCATGTGATGACAACTGAGAATAGACTATTTTTTGACAATGACCTGGATGTTTAGTAAATTAGGATTCTTCTGAAGAAGAAATTATCAGTCAAGACTTGAGAAGATTCAGAAGTGTTCCATTAGTCTAATGTTAAATGTTTGAAAACAGTATCCTCCCACTGTGCCAGTGCTATCTTCCCATTTCAGCACTTACTCATTCTTTAAAAATTAGTGATAATCACTGGTCCGAAGAAGAAGAAAGTATTCAAGTGCTTTACAAGTAGAGCTACTTCACAAGCCATGAATGAAAGCTTTTGGCTTGCACTTGTGTGAGAGAGAGCAGTATCACAGCTTTGCTGCACAGATGAAAAGGCTGAGGGGTGGCAAGGTTAGTGTTTGCATAAATTTGTGGTAAACAGTTCTAAAATTTGAAGTAAAAGTCCTGAGTTGTACAGCTCTCTTACTTGGTAGAGGTCCTTGGAAGCAAAACATGGAACTGTAGGACTAGATAAAAGTACTTGACTATTTTTGATTTAATTGAGAGGCTATAAATATGATTCTATAATGTTCTAAAAATACGTGGGCACTTTGATTTTAAAAAGTGTCCTTATTGGATTAAATGGTTACTACCTATTAAATTGCCCTGACACGTTCTGCTCTTACTTTGGACTATATTACTGTGAATATATTATTTTAAGATTTGTTAAAACTTCATTAAAAAATCCTTACTCATTTTTGCAAGGATTTGGTGAGGGGTAAAATAAATGGCTGGAGCATGAGGAACAATGAGAACAATGAGACAGTGCACTGTCAAATGCACAAAGGAAATCAGCTGAATTAAAAATGGTGATTTTTCCATTAGTGCCTTTAAATTAGGGTAATTTCATAGTTTCTCATTACTCTATCAGGTCTGTTTTTTCACAGCTAAAAATGAGATTTTCACTGTGAAAGTGTCTCTTTGAGCTGCAAAATACCAATGTCCTTACATGCATCATAGCTGACCCATGTAATACCATAACCATGTTTTTTTCCCATTTCCCTTATCCCTATAAGACAGAGATGTGGAACAGCTGTGGAGGTTTGGATCCCTCCCAGGGTGACACCTTCCATCAGCACTGGGAGGACCAGAGCCCCTCCTGCAATCTGCTCTGTGGGGTTTCACTCAAGGGATGCCACCAGCTGCACCAGGAGCACTTTGGGATGCTGTTCTGCTCCTCATATTCTCCTGTCTTCATTTCTCCTCTCTCCCTAGAGAAAAGCCACTCGAGTGAGCACTGGTGAACAAAAAACCTGGCAAAAATCTGCTTTAGCTGCCACCAGCCCAGCAGGGAGAGCACACCTTTCAGACTGAGCAGTTGGCCTCTTGTGCACCCAGATAGCAGCAGTGGCTATCAGATCTTCTAAAATTATGTGTCTCCTACATAAATTGTTATTCATTCTGCACAGGAAGCAAAAGCCTCCTTGGATCAATACCAGGAAGTCCGAGCTGCTAAACTCAGTGGCTGTCCACTGACCCAGTGTCAGCAAGGCCCTGCAAGCGAAGCCAATTTTCAGAAAGTGCCCTGTGCTTTTTTTCCCTTCCCTGGAGACTGGCCTTCCCTGGAGGACCTGTCCCTGTCCCCATCTGTTCACGTGCCAGCAGCAGAGCCTGCACCACGTTCTGCTTGTCATCCCCTTAGCTCTGTGCTCCAGGTGAAGGATTAGTGCTTTACTCCTGATTTACACAGCTCAACAAGACTATTTGCAGACAGCAGAAAAGAGGTGAAGTTGTTCAGAGCATCTTTTCATCTTTAATGGATGAATTTTTCGAGTGCCCTGACTCCTTTCCCTCCAATCAGCACTGCAGGGTCTGTTGGCAGCCCAGCTGCCACTGCTGCTCTGTCAGCCCACTAATTGTGCTTTTCCCTCCTTTGCAGGAAATTGTGTCAGAGGTAATAGCTTTTACTGGATAGAGGCAGATCTTGAGCAACTGGATCAGACCTCATAGGTTTGGCAAGTTGAGCTGTTTTTTAACCAAGTCTGACTCGTGTCTGGCCTCTGTGCCAGCAGGGCTTGTGTTGGTAGTGTGGGCTGGTGTTTTAAGGAACTGCATCATGTTCCCCATCCCATGGACAGCTGAGCCATTAAATTTCACACTGGAGGGAGAACTGGATTGTACTGTCAAGAATCATTCAAGGGATTCCCACCTCTTTTGAAAGTTCTAAGCAGTGGGAAAGGAAGTTTGCAACAAGAAGGCATGGTCCTTGGCTCTGCTTGGCAGTAGTTTCTCTCCAGCTGATCACCTCCCTCCCTTCCTGTGAGCACAGAGCTGCTGTCCCTTGGTTTAATCAATCCTTGTGCTGTTTGCCTGGAAATGGGTGGGCAGGTATCCAAGCAGCAGGAATTATCAGATCTTGAATCCTCCTTGCTTCCTGGCAGCTGGGGAACTCTGCACTGGTAGAGGAAATCATCTGGTGATGAGCTCCACTGCTGCCCATCCACACAATTTAGAAACTCTTGTGGAAGCTTTTCCTTGCTGAAACAAGGAACACTTGTATCTCCAAGGCATGTACATACCATTAGTGGAAATTTGGCTGCATCCTTCACCGTGGAGAAATAAGTTGCCTTTCTCAAAATGTTAGGTTTTTTTTCTTATGTTTTCTTTTTAATTAAAGAACATTTCCAGTAATTTTCCAGGAACCAATTGGCTGTCAGATTCCAGCAGAAGGCGCAAGTGATTTCCTTATGAAAGCTCCAGCTCAGCGCTTCTGTTCTCGCTTGTTCTCACCATTCTTGAGCAAATTGAGCAAGTGCACAGAGAATTCACAGCGACTGTTTTTCTTTCTTGTGTGTGTGCTAACGTATGTTCAGGAAAAGGGGGGGTCAGATAAGTGATTAAAGGCGTGCACAGCACAGACATGTGCTTCCCATGTTTTCCCTGCCTTGTTCCCATTCCTGGAGCTCACTTCCAGCCTGCAGCACACACCAGGCTCTGGCCCTCAGCAGAGACTTCTCATTCATATGGTGGGAGCCTCATTCAAACCACAGCTGGGAAGTCATAATGTGTTTGTTCGTTTCTGTCCTAAGGTTTCGGTTCCTTAATTTGGAGCAGAGAGAAGGGGGATTGAAAAGATTTGCATCCCTTTAACCAGCTGCTCTGACTTAAGTATTGTTTTGCCTTTCCTGTTTAGCATTCCTTCTGTATTTGTGTTCATTTCCACCGCCCATGGCAGGCCTGGACACTGGTATTAATAGTTCTGTTGCCTGCTGGCATCACTGGACCCTGCTGCTGAAAACCACTTCCTCTGGGGGTTTATACATTTCCCTTGCAGTTGGAACACTGCAGGTCACTGTAGGTCTTTCTAACCAGTCCCATGTTGACTTCATAGGCCACACACCCCATGTTTTTTGTGTGGCTGATTGTTTAGAAGTCTTGTCTTGGTCTCCAGACTGTGTTTTCCAGATCTGCCATCTTGATCTGAGGGCTTTGTCCACAAGCTAAAGACTTGATGATGTAGGTGCAACTGAATTGAATTCTGGTATTTTCCAAAGAGGGATTTATGACAGCACGGTTAATAAATCTTACAAATGTTTTCTTCCCCTGCTGCCCCCTTGTTTTGTTGTGAAGATGTGCAGGAATCTCTCCTCCACAAGGAAAAGTTTGGATTTTGTGTTTTCTTGTGCAGAAGCCAGGAGACACAAGTCCCATCCATCCCTATACTGTGCTAACAATCAGTTAAAACCAGGGAGGTCAGCTCTGCAGCCAGGTCAGAGGCCTTGCTGAGAAACATTCCAGCCTGAGGAGTTGCTGCCTTTCCTGTGGCAGTGCTTGAAGCCATTCTGTTGGCAGCTTGTGTTTCCAGCCATTCATTGCAGGAGCATTTCCTTCCTCATTAGCAAAAGTACCTGGAAGCCCAGCATTGTGTCATGAGATAGGAAGTCTTTTCCAATAGTTGTCTGTGCAATTATATTCTTAGGGTCTAACGACTTTGCAACACCCAGTATTTTGTGAACATAATTCTGTACTGTTACAATTTGGGCATCCAGTCCTGGCATGTTGCCCACGTAGTTCCCTTAATAGCATTAACAGAGGAGATCTCAAAGATTGATCCTTTCCTCTGATAGCTTCATACTTTGGGAGTCTGGTGCTCTACCTGATCTGGGAGTGTCTGGCAGGATGGCAGATTAATTTGGCAGAAGTCCATAGAGTAACTGAGAATGCTGTGCTTAAAAGGTAAAGACCGTGTCTGCTGATGCTGCAGGTGCTCTGTCAGCCATATAATTGAATTCAGCTTTGGATTTGGGCTGGAGACTGCTGTAACTTGCAACCCCTGACTCTCTGCATATATATCCCTGTCTCCCTGTTAGCTGTGGTCAGCCATGCCTAGTGAGTGTGAAGAAGCATCACTCCTGAAATAAGTTTTCTATTAGAGTGCTTATCTCCTGCCATCTAATCCAAATAAACAGCCAGAATGTCACTGACCTTTGGGACATCCTGGAACACGGCTTCTAATGATGGAAAGCTGTTCTGAACTATTCAGTGTTGCAAAAAATCAAAGGCAGCAAATTGAGAAGGTTGAAAGATGCTGTCTCTGGGAGACCTCTGTGTGTCACAGTGCATGGTAAATGTTCAGGGCTGGGCACGTTTGCTTCCTGCTGTTCCCAGGAGACAAGACTGCTCTCAGCTCAAAGCTTGCTTTGTGCAAGCACTTCCCAAGTGGCAGAGGTGTCTTTTTAAAAACTACTGCCCTGGTGAGAGGAGAGGGAGCTCTCTCTTCTCCCTGTCTTGCCCGTTTGCTGTCGTGGGTCAGGGTCACTCATGCTGGGATCCCCTCTTCTGGTCCTGTGTTGGGAGCTGGCAGTGTGGCCAGAGTTTGGATACAGGAGAGCATCCTTTCCCAAAGATTCCTGTTGCACCCCGTTTTGTAGCTTTCCCAGAAATTATTTGGAAACACTTCTCTTAAAGCAAAGCCGTGGAGTAGGAGGTTGTGTCCGTGAAGCCATAACCGAGGCCTTCCTGACCCTGCAGGAGACCTCTGAGAAGCTGATTAAAACAAGCCCTGATTTGTTTCCAAGATAAACTGTTGTCTCCTGGGGGAACACTAAAGGATGGCTTGTTTCCTTGTGACAGTTGTGTTGAATGGACTGTCCCTTCCCCAAAAAAGTATTTGTTTTAGAGGATGACAGGGCTTCCAGGAGATGGACAACACCCAGATCCCATGGAAGCCATTGCTGCAATTCCTGGGGCAGCTGCTGGCTGGGCTGGGTCAGAGTGGGGAGCAGCAGGAATGGGTGCCATATGGACATCATCTCCACTGCAGGGTGGGATTTTTTCCCTTTGAAAAGTATGCCTCACTCTTGGCTCCTGTCCCAGCACGGCTGCATAACTGGAATTCCAGAGCTGCTTGCAGGCTCCGGAGGAAGGAGGGGGCTCCCTGGCTCCCTTTCTACAAGATGCAACTTTACAACAAGATTGGAAGTTGAGAGCAGGCTGACTAATTAATGCCAGCACACCAAAGGCTTTCTCTGCACTGTTCCCTTTGTTAACAGCATGCTGAGAGCCTGTCTGCATCCTTAAATGATTGTTCACGGGTCACATAATGAAGATTAATGCGTTTTATGGGTACCTGGGCCTTAAACTGGCATTTTCAATGTATCTCATGCCAAGAGGTTGTTCTGAAGGTGTTTTATGAGACCAGGGAGAGAGAAACATACAGTGATTGTCAATACTGATCTGTCTGCATTCAAACTTCTGAAATTTCTGCAATGTTCTGTTATATTTAGGTCTAAATTGCCTTCAAATTAGGATTAATGTGTGTGAAACTCCTCGAGGCAGGAGCAGTGTGAATGTTCCTGGCCCAGAAGCAGTAACTCATGTCCCTGAGCTGCTGGTCCGGGCTGCAGGCAGGGAGCAGAGTCTGCCCTGAGCTAACCCTGCCAGTGTCTCACGCAGGGCTCTGCTTGTCCCAGAGTGACTTGGCTGAGGACAGGCATTTTCTTTCACTCCTGCCCTGCGTGAGCTCCACTGCTGCTTTGCAAAAGCCTGGCTTTTCCTCTGGGTTCAGCAGGTCAGGGACAAAACCCCTTGCACCTCCTGGGTGGAAGATGTCCATCAACTACAAAGTGAAGGACAGCGTGTGTCATGTGGGTGCAGGAAGTCCAGCAGTGGGGGAGCTGGCACAGAGCTTCTGCTGGAGCTAATTATTTCCTCTACAGGAGCAAAGGATCTTGTTATCAGCACAGCAGTTTTTTGAGTGCCTTCTTGAGCTGTGGTTTGGGGTCTAGGCTGAGACTTGGGGTGATTGTTTTGGTGTATTAGTGCCAGTGAGATCATGAAATACCAGGCAGGCATAATGAATGTGCTGAGCCAAGGTGATGTCATGAGCCTGGCGTCTTACGAGGGATTTAGTGGTTTGTGCCATGCAAGTGAAAATGAATAAATGTAGAGCATTTATCCAGGCAGAAAGTAAATACAGAGATTAGACTTGTCATTGTTACTGAGGCAGCTCCAAAAGCTGACAGTGTCCCTGGAGCCAGCGCTGCTCATCTGGAAAGAAATGGGCAGGAAGAGAGAGGAGCCTGTCCTAGAGCCAGTCTTCTTTTAGCCACAGGCACATGGTGGGGGATTTGCATTTTAATTATTTTCCAGTAGTCTTTTAAGCTCTCTTTCCAAAGCATCCCCCTCCCCTCCTCTGTATTGTGGCCTGCAATTTGTTTTGGGCCCTGAGAATACACCCAGAGCTCTGCTGGACTCCATGCAAGGCACAAGGCACAGCCACTCAAGGATTAAGGTGGTGGAAGGTAAAGTCTAGTCATTGACCTTTACATTTCCTTTCCTTTGTAGTGGAAAAGCTTTTTTGACCAAGCTTCTGGCCTGAGGCTGTTTTCAGTTTAGATTTTTAAGCCCACTTCTTTCCTAGGTAGAAACAAAAATACCACTGCTGAGCTGGGTGCTGCTGCTGGGTGATGGACTGAGCTTTGCTTTTTTCTTACCCTCTCAACTCTCCTGAGAAAATGTAGCCTGAATTCTCCAATTCCTGCCTTTGATTTGCTCTCTTTTTATATCACAGTGGTGTCACTTTTCAGCCGGGTTTGAGCAAGTTGTGTCAGTGCTTCTTGAGAGCTCTGTACTGCACTCTCCTGCAGCAGATCCCTCAATGGAGCAGCACCACAACTGCGTTCCAGCCTGCGGTTTTTTGGATTATGTGATTCTTCTTTCAATCCACTTGACTATGACCAGCTTTGCAGGTTTTAAGAGAACCTCCTCTCCAACAGATTTTGCAGTATTGTCTTTTTTTAATGGTTGTCAGCTTTGTTTTGGACTTACCCCGATGGCAAATCTTACTAGCACCAGATGTTAAAAGACAGAGGGTTGCTCTTGTTTTTCTTGGCACAATATATTCCCACTGCACCCTGTTTAATATTATCTGAAGAGTAATCTGATGATTAGGAGAGATAGTGAAATAAAGCTTTACGCAGATGATCTCTTTTCATCTCTTCAGCTGATTCTTCAAGGCACTGCATTAAAGGATTGGTTTGATAAGGAATTCATCACTCCGGAGGGCAATTACCATTTTTGCTCCCTGTTTTTCACGAATGGGAAGGAGTAGCAGCATAATCTCCTTTATCCTTCCGTGTAACTTTGAAGGCAGTATCCAGCCACTCCTCCCTGGGAGCTGTGTGTTCTGGAACAGACTTGACACAGTAGCTGTTAAATTACAGGGCTGGAGCAAAAGGCATCTTAAATTTGGATCCTGTGGAAAATCCCAGAAAAGCAATAAGCACTTGAAGTAGTTTTCTCTATGTAGATACTTCCAGCATGCTCAGAGTTGTGCTTTGTGTGTGCCTTCACATCCTTTTCCTCCACTCAGGTGATTTTCAGGGTCACAGCATTAGCAGTTCTGAGATACCCAGGTTTTCCCCTGCCTAGCAGAGGCTGGATACCTGCAGGTCACACCTTGCTGCTCACTTTCCCTCTGTGACATGAGCAGCCAGGCTGTTGTTGGTGCAAGAACACGCCTCTCCAGGAAAAGCCTGGCTGATGTACCCCAGGTAGCAATTCCTGCTCTAGCATGTGGATGGTAAAATAGTTCTGCCTGTGTTAGAAATGCCTTGTGCTGTCACTGCTACGCTGCTGCCAATCTAATTACTTTTTCTTTTGTCTGTCTCTTTCCTTTTCCCCATCTTCCTTGTTTTTGTGTTGTGTCTCTGCATCCTGCAGTACAAATCTGTGTTTAGGTCCTACTCCCAGGACTTTGTGCCTCACAACCAAGTCTCCATACCTCCTTTCCTCTCTTCTACCTCCTCCTCCTGCTCCACCCCGCCTTTTCCGCCCGTCCACGCATCCCAGAGCCCCGACCTAGCGGTGCCCGCTGCAGCCAGCCAGTCCCCCAGCACTGTGGATGTGCCAAACTCCTCTTCTCAGGAGAGCAGCTTTAACGGGAATGCTCCTGTCTGCCTTCCTTCTGAATCCTCTTTCACTGATTCTCTCCAGACGCCTTCGGTGAGACTATCCAAAGAGATAACGCGCCTTAACGCAAGGCTGCCTTTATTTGTTGGGGTTTTTTTCTTTTAAAGAATATGTCTCTTGTGTTAATACGTGCTAAATTATGGTCAAATCTGGTTTCCAAATGTGTATGAATTGTGTAGAGGAAATTTCATAGAAAAATGGCTAGAAAAAAATGGACAACCTCAGCAGGTTTTAGAAAGTGTTAGATGTATGTAGGAAACACAAAATGTCAAATGCTGGCGAAGGGGAGAGTTGGCTGTAGCTTCCTGCAATTGTAAGACAAAGCTGAGGGAGGTAAAGGAGTGTTTTTGAGGAGTGAGGTTGATAGTTATTAAATGCAGGCTCCTAGCAGCATTTCAAATCCTGCAGGTGCCACTTGCTCCCTCCTAAGTCACCAGGAGCAGTGGGTGCAGTCCAGCTCTGTCTCTCCTGTGCATAAAATCTATTGTTCTCTCCAGGTTCTGCTCTTCCCAGTTGCCATCAGCCCCAGCTCTGTGCTTGGTGGCAGGTTGGTGAAGTTAGGCTAACACTGTTCCTTCTCTGCTAATCTGAGGTCCCACATCACTTTGCACATCACTGAGCAGGTCTGTCCATTACAGATACTTTTTTGAACACCTCATTTTCAAGACAGCTCCTCTTTCGTCTGCTGCGAAGCCGAGAGTTGATGGGATTAGAGCTGTCAGCACAGGGCATGCTAGTGCTGCCTCTCTGCCAAGTTTGGAAGAGGGTCACTGATTACAGAGTGAATGTGCAGCTTTTCACGCTTTGGACGTGACCTTGCTTTGCATCTTCCTTGCACTGGGTCCTTGCTGTATCCCAGAAAGCCTCGAGTTTGGTTTATTCTGGTGTGATGGGTCTGGTCCATGCTTGTAGCCTCGTTTGGGGGTTACCTTTGATGCCCGTGGGGCTGCAGGGCTGGTCTGCACTCAGCAGGGCTGCCCTGGGCAGGACAGGAGCTGTGTCCAGCTCTGAACATTCTGCTTCCAGCACCTTGAAACCCACCCGCTGCACCTTGGCAGTCTCACCTGGAATCCATAGCTCTTGCAAAGCAGTGCCTGCTGCTGCCCAGGGCCTTCAGGATAGTCCTCCAGAGCCAGAAATAACGACCCCCAGGACGGTGCAGCCTCAGTGGCCGCTGTTGGCCACAGGGACAGAGGGAGGTGACAGCAGCTGCCGAGGGCACTTCTGCTCCCAGTTCTCTCTGCCATGAAGCGCTGGTGGGGAGCGCCATCACGGATTTCCTTTCATCCTGTCTCCCTCAGAGTGAAAACGCCAGTGAGGAGGCTGGTGAGGGTGAATATGTCAATCTGTATTCCTCTGGCCAGAGCAACGGGGAACTCCCTCGCTCTGAAGGAGTAAGTAAGAGCCCGGAGAGCCCGGGAGGGGCTGCCTGGTGCATGCCGAGCTCACGCCGGGGCTCAAGCGCTTGGCACAGCCTGGAGCTCCCTGCCCATCCTGCTGCCCCAGCCACCCCTCTGCTCGCCCACTCCTGGCTGCAGGTTTGGGGGCCCTCCTGCTGCAGGTGCAGAGGCAGGAGGTGTTTTTGGGGTCACGCTGAGCCCTGGCAGGAGTCAGGGATGGCTTCTCCTGCCGCGCTGTTTCCTTTGCGCTTCGCTGGCTGTTTGGAGCTGCTTGTGTGAAGTTCCCTCCAGAGAGCTGCACCCTGTGCCATCCCGGGGCCACTTCTTTTCTTGTAACTGCTTTGCCTTCCCTATTTTAATACAGAATGCCTTCTGCACTAAATACTTACTTTTCCCTTCGCTGTTTGGTTGCAAAGTAAATGATTGATTTAGCATTGTACTCACACGCAGTTTCTTCCTTTACTCAAGCCTTGTATCTTAGATGTTTCCTAGAGGAGCCAGGGCATTTTCCATCCCAGGGAGGTCCCATCTTCCTCTTGGGTCATAGGAAACTGGCAGAAGTCCGTGGTGATCCTTTTGCCTGCCCTCTTGGAAGGCATATCTCCTGCAGGATGTCTCCAAGACCTTTATCCATGGTGGAGTTAAATACACCAAGAGATAATGCTCCCATCACTTCCCCTCAGGAGACACATCTGTCCAGGCCCATCCTTTTGGGCAGCTGTGAGAGGGTTCTCAACTTTGAAGCAAAGGGCTTTGCAGATAGAGTCTGGAAAAATCCTGCAGACACCAAGAAACCCAGGCTCAGCAGGGTGTTTCTTTGCTGAGTGGATAGCATGGAGGTGGTTTCAGTCCTATCTGTTCACTAGGTTGCATTTCCAAGCTTCACTCTGCATGACGTTAAATAATTCTGAGCTCCAACACTGTTGGATTAATATTCCCATTTGCCATTCATGGCTATTTGTCTCCTTAATAAATGGCTAATTTGAAATGCTGTATCTTTGCTCTGAGCTCTCTACCTGCTGTTCCATGCTGCGGATTCAGCTGGTTCTGCTTTTTTGCATTAGCCTCATTTCCACAGCCCTGAGTCGTGGAGTGGAAACGTTGCATCATTGCAAAACCTCTTGTGATGGGAGAGAAGGGAGGTAGGAAGCAGTGAGCATCCACCCCCTGAGGCAGGGGGGCTGTGGTCAGGAGGGGCTCTGAAACTGGAGAGCTTAGAGCTGATGGTGTCTGTTTGGATTAAAGCAGGAGGCAAAGTGTATTTCAACAGGAAGGGCTGGAGGAAAAATAAAAGGTCATGAGTGGGTTAAAATCCAAGACAACAGCTGAGTTGTGTTGTAACTTTCAGCATCATTTCACAATGTTAAAAGCAAACAGTACTAATTACACTAGTCTCCAGAGATGGTCCCAAATTTCCTGTCTGATTAACTTCTGTGTTTTCCTGGCATTTGGAATTAACTTGCATCAATCTTTAACCGCTCTGTAGGAATTTACAGTAAAGGGCCATTTAGAGACAGGCAGACTGTAAATGCAAGGCTGGCTGGGCTCAAGGACCCCGTGTAATGATGAAAAACTCCTTTCTCTTGGCAGGAATCTCCCCCTGTCAAAGACGGCCACTCCAAAGACTCCTCTTTGAACAGCAGTGCCATGGGCAAGGAGGGCAAAGATGGTGCTGAAAGGTGAGCCTTGACCCCCTGGTGTCCTCCCTCCAGGCTTGAAGGGTGCAGAGCCCCCACATCCCCTCTGCCAAGCCATCCTTGGGGCTGCCTGGTCTGCCCTAAACCTCCCCCGTGTTGTCTAAACTTCTTAGCCCACTCTTTTTTGCACAGCCAGTGTGTGGTGGGATCGTGATGAATGAGGGTAATCCTGGCAAGGTGAACTCGAGGAGCCCATGGGGGTTAATGCAGCCTGTGTCAGCCGTCCTCAGTCCATCTCAGTGGCAGTGCTGTCACTGACACTGGCTCCTGCTTCCAGGGAAACATGTGAAAAGAGTCTGCATTGCTGTTTGGAATAATCTTCCAGAGGGAAATTTCTTCCTAACCCTGCTAGTTAGAGGCTGGCTGAGGCCCTGGAGCAGGAGGATTTATATCCCTTCTAATGCTCTTAGCTGTCATTTGCCTATGTAAATGAAGAGGTGCAAGCTGTAACAGATGGGCTTCAGGAGGAGTGGAGTGAGTGCTTCCCTGCTGCTCGAGATTGCTCTGCAATTGCATTTCTAAAGCAAAAACAGAGAACAGCGTTGATTTGTGTGTGACAGTCAACTTCCCTCCCCCATTTTCCTGCAGTTGGTTTGAGGGTTTTAATCCCTACAGTGAAGGAGACAACACAAGAGTGCTCTGCAAAGCTCACTATCTGCCCAAAATACTGACTGGTGCACAGGATTTTGGCCTGTGCCTGGGGAAAGCTATGGGAACATAAATACTTTATTTTTTTGTTTTTTTTAGAAATACAGGCACAGAGAAGACATGTCCTGCCACAAGAGTACCGGCCTTTGGGGGTAGGAATTTTAGAGGGGGATGTACACCAAAAAAAATGGTGATGATTTTCTGCTCTATTTTCCTGCAGAGCAAGAGCCTGTCATCTCCCCTTGTCTCAGCACAACGGGTCATGAACTGACTAAGATATGTATGTGTAGAGTGTGCTCAGTCTCTATATACTTGAGGAAGGGCTTAGATTTGTGTGCACTAAAAATTTGGTGGATTAAGGAGACATGGAAGTGTGTACTTTTAGTAAAATCCTGTCTGCCAGAATTGCAGACAGACAACTGTTGAGGTCCTAAAGGTTTATCTTTCTCTTTTTCAAGAGATGCACAAAGCAACAGAGTTAGAGCCAGACATTCGGGCGTGTTTGCAAAAGATTTACTTCCAGAGTGTCTGTGTACTTACTGTCATTCGATGAAGGTTATTTCCTTTTTTTTTTTTTCCACAGGCAGCCACAGTCACCAGATACTTTGGAGTCCTCACAGCTGGAGGAAGAGGTAGATGAGCTGTCCCTTATTGACCACAGTGAAATCATGTCTAGATTAACACTGAAGCAAGAGGTAGGTGCTCTCAGGGTTTGTTTTCATACTCTTTGGTTTACTCTGAGTTGAAATCTGATTCTCTGTGTGCACAAACAAGGCATCACCTTTTGTTTGATAGGAAAAACTAGGTTGCAGCAGAAGTGGGGTGTGTGTGAAGGCTGCTGTTCAAGTAGGAGATGCTGGTGCAGGCTGGGAGCACCAGCAATGAGTGAGGGTTTAACAGAAGGTGAAATGTCTCCCTGAAAACCAGCACATCCTGTGCCCTTTTCCCAGTCTGTCCCTTCCCACCTCTTCAGCCTCTGTCAGTGTGAAATGAATGACCTGGGAGCCTGAGCACAGTGAATCCAGCTGTGGGTGCTGGTGCTGGCCTTTCTCTCTGAGGGCAGGTCCAGCAGGTGAATGAGCAGGACATGATGTTACTGGTGTGGAAAAGCAGCCCAAGGAACTGTTCCTGTGTTTGAGAAATAGTTTTGTGCCCGGCCTTGGGTGCACTCCCAGCCAGCTTTGCTCACTGTGCTCTTGAGCCACGCTGTCTTTGACATGCAGCTTTTGAAGCTTTCAGACTGTCAGGGGGCTTGGCTGAAAAACGGAGAGAATGGATCATTTACTGGCACTTCAGGAGTGTTCTTTGGTCAGCTGAGATGTGCAGGAGAGAGTGAGAAGCTTTTGCTTGTTCTCTAAGTAGTATTTCATAAGTCTTGCCAGGGGGGTCACCTGAAAAATTCACATCTTAGAGCTGCTCCACGGCTGTAATCCGTGATTGTTTCACTGGCTTGCATGTTGAAATGATAAAGACATTCCTAAGGGAAGCCAGACACAACTCCAGTCTCCTCTGACGGATTGTTTCCTTTAAAAAACATTTAAAAATCTCTGATTTCTGAACATTTGGGACTAGCAGATCTGTGTCTTAGTGTCTTTTTTCTTTCTTTTCTTTATGATCTACATGTTTGAAGCAGTGTAGAACTGTCACTGTGAGCTGCTTCCTGCAGTGTGGAAACTGCTGGCTGAGTGGTGGATCAGTTTTGCATATTTTGAGTTGTGAAATGCAGTAGCTAGAAGAAAGATGTGTTTTAGAGAGTGGCAAGGCAGGGGTCAAGCAATTAGCAGGGCTGTTTTCTTCTGCCAGTTATGGGATCGTTTCAGGTGACCTCTGGCCAAATGGCTCCAGATTAGGGAATTAACTCACTAGGTTTTGATGTTCCAGGAGCATGCAAGTTGAATGCATGACCTCCCACCCCACAGCCACTGTGCTACGTGATCCTGCACTTTGAGACAGTTCACACAGTGCTGCTGCCCTGTTAATGGTCTCCTGGGAGTGTTTGTGGCATTCCTGCTCATTCTCCTGTGGGCAGAAGGTTCAACCTTCACTGGGCTTCACAACCTGGCCTTAAGGAGTCAGAGACCCTGAGGAAGGATCAGCCCAGCTCCTCATCTGGGATACCAAATGCCCTATTCAAATTCCAGGATTATCCCAGCACTGAAGCCCATGTCCCAGCTTGTGCTGTGAGCAGTGCCAGGAACATTTCATGCACTGCCAGTGCTGCTGAGCTGCAACCTCAGCCTTGTTAAACCAGGCCTAGGGGAGCTTGGGCTGTGCCTAACGTGGCTGTGTTCCCATTGCAGGGGGATGATGGGCCAGATGTCCGTGGTGGATCTGGAGACATTCTGCTGGTGCACGCCACAGAGACCGACAGGAAAGGTACAAGGGGCAGCAGGGCAGGGCTGGGGGCACAGCCTGGCACAGCCTGGCTGCCTGCCCTCTGCCCCATGGCCACAGACAGCTGGGCTGGGGGAGAGTCTGCAGGGATCTCTGAGCCTGGGGGGTTGTGTTGATCTGTGGGAGATGGAGGTAAGCTGGATAAGCCCCTGGTGGTTCCATTTAGCAGCAGGGATGGGATTAACTCCTCCCAGCCCTTGCCTGGATCTGGAAGATGAGGCACACCAGTGACAGTGCTGTGTTGTGTCCCTGTAGCTGCTGAGCTGCCTTCTGTGACAGCAGGTGTGACCAGCCTGTTGTGCATGGATCCTGTTTCCAGTGGTGCTCCTTGTCCTTTGAATTTCAGGGCAGTGGTGATGTAGGAGTTACTGGAATGGTTGTTGCATCAAAGTAGGAAAAACAGGGATGTTGGTTTGGAGCTAATGCAGTACCTGTGGGCACTGAGAGGCTGTTCAGGTGCTGCTCTGCTGACACCCAATTACTCAATTATTCAATTTACTGTGCCTCTTCCTGTCCCACTCTGTACCATTTGTGTCCTGGCAGCCACCCAGACCAGTTCAGAGAGGGAATCCACAGTAGAAAAGAAGGGATGTGGGGGAGGAGAAGGGACATTAGCAGCCCTTAGCTCTAGATTTGTTAAAACCCCTCTTCATCTTTCCAGATCCCCTCACCACACACATGAAGCAGCTCCTTTCCAAGACCTGTGGCAAAAACAGCCTTTGCAGTGTTTCCAGAGAGTGATTTGAACCTGCCAAACACATTTGTGCTGATGGCCTTAACCAGGATTGATCTCCTTATCTCCTGGGAGGCAAAACACGAACCCTCTGAATCACTCAGCACTGGTAGTTTAGAGGTTGATAGTCAAAGGGGGAATATCTTTCATGTACGTTTTTAAATGACAGAGGTTTTACTGTAGCATAAGATGTTTGCAATTACTTACCAGCACCATTCAGCTAGCAGGAAAATCCTTCCCCTGACAGCTGTGTTTCCCTGTCTGCATTGGGCATCAGATCCAGGCAGAAAGGACCAAAGTCAGGAACACACCAGAGAGGAGCAGGCAGTTAATTGTGCCAAGGCTGGAAATGTGTATTAAAGAAAATAGTCTAAATGAGATGGTGGAAATACCCCTTACAAACATGCTGAAAGTGGGATAGAGAAACTCTGCTCTGTTCTCTGGAGCAAGCAGCACAACAGAGAACTTCCCTATTGTCCCTGTTGAAAGACAGCTGCTTGATAAAGGGGTGAGTGCTGTGAGATCTGAGGATCTCCAGTTCATGAACAGGGGCTCTGAGGGTTCTGCAAGCAGTGGGGTGAGAGCTGTGGAGAAGCTGGAGCAGGACTTTATGTGCCCAGTGGTGCAGCTGTGGAGAGCTGGGTGGAGGGAGCTCGGCCTCACAGGCACTGCCAAACCACGGGGCTGAATGGAGCAGAGGAATTTGTGCTATGCTAACCCACTGCTGGGGTGACTGAGAGGGTTAATGAATTAAGCTTACAATGAGAAGAATTCAGGGCTTGTAAATCAATCAGCCAAACGGCACTGAGGGGTAGAGTTAAGAGGCTTTCCTTTAAAGATGAATTTCTTGGCAGCTTCAAGTGCCAGAGCAGACCAGCTGTATTACCTCACGTTGCCTTTTGGGCAGATGGGAACCCAGAATAAATGTAACTCCACGCCCTGTAGCATGATGCTTCTTGTCCATTTGAGTTTTCTGAAAAAGCTAAATGGCATAAGGAATAAAGAGGGACCTGTGGTCATCAGGAATAAATCCATGGTCACTTAAGTGCTCACAGCCACACGGACTTGCTGTGAGTGCAGGATTAGAGCTGGACAAAGCCTGGGGCTCAGCCCTGATGTGACCACCCAGCCTCTGTTGTCTGTAACCCAGAGGCAGCAGCAGTCCCTGATGTAAGAGGAGGAAGGTGAGGTTCCTGCCAAGAGAAACACAGCAGGTAGAGAGGCACAGCTCTCCCTCTGTGCCCTGCTCCTTCCCACCTCCCAGCAGTGGCTGGGTGTTGCTGGGCGGATATGGGGTGATGCCTGTGCTGGCTGGAACCAGCTCTGCATGTACAGCCCAGCCTGGGCAGGCACAAGAGCAGCTTTTCCTCCCTGTGTGCCCTTGGTGCAGAGCTGCTGGCAGGGGCAGGGTGTCATCCTCTGCACACCCTGCTCAGTGCTGGGATTAATGCCTACTGCTCCCATTTTGGCTCTGCTGTCCACAGTGACCAGGCATTGGGACTGCAAGTGTGCTGCAGTCTTGACCTGACATCTGCATTCCTGTTTGCAATTCGTGCTTCTTCAAATTCCATCCTCTGTGCCCATGACAATGCCCAAAGCTTTTGCAATTCCAGGCCCTACAGCACCTTGTCCTGCAGATGAATTAGCACAGGCTGTGTACCACATCTCTGATGGGGCAGCATCAGTTTTTGCAGTGCAATTTGCTTTTCTTTTGGCTGGAAATAATTTATTTACGCTGTCCTGGGATGGATTTCCTGGAACTCAGCAAGGGCAGAGGATCTGCAGCACCACAGCATGTGTTGAAACGTGTGTTCCTCACTGGGAGGGCAGAGTGACCTGCCTGAGCACCAAAGACAGAGCAGGCATCACCTCTTGCCATCAGATCTTTTTAAAGCATCCCCAAGGTCTAAACTACGTTTTTCCTTGACACATGATTGATAGCTCCTGTCCCACAAGCAGGTGTTTTTCACTGATCCTTTTATGAGGCACAAGCCCCAGTGCTGCAAGTGGGATCCAGGGCCAGGCCGGTGGGGACAGGGCAGTGTCACCGCTGCTCTTGTGCCAAAGGGTCCATCTGCTGGTAAGGACCAACAGCACAGCATTGCTGGGAAGTTCACTCGTGCCAAAACGCGTCCATGTCCTCCTCTGTACGTCTGGATTCAACCTTACAAAGAAGCTGCTTTTTCTGAAAGCAGGGTTTTCTGAGGTTTTCTTGCTTTTTTGCCTAGATCTGGTGCTGTACTGTGAAGCCTTTCTGACCACATACAGGACATTTATTACCCCAGAAGAGCTCATCAAGAAGCTGCAGTACAGATATCCTTTTATGAGTGGCAGTTCACTGCCACCAGGAATCAGAGCTGGATGGTCATCGTGGAGGGAGCTGGGGGCAAGTTTTTTGGTCAAAAGCCTGCTGGCAGCATGGTCAGGGATGTGCTGGCCCTGATGGTGTCCCAGGAAGGAATTCCTTCACCTCCACTCTCTCCAATGGGAATTGCTGCAGGGCAGGTCCAGTCATAGTGGATACTGGACCTGAGAGTTGTTCCCTGAGGGTCCTGGCAGGGCAGAGCAGCAATTCAGGTTTTTTGTGTGTCACTGGGGAAACTGGTCTTTTATTTGGGACATTTAGTTTGTAGAGTGGGGACCAGAGAACCTTCTGCCTTCCAGAGGGCCCATGAGCATTCCCTGCATGGGCAGGTGTAATTTCATATTAGAGATAATTAAACCATCAAGACTTTCTCTCTCTTAGTGCAATAAACTGAGCCCTGAAGATGCTGTGCTCTTGGCCTCCCAGTCCTGAACTGAGCTTGTAACTGGTGAGGAGGCAGGGCCCTGGTGTGCAGGGTGAGCATTCCTGGCAGAGGATGGAGAGGGGCTCTCCCTGAGCACCCTGCTGCCATTCCCTGCCCATGGCTCTGTTCCCTGCCAGCAGGGCAGGTCTGGATCCCGGGGCCCCTCGTGGCTCTGGTGCTGTGCACCCACGTCAGAGGGACCTGACGTCACCGTGTGTCACCATGTCCTGCTGCAGCTCGTCAGTGCCATCTGCAGCAGAGCTGGGATTGGCAGCCAAGGACACAGCACAGCTCAGCCCAGGTGACAATCCTGGCTGGGGGATCCCTGCAGGCCCCTGCCTTATTGGTAACCGTGTTCTCTGTCCCTTCAGCCACCTGGCAGGAGGTTTTTCAGCCTGTGCTGTCGCCCCTGTCACTCCCCTCCTTGCAGCAGATTGGGCAGCCAGGAAGGTGGAGGTGACACTTGAGATCTGTTGAGACCAGATGTCACAGACCTGTGGGGGAGATCACTGTAGGGAAGTGCTGCTCATTAAATTCCACCTGAGAAAGAGCAATTTCAGGGTACACCTGCTCTCAATTCTCTGAGGTGTAAGCACCTCCTCACACCCCCTGCTACCAGCAGCTGGTGCCAGTTTAATGCCATCTTAGAGCCATGTCAGTGTCCCTTATCTCCTGGAAATGGAGCACCAGTTCCCATCAGGACAGAGCAATGTGGTGTTCCAGTGTGGCTGCCCCATCCCTGGAAGTGTCCAAGGCAAGGCTGGATGGAACTCTGAGCAACTTGGGACAGTGGAAGGTGTCCCTGCCCATGGTAGGGAGTGGAATTGGATGATTATTAAGGTCCCTTCCACCCCAAATCACTCAATGATTTTATGATCCCTCGAGGCAGTTGGGAATTGTACTGATGCTGGTCTGGTTACACTGAGTTGATTCTTTAATTTGCAACCAACATATGAGAAGTTTTGCCACTTCCCAGACACGTTCAAGAAGCGAGTCAGTAAGAACACCTTCTTCGTGCTGGTGCGAGTGGTGGATGAGCTCTGGTGAGTTGCCTTCTTCATTTTGGGATGCAGGGTCAGTAACTCACAGAAAGCTGGGAAAATGTGGGTTTTTAGGGAAGATGTATTTTTTTAAGCCCATCTATAATGACAGCTGAAATCCCCCAAGCCTGACCAGCGAGACACCTGTAGTGCTGAGCTCTCATGTTGGAAGAACAGATTCCTCCTGTGTGTCCTAACTGGTCAGTGGTTTTAAAATAAAAAGTAAGAGGGGAATCTCTGGGAAAGGAAGACCTGGGAAGAGGAATTTCAGTCACCCAGTTCTGCTTGTAAGAAAGAGCACTGAGACTTGGTACAGATACAAACCCCAGTGTCTTAGCTCTGATGCCTTCCCTGCCTTTTCCATCTTCCTCTCAGCCTGGTGGAATTGACAGAGGAAATCCTCAAGCTGCTGATGGACCTGGTGTTCAGGCTGGTGTGCAGTGGGGAGCTGAGCCTGGCCAGGGTGCTGCGCAAGAACATCCTGGATAAAGTGGATCAGAAGAAAATGTTGAGCTACGCCAACTCCATCAAACCTCTCGCGGCCAGAGGGGTGGCAGCCAGGTGAGGGAAGGTGCACGCAACATACCTGGGTCCTCTGAGAGCCAGGGCATCCCTTCCCTGGGAACACAAGAGTTCCTCAGTTCAAAATACCAGAGAGATAAGAAAACAGGTCACATTTTCTGAGCCTTTGTACTTCCTCATTGTTTTCCACAGGCCAGGGACACTGCATGATTTCCACAGTCATGAAATAGCTGAGCAGCTGACCCTGCTGGATGCTGAACTCTTCTATAAAATCGAGGTACAGAGAGAAGGATGGGGGCTGAGGGCAGTGGGAGAGTTTGGACCTTCTGCAATGTCTGGTATTCCCTGCCAGCTCTCCCAGACACCTGCTGGAGGGCACAGCTGATCTTGTGCCAGCAAGTGGCTGTGAGCAAAGGCTGCAACTGGGAATCTCGGGGGTAGAAATCCCATTTTAATGTGTGGTATTTTCCCACCCCTCTCCTCTCCTTCCTTGGCAGATCCCAGAAGTTCTGCTTTGGGCAAAGGAACAAAATGAAGAGAAGAGTCCCAACCTGACACAGTTCACAGAGCACTTTAATAACATGTCCTACTGGTAAGAAGCTCAGAACAGCCATGGCACTGAACTGTGCCTGACCTCCAGTGCCTTGAAATATTCCAAGTATTCCTCATAGACTTGGATTCCTTTGTTACAAATGGGATAATGTATATTTTTTGGCCAGGAAGTAGATGCAGAGCACTCATCTAAGACCCCAGAGCACAGCAGAAATGAAATCAGGAGGGTTAGGGAGGGCCTTGTAATCCAGAGGAATTAATTATTACTATCACTGAGCTCTTCAAACAAACAATCCCCTTGCAAATAAATGCACTCTGTGAAATTATCCTGTCTTTGCTATGGGTTAGAGTGCTCCATTTACGTTGGAGCTATTGTGAGCTTTTTAGTATTGGTCCATCCCTATTAGTGATCAGTTTTGTTAATGAAACAAGAGGAAATCTAATCTCTGCATAAGAAGGTTTATCTTTTATTCTGTCTGTTCTTCCAGGGTCCGTTCAATAATTATGCTACAAGAGAAAGCCCAGGACCGAGAGAGGCTGCTCCTTAAATTTATAAAGATTATGAAGGTACCAGATTGTTTTTTTCCTGTGAATGCCACACTCTGCTGCTTAAAGGAGCAGGGGAGCAGGGCCCTTTGCTTGGTAGAGCTGTTTGATGCTAGAAGGCTTTTCAGAGCTCTTGAGTAACTGCAATTTTCTCCCTCTTCACAGCACTTACGAAAGCTGAATAATTTTAATTCCTATCTGGCCATTCTTTCTGCACTGGATTCTGCCCCCATCCGGAGGCTGGAGTGGCAGAAGCAAACCTCAGAGGTGAGGAGCAGTGGGGCCTCTGATCTTTGGGGAAGGATAAGTGTGGTTGTGTATGAAACAGCTGAGTGGTTTTACATCTCAGCAGTGTCCCAGGGTGCAGGGATGGTGGATAATTCCTCCCCAGTGGGTAAAATGCCACAGTGCTGGAAGTCTTCAGTGTGGCTGGGCATTCTGACAGCTGCAGGAGTGCCAGCACAGTCACAGGGGAGAACTGCCTCCTCCTCCTCCTCCTCCTCCTGCTCCTGCAGCCCAAGGCTTGGCGAGGCTGAAGGGTCGGGCTGGAGGTGTTTGCAGGATGGCATTAACTCCCTGCTCTGTGTGGCTCTCTGGGGGGAGGTGACAAAGAATCTGGCTTTGCAGCAGGGGTGTCACAGGGGATTTGTGTCCTGCAGGGCCTGGCTGAGTACTGCACCCTGATCGACAGCTCCTCGTCCTTCCGTGCCTACCGAGCAGCCCTGGCTGACGTGGAGCCCCCCTGCATCCCCTACCTGTGAGTGCCCACTTCCTTCCTCTGCACGTTAAAATGGCTCCTTCCAGGATTTCTCAGCTGCTGCTGCTGAGCCCAGCCCTTGCCTTTAGCCCAGCATCTGGGGTAAGGCAGCACTGTGCCAATCAGCCCACGGGATGTGGATCTGGAGCAATTTGTCTGGGGCAGGGTGGCCAGCTGGGGGTGTTTGCATCTGAACACCTTTGGATTTGCTGCTGGGGAATGTTTCCCTCTGGATAAGGTTGCCATTCTGGTGGCAGTGGGAGGCTGTTGGATTTTGTTTGGCTGCCTTTTGACTGGCCACCCTGCCTGTGTGACTAACCTCTGTCTCTGTTTGCCTATCCCTTGGCCTGCTGCCCCTTTCCCTCTTTCAGAGGCCTGATTCTGCAGGACCTGACCTTTGTCCATCTGGGAAACCCTGATTACATTGACAGCAAAGTGAACTTTTCCAAGCGCTGGCAGCAGTTTAACATCCTGGACAGCATGAGGTGCTTCCAGCAAGTGTAAGTGCAGCAGTGGGGCTCAGAGGGGGGGATTGGGGCAGGGGCTTGGACATGGAAGGCCCTCTGCAAGGAGAAGGGAGGTGGAAGGAGAGCTGGGAACAACAGGGCTCTAATCAGTCTCTAGGTTAGGTAAACATTGTGAGGACATTTTTCTGATATTAGTTTTGAGATGCAGACAAGTTTTGCCTTCAGGTTTTGCCGTTGCTGGTTCCTGTGTTCTCTGGGATATTCAGGGTTTTTTTTCAGTGCTGTCTTGCAGCAGAGGCAGCAGATCTAGCTGCTGATTTCTGTGTGATAAGTTCCTTTTTCCCCTTAATTCAGTGATGGGTTTTTCCCCTTTGTGGTGTGTCCCCACACCGCACTGAGCACTGCCCCACGCAGTGCTGGATGGCCTCAGAGCAGGACAGGGTGGCCCAAAGCCAGGAGAGGACCCCAGGTAGCCCTTGTTTAACTGCAGCTCCTCTCTGCTTTTCCAGACATTACGACATCAAAAGGAACGACGACATAGTGTCATTCTTCAACGACTTCAGCGACCACCTGGCTGAGGAGGCCCTGTGGGAACTGTCCCTGAAAATCAAACCTCGGAACATCACGAGGCGGAAAACAGATCGGGAAGAGAAAACCTAGGAGGAGGGGTCGTGCGAGGAGAATCGCTCCGCAGAGGCGCCGAGGGCAGCTATGAGACTGGAGTTCAATGTTTGTACCTGTCACACAGGGTGTCACACACCCTCCCTCCCGGCTGGCAGCCAGCCCTGGGGGTGGCAATGCCGCGCCGGCGCAGCCGCCGAGGGCAGAGATCGGCCGGTGCTCGCTGCACTCGCCCTCCTCCTCCTCCCGTCCCTCCGTGCCATCAACCAGCTTCAACCCCGGGGACAGAGCTGTGTGGAAGGAGTGTCCCACGCAAGCGTGTCGCTGGTTTGCTGGCCCCTTGCATCCAGGTGTGCCCTGGCTCTTGTTTCCATCCGCAGAGCAGGGGCAGCAGGAGCTCAGCACCCCCGGACTCATCTCCGGAGCGGCGTCGGGCAGCAGCAGCAGCCGTGGAAGACAAGAGTTGGAGTCTCCCCTGCAATGCCACCTTCCCAACGTGTTTGTGAGGATGGAAGCGTTTCTGCTGCCTGCCAGAGGAGCTCTGCTTTCAGAGAGCTGCTTGTGTTTACAGGGGTCTCGGCTCACCCCAGATCTCTGGCGCCTTCTTCATGGGAGGAAGGCACCGGTCGTAGGAAGAGGCACTGAAAATGTGGGCAGGGACCCGCCATCTCCAGCCATCACACCCCCCTCCTCCTCTCAGATCTCGTTATTTAAGCAACAGTAAATCCCTCTGAACCTGGAACCATGGACTGCCCAGGTACTGGGGGTCACCTGCCTGTGACCCCGTGTCTCTTAGCGATGGTACTTAGCTTTTGCACAGGAAATGCTGTAGGATACAGACTGTACATACCTAGTGTTTAGAACCCCCTGGGGATTTTTGATGCATGTCTGAATACCGATGAGTTTATAGGGAAAAAAAAAAAATAGTGCAAACCAGTCTGTATAAAATCCACAACCAGTGACAATGTTGTTCCAAGTGCTGGATAAAGGAGGCTCAGGGTGGCCAGGTGGGCACTGGCTGCAGAGCAGGGGCAGGAGCCTCGTGAAGGAGCCATTTCTGGGTTGGAAGTGGGAACCAGGAAAGGAGCCCTGTGCCCAGCTGAGCCACCCTGTCCTCCCACCCACTCCTCTCTCTGTTGCCAAATGTTTTTCTCCAGGGGTCTCTGTTGGGACCCCCAATGCTGTGCTTTGAGAGCCGTGTTTGGCGGGACCCCCAGCAGGTCCCTGTCCCCGGTCCCTCCATGCTGCAGGCACTGCCCAGCATGGAAGGGCGAGGCAGGGGTGTCATTTCACACACACACAGTGTTAACCCCAATCTGTTCAGTGTGCCTTATTCAGCCTCTCTGTCCCCCCTCTGTGTCCCACCCAGCACAGCCCCAGCCAGGCCCTTTCACATCCCTGTTCTGTGTCCTGCTCCAGTGATTTGCAGTTGGATCGTGGGTGTGAGTGTGCCCTGCAGGTTTCAGCAGCCTTGCAAGGCCCTCCTCAACTCCCTCTCACCTGGTCACAGGTTTTTACAGGATACTGACAAAATCCTGCAGGTTTAGGGCAGCAGGTCCCAAGGAATACACACGTGGAGTTTCACAGAGCATCCTTAACTTATTTCTCAATAGCAGCTCTGTGCTTGCTAAAGCCTCTGTTTGTTCTGGGTGAATCAGAGCTGCATTCCTTTCCTTCTCCAAACAGATTGCAAAGCCTTGGCCAGCTCTGCCTGACTCTCAGGAGGGAGTGACAGCCCGGGGTTTTACCCAGCTTAGTTTTTTTCCTGAAGACCCAGGCATGAGACTCACACACAGAGAAGACCCCCTGCCCACGAGGGCATCTTCTGGGGGAGGGCAGTGTCAGATCCAACACAGTTGTGTGCAGCCCCAGAGCAGGAGGAGCAGGAATCTTTTGTGCTGAACCATGGTGTCTGAGTCAGAACACTTCGAAAGTGATTTATTTTCATGGCACTGAGGGCACTGGAGCTGTGTCTTCTGTCCAGCCAAGGCTTTGCAATCCCCAAAGGCTCCCCAGGAAGTAATGTCCATGTTTTCTTTGTAAATAAGATCTTTTAAAAGCCCAGCATAGTGAGGTGGTGAAAAGGGCGATGAATACACCCAGGATGTGGTGTGGGCTTCACCCTGGTGGCTCTTAGCAGCCCTTGGGTGCAGTGGCTGTGCTGGGAGGGCTGTGTGTGGTGATAGCTCTGGAGTCACAGCCCTGGGGGTTCAGAGGGACAGGAGGGGGCAGCTTGTCTTCATCCAGCTGAGTGACCATGTTAGGTGAGGGGTGAGCAAGTGGCTCATGGGTTGGGCACACAGGACACCCCGAAAATGGCAGTGACTGGGGTTCCACAGGGCCCCACCCTTGGCCCTGTGCTCTTCAACATCTTCATTAACAACCTGGACGCAGGACTGGAAGGGATGCTGAGGAACTTTGCTGACAACACTAAATGTGGACACCACGATATAAAAAGGTATTAAGCTATTAGAGGGTGTCCAAAGGAGGCCTCACGAGGGGCAGCAGAGGGGCAAGTGCAGATCTCTTCACTTGTGACCAGTGACAGGACCCAGGGAAGGGCTGGAGCTGCGTCAGAAGAGGTTTAGGTTGGAAATCAGGAAAAAGTTCTTCCCCCAGAGGGTGGTGGGGCACTGTGAACAGGCTCCCCAGGGCAGTGGTCACAGCACCAAGCCTGTCTGAGGTCAAGAAGTATTTGAACACTGCTGTCACATGGTGGGATTTTTGGGTTGTCCTGTGCAGGGCCAGGAGTTGGACTCGGTGACCCTGATGGGTCCCTCTCAAGTAGCATATTCTGTGTTTCTGTGATCCTCACCATTGGGAACCATTTCCAGGTTCTTCCCTGCACTTGAACCCACGAGCCCAGTTAGCACCAAAGGAGGTCTCACTCTCTGCCCTCTGCCAGCCCCCCAGAGCCTGAGGCTCAGCCCGTGGTGTGGGGATGGGAGGTCTGAGTGGCCACAGCACCTCGTCCAGTGGGATGGGGCCCCCCAGCTTTCCTCCCCCTTCACCCTTGACTCTGCTGTCATACCCAGCTGAGCAGTGTCCCAGGCACAGCTCCTGGCTCACAGGGCTGGAGGGACCCTAGAGGAGGGTCCCCTTGCCTGGAGCAGCTTCAGGTTTGCTGACCAGAGACCCCCCCCTCTCCAGGAGCAGTCCCTGGGGAGCAGAAACCCAGAACACCTTTGTGCAAGACTGGCCATGAGTGTGTTCCCATCTTGCAGGCAGCATCCTCAAGGCCATCACCTCTTTTTGGGGAGAGGGAAGAGCCTGAGTCCCCTCTCCAGAGGGGCAGGGATGGGGAGAAGCCATGTCCCCAGTCACCAGCCCCCTGCCCCCAAGCAGTTCCGTTGTATTATAGATTTACCACTAACCCCCATGGCGGCATCTTCCTGCGAACATTTCAGACCTGTAACTTTTATATTAAAGATAAATAAAACACCAATAACGAACCTGCCTGATGATCCTGTTTACAGTGCATGCACAGTCTGTGGATTAAAGTGACAATCGAATCCGCCTCTGGCGCTGGTGTGGCCTCGTGTTTTCTCATGTGCCCCCCGTGGTTTTCCTCTGCCTGTGCCTCTTTTTCCCCTTTTTAATATAAATTTCTTCCCATCTGCCAAGATGGCTTTGCCCCAATACAAGTCATACACTTGGGAGGGGAAATCTGCTCCTGTCACCTTCTCTGGGCACCAGTGTCCCCCGTGTCAGGGGTTTTGGCTGCCCAGCCCCCGGCGTGTGCCCAGCCCGTGCAGTGGCCGTGTGCCGGCAGCCAAGGGCTATAAATAACCCCTGCAGTGGCCAAGCTGCTCCACGGAGCTATTTCAGTCCTGGACACGGTTCAAAATTCCTCTGGAAATAATTGTCACGGGCCAGCTCATGAGGAGAGTGCCCAGACATTGACTGAGCACGTGCCCCCTGTGCCAGGGCTGGAATGTGGGGCTGCATCCCACAGGCCTGGCACAGCAGGAGGGGTCTGTCCACAGCTCGGTGTCCCCATAGGCAGCTCAGCCAGGGGCACCCCCAGACCCAGGGCCACGTGGAGATTCCCCTTCCCTGGGGTCCTGCATGGGCTGGAACCCCGGTGCCCACCTGATCTTGGGAAAACCCTGATTTCAGCTGTTGCAGGAGAACTTACCCTGAATTTTGTGGTGGGTAAAGGCCATGGCAAGGGGAGGTGTAGGCCCTTGGTCTGCAGAGAAAACAAGCTTTGGGTACAGCTGTGTTTTATTTCAATCTGGAAGCAGCAAGAAGGTGGCAATACAGTGTGTGTGTGCAGAATTACTGGAGAACTGCAGACGTGGGTTTGTATCTTCTCACACTATTAATGACCACTGAGGGCTTCCCACACACCTGTTCCTTCTACTCCATCTCCACCCCCAATCCCACAAGATGCTCCCTCTGCACCAGAGTCCCATTGGCAGCTCCAAGTGAGAGCCCACAGCAATGGGATTCAGCATCCTGCGGCAGAGCTGATCCCGCCCATGGATCCCGCCCAGCTCCCTGCCCAGAGCTGGATCCAGCACCGGCATCTCGCTGCTCCGGGCTCCTCCTGCCCTGCCCGGGGCTCGCAGGGCTGAGCCGATGGCTGAAGGCTCCGGGGCAGCTCCCGGCCCCGCCAGGAGGGACGGACGCTGCCCCGCAGCCCCAATAACTCTTCCTGTCACCCGTTTCCACCAAGGCTGTGGCAACTTTACCTGCCCATGCCCCCCCTCCCAAGGTGGCGAGCTACAAGTTCTTGGCACACGCCACGTCCCTAGGGCTCAGAGTCCTTGTCACAGGTACAGGGACACCAGGACGTAGATGATCCAGGTGATGGAGGCGAACAACCCGAAGAGGAGGCTGACGAGGACCAGTGACTGGGCCTTTCTGGATGCCACGTACGCCTGGGCCACGTCCCCGCGGGCGAGCGCTGCCCGGGTCTGGCAGGGGGACAAGGGAGGGGTTAGAGGGGACCCGCAGCACCAGGAGAGGTTTCGGGGCTGCCAGGGGAGTCCTTCCTTACCTCGTACGAGTAGACGAGGGCCATGACCCCGGTCAGCAGGCAGCAGAAGAGGGTCACCAGCACCGACTCCACCATGTAGTCCTTGGGCAACTGCTGCCCGCGGGCGGCGGGCAACGGCCCCGGGCCCGGCTGCACGTTATACTGAGGAACAGGGGATGGTGAGAGCTGCGAGACCCGGCCTGTGCTCCCCTCCCGGCCTGTGCTCCCCTCCCGGCCTGTGCTCCCCTCCCGGGCCGTGCTCCCCACACATCACTGGCGGCACCGCACGGAACCCCACAAACCCGGGAGGGGAGATAAGGGGTGACCCCCGCTGCAGAGCGGGGCGGGCGATACGTACCGTGGGGTAGGGCAGGGGCCCGGGTGGGAAGCCTGGGGCTGGGAAGGGCTGCGGTCCCGGCCCCGGTGGGTACATGACGGGTCCTTGCTGGGAGAAGCCGGCTGGGAACGGCGGGTAGAGGACGTGAAAGCTCTTGGGGTCCGGGGGCGAGTAGGGTGGAGGGGCCCCCTCGAAGGCTGAGTTGGTGACCACAGACACCGCCACTGGCCTGGCCCCGTGGCCCGCGGGGGGCTCGCTGCGGGTGCCGGGGGTGGGCAGCCCCCCGGCCGCCCCGTCGCCATCCCCCGGCTCCGCTCCCCGCGCTGCGGGGCCCTGGGGCCCGGCTGGCGGGTCACCGTCCATCCGCGGAGACGCCTGCGGGGACAGGGAGGTTCTGATGGGCCGGGACATTCCCGACACACCCACCCCAGCGGTCACCCCAGGTTCGGAGTGGGATGGGGCTGCCTTTGTGCTCCCCCCGGGGCCGCGGCCACCCCGAGCCCCCAGCGCCCCATCCCCGGCCCCACTCACGCCGGTGCCCGCGGGTCCCAACTGCCGCCGCTCGGGGCCCGGCCCCGCTCCGGCCCCCGAGCCCCGCGTGGCCCCGCGCGGGCGGCGGGAGCGCAGCCGGGGCCGGTTAATCATTGACCCGCTGTTTGCCCAGGCCCTGCGGGCGGGGCCGCCCCGCACCGGCCACCCCGGCCCCCAGCACCGGGGTCCATCGCCGGTGGCAAACGGGGGTGGCCAGCGGGGCCGGGGTCAATCGCAGCCCATGGAGCCGGTGGTGGGCGCAGGGCAGTCAAAGAGCTTCACAGCAATTTGTTCATGTTTAAACATATGATTAGGTTTTATTTTAGAATATTATAGTCACATGTAGAATGTGGTGTGTGTTCTGGCTCTATTTATACACAAAATGTATGTAAAATTCTGTATATTGTAGTTATAGCTATTAATATTTAACATGTGTGTGTAGATATCTCTATCGCACCCCACGCACAGGATGCGTGCACACACAGCGTGTAGTTTCTTACCCGTACGTGTTTTTATGTGTCCTGGTGTCTCTGTGTTGTATCTTCACGTGCTTCTTCACAGTTCCATTGTACAGCCCTCAGCACGCACCTGGTGTGCGCTGGGGAACAGGGGTAAAACACACGGGAACAGGTGCAAACATGGCCATGGCTGCAAGTGTAAAACACACGGGAACAGGTGTAAATGTGCACATGGCTACAGGTGTAAAACACATGGGAACAGGTGTAAATGTGCACATGGCTACAGGTGTCACACACCGGGGACAGGCGTGAGCTCACACAAGTGCCTGGGTAAGATAGTGCAGTCGATAATACGGCAGAGCCGTCCAGCGGTCCATCTGTTCCTCCACCCATCTGTCCGTCCATCAGTCCGTCCTTCCATGTGTCCATCTGTCCGTGTGTCCATCTGTGTGTCCGTGTGTCCATCTGTCTGTATGTCCACCTGTCCCTGTGTCCATCTGTCCGTGTGTCCACCTGTCCGTGTGTCCACCTGTCCCTGTGTCCACCTGTCCCTGTGTCCATCTGTCCGTGTGTCCATCTGTCCCTGTGTCCACCTGTCCCTGTGTCCATCTGTCCGTGTGTCCATCTGTCCGTGCCGACGCTCCGGCCCCGGGCTGACCCCGGCCGCGCTCAGCGCACGTGACCACGCCCCCTCCAACACCACGCCCCTTCCCAGACCCCGCCCCATCCCCAGGCTCCACCCACCCCTCCGGCCCCGCCCCCGCCGTCCATCCCGCCATGGCGTCCGCCGGCGGCCCGGACGCGGAGCGGCCGCACCCCAAGCCTTTCCTCATCGGCGTCAGCGGCGGCACCGCCAGCGGCAAGGTGAGCCCACCGTGCCGGGAGCCGTGCTGGGGCTCACCCCGTGCCCGGGCAGCCCGCGCGGCGCGGGGGCATGGCCGGCGCGGCCCCGGGCTCGCCCCCCGCACCGGGGACAGGTCGGGCTGGGGGTCGGGCCGGGCCGGGCCCCGCGGGGAGGGTCGGGGTCCCCCTGCCCCGCCTGAGCCCCCGTCCCGCTCAGTCCACAGTGTGCGAGAAGATCATGGAGCTGCTGGGGCAGAACGAGGTGGAGCAGCGGCAGCGCAAGGTGCTGATCCTCAGCCAGGACAGCTTCTACAAGGTGCTGACGGCCGAGCAGCAGGCCAAGGCGCTCAAGGGACAGTACAACTTCGACCACCCCGGTGAGCCGCTCTCCCCGGCCCCAGCACGGCTCGGTCGGTGCTTGGAGCGCAGCTGGGTCTTACGGGAAGCACCTGTAGGAAATGGGAAGTGTTGGAGAACAGAAATGTGCTTTCCCCCACCAAGACATCCATTTGTCCTTCCCTCGTGCCTGCTGTTACTGAACGGCCCTTCTGGAGCCGTGGAGAGGTGCAGAGCATCCCAGCCTGCTCCGTGCTCCACTCCCTGCTCGTGAGAGGCTCCTTAATGAACCACATCATTCCCCAAATCCTTTCCTGTTACTTCTTGTCCACACAAACAGCTGCTCCCCTTGCCCGGGGGAGTGCTGTGGATTGTAGGCGGGACAGGGAGCTGCCCTTGGCTGAAGTCTGGTGCCTGTAGGGTGAGTAATGGAAACCATGAAAGATGCCTGGGGTTTTCCAATTGTCTCTGGACTAACAGAAGAACAAAGTTGCACAGAATTACACAATTACTAAGTGGGTTGATAAAATTATACAATGACCAGCTTCACTTTTGAGCTCTTAATTTGTGTTGTAGTTGCTTATAAAAGGCAAACGGTCTCTTCCTTATCACTGAAACCAAACACAGCCATTGTCACTCTGGCAGAGAGTGTTGTGTAGGAAAGAATAAGCTGCATTAAGAATGGTAGGAAAGAACAAGCTTCAAGTTCCTTTTTTCCTGGTGCAGTACTGGGCAGAGGGTTTTCCCTTTGGGTCTGGAAAAATCTGAGCAGAACATTTGATACAACAGCATCTGAAAGTCCTTCTCTTTAAACTTTTGTCTCGCAGATGCCTTTGATAACGATTTGATGCATTCAACCCTGAAAAACATTGTTGAGGGCAAAACGGTTGAGGTACCAACGTATGACTTCGTGACACATTCTAGGTGGGCTCTGGCTTTGTCTGAAGTGCTGGGCTGTGTGGGGGTGTCCCCAGCCTGGGGACAGGTCACTCAGCAGTGGCACGAGGCCTGTTTAACAGTGTGCTGTGGGTGTTCTCTCCTGACAGGCTGGCAGAGACCACGGTGGTGTATCCCGCTGATGTTGTCCTCTTTGAGGGGATCCTGGTTTTCTACAACCAAGACATTCGGGACATGTTCCACCTGCGTCTCTTTGTGGACACGGACTCTGACGTGCGGCTGTCCCGCAGAGGTAAAGCCCTGCCATGCTCCTGTTCCTTACCCGTCCCCACCATGGGACAACACTCAGGGCTTTTATCTCCCCATCCCAGTTCTGCGAGATATGAAACGTGGGAGGGACCTGGAGCAGATCCTCACCCAGTACACCACGTTTGTCAAGCCTGCCTTTGAGGAGTTCTGCTTACCAGTATGAAGCCTTTCACTAATTTCATTTGTGGGGTCTTTTTTTGGGGGGGAGGGGTAGAGGAGCAGGGTTGTTTGGGAATTAGCTGCTGTAGGCGAAGCACTGGTGGCTTTTGGTATTTGTATTTCACAAATCCCACGCTCTCTTCTCTTCCTCATGTCCTCAGCCATTTTGAGCTGGTTGTTAAGGAACTGAAATTGTCCCTTCTGCTGGCGAGGCACCATGGAAATGCCTCAAGCACGTTTTCTCACTGCTGGCTGCTGGGGCTATTTAAGTATGGGTCTCTCTGAATGAAACACTCCCACTCTCAGTTTATTCTTAAGTCTTGTAGGAAGAAAGAAAAGCTTGGTTTCCAGCAGCCTTTCTCAGAGGGAACACTGATGAAAACCTGGGGCAGATCATTCTAGCTCTGCTTGCTACACTGTGAGGCCAGTTTAGGTGCTCAAATAATCAAATTAATTTGTAAAATTAAAAAAACGCTATGAGAACAAAATCCAGTATGTGGATTAAATAAATAGGTAAAGGCTAACTCAGGCGCCTCTTGCACTAGATCAAAGGGATTCTGAAACTACTCATTAGAAATGCTGGATTTGCCAGCTTTTTTCCAACTGTTGGAGGAAAGAAAATGCAGGAGTGCTATGGCGGCAAAGATCAATAAAATGTTATCAGAGGCAGGCAGGAATTTCACATGCACGTTGGATACCTTGGCTCTCAGCAGAGATTTAGCAATAGCTTGCGAAATGCTGATTAAAACCAGCTCCTGGCAAACAGACCTTGCCTAAAGTGGGCAGTGTTTGAAGGCAGCTCAGATGGGTAAAATCAAAGGACTCCACACGAGACCTGCTGATTCTACCTGGTGGTTCTCTGCAAAGGGACAGTAAGAAGAATCCCTGGGCTTAAATCCAGTGCGTATTTGCCAGTGTGATATTGTAATTAATTTAGGTTGTTACCATGAGAGAGAGCTTTAATTGACAGCCCTGAAGCCCCAGCACCTTCCATCTTTGCCCAGTTTTCTAGACTTTGGTTGCTTCTTCCCGGAATGAAGCTGACTTTTCCCATTAACAACCTCCTCCACCACTGTTTCTGTTTTTCAGACAAAGAAGTATGCGGATGTGATCATCCCCCGAGGCGTTGACAACATGGGTAAAAGGGAGTTGGGTTCCCTGCATTCCCTGGGGAGACACCTTTGGGGTTGGGAAGAGAGCAGGAGGCACACTGCTGCCTTGAGTGCCTGCTCCTGAGAAGGGGTTTTTGCTGGAGGGGAGGGAGCTGCTCAGCCTGATCAGAAGGACCAGCTGCTCAGCCTGTGGAGGGCTGGAGAAGTGACCCGTTGAGGTCTGACCTCACTGCAGACAGCAGGCAGAGTTTCATTTAAGGGCTTGTTAAAACTCGAGTTGAGCAGGGCTGGATGCTCCGCATTTTCTAGATAACTCAGCCAGGAGAGCCTTCATGTCCTGTATTCGCCGTTCCTCTCTGCAGTTGCCATAAACCTCATCGTGCAGCACATTCAGGACATCCTGAACGGAGACATCTGCAAGTGGCAGCGGGGGGCGCTGAACGGGCACGGCCGGACGTACAAGCGGCCGTTCCCGGAGCAGGCGGAGAGCGGCTCTGTGCTGGCGGCCGGGAAGCGCTCCCACCTCGAGTCCAGCAGCCGCCCGCACTAGCCCGGCACGGCCCAAGGGTTTGCCTCTGGTCCACACCAACACCGAAGACAACTTTGGGAAAGGACTTCCATGGAATGGTTGGTGAAGTGCCCCTTAAGTCGTCCTAGCAGCGGAGGGGATCCTGGTGGCAATCTTCTCACAGAGGGAAGGGGTTGGCCATCCATCCCTCTTCCCTCCAAAGCCCTCCCTGTTCTCCCTGAGATGTCCGGAGTTGTTACTTGATGAACTGGTTAAAGGCAGTGCTACCTGCCTTTTTTTAATTTTCAAAATGAGATCTAATACTGAAGATTCCCCTGAAAATTAAGCACTAGCAAGATACCCCATTTCCCTGATGATGGTCAACTGTAGCAGGAAAATCATCTGCCTCTTGAGTGTTTTTCTCTCTATCCAAGACTAGCTCACATGCTGTTAAATTTAACAAGGTCTTACTCTTCTCCACCTTGTTGGTACCTTGAGTTGTGGCCAGCCTCCTCCTAGCCTGTGGGGTCAGAGGGACTGACCTGTAGAGGCACCTCTCCCTTGAGATAGGGGTGAGACAGAGACTGGGACAAATGGGAACTTGCCGTTCACCAGGGGACAGGCCCAGGAAGTTCAGTGGTTCTAATTCCTAATTAGTGATTCCTAATTTATTCATTTCCAAGCTCCTGAATCTTGCTACACTGTATGATTATTTTTTGTACCCAGTTGTGCTTTACCACAGTAACTGAATGTGTGAGCTCCAACTGGATTGAGTTGCTCATGGAAACAGAAACCTGACCTTGTCAGTATCAGTGTCTTTTAGTGCATTTCTGTACTGCTGGTTGCAAATTCTGCTGGGCAGAATCCGTCCACTTCCAGAGATGGCTAGTGAGGTCAGCAAGGGGGGAAACTGGGAATTGCAGGACCCTCCTTTTCCTGGCACAAGCAGCTGCCTGGACATGTTGTACCCTCAGACAGGGTCAGAGCACTTGCCTTGCACTCCAGCAGCTTCAACTCAAGAATGTCTGGCTTTCTAAAAAGAGCCAGTCTCTCTAAAGAGAGACAAGAAGTACAAACAGTGATATCCCAGTTTCTGTAGTTTACTCCAGATAAGTGATACTGCAGCAGCATGAAGTGTCTGTCTGGGGAAAAAAAATGCAATGAAGTGCTGGTTGGACCTTTGAAAATGTCCTTGTGATACTGTTCTTGAATCTGGATTTACAGTGTAATTTTGAGAATGACGGTGGGAGGGAAATGTTATTAAGAGGAACTTTTTCATATTTGCTGATTTTCTAAAAGCAGGGTTTGGCTGTGTTGATTGTGGGTGTGTTAGTTTGGCTAATAAATAAATGAACAGCAATCAGAAATGACCATTTTTATAAAAGGTAATTCTGGTACTTGCACTATGCTAGCACAAAGGCACAGAAGGGAACACTTCTGGAGAGGTTCTTATACTCAACAGTTCTTTCTCCCCTTAACTAAGAATTGTTACCTTTGGTTCTGTCGTGGCTGAAAATTTTTAAAAACCTCCCTAAACTTAAGAAATGCAATCTGCACTTTCATCCCTGTAGTCTTTTCAGCTCTGGAAAGGGGTGAAGATTTGGTGTCTCAGTGATAGTTCAGTGGTACTTCAGCAGTGCCCAGGAGAAGGCAGAGCATTTCCTGACTGCTGCTGGTGCTGTTTAGCTCAGAGTGACAGACTTAGAGTATGAGCTACTGCACTGAAGCATTAGCTCTCAGGGCTGATTACAGTAGGAGCAAAATAGTCACTAAAACCTACTTTGAATGACTGTGGTGTTGGATCATATCTTCCTCGGGGGGGTGGGGGGAGCCTTGAATAGAATTATTTAGAGCAGTGAGGAACTGCACAGCCAAGAGCCCCTGGGTGTGGGAATGCTGCTCTGGCTGCCCTGCAGGACCTGCTGCAGCTGCAGGAGATACAGAAATGGAACGTGGCCCAGGTACTACAGCCCTGCTCAGACACCTGGACAGAGCCCAGACAAATTCCCCACTGAGTCCTCAGTCCTTCACCTCTGCCTTCTTCTCTGTGAATTCTCTGCTGGTGCAGGCCAGGCCATGGGCTGGGTTTCAGTGTTTTCACTCTGAACCCATGTGCACAAGTTGGAACGGGTTTCCTTGTCAGCAAGATCAGTCCTACCTTGCCCAGGATTCCTTTTCCCATGGGATCTGAGGTGTAATGGCAATACTGCCACTACTGGTAACAGGCCTCAGGCTTCACATCAGTGCCATAAGGCCAAAAGATTCTTCTGGCTTTGGCTCAATTCCTGGCTTGCCTGAAGCCTTCTTCAGCTGTAACAGCAATTTTTAATGTCTTTTTATTTTGCTTATCTTCTTAAAAGTGATGCTTATGTCAGATGATTATAAATAGATAATAGTAACAAGTCATTATTCTATGCAGAACGAGCTATTTATAAATGTAGCTTAATGCTGTGTTTACATAAATAGAAATGATAGCAGAGCATTGGAAGTTGGGGGCAAATAATGCATTGTTGAGGAATAGAGTAATGGAACGATGCTGCAGGGCCAGTTACTGATTGTTAAAGAAGGGTAGGCTTTAGGGAGGGAAAACCTGGGTTTCGGGCATAACAAAGAAAACAGAAAAAAGTACCTGATGTGTTGGAAAGAGTCCATTGATAGTAAACATATAATGGGATTGCAGACCACAGTGACAGGAAACACATGAAATAGCCCTAAGTGCAATGCAGTGCCAGAAGGAAGAAACCACCCCTGTACTCCCAGGAAAGAGAAGAAATTGTTGCAGCTCTTCCCAGCAAAGGAGCCTGGGATGCTGTAAACTGAAGGCAGCAACCTTCACACCCTGAGGGGCAGTGAAGGGTGAATGTAACAGGGGCAGAAGCTGGGAACTGTGCTCGTAACAGCTGTATTACTGTAGAGACCTTTTCTGTAACAGTGTTCCTTTATGTTCTTCTGTAATCATTAGATCTGGACTACTACAAAAATAGCTGAACCGACTGTTAAGATTTCCATGATACTAACAATAAATTCTTGGCTTTGCACAAAAGGTGTTTCCTTTTGCTGTCCCAAGGCTGGAGTGGTCAGTGCTTTCGGATCAGGATGTTCCAGGTGTCCTTCCAGCGCAGGGCCCTGAGTTCCGTGGGGGACAGCGCGGGCTGCCCGTAGGTCACGGGGCTGAAGGTGCAGTACACAAAGTACACCGAGGAGAACCAGGCCACAATCAGGGCACTCAACATGCTCTTGAGCAGCACAGATCTGGGATGAGACAGGGAAAGAGCACTCGAGTTACATCAAGGCAGGCCAAATACTTCATCCAAAAGACCTGTGCCTGGCCTGGCTTCCCTAAAGGCAAATGATAGTTTGGCCACTGCTGGAAAAAACACTGCTTTCCCTGCAGCAGCTTGCCCAGGTGACAGCCCTGGAGAAAGAGCTGTGCCAGTCCTCCTGTTCAAGAGAACTATTCTGCTGAAGCCAAATACCTGCAGAGATGCTCTCCAAGATGCTGCAGTACCACAGGAATCAGGAGAATCTGGAATGTGACAGCAGGCAGGTAGTGGTACAGGAAAAGTGTTTTCTCCATCAGGAAGAAGGGCAGGTAATTCACAGCCCAGCCTCCAGCACAGATGCCTCCTGCTGACGTCCAGAGATGCCAGGCATCTGCAGGAGACAGGAGATGGCATCTCAGAGCAGAGCAAGGCACAAGTCTCCAGCTGGACACACACACACAGAGTGCAGCCAGACCTTCAGAGATGTCGTAAATCTTCCTCCTTCGCCGCAGCAAGTACCACAGGGACAGACACAGGTAGACCAGAGCAGCAGCGTTACCTGAAGCCCAGGTGGCAACATTCCCAAGGAGGTGGATCTGGGCCTGCAGGATAGATGATGGTCTAAGCCAGAAGCAGGAACATGTTGCAATTCTTTTAGGTAAGTTTAAATATTACCTACACAAACTTGCTACATTAAGCTCCAGAATGTGCCCGCTTAGTAACCTGGAACAAAGCTGGTTGATACATTTGCTGCTTTAAGACTCTTGTGTAATGAAAGGCATTTAAAGGTTGTTATTGGAGATGAACTCATCTTCTGCATGAAATCAATAATGGAAACTATTAAACTGCAATTTACCTTTTAAAAAAAAAGCACAAGCAAACATGATTTAATTAAAAGCAACTATTGTCAAAGCTGTATCTCATGCTAAAATAAATACCTCATCCCTCATGGAAAACATATTAATACAAGAAAAGTCCTTGGCTGGAAGCTGCAGCCCTGCTCTGACCCACTCCTGGAGCTCACATCTGAGCTGTTCTGCTTTCTCAACAGCCTCACAGCTACTTCTACCTCTTGCACTTACTCCCGAGGTGGGGTGGAGCCAGTACGCAATATTGGTGTCCATTGTGATCCAGTCCAGGGCAGAGGAGCTGTACTTATGTTCTGTGTCTTCATTTTTTAATGTGAGTATTTTCCACTAGGAAAAAAAAAAGGTAAGCAGAAGGCTTTCAGAACTGGAACAACAGGTGGGACAGCAGGTATAAGTGAACAGCTCGAGATGTAAGATGTTAAGTTCCTAAGCTGTGAGTGGAGAAGTATTTTACATATCTCATATGGATACTGATCAATACAATGGCTTTATTTTGTTATTAAATAATGCACTTTCCTTAATGAATTTCTACAAAGATAGTAAGGGGCATCAACACTACTCACTGCACGTACCACACATTACAGTTCAGTTTCAGGCAGCTTCTGGGTGCCCAACCAATTTTCCTCCCCCCTCTTTTGTTACACAATCACTTGGGTATTCATTACTGGACAACTCAGGTCTTTAATGCCCTTATAAGTGCATTCAGAAATACTTTTTTACAGTGAGGAAGCCAAACTATCAGCAAGGATTAAACAATGAATCCTCAGGCTCAGTCTGCAGAAATGCTCAGGTTCCTGCTCTGCAGCAGAAAGAAAAAGGAAAGGAATAAGAAGACACTCACCTGCAATTCTGTGAACTTTGCCATGAAGCTGAGGTTTTTACTGATGTCCATCTGTGTGGGAGAGTGGAGTTCCACTTCCCTCTCTTTTTGCTCTTGGCCTGGAAGAAAACAGCAAAGCTCGGAAATAACCACATAACAGGTAGAAAGCTAGAAAGGTGAGAGAGCACACAGGCTCCTCACTCCCCTAGGAGCCCTTCTCCAATACATCAGCAACTGCAGCAGCACTTGAAAGGACTTTGTAAGGATTCTGACACCATGGAAGAGCCAACTGAACACACACACAGTACCACGTTCCCATCACCATGAAGTGAAACCTGCTTCAGGAACATGGCTGACACATACTTTTCCCATATCTGTGCTCTTCCACATTCCACACCATGCTCTGGTGGTAGCCTTTGGACAGCTTCTCTCCAACCACCTCCAGTTGCCGGTATCCCCACTCAGGCAGAGATGCTCCACTGAGCTAAAAGAGAAAGACAACTGTGAACTTTTAAACTGAAAGTTCTACCAGTTTGAACTTCAGGATGGAAGAAGTTCCCAGGCTCTGCTGAGCACTGGATGACAGCAAGAGACTGCCAGAAAATGTGTGAAGAGTCACCACGCAAAATTCTCAATAAATGCTACAGCCATAAAATCACTGATTCTGGCAAATTTTTGTGAAGAAAAAGATCCTTAATTATTCCTGCTGCTCTCACAGACACATAGACTAAGCCCCAGCTGTGTAGAGTGGTCACAACTTCTTGAGAAGCAGGACAGCTTTGATACTAAAAGGGATGAAGTACCAGTGTGACTACCTAAAACACATGTTGCTCTTTTGTCACATTGAGCAAATTTATTGTTTCCTTTCATTTACTTACTTGGTTATTCTATTATAGTGGTGTAGCTATTTCGGAGCACAGTTTTTGAGATTACAAGAAGTGCATGAAGCAAAAGCTACAGGCAAACAAACATAACCCCACTTGCCTTTAGCACTGCAGAGGTGTTCACGTGAACAAATCTCACTTCTGACAGAATTGTCTTCCACACATCCGTGTCAGACTCACGATTTACAATTTCCTACAACAGAAAGATGCCTTTTGATCCATGTTGTCTCAGCTGTTTCTGCTGGAGCCTGATCAGCTCCTCCCCTCCCTCTGACCACTCACCACTCTCCAAAGGTTCTGTGCTGGCATGGAGATGTTATAATCAATATAGCAGGAAACTTCTTGGGAGTGTGGGCTAAGAGGAGCAGCGACATCATGCCTAAAAGACAAAAAAAGGAAGATCCTGCACCACCATTTCCCAAATACATATAAAAAGCAAACCCATATGGAATTGGCTTAGACTGGATTCAGTAATAAAGCAAAAAGTAACTCACTTATAGAGATTGCACTCTACTCTGAGAGAGAGCATTCCCCAAAACCAAGAGCTGCCAGGAACAGGCTCAGAGGAAGCCAGTGCAGATGCCTGTGATGCCAGGCTGAAGAACAAGCACTGATTGTGACAAACAGAGACGCTGTTCACTGGGGTTTCCAATAATGAACAAATTAGATTTGGAAGGGACATAGCAAAAACCCAAGCTCAGAACAACCCCCTTCCTAATCTGAGTGATATTCAAATACACACAGATGCCCTTTGGGAAGCAGTCAGGAGGCAACTTCATACTGCAGGCTTTCAAAACAGGCAAGAATCTCTGGCAATCAGCCACAGCACACCGGATTGTCCAGCACATCTTCCTAACTTCCAGAGCATATCCTTCAGGTAGGAGCATGCCATCAAAGTCAGTGCAGCTGGATTTGGGTTAAGTCACACAAAATGCTAAATACCTGTACCTGTATGGAGTGGGGGCAATGAAGGGGCAAGGAAGAAGACTCACAGAGGGGACTCTGTATTTAGGAATCTGCAGAACTACCATGAAATGTGAACAACTGTGAAATCCTCTAAAGGCCGCTGGTAGGGAAGAACAGAAGCAGTAAGCAACCATTAAGAAGTTTGTGATTAGAATCAAATCCCTCAGCCAAGTCAATCAGAAAAAATAAATAAGAATACAGCATCCTTCCTCTGGGCCACAGGGATAGTGTATGGAACTAACCACATGAGGTCCCTCCAAGGCTCACTGGTGTAAAAATCCACAAATAACTAGCAGTTGATGGCATACCTGAATGCAAGGTCACTAAGTGGTTATTCTGAGAGCCAGCCCAGCAGAGTGAGGCAGCAGGCTTGGCAGAGCAGAGCACGAGGGGAGGACTTACGTGTTGAGGTAGCGAGTTGTGATGCCGTGGACCAGCTGCACGATGTGGCCATGCCTGACGGGCCGTGGTGGGTTACTCACCACCAGCTGCTGCCTGGTGAAGGGACACCCAAGAGCAAATGGTCAAATTGGAAATGGTTACATTAGATGCATCTTTATATAGAACACAACCTTGTCATGACCAAGTTGTTAGTTCAAGAAGCTGCATGTGGGGACAGGCGTTTAGGCAAGAAAATGAGAAATTCAAGCAATATAGAGGTTGTACCAGAATGGAAACAAAGCTCATCAAGGCAAAGGTGAATTAAGGGCAGAATGAGTCAGAGGATCAGTAATGGGATACTGGCACTCCAGGCATTAGGTCAGTGGTCTGGATCCAGGTCAGTCAGCAGTGAATTAAGGTTATTACTGTCACACAGCTGTTTGGTGGCTTGTGTGAAACACTGAGTGCTTCACTGAGTCTGATGGGTGCTGTACTACAGCTGGTGTCACTTTGGCAGAATTAGAGGAGAGATCAATGGCTTTTGCACCATGTAGAGTAAACTCTCACCTTGCTTCTGGTCAGGGCCATGGCAAGAGGGAACACTGCAGTTCAGTGAACTGCTGCCTGTGTTTTACTGTTCCATAGAATGACTTCATGTCCTCCAATGCTCATAGGAGTCTTTTGAGTTTGAAGAATTTTAAGAATTGAAGAATTTTAAGTATGTTGGGTCTGTGGTTCTGTTAGAGTCCCTACTTGAAAGGTTTGCACCATGGACAAACTTTCCCAACATGGATATAACTTGTAATGGCACACAGTCCTTCTGACAGGACTCTTTATACAGTTCCCAGGACAATATAAGAAACCTACAAAAGCAACTTTTTGATCAGTATGGAATTGCCACTCAAAGGCTTTTACTGGCAAAACAAGGACAGAGAGTCCTGCTCTGCACTGACAGTGACAATGACAAAACACTTCAGCACTAAGCAGGCCTCTCGGGTACAGGCACCACTTGGAATCCTTCCTGGCAGATCTTACAGCTCATTCCATGCTTCTATATAATACAGAGAACTACACATTTTTCAGAAGTGTTTTCTACTCTTTTCTGAAACTCATTCAAGTTTGATAAAACTCATCAAGACACTCTAACACCATGGCTCACACTTCAAAAAGCAGAGTTTCCCTTTCATGCAAAACACCTGAAGAATCTCCACTGGTCTTGTGAGTCTTTCAAGTTCCCCTTGAGCACAGCACAGCCCAGGTTCTGGCAGGAGCAGCTCAGACAGAATTTCAGAGTTCTCAGTAATGCTTTTACCACATTGAGAACGATTGTGCAAAGAGCTGCAATCACTTGCTCAGATCACACCAGGCTTCTACACCCATAAGCAGAGAAGAGTTGCACCCAATCCAATCCAAACCCTGGTTGGGTTTTGGAAGCATATAGGTTGAATTTAAAACTCTTGCATACTCACATTCCAGGATCTTTGACAATCCACCAGTTGTTCACATCCTTGAAGGGATAGCAGGTCACCTGCTGTTGATGGGAACTCCCTCGGCCATTCTCATACCTGCACAGGAAGTTCCAAAACCCCACAGAGGTGTAAAGGTTTATCTCTGTGCTCACCATCCCAGCAGTGCAAACCAACACCACATCACTGATCATTCCTCCAGAGCACAAGGACTCTGAAGGATTAATGAAGACATTGCCAAGACCCAAACTGCTGTACTTGGACTGGCAGGTGAAGAAACAGAGCCAACTTCCACCATCCCCACAGAGAGCCAGGCAGATTCCTCACCTGATGGGGTAAGTATTGGTGTGAGAGTGGAGCCAGCACTGCACGGGCTTGCCCAGCACGTTCCGCAGGGTGATCTGAGAGCCATAGGCCACCTCCAAGGGCTGACCCTGAGTGATTCGAGCCAGACCACCCTGAGAAGGGCAAGGACAGGGTAAGTACAAAGAAGAAGAAACAACCCAGAGGCTGTTTAAATTCTGTTGAGTCACATGCCAACACATTCAACACAGCAGTATCTCCACAGAGTGCCTTCTTTACCAACCAAAATCAAGTCTTGCAGCACCATAATCAATAGACAGTAAATACACAACATCTACAAATCTAAAAGACTACAGGGTCTCAGGAAATATCCCTAAAGTCATGTTCTAAAAGACTGGCTAAGCAATCCTATGGTATACCATGTCACCATGTGAGAGTTCAGTAGTGTATCTATTTCTGTGGAGTTTCCTGTAGGAAGGGACAATCCTTCAGCAGAAGAGTAAATATATATTGTTCTTGCTTCACTGGGAAAAGCTTTTCATCTGTTATTAGGATTTCAGTCATTATTACTTCACCTTAAAGCAGTACCACAGCAACAAAATAGTTAAATGACATAAAAGGGAAGAAATATGCAGGATCAAAGGAACAGGATTAAACACCTAATAGTGAACATTTCCCCCTCTTCTCTCTCATAAATCAGTTCCAAGACCACATTACCTCTAAGCTGGCTTGGAAAGCACTTGTCATGATCTGGTCATGAGGCCCGGAGCGATACAGCAAAGCCAAGTGAACATAGAAGAAGGAGAGATACAGTCCCACGGGGATGATGATGAGGGCCAGACCTCGGGCTAGAAAATGGCACAGCAAGGAAACCTGGAAGAACAGAGAAAACTCATTGGTTTCATGCTCTAGATATAAAAAATTCTGGAGCACTTAGCTTGGTTTTTCTGTCTTTTCAAAGTTTCCCCACTGCTCTCATTCAGCTGTAACTTTGAGGACAACTGGGTAACTTCCAGCAAGGATTTGAAGTGGAGCTGGCAGGAGTGTGTGAGACAAGTGCATGTTCTGAGTCACACATCACTAAGACATGGAAAACAGCAGAAAAGACAGTCACACACACGTATTTTTTTAAACTTAATTCCATCTTCCCCAGCAACTGAGCTGGGAACTGTGCTATGACAGGAGGGTTTCCAGACAAGGAATTTGAGTACAAAAGCCAGCTGCAGACTGCATTATCTGTCAGCTTGAAAGGCTCCTGCATTGAAAAGTGATAAATAATATATTTTGCATGCTGTACTACATACATTTGACAAGTTCTGGTCTCCTATCATGTGCCAGAAGTGGAGTCCTGCAGTGGCCAAGAGCAGCATATAGGTGAACAGGCCCATATACTTCACTCTGAGAAGAAAGTGCATAAAAAATGAACATGGTTAAAAACTACACAATTACCTAACACAAGATATAAATATCCAAACATTCTCTTGAACAGTAGGCATTAAAATCCAGGTAAGACATCATCACTTACCCAACTGCACAAGAACAGGATACTCCAGTCAGCAGGAGCCAAAACCACCAGCTTCCAGAGAAGGCACTTAAAGATAAATGTATTAAATCACTTGCTAGGCTCAGTTTAAAGGTACTTTTACTTTACTAAGGATTACTTCATCCTCTGCAAGGATCAGAGAACAAAAGAGACAAATATCTCTAAATTCAGTGCCTGTAAAAAATTGCAAAGGAGCATTAAGTGACCTGTTATCATCAGCGTTTCTGTGCACAGAAGGAAACCTTCCAGTAAAAAATCTGGGTGGGCGAAGAAGTGGTCCTAAGGGATTTTATTTCTATTTTAAAATTTAAAAAGACAACCCTGCTAAAAGTAAAAACAGGCTTTAACACTGCTCAGGAGAAAAATTCTGGGGGAGCCATATGAGAGGTTGAAGCATTGGACTTTACAGACAGGTGAAGTGAGTTACAGAACGGTTAAGAGGCATAGAAAAACACAGTCTGTGACAAAAGAAATAAAAGTCACCATGAGAATATCCAAAAGGGTGAGAGACAATCCAGCTGTACCTGTGCTTTTGCAAATTGTAGAACTTCAGGTAGGACAAAACTGCAAGCAGGATAAAAAAAATCAGTATTGATTCCAGAAGCATGAACCTTGATTGAGTGATCAGAGAGTTCTCTGTTGGAAAAGAGAGACAGAAAAAATTAGAGAAACTCATCTATAGGCAAGTGCTGCCTCAGACAATCACACTGTTATCCAACACAAGGATCTGCCCTTTTAGGGACAGACAGTTCCTGCTGGGTTTAGAGGGACAAAAACCTTCCAGCAGGAGCGAATTACATGGCCATAACTGTTTCCAAGACAAAGAGGTGAGCAAGCAGTGCAGTCTATCAGGAGGCAGATAAAGCTGCTGCACCTCCTACACAAGCAAAGAAAATCAGTCCTGGGAAATCCAGAGAGGTGCTTCTCAAAGCAAAGAGTCCAGGCAGCGAGCACAGCAAACAATGAGCACTGCAACAGATCTGCAGGAAAGGGAGCTGCAATGAACCAGAATCAGAGCAGCTGGTAGCTGGGAGAGGTTTCTCTTATCAGGCTACTAAAGAGTTGCTGAGAGGCTCTTTCCCTTTCAGGCAGCTGCCAGCAGCCCCTCAGAGAAAACAAAACCAGCTGAGTTGTACACACCAGAACAGTGTCAAATCACAGTGCTAAGGACACAGGCTGGTTTGCTGCAGTTTGGAGATGAAGAAATTTAATGAGGTCTGACTGCAAGTTGAGTTGTCCTGCTGTTAAAAACCAGTATGTTGTAACTCATCCTGTAAACCTCTGAGGCAGGGAGTACAGGCCTCCTTGGATACAAGAAATGTGATTTCCTGTGAGGCTGTTAAAGCTGCCTGGATATGATATATTCTGAAATGAATACTGTATGATACTGAAATGAACTTGTATAAAGCCCAGAAGGGCAGCCTGCTGCAGAGCTGAGAGGATGGAGGAGACCAGGGAGGCTCAGCACAGACTGACACAGGCCAGGGTTGATGTATTGTTAATGTTTTCTGGGGAGATGCTACTCCCCCTAAACATTCCTAAGGAGAAAAGGGACTCTTCTCCTCATGTATAAAGAATGGGGCTCAGTTGAACAATCTTACCCAAGAGAATCAGAAGAGCAGCTCCAAGTGCAGCACAGTGGGAGAGGTGCAGTTCAACCAAAATCTGGTAAGCTAAAGGCACACAGAGAGCACCAGCCAGGGCTGGCAGGAATCGCAGGGACCACACAGGAACATTCATGCTGTATTCTGAAACAAAAAACAGGAAACAGTGATCCATCAGTTTGGAGATTTAACTGCAGAGAGGACAGACCAATACAGAATTTCTTAATTGTTAGAGGAATGTAACTCCTACTTGCACTAATTCGTTCATCTTGTGTTGCTTAAACTGTTTAGCTAATTTAGAAAGTCTGTGCTATGAATTCATAGTGCTTTTAACTTGTGCTAGAGAACTGCAGAAGACTTATTTAAAAAGAGAAGAGAAATGAAGGTTTTGGATAAAGTGTTATTTCCATTAGACAGGCAAAAGGAATCTGTCAGTTGCTGAAATTCTGCTTATTTTCTCTAAAGAATGAGACAGTTAAAAACAGCTCTTACCAGCTCCAATCCTGTTCCATAGGAAGTTTCCATCAAATCCTCCTAAGTAACCTACAACATAAAGAAGAGAATTTCCATTTTCACAGCACGTAAAACCTGGTGCTAAATTGGGAACCATTTCTCAAACATACAACTTTTCCTTGCATGAAGGCCCTCTTTCCCAAAAGGGTCCTCTTTGATACAGTTCTGTCTTGCAGCAATGCTTGAGAATGTGCAGAGGCACAAAGAATATCAATTGGGAACAAGGGATGCTCAGTGACAAAGTCAGATGTATATTTAATCCCTTCCTCCCATACAGACACTTTCATGTTGTGATATTTAAGTTACAGAAAGGAACCGAGGCTTGCTGCCTATTTCTTGTCATTTGCAGTTCTCATCCTACCTTTATCCAAAGGATTGGATAACAGTGAGGTGATGGACACATGGCTTCATCATCTCCCCTCTACTCATACAACAGCCTCCTAACAATCCTAAATAAAGGAAAACTCAATTTTCCCTACATCAGAGTTTCTCATCACTTGTGTTTTCCCCCATTAGTGGATCTGATGATTCATTTCTAACCAGCACCTCTCTCTTCTACAGCAACATGCAACAGACACTTCCCAATTCCAGGAGACCCTACCTCCCAAGGCCAGCAGCATGTGGCCAAAGGGTGGGCCACTGTCATCCACAAAGAAGATCCTCTTCATGTAGAGTGAAACGAATTGGCCATAATAAACTTCATCGAAACTGAAACACCAGAGGCAGAAATGTGTCAGATCTAACTGCAATTATCCTGCAGGGATATTCAGAAAGCAAACACTGATTTCTTGGCAGAAAGCTAAGAATGCAATGAAGCACTGAGGCTTTGCCCCTTCTCCTCAGAGGGTTTTATAAAGGAACGACTATCACTGTATTTGGATTGTTCAGTCAGGAAAAGAGAAGGCCCACAGGGGTGGCCTAATTATGGCCTCCTGGTACCTGAAGGGAGCCTACAGGAATCTACAGGAGACTGTAAGAGCCTGGAGTGGCAGGACAAGGGGGAATGGCTTCACAATGACAGAGAGTGGGTTGAGATGAATTTTTAGGAAAGAATTCTTCTCTGTGAGGGTGAGGAGGCCCTGGCACAGCTTGCCCAGAGAAGCTGTGGCTGCCCCTGGATCCTGGAAGTGTCCAAGGCCAGGTTGGACAGGGTTGGGATAGTGGAAAGTGTCCCTGCCCACGGCAGGGGGCAGAATAAGATGAGCTTTAAGATCCCTTCCAACACAAACCAGGCTGGGATTTTGTGAATCTACGATTTACAGAGGCTGACATCAGTCAGGCTGTGCTCGTCTGCTCCTGCATTTTTGCTCACAAATGTTTGAAAAACAAGTCTGTGTCATTCAGGTAGAAAAGAAACTCATTACTCACACCACAGCTCGTGGATAGCAAAGCCCCCAGAGACGACTTATTAATCCCATCACAGTCAGTGCCACAAGGTTCACATTGATCTCTGCAGTGACCACAAATGGCTCCTTCAGAAATCCCAACATCCTGTCAAAGGTTTGTCTGAGCCTTTGAGAGCAGAAGAGAACAGCAGTCACCCTTTGGCTCACAGAGAGCTGAACACTTCACAGAAAGCATCAGGCCTAATTTCTACTACAGCTCATGGTAATTAATTTCCCCAAATTCTCTTGCTGTTCATGCTTCTGTGTTTCTATTCTATCTACAGGACTAATTGTAAAAATAAAGTTACTGAACTGACATAGTTTTTATCTGCCCTGCTTCTGCCTACAGTAGTAAGCTAAAAACCTTGTTTATTCTTACACTGGTTCTGCAGAAACACAGCAGCTTAATTCTCCAGCCTGTATTCTGCTTTGAGTAAAGCAAACTTTACAGCCCAAATTCTGATGCTACTGATGGACAACCGACTCAGGCACCAGATGACCTCATTAACTGAGCTATTTAGAGCTCAGGCAGCTTAAAAAAAACCCAAGTTACTTCCTTGTAAACGAAAGTATTTCTTTGGGAGTGGGGAAGGGAGGGGCAAATCCCCCAAACACCCTCTGCATTAGAATGCTGGTTACTGGAGCACGTCTAGGTGCTGTTTAAGAAGTGGTAAAAGCTAGGTCAGAAAAAGCAGAGAATTAGTGCCGTGCCTCCTCACCTCAACACAACGGAAAGTTACCAGAACAAATCCATCTGTGTGGCTTTGATCAGGGGAGAACAAAGCGAGATGCGAGCACATTACCACCATCCAGAGCGGTGCCACTGGCCTGGTTTCTCTCTGCCTACAAAACACAAGCGCTGAGGTTTTCAGGAGCCCCTGGCAGAGCCGTGCTCTCACCTGAGCCCTGTCAGCCCCTGGCAGGCGCTGGGACCCCGGGAGCACCTGATGGAAGGCCCAGATGTGCAGCATCACCACCTCGGGCTCCTCCTCAGGGTGTCCTCAAACCTCTGCCAGGCTCTGCACCCCTGATGAGGGGGGAGCAGGGCCACCGTGCCCCACCCCGCCTTGTTCCCCCGTTAAGCATTCGGGGGGCAGCAGCACCACGGACCCCACACGTCGCCCTCAGAGGGTCACTAAACCCCACCACCCACCCTGTATCCAGCTCTGGATCCTCCCTTGAGTATTTTTGGGGGGCACAGGAGCACCAACCCGAGCCCCGCGAGGCCTCGCCCACCCCCCCTCAGCTGTATGGAGGTGAAGGGGGCGCGGGGAGCAGGGACTGGGAACAGCATTAGGACCGGAATTAGCATCGGGACCAGGACCACGACGAGGAAGACTAGGACTGAGATTGAGAAAAAGACAGGGATCGTGACTAGGATCGGGACTAAGACCGGGACCAAGCCTAGGACTGGGATGGGAATCAGAACTAAGATCGGGACCCCCCACGTCCCACACGGGCCCCGCGCGCTGGGGGGGGGGGCGTGGCCGTTCCGCGCCCCGCGCGCCACCCGCCCCCTACCTGGCGACACCGGATGTGACGTCAGACGCACGCACGGCGCAGGGCGGAACCAGGAAACCGGGGGTGTTGCCATGGCAACGCCGCGTGTGGTGACTGGGCCCGGCCTGCCCGCTATGGCGGCTGTGAGGGACCCGCCAGCACCTGAGTTCATGGTCATAACCACCTATCCGGCCGACGGTGCCAGGCACCACAAACAGCGTCCCTCCCCATCCCTACTCCAGGACATTCACACAACCTTTAAAAACCTTGGGCTTTTTTGTTGTGTGTTTCGGTTTTTGGTTTATTGTGGGTAGTTCTTTGGTTTTGTTTTGGTGGTGGGTTTTTTTTTGTTTTTTTTTTGTTTTTTTAATTATTAACTAAAATAACCAGACAAGGGACTGGGGAATTTGAGAAAAGCATAATCTGCTTTATTTTTTAATTTTTTTTTATTTAAATAAGGAGAATTCTTTCATATGGAAAGAGCTAATACAATCACATATTTGAAAGGAGAAACAATAGGTACTGAAACGAGGAGAAGGGCAATAAAGAGTGTGCCGCAACTGGCCTGGTGATTCCGTGATTCGAATTCCGGTCCAAGTAAAAGTTTCCAAAAAATATAAACAGGTTGCACGTTACACAATTATCCATCGTCTGCCCTTTCAAATATCTGGTCTACATGAAAAGACAAAGAGAGGAAAGGCCAAAAAAAATTTACTATACAGGTCATGAAGTTAAAAGCTTTAAGGAGGACAATATCCCCTTGAGAAACAACAAATGCAATTTATACAGAACCAGAGGGAGGATTCCAGCTAAGGACAATGCCTCAAGACATGCTAAAGGGTGAGCGCCTCACTGCTGCAGCTGTGATTCCTGGGGAACAGTCAAGGACATCTGGAGCAGCCAGACCAAGCCACTAAACCAAGGGAGTGTTTATGGCCACTGGAAAACCCGGTGGTCTTTGAATTAAAATAAACAAGAAGAACAGCTGGACTCTACTGTTTCTTTTTTGCTTCAGCAAAACACACCTTTTCTGTCCATGGGCCACCACTAAGCACGCTGGTGGCTGTCGTAAATTAAATTTTATTCACCAATGCAACTTTCTTATGAAGAAACTGGGTTGCTGAATAAAAAATAACCAGTGCTACAAGGAATTAACCTGTGCTTAACCAGCCTGGAGCAAAAGAGAGGGTTAAGAAAATGCAACAGAAGAAGGTCCTGGCATGCAGGGATGCTGGCTGCAATGTGACTGGAGTAGCCAAGAGGTGAGACACAGCAAAAACACCGGGCTCATTTTGAATATCTATAAATACACAGGAACCACAGGGCAGGTTGTGGCTGCAGCATTCCTGCAAGGAAGGTGTTGATGGAGTGAACGCCACACACACGGGAGTGCAACGGGCAGCAAACACATCCAGAGGTGCTGACACTGCACAGCTGGCACAGCCAGGAGCAAGCTATGGAACATCAACAGCAATACCTGTGCCACTGGTGACTGTGCTGCTTCTGCTTGCATATTTAATGTATACTGGAGTGCCTTTTTTTCCCCCCCACTGTTTCTTTTTTTTTTTCTTCCCAGACTTCAATGTTGATTTGTTTTTATATCAAGAGCTAACAGCAGAAATAGTGGGGAAGGCAGCATGACTGGAGCTGCTGGCCATGACTCTCTGTGTGACAGGGAACTGATCACACAGCTGCTTCAGAGCCTCTGCTGAACACGAGCAGCAGACTCAGCCTCTGAACATTCCTGCTTCACCCCTTGTTGCTGGAAAGATGGGCTCCACCTTTCCCTCCCACTGCACCATGCACCTTTCCCAGCAGAAGGAGCCTGCAATTTGGTAGCTGACTTCCAGTCAAAGCAAAAGCAACTCACAAAGGAATAAATCAGCAATAAATCAACCCTTCAGCAGTGCAGACAGCAAGCAGAAGGACTCTCTGTAACCGTATTGGTATATTCTGTGCATCTCCATCCTCCTCTCCACGCTGGATTTTTAATCAGCATTCCAGCTCCCTTGGCATTTCTGCTCCTTTGAGGATCAGAGGCTTTTCCTTTTGACTCCAGAGCACCACAAACTGCACTAACCTTGGACTAGCTTTAAACAAACAAACAAACAAACAAACAAGCAAAAATATATGCCAGAGAAGGATATTGCACCGTAGAAATTTGGGCTCTAAAACTGCTTTCCATCACACAAAACTCCACTAAGTGAGAGAGAGTCTTGCCAACTGCAGCTGACAGTCACGCAAAGTTGAGAAACGGAATGAAGCTCACATGCATTTCTTGGCCTTTCCTGCACAGAATAATTCAGACATAATATATAAATAGAGCAGTGAAACAATTACTTTTTCACCTAGACCTACAACATCAAATACGTATAAATAAATTCTAGTGTTTTATTCTGTTGGGAGAAGGAATGGAGGGATTAAAAGAGAAAGAAGGGTGACCTTTTTCAACAGGAAATTTTGTAGTTCTGATGGCATTTACACCAGAGGGACTGCAGTAACTTGGATCTCGCAATAACCCAGTTTCTCCAACACGTTTGACCATTTTGAAGTCACACAGGTGGGAGGAAGGAGGTTAGTGTCTTTGTAAAGCTGAAGTAGTGTGTCTAGAGTAGGGAAGAGATGAGAAGAGGGGGCCTCAGGTAAGTCTCTTTAGCCATTAGTTAGATTCTGGGCTCATATTAGCTAGGGCCAGCTGGGCAGAAGGATAATAAAAAAAATCCCGAACAGACAATTCTGCTGTTAATGGTATTTCAAGGGAGAAAATAGAAACAGGGTGGGATGACTTACTGGAGGTGCAATCTTTGGAAAACACTGGGAGCAGGACTAGCAGATGAGGATGCAGATCTGGGAGATGTCTGAAAGTTGGGGAAATATTTGTCACTAAATCTCAAACTCTGTACTTTAAGGAGGATGCTAGAGAGATGCTGGCACACTCTGCTCTGAAATTAAAATCCATAAAACCTAAGAAAAAAAGAGCTCATATTTTTTCTTAAAGTACCATCCTATCCCTTTCCCTTCGGGTTCTCTGCCATGATCCATGGGGACACCTGTGGAGAGGGGACATTACTATGCCTAAGCTAGTTTAGGTCTCTAAGCTCTTTAAAGCTACTGTATAAAAATCATATTTATGCCTAGCTTAAAACTTCAAATGCATCCTTACAAAGTTACAAAGGATCTTTTTCCAGAAAAGGGAGAGGGGGGGGAAAAAAAAAAGAAGCAAACGAAGAAACAAGAACACCTTTCAGATCCCTTCCCCAATACATTCTTTGTTCAAAATATCTTCTTTGGAACCACCACCAAATGACTTTCTGCCACCCAGCAGAGGCCGATGCACAGCCCATGAGCAAGCTACCATCTCCAAAAATGGTTCTGTCCCTCACTTCAGAGTGACCAGCCTACTTTACATTTTGAAAGAGCTAAACAACACAAACCAAGTTAGCTGAAAGTAGTTTTAACTTTTGACTACCATCAGGTGAAGGACTCCAAGCCCTTTCAGGAACTTTTAAGTCCGTCCTAAAAAATCTACGTACACACGCGCACACACACACACGCACACAAACCAAAACCAAACAGCCAAAGAAATAAAACCCAACCTCTCCCACTGGGATCTTCCTTGTGTAGATCATCAAATACTGGAGAGGAGTGGTGAGGTGACGATGCTGTACACACACTATATGCAACTGCATCAGAGTAAAGAACCCTTTGCTGTTCACCTGGGGAAGGAGAGGAGAAGGATGATTCCAAACTGCCTCTGTAACCACGCGCTTCCAACCCAAAACAGGAGGTTCCAAGTGTGCCTTGCAGAGGGGCTCCCTTACCAACGCATTTCTATGCAAATTTTACAAAAGGCCTTGGACTAGAGGAACAGAAAGCAAGACTCAGGGAAAAGAGCAAAGCTTAGGAGAGCAGCCCCGAGGGATGAACACAATATAGGACAAGTCTCAGGAGACACGAAGAATTTCAGCAGCCAAGGCAGGGAGCATGAGAGAGCATCACAACTACAAAAAGTAGTCCATACAGACCCGTTGGCTCTAGAGCCAACTCTTCTGACCCATGTGCTGTGAGGAGAATTTTTTTCTTCCTAACAAATGTTACATTTTGTAAATCTATGATTTACATTTTGGTGTGTGTTTTTCAGTCACTAAAAAAATTCTAAACCCACAAAAAGGAAAAATTAAACACCTAGATCTGTATGAGCTTACAACAGAAATCTGGTGGTTTAGGTTTTTTTCCTTAAAATGAAAATGCCTAAAATTTTGTTGTGCACAAAGCACCCCAAGGCTGTGTTGAAGTGGTGCAAGTTTCAGGATTTATACACTGATGTACATGTCTTTAGTACACATTTCCTCCTAATGCAAGCACTGCTTCTAGTTTAAAACAAAAATACTGAAAAAGTAACAGATGTCATAACTGTCCTGTATTTTTTAATCAAATAGTCTGAAAGACTAAATTATCTGGGGAAATACACCCAAACAAACTTGAACTCTCAACATAGCACAGAACCATATACAAAACTAAGTGGAGTTTTGTCAGAACATCATTTTAGCTGAAAGGAATTCTTTTCTGAAAGGAATGAGGAAAGCAGAAAGAAGGGGGGAATGAGAGAACATATAAAAGTTCTGCTATAAACAAAGATACAGCTTTTTTGTAAAAACCTCAGCTGCCTTTAAAATGAAAAACCTCAAACTAAACCCCTCTCCCCCAGTTGCCACTCTGCTGAGACAGAAGTAGGGAAGGAGAAGGACGGGCTTTGCCAAGTGAGTGATCACAGCTACCTGTGGATGGGGCATGGGGAAGGGGGAAATTAAAAAAAAAATAAATGGCTAAAGCCACTTAAAAGTCACATGATCGGTTTGTTTTAAAGCAAGCAGGTCAATGTATATCCACTGTTTCAAACTGCTTTGTTGGGAGAGGGGCTTGAATGATGTCGCTGTAGTCAGTCAGTGTGGGGTGGGGATAGATCTGGTGAGATTTTCAGGAGATCCAGTGGGGTCCAGTCTAAGCTGTGGTGCCTCTCAGGCAGCAGGACCAGCTGGGCATCAGAGGTGCTCCTAGGCCTTGCTCTCCTCCACTTTGACTGCCTGAGGTTTGATCGCTCCTGTGCGCACTGGCTTCATCTGGTTTGTGGAGGCTGTTTCTTGCAGCTTCACTGCTCCCAGACTGGCTTTGTTATCATCCACCCGCTGCTTTGCCTTTTGACACAAAAACCAAAGCATTAGCCAGGACAGACACCTCAAGGCAGGCAGAACAAGCAAACTGTGACCAGCATTCACTCAAGACATCAAATTTGCTCCTGTAACACCTCACATTTAAGAATCTCAGTGTCTCACATATTTGGCAATGCAACTTATAAAAATTTCACAGTAGAACTTAGCAGAACTAATCTCTCCTGACTTTCAAATCACACAGAATTACACCTGAACCCAGTAAAACACCTAGCTACCCAAGGAGCTTCAGTTACACAGACCTGCCTTTCCTCTGCAGCCCAAGGTATAAGCACAACAGTGTAGAAGGGCCAATAGTTTTGGGCTGTACAAAGAACTCGGGTACACTACCTGTTGTACGTAGTGTCCTTGCACAGAGCCCATGCTCACTGCTGGTCCCGACGGCTTCCCGCTGGGGCTGGCAGAGCTAGGCCTGGAAATCGAAGAGTCGACAACATTCATGGAGTAAATTCTACAATGGAATGAGAGCCTTATTCATGTGTGAAAGAAAAAAAAGACAGCAAAGCAGCAATAGACAAGGCACAAGTCTGTGTTGTGCAGATCAGTGAGCTCCACAGTCCAAATGACAACACAAGGCTCGGTTAGGAGAAAAAAAATAAATTAGTGTCTCAAAAGCCTCAAGGATCTGATGTGCCTAGACATGAGCACTCCATCTTCAGGACCATGAACATTTATTCAGTGATGCTCAGATTTCACACCTTCACAAGGAACAAAAGCACACACCAATTCCAACCTGTCTCTGAGACTCAGTGAACAAGTAACTTCATGCACTTCTCACAAAGCACCAGGTTGGATACACACACACTGGGGCCCACACCCAAAATGAAAGCCATGACCATGCACTTAGATATGAGTATTTGGAGTGAAGTGAGCACGTTCTAGACATGAAAACCCAGGTGATCTTGTACAGGGATGATGGGTGCACCACGTTTTTCTCCCATCCTAAAAGGAGCACAAGTTCTGTGAACGTCTCACCTGTACGTGTGTGGGGACGGTACAGACCCTCCGGAGGACATGCTCTGTTTACCATCGGAGAAATGAAACCCTTTCATTTCCATCTGGGAGGACTACAGAGGAAAACGAGTGAGAGAGAGTATCATCTTCGCATTCACAAATCACTCTTTACTTCATATAAACACTTAAGCCAAATCTTTGCCCTTCTCCCCATTTTGCCCATTAAAAGAAAAAATATTTTTCAGGTGAAGAAAGTGAGGCTTGTAAGTGAAATAATCTGTTTGTATTAAAGTACCAAGCCAGCAGCACAAGCAAATACAGAACCTGGAAGTTAACTGCTGTGCTCTCTCTCCCCTATAGTAAGACAAACTTATGATATGAATCCATCAAACCAGACATGACATTAATATACCTACTCAAATGGACAAGCTTCACAACAGAGTGAAATATCTGGGCAGTATTCCAACTGTGTCTGGAGCTCACCACCCCTCAAGCACTCTGGGGAAACCTGTGTAAACATGTAATAAAACTGGAGACTCCAAACTGGATCAAGGCAGGATGTGGCTCCCTGGAAACAGAATGATGACCAGCAGCAAAACCTGAAAACTGCTGGCTTGCACTTTGGAGATGAGGGGAAAAGGGTTCCTTCATTTTAACAGCAATCCTTGGCTTGAATATTTAAGGATCCCAAACAAGCCATTCTCCCGTTTGACAAGCAAGGAGTAAAACTTCAACGCAGGAGGGGTTACTGAATGCCATGAGCAGCACCAGGAGTTAATCCTTACCTCCCTGCTGGCAGCAAGAACAGAAGGCTGGGATCCAGGAGGGAGGATTCTTCGGGGAGCTCCTACAGGCAGGTTTTGGCCCTGAGGAAGCTGGATGGACTGTGGCAGAAGCAGGGGCTGCTGGCCAGAGCCGTAGCGGGGCAGAGGCAGCTGGGAGCCAGGCACAGGCATTGTCAGCTGTGTGACAAGGACATGTAGTTACCTTAATGGCAGTAAGACTCTCGTGTTTGACATGCTGCCTCCCAATACCCTGAAAGCACGGCCGTGCCAAAAGGAAGCTCCCAAACAGTGCAGTCTGGCACGGAATAAACACAAATGACTGTAGCAGAGGGACTTTCACACTGAAATGGATGTTCTGGCAGTGCTGCCAACACCCTTACCATTTGGGTTTTTAACATGCCATCAAGTTAACCTAATTGCCCGTGGATAGGGGGGCTTTCCTCCCATTTCTAGAGCCCAGTTTCCCAGTCTTCCTCTTGGTCACTTCATGGGTCAGTTTTCCCTTCATACAATGGCAGTGTCAGGTGCTTTGTTCTCACCTTTGAAAATCTCCTGCACTCTTACACCAAAACATTTTGAGGACTGGACCTCCAGAGAAAGCAATGGGGACGTCAGCCCCATGTTTCACAGTGAGTTGCAAACCAATGATGGACATAATTAAGAGCAATTACAAAAAATATTGTAGCTCTCAGGGGCTGAGGCACCTCCTGTTCCCTCTGATTTTCTCACAATTGCTGGATTTGGGAGGTTCCACAGCACTTTAGAATACATAAATAAACCAATCTAAGGCTGGCAAAAGAAACCAAGTTACTCGCTTATGATGGATAAAGCATTTCTTCAAATATTTACTTTGCCAGTGGTTCTCTGTATTTTCCTCACCTAAGTTACTTTCAGGATTAACTCTTTACGTCAGTCACAACATAAAAATCCCTCTGAAACAAAAAATAAACCTTAACAAGTTGCACAAGATAAATGTAAGATGAGTTTAATAAAATTATAAAATTTCTCCAGAAAATCAGAGCACATGCCCACAAACACAGCTATGCTCACAGTAGAATCCAATGTTTTTATGTGAACCATGCTTTATTAAAACATTTTCACACATTGAAATTCCTGTTAGGATTCTGCCAAACAGATCAGCTGAAGTTGTAAATAAGACTTGGACGACAAATGAACTGAGAAGACGGATGAGCCTTTAATACAAGTTCCTAGTTGCCCTGGAAGCTGAGGTGATGGGAGAGATGATTGGGATTTGGCTCTCAGAAGAGGTGCTTTTAGGACAACCATTGCATCATGGCCTCCTATGCATGCAGCACTGGAAGGTTTGACTTCCAAGTGACAAAATGACATCTCAGCAGGGACAGACAAGGTATTAGCAACCATCTCATCAAATAAGGTGCTGCATATGTGAAACCATGGTTCACAGAACAGTGTCTCGGGGAAATCTTCCGCCTCTTTACAAAGAGGTTAGTTCAGACAGACATGTTACAACCCATTCTCAGAAACAAGTGGCTGTGAATTAGCCTGGACCAAAGGAGTGGCTCGCCAGTCCTGCTCCTAACCTGTGTGAGCTGAGAGTCCATCATCTGGGAGGCTCCCATACCAGCCTGGTTTATCTGCCCCTCATAAACCAGTGCCTGGCTGCCGTTCATGGGCTGATAGGGGGACCCAGACTGGGTTTTCACCACCTCCAAGGGCTGCATGCCTGGGAAGGCGGAATATGGAGGCTTCAGAGCAGTGCCTCCTGTCAGGACCATGGTGCTGGGCTGGGACAGACTGGGGTGCATGTACACCTGAGACCTGCAGGAATAAAAATATGCTTCAGTCATTATGCACAAAACCTTTGGAGACTGCACAAACACACCCTGCCAAACTGTATCTGGCCTGCCATCAGTTCTCAGACAGCTAAACTGACAGCCTGGAAACAAGCTGTGATACCACTTTCCATTTTAGTTACCAGGATTTTTTACTTCCACTCTTAAGCTTTTACAAACACATCCCTGTGTTGCCAGAATATTCAACAACACTGTGTAGTATCTAACATTTATGTTTCAATATCCCAATACAACAACCTGTCGATTAGCAGTTAAGGGAGGATGCAAGTTACCTAAAGTCTGCAGCAGTTTTGCAAAGCAGGAAAAAAAATCAGAAGTTAAAGATTCCAACAGCTCTGGCAAATAAAAAGGGGTTTTTCTTTAAATCTCAGTGTTCAGGCTTTGGAGGCACCAAGCACTAATTCAGATTTTTCACTCTCATGCTCCCTACACTGGCACTGTTATTAGGGGAAGGAAACAGCATTTGAACAAAGGGGAAAGGGAAGATGGGTGTGGGGTACCTGATCTATGTACACAAACATCAGGAACGTAAGAGAGCAAGCCACAAGGACAGGAAAACAGGAAGCAGTTACCTGAAGGGCTGTATGGAGCTGTACATCTCCTGGGACTGGGAAACAGGCAGACCACCCCTCAGTCCAAGCTGAGCTTGGGCCTGTAAGGATGTGTGGAGGGAGATGGGAATCTGTTGAGCAGCAGCAGCCTGCAGAAGAAATTAATATTACTGAGAGGTACAAGAGGAGCCAGGAACTCTCTAAGGCTGTTAAAAACCCATCAGTTTCCTGCATGAGTCAATCTGCAGTGATAATTACCTACACTGGGCCTTTACCCAGCCCTGCATCATTCCCCAGAATAGCAGCACTGCCAGAGAAGACACTGCACAGGCACCCAGAGGTTGATGCCTGCAAGAGGCATTTGATGGACATGAGGGAACCAACACGCTCCTCACCAGAGCAGGTAGTGACAATCCCAGCTCTCACCTGCCTCTACTCTACCTGGAAAGAGCTCCCTCAGCTCTGTCAACATCCTATTTACTAGTTAAGTTCATTATTACTGACTGGCTGGGGAATTTACTGAGAGTCACTTCATCCCACACAGGCCTCAGCATCTGCTTTAGTTAAAACCAGTCCGAGGGCACTGGTACAGGAGGGGAAGAACTCCTCAATTCCCTCCCTTCAGTTTCACTAAACTCTGACACCCACTGGGGAGTAGCATTGAAGGAACCTAATGGGAGCCATATCCAAGCTCCTTTGGGCTATGAAAGTGAAACATTACTCCTCATTTCTTAAATGCCACCGTGAAGAATCCTTGAAATACCACTTGCAAGCTGTACTGCTCCCTTACCTGTTGGTAGCTTTGCTGCTGAGGTATTGTCTGAGGGACCAGGCGGGGCTGACTTGCAAACACGTGGCCATCCAAATACAAGGGTGGAATATGGTTACCTGGACATCAGAAAAGGCAGGCTGTAAATTCAAGGTACAGGGGAGATCCAGGCATAGTAGACTGCAGAGATCTGCAGGTCAAGACTATTTCCTACCTCTCAGCAAGTTAACACAAACATAGTACCCATTCAGAAGAGTCTGTAAATCTCCTAAATCCACATACCAACATCAGCAGTAGCAGGATTGCTGAGAATGAATCATACCTTTCTGTAAGAGGCTAAATGTAAACCCAGGTTTCCCACCTCCACAAGAGTCAGACACTAGCAGTTCAGAAGTTGGTAACCTGTACTCTGAACTAAATGCCGGAAATCTGCTCTGCAATCATCTCATCTTTGCAGCTAAGAGGGACAGAAAGAGCAAACAAGGCGTTTAAGGCCTTGACACATGAGATCTAGAAGCCATATTCACCCCAAGGGTGGCACCAATTACTGACTGCTGTGCCACTCCTGTGCCTTTGTGCAGATCTGAAACCACGGGATTAAGCAGCAAGATTAGGGAGAGTGAGGAAGGAAATCACCTGACTTGGAACAATCCGTTTACCAAGTGGAAGCTAATAACAGAGTCACTGCACATTTCACTCTGCTCTTGAACTGAGACATAAGAAAAACAGCGCACACCTGAGAAGCTCTCTGGGACCCAGGAGTCATCCCATGGAGAGAATCCCAGTACATTTCCTCTTTCCAGATGCTCTCCCTAATTACACACACTAACATGACTGAGTTAAGCTTTTCCTTTAACTAAAATACAGCAACACCTTCCCCCTTCCCAGAGTTCTGCGAGCTATAAGCCAGTGTTTGTTTTGCTATAAGCAAAAGGTGCCCAGAACCTGTGACTTCAATGGCAAAACAACCAGAGGAATGGCTGATAATGACATTGAGACTTCTGAAGCCCCACAGCCCTCTTTTTTTCTATTCTACTGGGCACACAGTAAAGGGTAAGCAAGATCTACTGAGATAGCAGAGACTTGCCACTACACAAGGGAAAGCTGTATCAAGCTTTCACCAGTCACATTCTTCAAAGTGGGGAACAGTCCCTCTTCCTGTCTTGCCTGAGTTACAAATCTGTCAAACACCAGCCAGCCAGTTACTCTACACAGAAGCTCTTCTCACCATGCTCTCATCTACTAGAACCAGAGGATGACTCCCAGATAACAATCAGACAATGCAAATGCTGCTGCAGTTTTCAGGTACCTGGAATAGATGCAGAAGGTGCTACAGACGCCACAGGCATAGGAGGCATAGAAACTCCACCAAAAGAGCTGTAGCTGACACCGTTGGAAGCTCCAACACTGGAAGGAGGCTGGATGCCTGAGCCTGCACCTCCTGGGGAATTCTGTTCTGGTAAACTTGGAGAGTTTTCCCAAGCTTTACGAGCAGACTCCATCTATGGAAACAAAGAAAAAATAACTACAGACAGTTCAAATGGGGAGGGCATTACCAAAGCCTACAGCTGCTCATCTGTGTCCTATGAGCTCAAATTCACTGCACTCTAGGCATAGGGGAAAGCTGACAGGTCTGAGGTCAGGGAGCTCTACAACAGTTTCTAATGGACAAGAATCCTTCACGAATACTCAAACCCCTCGGTATTTGCTGAGCTTCTTGGGTTTGGGGTGGAGGTGATTTTTGTTTCGGTTGCTGTTCTTGTTTGTACACTTGAGTTTTGTTTGGTTTTTCCCTCTCTTTACACCACCAGGCTTCCCGGGATCCCTGAGCAGCCACCTTACCCAGTACTGAAACAGGAAAGCTCTGTTGCACAAGTTCTACAATTGGTAAGGACTTCTTGCATTCAGGAAACACACACCCCTGCACTCATGTTGAACAGTATATATGCACAACTTTTACAAAATCTAATTGAAATTTTGCAATACCTAGCAAAATACTCTGGGAAAGATCTCCCCACCCTCACTGTTCTGCTCACAGAGACATGGTATCCACACACCTTCAGCTTCCTTACCTTAAGAGTAAGGTCTGCAGTGGGGAAGGACATGGGGTTCAGGCCAATGCAGCGCTGGAGGTGATGATCCCTTCGCAGGATGGGAATGGACTGTGTTAACCCTGCCTGAAGAGAGAGTCATAAAAGGTATTTGTGAACTCTCAGGAGTGTGTTAAGAGTCACCAAGGCTGACAGAGGGTTCAGCTGGGCAGCTCCAGTAACTTCATGTCAAAGAATGCAGTCCTCAGTGGTACTGCAGGAACCAAGTACCACGTTCAACTGGGATCCATTCTCCTCTTGCAATAAAGGAAGCTTTGGTTATGTGCAAAGACACCCCTCTATGCTGAACGACACCAGTTTCCACTTAAACATCAGTATGATCCAGTAACTTCCATTTGCAGAAGGGTTCTCCTTCCTGTCCCGTATTTAGAAACTACCTAAGTTTCTGACAAAACTTGTTTCTGAAAAGAAACACTCTTTAAAACAAATCTCCAAAATCAAAACCAAACAGCCTACAAACTTGAAGACATTTCAAAAGCAGCTTTGTTTGTGTCCCACTGTCTGTTGCTACCAGCTGGGCTTTCAGTGTGCTCACTCTTTCACACAGAATAATGAAATACCCAGATGGCTGGAATAAGCTGGGAAACCTCCAAGAAGGCCTGACCACCAAGTTACAGTTCTCTGCCTTGCTATAGCAGATGAAACCTCCTGAGGAAGCTGGGCAGTCTGGGTCTAAACATGTCACTACCTGCATCATGGCCATGTCCAATACTTGTGTGTCTCAGGGGAAGGGACTGGTCATCTCGGAGATGGCTTTACAAAGGTCACAATGATAATGAAGTTGCTCTCTACATTACTTCTGAGTTTGTGACACTCATTTTACCAAGTCATCTTGAGATTTCCATTTTGGATTTCAGTGATATGTGCTGTCTAAGCATGAAGTATGAAGTCAGATGCAAACATGCTTGGTCTCTTTGGAAGGATCTGAGGTTTACCTAAGGATTATCTCCAACGAATCAATTAAAAAAAAATAAACTTACATTACTGGCCAAGGCATCCTGCAATTTGGTGACAGGGTTAGCTGCAGTGCCAGAGGCAGAACCAGGTGGCAAGCTGAAGTCAGAGTCCTGAAAAAGCAAAGCACACTAAATTCAAATCCAGGTCCATGGGCTACCCCTCTGCATTTCATGGTTAATGACTCTAAGCCTGAATTATGACACTACAAACTAAAGACTGATCTCCAGTAAGCCTTGCTGGAAACAGAAAAAAATTCTCAGCACTCAGCAGCAGGCAACCCCCACAGGCACACAAAAGCTTGGCTGTGATTTTGTCCTTAACCTCTGTTACCACCCCAGCTGGTCCTTGGGACAGTATTTCCAAGTGGATACTACTGTTTGCCAGGACATCCCGAGTACCTGGTCTGTGTCAGAAATCTAAGGCAAACCTACAGCTGGAAGCTTCCTCTAAATAATCCTTCTGCCTCAAACCACCTTTCACATCTCAACAAGATCAAATCACCAAGAAGATAAAATGAAATTCAATCCTCACTTTAGGATTTACTCCAAATTCAATGGGTGGCACAGGAAGTACAGAATCCACGTGAATTTCCACCCCATTAACAGGGGGAATATTCCCTTCCAGCCGTTCCGTTCCCTCCGAACCCTTTCTGTTTTTCAGGGAGCGTTCGTTGCCGATTGGTCCAGGCTTGTGTTCCTTGTTCTGTCCTGAGCCTTGATCTGAATCCTTAACAGGAAAGCAGAGAGGCTGAGACACAAAGACCGAATAACCCAACCTCAAACCTTAAAAACCACTGTCAACAACAACAACCACTTCACAAGATCTCTCACTCTGCGCTCTGGCTTGGCTGAGAATCCAGATTACCTTTTTATCAGTTTGCTTCTGCACTTGCTCCTTCTGGCAGTCAGGCTTTGGGTCCACCAGGGCAGCCCCATTCATCTCCTCTGGTTTGAGGGTGCCATACGGAGAACTGCGCTGAGAGGAGGTGGCGGAGGATTCCCGAGACTCTGCGCTCAAGTCAATGCCACTATCCCCCTGGCTGCCTTTAAATCCCTGCTATGCAAAGCACGAAATGTGTTAAAGCCCCGGACTCCGACCCAGCGTCACTGAGGAAAAAACATCCCAGGAAACAGCAAGATCATGTGCCTTTTTCAAATCACCATCCTGGTTAAGTGCAAAGGAGTTGGGCCTGACCTGCAGCACCCCTTGGCTGCTCCTTCAGCTCTACACAGCCCTGAGAAAGGTGAACTGATGCACCAAACACACCACGGCTTCAGAGTAAGGAAATGTGTCCCACAGAACAACTAGGCTGAGATTGCCAAACTCACTTCATATGCGATCCAAACCAAATTTCAACTCTTGGTCTCTGGAGATGAAGCATACAGGAACTCCTCTGCCCTCCCTGCATCAAGGCTACAGCTACACACTGTTCACAGGCACAAGGCACAAACAGGACCTATGGGATTCCACCCTCCTCATTCGCAGTCTGTACCCAGTGATGAGGATAACCCTGGAGTAGCTCTATCATGCAGTTACTCCAGATTTATACCCACACACAACACCAAGCAGTGCTTGGCTCTCTAGGTCAAGATTGGAACAGCATCAAGCTCAAATTAAAACTGCAATGAGACAGTTTAAAATGGTACAAGCAGAGCCGAGAGTCACTAAGCACAGATGGAGCAATGAGAAGCATAAAAGCCACCTGCATTAATACTTCATACACACAATACTTGAAGGGCACCTTAGGTGCCACTTACCTCGGTGCTAGACTCAGTACCATTAAAGGTATTTACAGGCTTGCTCCAGGAATCACTGCCAGGAGACTGAACGGAAAGTGCTGGAAGAGAATGGAGGGCAGGGTTCAGCTGCTTGAAACACAGCTATGAGCACACCCTGTACATATTACACCATCAACTTTCCATTTCTAGACATGAGAAAGGGTATTTTCACCACCTCAGAAAGTTAAGTGTTTCCCAGACATCCGAGACATGATGCAGCAGAGAACACAGGGTATGAGGAATGAGTAGAGAACAGGGTGAGATTTCTTAGGGAACATAACAACAGAAGAAAAGTCAGAGAAAAACAAGGGAGGCACTAGCTGTTCAGGGTTAGAGATGAGAAAACGTAGGAAAGCAAAATAAGAAAAAGTCTCAAGCAGATCCAGCTCAACCAGCTATAAAACGCTGTATTGTAGGATCTTAATGTGAAACAAAGACCCAAGAAATAGATTAGGAGATTGACATGGCCAGCAACAGGAGCAGGATGACAGTGGATATCAGAACAGAGGCTACTCCACACGTCTGGCAGCTCCCCCCTCCCACTCCCAGCATCAGACAGGAGGGGGTTGTCTCCTCTGAACCATGGACCCCATTCTTGCTGCACACCCCTGAGGACTCCAGCTCTGTGAAACCCTTTGGAACAAACAGACCCAAGCCTACCTGGGCTGTTGCTCTCCCAAATCTCTGTGCCCAGGCTGTTTCCAGACACTGTTACATCACTCTGCTCCAAGCACAGGCTGTTCTGCTTCTTAGCAAATCGCGGTGGAATGCGCGACTGCAGGACGCGGGCCTTGGCTGGTGCCTGTGACAGGAAAGGCACAGGTGTCAGACTGGGAGGTTCCCCCAGTCTAACAAGACTGAAAGAGATGCCTTCTGCAGTGTGAGATTTTCTTCTGGCAACAACACAGAGTGCAAAGTCCTTCAATGCTCCTGCTGCCCAATATCCCACCAACTACAGACAGCAGCTGGCTTAGAGAGCCAAGCTGCTTTGGATGAAGACCACTCTAGAAACTTTACTCCCAATTAACAATTCTGCTGCAAGCCAAGAATAATCAGAAATCAAACTCCCCTTTTCAGACCAGCAACCCTAAATATGTTTCCGGGGCCCAGTGCAGGATCTGTACTACTTTGGCTACTACTTTGTACTACTATTGTCAACTGTGTGTTTTTCTGTTCATACAAACACCTTCTGGGGCCTTGTTTCTCTGACTGCAATCTAAACCATGTAAAAGGTCCAACTTTTCTGCCTCCCATTCCTCACCTGAGCAGCCTGCTCCTTCTTCCTTCGCTCCTCTTCCAGCAAACGACGCTGCTTTTTAGTAAGAACCTCAATGAATCCTTCCCCTGCCATGGAACCAACTTCATTCTCTTCTGCTGTGTTTGACACCCGATTATCAATGATGGTATCTGAACAAAGCACACAGGGGAGAGCAGAGTGCACATGTGTGGGCATATAAAGCTTTATAATTGCAATAATTTAAACAGTGTGCTCCATGCCACAGTAAGTTCACCTAGCAACATCGCAGCTACATGAAAACAAAATCAGACAGTCTGCTGACATCTACCAGACACTTCATCTTGCAGGACTTTGCTGTCTCCTCTGTTTCAAGACGAGTACATTTCAGCTTGAAAGCTTGGGAATGGGAGCTGTGTGATAACTCAGGTAATTCTCTTTTCAGAGACACTCATTTCTTGCCTCCCTGTCATTAGCTCAGTCTCTCATTCCTCACTCTGGATGCTCTCCCAACTTCCTTCACAAAATATAAATTTCAAGCCTAAAAGTACATTAGCATCTTAGAGAGAAATACAGTAATATTCTCCCTAAACACAAACTTTCTATAGAAGAAACATTAAAGACACTGCCAGATCTGACTGAAAAGCTTGTGTCTTAAAATTTACCAACAATTTTACCTTCCATGTTTTTCTACTTAGATACACAAGGATTTTCTTGTTTCTGTAAATAAATAGAAAAAAGCTCCTACCCTGATATTAAAAATTGGACTGAATCAGTCTGTCTTGAAGTCAGCCATAGTATGTTATCCTCTTAAAGAAACAAATGAATCACGATACTCACTTCCATAACTCAGTTCGAACTGTGACAAGGCCTCTCCCTTCTCACTTGTTCTTTGTGCAGCGGATTTGTGCTCCTTCTCTGGCTTTTTACCTGGCCCCTCTGCACTCTCTGAGTTCACGTGGGAGGCCCTATCCAAGCTATAAATGGAGTGGCTGCTCCCACCACTGGTGTTGCCAAGGCCTCCTCCTTCTTCTGGAGACCTACACAGAAAGAAGGGAAAGGATTTAGTTTTGTCACTAGAACACGAATAAAAGTGACAAGAAAATGCATGGGATGTATATCCTCTCCTTCAACATCTACAGATACCAAGATAAGAAAACAACGTTACCTTTTGCTCTTTATCAGGGTCCCGTTCTGCTGGCTCTCGTATCTGGAAGCTGCTCCCACACCAGTCCTGACGGACTGCTCTGCAAACCCTGCTGGCTCAGCCTTGCGGCTCTGCCTGTCCACCAATGGCCTCTGGCTGGAGAAGCTCCTCTTTGCCAGCTCCCTCTTCTCTCCCAAGCTCCCAGTGCTGAGGCCACCTTCCAGCTGGCCCTCACTCTCTGCAACTCCATCTCTTCTGTCCCGCCGCTCGCTGAAGTCGCTGCTCTCAGATGCTGTCTCCCACTCCTCATTGGCATGGTCTGAAGAGTTCTGGTAGGAGAGCTCAGGAGAGCGTCTGCCCGAGATGCTGCTCTTGTCTGCACTGCTCAGCTTGGGTCTGCCTGGCCACTGGCTGGGCAGCAGATTAGGGCCGCCCTCCTCGGGGTTCCACTGCCCGACCGATTCCCTCTCCTGCCTGAGGCGCCTGAACCGTGGGGGCTTGTCCTGGCGGGGAGGACGCCGCCTCCTGAAGGGCCTGTTCTCGATGTTCTCCTGATCTGCTGAGTAATCCTCCTGGAAAAAGTGCCTTTTGTCATCCAGATGACTCTCATCAAAAACCCGGCTGGAGAAGGAATCCGTGTGTTTGTAAGAATCCTGAATGTAGTCCCTGTCAGATTGCTGCCTGCTCCCAAAAGCGTCTGATGGAGACGTGTGGCTGTAGTCCTGCCACCCTCCTCCCCCACTCCTGCCTTGCCACTGCGTGGGCTCCTTACCCATGAACCCCCTTCGCCCATAGCCAGAGTTGCTCAGTCTTGGTGGCAGTGATCTCCCAAAGGCTCTTGGAGCCCTCATCTTAGGATCCAGGCTATTGTGATCATCTGAATAGATTTTGTTGGACCTCCAAGACTCTTTGAAGTCTCCCTTTTTCAAATCACTGTCCTCCCTGTCCAGCACAGAGCCTTCATTGCTGTTCTCCGAGCCCCTCTGCCGGCGCCGCTTGGGGAGCTCCTCGTACTCTGACCCTTCACTGTGGGTCTCGCTGGCAATCCTGCGCCTGGGTTTGCCTCTGGGGAAATCCTCTGGCTGGTTGAACTCCCGGAGCCCTCTGCCCCGGCTGCTCCTCTGGTTGTTGTTGTAGACCCCCCTGCTGCTCACAACTGTGCCTCGCCCTCTGAAAGTGAACTCTCTGAAGCCTCTCCCTCGCCCACGCCCTTGACCTCTCCCACCAAAGGCTTGCTCCTCATCAATGAAGATCCAGTTGTTTCTTTTTGTGGGAGGAAGATCGCTGCTCTCTCTGGATAGTTTGTTCTCCCAGGTTCTTTCTGGCTTCTCTTCTTCCTCCTCCTCCTCTTCTTCTTCTTGGGATTTCTCAGCCTCTCGTGCAAGGCTGGTTTGGGAAGAACCTTTGTCATCCAGCAGATAACGCGTGGAGTTCAGCAAGGCAGCAGAGTCATCTGACTCATTTTCTACCTTCTGAGCAGCTGCTTTCTCCTTCAGCGGGCGTGAGCTGTCCTCTCCCTCCAGTTTAACCTTCTCCATCTCCTTCTCCTTCTCTTCCACCTTGAGGGCTTTCAGGACTGGCTTTTTAATGGGGCCTGACCGCCGTGTCCTCCCCATGTGCTCCTGGTGCTGCCCGCTGGTACTGCGGCTCTCGGGAGCCCACTCTGGTGTCTCCTCAGTGGCCGGTTTGGTACTGGCTCCTTCTTTCTTCCATGGGTCAGCACTGAATGACTGCTCATCCCGGGGTACTTCTTCAGCAGCTTCTGCTGCTGTTTCTGCAGGTTTCTGATGGTGGCTGATATCCCAACCATTATATTCAGGCTTCTTCTCTGCTTGGATAAAATCAGGCTCGAGGGGTGAACACCTCAGGTTAGCATGGCGGCTGCCAGCAGGACAGGCTTCCTGCACACTCTCCTGATGCTGGAACAAGAGATTTTGGCCTATCCTCTGAGAGGACAGGCAGCTGTCAAATTCTGCTTGGGCCTTCTTGTCAAAAGCATTCAAATATTCCTCCCCTCTCTCCTCAAAGAGATCTCTCTCTGGCCTTCCAGAAGCAGAGTAACTTTCATTCCTGAGAACGAAACAAACAACAAACAAAGTGAAGTCAGGTAATGCAGAGCACAGCACATCTCCAAGGGCCCAGACTGGATAGAAGAGGTGAAAAGAAATAAACTGAGGTTAATGCTAAATCATGAGGCAATAAACACCAAAATGCTGGGCAGAGCTGCTGTGGCCTCAGGTTGTACAGCCTGATTTGTGAAATCAAATGCACGATAAAGAAAACAGCTCCTATGATGGGCAGCAAACGTAAGAAACGAAGGGAGATTTAACCTCCTATGATGTGGAGAGCTGAAAACAAAGAATTGGTTTTAGAATGTCTAAAAAAAGTAGGAGACAAACTAGCAAGCATCAGACTCCCCCTCTCTCTCCAAACAGGCTCCAAGCTGGTCAGATAGAAAACTTCTGAATAGTTCAGTCTGTAAACACCTCCACAGCTAAAACACTCAGGAGTGTAAGGGTGCTCCCAGATCAGTACCTGGGCCTGTTCACAGACATCTTTCAGGCCAGTTCTACACCTGCTTTTCAGCAGATGGCATACAGCAGCACTTCCCATCCCAGCACGCATGAGCACAGGGGAATTCTGTACTCACCTGGCATGCAGCCCATCCATGCTCATGTTGTCAGCCTGTTTTTGATGTGACAGGGAGTATCCTTTGCTCTGCAGGGATGTGTAGCTGTCCTGGCCCCACACTGGCACAGGATCCAAGGGAGCAGTTTTCCTCTCTGCCTGCCCTGCCTGACAGTTCTGATCTTCAGACCGACAGCTGCTCCCACCGATGGAGTCCTGCTGAATCATGGGCTTCATAATTCCTGCTCACAACAGAGTTCATGCCATTAGCACTAGGATTTCACAGACAAGAAGAATTTAACAATCTCCTAGCTTGACTCCCCCCCTTCCTTCTTGGGCAGCAGGCAACTGCAGCCATGGAAACCTGCCTTGTGAAAGGGAGTCGGTGCTTAAAAAATGCCCAGCTGGGAAATACACCTGGAGTGATACAAAAGATGATAGAGCTCTCAGAGCCCAGCCCACACAGACACTGCACAGCATCACTGGCTTGGGATCAAGCAATCCACAAACTCCAGGAAATGATTTATACATCCTAATGTTTACATTCATACCTTTGAAGATTAGTAACAAGATAGGAAGGTGCAAAGTGCACATGGTTCAGGAACTACAGGGTTTCTCCATCACATTTCCTAAAGGAGGTCTATTAAGATTTCACATGTTTACAGCAACTCCAAAACTCATCCTTCTCCAAAAGGCAAGATCAGTGGATCTGCTACCCTTTCCTCCAAGGGGCAAGATCAGTCACACCCACTAAGGTCACAAAGCAGTCACAAAAGGTCTCCCACTGCAGTGCAGAGAATGGATAGACACATGTCCTCCCTCCCAGTCTCCCACCACTACCCACTGCAACCAGCTTTCCCATCCCCAGGGAAGAGATTCCAGCCAGAACACAACGTCTGGACAGAAGTTAAGACACACAGCAAACTTCCAGATATGAACCAACTCAAGAGCCAAGATAAACACTGGCAACACCTCACCTGAAGGGTGAAGGGCTGAAGGGTAGAAATCCACGGGGGTGCGACTCTGGGCCATGCGAGGGTCCATGTAGGAGGGCATCATCATCCAGCGGGGATCAAAGCCGAGCATCTGCGGGTGCGGCGGGTAGAACGTCCGCTGGGGGTGGGAGTGGGATGGGGGAGTATAGACCTGCTGCTGCCAGTGCTGCATCTTGTACAGCTGCTCCTGCAGGGAAGAGGATTGGACATGGTTGGGGTGCCAGGAATCACACTGGTCGGACAAAGGAAAACACATGCCATACATCAAAGGCTCAATTCCTGATCAGATGGGAGGGTGGAGCAGAGAGGGGTAACTCTACCAGCTGGGAATGTGGCAGTTGTTCTTCTGTAAATACCAGAGCAGCCACACTGTAACACCACTGTGGGCCAGGCTATGTGGCCAAACGCAAGGGATCAGCTTTAAGACCACAATTTGCATCTTCTCAACACTCCTGTGACTACAGGACAGCTTCCTGTTAAACACCACTTCATAGCTGGAATCAAATACTTTAGAAGACGTTGCATTTTTCAGGAAAGGCATCTCTAATTTATTGAGTGTGTATATATATTAGTTCCACCTCTGTCAGCTTAACAAATTAGATAAAAACAACTTAAACCACATTAAGAGAGCTACTAATATTTTAGTGTTTCCTGGGCATCCTTCAGAGACAGGCTGGCACTTGCAGGTTGTTTCCCCATCTCCCCCACGGCCAGTCCACCTTCCCTTAGCTGAGGACTGTCATGATGTTAATTTGATTTGACATTTAACTTTCGCTTAAGGTCCAAAAAAATATATATTTGAAGGGAGTTTTGTGTAACAAAGAAAACTTTCAAACACTAAACAGCTCCAATTAACATGAAATGCATCTACTTACTTGTCAAACGTGCCACCATAGTGTTTTGCTAAGCTTACAACAGTGTCAGATACTGTAACTGTTTATTAAAAAAGCTGATCCCCAACTGCAGAGCAAAAGAGACACCTTGAAATCTGAATCTGACACGTCATTACAGCAAGGAAGGCTCTGATAAATGCAGATTATATCTACATTATCTAGTTTTCTGGTACCTTGGAGAAAATATTTCATTCACAGTATCAACACTTTTCCATTCTTTTCATGGAGCTACCAAAGCAGCAATACAAGCCAGCCAAACATGCACTGCCTCATACATACTAACATCACAGAGGATAAGTGAAAATAAAATAAAACTTCACGTTCTCCAATAGTGATGACCTGTGGTATTATTAGCATGACAACAAAGACATCCAATTCCTTTTAGTTTAAGAGCATCTCTTTTCGAGAGTAACATTAAGCAGCGTTTGCTGCTGTACATCTGAATCATGAAAATGTCAACTGCAGAGCAACGAGCACAGGGAACATCCATAAAAGAGCAATTACTGAGCAAAAGCCAATTGTGAGCTCCTCACTAAGATCTGCAGCAGCGTTGATTATATCCCATTTGAAGTGGTTATTTTATGAAGAATGGCAATTAACTTTGCATTATCTGAAGCCTGAATACTCTGTCCCTTGGTTTGGCTCTGTTGCCCTACAGAGGCTCACTGCATCTGCCAGCAGAGCTGCACAGCACGTATGGCACATACAGCACTGAAAGGTCAGGCAAGAGCCAAGATGCACAAAGCACTTCAGCTGATGTCTCAGTGCCCCAGAAGAATTTTCAATGCAACAAAAATGAAACATTTAAGACCAAACATTTTTATGGTGCAAAGAAAACAATGATCTGAAAGAGCCTCACAGAAAAAAACCCGAGTAGGTATTAGATGAGAACAGAGCAAAGGACCGGCCCTCTGCAAAAGCAGGAGGTGGAATGAGAAGTGTGCCACTCCAGAACTCCCTCCCAGACCAGAAGCAGTCCAGCAACTTGCCAACCTAAGCACAGTTTGACCCTGGCAAGCAAATGGCTGCCCATGCCTACAATGGCAAGGACACAGCAAGCACTGAGTGACATGGAAGAAGCTGAACCCCAAGAGTTTTTCCTTCCCTTGTCCTGAGTGTTCAGGCACTGCAGCAGTGCTGAAGAACAGCAGCTCATCTTGTGCCAGAGACGTTCATCAGCTTCAAGGCTAGCCCAAGGAACAGAAGCTTTCCTGGGCCAGGCCTATACAAGCACCAAGACAGCCACTGATGCGCTCATGGTTTTGGATGTGAGAACATCCCCAGCTTCTCCTGCTCATGTGCATTTGCAAACCAGAGCTCTGCCACAAACCACACAGTCCTAAGAGTTCCCATTATCAGGAGATGCCCAGACAACCATGCACGACAAGTCAACATTTCTGACAGCACTGTATTTTTTTCCCAGGCAAGTGACAAACCTGGCCGAGCCCTACCCATAGCAGCTCCAGCATCACAGGGTGCAAAGAAAACTCATGTAGCCCACACAGAGCCTTTTTACCCAATCAGACTGGATATTTCCATGATCAGAAGTACTGAAAAAGGCCAGGGTAAAACCCCATTTATCTCCTCCCAGCCTAAAGACTGATGGTGTTGAGAACTGAGCAAACAATGGTTTAGGGGTCCAGAAAAGGGGTTGTGAGCCATTTACCTGCTGCTGTTGCTGCTGCTGCTGCCTCTGGAATCGTGGGGGAAGAGACTTCTGGTATTTGTTGAATTCTTGTGCTGGTGAGGGAGCTTCTCTGAGCTCCTCCTCACTGCTGCTTTGGGCTGCTGCTGCTGGAGCAGGACTCTCCTCTTCCAGATAGCCAACAGAGGCATCCTGCGTGTGAAACTCAGGGGTTGCTGCAGAGAAGAAAACAAGCCCTGAAGAGCCTGCTCATGACAGAGCTGGGAGTGCACCACCACCACACAACATACACAGGTGTGGGCATGTCCTGACTGCAATATGTGGCTGAACCTTACTACAATCACACACAGGATCCTTTACCCTGAGAGCCCTATAGAGGCTTTTGCCCATCTTGTTTGAATTATAAATTCTGAGATCCTTCTTTACTATCAGCCCTCTGCTTAAGCACTGGGGAGAAAGTCCTTTTCCCCTGGTTAGTCCTTAAACTTGCCAGCACTTAGTAGTTTTCTGATCTATGGCCATGAGCACTTAATATTATCATCCAATCATGAGAAGCCCATGAGGCCCATTCCAACAAGGCCTCTGCTTGCACAGCTCACTGAGCACAGATAAAGGCAACTAAAGAAGTTTGCATTTATTTTAATAGCTTTTTTAATTTAATCAACCTTTGTGAACAACGCAAAATACTCTGCAGAATACAAGCAGCAGCTGATCTCTCAAGGGCAGCTGAAGGACCCTCTGAACACTCCCTCCCAGGAAGGCAGGACTAACTCTCCTTCCCAGCACCCACAGTGCTATCCCTCCTGCTGTGCTTGGTGTTTTCAGATTTTTAGGAGTCTTCAGATCCAGTTCCTTGAGCACAATGTGATGGAAGGATCAGAAGGATCCATTGTGTCATCATTTACACCAACAGAAATTTCCTCCCAGGAACTCTCCCACTACAGGTAAGAAGAGATCAGCACAAAGGCAAAAAAAGCACTTTTTACAGGGTGAAGCAGGCAGTGTTTCTGTACCTTTACGGAAAGCGTGGCCATTCTCTTGTGCAGTGCTTTTCTCTGTGCTGGGAGGTCGAACATCTTCATGCTCTGTGTGTTTCTGTGCCTCCCCACTCTTCTGAGCCAGTTTGCATTTCTGATCAAGTTGTTTGAGCTTTGCAGCACAGGCTGCCAGACGCTCCTCCCTGGCTCGCCGCTCCTCCTCCTCCCGTCGCCTCCTGGCTCTCTCGACAGCCTCAGAGATCTCAGAGTGCACAAACTTCTGTCTCACAGGCACCTTTTCTTCTTTATCCTCGAGGGACTGCTGTCTGAGAACACTTCCCAACGCAGGCTTCTGCCAGAGAAAAAAACATTCCTCCATAAGCATGACCCAAGCAGCTCCTCTACCTTGAGATATGCATCCCATGATGACAATATCCCCTTCTGACTCCCTCCCCTCCATCCTCAAGCACAAATCCCCCTGTTACTGGGAAGAGTTATTGCTATTTGGTTCAGTAACTCCATTTTCTCACTGACAACCCCACTGTTCTGGACCAGCTTCAATTTCTTTTCCCTAGTGGAAGTGCTATGCAGATAGATTTCTCTCCAGGTAGATATAAACTAAGACTAGAGAAATTAATCAGCATCCCATTTCCAAGAAAATGTCAAATTGGCCTCTTAAGGACAGTGATGGGCTTCCAGCTCACCCATATGAGTTCAACCCACCTGGTATTCTGAGGCAGAGCTCCAGCCATTCAGCTTCCTCGGAGGCTGCTGTGAATCCTGCACTTTCCGGACTGGCCGGGACAAGCTGACTGAATCATTCCAATTCTTTCCCTCCTCCAAGGTGTGCTTGACATCTGCACTGTCTGCAGAGCTCAGGGAACACTGTCGCTGCCTTCTGGGATCCCAGCTGTTCCTGTCACAAACAGCTTTATTATTGCATTTGCTACTTGCCTCAAAAAGCACTTGCAGCCTGATCAAGTGACAAAGGCAACTGACTCTAGTAAAAAGGAAAGCTCACAAAAAAGCACCAGAACAAGTGATGTCCTTCTCTTAACGTGCATAAGGATCAACTCCACTACTGTGCAGCAGGATAAAGGCAAGAAAAGAAGAGGAAAAAAACCTGGCAAACTGGCAGTCAGCTGCTAGACCTACACATATCCTTGAAGATATGTAAAAACAGTAAAAACAACAAACCCTCAGCAACAAATCAGAGGGATCAAGACTTCACATTTAGAACTAGTTTTTAAAGATCCTAGTATTGCTCATTTTTACTGAAACAACTGTAGGTACAAATAGAGTGACTTCTTACCACTTCTGTCGTCCATCTTTAAGAGTTTCTTCCTCTTCTTCATCTTCACTAAACTTCAGTTTCTCAGAGTAATCCACTTCATCATGAATGCCTACAAAGGCAGCAAGGGAGAATGGATTTAGGAGAGGAAAGAAAGAGGTCCCTTGTCCTGATAAAGCTTATGGCCCCCTTAAACACTAAATTACAGGACACACAGGCTTGGCACGAACTACTCAAAAAGCCAAATAGCCAGCACCGGCTCTGGAAATCACAGAATAGCTTTGGTTGGAAGAGACCTCTAATGTCATTTACCAACCTCCCTCAAGGAGCAGGGACAACTTCAACTAGATCAGGCAAGAAATGACGTGAGCAGTGTGGACACACAGTGCTGAACAGCTGGGCTGGTCCCAGAGGAGGAGCAGCAAACAGCCTGGGAGTGGGGGCTGCAAAGGAGGACACAGTCACCACGCCCGACTGTGTGCAATTGGATACTGAATACCATGACTGAAAAGGCAGGACTAACTCTCCTTCCCAGTACCTACAGTGCTATCTCTCCTGCTGTGTTTGGTGTTTTCAGATTTTAGGAGTCTTCAGATCCGATTCCTTGAGCACAATGTGATGGAAGGATCAGAAGGATCCATTGTGTCATCATTCACACCAACAGAAATTTCACAACTACACAAAGCTCGAGCATGAAGGCACTTTACCTGCCCATCCATCATCTGCATCATTGTCCAGCTCATCCAGCCCCTTCAGGTTCTCTGCATTGATGATGGTGGGCCGAGGCACTCGCTCCATCTGCTGCCGAACCGGACGTGTTGGGCGAGACAGGCTGAGCCTGTTCTCTTTTCTGCAGGAAAATACAGAATTGGTTAGAAAATCAAAGAATGCAGAGCTGAGTTTGTAACACTGAATCAGTCCTTTTCTACAACACACTTACATACAATGCATCTGAGTTTCTCTCCCTGTCCAGCAGTTTCTTCCTCTTATCTACCTGGTACCCACTTCCTAGAACTTATAGATCAGAGCTGTATCCCCTCCAGTCCAGGATCACACACCAATTCCCATGTCCACCTGCTCTTCAGACACACAATGCTCACAGCCTTGCAACATTTCACACCCTGAACCTGCCTCTCAAGTGAGAAAGTGATAGCAGTCTTACCCATCCTGGTCATTCATCTGGAATTGTCTGAAAGGTACCCGGGGCTCAAGGCGAAGCTGAGGAACAGGGAAAGACCCTCGGTCCAGAGATGCAGGGGTCTCAGATGGCTGCTGTGGACACATCTGGAATGAAGCAAAGCAGAACAGCCTTGTTTTTCTCCTTGCCACAGGAAGGTTTACCCAGTTTAGGTTACAGCATGTGCGTGGCAGCTGCACCCACACAACGGGGAAACAAACATTTCACATCTGGCTGCCCAACAGGCCACATGCTCACGGTTCCCTCTCCAGCTCCAGAAGGAAAGGGACAACTTCTCTTTGGGCTGAGCAAGGCTGTGCTACACAAACTAAAATCATGTCAAACGAACGCTCCCTGGGCAAGCCAACTGAGAGTCCAGAAAACACATCTCAGCCGACTTCAACCCCAGCCTTACGTTAAGAACGAAGGACATCACAAAGGTGTGGAGAAAAGGGTCACTCACAAAAGCAGGCAGCATGTCATGGTAGGTGGGTGGCTGGTAGACGTTTCCCATGAACTGCGAAGCCCCTTTGCGGACGGGCTGAGCTGGGCGGAGAGACGGCTCCTTGGCATCGCTGGCGCTCGCTGAGGAGGGGGCCCCGTCTCCAGTGCTCGAGGTCTTGCTGCCCAGCTCAGCAGGGGAGGCGGTCAGAGATGTGGCAGAGGTGACGTTCCTCCCACCGCCCTCCCTCCAACTGGTGACATCTGGAAAGAAGGTCGTAGTTATGTTAATATTTGTAAATGCAGGCGGCCACTCGGCCAGAAAGTCTCGAAACCTCAAGTACTCTGGTCAAGCCCTAATTACCCCAAGGTTGTAGAAAAATATCAAGGAAAATTTCCAACTGTGTTTATTTTCTTAAGAGAGCAGAAGCATCAGCTGTTACTAAGTAATTGCTGCACCAGTGGTGTCCTTATTTGCCAATAAACCTGAACTCCTACCAGAGCGCTCGCTCCCCATCTCCACAGTCCTTACCCTGCCAAATTAAGGCCAATTAGATGCAAAAACACTCAAGGAGAAGCCACATTACACCACACACTAATTTCACTGTGGCTCGCCCAGCCCAGGAAGGTGCCTGCTTTGCAACATCACACAGCAATTTTTATTAAACAGTGTAGCAGATGACAGTCAATACTTGTCTGTCTGGACCACAAAACATCACACCACCTGTGATCATGTGCTAAGCAGCCTGACACATGTAACCTCATAAAAAGATGTAAGGAAATGAAATATGGAACTCTTGATACTACTGTGAACTGGCACTCCCTGCCCAAAACAGAGGCAATGGGGTTACTGAGTTGGGATAAGGCATAAAGACAATCCTTCACTCACTCTGGGGGCGGAGGCTTGGTCCTGGCCCATACGACGGATCTAAGGCGCCCTTTTCTTTGCCAACCTTGTCCTGCTCTCCAGCTGCTTTCAGCGTCGGAAATTCCTCGGGAGAGAAGGATAACAGTCGGCTTGAGGCCCTTGAACCTGTCAGACAAATAAGTGTGGGACTCAGAGAAGATCTTTCCACTGGTTCAACTCCCTTATGAGATCAGCCTGGAAACGTGTTTCCTGGGAACCTGAGCCTCTGGCATATTTAAACCCAAATTACTATCGTACCAGCACCTCACTTCACATCCCCAACACTCTCAGACACTGTCACCAACACAACAACACATGTCCTCACCCAGCACTCCCACACTCAGGATCTACATGTAAATTCTCACATTCAACCAAGCCAGTGAACTTTCTCAGCTTCCAATTATTTTTGTGAAGTACAGAATTCAGACAGAGGCAGAGATATAAATTCTGCAAGATCACTCATAAATGACACCCTGCTATCAAGTATTTGACATTTCTATTCAGACTCTTTTTGCTCAGACCTCACTCTGCCAGGGAAGTCTATTATTAAAATTTCTGTTGATGTATCAGTGAAACACCACAGGTAAGGATAGATGCTCTCTCTCCTCCTTGCTGCAGCATTTTCAAGATGCAAATCACTGGCCAGATCAGGCCAGGTTCATTTCTAGTCATTGGCAAATTGTCTTGCTGAGTCATCAGTCAGCCCAGAACAACAGTTCTCTGTAAATTCTAAAGATCTACCAGTGACTGGAACACGAAACACAGCAATTCTCCTAAATCTGTTGGCAAGATAACATTGAATAAATAGAAATTACAAGCATTACTGTACTATTACACATTAAAAGAATTGCTTTTTTGAGAACTGTTTCTTAGTGTTACTTGGCTAAAGCTCTCTTAAAAAGGGCATTTCAGAATTATGTTAGAAGTCTCAGCAACGAGTACTGAAGACTTGACAAGAGTCTCCTCTATCTCCTTCCTTGACCTGAAGAGTCAAGACAGATAGGCTTAAGTAATTTTTACTTTCTGCAACTTGTACACTGCACAAGACTTCCCAAGTGAAATTTACAGGAAAGACTCTGCAACAGCTGCACAAAACACCTTCATTTTAGACAGATGAAAATACTTGAGAAGGACATTGCCTAAATATATCACTCTAAGACAGAGTTCTGATTTTTACTGAACTAGAATGGCAGAGGTAAGTGTCCTTCAGGGGAGACATCTACCCCCAGGTAAGGCTGCACCATGTAAGGACTATTTATGTGCAGCTATTAACAATTTAAGCAGCATCACACTGAGAAAAAGTTTTTTGCCCCTTTTTTTTTCTCCAAATGTCCTTTATATAAAAACACAGGCATGGAAAAGTCTGTTAATAATCTATTAGACCACATTTATTCAGGATATGCCCTCCAAAAGAGATTTTACAACTCTAAGACTTAAAATGAGCAAAAAGCGAGAGACTTTCGTCTTTGTAAAACCTGAATTAGCTTAGACGGAAAAGAAATTGATCAGTGCCACTACAGAAGAGGTGCAAGCATGAGATGGCCTAAGAAATCCTTTCAGACAGATTTCTGATTCTTTTGTGATTCAATTACCTTCTAATTAAGCTGCTCTTAGCCATATAGGTAACTGTTTTCTTGGGTTGAGAACTCTATATTAAATGTGACCCAGAGTGAGTTTTCAAAAAATCCTTTAAGAACATTGTTAGATGATCAGATTTTCAAAATGACTGTACAGGAGGTCTACACAGCAAGACTCAAGAAAGTAGCAGCTAACCAAACAAGACAGTCTTTGCACTAGCCACCATCCTCAGGCAAGTACAAGTTTCTGCTTTAACGTTTAGCCTTTGAGAAACACCCTCTCACTAAGGGCCTCATTTAATTTAGGGTAAACTTGTCCCCTCTGCTTCTGCAATCACCACCTGTCTCAGTTCTTTCAAATCTCTCTGCAATTTCACTTGACAAGTGAATGGTTCCAGGTCTGTTCACATTAAAACAGTGGAACTGAGCTGTTATTCTCACTATGGTTTTAGTGGCACTACTTAGTGCAGCTGGAAACCACCTCCTGTGTGGAAATGGATGCTTCTGAAGACAACTCCCAATTCATGTTAACACTGCTTCAGGATTCTCAGTCAAGCAGAAGCCATTAGCAGCAGTTACTGAGGGAGACTTAATAGCAAGGCCTGAGCCAATGTGTAGGCGAATGCACCCTGCAGCAGCTGCACTGCCACTTCCACCCACTGACACCACAATCCCCTGTGATCACGGGCACTGTACAACAACATTCCAGCCTCGTTTCTGACTACCCAGTTAGGTGAAGATCCCCTTGCTCCTGCCTACACTTTCCCTCTCCAATGACCCTTCTTTCTTCTAAACCCATCTCTCCCCTATTTCACAGTGTTTACTGCAGCTTTGTCACACACTGCCTGAAGATGCTCCTGATGGGGCCAAATGTTTCCTTTCTCCTTCAGAACCTTCCCCTCCCAGAACTTCCTGCTGCATCCCAAGAGCATGATTTGCTCTGGTTCAATGTGGCCATGAGACACATTCTGTTCAAGCCCTGTCTTGTGCCCTGAACTGATTCAGCTGCATCATTCCAGCCAACACACCACAGACTGGAAACAGGACTCAGAAGGCCTCACTCCCATTCTGCACCAGGCTGACAGGGAGGGCAGAAGGAATGGAGTCCACCCCACCTCATGCCTGTCTGGGAAAAGCAGGCACATACCAGTTCTGTTTATCATACTCACCACCTTCTTGTCCTGCTGGCTTTCCATTCAGCTGTGCCCATGACTTTGGTCCACCTGGCACTGAATTTGTACTCTGAAAACAAAACAAAGCAAAAAAAGAAACCCCAACATGGATCAGTTAAGACTCATGATTGTTTCTCATTTCCTGCCTGGCACCTGCTATGGGTTCAGGCCTCCAGATCACCCAGATACCACAGATCTCCACAGCTTCAAGCTGGGGTTACAGTCATCTGTTCCCCACTCCAGTGTACTACAATGCTACACTAAAAATCCTCTGCTCTGCCCATTTTCACCAACTATTTCCTCAACCTGTACTCTCATAAAGCTTTCCTTTTGTTCTGCTGCATTTTTCCAAATGGTCTCCTTAATCTTCCACATTTGTTCCATGCTACACCTCAGCTTGAAGGCTACCCTACTTTCTCATGCACTAACCACTCTTCTACTCTTCAAAACATAACTCCTGTCCTGATTTCCCTGAACCTCAAGGGCTGGGAATTTTTTTTAAACCAGAAGTGTGAAAGCTGCAACACATAGGGCCAGGTCCTTGCACTCTCTGGGACATCTTACTTGCCAGTAGCTTTCTCAGGTCCTAACACTAGCTACTTCTCCCACATGAACAGATCTCTTCCCATCAGTCTCATCAGGCTGGGAACAAGAGCTGGATCTGCTGTCATCAAGCAACGTTTGAATTACAACCAAAGTAGAACAGTTTAGAAGTGCTAACCAGCTATCCCACATTCCAACCATTTTTTCCTAGACTGCAACTAGACTTACTGCACACATTTGAGAAATATAGTTCTGTGTATGTTACTTCTGCAACTGCAACACAGCACTCCTGGTGCACACCAGCTTGGACTCAAGAGAGTCACTTCCACCATAACTGATTATACAGGAGATTTTTCTTAAGCACAAGGCAACACAGGCAATTAAAGCCCTCAAGTTGCCTGGGGACAAGGGAAGCGAGGTGGCAGTCAGAGACTGCTGGCACCTACCTCCTGACTGATTGACTGTGTCGGCTTCTGTAAATTGGAGACAGATTTCTGCAAACCCTGCTGCGGCAGCGACTCCTGCAGCTGTGCAGCCGTCACACTGGAACTGAGCAGAGACACCAGAGGTGAGACCAAAGGGGAGGGAAAGCAGGAAAAAAACTCTTGACAATATGGCAAGTTACTAAAAGATCAAGCCAAAACTTGGCTCTGTGTTGGCACAGACAACAGAGAACTGATCCCTGTAAGGCCTGACACCAAGCACAGCAGTGTACATCCACTGCTGCCTGCCTGACAAAACTCACCAAAGATTCACTCTACCCACCTCTTTTGGTCTGGCTGATCCTGCTTGTTTGCCCATCCTGTACCGTCCTTGGGTACTATAATGATGTTGGGGTCGTTTCCTTTGTTCTCAGACTTCAAGCTAGGCAAATTTGCAGGAGGTGGCATGCGCCGGGCAGCAGCAACTTTCCCAAGACTCTGTAAGCCATGTCTAGGAATAACTGGTGAGAAAGGAAGAGCAGCAGGTCAGAGGGCTGTATCCTGCCAGATAAGTAACCTTAATTAGGAAGCTGTGGCTGGGTGCAGCTCCAACAGAAGTGCTGCTGCTATGTCAACACACAGGTTGTTTCCCCACAGGACCACAGATGCAGCCGTCTGTTGTAGCAGCTGGCAAACAGCTCCTACAGCAGGAGGGAGAAAAATCATTCTCCCTAACAAAGTATTCACAGAGTCTTTTTAGGAGGATTTGCACAGGTAGCTCTCATTTTACCAAGGAGAAGCAGCATCACCTTTTTACAGCTTGGGGAAATGGCCACCCAAGTCCACCTCTTAGCACACAAACAGGTGACCTAACCTGGGAATCCTAAGATCTCAATTTTCCAGCTCTATCCACCAGACTACATTTATTACGAAAGTATTTAATTTTCTGTTTTCTGTTCTCACACCAAATCCAGAGCCAGTCCAGGCAAGGTCATTTTTTTGAACCCACTATCTACTTTTGGTCATACTTCCACTGCAAAATCAACTCAGGTTCTTTCACAGTGGCCTTCAGTCCCTGGCTCTCACCTCATACAAGGTCTGACCAGCTTAAGGCACTTCAGTCAGCCCTGCCTTGGCACAGCCTAAGGCCCTGGTAAGGCTTCCACTCAAGTTTGCTACCTGCCCCCTCTGCAGCAAGGACACAGGCTAAATGAAAGGGCCAAGACCCCCAGCTGTCCTGTGTAATTCTTCTATGTCTCCAGAATAAGAGCAGCACAAAGAGCCACGGACATTTTCCTCTAGGTCTTAATGAAACACAGACTTTGACACCTGCACCAACACTGCAGCCCAGCTGTGTCCCACAGGATCAACAACCCGAATGAGCTCTGCAACAATACTGTTAGAAGACATCAAAAGGAGGTGTTTCTTACCTGTAGTTCTGATAGCTTCTACTGACTTTCCTTTATACTTATCAAACAGGCTGAGAGTCGAGTACTTGCTTTTCCCATCCTTTCCCTTGGTTATTTGCCCCAAACGATCGGACATTGCGATGAAATGTCATCTAGTAAGGAAATTTCTCTGCGCCGCTCCCGATCTGCCTTTTAATGCAAGAGAACCAGGAAAACCCCATCAAACGAATTGTTCAGCCACAGACAAGCAAAACCGAACACACACAACAGCAAGAACTGAACATACTCAGTGAGCACACACACCAAGTTACAAGTTTTAACTCCCTTCTCTTTAGTCACAAGAAGCTTTTGGGCTTTAAGATTCACAAACTGAATGAAAAGAACTGCAGGAATACGCTTCTCATGGCATTTTTTTTCTGCTACTCCACTGCTGAAAGATGTGAGATTCTTTAAGTATGAGAACACAAGAGAAAGCAGTCAACAAGTCCATGCTTTAAAAGAGTGAGGCTGACAATAAACAGCTAAACACAAGGATTCCTAAACATAAATGCCAGAAAAGCACTGTATCTTTGTATCTTATACCACACTGGAATTTATCATTGCATTTCCCCTGAAGCATCAGGTTTGTAATGTTTAGATTATGGTTCCACACTGGCCACAGTTATACCAGCAATTAATGCTTTGACAGCATCACTGGAAAGCAACAGAAGTATTTCTCCAAATCCCCTCCTCCCATCACCTGGCCATGGAAGGAGAGTTAAGGAGTCAGAGAAAACTGTACAACTGTCAAACTGTTCAACTGTACCACATTCAGATTCTCCAGCCTGTGAGTTCAGCTGTTCTACTATGAATTCTCCAAACACATTACCAAAAATTACATTCTTCTATTGCTGGCATCTTGAACATAATTTTTAGCTTGAAATATACTTTCTCTAACGGATGTGGTTTGTTAATTTTTTAATCTGATCTTTGCTGGCACAACATGCTGTGAGTAACACCCATCATGAAGTCAGTCTCTTTACTTTGACTTTTTGGCTCTTGGAGTCTGGGATAAAGATGAAACATGCAATGCTCACACTGTACATCAAATTTTGTGTCATAAAAGACACTTTGCTTACTTTCAATGGACTTGTCTTTCATTTTTTTAAAGCATCATTTTGTTCTAAATTTTCTCAAATCTAAGAGCTTCATCTAACCTTTTCGCACATAATTTAGATTTCCAGATTTCTTGTTGTAAAGCCTCTAGTTCAAGCCCAAAACTGCTGGCAGTTTCATTTTACCATCTGCTAGGTCCCATTCTAGGGTTTCAACTCTGTGCTGGGAGTAACAAAACACTATATACATGTGTGTATGTATATATACACATACACTTATCTCAGATCTTCCCACACCTCACACTTTCTGAAACTCACCCAGTTTTCTGAAAGCCTTTTTCCAACAGAGACAGCAATCACTCTTTCTGAAAGAAATTATATCTGACCAAAGGCTACAATTCCCATCAGCAGTGCCTTATCAAACTCGATTTGTAGGTAAGAGGATTAGTCCATCACACATTACGTACAAATTAAAGCACAGACTGTGAACACACTGGATAGAGCCAGACTGGGAACGCAGTGCCAACTGCAACTGGCCCAGTAAAGCCCATCTAAAGGCCGCTGTTGGGGACAGGTGTCTGACCAATAAGCCTGGCACTACACAGCATTTGTTCTTGCACTGCGGGATTTAAATCGGGTCTGTCAGGAACAAGTAGTAATGGACTCTGTGCTAGGTGTCAGGGAGAGAGAAACAAAAGTGTTTTCTGTCACCCAGTAACAGCATCCACAGGATGCTCGGGAAAGACACCAGTCTCCCCAAGAAGCCCCCCACAGCATTTCTGCTGGACCATCACACAGGGCTGCAGCATGAAGGCTTTGTGGAGGCATCAGGGCTGGCTGGCAGCCTTGAGGCACCTCTTCCTGCAGAGTAGCAAATAGATCTTTGGCTCCAGTCTGGTTCATCTTTGCTCAGATGGCCACCATGTGCCAAAGAAAACAACGGCTCCTCCCTCGCTTACCCATTTGCACTGTATTTTATTAGTAGGACAGACATAAAAGAGAGGGAGAAAACACACTGATTAGCATAAATTTGGCAGGAAAGCACAAGTTGGACTGAGAACAATGAGCTTTTTGAAAGGGGCAGAGTTGTGGGGAGCCCCAGAGCAGAACAAAGAGCAGAGAGTGCTGTGCTGGCAAGAGCACAGGCACCTGTCTTTACAGGTATATGGAGCCTTGCACAGGGAGCCTGGCTCAGGGCCTATCCACACCATGTCAAACCTGTACCAACCTCACAATAAAAGCAGTAACACTACTTTGAAGTTTAGATAGCTCAAACCAGACAAAATTAGAAGGTGTATAAAAATAACCCAACAACAACAAACCACCTACCCAGATCGGGTTCAGGAGTTATCTGGTTAACAGAAAAGCCCTGAGTTCCTAAAAGTCAATGTGCAAATAGCACTCAGGGCAATGCTGCCAAAGAGAAACCCTGACAACAGTTATGTAACTGGGTCTCAGCTGCCTCTTGATTACATCTTCTATCATTAAAAGGATTCAGGAAGAATAAACAACTACTTCACAGCAAAGGAGCTGGGGACATGTTGGGATAAAGTCCCTTGTCAAACTTTCTGGGACAGACAAAACTGCTGTCTGGATAAATAAAATTTACTTTCAATTCCTTCAATGCTCTGAAGATGAGAAACACAACTTTGTGTGTTATGTACATGCTGCAAAGGGGAAAACGAGACCATGGAGAGGTGAAGCAATTTCCACAGTCATTGTGCAAAGAGGCTGCAGTGGCACCGAGCTGGGTCAGAGCTGTTGGACTGGCAGGACCTTGCTTCCTGTCCCTCCTCCCAGCTGCAGATCCCAGCTACTCCAAGGATGAATCAGCCAGGGAGATCACTCAGCACCCAGCTCACCCACAGCACTTCAAAAAGGCCACAGAGCCTCCCAAGTCTGGCACAACACTGCACTATCTTCCCATCACACAGTTAAGCAAGGAACCCACGTAGGGACCATAAAGGCCTTCTAGTCTTGAAGAGCAAAGCCATTTCTGATAAAAATCGTGGTTCATTTAGAACTGAAGTGCCAGCCATGCTCATTCTTGGCAGAGCTGGAACCAGCAGGCACATGCTGATGCTGACAAGTGAAAACTGACAGCCCCGGCAGAGCCTCTGACCTGTGCTCAGGGCTCCCGTGCCCGACAGCTGACCCTGAAGAAAGCAATATCCCCTGCTACAGAGGAATCGTAAAAAATCAATCAGCAGCATTTCTGCAAGGTTTCTCTCTGGGTTTATAGAGGTCTGTGGGGGAAGGTTTGCTATCAGTTTCAGCATGGAGGGTAGCTTTTCTCATTCTCAGGACTTGCAATGTCTCCTACTATATCCAGGGACAGCACCAGACAGCAAAACACTCAGTGTCTGTGCAATCACAAAATACTGCAGTATGACCAGTTCCATTAGAGATCCCAGGATACAAATAACTGCACCAGAAGCACTTGGGCAGAGAGCTCCACTGCCCAGGCATACTGATATCCACATGGTACTACCCTGGATCCAATTTTTGACTACTGATCCTGTCTAACTGTCTTTTAAATGGGCAAATTCTAATCCAGAAAGCAACAATGACATTTTAATGTGTTTAAGACATTAGACTTACAAGCATGCAAGTCTTGGAGCCACAGCAGGAATCTACCGAGCCTGTCCAGCAAAAAAACCCACATGAAAACCTTGAGTTACTGGCACTGGTAACAACTGGAAACCCCTGAGCTGAAAACAGAGCCAAATGGAGGGACAAACAGGATTGTCTGCAAAGCTCTTTGCAAATCTATGTATGCAGGAGGCTGGGCTGCTGGTGTTTTATTCACAAGACTTCAATGGAGCTTGAGTATCTGGAAGTCAGCCAGCCTCAGCTAAGCAGGGCAAACAGATTTATGAAAGGTAACACACATACTAGAAGGAATCACTTCAGCTACTCACACACGACTGAGCTCTACACCGAGCACAGTCCTGACTACTGCAGATCTTCACTCCTTGCTCGCTTCACAGCAGCAGTCACCAACACAAAACAAAGCAACAGGATGGAGATTAACAGGAAAAAGGTTTTTCTCCACAAGCCAAGAAATTTCTGACATGTAACTTTATACAAATTGTTCACAAACTCACAGGTTGGAAAAGCTAAACGGGACTTCCAGAAGAGAAAAGTGTCTGGAGTTACGTTAAACTGAAATACATTGTGGTTCCTAATGTTACCGGCAATGTGAAACCTTTTTAAACACACAGTACAGTTTTACAGGAGATTAATGATGTTCACTCTTCTTTAAATACACAGGTCAATTTTACTTGTACTCCCACAGCTGAACATTCACCTGTCAACACAGAGATACCACTACTTCTGGAACATGTCCCATCAAGAACCACCTATTCGTGAAACACTCATCACCTGTCCCAGTGATGAAAGACACCACTGGCTGTCCTTGGGAGGGCTTTGGTGAGACACTGTCATCACCTGCCCAGGACTTGCTGTCAGATCCACTTTTATCCTGCAGAAGCCCTGTCTGGGCCACGCAGAGATCATGAGCCTAGCAAGGAAGGGACCAGATGAGCACTCAGTTCCCAGCAGAGATTGCTTAGTAAGGCAGGAAGCAACAGGAGAATATCAGCATCCAAGTACAAAGTCAATGGGATCAATGCAGAAGAGCTGTGCAGCAGGCAGAGGCTGTAGCAAGAGTCTAAGCCACAAAAAAACCTCTCACCGTCATTCTACTGCATTACTTCCAGAGGGAGATGCCAAGATTTGCTGGTACACCTGAAAAAGGTCCTGCCAAGATCTGGATGTAACACCAAATGTAGTGCCAGAAAATTGCACCAAACCCTGCCAGCCAGAGAGAAGCAAGTCAGGAGTCTGCAGTGCAGAGAAGAGATAACACACCTCAACACCAAGCTCCTGATTCACAAGATATACCCTCCTTGCTTAGCTCAATAGGCATATTTGGTGGTACCAGTTCTTTTAATCCTGCACAATTCCAGCTTCTCTCCATTTCCCATGAACCTTGGCTCAAGGAATGGGAGATCAGGATCACACATGCCATGTTTTTTTGCAGAGGTATCCTGTTAGCCATGCAATACTGTTGGAAGTTGTCTGCCAGAGGACTTGCCTGCTGTCCAGCCCCACCCTCAGATCTTTAAGTCAAGCCTCCTGGGATTTGTAACATGGAGCAGGACTATGAAGAGGTGAGGCAGAGTCTTCTGGACAGTGGATCTATCATTAACTCCACACTTTGGAGCTCTACAGACAGTGGTAGAACATGAAAACAGGGAAAGGAGACAGAAAGGGCATATCCTGTCTGATGACCTGACATCATTTTCTCAGTTCTGCCTTCACCAAGCTCACCTGCTGCCCTCTCTTCTGAATGTACCAACAGGTTGGGAATCACAACCACCATCACTGAAATCACTGCACATTCTAGAGAAAACAGGTCTTTGCAATGTCAGGTTTGGCCTTAAAACACAGAAGCTTCACCTCTCTGCTAAACAGCTTTTCCAGTGCTGGCAAGGCAGGCAAGTCAAAGGCAGCTAGAGAGGCTGGAATTGTAACTTACTGCAAAACAGATAAAGCAGACTGGAGTCTGGAGAATAGCTCAATTGTATTTACACAAAAACATTAATGAGTTCTGTGGTCCTTTCTGTGCGGGCTGGACAGACAATACCACACCCTGGAAAGGAGCCCTGACCTCCAGTAATTGAGGATACAGACAAAGAAATAGTTCATCCTGAGTATGCAAAACTATGGCACAGAGCAAAAAAAAACCCAGTCAGAAGGCTGGTTCACAGCCCACAGAAAGTACTTATGAGATCCTGTGCTCATGAAACTCCCCCTCTTTTTCATGCAAAAGAAAACCCAAGGTGTGTGCAGCTAATTCTTTCCTTGAAAGGAGTGTCTGTTTACCACAGCCAGTTTCACCCATCTGCCCCACCATGCTGCAGAGAAGGAAGTGACCCACTGGTGGCAGCTTGTCAGGAAGGTATAACCTTATCTCCAACCCAAGAGGAAGTGCTGCAGGGCTTTCATAACCAGCAGGGAAGCAGGAAGTTGTCTCATCTGGAACAACCTGGAGGTACCAGATACCAACATTACACTCCTTTACCCTCTCAGCCAGGCCTGGAATGTGTTAAAGGAGACAAAACTCAGCACAAATTGAAGTAAAAGAGCCTAGTTCTTTGCTGTTATACATTTCAGAGGCAAAACCCAGGGAGAACAAAGCAGCTCAGCTCAAGAAGGATCACCTGTGGCCTCAACAGATCCAGATCCCAACCCCTCTGGTACAAGAGGAAAGGGAAGTGACCTCGTGATCTCCACGAGCTGCCTGCCCAACAAGGCTCATATTCAAGTGCAAATCTTTACCCTTAAGAGCTGTACTTTCACTCTGGCTCCTCTACAACCAAGGGTCAGAGTTGAAACACACGACCCCCAGCCTCCACCATAGATTCTGCCTTCCACTCTGCCCTGCTGAGGTTTCTCTGAGATCTCAGTGTCCAGGGGAACACAGAGATACAACATCCCGTTCCCTCAACACCAAAACAAGGAGACTGATAACAAGCAAGCAATTTAAATCCAAATACAAAAGAAACACCTGGCATAATGCTGTGTTGGCAAAACTTGTTCAGAAAGATCCTGGCAAAATTCAGCTGAACTGTAAGGTAAATTGGGCATTTAGGTATCTGAGCAATAATAACAGATTGTGAGTAGGTGGTGGGGATGTCCTGATGGGTAACAGGACTGGCACCATCAGTCCAAGTCAGAGGAACAGTTTGCTCAACTAAGACTGTAGACAGCAAGAAGTCCCAGAACTCAGGTACCTGCTTCAGCCACCCAAACGCGTGCCACGGCCCTCAAAGAAAATGCAACTCTTCACCAAAAAGAAGTAATTTGCAAAGAAGAATGAAACGAGGAGGAAATGCACTGCAGCAGCACCTGCCATGTCCAGACCACTCCCTTCCAGTGGAAGAGACTGTCCACTGGCATAGAACGTGCACCCAACTCTGCCTTCTGCTCCCCAGGAGCCCACGAGGGCAAGACACCCACACAAGCAGAAACTTTTCTCAGGCACTGCATCACACCTTAGCTCTGATAGGTGAAAGCAAAGACTCTTCCATCACTAAAAATAAACACCACTGCAAGTAAAGGTTGTGAAAATCCCTTAGTCCTGATACTTCTGCCTACACAGACTTTTAAAAGTCATCTCAGCCATGAGAGCCATATAACCACGTGAGACACAGCAAGAGCAGCATAGGTGAAACACCTGTGCTGCCAGTGCCAGAACCCAAACATAAGGCTCCGAACCTTTATGTGCAGCTTATCTTGGCGAGCACCACTCATCCAAGGCCACCACTGGCCACTGGAGAATGCTTCTCTGTCAAACATTTCACAAATCCTTCACCAGGTCCCAAGCTCAGCAATTTACTCCATCCTTCAGCAGTGAACATAAATTTTACTGCAAACAAGCAGAGAAAAGCAGAGATGTCACAGCTCCAAGAGATGAAATCAGAGCAAAGCTGGCAGTCCTTTGGGTTAACAGTCCTTTTTTCAGGAACAGAAACAGCTTTCCACACAAATGCCATCAGCTGTTGAGTAAGCTGCTCTGTTTTCTCTGCAGTCTCAGGAAGGATCACACTGGAATGGGGATGTGGATGTTTACCCTGTGCCTGATGAGTCTCATCTCACAACAAAATCTGGACTTTGGTAACACCTCTCCACTCCCTCAGGTTGCCTGCTGACTTCAGGGCCTCAGCTCCCACCCAGGTTATGCACAGAAAGTTTTCTTCATGAAGGGATAAAATCCAACGCTATTGATCAGCAGGCAGCAAATGTCAATCCCTCACTGCATAAGCAAGGGAGAGGTTCCTTCACACCCCAGCTGAGCAGATCTCTCCAGCCTTGTTCCTCCCCAAGGCACTGCTGGGAGCTCCCCTGGCAGGTACATGCTGCAGGGTACAAAGCTGCCCTGGCAAGAGCTGAATGGTTCCTGCTCTATCAGATTTCTCCCAATTCCCACAGCCATCAAGCCTGATGCAGCTGGTTCAAGCCATTAATAAGATGACAAGCAGTCCGGACAAGCCTGCAGTTCATAAACACTGCAGAGGCTGAAGCTTCCAAGGAAGTCTTCCTCCAGGTTTCCTGATCTGAACAGGACTAGGGCAATGCAGCATTGCACAGCAATTCTCCTTACAGGAAACCTATTCATAGGAGCCATTTGCAGGACAAACAAGTGCCAAAGATGTTAAGAGAAATGTGATGGGAAAAGGACACAGGTACAAAGTGGTAAGAAAGCACCTTTATACGTGTAGTGATTCAGTACTCTGAAGAAAGAAGCTTTAGACATCTTTAAGAAGCTTTAGGTTTTCTGGAGAGCTAAGCAACTCGGACTATGCCCAGGACATCTGGACTATGCTGAGCCAGACAGGAAGTGAAAACATTTCACAGATGCTTTAATTTACATAGATATTTGCAGTACATAACTGACAAGGTGTGTAAGCGTCATCGATTCTATTTTCCAGATAGGAAAACAACACCGCAGAACTCTGCAGCTATGCTAAGTGGCAGAGCAAGAAATAGAGCCTTCATCTCCCACCTTCTGGGGCTGAAAACCACCCTCTGAATCACACTGCCTGCCTGACGCTGTGGGGCCAGCAGCAGCATGAAGCCCTGCTCCAGAGGAGTTCTGGGAGGAGCAGGTCCTTCCATGCTGGGATAGGGAATGCTGCAAACACCTCCTAATTGAACCACCCCATACACTGCTTTCACTGCAACAGGATCGCAGGCATCATTAGAGGCCACACTTAGCTCAGATGCAGAAAACTAACATCACAATAACGCTCAGGATCACATGAATCTGGTTCTGAATGACGGTTCTTGAAGCTTGGTTATTTCCACAAAAGATAAAACCAGACTTATTATTGCAGTCAAAGCAGGAGCACCTCTTGAACATGTCCCTACTCCCCTGCCTGCTTCACAACCCACTCCCAATTCTGCACAAGATCACTCGAGGCTTTTGTGCAGCCTCCCAGCCCACATACAGGTAGGAAGAGCTGAAGAACTCGCCCCGCAGCAGAACTCTTCCAAAAAAATCACTATATTCCCACACAGTAAGTGCCTGGGGGAGGCAAAGTCCCAGTGCAAGCTCCTCAAATCTGTCTCTATTCATTCCTTGGAGCACCATCACTACAATTCCCATCTAAATGTCTCAATGGCTACCTGGGAAGGATTCCTCCACCAAACCTCTTCAGTAAGGGTGCTAACTATGCAAATACTCACTAGTTTACTCCTCTTAAGTGCTACCCATCAGAAATCCACGGAGGCTGCTCCAAACAACTAATTAAAGCCTGGCAGATATTACAGTCCAACAGAGTGGGCCTCTTGGCCAGATCTTAGAGGGTTGTTACCAAGCCCTCGCTTCCTTCCTGGTTATTTTTCCTGTATTTCTTCACACTTAAGCCTGGCTCAGCTGCCCATTTCAAACCTAATCATTATCTCTTCCCTTTCACCCAAGGCATGACTTATCATCAGTCCCCCACAAATTAATACCTGTAGTCTCCTAAAGATCTAACAATGAGCTCATCCTCCACTTCCATCCTTTCTCACCTTTTCACCCCTTTCAGCCTACTAATAGTCTCCTGAAAATTTAAGTGTTGGAATCAAAACACATTGTATTTTGGCTGCAAGTTAAGTAACCCCCTGCAGAACTGCATATACACCTTTTAACACCTTCTGTCCCCACACACCCCACAGCACGCCAAGACAAGCAGCTTCACAACCCAACAATGCCACAGGGAATTAGAGAACAACACAGAGCTACTAAAGCAGTCTCCAGTCCACTTCACTCCAAATGCTCCCAGATAAAAAAAACAGATCATGATTTAACAGCTATACAGATCAGGAGCTCAACAGTTTTGCTCTGAAATAAACAGCTCATAAGCTCCAACTGCTCTGTTACTTTTACACAAGAAGTACATGTGCATGCAGGGAACATCCTAAATCCTAGTACAAGTTACTAACAGAACATGAGCCCAAGTTATGTTTCAGTGAGGCTGAACATAATGCAATGTCCTGCTTTAGCCCCATTTCATCCTTGTGGGGGAAGGAAAATCTCTTTAACCAACCCAGATGTGTGCAAAACCCATCCTTAGAGGGTGCTGTCCCTTTGGCACCCAAGTCACTTAATTTCAGAAGTTTGAAAAGGCTGTTCTGTGGTGGAGAGAGCTGCAGCTCCCCAGCCTTTACCTGGTCTCTGTGCTCTCACCTCATTGTCTGATACCTGAGAGAACCACCATTGTATTTCTTCTGCTCCAAAGGAGAAATTAGCGATAAGGAGCTGTGAAATTATCGACCTATTAGGAGAATGAGACAGTGACACACGGAAAAACAAAACCCACTTAACAAGGCAGGATCAGCTTAAGAGACAGGTCTGATACTGAGACAACAGCTCAGTGCCAAGTTGCAGAATAAATGAGGAATGTAGTGAAAAGAAACAGGGAACCAGAGAGGTCCAGCCCTTGGAATAAACCCTCTCCGTCTCTCCTAAAGTTACCATCCTGTTCCTCCTCCTCCAACATGAAAACACACAGTTTTAAGTGGAAATGCCACTAGAGCAAAATCTCTTTGTAGACTACCATCATAAATGAAAAAAAAAATAATACAAAAGGTTTACTATTATTTTCAGCAGCACTTAAACCTAGCCCAGCTTGCCCTTAAATACTTTCAATTACTCAGGTAAGCACAATGAAGGCCTTGAGCAAGAAGCACTCTTGAACAGGCAGGTAATTCTGCTCTGGATCCTCTCACAGGCTGCCCTGCACAGCTCAGGGTCCTCGTTTTCCTCAGCCACACCTCAGGTGTGACCCCAGCAGGACAGGGGGTCACACACTGGCACTGAGGGCTGTCTGTCCTGTCCCATCACTCAGGTACCACGGGAGCTGCGTCACACAAACAGCCTTTAATGCCACCACTACCTTTAGGAGGTTGTTCAAACAAATCAGCCTTTGAAGTCAGGCTTTACACAAAGCTTTATTAAAAGGTTTTATTAAGATGTCACTATAAAGTGAAATAACTTTAATACAAAATATTTAGGAATATTACTCATTTATTGAAACAAAAATACTTTTAAACCCTTCCAGCATCTTTATGGACTATTTACTCACTTTTCCAGTTTCAGCCAGCTGGCTGAGCTGCCCTTTTAAGCTCTCATGCACACACAGAAAAAAGAAAAAAAAAAGCTCAGAGTGCATCCAAAAACGCACTCTAAGACCAAAGAAAAATTCTCTGAATTCAGAAAAAACAAGGCACCGTATAATGACAAACCTGGAAAACCATACCAAACATGTGGTTTAATTTCTCTTTTTTTTTAAGAAAGGTATCTATCAAATCATGTAAAAACTTGTTTTCTAAACAGTGAAGACTGCTGAAAGCATCCTCAAATGTGTGATACCTAGTTTACTTAATCATGCCGAAAAGCATACCAGACTAATGAACAAAAAAATAAAAAAGAATCAACTTGTACTCAAGGCACTCAATAAATTAAGCACAAAATCAAAATAAAGCAAATGTACTCACTCAACAAAAGCAACAACTCCAAACAGTACCTGCAATTTTTCTGAGTATTATTTTTACGTGAACTTTTAAATTTTAGCAAGAAAAACATTACGGCGGAGGTGTTGTTCATTGTAACCCCAAAATATCCTGCTAACGAGGAAAAACTTCTTAAGCCAGCGACCCAAAAGAAACAGCATCATCCATGATGAGCCCACAAAGATCTCATGGAGCACAGATGAGTTCCTGATGAAACCTAGGCTCATTTACAATACTTCACTGGCAGTGAAAAACGCATGTAACTGTTTCATATTTTCACTCAGAAATCAGCCCGAAAACATCACTTTCCACCCTCTCTTTAAACTCCACTTTCAGAATATGGCCTTAGCCTCCCGACCTCTTCTAGGTGACTCTACTCCCCAGTCTCTGGCTCAGAGCACTGGTTTTTGGAACACTGGAGTTTCACTATCTCAGTGACCACTGAACATGGAAAAGGCAAGTACAAAAGTAATGTCCTGGCCAGTTTATATCTGGGAAACCTACTCATCAGGAGTTGATTCTCCAAACTTGGGCTCTTCAAGAGAGAGACCAGCTATTTATCCATCATGGAAGAGCCCATTCCAGTGGAGGTCTCAAGTGAATCTGTAAGACAAGACTCAACAAAACCAAAACTTCCACTATAAACCTAGATTCAGTGCTAGAAGGGGTGGGATGCCTTCTCCCATAGCAGATGATGCAGACACTGCAATGTGCTTACACTTTATATACCTGTTCCTAGAAAGAAACAAAACTACTAAATTCTTAAACGTTTATGTTTATTGTACCTTATCACCCCAAACACCAGTAACATCAATATACTAATATCTACCTGATGAGTAGGTACTCAATGTGTATCTCACACTTTGCACACCCAGAAGACAGAAACCAAACAAAACAACTTTCCTAACAAACCCCACAATTCCCAGCTCATTCAAACCCCTTACGGCAGCTTTGACTTTGGAAATCAGGGGGGGTTTTGTAAAGAAAAAACCCCTCCAGATTCACAACCAACACGACTAAACCCACCCCCCGGAGAAGATGCTCAGCACGTGTCCCAGGACCCGCATTAGCGTTAGCACAGCTGCTCCCACACAGAAATTAGAAACTCCTCCTTGAACCAAAAAAAAAAAAAAAAAAAAAAAAAGGCAAAAAGCAAAAAAAAAAAAAAAAAAAAAAGCCTTAAAACATCCTTCCAAACCTACCAAACGAGCTCTCCCAGCGCACAAACTCCATCCTCGCTCCCCCCCGCCCCAGCCGCATTTCGGCCTCAAGCGGCCCTTTTGTAGCTCCCGCACAATAACAAACCGGCCGAGCCTTCTGGATGCCATCCCCCCCCCCTTGTTTTGCTGAGACACACACACACACACACACGGCGCGACAAAAATATCTTTGTGTCACACTCCAGACGACGATAAAAAAAACAACCTGCCTTTGCGGCGGGGAGCCCCCCGCCCCGGCTGCACCCAGCGGGGAGCGCAGTGAGGCGGGGGCGGCTCGGCCCAGGGGGCCGGAGCCCGGACAAGGGGCCCCGAGCCCGGGCGGCCCCGCCAGCGCCACCGGGGATGGGCCCGGCCAGGCCCCGCGGCGGCCCCGTCCCCGCAGGGAGAAGGGGAGCGGCTCGCACAATAAACACCGGCGGCTACAGCAGCGCCAAACTGGGGCGAGTCTCCCCCTAACCCGCCCGGGGGACCCGCCCGAGCCGGGAGGCCGCGGGGTGCCGCAGCCGCTGGCTCCGGCTCCATTTTAGCGCTGCCTCGTCCCACCTTCCCTCTCCCTCCCCTTCCTCCTCCCCCCCGGCCCCACTCACCGCCCCGAATATCCGCGGCCGCCGCCGCCGCCGGCCCCCGATACCCACCTGTGGTGGTGGCGGGGAGCCGGGGGTGCCTGCGGAGCCGGGTGCGGAGGTACGATAGGCGCGGGGCGCGGCGGATGGCGGCGGATTGCGCGGGGCGGCGGCGGCGGCTGCGGCCGATCCGGGCACTCGCTGCCTCCTCCTCCTCCTCCCCCTCCTCCCGTGCCGGGCCGGCCCCGCCGCGCAGCGCCACCTGCAGGGCGCCGCCGGCAGCGCGGGGGCGGCGCTGAGGGGGAGCTCCCTCAGGGGGACAAGGAGCGACTGGAGAGGGTCCTGCAGAGGGAACCGAGGGGATTCGGGGCTGGAGAGGGTCCTGAGGAGGGAACCGGGAGGATTCGGGGCTGGAGTGGGTCCTGCGGAGGGAACCGGGAGGATTCGGGGCTGGAGTGGGTCCTGCGGAGGGAACCGAGGGGATTCGGGGCTGGAGCATCTCTCTGTTGAGGAGACACTGCGGGAGCTGGGCCGGGTTAGTCTGGAGAAGGGAAAGCTGAGAGATCTCAGCAATCCGTGTAAATATCTCCACGTGTCCGAGGGTGGTGCCCAGTGACAGGATGAGGAGCAATGGCCATAAGCTAAAAGACGTAAAGTTTCCCCTCAACATGAGGAAGAACTTGTTTAGGTTGAGGGTGGCGGAGCTCTGGAACAGGTGTCCAGGGATGGCGTGGAGTCTCCCATTCTGGAGACATTCCAAACCCACCTGGGTGCATTCCTGTGTCACCTGCTCCAGGTGACCCTGCCTTCATCTCCAGCGGTCCCTTTCAACCTCAATTAATCCGTGATTCTGTGAGCTCCCCTCAGAGGGACACAGAGCTGCTGGAGTGGGTCCAGGGAGAGGGAAACAAGGATGACTGGTGGACTGGAACATCTCTCTTACGAGGCAAGGGTTATCACTGCAGGGTTCATCGCTACAACCACCCCAGCTTGAAACCCCTGTGCCAGGGACAATGTCTCTGAAGGGGTACTGGAAATTTTCCCTCACATTTTTACGACCCTAGAGCCACAGGGCAATGACAGGGATGACGCCAGGCCCATGAGGATTCCCGTCCAGCCTGGGAGGGACCAGAAAACGCCACTGATGGTTGCCTGCTGTTCCCCCGTGCTTTCATGGGCAGCAGGTTCAAAGGCAACCTGGAGGAGCTGCCCCTTGGAAGGACTTCAGTCTAGAAATATATTTTAATTTGTTCTGTCATTAAGGATGATGGAAATGGATGCAGTAGAGCAAGACAGTCACTCCTCTCCCAAAAAACTCTACAGAGCCATAAAGTATCAATAGCCTCACTGGCAAACACAGTCCCTGCTTCAGACAAAAAAAGCTTCAGGTCGACACAACCTGAGCAGAAGCACTGGCAAGAAATTGGCACTAAAGATAATGTTGTAAAAATTACTGCAAATTGCAGTTCCTCTGCCCACTGGATCTTTTACAGCTTTGGAGATGTGGTCTCCTTGCACCCAAGGACAGAGCAGCCTCTCTTTAACTCTCCTTCCCTGTCCTGTAAGACACACAAGTGTCTGTTAGTGTGATATTTGGTGACAGAAGGCCTGACTGCAGGTACACATATGCATTTATTTCTTAGGGAAATTTTTCTGAACTGTTCAGCAGTTCAGAAAAATTGTGCACACACACATATATTTTTATATATGGGACAAGCACCTGGGCAATTCTGGTCTCATGCAAATGCACTCTTTAGCTTATTCATGGGTCACCAGTCATATGCTGCCACCCCACACGCCCTTGCCCACAAAGGGAAGGTGGCTTTAGAGGAATTTTGCAGCACATTTCCCCAGTGCAGGCAGTGCCTCAGGAGGAACAGTTCCCACCTCTCTCCACGTTACAGGGACAGTGTAAGACCGGGCACCCAGATCACTGCTCATGAGAGATGTCTGATCTCAAACAGTCATCGAGAGTAATGCAGAGGGAAGAAATGCATGAACAGCTTTCTGGACCATATTGAATGTTCCTACAGTTGATCTGCACTGCTATTGAAGTTGCCAGGCACTGAGCTACCAAGAGATGCACCAGCACTCCTGAAAATCTGGTTGTCAGATGTCCTTTTCTGCATATCAAAGTATTACACCACTCCTGCCCCTTTGGTGTCTCATCTCATCTTTCTAGAAGTGTTTTGCCTCTCAGGAGTCAGAGGCCAATGCCCTCGACTTTTCTCCCTACAGGAGTCTACCCTCCTTCCCAACATTCCCAAACTTCTGATCTCACCAACTCGCTGGCAGCTGGGGCATTAATCTGGTCCACTTAATTCTTTCTTCCTTTGGTGGTCAGACAAATACACACACATACAAATAGCTCTTCTAACTTGCTTCCTGCCCATGCAAACCTCACTGTCCTCCACAGGAGCAGCTACAGGTGCACAGTCACAGGGAGACACCCAAAGGAATTAACATTTCCCTTGGGGAGATCAGGAATGTGGGATCCCCTCGCTTTCAGTGACTCATGCAGACACAACCCCCGCCATCTGCAGGTGACTCACACAGGTTTGTCCAGGTCAACACTATCCACACCTGCTGCTGTAATAAGCAGTTCTCTGAAGGTCTCCTGTGCATCTCCAAGGCAACAATCCAAGGCCAAGGGAATAGATGCAGCAATTAAAGAAAAAATTAATGCAGACTGCTGTGACGATCAAAAGGCCAAAGTAAACAAATGAAAGACAATTGTACATTCATTACCAGGTGTGTACACTGCAGTGCCCACGAGCTCCTGACTTTTCCACCTGTGCCCAGCAGTGTGCCAGAACCAGCTCTGGAAATCTGCGAGTCTGGCTCAGGACTGCATTAGGGCTGGATTTTCCACCCCCTCACTGTTCAAAGCTCTACCACCACAGGGGCAGTGTGTGGCTCCTCTACATCCTGGTCAACTACAAGCTGTCCAAGGGGACACCTGCAGATCAGACCTTGGCATAAGGTGAGGAATTTCTTCTGATGCTCTTTAAAAGACCTGCACCACCTGTCACCAGCCTGTGTATAAATCAAAACTACTGGTGTGAAGTGAGAGCTGGTAGGATTAGACCTACAGCAGACTGTGAGGGAGGAGTGTCAACAATGAGAAGCAGTTTGGGCAGAGACTGAAGAACAGGTTTCGTTTGGATGAAATTCAGTGCATAGCTCTGTGCAGGATCTATTCTGGAAAAACAGCTCACCCACTCTGATTTTTCACCTGTTCCAGAGTCCTTACCAAATTATCCCCTGGACAAGAGTGTTAAGCTCAGGAGTGTTCTGCTTCCTCCTTGCAGGACTAATTACAAGTGAGAGAAGAAATCCTGCTGTGTGCTTCATCCTTCCACTAGTGAGAAATCTGCCAAATACAAAATACCCATTACAGAGGACTTACAGCCCTAGTATAGGATATACATCTACAGAAACGTCTTCTGGTATAAGGCCTCCTAGAAATAATAGAATTTCTATTATATTCTACAGCTTCTACGAAAATTTGCTCTGAATCCATCAATCCCTGCCCCTGCCTTGCACCAAGCAGGGTGATTTACAGGCTGAATGCTCCTGTGCCATTTTGCTATCACTTTGTTCAGCTGTAAATGGCAGCCTGCACCACAGGACAGGGCCTTACTGCCCTTGCAGTCATTCACAAAACTCCACAACACACTTGGAAAAAGCAAAGTGATCCTTCTCTGTTGCCCATCCAGAGGCCATTTGGCACCACAGAGTACACATTTACCTTAGTGGGTCAGGTCATGGTCCTTCCAGTTTTCCATCTGTGTCAGACTGCAGCCAACATCAGCTGCTGCAGGAGAAACACTCAATGGTCAGCTGTGGAATAACCTGTCCATGGGAGAATATGCTTTATAATTCTATGAGGTAGGAGCTGTTTATGCCCTGAAGCATGAAAATCATTTCAAATTCAGTTGCATCTAAATCAAGAATGCCTCATGCCTGCACTGACTTCATTAGCTCATCTGAGACAGCTACAGGGAAATTCATGCCTGCAACTAAGTGAGCAGGGCCTTAGGACCCAAAACCCAGTCAGCAAGAACATCAATAGAGTTGAGCTGTCATATTTGAGAGGTGGGAGAGAAGACATGAGTAGCTCTGGCAGCTCTCTGTAATCCCACGTATGAGGCTGTGTTATCCAAATATAAGGAAATGTTTTGAAAGCCAGACCTCAAGTAGAACAAAGGGACATTGGGTCTCAAATAGAAAAGGTTTCTTCTCCCTCTTATTTAAGACCTAATATCAATAGAAATGCTTTTTAAGAAGAAAAAGATGTTCTGATGAAAGAGGAAGCTGGAGTCTCTCACCTGTCTAAGCTGAAATAGAGTTGAAATACTGGGAACAGGAAAAGAATATGAAAACCCAGGAACCTTTGCCTTTATTCCAAACTGGGTTACTCGTAATAACTGTGTTACTTACAAGCTGCTGCATCAGGTAGAGGCTGTTGATTTTTATTCCTTTACAGCCCATGGGATCTGCAGGCTCTGTATGAAAACAAGATGCCATGGAAGTGTTTGTTTGCCAGGCTATTGTTTGTCCTTTTAAAGGCTGCAGACCCACTCCATTCTTCATGAGAAAATGCCGGCTGCCTGAAGGACAAACCAAAATGACTATTTAAGGCACTAAAAATGGAAATCATTTAAAACAGAGCTGATTAAAAGGAAGAAACTATTCTTCCAATGAGAAGTGAATTGCTTTCAGCTGGCCTGAGCAGTGTGCTTGCAACAAAAACCAAACAGCAGTTGCCTGATAGTGCAAGTATTTTGGATGCACTTCATCGGCCATGACTTCAGTTTTTCCTTGTGCAAAACTTCAAAACAAGTCCACTGCTTCTGTTCATCCCAGCTCTATGATTTTTCCTTTGGCTGGGCTGTTCAGAAGACAGAAAGGCTGTTCTTTAGGCAGATTTTAAAGCCCAGCCTTTCTTGCTACATGCACTTGGAAGCCCTCACAAAACCTTGGTTGCTTAAATAGCAAGAGATTCAAGAAAAAAAAAACAACAAGAAACATCACACACCTTTCTTACAACATGCCAGCTTGTGTTCTTCAAAAGACTCCAAAGATTGTTAGTGACATGCTGAGTTTTCAGCACATTCAGAAAAGAGGGGAGGAAAGGGAGATGGAGGTACAAGTGCTAAAGTTTTGTCAGGCAAAGACTTGGGTGTTTTTTTCAACACAGCACTCACTTCCAAAACACATAGTAAAACACTGGGTTTTTTTCAGTTAGCACCTCTCTTTACTCTATCAAAGCCTCCTTCTCCAGAGAGGTTGAAAAAAAATCCAAGACAAATAAGGGGATCCAGTTATTTAACATACAAGGTCCTACAAGGTGTATCTCAAAACAGAAGGAATATTTCTGAGGAAGGCAAAACATTCCTGTGTTAGATCAGCCTGACTCTTATGACAATTCATAATATAAATATATCAAACTTCTTTCACTCTAAATCTGAAGATCTGTCCAGATTTAAGCTACAAAATAGTTTTCTTTCCTACCTTTAAACTCTCACAATGACTATAGTTGTGGTCAGGATGTGAATTCAAGGATACATTTGGGTTCATGGTTCCAACCTTCCACCACAACAATCTGATTGCTCCCCTCCGTGTGTGGCGAGACAGCTGCTGTTTCTCAGTTCAAAAATATCTTGCTTCACCCTGACAAAGGGAGCTACCAGCCGCTTCTGAATGCCCTGGAGCTGATGAGAACGGGTAGATTTTGGTAGAGCTTCAGCCCCTGCTGTATACAAGGCAGTTCTCACTGTCCCTGCCGAGCGTGGCTCTGATCAGTGACGGGATGATCACAGCCCAGCCAGCGTGTGAATCCTGCACACGTGCAGAGACACAAATGGTAACTGCAATTACCAGGCTGCAGGATGCGCTTCCACTGCCCCGAAGCCAAGGCCATTGTTTGAACACCTCTGGAGCTGCAGCATTTCCTTCTTCTTGGGGAATTCATGAAACAACTCTCTAGTGAGTGGTTTTTTTTTCCCTCATGACTAGATTTGTCCCTTCTGTCTTAGGAGATCACACTTGGTCCCTTTTGAGTTCAGCTTCTTCTTTAATTATTAACACAATTCCTAAATATTTCAGTGGGCGCTAACTACCTCTGCTCATGGAAAACACAGCATCAGCCCCCAAAGCCTCATCCACCTCCTGCCTCTCTGTCCCTGTGTCCCTGCTCCCTTCGGGAACGGCCACATGGCTCGGGGTGGCACTTCCCACGGGACTTTGGCTCGTGGTGGGGGCACCAGGCGCAGCTCTCGGGACACGGGGGGGGGGGGGGGGGGGGGGGTTTGGGGGCATCTCGGGCGCTGCTCGGGGCTGCGATCCGGGGCGGCGGCGACATCCCGCCGCGTCCCCGCTAGATGGAGCGACAAACCCAGCCTGGAGCCGCCGGCGGGCCAACCCCGCTGTCCCCAGTGTCCCCAGTCCCGGCTGCTGCGTGCCGCGGTGGCCGGGGGGCTCGGAGGGTGGCCAGCCCCCTTCCCGTATCTCCACTCTCTGTGTCGGGGGGAACAGCCCAGGGTCCCCGCGGTACGCTGGGCTCACACCCCCACCTCTGGCGCTCTAAGAGGTGTCGAGTAGACGCTTTGCCAGGTGGGAGTGGGTTTTTCTTGGTGCTGTGGGCATTTCTACTTGGCTATTTAGAAGCCAATGAGTGGCTAGTGAGCAGCAGCCTTGGCGAGCACAGCCGAACTCGCCCTCACACCAAACCACCCCGCAGATTTGCTGAGCCCCTGGGGCCAGGGTTGTTTGTGTAATATGATGGGGATGTGGGTGTGCTCCAGCCCACCCACGCCTCGAGGAAACCTGGGCAGCTGTGGTCTGTGCTCGGCAGGGCTGGCAGAGACCACCAGGAGGGTGCCCGCAGCCCCTGTGCTCCCTTTGGAATAGAGCAGAGTCCGACTGTATCATCACCACAATTTTGTTGAAGGTGCCATTCTTTCCTCTCAGCTCATCTCCAGGGGATCTGTGGCTCATCTGCTTTGCCCTCACAAGCCTGGGAAGAGGAGCATAGGCAAAGGCTGTGACCACAGAAAAGGTTCAGCAGAGACAGATGGAAACTCAGTGGCTGGCAGACCCTGTCCTGTCCAAACAGACACCAAGTGCCACCAGGGTTTGCAGCAGCCTGGGGACACCCAGTGTGTCCCAGCCTGGGGAGAGGGTAGGTGGCACTGCTGATGCCACACTCCAGGAGGCCAAACTCACCTGTCCTGCAGTCTGGACTAAGACTGATTTTAGACATAAAAACCAGAGGATGAGGGACAAGGATGCAATGAGGCTGACTTCAGCAGGAGCCTCTCCTGTGCTGCAGGAGGTGCAGAGGCCATGAGTCTCTCCAGACCCCTCCATAACCTCACACCATTCCTGCCCAGCCCTGTGGCTGAGCATGGGGTGTGGGGGCTGGCAGGAAGGAGCTCCTGCCCTTGCCTGGGATGTGCATCTCACTCCAGCATGGAGGAGAGCCAGGCGGTGCCAGGGCTGGCAGGCGCTATGGTGGGAGCACAGCCAGGGGTTATTAATAACCTGCTGAGTCAGGGGGGGCTCTTGGGTTTCAGGATCACAAGACAGGCGCCGAGCAGCTCAGATGGATCTCCCTCATTCCTACTTTTTACATTGACAGGGACAACTGCTAAGATGGCCTCGTTCTATCTGCAGGACAGCTTGGCCCCATCCTGGCAGTCACTGCACCCAGCAGGGATGCAGGGTGAGGACTGGAGCTGCAATGACCCCAAAAGTACAAGTGCTGTCCTAAAGGAAATAAACAAAGAGGGCAGGGGCAGAGACACACAGGATTGATCAGCTGTGTCAGGACACAGCAGCCATAACAGCCCCATTCCTCATCAGTGTAATCAAATCACATCATGGAGAGAAAATGAGTACCACAGGCCTCCTGTCCTGCTTCCCTGCGGGGTCCTCTCTGCAACCCCCAAAAGGGCTGTGACTGAGGCTTGCATCCTGCTCCTACCCAATGGGATGGAACCAAGGACTTCATAAGATGCAAAGAGAATTTGGAGGATCTTGCAGACATGCGCATTGCAGTGTCTACTTTGAAGAGTTTTGCAGGGGATGAAAAGCCTCAGGGGATAGGGCAGCTCTAGCAAGCTTGGGATGAGATCAGACCTCCCAGAAAGCACATTGTCCCAGCCTGGCTGCCACAGGAGCACCTGTGCTCCTGCTGCAGCTCTTGGCTGAGACAGGCTGAGCTCTGCTCTGGGGTGATTCCTTATGCATCGCTATGGAAAAGTAATCGGTGATGTGGAACAGATTAACTTTCAGATGCAGCAGCCCATAGTAGCATTGCAGCTGAACAGTTTCTCTTGCAAACACAGTCCAAGAGCAGATGGAGTGGCAAAGAACCATCCCCAGATCTGAGGCTGGCCCTCCGGGGTGCTGTCAGGGTGGGGGTGCAGGGCCCCTTGCACGCACACGAGCTCCCATCACTCTCTGCTCTGTGTGCTGGGATCTGGGCACTCCCAGAGCTCCTCAGGGCCACACAACCCATTGATGTTTGCTGGCCATGCTCCCCTTTCCCCATCCTACACCCCCGGGTGTGCTGGAACACAGTTGCCTATCAGCAAGGAGAGCACTCTGGCTCTTGTTGGTAGAGTGTTTCAGGGTGGCAACATCTCCAACAGCTATTTTTTCACCCAGGTCAGGACCAAAATAAGCCTGTCTCACCCATCCCCAGCAGCTGTTACAGACATCACGCTGGTGTTCCCTGGCCCCTCTCCTGTCACAGAGCTCAAATCCTGGCACCTGCAATTGCTGTTGCTGTAGCTGCCACTTGCAGTGGCTGAAATAAGTGAAGTGCTGAGGCTATGCTTGACTCCAGTGTCCCTGGAGAGGTCTCATTTCATTGTATCAGGCTGTCTGAGCCACTGAGCCCCGTTCATTTCAATTAGCCCGATAGCTCTCCAATCCTATTTACCTTTATGAATGTGTGAGCATCTTACTGCTTCCCACAGCAGTCAGATTAAAGGGTGAGCGACGAATCACACACTGCATCCCTTGCAGGGCAGACCCACAGCTGTGTATTTCCTGCAGTGAGTAAACTGAGACACAGATAAAACCATATCCAAGGGACACAGCAAACCTCATTGAGATGGGAGCAGCCTGCAGTGGTAACCCCCAGATTAGCCAGAAATCCAGCCTATACCTTTTAGTTTTAAATGAATAGTTTACATTTTAGGTGATGCATCTTTTGGCAGATAAAAGATAGAAGAGCCTGGAAAGGCTGTAGTCCGTCCTTTTTTGACTAAGTGCTCCCTCCCAGCAGGACCTGTCCTTAGGTCCATGTTCCTCACTTGGATTTTAACAATCATTAACCATCTCAACACATTCCAGCACTTAAATAGGCTCCTTGAGAGGGAGAGATAAGGTATCAGCTTTCCGGTTCATCTTGCCAGCCTGTCTGCAGCAGATAAGCATGTTGGGCAGCAGGAAAAAGGTTATCTAGAAAGGAAGCTGAGCAACGGTTGCTGTTATTGCAGGAGGCTTTGAAAAAAAAAGCCACCCCACCAGGAATCCCACAGGCCATACAAGCCCTTCCCGGAGGAACGTGATTGATGGTTGGAGTCCAGCTGTGCCTTCCTCCCGGGGTGGGAGGCATCTTCCGTGGGGAGGGGAGGGCTGCCGAGGTCACCCTGTCCCAGGGAAGGTCACATCAGAGGCAGGTGCCCAAAAACCTGTTGCTTTCCCTCTCTCCTGCCCTGCCCCTGCTATGAGGAATAGCAGAAGGAGGGGTTTGGATCAGCATTCCTGCTGCCCCTTCAGCACATCTTGAATGTTTCTGGGCTGAGGAGTCTGCAAGAGGGAGCTTTTCTGTCCAAAACTGAGGAACTGCTCTTCTAGGATGTGCATGAGGTCCTTGGAAACCAGCACTGATCTCCACTGACCACTGCAAGAATGGAAAGAAGCTTCTGAGGATTCTCAGCCATTCTTAACCCAAGATTCACCTTGCTTTTTGTGATGGGAGAGGAGAAACAAGCCCTGTTGGGAATGGATGTTCATTTACCCTTAGTGAAAGATGTGCCTTTCCTTTGGACAACTGTTTTTTTTATTCATCTTCCTGCCCAATCTATGCTTGCTTTTTTTGCAGTTGCAGAAATGATGCATATCAGCTAGGAAAAAAAAAAAAAAGGCAAAACCTACTCATTTCCACTCAAATTCCCAGACCCCCTTTCTGCCTTCTTGTTATCACCCAGGAACAAAAGACCCCTGATCACAGACATGATGGTTCATGAAATGGCCTGAATTGGGGGCTGCAGAACAATTACTGGAGCAAATCCTGCCAGGAAGTGCTCTGAACCCACTCAGCCACCTTCTCTCCCCTCTGGACCTGCCATCTCCCTCCTGCCTCTCCTTCCAAGGAATCCTCACGGCATCCCTCCACATGCTCCTGTATTTTGCTGATTCCTATTAATCTGTGTTTTATATAACCCCTGGCTTGTGCTGGACACAAAAGCGATGCATTACCGTGCTATTAATACACAACTCAAGGTTTAGGATTTAAAGCAAATAAACCCCCTCACACAGCCAGGAGAAACAATCCATGACAAACCAGTGATGGCAGCTCCAAGGGGCAAATCCCAATGGAGAGAGGGCACCACACCCAGATACCAGAGGCTGATTCCTTAATCACCACTGCATTGAGTGTGTTTAGCTATTGCACAGCTCCTTGGCTGGAAGCAAACATCACCGAATGCCCAGAGCACTTTGGGCATCCATCATGAACATCCATCATTTTAGCTCTCAGCTTCTGTTCCCATTGCTTTTCTTTTAATTAATTTCTGCAGGTCTGGCTTACCAGTACTGATGGTCTTGCACAAAACTGCTGGTCCTGGGAGAAGAGAGGAAGTCAGAGAGAATCCCAAGGGCTTGGGGATATTGGAGGGACGGGAACTCAGGGCAGTTTCTGGGGAATGGAAACCAGCTGCATCCGTTTGAAATTCGTTAGAAAAACCAGGATAGAACCCTGTGCAAAGCCCAAGTCCCATCCTCCAGAGAAGCTCAGAGGAACCACAGGGTAAAGGGAAGAGCACTGACATTTCCAATGGCCCTGAGCCCACAGGCTGGCCAGCAGTATCTGCTGCAGGATTCCCACACGTGATCCTGCTCACCCAGAGCTCTGGAGCCTCCTGGGAGCTTCAGCCAATTTGTTCCAACACTGCAATTAGCACTTCATCATGCCCAGACTGTGAACAAAGGCTGTAATACCACCCTGCCCGCTAAGAACCAGGTATTTTCCAGGGAAAGCTCTTCTTTGGCAGGGTTGGGCAGCCCCCAGGCCATTCAGCATCTCCTTCCTGCAGCAGGGTTCCAGCACGGATCAGCCTCGCTCAGGCTGTGTGAGGTTAATGGATTTCAAGCGACTCCTGTGATTAACTTTTCCTAAATCTCCAATTCTTTCGTGACTTCTATTTTTATAAAAAGAAAAGGGAGGGAGGCGGTATTTACAAGGGATTTCACTCAAATAATGAAATAAATGTGATCAGCCAAGGGACTTTAATCCGCTTTGACTCCTGTGTCCTGGGGAACGAACGAGCACAGAGATCTTTGCTGCTCCGAGTCCCAGGCAGGCACGGAATGAAACACCCCCATCCCTGCCTGTCTGCGGGGCAGAGCCTCAGCATCATCCCTAAATCAAGCACTGTATGCAGACATAGGCTCATCGGCCAGGCACTTGGGTCAACACCAAATAAAAACACATCTTTGGTTTCCTGCTCCCACCCTGCAGCCCCCATGTCCATGTCTCTGCCTGAAGTCTGGTGTGCTGAGGCAAGAACTGGCCACATCTCTAATTCAGATGACCAAAACCACCTAAATGCATCATCTGTGTTCATATATCTTTTGCAGCACCCTCTGGAATATATTCGTGTGAAGAGGAGACACCATTCTGTTTCCTTGGGCTTTGCCCAATATCTTAAACTTTTAGCCTGGAAATTACATGGTTAATTATCACTTTAATTGAAAATCTTAACTGAAAACCATGCAGGTGATTCCCCCTAATTGGAATGAAACCTTAGAGCTTCAAAAGTGAGTTGGTGGCTGCCAGGGACGTCCTGTGTGCCCTGGTGCTGCAGGGAGCAGTGTCAGGGCTGTGATAAGAGCTGGGGCAGCTGCACTGAGCTACTGGGGGCCACATAAACCCAGGAGTGTCTTCACTCCCCTCAGAAACATCCTGAGTGAAGAAAAGCAGTGTGTTTGCCCAAGAAAACCCAGCCTGGGGTGAGCTAGAGCCACACCTTTGCTACTGCTGGCAGACCTTGTGTGACATGACAGCCTTTCTAATTCTCCCCTCAATTCCCAAATCTGCCAACCCACCTTCCACCACCGCCTGCAGGTCCCTCCCCGCCAGCTGCCTCATCCTGGGAAGGACATGGACAACGAGTCACCCTTCCTGGGGACAGAGATGACCTGCCATGGCAGGGAGGGCAGCACAACCCTGACGTGGGAAAGGATTCATTTCAGCACAGCCCCAGCCACAAATGTACAAAACAGCTTGTCAGGAAAAAAGCACCAGCTTAGGTTGAGGAGAGGAGAACCGAACACCCCAGGCGTGATTGCCACATATGCCCAAAGATATAATCCAGATTTGCTACTTGCCCTGGCCTTGGCACCCTCTTTTTTTTTCTTTTTTTTTTTTTTTTTTAATAAATTTAAATCTCTTTTTGCTGCTGAACATTATCAGCATTAGGGTGAGGGGAGGAGGGGCTTTTTCACTGTCCCCTGCAGGATCACACACGAAATCATCATTACAGCAGCCTGGGACTCTCCCAGTGGCACCTTGGAGTGCTGATGGCAGCAGTCCCCCAACCCACACACTGCACTCGTCTCCTCCTGGCCATTTTCTTAATTAATGAGTTAGACGAACTGAAAGGCAGAAGTTGCCATGGTCAGGACTTCATTCCTTCTGGTTGGACAGGTCTTGGCTTGGAAGGACCACTCCTCCTCCCACACCTCACAGGCTGAGCCCTGTGTGGCTGAATTTGGGGATCTGAAGGTTCAGGCAAAACACTCTCACTCCTGGGCAATGCTGAAGGAGCTCAAACCGTTTGGCTTTTTTTGTCTCTCCACATTGTGAGCATCTGCACAGAGCAGCCCCAGTGTCCTGCTCCAGTTCCCAGGGATAGGGGACAGGCACCCACCATCCCTTGCTGTTGCTATAGAGACAGAAGCTGCTTTTCTCACAGCGATGCTGGCTGTTTCTGAGTGGTACCTTCAGCGTGGCAGGCAGGGAGAGAGGGATCAGGAATGTCTTGGCTTGCTGGGAGGGTAGCCATGGCTGAGGCAAGGCTCTGCCAGGCCTTTCCTCTGTCCCCAAATCCACACTCATCTTGTGGGGGGTCTCCCAAAATATTCCCTTCCATCGCTCAGGGCACTGAAGTACTGTGGGAGAGAAGGGGCACAGGCTGCAGGGGGGCTGAGGAGGAAGACTCCCTGGAGAAACTGTGGGAGAAAGCCCCAGCCTGTGAATCCCAATTTACCTGGGAATCACCCCAGCTCACCTCCCCCTGCTCTCCTGCCTTGCTTTGCAACCATGTGCTGGGATGAGACCAGCTCAGCTGATCTAACCCACCCTGGCAGCTTCTCCAGGCCATGCTCTCCTGATTACACCAGCAAAGATCAGGAGCAATTCCTACAAAGCCATTCTGCCACCCTGGATATACCAAGAGGAGACAACACAAGTGCAAGGAAACCTGGACTTGGTAACACAGCTGTAGAATCATCCAATCTATTTGCAAAGGTTCAGTAAATTCTGGAGCTACAAAGTGATTCCCACAAATCCACGGGAGAAAAGACATCCCCTGCTCCCTGTCCCTTCAGGAACCTGTCATCTCCAGCTACACATTGGTGCATCACTCACAATCAGAGCTCAGAACGTGCTGCCATCCTTGCTAGGGATGAGGATAAACTCTGCCACATGTCATAATGCCTGGAAGGAAGAAAAAGCAGCACAGCTCACTTCTTCACAGAAATCTTTGCAGGAGAAGGAGGCTGGCAAAGGAAAACCCTGATGGGAGGGTAGCACATCCCTGCTCCCACACGCAGCAGCAGGAGGGAAGCAGGACAGCACCTGCCACCCCCGCTGCTCTGCCTGCTGCTGCACCAGCCTCCAGGGACAGCCCCGAGCTCTCCCCTGTCCTCAACACGCTCAGTGACAGCCCTTCCCAAGGGACATCTCATCTGTGAGCTCCGTGGGAGGCTCGTGTTTGAAGGACATGGGTGCCCTCCTCACCACGGCAGCTCCCAGGGCTCTGTGCTGACATCCCAGCTGGAGACGCACGCCAGGGATAAATTTTCTGTTTAGCTTCTCCTCATATTAATCATCAAAGAGCAACAAATGTCAGCAGCTTGCAACAGTCATTAGCTGAATGTCTTCTTCTCACCAGCCCCTGTAGGAAGAGGCTTCCCAACGTGCAGGGAGAGATGACAGGACCCAGCTGACTCCTCCCTGGCCTTGCAAGCCAGGTGTATTTTGCTCACTTGGGATCCACAGGAGGACAGGAATGACAGGATCCCTCCATTCTGCAGGATTCATCCAGTCAGAGAACATGCTATGTCTGATAGTATCCATCACCTGCCAAACATCAAACTGTCTTCTAGAGACAGCTAAACCACTTGCACATTCTGTTCAAAATATGAGATTTTCTTATGGCAGTTGTGAGGGGGGGGATCCATTTCAGATACAGCACATTGAGCATGGCCATCACCTGGATAAGGATCCACCAGGCTTCAAGGAGGCCACTTGTCAATAATAGGAAGAAACAGCACCACGTCAGGCCATTGTGTGTCCTTTACCAGACCAAAAATTCCTCACACACCCTCACAAAACAGATTTTCCTTCACTGTCCTGAGCACCCATCTAGGCCCACCCCACTCAAAGAAAAAGTTTGCACCTCCTTGGGCAGCAAGACTGCAGGACTGCTCCATGCTGAATGCATATCTCAGTGCCACACTGGGCTCGTTTTCTCCCCTCCCTCATGATAAGAACCAAACAGGGCAGGATTTTCATGATTATTTATTATCTGTAAAGCACCAGCAGTGTCCTGACTCTGTACAGAACACAACTGCTGGGCTTACAAAAAGAAAAAAAAAAGCACTGTGGCCAAAATAATTTATCCTCTAAAAAGTTCACGAATTTGTTCTCAGGAAGCTCTCAGGCACTGCCCATCCTGAGGACATACCAAGGTGCCAATGTGAACCACCTAAAGAAGGCAGACATGGAGCTCATTCCTCTCACCTGTAAAGCTTAATTAGGCTGCTGTCCAAACACAGCTTGAGAATACGGCCAAAACACAGGTATGGCCCTTGATTGCTAAAACCCAATCCATTACAAGAAACATTTTTTTTTTAAAAGGTGGGGAAGCGACATTAAAAAACACCACTACTCATGGAAGTTACAACTGCTTCCAACAAACAACACGTAGAAAATACTGGGCGGGGGCAACTCTCAAAGTATCCTCTAGTTTCCAAGTCCTCCACGTTCACCAGATGGATATCAACATCTGACACGTGTTGGAAGACATCCATATCAACTCCACCAGCCTGAACTGCAGGTAGCCGAAAACAAAGCCCGAGAGAACATCAGTGATGTGGTGCCGTCCGATCATGACGCGGGAGAAGCCCACGCAGAGGGCCCAGAGGACCAGCAGGATGCGCAGGGGGATGGCCAGCACCAGGTGGTTGAGGAAGAATTTGGAGAGCATGGCCACCCGGCTGGCGTGCCCGGCAGGAAAGGCGTAGGTGTCCATGGTCAGGTAGTCCAACAGGCCAGGGGTGATGTCGTAGGGGCCCTTCCGCTTGGCCAGCTTCTGCAAACCTGCCACAATCATGATATCCAGGAGCAGGGCTGCAAAACAGGAGACAGAGAGGGAACCGTGAGAGACACAAGAAGAGTTGAGGGCGATTTTCAAGGTATAACATGAAAAGGTTGTCATTGTTGTTAAATAAAAATTTGGGGTTGGTTCCGGCCAGATGGCCACGGTGCAGCTGCACACAAGTTCCCCATCCTGAGGTCACCACCCAGAATTGATGAACCCTCCCAGTTTGCCCACAGAGGAGGCAGATACCACTGTCACCATGTGACAGAGGAGAGCCCCAAACCACAGAGGCCAGCAACCCACCTGGGGAGGAAGAGAGCAACTGGCAAAGCTAAAACTGAAACTATTTTGGCCCTCAAACCACCACTCTGAGTGCTCCTGTTGCTGCCTCCTCTTCATGCTTTAGAAACCTCACGCAGCAAGGTGCCTGCCTGGGGTCTGTGCCAGGCTGACCAGACTGCAGTGAGCAGTCTGCTGGAGGAAAGATGCCCCACAGCAGTTTCTAGTGTTGTCCCTCGTCCTCTCCCAAGCCCACCACATCCTCCTGCCCAGAGCAGCCAGGGAATCACACTACGCTGACAGATTTTGCACCATGCTGACAGATTTCACTAAGAAAAGAGCATTAAGAGCCAGTGAGCTAAGAGGAAAGACACAGAATAAAGAAAAATGGGCTCCTGTGTTAGAAACAGCACCACGGTGTGTTGAAGGGTGGATGACATCCTCCTAGATATCCCCCACCCATCCTTCTTCCTTTGCCAAAGCATCAAACACTCACGAGCCATTTGTTTCTGCTCACCTCTTGCTCCCTGTGACTCTCTCCCAGGGAGTCCCCACACAGCCCCTTCCCTGTGCAAATGCACTGGGGGTACCACACCTCCCAGTTCCAGAAAACCCAGGCTTGTGATGGCACAGGCACCTGCAGCTGCAGCTCTCTACACCAAAGCACCTTTCCTCCTTAACAGCTCCAGGAGTGAAACCCATCAGCACTTATCTACATCAGCCTCCTCTCCAGCCCACCTGCTTCGTCCCAGCCGACAGGTACTGTCATTTCTATTTCCTAGCATCAATTCTATTTCTCTTTAATCCCCTCATCTGCTTTTCCCCAGCCCTCCTAATTAGTCAGAGTGCTGATTTCAGCTCCCTGCAGCAATGACAAGGACATATCTGCCATCACGAGCGCAGCCTGCTCCCTTGGCAGGAATGCCAGGGACCAGCTGTTTGGTTCCCAGGCCGGGGTAAAGTCCATTCCTTGAGAGCTGACAAGGTTTCAGGAGCATGGATGGGAGTGTGGTGGTGGTGGGGATGGGAAATGAGACAGCACAGGGGAGGCAGCTCCACTTGCCTGCTCAGCACCTGCAGGAGCTGGGAAGTGAGGAGCTGTCACGGCAGCTCTGCTCACCCACCTTCCCTGTGTGCCACCCCCACTGCTTTGGGAAGGGGCTGGTATTTATCCTGGCCAAACCCTCTCCTTATGGGAGGCTGCTTTTCTCCCTCATCTGCAGGACATCTTGCATGGGGAGATGGGACAGCAGGACCTCCCTGGACCTTCTGCCCAACAGGTCTCAGGGTACCAGCTCCTCCCTGGCATGGACAGTAGCAGGAATCCAGGCTGGACACAAAAAGCAGGAGATTGACATAGAGCAAAGGTGGCACCTGAACAAAGGTGCAGGTGCCAGGGGGCTGCAAGGAGATTGGTCACACCACTGGGCCTGGAGCAATGGGTTTAGGAGGACAAGGACAGCCAGGGACTGCCCAGCTCCTGCTGGATGTGACTGGCAGGCAGGAAGAGAGCAGGGGGAGGTCTGCAGCCCACCAGGACCCCTGCACTCAGCAGAGTGGTTGTCTGCAGTTTGCTGACTTTTTTTTTTGATGGGCCAGCTGGGGTGGGGGGGAGAAGGGGAGGGAGGGATTTCAGACACAGGCTGTGGAGCCCTGGAGCAGCCACTCACCCTGGCTCCCTGTTAAGGTCAAATACTGTCAGCCTGGGCCTGGCTGACCATTACAGGGCTGCCCTGCTATGCTGGGCTTCCTAAATCACCCCCAGCCCAATTCCTCACCCCACCAAGTGACCCCCCCGCAGCCCTGATCCACCAAAGTGCTTCAGGAGATGATTTTCAGAGCTCATCAGCTGCATTTCCCACCAGCCCCATCTCACCCTGGACGAGAACTGTGTGAAACTGAAGCTCCACGATGCTCTCTCGGGAACCCAGACTCATCAAATTCTCAGGAACCCAGAAGCATCAGAGAGATGATGCACCAGTGCTGCCAAGAGAAGACTCTGGCCCAAGCTGCTCTGCTGAAGTCAGCACCTATTGCATTGCTGAGAAGCCCAGCCAGGGCTCCAGAACGAGTCTGGGCATCCCAACAGATCCCAGGGTCTCCACCACAGCGTTCAAAAAATTCCCTAGAGACCATTCCCCACCAAACCTGCCCATGGATCAGTAGCACAAGTGCCACGTGCTTTAGCAACGTGTGGTGTTCACCAATGCCTCTCAGGATTTTGTACTGACAATATTTTTTTATGGTCAAAGGTGATGTCAGGGCAACTTGAGGGATGCAGGCATGTGTGCATGGAGGTGTTCAGGGCATGGAGAACAAGCCAAAGAGCAGTTCTAATAATCCTTTCATTCAGAAGATGAATAAAATGGGCCTTCAGTACTGCTAGCTTTGATTTTCATCAAATGATGCACAGAAAGCAAAAAGCCTCGTTTGCCCACATTTCAAGATCAGAAGGCATGACAGCATTAAAACCAGGGGTTAATTTACCGTTAAAAGAAAAAAAAACACCAAAGATCCCTCGGCTGGTGCTTCTTCTGTCACTTCCCCTTGCACTTTCCGTTCCCTTCATGGAGATTTCTTTATGAAACAGCCCCAGCAGCCAGCCCAGGCCCCTGGGGGTGGGGGGGTCCCACTGCCCTCTCCCAGCTCTGCCTCTCTGCTGTTCCCCTTCCCTCTCCTACTGCTGCTGCTGCTGCTGGAAGGGTGAATCAGCAGGCAGCACTGCTGCTGATGGTGCTGCCAAGGGGCCAACCTTCAGAAACAGACACGCACACACAGTGCCACTGCCCATACACACAGTGCCACTGCCCACCCTTCAGAAACAGACACACACAGTGCCACTGCCCATACACACAGTGCCACTGCCCACCCTTCAGAAACAGACACACACAGTGCCACTGCCCAGCAGCCCCATCTCCAGCCCTATTCCCTTGCAATGCCATGACCCACATACCCGCCTGGACCTTGGCTCGCTTCCTTCCTCCCCTTAATGCACATCAAACCCTCCCTCCTCGGGTGGGCACAGCACCAGGCAGGTAAGGGGTTAACTTTGCCACGGTCCCCTCGTTGCTCCAGCTGCAGGTGGGTGTCTCTGCACTGGGGACTGTTCCTGCTGTTGAACCCCAAGCTCCTGAGCCTTGCACCTGCAAATCAGCGCCACCACCTTGGCTCTGACCTTCCCTGGTACAGAGCCCTGCAAATCCTCCAGGCTGACCTGACTGGAGGCTGGAGCAAACACAGCCCCAGGAGAGCCCATGGAAAGAAGCCTGCAGCTGATGTACCAGCCTGCACTGGCTGCTCTCAGGGGACCCTCGGGGCTGTCAAAAGCACAGCAGGGATGGCAGAGTGCCATCTGACTGAGGCTGAGATGAGAGGATCAAAAAATTTTAATATGAAGCATTTTTTTCTGTCATGCTCTTCCCCCCAGAGCCAGGTAGCATTGGGTTTAAACCAGAGGCATCACTGGATGTAAAATCTAGGTAGTGCTGAATTTAAGAGCAAAGGAAGGATTAGCTCTTGCCCATTCTTGCTCCTTTCACATTTTTCTGAAAAAGATCAGGAATTTCCCTGTTGACCTGGTGTTAAGGGAAACAATCCTTCAGATTTCCAATGCAATACCATCCAATCCCCAAATCCTAGAGTAACATCTAAAACATCTCTAAAACACAAAACCAAAAAGCAAGTCTTGTCTTGCCTGTGACTATTTTAGCATCAGAGATCACCTTGGTATTGTAAAAAGCCAACATCTGGCATCAGATGCACAGTAAATGAGCTGAAAGTGAGCCCCCTGGGCAGGCATATTTTATCTATTAATAAACAATTATCTGCCTTGCTCCTACCACCAAAATTTAGGAGCTCATTAGGAGCAGAGAGGAGCTCTGTGCAGGCAGGGCACAAGGACAAACCTGAACCATGGTCAGCAGAACCAAACCAAATCCCAAAGCTTGTACTTAAGATAAATCAAAACAGTTGGATGTCCCCTGCCACCATAAGGTCCTTTCTGCCCCCGAGGTGGCACCTCTGCTGCCATCCCTTATGGCTGGAAGAGGCTGAGGATGGTGTGAGCACCCTGGGGACACGGTCTGCTCCAGGTTGGAGCCAGGCAGTGTCTCCAGGGACGGAGGCAGATTCCAGCTGGGATGTTTATATAAACATGATATCAAGACCACAGCTGAAAAACAACCTGGGTGCAATTCTAGGGGCAGGGGGGGAGGAAAAGAGGAGAAAGCCAAAAAAGCCCTTGGCCTCATCTGCTCCTGCAGATCCATGTGACTTCACACACATGGGGCTGCTTGGATGAGACAAGGCTGCTCTCCAGAGCCCAGCCCGGGAGGTTGGGATCAGAAACAGTCACAGGCTGGACTCAGCCTCCCACAGCCACGGCTGAGCACATGGGGAGAGGAAAACAGGGAGGTAAATGCTCAGGAATGAAGAGTGAGCCCATTCCATGAGCTCAGGAGGCTCCCAGTGTGGGAGCAGATGTGCCTCAGACAAGATGTGCACAGAGCAGAGCCAAGCTGGTGACAACTCATTGCCTGGGCTTCAAACCCACCATGCTGGAGGTGGGATGTGCTCCCACTGCAGCTCTGAGGCCACGTGCAGGGCCAAGACTGGCTCTGAAGGTCCTGGATTGCCCAAATTTCCCACCCTCACTCGGTGGTGAACTCTGGACAAATGTCACCAGTCCCAGGAAACAGTTTCTTTAGCTCCATTATTAGAATTCATTATTTTTCCCCCATTTTTCTTTTTACTTATGTGCCCTCTCCTATTCCTTCTGAACTTCCCAAATCTCCTGCAGGCATTAGGCTCCCTGACCTGGAAAATGAGCTGTTTGCAGCCTTATCTCGTTGACATTAATGAAAGATGCAGGTTTCAAAAGACCCCTCACCCTCTCTCCAGTGAGGTCAGCGGCAGCTGGAAGAGGTTCACTCTGGAAATGAACCCCTCCATTCCATTTTGTTCCCCAAATGTGGCACTATTGGGTGGAAGAGCTGACAAAAAGCACAGATGGCATGACACATTGAGGAGCCAATGAATCAGGCATTCTGGTGTTTTGGGGGGGATTATTTTTTGGCTGAACAAGCATCAGCGTGGGGTAAGTGGTCATGGGGAGGTGATAAAATGGTGGAAAGCAGAATTGTGCAATTAATTAAAATAAAAACCCACAACAACTAAAAATAGATTTGCTATATTCTAGATGATTAGAAGCAGCCCTGAGTGCAAACACAGGCTGCCTGGAGTTCTCCCCTTGGAAACATTGTGCCCTGGCAGTGGGAAATTTGTACTCAGCATCAAATACTGAGCGGGGCTGCTTCACTGGGGTCTGCACAGGCTGGGGGGAGATGCAGGCAAGAGGGGGAGCACAGTGAAAAGGGTTTGTGCTGCTGGGGAAAAGGAGCTGTGCAGCCCTGAGGATGGCTCATCTGCCTCCCAGAAGGGCTCTGACAGCTTGAAATGCTCCTGTACCCCATGGCAGCAGTACAGGTACCATCATGACAGCCCAGAACCACATCCACAGCACCAACAGCACTGTATGGGATGAGCTAGAGGAAGAAAAGTGCCACAAAGGCTGGGCTCCTTGCTTGGCCTCAGTGCTATTTGGGCTTGGAATTACACCCCACTGCTTTCAAAGAGGCAAACTGGAAAAGACCAAAAATAAAGTTTCAAAATAGGGTCAGATTCTGTGATGCTCAGAGGGTCTCCAACCATCACACCTCACAGTGTGGACCCAGATCAGGTACATCTGCCAGCATCCCTGTACAGGTGGAAATGGTTCTCTGTTCCAGGCTAAAACATGAAGGTTTCCTCAAAGTAGAGGAAAAAAGGAGAGTTCATCTGATCCCACCCCATCCTCCACCAATCCTGACTTAGAACAGGAGACCCTGTGGGCTCTCCCTGCCTGCTGCTCCTCCCAACAGCTCACCTCAGTCCCCCACCTTCCTCTGCCCAGCCACTGTCAAGGCGTGTTAGAGGCAAACACACTCACCCGTGTCCTGGGATGTCCCTCCGGGCAGAGCCTGGCTCTGCTGCTCCAGCTCTGCCTGAGTGAAACTCAGCTCCTGTCCCCTCTGAGCTGCAGGCAGGGGCAATGGGAAGTTGTTCCCGGAGTGACAGACATAAGGATGACTCATTTCCCATGTTTATTCCCCCTCTTCCCATTCAACAGCCCTCGCACTTCTTTTCTCTTTCGCTCTGCATTCAGGCTCGGGAACGTTTCGCTGTTTGCTCTGCGAGGGTTGGATTCCAGCTCGCTGCACGTTCCCCAAGGGCTGCACAGCGATGCCTGCAGGGCTCACAGCATCCCCAGGACCTGAGCACATCGCTGCTGCCCGGTGCCGAGGGGCTGATCAGACCATGGGTGTGATGGAGACACCGTGCAGGTCCCTGGAAATGCCCCCGTGCCTGCCCCAGCCACAGCCCCATGAGCTCCAGCCTGTCACCGACTGTCCTTTATCCAAGGGGACACTGCGGGCTCGCCAGCCTGCCCTGCAGTGAGCAGGACACATTCCTGCCGAGGAAGCAGGCAGGAAGGGGGCAGGGAAGCAGGGGGAGCTGGGCATTGCTGGCTGCTCAGAGATGCCTGAGCTCATCAGCTGTGAAGGGATGAAGGCTGAGCACTGCACCCACCAAAGGACCACGGACTTCAGCTGCTGTATCTGGGCAGAACAGAGGCAGATTAGCAGCCTGGAGTGGTGAAGAGGAATGTTTAATGCCAGGCTGGACCTGTGTCTGAATGCTGGATGCAGGGGGTGGGCATCTGCATTGTTCCCTCTGCCTGGCACCTTCCATGGGTCACTCATGTTGGGTTATTCGGCATTTAAATGTTTCCACCTCACTGGGCAGATGTGCTGCTGGCTCAGTGAGACCTTGGTGGGCACTGGCAGGGCTGGGAGGGGGGTGGGACAGAGGCTGAGCCCCCTCCATGTGCCAGGCTGTCCAGGGAGGGATGGTTCTGCAGGGCACCAGCTCCCGAGCTGCTCTACCCAGCCCTGATGGAATGTCCTCTGCCCTGCCTGGCTCAGAAAATCACAGCTCTCCCAGTGCAAGAATGAAAGGGTGAAAAATAGACACATCTGGCCCCAAACCATCTCTGGGGCTGTGGGCTGAGCAGGCTGTGCTGCATACAGACTGATCCATCTGCCATGCAGCTCCCTGGCCTCTCTGCTGGGTCTGGGCTGCCCTGAGGCTCAACAGGATCACTGTCTGCACTGCCTGGGCATTTCATCCACCCTGTGACCTTTACCAGCAACGGGCTGGACTGTGTGGATTTTCATCACACAGCCTCCAAAGAGAAGCACGACAATACCTGGGGCACGTCCGTATTGTTAGAACAGGGTCACTGGGGTCTCCAGGGGCTTGGTGAAGGCATTTCTTCCTCTCTTTCCTTCCTAATCCACCAATTTCTTGCAAATCTGGCCTTGCTTAGAAGCTTAGAAGCTGCCAGGATGGGACCACAGAGTTCTGACCACATATATGTATTTATAATTTTCTTTCTTAGGGGGTCTGCAGGGACCATGCTTCAGAACATCATGGCTTGGTTCCTGCTCAGAGTAAAGCTATGTCAGTATTCAGGAAGAAGGCTGGACAGAGCAAGAACTTCCTCCCTGCTGACCTCCAGGAGTGGAGAAGCAGCCCTGGGCTCCCTCCTTTCCTCCTCCTGTGGCATTCACCCATCCCCAGCCTGACACTGCTGGATGATACATCCACACCCTGAGGCAATGCTGTACTTAATGGGATAAATGCTTAGTGACAGCACCAAAGAGCCATCCTGCCCCTCCAAGCGGGATGCAGAGCCAGCTGGAGGTGGCTGAGCACTGGGAGCAGTGTCACTGAGACAGCAAGCAAAGACAACACAAGAGCTTTCTCTTCTACCTGTCCCAGAGAGCCATGACCACAGCTGAACCAGCTATTAGTACTTCAAACCAAGCAGAAACACAATTTTATGTGCAAGGAGGACCCAAGCAGGTACCTCCCAACAGCAAAGGCACCCAGCTGGATGGCAAATAACCAAACACAGTGGTGGTTTGGCTGTAAACTCAAAAGAGGGGCCTCGCTTTGGGTGGGCAGCCATATTCCATCCCCAGTGACCACATTCCATCTCCACTGCAGTGAGAAGGTGCCTGGATCTGCAAAGACCATCAGTTTAACGAGATCAATCTGTTTAGTTTAATAAATAGGAGGTGAAGAAATTGCTTGAGCACTATCCAAAATACTGAAAGGCAGAAGAGATGCTGGCTGAAAGAGCTGTTCAGCTGGAGAGGGAAGGGTATGGAGATGCAATGAGGGGAAGAGTCCAGCTAAAAGCACTTGTGAGAATCCTTAGCACTGCAGTAATACAGAAATGGCTCTGACAAGTTCACCCTCGCTTGTAACTGTACATCAGATTGAGTGTTTGGGTTTTTTCCCTTAACAAATTGAACAGGAATAAATTAAGGGATGTGCTACAGCCTGTATTTTGCCGTGGGTTAGATCGATGATCCAAATGTTCTTTGCTGGCTTTACAGTCAATGAATCACTAAATTTGGATTCACATCCTCACCAAATGGATCAGAACCAGAAACCGAGGTACCGCTGCCCTCAGGGTTTAATGGAATTTGTGTCTGGTTCTGAAGCAGATCTGGGCACTTTACTGAAAGTTTTATAACTGCTTTCGCCCTGCAAGCTTGATTGCAAGGTTTAAATTATTTTCTAAGCACCTTAGTTTTCACAAAACCCTTGTGATTGCAGAGAAAAGCTTGCATGGTCCTAAAAGTTCCACAATTGGCAGACAAATAAAATTAACCTTATAACTGGGGGATTTCCCGAGTTATGATCTTCTCAATTTAGCCAAGGGGTTGTGGACCTTCTCCCTGACTTTTTGCTCAGCCAGGGCTGGTGATGCTGAGACAGTCTTCCTGGAAGAGTGTCCTGGCAGAGGCATTTTTACAGTGGGCACAGATATCTGGTTTCTTCCATCTTTTCAGTAACAGCCTGTGTGTGCTTCTCTGGCTGTTTGGCATTTGCTGGGAAAGATTACTGTGAGAAGGGGAATCAATAAATTCCATCATAGATGACAAACACGGAGGGAAAACATTGCTTGGGGTTGCCAATCAGCATCTGCAGTGGGGATGGATGGAGCATCCCAGGGTCAGACCCCCTGACCTGAAATGCTCCCACATGTGCTGGCAAAGCCCCTGGCGAGAGCTGCTCCTCCATCTGCAGTGGTGCTCCTGCCAGGTTCCCAGTCCCATTTCAGCAGTCTCCTCGCCTTGGAAGCCTGATTGCAAATCCTAAACAAGTGCTCTGTGATGGGCTGGCTCCCTGCCCAGAGACTGCATCAGAAATTCTGCTTGATGTATCAAACCCTCAGCTAGCCAGGGGAAGGGAGGAGAGCCTGGGGAGGTACAGAAGGGGTGCCACACACAACCCCAAGCACCAGGAGGTTCCATTCCCTTTCACCTGTGCCTTTCCAGGAGGGCTTTTCACCACATCCCGGTGGATTTGAACCACAGGAAAGCAGCAGCAAGAGGGATGCCAGATGCAGCAGTGGCTCCATCACCTTCCTGTCTACACAAGACCCCACTTTTCTTGGGACCTGTCGAGGTCGAGCAGCCCCAGGCTCCCAGCCAGGCCCCTTCTCCACAAGCAGTGCAGATATCATGGCAGCAGCTACTCAGATACTGAGTTTCTGACTAAAATCTTAAATATCAGCCCAAGGCCACTCTCACAGCAGAGATCTGCTCTGTGGGGTGACACGAGTCCTGCTGCAGAAGCTCTGAGGGCACCTTGGCCAGTCCCACCAGTCAGTGGTGCCTTTTCAGAGGGAGCAGTGGAGCTCTTTGGAGGCTGCCAGACCTATGGAACTGGTCCTTCACACCAGTTAACCATTTCCTTTCTTGGCAGGGGGAGAGGAGGGGTGGCAGTAGTGTGTCTAGGCAAGGATGCAAGACTCCAGAACCCCCAGCTTGTCCCTGGGCACCACGCTGGAGCTCAGGAGAACTGGAGATGTGGGGAGGGATGCAGGGATGAGCTCTCCTCACCAGGACACCACAAAGTTAGAACACGACCCCGAGGTGGCTTTGCATTTGGCCTCCTCATATGGCAACAGAAGGGTGAGAAAACCTTCCTTGTTTTTAAGCCAAAAGGGGCATTAGCCCTTTGCAAGGACCTAAAATATTTTGGAGTCAAAGCGGTCGGTTTTCAGGCTCCAACCCCGACAGAGGCTCTCGGGTCAAGAGACATCTGGAAACGGTGCTGGTCGCTGTTAGTCACCTCCTATTTCATCCTCGTGCCCTTTTAAATGGATCCTCTCTTCCCAGCGAGGGGCTGACCCCGAGGAGCCCCTGCAAGAACTGCTGACGTTGGCGGGCTCTGCATCACGCTGCTGCTATTCTGGCTCCTTCCCCGCCACGGCCTCCCCCCATGAGATGTCACAGCACGAGGACAGGCTCCTCCAAAGGCACAGGGGAGAAAAGGCAGCTACCACTGTGCTTTTCAAGCCAGTCCAACTCAGTCTTCACCCTCTCTGAAGGATGAACTTGTGAAAAACAAAAATCCCAAAACCTGGGGCCACGTTGCTGAGCTGTATCACGTCACAGTCAGCCCCTGCAGACAGGACGTCCCTTTCCTGTGGTGCCTGTGAAATAAAGTGTCCCTACATCCCCTCAAATGCTCCCTGAGAAGAAAGTGTCTAAATCCAATGTTTTCAATTTCTCCTACCAACCGAAAGTGGGATTGCTGAGTTTTAAGGGAGAGTGAAACACCAGGGTGGGTCACAGCCAGAGGAGAGGGTAATTAGTCACAAGGAAAAATAGGATAACTGGACCCTGTGCCAAAGGCAGAAGAGCAAGAAGAGCAAGATGCTCAGGTATACATGGCCTGGGCAAGCTGGGGCCAGGATCTGAGGCAAGTCACAGCTAGAGCTCATCCTGGTCACTGCTGGGACATTAGGGTGGGATGGGCCCTGCACAGTGGAGAAGCCAAACCCTTCAACACATCCCAATCTCCAGAAACAGGGACACTGACCACCACCATGCAAGGGAGGACTAGCAGGAGAGCCAGAGGCATCCCAGCCTGTCTACACAGCCTCTGGGTCAAATTAGCACATGGAAACGGGGACAGCAGCAAGAAAGGCACCCAAGGGAAGGAGGATGTGAGAGCAAACTGCAGCAGGGAAGGTGACAGGACTCCATCACGTGGAGCCAGGGTCTGGTCAAGAAGGTGGCAAGGGGATGGAAATATCCTCAGGAATTGATCCAGATATTAAAGGCTAATACCTTTATGTTTTCCCCACCCATCAAACACCAAGGCAGATGACCACAGATTAAATAAAAGACAACACTGCTGCTATCCACCCTTCCACCATGGACATTCCTTTGGTGTGACTGCCCCAGGCAAGACCAGGGGTCTGTCCCTGCTCCATGGCTGTCCCCAGCTACCACGGTTACTCCATCCCTCTTAGACACCTTCTTGTGACATCCATCACCCGCAGCACCTGCGACTAAGAGGGCCAATAAGTGCAGCATCTACCCGAAAGGTCACTCCCTGCTTCCCAACCACTTCTGATGCAGGGAGCAGCCAGAGGAGGAGTCCCAGTGCTGCTGTCCCTTGTGACTAGGGCTGGGCTTTCCCAGCAGGGAGGGAGGTTTGCCACTCACCTAGCAGCAGGTTCATGAGGACCTCCTGGCCTGCCAGCGTGCTGCTCTTCACCAGGCAGATGAGCGTGCCCGCAATCCAGGGGATGCCGTGCCCCGTTATCCCCAGCAGGTTGATCATGGAGCGGGCACCTCCCCAGGAGGAGGCTCTGTTGGCACACACTCCCAGCCTCTTGGACATGCAGATATCGATGGCCAGCAGCGAGTTGAAGGCGATTCCCTTGAAGGAGGGGTTGAGCTGCATGCAATCCTCCTCGGGCAGCTGCTGCGACTGCCTCCGCTCCTTGGGGTTGGTGTTCTGGGCACCGGCTGCCCCAGCCTGGCCACTCTGCTTCCTGCTGGAGCTCCTGCTCTCCTGGTTCCCCTTCAAGGGCTGATTCAGGGAGAGGAACTCAGCCCTGTTGAGGACATTGTTCCTGTCTCTGGCCCTGGACCGTGGCTGGGATGCTGGCATTGCAGTCTCTCTTTAACGCAACCTGCTTTGCAAATACCGGGAAGGAGAGAAATCCCTCTTCTCCCTGCAGAAAGCTTCCCCCACTCCCACCCTCAGAAGCTGTGAATTTGGGAAGCTACAAAGGTTCCCCTCTGTTGCAGTTGCCCCCAGCACAGACTGCAGCTGTTAAATATAGAGTAAGGAATGCACATGGCTGTTTACTTCATGGGCCTAGCAAGCTTGGAAGGAAAATTAATGCCAGGCTTGGCAGCCACTCCAGTGCCAGGGAAAAGGGTTGGACAGCCAATAGATACGAAGAAGAGGAGGGAAAAACATTGTGCCAAAGGTTGGTTGCTTCTGGCCTGGTCTATTTAAATCTTCCAATTGCTTATTCCCCTGGGCTGCAAGGGAAACTGGGAAACGTAGTTCTTTTCGTGCTGCAATTCACATTTCAGTATCAGAGTCAGAGCTGGAGATGATGGCATCCCCCTGCTCAGGGCACCCCGTGGGGGGCTGTGCTGCCTGGTTCTGCAACACCGAGACCAGGTGTTGCTCAGGCACTTCCCCTCAAGGGGCTGTCCCCCAAATCGTCCTGATTAATCTGTTCTTCAACTTCTCCCTCTCTACCTGGGCACCCCCCCACCTCCTCCTGGCACGGATACCTTTGAATCCCCACTAACCCCATCCCCCCTGCCCTCTCAGGGTGCCCCCCCTGGAGCTCCTTCCATCACTCACCCTGCTCCTGGATGAAGGAGAAGCATCACCTGCCTGCTGCTGAGCCGGGAAGGAGCTGCTGATGAATTCCCATCCTCCTGCCCCGGCGCTGTGCGTGGCCTCGATACCGCACGTGTCGCTGCCGTGTCCCCACAGCCCGGGCTGGAAGCAGGGACAGCCAGGCTGGTGTCCCCCAAAAGCAGCACAGCCACTGGCCCCAGCAGCATGGAAAGCTGTGCCAGGCCCTGAGGAGGACAGGGAATACCTGCTGTCCTTCCTGCCACGCACGCTGTGCTCCATCGCTGTCACCTCCCGGCTCCCCGCCGCAGCTGGGACCACCCCCCTGAGAGCATCCCATGGCAGCCTGCAGCTCCAGATCAATTCTGAGAATCATCACAGTCCCTGAGCAGCAGCTGGGTGGATCTGAGCCTCCAGCACCTCTGGGAGACCCCATCCATCTGAGCTGGTCCTGCCTGCAGGGTGACAGCCCAGCTGCAGCACCCTGAGCCAGCTCACCTGCACTGCCATCACCTTCCCTGCCCGCTGGGCTCTCCACACCACACACAGGCTCCAGGAACAGGGTTACTCCTATGCAAATAGGCTGGAAATACCCCGTGGATGGAGAATTGAAGATGGATATTACATTGAGGAGCAGAACAGCCACATCTCTTTGTGCCAGTGACATTTGTCTACAAAACTATCCAGTAACAGAGGTCAGTGGCTGCATAGGTAACCCTGGGAATTGGGCACCCTGGTGTCTTTAAAGGTTTTGTGCAAACTACATTGGGGAGTTTAAGTGTTAAATAAAATCTAGTTCTTTGGCTACCAAAGATAATAACACAAATTTTACATTTTCTTTGCACTTTTATACATAGCTCTCAAAATTCCCTCAGTGAACTGTGCATGCAGGCTGTGCCCATCTGACTGACAGTTCATCCAGGTGGCAGCAGTGCTTGGACAAGCAGGTGTCCGAGGTCCTGAGGAGCCCTCACTCCTGGGCATTGTTCATATATTCCTCCCTCAAGGGAAAATAATACACATCAATTTATTTCTGATTCATACCCTTCAAGAACTTATCCCTGCTCAAGAGAGGTGATTCTGCCCCTCTCCTCTGCTCTGGTGAGACCCCACCCAGAGCACTGCACGCAGTTGTGGGGTCCCCAGCACAGGAGGGACATGGACCTGTTGGAGTGAGTCCACAGGAGGCCATGGAGATGTTCCAGGGGCTGAAGCTCTCTGCTCTGGAGCCAGGCTGGGAGAGCTGGGGGTGTTCAGCCTGGAGAAGAGAAAGCTCCAGGGAGAGCTCAGAGTCCCTTCCAGTGCCTGAAGGGGCTCCAGGAGAGCTGGAAAGGGAGTGACAGGACTGGTTTCACACTGACAGAGAGCAGGGTTAGATGGGATATTGGGAAGTTATTTTGTCCAATGAGGGTGGGGAGGCCCTGGCACAGGTTGCTGAGAGAAGCTGTGGCTGCCCCATCCCTGGAAGTTTTCAAGGACAAGGTTGGACAAGGCTTGGAGCAGCCTGGGATAGTGGAAGGTGTCTCTGGCAATGCCTAGGGGGCTGGACTAAATGACCTTTAAAGGTCCCTTCCAACCCAAACCATGTGATTCTATGATCCCAGCTGGAGGAAGAGCTCGTTCCCTTCTCAGGCACCCTTACCCAGCCCATAAAACCTCTCCTGGCTCAGGTACCACATTTAAAGGCTGTGGCAGCCCTTAAATCACACAGGACCTGCCACATCAACACCTGATCCAGCCTGAGCCCTGGCTGTGCTGCCACTACCAAGGCAGTCAGCACCTCATCCCTACCTGCCTGCCCTCATCCCACTGCCCAGCATGTGGAAAATCCCAGCCTACCTGGCACTGGTCAGGCAGAGAGCCATCAGCACTGCTTCCACTTGGTTGTAGCCATCACCTCCCCAGTGCATGGCCTCCTGGATTTTCCCTCCCTGTGCAAGGCTGCTGCTCTGTGGGGCTCTGCAAATAGCAGTGGGCAGAGGGATAAAGACACTGGTGGCCAGGACCCTGGAGAAACAGGGAGACTCCTGCCAAGTCTGGTGCTGGGGATGCTGAACTACAGCTTAACATGTTCCTTGGGATCTGTCACGGGTTAAAAAATACCTTGAAAGCCCTGGGAGTGAATTTAATCTGGTGCCTGTCTCTTCTGCTGACACTGATACGAGGGAATTTCTCTGCTCCAGCCTCCCTGTGAGACTCCAGCGTTGCACTCCAGCACCAGTCCTGAGCAGGAAGGGGCTGAAGGAGGAAGGGCAGCACGGGATGGATGCAGTGCCAACAAAACCCCTGTCAGTGATGGAGTGGGAAAGGAAAACTGTCTGATCTGTCCTGCAGCCAGGTGGGCTGTCACTGACAGTCCCAGCTGCAGAAACTGAGCTCGAGAGGGAAAAATCCCTGATCCCACTGAGGCCATGACAAGCCCCATCCTGCAAAACAGCCACTAACCCAGGGGTTTATAAATATCCCTGCAGACAGGCTCCCTGCTCTAGGGGCTATTCCAGTCCTGACACATGATCCACAGGGGTCATCCAGCACCTGGGAGAACGCCCAGGCAGACAAATCCAGCGTGCTCCCTGTGCCCAGTCTGCTCAGCCCTGGCTGTGCTCCCCGCTGTCCTGACCACCCCCCTGCAGGGCTGCTGGTCCCGGGGCTGTGGCCACAATTCCCTGCACAGCCGTGGTGTCAGTGGCCGGCATGGCCAGGCAAACCGAGCTGGAATGTGGGTGGGACAGGAGTGAGAGCCCCATCCCTTTTCTCTGCAATTCTCTGCAGCTTTGGTGCATCCCAACCTCTGTCAGCAGCTGGCCAAAGAAGCAGCACTTGTGACCAAAGGGCATCCAGCAAACCCTGCATGGGATTCTTCTAGGGACAAACAAGAAAGCTGGGTGGGATGTGCTAATGCCTTAATCACTCACAGCAGTGTGATGGAGACAGGCACGACCAAAACCCAAGGAAAACTCCAGCTGAAGATGAAAAGCTGATTTCATTAGAATGAGATAATGCAATTTCCTAGTTGACCAGAGCACCAGAGACAGCCAAGTTGAAGCAAGACCTGGCTGAAGCTTCAGTGAAACTAGAGTCGCAGAATATGCAGTTTCACCAGACTCATGATGCTCTGGGAAACTGTGACAAGCTTGTTTGAAAAGTGTGAAAGAGTCTTGGAAATGTCAAAGGATTTCAGCACCTTCTGGAGGCTGCTGGATATTTCATTCGGAAGATGCTAATTTCATTCTTCCTTGTACTACATGATAGTAAGTGGCTTGTAACTTGAGCGAGTTCTTAGTGTTTCTGTCATAGGACTAGTGACTAAATTGTGCCTTTCAAAGCAACTGGAAAGTTTAAAATAAATACTTCTCAATGCTTCAAGAAACACGTGAGGAGGAAAAACATGACAATAAATTGTGTTTTTTTCCACTTGCTGTGGGTGGAAAGGAGCAAATCTGTCTCCCCTCATCCTATGACATTCACTTGTTAGGATCACCTGGTAGCTCTGGTCTCTCCTACCTGCTAGGGGCTAATCCAGCCTGCTGAGAGCGCAGGGTGGGAAGGACTAAAAGACATTTACAGCAGCTCTGTGCTCCTGTGCCACACCACAAACAGCACTGGCAAAGAGATTTTTACCTCTCATTTCCCCAGGTTTCCTACTTAGAAACAAGTGACAGAGGACACACTCACGCAATGCCTGATGTCCATCAGCTATTGCTGAAAAGCCAGATAATTTCACCTCCCCTGGCGCTGACCCTCAGCCAGTGATGGGCAGCAGGAGCAGCGGGCAGCATTACTCCCAAAACTGCCCGTGACAGAAGTTTACAACTTTCCCACAGGCCACTGCTGCCTCAGACACTTCTCACTCCCTGTTCCAGCTGCTCCCGAGTCCCACTGCTGCTATGGAGAGCTTTACATTATTCATTGCTGGAATCACAGCCCATCCAGCCTATGGGTTCTGTAAATAAGTAGACAATCCCCTCTGGTGCTCTTTGGTTGGCACCAAATCTACCCAGCAGGCTCCAGCCGGGAGGGGAAAATCTTCATCCAAAAACCCAAGAAAAAGCACATTGCAAGTGAAATTAAAAGATAATAATAATAAAGGGGGGGGGGGGGAAGGCGTTTCTAAAATAAAAAAAAAACTACATTACCCACAATTCACGGATATGTGGGAGGAAATGCTGGGTTTTTTTGCAAAGGAGGTTTAGCCTCAACAGCTGCAGTTTAAAAGCGAAATACAGGGGGAGGGATGGGACTGGGCGAAGGAGGGAGGACAGGGCTGCGGAGGGGGAGCTCGGCCCCGCAGCCGGTGCCGCTGGAGCCGCGGGATCCTCGGGCATGCAGCGATCCCTGCCCGGGCAGCCGGCGGCAGCGAGCGGGCACGCCCGGGGGCACCGAGGGGCTGCGAGCGAGTTTGGGCAAAGTTTGACCCCGTTGCCTTTCTGATGGCGCGGCGGCGAGCGGAGCCCGAGCCCCCCCGCGCCCCCAAAATCCCCCGGCCAGGCTCAGACCCGGCCCCGGGTGCGTGAATGTATTGCGGGAGAGGAAGCCTGCGGCAGCCGGGAGGCGGAGGCACCGATCCTGCTCCGCTCACCTCCCCGGGCAGCCAGCAAAGAGGCGAAGGGAAAAAAAAACCTAACAACAAAAAAAAAAAAAAAAAAACGAGAGAAGGAGCCTCCCCCCCCCGCCCCGCGCCGCTGCTCGCCCCCGCAGCGCAGGAGCCGGGGCTCGGCGGCGCGGCCGGGGCTCGCCGCGGCTCCCCGGGATGCTGTGACGCCCTGCGGGGCCCACGCGTGTGCGGGGCAGCCCCGCCGAGCCCGCCCATGAGCCCCGCAGGCTGAGCCGCAGCCGGCTCGCCCGGGAGCGCCGGCAGCAGCGGCGGCGGCAGCAGGAGGAGGAGGAGGAGGAAGGTCGGACACCCCTGCGGAGAGCCGCTCGCCGAGGAGAAGCAGGAGGAGGAGGAGGAGGAGGAAGGGGAGCGGCGGGGCCGGCGCCCCCCGGGCCGGTGCGTGGCTGGGGATGTCACGGGCGGCGGTTCCGCGGCGCTGAGCGGGCGCGGAGCGGCGCGGCCCCGGCGGGCGCGGGGGAGGCTCCATCGCCGCCTGCCCCGCTGCGCTCCCGGAGCCGCCGGCCCCACCGGCACCGCGGTCGCTTCCCTCTGAGTCCGGCTATTTCTAAGGAGAAGGAAAAAAAAAAAAGAAAAAGAAATTAATCCCCAAAGCTCAGACATCGCTGGCGGAGGAGCCTCCAGAATCGGAGATTTGGCGACTTTTTGCGTTTTCCAGGCGTCGCTTCTTTCTGTTATTATTGTAATTTTGTGCGAAAGGAAGTTATGAACAACTGCAAGTCAGGAAGTGGAAATCCACACCGGTTGTGACAAGCTGGGGCTAAAAACTATTTCATTATTTATATAGATCTGTCTATCAACATTCTGCTTTTCATCCAAAGAATAAAGGGAAATACCGGCTAGTCCTATGTTTGATGGTGAATGACAGACCGCATCTGAGCAAAGGAAGGACTAAATATATCAGCTAAGAACACCATCTTTATTTATTGAACTCAAGAGACTTTTTTTTAAACCCAAAGACTGTTTGAGCAACATTAAAAGGGTCATTAAAAGGGGGAAAAAATTTTAAAGGCCCTTTTGCTTCTGAAGCGCAGCTAACCTCAAAAATAGAAGCAGTACTTGTAAGACAGATATTCGAATTAAGGCTTTACATGATGAATTTTCTATCCTATGGATATCAGTTTTGAAATTACAAACCAAGAAGATCTGTAATTGATCTAGCACCAGATAATTTCAATGCCTAATATTCCCCAGGATTGCTGGAGTACCCTAGGAGCTGCGTCGGACTGTACTCGGGGTATGCCATGGGCTGTATTCAGAGCATTAGCTGCAAATCCAAAGTTTTCCGGGAAAGTATTTCAGTGATTGAAGTCAAAGCCTCCATCGATCCCATTCCCACCAGCATTGACGAGTCCTCCAGCGTGGTGCTGCGCTACAGGACCCCTCACTTCCGAGCTTCTGCGCAGGTGTTGGTGCCCCCTCTGCCCAAGAAGGAGACCTGGATCGTGGGCTGGATCCAGGCTTGCAGCCACATGGAATTTTACAATCACTACGGGGAACAGGGAATGTAAGTATCTCCCAGAGCGCGTGCGGGTGCGTTTGCCTAGGGGGGAAAAGGGAGCGGGAGGACCATGGCCTGGTTGGGAAATAGTGAATTAAACCAAAAATTATAATACATATTTAAAAACCCAGCTACTCTGGAACTTAACAGGACTTTCCCATGTGTTTAAAATAAGGAAAGCTTGTCCCTGCCCTTTTAAAGCAGTGAGTATTCTTCTTTTCGAATGGGAATTTGCCCCAGCCCCAACCAAACCCCACTTGTTCTGGTAGGAGCCCAAAAGCAACCCTATTTCACAACAGCTTTTGGGCTGCACAGGAGATCCTGAAACCCCGGGAGCAGCCCTGGCACGACAGCTTTGATACACGTTTGACACAAATGGATCTCCTGACCTCCAGCTCCTCTTGCCTGCATCCCTCCCCATCCCAAAACTGCGCAGTGAGGAGCCCCAGGGAGAGCTGAGGGCTGACACTTGTGGCACGGAGCCGTCCCTGGTGTGCTGTGCTGCTGCTGCTGCTGCTGCTGCAGTGAGCCGTGGCTGAGAGCTCGGTAGCCCACCAGCTTTGGGAGCACATTTAACGTCACAGGAGGAATCCTGCTTGCTTTGCCCACAGTAGCAGGCAGCCCACGGGAAAGCACAAGCTGGATTTAACCCGTTGGTAGTTAAACCATCTGCATCACCTTGGAACAGGGTGCAAATTTCATGTTACTCTCCTTTTTGGGTAATGTGAAAGGGAATATATAGGTATATATGGGAGGTGGGAGGAATCCAGGGGCTGTTTGCACACCAAGAATCCCTGTGTTACTGGTCAGTCAGTCATAGTGAGACAGGAATGAGTCAAATAAGAATGTCACTTCCCTGCTGAGAAAAGTCATCTCTCCCCAGTCCCCCACCAGCTTGTTCTCCAAATGTTGCAGGCTCTGGCCCACAGCTAAATCAGCCCCAGCACCTGATCCCCAAATGCCTGCACAGAGCAGCAATTCTGCAACTCACAGTGCTGGGCAGCACCAGGTGCAGCCTCCTGGTGCAGCAGAAATGTGTCTGTCCAGCCGTGGGGACAGAGCCTGGCCGCAGAGCAGTGCTGGCAGATGGGTCAGTGCCTGGAGGAACTGATGCTGCCCAGTCCCTGGGGGTGAGGGAGGAAGGACGGCAAGGTCAGGTCCGAGCAATCCTGTCCCTTCTCATCCCCAGTGCTCCGAGTCAGGGAGATGCTGGCTCAGCCCTTGAGGGTCAGTCTGTGCAGCTTAAAAAAACCCTGAATGAGGAGTGAGGAGGGAAGAGGGGGGGGGGACACGGCTGGAGAGCAAGGCTGACTTAATGCAGCGCCTTCCTGAACATCTGCACGCACAGCCCGGCCCTCCTTCCCTCCCCGCTGCCTCTAAGCCCCGCCGAGGACGCGGGATCAGCATCCCGGCATCACCCGGATCAGCATCCCGGCATCACCCGGAGCGGCTGCGGGATGCGGAGCCAGGGAAGGGCAGAGCAGGGCAGGAGCAGCCCGGAGCGACAGGACAGGCTGTCCCCCTTCTGTCCCCACGTCCCCTCTCTGCTCCAGCAGAAAGTTTCTTGAGCAGAGAACTGGCACCTGGCAAACACCAGCAGCGCAGGCAGGCTGGTCTTGATTTTAAAAGTATTTACAGCAGGCCTGAAATCTGTAGGCTTTTTGGCTCCAACAGCATCTTTAGCAAGGACAATTTGTTGCTCAGATGTTCCCAATTCCAGGCCTTTGGGATTTGCATGTGTAATTCTCAGGCTCATTTAGGAATCCTGTCTTTAGCGACCAGCTGCAAAGGAAAATAGAGAAGTCCACTTTATATAAATACAGCTCAGATGCACTGAAATAGAGAGGACTGGGCACAGAGTGATGCTGCCAGTGCTGCTCTGCTCTGGGCTGCAAACCTCAGCGTGGCCTTTTATCTCCCTGCACCTGAGTTATCCTGTGTTTAAAATGAGGATTTGGTACAGCCTGCCCTTGCTGGAAAGTTTTGGGACCAAAAAAAAAAAGAAAAGAAGAGAGTAGTAGCTGCTGCTATAAACAGGTAGAATTAAACACTGCAGCTATGCATGAGAACTTTTAGCTAGAAAATCATGAAAACAAAAATTTTTCCCTAGGAGGTTCATTGACATTTAACTGATACCAAAAAAAAAAAGTTACCCGAACACAAGCAGGAATTGCTCTGTTCCTGCACTCTCTTTCTATAGACTCGGTGCCATCTGAAGGCTATAAATAAAGGCATTTAGGAGGAAAGGCCTCTTCAATGCCATTGAAATGTGGGCTTGGAAGACCTTTACAGAGAGAGACACAGGACACAAACCTAAGAGAAAGGATGGGCCAAGGCTTTATCTTGTGTAAGTGGATGTAATCCCAGTGACCTCCACAGAGCTGCCTCGATTGATGCCAACAGAGTCCCAACTTTCCATGGTAGGGAGAGGCTGATGCCACATCCATGTTTTTAACCCCTGTGGTGATCCTTGTGGCAAACAAAAAACCCCAAATAGTCAAAAATCAGTCATCCAACCGAAGCACCAATACTTACAGCAGGCTTTGGATTAATTTTTCACTTCTCTGCTGGGAAGTTGTTAGCTGTGCATAAGCTGGCCATTACATTGAGGATGGAAACAGCTGAGAAATACTGGAGCAGATGGAGCTGTGCATAATGCTGCTATAGGGATGGGAGCTACAGAGGGGATAATTTAGACACGCACGTTTAAAGTGGCACTGACAATTTAGGGGCTAAATGCAGCATTTTTAAATTTAAAGGAAGAGAATTAAAGCTCAGCTAACACATAAGTGCTGGTATTACTTTACATGTGAGTCAGTAGATGCTGCAGGGAGCATGAAAAGCCCCAGCATGAGGATGTGGATGTGCTCTCTGACCTCTCTCTGTGCAGGACTGGGACAAACTCCTTGCTCACCCCATGGCTGGTATTGCTGTTCCTCCCATGCAGGATTTTACCCTTGTCCTTAGGGAAGGATGCTGCTGTGCAGAGGAGGCATCAGCATCAGGCCAGAGCTGTGACCTGTGCAGGAGCAGCTGGACCAGGTCCCTGCTGGCATCCCCTGGGGTAGGTGCTGGTTTCTGCACCTGGTGGAACCTGTGTCAGTGGCTGGGCCATGCTGGAATGGCACGATCCAGCCTCCTCCATCTCCATGGAGATGTGCAAGAAGCCGTGCAGATGGAGATATGCAAAAGAGAGAGATAAATAAATTGGAGTTGGGATATGATCAGCCAAGAATCTGGAGAAGTTTCATGGGGATGTTTCTCCCCCTGGAAGACCCGATGGGGCACTTGCATCCTTACATCATCACTTCATCTTCCCAGGCATCTCTCCCTGGTGAGATTAAATCTTCCATGCCCTGCAGCAGGGACATAATGAACTCAACTTGTCAAGAGAATAAACCCCCAATCTCCAGGTGGGAGGATACAATCAAAAAAAACCACAAGGGTATCTTTTCCAAATAAAGTGAAGGGAGGTCAGTTCACTGTGGGAATTTAGCCCTCCAGGGATTTAGAGGAAAAGGCTTTGCTGCCCTGCAATGGCCCCTGGATCTCACTTGTGCTGTGGGTACCCACCTTAGCCCAGTTACATGGGTTGGACTTGAGCTCCCCTAAACCAGCAGAAATTGTTCCCTTTTTCCTGATGCCAGTTTTGTGCCGGTTTCACTCCCTGAGCCAGCCATCAAACACTGCTGCTGGAGGCAGGAGCACACAGCTGGAGGGTGGGAGGAAGAGGGACCACAGCAGCACAGCTCTGTCAGCCAGGGAACAACATCTTAAATTTCCTTCCTGTTCTTCACTCTAACCCTGCCTTGACTTGCCTGATGTAGGAGAGTTGCTGGAGTAGGTGAGAGAGGCACTGTAAAGGAGAATTTAAAATTAAGCAGCTCTGGCTATCAGGTTTTCTTTCTCTCAGAGAGTCCCCAGTGCAGGCCAGTGGTGGAGGGAGGCAGGAGCAGGGATGTGAAATGCCTGAGACAGAGTTTCACTACACCCACACATGGCTCTGGTCCATGCACTAAGCTGGGGCTGTGTCCCAGAGGGGCTGCTCTTATTTAGGGAGCTTGGAGAGGAAGGTGTTGGAAAGCACAAGGTTGTGCAAGTCCATCTGGCCTGTGACTAATTAGGAGCTGGCTTTAAGCAATTAGAGCAGAGGATGCAATAGTGCCTGCTGCCTGTCTGCAAAAGTTACCTGGATGTATCCACACTGCTGGATGCCCAGGGCTGGAGGCTGCTGTGCTGGGTTTGCTGTCACTGCCCTGGTGGGTGCTGTGGGACAGACAGCTGGGAGCTCAGGATGAGCTGGGGGATTCGTTCCATGTGACAGAATAGGAAAAAGTGTCTGAATGAGACCTGGGAAGATAAAACCTACATAAAGCTGCTTGGCTGTCAGCAGCAGGGCTCTGGTTGTACCACAAGAAATAGCTCAAAGTTCCTTCTGGTAGCAAGAAGACATTTGTTAGGAGAGGTTTCTTGGCAGCTCCAGTTTCTGGCGATGCCCACACTGACTCTGAAGGTTTCAGAAAGGCAGAAACAGGCTTGTCAGTGTTACAAGGCAGAACCTACTGATCTTAGAGCTGATCAGTGAGCCCACGAAACCAGATAGCTTCATTTCTTTTCATGCCTCCTTCCTGCTATTGTCAGCAAAGTGTTTACTGGGCACTTTCTGGTCTCTCCTTGGCTCGACACTACCAGAGAAAGATGCTGATGCAGCCAAAGATCATTCCACAGCATTCTTTCCAAAATCATCCAGTTGCTGGCATATTATTTGACATGGACACGCTCTGCAAGCAGGGGCTGCCAGCCTGGCTGGCACAGAGGCTTTGCTGTAGCATCAGACAAGGGGCAACTGCCAGCAGCAGCCACCGTGCAGCCTCTGCTCTGCTCCAGTCATGGGATCATCATGAGGCCTCGTTTTCCTGCTCACTCCAAGCTGTGCAGATGAAGCATGATGGTTTTGAAACCCTGGGGTTAACCACACTGGCTAGAATTAGGCACAGCATGCTCTGTGAAGAAACACAGGCTGGTTTCTCCTTCCCCATTCCTGCCCACGCCTTTCTTCAAGCTGGGTGCCCTCCTGGGCCACCCTGAGCTCAGCTTTGTCCTGGGGTGCTGCAGGCTCTGCAGGCACCATCCTGCTCAGGCCCTGACACAACTCCACCTCTGCACTCTTATTTAAATCCTGGGCACATCCTGAGAAGCTCCTGCAATTCCATACTGACCTGGGGCACTGGGAATGAAGATGGGGACAAGCAGATCTTGGAGGACCTGAGCGTAATCTGCCAGGTTCTCCTGCCAGCTCTGGTCTGAGCAGGCTGGAGCAGCCCAGGAGGGTCAGCACCCTCTGTGGCATCTCAGCTCCTGCTTTGTCACCTCTGTTCCTGCAGAGATGCTGTGGCTGCACCACGCCTGTCACCTCAGAGTCGGCCTCTGTCACATCTCATCCCTGGGTGACAGCCAAGCTGAGTACCAGCCACTGTCTGAATGGAAAGTAATCCTAAACCAGCAGCTGAAAGGGAGAGAAGAGCCCCCAGATGGGGTTTCGGAGCTGGGCTGTGCAGCAGGGAGGGGTGGGGGCTGCAGAGCACGACCTCCACTCATCCATCTGTGAGGGCTGGGTCACCCAGCATCCCTGGAGCCTTCCCGGAGCCCTCCCAGAGCCTTCCCCTGCTCAGTTCTGCTGAAGGGCGTGAGAGGTGATGAGCCAGGATGACTCTGGTTTGCAGGGCAGAGCGTATAAACATCTCTGCAGTGCACAAGGGTCCTGGCAGGGCTGCTCAGGGATCTCCTTTTGGCTGCCTTCACTAAAAATTTTCTTCCAGGGAAAGGACTCCCTCTGCCTGCTGGCGACGAGCGCGGGAGGAAGGGATTGCTGCAGCTGCGGTGCCGTGGCTGACAGCAGCCAGTAAATCTGTGCAGGGAGATGTTGTGCTTGCATAACCCCTGGTCCTGCGGCTCAGAGCATCCCTGCATCCCCTGGTCCTGATGCTCAGAGCATCCCCCGGCCCTGCTGCTCCCAGCATCCCTGCAATCCCACGTCCTGTCTTGCACTTCATCTCCTGCTGGGGAGGTGTTTTCTAGGACCCCCTGCTCGCATGAAAAAAAAGATAAATGAGGCCTTTAAATCGCCCGTGGTATCCTCTAGCCAGAGCCAGACACAGCTAAGTGCCGAACGATCCAGCGAGTACAAACACGGAGGCACTTCACGGTCATTAACTAATTAACAGTCAAAACAGCCTTATGAGACGGTCACATCAGGCCTGGCCAGAGCAGCTCATCCCAAAGCTGTGAAAGAGCCAGCCAGGCCCACGAGTACCCCCAGCCACAGCCTCCTCTGCAATCAAGGGGCTATTTTAAGCTGCAGCACCAGACTTATGAAAGGCTTGGACAGTCACCCTGACCCTGAGGAGCCCCAGGGCATCCTTTCTGTGTCTCTCCAAGATAAATCATTTCCTATGGCCCAGCCTGCAGCAGGGAGCCACAAGGCTTGGGGGTCTGGAGCACAGCCAGTCCTGTGGCAGGGTCAGGTACAAACACCACTGCTGCTGCCACCCAGTCCCTTCTGCCTCCTCGATGGCTGGGACATCATCCCTGCGTGGTGGAGAGTGCTGATTCATGAGCAAGAGAGAGAGCAACCTCTGCCAGCCTGGTTTTTAAAAGACTGTCCTTAAAACATCTGGTGTGCACTGAGCAAGTGATCTGTGGTTGTGCCATCTCAGAGCAAACATCCAACCCTCCTTCTGAGACATTTACAGCAGTTTGCTTCTATTGGCAAATCTAATCTTAAAAATTAAATTGCAAGTTAATGAAAAAAAAAACCCACTCCAAGTTGTGCATCAGCAGTACAAGGTGACAGGGGACTGTTTTCACTTACACTCCTGCTAGAAACACTGACCTCTCTGTCCCTCTCGCAGGTGAGCAGTGTGGGCAGTTTTACAAGCAGCTCGACCTCGGGCTCTCTGATTACTGTAACACCATCCCCAGCCCAGAGCCTGGTGTGCAGCCCTCGAGCTGAGTCCTTCCAAGGGCTGGAGGAGGATGGGTTACACTTCCAGCACCAGGCAGACAGCGGGGAGGGACAGTGGCTCATCCAGAGAGAAATTTAGGGGATGAAGGGATTGAGAGCAGGCCTGATGAGGAAGATGCTTTTAATGGCAGGGATGAGCTCTTTGAGCAGGATGGCATGAAAGGTACAAATTCCAGTAAAAGCTAGAGAGGAAATGCATCCACAGCTGTTCCCTCTCCTTTCTAAAATCTGGCATGTTTCTAAACTAATTAATTAATGCATTATCCATAATTTGCTATTGATTACGGCAGGTCAAGCTGGGAGCTTCCAGATCTACTGGACGGTAAAATCCAGGCCATCAGTGACTCAGATGGAGTGAACTATCCCTGGTATGGGAACACCACAGAAACCTGCACCATCGTGGGTCCCACCAAGAAGGAGTCCAAGTTCAACATCAGCATGAACGACAACTTCTACCCGAGCGTGACGTGGGCGGTGCCCGTCAGCGACAGCAACGTGGCCAAGCTCACCAGCATCCACAGGGATCAGAGCTTCACCACCTGGCTGGTGGCCACCAACACGGCCACCAACGAGATGGTGACCCTGCAGACTATCAAATGGCGCATGAGGCTGGGCATCGAGGTGAACCCCAGCAGGCCCCTGGGGCAGCGTGCCAAGCTGCAGGAGCCCTCTGCTCAAGAGCAGCCCCAGGTCCTCAGCAAGAATGAGCCAATACCACCCAGTGCCCTTGTCAAACCCAATGCCAATGATGCTCAGGTACTCATGTGGAGGCCAAAGGATGGACCACCACTCGTGGTGATACCCCCCAAACATCGATAATACACGCCTGGCGTCCCGGCACCGAAAGGGAGAAAACTGAACCCGAAGCAAAACAATCACTTAGGTATTAGGATACACACGTATAATCTGAGCAAAATCAAAATGCACTTTTTATTCATTCAACAAATGCAACCATTCTACCTTCTCCCATTGGGACGGATTTCACTGTGCTAAAGCTAAAGAGGAGACCTTGGACTGGGTCTGTCTCGTCACTGGATTCCTAAGGGAAGAAACTAACACTGATGTCTACCCTATAACTTTTTTTCTCTTCCCTACTTTAGTTCCTGTTTGAACTTCAGCCTCATTAGCTTGTCCAGAAATGCCCAGAACAATAAGAACATTTTATTTGGGATTTTAATAATTATTTTTTTCTTTTTGGTTGAGAATGAAACAAGTTCCTGGAGCAAAAAGTTGACTATTTAAGATAAGGTATTTTTTTTTAAGCTGTAAGGTTCTGAGTTGCAAATCCAAGTCATGCGGCCTTATGTAGACTTTGCTTTGCATTGCCAAACTTTTGCCTTAAAGCTATGTTTGAAAAAAAAAAAAAAACAACAACAAAAACACCACCAGGCAGAATGTCCTTTCTACAGATTTCTGGAGAAAAAATTTTGGAACAAGGAATAGATTGTCAGTGTGGCACGGGCTGATGGATGAAAAGGGCATGAAATTGGAAGAAGAAAGAAAATCTTCCTCTTTTTAAAACCTGGAACAAGGAAGCACGGAAATCATCTCAGTTTCAAAGCAATGCAAATAACAAACCTGCTGTTGGATGGCTCTCGAGGGGGAGCTCCCAGGCCACCTCCCTGCTTTGCAGGAGGGGTTGGAAGCTCCTCGTGCTGCTCACCCGTGGTGATCTCAGCCTCCTGTTAGCAGTTTAATATGGAATAACCTCACAGCTGGAATTGCGGCCCTGGGAGTCAACACCAATCCTGGGGGGGGAATGTCCCACTGGGTTTGTCTTTAGGACACACAGATGTTTTCCCAGCTAGCCCACAGCCTCACCTTCCCGTGGATAAGAGCCAAGGGCTCGTGCACCTGCTGTTGTTGGTGAAGCTCTGTTTGCCCCTGAAATCCCAATGACGGTGCTGTACAAAGAGTGGGATATCAAAAGGATCCTTCTGCAATCACTGGAGCCCCACACGTGTCAGCAAGGGCAGATCTTCCCCACTCAGTTTACCCAGCAAGATCTGTAGTTCAGGAACAGCCACGTCTGAAAATAACAGGGACCCACTCCTGGCACACACAGCAGCAACAGCTGAGGAAAACTCTTCTTTCTGTGGTAACAAATCACATTGGGATTAACAGATCATTTTCTTCCCAATGACCTCATGATCTACCTGACTGTCAGCAATGAGGTGCAGACAGGACCACGACACCGTCCCTGTCTGTCATGGCACAAACATCCTCTGTAGCACCGGGTAACACACGAGAAGGTGCAGGCAGGGCAACACCTGAGCCTTGGGTGTGGATCCTCAGTGAGGAAGGAGCATTTGGAGGAAGGAGGTGAAACCTGTAGGTTTTAACAAGGACCAGATGGCTGCTGAGATAACCAGATGCTCTTCTGCAGAGGAGGATGAGGCAGAAGAGCCTTTTGAATGGGAGGGATGGGTTTGAAGGCAGAGGAAGCTCTTTGGTAGAGGTGGTATCTGAAGGCCAGGGCACAGGCTGGGGAGTGGAGGATCTGCCCTGCTCCAGCACATGGCCCGAGGCAGATCACTTCCCTCTGCAGCTCCTTCCCCCAGAAAATATTTCTTCCTCCTATTAACAACTTGCCTCAAGAGCTGGGACTAGAGAGTTCTGCATGCCAGCTACAAGCCTGGCCCTGCTGAGCTGGTCTGAACAGGTCTCACAACCCCACACACGCTGCTCAAAAGGCTCTCCCCTTGGAGAGGCACCAATTAGCTGCTATTCCTATCCTCATCTTCCACAAGGGATGTTACCAGCAAGAAATTCTCCTTCCTCACTTCTGCACAGCCACACCACCTCCTTCAGCAACAGGTTCAACATCACCCCCTGCCTGGGGAACGCACGCCCAGAAGTTGTGTCCCCCACCAAGACAGCCTCAAACCAGCAAACAAGGATCCTGGGGCCCTGCAGCCATTCCCCTGCCTCAGGGGAGCCCACCCTCCTCCATCCACTGGCTTTCAGAGATGCTCAGCCACGGAGCTGCTCCTTTCCATGGGCAGAGCTCCAAGGTGGGAAGTCCGGCTTGCAAACGACTGGACTGGATCAAACCCAAATCCACAAGCCAAAGGGTGCCTAAATCTCGGCTTTGGGACTATAAAGGATGAAGCTAGGGAGACTTGGACTTGCACAGTCACTCTCTGTATTAAACTCCGTTTTCTTACCTGGATTCAGATCCAACTATAGCTCCACTGGCACAGCCCTTTGGGACTTGTCTGTATTTTCTCTGAGGCAATACATGCAGAAGAGGACAAACTGTGGGCTGTGGGTGAATAGCTGATCGTGCTCTCACGCATCCTGGCTGCTGCTGAGTCCCACGGGTGGGAGCAGAAGGGGGATTTGTGTCTGGTATTCACTTTGTCTCCGGGTGCTGAGTACTTACAGTTCTCACTGATGTCAGCCTGGGTCGAAGGAATTGGACCCAGTTGTCTTAATTAGCTGCACGAAGGAATTCCAAGGAAAGATTTCTTCTCAGTCACCAAAAAACACATTCAGGGAACACCTACGTCCTTTTCCACTTAGCTTTGTCTTGGACTTAGTCTCCCAAGTAAATCTGGTTCCTCCTATTCCCTCTACCTGGTGGACTGGATACATCCATGCAATTTGACAGTAACCTCCTGGCTAATTTGTCCCGTTGCACTGAACGGACCCAGCTAAGCAGTAAATACAAAATTCAAATTTCACGTTGGGGTCGGCTTTGCATGGACTTCTCCCTTCCCAAAGAATGCCTTTATCCCGTGCCTGGGTCAAAACGTGCCCCTTCACCTCCATCTGCATCACCAGACATGGCACAGAGAGTGATGCTGCCTCTTCTGAGATTTCATGCATTGTGATTAAAAGTGATGTTTTTCCAATGCTGCTTCATTACCAAACTGATGGGGACAGATTGTCTATAACAGGAAGGATGGCTGGAGGTAGCAGGGGCTCTAAGACACCACTGTTGCCATGGCTGGTTAATGGCCACGTGGTTAGAACAGGGATTGATTGTCAGGGTTCCAGTGGGGACTTAAATGTCTGGGGACCCAGGGCAGAGTGGTAAATGAGCAGAGGTGAATCAAGCTCCTTCTCTGGCAGCTTTTTGCAGAACCAGGAATACACAAAGGATACACTGGGAAGGTGTTGGGGCACTGACACGGGATACACGGGTGAACACGAGCGTGTCTCTGCCTCACCCTTCCCATCAGTGATGCTCTCAGCTCTTTATAGACCCAAATCCCCACCGGGGCTCAGAGTGCAGCCTGGCCACCCCTGTCCCATCCCTGTCCCGGTCCAGGGTGGGGAGCAGCCCTGGCCCAGACCCTCACCTGCACCCAGGGCCAGGCAGGGGCTGCCGGGCACGGCCAAGGCACCGAGTGGGTCGCGGACCTCGTGGTTCTCCTTCCCTACCCTTGACACCCAGATGAGTGTGGGAAGAGAGGGGCAGCACCTCGGGGAGCCAGAACAGACCCTCAGCAGCCTTGGGGAGGGGTAGAGACCTGTGGAGCCGGCGCCAGGCTGGGTCCAGCCGGGGGGAAGGCGAGGCACCGCCGTCCCTCCTGCCTTGGCTCCCGGCGCAGCAATAAGAATCGTCCTTGGTCTTGCAGAGATACTGTGAAAACAAAACCAAGATGTACCGAGTCTGGACACTTAAAGAGATGTAAAAAAACAAAACCCTGCTTTTATAACAGACAGAGAAATAAAGTGAAATTTTCAAACGCGTCTGCCTGGAGTCGTTTGGGCGGTGGCTGTTTTTAAACAAGTGGCTCTGCGCTCACGTTTCGAGGCAGCGATAAGCAGCCAATTTACCACCAGTTCTTTCTCCGTGTCAGCTCTTGGGCTGCAGCAGACAGAGTCAGGAGGTTTCTGGTTAAAAACACAAGCCAACATCCTGCATTTTTCATCACCAGGCTGCTGCGCATTTCGGGGCGGCCAGAGCCGGGCTGGGCACTGAACTTCCGCACGCTTTGGTTTCCTGGCACCGTTTGCTTATTTAGCAAAAGCCAGGTCAGATGTTCGCTGAAAATACCACATCTGGAGAGAGGCAGCAGCGCAGAGCCCCGGGCAGTGCAGAGGGTGAAAGCTGCTGCAGTCCGTGACTGGTTTTCAAACACTACCTGTAGTCATTCCATTATTGTTTTCCCGAAAACGTTCACGTTCAGGTTTTGTTTGCTTTCCTGCAAAGGGAAATGCTGACATGAGTTCTGCGGGGCAGGGGGTGCCTGGCCAAGCGGCCAGCACAGCTCCACTGCTGATCCCTTAAATCCACATGGCCCCGCTGGCACCTTCCAGCTCTGTGCTCCAGCTCCTCCTGCCACTGCCCGGCCCCGCTGCGGGCTCCCATCCCACCCGCTCTGCCCGAGACAGACACAGCTTTCTCCTTTTTACATTTTTCTAGTCTTTGAGAAGTTTTGCTGGTCTCTGATCCAGCCGGCAAAGCAGCATCAAAGCTTCTCCAAAAAAGCACCAGAGCAGAGACCTGCTCGGTGTGCTGTGGCATCAGAGCTGTGGCAGTGACACAAACGAGTGCAGGAGGGGAAGAGGAGGAAGGAAACTCCCAGCTCGAGAAGAGGAATGTGCAGGGATGGAGCTTGAGCAGGGGAGAGGACAGATTCTGAGTGGGATTCCTTTCCACGGTGGAAACACTCCAGCCTCATCTGTTGATAGCAGGTTAAATTTAGATGTCCCAGTTTTGGAGGGAGGGAGGGTGGGGAGGGGACACCAGCCAACTCACAGCTGCTTTGGTGAGATCCTGGAAAAGCCAAAGCAACCGGTGACTTCTCCCTGCCCAGGGACACTGGAAAAGCCCCTGTGAGGGAAGAGGAGGGCAGAGGGAAGGTCATGAGTGCTGAGCCCCATTCTGCTGCTTCAGGTCACATCAATCCTGGACTGCAGCACATCTCAAACTTCACCTTAATACAAGATTTGTCCCTTAGCTTTGTGATTTTCTAACCTCAGTTTTAAGCAGACAGAGGCAACAGTTCCTTCATTTGAAGAAACCTTCTGACCTCTTGAAACAACTCCTTCTTGAAACTCTGCAGGGACTTTCCTCTGCTGATGCAAATCAGGTTTTGTTCCCTATTTCTTCTCTCTCACATCTCCTTAAACTGTTCATATGCAGCACCTGCAAATATCCCTTTCATTCCCTCATGTTTTCAAGTTTTAAAGCAAAACATTTTTAGCAATGCCCCGAAGAACCTTGAAGCATCAATTAAAAATAATATAAAAATACAGTGTCATGAATGCACACATGATTGTAACAGCTCCTGAAACAACAACAACAATTCTCAGGGCTACCTTTAGTAACTTTTGTGAATTGGTCCCTACAAAGCTTTTGGTTGTAGAATCCTGGAAAAAAGGATTTCCCTGTGAGGGAGGGGAGGCCCTGGCACAGTTTGCCCAGAGAAGCTGTGGCTGTGCCACCCCTGGAAGTGTCCAAGGCCAGGTTGGACAGGACTTGGAGCAACCTGGGATAGTGGAAGGTGTGGAAGGGGGTGGAATGAGATGGGCTTTAAGGTCCCTTTCCCCCCAAACCATTCTGTGATGAACCCAAACATGGGAGAGCAGCACTGTAGAGCCAGGTCTGACTCAACCTCGATTTATAACTTTGGGGTTACCCCAAATACAGGAGAGCAACACTGGAGAATCAGGTCTGACTGAACCATGATTCGTGACTTTGGGGCTGTCCCACATTTCCCTTTCACCTCTGCACCTGCAGAGAGGTTCTGTGAGCCCTGAGTGGCAGTGACTGCAGCTCCCTGCTCTGAGAGGGGCTCACTGCTCCTGTCCATGCTGGCATGGGGCTGTGAGGAGGCAGAACTGCAGCCCAGGCTGGAGCAGCAGCAGTGGAGCCCCAGCACTCGAGCTTATCTCCTGTGCAGGGAACACACGAGTCCTGACACAGGCACTGGCAGCACAGAGCCTGCACGAGATAAGGGCAGGCAGGAGAAGTTATGGCTCTGCAGCAGGGACAGACACACAGTGGCAGAGGAGGAGCTTTGTGACCTACTGGGAGCTGCAGGAAAACGAGGTGGGGATGGGATGAGGTGAGGAAGATGCTGTGACCACAGAGCCCCTGGGGCATTGAGCCCACGGACACACAGAGGTGTGCACAGCTGGAGGAGGTGTTGACATGTCCAAGCTCATCCCTGGGAGAGTCATGGAGTTCCAAAGGTTGGAAAACACCTCCAAGGTCATGGAGTCCAACCTTTGATCAAACACTCCCATGTCAATTAAACCAGAGCACAGAGTGCCTGTTCTCCATGGCTGCAAAATCCCAGAGCCTCATGGCTGAGAGGAGGGACAGGGATGGACTCACTGCTGACCCTGGGCTGCTCATCCCTGCCAGCCACAGCTGCCTCTTCCCAGCCCCTGGGGCTCCACGTGACATTTATCTAGGAACAAAACCTTCCCTGGCACTCCCAGACTCACTCATGCCAAAGCCTCATGCAGGATTATTTTTCCTTGTAAGCAATGCTGGAAGCAATGCACGAGGGACACATGAAAACTAAGAAGGGATAAATAAAATGTCATTTCAGCCTCCCAGCCTGGACATGTACACAGCTGAGGGGAGAAGGGAACTCTGCTCCAGAATGCTGGCAGGGACAGTGCCCTGATTCCTGGGCAAAGGGGTGACAGGAGGGGTAGTGCCACCACCTGCCTTCACCTTTCCCCAGCCTCGCTCCTGCTCCCAGCATCTGGAGCAAGGGAATCTCTGCAGCACTTTTCCAACCTCCATCACCTCTCACAGGGATCCCTGTGAGACTCACCCTGTGCCAGAGCAGCTCCCTGTTGGGGCTGGGCAGCCCTTCCTGCCCAGGACAGTCATGGCAGGAGCATGGTCTGGTTTCTCCCAAGGAGCATTGCCAGGATTTTGGTCAGGGACACATCAGCTCTGCCCCTGGCAGGAGGGTGAGGGACAGGCAAGCCAAGGGATAGAACCCAGCAGCACAGGATGAGCTCCAGCCCTGCCATCCCTTCCCAGCTCCACAGCAGGATGGCTCTGGCATTTGTCCTCTGGTCACCTCCACACTGTGGCACAGAAGGGCCAAAGGAATGAAGTCCTTCCCTTCCCAGGAGATAGAACCAGACAGGGGGATATGGCCAAGACCACATTTTGAAATACCAAGCATTATACAGCAAAAGCCTTTCAAACATGAGATTTAAGTAATTAATTTTTCTACCTCTGTGACAAAGCTACGGTTTTGCCTTATTTTTCCAGAAAAAAAACCAAACCTCTTTGTTACTCTTTTAACCTTCAAGGAAGCAGAATTTCTGATTTGGTCTCCCCATGGGTTTGGAGAGATCCTTTTTGTGCCTGAGGCTCCCCCCTGCCCACCACAGTGACACCATCTCTGTGCCCAGTCACAGCAGAGCACTTCCAGCACTTGGCTTCCCACTGCCTTGAGGCCACAGCATGGTCTCAGGGGAGGGGAAAATAAGTGTGTGCTTTCATTAGAAATAATTAAGACTTTGCCTTTAATAAAAGCCTTGGAAGATTTCTGCTCATACTGAAAGAGCAGGAAAAGAGAGGCACAGAAGGCAAAGCTCCTCCAGAGCAGTGGAGTGAGGGCTGTTGGTTACCCAAGGATTAACCAGCATGGACATAACACTGAATGAGACTCCAAGCCTGGTTAGTCTTTGAATTCTTCCCCCAGAACTACCAAGACTGGGATTTTTTCCATTAGTAGCTTTACTCTTTGGTGGATGTCCAGCCACAGAGCACTGGACAGAGGCCACTCAGCACAGGTGACACAGCCCACGACAGCCTCTGGCAGCCACTGCCACACACACTCACCGACTCCTTGAGTCATCTAATGAAAATGCAGATTTTCCAAAGCAGACTCTGCTGGGTTTTGTGCATATTCCTGTGGGCTTGTGGTCACGATCAGCTGCTCAGCTCCTCCAGCAGCTACTATGGAAACAGGGAGCAGCACCTGTTTCTCAAGGGCAAATAGTTCAGGGGGTTGGGCTGTTTCAGCCAGGATTTGGGAACAACTGCAAGAAAATGTATGTTCAGTCAGGGTCTGGGGTAATTCCAAAGGCACTTCACTTGCCAGGAGTTAAAACAGGTACCAAGCAGCAGAGCAGGGACACCCCCAACTGCTCCCATCATTCCAAAAGGGAAACTTTAAATGGCTCAACATGCCACCATCACATTCCTACCAAGCCAATCTTCTCCATAGCAAGAGGCTTCTGAGCTATCTGGGGGAGCACAGCTGATATGGCCTCTGAGGAGGTGTCACATGCCACAGTGAGGGGAGATTAATGCAAAGAATTTAAGGTCAGTGGTTTGGGCCAGCTGCTATTTATAAAGAGGAAGGAAAGCACAACAGCAGTGTCACCTCTAGGCATTAAATGTTGTCTTGTCAAGGAGAACACATCGGGAGGGGCATGCTTCAATCCATCTGCAGCCTTCCTTCACCTCCACACCAGCCAGTTTGGGAGCATTCTCTCTGTCCCACTATCACCAGAACTCTCCCTCTTCCCCCGAAGGGACTGGGAGGTTACACCCAAATCCCAAAAGTGCTGCCTCTAACATGACCCATGGCACTCCAGGGTGCAGAAATCCAGGGCATGTGGAAAAGCCTTGGAGCCCACGGCCTTGCAAAGCCTCTCCACAGCTACAAACGAGCCCTCGTTGGACACTGAATTCCCCACATTTCTTCATTTTTAAAGGAAACCTGTCTAACATCGTTCCAGGTGCAGAGATAGGAAGGACACCTGGCTCAGCAAGGACAGCAGTTAGGAAAACATTTTTAGGCTGATTTGAAAAAAGCAATTTCTTCAGGAAAACTGTTGACAAATATAAGTAGTTTATAATAGATATGAAAACAAGAAGTAATAAATTATTTACAACTCCCAAAAACGGTCACATGCCCACCAAACGAGAAAATGTTACCTTTGCAGTATACATTTTTCATTGTACATGTGACAGTAAAAAAAAGAGAAAAAGACACATTACAAAGTTTCTGCTGAAAACAGAAAATGCAGAACTCTTCAAAACATCCTAATAGGACCAAGAAGAAAACCTCATCCAATCTGCAAGTGCTCAGCTAACACAGGAGCTGCTAATTCAAGTGTGTTATCCACAGAGCAGCAAAACCTGATTGCATCATTTGGAGGTTTCATGGAGGTCAGACGCATCAAATAGAAAAAAATGTTTGGCCAGAAGCCTTAAGGGGATTCTTTAAAACATTTGTTTAGTATGTTCAAGTATAAACACATGAGAATTTCACAAATGATATCGACTAAAGCCAAAAGCTACAGGGAAAAAGCACAATCTCATCCCTGTTAGAAAAGAAATGTATCCAACAGTAGAATCCAACAGCCAAAGCCAAAAAAAGCAAAATCACTAATGCCTCTGGATGGAGGTCACATGTCTGCTTCCAGGGCCAGAAGTTTTCCCCAGAACCTGAGTTCCATTTTTTGAGTTCTGTAAGATTTACAGAAAGGTAAAAATAGGAGAGCTTTTACTTCCCACCTCTTTGCTGAATGTTACTGCCATGGGAACGTGCTCTGCACGCTGCCAGCTTCTTCCCAGATAATTTCCTATTTCTCCACTAAGCCTCTGGCTCACACATGACTCAGTTTCAGCACTTCACTGAGATAAGCATGTGCCCCATCCTAGAATTAAAATTAGCAGGGCAATCTCAGCCCCTTCTTCAGAGCCTGGGATAATCAGGCATTCTATTAATGAAAAATGTGCTGGTTTGTGTCAGGAATCAACTGAAGCTACTCCCTTGTGTAGGCAAAAGCTGAGCCCAGCACAGGGCTGGTAAGCCCAGCACACATCCATCTCCTCTTGATGCAGGGAGATAATAAACCCTTCCACCACAAGAAACATCAAGCCAGATAAAATAGTTTAATACAGAGCGAGAACAAGTATTGCATAAAAATAAGCAAAATCTTTTTCTTAAAAAAAAAAGTCTGAGAACTCGTATTTAGAAGAAAAGCTGGTTGGGTATTGATCATGTGGGTGACTCATGAATGCAGGAGCTACAGGAAGAGTTCAGGATGTTCCTAGCTTCTCCATCCACTAAATCCAGAGGAAGATCTGTGGAGCAAGATAAAAAGAAAACCACAGAAATGAGTGCTAGAGCCTCCCTCAGGCAGCATTAATTCAGCAGATCCCTCAATCAAACCTCCAGTCTCCCTAGCACCAGGAGCTTTTTATGAGAACACACAAGCATTTCCAGCCTCTTTTACCTGAGCCTGCAGCAACACACACTGACTAGATGTAATTGTGCTTATTCTAGAGCCTGCCATCTGCAGAGAACCCTGTTCTCTCTATCTGAGAAGGAAACAAAGTTTAAGAAACTTGCTGGGAGGGATCCAGCCAGGCAGAGGCAGAGCAGATGACAGAGTTAACCTTTAACTGTAAATCATCGTCTCACTTCAGCCACAAAAGTACCAATTTATTTCATTCCTTGTTTCAGCCTGATATATGGAGCAGACTCCTGATTCACACACACAGGTTGAACACACACATCATGTCCCTGAGACGTGGAGAAGGAGCATGATCCAAGTAGAAATTTTCTCTTAAGGTACAGGTAAACCTCACTGGAAAGCTCACATCCAGAGCCTGGACTTTGAGCTCTGCAGCATCACCAAAATGGAAATCAGAACTAGTATTTAAATGCTATTTTCAGAGTTTGCTCTTGTAAACCATTCCACTCTTTATTCTGATTCAATTCATATTTTTAAGGAAGAATTAAGACACAAAATGGTACTTACGTGTTAGGTGATCCAAAACCAAACCCTGAAAGAAAAGCAAGATAGAAAAATAGTTGGTAAAAGGGAAAATGAATGCATAGGATTTGTAGTAAATGTCCCCTCCCACACATAGATTGAAAAATACTTTCCTGCCTTAGGCCAGGAAAAAAGGATGGGCAAACAATGAAAGTCAAATCTCCATCTACAAGAGAAGTGACTTGCCTGGCTCCTAAGAGAGCTTGTCTTTCACTGCTCATCAGCCAGGCCATTCATTAGCAGCCCTGCAGACAATGTGCCTGCTTTGCTCCTCTCTCTCTCTGAGCTGTTTCTGGAGGTGGTTTGTGCTTAATGCAGGTCCCGGGTGTCAGGCAGCCACCAGGGAACGTGGCCTTGCACGGGCTCTGCTCTGAGCCCTGGCTAAATCACTGTGGCTTCACCGAACTGCAGCACAAAAACATTTGGCTGTTGGTGCTCCAGCTTAATTTTTCAGTGCATATTCCTCTAACGCTACACAGTGCTTACAGCACAGGTACCCAAGCACGTGGTACAGAATAAATATTCCTTATTTCTCAGTATTTTCCTTTGAGGAGAAGGAGCACCTGCACAAAAAGGGGCGAAAAGCAATAATCGATGAGGTGTGCAGAGAAGCAGTGATGTGCTGACATTGCACACAGCAGATCAGTGATGAAATTAGGAGCTGAAGGCTGACAAGGTGCTGCACCCAACCCTGCACCTCAGTTCTCTTGGACATGGTGCCTTCCCTACAGCACCATCAGGACCAGGCAGATTTTTGGCAGGGAGCTGAGGAGTCCCACTCTATTTCCAGGGAAAACCAGACACATGGAGGCTGTTAGGGTGATTTTAGCCTCTCCTACCTCCTCCACCTGTCCCAAAAGCTGAGAATCCACTGCTTTGTGTGCCAAAGCCTGTGCCCTGTTGGGACAGGGAGCCAAACGTGGGCGTGTTTTGGTTTGCCAAGGTTCCAAACGACGCCGTGTTGTTACTGGTGCCACCAAACCTGCAGGTTTTAAAGAGAAAATCTGAGTTTGCAAACATTAGAAGTTTGTCCCCATACCCATGATAACAGTGCACTCTTTAAATGAGGATACATCAAAAGGTGAGACCAGCTCATATGAATAATTTGTTCATTTTGGAAAGAGATTTCCTGGTTTGGGAGAGACTATTGTACATAGAAAGGTCTGCTCAGCTCCCATTCCTGAAGGCAAATATCTTCATGGTTACATAGGGTATGTTTTCAAGTGCTTGGACATACCAACTCCAGCCATCAAATTGAATATTTTAATTCACCCCTGTGAGTGGTTTTTACCAAAAGTACAGCATCATTTCACTTCACAAACAGGGCAGCAAACACAGAATTAGTGTGAGCTGCTCAAAGCCAGAGCACAAAGCAGAGCACAGATAGAGAGCCCAGATTCCCAGATTCCAGAAGGTCCCTTCCCCATTGCCCAGAGAAATCTGCAGATTTCTCAGTTCCTTTCTCTCCCCAGGCCATTTTGAACCACACAAGATTCAAGTGAAGACCTGTACCAACCTGGCATTTCTCCCCATCACCTCTAACTAATCACTTCCCTAATTGCTTTTGGGGACTGAAATGAGAACCACTTTTATACATGGAAATGTGGCTTTTCTCCACCCACTCTGTCCAAGGAGGCAGCACAAAGCTCTCAGTATGACACACTAATGAGCCCATGACATGCAGTATGGTTCTGTGCCCTTGTTTCCATTATGAATATAAAAGAAATATTCTCAAAGAACTACCTTCAAGTTTAACTTAAACTGGGCAAAATGCAGACAACAAGATTTCCAAATGACAAGCTCTGTTAAAGCTCTCCAAGTGCACAACAATGCTAAAACCCAGCACAGTGTGTCAGCTCTGCAAGGCTGTGCCTCACACAAGCTCCTGTCATTTCTCACTTAAAACTCGACCTGACAGCATGTTAACCCACCTCTCCAGCCATCCACATCTAGGAGACTTCAAAAAACCCAAAACACAGAGCCACATCGAAAGCTATCTCTCCAGATAAAAGACAGCCCTCGCAGCAATGTGACAAGCAAATCACCTGGCAAAGGACATCACCTCTGCTCTCCCAGACACTGCCAAGTGTGCACACTGCTCCCACAGGCAGCAGCTCAGTCACTTTGCATCTCTGGCCCTGCTTTGGCTCCTCACCTCTGGACCTGCAGGCAGCACTCAGAACCACCAATGTGCTTTTCTCAGGTAAAGCAGAACAGATTCTTTTTAGTTTTTTAACAAAGAAGCGAGATTGGGTGATGTGTTTAGAACAAGAGGTTTTAGAGTGCTCAGTCTTCTCAGGACTGTGCTACAACACACAAATCCTGTCTGTCTATCTTGTGTAAGGAAGAGGAGATGAAAATAGTGACAAGAAAACTTATGGTTCAAGCTGCTCCTTTCAGCTGCAGCCAGAAGAGGCCTGTTGGAAAGGCTGCACACAGTATAAGTAAGAAACAGCTTAATATGGACAGATTTTTTTTCCAGGTACATAAGACACGAAATGCAGTCATTGCCTGGTAACAACTTAATCCAAACTATCTTGCCCAGATTTTCAGGTCTTTTGTAAAGCTGCTGTGCAAAACATAAACTGAAGTTAGTTTATAAAAGCAAAACGTTATTGGCCCACCAACAGTGGAACTGCAGGCTCTGAAGAAGTAAATGTAGTGGTTTCTATTTCTGACATCCCCATCATTTATTGAGTGATGCAGATTTTTCAGAATTGAAGCAGTATGAATCACACGTATTTAAGTCAGCAGAGTATTCTCAGGAACTTGGAGCTAATACAACACCATGTACTTGGAAGTAACTTCTTCAGAACTGGGATTTTAAGTTTCACTTCAAGAGAAAGGCAGAAAGGAAGTTTTGCACAGATGCTACATAATATCGCAGAATTAAACTATTGCTCAACATTTTGTGGTGAGATTTGGATTTTTGTAAAGCTGCCTGGGAATTTTGCACACTCTTTAAAAGTTTTAAAAATCAACATCCTCAGGGAACTCTGAAAATATCAGACTGAGTCTGTACCTTTCTGGCAGAGAAAAAATTGTCAAAACTTCCCACAAGTTAAGAATCATCTTTCTTGAGTCTGCAGACTGCTTATGCAAGATCTCTTTTCCATCAACATGCTGCTTGTTCTGAATCCCATTTTATCTTTAAGCTCTCCATGTTGCCACTGAGCACATCCAGTCTCAGTACAAAATCCTGCAGCACAATGGCTGATGTTGGAACTGAACAAACTACCAGTTGATTTAAACTAAGCCATCCCTACAAACACATCCTTCTTTGTGGAGATTTAATTAAGCTGCCTGTATTTTCACCCTGTCCAAAGGGACTCCTCAATCTGCTGCACATTCAGGACAGCAGAAGCTCCTGCCTGAAGCCTCCCCCAGCTCACAGGGAATCAACAAGTCACACTTCTGCATGTCCCCCTGTGCCTTATGTAAAGGCAGTTCCTCCTGAAACCAGACAAAGAGACAAACACTTGTGAAATATATAAACACCAAGACTGGGGAGACATCCTGTTTCCTCTCCTCACTGGAAGTTTTTTCAATTGGCTCTGTTCAGTCTGACTGTAACTGCAGGACATGAAGGAGAGTTGCTGGCTGGTAGCACAATGCTGAAGAACTGCATTTGCTGCCTCCTGGAGCAGCTCCTTGGAAAGGTTTGGAATTTTGTATTTGCTGAACAAAGCAAGGAATGATGTGCTGTCTGCTCTGGTGCCAAGCACAGGCTTAGGGGGTACAGAAACAGGTAAAAGCAATCAGTGAGGGATAAATATAAAACACTCTGGGAGCACAGACTGTTACAAGTGCCTCATCCCACAGGTGAGAGAACAGTCTGAATCCTCATCAGCATCTCTAGCCCAAATCTAAGCACAGGATAAAGTGTCTGGACAGAGTAACAGATAACAGTAACTGTAATTTTCTTTGCTAGACATAGTTTGTAGTCCTAGATTTGCACTCATTAAATGCACACAGAGAAAATACCCCTGCATTTCCTCACATAGCTGCAAAGCTGACATCTCTAAAACTAGAGATTCAACACAGGACTTACCAGCATTAAAATGATCAAACACATTCTTCCCTTTGGGGTGAGTTTTAATTTTATACCTTAATTGTCTTTTAAACGAACAAACCAAGGACATTTTGATCTTACCAATCAATGACAGAATATCTTCTCCATGCAAAAGCAGAGGTAACCAACATCATCTTGTCATGCAAGAAGTTTGTTTTCCCTGGCTTACCCAAATCCTCCAGCGCTGGCTGCTGCCGTCCCCTCGCCGAACACTTTGCCTCCAGTTGAGCCCAGAGGGCTTGAAAAGGTTGGGGCTGAACCGAATGCTGGCACCCCTCCAAACCCAGGGGACCCCCCAAAAGTGGGAGGGCTGCCAAACACTGGAGCAGCACCGAAGCCACCTGAGCAAAACAGAGGCAAAAAAGGGCAAAAAAGAGAATGACATAAACAATAACGCAGAGAGAGAAAACAAAGAGCAGCTTTCCAAGCAGGTAATGGGGTGTTCATCCTGTCATATGGACACCAAAGCATTGAGAGAACTCATTCCAATCTGCAGGGTGTTTTGTTGCAGAAGATATGGGTAAAAGAAGTGCCTGAGTGCATGGAATAAAACTGCAACTAGCAAGTCTCTCCATCTCTTAAGATCAGAGAGTAGATGCAAACTTGGGTTTTAGGTGCTTCAGTGGTGCAAAGATTCTGGAGGTAGGCTATGATCTAATCCTGGTTTAAGTGGTGGAAATGAAAATGGGAGGATTAAATGCCAGGTCAGTGGAACTGCCTGCAGGGAATCAAGAACTTATCTCTGCTCTTGGCAATTTCTGTTCAGGGTTTAGCTGCCTCCTGCAGCTCTGAATGGATTTCTACCCAGATTATTTCATTCTATGTTCATCTGCTGATAACATTGGCCTGTTTCACTGTGGAATATGAAGGACACCTGCTCTTCTATTTGACCAGGGATGAGGATGGGATACCACTGCACATTTTAATACCCAGAGTGAAATTCCAGTCCTGCCAAGGTAATGGATACTGTTTGGCTGTAAACACAAAAGGTCTGGAAAAAAAATAAATGCTAGGCCTGAATTATTTAAGCACAGATCAGATATTTTGTTACCTCTATCTCTAGAAAGTTAAGAGCATTTATCCCAGGGGCTGAAGCTTTGGTCAGCAAACACTCTCTTTAGCAATGCATATTAACATGTTTCACTTTCCTTTTCTCACTATTTTAAGTAGTGAAACAGGGATACAAGAGGTTACCAGAGCAAAGTTTTTAGGGTAATATTCCAAGGAAGTATCTAAAATAGGAAAAATTATTCAGTTCCATGTTCTATACTCTTGACTGTACAGAACATAAGAGCAGAACTAAATTACTAAATTACACAGATGAGGATGTGGTTTACTGGATGCTGCATAAGAGTGAGTAAAATTCTGCCTTGGACCCACCAGTTAAAGCTCCATTCACTCAGCCATTAGTTATTTCTTATTTATAGACAGAGACAATTCTTCTCCATGCACTGAGTCCAGGCTGTGGACAGCTAAGTGACAGAACAGCAAATATGTCCCACACAGTGAGGGTTGTCCTAGTGGGTGCATTCCCAAAGTACCTGCTTTGTTTGGACTGGAGAACCCAAAGCCTTGGGAGGCCACACTTCCACCACCAGAGCTGAAAGTGCCTGTAGGCTTCTGCTCTCCAAAGGAGGAGCTGCCAAAGCCAAAAGTCTTTGCTCCACTGTTTCCAAATAAGCTCGAAGAATCTGGGGAGATGAAGGATATTTATAAACAGCCAATACTCATAGCAGACAATGTTCTACACTGCACTTCATTAGCTGAAGCAGGAGAAAGGAAAATTACTTTTCTTCCCTCAACCCCCAAGCACACAATGAACATCACACTGATAACAACACAGGGAGAAGTCAAGTTTTTCCTTATTCTTACAGGACTCTGTAGCTGCACCAAGATCCATGCTGGATCTGATGGACCACTAACAACCCTTTATTGCTGCAATCTAGTAAATCACCAGGAGGGATGATTTGTTTAGATGCATCCTGTGCCCCAGTCAGTAAATGACAATTTCTCAAGTGAGAAATCCCAGCAGCTACAATCACTCTCTCCAGACAACACAAATATCAGGAAACCACAAATTAAAGGTTTCCAGTTGTTTTGGCAATGCTCGGTATTTCTACACAAGATTATCTAACAGGACCTTAAAGTAGGAGCCAAACTTTTCCAGCCTTACTGAGAAATTATTCATTTTTTCATCCTTCATAAGCCTACAGGGAGTTTTTCCATCTAGAAGCAGGACACAGAACAGCCAAAGCTCTTCTCTGTTGAACCATCTGTTTTGTTTCATCACAAAACCCAGAACAGCATTAAATGATTAAATTAGCAAGGTTAGAAAACTGACCTCAACCATTAATCCCAATGGATCACTAAGGATGTAATAAAATAAATGGATTTTCTCTCTTAAAGCTTGAAGTGCTACTTGTAACCACTTGCAGCACTAATTTTACAGCTTTCCTTTGTTTCCTAACTTTCATGTTTAGCCACTGCTTCCCCCTTTTTGTGCTTTCTACCTGCCTATCCATATGTCACAGAAAATTTTGATAAAGTACCTTGCACGTGCTGCATAAAGATACTAATTTTTAGGCAGAGGTTAACAAAAATTCTATCCCTCACATATTGATTCTTTGCAATTTTTACAGTCTTGGGGCGATGAGAGATGATCAAAGCTTTCTAACTTCCAATCAAGTTGGAGGCAGAAATTCAGTGACAAGAATTTAGAGTATTTAATTTTAGGAAGTATTTGGCCAAGAATTCTCTACAGAATATAGATATTATTCACGCTTCTTGCATCTGCCTGTTTGTTTCAATGGCTTCCCTACTTGTTTTCCATAAACCTAGAAGAAAATTTCTGGATTACACATCACACATACTCCAGTTACCCCCTCAAAGCCTTTCATATTCACACAGAATTTACTCAAAGACAATTAGCAGCAGAAAAGCAGATGGGATCACAAAAGCAGATGGAAATCACAGCACATTTTGCATTCTTGTTTTGTTCACTTACTCTGGGAAGCTGCAGATCCAAATCCTCCACTGGAGGAACTGAAGGGATTCTTATTGGCTGCATCCTGGCTTGGCTTTCCTCCCAAACCACTGAAGAAGCCTCCACTTCTCCCACCACTTCCAGCTCCAAACAAGCTTCCAGTGGAAGAAGATGGCTGCTAGAACACAAAGAGGACAAAAAAGGGATTTAATGAAAGTCAAAGCAGCACGTGTTCCCCCCAAGGCTGCTCTGCCTGGGCCTTTTCTCTGGATGTCTGAAGGGGCTGACAAATCAGCCAGCAATCACCTTCCAAAATGGAATGCCATGAAATTTTATTTAAGTCTGTCTTAAATCTTGTCTACAGCACAGAAAAATGCCTTTGAGACTTGCCCTACACATGCCCTACTTTCCACTTAGCATGGAATAAAGGCAGGAGACTTAGTGCATCTATCTTATCTTGCACATGATAAAACGTTTGTGTCTCCATACCCCCTGCAGTATTTATGCAGTTGCTGCTTTGGTGCTTACCACACCAGCAAATATCTCCAGTACAGACTGGGACACGTTTTATTAAACACATCAAACTGTATTTTTTAAAAACATATCAGCAATAGGGAACCCTGACCAAGTCCCCCACATGTAACAGCCCTTTGTTTCTACAAAAAGCCATCAATACTTGCCTGGCCAAAGACAGTGCCTCCAGTATTTGCTGCTTGCCCAAACACAGAACCTGTGTTACTAGAACCAAAACCTAAGAGAAAAAAGCAAAATTAGCCACCAGAACTATGACCAGAGTGTAAGACATTCAGGGGGGTGACACTGGACCAGGACAGGATAAGGACAGGTCTTCCATGGGATACAAATGATGTTACCATCATATCTAGGCTGCACAAATACCAAGCATGTGCCAACACACAAATAATAAATTACATTGGAAATTTATATGAAATTAACTCTCATTCTCTCTCTGGGCAACTTAAAAAGAGACAATAGAAGGACTTTTCACTTGTGGGATTGTTGCTAAGAGAATTGGATTTCTGTTAACATGGCTACAATAATACTGCAAGTCGTGCACAAGCACTGGAGCATTCTGATTGCCCTTGTGTAAAGAGGATCTGAGCTTTGTTATCTGAAGACTCCTGTTAAAGATAATGAAGTGTTTTGATTAAAAAAAGAACTCCCCTTTCCATTTCCCAGTTCACTTAAATGTGCCTTTTGTAATAAAACTTGCATTTCTATAATTAGGAACACCTTTCTCGAGCAGAGTTCACTTCCCACAATTTAACTTCTCTCTGCTACTGTAGTTAAAATGAGCAAGCAGTTGCCTGCAGTGCCATCATTTTTAATTAAATGAACCTAATTAGCTTTTCTTCCTTGGAAATACATGCTCTCTATTATTACTATGCACTTGCCACTTTTCCCTGGGAACTCTCTGAAGATTGTACAGACAAACCTTTGGAAAAGCCCCAACAATATACTGAGCATGTGGAGAATAAAAAGTGACTGACCAAGGAGGTTTGGTCTGTGTAAGAATCCAATTTAACTGTGTGGGCAGGTAGCTGATGCTCATGTTACTGCTGTATTTAATTTTGACATGTTTCCAAATGCAAAAGTGGATTTAACAGATTTTTCCCTGCAAATCCATCACATTGAGGGCTTAAATTTTTTTTGGTCATCCTAGCTGATGACACAATATTACACTTGGCTGTACATCCACTGTTGCATGTGTTCAGTGAAGGCCACTGAAGAAGAGTTGCATCTGTATTTACTCCCTGCCTTGGTTATGGTCTCACAGCTGCTCTGCCCCTTTGGTGCAACCATTTACAACACTTCCAGTTACTGTGCAACAAGCAGGACAATATGTAATTCAAAATTAAATCAAGGTAGACTTGTAAGTATAAAATGAAGGCAGGATTGGATGACAAGGCTACATTCAGAGGCCTGCTGATGAATAGTGAGGCACAGCAAAAGCTTCTTTTGTCTCCAGCATTAGTCTGCTTCTCACATACACTGCAGCTCCTGTTCTTACTAATCGAAAACAAAACAAAACAGAACAAAACCAAACCAAAAAAATGAAACCCATCAGGTGCCATAGGGGAAAACAAGGAATTAATGCCATCCTGCTTTCCCCAGTGACAGACCCCAAACCAGACAGTGCCACTGGGACAACGCTCTGCTCTTACCTGAGGCCTGGCAGAAGCTGAACCCAGCAGAGGACGTGGTGGTGGTGACAGCAGCAGTGCCACCAAACACGGATCCCCCTTGGCCAAAGCCAGTGCTCTGCCCAAACACAGGAGGGCTGCTCTGCCCAAAGAGCACCCCACCAGTGCTGGCTGGCTGGCCAAAGGAGAAGGAGCTGCCACTGTTGGTGCTGGCTGAGGCTCCAAAAACATTCCCACTGCTCGAGGCTGCTGTGGAAGCTGCTGGCTGGCCAAAGGCTGGCATTGTCCCAAACCCAGACTGGCTGAAGGTAAAGCCACTTGAAGAGCTGCTTGCAGATTGTCCAAAGACTGGTGCTTGCCCAAAGGCTGGCTGGCCAAAGCCCCCCGTGGTGGTGGTACCAAAAGCAGAAGTACCAAAGCCTGAGGTGGCAGCCTGGGTGGTGGCAGTGGCCGTGGACAGAGTGCTGGTGGTGAGCTGCCCAAATGGAGAGGATGCTGTGGTACCTGCTGGGAGCTGTCCAAAAACAGGTGGTGTGGAAGAAGTGGCAGCTGCTTCCCCGGCAGGCTGGGTAAATGCTGAGCCAGAAGAGCTGGAACTTGGTGGCTGTGAGAACACCGAGGAGCCTGCAGAAGTGGGGGCAAACACAGAGCCACCAACAGCTGGACTCTGCACACCTGTAGTAACATCAGAGGTAGCAGCCAGAGCACTTGTGGCTTCTGCAGGAGAGGCAACACTTGCAGTGGAGGTTGTTGCTGAGACATTCTGATCTGCTGGGGCAGCTGCAGAGACAGCAGGAGGCACCGGGGCCTTCAGATCGCTGGTGGAGGTGGGAGCAGCCACGGGCTCAGGGGGAGGTGGTGCCACTGTGGTCCCTGAGCCCTCTGGGACAGTGTCCCCAGCTGTGGCCTGGGGTAAGGTGGGTTCTTTCAGCGGCTCTGAGAGCTGTGCCTGGGGCTGTGGCACTGGAGGTGAAGACCCAGCTGCTACAGCTTCATTTTCAGATGGCTTTTCTGAACCAGGTGGTAACTTGGCATCTCCTGCAGACTTACTGGAAGTTGCAGCAGGGACAGCAGTTTGTGATGAACTTGAGAATCCTCCAAACGAGAGGGATGTTGAAGCAGGGAGAGTAGAGGGGGCAGAGGTGGATGTGCTCATACTGTTTGGTTGCTGAATACCAAATGAAAAGGTGGGTTTGCTGCCACCAGAGCCTCCAAGATTAAACACCCCAGAGGATCCTGTGTTGGTTAACTGGACATTGCCAAAGAGACTGCCCATGGCACTAGTGCTGATGGACAGGGATGCTGTGCCAGCTGACGTGACTGACGTTGAAGCAGCTTCTCCAGCTTTTCCTAATGTCAGGGGAGCAGCAAAATTAAACCCAGAAGGTATTGTAGACACTTTAGCTGACTGTGTTCCTGCAACACTGGTAGATGGTGCTTTACTGGTGGTCTTGGCATTATCATCTACTTGACCAACCCGAAGTCCTGAGAAGCTCCCAAGGGTTTCCCCAGCCAGATTGCCCTGAAACAAGTGATCTCCTGGTTTGGATGGAGCAATATCCAACTTGCCAGAGGTTGTGGGGGGAGCAGAAGATGATGTTGCAGCAGCTTTATTTGACTGGGTGCCATCTGCTGAGGAGCTACCTCCTGCTACACCTCCTGCAGCACTTGCTGATTTGTGGGACCCAAAAGCAAAGGGGGCCTCGGGAATTGCTCCGAGTTTGGAACTGCCAACAAACAAAAATGAATCTGGCTGGGCAGATTCCTTTGCAGGGGCTGTCAGAGGAGAGAGACAGAGGTAACAAATCAAGTTAGGGTATGCAAAGCTCATTTATCATTCGTGCAATAATGGTCCATTTCAGTGCTTCACAGACTGTCAATGCTCTTGCCTCAAAACTATAAAGCCTCTGTCCATCAGGTAACTGCAACCTTCATATCCATTCAGGACACAACAGTGACACCTGAAGCCTTTATGGCCAAGGTGGCAGTGACAAACACTGTTACTGTCACATCATAGCCTCCATTAACCATCCTTCTCTTTAAGTACAGACAACTCCAGCCTTTGGCTCCTATTTTTTTTCAGCAGTTTGATAAAAAACATAAAAGACCTGGTTATTACAGATAATTTTTTACTGACATCACTCTCACCCCTTTTTACTTGGTTCAGGTAAAAAATTCCTGACATTTACTACAGCACTTTCTTTTAAACCCATGGCTCAGAACAGTTAAGGTCATAAAAATACTTTCTGACACTTGAAGAGTCTTCTACAAAATCAAATCTTTCTTTACAAATCCAGCTATTTATAGACCAACCGATTTCTATAGAGCCTGTTTTCAGCTTTGAAAAACTACAGAAAAACTCTCAAATGTAACATAAACTGCTGTCCAACAGTGTGAAAATGCTGAAGTTTTAAGGGAGACTGGGTTAGTTTTATTTAATGTACTGTCATTTCATTTCTGAGCACCAAACAAATTCTGACTTGAAAACACTGCACTGGTGTTTGGACAAAGTACAGGAAATCTGCATGGAGATCAAACAACAAAGAGGAAAAGCTTCTTAGCAGATCTGGTATTATCCTTGTATTTTCCCCTATATTAAGTGTATTTAAGTAACTGATACTCAATAATGAAGCATTTTTTTCCTTCTGAGGCCCTGAAATAACATTCTGTAGTTCTTCCACTACCAAATACACACACAAAGGTGCTCCTACCAGTTCAAAGAACAGAGTGCAATACCTGCACTCACACAATGCTGTGATTTACAAGTCTATCTCCTGTACCTCCCACTCCTGCTTTATCTGTGTTATTTACCTAAGCTTTTATGTTAATCTTCAAATTTTAAGCCCAGTTCATTCTCTCTGCTTAACATCAGTAGCATTACTGTAGCTGTGATGGTCTAAGGATACAAACAAGCCAAGATTTGTAAGAAGAGGTTATATCTTTTATCAGAGGAACCAATAACATCGGGAGCAAATTTTTTGACCCTGTGATCTCATCTGCAAGATTGAAATTAAAGGCAGAAAGCTTCAAAAATATTACAAAGTAGCTTTTATCAGTTCCCTTTTATGAGACTGGGCAAGTAGGGTCTACCCACGTGGAAAGGCAGCCTGTGTATTGTCGCTTCAATTTTAAAAGCACCACAAAGCCATTCCAAGCAATCAATTCTGATTATTAAATTTTCACTGGGTAACAGTTCTATGTCAGTCCACCTCAGCAACTTTAAATCTACATATTAAAGACAGCAGAGGAAATGACTACAGGTGTTACCCTTTTCATAAACTAGTACCTCCTAAATGTTCTTGGCAACAAATATTTTGCTTAATTGATAAGTGGGTGGCCCAGATTTCTGTGTATTCCAGGGAGAACCCAGCATATGTATGAAATGTTCTTGCAATTTTAGTAATAGAACTGCAACATAGAGCAAGAACCACATGAGTTAGGAAGAGTAAACACTGTTAAGAGGGAGGGATGCTGTTTGCAACTCTCCCAAACCAACCTTGTGAGGGAGCGAGGCTGGGCGGCGTCTGTGACGAAGCAGCTGATGTGACACCACTAAAATTAAATACAGACCTAGGAGGAGAGAGGGGAAAGGGAAAGAATGACTTAGCTCCAAGTGCTGAAATTTCCAACCATATGATGAGCACAGCTCTGAGACTCAGATTTCCAGTATAGACTTGCACAAAGCCAGGCACACAGGAGCAGTTTCTCCAAGGACCAAACAGGAAGCACACACACACACACACACATGCTCCATTTGTTCCCTCTCTAAAAAGGCTTCTAGTGGGTTAAAGAGAGGCAGGGTTCAAAGTTCTTTAGACCACCCCTCATCCTCTCCCACGTTTCTTTCCTTTCTGCTGTGTATTTCTTCCCCATGCACCAAAACCTGATGGATCTGGGGAGACTGGTGAGAGGAGAAACCACAGGGGCAACTAGAATTTAAAAAGAGTCAGTGCATGTGCAGAAGGGAATAACTGGATACAACCATCCATCAGAAAGGAGATCACTCATAGCAAGACAGAAATGAAAAGTTATCATGACTATTTGACACTGAAAATGTTTTGTCTTGCAAAGATACTGTGATCTTTCATAATGAGTCTTGCAGAGATTTTCATTCCCTGGGGCTTTTTAAGCTTTCTCTGATTCTCAAAGACCAGCTGCTGATATAGAAGTCAGGCCATGGGACTAAGACATCACTGACAACAGCACTGTATTTAGCATATGGTTTACACACTGAGGCACTGCACATGGGACAAAGGCAGGGTTGTTTGCTTTTTGAATCTGAATTTCCATTACTCAAAAGGACTCTTTTAGCCCTCTGAAGAGCCCAGCAAGACATTTGGGTAGCATACACTTAAAAAATGAGCAGAAAAATGGGTAAGACTGAAAGAAACCAGCCACTTGAATTTGAGTGTATTCTGAAATACTTAATATTGCCCCCTTAATAGAGAAATTCACTTGAGTGTTCGACAAGCAAACACAGAATTTCAAACAACCATTTCTTAGGAATTAGCCCTCTCCCCTAAACATAAGATGCAATCAAATAAAGATTTTTGCCATCCCTGAAATAACATTCCATAAGAGAGATTTCAGAGTAACTGTATGTGTATGACATACAGTATGTACCCTGCTTTGTGTTATTGTTATGTAACAGATATCACCAGATGGCTTGGGGCCCCTCTTGTCACCTTCATGAACTGATTACTTTTCAAGCCAAAACACAAAATTTGTTCTGCTGTATAAAGATAAATAAGCAGTTCAGTGAGTGCAACCATCAGTACATATTTCAAGTCTTAACTGGGAAGTTGTTCAACAGTCCACTGTAGATAAACCCAAAAAGCAAGCCAGTCATCCTTTACTCTTGATAGTTATACACTGAAAAATCCCAAAGCAACAAAATATTGTGTCTAAGTCTCACAGACCTTCAGACCTCGCTAGACTTCCACAAAAATGTCTTCAAAGGACTTTGGTACAACCCCTGCCCTCCCAGTCTAACATCTGCAGGTGCCATTTTACAGTCCTGCACAGCTTGGAGGCAACACCTGCTGTAACAGCAAACACTCATATTTAATGTCACTACAAAGAAATCTTAATGTTCATACAGACCCCGTAGAAGGAAACGAGAACGTTTTGTTAAGCTGTGAAGTTGTTGCTTGTACTGATGTCACAGTAGAAGAAACAGCTGTAACTGTTTTTACTGTCCCTTGTCCTGTAAGTTACAAAAACAACAAATAAATATACTTTTAAAATATATTTACAAATAAAAAATAAACAAAGCACTCTGTCATTCATCTGTCAGAAAAGGAGGGATTAGCTTGCACACACAGTCTGTAATTTAATAAATTTCAAATAAAAAGGAAGTGCTATCATATTCAGGAGCTGACATTTTCAATAAACCAAAATTTAAGAAGCATTTGCAAAGTCAAATAGGATTCCTAGCTATTTTTACTGCTTCTTACCCCTGGCAAAGAGGCAACCTACATCCACGGATTAAAGGCAAAAGACCAACAGAGATGGATTTCAGACATTTATGCAAGAGGCTTATAAAACCATGTCCAATGCAAGCATTATTATCTAGTTCACATTAAAAATCAATTGCTCCCTTCCCCTAACGTTTCCTCTTTCCCTGTTCAGTTGTAAACTGAGCATTCCTTTCTTTAGAAACTTCTCAACTCTATGAGACTGATCCCTGTCTCTGAAGTGGCTCTGAAGTTGGTCCTACAGCTCAAAGCTCAATAGATCCTTCACAGGATTTAAATCAAGTTTGTTCAGGGAGCCTTATAATGCTGTGTGTCTAAAAATCAATCAGTGCATTTAAAATGTTTAAAATCAGTGGGGTTTTAATGTTTTAAAAACAAAAGAGCTGCTTTTAATTTGCTGTCAAACCACAGTAGCCTTGTGGAAGATGTGCTTTCAGCATTTCCTGATAAGAGTTACAAGTCCTGAGTGCACTCTGAACAAGGAATTGTGTCATTGAATTCTAGATGCAGGAACAGACAAAACACAGGGAGGACAGAAAACCACTCTCCTGCACTTCTGTACCTTTGTTTTACAAATTCTCCCCCTCAAGTCTGGCACAGCAACCTCTGGAGGCAAATCTTTTCTCCTCAGTGTCCTCATTCTCTGGACTGTGCACCCTGACATGTTGCAAGAGACATCCAGGCCTTATGCCCATCTCTACTAAAGACAACTTACCCGAGATCTTGTTGCCAGATGATGTTGGAGCAGCTGTGGATGCCACAGGAGAGGGTGCACACACAGAGGAAGGTGGAGCCTGGCCCTTCATCGAGCTTGTCAGGGGTGTCTAAAAACACAGCACCACTTCAGGTCAGTGCAGTCTGTCCATTAACAAAGGTCCTTCTGACATTGGTTTGGCATTATCAGTGTCATGCAGTGAATTAAGAATAAAACAGAGGTGGGTGGTTGAAGCACTTAGAAGAACTCTGCAATCTTGGGCCCATTATGTCTTGACACTTAAATACAGGGTCAGTCCTCAACCTTTTCAACAATTCAGCAAGCCTGCATGGGCAGCAGCCCAATGATTCCAGAGGACAAAGACTGCTGCACTGGGTTGTTTTTATGCATAGATATAAAACCCAGCAGCTTGTCAACCATTAAGCAATATTTTCAGTAGAATAACAGGGTAATAAAGAACTCTCTCCCTTGATTGCCTGTAACTTTCTTTTTTTGGTGTGAATTTGGTGAATCTACCTAATAGAGGTTTCTTTGCTGTTAGCTGCAACTCTCACTGCAGCAAGGGCAGGGCCATTAGAAAGCTGCATGTCTTCAGAAGTGAGAAAAGGGAAGATATAACATAGATATTCCTGGCATCACACTGTTAAGGTCACAGATACAGAAATGGTTTGTCAAGAATGCAGAGCAAGCTATGAAAATTAAACCCCCTAACTCTGCTGAGCATGCCCAGGTAAGTATTCCACAGGGAAAGGGCTCTAGATCAAAATACCTGTTTAGCTTGATTTGTAGCAACAGTTGCCAAAACTTGATGGACTGCCTGGGCTGCAGAGTGAGATACAGATGATCTTAAAAAGAAAAATTACACAATTAAATTAATAACTAGTCTTAAAGAGGATTTCCTCTCCTCTTAAAAAGCACAGCTCCCAGAAGCCTTGAACAACAGCCTCTATTAAAGATTCCACACACAACTCCAAACGAACAAATCTGATTAGAGAATAAACCTCTTAAATGAATCAGCCACATTTAACAAAGGAAGTCTGTAAATGTGTTTAAACCTCTAGACTTAAACGATCAAGTCTTCTCCAGACACTCTTGTCTCTGAACAGAGTCAGGGCTTTTTGTTTCACAGGGAGTTGATGAAAAATCAGCAGGTAAGGGGATTACAATTTTATGCCTAGTGGATAACAAATTTAAGCAGCTTCCTTCACAATGTGGAGTCCAGACACGTACATGCAAGGCTTAGAAATGCTGAGTAAGGACACAAAGTTGGGAGGGGGTGGAGGGAGCATTTCCTGTCTTTGAAATGTATTATAAACATTGACAAAGTCACGACAAGCACTATGATAAAATTAACCTGTATCCTACATTGTAGATTTGGTATTTTTGACCATGAAATAAAAATCCCCAGACAATTGCTGCAGAATGGCAGCATCTCATGGGGTGCAGCATCTGATCTTGGCACCGTGGGGCACAAACATATCAAACACCTCTGACTTGGGAACAGCCAACCAGTTGTAGCATCTCAAGTCTGTGGCCCAGCAGGTTTAGAAGATTCACTGCCCCATACCAGAAGATTTCAGAAGCTAAAATTCAACCATTATTGCACTCTCTTGGTGGCAAAGCCCAGCTTTCTTATCCAGGCAGCTTCTCTCCATCTTGACTCTGACCAGAAGTTCCCTAAGGCAATAACCAGTCTCTGGCTGAGGCTGCAAATCCCAGACAGTGAGCAAAGTTGAGCATCCAAAGTTGTCTGTTTGCTAAAGCATGAGGATCTCCACAATGCATCTACTGTTTGGTCAGCTGCAGGGCAATTCACAGCAATTTTCTACCATATTCCAAAGGAGGAAGACACATACAGAAAACATTTTGCATGGCCATTTGGTCTTGGATATGGTTTTGTGCCTTAAACACTTTTGCTGTACTATAAAGTCCTTCCTTCCAGCAATGACTACTCTCTCTACATTGCATGGCCTGGATTTGCCCTGTGCCCAAAGCAGAAGTACAGCAAACAATGAAAACTTTAAAAGATTAACACTGGAAAAAGTTGGTGTTGGGATGGTACAGCTGTAAATTTCAAGCTTATACTGAAAGAAGAAAACAACAGAAAGTGTGAAATTCATGAGAGAGTGGGACTTGATCTCAAGATTTGACAATGCTGTAAAAATGCTGGGTTTGACTTCAGCTGTGGAGAAAGTTTTCAGTGCAAAAAAAAAAAAACCTATGTATTAGTAACTGGACTGGGACCACCAACACACCCAGTCACAGGCCACTGAACAACAAATAACAACTGAGAAATCATTCCTGCTTAACAACCAAAGAGTGTGTTGTGGCAGCAAAAGGAAGCCAGGATGTCTGAAGTAGCAAAAACTGATAAATTAACTTTGCTGGGTGAATGCTCTTCATTTTAGTGCTGAATCTGACTGGCAAGCACGGTTCATTTGGGGAGAATTTTTAGAAAGTACATTTTTATGAGGTCAGCTATAAAGTAAGACTGTAGAAAGCCTCCAAGATACCAAGCTAGCTGGTGTTTTATAAATTAGAGAGATCAATCAATACTGCCAGTCTAAAACTACTTGAAAGTAAGACAAGTCTTTAACTAGTTCAAGTGAAAACCAATCTCATTATATATTGCTCACTCACAATCTTCTCTATGCACAGTCAGTACTTTCCACCTTCTTCATCACAGTTCTGATAAAACAGAGGGTGGAAAACTCTTCCTGGTCACGAGACTACTTTTAGCCAAAAAATTCCCAAGCAGAGCTGTCTGCAAATCTGGCTTTCAAAAGATGTAGCAATTCCCCTCCCCATTCCAGTTTATCACTTCCAGGAAGAAATAAAATAGCAAAAAAGCACCCAAGCTGTTTCTCAATTAAAACACAAAAGAAACCATGAAGTAAATGTCAAGGTCAGTAGTTGAGAACCACCACTGAGAATGTTCCCTTTTTGAAAAGCTGAATCAAAGGAATTTCACCTTTTTTCTTTGACAGTGAAGAGTACACACAAATGTGTGAAAGCCAGTGGTGATGCAACAACAGCAATTGTTCCAAGAGCTGCACATACAGCTCACAGATATATGGATTAAGCATTTGCAACTCTGTATGTGGTGAAAGTAAGACAAACTTTGCACTGACTTTTCAGTAGTGCCTTTGCCTCCCCAGCCCAGAACTGGCCAGGCACTGCCCTGGCCTCAAGCAACAGTAGGAACTTCAAAAAAAGACAGTTTCAAGGTCATTACAATGACAGAGAAAAAGCCTAGTCCTAGGCTGGTGACAGAGCCTGGTGATAAGGCAGAAATCTCTGGAATGAGCTAAGCTTGCTGTTGTCTGCAGGAAGCAGGGTAGGGAAGCCAAGTGTTACAGCTAACTCACAAGAAATGGTAACAAATTCAAGGTTAAATAGCAGAAGTCAATGCTCAGATTTAGTCATGAGGAAGAGCCTTGCAGCTCGGTAGTGTCCCAAAGTCACTGAGCCCTAGTGACACCCAACCCTTCAGTCAAAATTCTGATGTCAAAACATTTGAAACAAGTTTCCAGAAAAGCCAGAGCACAGTTCTCCCTCCCTTCAGGGGGTGAATCTGGGAACAGACAGAAGAGGAATAACTCCAGAGAAGGTCCTCTCTGCAAAGGATGACAAATTAGAAGGAAAACATCTGGACAGCCTGAAGTTACAGACCACACTCAATGACAGAGGGCTGCAATTGCCTCACTGAAAGAGGTACAACAGAGGTAGTGATTGGAGAGATACCAGGGCCAAATTTCATATTAGCAGTAAAACCACTGAATCCCAAAAGAAGAAGATGCACATAAATGCATTTCACAGACAAATGGAGAAGGAGGTTAATACTGGTCTTGTCATTTGTTCACGACAAGCCATTAGCAAATCCTCGAATGACCTGGAAAGATGTTTCTTTCTTAATTCTTTCTTTCAATCCACAAACCCAATACTCTTGTCTAAATACACCCACTTTAGGTCTTACACAGCCAGACTCAGTAAAACACTGCTACTGCTCCCCACTGGCAGATGTGCTCCAGTGCAAATGCTACCAAAGGCCACCAGAAAGGGCAGCATGCACTCACTCACCCTATCACTGCAGAGACTGCTGGAGTCAGTGCACCAGACTTGAGTTCTCGAACATTCACCACCTGAGGAACGTTCTTCAGAGTAGATTCAGTCAGGGAGGTGCTCACAGCTTTAAGGAACAGAAAAAAAATGGAGGGGGAAAAAAAAAAAAAAAAAAAAAAAAGTAAAGACAAACTCCATATTAAGCATTTCATTTCATGCAATATGGCCTGAATAATTCCAAAAAGATCCATCCAAGATTCTAGAACATATGTAGTGTACCTGGCCTGAAACATTTGGAACCTCAGACTTCACTGAGGACAAGGACAAAAGAAGTCACAGTAATCTGTATGGTTGGTACATTCTTTGCTGTTTGCTGACTAAATCTAATTATTATGAGCTCTCTCTTACCAACATTGTAACATCTTCTGTTAACTGAAATGGGAGTTTCTCAACTATTTTGCACTAGCAGCTTATAGGAAAAAAGAAGACAAAGGAACACTGGATAGCTCAGAGGTGCAACAACTACAGATGTGCACCACATTTTGTTTGATGATCTCCTCCTCTGAGAGCACTAAATCCCTGTGAAAGCCCCATTCAGCTGCTCAGAGGTCACTTGGGCAATTAGCCATTCTTTTACCTGGGGACTGGTTGGCAGCCATCTGCCTCTGCAGAGCTGCAGCAGCAGCTGCTTGTGGTGCTGGAACAGTGACAGTGGGAGCAGGGGCCCCGTGTTTCACAGTCTTTGTTGCAAGCATTGTACTGTCTGCCCCTTGTGGGATGATTCTGTTTGAAGATGTAGGCACTAAAAAAAAACCAAATTAATAAAATGTTAAATGTTTATCTATAAATCAGGGAATCTTTGAAAGCCTTTGCTGAACTGCAGTTCCTCTAAGTACACAGCTTCCTTCTGATAGGAGTGGTGTGCAGGCCATTCAAACAATCAACACAGTCTGTCCCTGGCAGATTAAGGTATTTCCCAAGGAATTTAGTAAGTGTCAATAGATGTCATTTCAATGCATTAGAGGACTTTCAGTCTCCTGTAGCTGACACTTTATTTTTCTCTCTGGCTGCAGAGATTAAAGAAACCTCTCTAGCACAAGGGAAACTGAGTATGCAAATGCAGTTCTTACTGAGACTTACTGGGCTCAGAACTCCTAATCTTGGCCACATCAACCAAATTAAGTAGTACTTCAGTTTCTTAGTCTTTGGGCAATATTTTAGGTCACTGCAATCTGAAAGAACCAGGCTATCACAAAAACACAATCAGCGAGTCAAGGTGGTTTAGTGTTTTTAGCTCAGGTTCATGAGGTTACAAAGACACTCTGTTACTTCTCCTGGGAACCTAGAAATGTAAATTTGTATCCTGCAATCTCATTTCTCCAGGGCCTGAAGCACTGGCAATGGATAATAAAGCAGTTAAAGCTACCCACAAGACCACATTGAGAAGAGATACTGCAAACATAACTCACACAAAGTACCCAGGGAGAGGTGCTGTTTCCCAAAGGATGGAGACTGAGCCATCAAACCAGGCTGGATTGAGGGAGTTCGGACGACAGGAGCATGACGAGGGACTTGGACTGGGGCAGCCTCTTCTTCCTGGTCCACTGCTTGGGAATCATCATTCTCCAGTGACTGAGAAACTGAAGATGTAGAGCTGACTTCATCCAAATCTTCATAATATCTCGTGGACAAGAAGGCAGATCGGGACAAACTTGCTGCAACATCAAAAACAAAATTCAGTATTAAGTTGAGGGAACAATCCAATGTAACAGCCAGGAAAAATGCACCCTATTTTAGGATGGTCTCCTATTTTGTTTTGCTCCTGCATTGATAGGATTTGACTTCTGAACTGCCTGGAAAGACAGCCTTCAACCAGACAGCAACTGTAAGCAAGTCCTCCTGAGAGCAGTTGGGAGAACAGGACAGGAAAATTAAGGCTTAAGAAGTCAAAAGCTAATTTCAAGTCTCAGTCTCACAGCAGGTAAGCCATCCTCCTGGAAAACATTTCAAAATTCTATGGTAACTAAAGGTTTACCTGGAGCTGTCGACCTAATTGGTGGAGTTTTCCTCTTGGCTAGAAAATTCCTCAGCTGTGCCTGCTTCACTGGGGATAATTTAGCTGGAAAATGGAAGACAGTTATTAGTCCACAGTCAAATTGCAAGTCAAAAAAAAGGTAATTCACATTTATGGTGTGAATGCCAGGAAGAAAGAATAAATTACCAGGTGCTTTGGGCAGAGGTTTGGACTGTGATTTCAAAGTAGTTTTCATCAAATCGTTGCGCAGGCTTTCAAGGTCACTGTCAAAACTGGGACAAGGCAGAACAGTGAAAAAACAGCAGCAGCAAAAAGAAACCAACCAAAGCAGGAACAAAATTGGGCCAATCTAGCCACTAGAATCACTGGGATATCTGGAAGAACAACTGGCTCCTCCAGATACTGTGTGATGCACTTTAACTATTTCAGAAACTTCAAGAGCCATTCACTCCTTCCCCTAAAGTCAGACAGACAACCAGCAGTATCTCATCCTGGAGGCTCTATAATCCCATTTACTATAAAACTCCTTAAAACTTTTAGGGGAAATTTCTGCTAAGCATTAAACAGTGTCCCACAATACAACCAATGAGCTTCTGTAATACCTGGGCATGGTTTAGTATAATCTTTATTACAGTCCTCTCTTCCTATATCATGCCCACAAAACATCATTCTCTGGAGGATGCACCTGGGGGCAAGAGAGGAGGAGGAATTGATGTTCCACATACCTCTGAGCACTGTTTAGAGATGTGTCACTGGGAACACTCCACTGAGATGTCTGGTTGTAGAGGCGGAGCTGCTGCAGGCTGTTCACCAGGTGGTTCAGTCTCTTCCTCTGCTGGTTGATGATTTCCCGGTTATTTGCCAGGGTGTTGAACAAAGTCTCTCGCTCAGGGACTATCAGACGCCTGCAGAGATCAGATCAAGAGACAGGGATAAAGACCATTCTGTGCACCTGGGTCACAGGAAGGCAAGCAAACACCAATGGTTTAGTGGCTACTGAAACTCAAAGGAGGTCAACCACCAAAACAGTTCAGTTTGTCTCAAATACAAATTTCTCCTTTGAATACGCTGCCAGTTTATTTACTTAGTTCATTTGTTTCAAGGTGTTTCATCTATTAGAAAAGTTTCATTAGCTGCCAGCAATGAATTTCTGCAAAACTTAAGAGTTTTTTTCTATAAGCACTATTTGCACTGTAAGCAGACACAACAAGCTTATAACATGTATGAAAGGCAGGAGTCTGAATCTATGGCTCCCATTAGGTGTCTGAGCTCTCAGACCCTCAAAAAATAGCAAACTGTTAAACAGAAAAAGGTCTTTGTTGATCATAGACTAATGCCCAATTCACTGCTGTAGTTCTGTACTCCAGATTCAATTCCTTACTTCTGCTTTCTCTTCTGCTCCAGGTGCCGATCCCACTCCAAATCCAGAACGTCGTTCACATCCTGAACAGCAAACTTCACGTACTGGTGCAAGCGCCGGATTTCCTGCCATGCAAAATAAAGTGAGTTTTCAATTCCCTTCAGAAATCTCAGTTTCAGTTGAAGGAGATGAAGACTCTGGGCTCATTCAGTCTAAGTCATAGAGCACTTGCCCATATTTCTGCCTGGAATGTTTTACCAGCACAACAGAACCCAACATGGTGAAAATTCCCATAACAATCAGTGGGGTACACACAGGGTTTGGCCTGGACACTTCACCTCAGCTCTCCACTAAGAGTAATATTGCCCATAATATTTGCAAAAACACTGTCAGGTCTTTACAGAAAGGATTTTACAAACACTAGGCATTATACAAAACAATCCTTATTTCAAATGTCACTTCCAGAACATGAGTCATTTGCTCCCATCTTACAACATTGAAACTTCTAACAATTATAAGTGATCAAAGCTTTGCAGGCTACTCACACAGCTCTAGAATATTAGCATTCATAGACTATGATTCATGAAAACACTCACAAATGCTCACACCCCCACATTAAGGCAAGGAATTAATTTGACTTCTATAGGTAAGAAAAAGAAATAAAAAGCAAGGATGGAGAATAAAGTGACTTATCCATGGCTTGAACAAGTTGTGGCTTGACCTCCAACCTTGTAAAAAGGAAATGGGAACTGCAGTTGATTTCAGCTCATCTCAACAGAATGTTCACCTAAATATAATGAAGTAGCCAAGGAACACAGCTTGGGAAGAATTCCACTGCAAATGCTTTCAAGATACAGCATGAAATTCTAATGGGACATCTCCAACCTGAAAGCAAATGTTAAGCACTGCCAAACCCGGGTTCCCTTTCTCCAGCACCTACAGGGCTGCAACTCTCTGGATACCAAATTGATACAGCTGGACATCAGAGAAGTCTCAGGGTCTTGAAAATTTCATTGAAAACTAAGACACAAAGCTGCCTAAGGGACCTTTTCTCATCCAGGAGAATGGGGATAATTTAGACAGAACAAAATTTCAGAATCAGCACAGGGCTTTCTCAAAGCCAACTTTCACAAAGTTGACCCAAGAGCTCTCTCCTTCTATTCCAACCCACTTCTACTTCTCTCCCACTGTGTTATTCTTTCCTCATGGTCCTTTCCTCTACACAGTGAAACATGTACTTCAAGATTATCTATCATCTCTCTGAAGTCACAAGCATAAGCTTTAAATGCCACAGAGATGTGCTGGACATCAAAGCAGGCATGCAATTAAACTGAATCAATCAAGAGAATCCAGGTGAAGATTAGAGAACAGACCTAAAAGAAACCATTTTGTGTCAGCTGATTTCTAATAACTGCATGCATGATCTTGATATCTACTGCCACAAAGATGACATTCAATTATGCCTTCAACCTGCCAGTCAAACCTCTTGAGGGGAACTTATCAGTGTATAAAAGACCAAGTGTTATTTGTAGGGCACATTCACTCTATTTTGCTTAGGGTTAAATAGCCTTCATCACCAGAGCTGTAACAAAAAGTGCTTCACCCCTACTTTCTTCTTGTCTTTGAAAGCCTCTTTATGTACTGCTGGTTATTTTCCTTTGTGCCCCAGCTTTTAGAATATCATTAAGCTTTATGCTCCACCATCCATGAAATTAACCACACAATTCTCTAAGTCATAATAAATCATCAAATTGTTCCATAAGGCACTTGCTGAAGATAAAAATAATTTCAAGAACTCTTCTATAAAGTGTAGGAAAAAAACCCAACATTCTTTTAACTGAAATCCCTGAGCAAACAGTACAGGCTGAGAAGAACAGGATGTCAAGAGTCACATTCTAAGATTAGAGAAGACTTGGATCTCAGGTGAACTACATCCCTTCAGAAGGAGTTCTGAATCATCCCTGCAAATGGCAACAACAGAGAGGAGCTTCAGGAGAGGACTTCCAGCATCTCTTGCAAACTCATGGAAACCAAAGCTCACCACACATTTACTAGACTCTTTACTGAATCAGCAAATATTCTGGGCAGAAAAACAATGCTGGGCACTTGTACACACAAGCCTTAGTTTTATTTTATTTAAAGCTCTCTATCAGAAGTTGGCTGACATGATTCATACCTGAAGCTGTGCTTCACTCTTGGGATCCAAAGGTTTCTTATAGAGCAAATGTAAATACCCCGAGCTACGATTCTGTTCGTTCTGTTCTTTAGCCTCTTCTACCCCTGCAAATCCCTCCAGCAGGGTTGTCTTCAGAATACTGATATCTCCATGAAGTGACTGCAAAGTGAAATGGAACAGATGGGACAAGGTTCAAAATAACATTTTCCACTGCCATCTCTAGCACAAGGGCTTCTGCAAGCATCTGCCTGAAAGCACAAGGGCAAATGCCACCCCGTCATTAACAAAGCAGAGTCAGATGTTCTATGTACAGCTCGGCTGCAGCAGGTTAAGGTTAAAGAGGAACATCAGGTGAGGAAGAGTCACTGCTGGTTCACAGCTTGAAGAGATTCTGCTCACCTCTGTTGTCTCTTTAATTTCCAAGAGGAAGGTGTGAAGATCATCTGATTCAGTTCGCAGCATCTTCATTTCCTCTGGAGTTCCAACTTGGAAACAGGCTTTGGAAGTCCGGGCCTTCAGCTCCTCCATCTCCTTTTGAAAATGTGCAATCTGCAAAGCCAAACAGAAGGGCAGCCACTGAAAACACAGCAGGGACTGGAACAAATGTCTCAGCTCTTGGATCATGCCTCAACTACATCATAAACACTGGTCACTTTGCAGCCAAAGCAGGAAATTCTTCTTGAACATTAACAGGAAAGAATATTGCATCCTCTCAACAAAGATGTTGACTAAAGATGACTGACTAGGACACACAACAACTAAAACCAGGCTGATCATCTCAGGAAAAATTTCCATTCTGATTCCTAAACTACTTACAGACACCATCAGAACACAGCTGAAGTGTTTGTGTAGCATTATGAAGAAAACTGCTTGAAAATCTCACCTCCTCCCTGATTCCTGCTATGACAGGGTCTGACTCCTTCCACTGGTGAGTCTGTTTCTCCAAAGCTGTGCTGGGGGGTGCTGATTTGCCCTGGAAAAAAAAAAAAAAAAAAAAGACAAAACCAAAACCAATATTAAGGATATATCCACTGCAGTGGGGAGCTTAGAATATAAAAAAAAAACCTGGTGTTAGAAACTCCATTCAGACACCAGACACTTTTATTCTAACATAGGTCAAAACACAGCTCTCTAAATACATGCAGAGAACATTGTTTAGAAACACAGATTTGCTACTATTTCAAAATGAAAAGTTAGCTAATTCTTTGACCTAAAAACACTAGCTCAGTCCAAGGAATTCTAAGCAATTCATGGGCCATGAAAAACATTCACCCTCCAAAGAACCCAGTCAAGCTCCTGTTACCTGAGTGGAGCTTGGCTTTGCTGGTGATGGGGTGATTTTGGGTGTCTTCTGTACCAAGGAAACTGAAGGAGTATTTTGAGCAGGACGTGCCACTGGAATTGAATAAGAACAACAATAATTGATGAACTTGTATAAAGCTTGAGGAAACAGGCTGTAATCAGAAACAATCACCACTATCAAATCCAAAAGCAGTAGTGCTATGGGTCCCAATGCAAGAATAAACCTTCCTCAGGTGCCTTTTCACTTTCACCCAACTTCTCTGTGACTACCTTGAACTCTAATCAATGCAGATGGAAGGTAAAGCACTGATTTGTGTGGCTGCCCAGAAACATTCATAATCAGAGCACTGAAAATGTCAGAACTTCTGGGCAAACTTAAGCAGCTGAATATAATTATTTCACATATGGCACTCTGAGAAATAGAGCACAAATGGAAAAACTGCTCAGTTTCAAGACAAAGTGATTCACATCATGATGGTGTGCCAATCAGGAAGGCCTCTGGAGCAGGAAAAACAAGAAAGAAGCCAAATGAAGCTTCCCGTGCCCTAAAACTTTTAGAACGTTTTTTATAATGCATTATTCCCAACAATAGGATCAGACTCTTACCTGTGGCAGGCACAGGGGATGAAGTCTTCAGTGGTGTGGTAGGAGGGGCTGCAAGGGGCATGGACTGGCTCAGAGAACCTCCAGGAGCAGTTTTGGAACTGGTTGAGAAGGAAAACATCGTGGAAGTGCATTGACCACTGCTGCTCGTGGGAGAAGAGGTGTCTACAGCACCAAACCTGCAACAGAATGAATAAATGAATGAGTGAATAAATGAATGAGTGAATGAATGAATGAGCATCCCCAGGGATCAGCAACAACTCAAGCTCCAGATACAAAATCAGTTTAACTTCTGGAGACAGTGGGAAGAAGTCATTCAGGATAATTTCTGAATACATGGAACCACAAAGATTTCTATCTTAGATCCTCCCATGAGCAAAAGCTAAATGCCATCAAAAAGTACTACCCTGCTCCAAATGCACCTCATAATTTTGTTCCCACTATAGCAAATCTGAGCTGTCCTTCAGTGTCATCCTTCGAGTAAGGCTCAAACAGAAATTCTGCAAGAAAATATGAATTCCTATTCATTTGCAAACTCAGCTCCTCAAGGCAGCCAATTTAAATATTCAGCCAATTCACTGGTGTATTATTTGCTTTATACACAAAATATAAAAAGCCCTAAGAGCTCCCATCAGATTCTGGTGTAGTAAAGATTTTTCTAATTCAAAAATAATCATTTGAACCGTCAGAAATTTCTTATGATGCATTTACATGAAAGTTCTTCTCCTTAAAAAGCAGCTCCAATTAATATAGCCCTGAGTTTTAAACCACTTTTTCTAAAAATAAAGAGCAAGTCTCAGGAGTTGGAGGGAAGAGTGAGTATATGACATCTGAGAACACTCACTCAAACCCATTTTGCATAGTTTTTGATCAATATCAGTTTTTTTCAGTTGGTGTGAACAAGCTTTGAAGATTCCAGATCCTGTGCTCAGTGAGCAAGTGTCCAATTAAGAACAGAACCAAAAGGTCTGGAACCTTTTCTGCTGAACACAGAGTGGCAAAGCAATCCATCATCTGTGGCTTCAGCTTCCTCTCAGGTTGGGGGTAAGGAACCTTCAACAAACTGTCAGAGAAACTTGTGCTATCACCACCCCACTAAAGCAGCCCCAGACAGAAGGGATTTCCCAGCAGCCCTCAGCCACGACTTTCATCAAACCAAAGCATGGAATCACTGTTTGTTGCCTATGAAACAAAGATATAAAAATCCCTCTAAGTCTCTGGCAATTTATCAAGTCTAAATTTTTGGCATTGTCCCTTGACTAGTACCATGCTCATGAAAAACAACTTCTGACATGGGAAGCACTGAAGGTTTCCACAGCCCCAACACTCTTGGATAAAGAGGGGCTTCTTCAGTGCTCTCTTGGGAATGTGGGGAACTTTGTCAGGGCAAAAAGCCAGACACCACCTTCACAACTACCATACACTATCCACGCCTGCAGAAATTTAACAAGCATCCAGCCCCTGCATTCACTGCTCAATATATTTACTTCTCACTGAGGTTCACTTTGACTGAAGAAGATGAAGGTGTAAAAGATGACTTCTGTGCAGGTGCTGTGGAGAGCAATGGCCCAGATGAGTTGTCTGCAGCTGGTTTAAAGTTCATGGACCCAAAAGGAAAGGAGGTGGCAGGAGCTGTTGTAGTGCTGCCTACAGAAGCAGGAGTTATGGATGCCTTGGAAGAAGGAGAGGAGGAGGAGAAGGAGAATGTTGCTGCCCCAGTCAGAGCAGGAGTCTGGGCTTGCTTGGAGGCATCAGTGGTGAAGGAATATGGTGGAGGATCACTGCCTGTGGAGCCAGGAGTCTTCACAGCTGAGGGCATGAAGGAAAAAACAGCTGCTCCACTCCCTGCTGGAGGCTGACCTGAGGTGGGCACAGTGGGAGCAACAGCTGGTGCTGTGTCAGGTTTTAGAGAAGTTGGAGGAGATGTTGGACTCGTGGCAGCACTCCCTGCAGAAAGACAAATGGGAAAGGAGGAGGCTCATTTGGCTGCACTGACTAATGGCAGAAGGTACTGCAAGGCCAAATCTATTTGACAGGGACAGCTCAGCACTGCTTCTCTCACTGGACAGTGAGGAAGAGACATGGCAGAGCTGGGCTTGCAGTCCCAAATCCCAGCAAGTGATACAGAAACTGTACAAAGTCACGCTCAGTACAACAATCTGTTCAGATTAATGTTGTCTGCAGTTTCCTGTGAAAAAGCTTCACCTTCCTCCGTTGATTTTGATGAAGTTCCTGCCATCTCAAATAAAATAGGCAGTCAGCACACAAGTTAGCCAGCACTGCAGGAAGGCAGGCTGCCAAACAGCAGCATTCTGGTTGGGGAAGGAGAAGTAAATTTGGGCACAGGGAAGAAAATGGTGCATTTGCAATTATTTCTCCATGAATGCAGACAAGCAAACAATCATCTCACCTACCTACATCACACTACAGGGCAGCACATCTATAACTCAAAACAAAACTACTTCTCTTTACCTGCTGACACAATTTTCACAGTGCTGAGGAAAGCTTGAAACAGGATTTAAATGGCATTTTATTTAAATAGGATTTTGCTGCAGTCAAACACCTTAGTTCATATCATGACCTCCTGTGGCAAAACTATGGAGGAAAACCATCCCTTCTCTGAAGTGTGGAGGCCATGCTCAAAGCTGGGCAAAGAGCCTCCTAAAACTGGTTTGGCCCTATTCTCCAAAGACTGATTACACAGGAAAGTCTAAATGCACAGCCTGCAAAGTGCTTAAGATCCCAAAAACACACAGGTTTAAAGGCTGGGCTCTTGGAGGTCTTTTCCAAACTAAATGACTCTGTGATTTGGTGAACAGGACTAGGTAATTTCACATACACAAAAGACAGAGAACAGCCCTGGGAGCTTGAAATGCTCAAGAACTGCTCCCCATTATCATTATAAAGAAAAAATATGCTTTCTGTGACCACATGTGACTACTGAACTGACAGTATTGCAAAGATTCACAAATCCAAGTGTTCCCCTCAGCCCCTGGAGCACTTACCTGCTGCCTTTGGAACTCTCTCCCCTACCAGCTGCAGTGGCTCTGGGGTCACAATAAGTGACCTGACTCCTGGGTTTTGGTTGATCATGTAAAATGGGCAAAGCACACCATCCGTAGAGAGCAGGATCAGAACTGGAGCTGGAGCAAGGATCTTCTCATCACCTGCCAGAGAACACACTTTTAAGTCCTGCAGTCAAGGCTTCCTATTCTGTTCCTACTGGAATTGCCACTTTCATGGACTTTCTTCACACAATATTTCTTACATTTCTCCCTTCTTGCTTTCATTTGCATCTTTGTTCTCTTGCTTCTCAGTCAGTGCTCAGCTCTCTTTCTTTACCCTTTTGTATTCCTTTCTGCTCCTGACTTCATGTTTCTTAAAAGGGTTATTTTGACAATTGAATGTCATCTCCTGAATGACAAAGCCCAACTTTCACCCATCAATTCCTGTGCCAAGCTTTTTCAGATTTTGAAGCAGTCATTTCTCCTCACTGATACTCTGCTCCCTCCTTAAATTCCTTTCAGCAATCCCCACATTCCATTGGGTCCTGTCACCTCATTAACATTCATATGCATAAACTACAAAATGGAATTGCTACATAGGAAGCTTTTTAACTTTAAAGAAAGCCAACATCAAACAAATAACCTCGTGATTTGAACCACTGATATAAAAACACTTGTGTTTTATGCAGCTGCTTTGTGAGTCTGCTTCAGTACAGAAATTCTCAGCACAGTTAAAGCCCTCAGAACATTCTTTGTATTTCTAAAATTCTGTAATGGTTTAACTGTGCTTAATTAAACACAAAAACCCAAATAAAACACATCTAGAGTGCAGGAAAAATCTGCCATAATAATGATGCTTCGTTTGTCAGGCAGTGCAGTGGATGGCCATTTTTCTTTACTATTGGTTCTTCAGGAAAAGCATGCTAGGGAAGGGCAGTTTCCACTTGGGAACAAGCTCCAGGACAAATCAGGTTTCTCTGCAACCTAAACTTACTGTGAACTGCAAAGCCAATTAATGTGCAGCCAAAATCTTGTGTCAGAACACAAAGAATGTGTTAGCAAAAAGCTTCTCCAAAATCCTTTTTTAAAAACTCTGAGGCAGCACAACACAGGCTTTAAAAAATCTGTCCTGACAGATTTCTTAATCCAGTAACTGTATAGATTAACAGAGAAAAGGCTTCAAATTCAATTTGGCATTCAAGTACAACATTTGACCTCAATTCCCTACTGTAGGTTTCCTTTCAGGTAAAGGTCTCAGTTAACTGGCCCCCTCCTGTGCTCTTCAGGAACTCCTGACTGCAGTACCTTCCACTCTGCCTCAAGGCATCTCTATTTCCATCTGTCTCTGGCCTTCCACGAAGAATTCTCAGAACTCACTAAGATACAACACAATAGCTCAGATGTAGCTTCAGACTTTGACAAGGTACTTTGAAGTGCCTTCAGGCAGCACAGAAGGTACAGCAATAATGCAGCTGAAATGTAGAGCACAGCAGGGTTTAGGCAGTACAGACCCTGTGCTTTAATGCAGAATTAAAACCTACACATTCACCTCAGCAATCTTTGCTGTTTCTGACTTTGAAACCAACCTACCTTTACTTTAGATCTGTGCAAATGCACTTGATACAAAACAGTTCTTCTAAAGGACATAAGTGACAAGAATAAAGAACACCTCACGGGCAGCCTGAAATCCCTGGTGTTAGAACATGACTCCTTTAAACTCACTAAAGCCCCAGTTCTGGGAAACACAGACCTAACTCAGGAGCTTTGTTTGCCATGTCTGTTGATGTTGTGTCCCAGGATGCTGAGAGCTCCAGGAAAGAACTGTATTTAATACTTTGCCACTGAAACCTTACACAGAAGTAAAGCCACGTGCTGTGGGTTTGGTATAAAAACAGCAGGTGTGTCAGTCTGCCTTTCAGAATGATCTCCCAGAACTCTGAGCACAAGGCTACCCCTCAAAAATATCAAATATACTGAGATTTTTGGACTACTCCAAAAGAAAGACTAACAAGACTTACTGATCACAATGGGCATGTTACTGGTGTAGTCTACAGCAACACCAACAGGCAGAGTGTCATCGCTTTTATCTGTCACAGGAAGTTCTGCTCTGCTCGAGTCCTCCAAAACCCACGACTCCCAGTTCTGCAAAAAGTAAAATTATTGTTCTATCAACCACTGCTTTCCTGTGATCAGCCTTCTTCAGCAGTCCAGCCTACAACACCTGAAACACCAGCTAGAGACTATCTGCTTAAATTTGTCAGATTAACAAATGCCAGAAAGATCAGGGTCCTTCACAGATTTGTGTGTGACTTCTCATGTATCACTGCATGTCAGGTCAGACATTTTTAATGCTTAACTTCAACTAATGACCTCGCATCAATCACTTTATTATAGTGAGTTTGACCAAATTTTGAGACTGCCAAGTGAATAATGAAAAACAGACTTCTGGTACTTGGTTCACAACACACATCTCTTGTTCATTTAAGAATTATCTTAAGATTTTGTACAATTTAGAAACTTGTTTCATTTTGGGATGTCTTTAAAAAAATCATCATCTCATTGTATTCCAGGTCTTATATAGGTTATATTTAGGGAAAGAAAATGCACATTTGCACAGTTGCAACACAAAATACATTCCACAAATGGAATAAAAATATTACCTGATCTCCCTGCCTAGCAAGAATGCCGACTTCTGTGGAAGCTGCTGAAGCTGCCAGAACTAGATCCCTGTAAGCATGGACACAAACAGGTTAAAATTAACATGACAGTCCATTGCAAGGTCTGCAAAAAGGAGCAACAGAATCTAGGAGAAGCATTGGCACCTCAGACATGCATACCAAGGGAAGGACCTTGCCAATGATTCCTGCCACTCACCATTCCTCAACAAAATTGAGGAAGTAATGATGCTGTCTCTCAGTGCAGCTTGTGTAGCACGGCTCCATGAAATTCACAAATTTCTCTGGTCGCTTCTCTTCCTTTTTCTGTAAGATGAACGTTGGTAATTTATCTTTCAATGTACAAACCAAGTAATCTCCATTAAATTAGACATTTTCAGAGCACACCAAAAACATCATATTTGGATCTCAGCAGAGAAGAGATTACTCATTGATTTTTAGGTGGATCCTACTTCCTCCATTTAATCTCCCCAATCTGAATTCCATGATTTACAGCAGTAGCAAACTCAAATTCTATGTGGTGCCACTGCCATGAACAAGTCAGGAACAAGCAACAGACACTTGTGTGGCTGTGACTGCTGGCACTTACAGGCAATATGGCTATGACCACTTGTGGAGACATTTCCAGGGTCCCATCAGCCTCTGCATACACAATGGCAAAGACATACGTGCCAATCCAAAGCACATCCAAAACTGAAAGAGAAAGCAAATACTTCAGCCAGAAACATTTCATAATAATACTTTCCTGTTGATTTTAACTGTGCACAGCACACAAAAGGAAATGACAAACAAATGGCAATTAACTCCTAAACTACCAAGCTTAAGAATCACAGAAAATCACACTGTAATTTCATAAACAGTGCTATATAGCTGATATAACTAAAGACAACAGGGGGAAGAACGAGTAAAATACTTTTAAAGAGAAAACAAGTTAAAAAGTAATAAAAAGATGTACCTTTAACAGGATTGTCCGAGTCATAAAAGGGAGGACAAGGGATTACTTTCTTCTCCTGCAGATTCTGCAAATAAAACAACTCTTAAATATACAGAAAAGACAATGAACAAATCCAATTTCAAGTTTTGCAGAAGGCCCAGAGAACTGGTTTAGAGCAACTCACCCATTCTTTAGCACTCATCATGGGCCACTCTGAAATCATTAATTTAGTGACCAGTGCAAACCATAAACTAAACCAAATACTGGCCTAAGACACCTGAATATTACTGAAGCACTTGGGTAGCATCACATGGCTCACACCATGTGCCACCTAACCAAATTCTGTAGTTTGTGATACAAAAACCAATCAAAGATAAAAAAACAAAAGCAAAACAAAGCAACAACCCAAACCAACAAAATACCATATTTCAAACTCCTGAAAAGTCATAAGACCTTAACACTACCAATACTTACAGGCAGATATTGCACCACGGTGCCATTTTGCCTCCCTGCAGCCAGTTGTTTTCCCTTTGGGCTCCAACACACTAGGCAAAAAAAAAGATAATTTCATTAGTACTAAGGAACTGGAGAGTTACAAGGCCACACAAAAACAGGACCAATAAATTGAAACTGTTATTTTTTCCACTGAAAAAAAAAAGCATGAATCTGAATCAAACAAGGAGTCATCCAGTCACGGAGAAAGCAAGACTACTACAAGTCAAAACCCAACAGGTGATGAGGCTTATTTGCATGGTTTCCTGGAAATCAGTCAAGCCTAAGACAGCACAAACCACAGGTGGGCACGTTTGATAACTCACAAGACTCAGCTGCTGCAATCAACTGGAAAAGAGTAATTCTATTGCAACACATTTTCTGAGTCTCACTGAGCTTAAACCCTTCCCTTTTGTGAAGAATTTTAAGAAGCCTCCTCCTGAGACAAGCAACCTGTGTTTATACACCTGTCAATCAGTGTCTGCTTTTCAATGTCCAACATTCTGAGTGTCCTCCAAGGCTGCCACTCACCAGACGTGACAGCAGCAGAGGATGGGAGTGTGGCATAGACCTTCACAGAGTCTGTGACCTGCAGGACAGAGATGCTGCCATCGGACAGGCACACGGCCACCATGGTGGGACTGGCAGGGTTCCACTTCAGGTCATTGACCATGGCTGCACTTCCTGAGTCCTTGGCCAGTTTGTGACAAGCAAATGCCTGTTTCTGCTGTTTTGCCTTTTAGGAAAGACAAATACAAAAGACGGTCAAAGTGAAGCACAAAACCAAACTCTCCTGAAGTCATAGTTCAAAGCAGTTTTGACCTGCCTATAAATTAATGACCGATAAAAAAAAAAAAAAACCAAACCCCAAACCAAAGCCAAAGCCACTTGGCATATGCTGTACCTGATTGAGGAATGTGCGGACATCAAAAAAGCTGATGAAGGACCCGATCTCACTGGACATCATACAGACAGACAGGGTGAGATTGTCACAGCTCAGAGCCAGGTGCTGCATAGGAAACTTCATGGGAACCACAGTACCCTGAATATTCTCCACTTAAAACACAAAAGGAAAGGAAGATGGAATGAAGGGAACAAATTTAAATAGCAAGAGTTGTTCTTGTAAAACAATACAACAAATTTATGCAATAATCCTCAGTGCCAGTAACAGCAGCTATCAAAGGTAACATATAAAAAAACTGAATAAAAGCAAATCTCTTCTTCTCTACCAATACAATCTTGGGAGTTGCCAAATTTCTGAGAAAAGAAAGCACCACTTTCCTCCCTCAGTACCCTGAGTAATAATAAGTGAAAATACTTTTGGCTTTACTTATGTTTGTACAGAGTGGAACAGATACTAAGGAGAATGAAAACCATTTTTTACCCAGGTGGTGGAACAGTGGTTGCTTCCCCTCTCCTTGACAGTCATTTAATCAGAGTGGGTAATTCAGTGTGAAAACTCCTCAGTGTGTTCCTCCACTCACACACATCCCTGACACATGCACAGTCTCATAGCTCAAAGAAGGGCTACCAACCATAGTTCCTGCCTCCCCACACAAGAAAATGTGGCAATTCAAACGCCTGACAGAGAATGGCAAGGACTGTAACATGTACCAGAAGCCAAGAGCTCCATGTCATAAATCCAATATATACCTATCTCTGCCAAACCCATGAGATTTAAGTGTGCCTTACCAATTTTATTGGGATCTTCTCCCAGCTGTTTCTGCATGATAAGATCTCTGGTGTGGAAGATCTGCAGGCTGGTCCCTCCACCAGCAAAGACCAGTCCATATTTGTTGGACACTGCGAGGAGGCTGGAGCGTTCTTTGGGAAGATCATCAGGAGTATCAAAGATTCGAACCTTCTTCAGTGCTCTGAACTGAAAATCCTGTTTGGAACAGTTGGGAAGTAGCTGTTCACATGCTGCCCAAGAGGAACAGTTTACTTTGGCTTCTCTAAGACTAAGTAAGTGCAGGAGTCTCTCCATGAGAGCTGCAAATCCCTGCCACACACTCAGGCAGCCTCTGGCCGCTCCATAACATTTTCTGTCTCATCCAAGAAAGACTGTTATCACACCACATTTTTTTTCCATTTGTTAAATCTCACTTGTACTCAGTGCCTGTGTAAAATCTGCCTGGGACATGTGAAATTCTCAGGAGCACATCAAAACCAGCCAAGGGATACAGAAGAAAAGAGAAAGGAATAAAGAAAAGATGGGACAGGACTGAACAAAACTTGCTGCTACAAGGCACACGTTTGCTAACCTACAGGCCAGTAACTCCAGTCAAGCACCTGAGTTATTCCCAAATAACTGCCACTAATTAAGTACATTCCTGCAATCTGAGGAGGAGGTAGGAAATCAGAAGCTTCTGCAAAACAAACAGCCCAACTATGCTGTTTTTGAGAGCAGAAGGCAGCTGCCCAAGGACCTATAACCACTCCAGGAATCTGTTCCCCTATGTCCCTTCTTACCCATCCTCACAGTAACACTGGGTGACACAGAACAGGCTAGGCTGGCACCACACAGCAAGACTCCAGCTCACACTGCCCCATAGCCAAACATCTCCAAACCAGGACATTCCTAGCACAAGGCATGCTGAGGATTTAGAAACATATCACTCTTTTCCAAAACAAGGCTCCTCCAACTCTCCTTCATCCCTGAAACTGCTCGAGGCCAGGCTGGATGACGCTTGGAGCAACCTGGTCTGGTGGAAGGTGTCCCTGTTCGTGGCAGGGGTTGGAATGACATGAGCTTTATGGTTCCTTCTAACCCAATCTATTCTGTGATTCCCTGCCCAGGCACTAAACACCCCTCTACACCAAGGCCATGCCAGACTTCCCTCTTCCACCCCACAGGCTTGTACCACACTATGCTAGAAAGTTCTCAAGTATTTGAAAGTCCTCAAGATTGCCCAGAAAAGGTGTGCAGTGTCCCCCACTGGGGATATTCTCGACCCGTTTGGATACAATCCTGTGCCGTGTGCTTTGGGACGAACCAGTCTGAGCAGGGAGGTTTAACCACTGTGGTCCCCTCCAGCCTGACCCAGCCTGGAATTCGGTTTCACAAACACCGCAAGGATGTTTCGAAAAGCCCCGCCCCCCGCCATATCCCGAGCCGAACTTCTCGGTTTGTCACCACCACGGTCCCGACCAAACCTCCCCCAGAACCCAGCACCTCTCGCAGCCCAGGCCGAGCCTTCTCCACGCCCCGTTCCCCTCCGGCCCCAAGCCAAGGCCCCCCGGCCCGAGTCAAACAGCCTGCCAATCCTTCCCCCCCGTCGGACTGCCCCTCACATCCCCCCTCTCCCCGTGCCTCACCTTCATCTCCCGCTCGGGGATCACGTCCATGTCGTCCCCCATGGCGGCCCCGGTCCCGCCGCCCGCGCCCCGCCGGGAGAGCCGCGCGCCGCTTCCGCTTCCGGTGGAGCCGCTCCGACCGCTGCTCTCGCTGCTCTGGGTCCTCCCACCGGGTCCTCCCACCAGGCCCTCCCCTGAACAGCTGTGCCTAATTAACCCTTTTTCACAATCAGATTGCAAAATATCCCTGAAACCATCGAGTCCAACCTGTGACCGCACAAAACCTTGTCACCCAGCGCACAGCACTGAGTGTCGTTCCTTGAACACCTCCACGGACGGTGACTCCCCCGGGCAGCCCGTTCCGATGTCTAATCACCTTTCTGTGAAGAAATTCCTCGCAATGTCCAATCCGAACCGCCCCTGGCGCAGCTTAAGGCTGGGTGCTCTCGCCCAGATTTTTCCACATGTTCTGAGGCGCTGGGAGCCGCCCGTGCCCTGCTCCGTCCTGAGGGGCCCAAGCCCAAGGAAGCAGCCCCGGAGGGACAGACCCAGGGATGGACAGACAGAGCCCAGGGATGGGCTGAGCCCAGAAATGGGCTCACACCAGGGATGGACAGATCCCAGGATGGACAGACAGACCCCAAGGATAAGCTCACACCAAGGATGGGCTGAGCCCAGGGATGAGCTGACACCAGGGATGGACAGACTCCAGGAATGGCTCTGGCCGTCCGTGCCAGGTCATGGTGCAGTCTGGCAGGCAGCTGCTCCACCCCGGCCACCAGCCCTTGGTGAGGGGCTTTGATGCTTTTCCTGTATCAAAGATCCAGTGTTGCTTCAGGTCTAAGGAATCACAGAAACTCCTGAGATGGAAGAGATGCTCAAGGATCGTTAAATTGAACTCCTGACCCTGCACAGGACAACCCAAGAATCCCACCATATCCAGGCACTCCTGGAGCTCTGGCAGCCTTGGGGCTGTGCCCATTCCCTGGGGAGCCTGGGCAGTGCCAGCACCCTCTGGGGAAGCTCCTGTTCCTAATTCCAACCTAAACCTACCCTGACACAGTTTCATGCCTTTCCCTCAGGTAAAATCCTGCTCCCTTGGGAGCACAGGGATGCTCTGGGTCAGCCCCTCTATGGCTCCAGTGTGGGGTGGCTGAGCTGCAAACACAGAAGCTCTGTGAGCTGGAGCAGCCTTATTGTGCTCCAGGACCACATAAAAACAGAATGTGAGGGCTTGATCACACCAGGTCCTCGATTTCTTTACTTATTCAAGTTTTGAGAGGTTCAGCTCCCACTCAGACAGAATGCCAGCACCCAAGCCTACGGGGACGCTTCGAGAAGAGCCGTTTCCAGCTCTAGCAGGTCATTCTCTTTGCCAGGACTAAAAAGGACAAGGATTTCTACAGAGATGAGCAATGATGGCTTTGGGCAGTGACCTGAGCTGTGGCAAACCACATCCAAATTTCCCTTGTGTTATATGCTTCCTATATTTTCTAACTGAACAAAAGCTTCAACACACAGCCAAGAAAAGCAGGTGCATTCCCAGAGGCTACCAGGCAGCAAAAAGCAGACATGGGGCTATGATCTCAGGGAAATTCTGTCCTTTTGAGAAACATATGGAAAAAGTGCACACAGTCATTCCCCAGGAAACCTGGTCTCCCCTTTTGATAATTCACATCAGACAAGACCCTTGGGCAAGTGTTTCAAGAGCAGATAGAATAATAAAAAAAATCCCTCCTTCAAGAGAAGCATTGCAAGTGTCTGCTCTCAATAAACAAGTTATTCCTTAAAACAAGCACTGGTCCCTGCTTTTTTTCAGTAAGTCAGAAAAATGTGCCAGCTTTCAGCTTTTCAAGAGGTGGCCTCTGCATTTCATCACACCAACTCCATGGCTTTCAGTCAGTTATTACAGATAAAGATCAGATCAACAGTCCAAACTATCTCTAGGATCTGTTTAAGGGTTTATATTAACAGACTTGGAAACCAGCTCCCTTAATCTGCAACCAATCATACAGACCAAGCTTCAGAGGAGATAACAATAAACACTGATACACTGTGTAGCTTCAAAAGATTTATTTTCAGTCCTTGAAGTAGACTGGTGCTGCTTTTGCTCATAATTTCTGTCCGTTACAGTTTTGGTTTTAACACAAACAGTAGTGAGAATGTTTTTGTTGCTTTTTTAATTATTTAAAAGTGCAGCCTTTGGCAGGAACAATCAGCCTAATAGAGTTAATCATCTGTATTTCCTTTAAAAAATGTACTTACTAGACCATGATTAAAAAAGTTAAAAGCTGTCAAGAACATTTAAGAGAAGAGTAGGGAAAGGGCAAAGAGCAAACACCTGGATTCCAGAAATCGTGTATGGAACAAGAATCACCACAGTACCAGCTCATATTCCATACTTAAAGCCCTTCTTACTTTGCAGATTTGAGGGCTTATCCATCAGGGAAATGGATAGTCCCAGGGGACCAGGCTGAAACACATACAGGGAGGTCTGCAAAAATCAGAGAGACAGAGCAGCTGCCTGAGGACAGATCCTCATCTACAGCTGGTCTGGTGGGACTCAGTTTGGTCACTCAGCTTCCTTTCACCTGGAGGTTTCACTTGCCCCAAGCATCCTGTGGAGCTGCATCACAGCTTGTTTCTGGACTCCATGGATGGGACAGACAATCACCTGGCCAGAGGTTACACTCCTGGTTAGACCCAAGTTGTGATTTATCAGGAAAGGGGTCCCCAAGGTGGCTTTAACCATCCTCACTTGCAGTGGGTGGTGTTGGACCCTGAGATCTGCCTGCAGGATGAGCCTCCAGAGCAGAGAGAAGCTGTCCCTGCAGGCAGCTGTGCAGGCAGATCTCTGGGTCCAAGCACATTCCCACACCTCCTTATGATCAGACAGATGTGGGAGCCTGATTTGCATTTTGGGGAGGTCAGGAGGGGAATAATTAAGTCCAAAGTAGGAACAGGAGGATGGAGCAGAGAAGGCACTTATTTCTTTGCACCCATGAAGCCACTTTCAGGGGCTGTGTCCATATCTGGCAGCAAGGACCATAAGAAACCTGTCGTGACAAGCACAGCTCTGAATCCACATGCTGGGAACAAAGTAGCTCCTCGTCTGAGAAATGCAGGAAGGGCAGAGGAAAGAGTAAAATCATAGGATATTTTTTGTTCTTTTTGGTCTCACATTACACTTGGTGCTACAACTTCTGTCTAACAGATCGAGTTGGCTAAGGGATGCAGCAGAAAGACACGAGCTGGAGGTCTCCAGCTTCCCTTGCTGTTCCTCTAAGGCAGGTTAGTTGAAAACTAGGACTGTCCACAGTAAAGAGTAACAAAGCACAGGTAACCTCTGTTACAGACCAGCAAAGCAAACAGTGCCCATTTTACAGCCTGTTCTCTTCAAGGGAGGCTGGCTATGTCTCTCTCTGGAGGTGGACCAGAAGGTTTTGGGTTGCTTTCATTGGCTTTTCCTTCAAACATCATGACCCTGCAAAACACAACAGATATTGACGATTTAAAAAAAAGCAAATGCATATTTATCTATCATTGGGGGTGGCATTCTCTGCTGAAAAAGAGCATCTGGCTCCCCTACAAAGAGCACTCGATAATTAACAAAGCAGGGAAAGCCAACAGAGGGCAGTGCTGCCAGGCTGGCTTTTCCAGCAGCTACCAGGAGTGGGTTCCCAAAGTCTCTGCCAGTTTTCCTCTCAGAACCCAGAGGATTAGCACATTTTATTTAGACAGCCACTTCCGAAATCCCCTGGGCACACACTGCATGCCAAGTGTTCCTGATGCGTAAAAGCAAATACCACTCCTGGCCCACCTTGCACAGGCACACAGCAGAACATTCAGAAGCCAACACCGAGCAAGCAGCAGCAATTACAGCCAGGGGAGAGAGCAAAAACAAGGAGCAAGGCACTGGCTGTAGGAATCTCAAGCATTTTGCAACCACTAGCACTGTCTTCCTCCCTGAGGGCTGCAGCTACGCTGGGAATGCCAGCTGCCCCGATGGATCAAAGGGCTGTACTGCTCCTAGGACGAGTTTTACATTTCTGCTCCTGCTCTACAGGGTCCAACAGACAATGGGGTGCCTGTTAGCAAGAGAAGGGACCTGTTTGTGAAAGCTGCTGCAGCTGGGAGGAGGGATGGAAGATATGGGACAGGCTGCAGGCTCAGTCTGGTTCTGTGGAGAAAAAGGAGAAGCAGGGATGGCAGAAGTCTGTGTATGCTTGGAAGAGGAGCATCACAACCAGCACACAGTGGGGAGAATCTGCCAGCATGCATGTCCCAGCTTAGAGAAACCACATGAGAGGTGGTTGCAGGATCCTTCCTCCCAACCTGCCTGGAAGCTGGCTGTGTTTCTAAAGCTGCCTTCAAAAGGGGTAAGGAGGATGGAGAGGATCAGCTCCTATTCATGGCAGTTTCAGATATGAAAGCAGGGCCAGCCTCTGAGCTGTGAAAGGAAATGCCAGGCTTCAATGGGATGGAGATGGAGCCAAGCAAATGTTTAGAAGCCATTTGTTAGAGCAGCACTTTCAGAGCCCTGTTGAGAGGACAGAGGGGGCCGTGGGAGGCTAGTGCTGGCAGCCTGTACCACAGAAAACCTCTCCCAGCACGAGCCAGCTGTTTTAAGCATGTGTCCCATCTTCACCTACTGCCTGTCCCTCCAAGATCAGGCAGGGATTAAACATCCTGTGGGAAACAGGAGCCAGCACTACTGGTGCTGGCAGGACCATCATCTACTCAAGTCCTGCCACCATCCACAGGGGAAGTTTGTGTCCCCAAAGCCAGCAGGATCCTCAGGGAAGAGATGGGAAGAAGTCCTGCAGTGCTGAATGCCTGCACACCCTCGGGAAAGGAGGGGGACGGCTCCCATGGAGCACGTGGAAGGAAGCCTGTTCTAACACACAGCAGGCAGCTCTGCTGGGAGCACTCGCCACTGCTCAGCCTCAACATGAGCTCATAAACCCTCAGGGCACCCTGCAGACTGCCCTGCACCAGGATCCTGGTCTCCCTCCATGAACACTGAGTGTGCACAGCTCCAGCTCCACCAGACAGAGCAGCTCAAGTGCTGCTGCTCTCCCCAGCTCCCCAGGACACTCACAGTTTCAGCACAGCAGAGCGTTTCCCAAGCATCACGTTGACAAAGTCCTGGTACGAGATGGTGTCGCTGACCCCTCCAGTCACCTCAGAGATCATCTTCTTCAGTTCTAGGTGGGTCTTGGGAGCCCCCAGCTTCTCCATCATCCTTTTGACAGACATCAAATCTACAAGAGCAAGGCAATTGCTGCTGTCAAGAGTGACCCCACTGAGCACAGACCAACCCTAGAGACAGAGCCATGAGTTCTCACCTGAGACTACCTCACCCATGGACTCTGTGGCTGACAGCATTCAGCTGCTGCCAAAAGCCACGAGAAGCCTTCCAGTACAGCTCACTGCCACTCTGCCCAGTACAAAGCATCACTTCCCAGTTGTGCAGCTCAAGAGAAAAGTACCACACATTCAGAGAAGAGGAACAACTCTGCAAGTGCTCCGCAGACACGTGGGGACAGTGCTCTGTAGCTCGGATTGTGGTTCCAAGAATCACAAGGATGGGGAGGAGGGAAGCAACGCCGGGGTTAAAGCTGGAGACAAACAAGCTGTGGGGAGCAGACGCCCCTGCCCATTGCCACAGGCCATTTCCTCCCATTGCACTGCTGCCTGCTGGGACCTGCGGGCCCCTTCCCTCCGGAAGCCCTGAGTCAGGCTTCTTCCAGCTCCCCACAGGCTTCACTTCAGCTGGAAGGCTTGTGGAGGAGGGGAACGAGGCAGCCGCCTCCTGGAAGGGCACAGAGCACAAGTGATTACACTGCAGTAACTTCACGTAACTGGTGCTTTCTGGACCCAAAGCAGGGCTGCTCAGCTGAGCCAGACTCACACCCAAGTCCTTTGCTTCCCTCTGCTCCCCTCCTTGCAAAGCAAAGAGCTTCTCTGCACCAGAAGTGCTCGTGGATTTACACAGCTCCTGCCTCAAGCCAGGTAAGCCCTAGGATTGTCCAAGTCCCGCAGCTTCCCAGCTCTGAATTCCCAGCTTTGTAGCACAGGACTTGAGAAAAAGGCCTCAGTGGAGAAAAAGGGAGAAGGAAAAAAAGCATTTAGAGCAGAAAGAAGTGGAGGAGACAAACAGAACTTCAGGAGAACAGCGCTGAGAAGAGCTTAGATCTTGAAATAGGCAAGGAGAGACCAGGGAAGCTGAGAGGCAGGGGCTGGAGAGCCAAGGAAGCCCCTGGCTGGCAATCAAGATCCAAGCAAGGCTGGACATAGGAGAAGCCCAAAAGTTTTCCTCCTCAACAGCATGAATGCAGAGGGAAGCAGCAGATTCAGCAGCAGACAGGCTGTGGTTCTTCCAGAATCACTCACCAATCTCGCCTTGGTTGTTCAGGTCAAACTCCATGTATTTCTCTGGAAGAGACACAGAATTAGGTTAGCAGGACTCTACAGCAGGGGGGTGTGCAGGGCTTTGGAGCACTGCTGCTTACAGCAGTGAAATAAAAAGCATTTGGGGATAAGATTGATATAGTGCTGAATGCAAAGTTCAGAGGGGGAAACCATCTCAAGTCCTGGTTTTAGCACCCTTATCTCAACTCCAGGGCTCTAGAATTAAGTGCTCTGTAATTGTGGCTGCTTTTCATTTAAGCTGAAGGAAAACACTGGCATGAGAACAAGGTATCAGCTGGCTATGCACAGCGTTAAAAGGTTTCCAGCCAGAAAAACAAAGCTCTGGAACAGCCTCCCAGAAGGAGTAGCAAGGAAAACAAACCCCTGAGCACTGCCGAGATGAAGCTTGATCGGATTAGAAGGGGGATTAAATGACGCAGTTGCCTGCAATAACGAGGGACAGACTCCACAGTGCTCCCATCCAGAGCAGCACCTGCCAGGAGAGATGCTCAAGGACCACATCAAGAGGGCAAAGCCAAGAACATGCCTGGGCACAGTGATGCTGGAGCAGGTTGTTTGCCCTTCCAGCCTGCTGTCAAACACTGCTGACTTGAGCAACTCCAGCATTGTCAGAGAGGCAAAGCCTGCTCCAGAAGGTCTGGTTAGCTTTGCAGGACAGAAACTCACATGCTGCAACAGGCAGAGCACTGATTTGAGTTCGAAAATTCAGGAATTCAGTCCTGTGCAGTTTCTGTCCTTTGAAGTGGCACACCTGAGCTTCCTACACACCCCCCACCCCTCGCTAGCTGTTCCCCATTTAGACTTTAAGCTCTTCAGGCAAGGATTTGTCTGTCTTACAGACCATACCGCTCCCAGCACCACAAGGGGCCCCCCATCACCTCAGCTCTACTAAATGGAAAGAGCAAGATGCCTGCTGGCACCATCCATCCATGCTGAGCTGGAGAAATCACCCTGCAGTGAGCACTCACTCCCCACAACAGCTTTGGAGGACTCAAATTAACCAAACCCTTCCAGGCTGCTCCTTTGCCCCAGGTAGGAAAATGGAAAAGAGCTTTTGCCTCTGCTGCAAAGACATCAGCAAGTACACGAGTATGAACAGAGAAGTGGCAGGCTAATTTAAGGAGCCAAAGGGAAGAGTGGTTATTTCACACATCAGAGTCTTCCCAGCACCTGTGCTTCCAAAGGAAATTGTTTGGTTAACTGGACTAATGGGCAAAGGAGGCAAAGGAGTGGCTTGGCATGTCTTCACCTGGGTCTCAGCCCATGGATTACTGCTGCCATGAGCTGACCAGGACAGACCTGAAGAAATAGCGTGTACAAACCAAAGCTGTTCATGCTTCGGGCAGGAATAAATGTCTGTCTTCAGGCATCAAGCAGCCAATCCTAGAAGAAATCGGGGCTGTAACACACATGTTTAGGGGCCAGAGTGATGCTTGATGTGGGACTGCCTCTCCCCACACTCTGCCTCACCAGAATGACCTTGTGCATTTGAATTGCCACCTCCCTTACCAGGGTCAGGCACTGCTGCATATTCCTGGGACACAAACCCTGCTCTGCCATGTCCATGCCCAGCACATGTTTTCTTTTCTTCTGAGCTGACACTTAGCCAGCAGTGCAGAGAACAGAGGCAGCTTTACATCAGCCTCAGCTCACACATTCAGGTTTCCCTCCCACCCCAGCAGCGGGGATATAGTGGGGCAAAAACCATGCACGGTCCCTCCCTCACAAATACATTTACACAAACACTGCATGGGGGCTCTATCTTTGCCTCCCTCGGGCTGGGAGCGGGGTGGGGATGTGGGAAGGACAGCAGAGAAGAAATATTCCCCCCATCATCACACAATGAGCTGATTGTTGGGGGAGCTGGAGGAGGCCTTGGAGAGAGGGACAGGCCACGGAGACAAACTCACGAGGCAGCAGGAAGAGATGCCAAAGGCTCTCGTTACAGGGAATTCTGTGCCTGTGACCTACAGTTGCAATGTTTGAAGAGCCCCAATTGTGATGGGAAAAAATAATGTGGGGCTGCAGCCAAAAGCCAAAGCTGCACAAAAGGCAACACAAAGAGATCGGAGAGCACAGGAGGCTCCTCTGTGCCCAGCAGTGTAAGGGATCACAAAACGCCAGCCAGCTTCTTCCTTGCTGGATTGCAAAGCCAAAATTCAAAGGGAAATAGCAGACAATGTCTGCAATGGAAGCAAGGTCAGGTTTTATTTGGTTAGAGCCAGGCTGAGCACAAGCCTCGAGGCAGTGTGACGCAGGCATGTTTTCTCAACCGCCTTCAGCCACTGCTTGGAAAGAAAGTGGGTACACCAGAATAACCCTGACAGATCCTGTCCTGTAACCAGTCTGGGGACAAGCTCCAGAGGACTCCAGGCTTTTGAGCTGTGTCTCTATCCCCTGTCCCAGCAAAAGGCCCAAACCTAAGCCCTAGACCTGCTGAGCCACTGGAGTCAGGCTTTGGCCAGAACTAGACATATCAGTGCTGTTCCCTCTGGTGTCAATGGGCTGGGAAAGGACTAAAGAAACTTTTGGAGACAGAAAGTCCCCAACTCCTCCAGAAAGCAGCTGACACTTCTGCTTTGTGGAATGAGGCCCTCCTACTTATTGAAAAAAAAAAGAAAAAGTAAAGAGTCCAGCATGACAGTTAGCTCGCTGGGTAACTAGTCAGAAACCATCCTCCTTTGCTGCTCCCCAGGGTTTTGCCCACACAGCAGGTTTTGCAGTAACAGCAGCTGCCAGGCAGGATGTCTGTAGGGTGACATGTCCCTGCCCTGCAAGTGGGAGAAGCATAAAGGCTCGTGTGGAAAACACCTCTCCAGAGAGCTTCACCAAGTCCCACAAGCAAGGGGGAAGACATCCATCCCAGATCAGTCACTTGTATTTGGCAGAGAATCTCAGGCTGGTGAGATCCAAAAGCTGAGGAAAATAATCTGATTCAGAGCAAAGAGTAAGGCTCAAAGGACAGGAAAGCCCTCCAGTACTCACCTTTGAACACTGCCAACTTCTCCTCCAGGTCTTTTTCATTACTGAACTTTGGGTCACAGAGAAACTCCTAAAACAGAAAAAAAATACCCTCAAGGTTAAAGAGGCAAAGGAAAACACCCTAAAGGGCACCTCCAAAGGCAGCATTAGCCAGAAGACTCACACAATTCCCAGAGAGTCACAGCTGAGCAACAGCACCAGGAGACTTGAAAATGGGCTGAATCCCTCCACACCTTGTCATTAACATTCCAGTGCAAGGGGAATCCCTCTGATATCTCAAATTTCCCACTGGCAGCTTGAGGGAGGACTGGACCTCGCCTGCCTTTGGAATAACTGCATGAAAGCCTGCTCTTGCTCATGCAAGGTTTCAGCTCCCCACATCTCTGCTTAAGCACACTTAACATGTGGATTGGGCACTTATTTCCAGCAAGGGCTCCTAGTCCTGGCAAAAAGCACTCTTATCTCAGATTTCAAACTCTTAGATAAACTCAGAGGGCTTACAAATAGAGCAGGCAAAGTTTGCAGAATGTCATATGCCCAAGAGGACGGGTATTTTGGGCTTAGGAACTCTTTCATACCAAATACCCATTTTCTCCCTCTACTGCTCAGGCTGGAGAGGAAACCCTGGATCACTTCTGGTCAGCTGTCCCTAGCCCCAACTCAAAAACCTTCAGATACCCAAAAGAACAGAGCACAGCTTGCACAGCCAGCTCTTCTGCTGTGCCCTGCCAGCAACACTCCCTGCAGCTGTGAGCAGCAGGGTCCTGCTCCTGTCTCTGCCCTCCCACACCGCCCAGCTCCAGCCCAGCACAGCTTAATGACTCGATCTGTGTTCAGCAACAACACCACATTCTTCAGTGTAGAAATCATTAACATCTGCACAGCTTATGCATGGCCTGTCCAGGACAAACCCCCCGAGGGGTTTGTGGATGGAGGGCTGAGGCTGTTCCCTACTCTGGGAATGTGTTCCTCACCACTGCTCCCCATGCTCACGGGTCACCAAGAGCCTTGTGTGCTGATCACTGTCATCCTAATCCTAATCCTGCTCCTGTGCTCTGGGTCCCACACACCTGGAGCTGCTCCCTCCTTCCTCACTGGGACAGGGGAGCTTGGACTGCTCAGGGAGTCCTCAAACCTTCACTGCCAGTTTTCCACTGCTCTGGCAAGACTTCTGCCTGCAGCTGAACTAGGGTTTTGTAGGAAGCTCACTACGACAGAAGTGACTGCCACCCCCTCCTTCCACCCCAGAAACTCCACATGGGAGACCAGAGACCACGACCACCAAACCAATGTGACACTGACTTAACTCATCACCATGGTCACCAACTCAAATTGAGAGCTGTGGTGAAAAGCAACATTCCCAGTTCCTTCTTTTGCTCTCCTTTGCCAACTCAGTTTCATTTAGCTCAGTTATTTCTACCCAGGGGTATCACTTCCCAGCTCAACACAAAGGGCCCAATTCAGCTTCGAGACCTGGGCTCAGGCAGCAGCAGGAGTCACCAGAGATCAGAGTAGTGTTACCTCCTGCCATCGCCACTGAATAGCCTCTGGAGAAGGCAAACAACACTGAAAACCAAAACAGAGCCAAAACACCTCCTGGCCACCAGGTCACAGCTTCATTCCTTCCCTGCAGGAGCAGCAAGCAGCTTCATCTCCCGGCAGGACAGGGGATGTGAGGGCAGAGCACAGCTTCTCTCTGGGAGCAAGAGGCAGCACTGAAATGGTGAAGCCTGAAGGGAATGCATGCATATGTGATGGCTGAGGGACACACACCCAGGAGCCCTGGCAGTGTGACAGAAGAGCAGCACAGGTGACACTGCACACAGGATTAGGACTCAGTTCCCTTGTGTTTCAACTGGCAGGGGGGCTGGAGAGCCCACCAGCACCACAGCTCTGCTCCTGGGGCAAGGAAGCAACAAGGGGCTGTATTTGAAAAGCATTCCACTCTCCACATTGTGCATGAGCTGGGCTGTGACTGTGATAAGGAAAACACTCACAATGGCACACAGGAATTCAGTCCCCAGGGCCTGTGACTCAAACTCAGAGTGGCTGAAGTTCCTCCGAGAGCCCTTTGCTAAAGTTCCCATTTTAAGGGTCACGTTCTATTAATAAGAACTGCTTTAAAAGCCTCTCCCCCCTCCTGCCCTGAACAGCCTTTCTTGAGCTGTTGAGAGACTTTTCTAAGCCAATAAACTCAGCCAGTCAAGTCCCAGCTACCTGCAAGACAACCTGAGCAAAGCCAGATCCATCCTTGCTCCCCAAAAAGGTGACTCCAACTGGCAGGCCAAGCTCTCACTGGGATGTTTAAGTGCTGAATGCCAGCCACCCTGCCTGCAGGGGCTGAGGGATGCTCATGCCTGCCCTGGATGGGAGAAGCAGGCACCTGCTCTCTAACAAGCTGAATTTCTTCCCTGTAGCCCAGGGCATTAGCAGGTAAAACAAGGTTGAAACTAATCTGTGCTGGATTAGACCTGCCACCTTGATGCACGAGGCTGGACAAGGTGATTGCATTGCCCGAAAAGAGGGGAATAACCAAGAGGGGAGCCCAGAAGAGTGTTTCAGGCTGGAAGAGAGAAGTCAGCACTAGGACTCAGCCATCCTTCAGCAGCACATGTGTACTGCCTGCCAGTATCCCAGCGAGAGCTCCGGGGTAGAAACCAGCCAGGAAAACAGGGCTGGAAGGAGCTAAGTGTTAGGATGAGACAATGAGATTAAGCCTGATAGGAATTTGGCCTGATAGGTTTTATTAGGAGCACTTGACTGTTTTACAGCCTTAGGGCTCTTCAGTGCTGGGGAAACCCCCTCCCTAGCTCCAGCCACAGTATCAGCCCAAGTTTCTGTATCAGCTGTTTGTCAGGGAGGTGTGAGGCTGTTTGCTGCACTCCCCCATTGCCACACAGAGCTGCCAAAGCACAGCAGCGTGGGGGTTGCTGCCCAGAGCACGATGGCTTCTGAGGATCCATGGGCATCTGCCACCCGTGCTGTCTGCAGCTTGGTTTTGAGCTGTTTAAACCACATCTCCTAGCGCTGAGCCAGCACACAGGGCAGCAAGGATGCAAACAAGCAGCTCTGCCAGTGGGAAGTCACTTAGTTTGTTTCATTTTTGTCATCCAAACCTCAGCCAAAGAAAAGGCCAGAAGTGATGGCAGCTTAGGGGAGAGATAGGAACCTGTCCCCTGCATGGGAACAGCACTGGGACACAGCAGTGGCACAGCAGCAGCATCCCAGGAAGCACAGCCTCCCAGACAATCCTACAGCTCCTACCAGCTTAAGGATCGTGTATCCTTACAGGATTGTGCCTGTGTGATGCTGGAGAAGAAGAAATTGCAGCAGTAGGTACAACACGGTGCCTTCATCCTCAGCCTAAGGGCCAGCACCACCTTGGCTAGGGGAGATATGTTAGACTCAGCTACAAACCTTGGTGCAGGGTGTGCTGTGTCTGCCTTCCAGCAGCAGGTTACAAAGGCTCCTTTTTAACAAGGTGCTCTTATTCTACACCTTATGCCATGACACCTCTTTTTCCACTCTAATTCCACAGCACATCCTAATTTCTAGTTAATTGGGTAATTTCTAACAACTTAATTCCCTCTCCAGTGACCTAAACTTCACCTCTACTGTCTCACTGGTGGAACATGCTGTCTGGTGGAGCATATTGCCACTTTTCATAGCTTAGTCAGTATGAGGGCAAGGTGAGCCCATCTCCTCTGGGCTCTCATCTTGTACAGCAATTTCATTTCTGCACTTGAAACACCAAGGTGCCACTGACTAAAAGAGCACCTGGAAGTGCTGGAAATCCCAGTAAAGCTTGCTTCAAGGTTAAAACCTTCTTTTCACCCTCAGAACTGCATTTAGCTGGGAGGGATGCCAACAGAACTGCCCCCACAACCATGCCAAGCAAGGGACAGGGTAAGCCTAAAGCTCAGGGGAGAGAACCTTGCCTGACCCTGGCATGAAGGGCACAAAGCCCAGTGCACTTTGCACTAAACCAGGAGGTGCTATTCCCCCTGCCCAAGGCTTATGGGACGTCCAACCATCCTGGGTAACACATTCACCCGCTGTAGTGAAAAGCTAGGAAGGCTAGAGTCAGCTCTGAGCAGCAGAAACTTCCCATTCCGGGAAGGGAAAGTTGAAGCACTCCATACAGCAGAGGGGAGGTTGAAGTCCTCCAGGAGAACAATAGCCCCCATTCTTGCTGGAGCACGTTCCCAAAGGGAATTTCAGAGCAGCCAGCCCCCGGGCGCCCACCAGCCCCGCTCGGACCCGCCGATGTGCGATGCACGGGGAGGAAAGAGCCGCCTGGGAGGGCAATATCGGAGCGGAGGGGATAGAGAGCGACCCCCATAAAAACCCCGCTTCCTCCTCCAGCCGGATCCCCTCCCCAAAGGGCTTTGGGCAGAGGGGTCGGCATCTCCTCCTGCACCCGCCCCCCTCCTCCTCCGCCCGCCCCCTCCCCACTCCGCGCGGGGGTCGGGTCGGGTCGGGAGGCGGCCCCAGCCCCACCTTGTTGATCTCCTCCAGCCGCCCGTCCTGCGGGGCTCTCCGCAGCCCCCCGCCGCTCGGCCGGCGCGGAGCCGCCATCGCACCGAGCCACCCCGTGCCCGCCGCCGCCTTAAATAGGGGCGGGCAGGGCCGGGCCGGGCCCTCCGCCCCCCGCCCTTTAACCCATTCCCCGCCCGGCGCCGGCAGCGGGCGGGTGGCGGAGGCTGCATCATCCCGCTCCGGGAGAGCAGCGTGGTACCCGCAGTGGGTTTGAGATGCCCGAGCACCGCGAGAGGCATCGCCGCCTCTGCGCTTCCCGCAGGAGGGAAGGGACCGGCTCTCTCTGCCCGCACCGCCCGCCGGGCTCGGCTCCGGGACGCCGGGGATCGCTGCGGAGCTGCCCTGGGAGCGGCATCGCCCCGCCGGTACCGGCGGCACAGGGACTGGGGCGGGATGGTACAGCCGCTTCCAGGCTGGATAAACCCTAGAGGGCGAGCAGAGGGGAGAAAAGGGATGGCCCGAGGGACAGCCACAGCCATGCGTGTCCGGGCCAGGGTCGCACGCCCCCGCAGTGTCCGCCTGACACTTTATGTTAAAATGACATACTAACGTGGGAATTTTCAGACATTTGCCCCTCACCACCCTAAATGCAGCCGCATTTCAAGCCCTGCTCTTTAAAAGCGGCAAACTCAAGTACAGTATGCTCTCCTGCCGCCACACACCCAGGAGGGACAGCTGTGTGTTATATTAGGAATTTTTAATTGATACAGCTCTAGGCAGGTGGCACCAGCTAAAAACAGAGTTCCAGGGAGAGCAGGAGGCAGCGTGAACCACATCTTCAGCAGCAGGCACACAGCAGAGGCTTGACATTTCTGTAAGAGCAGCAAATCTGTGTGCTCATTGGAGATGTATAATCGTCCTCCCAGAGGGACAGTAAGTGGCCATGGCTCCCTGCCTCTGGCCAAGCCGGATCACGCCGTGCTCTCGCTGTTCCATGGTTTTGCTTTCCCAGAGCTGTCCTTGGGCAGCAGCAGGGGAGCTCCTGCCATCACACCCCCACAGCACTGCAACTCTGGCACCTCAGTCCTTGGGCAGCTTTTGTGCAGAATTAGAAGGGTGATAGCTTTGTTCTCAGTAGGAAAATCCTGTGTTCCTTCCAGGCCAATGGACCCACCAGAGATGTTGCTGGGGGAATTCAATATCGATGGCAGCAATTTTACATATATTACACAAGATTTCAGCAAACCTGCTTTGCAGCACTGTGAGCAGAAAAACATAGGCAAAACCAGTTAAAAAATGAAGCAAGTTCCAGCCTGGGGACTTGTTTCTGGTCTTTTGAGAATGACTTCAGCTACCTGGAGTCATGGCACAGCCAGCACAAGGTGGGCTGAGCCAGGACCTGGCTTGTCCTGCAGCCCAGCCCACACGGGAGCACAGAGGAACATAAATGCCTTTCCTTTAAAGGCAATAAAGCCACTGAGTTCTGCCACCGCGTGGGAGTGACACAGGCAGGAGCGTGTGTCCAGCTGCTCCCCATCCAGTCCACACAGGCTGCCCAGCCTGCTCCTCTCCAGTGGGCACAGGTGCTAATGTGGGGCTGTGGGTGCTGCTGCTCTGACACGTCCCTTGCCTACATCTCTGGCACCCAGCCTCTGGGACTGGTGGCAATTGGTTGTTTATAGCCATGCCTGGTGACATTTGGTGAGCCAAGCAGAGCTGGCTGTGGCCTTGTGTTACCCTGGAGGGAGGGAATAGCAAGACCTGAGCTCCTCTCACACTGAAGCAGGCTGAGGATGCCCCACCTGCCTTCCAGGAGCTGGGTGAGGATCCATCTTTGCCTCTGCTTTGTTACTGCTCATTAATTTAGCCCTCCCTGCTGTGAACTCCCTTCCCTTGGGAAGCAGGCAAGCTGCATGCCCTTCGGCGAGCAGCTCTCTGCCTGGCTTCACCAGGATTCCTCCCTGCACCTCTGTGACCACAGCCCATGAACATAACACTGCAGGGTGCTGTGCAGCAGGACCAGCTTCCAGCACGTGTGTGAGAGCCTGTTTCTTCTCCTGGGGCAGGAGGGAGTGCTGGGCAGTACAGCTTGGGTACATTACATACTTGGTAAGCTGTCCCTGCCCAGTGCACCGTGCTGCGATGGGAAAGGAGGGATGGAGGAGATCTGTGAGGATCCTTTGTTCACTCTGCAGTGAGACCAACCCTGGAATGGCTCCATATCCTGCAAAGGAACATCAGTGATCCATGGCAGGTGGGTGTCCTCCCATCCCAGGGACAGAGGTGGTGGCTGGAGTCACGCTGCAGAGTGCTCGGGTGTGGAAAAGGACCTGGGGTGTGATACTGTACGGAGGGCAGTGTGAGGAGTGGTGGGAGGGATTGATGCTGGTGAATGCAGTGTCCTTCCCTCTGCCAGTCCCTGTGCAGGGTGGGCACAGAGGGCATGTGGCAGCAGCCAGCGACCTGTCACTTCGAGCAGCTCTCCGGGAGGCTCCGCAAAATGTCCTCCAAGTTCTGCTTGTCAGCCCGGATCTCAGCCAAGTCGCTCTCAAATGCTTGGATCTTCTCCTGCTGCCGTGCTGCCTCCTGCTGCAGCCGGCTGAGCTGGCCAGCCAGGGGTCCCGGCGTGGCCAGGCGCAGCCACAGCTGCTCCAGCTGCAGCCTCCCAGCACTCAGCACTGCGTCCACCTCCGTGTCCTGCTCCAGGTTACCTGGGCAAGGGGGGAGAGGACATGGCTGAGAGCAGAGAGCTGGACAGGAGATGTTCTGGATATACTCCATGGCACCAGGCAGACTGTAGGGAGTGGGTGCAGCAGGGCATGGAGGCATTGCAGCTTCTCACTGATCACAGATAAGCAAACAGAATTGTGGCTCCAGGCAGGGCCTGGGCACTTCTCTATCTCTTACAAATGGGTCATGGTTTCCACTCTTATGCAAAATTTCTTGGATACAAAAGTCCTGGAATGCTCAGAAATATATCCATGTGATAAAAACACATGGAGGAGGAGCTGGAGCAAGACCAACCAGCAACAAGGAGCAAACCCAGTCTAGCACAGCCCTCAGTTCCAAAGGGACTTTGCCAGCCTTCCTCCCCTGAGGATCCCAAGGGAAATCCGTGCACCCAAAGCAGACACGAGCACACATTCAGCAAGCCCAAATTCATTCTTCATGAGCGTTTTCCTCAAGACACGAGCCTTAAAGAAGCTTTGCTGAGACCATGGGTGATCTCAGCCAAAGAGCACCCAGCTCAGCTTGGATGGCCATCAAGCAGGAGTACCAGTGAGCAGGAGAGCCCTGACCCCCAAGAGCCCAGCCCTTTCCCTGGAACCTTCACCCCGTTTCCCCCCAGGTCTTACCTAGTCTGTTCAGCAGATCATTCAGGGTCTCAATGTCTGACATGAGCGAGCCCCGGGCCTCCTGGAGACTTTTGGCCATCTCACTCACCTCTGACCCCACCTTCCAACAGAGACAGACACCCAGATCAGGGACATCATTGACCTTTGGCTGGGTGGTAGAGGAGATCCCAGGAACACCCCCAAGACATTGCTCCTACAGTGGAGCTCCCAAGCCATGTTGCTCCTTATGCTCTGGGCTGTGTGCAAAGCTGCTTCCATGCTCTGGAGGACACAACCTGCCCAAGCAGACCCAGCTGACCTGCTGTGCTTCCTCCAGGTCTCCCCTGAGCTTCTCAGCCATGTGCTCCTGCCGGGAGAGCTCCCTCTGAGTCTCGTTGGCACTCGTGGCGAGCTGGCTGGCATGTTTGAGGGTCTGTTTGCTCCCCTGCAGCACAGCCTGTGCCCTCTGCAAAGGGACAGAGATGGGAACAATCACCTGGGGGCACTCAGCCCTGCCTGCAGCAGCCTGGGCTCTGTAGGTGATGGCTGCCAGCCTGGCCATGCCCAGCAGCTCCACCCCACATCCCTCAGCTCGGACCTTGGCACTCTCCTCAGAGACTTGCTCAGCCTCCCCAGCTGTCCTCTGTGCTGCGGTGGAGATGGACAGGGAGCTTCTCAGTGTCTTCTCTGCCTGTTTAATCTTCCTCTGAGCATCCACCATCACTCTGTCCCGCACAGTTGCCATCCTCCTCCTCAGGGCAGCCTGACTCTTCCGATGCCCCAGCACCTTCTTCGTGCCTATGAGAGCAACCTGGCCATCATCAAACTGTCCATTTCTCCCCTGGTCACCTGGTGACAGCCAAGTTGTGGCTGGATATGCTCTGACTGGTGCCTTTTACCTTCCAAGCTGGCCAGGAGAGACTTGGCATCGGAGAGCACAGCTTTTCCTCGGGACACAGCCATGGTGGCCATGTCACGGGCAGAGCCAGCCTGGTCCTGCAGCTGGGAGAGGAGAGGAGGAATGAGGCTGGGGAGTGGGTGAAGAGCTGCACCCAGCTGGGGAATGTGGGATTCAGCCTGCTCCCGTTTGGCAGGCGAGCTCCTAGGGCCATCTGGGAGCCCAAGGGAAGATGTCTCCCAACACATCCTCTCCCAGCTCCCTGGCTGCAGGCTTGTTCCCCCAGTTGCCAGAGCAGCAGGGATGGGGCTCCCCATTCACGTGAGCAGCAATTACCTGCTTGAAGGTACGAGTCCTTTGCAGCTCCAGGCTCAATCCAGCTGCCAGTGTGTGAGATGCCTCCACAGCCTGCTGAGCCAACAGCTCCTGGGCCGCTGCTGCCTGCTCCAGCACTGCCACGTCCTGTGCCAGGTCTCCAGCCTGCATTGGCAGCACCTTCTGCAGGAGCAGGAGTGCCAAAGGCTCCATGAGATCATCTCCCAGCTCGGGAGGTAAAGCAGGAGGTAGGGATGCCACCAGGAGCTGTAGCTTGGGTGTTGCTCACCTGCCCCAGAGCAGCCACCTGCAAAAGTCTCTCAGCCAGGTCAGCATGTGCCTGTTCCACGGCTGTCAAAGCTCTCCTGGCCTCCACTGCCACCTCTGCCATGCTAGCACCCAGCTCCTCCTGTGCCTGCTGGATTTCCTCATACCTACATAGACAGGACACTGCTGTCAGCTGGGACACTTTGTCCCATGAAGGATGAAGAGGACAACTTGAGATCTGGTCCTGGACATAGCAGGAAATTCTGGGGACTTTTCCTGAACCGCCCCAGCACGCAGCACCCTGCTCCTCTGCTTTACAGCACTGTGGTGCAACAAGTTTGAAGGTGCTCAGCACGTGCCTGTTGGGCAGGTGCCAAATCACCTTGACCAAGTCCTGTAACAGGACCTGGCCAGAGGAAAGGGGCCATGGTGCCCTGCCAGCCCCTCACCCAGCCTCCAGCTCTCTCTGCACATCCCGTGTCGTGTTCCCCTCGAGCAGGTTCTGCAGGAGCTCAGAGCTGGCGTTGGATGCACGCAGTGCCCTCCTGACCACTGCCTCCACCTGTGCCATGGAGTCCTTGTGGCTGCAGGGACAAGGACACCCAGAGAGAGGATATCAGGATTTGCCTCCTGGCAAAGGACTGGGCCACCTGCACCCCCAGCTGAGCTGACAACTTCCTTTGCCTGTTAAAATCTTACCTCTTGGACAGAGCCTGAGCCTCCAGTGCCCAGTGGCTCCAGTTTGTGGGCTGCTGTGGGATTTCCTGGGGAATCTCCTTGGAATGCAAACAGCAGCACTGAGACCCTGGCAGGGAGCAGGCATCCCTGGACCCTGCCAGCCCAGCACCACCAAGAACCTCCCAAAGGGAAGGTTTATCCCAAATATCTCCTCTTGACCCAGCTGCAAGAAGGGCTATACCCACACGGACCCCAGGCTTTCCCACTCACCCACTCTGCTGGTCACATCCCACCCCAACAGTCCCAGGAGGCACATCCCAGTCCCCCCAGGATTGTCACCAGTCCCCTCAGGAGCCCAGGGCCACTGAGAGCCCCTACCGTGGTAGCCAGGGTGTCTGCAGCTTGCAGGATCTCCTGCTGTGCCGACTGCAGCACAGCCCTGATCTCCGACAGCAGGGTGCAGGTCTTGGGGGGTCCGTGATCAGAGCAGCTGGTGGCACGGCTGGCATTGGTGAGACGGCCTTGAGCAGTGTTCAGTGCCCCTGCCAGCTGCCCCACCTGTACCAAGAGGGTGGCCCAGGCACCTGTGGGCAGCACAAGCAGCTCGTTGCCCATTGGGGCTGCTTGGGGTTCCCTGCTTCCCTGTGGAGCTGCCCCATGCGCCAGCCCCTGCCTCACACCTACTAATGAAATGGGAATACAGTCCTTCTGGGTGCTGAGGAAAGACCCAGGAATTCAGCAACCAAATTCTACACATATAATGATGCTCAGCCCCCAGTAATGCCCATCACTGCCTGCTCCAAGACCTCAGGGGTGTGAGCAACTCTGCTGGGCTCTATCTTCCCAAAAAGGCATGTCCCCTCGACTACCCTTTCCCGAGGTCACACCACACTGAGCCCAGCACTCACCTGGGACCTCCTTGCACCCAGCACGTCATAGCACCCTGAGGGAGCAGAGGGTGAAATGGGTGGAAGGAAGGAGAGTGCCCTGTACCTCTCAGGAGGTGTGAGCTGGGCAGCCCATCTCCACGGGATGCATCTCCCAGCATGGCAGACTGGCCTGGGCGGGAGTCACAGCCTGGTTTCTGCATCCTCTCCTCCATCTCCTGCAGCCTGGCCTTCAGCCGGTCAGCCTGTGGGCAAGACACAGGGGGACAGGGGGGACGGGGGGACAGTGAGGCAGTGCAGGGGTGGGGTGCTGTGCCTGCCTCAGCAGTGCACAGGCTGTACCTCGTCCTTCACCAGCCCATAGCAGACAGGACACTGCTGGCAGCGGGAGCTCAGTGGGTCAAGGAAGAAGTTGGCCTGGCACCGGTCACACTTGTAGCCCACGAAGCCGGGGTGGCAGAGGCAGGTGCTGTTCTCGTGGCACTGCGGGGTGATGGAGCCCAGCGGGGAGCAGTTGCAGGCTGCAGTGGTGGCAGAAAGGTGTCACACTGTGGCTGCCAGCCCTGCTTTAGGGACAAAGCTGCAGTCCCCATTCCCATTACCTCGGCAGCCCCTGGCAGAGAAGCCAAAGAAGCCGTGCTGGCATCGATCACATTTCTTCCCTGTGACACCTGGCTGGCAGGAGCACTGCCCTGTCAACACGTGGCACCCGCTCTCCCGTGACCCTGTTGGGTGGCACTCACAGCTGGCATGAGAAGTGGAGGGTCATGAGCAGGCAATCAATGCAGAGAGCAGGGCTGGGAGCATGGAGCCACTGCTGTCCCCTGGCAGCCCTATGCTGTGCCCCACATACCTCTTGCACCCCACGGTGGGCTCCAGGCCGTAGTAGCCAGGTTGGCACTGCCCACAGGCTCTGCCTGTCACGTGTGGGAGGCAGTGGCACTGGCCCGTGCCAGGATCACAGCCCTCCAGCCTCGGGTCTGAGCCATTGGGGTTGCAATCACAAGCTATGGGAGATAAAATAGCTCTTAAATCCCAGCATGGGACTGGTGGATAGGACTGCAGGAATGAGGTACTAGGGCTGAGCTCCTGACAACGTGGAGAGCCACATTCCCCCATCAACCAGGGCTCCTGCAGGCCACAGTAGCTCTGGGGAAGGATGGCAGTGAAGCAGGAGGGCAAAGGACATTCTGGAACACGTGGGGGTAACCTGGACCATCCATGAGCCCCTAAACCTGCTGGGCATCCCCCTCCACCCTCTGCCTTCACTGCTGGGAGGATTTTGGCTGAAAGTGAGCTGTGCCCGGGGGCTGTACGTACGTGCACACTTCCCAGCAGGGCTGGGAGCCAGCGCATCCCCGTAGAAGCCCGGCCGACACCTCTCGCAGTGGTCGCCCATTGTGTTGTACAGGCAGCGCAGGCACCGGCCAGACACGGGGTCACAGTTCCCCACGGCATTGAGATCCACGTTCCCGTGACACTGGCAGGGTTCGCAGGGATGCACGGGACCTCTCTGCCCCAGGGGGTCCCCGAAAAACCCGTCATCACAGAGCTCACAGCGTTTTCCTGGGGAAGGTGGAAAAGTTGGGGAGGATCTAGCGGTCCCGACGCTGCCCGCAGCCCCTGTGCCCACCCATCCCCAGGCTCACCTCTCTGCCCCGGGGGGCAGTGGGTGCAGACCACCTCCCCAGTGCTGGGCACCTCGGTGCAGGGCGAGCGCCCGGGACAGGGGCAGGGCTTGCAGTCGTCAGAGCGCCCCACGAAGGGGTTGCCGTAAAAGCCGGGGCTGCAGCGCTCGCAGGAGGGACCCTCTGTGTTGTGCAAGCACTGGCAGTGCCCTGCGGGGAGGAAAATGCAGCTGAGGGTCTGCGGAAACCCAACCCCGAATAACAGCAGGGATTGCGGGAGGGACAGAGAGCCCAGCGCTGAGCATGGCAAGAGGGATGTGCAGCTCCAAACGAGGGGTTGCACATCTCCAACCACAACTCGGGACATTTTCCCTCCTTGCCACGTCTTTGGTCAAGGGCGAAGGTTTTGGAGAGGACACGGAGGCCACAGCAGGGATGCAGGGACGAGGCAGCGCTGGCACAAGACAGCACCATCAATGTGTGCGGAGGCTGCCGGCGCCTGCCGTAATCCACAACACATTGCTCAGCGTCGAGGCGCGTCCTTTCCAGCCTGCCTTGAAAACACAAGCAGCCGGCCCGGCACACACCGGGGAGCATCTCCTCCAGAGCGAGCCGAGCCGGTGAGTCAGCCTTCCGAAATCGGCTGTGAGGAGGAGAGCGAGGAAGAGGAGGAAGAGTGCTCAAGGAACCCCCCCTCTCCCGGCAGATGCTCCGCTTCACTGGAGAGAGAGGAGTCAGGGGGAGGATTTCCCCCGTGTTTTGTGAGGTCGGGTCATACCAGGAAGGCTGCGCAGGAGGGGGTGTTATTCCATTTTCCCCACATCCAGGCAGAGTGAGACGATGGAAAAGAAAGAAAAAGCGGGTGGCAGGAAGAAGTGGAAAAACAAACCAAAGGAAGTGCGCGGGCTGGCAGTGCCCGGGCCGGAACATCAAAAGCCTGGCCCCATCCCTGGGGATTGTGCAGTCGGCGGCGCCAGCCCCGGCTCTGCGGGATGAGGGCGAGTTTGAAGAGCTGCCGGGATTCTTTCGTGGGCTGGGAAGGGGCATTCGCAGAGCACTCTGCCTCCTCCAGCCCTCTCCATCCCGGCCGTACATCATTGTTACTCCCCACTGAGGAGAAGCAGCCACCGAGAGGCTGGGCTGGCAGCACAAGAGCTGGCTCCTCTGGTGTCTTCTCTCAAGCCTGGCACCTCTATGTTTTCCTGCTTTTTTCCTTGTTTCTCTGCTCAGGTTAACCCTCAGTTTGCAGATTTCAGAGCTGTGCCCAGTCCTATTCCTCTCATCAGTCAGTGATGCTGTCTGTGAGACCCAGCCTAGCAAAACCCTTTCTGCTGCCCTGATCCCTGCTTCCCCACTCCTCTGAGGACCAGCACCCTTCTCTTCTCCTCCTTAAAGGTCATCAAGTATAATGAAAAATGCCCCTCTAATTATAAATTACCACCATTATTACACTTCATTAATTATCTCTATCTTAGCAGCTATGAACCCTGTCCCTAGAACCACCCAAGCAATTCAACTTGCAAATTTTGGCAACCGCAACCCCACTGATGGTTTCCAGCTTTCCTCAGAACAAGCAAAGGCATGGATTTGTCACCCACGCATGGAGACAGGTGAGTGGAGGGGCCGGGGGGTGCACACCTGTGAGGGGGTGGCAGTCCCCGTGCTGGTTGCAGGTGCAGGGCACACAGCTGACGAAGGGGCTGCCAAATGGGATCTCCCTCTTGAATCCGGGTGCGCAGGATTGGCAGAACTGCCCGGTGTATCCCATGGGACACGTGCACTCCTCCACCCAGCCCGCCCGTCTGCCTGGCCCGGGGCGAGCAGACGTGAGCTGGACCTTGCTCAGGGACAGCCTGCCTGTGAGAGGGGAGAGCAGTGTGGGAATGGGATGGTGCATCCCCTGCTCTGCTCTGAAATGCTCCAGACAGGTATAGGAGACCTCAAAATACCTCCTTGAGAGCCCAGGGGTGTTCACAGAGAGGAGGCAGCCCCTGCCCCAAAACACCCCTACAATCCCTCTCATCCTCGACAGCCTGATGCTGCTTGGATGTCTCCGGTCCCACGGGGATGTTTTGTGGAGCCACCCACCTCTCACGGGCCCGGGGCTCACACGGAGGCGGAGGGCGGTCAGGTTGGAGAGCAGGCGCTGGAAGCTGAAGGCCGACAGCAAAGGCTCTGCACCCTCCTCTGCCTCGTGCAGCCTGTTGGAGAGGGAGTGTGGGAGGCAGGACAGGGCCAGCCTGAGCCTGGTGCTGCAGGACAGCTTGGTTCCTGTCTGGGACCCAGGCACAGCACAGTTAGAGCACCAAGGGGGGAACAGAGAGTGGGGGTTGAACTCCCAGGTACAAGGCAGCCCAGAGAAATCAGGCACTGAGTCCTAAACCCCACTGAGGCTCCCCAAAACACCATGATGGATACCTGAAGGTGACAGCCTGCTTTCCATGCTGGGGCTGGCTCTTGCTGCTGGGCATGGTGATCTCCATCCCCTCACCCTCCAGCAGCAGCTGGACCTGGAGCAGGGGCACCCCAGTTTCTGTTCTTGTCCCATTCTCCACTCCCAGCAGCAGGGACAGGAGCTGCCCGTAACTGAGGCGCTGGTTCTGCAGAAACTTCTCTGTGAGGGGAGAGAGGAGCAAAGTCTGTAGGACATGGAGGCACCAGCTCTGCCAGGACTGCCAGTGCAGCCCTATTCCCAACACCACCATCAGGAGCCACAGTCACCCTCCTAGACTGGTGCCAGCTCCAGCCTGCCCTCCTGGGGTCCTGGTCCACTGTTCCAATATCCCCCACTGTCTTCTGCTACAGAAACATGCTCAGCTCTGGAATGGAGCCCAGTGCCTCCTGCACCAGCATAGCAGTGGGATGAGAGCACCAGGGGGTCCGCGTGGTGGAGCAGCCCCCAGGGACCCAGCACACACAATACCTGGTGCAAGAAAATCCACTGTCTCCTCTCCATCCCACTCGGTGATGATCTCCCGGCCAGCCCAGTGCAGAGGCAGATCTGTGGTGCCTGGAGCTGTGGCAGTCCAGCCCTCCAGCCCTGTGTGACAGGACACAGCTTAAGGAGCAGTGAGTCCCCACCAGCACAGCACCAGTGGGGTGCTGCTTTCGGGGGCTCTCTCCCTCCTCCCAACATTCTCTCAAGTCTTGGAAGGGGCCAGCACTTTGTAACACCCTGCTCCACTCAGGCTCTCTGCTTTCATGCACTGGAGGGTGGCCTTAACCACCCCTCATCTATTTATTTTCTTAGATTTGGAGGAAATTATTATCTTTAAACTTTTGTCCCCCTGCCTGTGCTGCCATTCTAACATTACTGTGGGCTGGCCAGCACAGGAAGCCGGAGGAGAAATGCTGGAGAAGCCCAGAAGAGACAAGGCGCAGTTGCATTAAGTGAGTTTCCTTAAGAAACCAGTAACCCCCCCCACTCCACAGGGTTAGTTATTTCTTCCAGCCCTGCAGGACAAACACTTGGAAATCTCTCAAGTGGGCTGTGCTCTGTTATCAAATCATCCCCAGTTTGGACTCTTTCACCCAGTATAAGAAAATTCCATCTGATCCCCCTCTGCTGTGGACTGGGGAGTGTTTTGGGGAGCCGGGCTTTAGGAGGGTGCTGTGTGCTCTCAGCTCGGAGATTGTCAAACCAGTCCCCAAAGGAGCAGCCCCAAAATTGGCTGCGTGAAGGATGGAAAAAAAAGACTCGGTTTAAAGCCTGGCTCAGTTTCAAGGCCGCGGAAAACATTCCAGCAGCACAGCAATTGGCAGCGCGGTTTAAAGGCAATTAAGATCCACCCGTGCCTGGCGCACTCGTATCCATCTGGGAACAGGCGAGGCGGAGCGGGGTGCCTGCCGTGGGTGCCCGTCCCTGCGGTGTCCCCGCCGCGGGGCTGCACACGCCGGGATGCGCGGCAGATGGCAGGGTTTCCCCGAGCATCCCGCACGCATCCAGCCCTGCCAGCAGCCGAGCAAAAGCACCCCCTCCTGCCCGCCCAGCAGCGCTGTCACATCCCAGCCGAGCATGGGGAGAGAAGGGAATAATTAGGAAAGTTCCCAACAGGCTCCATCCTATTATTTTTTGTCTTTCCGAGCTGATTTTTAGTGCTCCTGCATTCCCCTGGTGTGGTGGAACGTCCATGCCTGGCCCCACAGCCCTCCCTGAGCCGTGCACAGCTCCAGGAGCAGGTTGGTATGGAGGGATGCCACGGGGAGTCACGGAGAGCCTGTCCCCGTGGAGCTGGGGGCAGAAGCAGAGGTTTAACAGTAAAACAGGGGCAAGCCAGAGAAAATCCTCTCCACCCATCACCACCAGCCAGCTCCAAAGGGAGATGCTTAGCTCCAAAGGGGGACACTCCTTCCCAGATATTTTTGGCTGAAGTTGGCAGAGCAATGTCCTCCGTTTCACCCGGGGCTGGGGGGTCGTTACCGTGGCTGAAGTCGGAGCAGATGTGAATCTCCTCGTAGCCATCTGCCGCCCTGCAGGCTCTGGAGTGGCCGTAGCAGAAGCAGCTGCTGCAGCCGATGGGGTTGTGGGGCTGCAGGTTAAACCAGCCCGGCTGGCACCTGGGCACGGGGAGGAAACGGGGGTATGTGGCACAGGGCAGGCAGAGCTGCAGGGAGCCACAGCAGCGTCTGTGTGGGACACTGGTGGCAGCTCCCTGTGAGCCCAGTCCCAGTGACCCAGAGGAATGCAGCCCCACAGCCTTGCCACCAAGTCCAAGACTGGAAAGGGACAATGTTCCTGTCCCTATGCCAAGGCCAGAGGTGCTTACCTGTTGCACAAGTGCCCTTCCACCCTCTCCTTGCAGGTGCAGTGCCCTGTGTTGGGGTCGCAGGTGCCCACGCTGCCCGCGGGGTCACAGGTGCAGGATCTGGATGGGGTGAGATGAAGGCAGGAGCTGAGCCCCGGTCCCATCCCGCTGCTCCTGCCCAGGGCCGGGTTCCTCCTCACCTGCAGCCCCCTTCGCTGAGGCTGTGGTAGCCGTCCTTGCAGCGCTCACACTTCCAGCCCGTCACGTTGGCTTTGCAGACGCAGGTGCCCGAGTTGTCGCACTGGGGCTGCAGGGAGCCTGTGGGGACCCCGAGGCTCAACCCCAGCCGGGGAGAGACACAGGATGGGCAAGATAGGGAAACCCCGAGCAAGAGGGAATCCACCAAAACCATCCCTCCCAGCAAACTCCAGCCGGGGCAGTAGTTCTGCAGCAGCAGCCCGGCTGGGCACATCCGCACGCACCTGCGGGGTGGCAGTGGCAGGGCTGGCAGGCTCCCTGCGGCTCCCAGCGGTAATAGTTCTGCCTGCAGCTCTCGCAGTGCGGCCCGGCCGTATTGTCGCGGCAGTTGCGGCAGTGTCCCCCGTGCCCGCTGCGCCGGAACAGCTCCCGGTCGTAGAAACACTCCTCGGAGCGGCCGCTGCAGTTACAGGCTGGGGGAGAGGAGGGAGGGTGGGTGAGCACCTGGCGGGCACTGGAGATTACGGCAACCTCTTGTGGGTTGGATGAGCCAGAGGGACCCCTTGGCTCAGCAGCGAGCGCCTTCGGCGGTGCCTCTGCCCTCGGAAGCAGAGGCGGGTGCAGCACCACGCGCGGAGCAGGCTGCGCTCTTGGGGTAAAGGGAATGGGAATACTCGGGGTGCTGCTGTGAAGGGGAGCCCCTTCAAAAAACCTCCCTCCATCCCAAAATGGAGCAGGTGCAGGAAGGGCAGGAGGTGCCAGCTGAGCTGGTGCAGCCCATCAGGGCCAGTCCGGGGGATACTCACGGAGACACTCGTTGGCAGCCTCGGCCGTGCCGCGGGCCCAGGGCCGGTCCTGGTAGAAGGGCTGGCAGCGCTCGCAGTCGGTGCCCGCCGTGTGGTGCTGGCACACACACACCAGCTGCCCGACCTCGTCCGGAGCGCACTCGCTGGCGTGGCCATTGCATTTGCACCTGCGGCGAGACCCCGGTGCGGGGGAGCAGCTCTGAGCACCGGTGTGGGCGGCAGCAGCAGCGGCGGGATGGTGCCCAGGCTGTGCAAAGTGACCCTGCTACCGAGCTGGCTCTGGGGTGAGAGCAGCCCAGGCTGTGCTGGCCTTGAGGCCGCCCGTTGTGTCCCCGAGGCTCTCCCAGACCTCGGGAGGTCACACGCCGAGGGTGGCCTGTGCTAACCAGCTCCAGCTGCTGGCCCTGGAGGTCGGACAACAGCTACAGGTCTGCTGGCCGGCTGAGAGCTGTCGCAGCCCCGCTGCCTCTGGCAGACAGCACTCTCAGGGACGGGGAAATTTTCCACTTCTCTCTGCTGGGGAAGGGCAGCACAGCCCACAGGCAGCACCAAATGGGTGCCACCTGCATGTCTATCCCACATCTGCTGCCCTTTCCTGCTGGCAGCTGTGCCAGCTTCTCTGCCTGTGGCCATGCTGAGTCCAAGCTCCTCCAGCAGCCTCTGCAGCTTCAGGTCATCTTTCCATTAGAACCCCAGGAATCCCCTTTTGCAGTGCCCAGGGACCAGCAGGGTCACAAGAGGAGCAACAGAAGCCCCAGTGTCATTAAAAACCATTGGGCTATGAGGGAACAAAGCAAATGCAGTTGGTGGCACATGGAGTGGGCTAGTGGGGAAAAGGTAACCTTTCTGCACAGCTTGGAGGTCAGGTCTCCAGGTTTTATCACCCTCTCTGCACTTCTAGCTCCAATTTACACATGGAGGAAACCACATCTGAGCAGTTTGCCCCAAAATCACAGTTCAGACAAGACTGAGGTGGGGAGCAGCTGCCCCAGTCCCAAAAAGGTCCCCATACTTCTACCCGGCTGCCCCTCACCTGCCACCAACGGAGAAGTCAGATATGGCATAGTAGTACGACTGCAGCACCTTGGGGTCCTTGAAGATGTCATCCCCAAATGTATTGAGCCGGTTCAAGGAGATGAGCAGGTCAGTGACTGTCACCCACTCCTGCAGGGGACATGGGGAAGGCACCTTGGTGGAGAGGTCTGGCCCACCAGCTCCCACCCCAACCAGGACACATCCTGCAGCTTTTCAAGCAGGGATGCAGCACATCACCAGCGCTTTTACCCCGGGTGGGTGTAATACTGCCCTTGATCCCAAAGGTCCATGCACCACTCCCCCTCCCACCCTGGTGGCACCTGCAGCGCGGGGCTTCCATCAAAATTGTAGGCGCTGGGCCGTCCCTCCAGGGTGGAGAAGGCCACGTTGCCCCCGCTCAGCGGGGAGATGTCGCTGAACTCGTCGCTGCAGAAAGCCACCTGCTCGTCCTCGCCCGGCCGCAGGTACTGCCGGGGCTGCTTCCCGTAGGTCCTGAGGCAGGAGGCGCTGTAGAACTGGAAGGGCACCCAGGGCCCCTCGGCACGGCTGCGCTTGTAGATGGCGAAGCTCTCGGGACGGCTGGTGTGGAACTTGAGCCGCACGTAGGTGATCTCGTAGGCTTTGCCTGGGGACAGACCCACCGTGCTGCGACCCTCTGCTGGCCACCCGATGGGCACCACAGCCTGAATGACCCCAACAGCATCCTGCAGCACCCACCACAGCCAAAAATGGACAAATCACCACCCAGCTGCCCTTAAACAGCTTCTCTTTGGTGCAGCCCAAGCCTTGTCCAGATCCAAGCTGGCTCTCACCCCAGTGCAGTGCCCACTCCTTGTGTGGGTGCACTGGGTGGGTTGCATGGGCAAAGAGCAGTTCCAAATCTAGGCTCTATGCAGGGAAGAGTTAGGCCCACATCACTGAAAGCATCCCCAGGGCAGTGGTGCTTAAAGGTTGGAGAGTTGGAAAGGGTCAAGGCCAATCCCTTCCCAGGGAGCTGCGTGCCAGGACCCGGCATCGCTTCCATTTTTGCTGGGATGAAGACAAAGAGAGGCCACCAATCCCTGGGGTGTCCAGCGAGCTCTGAAAGAGCTTGAAAGAATTAACAGAAAGGAAAGGAGAAAACACCAAAGTGAACATCAGACCCGCTTAATTGCCAGAGATGAAGGACCAGCTCAAAGCTCGGATTGCTCCATAACAGCACCACTCCTGACAGCACAAAACAATTAGCTGCAAGGTTTTGGCTTTATTTGAAAAGATAATGAGTTGGGAATGTTTGAGGGGTTATTCCGGGACTAGGAAAACAAGCCTTTAATTGGGCCCATATGAATACTGTCGCGTATGTGCTGCGACTTTGCTGCGGGGGAAGCCGAGGCAGCCGGCTACCAGCGCTGGGAAAAGCAGCTGCATCCCATCAGGGATGCGGGAAGCGCCCGGCAGAGCGCCTGGAGAGGGGGACAGACCCACTCCCAGCCCACCCGGAGGTGACGAGGGCCAAGAAGGGGCTGCAGCTGGGCTGTCCCACCCTCTCCTTGTGCCCCTCCTCTCCCTCTGGGACCGCTCCGGGCTGGTGACAGCGGGGGTGCCCCTGTCCTGCACCCCGCGCAGGGGGGACGCCTGGCAGGCGCCGGTTCCCAGACAGCGCGGTCCCGAGGGGGGTGTCTACCAAAACAGCGAGGTCGGGGCCGTCACCTCCCGGAGCAGTTTCCTCTGGGAGAGGAAAGGAACGCAGCGCTGTGTCAATAAACCGCCCCTGCCCCAAGTGGCCCCGCGCAAGGGGAGGGGATGGACACGCCGGGGGAGCCCCATTTTGGTGCCTCCAGCTGGGATGGAGGAGATTCACTTTCCTAAGGAATTTTCATGAGAGAGCATGTGCTTTTCCCAGACAGGCTTTTTAACCAGCCAATTTCTCCTTAGGAAAAAAAAAATCTAGAAAATAACCCAGGCTGGTTGTCTCCTCTTTGCTGCTCAGGTGTGACATGTCCCAAAGCCAGATGTGCTGCTGGACAGTGATGCTGGGAAGGGTACACAGGCAGCACCAGGACCCCTGGGTGCTCTCCCAGCCATGCTGTCACCTGAACAAAGCATGCACCTGCCTCCCCCTGAGCCCAAACTGCAGCTTGTGCTGCTCTGGGGCTCCAAGAAGGGAATTCTGGAGAGGAAGAAAGGAGCATGTGGAACAATCATGTCACCTACATGTCCTGTCATCTCTAGTCCCTGCCAAACCTCTGCTCCGGGCTCTCATCCCACAGGAAATTCAGAGTCAGAGTCACAGACAGAGATAGTGCCTGATCTAGACACTCCAAAATGAGCCATTGGCATTCAGATTGCTTCCCGAGGAGTCCTGGTGTCTGTTGCCTTTGCAAGCCGTGGATATTTTGGGTTCCTTTCTGACGTCTGACAGGGCAAATGCAGGAGCTGTGGACACTTGGGATGATCGACCAGCTGCAAGCCCAATGCACCATAACATGATGGCTGGAACCTCACAGGGAGGAGAGATTTAAAGGAGCGTAATCTAATTAATGCCAATCAACAACACGCAGGTAAACACGGGTCTTGTCCAAGTCATCCCATGTCTTATTTAATAAGGTCCCCAGGTAATCACACTGGAGAACATACAAGAGGTGTGACTGAGCCAGACAGGCAGGCTGGGGGGACACACTGAGTGGGATGAAACACCCAATTACTCACTGGAGCTCAGGAGCAAGGAGTTAGCCCAGGCTGCATTCCAGGGGACTGCAGGGGCCAGTTGGGCTTTTCCTGCTTAACCCAAGTGAAAGCATTAAGGCAGCAATAAGAACACCCATGGCTGGGACAAGAACAGGGCCTGGCAACTGTGGGTAAAGTCAATGATGTGCCAAGCACCAAAATGGTATTTTTTAGCATGGCAAGATATAGGAGCCATGCAGGAAGAGAGGTACAATTGCAGAGGATGCTCCAGCTCAGGAAGGGCTATAGGGACAGGCTGGAAGATGAACTTGGTGCAACGCTTTAGCCTTGGCTGTGTTAACAGAGACAAACACAGCAGGGCAGTCCCAGGGACTGGACTCCACAGGAAACCCGTGTGGGGTCTAAGAGGGATCACAGAGGAGCCAGGGAAGAGCTGGAAGAAGGACAGAGAATGGGAAGGGAGCCCCGGGGCTTGCAGAGCCCCCACATGTCGCTGTGCCGGGACTGGTGGCCACAAAGTCGCCCGGCGGCAGCTGGCTCAGCCACACACAGGCTGCATTCGGGTGGTCTGTGCCCCGGGTCACCCACGAACGGATGTGGGACAATCTGACAGCCCGCCTTAGGTGGACAAGAGACTGGCAAATCCCCTCTGTCAGGGCTGGCAGGAGCAGGGGGTGAGGATGGCAGAGCTCTCCTCATGTCCGGCGGGGAGCCCAGCCCCAGGGGACAGGACCAGATGTCCGCCCGCTCGCAGGGGGCTGGGAAAGCAGCGACCTCCACCCAACTGGGCAGCTCCCGGACACCGCCGGGGCAGGCACGGACCCTCCACCGTCACCCCGACCCCGCTGGGTCCCACCAGCACGGCTCAGTGCCACACCGACACTCGGCTGTCCCCTCGCCACGCTCGGCTGTCCCCTCGCCAGCTCCAGCCGCAGCCCCTCCACTACCCGCCTTCGGCATGCAGATGGCAGGAGACTGCAGAAAATGAAGATTTTACATCGCTGGCCAACAGCCAGGAGAGTTTAGATGGCAGGAAAATGTTATAAAACCTTTTTAAAATGCCAGGCATGCCCCTTGGATTTAAGTACCCTCCAAGTGGGCGGCTTGTACGGTATTTAAAACACAGAGGGTCGGATGCCAACTGGGGAAACCTACTGAGACTGCACGGTGTGTCTGGAGCTCGGCACCCTGAGACATACCAGGCACCCTGAGCAACGCACGGGGGTGAAGCAGGAGGGGCTTGGCACCCATGGTAGTCACCCTCCCCGGGCAAGGCTCTCCCAGGATAGGAGCCATCTGCCTCCTGCTCCGCAGGCTTCCATAAAATCAGTAAAAAGCAGCCTGGGGTGAAGGGGAGAGCAGGCACTCCGGGCACGGCTGGCTGGGAAGTAGCACAGACAGGAACAGCTTCTGGCATCCTGATGGACAGGGCAGAGCCTCCACGAGTCTCTTCAGTGTTTGCTGAGGGCAGCTCCCTCCATATAACCCCTAAAAATCCCTGGGGAGGGTCCTGTCCTTAATCCAGCACTGGCAGCGAGAGCTCCAGGCTGCAGCAGCATCCACCCCCATCTCTGCCCCCTGATCTCTGCCCTCCAGCGGCACCGCCAGGGCTCCTGCTGGCACTTACCCAGGTGCAGGGTGATGTTGACGGAGTTGGGGTACTGGATGCCAAAGGCCATGGACTGGCTCTGCCACCAGGTGCTCTCCTCCTGGCTGTGGAAGTCGGTGAGGAAGGAGGCGTTGTGGTGGCGCCGGGGGTCGCTGGCGTCGCAGCGGTGGCACAGGGCGCTGGCGTGCTGGGCTCCCATGTGCAGGCAATAATCCTCCGGGGGCGACCCGCACGTGTTGGTGGCCAGGACGGCCCGGCCGAAGGCGGCGTTCTCGAAGACGGGCATGCAGCGGCGGGGCTGCCCCCGGGGGTCCCAGCAGGAGGACGAGCCCCCCGCCCCCAGCCCCAGCCCCAGCAGGGCCAGCAGGCAGAGCCCGGGAGGCTGTGCCATGCCGCGGCTCTCCTGGCCGGACTCTGAGCCTCCTCGGGATGGCAGGGAGGCAGCAGGCGGGACGGGATGGGATGGGACGGGGTGGGATAGGATGGGATGGGACGGGTCCCCCTACCCGGCACCTCCTCTCGCTCTGAGGTCCATCTTGTGGAAGCTGCTGGGAATGTCGAAATATTCGTATATGAGGCAGAGCTGTGGAGTTTGGGACATCTTAGTCCCCAGACCGTGGGGATAGGAGCATCCCCAAAAATGCTCCGTCCCCAAAACATCTCTATTGCTCTGTGGACTGGGGATTTGCATCTTCAGCTACGTGGATATAGCTGAGCTCCTCCATTTCTCAGCCCTGGGAATGAGCTTGTGGTGGTACATGCCTCACATGAGGCTTTTTCCTTCAATGGATGGGGGTCACCACTTTTCTTGCAGCCCCAAAATCAAGAGGGGATTAGGGAAAGCCTTTGAAACAGATTCAGCACCTTCTCCCCACACTGATTTATGGGGCATTGACTGCTCTCCCACTTACACCAGCCTGCCTGTGTTGTGGGTCTGTGACACCCCAACACCTCCACACCCTCGAGTGGGGGTCCCATTCCTGCCTGTTACCATGAGACAGCCCGGTCCCCTGGACCCGAGTGATGGCACATTCCTGTGGAGGCATCTCCATGGGGTGGCAAAACTTGATTATCACCAGACCTCATTAGCAGCTCTCAGTTAGTGATAATTATAGTCTGTGCCAGGGGAATCCCTCTGGGGACCATGGCACCCTCCAGATTTGACCCATGGGGGCAAGAGTGTGGCAGCAAACAGGGGGAGAGGCAGCCTGGCATGGTGCCATGCCCCTGGGCAAACCCTGACCCACACCCCATGGGGCTGCATTTGCAGAAGTGGGATGCACAGGGGAGCTCTGCCTCTGACCCCCACACCACTTCACTGAGCTGCCCACAAGGGCTCTGGAAACTTAGCACTCATTTATAATTTAAGCTCCCTTCCTCCCCTTCCCTTCTACTCTTATTTATTTTATTCTCCCTCCCCGTACACACTGCGGGAGAAAGCACCAGAGGGGAGCTGTGAATCAGAGTCCTGGGCAGCGGCTCCCGCAGCAGCGCCGTCTCAAAGCCCCATTATCATATATTGACCCAAGCTCTGACAGCCAGAGCCAGCTCCTCTGGGAAGGGTGAATTTCCCAGCACCGAGGAATTGTGCAGCAGCTGCCTGGGAGTGGGCGGCCAGTGGCAAACCCACTGTCAACCTCCAGGGAGAAAGAGGAGGGTTTTCAGCTCAGTAAGTGCCCCATGTGTTTCCACCACCAGTTTGAAGGGGATTTGCACCCTGCAGAGATGAGGTTTTCCAGGTGTTTTGCTTTTCCCATGATACTGAGGCTGTGAGCTCCAGACAGGAGATAGAATCATAAAATACTCTGAGTTGGAAGGGGCCCAAAAGGATCATTGAGCCCAACTCTTAAGTGAATGACCCACATTGGTCATTGAACCCATGATCTTGGCACTACTGACACCGTGCTCTAACCTAAATCTTTTCTGTCATGGTTTGCCTCCTCCTCCTTGGGATGTAACACACATCCATGAGAGGATTTCCCTGCCCCTGTTACAGAGGAGTCCACGTTAGGGAGTGATGAAACCACAGAGCCAGGGCTCAGGATGCAGTAGGATTTGGGCAAAGCTGATGAGTATCCCAATCTCAGCTCCCCCAGCAGAGCCCACTGGGCATGGGGGGATGGCCCACAGGGCCAGAGCTTGATGGGAATCGGTGGTGACAGTGCTGTGCTCAGAGTGGGGATGCTGCAGCTGGAGTGAGAGCTGTACATTCTCAGATGGTTTCAGCTGTACCCCAGATGAGCCCCTCACCAGGCTCCTGGTGGGAGCATAAGCTTGTCCCTTGCCCAAGGGGATGCCCTACACTTGCTGTGGTCCAATGGTGACAAAGTCCAATCTCACCTGAAGTCCTCTGTACCTGGAGAAACTTCACCCACTGCTCCAAGACTTTGGTCCAAGCACTTCAGGGATGTGGTGACCAAAGTTGGGATGACACCAACCTGTCCAGGAGTTTTCTTCTGCCCCAACACAGACCTGGAACCCCGCAAGGGTTAAAAGCCGTGGAGGCGGAGAGAAGAAAATGTTCTTCTGATTTGCTTAATGAACGTTAATTAAGAAGACAGAAGATAGCTGATTCCTTCAGGGTAGAGATGAAAGGCCCGTTAATTAAATCTGGAGAGCAGGAACAGGGCCAACTGATCCTCCTCCTGATCAGACCTGACAAGGCAGGCGCAGGGCAGCAGCGAGGTGTGCCAGATCCCACAGCCCCTCATGCCCCACAGCCCAGCTCCAGGCTGGCAGCACGGCCAGGTTTTGACAGGATGGGTGGCACTGGGTGCCACTTACCTGCCTCCAGCACCCATGAGGCTGAGGGTGGCCCCATCATCCCCTGGAGCTGGGGTGAGAGATGGGTCACTGGCCATGGCTCCACTGCTCTCCTGGAGTGGTACTGTGAGACGGACACCCCTTAGTTGCCAACAGGACGTTCTCCTGAAGGGATGAGCTGACCTTGCTGGAGGAAGGGGAAGACAAGCTCCACCCTGAGGGAGAGGAGGAGGAGGTTTGATCACACAGCTCGGCAGTTTGCCCCAGGCCCCACCACCCACAGGAGCTGATCACAGGTTAAATGGCAGAGGGCCAGAAAGGCACTGACCACCACCTTGTGCCATGGAGGGACAAGCCTCTGGGATGGACACCTGCCTGTGTTTCAGTGCACACACACTGCCTCACCTTCCTGGAACAGGCAGCTCCTACCGCCAGCGATTTGCCAAAAATGGCTTTTCTGCTCATAGCTGAGACCTGGAGGCTGTGGCACAGTAACAGGATTCTGCTGGCAGCCTGCTGCCTCCATGCTCTCCTCCAGCTTTCAGCACAGGCTTATTTTTAAAAGCAGAGCATCCTAAATCACAGCCCAAAACCACAGCAGCCCTGCCTGGCCCTCCCTGACACGGTGGCCAGTTCCCTGTCCCACTCCATCCCTGGCCCCGGGACTGGAGCAGGGTTGGAGGCAGTTTGAGCTGCAGGATGCCACCAGCATTTCAATGAGCACAGACTACACTCTGCTGCTCTCCTGGCACACACAACCCTGCGAGGGGGGACAGCTGGGGTGATGGGGTGCTCCTTGTCACAAACAGCAGCACCTTGGGCAGAGAGCAGGAAAGGGGAGCTGCCAGCACACCCCCCAACTCTGCTGACCACAGAGTGAAGACCCCATCTTCAGTGTAGTGGGAAACTGATCGTGCAGCGTAAATAATGGCTGGAGCATCTCTCGTGTGCACTGGCTTATTTTGTAAACCTGAACTTTGCAAAATGTCACAAAATGGAGAAATGAGAGGCCAGGGATGAGTAAATCTCTATTAGAAATTCCCTGGGATGGCAGCAGTCATGTTCTCGCTCGATGATGGCACATTACAGCCCAGCACAGCTCGGGGAGCGGGGTCATGCGTGGCGCTGATTGCGGAAAGTATTTAATTAACACTGCCGTAAATACAGCGCTGGAGATGCCAGGCAGAGCGCGGCGGGGCACGGTGCTGCTCAGCTGAGGGAAGTTTTGCCAAGGCAGACAGGAAAAGATGAGGGAGGGCAGAGAAAATCCAGTAGATTTTGCTCCCTGCTCTGCCACAGCCTCAAGGGGAGGATGGGACAGTGACACTGTCAGGATGTCCCCTGAGCAAGAAGGCTTCACCATCAGTGGCCAGACGAGTGGGGAAACCCCATAACAGGGACAGGAGCCCTCTCCCAAAGCAGTTGTCACATCACCGTGCTCTTCCCTGATGCACAAATGGTCTAAAGTCACCTTTTCAGAGATAATCATCCCCAAATTCTCTCAATACCTGGCAGACAGTGAAAATAGGAACATCTCAGCTTCACTCGTGCATGACCACAAGCTCATCATCTCACTGATGAGCTGAACTACTCCAGATCTGACCCTAGTCAAGGACACAGGGTGACAGCCAAGCCATCACTGTCCCCAGGACACACATTTCACCCATTGCATTGGGCTCAGGAGGTCGGGGACCATGACAGGAGGAAGCACCAGGTCAGGGCAGGACCAGCCCGTTTCAGGCACAGCCAAAAAGTACCTTTTCTCGCCTGAGCTCATCAGCAGCTTAATGACACTGGCTAAAAAGCTTCAGAGTCCCTAATCGCTCATCATATTACGGCTGCTCACAAGTGAGGCCAACCAGTACAAACCTCCTCAAAGCCTTTCTAATTAACGAGCAGAGGCTTAGGTTCTCCCAGCCCAAAAGCAGCATCTCAGATAAAACCAGCAGCCTCCTGCCAGCCCCGGTCCCCTTGATAAACCCCTTTAATGGGCTTGTCAGCATCACCTGAGGCCACCCCATTGGCTAACAAGGCATAGCTGTTTGCCTGTCCCCCCACCGCCTCCGTGCTGTGGGTGGGGAGATGTCCATCCATCCATCCATCCATCCATCCATCCATCCATCCATCCATCCATCCATCCATCCATCCATCCATCCATCCATCCATCCATCCATCCATCCATCCATCCATCCATCCATCCATCCATCCATCCCCACCGTGGCAGGAGCCATGGGATGTTCCTGCCATGGCTGCCCCCAACCCTCTGCTGGATCCCTGGACATGTCCCCTGCCTACCCCATCCATGAGGTGCCCGGATTTCCCCTTCCCCAGGAGGGTGGGTGACAGCTGAGCAGCAGCAGATGCCACCAGATGGTCACCACAAGGAGTGACCCGGCTAAACCGATAACTGGGAGAGCACTGGAGCCCCTCGTTTGCTAAGTGACCCCCTGTGCTGGTCCCAAGGGGAGTGAGCTCTGGATGGTGGCACTGAGCTGCTGCCCACAAAGCTTCCAGGACCTTTGCAGCAACACCTGCACTGGCACTGCCACAAAGGTTTGTGGCCACAGTCACAGCCTGGGTTGTCCCCTGAGAGTGGCTGAGCACTCACACTTCATCACAGAGATGGTTTCTCTGGATTTGGAAAATCAGGCTTGGAAAGCACTTAAGAACTTTCTGAGCCTGCTTTTCCACAGCGCCCCAGAGCCCCTGGCTGTGATGAGCCGTGAGTGCTCAGCCCCTCGGCCGGGGGCTGCCTCCCCACGCCCTCCCACTCCCATCAATCAGACATGCCCCAATGTGCTCCGTGACAAATATAAGTTGTTGCGATACCTTTGACTTTAAAGTGAGAGAAATAACTCCTCTGTAACGTGATCTACCGTGTCTTTATATTCCCAAGAGTGTCGCCCCGGATCGGGGCTGGGGCTCTGATTTAATATTCTCATGGAAACCGGTGCCCTCATCCAATTACCACGGGGATTTCGGTGCAGGCAGCAGCTGAGCCGCCGGTAGCCTCCGGCACGGGAACGAGCCCCTGGCACGGCAATGAGCCCCACGGGGGAGCGAGTCCACCGTGACCTCGCTGGGGTCACCCCAAAAGTGCTGCAGGGGGTCCCGAGTTAATTTGGCGCTCTCAGATAGCGGCTGAGCCAAGGACTGGGTTAGACTGGGAAGCACTGGTGGGAACTGGGAGAGGCGAGGGAAGGAGAAGCCTCGCTCCAGGCGGCGGCAGAGAGCTCTGTGGGAAACATCCCTGGGGATTGTCACTTACCGCGGGAATAAAATCCTTCTGTTTCAAACTGGAATGCCTGCTGCTCCGCATCCCCCTCCAGCCACGGAGGCTGGATGCTCCCTGGTAATCCTGCACCATTTATTTTCATTGGCTGACAGAAAAAAGTGCCGTCAGAAAAGCGATGTTAGCTATGCTGGCTGGCATAGAAAATGTTGCTTTAATTGTATTTTATTTGGCAATAAGAAGAGAGAAGCAAGAACAAACCCTCGAGATATCCCCTCTCTCCCCCCATATAAAATTTCAATTTGGTAATTTTATGACAATGTTTCTGATAAAACCCAACAAAGCACATTAAAGTGAGAGAAGTGATTTATCCTTTTCAATGGCACATGATCTTTGGACACATTTCCCAGTCTGTATATATTAAGACAGTTTTTAAAAAGAGCCCAAACAAACTTGTTTGGGCTTTTTTCCATGTCAGCTGTTATTTTTCAACCACAAACCCCACTATTTTTTCCAAGCCTGGTTTCCTGCTTTCTGATCTCTAAAGGCAAAGCCAGGAAAGCATTGGACATCCCATCTGAAAAAACCATCACGGAGCAGCCCCACTTCCTTCAGGCCAGGCCTGGCCATCACACCATGTCCTGCTGTGATTTTACACTTTCAAGGCCATTTTCCTTGAAAATTTTCCTTCCATCCTGTCCTCAAAGAAACTGTGTCATTGATTTACTGTTGAAATTGGAGGAAGAGGCTGTCTCATGCTCAGCCTCTCCTGATGCCGATGCCAGCTGGGAGCTGCATGGGCTGGCCAGGATTTGGGGGTTCCCTGACCTTTCCGAGCATCTCCACAACTCAGGAGGATAAAACCTTCAAAACTAACGTGACATTTAGAAACCAAACCACCAATGCACAAACCTGAGTTTTTCCCTGTGCCACCTGGAATCAAACACTCCGAGTCTTGGCTAACCAGCCCAGCTCCATTCTCCCACCCAGCCGAGCATCCTGAGCTTCCTTCCAGCATCCTGCAGATTTATTTGCTGCATAAATCCCCGCTCCCACCCAGTGTGGCAGCGACGCCTTCAAAGCACCGGGTGTTCCACACAGCGTGGGGGGGCTTGGGAAGGGGTTAATGGGTGGGCACAGGCAGCGCTGGGGAGTTGCTAGGAGACTTGGGGCTTTGGGATGCTGGATGTGATGCTCAGCCAATGGAGGAGTCCTCTGAGGAGTAAATCTGCTAATTTGGGCATCGTTGACTGCCGGGGCTAAGGGTGGATGTGGGTGCTGAGCAGAGCTGACCCTGACCCCCTCCTCCCAGCCCCACACTGATGGTTTCCCATCCTGCTCCTGTGGTTTCAATTAAACCGCCGAATTAATCTCTCGCAATAAACTCAGCTGCTATTGTAGTTTGCTTTGGGATTCATCATCACTTTTGCAGCAAATACAGCAATTAAACAGAGAGGTCTTGGTAGCCCAGGAGGGAAAGCTGGGCTCCCCCAGGCTGATGTTTGGGATTGGGGTACCCAGGCCCCCCCCAGGGTTAGTTTTCACCACTCCAAAGCCCTTTCTGGAGGCTGCTGGGAGTGAGGGAGCTGGAGGAGGCACCACTGCCCCCCCCTCACCTGCATATGCTCCTCCAGATGGCCCAGGCTGCTGCTCTCCATGTGGGAAAAGGTTTTAAATTAAAATCTTCCCTGTGTTTTTTGGCGATTTTTGGCTGGGTTTCTTTCCCCTCACTTTCCAGCTCTCCGGCCCATTTGCCATCATTAAGTGTAGATGGAGTGGCAGCACGGTGGAGTTGGGTGGGTGGGCACAGGGGGGTCTTCAGTCAGGGCTCAGACCCACAGTGAGCCCCTCTCAGGCTGGAGGCAGCCCTATCTCTCCACAGCCCTCCTTGGCTGTGGGGAAACTGATTTGTTCCTCTCTAGAGATCCCTGCCAACCCCCCCAACCAGCCCCTCTCACCAGCACCTCCCTGCCACCATCCCCTGCCCTGCCAAAAGGGCAGGAGGGCTCCTTCAGAAGCCCAGAACTCTGGATACCCATCCCAGTGGGATCTGACCTGGCTCTGCTCCAAACCAGAGCCTTTTCCCACCCATCAGCTGCTCGTGATGACCCTGTCACCGAGTGTACAGCCCCTGGATTTGCAGAGACGGATGGGATGGGATGGGATGGGATGGGATGGGATGGGATGGGATGGGATGGGATGGGATGGGATGGGATGGGATGGGATGGGATGGGATGGGATGGGATGGGATGGGATGGGATGGGATGGATGCAGCTTTCCTGCTATCCACAATCCTGGCGGAGGAGCAAGATTCACACAGGGCAGGATCCGCCCCCCCAGGGATTCTGAGATGCCAACTTTTCACAGAAACAGCGGATTACAGCACATCAGCTCCAATCAATACTCCGCCGTGGCAGAAAGCAAAGGGAAAAGAGGAACAAAAAGAGGTTTCTCATTTGCAGGGGATTTGGGGCTTTTGTTGCGTTTGGAGGGAGGAGGGAAAAAAAAGCTCGGGAAAGGGTTGGGAAGGAAGAGCTGGAGGGGGACAGAGCAGCACCCACCCTTCTGGGACGCTGCTGCAGGATGGGACCCTCTGAAACACTCGGGGTGCCAGGGAGAGCGTGTGGGCATGGGGTGGGGATGGGAGAGGTGCAGGGTGGATGTGGGGTGCTCCATCTCCACCTGGCACAGAGGGTTCTGCTCTTTCTTCCCCAGACCATGGCATCTGCAGCAAATCCCTCCCAGCTCTGGACCCCCAAGAGGGGCAAAAGTGGAGGAGAGGGTTTGGCAGAGGGGAGAGAGGAGAAAAGATGCTCAGCTCCTGGTCTGGTCCTGCTGAGACCCTCACAAATTACAACCAGACTTGGGGATGCTCTAGGCAAAATAGGGATGTTAAAGGAGAGTTTTTGGAAACCCAAATATCTTGCAGGGAGAGGAGCAGAAGTGATGCCACTGACCCCATGAGGGCTGCAGCCCAAGACCTCTTTGTGGGTGGTTTGTCTCATTGTCTGAGCCATCGATTCCTCCCGTGGAAGAAAGAAGCCCTGGCACAGCGAGCAGTGTCCTGCCGTGTCACTCAGCGATGGGCAGAGCACTCAGCCCTTGGGAGAGAAGCTCCTTCCCTGGCAGCCAAAACGACCTTTCCTGCTGAACGAGGGGGACAGGGCAGCCTGGAGTGCTGGGAACAGGAGCTGGGGACACCCTGCTCCTATGCAGGACCCCCCAGAGCACCAAACTCCCAGTGGGGAGAGCACCCAGCGGGGACCGGAGAGGGCTTTTGTCACTGCAGGTCAGTGGCCTGGTGAAGGACCAGCAAGGACCATCCGGGCACCGCAGCGCTCTCCCCACGGCTGCTTGGGATGAGGCTCACGCACCTCCTCTGCATTCTGCGCTCTCGCCGGCGCGGGGACGGAGAGCTTTGAAGGAGCTGCCCTTTCATTATTAATATGGTGATGATGTCTGACGCCGCGCGTGTGCAGCGGCGGCTCTGCCTCCCGTGGCTCCCTGCCAAGGAAAGCACAGGCTGTTCCTAGGGGAGGGCTCGGTGTCCCCCCCCCAGCCTTTCCCCAGCCCCGGTGTCGTGGCTCGGACAGTTCTTCTGTCCTGCACGGAGCATCGGGGCTCTTACCAGCTCTGGCCCCTGGCACGCTGGGGATGCACACCAAGGAGGGTAAAGTGCCACCCAGTCCTGTCTTGTGGTGTCCCACTGTCTGTAGTGTCCTGTCCCCACGGCGGGCACAGAGCTGACCCCAGTCCAGCCTCTGCCCGACACCCCCACTGCAACTCTACCCACTGTCTTGGAGCAAAAGGTAGAAGATAGTGTCTGAAATGTCTTTAAAAGACTCGGTTTAGAGCTTGGGTCTTATCCTGCGTTGCTTCAGTCGTTTTCTTCCCGCAGGCCAAGCCGGGACCCCGGGGCAGTGCGGGCTTCGGGAGGGGAAAGGCTGCCAGGAGCCGCAACTCCCAGCAGGACCCGCAGCCTCTCGGCATCCTCACATCAAACCTCTCCCCGTTTTTGCCCTCGGGCCACAGCGTGAGACATGAATCATCCTCTCCGATGCCTATCGATCCAGGCTGGGCTGCTGGCAGAACCCCTCCTCACCCCCTCCCCTGTCAGCCCCGGGGGAGGGTCCGTGCCCATCGGTGCCCAAGACAAGGAGCACCCTGAGCACCCAATCCCTCCCGGCACAGCCTCTGGACCGGGTTCAGGACTGTGGGGCCGTGGGTCTCAGCTGGCTATGGACGCCCCTACCCATGTCCCCATTTCCACAGCTACAGCCGGACTCTGTGACAGGTAACAGGAGGTGACACGGCTCAGGGTAAGTCAGTGCTGAGCCAGACCAGTGTCCCCGCTGGCCCCTGGCAGGGGAGGGCTCGCCCTGAGCATCACTCAAGCTCCCAAAAACACTAACACTTCTGCAGGGAGGCAACCTCCATCCCCCTCACCGCATTGCTTGAAGATCAGCAGCTGGGAGCAGCGCTGGGACCGGGACGAGCCGGACCCTACACCTGGACCCTGTGTCAGGGTCCGTGGGGACACCCCACACATGGCAGGGCTGCGAGGCACCAGCCCTGCTGGCACAGCCCGGCCAGCAGGCTCCCAAGCATCCCATCCTGCACCACCTCCGCGATTCGGCTGTGGGTTATGTCAAGGTATGTTGCATTGCAAATTAAGCGTCAGCTCGCTGCACGGTCCCGGCTCCATCTGCAGAAAATGAGTTGCTGGACTTGGAGAGTGTCCAGTTGTGCAGCTCGGCGTGCCTAACGCCCAGGGCTGACAAGCCACTGAATCACTCCTCCCCGCGCTGCCAGGCCACATGAAGCCAAGATGCATTTCTTTTTAATGATAAGTTTTTATTGTTTGGAGTTCAGCTTAAACAGCTTCCCGGGGGCCAGCGCCTCCTGCTTCCAGCACGGGCGAGTGGAGCGGGGAGCTGAGCCCGGCTGGTGCGGGCACACCGAGCACCAGTGGCACGAGCTGGCCGGTCTCTGCTGGAAAGGGAAGTCCTTGAAAACCGTCCGTGGGGAAGGAGCTGGGCTGCCAGCCACGAGCATCGCCCGGTAAATCCACACAAAACATCTCTGCAGCCAAAGGCAGGATTTGCCCCTGGCCGGGAGACAATGTACACACCCCCCACACACACACACCACACACACGGGTGCCCCCGGCTTGAGGCAACGCCTGTGCTCCCCTCCCCGCCCCAGAGAGCTCTTTGGGAATATTTGCCAGCCCAGCACGCACACAGCTCTTCCCGAAATAGGATGTGTGCCCTGGGGAGAAGCTGCTCGAACCCCTAGTCCCCCACACGTACAACCTGCCACCCCTGTGCCACACTTGCCCCACAGGGAGGCAGCCCCCACCCCAGTGAAGCCACCTGGGAGCTGCTGGAAGGTCCCGACTGGGGCTGAGCTCCAGGGAGAGAGACCCAGGGGGGTTTGGAGGAACCCCCATGCCGCCTGCCCAGGGGACAGCCTCATGCTGCAGGACAGGGGGCTTAAGGGCTGCCCAGGAGGTTTTGCAGGGGATTCTCAGCCTGGAGAGAGAACTCAGCCTCCCCCCAGCCGGATTGAAGCAGCGCTGAGCTCCTCTGAACCTCTCAGCAACGCTCCTGCCCGCAGGTCAGACAAGTGGCAAATAAAAGATTTACGGGAGGTGCGGCAAAGCTATGGGAAGGAAAACCACATCGACACGGGAGCGGCGGCACAACAGGCCGGGAGGGAGCCCTGGCACGCAGGGCCAGCACCACGGCTTTGGGCTGGGAACGCTGGGGTTTGGGCATCGCTGTGACCCTGGAGGGGGTGGGGGCGGCTGCTGCCTCGCCCCGCCAGCACCAGCTTCCCACAGTGCGCTGGGATTTGCTCAGAGAACCTCCCAGCACTTTGGCTACCCTTAGGCACAAAGGTTTTGGGGGGTGGCGATGCCAATGCCACCCCCTCCGCCCCCCCGCCCAGCACCCTGCCCATCCCTGCCCACCGATGGGACTGAGCCCCACCAGCTTGGGGTGTCGCTCTGGAGGATGTAGGGGCGTATCTTCGGGAAGGGGATGAGCGGGTTCCGGGGGCATCCTCCGCTCTCCCCGCCGGTCCCCTGCAGCACCCCCGATCCCGCTGGTACCAGCCCCCGCCTTACCTGCTGCCGCTCCTCCAGCTGTGCTGCCACATCTGGGCAGCTGCGGAGCCCGGGGCTGGAGGAGGGGGTTCGAGTCCGGGTCCGGAATGATTGGGGCGGCCGGGGGGCTGCGGGCGGTGCTGGGGGGGGCGGGGAGATCTCCCAGGGCATCACCGGGCGGGGTGCCCGGAGCGGGGCCGGGGGAGCCCCGGGGGGGATCGGGGCGGGCGGGGAGGGAAGATCCACCCCCGTGTCCGTGCCCGTGTCCTCCCTCCCTCCTCTTCCTCCCTCCCTCCTCCTCCTCCTCCTCCTCCTCCGCCGCCGCCGCCGCCGCCCGTCCTCCGCCGCGGCCAGCCGGGCAGCGCGGGCGGGCCGGGGGCTGCGCCGCCGGGGAGGAGGTTTGGGGGGGTTTGGGGGGGTCCGGGCACTTACTTGGGCTGGAAGTTGGAGGCGCGATGGGGAACGAGCGTTGGAAAACCGTGGGAGGAGCCTCGCAACTTGAGGATGGGCAGCAGGAGAAATCACAGGTACGGGGCGGGGGGCGGCGGGGGGCGGTGGGGGGGGGTCAGCCAGCCCGGGGGTCCCAGCGAACCCCCAGTGTCCCCAGCGAGCTTTTCTCCGGGCGTACCCCAGCGTGGCGAGCTGCTCCTCCGTCCCCTCCGCGCGAAGCCCCGCGGGCTGCACCCCCTCACCCCCCCAAAATCAATGTGTTTATTATCCTGCAGCCAGGATTCCCACCCAGCCCCGGGGCTGCCCCGGCCGGGCAGCGGGCGATGCTCCGGGGCTGCCACACTCCTCTGCTGAACCGCTACGCGCTCTAAACTGCTTAAATAACCTTTTAAAGGGGATTTGGCATCTCAGCTCCGCGCTGCAGCCGGAGTCATCCCTCCCGGTTCGGGTGCTCCCGGCCGCTCTACCCGCTGTGAACCTGCGGGAGCCCGGCTGGTTTTTGGGGGGAGGCCGGCGTTGCGGCGGGGTGCGGTGGAGCGGCGGCAGAGCCTGCGGTGACACGCGGGGATCCGGCACGTGCCGGAGCCTGTTTGCACATCCCGCTGCACGTGTGCCAGCTCCGCCAGCCCGGCGTGGCCGGCCGCCAGCCACCGAGCACGGCCGAGCAGGTAGGGAGCCCGAGAAACCCAGGATGGATCGGCTTGGAAGGGACATTAAAGATTACCCAGTTCCAACCCCCTGCCACGGGTAGGGACACCTTCCACTAGACCAGGTTGCTCAAATTCCCGTCCAGCCTGGCTCTTGGACACTTCTAGGGATAGGCACAGGCATGGATGCACGCTGAGTGCAGGCAGGGTGGGAAGAAGGAGTGCGGAGTTATGGGCAAACGTGTCTGGGAAGAGCTGGAGGACAGTAAATCTCCAGCGAGCCTGTGAGTGAAGGGAAGGAGCCAAGAGCTGGCAGTGCTGCCCTTCCTCGGCACCCAGGAGCTGGGCAGGGATGGGGGGAGCAGCCGTGAGACACGCTCGACCCCAGGTCCGCCACTTCCCTGTCCCCTGACACCCGCAGCAAGGCAAGAGAGGGGTTTCTGCCCGACTTTTCCTTCCTGCTCACCCTTCTCCCCGTCAGCCCCTCCATGCCGAGCAGCTTCTGCGCCTGGCTGGAGGGGGGCTGCGCACCCCGGGAGACCCCTGACCCCCGAGACAGAAACCAGTCTGCCCTCCCTTCCCTGGCAGAGCTCCCTCTCTGTGCGCACCGCCTGCGCGCAGGGATTCGAGCTGTGCCATCCGTGTGGAGCTGACATCCCCCCGCTTTTGTGCCCCCATGGTCCCCAGGGCGAGCCGGGCAGGATGGATCCAGCCCCACGACCCGTGCGGGGCTGGATAACTCAGCGCGGAGCTGGATGGTTCACGATGGGTTCCAAAGGATGCGCGGAGTTTGCCGTGCAGCCGGTGCTGCGATCCCAGCTCCCGCAAGCTCCGGTGGAATCCCATCCCAGCCCGCCTGCGTGCTCACCCACAGCCGGCTCCGGTGCAATCCCATCCTTCCCGTCCTCTCTCCTCTGCTCTTCCCGATCCGCAGAGTGTGGCGTGCCGTGGGAGCGGTCGCAGGCAGGCTCTGGGTGACAGGGGAAAGCAGGAAAACGGGAGAGGGATCAGTTCAGCTGCTCCGTGCCCGCGGGGAGCCGGCGCTGGGCTCCGGGAGCGGCTGGGACACAGCCCCGGCCCGGGGCCAGGGGACGGGGAATGCAGCCCTGAGCCAGGAGGAGCAGCAGGGCGGGATGGAGAGGGATGGAGCAGAGAACCAGAGCAAGGATGCAAACTGAGCTGCTGAATGAGCGATAGGTTTGGGGTTGGGAACTGACCCTCGCGCCCTGGGGCACCTTCAGCGCTGGGTGAACCCCGGCAGGAAGGTGGGGGTTCCTGAACTAAAGTTTGCACTGGCAGCTGAGCCTGGGCGATGCAAACCACAGTGTCCACTTGCCTTGGAAGCAGAACAGAGATTTTAGTTCGTACCCGGCTGAAGGCACAGCCCAGGGGCAGAGCAGCCAGGCTGCAGGATCGCTGCCTGCCATCCCACAGCAGCGTTGTCTGGTGAGCTGGAGAGGAGCAGGGATTTTGGCAGGAGCAAAGGGGACCTCCTCATCTTGGAGCATCTCCCAGGGCAGAGCTCAGCTTCTCCTGCCACCACTGTCCATTCATGCTCTCCAGGGACCGGCCACTTCTGGCTGCCCCTGGGGACGAGCCGGCTCGTGTCCTTCCCTTCCCACACTCTGCAAGCGCTGGAGCTGCTTGTCTCCATCCCCAGCACAGCCAGTCTGGCTGGCTGAGCGGGCTGGGGGCTGTTTTGAGGGGTCTGATGGGGTCCAGAGCTGCTCATGAAGTGTGGCCGGGTCACCTGCCCCCGTGGGTGACCAAGATTAGACCCACTGCCTGTGCCAGTGCAGGGCATGGAGAGCCCGACTCAGCTTTGCACCAGGGACACAACCATCCCTTGGATCCTGCCTCGGGCTCCCTCCCAGGCTCCAGAGCAGGTTTGCAAGTGAAGATCTACTCATCCAAAGCACCACTCAGTCTCACAGCTTCTGCTCTCCTTAGGAAGGGGTGATTTGAAGCCACTGGACCTCCAGCCCAATGGATGTCCCTCGGGGAACACCAATAACTGCCCCCAGGGCAGGGGAATGTCCTACAGTTGTCCAAGAGCCTTGGCAAGCATTCCAGCAGCCTGAGGCCATGGAACAGGCAGCAGGAACCCTAGGGATCGTGAGAGCTGTGGTTACGTTGAGGCAGGATTGCGTGGCTGGGGGCATCTGCAGGGTCCCATGCCAGCACCTGGGCATGCTGCTGCAGTGTTGCTTTGCTGGAGGGGCTTGGGGGGACCCCCACCCCAGTTTGGAGTGCTGTTGGTGCCACTGGCTGAGTTTCCCTCCTCTCCCCACTGCAGGTTGCCAGGTAACACAACCTGCCAGCAAAATGCCGTGGGACTCATGAAGCTGCCGCCACTCAGGATCTTGCAGTCGCAAGCAGAGGGGATCATTTTGGAAGGGGATTGGCCCCCAATTCCTGTTGCTGATGGGAGGGCAGTGATTCTGGGGCTTGAAGGCTGGAAAACAGCTGGATACAGCTCCTGGTGTGGTGGTACAGCCAGGCAGAAGTGCAGGACTCTGGTGTGCTACAGCCCAGTTGGGGTTTGTGTGGCCGTGGGAAGCAGAGCATCATCCATTCATGGCACTGTTGTGGGAGCTCTTACTGCTCAGAGGGGATCCTTGGCCTTTGCAGCTCCTCCATGTGCCCCTCGAGCTGGGCATATCAGCATTGTGGGCAGCAGCAGCAGGATGGGAGGGCACAAATTCCTGGAGATGAGGGTGCTGTCACAGCCAGGAAGCCACAGGAACAGGGTCCCTGCTCACTGTAGTTCCCAAACCACCTGACATTGGCCTTTGGTCAGCAGCCACCTCTCCTGTCCTTTCCTTGCTTGCAGGGTGCTGAGGGGCCCAGCTGAGCCCAGATCCTGGGTGTCCACATAAAGGTCTGAGTAATGGGCATCTGCCACCTCTGTCTGCCACCAACCTGCTGCTCCTGGGTGTCCACTGCACCCCCAAGCCAGGGTTCTGTGTCTACATACACCAGGCCAACTCCTCAGCCCCCTGCTTGCCCAGAGTTTCCCTCATTGCCTTTGACATCTCCTTTTAACGTGCGCCAAGCGGCTGAGCCTGGGGCTGTCTCCTCACAGAGGTCCCTGCAGGTGGCTTCCCATTCAGTCCAGCGCTGTTTGCATCTGCAGCCTCACTCCATGGAGAGGGAGAGAAACCCAGAGCATGCCCTGGGGCTGGTGGGGCATCCTTGGCCCCCCAGCCAGCCCTGCTGCAGCTGGGGTCACCTTAATGCAAATGGTTGCGTGAGCGGGAATGAAATGAAGGGTGCTTGAAGGAAGGTGTCACTCCAGATAGATGTGCACGGGAGGGGACAGGGCCTGGGAAATCTTTGCAGATGCAGCAATTTTCCCCTCGTTTCTGGGGAAAGTAGTCTTTGTCTCTCTGAATCTGCAGTTTGCTGCCAGCCCTGCAATTCCTTGTGACAGCCGTGGCCAGGGTCAGGGGAAAATCACAGCCTCTGTCCTGCAGGTGTAACGAGGAGGGGAGGTGGAGGAGAACCAGGAGTTGATGGGATCGGGTGGCAGCTCACTCGCTCTGCACTGCCTGTGCTGGCACTTCAGGCTTTGCAGGGAGAAAAGGTTCTTGGTGTGCATGGAGCAGGTCCCACGGTCTGAGCCCATGGGTCTGGCCTGCAGCAGAGCTGCCAGAGGGGCTGGAGGGATCAGAGACCATTCCCATAGCAACTCTCCCTTGCCAGGAGGCTCTGGGACTGATCCAAAGGCTTTGGGAGCAGCCCTGCCCCACTCCAGCAGGAAATGAGTGACATGGGGATGGAGATCTGTTGCCTGCCATAGCTGGGAGATGCCCTATGCAGAGCAGGTCCCCACGATGCTTAGGGCAACGTGACCCCAGCACTGACCCACAGCTACCCTTGTTGCTCTCCCTGTGGTCCCTGCTGTGAGGGACACGATGAGTTTTCCCTTTTTCTCCCCATATTTGTGCCCAGAGCAGCAGGGAGCCCCACGAGCCTCTCCAGGGGAGCCAGGGCTGCTCCAGCCGAGGATCACTGCCGTAAATAAAACATGCAGCAGGAGCCAGCGCCTGCCGTGCCTTGGCTCTCGTTATTATTTCATAGCCCGCTCCCAGGCGGGTTTAGCTGCTCTGCTCACTCCGTGTTCGCCCGTGGCCTCCACGTCCCTGGCAGAGCCTCAGGGCTCCCTGGGGTCCCCACCCTCCCCCATGGCCAATGTCACAAAGCCCGTGCGGGTCTGAGCCTACCTCTGGGAGGAAAGGGAGCGGGATGGGGCTGCCAGAGGGTGCTGATGGTGTGTCTGTGTCTCTGCCCGCAGAGGATGAGCTGCGGGTACATCCTGTGCACCGTGCTGCTCTCGGTGGCCGTCCTCCTGGCGGTGACAGTCACGGGGGCCATCCTCTTCATGAACCACTACCACACGCCCGTCACCGAGTCGCCCCCCGTCATCAGCACCAACCCCGAGGAAGCCAACGCGCTGGTGACCATCGAGAAAGCCGACAGCTCCCGCATCAACATCTTCATCGACCCCAACTGCCCCAGCGCTGCCGGCACCCTGGGGCGCATGGAGGGGCTGCAGACCTCCCTGCTGCGCGCCGTCACCGACCACGACGCCGAGGCCAAGGCCACCAAGAGCCAGCAGAAAGCCCTGCTGGTCACGGTGGCGGATGAGGTGGCCAAGCTGCTGACCCACGCCGTGCAGCTGCGTGCTGACTGTGACAGCCTCAAGAAAGGGCACAGCGCCATGGGGCAGGAGCTCAGCGCCCTGCAGGGAGAGCAGGGCAGGCTCATCCAGGTCAGCCGGGGCTGGCAGTGCCAGGCAGGGCTGCCTGGGGATAGAAATCCCTGTCCCAGTGTCCTTGGGGTCATGGCTGCTTGCAGCCCCTGCCCACAGCATCCAGGGGAGAACTCCAGGAGAAGGAGCTGAGGTTGAACTGGATGTTGGGAAGTGTCTCCCTGCCAAACTGCCCTGGTCCCAGTGAGCCAGGTGTGCAGCCTCCCACCTTGGGGGTGTCCCAGCTCCAGCTCCAGTTTGGGAGCTCCAGTCAGAGCCAAGCACAACACAGAGGGCAGTTCATGTAGCAATCAGCCCCCCTCTTTACAGTCCCCAAAATTTCCCAGCCAATGAGCTGTGTTGAAATGCTTACCTGGGTATGCCAGGGGTCTGCCAGGTGTCATAGCAAGATCCAGGGCATGGCTGGATGCTCCATGACTGACCCTCTTGGTACTCAACTCCCTCTGCCCAGAGCTGCTTGTTTCTTGCTGCTTCACTTTGCTCCCCATCCTGCTGCTCTGCCAGGGCCACTCTGTGTCACTGTCCCAGCCTGGGTCACCTCGGGGGACGATGAAGAGCTGGCGGCTGCCTCAGGACACGGCTATTCCTGCCGCCTCCGTCATCCTGTCCTTGGCCCAGAGATGCTCTTTATCCCATGGGGTGGCAGCACCAATGCACCCGGGTTTGGGGATTTCTCCTCCCTGGTGGCAATAGGTGCTTCTCTGGACCCTGACCCCAGCCAAAAAGCGACAGAGATGTTTTATGGGATTTATGTCCCCACCAGCCCACACCCTGGCAGTGCTGAGCAGTGGGAGCAGGCAGAGTGGTCAAGGGGCTGGGATGTGGAAGGAATTTAACCATTTAACCCTAATTCCGTGTCCTCCCGTGTGTCCCCTGCCCGCAGCTGCTCTCGGAGAGCCAGACCAACATGGCCCGGCTGGTGAGCTCTGTCAGTGACGTCCTGGACACGCTGCAGAAGGAGCGCGGCGGAGCCCGGCCCCGGCTCAAGGCTGACCTGCAGCGAGCCCCGGCCAGGGGAGCACGGCCCCGGGGCTGCTCCAACGGTGAGCCTGCATCCCTGACAGTCCCTGGGGAGAGGGACGTGCCTGGGGCTGCTCGTGGGAGAGAGAAAAGCACCCAGGATGCGGCAAACCATCCTGGAGAAGGGATTTAGTACAGTGCAGGGGCTGGTGAAGGAGGTGGAGGAGGAGGGAGATGGAAAGGTGGGTCCTGGAAGGGGGAACTCTCACTGTGCAGTTCCCAGTTGTCTATAAACCAGCCCAAGACCCCCTTACACCCCTGCAAACCCATCTGCTCCCCGCAGAGCATAGCAGGGGCACAGGCAGAGCATTCACCTCCATCAGGTGTGGAGAGTGACCCTGCAGGGGCTCAGCATAAACAGTCACAGTCCTCAGCATTGGGTAGAGATGCAGCTGAGCAAATCTGTCCTGGAGCTGGGAGCCTGTGCCCACAGCCTCCCTGGGCATGCATTGGCTCTCTCTTGTCCCCATCTGTGTCCCAGCTTGGCCTTGCCATCACACAGGGACACGGGGTCACTCCCTACCAGCTGCTGGGGAGTCCCCATGGTGGTGGCATCCCCCTTGGCATTGCTCAGCCTGAACATCAGAGGAGAGAAGGGAAAGAGCAAAGCAGCACCAAGCTGGCAACCAGAGCTGGAAGCAAGGTTGGGAGCCTGGAAGAGATGGCAAGACATTAAATTAGGTCATTAATTAACCAGCTTTCCACTTGTCCCACCCCATCCCAATGCCACGCTGCAGGCTCCCGGCCCCGAGACTGCTTTGACATCTATGTGAGTGGACAGCAAGAGGATGGGATTTACTCCATCTTCCCCACACACTACCCCGATGGCTTCCAGGTCTACTGTGACATGACAACGGACGGGGGCGGCTGGACGGTGAGCTGCCACCACGCTGGGGACACTGGGTGATGCCACCCTTGGCCACGGGCTGGCCCTGTGCCAGGGTGCTGGAGATGGGAAATGTCACTTTTGACACTTGGATGTGTCATCAGCAGGGGCAATAAATGTCAAGGGCTGTGCACCCAGAGCTTCCCAGTGATGCCAGCCAGAACCCTGAGCTGGAGCCCAGTGCCTGCCCTGCTCTGGAGAGCTTGGCTGGAGCTGGAGGGGGGATTCAGGCAGGGAGTTGGATGCCACCACTGGAATTTGTCCTTCTCAGCAGGGCTGGGGTACAGTTGGGGCACATTGTGGCCGTGCTGTTCCTCATGGACCCAGTGATGCTGGGGCTCAGGGCAGACCCCAAACCCGGGCATTTGGCCTCATCCAAGGCTGGAGTGCCTGGGGCACCTCGGGTGCTGTGCTGATTCACTCCCTGTCCGATTCTCTTGGCCACGGCGGCTGCGATGGCCCCGTGATCACAGTGATGGGGGCGGGGAGCAGGGGGATGGGGGCACACAGCACTGCCAGCCCCCAGCGATCAGCTGGGTGTAAGCAGCTCCCCCTGCCCTGGAGGGCATCATACTTGGGGCGCCAGTAGGACAGAGAAGGGGTCCCAGGAGGCGGGGGGGTTGTCTCACCGGGAGGGGTCAGCGGGCACCTCTGCCCTGAGGACACGCTGGGTGAGCCGAGCTGGCCAGCACCCCTCCAGCTGGGCGCTCTAGGAAACAAATCCCCACGATCTGATGATTCCCCTAAGCAGCTTTGAGCAGGGCCAGGAGGGAGCTTAGCCCCCCTGCCCTCAGGGGCTGATGAGCCTTCGACCTCCGAGAGCCCACCCTGGGCAGAAGGAACCTGGGGGGTCCGGGTGGTACCAGCAGTTCCAGTGGGGAAACTGAGGCACGGCACAGCCCGGGGAGCTCAGCTCTTAGGGGCTTACAGAGGGGAGAGGGGGATCCTTCTGGCTCCTCAGGGTGCAGAGGGTTCTTGCAAACCCCGTGCACAGTCTGCACAGCCTCCACCAGCCCCAGCCAAGCCTGAAGAGCAGCCCAAGGTGATTAGCCAGACACTCAGAGGCTTATTTAAAGCTGCTGCAGGCGGGAGGGCTCGGGCTGGGCTGAGGAGGGGGCACAGCGAGTGATCCTAAGCCCGGCAGCACCGGGAGGGTCTGGGAGTGGGGTGGCACAGACACCTCGGCTCTGCCCTGCCCTGCTGGGGCGAGGAGCCAAACCAGGGGCTGGATCCCAGTGGTGCAGAGACAGCAGAGCTGGGATGGGGGTGCACACCTCAGGCTCCTGTTTCTTGGGGCTGCTGTGCAGTAGAGGCTCCCAAACCTGCCTCCAGTCCCTTGGGTGCAGAGATTATCTCAGCTATCTCCCAGGGGCTGGGGCTGGGGCTGTGGGGGCACTGGCTGATCTAGGCTCCAGGTGAGCCATGGCATGGCTAGGCGCCGTGGTACAGAGCCTGGAACGGAACCCTTCCCTTCCCTTCCCTTCCCTTCCCTTCCCTTCCCTTCCCTTCCCTTCCCTTCCCTTCCCTTCCCTTCCCTTCCCTTCCCTTCCCTTCCCTTCCCTCCTCCTGGATTACTCCTGACATTTGGGTTTATTTGCATGTGGGTGGGTGGGTGGAAGCGATGGCAGCAGCTGAATCAATTTTGACTCGGGAGCTTGGGAGCTGCTGAGCTCAGCTTTAGCCTGCCTGGGCAGCTCAGAGGCCACGGTAGGAGCTCAGGAGCTGTCTGGCCCCAAGCACGATCGCAGGGCAGGGTCCTGCTCTCTCCCTGTCCCGTTCTCGGGAAGGCTGAGCAAGGCTCGGCTGTTTTGTCCCCCCTGGGTGCTGCCCGCTGGCAGCAGGGCCAGTTTGCTGCTGGTGGGGATGTGGGTCTGGGCCAGTGCTCACCGGTGCTGATGGGAGCATCCAAATCCTGTGCCCAGCCCTGCCTGTGATTGTAGTGACTGCCCTGTGACTGCCCAGCCCAGCTCCCTCCTTGGCACTCACCTCTGGCACTTTCTTAAAGTAATAATGGGTCAAGAGCGGCTCAGCATCTCAGGAGAGCTCAAAAAGTTGCCTTTTCATTTGATTCTGTCTTCAGAATATCTTTGCAAATGCCCCATGCTCCTCACAGTGCCCCTGAGCCTCCGTTGTTCCTTGTCTGGGGCAAAATCCTCTGGGATCAGCATCACACACAGTGCTCTGTGTGCCTCAGCATCATCTCCATGCACAGCATTTATTGGGAAATGGTGGAAAAGACAAAGAATGCAGAAGAAAAGGCTGTGCCAGCAGGACGAGGGCTGTGGTAACATTAAGTGACAGTTTCCAGCTCCAGGGGCGCCTGCCGTGCTGGGACCCTGGTGGGGACAGCTTCAGCAGCCTGGTCATCCCCTGCTGGAGGGGTCCTGGAGAGGGATGGGGGCTGAGCAGACACTGGTGCATTGACACCGAGCTGGGGTGACCCGCAGGCAGGGGGTAAGAGGAGCCTGGAGAAACACGTGCTGTTCCCGGAGGATGTGGTTTATGTGCCACCATAAACGGGGAGGAGACGATTCTGGTGACAGGGCCGGGCAGGAGCGGCTCCTGGGATGGGCAGTGCCCGCTGTGGTGTTCACAGGCTGTCCCAGGGGAAGGGCACGTCCTGGAGGCTGGCTCAGAGCTGCTCAGAGGACACCTTGGGGACAGGGCTGTGGGCTCTGTGCCATGACTGCCATGGGTCTGAGCACTGTGGTGATGGAGAAGTGATGGCTGAGCATGTCCACAGACCAGGGAGTTTCAAGCCCATCAGGAGTTTGGTGGAGCTGAGGGAGGGGAAGCTGCCAGTGCCATGGTCCTCCCACTTTTCTCTGCCTTTAACCCATTTTTCTGAATTTGTGGCTTTGCAGGAGCCTGTCCCTGTCCCACAAGGGCGACTGGGGGAGGCAGAGAATGAGGGAGATAAATATTTCAGCCTTGCCTTTAAAGTATGGAGGGAAATCCTTTTTGCTTAAGAGGGGGTGATGCATATTTGATGAGGAGGAAAAGAGCAGCGAGGCAGGGCTGGGAGCACGATGAGCCTGCGGGTCACTGGTGAACCCAGCACTCCCAGCACTCTCAGGGGGTGATGAGGAGGCTCCCACAGCCCTGCCTGCACATGGTGGCTGCACAAAAGAGGCACAGAAGGGACCGTGCATGCGAGATGATGAGGATGGAGCAGGAGAGTTGGGAGTTTCAACCCCTGGGGCTGAGCCTGGTGGGCAGTGGGGCACTGAAGGCTTCTCCTGGGCTGATTCCCGAGCTGTGTCAAGGCTCAGGCAGTGGAGCCCTGTCCCACACGCTTCCCTGGGCACCACTCAGGCAATTGGCCTATTTACAACCGTGGGCCAAAGCCGATTAAGAGGCAGCACTGGTGCTGCCTCCACCGCCTTCCCCACGCCGATGTTGGCTGGGGAAAATCAGCTTCAGGCCCCTGTCCAGCCACGCTGTCCCCCTTTCCCAACAAGCCTGAAGAAAGCCCCTTTAAATGGGCTTAACCACAGCTTCTCAAGTGCTCAACGCGGGGATAAAAATTAAGGCTCTAATTCTAGAAGGTAAGTACAGCAGGATCAGAGCTGTGCCGTGCCCAGGAGTGTGCCAGAGCCTCAGCCAGCACACGCAGCCCCAAAAATGCCCGTCTGGGGAGGGCAAACCAGGGAGAGGTTCACGAGGTGGTTCTGCTTCACATGCCAGGATGAAACCTCGTGCAGGAGGGCAGAAGCAGCCAGGGGGAGAAAAGCGTGGTGGCTTCCCAGCTGACTTCAGAGCTCATCCACATTCCCCAATCCTGGGATGCTGGAAGTTCAGCTCAGGAACACAGCCCAGCTCTGAAGATGAGGTCCTCTGGCCCGTGGGCTGCCAGAGCCTGGGAGGGCTCTGCCTAAATCACTGAGTGCCCCAGCTGTCCCCACCACGGCCTCGGGAACGTGGAGCTCGGTGGGAGTGGGGCAGGCTTGCTCAGCCAATTTTAATGCAATTAATCCAGGGCTGGAGGCTTAATTAAGTTCAAATGGTCGGGCATGAAGCAGCATTTTCTGGATCGCTGTCAATAAATCAAACCCAAAACTATGGATAAAAGGGGATGAAACACACAGGGCACACACGCCGATGAGCAGATGGGAGAGGAAAAGGAAAAGGCTCCGAGCAGAAAAGCTGCATTGAGCCCTGGGATCTGGCTGGGATCTGGGGGCTCTGCAGGGGTCAGGGCAGTCAGTGCCCCACAGTTAATTTCTCTGGGAAACTAATGAGGCTGTCACAGAGATGATGCTTTATGATGGGGTGCCTGCCCAGGAGAGCAAAGAGATCCAGGAGGAAGAAATCAGCTGCTGGGTTTTTACACAGCTCTGAGCACCCACTGTTGGCAGGAGAGTCACAGTGGCCTGGGCAGCAGGTGCTGCAGGACAGAGCTGGGGTCATGCTCTCCGTGTCTCTGCTCACATGGACAGGGCTGTTTGGCAGCTGCAGGATGGCCACTGCTCCAGGGACACACGATGGTTTCCTGAGCTCTGCTCCCATTTCCAGACGGAGGATCCTGTGAAGCGTTTTACCTGAACCTACTCACCCATCCCTAGGAGCCGGCAGGCAATGATCCAGCGTTTCCCCAGGGATGTCTCCCCAGCATCCCTGTGTGATCGCTGAGCCAACAGGGTTTAATTCGTGCTGGTGTCTAATCAGGCAGTGGCAGGGAGGGGTGGGCAGCGCGGTGGGGAGCAGAGGGGCTGCCTGGGGCACGCAGGCTGGGAGCAGCCCCACAGCCGATGCTCTTGGTGTCTCCCCAGGTGTTCCAGCGGCGGGAGGACGGCTCTGTGAACTTTTTCCGTGGCTGGGAAGCCTACCGGGATGGCTTCGGGAAGCTGACAGGAGAGCACTGGTTAGGTGTGTGGGGCTGGCAGGGCTCGAAGCCTGCGCTCCCTTGGGGACATCTGGGGGCTCCTTTGCGATGGAAGGGACACTGAGACCCCCCTGGACAGCACCCATGCCCTGGGAGTGACGGGCTGGGCAAGCAGGGAGGGGCTGGACCCCTGACCACCCCATCCCCACACTCACCCCTTTCCGTCTGCCAGGGCTGAAGAGGATCCACCTGCTGACGGTGCAGGGCAGCTACGAGCTCCGCATCGACCTGGAGGACTTTGACAACGGCACCGCCTTCGCCCACTACGGCAGCTTCGGGGTGGGGCTCTTCTCTGTCGACCCCGAGGAGGACGGGTACCCCATCACCATCGCCGACTACTCAGGGACAGCAGGTAGGACTGCAGGATGGGGGGGGGACACCTGGGCCCTTGGGCAGGGGGAGCACACAGACCCCAAATCCCCTTGCTGAGGGTTCCAGTGTCCTCTGGCAGCAGCAGCGGCTGCATCCCTGCAGCTCCAGGGAGCTGGGGTGAGGTTGGGCATCTGCTGGAGGAGCCCCACGGGGCAGGGACCATCAGGACTCCTTTCCCCTGGCACAGGTGACTCCTTCCTGAAGCACAACGGGATGAAGTTCACCACCAAGGACCTGGACAACGACCACTCGGAGAACAACTGCGCCGCTTTCTACCACGGCGCCTGGTGGTACCGCAACTGCCACACGTCCAACCTCAACGGGCAGTACCTGAGGGGCCACCACAGCTCCTACGCCGACGGCATCGAGTGGTCCTCCTGGACCGGCTGGCAGTATTCCCTCAAGTTCACCGAGATGAAGATCCGGCCCATCCGGGAGGAGAATTAGCTGATGGCATGAGCTCCCCCCCCGCCCCACACCGTGCCCAGCCCCCTGCCCTTCCCCACCACCCCATTCCCTCAGCTGCCATCCTCCCCATCCTCTCTGAGGGCTTGCCCGCCTCTGAGGGGCCCCTGGGGAGCACCCGCTGCCAGTGAGGGTGACTTTGGCTCATTGGCACCCACAGACATTGCCAGACCTTTGCTTCCCACTGCCGTGGCTCCCCTGCAGCCAGAACAGGTGTCCAGAGTGTGACCCACAGCCTGTGCTCGTGGCTGGGGCAGAGAGGATGCAGGTGCTTGGGCAGAGGTGTCCAGCAGGGTCCCACAAGGAAGGAAAGGGGCTGCCTGGAGGGAAGGATGGAGGACAGGAAGGAGGGATGCAGCAGCCCAGGCTGGCTGAACACCTCTGGTCACCTCTGCTCTGAGCACTGACACCTGGTCGTGGGCTTGCCAAGCTGGCAAGGAACTGGGGGAACTTGTCATGGGGAGCCCCAGGGCCCCCAAACCGCCAGGACTGGGATGAGGCTGCTGCTCCACAGCTCCAGCTCCCCCCATGGTGCTACTGGTGATGGGGAGGACTCAGCTGGGTCAGCCTGACCGTGCCAGCAATTCCTCCTCCGGACTGCAGAACGCTCTCCTCTGCCTCTGCGAGAGCAACGCAGCCGGGGAGGGACCACCACCAGCTCCTTAGTCCCTGTTGTCCCTGCCCTGACTCCCGGAGCCTCCCAGCAGGTCAGGACACCCCAAAGTGAGCCAGAGCAGTGCTGCAAGGACTCACACCCGGAACTGAGCAAGGCACGGAGTTGATTTGGCAGCGCTGGGCAAACAAGGAGCACAACAAGGAAGAGGAGGAGGCGAGGAAGGCTCACTTCCCAGCACAGCTCTGCCTGCATTTCACAGCCCCTCCCTCCCAACCAGACCCAGTGGGATTTCACCATCCAAAAGCTGTGACCTTTCCCCAAACCCTTCGGGCAGCTCGGCCACCTCTCCCAGTGAGCCCCCTCTGCTCACTGCTGGCCTGGGCACCCGCATTCATTTCCACCCCGGCTGAGCTGCGGCACTGGCTCGGCACCTGCAGATATCCAAAGCCTTTCATTTCCTCAAATCCCGTTAAGGTTTTGCAAAAAAAGAAGCCCCGAGTGGGGCTTAGCATCTGCAGGGCCCTGATAACCAGGCAGCAGCACCAGCCGGCCCAAGCAGGAGCTGCCATGGGGTGTGGGACTGACGTCTCCTGCTGGCTCCCTGGAAGGACTCAAATGAGGGATTTTGTCCAAAAAAAAAACGAGAACCAAATGTGAGCAGACTCTGGACCAGGAGGGGAGGGGACAGATGGAATCCTGTCACCCTTTACATCATTTTCTGCCTGTGCTACAGCAGAGCCCTGGCCCCAGGAAACACCATCAGACAGACGGATGGACTGAGGAGGGGAGAAAAACTCCCGCAGTCTCCATTTCCAGGGGAGCTTAAAGCATGGAGAGATCAAAGGCTCAGCTTCCCAACTGTGCCAGGTTTGTACTTCCCTCTGTGATTCTTCCTTTTTTTAAGCCTTTCCCACCTCAGATCTCGTGCTGCTGGACAAGCTCTCTCACCTACTGGGTGAGTCCGTGTCTGTCTGCCCTGACAGAGAAATGGACAAATGATGCATTGGGATCACCACAGCTTTTTACTCTGCCAGAGAGATTCTTCAGAGCCCTCAGGTGAGAATGAGCTCCGAGTGAAGGGCACTCAGCTCCACACACTCCATCCGTGCCCAGAGCAGCTGGTCAGGCTGACTTTCTGGAACAGCGGGAACTGGGGGAACTCGGCAGTGGAATTTCTCAGCACAATTGCAGGAGCCCTGACAGCTTCCAAGGAGCTTCCTGTATTCCACTGGACCTTTCTGGAAAGGGTCCTGCCTGCACCCATCTTTACTTTTCGATCAGTTATTTTGGTGGATTAGCTGTAGCTGGGTTTTCTGATGCTTTGGGCAGGAATGCACATGCAACCATGTGCCAGGTGGGAAGGCTCATCCCCCCCAGACCCCTCCACTGGCGTTCTGCCATGCTGGGGAGGGAAGATTGTACGTTGGTTTGTTGGTAGCACACCCTTGTGTAACTGCCTGTGTCACCCAGGAGCCCCAGAGACTTTGTTTTGACTTGCACGAGGGGTATTTAATCCATGCCAAGACACAGGATTTCCCAGGATTATTCCCAAGAGCTCACGCATTGCTCCATGGCCCTGGATTAGGTTAAACCCCTCCGTGGTGACACCTCCCTGGGAAGGGGTGGGCAGGGGTGACTGGGGGTCTGGGATGTGGCCATGAACCTTCCCAGAGAAGCCCTGGGCCAGGCCGTGGTGTGTAGCAGTGCTGTGAAGTCTAGGTCGTGTGTGAGTGTGTCCAATGCTGTACATGTGGACTTTCTAAACTCCTTAATAAAAGGATCTCATCGTTACCCACAGTGTGACAGCTGTGACAGCCCATGGCACAGCGTGGGGACACGGCCAGAGGACCTGCTGTGTGACAGCAAAGGGAGTGGCACAGGATCACTGCAGTTCCTCGCTGTGCTGCGGGGATGGCTCCTTCCCCGTGCCAGGCTCATGGCACGGCATCCTTGGGAACTTGCCCACCACGCTGAAACCACTCTGCAAAACAAGAGCTGGGGAGACCCAGGGGTCTGAGCAGGCTTCCCAAGGCTCCCTGCAGGACCTTGGGGTGGCCCTGGGGCTGGGAGGGTGGCAGGTGTCGGTGCCAAGGGGACCTGGTCCCTGCTCCGATGGACAGAGCACGGAGTGATGCCCCCGGTCCCTCCCTGCTGCCCACTTCACATTCCACTGCCACAGCCCAGGAGGGGACAGCCTTGGGGACCATGTTCCAGCACCGATGGCTTTGTTGACCAGGGAGGGTGGGAGCACTTGGTCCATGTGGGGCCAGGCCCTGGGCGGGTTTGGGGGTGCAGGGCTCTCCGGTGTGCACACAAACGTTTGTGTGGGACCCCCAACAGCTGCACACAGGGACACACCAGCCAGATGAGGGGGACACACTTGGGCCCCCAAATGAGACTCTCCATCCCAGCAGCATCCCTGACAACTGCCAGGGAGGGACACGAGGCCATCTCCCAGCTGCTCCTCCAAATGAGGCAGCAAAGGAAGGCAGTGCGTTAATGAGCAGTGTTGCTGTGTTCCCATTGTGGCAGCTCCACCAACCCCTGTCCCTCCATCCCCCTTTCACCTCCCTCCTCGAGGGTCCCACCCTCCTCTCTCTGTGGCCACACGTCCAAGGGGTGACATGGCAATCAGGGCTCGTGGCTATTTAATGGCCCAAGGCGGGCTGGCCGCTCATCTGGACACAGAGTGGACAGAGGTGCCAGGGGTGGCAGCACTGGGCAGCACCGAGGTGCAGAGGTAAGTGACAGTGGCCGTGTGTCTGTCTGTCTGTCCCTGCTTTACACCCCTGCTTCGATGGGCAGCACAGCCAGGAAAGAGTCAAAGGCTGGTGGGAAGCAGCTGCGGTCCCACCAGCTCCCCCAGACCCCAGGACAGGAATTTGGCAATCAGCAATTTGGCTCCATGACGGGCAACAGGGTGCAAAAAGGAAGAGAGCAGAACAGAGAAAGGGGTGAGAAAGGTAGGGGTGAAGCCCAAAGTGAAGCCTCCAGGGTGAGGGGTGTTGGGAAGGGCAGGCAGGGGTTTGAGTGCACCTGGGTCTGGCGCAGGAGTGAGAAACAGCCCCCTTAGGCAAGCATGGAGCAGACAGCGTGGTCCCCAGAACCTGCTGCAGCTTTTAAGGCAATATCCCAGATAATAATAATAATAATAATAAAAAAAATAATAATAATAGTACCGGTTTCATCTTTCTGAGCCTTTGTGGGAGGAGGAAGGGAGGCAGAGCAGCCCTGCCGCTGCTGAAGGTCACCCCACTGCCTGTGGCGTCGCACGAGGCTCAGGATTTCACTCCCTCCTGCCCTGCTCAGACCCCTGTGCCAGGGCAGCCCCGAGCCCCATAAAGCAGAGGGATGCCGAGCACCTTCCTGTGCCCCTGTGTCACCCAGGCACTGCGGCAGGACCCGCTGGTGGGGACGATCAGGGTGAGGGATGCTCCCGCGGTGCCTCCAAGAGGAGCGGGCACCTCCGGAGCCCCTCGCCCTGCCCGGCTCTCACCCCCAGCCCAGCACAGCCCAGCACAGTTCGGCTGTGGAGCAGCGGAGCAGCTGCAAGGCTGGAATTTGTGAGTCCTGCCAGGCTGGAATTTGTCAGCACGGACCTGCTGGCGATGAAGGGCAGCAGCTCTCGAGGGGGCAGAGGGGGAGCTCAGACCCCCGGCAGCCCCGCTGGAGCTGGGCGCTGGTGTGGAGGCTGCAGAAGGAGCAGTGGGTGCTTGGGGGGCTCCAGCAGGGGCGGCGGGGCTGCTTTGGGATGGGGAACTGCCTCAGCCGCTGCCCGAGGATGCTCGGAGCTTCACTGACATTCCTTCCCCTTTCCTGTGCTTCCCCCAGATGAGAGCACCCTACTCGCTGTCCTGCCTCTTCCTCCTGAGCCTGGGTGCCTGCTTCCCTCCCGGCGAGCGCTGGGAGCCGGGACACCCGGGGGAAGGGGCTCTGCTCGGTCCCGGCTGGCAAACGGCGGCGGAGGGCCGGGGTCCCGGCTGGAGGGCAGGGGCAAAGCGGAGGAGAAGCGAGGAGCTGGATGCGCTGCTGAGCATCGCCCGGGAGCTGCGGGGATACGGCACGGCCGGGGCCGGGCAGCGGCCGGGCAGGCGGGGGGGCCCCGAGCTGCTGCCCCTCGGAGGGGAGAAGCGCAGCGGCACCCTGGGCAACCTGGCAGAGGAGCTCAATGGCTACAACAGGAAAAAAGGGGGCTTCACCTTCCGCTTTGGGAGATGAGAGCCTGGACTCGATTCCCCACCTCCTGCGGGTCACCCCGTCCCGTCCTTTCCTTCCGTCTCACCTGGGTTTGCTCGGACAAAAGGGTATCGGGGGGTTTTGCTGCTGGGGTTGCCTTGGGGAGGGAGGACGCTGCGTTTGCTCCGCTCCCAGCTCTGCTCTAGGCCTCCTATCCCTGTTCCCGACCGATGCAATGGAAGAAGAGCAGGGTGCCTTAAGGAGGAATCACCAAATCCCGTCCCTGATCACACGCAGCTTTTGCTGGGGCACAGCGAAAGGGCCTGGTGCTGGGTGTGCAGGGCTGCAGGGCTGGCAGAGAGCAGGGGTGGCACAAGGGCATGGGCAGGGCGGGGGTGGCACATCGGGATGGGCAGTGCCAGCAGGGCCAGGCAGCAAGGCTGGAGGGTTACAGCAGGATAGTTCTGGTGCTGATAGTCCCCAGGGACTGCCTGTAGTCCAAGGCCAGCCGTCAGGAGGAGAGGGTCCCTCCGAGCTCTCCACTGAGTTGCTGCTCTCCCGCCTATTAAGGGAAAGTCCCTCCGGCAGCAAATTCTGCTTAGTGTCAAGATGCCTCTTACACGAGGCAGCTCCTGCCTGCAAAACCAGGGCAGAGCAGCGGAGTTCGAGAAAATCTTGTCCTTAGCAACCCCTGGTGTGAGCATGGAAACCTGTCCTGGCACCACCAGTCCAGCCACAGCCCCATTGCCCTGCTCATGCAGGACCTTCAATGTCCTTGTCACACCACCCCAGCTCCTGCCCGACAGCCTGGCCCTTCCAATGCCTCCCTGGCCTCATCACCGCCTAATCCCAGCTGTAATTACTGCAGAATTTTGGGTGCAGAAGGACTGAACAAGAACTTCTGCACCTTCCAGGACCACTGAGAGTGTCACTGGTGCTCCAGTCACTGGCGGTGCAGCTTTGGGAACCATTAGCCTCAAAAGCCACCACAGGAAGAGTCCCACTGCCCAGCCACTGCTTTCCCCTCTTTTGGGCAGATTTAGCTCTGCCAGTCCCACTGTTTTCCCTGTGCCTGCCAGAGGTACCAGCAATCAGAGCTCTAACTACCTGCTGTAGGCACTAACGGCAACTTGCACACTGAGCCACTGCTGATATTTCATTGCAGGCACAAAAATGAGCTGGGAGATGATTTGCAAGCGCTAAATTGCACCCTCAAAAATCAGAGACCGTGGCAGGACTTGGTTGGGGGAGTAAAAAGATTAAAAAAAAACCCTAAATCAGGCTGCAAGAGGTGCATTGTAATATCCATCAAGCAGACAGACCACTTAATGCAGTGCTGCGTGAGTCGTTCTGGCAGCAGCAGCAGCAGGGACTGAGGCTGAATGGAGGAGCTGGAACCCAGGGGAAAACAGTGGTGGGGCAGCAGCAGGTGCAGGGAGAGATGGAGGCAAGGACCAGGCTCATCCCGGGGGGACTTGCAGGGACACAGTGCCAGGATTTGGCCCTCACGCGAGGATGGCGATGGCTGCCGAGGTGAGGAAGGGCATTTCCTTGCCCTGCATCCCTGCAGCCCTGGGGATCGCACATTGGGAGCACAGCAGCGACCGCCGGCGGCACTCGGGGGGGCTGAGCCCACGCAGACCCCCACCCCAGGCACCCCCGAACCCATCTCCATCCCTCTCCATTCCCTGCTCGGATCGGGACGCAGGCGCCGCGCTCGCATCACACAGCGGAGACGGAGCTTTATCGATGTTTCTATGGCAACGAGTTCCCCCCACCCCTTTCTTTTGAGTGTTCAAACCATCAATAAACACGCACTGATCAATTTTACCCTGCGCTGGAGTCGGGGGGAGGGATGGAAGGGAGGAAAGGGGAAGAGTTTTGAAGTAACTCTGGGTCAGTGAGGGCTGGTAAATCCCTGGCTTTGCTGTGATGGATCATTGCAGGGGAAAGTGGCACTGACTGCTGCGGAAAGGGAAAGGAAACCTGCTGGGCAATGCTGTGGCTGCGGGGATGCCTGGGCTCCTGCACTCAAATCCCGGAGAGGAACAGGCTCAGAACAGCCTCATAAAAGCTCACATATAACGAGGCTTTGATTGATGTGCAATAACCTCCGTAGAACTCAGAAAATTGGAGCACTTACCTGGCAGGTGGGACAGAGTTGGGCTCCGCCCCCACGCCTCAGGGCTCCTTGATGTGCAGCTTGGTGCCACCAGGGCAATGCCATCACCCTCCTCATCCTCTGTCAGGAAAGGGGCTCCTGCCAGGCTGTGACATGGGGCCATGGCATCCCTGAACTCCCCATATCACACCTTAGGGTACCTGGGATGCCTGGGAAGGGGCGGCATTCCAGGCTCTTGATTACCTCTCCTTGGTGATTAGTGCTGGGAAGGTAAAAGTGAATGGAAAATAATTGCCTGGAGCCTGAGGGTGTGGCTGGGAAGAAGAAGGGGGAACATGCCAAGAGTGACCCCTGAGGGGCTGGAAAGCCCATCCCTGCACACTGGACACTGTATCTCCCACCCAGCTCCCACAGGGAGCTACAACTCTTCCCAGTTCCTCTGCTCCTGATAGGGGGAGCAGCTCCCGAGGGGACACCCAGAGCCAGAACATCTCGGAGAGGTGGAGAGCTCAGAACCCACCCACCAACCTGTAAGGAGCTGGATCGAACAGGCCCTGGATTCCTCTGCACACGGCCAGCGGAGAGCAATGCAGGCATTGCCATCACTGCTGGCACTCTCCATGAAACATCCCCATAACCCCATAACCTCCCCTGCTCATCTGCTGCATTCCCACAGGCTGCCCCTCTTTGCTCCTCCAGCTCAGGCAGACGTGCAGCATGACAAACACAACAGGAACAGCCAATCTCAGAAACCCCAAGGATCCTCTGCAAAGGAAGAGTCTGGTTTAATTGTGTCCGAGGGACCCATGAAGAGGCTCTGTGTCATAACCGGGTCACGCAGGCTGCAGGAGCACAGGTGGGACCTTTACCAGCAGAACTGATGGTAGGACAAACACAGAACCCTCAACAGGGGGGTGACTGCTGGGAAAAGGTTCAGCACGGGCTGGTTTGCAGGTCAGCTTTCTGCTGAGCTCCATCTACCATTGAGCACTGAGCAGCACTGCCAGGGAGGACAGCTCTGAGCCCGGCCTCAACACTGAAATGACTGAGGGCTGACCCTCACCCACAGCCTCAGGGGCATTGGCACTGCCAAGGCATCAGCACTGACCGGGAATTGATCCAGGAGCATCACAGTCAGCAGCTCACCCAGGCCGGGTCTCACCCTTGGACAAGGAGTGTCCCACTCTGCTGCCAGCCTGCTTTTAGAAGCAGAGGTGATGACAGGAACCCTCTCCTCAGGGGTGACACACTGCTTGGATGTATTTTCCTCTCTTTTCAGTGAATGTCAGCCAAGGCAGAGGCTGTGGGCTGTCCTTGACCGTCCTGGGGGACAGGCAGTGGTCTGGCACACCTGAAAACACGACTGGCCCAGCCAGCCTGACCATAAAAACATGGGGTTTGTAAGAAAAAGAGTGAGCATAAAACACTGACCACATTTTACATCTTGTGACAAGCAACTTCTCAATAAAAAGCAAGATGACATTAAAGGAAAACTTAAAAGAGTGAACATTGTAATTTCAAAAACACGAAAACCAAAACAAAACCACAAACACAGCTATTTTTCCCCCAGAGCACTCTCACTTTCAAGCTCAATAGCCTTGAAAATTGGAGCAATCAAACTGTTAAATGCATCGATCTGTTAAATCAACTCCTACTGTACTCAGCTAAATTTAGCCTTTAATCCCCTCTCTCTCACTCCCCACACTGCAGATCTGGGGGCTTTCCCCAGCCAGGTCAGTGGCCTCTGCCTTCCCACGACACCATGGACCAGTCTCCAGCCAGCAGAGATGGAAATCACCAGGAGTGATTGCATTTAGGGGCAGGTGAAGCTTCTCCATCTTCCCTCAGCCCATAACTACTCCCCGTGTTCAGGTTTGGACACTGACCTTTGCCAGGGTGTTGGTCACAACCCCACCCAGAATTTGAGAGTGCTGCTCACTGCAGATCCTTTTGCTGTGCCTGTGCCTTGCCAAGTGCAGCCATTAATTTTGTTTACATTCACCAGTGCATCCTCCTGCTTTTCCTTCACCTTCCTCCTCACCATCAGCAGCCAACGCAGTCACTGTCCCAGCAGGCCAAGGTTTCCCATGAACCTTGTTGCCCCAGCCCAGGAGTGAACAGATCCTGGTGCCAGGACCCCCAGATTTCACCAGGGACTTACAGAAGGGATTAAAAATGCAGAGAACTGGGTTACAACCCTAAAACATCACTGTGGAACTGTGGGACCTCGGGCACACCACACGCTATCACCTGCCCTTGTTTCCTTCTCGTTGTTTTAGTCTTTAGCATCTTCATTAATCAAAGCAGTGGCTCATTTTAGAGGCTGCTCAGTACCTGGAAACGTCCCTCCCTCAGGGTTTACGAGAAAGGCTGAAGGGAAACAGAAAATAAGAATGGGCAACCAGAAATGAGGGAGGGAACTCTTTCAGGAGAGAAACACTCATGGGTCATTTCACAGCAGAGGAGGAGGAAAACACAACAGCATCTGAATGACAGAATACAAACCATTAACAGAGGAAAAGTTTAGTCAAATCTCTGATATAAATCTCCTTGAAGACAACAGCAAAGTCTTTGATTCAGAAGAGGTGATGACACAGTCTTACTCTGTGCATCTCTTCTCTCTCTCCTGGCTTTCCAGAGCCTGATCAAAGGAATATGGGAAAGGAAAGGGCTGCTGGCCTGGTTCTGACCATCTCACTGTGCTGAAGGGTCACAGTGAACCCAAACTTCTGGTTTTGGATGAGGAGTCGAAGGGGAGTCAACTGGGTTGGAAAAGCCTCATCAACAGACAAGCACAAGTTTTCCTCAACATTGATTTATTTTTAAATATACTACGCAAGAGAGACTGGAATAAAAAAACAAATCAGAAAAATGGAAATAGAGAAAGAGAGAAGAATTGAAAGTCATGTACAGAAACAATCTGTACTGGACTAAATTAAAGGGGAAACGACCCCCTTAAGTATCACAGAGATGAAGGACAGAGCTATTTACACACTGTAAAAAAGACAAGTCTACAAAAGTGTGTAATAACGAGATACAAATGTATAATATAGTGGCACAATATGTTATCAAAGTAAAAACAGTACCTCCAGGAAAGAGACAATTCAAGGGGTGGGTTTTTTCTTACATTTTTAAAGGCAGCCTGTGGCAGAAGTGTGTATTTTCTTTTGAACATTTGTCATGTGTTAAGTCATGGCTGTTTGTGAGGGTGAGAAGTGGCATGAACACACACGAGTGAACTACTAGAAATCAGATACAAAACAAACAGTTCCAAAGAGAACAGCATAAAATACAATTGAAGGCAATTAGTGTTTAAGATACACAAGAGGGGTCACAAGTTACAGGGGAACAGAAAATGGGAAATGTGTTTTCCTCATGTTTGGAACTGTTAAGAGGAGTTAAATTGCACTGTTAATAGCCCTAAACCTTGTTCTTTCACTATTGTCATGAGTCACAGTTAGTTCCCAGCATTAATTGGGAAGGTCACAGGACCTTGGCAAGGAAGGCCAGGAGTCTTGCTGTCAGCATGTTGTGGCAGTTTCCTGGGGAGATGCACCCCAGAGAAGTGTCTGCAGTCTCCACACATCCTTGTTTGATGCTGGATGGAACCATGCTGGCATGAAGGCAGGGATGTTTTTAACCCCAGAGAACTGGCACTGGAGCTCCTCCCAGGAGGCTCCAGTGGCACAGAAAGGCAGGCACCACTCAAAGCACAGGGCTCTGCAGGAGGGCAGGGGCCAGGCTCCATCTCCCTTCACAAAACAAAAAGCTGGAAATTCGACTGGAGACACAGCAGCTCTCACCCACTGTGCTGTGCAGGCTCAGCCAGAACAGCTGCTGGAGGCACAGCAGTGCCTCAGAACTCACCCTGAGCCATCTCTTCCCACTGCCACCCTCCCAGCTGCCCTGTGACACCCACCCTGAACACCAGCCCAATTAGTGTCAGACATCACCACAGCACATCCTCCTCCAGACCTTCTCCAGGCCTGCTCTGCTGCCAGGGACATCCACAAACAGGCTCCTGGGCTGTGACTTCAGCGAGTGCTGCCTCCAACACTGAGAGCCCAAGCAATTCACTGGAGCTCAGCAACACCGAGAAACTACTGAGAACACAGAAACGAGGGGTGGAGCAGGTGGAATCAGAGGAAGAATTTGGGCAATCATCACTTGTAGCATTCTGTCATTAAAAAAACCTTACATTAATAATTTTCCCCCCCTTCCCTCCCAAGCACCAAATCTGTTGCATTAGTGTCAGGTAAATGTCAGACTTGGGCCAGGGCCATGTGCTGGGCAAACTCTCCCAAGAAATGCAGTGGGTCTATTGCTATCCAGATACTCATCCTCATGTACAGAGGGGCAGAGGGAGGGGACAAAAATGGTACAAAGTCCTCCTGAGGAGGAAGGGTGGCATCTCAGTGTCCACCAGTCTGGCTTCAGTCTTAATGGTCTGTCCAGAACAATAAAATATTAAGAAAAAGGCATGGTGTGACATCAGCATTTAGACTTGTAGTCCACAAGGCAAGAACTCCACAGATAAGACGATTACAAGAATATGAAACACAGGGAATCTGAGTTCAGAGGGTGGGGAGTGCCTCCTGAACACAGCCCTGCCCTTCGGGGCTGGGGCGTCCATTCACAGTCTGCGTCCTTGACCTGAACACCCCGCTCCCTTGTCAGTCCACACCTCACTCCCTCCACAGCTGGCTTTGGCCCATTGTGATTGATTGATTCACGTGCTTGTTTTTCAGCCTGGTTTCTTGCTACCTCTGAACAATGTCGCTGATTTCTTTCACCGAGCTGAGCAGTTTGCTGAAGTCCTGGGTGGCCGCAGGGCCGCTGCCGGCGGTGGCCGGGCAGATCTGGAGCTCCCGGAGGTTGTTCTCCAGCTTATTGATGGCCTCCCGAAAGGCAAATTTGTTCCTCATCTGCTGAATGGAGTCCACGTAGCTCACGCAGAAGGTGTAGAGGTTCTTGCCAGCCTCCAGGACGGCGCTGTGGCTGGCCATTTGCTCAGAGTTCTTGCTGATGGCGAGCCGTAGAGCCTCGGTGCTTTCCAGCACCACCCCTTTGGTGATGGTGCCACTGGCAATCCTCTCCGGGGGCTGCCGGGTCTTCCGCAGAGACACCCTGGTGGATATGAGGGGGATGAAGGCTGTGGATGACGTCTGGTCCCCGCCTGGGGCAGAGGGTACGGATGAGGAAGAGGCAGCTGGGGTTGCTGTGCTCAGCAGCAGCTTTGTAGAGGACTGTGGCTTTGGTACAGAGGGGATCCCCAGCTTTTTCACACCTTCCCCTGACTGGTTTGGCTTGACAGCATCACTGCCTGCAGCCTCTCCAACCTGAGTCAACTGTTTGGATTTTGGCCCAGACACCACATCTGCTGCTGCTTCATGGCTGGGGCTGTGAGAAACCTTCCCAGGCTTGGCAATGGAGGATGAAGACAGTGGGAGTGGAGGGGCTGGTTTCAGCTTCGATAACTTCCCTTTGTCCTTCCCTGCTGACTCCGAGCTCTGCTTGAACCTCCTCAGACGTGGCTCCTCAGAGGAAGCTTTGCTGGCCCCCACAAAGCCAGCAGGGTTGGGTTTGGCAGCAGAACCTTGGTCCATCATCACAGTGGTACCTAAGGCACTGGATTTGACCCCATCATCCTTGTGGAGCCCGCTGGAGGAAGGAGGGGCAGCAGGTTGCCTACGGCCAAGTTTTGGTGTCAGGGTGGGAGGGCTGGAACCAGGGCTCGACTCTGCATCTTTGAACACATCATCAGCAGTCTCTTCATTCTTCTTAAGCAGCCGGGGAGGAGGGGTCACAGTTCCCCTGACAGACACGTCAGCCTTGGCCTCGTTCGCCCGCTTCCGAGGCAGTGCTGGCTTCTCACTCTTGTGCCCCCCGAAAGTGGAGGAATCAAACTGGCGTCCCGTGGACTGCAAATCCCGAGGCAGAGTCACAGATTTCCACTCGGTGTCCTTCGCTCCGTGGGGCACACAGGAGGCTGAGCAGGACCTCAAGAAACGCTTGCTGGAGTTGGAGCTGCTCTCCTCCTCACCAGCCACGCCTCGGCTGCTGCTCATGGTGCTGGACTTCTTCCGTAAGTGGGGAGATAAGAACCCAGAGTTCCCAGTCACAACCCCGTTGGTGACACCAGCCCCATTGCTTGGGCTCTGGAACTTGGAGGGGTCAGCTGTGTCTGCAGGGGGGGCAATGAAAGCTCCATTGCCAGCATCCCTGCACTCCTCCTCCCCGCCTGCCCTGCGCTCCGAGTGTCCGTCCATCTCCCTGAAGGAGCTGCTCCGTTTCGGAGGGGTAGGGGCAGTTTTCTTCTTCTTCTTGATCAGGGCACTGAAGAGGTTGTGCTTTTTGTCTTTTGGAAGCAGCCGCTCATCTTCATTCAAACTGCTCTCCAGGGCCACCCTCTCCTTCCGCGGGAGCAAGGGAGAAACAGCAGGCTCATGATCCAGGGCGTCTGCAAAGGAAAAGGAAAGTTTTCTGAGCATTGCTCAAAGAGCCAGAATAACTCATTTTCTTACAGAATCAAACCAGGGCAGCACCTCTAAAAGCTGCAGGTTCTCTAAAACAGACACAACTTCGGAGCAGAAATAGAGTAAGTGCAGCCACACTCAAGGCTGGACTGAACGTGGTCCATGATCCTGCATCCATTCATTCCTGAGGTGGCTGCCAAACTACATTCCCTGGGGGTTTCTGATTGGAAGAGTGACACAAAAACACTACATGTTTATGTTCAGATCACCCTCCTCACATCTGGAGACCTGTCTAAACTTCACACTGTGAGGAAGATAAATACGAAGAGGCCTTTGCTTTAGTCCCTGAGCTATTGCTGTCTTTTGAATCGCTGACCCTCTGAATTAATAAGGCACCACTGTAACCCACCTCCATCCCCAGGCTCCTCGTTCATTTTCCTGATGTCATCCTTTGTGGGGAATGGAAGTAACCGTTTCATGAGCAGAAATCGAGATCTATATATGACACTGCAGGTCACAGCACTGTGAAGATGCTCAGCTTTGTAGAGTAACAGAGAAAAGGGGCAGTGCCAGCCTCCTTCAGCAGCGCTGCTGCAGAGGAAAGCGATGGGGTGACCCTCTCTCCGCTTACAAGCGGTGCTTAAAAATGAATAATGGTTTATAATAAATTCATACAGAGTCCTGAAGGTCTCTGTGTGTGACTGACAGAGGGGCTCGTTCCCAGGCCAGACACTCCAGTGGCATTCTAATCCAAAGGAGGAATGCCTGCAGGGCAGCATATACATTTACAGCTTGACTAGGCAGCAAGAAGGGAGATGAAGCAGAGTCATAAGGAAAGCTGCTTCTTAGTCACAAATTGGTGATCATCATGCCACGGGTAGGATTTTGGCTGAGGAATGGATTTTGGTTGAGGAGAGACAGTTTGAAAAAAAAAAAAAAAATGTATACTTTGAGAGGACAACACGTTTGCACAGGAGCACTGCAGTTACATATTCCCACAGGACTCAGGGGGACCTGGACAGCCAGAAGAGCCAGACCATGGTCTTATTGAGTACAGACACGGGAGAGGTGCAGAAATCCAGAGAAAACCAGCAGCTAGCACTGAGAATCAGCTTCCAGCTGCTGGACTTGCCATGGAAACACTGACAATTGGAAGGGAAACTGCAATAAAACTTTATTGTGAAAAAATTTCTTCCACAATAAAGAATGAAATGATTCCCAGCATAATGTTAAAATCATATTATGCCTACTGTACTTGAATTTCTCAAAGCTCTCAAGTATTTAAATGAAATTATTTTAACTTCAAAAGCTTGTAATAATAGGCAATTATATTTCCTATACGTGGTAAATAACCTTCCTTCCTGAGTCACTGATACTTTCTTCTCCTGACATTTTAAATCCCCTCTTTTTCCCCCTCCTCTGTCTAGATTACAGTGGGCACTGAAACATGTACTAGTGGGTGAATCTGACATCACACAAAAGAGGTCAATCACGTGAATTGTCAGAAGGGGCAGCCTCAACAGGAGCTGGAAAAAAACCCCACTGCATTTCATTTTACATTCTTGTTTTTCAAACACAGAGCTAGATACAAATCTCCTGTACTCATTCAGCCTTTTACCACTGTTTTTATTACCTCGGAATGGAAGGTAAGTGCCTGAAAAAACTGATTGGAAGTTTAATTTTATGGAAGAGTCTGTAAATACCTCTTTGTCCCTCACTGAAATGATATTTGGTGCCTGCCAAGAGTAATACTCTTCTGTGCTGCAAGCACAAATCTGGTAGGATGGAACAGTGAAGAAACCTCCCTTATGGGGCTTGCTAAACCTGAGCTATCACCCTGCTTTAAATTATGCAGTGTGGTAGTGTAAAGTGGCTTGAACACAGCAGATTACCCAGCACTCAGATGCAGTGGGAGATCCCACTGATAGTTCCTGCCAGGGAATGGGAAGAGGATATGATCAGAGAGCTCTGTGCTCAGGCTCTGGTCTTTAGGGAACTGCAGGCAACAGCCATTAAGTTAAAAGAACTCCAAGGGCTTCTCTAAGCAACAGCAGGGAGATCACCAGTCCCTCAGCCAGTTAAGGATTCACACTCCCAGCTGCTGTGTGTATCTGGCTTCAGAATTAACAACCTACCTTTGCAAAAACTAATAAAAGGAGTTCTGGACCCAGGACAGCAAACTCAGCAGCCTGTCACCCAGAAACACCGTGCTGGTACAGAGAGATGGCACCTGTTATTAGACACAGCTCTGCCTACGTGAGGGCCTGCAGCTAGATGTGCATTTTGTTTCCCCCTGTATTTCCTGAAGGAATAATGACTTTAATTAAAACCTACCACATTCCCCCTGGCCTCGAGCATGTGCAGTCTCCAAGCCCTCGTTGGCATCTTTGCTTTCGGCAGCTCTCCTCGATGTTCGCGTTTTGGTTGGCAACTCTGGGGCTTGGAGGAAATTGCTCACTACACTCCTCATGCCCTTCTTTCCCAATTCCTTCTCCACCTCTGCAATGCACAGAAGAAAAACAATCACTGCAATCAATTGAAGATAAAAAACCTATTCCTCTGTTTGGAATTAATAGCACAAAAGAAAAGCAAACAACGCAGAACAGGGGATCCTTGGGGTTGTTCAGCCATTTGGCCATCTTTAACACGAGATGTTTGCTCAGAAAAAGATACCCACATGTAAACAAATAACTGCTTTCTACATAATTTACACCAGGTAGTATAATGTATAATACACACAGGACTGAGCTTCACTGCAAAGCAGTCTACGAATAACAGGGAGAGTTAAGGATGCAGTCAGCCCTTCCCTCACCCCTGCAATTGCTGGTCCAACAGGGACCCACACCTACCATCCGAGATGCTGGATTCCTGAAACATCGTTTCAAAGGCCTGATGGATCTCAGCAAAGGAGGGTCTATCAGAAGGACTCCACTGCCAGCCTGAAAAAAAATACACCACCACTCAGTACCCTGCACCAAGAGGAGCCAGAAATCACAGTTCCCTTCCAATACACTGAGATAAAACACTGACAAGAAAATCTGATTTACAGGGTGCTGAGTGTCTGCAACCACTTTGGTTCAGTGACAGCTGCAGACACTCAGCACTCCCTAAATCAGGTTTTGGTGTCAGTGTGTGACAGTAGGTGCTGAGCACTGCTGGGGAAAAGTGCAGGGCACTGAGTCACGTTCCAAAAGGCCACAGTGGAGAGTCACAGTTAGTCCTGCAAAAAGCCAAATGAAGCTCCTGCTTCATCCTTGGAACACAAGCTTTTCTTTAAGTTGTCAGGAAAAAGGAGACAAAGGAAGCATTGAGATCCACAACACATCTCCTCTCTGGGCCTGTGGGCTCCCAGTAGAGATGAACAGCTGGTTTCATAACATGTTCATCCTCTAGAGAAAGCAGTTTTACCCAAACACTTCCACAGAGCACTGCACCTTCCCTGCAACTGGCAGGGGATTCTCATGCCTTGTGGTACATAGCCAGACCTCTGCACTTTTATTGCACCCTTGCAGAGCTAAAAAGCAGCATCTGCAGGGTTAAGAAACACTTACATGCTCTCATGAGCTCATAAACTTTCTCAGGACAGCCTTCAGGACGCTCCATACGATAGTCCTTCTCCAAGAGCTCATAGACTTGAGACAGGTCAATCCCAGGGTAAGGGGACATACCATAGGTTGCAATTTCCCACAGCAGAACACCAAAGGCTGCAGTAGGAGAACAAGAGGGAAGGAAAAAAAAAAAGGGAGGGGAAAAAAAAAATCAATAAGCTTTGTTTTCATCTTGAATTTGAGAGGCTGTTTATTGGGAGTAGTCACTAAACAGTGCTGCACACTTAGACCTGCCCTGGGTGGCTCAGATCCCATGCTCAGCAGCAGCTTAAATGTTAAAGAAGTGTAACAAGGCTCTCCGTCAGCACAGACAAGTCTCCTGCGATATGACAGGGTAGAATTAGACTAATTTTCAATGTATCAGTTGTCTCAAACCTGAATGCCTTGAGATCCTTCAAGTCCTATTAGAGGCACAATTAAGAGACTTCACAGTGGATTAGCTGAAACCGCTTCACTGCTGCACTGCAGTCGCTCTCTCAGTGTGGCAGCTCCTCTCATTTGCAACCTCTCCCTGGAGGACTCGCACATTTTAATAGCTCTGTGTTTTTGGGGTGCCCTTGTTTAGCTGCAGTGTGGTCTGGAAGGGGAATCTGGGAGGCAGCAGCGAGAGGAAAGTTTCAGCAGTTGCTACCAACGAGATATGGTGAGGGTGAGCCATTTTGGTCCCAGGGAACGCTGAATAGGAAAAGGGAGAGCACAAAAAGGGTCTTGGAACAGGCATTCAAGTGGCAGCAGTCAGTGGGGATGCAGGTCAGCAGTGGGGTCAGGCAGCTAACCCAGGAGTCAGGCACACAGAATAAACCCAACACCAGTTCAACAACCTGCATGTAATTAGTTCAGTCACCCTATTCTGTTCTTAACCTGAAGAGAAAGCGATTACAATTCTGCATAAGTAAGGAAATCACATCACATTACATGGCAACGCCACCAAGGGCAATTTACATTAGACATTTCTGTGCACAATTTTCTTTGATTGCTGTCTTGAGGCAGTGAGGTGAAAACATCTAAACCCTGGCGTGCCCAGCAGCAGCCCTGGCCTGCGGGGACAGCTGATCTCAGATGAGATCCCAAAGTCCACTGCCCCAGCTCTGCTTCCCGAGGTTACATTAACCCTAACTAAACATACCCCATATTCCTTTGGGATCTTTCCTTCTCTTTCCTTCTGCTATTGAAAGGCACCAGGGATCCTGCACCCACCACAGCAGTACAGCAACACCCTAAGACTGCAGCAGATACTCAGCAGCCAACACCCCATGGAAACCCAAAGCAGCAGAAACACCTTGGTCAGCAATCACATACTCCTTGGGAGGCTGTTTTGGCTTTTCCTCCTCCATCTACAAAACATTTTACATCAGCCATCTACCTAAAAAGTTTCTTCAACATAAAACCTTTCTCTGCACATTTTCCCCCAAGCTGCAGAAAACTTCATCTCTGTCTGTTGGTTTATACATAGTAGATGCTCAGGATATCATTTTCCAAGTGCCTTTGGGACCACATTCCACAAACTTCTATCTCATGCCACTGGGCACTTTTGAGAATTTGACCAACAGCTATGGCAGAGATACAAAACCCCAAAAAAAGCTGATAAAAGTACAATGAGATTTTCTGTGGTCAGATTTGATACAATATAGCTCCATTTAGCTAAGCCTACTCTTATCACCAGCACTTCAGGGCTCTTCAATAACCATTTGTCATCAAATTTTCCCTCTGCTTCTCCTCATCTCATTCCAAAGATTATTCTTTTAAAATGCAGAAAGACAAGCTTGGAGCTATCACTAGACAGATACACACATAATTATTTTTTTTAACATAAAACGAACCAGATTCTTTACTCCTTGAAATAGTTAGAAAGTTTTTGGCTATATAATAATGTATCACTTCACAGTCCTGTGCCAGAACTCCACCAAGGCAGTAGCACTGGTGCCCTTCAGCCCCATTTCATATATTTCTATAAACACCACAGTATCTTTTCATATTTGCCAACAACTCAAATATATAAAATCAGGTGGGCATTCTCTGTGCTCTGCTCTGAGACTGCCAAGCAGAGATTAGTTCCTGCACTCTGACAAGCTCACACAACAACGTGGAACAACCAGGGAACCTGCTGCTCCCTCCTGAAATATTCCACAGCAGCCTCATTTCACAGCCCTGCAAAAGAAGATTATCATCTGCATTAATTTATGCATGCAAATTCTTACCCCAGACGTCAGATTTAATGGAGAACTTGTTGTAGGCCAGGCTTTCTGGTGCAGTCCACTTGATTGGGAATTTTGCTCCAGCGTGGGCTGTGTAGGTGTCACCTGTCATTAACCTGCTCAGGCCAAAGTCTGCCACCTTCACCAAGTGGTTCTCCCCTACAAGGCAGTTCCTGGCAGCAAGGTCCCTAAAAAGAAGACCAAAAATAGGCAATGAGAAGTCCTTAGCATCTCACTTTTAGAGATAGCAAGGAAGCCTGCTGTTCCCGAAGAAACCAGGGCCTGTGTGATTATTTTGATCCAAATATTACACAGAAATTCTGGATTACATGCACACACACAAGAGGGAAAGTTATTTTCCATTCCATCTTCATAAGACTGTCATCCCAACTTTTTTTTTTATTCTAATTTGAAGTGAGAGCTTCAAGAAGCCCCCTCAATTTCAATAAAAGCTGCCACCCTCAGGATAAAAATATTTCAAAGAAATGTCAGCGCTCAAGTTATCAATAGCTGGGGATGAGCACTGAATAAACTGAGTTTCAATTCCTCACTTCTTGCCCACCTCTGTAGCACTTCAGTCACCCCAGCCACCACCAGTGGCCCTCCAGAGCTCCTTTTCCAGTCCTTGCTTAAGCACCAGGAGGATCTCCCAGCCCTGCTCTCCCCCCTCCCTCCCAGGTGTACCATCTTTGACAACACAACTTGTTCACAACCAGCATTTGGCCTTTGCAAACCTGCTGGAGCCTCTGCTATCAGTGCTGGCATTTTCAAAGGACTGGGCAATAAACAGATTTTACTTTTTCTCCAAAATTTTTTCCACCACTGGCCCCACCCTGGCAGGTAAGAGATGTGCACGTTGCATTTGCCACTTCTCTGGCTTCTACATGCTGTTTGCATGCCTGGAAATGGTTCAGGAGGATAAAAAAATGTAAAGCACAGAAGAACATTTCTCCTAATATTAGGTTTTGTTAAAAACACTTTTCCAGATTATGTCACATTGAACTAAAAATTGATTGTACCAGGAAGCTCCTGTGAGATCTTTAGATATGAGGCAGACACTGCTGCTTCTGTTGCTTGTTCTGCTCAATCAGAATAAATTAAAAAACAGAAAAAAAGTACATCTTACTAGATGCCCATTTAAATTTCACAGTGTTTTTGAATGTACCTTATTATCAATGTTGATTACTACAATGTGTATCTAAATAAAAGCTCCTCTCCATAATCAAATTCCTCCTCCTTCCTGATTCATTAAATGAGGTCAGAGCACCACATTTGAATCCATGGATGTGAATTGTGACAACACTCTTCAAATAATTGGGTAGGTGGTTATGGGGGTGGCTGATAAGGAAAAATGCTACTATTTATTTTAGATAAATGGGTCATCAGAAGTACGAGGAAATGAAATGAATGGCAGAGAAGACAAATGAGATTCACACAAAGGAGTTTTTAAAGTTTACTTCCTGTGAGCTGAAGCAACAAAATCCTTTCAACAGAGCAAATCAAAGGCTGGAAATTTTAATTGGCAGCATCACTATTCAATTTATTGACTGATAGCAGCATTTAACCAGGCCTTTCAAGCAGCAAAAGCAACTCATAGCTTAGAAGAGCACCTAGAACTTTACACGCCATCTTCCTATTTGTCTCCATGAAAAAAACACGTGCTAATTCCATATTCCAGTTAATTGGGCAGGAAAGGTCACGCTACAACACTGAGAGCATCTTGTACAAAGCTCAGGCACTCTGGAGCCCTGGTGCAGGATGTGTCATTACATTGCCAGGAGCCCATTTCTGCAGACAAGGAACGCAAAGCTCCAGCCATAATTGCAGCACACTTTAAAGGTCAGAGTCCCTGAGACTTTAAAGACAGCAGAGATGCTTATTAAAGTGAATACACAATCTGGACAATAGCATGGAACAATCCCTGCAGTGGAAAACAAAGTGAAGTAAACAAGAAAGAACAGGGGCTGAGGCAGTGCTCAGAGGGTGATTCTGCTGTGGGGACCTGCACACATCCAGCATTACCAACTGCAGCTGGTATGAAAGGCTGTTAGAAACAAGGAAGTGTCTTATCTGGTCCATTAGAAGTCCATTACTTTGGGCTTAAATTCACATTTAAGGCCTTGCCCAAAATACGTAAGTACTGATGTGTCTTTCAGCTGCACCTACTTCAAAGTCAAGAGAAAAGCACTGAGAGAAAACCCATCCTTTGGACAGGTTAATAGACTGTGCCAGATTTGCACCAGTGTGTTAAATATATGACAGCAATCAATGCTGTGATAGCCTGAAAGGGAGAAAAATCCATCAAGGGTTGTTCTGTGCTGGAGATTCAAGGGTGCCCACTGTCCTTCCTACCTGTGGATGAAGTTTTTCTTCTCCAGGTACTCCATGGCTGAGGAGATCTGAGTTGCCATGTACAGCAGCACCACAGCATTCACCTCCTGCCTGTTACACTCCCGCAGGTAATCCAGCAGGTTCCCATACGTCATGAACTCTGTGATGATGTAGAAAGGAGGTTCCCGTGTGCACACCCCTGGGGAACAACATAAAGTTGACAATGAATGTTGGAGAATATCAGTGAACCTTCAGGTTTCATCCTCAAAGGCAATTTGTGGAAATTCTGCCTCCAGAAGGCAGAAAAATGGGGCTTGTGGAAAGAATGGATTCTGCTTGGAAGTGGTTAATAGAGGGGTTTAATTTTCTGCTTCAGGCTCTGGCAAATTAAACATTAAGGAGACGAGATCATTAAAAATCATGTATTAGTGGTACAAATTGTGAATTTTTCCAGACAATAAGTGTCTGTATTTAAAGCCTTGGTATGGTAAGCAGCTTATCTGCTCCTTAACATCCATATCACTGCACAAGGGTTTAGTTCAAATCCCTCTGCTTGGTATTTATCACTTACCTAATAATTGCACCAAGTTCGGATGCTTGATCTCCTTCATTACTGCAGCTTCTTTCAAGAACTCTTCCACCTCCATGGTATCCTCCTGCAGAACAATTGCAAAGCTTTGGCAAAGGCAGTGTACACAGAGGAGAAACAGATTTTTACATTAGGACGCAAAAAGAACTGCAAACTGACAACATAAGCCACAGCTCTCACACAGTAATTTTTCCCTGTAGCCACAACACAAAGCCAGGGAGTTACAAACATTAATTTTTTGTATGATTTTAAAAATACATTTTTTTGTCATTTTCATACTAGCTGAGCTTTCTGGGGCAAGAAAATCCATATCCCTTTTGTGAAGGGTCTCTCACAGAATGCTCAGGAGCTGAAAAGGAAATAGAAGCTTGCTCCTAACAGGGGAAAAAAAAAAAAGATAACGTGAAATAAAAAGTACAGAAAAGGAACAAGAACGAATATAAAAGAAAGGATACACCACAATCAAATGCTTGAGAGGCTGCTGAAAGGCAGGCCCTTGGGTTCAGTGGGCAGGAATAAGAAATCCCCTCTCTCAGGCAGGGAGGCACGACTGATGGCAGTCGCTGTGTGACTGAAAGCCTAAGGTTTCAAAATTCATTTCTGGCATTCAGAGCCTGACCCATGACGTATCCATTCTGGGCAGACGTGTCACTACCAATTTGCTGGGTGCCATAAAGTTACTTGGCACAGCACAAAACTCAGGAAGATACAATCTTGGTCAAAAGACATCTTTTTCTGAAGCAGATACGCCCCAAATGGCCGGAAGGTCATTTCGAAGTGGAGCAAAAATACAGATCTATTCCTAAAGCAATGGTTTTTTTCTATATCCAGATTTTTTTTTCAATGATGGATTAATGTTGACAGGCTACATGGACAAAGTGTTTTAGGGAAGGATTGGAAAGGATTTACTGCTGCTGGTGAGAACGATAACAGTGGGCTGCCACTGTGAGATCCAGCCAGCTCCCTGCTCTGCACTTAGCACTGAGAACATTTTTCCAACACTTCCATTCAATCATTTACTATTCATTGCCAATTAGCTCGATTGACAGCTGCGATTTGCTCAACACACTGTCAAAACTAATAGTCCAAAGGTCCTTGTGAGCAGAACCTTAAACTGTTCTCTTTGGCAAAGGGAACTGGGTTAATAATCCAGGTTGCAAAATTATCTTAAATATGCCTTTGTCTTATTCGTGCTACACAAATCTTGGAAGGTTTGTCCTTTGCATAGCTGCTCCACAGTTTGAAATTTCTTACCTCTCAGTGACCATATTAATAGGAAGGACACATACAGAGAACCACTGTAGCAATGACCTCCCTGAAAACCTGATCTCGTGGAAAGGACCAAGCTTTAACTGGCTTCCAGCTCCCATTATGCTAAACCACGGCAGAAATACAACAGTTCTGGCTGTCCAGCATTTTCCCAGCACAGCACAGGGCCATGCCATGGCATTAAGGGACGCCAGGGTTACATGTTGCCTAATTTAAAACACAGGTTTCTCTGCTGGTGAAAAAATAAAGGCGAGAGGAAAAAAAAAAACCCAAAGAAAAAGCAGAGGCAGCCCTAGGGGCAGCAGAGCCGAGGTGAGCAGTAAGAAATGTGCTGAGCTGACCAGCTCACAGCAGCTCAGCCATTAAATGGCTCTCAGGAGAACCAGCTGTGGCCAGAGTCACGACTGGCTGCACTTGGTCCAGTGCAGGGCACAGAGCTCCCTGTCCCCACAGCCACTGCCCTGTGCTCCTGTCCAACTGGGGGGAAAAACACAAATTCAGAGCGTGCCCCTTTATAACAGACCCCGATAAATTCCGTGTCCTGTGCAACTCACACAACTGCCAGGGACGGATTTTAAAAGGCAACATCTCATAACAGAGTCTTGCCCTCTCCAGTTAAACACTGAGGAACTGCATGTGCTGCTTCGATCAACTCTCCTGCTCTGTGCCAGCCATGTGCTATCTTTAGATACTTGATAGAAAACTGAACAACAAATGGGTGTTCATAAGCATCATTATTCAAAACGATGCTGGAAGGACTTTTCTTCTCCTCTCTCTTTTAGTCTTCCCTCTCCTTTATCTTTATTGTAGAGATATCTGAGGTAGATGGGGAAGGAGCAAGAAGAATCATACAAAGTTTTGAAAAACATTCTCTCAAAGGAAAATAAAATGAGTCATCCGAAGATTTGGGCAGAAGCTGCAAAAGGCTTGTTTTTCCCAGCAGAACTAGGATATAAATGTGATTTTAAAATGTTTCCCAAAACTTTGAAGAAAGCTATAATCCCACCTGTCAGGCACTAGACTAATGGATTTAAAGAAGGTGGATTATAAATTTGCTTTTAAGGATGGTTTTAGCATGCATAATTGCAGGTTGAAGTGTTTCTCAACTCTCTTCTTGGTTGTTCTTACACTCCCCAGTGGAACATGCTGCTCCACACTACATTATGAACCACTTTTAGTCGTGTTTCATTAAATATTTATTTATTTGAAACAGGCATGGTCTGTATTAAGGTTTCTCCTTTGCACAAACAGATTTGATGGGATAACACGCAATTTGTCTTTGTTGATGGGTTTCAAGGAGAAGAGAATGAAAGCAACAACTTCAGTTTGGGGCAAGATGGGAAGTCTGAAAGCATCAGGAATCCTCACACTGCAGCCAGCAGCAGGAAGATGTGACTGCAGGCTGTGCTCCAGGGAAGAGCTGAGCTCTCCTCAGCATGGGCAGGTGCTCTGCTGAACCTGGGCACATCCCAGCTCACCTGCACCGCAGCCATCCCGAGCAGGGACAATGCTAGATGTCACAACACTAGATGTCACAACACTAGATGTCACTCGCTCCCTGTGCAAGCAGCACTTGGACTCCCCCGCTGGGAGCAGCAGCAGGAACCTCCAGAGTACAGAAAAGGCCAAAATGAAAATACTTTCTGCAGCCATGGCAACCCAGAAGTACTGAGGCAGCCGCTGCTCGGAGAGCAAGGAAGAAATATTTTCCCCAAACCAAGCAAAGGTTCTTCCCCTGACACTGAGGCATCTACACAGTTCTCTCCACTTCAAAATTTCCATTGCAAAAAAACCAAAAGGAAACAAACGAAACCCTAGGTTCTGTTTGTTTCTGCAAGACCAAACCACGTCCCTATTCGAGGAGAGAGAACATGGTGTCAAGTTCGCATAAACTCCTATTAAGCAATCAAATGCAATGTGTGCAGATGGTGCCAGAAGATCTCAAGACAGTTTTATAAACATAGATGAATTAAGCAATGACCTTATGAACTCAGAGAGCACTATTTGCATTTCAAGAGACAAGGAAACCAAGACACAGAAATCAGGGAGCAGAGCCAGAAACAGAACTGATTATCCAGTTCTTCATTAAAGCCACTTATGAATTTTAATATACCTTAGCTTGCATACCATTTTTCCTCCTCTTGTGTCTTTTGATAAGAAGCAGCTGTGAACAGTTGCCTAAGACTTCCAGGTACACAACGAGTTTGTCTTTTGGGAAAGACGCCACATAAGACAGAAAATCAAAACATGTAAAGCCTCCCTGAAGCACAGCCTTTGAATTTTATGTTGACTGACTCAGGATCCACAATCTTCCTTAATACACCAGCTTGTGCTGGTGTGTTCATCCGTGAACAGCTCACCTTTACCACACCCTGAAATCGAGACACTGCAGCACTATTTACTTTTCTACGGTTTCATCCACTCTCCAGTAAAAACTGCACTGTTAACATCCTCCTTTGTTTAGATACAAGTGTTATAGGTATCACATAAACCATAAGAGGATCAAGGTCTTTAAAAATACTCTTATTTCCAGCCTACAGCACTCAAAGGGAGGGCTGCCATCACAGCAAATAACTAACTACAACTGAAGAGAGCAGGAAGCCAGCCTGAACTTGCTCTCAGCTGAACGAGGAGCGCTCTGAGCCTTACCTTGAGAGTCTTCACAGCCACTGTGAGGTTGTACTTCTTCCAGACTCCTTCATACACCTCTCCATACTGGCCTCCACCCAGCTTGTGCTTCATGGTGATGTCGGTGCGCTCGATCTCCCACTTGTCGTAGTTGGGGGACACGCCGTAGATCGTGGGCTTGTTGCGCTTGGGTGCTGGGTAGTGCAGAGTGGTGATGAGCCCATCTGCCACCGTGGAATGGTGATGGACCAGCTCTGCCAAGGTGTTGAAGCGGCTCTCTGAAGACACATAGAGCTGGGAAGCAAAGGGGAAAGGGGAAAACTCGTTCAGGTAGCGCCCCTCGGAGAGCTCGTACACAGGAACTGCATCATGAGATTGTGAAAGCACAGTGTGGGGTTGTTTCTACTCAAAGCATGGAACTGTGAGCTCCACAAGCTCTGTAACCAGCTCCACAGCCTGGAACAATCAATGCTTACATGGGAAAGGCATGGATTGAGGAGAAAATACATGCACTTTGCCAAAACAACAGGGCAGAAACAGCTGCAGATAGCACTAGACTGGCATGCTGTTGCTTGAGATGTCTTTTTTAAAAAGACTGGTCAGTGGGACATTTCCTGGAGAGTATGGGAGGGGTGTCAGCCTCAGTGCCTCAACTTCAACTGTTACTGTTTGGGTTATGACATTTTCATCTGCCTAAATTCTCCCTGAAGCATCACTGGCAAACCAGAGTTTTCCCTGCTTTAGGCCTGAGCTTCAGCTGAGGTTTAGCATGAAGTGAGGAGCTGGTTTGCTCCATCCCTGTGATGGACACTGATCAATAGCACAGAAGGAAAATCATTACCACTGAATGAAAACCTGCTGCGAGGCACGATAACCCATATTTGTTACCTTCTTAACATTTATACAGAAGATCCATTTTAAGCCTAAAATCCTGCTAAAGATAATGGACAACTGACTCCCTCCCACCAGAGCTGTGCGTTTCCAGTTTTCATCCTCAAGCCCAATCTTCTGCCAGGCAAGGTGAAAAAAGCTAGGAATTATTTGAAAAGTGCTGGTTACACCTGAAGGACAGGGAGAAATCTTTTTATCAATGTGCATTTTGCATCATAGTCTAGCCTACAACACAGAAGATGGAAGAGCTCCATTTCTCACTTTAGTCTGGCAAGAGACAAGCTTGCAGGAAGAACATCACCATTTGGTTTGGTTTGGCCACCCAAATTCCTGTCCAGTCCACACACTAGTCCTACTGCTCACATCACATGCCAGCAGCTATGATCAGACTTCCCAAATGCTTCTGACACGCTGGATGTACAGTCAACAGTTTCTGCATGTGCAGTGGCCATCTGTTTGGGATTTCAGGAGGCTGGGAAGTTGATGGGGCTGCCAGGCATCCAAAAATCCCAGACTTAGGGTAAAATTCTGCTTCTTCCACCTAGACAGAATTTTTGGATGGAAAAATAAATGCATCTGTGAAGCTCCAGCAATAAGAGAGTATCACGAATGAAAAAGCACTTGCAAGAGAAAAAAGTGTTTGCAGGAAGAGACAAAACTACCCTCAAACTCGACTAAAGTCCTTTTAATGCATACTGGAAAATAATGGCAATCTCTGGGGGAGCATGTTCACAACTCTCTACCAAAATGAATCAGATATTCTTCTGGTGAAGTAACTGGGCCAAATCTCATTTCAACACCACGGCTAAAAAAAACCCTACAAAAACCTACAGCACTTTTCACGATCAAGCAGGTGAAATCACCTTAAAACCAGATGTTCTCAGAATGGAAAAGTGACAACATAAGAGGCTGTTACAACTGCTTGGTGTGAGTGACCAAGTGTTAGCCAGTACAACCACAATTTAAAACAAGCCATGACTGTTTGGGAATGACTTGAAGTACTTGCAGTGGTATGAGCAGTTCCCATGCTACACTGAGAATTAAAATCTAAAAATATGGATGTAGAAAAAGCTGAACTCCAGGATTACTTGGAAGTATTAGAGAGGCATGGAGAAAGAAGCTCCCCCATGGTTTTATGACAACTTGTATCTCATGAAAACTAGAGATATCTGTATTTAGTGTGACAGATTGTATGATCCTGTTATAGAAGGAGAAAGAAGCTAAATAAATGGCCAAAGATTTCAGAGAAAACCTGTAGCAGGATGAGGACAGAACAGGACTGCCCTGTCTAAGCCACAGAAACAACACTCCATGCTTTAACACTCATTAAGTTTTCCATTTACATTAAGATAAACTTCCACCAGTAAACATGTTTTTTCTGTAGCCAGTTTTTTTCTAACCTCTCACTGATGACACCCAAAAAGAAACCAAGAAAACCATGTGGTGCTGCTGACTTGTACCCTCACAGAGGTGACAGACCCAGCACCTGAGTTTTGTAGGGATTCAAGTTTACTTCCTGGCTATGCTGTTGAGACATTATTTGGTCAATTTTTGAGCATCAAACAAACCATCAACACCACTCCTGTTCCAAGGGGCTCTGCTTGCAAAAATGGGCTGCTCATCTGCATTTCTGCCCCCAGACTACATCTCTTTTTCCTGGCTGGGGTGTTTTATACAGGTGGTTAAATTGGCCCATGCTAACCTCAGCACATCCTGAATCCAATGGCACTCCCGCCCCCCACTCAGCAGACAAAACTGAACATCCACACCAAAAAATCCATCAAGGTTCAAGTCTGCACCCAATTCAGCCACTGGAGGATCCAAGAGACTCAAGCAGGACCCCAGTCCTGCTTCCTTCCTGCTGAGGACAGCAGGATTTGAAGAACTGGCTGGACAAGACTGTTTATTCAGTTGGGTTACTCAATAGGAGGCTTCCCCTCAAATACTATCAAGTCAGGAAAACAAAGTCCTCTGTACCACGGAAGTGGTTTACCAGATGACTGGCTGCACTGTGCCAGCCAAATCAAGAAAGGTCACTTTTAATACCTTCCTTTAAAAAACACCAACCAACAAAACAAAATATTAGAGGGTGGTCCAGAAAAATATGACCCATTAAAGTGGGAAATAAAAAAATATTCTCAGAGGAATTTTTTTAAAGTTGTTGAATGCCAATGCATTCAATACAATTTGTGCTAAAATTAAGATGTACAAACCTCTGATCTCTCTAGTACCTTCAATTTCCCCCCAGAAAATAGTCTGGGTAAGGCTTTGCAATGCAGGACACACCACTGTGCTGAGCAGCAGCTGCTCCACATGTTCCTCTAATGCCTCCTTCTCCCGAAGTGTGTTCTGTCAGGCACAGGATATGATCCCACCAAAGCCATTCATCTTTACTGCAGCAGTGGGAGATATTAAATTCCCTGGACAGGCTGACTAATGATACAGCAGGCTGGGAGGGCCCCAGGTGCTCAGGGCAGTGAAGGTAAGAGCTCTCCTCCAGCACAGCCACGGTCTGCTGTGAAGCTGGTAATAAATAGAGTGTGACACGAGCAGCTCAGAGCAGGACCTGCCTCCATTCCACAGAGGGACAAACAGGGATATTGGCTGTTTCTCTTCCCAGCTCCTCAGCTGTGACAGCCAGGGACAGGGTGCTGGAAGAGCACAGTGTCCCCAGCCCAGCAGCACATCTGTCGCTAAGATGTCGCAATTCGCTGCCCGGCTCGTTAACGCAAATTGAAACCGATGAGGTTCAACACTGCCAGGCTGTGAACTGCAGCACATGATGCATGGACGTGGCCAAGTGCCCCTTCTGCAGGGATGCTGGCACTTGGCACAGCACCAGGAGGACTGTGCCTACCTCTTTACCTGATTCTGCAACGCCCAAAATCCACAGGTCTCGGTCACTGCTGCTGCTCACTTTTGTATTTCCAACTACCATGAGCTGCAGATCTGCTTCAGTGAATTGTTCCAACCTGCATTTTTTTCTCAAAAACACCAATGCAAGCAACTTTGTGGAAAACAAACAGTTAACCTGGCTAACACAGACCTGAATGGATTACTGGAGCTCTACAGAACTGTTTTTCTGGGATAAAAACAGCTCTGCTGGGATGAAAGCCTTCATATGCCAAACTCTATTACAGCTCAAATGGAGAACATGTGCTATCTCCTCACGGACACATGCTTATTGACTCCAACCCAAGGAGCCCTGGGTTCAAAATGTTCACATGTGAGCACTGCTCATCTGCCAGCATCTATGGGAATAGAAGGAATATCCACTACAGAGACAGGAGGTGGAATAATATTCCAGATTGCCATTTAGTCCTTCAAGTATGCTGTATGTCAGCACTTCACAGAGTTGATGCTGACCACAGAGAGTGTCGACATGGGAGGGAGAAGGAAGAATCAAAATGCTCTAAGTCAGAAATATGTTGCCTTAAATAACATGGTCAGAATTGTCTCAATTACAACCCCTTTGCTAAAGCAGACAAGAAGTATTTCATCACTGAATAAAATCTGGTTATCTCATTGGAGGTTTTAGAGTGCTGGGTCTGATAAATAGGAAACGTGGTGTACTGGTTCCCAGTATTTTCATACTAAAGATTTTGCTGTCAGCATTGCTGTAAGAAGACTAAAGCTCTCATAGGACAAAGGAAAATTGGGCACAGTAGGCTGCTGCTATACTTGATTACTTTCATTTTTTTCTTTTGAAGGAATTTAATGGCACAGAATCTGTCATCTATTAGATGCTGGCAAGAAGAGCCTCAGCAGCCATGCTCCAGACCCACACTTCAACTTCTGCACAGGATCTAAAGAGACACTGCTTAAAATAGATTTGTTAAGAAACAACATTTTCCAAAATCCAATGCCAGTGGAAATGTTTCCATGAAATTAAAACAATTTTCTGTGGAAAACTACACTTTTATGCTAACATTTCTCTGCAGCATCCACAAAGCACAGCATTGCAACACTGCTACAGCACACAACAATCTAGGGAAAAAATGAAGGAACTGGGGACAAAGCCCATATAAAAGTGAAAGTGCCTACCCGTCTCCAATGATCACGCTGAAATACTGTAGAGAAATCAAAACAGTAGTTAAAAATACTGCAGAATACCTCAGAAAGCATTCTGTCCCTAATATTTACAGGATTATTAGCAACAGGTACTGACTTTTCTGATTTGACAGAGATTATCTTTTGAACATAAGGGACAAGAATCCTCAGAATCTCTTATTAAAGATCTCTTAGATTCTGCCCTGATCTGTTTCCTCCCTTACAGCGTTTCACTGCTGATCTGTATCACACGCTTTGCTAAGGGAACGAAACACTTTTGCCCCAGCCGTGTCCGAATCTCAGTTGACTCCAACTAGAGACGGCGAGCCCCGTGCCCAGCGCTCAGAGCTGCTCGGCTCTGCCCGACCTCGTGCGGAGCGGGAACGCCAGCCAGGTGTGCAGAGCCCGGAGCGTACCTTGCCGTCGGAGGCCGTGTTGATCCTGTAGTGGTAGACCCTGCCCTCGTAGCGCAGGGAGATGGATCTCTGCCCGGGGCTGCTCTCGCTCTCCCGCACCAGGAAGCTGCCGTTGATGCCGCTGCTCAGCAGGTACTCGGCTGCGTTCCGGGACACCGGCCCGTGGTACCACGAGTGCTTCTCCAAGCTGTTCACCGGGGTGATGTAATTGCTGGGGACCCAGCCCTGCCCGTTCTTGGTCTGTGCCTCGCACCACTCCCCATTGTGGTTGTAGCCCAGCACGCGGAGCTTTTCACCTTGGGGAAAGGAAAATGTGTGAGCCTTTCACCTTGGGAAAAGGAAAATGTGTGAGCCTTTCACCTTGGGAAAAGGAAAATGTGTGAGCTTTTCACCTTGGGGAAAGGAAAATGTGTTTAGACATGGCGAGAGCCCGGGAGCTGAGGACAAAGATAAGTTCTTTCTGCCTAACAGATCATTAAATAATCTCCTATAAGAATAGGTATCTGACTCAGCAGGGAGCATGTGTTTCTCTTCAAGCTTGAGTGGACCTCTCCAAGCCAAATAAAGTCACATGCTTCAGATTTTTAGGATCTCTTGCAGCTCTGCACCAGCTCCAATACTGCTCGAGTTTAAAAAATGAATCCAGCAAATTTTATTTGAACTGCGTTGGCTTGTTGGAGCTAGGAAAGAACTGAAGTGGATAAACAATAAAAAAATAATTTCAATTAGGAAGGAAAGTAGATGTGACTTGGAGTACATACAGTGTTTTCTTACTCAATCCTTCTGGTCCTTATATCTGTACAGTCATTTTTCATACAGGGACTGTGTTTTGGAGAACTGTGAAAATAAGAGGCCAGCCTCCAAAATCAGCTTAGTTTAATTTCTCAGTTCAAATTCTTGCTTCTAATGGAGACTTTAGTTTTGACAAACAGTTTCTTGCCCAATGCAATAAAAAAAGACAGTTATAACCTTTTAGAAAGGTCATGACTTTGCGAAATATTTGTATTTGTTTAAGATGATTTCCCACAGTAAAAAAAAATTCCACAGGGTTTGGTGTAAAACTTAATTATCTCACAGTGACTTTCCTTCCTGCACCTTCTCCCACACTCCCAGTGAAATTCTGGCCGGTGACCTTACCTTTAGTTATGCTGAGAGTGTTGTCCCCACTCGCCACAAAATCATACAGTGCAACAAAGAGATGGGGGTCATTTTCACTGGGGCAGGAGAGAAGGTTTTCCTTGGAGTTCCAGCGAGCTGCTTCACTCAGACCCTGCGGCTCAAAGTCTGACACTACCGGTCTCTGAAGGGCTTCTGGAGGAGAAAGAGGGAGAGAAAGGAAAAAGCAGGTTCATTTTGGCTGATAAAAGCCATCTGGCCAACCCCCACGCTCTGACTTTCTAAGTTGCATTGTTTTGTGACACGTGTGCTCCTGCTACGTCAGAGGACAGATATGGACAGTGCCTTAATGCACATCTCCTGCCACATAGGCAGGACACTCCTGTTCCAGAGCTTCCCCAGCTCCTGCCTCTCAGGAAATGCAGGAAAGGGAAAGCCCCTCTCCATCCTTCCAATAAATGCAGCTCACGTAGGCTTTTTGCTGCCTGTAAATCCTTTGGCTCATACCTAACTGCTGGAATGGTTAGATTTGAAAACAAACCCAGGACCTTTCAAAGGTAAATCCCTTAATTATCTTGTAAATGAAATGGCCAGAATGTGCAGCAAATGGAGCCAAGCAGGGTGAGATTTATAAGACATGGTATTTAAGAAGGAGTTAGGTCTTTCTGTTCTTCACAGTAGTTTTAATCATTTCTCTTCTTGTTTGAGGACAAGGCAGTGTCTTTCTTGTTGCCCTCTCTCCAGCCCATCACTCTCAAACCAGAGCAGTGTTGAGCATACTTCTACATTTTTAGGAACCCTGAGACACTTACAAAGACAGAGATTCTTGAAAACTGAGCTTTACAGGTGAGTAAAAACCAACTTCCCAAGTTTTTTGTACACCACAGCACATTAGGCATGTAACATTCAGTAAGTATCAGGCAAGTCCCAATACATCAGAGAATTTTACTGCAGTTGTTCCTGCAAGTCCTTCACTTTGGAGCGTGAGAGTTTGGAGCAGAAATGCTCCAGATAATTGTGCCCCCTCACTCTTTAACATGCCAGCCCTAGATGTGCTGGCAGCATCATGCCTGACCATACTGGCACAGAGCCAGGACAATAAGTTGTGAAACTCTTGTATTTTGAAGGGTCATTCTCCATCTGGATGAGTTTGTTGAGCGAGGTCACAGCGCTGTACACAAACCACTGCGTCACTGCGGCTCTGGGGACAGAAACATGGCACTGTCACAGCAGCCCTTGTACCATGGAGCTGCCCTTCATCACACAGCATCAGCCCCCGTTTGCTGAACCCCTCCTCTGCACAGACAGAGCTTTGGATGGAGGAATCCCATGCCAAGGGTCTCCTAGACTGTCAGCTCACCTGGGAGCACAGTACTGCTCTTATACCCTCAATACTCAGTAGCACTGTGCTGCTATACAGATGCAATCCCATCAAAACATGGTTTGAACACTATCATTTGTTTGGCCTGGAAATTCAGTATAAGATGTGCCAGTAAACCAGTGAAGAATTGATGCAGCTGACACCAGAAAAGGCATGGAAGTTTAGTATGGATTGGGATATGTCCAAAATACATTCCCAATGGGGAAACGCTAAAACAAAAATCCCCACCAACCCCCCAAAATTCAATCCCACAAATCCTAACAATACACATTATTTTCTATTATTATCTTTGATAGTGAAAGTGTGAGTAGTAGTGGTGGCCACTATTTACCCAAAGACAATCTGGCATCCTTAATGGTAAAGGCTCACTGGGTGGTTATTTGTGTACATGAGTACTACTGTATTCATTGGAAAATGTATATGATGCATGTGAGCAAAATAGCAAATACAGACACTGCTGGGCCTGCTTTCCTAGCCAAACTGTAACTGCAGGGAGATATATTTCCATAGTGAATCAGAGCAGTTAAATAATTCCACTTTCTAAATGATTTCACAGTCAGGAAAAGTGGTAGTGTGTTGGGTAGTTATTTTAAAGCACCTTGATATCCTGGCTTCTTCTTCCTGTGTCCTGCAGGAGAATATATTTTAATAGCCTAGGTTTCCCTCAAGAGTGAGGATGAGAAAATAAACAGAAAATCCACTTTCAGAAATTAAGCTATAATCATTTTACCATGAAAACGCTTTGATCCTCTCACGCCCATTAAGCTCCCTTATCAAACACTGCAGTGATGGGAGATACTCCAAGGAGTTAAACCATCAGTGAACACCTGGAACAGACAGCAGAGCTGCAAGTGGCAGCCGTGCAACCTCAGCAAGCAGCAGGGCTGTGATGCTCTCCCCCAAACACTGGACAAACCAGCACTCATTGCTCCGTGGGATGGACCATAACCTCTGTTAGGAAGGAAAATGCCTCCCACATGGGGCACTGATCCGACAGGAAGGCAGGAAATCCAAGGCAGGCTCCCCTCCAACCCCAGCTCAATCGCAGCCCAGCAGAGGATGGCTCAGGCACACACAGGGATGGGGATGTGGGAGCAAAGCCAAGCGCTCCACAAGAATCCCTCCCTCGTGCCCAGGCCGTGGCGAGGCTGGGACTGACTCATTACACACAAGCCAAGGGATGTGCTTGGATTGAGCTGTGAGACAGCACCGTGCCAGCCGCCAGCAACACCCACGGGCTGCGGCACGGCCGCCGGGGAAGGCTGGCTCTGCTCGATGACATCCCTACAGACACTGACTCAGTGACAACGCCTGCAAACCCAGGACCAGCCAGAGCAAGGGCTGTCAAACACACACACGAGAGTTTGCTAAGCTGCAAAACCACACTGGTCTCCCAGTGTAATCAGAGGATGCTCTACCCTCTGCCTCTCCCAGCCTGACCCGCCTGTGCAGCCACAGGTGCCCCAACAGAGGCACAGGCTGTGTGTGAGCATGACGGGGAGATGCCTGACACAACTCTTGGGCTGAGTGGGGCTGGTTTTTCCAGAAGGTAGGAACCCCAAGTGGGGTGGGGAAGGTGGTGAATGAAGCTTGAATAATGTCCAGAAAGGGAGGACGAGGCCCTGAGTCAACACGGAGAAGAGCGTAAAGGAAAGAGCAGAATTGTGGTGACCCGAGTGTAGCAGAAGCTTGATAGACCGTGACAAAACACACTTTTAAAGGTTTGGGCCCCAAGAGGAGACTGTCAGCAGACTGAGGACACAAAACCATGAAGCGAGAGAAGCAGACAGGACATGTCCATCTGGGAGCCACGTACAGCCGGCTGTCAGCAGCGTTTATCCCTCTGAGCGATCCTCCAGCAAATCTGCCCAGACATCCCAGTCCTTCAGAGCAGGAATTAGACATTGCTGCTCCTACATATTGAGGGTCTTTTTCAACACACAGCTTCTTCACTTCCTACTGCTGGTTTTAACTACAATTTTACAGCACTGCTGAGATCTTCAGTGGGCCAAATTCCTCCTAATAAATCAGCCTGGCTGCTGTACCTCCAGGAGGCCATCCTGGCACGGTGATGGGGCAGGAAGCGAGTGTAATTCAATCTGTTATCGCTGTGCTGTCGTTCCTTCCACACATCCACTTTGTCTTGTGCTGCATCCCAGCAAAGCTGCAATTTATTACTCTGATCACACCGTGCTCTGGATAACACCTGGGTTCCTGATAGCAGTCCTAAAGCAGCACTGTAATTCAGTTCTCCACTAACATCAACTAAATGATGACTCTTAATTAAAGTGGCACAGACTTTGAAATAAGACAACATTAGTTTGTATTTTGAGGCATTAGCCCAAAGAATGTCATCATTCCCCCCCAAACTAAGTTTTTACCCGAAGGTATTTATGCTTGTACAAAAAAGGTTTCCTAAGTGTAACTATCTCCTGCTCATTACTGCTCATACAAAGCCATGAATCATTGCTAGGGGCTGTGTGAGAACTTCTCAGATATGAAAAATTCTGGTCCAGATCAACGCAAGCAAATTTCCTTCACAATGTAAGGGAAGGGTTGGAAAACAGGCAGGAGCACAGAATTACACTTGGCTCCTCCAGAGCTGACTGCAAGGCAGTCCCGAGGGAAGGAGGAGACCTCCTGTCTCCCTACAAAACAAACATCCTGTGGGCTTACAAACTGTGCTGGCATTTTTTCCACAAGGTTTGTAGAGCAAGAGAGTGCAGAACACATCTAGTAATCTCCTTGGAGGCACAGCACATGCCACCCAAGCCTTCTCCTTTCCCTACATTCCCTCTACTCTTCTTTCCCCCTGGAAGAAATTATGATAAATGGCAGAACAGCAATGCAGAATTAATACTTCCAAATGTTTCCAACTCTGAGCACATATGATGGAGCAGCTGCCTCTCTGTTTCAGTATTTTTCCTGAGTGGCCTTCACAGATTTCCTATGCCTGATGGAATATGGATTTAAATATAAAATTAAAGAACCTGTAAACCAGATCTTTCAAAAAAGAAGAAAGGATTCATGTTTTATTTCAGAATCATCCCTCTAGTGAGATCAGGCTCAGCCTCTCCCACTACCCACTGCACAGCCCAAGCCACAGACCCTTCTGCAATAATGGCAATTGCTGGTTTTCCTGCTCTTGGCTGATATTTGGAAAGTCCACCTTCTTAGAGCCAGCATGAGGATAATTACCACTTTCTAAACATTTATACACAGAGCTGATCCAGCTCCACTCCCCTGAGCTGGGCAGTCTCCCCAGCAGTGCTGCCCTATTTCCCCTCTCAGCACCTTTCTCCTGCTGTGCTCCCTCCTCCACATGGACACCAGCAATCTCCAGTGCTCCAAATACTCAGCACCAAGACTGAATGCCAGCACGAGAACAAGGGCACCCATGGCTCCTGCTGCATTGTCCAGGCTCAAACAGACCCTCACAGTCAACTGCAGTGCTGGATCTTGTCTGAGCACCACGGTGATGCTGCATCTCCCACTCCTCCAAGAGATGATTCCATAATTTCAGGGCTTTTACTGTTGTTTTTGTTTGTTGGTTTGTTTGTGGGTTGTTTTGCTGGGTTTTTTCACTCTTACATAGACCTGTAGGTGCTACCTGAGCTCATTCACTGAGTTTATTCCATTTATAACCCATTAGTGACATGGCAAACATCATCTTTCTCCAGCCACATAATCACAGCTATAGATGGATGGAGTGGAACAGTGGGTACGGCAGAAATTTGAACTTTACTCTCAAATCTGCCACTAAGTTCTGCCCGACCTTAGACAATAACCTCTGGGAGAGGAAGGGGGAAGAGTAAACTTTAATGACACTTCAGTATTTCTAACAACTTCACTTTTATAGCTTTTGGTTTTGTTTCCTTACTGAAGGAACAGAAGCAGGGAAATCTGCCTGGTTCTGAGCCCTGGGCAGGGACAGCACCAAGAATCACCAAGATTTACTGTTATATTCCCTTGTTTTACTAAGTAGCCCCACAGACTGCTAAGGGAAGGACTGACATATCTGTGGATGATCCATTTTAGGTCTGAAAACAGTTACAACTTTTCCTGTGAAATGATAATCCTTTTCCTCACCACATCCCATGGGAAACTGTATCAAGCATCATCACCCAGATTTTTTAACAAGGACGGGACAAATAAGAACCACTGGAACAAGCACATAACAAAGAAACCACTACAAAGCCAGAAATGTGGATAACAGCAAGAAATCTGAGTGGTGGCAGATGAGAGGCCATGAGGTGAGGAGCAGAAAATAGCCAAGGAAGAGAGGAAACAAACAGAAGGGAGGCAACAACTCCAGGTTAATGCATTTGCTCTCCTAAACAGGGTGGCCAAAGCCCTGCCTGCTGATCCCAGTGACACTGGGGCAGATGAGAATCTGTGCTGCCAATTTAGGTCTGGCTTAATACGTGCCCAAATGCATTACAAAAATCTCTCTCCAGGAACAGGGCAATGGGTATAGGCTGCCACTCCCTCTCTAGGCTTGTCTACTCTAGCTGTAACAAGACGCTAAAATAAATAAATTAGGGGAAAAAAAAAAAAGTCTGACAGCTGGCAGGACAGGAGTCTTTTCAGTTAGAAAACAAAAGGGCTTTACTAGTGTCCCCAAAATGTCTTTTTTAAGCTTCACAGAGAACACTGACAGGTTTTAAACAAGGCTTTTGCCTTTCAGTGGTACAGCCAAGCCCAAAAAGGCAGCAAGACTATTTCAGTCCCTATTTGGGACATGGACACGTTCTGTTTTCCTGATCAGATTGGCAGCAGTACTCACTGTGTCTCTTCCCTTCTACTCTTTACCCTTTCTTGGTGTGAAGTGGGTGAGGAATTACTCACTTTGGCAAAGGCAGAAAGGATAAAGCAGATGACAGAAATTCAAATCTGTCACATTTTAAAATAATATTTACTAGTAGGAATAGAAATGAGGGCAAAGAAATGCCCAGCTCAAACGTCAACATGAAAACTCAGTCATTGTTAGAAGCAGTTTGAACTTATTTTTGATCAAATTAAGATTTCAGCTTTTTCAGGGAGCAGGACAGCAGCACATGGCCATGGGCCACAGCACCTGCCAGCCCTCCACACCACACACAGAGCATCTCCAAACAACCCTCGTTCCTGCAAACTAACAGAGCATAAAAGCCTTTCAGAAGGGACCACCATGAAAAGAAAACCACATTTCTGATTACCTGGTCAAAGGACATGTACACCTACACATGTGCCTGACACCAAATCAGCCTAACACCAAATCCAGACTCAGCACAGTATTCTCAAACAGTGTGTTTAAAAATACAACAAATAGACTTGATTTTGTTACATCCCATGCTATTCATCAGCCAAGAACTGAATTATTTCTGTTAACATGTGAATACAAAAGTAAGGAATTAAGTAAAATTTCTTCTATCCTCCTGGCTGCAATTGGTTTTCCAAGCATCTCGTGGACCTTCCAGCCTTTAAGCAGTTATGCTTAAGGTTTCCTGATCTATTACAGTAAAGAAACTTTCAGCTTTCCATACAACTAAAATAACAACAGCAGAGTTAAATCCTTCAATGATATCACCATCATCTCATTAAATCTTTCAGAAGTTTCTCAGAGGCTGAGGGATGGTGCATGGAAATGGATTGGCCATCACAGGCTGTTCACAGGGATCCAGGAGCAATGATCCAGAGTCTCTGACCCTTGACACAACCCTGCCACCTCCTCATGATCTGCCAAGCTTAAAATAACAAATCCGTATGTAAAAACTTGTTACATTCTTAAGGGAAACACAAGCAAATGGATTTCACTTGTGCTCTTGGAACTCAGGAGTCTGGGACAAGCCACCACCATTTTTTTGGAGGAGTCCTCAACAATGATTTCAACCTCAGAGTAATGTTCATATGAAAGCTGCCCAAGAATTTATTCAGGTTTAGAAAGGAGTAACAGAAAATCCTCCTTTTTTAAGCTTCTTTTTCCTCAGATGAGTATCTCACCCTGCTCTCCAGGAGTTCCCCAATCAATTATGGAATGTCTGGGCTGTCTGACCCAACTGCCACATCTGCACACCTTTAACATCCACTCTGACACTGGCTTTGGGTTTGCCCCATGCTGAGCTGAGAAGTGAGACTGAGATCAAGTAAAAGTCGTTTCAACGTGCATTCCCATTCCACCATAAAAAACAAATATGCAACCAGTCTCAGGGAAGTAGGAGGTGGAAATACTACGGTATTATTTGTGTCCAACATTCTTAACTCATACTGCCTATACAGCCAAGTCAAACTATGCTCTAATCCTATTATGAAATTGCATTGCAAATTGGGGAGTGGGGGGGAGTGGTTGTAATGAATACAAAAGAGAAAACTCGCAAAAAGAGTGAGGGCAACACCCTTGTAACATCATCCTTCAGCATTCATTTCTGCAGAGGGAAACGAGGCCCCAGATGCTCTGCCTGCTCTCCCAGGGCTGTGTTGAAAGATCCAGCAGCACAGACAGGAGGCCCAGCACAGCTTGGGGCTCCTTCTGCACACACACCCTGAGCAATACCAGAGGCAGGGGACACAGACAGAGGTTCTGTACACTTAAAAGATGGCAGAAGAATTCAGTCACATAAAAACATCAAAATTACTCATGCATCTGCCCACCATTTGGTTTCTGAAACTTTAAATAAGCAGAAAAAGTCCTCTGGAAACTGTTCTTTGATTTTAGAGAACAGAAAATTCCTCAGAGTCACTGAATGTATCCAATAAACACAGACTCTTGATCCAAAACTTCTTCAAGTGAGTTTGCCACGAGCAGCCATTTGTAGATTTTGAGATTCCTAACCTATGAATTTCCGAGGGCCATTTCTGCACTGAATATTTGAGAGTTGAGCAACAGCGACTTGCGATAGGCCCCTGGAAATCAGCTGCTGCCTTTCGTGCCTCTGATTTGATGAGTTAGCACGGTCCTCCTGGCAGGAGGATTATTTTTACTGAAACAACATCCAGCAACACAAAAGAAGTTGAAGGAGCCTGGACGTGTGGGATGGACACAGCCCTGGGAGTGAAGAGGCTGAACAGAGGGACCACAGCGCTGATCCACGGGCAGGGTGTGAAGCCACGGCAGGGTGAAAATCTTGCTTGAGGTCACGCCAAGCAAGACCTCAGCCCAAAGTCCCCCCCCGCCCAAGCTTCCCATCCAAACCAGTCGAGTCCGTATGTTTAATATCCCACTGTCTACAACAAACCACGGGTGTGACTCAAAAATCACTTCTTAAAAGCAAACATGCAAGAAAATTCAGTTAAATGCCTGTGGAAAGCACACTAAGAAGGGGGATAACCAAAATGGACCAACACATTATGTATTAACGCACGCTGAAAATATTTCACCGATGGATTCATCTAAATTCTCTTCTTAAGCTTTTTCTTTTGGTTTTTTTTTCACGTCCAAAATAAGGAATATTTTCCCCCGCCCCACCTCCCCGGAAAAAAAAAAAAAAAAAGACTAAAACGGAGGCCTGAAGATAGGGATTTGTTTATGGGCTCGGCAGTAAGATCACTTGACATTTTACAACCATAAATGGTAGAGCCGCGCTCCCTCTCTAAGTGCATTAATGAAAGGCACCTGGGGCCGCACGCCGCCGACACCGCTCGCTTCTTCACCCCCGCATGGCAAAACCCAGCCCGAGCCTGGCCGGCTCCAAACATCCCCCCAAACCTGGCCCCAAGCTGCACTCGAGGGATAAACTGGTGCCCGGGATATGGTGGTGATGGGATCGGGATCACATCCCCAACCCCGGCCCCTGTGGGTACTCACCTTCCAGGTAGCAGCTGGAGGAGGAGGAAAGCCCCTTCTTCGACTTGCAACCCACCAATTTCAAGCAAATCTCCAACATTTTCATTTGTTAGAGTTTGGCTTCGGCTGTCTGTTTTCCCTTCCCCCCCCCCTCCTTCAGCTTCTTCTATGTGGAATTATCCGTTAGAAGTCTAAAAGAGAAAAAAGTCTAAAAAGATCCGGTAAAACTCTAAAAAAAGTCCAGGAGAAGTCTAAAACAACACATCCAGGAGACGCCTAGAACAAAATATCCAGGAAAATTCGACGAAATCCAGCGCTCCGAAAAGCATTACAAGGGCGAGCCGGAGAGGCGGAAAATCCAGGGGCCCCGCACCTCCTCTCCCGGGGAGTTAACTCCAGCCATCTTCCCTCCTTCCCAACTCTTTTGGCGGGAGAGAGAGAGAGAGAGGAAGGGAGGAGGGGAGGAAATACGAGAAAAAAAAAAGAATAAAAGTAGTAAGAAGGTTAAAAAAAAATTTTTAAAAAGCGAAGCCAAGTAAGTCGGGCAGAGTCAGCGGTGCCGGCCGTGCGCGGCAGCCGCCGGGCGCTGCTGGGGCTCGGCTGCCAACAAAGGGCCCCCGGCTCGGCCTCCGTGACATCAGGCGGGCCAGCAACGCCCTCGCTCCTTAACCTCCTCCTGCCTGAGCCTCTCCCAGCGCCGCCAGGCCGGGTTGGGGAGAGCGGAGGGAAGGCGGGGTGCAGGCGGGATATCGCTCGGCAAAGCGCCTTCGTCTCACAGCCCCGTGGAGGGGCTGCTCCAACACCGCCCCGGCAGCGCCCAGAGGCAGCCCCAGAGCGATGCCCGTTTGTAACCCGGCACAAAAACGGCGGGGGAGCTGCAGCTCCTGCCCTGGGATCCTGGCTCTGTGCTAATTGCAGGCACAGGGATTCAGGTTTCGGCTAATGTGGTTACTGCCGCTCCTCTGGCACAAGGGCACAAAAGTTTTTACTCTCTCACTATCTACTGTTCTTTTCCCCTGCATGTTTCTCAAGGCTACACAACAATTAATGCTCTCTGCTTATGCATTTTTTATAGAGCGTTTTCTGGCATTATTGTGTGTGTCCTATTCAAACAAGCATCATTTTTGTTACATATATATTATCTACCTATCTCTCTCTAATGGAGATAGCATATTGAGTATGTATACAACTGCCATTCTTTCCACTCAAAAATCCCCTTTCACCTCCCAAAGCTTGGGGTGTTTTTGCTGCTTGGAGCAAGAGGTGCTCAAGGATGCAGAGTTCATTATGGGTGCAAAACACAGAGCTTGGGGAAAACGCCCTGGGAAGTTGATCCCAGCACAAGCCACACCATAACGTGTGCAGCCCTTGGTGTGTCACACACAGAGTCAACAGAGCAGCAAATCTTCCTTTTCGTCCCTGAAAACTTGCCTTCACATCTGACAGTTTATTTTGGCAAGGTTTCTGACTAGTGCTTGTGCTCTTTTGCCCTCCAACGTTTTCAAACATTGAATACTTTGGGGAAACTGCATGCTTCCAGCATCTGAGGTCTGTGCCTCCGAAACAGCAAACATTGCTCAGACTCTTTAAACATTATTTTACAGCATCACTTTGCCTCAGTCTTCTGATCCATGGGGTTAAAACATGAAAGACAGCTGGGAAAAAAAATCCTTGATCTCTCAACCCATACTGAACTGCAATAAGAGCATTTGCTTTTTATTTTTTTAAATACCACAAGTCACATTTCTAGCAAAGAAATAACACTAAGGACAGCATGATGTTCAAAGCACTTTCACCTTTTTCTCAGAAAACATGAACATGGATATCCCCATTTAATACACCAGAAAGCAAGTAGAGAACTTCAACATTTCCTCAGTTCAGACAGTTCAGCAGACAGCTAAGGCTCCCATCCCCACTGCTGGCAGCTTGCATGGACATTGGGAAAACAACAATACAGTTCTCCCCAGTCTATCCCATCCTCTCTCCACTTCTGGAGAATTTATATTTTATGGAAGCACCAGAGTTTTAAGAGAAACCAACACCTATCTACTTGTTTCTTGCCTGCCTAACAGGGAACTTGTGTGCAACTGCACTGGGGGAGAGAAACAAAAACACACACAAAAAAAGAGGAGTTAAACACAGATTTGGAGGAGAAAGGTTACATAAATCACAGGAGGAGCTCAGTCCTTACATCTTTCAGCCCAGTGTCACGTTTAGGGAACTGGGATGAAATGAGGTTTTAAGAGCAGACCAAGCATACTGCACGCAACTTCTTTTCTAAGAGAAGAGCATCCCCATCCCTATCCCGCTCCTCCTGCAGCTGTAGGAACACAGAATCCCCAAAGCATTCCCTGCAGAACAAAGGCTGCCCCCCATGAACACCACCCAGCCGTTACAATTAAGGTTAATACAATGAGTGCCAGCAGAATTAATGCGGATTACACTTCTGATGAACTCCTGGGGTTCTTATTCCTGAAGAAGAATGCCTCATCTCAAATTAAATTAACCCGCCTGCAGAAGAACCTCACTGTAGGAGAAACACATCCACTTGGGGAGTTAAACACAAAGAACTATCCGGGATAACTTCCTCTGTAGATAAACAAATTAATTCCCTTTATGCTTCCAGGCAGACACGCTTGTGTGGTCCCTGTGCTACAAACATCATCCTTCAACATTTCCCCTTTTGTGTCATGGCAAACTGGGCTGTAAATACTTTCAGCAAATACCCTCTGCCATTCCTGAATGCCATGAAATTAACTGGTGATACAGAAATGAAAGCCATACTGGTACTGACACACAGCCTCTGCCACTCTTACTGCTGTCAGCTATTAATCCCTCTCACATTTGTTTGTCATATACACATCTTAGAACAAGATCAGTCATGAAACGTGTGCAGATTTCTGGACTACAGTGACTGATGCAACCTTCAACTCAGGCACTCTCCTGCAGAATGGCAAAACAATTTGGTTGTGAGCAGGCTCAGAAGATCTCCAGTTCCAGCTCCTGCTCAGAGGGAGGATATCTCCTGCATCAGGATTTTCCAAGCTCTATGCAGCTCAACTTTAACTGAGTTTGCTGGGCAGTTAAACACACTTTTTATCTTCTCATACCAACCCAGCTTTGCCTTGTTGCAAGTTTTAAGTGTTGCTTCTCTCATTTTGCTGTTCACCTCTGAGAAGAGTCTTTCCAGCCACCAGTTGGGTGGTTATGAAAGCTCTGGGACCTTTTCCATCCCCTCCCTCCCTCGGCCCCGGGGGGCAGCGCCGGCTCCAGCCCCCGCCAGGCTCCCTCCAGGGCCTCGGCATCTGCTGCAGGGGAAGGAGCTCCAGATGTGGCTTCACAAGAGCCAAAAAGAGGGAAATAATCACTTCCCTCGACCTGCTGGCTCTGCTCTCATTAATGCAATCCAGTATCCATTAGCCTTTATTGTTCATGCTCCTACAAGAGCATAAACCTATTTAGCCAACAGCCTTTGTGTTTGTGCTGCTTCTAGCAGATAGATATTTATTCTTTACGTTCCTAATGCTACCCAGAATTTGAGGACAGATTTTTATCCAAAAGAGTATGATCACACACACACACACACAACAGCAGCAGCAAAAGGACTGGACTCCATGAACAGAAAGTGAGTTTTGGCATGATCTTACATGTTAGCAGCTGGAGTGAATTTTGTTGCGATACCGTTAAAAACAGCTTGAGTGTTTGTCACCCATTTAAAATCTGAGCTTAATTTTGTTTTAAAATCCTCTTCTGAAACATGGAAAGTTAACAGAGTTTCAAGTCCCAAAGCCTGGGCATTTTTTGATAGGCACATTCAGCTGATTTGGGATGGAAAAAGCCACTTGAAATAGAAGTATCACAAACTAGTGGTTAAAGCAAAGGAGTAAAGAAGCGTGCCAGAAAAAGCAAATTCTTGCTTACATTTAAATTTACCTGTGCCTTATCTTTCTCTTCTATATATGCAATTGAGAATTTCCCCACTGGTGATAAAGACTAACTCAGTGCCAGCTGATAAACAGTTTGTTTTTTTCCTCTGGAGCAACAAAATGTAGAATCACATAATTTATGAGATGCGTTTTTCTTAGTAAGTGGTAAGATAACATGTGATTTGAGGCATTCATAGGTCACTGTCATTAGGATTAAAAATACATCCATGCCACAGAACACTCCCATGCTACACAGCTCTCTTCTGATGTTATTTTTCACATACTGAAATAACACATATAACACCATTACCTCATAAAAAATGTGTGTGTGTATGTGTATATGCAAATAACCAAAGAAGCCTATATTAAAATCCATGAATGACCACAGCATGTGCTACAGATGCAGCTGTGACAAAGCTGGGCTTTGATCAGACAGCAAATGCAGCATTGCTGTTTTCCTGGGGGTTAGTCCTGCTTTGTCTGACAGGTTCCAGTTTTCCTTTGGATTTTCAGATCCTCCACCTTTAAACAACTTCATCCACTCTTAGCCACAAAGTGCCAAACATTTGGGAAGACAGTGCTATCTATCAGATAGGACTAGCAGCTTTCAAATCCGGGCTACTCATCTCTACCTTCTTGGCACGTGCAGCACAAAAACTCTGATCGAGTCTTGTAGAGCTGTTTGCAACGAATAAAACAACTTCAGTGGGTTGAGCATGTTGAGTAATGAGAGGTTTTTTATGGTAGAGACATTCCTTCTGCCAAAGAAAGCATAGCAGAAGGTGAGCCCAAGGCTGGCAGGGTAAGAGGTGAGTGCACATCCCACACCCAGCCAGATAAAAGCCACCTCAGATTTAAACAACTGGCTCATGAGCTGATCACCTCTTAGTCTCAAGTGATTGTTCAGACACCTTGTAGCTACTCCAAAGGACAAGTGAAAACAAGTCTTCCAGGATACTCCAAGGTTCTTCACTTCCTTGGCTATGACAGCACTACACAAGGAGGCAATGACATTTGGGGTTTATTTGTAATATCTGCCATGTAACGAGGAGAGGGTGAGAAAGTCCTTGCTGGCGTTTTCACACAGAATGTGCTCTACATCAGCCTGGTGAAATCTCCAAGTGTGTTCACACACCACAGGAGAAAGCCCAAGCAACCAGGACACTGAGGGATCTACAACTACCACTTATTTGGTGAGCTCTAGGAATCTGTAATACCACTGGGAGCAGGAATGCACATCCAGATAAACAGGGATAAAGTGGTTTTACCACTCTGCCCAGATGAACCTTTGTGCCAGAGATGTGTGTAAATGCCAGCCTTTCTCCACCACTGCCCTAATTCAGAACCACTCCACCAGCGTTGCCAATGTCTCTCTTCCAGCTTTTTATGTAGAAACCTCTGTCTCCCCTTTTCCAATTCACACACAAAACATTTCTAGAGACCACTGTTCTACCTTCCTGTTTAAACTCATCCCAAGATCCAACTGACATGTTTACAACAGCTAGTTAAAAGAGCATGTTAAAAACAAAAGCTTCTTGCTACTACTCTGACCATTTTAAAATAGGTATTATTGTAAATAAGATAAAAAAACCCCAAAACAAAGGGAAGTTAACACCTGAGGGCAAAGAGTGTTTTTCTTCCTTCAGTCAGCATCCTGCACAGCTGGAATAGCCTTGCAAGAGCACACAGAGGTATCTGAATGTACAGAGAGATATTAAACACTTCTGGTACTTGGACTTACTAAGTCCCACTCTCATCGGTAGAAACTTGAAAAAAACAAGAAAAGCCAGTGACTTTAAAAAAGTCACTGTACACATCAACGGAAAAGCCAAGGATTTTGCAATAAAGCATGTGCATTTGTTGGTTTTTCTCCTTGATTTAACAGATGTTTGTTATTTGCAATTTTCATGAGCAAAGGAGGTGGCTGGGAAGTGGTGGGATTTCAGAGATGGAATGTTCAACTATTTGAAATTCCTTTCAAGCAACAGAGCAGAATCCTTATTTTTTTAAGGTAGTAACAAGGCAGAAGGTACTACTAAATTCCTTCAGTGGTGATATGCCTTTACAGACTACTAAATTCCTGCAATGGTGATATGTCTTTACAAACTACTAAATTCCTGCAGTGGTGATATGTATTCACTGCACTCATGTAAAAACACAAGACGGGTCATGAGCTCCGCAGGGAATTGCTTGGAGTATTAGCATTTGAAGCCTGCAAGGTTAAATTCAAGTCCAAAGGGTCTCATCACCCATCACTGAAAAAGTTTGGGGCCTCTTCCACTGAACGCTTTTTAAAACATCTGCAGGCAGAGGAAAAAAAAAATAAAGAAGCTTCTTTCTTGCACTTTTCAGATCTGAAAAAAATAGCCTTGTAGCTTAAAGACACAAAAATCACATAAATTCCTACTGAATATTAATGAGTGAACTTCCATTGTCCAGGCAGTTTATTAAGGTTGTGAAAGAGGGAGCAGGGAGTAGAAGTTCCTGTGCATTAGGTAGAATTCCATCAGTTTAGGGATCCTGCTGAAGTTCAGTATTTTCTTCCAGCCCAGGGAAGGGAGGAATCACAGACACCCAGCATGCAATCAGAAAACATACATGCTTGGAAAGGATCAGCAAACAAATTTTAGAGAAATATCGTTGCCAAATACTGACTCAGATCTTGAGTGGGAGCATTTCCTATTTCTTTTAAATGAAAAGGCAAGGAAATGCAGATGAAAAAGTAAACGTAAGAGAAGAGGTTAAAACGGAGAGCTCAGAGCTGATGACTTTGGGGTCTTTTCTTGTGTCAGTCCCAGCACGTCCGCAGGAAGAACCAGAGGGAGCAGTGAACAGGGGTTAGTCCTGGCAGTAACTAAGTGGTTAATTTCTTCCATTCAAGAGCTGAAAAATCTGCCAAAGCAGAAGAGCAGGCCTCGGAGATCAAATTACACATGAGGAGGGGGTGGAAGGGGAGAAGAAGAAAAGAAAACAAGTATTACTGAAGCAGTGCTGCATGAGACCCAGCGGGGATTAGCAGGAACAGGGAGGAGGAGAGGTTTATCCAGGGCTGGCTGTAAACACACGCCTGATCCAGCCCATTGAACACCGACCTGTCCCGAGCCCCTGGGCCTTGGACAACGTGGAGAAAACCTTCTGTGCATCAGCTCTGCAATTCCAGTGATGGCACCAGCTGGAACTCCTGACTCTCCCCGCCCAGGCAAAGTTTTTGTGCTGCATTTTCTCTCCCAGCTGGAGGGTTTGGGCTGGGGCACGAATCTATGGACGGGTCCAGCTGCTGCCACAGGTGTGGGAATCACCAAAAGACTGGAAAAGCAAATAATGATGCACAAAGAAACAAATATTCCATCAAACCGAGCAGCAGTTCAACTCCTTTGCCTTGTAGTTGATCACACAAAGGAGGTCTCGCAGCAGTATTAACATTTTCACAGCCATTTCAGGGCAGGTGAAGGTTCCCTTCCCAGCCACACATCATTTCTATACTCACTCACCTAAGCTCTTTCAGCACTGAATTCAGAAAAGATTATCCTAATTTACTGAAAGGCAGAAAATTTCAAGTAACACGCACACAGCTACAAGAGAATGGAATAAATTCAATTTCAGAGATCATTTTTCTCTAGGGATCTAATCCTAGACAGTTAGTGCCTTTGAACGCTATCAATATCAATGGGCAGAAACCTTTACAACATACAGATATTTTGACACTGCAATGAGTGTGCTTTTTTTCTCTTCTTTTAAATAATTTTTTTTAAAAAAAACCCAACCCAAAACCCCAGTGCCTTCTGCTCAGGAATTCCAGACATCACTAATTCATCCACAGGGGAATACATATTATTTTGAGAAAGTAGTAGAAGCCCTTTGTGACTATAGAAATAAAAAAGCAACCATATAAGCATAAAACTCACTATATAAAGCCATCTACAGTCACTTGATTTGAATTACTCTACTTATCCACCCTCAGGATCTACTCTTAGATGTGCAGGTTAGTGCCTGGTGCTCCATAGCACTAATTGCTTATTATTCCCAGTGTAAGAAAGTAAATATATGCTCCCAGAAAGGAAAAGCCTCCAGTTAATTAGAACTGCCTGCAGCAATGGTTCCTTCCAAACAGTTCAGCATTTTATTTTGTTGTCAGGACACAATATAAGAAGTTTTAAGAGTCCTGCTGGGACTAGGATGTAAAGGCAGGACCAGTATTTTTTCCTGTGAAGGCTGGGGCCGACAGGAAGAAACTTCAGACAGAAATAAGCTACTTCACCATGAGGAAAGGCAAAAGCAAAATGTGTTATCTACACCCCTGTCCTGGTCCAACTGGAGCAGGGATGCAGGAGCAGTGTCTCTTATTTACACATGCACTGTTGAGCATAGACAGATGCAGTTCAAGTGCTAAGCTCTCACAAAAGTTGACCACTCTTTTCCAATTCCTAAACATAAAAACACATTGAAAGAAGCATTTTAATTTGGATTTTTTTAAAAAAAAACAGGGAACATTTTCCCTAGGATGCACCATTAAGACAAAGCAAAAGATTTCATGCTGAATTCATAAGGGGCAAAGGTTACTAAGCTAAGCTCTTTCAGGGTGAGGTTTTTTTTGTATGCTTAATCATGCTTGTCATATCTGAATATAGATTTAGAAAGTGGCACAAGACTGTACAATACTTCCCTGCATGTTTTCTGCCTTTCCAGGCAGAAGTGGAAAGATATAGGAAGGTATAAAAAAGAAATCAGTGCTACTGATCTCCAGTAACCCCAAAGTTCCTTTCTAGTCACTCCCTCTCTACCTGCCCATCATTAATCAGAGCCATTCCTAGAGCAGATATGTTACATGTGGGCTGAGGTTTCCAGCTGATTGTCTGCCCACATACCAGACAGAAAATAGGGAGAAGTACCAAGTATCAAGGAATAATAACCACTGGCACCCTCCAAGCCATCCCACCCTGTTCCAAAGGGTGAGCTGGACACTTCTTTGATGTCAGGCTCAGCTGAGTCACTTCACTGTTCAGGGAGAGAAGAGGATCGTGATGATGTGCACAAATATTTAAACAAACAAACACAAAACTAAAATACCTGTGACTGCTCTGAAAACTTGCACAATGGAGCAGCAGGGCAGGAAGCAGGAAAATGCTACAGACAAAACACTGAGATGAGTTGGGAAGAAATCCTGCTGACACAGAGTGAGGGTCTTCAGCCAGTTAACCCCATGTAAACACAGAGTACCTCAATCCCACCTTTCCCATCTTCTCCCTCTTGCTGGCACTGGTGCTCACACAGCCATGTGGTGACCCAGTTCAACAATGTGAAGAGTCTCATCAGTTTAAGTTCACACAAATAACAGTGCTGGCATCAGGAGGAGGCCAGCAAAGCTGTTCCTTAATTCAAAATACTGAGTAAACCATCTGTATTGACAGGTTGTGTAAACAGCTTAATCTTAGCAACCTTTCCTACTGGGAGAGCTACAAACAAATCCCAAAGAAATAAATGAGAATATAGAACTGGACCAGCTATAGATGGACTTCATCAATCATTCAGAGACCCTCAAATAGACCACAGTTATTCAGTGCTGGGAGATGTGCTTCCACCTGAAATGGAAGAACTTCATCCAGTAACTGGCTGCACTCCAGTCTGGATCTAGGGAATGCAATGCCTCAAATTCCTAGAGAGCTGACAGAGACCCAGATATGCAGCAGTGCTGCAATACAGACAGCAGTCCCAGAAAACACAGCTTGGTGAGAAACCTTCTGGAGTAAGAAGTTCCTCTGCAGTTCCACTCTAAGCCTCTCCTGATTCTGGGGTTATTCCATGAAGTTCCAGACAGAAGATAACCACAACTCTGTCATTTAACTCCCAGCTTTTCCTATTTCTCATTGATTGCCAGGCCATACTGAGGTCTCATGTCAGCAATATAAAAGTTCCTCTGCCTGCCCAGCCAAGTTAGAGGTGTTATATTGAGTTACCACAAGAATAAAGACTAAAAATTAGTGAACTAACAAAAGCAGCCTGGAACATCGGAGAAGGAAGGTTCTGGCTTGAGCTGACATCAGGTGGGAATACCCAGAGCAAAAATCAGCAAACCGGTTTTTGTTAGGCCACACATCCTGATTTTCTCCCTTCCCTGGTTCAGCTCAGTCTTTGCAAGTCCAGCGTGACCAGAGGATTTTCAGATGGTGAAAGAGCTGCTGTGTTCTCCTAATCCCTCCCTCCCACACGTACAGCAGTCAGGGTGCCAGGAGAACCTATTTTAAAATTAATCTCGAAGTAGAGGAACATTCATAGAAAGAATCAGGACTAGAAATCTCCAGCAGCTCTGGAGTCAAGGAGAATGAAGCAAGGGCACTGCATGGACAATAGAGGATATTGAGGAAGTGACACAAAAGGATTTTAAGCCATGTAACACACCATTTATAAAATGGAAAAAAAAAACCCAGAGACCATGTGATCTCTCATTTTTTAATTTCACTTGAAGTGTTCATAAAGGACATCACAAGGTCACTGGGAGGATTGGCAGGTTATTGTTTTGGAAAGACCTGATGATAGCTTGGGTGACTTTTGCTTACCCTGTCAACCCCTTAAGCAGGGCCTGGATTTTAAGAAAAAATAATTTTAGGAAAAATAAATAAATAAAATAAGAGAAAATTAACTATTCTGCTTCCTCATATGAACAGACATGCCATAATTTTATTTCCAACTCTTCTTTAGATTTCTCCAATCACTGTGGATAAACAATTACCTGACTTGGCATCTCCATTTTTTTTTGTTTCAAATGTAACTGCTACAAACCTTCAAACTACAAATCAGGTCCCAGCCTTGAGACCCACTGCTTGAAGGTACTACACTAATGTGAAACATTCAGTAACACACCCAACACACCAACCTCCAGCTTACAAACCACATTTCTCATGTACTTCAAGGGCAATCACACTCTTTCCATCAAGAAAGCCTCTCGTGGCTATGGCACAGGGCAGGATTTTAAAACTCCTGATGATGAATTTGAGGGAGGCTTTTCACAGCTCACTCAGGGTGTGCTCAGTATCACCAACACACCCTGCACCACCTGCAAAATTTCTGCATGTGTAGAAATTCCAACAGACACGAAAAGGAGATAAAATTGTCTGCTGTGCTTGGAACGTTCTCTCCTCGCACAGAAACATTTTGTTTGCATCCAAGAGAAAGGAGGTTTTCATGTGCTGGAGCACCAAGAACCCTATCCTGGGAGGAAAACCAGGTATCCCAGATGAAAAGTTGCTCCACAGAAATGTGCTGGGACTCCCTGACATCTCTTAGCACAGACAGGGGAATAACAGAAGCACAGGGAGCTCGACAGCCTGAGGACAAAAGTGCTCCAAACCACTTCAGTCTTGAAAGCTTGAGGAGTCAGCATCGTATTAATTGGAAAATACAAAGGCTTCCACAAATGCCTGTGAACACTGATTATTGCCCTTTTCTGAATCCACTCTCTTCAAGCTTCTTATAATATCATAAGAAAAAGCAAACATGAACAGCAATGAGGAACAGCCTATTCTGAAACCACTTCCAGGAACAGGGATTCTTTAAACAAAATACATTAAGTGAAACCATCTGTATTAAGGGTCAAACACCATCTGAGGCTGAATGTGCAGAAATAGCCATTTTACAAAATTTGGGCAATTATCCCTTTGTTGTTCTTGTTTTTAACATGCATAATCAGTGTGTTGGAGGTGTTACCAAGGGGGCAAAGCTTGAGAAAGAATTTAACTCCACAGCTCCCAAGCTGAACAGTGCCAAGGAAATATTCCTGTTCATCTTGGTGCTACCCTCTCCCAGCGTGCTGGGGAGGAAGGTTTGCTCAATCCCATGTACAGAGCATCCTCTCCCCCAGCAGTGAGGGGTCCAGGCCAGGGGTCTGGCCTTGGATTGCTCCCCACAGGAGGGTCCTCGTCCTGCTGCCAGACAGTCATTTGATCTGAATCACAAGGGATGCTGCTTTCACAAGACTTGTTGGCAAAACAGAGGTGACAGAATAGGCTCAGAGAAGGAAAAAAAAAGGCAATTTAAAGTTGCAGAGACACAAAAGATGTGTTTTAAGTCATTTCAGCACAGAACACAAGTGCTGGAACTCAGGGGGACTCAAAGACAGTTGACCATTGCTCAGAATAAATACTAAGCTAAAATACTCGACATTTATGTGGAGCCTATAAATGGGAATCTTATGTGACACTGACACATTGTACTGTTTCAAATACATGTTGATCTTTTCCCACCCTAAATCCATCCAACTTATCTGAAACTTAACTTTAATCAGAGCAGCAGGGGAACCTCGGTGCCTCAAAGCAAAGGGAATGGAGCAAATCTTGGACAGTAAAATCCTCAAGTATTTATTTAATAAAAAGTGTGAACTGGTATTGCTATAGAAAGGGGTAAAATGCCACAGAGGGAAACCTGCCCTTAAAGATCCTGCTCATTGCAACAACTACATCTGACTATGGTCTTAGTCACCTGCTGTGGATTTGATAACATCCAATTAACTGCAGAAATATTTCCGTATTCATCACTAGTGAAGTCAGACTGCAATCAAATGTTGCAGCTGCAAAGGCTAAAGCTCATTAATCATTTTTTTCTGGAAACCAAGAAGGATGACGATGGAAGGGAAACTACAATTCATTTATTTTCAACAAAACTGCCAGCAAGAAAGACAAAAGAATACCAAGTTCTAATTTTTTTTAAAATTAATATTTACACGCTAACATGTTAATGCCTGCCAGCTCTTTAAGTGGACAAGTATTTAATGGATCCAACATAAATGTATATGCTAGTTATCAGAAGGCAAATTGCACAGCTATGATGTAATGAAATAGCTTTGCTTTATGGGAATGAGGTCACAGGTTTGAAATACGGCCTTAGGTGTAAAAATAAAAAAATAGATTTTTCACAGAAGCCACAAAACTAATGCAATTACTTGCCTAAGTCTAAAATTTTATAGAAATTTAAATTCAACTCTAAAGATATAAATGAGTCATCAATTTGCATTAGGATGGCTGGGGACCATATCACTCTTCAATCAACATGAACTAATGAAGCTTTCTGAATAAAACAACTAAACTGTAGTGCTGAGGTGCATGCACATCACAGTCACTAAATGCTATTATGTTCTTGATAATTAAGTGCCAGAATAGCTCTGAGGAACCCCAGGAACTGAGCTGCCCCTTCTCAAAAAAACCCAAATGAAGGAGGAAAAGACAGGTTTTCTAATTTTCCTTCATTCTTGGCTCTCCAGAAACTCGTTCTTTTTATTTACAGAAACGTCACTCTGGAGGTTCATCTCACCTGTAAAGGGCCACCTCACTTTGATGCCTCTTACCCTGCCCTGCTCAGATAAACCAACAAAGTTCAGCACCTCAAGTTACTCTGTCCCAGCAGGGAAAGAGCCTACCTGGAGGGGAGATTTTTCAGGATTTTTTGCTGTTCTGCAGCCTCTGCTGGCAGGAACAGCCTCGTTCTGCCGGTCTGGTAAATGAGGAAAACGGGCTCTCGATTCTGAAGCAGAATCAATAGGAGACGTACAAGCACAAGACACTGTCTTTGACTTCACTGCTAGGCCACTTTCCCTCTTTTCTTTGTACTTTTTCCCTCCAGAAACAGACCATAAAGATGAATTCATCTGTGGTTTTGAGGCACCCAAACACTCCAGTGGTTCACACCCTGAAAACTTTCAAATAAAGCAACCAACACACCAACAGTATCATGACAGACCTTGGCTATTTCATCAGCAGCAAGAACCAAAAGCATTTTAAGGAGAGTACACTTAATCTCTGAAATGTGCTGCTGTGGATCATTGCTGGGTTTGGAGGAAGGAGGGATCCCATATCAACTTTGTCTGTGGGTGGACACAAAGAGAAAGAGCAGCATCGCTGACAGCAAACGTCCCCATGGTGGTGACACAACCTGGGCACATCCTTACAAACCACACTGGGTTAGTGACAGGACCTGGGGCATCTCCTGTCCAGATAAGCTGGGCCAGGGGCAAACCCCAGCACAGCTGCACTGCAGCAGCACACAGCTCATAACGCTGTGGAAACCATCCCAAATCTGAAGGCGGATGAAAAACGTTAAGGAAAAAGAGGAGTGGGGGCCAAACCAAGAGGCTGCCCCCACCTTCCTTCCTGTCCATCCCCATAAGTTATTCATTAACATACCAAAATACACATATCAATGAAGAATTCATGGAGATTCCCTGAATACCAAATTACTGAGTATAATGACAAGGAGAACTTGCTTAACACCCTCTTCCAGTTCCACACCCTGTCCCGAGTGGATCACTCATAAAGCTCCACTTGTATTTCACAGCAGCAAAGTCCTTCCTGAACCCCTTCCTCACCAATGCCTCAGATGAGTGCAGACCATCTCCAAACAGAGCAGCAGCCACAAATGCTGTATCTTTAAATCCATCCCCATTTCATTTTCCAAGTTTCTGTTTGAGCCGTTACAGCTCCCTCAGGACTCCACTGACTCACTGCATTTTCTGGATGACGCAAGCATGCTCTTCTGCACAGCTTCAAAACAGGCTCCAAACATTTCCAGGCAGAAAGTGCCACCAAAGAACCATGGAAATTAGGTGTTCTTCCTGAGCAGGGATCACCCCATGAAGTGAGAGGCAAACTTCAGTTCCTATCCCTATACCAAACAGATTAATCACTGGCACTATTTCTCCCCGGGAATACTTCTAGGAAAGCTTAAGCTTCCACTCTGAATCCTGTGGAAAATATTTTGGTCCTGACAGAACACCTACGAGCACCAGTCCACCACTTCCTCTGACCCATCCAGCTCTGCCCCTGCTCTCATGGGATTGTAGTTCCAGCTCTATTATTACAGAGTGCAAAACTCTGCTCTCAAGCTGCATCGTTTTCGAAGCACCCTGAAAATTCCAAATCACACTAAATTTTTCAAGCTGATTGCCATTTTCTCCATTCTATCTTCCCAGCAAGGGCAGGCAGGTAAAAGAAGAGAAAATCTATTCCAGGAAGGAATGTTTAGGGAACACTCCAACAGGTTAAGCACAAGTGCTTGTGGGTGGACTCTGTGAAGAGATCTGAAACCACCATGGGGAGAGATGCATGCAAAAAACACTGGATTGGGAAAAGTGTTTTCCATGACTCAAGACTGAACTCTGTTTCTCTTCCTTCTGAATCCCTTCACTCAGCTCTTTGTGTTCTCCCAATTACTGCAAGTCAGCAAACAGCCCTTTTATGTACATTTTTTTCATACAGGAATGGTAACAAAAGCAAAATAAACACTGGGCTTCTGACTGATGTTTGCAGCTTGATAGCAAAGGCAGCTGAAAAATTCTGGTTTCTGCTTGTAGCCTTCAGCTTTTACCCACTCTGAAAGATTTCCCCCTGATAAGAGAACTGGAAGTGACATAAAAATGTAAAACTGAATAATGAAGTGGAGAACAAACCCAGAGAGAAAGATGAGTGTCTTGTTTTATCATCTCCACTAATGCTGGTAACACATATCTTTGGGAAAAGGCCTCCTTGCTGAAGAGCCTGCTCATTCCATTCAAGCCAAGTTAAGGAAGATAAATGTCTAAGACAAACCTGTTCACACTTCACTCTCTAGAGCAGAAAGGCAAAAAGCCTTTTGCTAGCAGAAGGCTCCTGATTCCTGCCTCACAAGGAGCACCTAACATTCATTTCCTCACACTGCAGAGTAACACGAGTTATCACAAACACTGCAATATCTGAGACCAAGAATACGGAGCACATGAGGAGCTTGGAGCCACAAGGAGAAGAGCAGGACTGGAGCATGTAGGTGCTAAGAAGTGCAGGATGGCTTCACATATGAGTTCAGAAATCTGGCTCCATTCCTACTGCAAAAAAAGACTTGGAGGGTACCTGTAAAAATTGTTTTAATCCTTATTTTCAGTCATTCATTAAAAAAATTTAAAAAAAATTTAAAAGGCATAAAAAGCTTCATATTCTCTGTACAGAATTGGGAGTTTTATGTTGAACCATATGTAAAAAAGATATCTAGTGTTAATATATGCAAACAACTTTATTTAGATATAGATCTTCTAATTAGTATTTGCACTGTCTTGGAAAGAGAGGATTGAGGATCCTGCCAGTTCTTAACAAAAAGAGCAGATTTTCTAAACAGACAAACACACTCTGTTTTACAATCTGTGAACTGAAAACTGCGTACAAGGAATTTGCTCACAATCAAATTACTGGTCATTTATCACATTTCTACAGCGAACTTTCTAATTTTTTTGTGTCTTCTGGTTCACTCTTAAACCAGCGGAGAAAAGAAATGAGCCATGGAGTCTTGACGTGGGATTAATGCACTGGTGTAGGAAACTGGCAAACTTTTAAAACTGCTTGAAAGCTCTTTTCTTCCAATCAGACTGGACTGGCAGCCCGTGAACCAAGGACGCACTAAGGACAGCGATTAGAAAAGCGTCAGGAATTATGATTCAGAGAGGTGAATCACCAGCAGCTCCCCTGGGGAGGTGGATTTGGGATAAGCAGCCCCAAACTGCAGCCCTATGCCAGATTACACAACCCTGGGCAGCAAGCACAGGATCGTTTACTTGGAGACAGAACTCAGGTCCTCGTTCCCAATCCTGTCCCAGTGGAACAGCACAAGGCGCCTGCTGCTCTCGCTGGGTTGTTTCCACTTGCAGCCTGAGGTTTCTCCTGCCCAAAGCCCACACACCAGCACGGCCCCGCTGCCAAGCACACCATGGAGCCCTGGCATGGAAGCTGGACTTGATCTTCTCAAGAGCTGTTTGTTATTCAACAGCCACAGATCTGCCAGCTTCACTCTGACTTCACACGGGAAGAGCAGCGCTGGGTGTGCTTTAATCCTGGTGTGCTCCACTCTTTCCATTCTAGACATTACCTTTAGACGGCACAGGATTTGAGCTTGCCCAACAGATTTGACCTCTAGCAAAAGCACATCCCAAGCTCAGCACTAGGCCAAATAATCCACAACACTTTCAAAAAGTGCATTTTGTTCCATGGGAAGCTCAAGATGGATTTTTTATGAGGGTGCTTTGAATCACGGGTGTGCAAACAAGGAGAGAGATTCTGCAGCCCATATTTGAAGACAGATGATGGCTTTTTTTGCTCAAGTAGGAGCAGTGGAATTTGGCCTGCAGTGCTTCATCCAAGCAGCCATCTGATCTCATGACTAAGTGCATGCAGAGCAATGGGGGTGGTGGGGAGGAAGAGATGCAGGAAGATGGAGCTCTTCTAGTAAACATCTGAGCTGTCTGGAATCAAGGCTGTGCTATTAAAACGAAGCCACTGCTGGTTTTCCAGTATCTTTCCCTCTGTTTATCTCAGTTGCCATGGCTCTCACTTGAATCATCTGCACAAATTGCATACACATGTCCCAGGCCACATTATTTCCACTCGCTCCAGAGCTCCAGATCAACTTTCACTCACCTGGCAGCCGCTCGTGCCAAGCAGTGTCATCGTGGCCAGCGATGGAGCGCTGCTTCACAGACACCTCTGCTTGGAAAACCATGGCAGTCATTTCAAACAGGCTGATTAATATTTCAGGAATTGCAGAAAAGGGGAAGAACTCAGAAAAAATGGTCTCATGCTATCCTTCATCACCTGGGCTCCAAGAGAGTTGAGTCTCCAGGGTTGACACAACCAAGAGCTCATCTGGGGCAGCTGGAGCAGTCAGCTTTGACCTGCTGGAGCTGTTCCCCCTGCTCCCCCAGAGCAAGACTGAAAGGAATGGAGTCAAAATTCATCTCCCTGGCACATCAAACTATCTAAATAATCCAGTATATTGTCCTCTGGCTATGGTTCTGTGCCATATGTCCCAAACTAATTACTTGCACAATCCAAAACTAGGCATCAGCCTACTGAAAGAGGGTCAGACCCTCGGTGCTGCTGATGCACAGCTCTCAAACACACTGCGTTGTGTTGGAAACTCAGACCTTAACAATGTAACCCTAAAGCACCTTACACCTGCAGTAAGAAAGAGATCTTTTCTGAGAGTTTACAGAAAGGAACCATGCCCTGCCTCAAACACAGAGCATAAAAACCAAGCTCTACCACTGCTGCCATGTCAAAATTGCAAATATAAAAGATTTCTGCCCCTTCCTCCCACTTCCATCTTCTCCAGACCATTAAGAACCAGAAGGCGAGAGCTGATGCTGTCTGAAAGCAGCAGCTGAGGCAGCACTGCAGACAGGATCCTCTGCCCAGACAGAGGATCCACTGCTGCTGGAGACAGAAAGACGGCTTGGAGAGACTGCTGTCCTGTGTCAGAGACAGGCAGCAGACACCCACACCACCCACACACACTGCTGCAGCTCAGGTTGCACAAAAAACAAGCATCCTTCACAGTTTGTCTTGAGAATGACTTTTTGTCTGGAACTGAGCAAGATGGAAACATAAAGGGATGGCTGTCGTGGTTCCAGAAGCTGGATTTCTCCTGCTCACCTGCCCTCAGCTAAGGGAAATCTCGCTGACCCAGCCAGTGCTGTGCAGGTACCTGCAGTCACACAGCTCAGGAACAGCTCTGTGCTACCATGATGCTGAAAATGCAAAATCGTTTTCTGTAACACCAATGTTCCCACCCTGAGAATTTAAGAAACAAGCAAAATACAACAAGAAATCTTCCACTGTAATGTTTAATCGAAACACTAATGTTTTAATCAAAGTTTGCTTTAGGTAAGGAGCAGGCCCAACATCAAAATCTCTCTGTTGCCTTCAGCAACCCCATTAAGCAGGTTTATTCTAGAGGAAATTGGCCTTTACCAAGTTTTCTTTCTGTTTTATAATCCTAGGATATAGCTGCAAATTAATAAAAGAACCACTAAAAGGGACATGGCTTAGTTGTGGCCTCGGCAGTGCAGGGTTAACAGTTATACTTGATCTTGGAGGGCTTTTCCAACCTAAACAGTTCCAGAATTCTGTGAAAAGCTTTTGACTTTACTGGGTACCTCCACAATTCTGCACTGAATTGAACACAACACAAATTATCTCACTTTGCAGCACACCAGATTTCAGAACCGAAGAAAATTGATCCCAGATTCCTGAGATTACTGATTTGCTTCAGGACTATAGCTACTAGAAAGGTTCTCCTGGCACCAGTAGCACGAAATCCACTAAAATAGCTTAATATTAGATGGGTTCATGAATGTTTCAACATGCCAAGTGTTGCCACAGAGCAGCACAAAAAGAGCAAACTTAATTTTTTATTTTATTCTGTTGCTCTGACTTTCAGGGACAATTTTGCCAGATTTGAATGGAAAGAAAAGGTAAAGTAGAATGACTCAATGAAGATATTCTGTGGTTAGTCCAGTACAACATAAATGTGCTCATCTGACCAGCTTCTACTATGCAGGAAGATTGACAGATGAGCTTTCCCTGTTTCTCCCTCTATTCCTGGATTAAATTTGGCTACAAGGTATTAGGCATGGACCAGCTACCACGCAGACACTACGCAGGAAACCTGCCTGAAACACGTTTTCTTCCCTTGAAAAAAGTCCAGCTAAGAGATTCACTGTCTAGAATAAATTAGCAAAAACCTCACCAGCACCAGGATTGTGCCTTTCCATGAAAAGATGAGCAGCATGGCCTGAACAGCCTTTAGGAGGCTGCTCACAAGGTGTGAACACGTGGATATGTGTCACTCCTGGTGACAACCTGAGACACATTGCAGTGATGGAGAGCTGCCATTCCACAAAAAAGTCCTGCCAGCACACGATATTCCAGGGAGTGATTTAATAAGGAGTGATAACCTGGCATTTAGAGCAAACTGGCATTGAGGAGCTGAATACCTGCACTCTACTTCACATGCAAATAAATCCCTGCAGCCCTGCTTTATTTACTGTGAGAAACACACACTGGTCAGTTGAGCTCAAACCTTCCCTTTAGTGGTGATGATTTTATTTTAAAATGCTGTCACCAAGTGGTAGAGCTCCGAATGGCTGCACGAGGTCAGCAGAGCTGCAAACACACCATCAGCTGGAGCAAGACAACCAAAAATCCACTGTCCCAAGACAGCACACTGAGGGAAATGTCAGGATAGATCATGCAGCTAAACCAAAATAAGCCATGGAAACAAAAAAAAAATATATTGGAAGGAAACTTCAAATACTGTGAAGTTTGTTCTGTCAGTATAAAAACTGGTAGATTCAGTTTCTCATCCTTTCCTTTGAAGCACAAAAATCACTGACAACAAAGCCTGATGACAGTGTTTCATGTGAAACAGCCACCTTGGGGGCTGTAAAACAAAAAGAAGGAAAGACACAGCCTCCCACTTTAATCTGCAGTTTGAGTCAAAATGCAATGTTTTATACCTGACATGAAGTGATACAAGTTATTTTTAACTATTATACTTAGTGTTTTCCCAAAGCACTACAAAAAGGCAATTTTTAAGAGTACATACATCTACGCAAAGCAGGCATTTGAGGATTCGTCTATTAATCAAGCTGGAGCCTGGCTGCTGAAGCTGTTAGCAAACTGCATTAGCATTGCACCCACAGGGATGGGAGAGTCCTCAGCTCCATCAGGCACACTGTGATCCACAGAGGAAGTACAGGATCGATTTGTTTCATCCCATATGTGTAAGTAGCCATCTGCACTACAACAGTAGCCAGGCTGCTCTTTTTGTTACTCCTCCAAGCAAAAGGCCACAGTTTCTCTTTCAAATTGCTTATAATCAATTCATTTGGAGGAGTTGATTTCTCTGTAATCAGAGAAACTTGTATTTCAAAGAATCAGAGACTAATGTAACTGAAGGTGAGTAAAGACAGGGAAGGGCATTTCCAGAAACCATCAAGATTTACATCAACAACAACCAATCTTTGTGGGTTACTGCTTAGATACAGACTATATCCAGAGAGCAGAGACCATCAGAGCACAATGATGCAGCACGTGATGCCCAAGTAGTCTCTTGACAACTGCTGTCAGTGCTTTAGAAAGAGCTTTGATGCACCATCATTAAACCTGTGTCAGCTCTCTGGGTCTAAACTGGCAGTAAATCACAGAATATTCTGAATTGGAAGGGACCCATAAGGGTCATCAAGCCCTGAAACTTGGAGATAATTTAGGCTACCCGTGCCTGCTTTCCTGTTAGAAACTTGCCTTCTAGTTTATTCGGGGAGTAAACCAAGTGAGTTTACACGGAATTTTCTCTGCACTCTCTATTCATTACCCAGAAATCCAAAACAGTGTTAAAGATCTGGGAAGATTTTCAAGAGTAAATTGGAGGTAGTGATTTCTTACAAGACTCCCAGCATGCAGCTGATGTTTATTTAGGCCCACTATAGGGTTTTCTCTGCAATCAACAAAGTTTCCTGTCTCTCAGAAGTTTGACAGATTTCCATCTTCTGTTCCAGGCTGGCAGGCCCAGCTGCAATGGGCCTGGATTCACCCACGAAGGAATTGCTCTGAACAGCACAAAGAGAAGACGGTGCCACATTTCCTCTGCAGTGTAGTTAAAAACAGCACCACCTGAGAGAGGAAAACATCAAATCTGCAAACTGCAGTCCCTGCGCTTCTGCCGTGGCTGTGCAAGGCAGTGACAAACACAGCCTGCCAGGCTGCAGGCTGGCATTTGTCACAGCCAGCACACCTCCATGCCAGGGCTGAACACAGGTCCATTCAGCTGCCCCTTGGCTGCTTCCAGCACCAGAGCTGGCTGGCACAGCCACAGGGAACCCATCACAGCCAAAGCCCCGGGTGTTGACACAGACAGGGACATCTGTGGATTCGGGAGGTTGGGAGCACCAAGGAACCCAACTCGTCCCTCAGAACTCACAAAACAATGATTCTGCTTTACTAATTGTTCAACTCTAGATCACAAAAATTATGCAAAAGAAACAGCCGCCAGCCACTCCCTGAAATAACCCATCATTTCCACCATTCTTCTTGTCTCTCTCAAAAAAATAAATCCTTCTGCCATAGCAAACTGATCTGGAAGCTTTACAGCTCCTGGAGGAAATCTTGCCTCATGCCTAGAGACCTTTAGAAAAGCACTAGCAGCAGAATAAATTATTTACAGTACTATTTCTGACAATACCATCGCCATAAATGATACAAGATTGAAGGGTTTAAAAATGTGTGCATGTGGCATAGGGCCCAAAGATGCGTCTAATACAAATATTGATTAACTCGATTTCTACAGACTCTGTAAACAGTCTGATGGGAACAGAAATTGCAAGTAGATTTTTTTTTCACTTTACTGTAAAGTAGGACAAAGCAATCACTCCACCCATTCAAACTAAGCCAAATTAAAGTGGTTTTGGACATGTACAAAATTATTTTCTCTTTAAAGCAATCCAATCTACATGATGTTTACCTGATTCTAATTCACAACTTATTCCATTTCCCCAGAATAACTCAGTCAGTTGAGGCTTCTGGCTTGAAGCAAGGTTCCTGCTGTTTACTTAGGTTTTCCAGCTGGGTTGAATGATATGCAAAGAGGTCTGAGGACTTGCTGGAGGTCACACAGAGAGGAAAGTCAGTTGGCTCCGCTGGCGTAATAGCCCTGCACTTTTACAGCTCCCAGGACTTTGCTCTAAGCACCAGGCTAACCTTCTCATCAGAAGATACTAAATCTGTTCTCAACATTTCAAACATTCCCCAGTTCTCAGGAAAAGGCACTTCCCTCCATAAAGAGTTTGAAGTAACCCTGCTAAAGGGCATGATGAAAATCTGAAGGCACTGAGTGCACATACTCACAATTAGAAAATTCAGTGGAAATTGTCAATGTGGAGTTTTCCATTTTCAACAGCAGAATTTCAAACTTACTTAGGCAAGCAATATAAAAGAAAGGAAACTGCAGGGGATGTTTAAATAGAGCCTGCCTAAATATTTTGTTTAAAGGAACTGTTTTCATTTTGGCTAGAATTAATAGGGCAAAACATCCCAGGCAATCCATAATGGCCATCAGCCTTCAATTCATCCCAGTCTGGACTCCCTGCACAGCCAAGGACAACCCAATGTATTCCCTGATGCTTCTGATCCTGCAGAGCCACAAGAAAGGTAGGGAGTACACCCTGAGGTTTTCTCACCCCTACAATTCCACCAGGATAAACTGCTCTGCTAAGCAGGGCTCTGGAGCATTGGATTGGCTGCAGAGCTTTTGATTTGTGATGTTTGCTGGTGGTGTCCCAGAACAGCACCAGGGACACCAACCACTGGAAGAGCAATTCACCTCTCTTGTGCCACTGCCAATGTGCTTGACACAAACAGCCCCCTCTGAAAGACTGACAAGACAAAAGCAAGGGCTGTAAACTCCTGTTTGAACACAGCACTGACACTAAGAGAGATTAACAACGATATTTTGAAGAAAAGGCATTTTGCTAGTAATTCAACACCCGCTCTCATCCATCGGGGCAGAATCATTACAATTCATTCTCCAAGAACTGCAGGGCCCTCCAGCCAAAGACCTTCAGCTTCATCCTTTCACCCCAACAGGCCTCCTGCCCTTCAACATTTATATTTCTCCCATCTAAAACCCACTTATTTTCACTTCCAGGCTCCTCAAATTCATGCCCTGATGTTCCTCAGCTCCTCTCTTCTCTTCCATCCCAGAATAATTCAGGCAACTGTACTTCTGAGATCTGCTCTGCCAGCTCAGCTGTTCTAATGCCCTCTGGCTCCTGTGTGGCTTCTCAGCCCTTTCTTTTCTCCTCCATTGCACCAATATTGCATCAGCTCCCATTTCTCAGTTTAGTATTCTTTAAACTTTCTTATTCTTTTCAACCTTCACAGTTTATTCTCTTTATTTTCTCCCAGTGTTCCTCACTCTATTCTCCTAATGGACATCTCCAATTAAACCTTAATTATATCTCGTACCAGCAGCTGTTCTCAGGCTGATGAGCACACTCTAGAAGAAAACCCAAGGCAAAAGGTCTTGCCTGTTAGACACTTTGCTATAATGCAAAGGTCACACACATAGACACATAACCCAGCAATTTACACTTACTCCAGCATTACAGATTTCTTTTTCTGTTTCAATTACTTTGGAAGAGGTTACCCTACCCTTAACAAGGTTAAGTATCTTTGCATGGTGAAAACTACACGTCTAAAGCTTGGCAAGCTGTGTTGTTGGGACAGCAGTGCTGGCTGGCTGGTTTAGGATGTGTCTTTTTCCAGGTGCCATCCCCTCCTGTCACAGCATCCCTGCTGTGCCATGGTGGGCTCAGACCCTGGGCTGCTCTCTAGGCTCCAGGCACACAGCTAAGCAGGCCTTAGGTCTGGCTTTGGGGTTACCACGTTTCTCCAGCCCGATGGTGAACCAGCCAGGACAGGGGGTGGGCCTGGAGAAGCCAAGTTATGCCAGGAATGAGCCTGAGGAATGCAGCAGAGGTCACATTGCAGAGCGGGTACCGACACATGCCGCTCGTTCCAGCCCGAAGCTCGCTCAAACTCCTGCATGGAGGGCTCTCCCAAAGCCTGGGAAAGTGGCAGTGGGCGATGACCTGCACCCACTGGATCCTCATCCTGCTTAGCATATGCCAAATACAATAAGATGCATTAAGGCAAGTCTTTGCTCTACCCAGCGCATGATGTGATTAGCAGAATAACCTTTTTTCCCCCTCTAAATCTGCTGATAGTATGTAATTCTGTTCATCCCTTTAGCCTTAGCCAAATATTTATGTCAAGCTGGGAAAAAAATGCCAGGCACAGAGCAGAGGGCGGAGGGAAAGCAATCTAGAAAAGGCTTATAAACCAATTTCAGTGCATAAAGAAGTTACTTCTGCATAGTCATACTTGGATTAACAATCAAGTCCCTGTGCTGGCCATTCCTCTTTTAAATTAACCTTCAACCAGTTAAACAGCCCAGGACAACGCTACGAGATGATCAATAAACCTAGGTACTAATTCCATGCACACAACACAAGTTTCCTGAGTTAGGATCAAACCTCAGCTGCTTGTTAGACACAGCAACTGCCTGCTAGTGGGGGGCAGATGGACCCTAAAGTACTAATGATCCCACACACTCATGGATACTCCAGCCTGCCTGAACTGCATTCAATTCTTAGTCACACTGCTGCTCCCAGGCAGGGATCTAACACATACATCACTTCTAACACTTACCCGGTTCTGGATGAATGGGAAAATTCATTATTCATTTAATTCTAAGTAACAGCCAAATGGCCCAATCATCAGCAAAGTGCCCCAATGCTGTGCTAACACAGATGAGGAACAGCTTCTCTCTGATGCAAAGGGCTCAGTGCTGTAGCTCTTCAGGTAAGAATATGCCATCATTTTCTTAGGAGATTCAAAAGCAAAAGCAAAGCCATAAATTATTTTCTAATTGTTTAGCAGTGAACAAAGGCAAAATGGGCCTGCTGTGTCGCAACTCTTCCAAAGGCACACGTGAATAAACAGGACTGCTGGAAGCCTAACAAAATGACAGCCCATCCCAGGGAACACAAAGAAGAATGTTTGCCTAAACACTGTCTTTCAGCAAGACTGTAATCAAAGGAAAAAAAAAAAAAACATGTATGATAAGAAAGATTCCTGGTGGTTCTGGCACAGTGATTATTCTCTACGTAATTGGGAAAGTTTGGAAACACTTGACTACACTGTTCTGATGGCATGCTTTCAAAAAACACTAAAAACCCAAATGGAGTTGTTCAAACAGCAAACAAGGCCCCAAACCAGTTACTAAAGCAAAGCTTTACTACAGATTGACAGGAAAAAAACCCAACACGTTTCTTCACATTTTCTGCACTATGAATGAAGAGATAATGGAAGCCTGTGCAGATACCTGGTGTTAGCCTGTCCACAGGACACGGGTATAACTATTACAAATTGAAATAATCAACTTGCTTTTATGGAGGAGTCAAACAAAAGGGCAGAGAGGGGAGCTCCAGCTGCACATCTCAGCAGGGACAGGGCTGGGCAATGTGACACCATCAGGTATTGTGGTCTGAACATTGGCCCTCCTGTGAGGAGCCCCGGAGGTCCCTATTTCATGGCTTTGAAACTGATCCATAAGCTCTTCTAGTTTTGCAGGAAATCAAAGAGGCAGAAAGATCACGGAAACAGGAAAAAATCCCAGGAAGAGTGATAATACCCGTCAAAACAAGTGAGTAATAGAAAGAAAGGAGGATAAACTGCCTTTCTCCTTCCTAGAGGAGTAGGAAGATCTTGGAGAAAAGCTTCTTAGAACTATTGGAGCATCATTTCAAAATCCTACCACAAGACAGCATGTCCTGAGAAAATGATGTTCTCCTCACAAGAAGATGAGTCCGATCAAAATTGCTCCTAAAATCCCACAGATCATGGGGCACTGCTGTGCTCCCCATCAGCTCTCCCTAGGGAGGGAAAGGATTTACCTTGGTACAAATCACCTGTGCAAGGGAAAGGCAGCACAGCCTATGCACACAGGGTTTGGGGTTAAATACAAGTTAATACTGTTTATCTGAACTAGGCCAGAGGCAGCTGTAGGATATAATAAGATTGTGACGGAAAGAAATGCACAGATTGAAATTCTAAGCCACAAAATTTAGCTAAGCCAACAATTCATTAGTTACTTTTTCTAAAACTCAGTGAGGGGGGGATGAATATCTACTGAAATGTGAGCTAGATCACTCAGCAGGTATTTCCCAGATGCATGGGAATAAAACATCCTGCAAGGTATTATTAATGTTTATTATGTAGGTCTGTTACAACACCATTTATCACCAGCTATCTTCAACAGGCTCAGCACCTCAGGCTGAATTAACCTGGAGCTTTCAAGAAAAAAAAAAAACCACATGGGTGCACAGCCTGAAGGGGATCTCCCCAGGCAGTGGAGTGTGCAGGCTGGCACTCTGCAGACTGACACCCACAAAGCCCCCAGAACGCTCCCACATGCAAGAGTACATCAGTGAAAGGAAAACAAATGCATAACCCCTCTCATCAGTCATGCTGACAAATCAGAAATACCTCAAGATATCTTAATTACAAAGACCAAAATTCACTTTTGCGGCTCTGTAGGAGTTGTCGGAAGGGAATCAATCCTTCACGGGAAAGGAATGAGCTGGTTCAGGTTCTAAGAGATGGTAAAGGGGCCGCAAATGCTGATTTTAAGTCAAGAAAAACATTTTAATTAATCATTGCTAAGAATAATTTTTTCTTTCTACAGTTTTATTTTACTTTAAAGATGTTTACTGTCCTGTAACAACTATAAAGAAATAAAGAGATCACCCTGAATTTTCCCACTACACCCACAAGCCCTCAATTAGATATCCCAAACCATACACGGACTTATTAAACCAAGTCACAGCACATTTAAGAACTCCTTTCATAAAAGCCCTGTTGAAGGCAGTCGTGCAGGGAGACCCTGAATATTGACCCCAGGCAGATGGGGCTTCCCTGGCCTGAAATGGAGAGGTCTGGCATAAAAAGGTGTTTGTTTTTTGGAGGCAGAGAAACCCCCCCCACCCAAAACACACCTCCCAGAAGCAGCTCTGTAACAGCAGTGCTGTAAGGCATTCACAGAGTGAAAGAGCCATAGCAAAGGCTGCTCAAGCCTCCTCAGAGCAAAGAGGGATTCCACCGGACGCCCAGGAAAGAGATAATATCAGCTGTAAAACTAATTTCAGCTTCAAGCAGGGAGCTGGCTCCTCTCTATCTCTCTAATTGAGAAGGAGAGCCATGAGGACAGGAGAGGAAAGCTGCTCTTGTCCTCTCCCAGAGAAAGGTAATGACATGATGGCAGAGAGTTTCTCTCGGCTCCCCAGACTGCCAGAGCACCATTCATCAGGAGAACGGACCAGGAGAACAATCAGAAATCCATTAGCAAGCTGCTGCTCCCCCTGAGCTCCTGATCAAATGTCACAGCTCTGAATGGCTTCTATTGCTCCAGAGGATGGAAGGAGCAGGCAATTGTTCCAAGGAGATAAAGATATTATTACAATTTTTAGCTTATATTAGGGCAACCATTTGCAATCTACGTTGTGCCTTTAAGCAAGTTTCTCAAATGCGGGACAAAAGCTTCCAGAGAAATTAAAATGGAAAGAGATCTCCAGTATCACCAACTGGCACCACAAGGAAAGCAGGGGGGGAGAAGGAAAAGCTGGAGGTGGAGGGAGCTCTGCTGGAGGGTTGTGATCAGTGATCAGATCTTTTACTGCCTCTATCCAGCAGCCAGGGCTCAACTAGGAAATACTGCAAACTTGCAAGAAAATAGCAAGAATTCCCAACGCTGCTATTTCCTAGCAGGGGAGTGACCCCATAGGAATAAATCAGCTTCTCAGCAGCATTTCTTCACTCTGCTCTTCTTGCAGGTTCAGTCCTGCTCAAAGGAACACTTCATTGTCCACCTATCACAGCAGGAGACAGAGCCAAAACCAATCTGCTCCAAATCTACCCGAGTTACTTCTTCCCTCAGATGAAAGGTGATCAGGGCATTTAAAAAGCAATGCAAATAACCAGGTTGATAAATACCTCTATCCATTAAGGAGTCTGTACCATGTCTCTGCCATGTTATTTACGTGTCTGTAAGCTGTTATCCGGGCTATTATCCAGCACAGAGACTAGAAAAAGATATTCTGAGTGTATTAGCAGCATATTGAAATGATTTGTGCAGATTCCTTCCATTCAGACACTGTTGATGCTTGAAATATAATGAGAGGTCTCAAACAGGAAACTTGCATCTGTACTATAAGCAGGGAAAAAGCAGTAATTAAAAAAAAATTAGGAGTTCTCCAGTGCAAATATTTCCAACTGCAAACTGATTCTCATTATCTTTCATCTGCCAGAAAACCAAATTAAAATATCAATCAAATGTAGTGATCCAGGTAAAAGTCTTAAACTGCATCTCTGGTTCAATAACAGCAATTATTGTGTCACTGTTCTCAACTCCTTGAGCTCCTCAAATGAGATCAGAAAAAAACTCAAAATCTCAAAAAAACCTGTCATCCACAAGACCTGAATTACATTTGAACAATGACATTTTTGTCTCCAAAACAGGTAACAGCAAAATGAAAATAAGGTTGTCAGCACTGCCATTATGAGATGTTAGCCATAAAAACTGCTACTGTAGAGTTTTCATTTGCTTTATTTACTAGAATTTGTCTTTATTTTCTCAAGAGAGAATCAGCCTTAAGCTTTGAAGCGTGTGACAACAACGTGTCAGTATCTGATCCTGGAGGAGGAAAGGCTGCTGACACTGTGACAGTGCAAGCCCACCACGGGTACAGAGTTTGTTTTACATCAGGGTACAGAGCTATCATGAGTTACACACAGGAGCAGATCTTAAAGCTCTGCTTTTTTTCCACCAAGACAAAAGGGAATGCATATCCAGCAAAAGAGCACTTGGATCCACATGAGTCCCAGCAACTCTCCTTCATCTGCATGGATCAGACCATATACATAAAAATTAAAATATTGTCATATAATGGAAAGTACGAGAACTGGTAGCAAAACTCTTCCTGTAATGTGCAACTCCATGTCTCTCTGTAGTCCCAGTGCTTTACAAGTTGAGATTTCGTAAGGAAATTCCCTACAGCAATGCCTCTAATATTATCTTTATTCTGGAAAGGACACTTAAGGGTGTTCAGACTCTGATCTCTCTGATGCCAGCTGTCAGCTGAGTGTGAATCTTCTTTAAAACAATAGTTAAGAACCATGGAGGAGGGGTAATTTCCTTACTGGTACCAGGTCTGTGTTTTCCCCACAGCCCACCCTGGCAGGGATCAACCACCACAGGACTGTGGTGTGGCTGCAACCAGATGAGATGAGCTATTAGTTATGGCCCAGCTCCTACAGGACAGCTGTCCTCCCTGCAGTCCATAAGCACAGCCATCAGCCTTGCCGACAGCATCAGCAGCTGGGGAAGTGGGCAGGACACACTAAAATGCCCTTTCTCTCCCTAAAAATGCCCAGAACCCTTCCCCCAGCCACACTCTCACTGTCACTGCCTGTAGATCTTCAGGGACTCTTCTGCCAGAGGTTTCAAACTGACACCTTCTGAAGTGCTACGTTCATGTAAATAAGTAGTTTTTCTAAGAACGAATTAGTTGAGCATATTCTATGAAGTTATTTCATTTGTTTTTGCTCCTGTTCATTTATTCCAATCTGCTGCACCTTCCCTTGGAGAGGTTATTAAACGCTCTGCTAATGGGCGCCAGCACTCGTTTAATTCTTCCTAATGAATGTATGAGTGAGTAGCGGAAGCTATTATGTAGGGCTTAATAAAGGGCGGGAAGGAATTTCCTAAAATTTATTGCCACAGGCTGCTGCTTGAAGATAAAATAAATGGTAATTGCTTGGAACAGGAAAGAGGAGGATGATAAAATGTCCCCAGACATGAGGTAAAAAAAAATACCAAATGCTCCAAACCAAAATCTCAAAGCCTGAAGGATCATCAAGGCAAGATGGCCTCCTCCAGCTTTAGCTTTTTGATAATCCTTAGGACTTTTCCTTTGAATGTGGATGCTGAAGGATGAACTTGATCTCAGCTGGAATGGTTATTTTATGACACAGAAAAGACATATATATATATAACGAAGGCATTAATTCAGACTGCATCTTATGAAAATAATATTTGTAGGAAAGAGACAATGTAGAGGAAATGGAAGGACAATGTTTCTGGACTATTGAGTCCAGGAATACAATCTTCCCTAAAATACAGGCTTTGCAGAATGAAGGAGACACACATAACATTTTGCTACAATTATGTTCTTTCTTTCCCATCACTGCATTGGTCAGGGTTCATGGAAGAAGAGAAATTGCTGAGACATGAACCTGTGCATTGTTTCTTCAATTTCTGTGACTGTTAAAAGAGATAAAAATCTGCAGGCTGGATGAGAGAAAGTGTTTGAACTGGAAGTCCCAAGTGTCTGTCCTGCTCCAAAGTGCTGCAATCACACTGCCAACCTCCCAGCAAGCTCCAGGTCAGGCCTCAACAACTGGTGAGAACAAAGTGGAAATCTAAACCCTATCCCCTGGAATTGCAATGTAGGGGGAAAAACCACGTTTTCAAAACAAAGCTTCTTGTTATAACTCACAACAGCCTCCTGTCCATATAATCCTTCAGGCTTCCTTCAGACAGCATGATCCAGCCATACAGAAGAGTTTGGCTAAAAGCTTTGATCCATCTCATCAAGAAAGCTAAAAAGCAAGTTTCCCAAGAACAAGTCTGATTTTCTGGTTCCACTGAGCTGTTGCAGGTGGTATTTTGCACCTTAGAGACTGAAAAGGTGTTCTCTACCATCAGGCTGTTCAGGAGTTACTCCAACTTGAATATTTAATTACAGAAGCAGTGATCAATAGCTCAAGAGTCACAGGCTGTGGTGGGAGAGGAGAGCAGGGATGTCAGGGATATCTGGATGTCACCTTATCCAAATGCCACCAGCCTTTTATGCCCAGCTGTCCCAGAAAGGACACTGCCGATCTCAAAGGACCATCTTCCCAAAACGCAGCAAGAAGGAACAAGTATAGAAAGATGCCAAAATATCAATTTGAGTGAGCAAAGCAGTCATCTCCCTTTACTTAATGGGGCAGAAAGAAAGAAATACTATTTTCAATGCCAAGCTAATATATCCAAGACCTTAAAAGCTGACCTGAGAAGAAAAAAAAGATTAGGTTTGCTCTTTTTTGCTGCTTTGGGTAGACAAAGCCCCTCTCTGAAAACCACCATTTTTCATGCCAGCTTTAACTATCTTAAAACCAGGAAAAAAGAGGATAAAATCCAATTTTTCTTTCCTAAATCCTTGGCAGGTCACCTGCAGGAGCAGGCCAACAGCTTTTTGAGCCGGCAGTAAGAAATTATTATTTCCTTTCTAAACAAGGATTTCAGTTGCTTCAGCTCAACAGCAGGATTTCCATAGTCTTACACAATACAAAGCAATCACTCAACCTGCAAAAGGATCCAATTTGAAATGGACAGTTGTTTCTCCAAGAGAAAAAGCAACAATTTGATAGAGACAAAGAAAGCCAACAACAAACAACCCCAAAATAATCAAAACAAATAAAAATAAACAGCTTTAGCACACTGGAAGACAAAAGGTGAGCAGTTACAAGATGAGTGTGAAATATCAGGGATATACAACACAGATTTTCAGAGGATAAAAAAGGATCAAATTTGGGTGGCTATAAGATTGGCATCAGTAGAGGTGTTATCCAAGAAGAGTTTAATCTTCCCCCACTCCAATGAATAAATCAAAGCCAAATGAACGTGCATAGCATTCCATGTTGGCATCAATAGCTGTACAAAAGGCAGAGCTTCCAATTTAAACCAGCAAACACAAACTATTCCATCTCTGAGGACCTTCAAACTTTTCCACACCTTCAACCCTCTTTTCCTCCTATGAAGAAATCTTATTACCAATTTATATGGGTTATAGAGCAAGAACTTGCAGCTTTATGATGACAAAGAACAAAAAGATAAAGGATCTGGTTTTGACTTAGGAACAATCCAAGCAGGTACATGTTAACTACCTGTGATGTTGTTCCCTGCTACAAGGAATAACACAGGACTTCATCTGCCTCAGCACCTGTGCATCCCTGGAATCACTGCCTACACAAACCTCAATTACCCAGCCTGAAAATATACATTTTACTTATCCAAGGACAGCCCCAGCATGGAGGAGAAATGATTGAAAAAAAAAAATAAAAAAACCACCCTCAGTTATTCTTTGCAACATAACACTGATGTCAGGTGCAAAGAAAAAGCTGCTTTTCTTTCTGTGTTATTTGGTCTGCTTTTGGTAGCACATCGCTGCTGTGGGCAAGGGCCAGATGTGAGAGGAAAAGCCGAGGAGGCAGGAGGGAAAGCAGGATCCACAGCCCCCAGTGTGAGGCTGATCTGAGGTCTCACAGTAACAGGAGCTCTGTCACCCAGGCTGGCTCGCAGCAGCAGGAGAAGCCGTGAACATTTCCGTGGCTCTCCTCCCCCATGCCTGCTATCTGCTTTTACTTGTGCATCTCATAAAACACCCCCAGGCCAACCCCTGGCAAGGCCAGCTCCTCAAGCCAAAGCTTCATCAAACGTCCCAGGTATGAGCCCAGGCTAAAAGCAATTCCCTCAGCACAGCCACAAACCTTGGCTGCTCAGACTGACACGGCAGCCTCTGAAATGAAGAGTCAGGGCGGGTGGTTTGTACTCCAGAGGAGTCAGAAGTGCTGCGTGGAATAAGGAGGTGAATTCCAACATCCCTGGCTCCTGTGAGGCTTTGTTTGGGCAGCAGCTGCATTCACACACCCCAAACCCATCACAACATGGAGGCAAGGTGAAGGTGCAGTGACAGAAAGCAAAAGCTCTCTCACAGAATCTCCTCCTCCGCCCTTTTTTTGCCTAAAGTATTGCACTCAGATTGGTTTTTTAAATACCTTTTTTTAATAGTGAGAGAGGCACAAGGGGAAACATCCAACATACTCTAATCCAATTTGTTGTAGTCTAAAGGAATCCATTTGTTCAGCTTTGCATTCGGCATCCTTGTGAAAATAACTTTTAATAGCATTGCTTATTTGGATCCATTTTAAATAAATCAGAACTTGATGACAAGTCAGGAATGCACCCTGTAATTACCTTTTGAGTGTGAGTCCTCTCAGGTAAGACCTTACTCTCCAGAGGAGGCTGCAGAGCTCCCCTCAACTCATCCCTCATGGACACCTCCACAAGGCTGACCATGGATACAAACAGAACACACTGCAGCAACATAAAGAGAACTCAAATCCAACTGTGATTGTGTAAGATTGTAGTAAAGAGGTCTTGGAGTGGAAGACAGCACCTTTACTTGCAAAGGGTTAGTTTTACTCCTAAAAATTTTAGAAGTTTGTACATTTTTAAAATTCAGCTGCTAGCAATTCCAATTTGAGAATCATAAAAAGTACTGTATTAATAATTGAAATGTAAAATGCCTGTTTGATTCACTCCAGCCCTCAGTCCCTCTCCCCAAAGGGCTTGTTTGCCTTAGGGGAGCATTTCACAAGCAGCACATCAACTTTCTGAAATACAGCTTCAGAAGATGAAAGCCTCATAACCACAGAAGAGCCACCTTCCTTCTAAATCCAGAATTTTAAAAAAACTGTGACATCCATGGAGCAATTTAAAAGTAGATATTTCAGCCCAACCAAGCACTTTGGCTACCACTCAGTGTAGTTACTGCAGAATTGGCTCACTGGTGATGTCCCCATTTCAGCCACAGCATCCACCTGGCCAAGTTCTGCCACTGCTGTGACTCAGGGCACTGGGGTGCATCAATTCCAGGGTGATTAAGGCTGTCCATGGCCATGGAATTTGTCTCATTCCAAGGGCTCCACATCATCCCCAGCCCTGCTGAAGCCCACCACTTCCTAACCGGGGAACACTGCAGATGACACAGATGTCTGAGCTGGAAAGCAACTGCTCTGTTGGTGTCTGTGACTTTCACCTCGATGATTTTAATGCCAGGACTAAATATTAGTCAGGACTAAATGATGTGGACATGGCCAACACAATGCAATACTCACTTTTCTGGGGGAAAGTAACCCAAGTTAACAAATTAGAGCAAAAACACCTCACTGGATTTGTGCTACTTATTCCTAAGAGTGGAATGCAAATATTTCAAGTTAACATTGCACGGTTCTTTGAATCCTTACCTGATAATAAATGCAGCACGGATCTATTTTCATTTAATGTTTTTCAAATCCTGTGTTTTTTAACCACAATTACAAAGGCACGCTGCTGCTCAGTGAAGTTCACAATTCCTCTCAGGAGAGGTCGGCTTATCAACATTGCAGCAGCTCTTCAATGAAATGTCATGCACTGCCTTTGCTTTGCAGAGGCAAAACTGCAGTCACCAAGATGATTATATTAGCATTTCAAGCGAGCATTTGCCTCCAAAAAATCCAACCTTTATTATTCTAATTCTTCCTTTTGCTTGGCTCAAAATATTACCTACTTAAGAGGTAGCTCGGTACATTTTGCTAAGCAGCCACAGCCTTCAGGATTTGGCCCTCTCCAGACCCACTGCTGCAGCAAGTCCAGAATTAATCCCAGATTATGTCTCCAAGTTGTATTTCACGAGCACAACAACCCACACCACATCCAGTGATGTACTAGTGGTCATGAAAACCCTTTTTTATCCTACTTTTCAGCAAGAGCAAGGTAAAAACCACCAGCAGTTCTCACAGTGAGGGCTAAATTAGACTGAAGCTTCCCCAACACATTTTTTTTTCCTTAATGACATGGAATTTGAAAGGTTGAGCAACGCTTACACTTATGTGATCACCTCATAACAATAATTACTATTTAATACCTGAAACATGATAGCACCTTGACATCCAAACCTCTGTGTGGGAGGCACTATTTAGACATAACAGACAATCTGCAGAGCCCAGGGAAATTACAGCTTCTATATGAACATCAGCAGTATCAAATGATGGGAAGAGCTTTGTCTTCCCTCCAGTTCATTTCCTGTAAAGGACACCTATTTTCTATTTAATAGCAGCACACTGAGGACAGAAAAATGTATATAGCAAACACATTTAGTGCAATCCATCAGTAAGTCTTGTAAGAAGTAACAGTTTGATTGCAGACACTTTCAAATGCAGCTTCTTATCCATCCAGCCAAATATATTAAAGAAGAAATAACAGCTTGGCATTTATTCAGAACTTTTCATTTGAGCTTTCCTAAGTTATTTGCAAACATGAGGTGCAGCCAGACAACAATAGCTCTAATAGCTGCTCCAGTTATTCAGGCTAAAATGGGATGTAGTTTTTAAATTAACATTATGTGTTGTTAGATTTATCAGGAATGAAAATAACTTAGAGCCAATAAAAAATAATAAAAATAAAACCCCATTCACACATACATATTTATAGCTTAAACTATTTTGCTAGATACACTAAATCTTTATTATAAAATTCTCCCACGCAAAAGAGATTTCAGTAAAATAGAGTATTACTAGATTACAGCTTTGCTTTTGTAAGCATTGTTATGACTTCATAACAATTTAACTCCACAATTAGCTCTGTGAGAGTAATTCTGACACTCAGACAACACCAACTGTATAAATAAATGTCACAGGCTGAATTTGTTTCCAGATACTCCCTGAGCATCCTTGCCATAAAAAGCTCATGTTCACAAATGCTGAACTCAGTGCTACAAGAGGATTTACCAAATCAATTTCTACACTGAGAGTAATCTGATATTTAATATTAATATTAGGAAAGTATTTCTATTTTCTAAAAGTCAGTGCAGCATAACAAAAGACGTAGGGGAATTGGAGCAAATGCAGAAGACATCAATAAGTGAAAAGGAAGGCAGAACTGAAAACTATTTTTTTTATTTTTTAACCAAAGAATGGGCTGAAATGGAGCTTGACGAGATGAGGGAGCAAGATTTTCCCATTAACAGTGAAAGCAAACATCACCTACCAACCTTTTTTTCATCAGCAAGCAAGCACACAAAGATTACAGGTTCTAATAGTATCTAAAAAGACCTGACAGCCACTACTTCTGAAATTCACAGTTGTCACTTCTGACCCTGGTTCTCACCATTAAACTTTTGCTCATTTCCAAGACTATTCTCACTGTAGGGATTATTTTAATCAGAGTAAGTTAGTGAAGAGTCACAGAAGACATCTGGTGGCCAGTGCCCCAAATAACAGTTTCATTTGCTTTACACCTCTGTAATAAAGCTTAAATTTTAATTATGTAAATAATTTTAAACACTTTAAATTAATTCTCTCATTTTATTCACAAAACTCCAAGTGAAAACAGTTGTGTTTCCCTGTGATAACCCTCTGTGGTCAGACCAGGAACTGAGAACCTGGGAGCAGCCCTTCACCAGGTATGTTAAACGAGGCACAACCTAAAACAAGCAGCCTTTGAATTTGGGCAACTTGAACACGAATGACAGAGCAAACATTTCCTGAAACCCCAAGGAATTTCCTATTTCAAGTTTCCATGTCCTTATCCCACTACCATTCACACATTCAGCCTCTGGAAAAACAACCTTGTTTATTCTGGGAAGGCACACACACAAAAAAGGCCATGAAATAGCCGTGGGCTCCCCCAGGTGTGGAATGGCAGGAGACCAGTCACTGGGGTCACTACAACACCTGACACAGCTCTTGTCGAGTGTGTTTTGGGAGATTCTGGATGTGCAGAGCAAGTGAAATTTCCTCCTCTACAGCACCAGCGTGACGGGAAATGCAGGGAACATGCCCAGGTCACTCTGTACTTCCAGCAGAGATGGACATTGGACAGGGAACGGGGGAATCCTGTCCTCCAGCACGCCTTGCCATCCAAAACCCGGCCATTTAACAGCCAGCAGAGTATGTAATTCCATACAGTCTTCATCACACGTTATTCCCACTTTCTGGGGACATCACTCCCTCTTTGATGCAAATGTGGAGTGCAAACCACAGCAGAGGAAGGTTCAGCCTTTTACTATTTCATGAGCTCTAAGGAGAGACTGGACCGAACAACCTTTGCTACTGCTCAGACAGCACTTCAAAGGAGGAATCTAGAGAGGCAGGCTGGACACAGCTCGGGCCCTGGGAAGACGTGGCAGGAATAAGTCAGCCAAAATGATAAATGTACCAGAATGCCTTAGAAAAGCAACGCTAATGGATAAGCAGCTTCTCAAGGCAGGCAACATGTAGCAATATTGATTCTTTAATACACATGCTGAAACTAAAGTCTTAATGATTAATAATCTGTTGTGAAACTCTATTCATTAGGTAAAAACAGTGCTCAGAGATGACACAACATAAATCAAGCAGCCTCCTCACTCATGAAAGAATGATGAGCTTGCTTGCATCCATGTAAATTAGCAGCAATCACTCTGCATAAAAGCAAGCTCCTACTTTTCACAACCCAGCTGGTAACAGCCAGGAAAAAATGCTGGGGAAGAAGAAAACACACAAAAAAAACCCCTAAATCTAATTTCAACACTAATTTCAGAAAGTACTTAAGCAAAAGCTGAAGCAAGCTGGTATTCAGGATACACTTGCCTCGGCATTACACGATGTGTAGAAAGGGACCCCTCCCAGAGCACAACACACCATTATAGCAGAATTATATCAAATTTTGCCACAAGCACGATGAAACTTCCAACCACCTCACAAAAATTTATGCTTAATATCTAAGTGCAACACTGGCATTAAACACAGAAGTTTAAAGAAAGACCAAAGTTAAGAACTAATTTATTTAAGAACTAAAGAAAGAATTGCCTTAGGCAGCTTTACTCACTAAAATTGAATGTTCATTACCTTTTTGCCCAAGAATCCTCCTTAAACCAATTAAATGGACACTCTGGGAAGCAAATTAGTAACCTCTACAGATTGTTTAGATTGATCTTCAATCAACATAAAGCAGAGTAAGAGCTGACTGATAAGAGTCACAGAAGCAAAGAAGCAAGAGTCCCTCTCACTTGTGCTGGAACTGCTCTGGATGTTCCTACAGCAAAGGACTTCTGGGATTCACAACAGACCTTTTACAAGGAGAATAACTGCTTCTACATTCTACAAGAATGGCACAGCATGGCTGAACTGACAGAATGCTGCTGGGTGCAGACACTGGTGCTCCTCACACAGCTCTTAACACACACCGCAGAGAGAAGGCAGCCAAAAGAAAAAGGAAAGCAAAGTCCATCTGCAAAAATATTCCAGAAGGTCACCGGTGTTTCAAACACTTCCTCCAGTCTTTGTAAATGCAAATCAGAGTGTTTTATACAGCTGAAAGAGATAGCACCTGCAACACGCCCAATGTCCACCCACACAGTAGCACAGCCACCCAGGTTTTTAACTTTACAGGGTGGGTCACACACACTGATGGAGCTGCAGGAATGTCCTGGCAATGCTGAAACACTCCAAACAGGGCCCAAAACTCACAGCAGGGTGCTGTGAACCTTTACTGAACACAGCACTGGTATCAGCTGGGTGTTAAGAGCTGGACCTAACTCGTGCAGCTCTGCATCCCCACTGCCTGGTGCCAGCTCAGAGCATTGCTCACTCGGCAGCTGCCAAGGCACTGGTTACAGTCCCATCCACACCAGGGCTATCAAAACGCTCTCCCAATTATTTCTTGCCTGCTTTATCACAGTTCCTACAAGCACAGCTGGAAACATCCCTGTTGTTCCAAGGCACAACCCAAGAGCATCCCCACCCTAAAGTGACAGTCAACAGGACAAGACTTTCCAAGGCCATTTTCACCTTTCTGCACTCTCGTGATTTGCTACATGCCACAGAGCCTGACACTGAGAGCAGCAGGGATAAAACTCAGGACTCTCAGCAACAGGACTGTGTCAACTCCTCACTTTCAAGCTTAAGATTTAAACTTTCCAATGTAAAATACTGCGAGTTTGGTGGTAAATGTTGAAGTGTGCTGAAAGAGATGATCGCCTATAAGGAAAGATTTCTATGTTAATACCCTGAAGTTTTCTCTTGCCTCCCTGTCCTGATTTTCCACCATAGCCTTCCTATTAAAATTTGTAAATAAGAATGCAGAACTAGCATAATCTGTTAATGAAAATCTGGCATATGAGCAACCACTACCTATTTGTCATGAAGGAGATCAACTGCTTAAATATGGCAAGTTATCAAAGATTAGTCAGTGCATAGAACAGAACTGCTTTTGGCCAGGAAAGGGATTAGCCTTTCCCCATCATCATCATCCACCTCGGCCTGTGGAAAAGCAGTTTAGAAAGTCTTAGGTCTCTTTCCAAACATATTCCAACCACAGATCAAGTTCTGTAGAAGAGCTTCTTAGCAAAACCTAATGGCATTTGATAATTGGAGCAGGAAAAAATACAGCAAGTGATTTTTATGATGAAAAGGGATATAGTCAGAGGCAGTAAACAAATCTGCATTCAGCATGCAGCAGATGTCAGCATTAACCAAGCTAATATGAGGCACAGTGAAGTTGGACACACAAGCAATGATCCCAAAAGCTGAGGATAAGTTATTCCTAATAGAGATGGAAATTGAAATTTGGGAGCTGCCAAATCTCCAGCCTTACAACAAAGAAAGTTTTCTCAGTTCAGAATGAAAACCCGAAATACTGAAGGCAGAATCTAAAAAATGGCCTCCAATTAGGCTGGTGCTAATGATCCAGTTTCAGGTGAATGGTCTAAAGTGGAGTTAGGAGTAGTAAAGCAGTTTCTTTGAAGTCTCAGGTTTTGCAGTTAGTGAAGCAGAGACAGAGTATAAAAATGCCCTGAGGTACAATGGAAAGAGATAAATGCAGGGGTTTTAAGTACATGGGTTTGAAGAAACAGTTCTAATATGGAAGGAGTCCCATTTAAATCATTTCCATGTATGGGCAATTGGCTATCTAATAAATATATATTGCAGATAAGGAAGACATATTGAGCTCACCTGTAGGATAAAGGATAATGAGTACAAGAATCAGACCTTGAAGATTCTCTGGGAACCTGTGCCAGGGCCTCTCCACTCTCACAGGGAAGAATCTCTTCTGGATATCTAATCTGCCCTCAGCCAGTTTAAAGCCATTCCCTGCATCCTGTCACTTCAGACCCTTGTCCAAAGTCCCTCTCCAGCTCTCTTGGAGCCTGTTTAGGCACTGAAAGGAGCTCTGAGCTCTCCCTGGAGCTTTCTCTGAGCTAAACACTCCCAGCTGTCTCCAGAGTAGAGGGCTCCAGCCCTTGGAGCATCTCCATGGCCTTCTCTGGACTCTTTCCAACAGCTCCATGTCCTTCCCATGCCGGAGACAGCACTGCAGGAGGGGTCTCAGCACAGTGGAGTAGAGGAGGGAAGATTCTTCCCCCTTGCCCTGCTGCCCACACTGCAGGATGAGCCCAGGATATGCTTGGAACTAGATTATAATGTAATTTATTCATTTTCACAATTCAAGTACTTGAAACTTGAAACTCGACAGCATAAAACAAGATAGTTTATTAAATGCAAAGACCCTTAAAATTTATTTTTAATCAATAATGTAGGAAATGGTACTTTTAATTGTTGGGATTTTTCCTCACAGTGAACTGTATAGGGCACATCTCCAACTGGCAGCTGTGGCAAGCTGGTGCTATAGATCCATTTTGCACAATTGCTTCCTAATTAAGGCAGTAAAACTTTCAGCACCCTTGTAAGAAAAAGAATTCAGATCTAATATGACAGAGATTGTAGCTGGCTGACTTCAGCTATATTCAGCACTAAAGATATAAGAAAAATGGATGCAGTTCTGCAGTTTATCTCTCTTTACAGTGAGGTAAACAGCTCATTTAAGATTCCCTATCACTCACCTGCTGGAAAAGAAACTCTAAGACCACATTTTATCACTATTAAAGACTATGAAAAGGCCATTTCAGTCTGAGTGCTTTATCAATCTCTTCCTCATCTCAGCATCATGTACGTAATGGTTAGAGTTCATTTTTTCAGCCTTCAAGTGCTGCTTTTGCTTGGAGATACTGTTCCATGAACATGCTTCAGGGTTCTGCTCATCATTTAGCACAGCAGCACCTCCTTGAGACAGTCAGAGAAGGTGTGGTGTTTGCCAGTCACTCCAGTCAACTCCTGCCAACCCTGGGATCAGAGCTGAGCCCTCTGAGAACACACCTTTCTTTTCAGAAGTCTGAGTTTTGTCGAAATTAACATTCTGGAAAGGCACAACATAAACCAGTGTGCAAATTTCAAGGTGCACTGAGCGAGTATTTCTGTCTACTGACCACACTTTTTTTCTCAGTTGGATATCCCCAAAAAGCAGTGACTATAGACTCATTTCTCACCAAGAAAAGCAGAGAGAAAGAAGCAAACTTTGCCTTTATAATTCCTCTCAAGTTCAAGCTTGCAAGCAAACTGTGAGCTGGAGTAATCTGCATCAGGGTAAATTTGTAAAATCCCAGCAAGGGCTACTCTGCTGCCCAGGGTAACGACACGAGCATGAACTCCATGGGGAAAACAACAGCACAAAGAGAGAAGCCCAAAACTTGCCCATAGATTACTTCTTTCCCCTTAAGGCACTCCTCAGTTGTCAGCTCATGACAAAATTTAGAGCCTTTCTGCATTATTCTCACAGAACATTTGAGCACCAGCAGAGCTGATTTCTGGCCAGTTGCCTCCTTGGCTTTTCAGAAACCTCTCGATGTGTTGCTTTGGGTGCTCTGGAGAGTGCGACGACCGAGAAATGGAATTACTTTCCTGAAAGTTATTTCAGGAAATTTCAGTAATATTCACTAACCCTTTCAGCCAAAATCTGAAGCAATCCATATCTTCCACTAAGTGCCTGCTGAATGAGCCTCAGTAGAACTTCACAGGTAATGGTGCCACCAAAACAGGATCATGAATCTCTTTCTAAAAACACAACCCTAAAAGGAGAGCCCTGCTACCAAAAGTTCTGCTTCTTTTATTTATCATGGGCTTTAATACACAAGAACTTCAGACAAGTACATTTAAGAATCCACCTGTCTCTAGGGGGTTAAGTAGCCTAGCCCACCATGGAATTTCTCCTTAAGCATTTCTTAGTTATGAAAAGCCAGAAACATGATTTTCCCGGGACAAACTAGTTCCCACAGTGTGACAGAGAAACCAGATACAGTGTTTGGTATTTAGAAGAAACTGTGTAATGACAGTACTGAAAGGGAAACATGCAAACATTTAAGCCCTGAAAAAACACCAATCTTATTTTTATGAACTACAGCCCATGGCACAATAATTGAATAGAACTGAAGGCATTAAATACTGACCTGTCCATTAATTATTAGGTATGTCAGTCTATGTATTTCTAAGGCAAATTACTGAAAGGAAAAGGAAGAATTTTGTTCCCTCTTAATTTGTCCAGATTTTTAACACGGTATTTTTCAGGACAGGAGCAGCCCAAACTCAGGAGAGAGCTGAATAAACAACGGGGGCACTGCCTTCTACTGCCAGGACTTGGAAGAACCTTTTCATCCACTCAAAGGAAGAAACTTTCCCTCATGTGTATAAGTGAGGCTGATCTTTTGCAGTTCTCTCAACAGATGCCCTAGCCCTGATGTCCTCTTTCAAGTTTATTCTTTTCTAAATCAAGACACCAAGGTCTCTTGTGGACATATGGCACACGGACATTAGAGATGCCATTTTTCCTCGTGAATGTGCTGGGATCTGCTGACCTCAGGTCACACTGGCAAGAAGTTACCATCTGCCTATTGCTGTTAGATGATCAAAAAAAGAACGTTTCTGGCTTTTCTGCTACAGCAAAACACCAAAGGGACTAAGAATATTGTATTGCTTGCAGCAAGTGCTCTGGTTGTAGCTCATCTGACCTTGAAACTCTGTCCAAAGTAATAAAAGCGGGAACCAAACTGGAGGTGGAGGAGTGGATATATCACTGGACTGAAAGCAAGAACATCAGAGGGCCAAGTTAGCCTTGATATTCTCTAACCTTCCCTTAATTACTTCAAGTTTCTTCAATGCACAAACATTGCATGGGAAAATAAAACACTGAAGCAACTCAAAACAGTGTTTCAGCAGAGCGGTATAAACATAGGAGTGCTCTATGTTTCTAGAAGGGCCCAAGAAATTCTCTGCAGTGTTCAACAAAGAATGAGAAAGTTTGAAAGCCCTTAAAAAGTAAGAATAAATCAAAACTTTTCCTCTAACTAGATCGCATTCTCAGACACAGCAAATATTTCAATTTTTAGTTATATGAAGATTACAGATGCAGTTTTGTTTTGTTCACAGATAAACTTCCTCTACAGGACAAAACTGCTGCAGAAGCTTTGTCAAAGACACATTCTCCAGCCAAAGACAGTAGCCAGAAGCAGTCATCTCAAAGAACATCAGCATTTTAAAAGTGTTGTGCAAAAAGCAAGGATTACTCCAAAGAGTTTAAGCAAAACAATGCATTTCTGCACCTCACTTGTGTAGAGATGCCTCCAGTTTACTGGGTGTTTTTGGAGGGTTTTTGTTTGGTTGATTGTTTTTTGTTGTTTAAGGAAGAATTTGATGCAGTTACCAAATCTACCTCTGAGTCCTGCCGAGTTTTTCATCTGTCTTCTTTCCTGAGATTCTGAGCTCCCCCCATACTTTGCAGAAGGCCAGCAAGGAAGCTGCTCTACCCCAAACTTTTGGCCTCTACCACTTCAATCCATCACAGCACAGGAAAAAGGTTTAACCAGCTATGAGAAACCACTAAGTAAAGATGTTCCAAATGCATCATATTTTCACAACAGCAGGAAGTTCACAAACTTTCCAAAATAAGGGTTTTCTTTCCCTTCCAAGTAGCAAAGTCCCTTCGGCAAAAATAATTAAAGACCACCTGTCACTGACCACAGCATCACCACCGGCTGAGGCTGCTGTGTACTGTGACACAGACAACTCAAAAATGATCAAACACTTCCCCAGACTGCAAATCAGAACATAACCAAGGCAGAAATGAGAAACTTGTGCAATGTTAAAAAGTTACTTCCTTGCATTTCACCTTTAGCTGTACAATAACCTCTCCCCAGGTTTCAAGCAATCTGACCCAAGTACTTTCTTAATAAACAATCACAGAAGATTTGCATTAAGCAGCAAAGGAAAGAAAACAACACTTCCATAAAGCACATGTCTGTCCGTATCTGCTCCATGGTCTTGAATAAATCCACACTGTACCTAGCTCAGCAAACCAAAATTAAACCAAACACCAATAGAAACTTCTCACCATGTTCCACGAAGACGTTGCAGTGTGGGCCCGCATGCCTTGATGACTCCTTCTTCCCTGCTCCTTTGATGAAGTGCAGGGCAGGCAGACTTGGCCTCCTTTGGTCCCCAAGAACTTTTCCAGGCTGCTGCCCCATAAAGTAACTATGGGCAGCCTTTCCCAGGACGAGAAGTTTCTGAAGAACTCTGTGATCCCTGATCTTCCAGGCTGGGAAGGAGTTTTGAAGGAGAAGGTATTTAGGTGGGTGCACTGGCTGCACTCACAGTGGGATAAAGTCACTTGAGGTGAAGAATTAAGACAAATTCCTCCAATGCTCCTGAAGACAGCAACAAGGCTCTTTAGGTGACTTTATGGAAAAAAAAAAAGTAAAATTAAACGAGTAAAAGTTCCAACCGCTCAGCAATGACCAAGCATTACCAAAGTTTCAGGTTGCCATATGCAGCGTGTCTTCCACCGGGTAAAGGAGAATCAGTTCATCTCACAAACAAGAAACCACACATGGGCTCACCCAGGGCAGGAAACAGCCATTCCCACCACAACTAGTGTCAGGGTTTCTTTTTTTTTTTCCTCCTTTTCTTTTGCATAGCATTGAGTTAGCAAAGGCCAAAAGAGCCACGGACTTGGCTTCAAGTATCGCAGAAGTGCAGCAGGGTCAGGTGCGCTGGAACCATGTCAGCTCTCCGGGCGAAGCAGCAGCAGCAGCAGCTCCGGGTGGGCTCCGCACGGTCCCTGGGCTGCGGGGATGGCACGGGAGGCTCCTCGGTCACGGCGCTTCGGCTCCTTCCACCGCCGCTACCTCGGGGCCGCGGGGCCCGGCGGGGCCATGGCGGTGTCGGAGCAGCGCTGGGGCGGCCGGGCCGGCGCCCCGTGCCCGCTGCTGCCTCAGGCGGAGCCGGGCGCGGGGCTGCGAGGCCGGGGAGCTCCGGGAGGCCGGGTCCTGCCCAGCAGCCGAGCCAGAGCGGGCGGGGGGGACCGCGCCGGCCGCATCCCCGGGAGGGCGGGAGAGGAGCCCGGCGGGAGCGGGGCGAGGGGCCGCGGGTAGCCCGGGGCTGCGGGACTGGCGGGGGGCGGCGGAGGAGGCGAGGGAGATCCCGGAACCCCCGGGCCGGCGGGCGGGCGGTCACATCCCCTTCCGGCCCCTCCTCCTCCGCCGCCTGCGCCTCCCGCCCGGCGCTGCCCGATGCCGGCCCCGCTGCGGCTGCAGGGACCGGCCGGGCGGGGAAGGGCAGCGGGGGGCCCGGGGAGAAGGCTCCGAGGAGCGGGGCCGGCAGGGCGAGGGAGGGGATGCTGCCTTTGCTCGGCCCGGGTGAGGCACATCTGGAGTGCTGTGCCCTGTGCTGGGCTCCTCACGAGAGAATGGGCAGGGAGGGGCTGGAGAGGGTCCTGAGGAGGGCACCGAGGGGATTCGGGGCTGGAGAGGGTCCTGGGGAGGGCACCGAGGGGATTCGGGGCTGGAGCATCTTTCTGCTGAGAAGACACTGCGGGAGCTGGGCAAAGTCTGGAGTAGGGAAGGCTGAGATGGGATCTCAGCAATCCGTGTAAATATCTCCAAGAGATGTCAAGTCAGTGCCGGATTCTCTTCAGTGGTGCCCAGTGACAGGATGAGGAGCAATGACCATAAACTAAAACACAAAGTTTCCCCTCAGCATGAAGAAGAACTTGTTTAGGTTGAGGATGGCAGAGCTCTGGAACAGGTGTCCAGGGATGGCGTGGAGTCTCCCACTCTGGAGACATTCCAAACCCACCTGGGTGCATTCCTGTGTCACCTGCTCCAGGTGACCCTGCCGTGCCAGGGGGGTTGGACAGGATGATTTCCAGAGATCCCTTCCAACCCCAACTAATCTGTGATTCTGTGAAAAAAAAAACTGTGAAAAGTCCCCAAAAAGCTTGTGTGAAATCCCTTATCTCTTTAGAAGGGCCGCCCGAGTTGTTTTCCCACAGATCTGACTCTGCAGGGGTCTCGGAGCCTCTGGCCAGCTCTGGACCTTGGATGCTTGCAGAGATGGACAGGGAAGAGGAGATCTTTGCTGGATCAGCTGTGTGCACACCAGGAATCTGTCACCCTGCTTGCACAAAGGACTTCATTATCAATGCTCTCACCATACACAGAACTTGATACCCAAACCAGCCATAGAGGCCAATGACAATTGAAAAAAATGTTTTATTGACCTATTTTTGTACACCATTTGATACAAAGATGGAGTTAAACCCCCAAAATCTTCAGCAGACACTGAGAGTTCCCTGCGCTAAAGAGCAGACCGTCGTGCTGAAGATATTTAGTTTTTCATACATTCTCCTGTTCACCTTGGGGATAGAAGAGGGTCAAGGCAGCAGCTTGAGGTCAGGGTGTTTTGGTCAAAGGTCTGTGGTTGCTCCCACTCAACAACAGGAGAGCACACAATTGCAATTCTGTGCTGTAGTCTCCTGCTCAGGGCAACCATCTGGACACAGAGCAGCTTGTTTATACTGACTCCTCCCTTGTGACAAATCCAAACACACTCCGTGTCTCCTACGCCATATTCAAGGTCTCTGGCAGACCTGTATTTTTTATCCTTTAACAATAGCATCCAAAATGTAGCACTTCATATAGCCCTGCAGGATCCTCCATCTCTGCTGTGCCAGACTGCTCCTACATCACTAATTCTTAGTCAGGAGACTGAGCTCAAACCATTTCTATTGGATTTCTCCATCAATGGCTCAAGTTGAAGGTACTGAGGCTGGTTGTGCTGCACACACACTCACACAGGAGAGAGAAATTCTGGTACATTGTGCTGAGACAAATCCAGGGCGACATCTCTTGAACTCTGCAGAATTTCTCCAGGTTTATCTCAGTAATGGAGATCAGCTTCTCACCGAGGTGATACAACCCCAGCTTGGCTCCCATGGATTGAAGGAAAGTGAGGAAATGAAGCTGTCAGCACAGGGCAAACAGCCCAAGAGAAATTTGTTACAAAACCCAGTACCAAACATTCTGCACTGAAAAAGTTCCTCTCTTCTGGGTCTAACTGGAGCATCCTGGAGGATCTTTCCTACCATGGCAGGGCTGAAACAGAGTAAATTCCAGAAGACAACTGTGGGTCCACAATGTTCAGAAAAACCTTCACCAAATTAAGCAAAATAATTGCAAATATGCAGGATCTCATAGAATCACAGAATTGTTTGGGTTGGAGGGGACCCTAAAGACCCTAATGTTCCACCCCCCTTCCACAGGTAGGGACATCTTCAGCTAGATCAGGTTCCTCCAAGCCCCATCCAACCTGTCCTTGAACACTTCCAGGGATGTGCTGTGGACAGTACAGGCTGTAAGTATTCTTTTCCATGGCTTGGCTGAGATTTGTGCAGATTTAACAGACCAGGTGAATTTACCATTCAGGCCAACAGGCAGTTATTCCTTCTGACGCTGTGCAATCATAAGCAGCAAAGTGTGGCAGGTTCTTTGCCAGCAGTTCCCAGCCTCTTTCCGCTCAGCAGTTTCTCCAAAAGCATTTCCTGTTTCCCAGAGCACTGCTGTAGTTAATGTGGGACAATACACAGGCAGATGAGTCAGCTGGTCACTCCAAAATGTTACAGCCAGATACCTGCCTTCTTCCCCTTCCTGAAGGGTATTACATTTTCTGTCCCCAACCCTGCTGCCAGTTTTTGTGAACATGACTCTCATGTTAAACTTAGAAGTTGCCCAGTAGATGCAGAAATTGTTAGAGAAGGCAGAGACAGAAAAGTTGTGTGAATACAGAACAAGATTAAAAAAAAAAAAGGCTACAGAGTATTTTTTCAGTCAAGCCGGTGTACATCCTTATTTTTTCCTAAGAGATACTTCAGTACTTTTTCTGTTTACCTCCCATTAAAGTGTGGGTTCTCATCCAACAGCTGCAGTGATATTTTCTCCATAACAATATCTTAAAAGCTTCAATCTCTTCACCAGATAGTAAAACTTAGCATGTTAATTAACAGTCCTCAGGAACCTGAGAGAAACATTTCAAGATGTCTCTAATCTCAGTGGGATTTCAGTCTCTTCTCAGGTCCACACAAAGCTTTTTATTTGTACCACTCTCAGCTGAACAGCAAAACTGTGCACGGCTGGTACAGAAGTAATGCAATAAGCAGCAGTAATTGGATTAATAACCCATTAGCACAAATTTTAAATCTCAGTGGTTATTCCTAGGAGTAAAGGAATGCTTCCTATTAGTACACGAACACTGGCACCAAGTAACAAGAAAATTCTTCCTACAGATGAATGATGTTGTATTCTCATTCCTACAGGCAACACACACCAGCAAGGGAGCTAGTTACCAACTGCACTTCTGAGCATAACTGCACCATGTATTAACCCTGGAGTAAGCAGCACAGGAGGTGCTACAGCTGCTTTACAAACAGTGTCAGACACTGGTGAATGAAGAAATCAGGTTGGTCTCAGCTGTTTTAATGCCTGCATGGGGCTTTTAGTTCCCCAAATAAAAATGAACACTTACTAGGTTTTTCCCACCCTGCTTTCAACTACTTTTTTTTTTTCTTAAACCAGAGAACCCATAGTTTCTTCCTTTTCACCCTGCTTAAAACTTGCCCAGTGAAATCCCACAGACTATTTCAAGAATTTCAGGGGACACTGCTGTTGCTGGTTTGCTGTTACCTGCTGGTTTGCAGAGCTCTGCTGGATGGGGTTGCAGGAGCTGCCAGCAATGACCTTGCTGAAGCCTTGTTACAGAATTTAGGTCTTGGCACTGCACTGGCTGAATGTGGAAAGATCAGTAATTACCCCTCATGGTAACAGGGGAAAATACTGAGGCCTTTGGTTCTCTCCCATCAGGAAAGATCCACAACCAAACCTCACTAGCAGCTGTTCTTGAGTTTAAAAACAAAAGTGCCAGGTATTGAGGAATAAGGGAACTGGATGAGTCACCTGCCTCCCCCATTTAACACATCATTAATACCAAAATATCAGGAATCCTGCAGCAAGCAGAAGGAATCAGAAACCTCAGAGCAGAAGCAGTCCAGATTTTGAGTTGTTTTTTAGCAGAAATCCCTGAATCTCCCCCTGTGGTAATAAGATAAACAGCTGCTAAACTGCTACAATTGTGGGGGGAGGAGCAAAGTAGTCTTCTAAGTAAAAGATGCAGACTGCTAAAGCTTTTTTAGCCTTTTTGAACCCATCTTGTCCACGCAGGTGTGTGTTATGTGGCTACCAGCAGCCTCAAGGAGACCTGAAAGTGTCACCATCAAGCAAGCCTTGGTTTTCCAATTTCCCCAGTCATCTTGAGGATGTGATTGTTGCAACAGTTAGTTGGGAATCCTCTTAAAACTCAAAAATAACAATTTCCAGGTCTGGTGTGAAGCATTCCAGCAATACCCCCAACAAGTTCAGTACTATTTTCAGAGGCAGCACAGGCAGTTGTGCAGCAACAGAACGGATTAGCCATGTCCTTGCTTGTCCTTAGCCCCATTATGTTTTAGGATTTGGGCAGCAGAGCTGGTGGCAGGAATCCAGGCCCTGCTGTTTGGCAGGGCAGCGAGGCGGAGCTGCTGGCCAAGGGAAGTGCCACAAACGCGATCCAAAGGTGCCATCTAGTGCCTGCTCGGGACCACAGGGAAAACAGCCCGAGCTGGAGGGACAGCAACCAAGGGAATTTCTAGTTCCCAGGAAAACACCGAGCAAAGAATTTTCCCTTGTGCCTGGGGCAAGAGTGCGAATTTGCAACTGTGCAATTGGATTCGAGGATAATTGGGGCAGATGTTTCATCATCCTTTTTAAGAATTACAGTGCTGTGGTGCAAGGATGTGTTTGCAGTACAAATAGATAGAATACATATATAATAAAACAGCTGTAATATAGCACCTGGAGCTGAGAGGATTCTCCAGGGAAAGCATCACATTCTGCACAGAGAAGGTGACTGACTGCCTGCCAGCACCTGGCTCAGCATGCCACCTCTATCCACTGGCCTGAAGATCTCCACCCGTGTCATACTGGGCTCCCTGCCATCCCCCAGTCACCTCTGCTGCACTCACCTCTCCGTGGGATCCTGCAGGGAGGCAATCCTTGGAAAGCCACTGTGAACACCAGGCAGTCCTTACAGAGGAGCCCTGTAAGGGCTGAAGAGGAAGGTCAAGTCTTGCTGGGATGAAGGGCAGCAGCTGAAGGGGAGATAAGACAGTGTAACCATTTCAAGTGTTCTGGCACAAGGAAACTTGGGCCAACCACAGCTCTCAAGCTAGACTGAAAACAAGCCGATACACACACTGCTGAAGGACTGATTTCTTTCAAAAAAATTTATTGAAATGTAAAATACTTAATACAAAGCCATAGTGGTGCCTCCTCAGAAGAGGAGCTCACATCTCAGGCATTAAAAAAAAGACCAGCAGGATACACACAAACCAGGACACTGCTTGTCCACAGCTCCTGGCTCATATGGACAGTGACAGCCACATCCCATCTCATACCCCTGAGACATTCAAGCCAAACCCAAACTGTGGTTACCAAAAGTGTGGATACTCCTGTTCTCCAAACACATGTGCCTGAATTTATATTCTTAAAAACAAGGGCTCTCAGTCAGGGGACAAACTGCTAGATCCATATTACAAGTAAATTAAAATCCAAATCATCTTCTGGGGAGAAACATCACAAAACATATCCCTTCTTCTCTGTCATTCTGCACAAAGTTCTGGGACACTAGACACAGCAACAGGTGCTAGGAGACATGTCCCAGTTGCACCTGCATCTTTAAAAAGGTCAGATATCAATTTTTCAGGCCATTGCACTAAAAGGCTATTGTACTTAAGTACTACTTTGTAGTAACAGGACACAGGAGATATCCTAGGAGTGAGGAATTTTGGTGTTTTCTGAAGGGTGGAATGAATGTTTGGGAACTAGAACACTGAAAAAACCATGTAATACTGAGAATCAAAGCTGCCATGCTGGGATTTCAAATGACTGCTTCTGGCCATGTGCCCTATCCCTCCAAATCCAGCAACCTCTGTCGAGCTTCCAAAACGATCTCCTCTGTCACCTCAGGTTTGAGAATGTCCTTGATCTGCAGTGAAAAGAAGAGCAATATGAGCACCAGGAATCAACTACTGATTTGCACTCTGTGGGGAGACAAAGGTCCCTGACTCATGGCAGTGACGAGCAAGGGAGTTTAGAGGGTTGTGGTGAAAAAAGACCTATGGCAGAGTGTCCAAGGCAAAATTAACTTTGCCAGTAGGGAATTCTTACAGAAACCAGAGGAAGTCAAAGAAGAGGCTACTAACCCTCCTCATCTTCCCTGAAGGACGCACACTGTATTTGGGGAGGGCAGAGATGACTTAAACACAGTTATATTTCAAAAGAACACCTCATTGAGGATGAAAGCAGAAGACAATTCAGATCTCATTTATTTATGGGAAGAGAATTGCCCATGATTGTGCTGGCAGGAATCACAGTGAAAAGCTGTACAGCAAGAGGTCAAATGGAGGCAGCCTTCCAGCAGTGCAGGATGTGGATACAGACGTGAGACTGCTCTCTGTACAATACATGACATTTACTTTTTCATTGCTTCATAAAATGCACTGTACCCTCATACAATGCCAAATTTAACACTGTTTTCACAGGAATTAAAGGGTCCATAATCCCAGTGAGCGATACACAACATCTATCAAAAAAGGGACTGATCTCTCTTTAAGAATAGTTAGACTTTGCCAGAGGCAGAACCTTTCAAACTAACCCTGAAATTGTGCAACTTACGTTATGCAGAAGGGAAGAGTTCATACTGTCACCTACTACAGAATGCTTTGGTAAGTGGAAAGGAAACTCTGACTCCAGCAGCAACTGATGCAGCCTTTCTGTTCCCTCCCCTCTGTGTGGAATAAACACTACTGGTTCCTGTACCTGATGAGAAAGGGATGCTTCATAGCAATACAGGATGCTGGTGTCAAAGAGCATCATCTTGTGAGTAACCAGAGCCACGATGCAGTTCCGGAGCCGTGAGATCACCTCCCGGTCAGACAAGGGAACTGGCTGAGGAAGGACAGAGGAAAAGGGATGAATGCACAGGGAAATAATGCAAGTAAAAAAAGCTTTGCTGTGAACCTAGCACAAGATCCTGAAAGTCTCAGGTTACTCACATGCCTCTGACTGTGTCAGACTACAAAACCATCATTGGTAGAAGAAGGCTCACTTTCCCTGAACACTCACCTCCAAGTTGGAGGTGTAGCCTCCAGCCTCATCATCCTTCTGCTCCGGGGTTGGGTAGATCCAGATGAAGCCATTGTTGCCAAGGATCACAGATGCACCACAGGGCAGGTCATGGAAATGAGTCTTCTGGCGTTTCACAAGGGAGGGAGAGACCTGAACCAGCACACCCTGGCCAAGCTGGAGAGCAGACCATGAGGCTCAGTGTGAGAGACATCATGAGCCACCACAGATAACACCAAGTCACTGACACACACACGCTCCATTCCTGGTCTGGGAACAAGTCTGTTCTAACACCTTTTGCTGTGAAACAGTGGATATAAAACCTGCCTGCCTCTGGGAGCACTGGGAGGATTAGCTAATGCCTATGCAGCCCTTTGAAGATGAAGAATACTCTTAAGTGCTTAGCACAAATGTTAATAATATCTTGATTGTAACTACACATCAACCATCCCTGCAGAAAAATGAGGAGTCAGAGGCCCAATTTAGCAGAACACTTTCCCTCGTAATCCAATCACTGTCCTTCACCCTTTGTGCAATAAGCACACTTCCCTTTCATCTTTTAAGTGCTAATACCCTTGGTCTGGTAATCCCAAACTGCAGCCTACGCTCCAACGGCCCCTTGGCTTATTTCAATGCACAAAACCAGAGATAAATGCCAATTGCATAAAGCCTAAAATAGAGCCCTGGGGAGAGGAACAAGTCATGGGGGCAATGGCCAGCAGAAGAGGAGTGAGAAGATCTCTCCCCAGGATTTAATTCTCAAATGGCTAGTGGGGGAAACAGAACTAGCAGGCTGAAACTGCAGACAGGGAGAGCAGTGGATCAAAGGACAACTCAAGGACACCTCCTCTGCTTCGGGGAAACTCTGCTTGGGGCTACCACGTAGGAGCTGAGTCTTCCTATCCTGCAGGAATGGGATATAAAAACATACTGCTCTACTCCAGAGCTCTTTTCTTAAAAAAAGCCTCCAAAAGGCCTTATACAAGTCAGGTGGTGCAGAATTAACCCAGGATCAAGGGCTTTGGAATAACTCACCTTCCCGTACTTCAGGCTCCGGGTGTGCAGCGATACAGCCCCATCAGAAAATATAGACTGGACCTCTGCCTGTCGGTGCCACTTAAGGAAACAGGGTCCCTAAGGCTACCCAGTGCCACCCCAAAATAGCTCTCACCCCCAGCCAAGCCAGCCAAGCTCTCCCTGTTCTTCCCATGCCCTTGGCTCTTCTGTGAATGGGAGCAGCAGAAGGATACACTGATGAGATCCCCTTCCTTCAGGTAGTCTCTCATTGCAAGCTCATCTTCTGCTGATTTCCTCCTCTGAAACATCGCAAGAAAAGTCACACGTAGCCCAGAATGAGAAAACATCCATCAGTAGCTCATTGTGGGGGCCCTTAGGATGCCATGCAAAACACAGCCAGCTACACTCACCAGCTCCCCGCCAGGTAAATTTATAGACGACAGCAACAGGACTGAATCCAGCCTGGAATTTGTTTCCACTTTCCATCGCTTCTGCTGAACCTAAAGGGGAAAAAAACACTCGAACTTACGGGTACACACTCAAAAATTGAATAGGACCTGCAGCTCACAAAGCTGCAGGAGGGGACAGCTCTGCGGGCTTCTTCCAGCCTCATCCCGCCTAAAATCCGCATGTTCCCAGTACCCTGCACAGGAACACTGACGTGTATCAGTGCTTTAGGATCCCGGGAAGCGCTTAGGCTTAGACTGAGCAAGGACCACCCTCCTCCTCCTCGACACCGCGACAAACAGGGGGCTTTACCTCGGTAATCCTCCCGACCACGATGTCGCCGATCTCGCCGTTGTACCTGCACAGAGAGCGGCGGTCACACACCTCACCCCGCCGAGCCGGGCCCGCCATCGGCCCGCACCCGCCACGGCCGCCTCACCTGGCCTTCAGCGCCCTGACACACACCAGCTTGTTCACCCTCTCCACCACGCCGGCCACCGAGGCGATCAGCTTGTCATCCTCCACAAAAGTACCGTGGCCCCTGCGGAGAGAGAGCGGCTACCTAAGGACAGCCCGAAGCCGCGCCACCCCGCCGCCGCCGCTTCCCTTTCGCTGCTGCCCGCACCTCATGTATCCTGTGTCCGTGGTGATCGTGTCCCCCGGTGCCACCAGGTGCTTCTCGCCGCCCCGGGGCGCTCTGCAATCCAGGGGAGCACGGACCGCCGGCAGCCTCATGGTGACCGCCGCCATCTTGGCCCCGCCGCACGCGCCTTCCGCCCGCCATGTTGGCTACTGGCGAGAGCGCGTCTGAGGGCGCGGGCGCCGCCATCTTGGGTGAGGGCGGCAGGGGCGGTGACTGGGCAGCCATGTTTGTTCCTGGCAACGAAGGGACTCTTGGGCTTCACCCTGGCAGAGCACAAGGCGGCCCGCGGCCATCTTTAGTGCGGGCAGGGTGTGCCACTTCTTCGGGCAGCCCCCGGCAGTGACCCGCTCCCCCAGAACCCGCTCGGAAAACCGGGGGGACCCCACGGGTCTCCACCGGGGCTCACCGGGCCCCACAGCCCGGGCCGGGCTGCAGTGCTGCGCGTTGAGGCGGGGAGCAGCACCCCCAGTTTGGGTGCCCCTCACACACGGTGCCCCGCTGAGAGCAATCCTCTGGTGGCCTCTCCAGTTGTGCTTGGCTTACAGATCCCCGCGGGACTCGGGACTGACCCCTTCCCCTCGGCCGAGCTGTGCCAGCGGGAGCTGATGCGGCCGTGGAAAAGTTTTATCCATTCAAGCACCGGTTCGGCTCTCAGAGGAAGCTCCACGGCAAAAGCAGCCCGCGGTGGCCGTCAGCAAATATGTCGGTTCCTTCCAGAAGGGTTTGCATCTGTATGCCAGCACAGGCAAAATATGGGCACTAATTCATGGAATGTATCAAAGGATATCAGTAGCTATGGCTTCAAAGAGTTCACATGGATATGGACTGGCTGAATAGATAAAACCCACTCCAGAGTTGTATCAGCGCTTACCCCAGCTCCCAGACGTGGAAAAGGGCTTCTTTAGCCGAAACTTGGGGATTTCCCCCCTCCCAGATGCACTTCTTGATCCAACAGTTGACACCACATCTCCTTACAGATTGTTCTGTTAGTTAAGACCTTCACTCATCCCGATACCCACATCCTTCCCCTGGCACATAAAATAAAGCTCTCCATGCTATCCCTCTTCTAAATGATAAATGTTCCAAGTAATTTTTATTTAGAATACAAGAGAGGTACAAATGTATTTACACTGTGTACATATACAATCAAATAATATATAATATCAAAGTCTTGTAAATAATGTTTACATAAATATTTACAAAGTTAAAGTGACAGTGGTTTGGGGTTTTTTTTTTCTTTTGTTTTTATTTTCTTCTGGAAGTGAAACACGGTTTGTGAGAACTTTATACATCTTAGACTTATAATTAATATTAGAATACCTTCTTTTAAGAATTATGATACACAGCCCTCCTCCGCAGTGTGGGGACTCCAGAGGGCGCTTAGAGTTGTCCTTGGGGACAGAGCTGGTCCGGGGACAGGTTTTCTCTGTCCCCAGAGGGCAGTAGCAGTTCCAACCAAAATGCTCCTTCACAGCTGGGGAGAAGAGCTGCCAAGGGCTGGAACAGGCACAGCCCGGCAGAGCTCAAAACCTGCCTATGGATGGGCATTCCCAGCTGGCACGGTGTCCCCATGGCACCTGGCCTGTCCCCTCTGCCCACAGCATCGCTTGGAGCGGTGACAAACCCCAGTACAGGGCTGGAGCAGGGCGGGCAGAGGGGCTCGGGTGCGGGAAAATGCAAATGTTCACTAACTCGGGGTTCCCAAGGAGGGAAAGGTGTCCCTTGAAAGGAGCCACTCCCGGGGCAAACAGGCATGACTGGGGTGGCCGCATCAGGGCCGTGCCAACCTTTCAACGGGGCATGTGTCTGCTAGAGCAGAGGACGATGGATAAGAAGAATTTTTCTTTCTACCAAATTATCTGTAAAACCCAGGCATGACTCACCCAGGACCAGCTTTTTGCCCCCCAAGTCCTACCCCAGTGCACTGGAAAACCCACACAGCACATCCCACTGCATCCCTTCTCCTTTGCCAACTCCAAGGGCCACCAGCCCACCCTGTGCCACATCTCCCTGGGGATGATCCCGCACAACTCAGCTGCAGAGCTGAGGGTTCCCCTCCTGCCGAACCCCCGCAGTCAGCAATGCCCAAAAACAACCCAACACTCCTCCGAGACACAAAGCAGCTCGACCAAGGGCCACCCCCCTAGTTCATTGCATGTCTCGGCATCAGTCTTTGCTGTCCCAGATCCCGCTGCCGCACCGGGGCTTCACAGCACCATGGTGGGGATGTGATGGGCCAGCGAGGCGGGATGGGGCACGGGCAGGGCTGGCGAGTGCGCCTGCAGGGAGGCGTTGGGGGGCCGGTGGCGAGCGCTTTTCTGGTGCGCCCGCAGCCCTGCGAGCTGGGAATAGGCACTTTGGCAAACCTGGCACTTGTAGGGCCGCTCGCCCGTGTGCAAGCGGACGTGGTTGCGGAGCGTGGAGGACTGGCTGAAGCGGCGGTTGCAGAAGCGGCACACGAAGGGCTTGTCCAGGGTGTGGATGCGCATGTGGGAGCGCAGGTTGCTGCGGGAGTTGAAGCCTCGGTGGCAGATGACGCAGCGCATTCGCCCTGTCGTGCTGGCCCCCGTCTCCACCGCGTGGAAATCCTCTGGGAACGGCAGGAGTTAGTCAGGCACTGCCCTCCAGCACGGCAGCTCACCCCACCCCAAGTTCCTGAAGTGTTGGGTGCCCTGGAAAGTCCCCTGTGCCTTCTCGCTGGCTCCCTGCTGCTGAGGTCACCTATCCTGGGCAGATTGGCATCCAGGCTGGCTCTTAGGATTTTGGGATGCAGCCAGGGCTGGGGATGGGCTCAGCCAGATTTAAGTAAGGGGAACATTCAAGCTGAACTGAATGAAACCCTTATAGATGGACACGAAACCAATGTTCGCCTCCCTGGGCTGCAGCAGAGCTGGAGAGGGTGGGTGCAGGAGCTCTCAGGAACCCCCAGCCACACTGTCCAGCCCCTGCCCTGGTCCCAGCTTCTCCTCTCACTCTGCTGGGCTCAGACATGGCTCTCTCAGAATGGGGAGCAGAGTCAGGGAGCATAGAAGTGGCTCCAAATACAGCCTGAGCTCTGCTCTGCCATGGAGAAGCACCTCGGGGAGCCATTGGGACAAGTGGAGAGCGAAAGCCCAAGGAGAGAAAAACCTCCTGTGATGGTGATTAAGATCCCTTAAATGCAGAGTGGGGATGTAGAAACACTTGGTGTTTCAGGGAAGATTCAGGGAGGAATCTTCTTGCACTCACACCCTGCACTGCTCCTTCCTGCCTGGCAGGGTCAGGCAGTGACTGCCAGACACCCACCAGCAACAGCCATGGGCAAACTGGCCAGGAGGCATCGCCCTGAATTACTGAGCTTGAATTACTGCTCAAGCTGTGTGGATTATTTCACAGTCCCTGTGCTTGTCCACAGAGATCTGGGATATCTGACATCCCCCTGGGATGTCCCTGCCTTGTGCCCACCCAATGGCCTCATTTTACCTACCATGCTTATTTTTTTTCTGCTCCTCTTCCAGCCCTGGCACACCTGGGATGCCCAGGAAAGTGTTGTGGGAGTTCCCATACCAGACCAGCAGCTCTTGGTCTGGAGGAATCATCTAGAAAGAGAGACAAAGAAAGGCTTGTTGAGAGGGGCAATGAACATCCATCCCTGTGCTGGTCCATTCGGACCTACCCTGGCTCTGCCCCATTTCTGTGAGACCCTGGTGCCATCTGGGACCTGCCAGCAGTCCCCAACACCCACAGGGAGGCACGGAACAGCCCAAGATGCAGCTCTGGAGGTGATGGCACAGGTCAGCACCAGCACAAACCCACTCCAGGCTCTCTCCCAAGCTGGGACACAAATGGGGTTATGGGCAAATATGCGGCTACAGAGCACAGGGACAGATCTGGAGTCTCCACAGTGCAGGACCCAGAGGTCCCAGCAGCTCAGGGGACCAGGACAGGGTGGAAAACAGAGACATGGAGAAATAAACCATTGGTGGAGCCACAGCCAGCGTGAGTGACAGCGACCAAAGCAGCTCAGGGGACACAGAGCCCCAGCTCAGGGCTCCAGCAGAACATTTTTTCTTTGGACAGAGCCATCAGCACCATCCAGCTGCAGGGCACAGGCAGCATCTCCCAGCCACCCCTGCCAGGGCTGATTTTAGAAGGTGGAAATGCAGATCCACCAGCAAAGGGCTCATCAGCTCACGGAGCAGAGAAGAGCTCGGGGCTGCTATGAGACCATGGCTCAGGAGTGAAATGCTGCTTATATCCCCAAAGCTGCAGTGCCTGCAACAGCCCAAGAACAGCTACAGGATCAGGGCAGGGGTTTTGTATCATCCACTCTCCCATTTCCCTGAAGCCATGGCACTTCTCCTGTCCCTGCTGTTCCTGTCCCTGCTGTTCCTGTCCTGCTCCCTCATGGCCAGGGCGAGCGGCCAGGAAATGCTGCTCAAGGTTCCCCTCATGCAACAGCCGTGGCTGGGAAGATGGATCTTCTCAGTCCAGTTCAAACAACACTAATAACATCACTTAATTAAAAAAAAATACATATTTTCCCTAGCACTCCCTACTGCTAAGAACCTAATTTAGAAATAGGAACGTCCTGCGTTTCGGAGGATGGTTTTCTGTACACTGTGCATGTTAGCATCATCCACATGAAACACAGATCCTAAGTTCAATCACCTCAACACTGAAAATATGTTGAATTTTAAGCATCTGAAATCAATAGGAATTTGACTTCATGTCTTTGTCCATCTGCATAAAGACCTCACTGGGCTGCAAAGGAGGAATTTGGGAGGCAGAGGAAGCCAATATCCTTTTGCATCCCAAACTGATGACACTGTTTCTTGGCATTATTTACTCTTAAAAGAAAATTAGTAATTTTTAATACAAGCAAATAAAATATTACTGAAGGGATAAAACAATCTGCATGGGTGCATACATGGGGGTGTGTTTTATTCTGCTGAAGCTGCTGCAGCTGCGCCAGCAGCGGGTGAGCACCCATGTGCATACACCCCAAAGTAAATTCAAGTTGCCCCCCAGGAATCTTGTGGCCTTCAGATAAAAGGCCAAAACTTTCTGCCCTCCCTTTATTTTTTAGCAGCAGCAATTTGGTACTGCTGAGAAAGAGGATGGGAAAGACAAATCAGCAAATAAGGGCAGGAACGGGCAAAATGCATGGGAAAAAAAAAAAGCACCAAATAAATCTGATTTTTTGGCATGTAGGTAAAAAAAGCATCCAAAGAGATGCTTTTGGAGCCCTGGTGCAGCAGAGGTGAGTGCAGAGCAATAGGAACCGGGCAGCTCACCGTGCCACTGCCACAGGGGCACAGCAGGCATGGGCAGGAGGTGGAGAAGCCACCAGGGCTGGAGGGTGCACACATGGCTACACATGGAGACGTGTGGTGCTGAGCAAGGCAGTGGTTAAGTTTGGGTCGGTGTGTGCCTGCTGAGCTTGAGGAGCAGAGTGACAGCAGGCACCCTTCATGCCCACCTGCTCCCACACATCACTTGGGGTTCAGCGCTCTCAGCATCTCAAATTCATTGCTTGTGCCAAGGCAATTAAACTCATCCTGATCCACTCCTCACTGCTTCACCCCAGGAACAAGCCCACAGCTGGATCATGGCTGTACCCAAATATTCTCTCACCCACTCCCTCGTCTGTGCCTGCACAAGGTGTAAAAACCACAACTGTGTTCCTAATTACGCTACGGCTCCCTGGAATTATTTTACTTACTTGCATAATTTAGGAATAGTAGTAAAAAGCACTTAAGTAAGGTGCTGTCACAACAGGCACAGCTGCCCACAGGAATATCAGGTCTTAAAACTAGAAACACCTGAAGCCTGTGGAGGGATGTCCAACATGAGAACAGCAGGGAAGGGATTGGAGCTCTTGGGAAAGGTGGCAGAGCCCAAGGGGCACATGGGACTCTCCTGAAGGAGAGAATATCTGATGCTCTTTCTACTCACCCATCCTCCTTTGCCACCCCACAGCAGCAATCCCTAACCCAGCCCTGCTGCTCTCTCAGCACAGAGTTGGGCTGTGCTCCTGTGCCCGTGGAGCATTTGAGTTTGTGCTGCTCCATGAGCCAGTGCAGGAGCCTGGATAGATCCAGAGAGCTGCCCGTGCCCACGGGACCAGCAGGCACTCACAGTCATTCCCACTGAGACCCTTTCCCAGCTGCAAACGCTCCTCAGGTGAGACTCTGAACCCAATACTGGAGGGGGACAATCCCACGGTGCTGGTCTGGGATGGACTGGGACATGTCCCCTCTTGTGACTCTAAGCCAAAGCTGCTGCACAGGGCCATCTCCCCAAGCTGCCACCTTTTTTATGGCGTTGGGTTATGGGGACACTGCACTCGAGCAGGGCTGGTCCCCACCATCATCCTGCTCTGGCACGGTGTGATTTGTATGCATGTGTCATCAATAATGCCAGGGAGCCAGACACCCACCTCCATTCCAGAGTGTCCTGTAGGGAGCTGTGGGCACCCTTCAGCCATCATCCCACTGCAGGGCAGCCTGTGCCACCCTTGAGACCCTGCCCCTGTGCCACACCAGCACAGACCAGCACTTCATACAGGAGCACAGGGGTAAGGAGGCAGGAAGAGCCCCTTCCCTGCAGTGTAAAGCCCGAGGCACAGCTGCCCCAGCACCACTCCCTGCCCACTCCCTGGCTCCCTGCACAGCTGAGGGTGATGCCAGGCAAAGCAGTGCAGAGTCAGGCACAGCCTGTGCTCAAGCACCTGGGTTCACAGAGCCCCCCAAACTTTACCCTGCTGTAAAGAAGCAGATTCTGTACAAAATCCCACTTCTTCAATGGAGCATCCAAGCCCTGTCCTTACCAAAGCTCCATCTGGGTCAGAATCACAGCTCTTTACATGATTTACACCCCAAACAGGGATCTGCTCTCCCTCTGTTCAACACACATCACTCCATGAGCCCACAGAAAGGGGGTAGAGAGGAGAAGGGGCCTTTACTACTCCCTGAAGCGCATACAATATCCCTTCCCTGTGGTTTCTACCTCTGCTGGTGGATCTGAGTGCCAAGGATGTAAAAGCTGCTGTGTCCTTTCCACCAACAACCCAAAGAACAAGGAAGGGAGAGTCTGTGGGATGGGGGATCCCACCACCCTGCTCCTCTATTGCAGATGCCCTATTTCCCTTCAGCCCCACTTACCTCAATGGCCTTGTAGAAGATGCTGTTCCCGATCTGGACCACCTCGAGGTTCTGCTCCTGCTCGTTCCGTGCACATTTGATGTAGGTCATCCAGCTGCGGTGATCCTCCTGGCTGGCGTCGATGAAATACCGCACCGTGCCGTCCTCGTTGAAGACCTGAGAGGGGAGAGAGTGCTTGGTAGCGATGCTGCCAAGAGCTGCTGAGCCCCTCCACCTCCTGCCTCTGGGATAAAGCCCCTGCACAGGGACAAGCTCAAAGCCAGCATAGCCTTGGGGCTGAGATCCTGACAGGGGAGATGCCAAATCCTTCCTGCTCGTGGTGCTGGACTGCTCCGGGGCTGAGAAATGTGCCCTGCTCTCACTGGCACGGCAGGTCCTGCCAGCCTCTGTTTCCCTGGATAACCCAGCTCCCTTCCCCAATCTCCCTTCTCATCAGAGCCCCACCAGCAGCTCAGCCCCAAAGGAAGGGGCTGCTCAGCACCCTGCAGCTGTCGTGGGAGCGGGAGAATCCCTGGATGGAGGAGGAAGGTGCATGCCAGGCCTGAAAAGATGCTTGGCAGGGTGCCAGGAAAGATGAGGCAAGTTTCTGTTAGGCATATAATTGTAATAATAATAATTAACAATAATTAAGAAGTGCAAGTCTGAGTCAAATCGAAAAATAGGAAAACCGTCTATATTGGCCGTGCATTAGTGCACAATGTCCTGGCATCTCAGATCCCCACCAAACTCCAGAGTTTCATTCAGGAGTAACCTCACCAGGGCTGGGGCAAAGCAGGGAGCAGGACACAGGGCAGAGCTGTTTTTGCCCACTGTGGCCAATGCAGGCAGCAACCAGTCGGGTGTTCCACCAGGACAGGATGGGCAGGGCAGGGCAGCGTGTGATCCGGCTGCCCGAGACACGAGCAACAGCATTTTGGGGCTCCTGTGTGGGCTGGCTGCACCTCATCCTTCTCCTGCAGGGGGTTCCTAAACCCACCTGCCCAGATGTTTGCATGAATGGGGAAACTGAGGCACAAGGATGGTGCCCGATGGTGCCCAAGCACGGGACAGAGTCCCAGCGCCCCGTCCCTATTTTCCTCAGACCAGTCTGGGCTTGGGGTTCAGGGGGGTCTTTACCTCCCACATGAGGTTGTTGTTCTTGCACAGGTCCACATGCTCGGGGGAGATGACCCTGCCCGTGAACGGCCCCATCTCGGTGCCAGCCTTGATCCAAGTCTTGGAGAAGATGCCGAGCCCTTCCCCGGGAATGGAGCTCTGCGCGATTATCACTTCCGACGGCAGCACCAGGCTGGAGAGCTTCTGCACTTCTGCGAGGGGGGAGATGGCTCAGAAAGGGGCAGCGGTGGGGGAGAGGGGGGAGATCAGGGGCGGTGGGGACCCCGCCCAACCCCGGCCCCAGCCCAGACCCCGGGGCTGAGCCTTTTAAACGCCCAACCAGGCTCCCACAAAGCGGTACAAGGTTCCCCCGGGGCATTGAGGAGGTACCTGGGAAAAGCATCCCGGGCTGGGCGAGGGAGCGGGGCTGGGAAAGGAGGTTAAATGGTGTCTATTTCGGCCCATCCAGCAATTTGTCATGCTGTTAAAGTGATCTGCATTCATTAAACTCAACTAGAAAGAAATTGCTAATTCTAAATTCATTAGTCCTTTAGGAATGCTGTAGCGGTACATTGTGCCTGAATGGCGCGAGGGCTTGTTTAAAAGGGCCCAGGAATTCCTCTTACAAAATGGGGAGATGAGATGGTTGACATATCGTGAATGGAAATGGAATTAGCCTTCATGGTAAATTAAGAGAGGAACAGAAATCCGAGAGGGGGAAAAGGGAGCTGGGACGCCCCGGCGATGCCGGGGCGAGAGAAAAGATATTGTCCCGGGCGGCTGAATGCGGGGCGGCCCCGGCCCCCCCAGCCCGCGGTTTAAGTGGGAACTTTCTCAGGTCAAGCCCAAGTTAACCAAATGAATTTAAAGCCCTTTTTTCCCCAGTCCCACGCCTGCGGAGAGCGGGGCGCCGGGACCGCATCCCGCCGCCGAGCACCGGGAGCCGGCCCGGGGCCGATGGGGAAAACCGAGGGGATCGGGAACGGTCCGGGGAGGGTCACTCACCTCCAGAGAAGGACTGAGCCAAGACTTCGGCCGTGAAGGCGGTCTTGGGGCTGCTCTTCTCCTCGAAGAGCTGCTCGCCCAGGACGTTTCTCCAGCGGCCGTAGAGGAAGCTGTGCAGGATGTCGGAGGTGATCACCTCGGCCAGCGAGAGCCCCTGCGGCTTCAGCCCAGGCTTGAGGACCAGGGCCTCGGCGGGCAGCACCGAGCCCATCATGGGGGCGAGGCGGCGGGGCCGAACGCGACGGGGCCGGGCGCGGCGGGCGGCGGGCGGCGGGCTGGGCTCCGTTCGGCTCGGCGGCTCCCGCCCGGCTATATATGAGCTTCATTGACCCTCCTAATTGGTTATTAATGACCTCCCTGACGTTGGCGGAGAGACTGGGGCTGCCGGAGCGAGGCGAGCCGTCGGAGCCCCCCCCTCCCATCTCCTCCTTCCCTCCCCTCCCGGGGGTGGGGTGGCTGGAGGGAGGGAGGGACACGGCGAGCACACACACACACACACACACACACATAAACACACACACAGGGTACACACACACACATATACACACACGGATACACAAACACACACCGGCTCGGCCCCCCGCACCTCCCGGCCCGGGCAAACCCAAACCCGGGCACCTGTCCCCGAGCACAGCAGAACAGCAGCGAAACGGGCAGAAATGTCCCCGCCGGTGTCCCACGGACGGGCCGCACCTCGAACATGGTCCCGCTCCCCACCGGGCCCCCGCGCTCGTTTTGGGACTGAAACGCTGCGCTTTGGGGCCATTGAACACCACAACGAAATCGGCGGCCCCGAGCCCGACAGCTCCCGGTGCTCTGCGGCGTTTGGCCCTCGCAGCCCCGGGGGAACGGGCTGAGCTCCCGCAGTTGGCCCCGACTGTGCTCGGCTCCCCGCTGCCCCCCGCATCCCCGGCTTTCCCGGCCGGGACCGGCGGCCCCGAGAGGCTCCGGCGCTGCTCCCCCAAATGCCGGGAGAGGGTTCCCAAACACGGGATGGGTGGGACGCGCTCCCGGGGCCGATCCCCGCTTGACCCCAAGGCAGGGCTCACCCGGCTGCCGTCACCAGCCCGGCCGGTCCCCAACCCCACATCACCGTGCGAATTGTGCCCAGGTGTGGATCAGGGACAGCTCGTGGATCCCTGGTCTCCCTGCAATGGCAACCATGCCCTGCTGTGGCCCCCCAGGGCCGGACCCCGACGCCGGGGAGGCTGCAGCATCTCCAGGCTCTGCCGCCGCATCGCCCCGGTCCCCGCGGCCGAAGGCATTCCCAGGCCAGCCACGGCGCCCATCCCCGCCCTGCCGAGCCCAGGAGCTCCGCAGCCGCCTCTGCTTCCCAGCAAGGTGGCATCAGAGCGGTGCCCCCAAACCCAGCGCTCCCCTCGGGGCCCGATCTTTGCCGGCTCAGCAAAGGGTTAATCTTTGCCGGATTTAAACCCAGTCCTGCTGTGTCGGAGCTTAGAGCCCTCTCCTTATCCTTGTTCTTTTGATTTTCATGGGGACGAGGGGCTGCAAAGGGCTGCGGGAAGAAGGCTGGGCCCCCAAGATCCTCAGGCGCTCAAAGGCTGGTTCCCGCACCCCGGAGTCCCGGGAAGCCCCGCCGGGTCTCACCGTGCCCGGAGCAGCAGCCAAGCACAGCCCAAACCCCAGCCTGTCCCCTGGGTCTTACAGGGTGAAGCTGTGGAGTCTCTTCTGGCCTGGGTGAAATGATGCTACACCCCATGTGCAATTATTTTTATTAATCCAATCAAGAAGCAACGCAGATGTCAGGAACCCACCCAAACCTGCGCTTACTTTCGGGTCTTCGCCCGGAGAAAGGCAGCTCTGTCCTGGAAAGGGGAGGTTAACAATCTGTCAGGGATTGGTTTGGGGTTTAATAAGCGTAAAAATTAAGTTTATTTTGTTTTCATGGACTTTGGCTAGAGTAGAGAAGCCGTAAGAATATTTCAGCCTTGCTAAACCTAACGCATCAGGTGGAAAGGTTCCCAACACCGGTTCCCTCCAGCCGCCGAGGCAAGCCAGCCATTGGATTGCTTTTTATTTTTTTTTTCCCTTTCCCCAGGAAAACCCTTCAGCCTTCAAGTTATCCCGGGACAAAAAAATAATAGATGCTCTTGAACCCCCTGCGGCTCCGGTGCTGGCTGCGCTGAACCCCGCTCCCGGCTGCGGGGGCTCGGCGGTGCGGGAGGGAGGGAGAGATAGAAAAAGGTGGAAAAAAAAATTTCTTCCATTTTCTGCATGGTTTTAAACATCCCCAGCTGTTTCCCAAAGCTTCTTCCCGGTCCTAGGAAGGTGCTTTGCTGTGTGTTCCCCCCCCCCGCCCCGTCACCCCCTACTCATTTCTCTTTTTTAATATCGCAGCTATCCCTCCTTTTTAACATTTAAGAGGAAACAAGTTTAATATTCATGGCTGTTAATAGAGAAGGGCCATTATCGCCGCCCCATTGTTCTGAGCCCCGCACAATGCTGCTTGTATTTTCATGTGTATATTCCCAAAGTTCCTTCTGAGCGTTTAGTGAGCACTTTAATATTCATGGGTGTTAATAGAGAAGCCCTCAGTATATTGGCATATTGTTGGGAGGTGTACATATTGGTCTGACTCTGAATAGCCACAGTCCTCTTTTCTTTTGCTCTGTTTTGCAGGGTTGATGGGCCAGGAGTAAATGGGCATTTTTCCCCCCCGTCTCCCCCTTACAGAGAGAACATCTTTATTCCAGTCCCAGACTTTCTGGTTTCCCATTCAGGACCCTCAGAAATAATGTCAGGCAGAAGAAAAGTGGAGCAAATCAATCTTTCATGGTCTTTTTGAGACCAATTTGACATCCATGGACTCTTCTTTTCTTTCACAGCCTACAAGGGGATGGTCAGGATCTGGACAAGGTTGGGGTCTGATGAGGGGAGACATGGGATCATAATGCAGCAAAGAGAGAAAAGAAAAGCAAAACAAGAAAAGATTGCAGGGATGGGGTGATGGAGGAAAAATGAGGGTGAATGACAGTGCAAGAAAGGAGATTAGAGCCCAGCAGCTGCTTTTTGGGGGGCGGGGGGGAGGGGGGAGCTCTCTCCCCTCTTCCAGCCCTTCGCATGAATAGGATTTGAACAGAGCGGAGATTGATTTATAGTTATTGCAGTTGAACATTTATTGCTCTTAAAGAGTGGCGGGGAGAAAAGAGAGAAAAGGGGTTTGAAAAGCTCCTTTCTGTATTAAAGAGGTATCAAATGAAGACTGCTGAGATAATATACAGTGGCCAATGGGAATTTGATTTGCTTTAAAATTTAACTCTTGTGGGGCCGCCGGGGATGGAGCCGGGATGCGGGGATGGAGCCGCCGCTGCCCCGGGCCGGTGCAGCCGCGATTCTTTCCTCAAACCCCGCATTCACTGCCCGGCTTCACTGCCGAGATCTGCGCGGCTCCTGTGCGGCGGGGAAGGGCTGCAGAGCGGAGGGAGGATTAGAGCTTCGTTAGTACAATTTTGTATTATTTTTATTTTTTTTTCCCCCGTAGAAGGTGAACGCAGGAGGGATGCAGAGCTACGAAAATAACCTGCGCAGGGGAGAGCCCTTTTCGAAGCTGAGTTTTTCTTGCCCTAAAACCGGAGGTTTCTCCTCTCCGGCAGCAGAAACGCGATCGCAGCCGAGTCCCCTCGGGCGCAGAAAGGAGCCCATTGTTCAATGGGGAGAAATACATTTTTAGCGGTGATTGAAAGCTCCCCTCTCGTTTGAACTTTAGAAGAAAGTCCCTGGCAGGGAAGAGCATCCCCCTCCCTCTGCCCCAACATCTGTTTGGAGCAATCCAGGCTCTAGGGCAGAGCCGGGCTCTGCCCCCTCCCAAAGTCATTAAAAAGATATTAGTTGAGCTGAGAAAAGTCCAGCGCAGCCCCTGATCCGGGGTGAGCTGGGGAGGGGGGTGGTATGTGTCATTAAAAACGATTTTGGATTTGCCAGCGCTAATACCGGGCGAAGTGACCACGGGGTCTGAGTTCAGAAGTCCCCTGGCCCCGGCCGCCCCGCCGGGCTTTGCCCTCTGCCAGGTGCCCTCTGTCCGCTGCCCGGTGTCCCGGTGCCCGGTGCCCGGTGTCCCGGTGCCCGGTGCTCGATGCCCTCTGCCCTCTTCGCGGTGTTCCCGTGCCCGGTGCCGGCGCAGAGCGGCTCTGCCGACCCCATCACCTTCTCCGCTCACCCCCCGAGCTCCGGAGAAGCGGGACCGACGGCGGAGAGCCGGGCTGGGAGCCGAGGCGGTCAGCTGCTCCGCCCGCAACCTCTGCGCCTCCACGGGCTGCAAATGCCCCGGGAGCCGGAGGGAAAGGGGGGCAGGAGGGATCATCGCACCCCTGCGGGAGCCGGGGGAGCCGGGGCAGGAGGGATCATCGCACCCCTGCGGCTGCCGCAGGAGCCAGGCGCCTCCGAAGTTGCTAAATGTGTCATTTATTAAAGCATTCAGGGGGCTTTTCTTTGGCGTTTGCTTGCAAACTCACAAAGGCCGAGCTGCTGTTTGGGGGTCTTTTCTGATGGAAAAAGGGCTCGGAGACCCCCGGCACAAAAGAAATCCTGGCAGTGCTTTCAATGGCCAGGACTCAATGAGGGGGACCCTGCGCGGAGCGGGCGGGGGCGAGGGGCCGCCCGGTGCTGCCTGAAAGGCAGGCCTGAATGTAATGGGGAGATCTGCGTTTATTTGTTGGGATCACATTTAATTAGCTTAGTACAACCCTTGAAAGACAAAGGGACCTCAATCTGGATCCAATCTGAAGCTCGTTTGGAGAGCGAGGGCTCCTGGAAAAGTCAAAAGAGAGAAAGGAGAAAGAAAAGGGAGGCTGGGAGAGAAAGGGGCTGGGGGCCCAGCCAGGTGACTGGCACGCGTGAAACAAGGGGGCCTTTTGGGCACAAGGCAGGGCTCAAAAGGGAGGGAGGAAAATAGCCTCTTCCTCAGGTTTTACCTACTTAAACCCTCTGAAGGGGCTGGAGCTGAAAAGCCTCAATGGGGGCTAAGGAGGCTGAAAAGCAAACAGCAGCACTGGAGAGGGGCTCCGGCCCTGCCGCCGCAGCAGTTGGTGCCACTCGGTTATGGGAATGTGCCCAAATGTTACCTGGGCCCGGGAACGCTCCCGCCGGCGGAGCAGGAGGTGCAGGAGGACAAGGCGATGCCCAGGGTGAGCCTGGGCTGAGGGGGGGCCGGTGGAGCCTCCACATGTTCCCTCTGTAGGGTGCGACTTCTCACCTGTGCCTTCGCCCACGCCACGCAGCCCCTCTGCATCATCACTCGGGGAGCTTCATCACGGGCCACAGGGGCCGTGGCTGGGCTGGGACACCGAGGAGGGGTCCCCATGGGTGCACCCCTTGCTTCAGAGCAGCCCCTGGCAACCCAGTGCCAACACACGGCACACGCAGGTGCCAGGTGAAGAGGATGCGCTGTAAAAAGAGAGGTAAAAAAGAGTGACCGTCCCCAAGGTGTCACATCCACGGACGGAGCTGAACGGCCCCGTGTCTCCTCCAAACCGCGCATTGCCAACCTGTCCCCGCTGCCCTCCGAGGGGCTGGGAGCAGTGGGGAGGGCTCGGGGGCTCCCGAGCGGTGCTGGCCCCCGGCGGCTCCGAGCAGGGAGGGTTTGGTGGGGAAAAGCCGCGACCCTGCCGCAAACGCTCCGGCACAGGGCACGGCAGCCCCTCGGAGCCGCGGGCTGATTGCACCGCTCGGGGAAGGAGCTTTAGGGCATTATTTGCCTCCATTTCACTCTGCGGGAGGCCGCGGAGCCGAGCAGAGATGCTGAGTGCTCTCCCCTCCGCTCTCGCTCGCTTCCTTGCCTTTCTTTCCTCCCTTCCTTTCCTTTAAGTATTATTTCCAGGACTGTTTCGGCGAGGGTGTCACGGAACGCAAGAGCAAGAGGAAGAAAATCACCTTCTCAGCTGCGTCCGAGCTCAAGCGGCCTCGAAAGGGAGCACGGTGGTGGCGAATCGCGGTGGCGACTCCTCGGCCACCACTGCGGCAACGGGGGCCGGCGTGGCCGGAGGGACAGAGGGGGGATGTGGACTGCAAAGCCAGGAAAATCTCTGCGCCTTTTTCTCCCTGCTGGCAGTGATGTGGGGATGGGACAGTCACATCCCACCGATGTCTCTCCCGCATCCCACCAGCGTCTGTCCCGCATCCCATCCCTCCTGCAGCATCAGCTGTGACCCGGGCTGGGACATCAGCCGGGAGAGGGGCCCGAGGGGAGGCTGTGGGGCTGTGCGTGAGCCCCTCTGCTCCCCTGCCCTGCTCTGCTCCCACAGCCGCGCTGGCCGAGCCTCTCCAGCAGCTGCCGAACCCACGGCCGGCTGCACCAGGGGAGCTGCAGGAGCCGGCTGTGGGAGATGGCAGCTAAAGCTGGGCAGGAGCAGGATGTCAGCACCCAGCCCCAGCTTCCCTGCTCCACGGCTGGGCAGGCGAGCTGGAGAACAGGGCTGGGTGACGGGGACAGGGCCGCTGACCCCGGCGTGGGGTTGAGGCTGCTCTGGCAGCTCCTGCCCTTCACCAGCCCTATTCCCCCAGAGCAGACAGGGCAGCAGCTCCAGCCTCCCCGTGTAGCGACTGCACGGCAGCAAAGTTTAATATTCCCTGGCGAATGGTCCGAACAAGGAGGCCGCGCTGAGTGACGGCTCCCACAAAGGGCAGGGCCCGTCTAATCCCCGGGACCGCGGCACCTGCACCCCGGCCCGGCCGGGATTAAAGGGGAGCAAGCCGGGCCCTGCAAAGATCAGAGGCTTCATTAGAGCGGCCTTGAAATAGGATTTCCTCAAGTGATAAGGGGCAGGGTGGGAAGATAATCGGGGGGGCTGTTGGCACCTGCCCCCACATTGCCCCCAGAGATGCTCTTTTGGGTCACCTGCCTTGAACGTGGTGCCCCAGACCTGGAGGGAGGTGGCAGGACGGATCTGGGCACCCACTGCCCCAAATCCTTCATCCCTGGAATGGCTGGTTCCCCTCTGCCATCTTCCTCCATCCCCAGCTTCCACTGAGGAGCTGCCCAGACACGGATGGGGCTCGCTGCCCTCCCACTGCCTTTGGCTCCTCCTGCCAACAGACCCGCGAGCTGTGGCTCTTTCAACTCATCTTCGCACCAATTTCTACTCATTTCCATCATTAGAATTCTGGAAAGTTCTTTCTGTGTCTTTTCCAGCCTTATGAGAGCAGAGGAACACTGCCTGCCATGGGGACCCTGCACTGCTGCTACCCTCAGCAAATCCAGCAAAAAAACCTCCAAACTAACCAAACGAAGGATAAACAGCTCCCTGCATGAAGTAAACACCCACATGCTGCTTGACAGGATACACTGACACTGCAAGATCCCAATTCCTCACCCTGTGTCACAATCCTGCAAACCCCAACAGCCCTGAAATCCCCCTGAGAGTGGGAGGAACCAGGTGGGTTTAGGGGAGAAGCAGCTGTGCAGGTGGGACCTTGTGAGCATCCACATCCTGTGGGAAGCTCCATGTTAAACACCAGGAGCTCTTGCTCTGACCACCCCGCCCATTACTGTAAATACAGCGTTCCTTTAATGTAATTAAATATTTAATACTTGGAGAAGGGGGGAAAAAGGTCCCACATCTTGTCTCTTTCAACAGTCATTTCAGTCTAACTTGCAATGGCCTAAATGTTATTTGTTCTCAAATCATGCAAAATTAAAGAAAGTATTTCAAACTACCTCAAAGTCTTCCACTCCTAAAAGAGCAATTCCTGTTCAGGCTCATTGAATACAGAGCACAGGAGAGCATCAGGGTCATCCTGGGCTCAGTGGGATGCTTTAGTGACAGGGTTTTTAGGGCTGCTGCTCAGAAAAGGATTGCAGAAAGACCAGAATTAATGTCTGCTCAAAATTTGGGCTCTGCCTGAAGAATGAGGTGGGGGCTGCCAGCTTGGGGGATCCTGTGGGACACACTCCAGACACCCACACACAGCCAGGAAAGCTGTCTGCTGAGTGGTAGTGAGATGGATTAATTCTGGGGGGAGCAGAGCCATCGTGTGCCCAAGTCAAGGATTCTGGAAAGGGATTGAGGAAAGGAGCATTTTTGTCAAAGGTAGGAAAGAACAGGGCCTGGGCACCTCCTGCCAGGGCCATTGACTCCAGTCCTGCTCTCCTCAAATGCCACAGTCTGGAGGCCAAGCCTTCCCCAAACTGAAGGTCTTCTCATGGGATCACCTCAGTGCCCCTCAGGATGCTGTCCTGGCATGGCCCTGTGCTGGGATCTGGCTCCCTGTGGGGAGGAAAAGCTGCACCATCCCCATCACCATTCATGCACCCCAAAGTCCCAAATGTATCCTACTTGCCAGCTTAATCCACATTACTGGGGGTTAAATTTGCCCAGAGCTGAGCAGTAGATTTGGTTCCTCTCCTGGACACCAAGACTTGGCTTTGAAGGCACCACAGCAGCTTCTGGGCTGCACCACACACCTGAGCCAGGGGACAGGAGGAGGTGCCTGCACACCCCGGAATGAAAGGTGAGGGGGCCTGGGGTGGGACTGACATCAGAGCAGTCCCAGAACCCCCTGGATGGACAGAGACCAGCAGGGCTGGAGGAGCCCAGAGGCCACCAGGTCCTCATGAAGCACTGGGGCATCTCTGCCTCAAACCCAGCCCCTCTCCAGCCCATCGTGGACTCACAACTGCTCAGCATCCGTGGCCTCCACCCAGAGCAGGCAGCAATAATGGAAAACAAATTGGTGAACTTGGGAACGTTTCAAGCACTTCATCCTTCCAGGACACCAGACTGCTGATGAAACCCCAGCTTTGCCGGCTCCATCTTAATGACAGGCCAAATTTCAAAGGCTTGCAAACTATTTCTTGTGCTGCTGCCCCACCCCCTCAATAAAAGGTTGCATCAGAAAGAGATATTTCCATAATTTATAGTATGGGCATTTCACTGGGGAGACTCACTCATCTGTACTTACAGATACATTTAAGAAAATGCATCCTCCCACAATCCTGCACCATTTACGACTATTGGCACAATCTGTAATCCTCAGTCTTCAATTAAGGGACACCTTAGGGTTCATTATCACACAATTGCTCCCTGTGAACCATGCCAAATGCTGTTTTGGCACAGAGCTTGGAAGATGAATTAGAAGGAAGTCTTCTCGGTAATGCCCACTCCCAATTCCCATCAGCAGCCTTTATGCCCTCCTCTAGCCATTTTTTCCCCCCTCTCCCCTCTTTCCAAGTGGCTTTTACTATCCCATCTTTCAATGTCTCTCTTGATTCTCTGGAGGTATATTTAGAGATGCTACATCTCCTTTTCTTCCGGCTCTCAGCCTCCCGCTCCCGGCTTTGCAGATGGGATCTTCTTTCCTCCCTTCCCCCGTCACAAACTCCCACAGCTGCCTGGGAGCAGGGGATGGAGCTGCCTTAGGTTGGAGGAGCTCAAAACTCACATTTTACAAGAAAGGGATCCCTGAAGGGGCTACAGTTACTGCCAAGCTCTTAACACATCTGAGAATGGCTGGAGCACATCCCTCCCATCCCTCTCCCAGTGCTGCTCCAGGATGGAGGGAGGCAGGGATGGATCCTACACGGATTCAGCCACAAAGCTGGCAAAGAGCAACAAGTCCAGAGCATTAAAACCAGGGGCTGCCAATTCCTCAGCAGTAAAACCTTGACAGGGCTGCAGAGAAAACCTCTGGTGTTAACACAGACCCTTGTGGGATCCTTCTGGCCCGAAGAGTCACAGAAATTCCACGGGAATCCTGGGTGTCACAGCACCACGAGGATGTGACAGTGACAGAGTTTATACAGAATTAACTGGTGCTGCCCTCAGTGCCCACCCCAAACTCCCCAGGATCTGCAGAGAGGGAACAACGGAGTCCAACAGACGGGAAATACTTCGCCCACAAGACACCTTGTGGAAATTTTATTATATAGAGTGTAAAATGCAACTGTCAGTCAAATAAAAAGAACACTTTTTTTTTTTAACACCATGCTCAACATTATCCAATTGCGGTTCTTTATAGTTAGACATTTCAAGCATAAGGAAAAATAAGGAAAGAACCCAAGAACAGTAAATTCAGTACATTTAAAAACGGAATGTCCCGCAGGGCAATTAAAAATGCAAGAAAAAATAGCTTCAATTCCGTTTTTCCTTTAAAAATACACTGTTATCTGTACAAGAAACACTACAGTAAACATCAGAAATCATATTCTCCCTTTTATTAAATCAAAATTATTTAGCGCATACTGTGGTTAATACTAGATTCATTTATTTCTCTAGGTAATTTGACAAATATTAGATAAGAAAATATTTAAAAGAAACGAAAAAGCAGAAAACACCTTGGAATTAAAAAATAGTTACTACCTTTTATACGGTTTTATGTTCCACAGTGTTTGTTAAAGGTACTAATAGCAGATTCATTTTAATATTAAAAATAACAGTATTTATATTTCTGAGAGCATAGAAGAAGTTTTTTTCTTTTTTTTTTTTTTCTTTTTTTAAACAAGCTTGGAGGTCTTAGATACATAAATGCAACTAGCAATGGAGACATGAAAACATGTATTGCTAAAAAAATTAACACGTTTTTATATTACCCCTTTAGACTCTAGAAATTATACAAACCCTACAAAATGCCCCCCCCGAACTTGCAAACAGTAACTGTTTCAAATACAGAAATCATATCATTAATTACAATACATATCATAGTTCAGTTTTTAAAAAATGCAATAAAATCAAAGACAGCCAAGATACAAGAAATTAGAAGTAAAACATTTAATGAATTTACATATTTAAGAATATTTAAATACTGTTTAAATTTTTTTTCTTTTTAAGATTTGTTACATACCACCTAAGACTTCCAAGCCACTCTTTCTGTTCCAACAGAAAAGATTGAAAATTAAAAGGAAAAAAAAACCACACACAAAAAAACCCACATGTTGAAATGTCACAGCTCTGGGGTGCATTTTGGTGCCTGCAAATTCTCTGGCTTCTCTCCAAAAAGAATCCCGGAGGTTTGTTTTAATATAAATTTGGAAACAAAATTACCAGCATGTCCATACGTTTAGTACATTACTAATTGTTCCTGATTCTTAGAAAAGTTCAGTATAGATTATCCTACAGCTAGTGTTTCACAAACAGAAAAGTCTTCATCAAAATGTTGCAAATCTAGAAACCTCTGTTACAAAAAGGTTTTCTTCCACAACGATTCCAAGGAAAAAAAAAATTGCCACGAGGACCTTGTTCTACTGCTCCTGGAAAGAAAGAGAGAGGGGAGAAAAGGCAAAGTTACTGAGCAGCAGCAAATTATCAAAGCTGCCGAGCCCTCCTCCCCCGACACAGGTCTGTCCCCGCAGCTGAGAGGGAAACGGAGCTCAAAGGATGCTCCGAGCTGCCAGCAGAGCCCTCTGCCCTATCGCTGTCCCGCAGCTCTCCTGCCCCTCACCAAACAAGATCTCTGTTTCTAGCAGGGCACGCTCGGGGAGCAATGAAGAGAAGCTCTTTTATCACCGCGTCCAGGTCACACTTGGCCAGCGCCCGCGGCGAGCGCCGGCACCGGCGCCCGGCTCCACCTCAGCGGGGAGAGCAGGGACAGCATCCACAGCAGCCTCGGCTCCCGGCAGCCAGAGCCAAACGTGGAGCTGCGGGGACGAGGGTCAGAGCACAGCAAGGTGCTCCTGTGCTTTGCACAAACTTTTTGCTGCTTTGTTTGCTCCGTGAAGCCGGTGCTTGGGAAAGCACTGAGTGTGATCGGGGTAAATCTCACACAACTCTCCAGTGAGCTGAGTGACAGCTGAGGGAGATTTTCCTCAGAAGCAGGTTAATGCAAATTATTTTTAGCAGTTTTGGTCTCTTTCGGGACAGGGAGCTGGTGAGCACAAAGCTCCTGTCCCAGCATGAGAAAAGGCAGTGCCTGCACTCAGTCCTGGGATGTGTCAGTGCTGTGCTGCCTCACCAGCCTGGCTTCAACATCCTCTTATTTTAATTCCCCAAAGTCAAACAACTGCCTGGGGACTATAAGGAAAGGGTCTCAGAAAAAGCAAATAACATTGCTCACCCCAAACCCCTGACCCACCCTGTACAGCAAAATAAGACTGATGTTGAGGCAATGCTTCTGTGATTGCTTCCTCAGCCACAAAACATCTCTGCTTCCCCACGTGAACCTGAAGGAGAGTCCCTGCACTAGAGCAAGGCCAATATACCCAATTGCCCAAGAAAAGGAGCAGAGGGGTTTGGGGAAGGTGAATACAGACCTGGCTGTGGGCCTGAGCCTGCCCTAGTGTCTGCCCGTAGTAGGCAGCCTGCTGTCGGTAATACTCTGCCCAAGCCATCGTGTAGTCTGGCTGGGAACTTGCCTGAGAAGCAGCACTGGCAGCATGACCTGGAGAGAAAGAAGAAAAAAGAAAGAGATAAGCAATTTCAGAAGTCCAAGCCCAGGTTTAGGATCTCCTTTTGCCAAGCTTAAAGAAGAGCCAGCCCCCTTCCAGCTGCTGCAGACACCTGACAGAGAGAAACCGGCTCCACTGTGTGGGATGGCAGGACGGGCTCCAAGCTGTAAGGGACAAGCCAAGAGCAGGCAGAAAGCACCCAGAGCATTCCTGCAGCTGCAGGGACAGGCTGACAGCCTGCACACCCTCATCCTCAAAGGCACAAAACCTCCAGCAGCTCCATGTCAAAGCAAGTCCAGAGGTTGGGATCATGCACGCCATAACACGGTGGAGAGAGCCAGGCCTGTGACTTTCCACGAGCTCTCCTACCCTCTCACAACCCAGCTCCAGCTTTCTGGATTTTGCCAGCATCAGTTCCTGCGTGCTTTGTGTTTCTCCAGGCAGGATGGCTGCAAGCGTGGGCACGAGGGGGCCGGGGCTCATGGGAGCAGCTCTCCTGAGACGCGACAGCACAACCGAGAGCTTTCCGTGGGAGCACTACATGCACCATCACCAACAGGACAGGACCAGGGGGCATCTGCAAAGGACTGGAAGCTAAAAATGGCAGGGATGGAGATGCAAGTCATCGGATTAGAGTTAACTCCTTGTAACGAGAGCTGATTCATCTCCAGCCTGTTTCACTCACTCTGTTTTTTGAAATACTCCTCCCATGCTTTGCTGTAATCGGGATGGCTGTTCTGCTGCTGGCTCTGTTGGCCTGTGCAAAGATGACAACAAGGGGCACGTCAGTATGGAACAGGTGACAGTTTCCAGCCAGTGACATCTACCTCTCCACCAGACAGGCCCTGGGTCTACCTCAGTTGCCCAGACTTGACACGTCAGCTTCCACTCTTCTATACTGTTGGGCATCTTCAGTTCAGGGGAAGCTGAGGAGAAGCTTGAGCTCCTGATTCCACCTCATCTGCTGAAGGGCTTGAAGCCAATTGTCATCCTGCTGGGACCTGCTCAAGCCAGAGCACGTGGCGAGGAGCTGCCCAGTCTGCAATCAGCCAGTCTGGGCTCCCAGTCTGCTTGCACTCAGTGCAGGAGAGCTGAGACCCCTGACACAGCTGAGCCCTGTCACCTCCACAGAGCTGCCAAGGGAATGGCCCTGTTTTGAGTCACCTCACTTGTTTCTCAGGGGCTGCATCCTTCACCCCCACTCTTCTCAGCAGAGCAGAGCTGAGGGACCCCTGTGGGCAATGCCCCTCCATGGACCCTGCACACACACAAGCCTCCAGTGCACGACCTGCACAATTCCAGGGCAGCCATTCAGCTCCTGGCTCCTCAAGGTGCCACGAGCCTGGCACAGGGCACAGCCAGCCCCGGTGCCACAGGAAGGGGCACAGCCCAGGCATCACTGGAGAGGCAGCCACGCCATCCCTGCCACAGCTGGCTCATGGTGCCACCTCCAGGCTCCTACACTGCCCCAAGGGAAGCAGTGCCACTGTCCCCTCACAGATCCCAAACCCTGGGCTCCATCCAGCACAGACTCCCCATCTTTGAAGCATGAGATGCCTTCAGCTCAGCACATCCAAGTGTTGGAGCAGGGAGAGCCCAGCCAGCTGGGACAGAGGAAGGATACCTGCCCTTGCCACGCTTGCCTGGATCCCAGGGGGAGCACAGAGCCCTCAGTGACACACGGGACAAACAAGCAGCAAACAGGGAGCTGCAGGGAGACACAGCAGCAGTGGGGGGAGCACGAGCCACTGGGGACAAGGAGAGCAGGACACGCGTGGAGCAGAGCTCTTCTCATCCCATCCTAGCTCCATGTGCAGCCCAGCCCTGACACCAGCCCAAGGGGGGGCTTTGAAGTGGGGGGAAGGGGGAAAATAATACACTGCAAGTGTGAAGTGGGTGGAGGGAACAGGGCAGCAGTGTCCTGTCCAGGGGCATAAAAGCGGGTTAAAAGACTTGACCAACGCTACAAGTCAGGACCTTTTCTGGCAGAGGTCAAGGCTGCCTCAACTGTCCACCTGCTAATGCCAACAAAGGACCTCCTTCAATGCCTTTTCTTCTCGGAGAATTACAGTCCACAGCAGGCTGAAAGGACACGCAGCTAAATGCATTTCACAGCAAAATGTTTCCCCAGCCAGTTAATTTATTTAAGATGGGGGAAGTAATTAAAATCTAAATACATGTGTAGGGGGTGGGGGTCTGCCCCTCCTCCCACAAGGAGGGCACTCGAGGCTGTCCCCAGGACGCCGGCGCTGTGACAGGGCTGACAGAGCTGTGACACACAGGCTGCAGCACTCAGGCAACGAAGGGACCCTGCACGAGGCTGTTTGCAAATTAAAAAGTGCAAAAGCAGGTATTTACCTATTTCTTACAACAATCCTCCCATGCCTTGGTGAGCTCCACCTGGGCACTGCTGCAGCAGAGGAGAGTGGTGGAGGTTCTTAAAGCATAATGTGTGTGTCCTCTCTCCTCACCAAGCCTGCCTTCAGTGTTTCTGGCTACAAACAGGAACAAGGAGCACCCTAAGCACACATGGAATGAGGGAGCCAACATCTTCCAGCAGAAACAAAACATTTGCCTCCAAAACACGGCAGTGTGGGATTAAATCCACACAGGGGAAGGGCAGTGGCAAGGCAGGAAGCTCCAGGGGTTTTGGGAGCCACCTGAAACCTGCCAGTGTAAAACTGTCATCACTGTGATGACAATAATGAGCTGCATTATTGGTCATCAGGGGGCTCAAAGGGGCTGTGCTTCCTACACCAGGCTCCAAAGCCAGGAGGGGTGAGCCTGAGACACGATTATCTGCTGCAGGAAGGGAGATTCTGCTTTCCCCAGGGACTGCTGGGCAGCATGAGGGGATGTTTCAGGAAGGTGAGGAAGAAGTTAAGTTACCAAGGGGAGTTTCTAAAGGCGTCTTGCAAGGCAAAGAGCAATGCAGTTTTGTAAGCATTTATTCCAAGGCTCTATGGGAGATAAAAGTTCATTTTTTCATGGAGCTTTCCCTGCTGCACTGACTGCTCTGCTTCCCAAAGTTCAGGGAAGTTCAGAGCCCTTGGGGGTGCAAAGCAAAGGAGTAGAATAACAACTTTTCCTGTAAAACAAGTTACTGAGAAAATATTCTTCTTCAGTACCATACTATTCCACTCCTGTACAGAAGTCCACTGAAGCTCACCACTGCATTTTACTGTGCTGAAACCAGAACAACTGCTGACTTTCTCCAAGACCCTAGAGCTCAAAGGGAAAGTCATCATTTCTAGACTGTAATTGCCAAGAGGGAGACTGATACAGAGTTTAACACACACGTCCCATGCAGCATTGCCATGTGCCACCACAGCACATATTCCAGAAGTGCACCAAGTTAACAAAGCAGCACTGAGATTTCCAAATTTCACATATTAACAATGTCATAAACACTCAAAGGTGATCAGTGTTACAGGCAATCACAAGCACAATTGCAGGCATTGTCCCTCCAATGATTCCTCTACCTCAGGCACCTCAAAGGGTGGGAATTTATACCAAAGTTCATAATCTACTTCATTGCCAAATCAGCCTCAGCAGTGAAAAGCATCTGCCATTAAATCCCTTTAAAATTACCCCCTCACACACCTTTTGGTGCTTAGCTCTAGTTTAATGAGACCAAACCATTTGAAAACTCGTATTTCTTAAAAAATGGTGACTGCAAGGGTCCTTTGGACATTACCACCATCACATGAGCTCTGAGATCACCAAGCAGACATGAATCTGCTCTGTTAAGAGCAAACCATTCCTCTGGCTATTGGAGACACAGGATGATGCAGCTACAGCATCACCACCAGCATTTACTACTTGAATTATTCTGAAAAGGTGACTCCCCATTCCAAACTGCTCAACTTTGACTGACTCAACAGGCTTTCAGGAAAAAATTACCAGTACAGAAGCCTTGCCTAATCTTCCTTCCATTTCCTGCACTCATCTCCCCTGTCATTTCATCAGTCTGGAATTTGAACAGTGAGAAAAGTTTATAAGGAGCAATTAAGTAAGAAAATAAACAAATTTTAAGGTCAAGAACAAAGAGATGGGAAGGCTCAGCACCATCAGTGTGCCTGTTAGGGGGAAGTATGGTTGGAAAGTGCTTGCCTGGAGAATCCTGGGAGGAGAGAGCCAGAGGTAAGAATGTTTTTGTTAGAGAGGAACAGACAGCAAGGACCAAGTTTCCACCCAAAGAGCAGAAAGAGGCAATAAGCAGTTAAGCATACAAAGAGCAAAAGTTTTCCATGACCTTCAGCTTGTTCTGAGCTCCACCACCACCACGTGCCTCCACACATTTCTGCTCAGGAAATCATCCTGCTGCTTCCACACACGTGGTCTCATGGCTGAACCTGCCTTTGCAGGCACAAAGCAAAGACTGCAAAGGGAACACCAACCCTTCTCCAGCCCAGGTCCTGGCACTTACTTGGGACTTGCTGTCCAGGCTGCTGCCACGTCTGGTAGGTACTGCCCCAGCCCTGCGTCATGAACGCCTGAGGACCACTGCAGAGGACAAAAAGCCATGCTCAAGTAGACAATAAAATACTTACCAGGCCACAGACATGAAGAGAAGTTGTCACTTATAGCCAGCAGCTGCTGAACAAACAGGTCAACATGGGAGCAAAAGAAAAGCTGTGCAGGTGTGAACTGCTAAGTCCTGCCTTGGTATCAGTCTGTTCATGAAGCCAAGGTGAAGATACATCACTCTGAACAGCACTCCTTGTGCCCTATGCAGTTCAGGCTTCTTCCCATGCTCTCACTGCACTAGAGATAGGAATTTTGCAAATGCCAACACCTACCTGGAATATCATTTCCTAGATGAAATCTTTCCCGCAGTCAAGCTTAAAAGGATTGAGCTCACTTGCTTTTGCTTCTGAATGCTCAATCCTTAAAAGGCTTCACTCATACCCCACCCCTTCAGGGCCCTCCACCCTTCTCCCAGCACTTTCTAGCTCCCAGCCATTCCCCCCAGCCCATGGGTGAGGAGATGCAGCAGCTTACTTTTGATGAGGTGTAGCAGGTGCTTGGCTGAACGGACTTTGACCAAATCCTCCAGGTCCACCCATGCTGGTACCCTGTCACAGAATCCACAAATATTTAATGCTAGCTCCAAGTACAGGGTGGTACCATGAGTAGTAAGAAAGGAGAGAAGACAGCCTGGGACATGTGGATCCTGAGGTTGATGTCAAGCCTTCTCCTCTCAAGCAATTCAGCATGAAGGCAGCTTTTCAGCTTTGCCATGCCTCAATCCAGTATTTTCCATACTTTTTTACCAAAGTCTCCCCAAAGTCTCAGTAGTATTGCAGCCCGACTTTATTAAGCTTCAATACCACAGCACTGCATTAAGTGTAAGAAAAGTCATCCTGAACTTACTGAGCAAGGAGTTGAGTGTTTTACTTTCAGGAGGATGCTGCCAGGACTGTGTCATTCTTATACTATTGTCTTCCTTTCAAAAATCTCCTTTGACAGTCTTTTCATACCTTATTATTGCTGTTCTTCCCTCTCATATAGCTGTATATACTACCCAGGATTATGTCAACAGTCAAATCCTTCTGGGACCACAGCAAAAAATTAACCAAATGGATGCTGGAGGGCCATCAAGTTCAAGCCAGCTGCTAAGAGGCAAATGGTTTTGAAGCTGAATAATGCAAGCATGTGCATGCCGTGCCATCCTGTGAGTCCAGGCCTACATGTACCCAAGAGTGACAACAGCACATCTGAAAGGGACACAGCAAGAGAGCAGAGATGGAACTTACACCAACTTTCTCATCTATGAGATGTCTAGCGAGCTCGATTTGCTGGGGGACCCCTCTGATTGTGAATATTCTTACACCAGGGTCTGTGTTTGGGGGGGGATTTCTCTGCAGCTCCACGTGTGCTCCCGACTGCTGATTTATGCTCTTGATGTTCTCACCACCTGAAGAGAAGAAAACCAACACATAAGGAGGGATATTCAGCATCCCTTTCCATAAAATCATATCAAAATCAGATCCTGGGAATGAATTACAGTTTCAGATACCTTCTGTGTGCCTCAGGTGACGTGGGCTGAGGATGGCAACAGCAAAAGAAACTGCAGTACCTGAGCTCACGCTGCTCCTCACAAACATAACCTGAAACCTTGAGCTACTGTGAACAGTTTTTGGGGCCATGGATGATTCTGCTTAAAGAACACACAAACCCTGCTAAATGCCTGGTGCCAGGCTCCCAGCAAGATGCAGCATGACTGGGATATACTTGGACAAAACAGATGCAAAACCTGCACTGACTGAATTCCATTGTTTTTGTACAGCTGTTCAAATGCTCTAGGAAATGAAGGTCACCTGCAATCTAAACATGCTGGTTTTTCTTCTTTTTTTCCCATCACTAAGGCAAAAAGCCACAAGCCACATAACAAAGCTTAAACCTTCTCCCAAACATGAGCTGTTTGATAGGTTATTGCCTTAGAGCAGCCTCTGCTTACAAGGTTTCCTATTCACCCTGCAGCCACACATCCCTCCACAGCCATGGCAGCACACGATTCCAGGCTGTCTCCTGCTATTTCAGAGTTAGCTGTGCATGCAGTGAGCATGTCTGGCTCGTTTGCCATCTGGATGCATAAGAGCACAGGAGTGCTTCCAGCAGGATGCAGCAGGGCCAGTCAAAGTGGATCTGATTTCCTCCAGACCTGCTAGGTCCTGGTCTCTTCATGAAATTTGCTTAACAAAAGCCTCAGCCAATGTTACAATGCTTCAATTCTTCTTTTGGAAGCTCACACAACTTACAGACCAGCTCCACTCAACTGGAGAAATTAAAGGGTGTGGGGAAGGAAGGAGTTTTACAACTTTTAAATCACAAACCAAAAAAATCATCAGCTCAAAGGAAGATAGACAGCAAGCTGAATAAAGAGCAAAGGAAACTAATCAGAGATTTTTGTTTGGTTTTCATTAAAAAGAATCTCCAAAAATAAATGCCTCAATTTTGCTCACATTTCCATCTCTATACACCCAGCACAACTTCAAAACAAACTGTGGATGTTGCAGACACTTGTTCATTTCATTGTAATGGACTCGTGACCTTTTTAACATTTTAAAGCCTTCTTGGGGAAGGGAGGAGGAAAAGTTGCCAAAGGGCAATTAACTCTTTCTAAATGAATTTTTGAAGATGCATTTAACAAAAGATAATCATGTCACATCCCTGGGCAGACAACAGGGATTGTACTGTGCAGCCAAAAGCCAACCCACTTACTTTCAGTCAAGCATGGGAAAGGAGTAAGATGAAGTTTCAAAACCAAGAAGGTTTTTTTTGTGTCATGCTTTTGTCTGATGCAGATTTGTTTGAAGCTCTGGTTTTTACATATCGAGGTGAGATCTGAATCAACAGCCATTTCATCTGCTTAGTGAACACAGAGGACTCTTTCAGGCAACACAATTTGAAGGAGTGGCACAACTTCTTTACTGGGTGACAGAGGCACAACCAGAGGTTGCTACTTGCACTGCAGACTAGTTTCTCCTTCCAAAAGGGGATTAAAAATCGAAGCATTCTCAACCTGGAAGCTAGGAGAATACAGATTTCAAATCATTGCCCCATTTAGCATTCAGCACCAAGCCTGTGGCTGTTGGGCCTGTTTTTACAGCAGCTCCCTCCTACACCACACAGCAGAATTAAGTTAGCTGCCTCTCCAGGTTTGGTGGCAGGCTGTAAGCTCCCTCACAGCAGGACTCTGTGCCCTTGTCCTCTTCACCCTGCAGCCTGGTACATGTCACCGTGCTCCCTCCCACCGCAGGCAGCCTGCAGAGCATGCGAGCGCCGTGACGCAGGCACAGTGCCGGAAGGATTCTGTTCCCCACGGCGAGGTGACCCGCTCGGCACATGGTGGCTGTCTATAGAGCATTCATCCCCTCCATTCTTCCACCTGATGGGGGGCAGGAGCGATCCAGGAGCGGCCTCCCGGCTGGATGTGAAATCCTAAAGCAATTAATCAAACCTGCTCAAAGGCAGAGCTGACAAGAGCCAGGCCGGGCGCGGTATCTGTCAGCATTGCCGTATTTATCATGGAAATCCAGGGGGGCCCAGGGAGGCGGCGGCTGTTTCCAAGCACCACCAAACACAGACAGACTTTGACATGTGTATGGTGCTCGCCTCCACCCTTCCTCAGGGCCTTTGGGAAAGAAAAGCTGCACCTACCCACCCTCCAGGGAAAAAAGCCACGTGCAGGATCTGCGGGGAGCCCTGCCAGCTCCTAAAAGCTCACACTCCCAAGATGAGATGTCCACAAGAAAAAGGCACCAGATCTTCTGTCATGTATGCTGCAGAAATTGAGCTGAGAAACTTCCCAGCCTCCCTCTTTTTCCTGCTTCTCGAGTGGTCACATGGAGCTGGGAGCACAGGAGCAGTTACCGGGTCAGATCACACACAGCACACCTGGGTGCCCGGGGCACGTGGGTGCAGCCTTTGCTTGGGTGCTGATCTCGAGATCAGGCCCAGAGTCCTCAGCCAGATTTTACAGAGAAGGCCAACAGCCCCATCCTGTATCACAGCAAGGAAAAACACCCAACAGCTGGAAACTGCTCAGAAACTGTCAGGGAGCACAAAGCTTTTGTAATTGGTCACTGTTAAGAAAACCCCACTAAGATCCCCTCTGCCCTGCACTGCCCCAGAGGGGGAGGAAATAACAAGAATTGCCTGTCTTGCATCAATGTGTGGAGAGTGTAGCACATCCATGCTGGTCCAGACCCCAAAAGGCAACGCTACAGCCATCACTCACTTGACAAAAGTGAAGGCTGCAACAGCCTAAGAGCACAGGCACTGTGAGAACACCGATTACAAGGTGGTATTACAATGCTACCAGCACTCAAATCACCATACAACTAGTAATTAGTCACTGCAGAAAGCTTCTGATCTGGCCGAGTAAGAATCCCTATTTTGCTGTTGTGGAAACAAAGGTAAAAAGCCACCCTTCACCCCCCAGTGAGGCTGTGCCAGGCCCTGCACTTGAATGCTGGGACATTCACTCCACTACCTGCATTTATCTTTTCAGCACACAGTGCTCTCTGTAGTCACAAATGCTCCACTTCAGTGCACTGCTGAACAACAAGTGACCTTTTCTGATCCTTTATTAAAGATGACTAATGGATACAGCAATAAAGTTTCATTATAATTTGATTTTTCTGTACATGTAAGTCTCACTCATGGGCTTAAAATTTACTTTGCTTGATCTTTTGGCCAACTGGACTGTTCAGTGAGGACAAGCATAATCACTGCAATTTCTGCATAATGGGGAAAGCAGGTGGTTTTTCATACTGAAAAAAGTTTTCAAGTTTGTGAACAGGCTTGTGGAAAAAAACAACATCTGAAAACAAGTGCAGCTACAGGGCTGACCTGCTCATGTCCCTGGTCACCCAACAGGGCACGAGCTCAGGTGCTGTGGGAACAGGCTCATGGCAGGGAACAGCAGGGATGTGCAGGAGGGAAAGAGGCCACAAGTCTCACCACAAGCTCCCTCCTGCCAGGAACACTCCAAGCCACTGAAACTTGGCCCAATGCCCTCAAGTCTCTGCCTCCTTTTCTGCTGTAGCTTATCTATTCCTATTCTATTCTCTGCTGAGGCAAAAAGCCAGCTGTGATTACTGAAATACTACTTCAGGCATATGTCATTCTTTCTGAAATAAGCAGATAGAAAAATGAAACACTGCCTTAGTTAGGTCAGTGCATGAGCTCAGACACATTGCAGCAGTTCAGAGCTACAGAGCTTGTCTGCTCCTGGCTCTACCCTAAGCCCTGCCACTGCCCCATGTGCAGGTCCTGCTCTGTTGTCCTGGTTGACAGGATGACTCCTCATCCACGTCCTTAGCATGGAGAGATTCACTGGCCAAGCAGCCAAGGGGCCTCCGTGGCAGTGAACACACCCAGCCAAGTGGCACAAGGTGCACCAGGCTTCTGTGCCAGGTCAGGTGCCAGCACAGAGGCAGAGAAATCTTCCACTTCATTCCTCACACACTTCAGGTATGGGGCTGGAAGCAGCTACTGTTATTACCACACTCAGAGACCTTCCATTTCCTCACACAGCACTCAGAGAAATCCAGCACGATGAAATGACTGTTCTTGTCCCTGAAAAACCGTCCTTCAAACAAATTCTCTGTAAAAAGAATCCACAAATGAACCTGCCTTTTCTCAGCCAGCTGCTTGTTATATCAAACTTATTTGACAGCTCTGCATTAAGAGCCTCTCTTACAGCTTGTGAACAAGGGCCTGGAGAATACAATTATGAGTGAGAACACCACAAAGAAAACAACCACAAGTGCTTACAGCTTATTCCTATGCTGTATGCACCAGGCACTAAACACCTACAATCACAGAAACCCCCAAAGCTTTGCTGTCAGGCAGTAAGAGCACGACCATCCTGGGAGAGAAGGATTGCAAGCTGTGGTATTTGGAGTCACCAAACCCACCTTTGCCTATGACAAGGCCACACTTGTCAGCTGGAACAGTGTAGGTGATTTCCTGCATGCCCCCAGGTGTTCCAACACTCCAGTCCCCACGGCCACGACCTCTTCCTCGGGCAACAGCCAAGGTTCCAAAGCCATCTCGTTCCTTAGAAGGCAAAACATGTGCATCAGTGTTTTTATGCTGGCCCTAAGGCACATTAAAAACAAAATAAAGCCAGGTAAGTTAAAACTGCCTCATCATCAAAGGCATTGAATTGAGATATTCCTGGACCTCAGTTTCACATTCAAGGTTTTGAAGCACTTTATAAAAATGCCAAGTAATGTAGGTTACAGTTGGCTTCCTGATTCAGGAAGATATTTTTATTTTTAAATGCATGCCTTCATCTGCTGAAATAAACCTATAAATAAGCATCAACTACTAAAGGACTTTCAGTTTGTGATGAGGGGGTCTCTATAGAGCAAACAATGGATTTTGGCACTGACACACACAAAAGTTGCTTTCAAGTCCATTCAAGTGTCACCCTGCTGAAATTACTCAGCAGAAATGTTCATTTCCCAAAACTTCCAAAGGAAGCTTTTAAGTTCAAAGACACTAAAAGGACATAGCTGTTTTGGCAAAGTGATTTTTCCAAAAGCAAATGCCATGGGCAGTCAGAGGCTATCATGACAGACCTCAGCATTTAAGTGAATCATTACAGCAAATTATGAAATCAAGTATTCAAACCAGGTATTGGGACTAGAAGAGATATCAAGATGGACAAATTATGGACCTTGTTGGACAAATTATGTTCAGGTTTCTGAAATGGCCTAAAGTTTTAATTCCTCATAATACAACGGATAATACAACCTCCTTCAAGAGTCTGCCCTAGGTACTTCACCCACCTTTGTACTTCTTGCTCCTGTGTAATGCAAAGTGACAGGGTACCTGAGCTCTCAGCACCAGACCAGAGGGCTGGAGTCTGAAGATGAGGCACCACTGAGCACTGGCAATGCTCTGCTGTCTAAGCAGAGCCTCCAATCACTGCCTGATGCTCATGGACTCCATTTCATCAGCTCACTGAATCCAAACTTAACAACAACTAAACAGGAGATAGATGTGGAGCTATAATGATGTCTCATAGGCCTGGGAATGGCAGACCTTCCCACAGCTCAGTTAGCCCACATTGCATTAAAAGAACTTCCATCATAAACAAACAAACAAACCTCAAATCCAGCAGCTCTGGGCAGCAGCATGTGTGGCCTACCAGGGGAAAACTGAACAGTGCTGCTTTTCAGAAGATGGCCTCCACCCCTCCATCCAGCTGCCTGCATACAATCTACAGTCCCAAAAAGCAATTCCCAACCCACCTGTGCTGTGAGGATGAGCTCACTGATGATGTGTGCTGCGTGCTGACACCGGTCGGGGAGCCCCATGACCTGCGCGACTCTTTCAGAGCTAATCCCATCATCTGTGGAGAGAGGTGGCAAAGACTAAATTAAAAGCAGAAAACATCCATTCACCAACAAAAGCTTCCTTCCAGCACTGCCACTGCTGGAAGCATTTTCATACCACAGAACTATCCCAGGAGCTACTGCTTCCCTCCACCTTCAGCCCCTCTTCCCTGAAAGAAGACAAAACCCAGCCCACACTGCAGAGGGAATACTCAAAAGAAAACACTTTCAAATGTCAAAAAGCCATGAAAGAGACTGATATAATTTTAAGAGGAAAAAGGCAGCTTTGATAGGTGATCAGACAGCCAAGGACCCAGAGAAAGTTGCTCAGAATTAATCAACTCCTGATCCCCAAAGGCTTTAATGTCCTGAAGGAGAATTCTTTAACAGGAAATAAAAGATTTTGTTATTTTATTGATCTCTATAATTACCACTCAAGACATGACTGTTGTGACATCTAATGTTTGCAAATGAGCTGTATATAATCTTACTCTCTGAAAACCAGGAAGTGCATGAGGAGGCAGCACATCATATTTAAATGGGTTTCAGAAAGAGACACAATGCACCTGTAAATGAGGAAAGCCTGGCTGCTGGAACCCAAAAGTGGAACACTGATCAGAAAGCAACGGCTCTCCATCCTCACACAAACCTGGTTTAAATTGAATCCTAACTCCAGCATCATTCTGAATCTTTTTGATCATTTCTCCATTTCTTCCTATCACAATTCCAACAGCATACCTGGGCACAGAGACCTGATGGGAAAGGCAAAGGAGTATGAAAGTGCAGAGAACTAGACTGAATGACTGATTTTACAAGGAGATGCTCTTAACTTTGAGGACGGGCCATGTTAGGCAGCTCCAGGCTACAGAACTGCATCACTTGAGAAAAACAAACACGTGGCCACAAATTCCTTCCCCACTAAATGAACTCTGCACTACAAGAATGCAGCTTTAAAAAAAAAAAAAAAAAAAAGACAATTATAAAGTGCCATCTGGGAGTCCACGAGAACTCCTCCTCTTTGCAGAGCCAGATTCAACTCTTCTGGCAAAAGAACACAACGCATTTTAAAAAAAGCTTAGAGGTTACAAGAGCAGTTGGATGAGTCCCCCCACTACCCATCCCACAGGGAGGTTAGCAGAGCACTGAGAAGGAAACATACCTCTATGCTGCCTCCTCCCATTCTAGCACTGAAATCACTGCGCACGCCTCGGAAGTCTGCCTGATCTTTCTCTCGGATGATCTCCAGTACCATTTCCCTCGCTTGCTACATGGGGAAAGAAGTTACAGTTAGCTTCAAATTATTCTGCTTGCCCTCCTGGTGTTAGGGTCTCAACAGTGGGTAATGGTCAGGCTTCATGAAGGCAGAGGGATCTCCATCTGCTGAATGGGAACAGCAGTCTGATTTAGGATCTCTTTTACCACAGTCTGTTCTTGATGGCATCTTCTATGTCTGACAAAACCTGCCAGGTGCACAAGGTGGCAGTTTCTCGGGTATGATTGCTTCCTCCAGTCTTTCAAAAAGGCCCTTTGAATTTTTGTTTTGTTTTTAAATTCAAGGACGTGAAGGCCCTTTCCTACTGATAGAATTGAAACCAAAACAGTAAGGCAGAAGCTGTTGGTAGCATGGCAGAGATTGTTCTCACTAAAAGCTACAGAGCACATACCAAGGAGGCTGCTGGGCAGCACTGAGCTTACTGACTCTGGGAAGCCCAAGTCTGCAGCAATCCAGCAAGACATTTTCTGAGAAAAATGAATGTTTTTCCTACCTACTGGCAGCACTCAAGGCCATTCACAAGCCTGCATGCAGCCCAGCTAGTGAAAGTGTACCCTGGAAATTAGCCAACAGCAGTCACCAACAAAATAAAAAAATCCTGTATGTCAAACCCAAGCATTTGTTTCTCTCTACTACCAGTCAAGCTTTTGACATCTTGGTTCTATTTCCAAGCTTGAGGACAGTGGTGAATCTCTGTCTTTTCATTTTTACATATTTTCCATGTCCTCAATGTATTTTTAACAGAAAGAAACAACTCAAAGACATTTCAGAGATGCCAAGAAATATAGGTGATGGAGAGATTTCACAGGGATTTGAGGGAGTTAAGAAACACTGCTGCAGCATCCACAGAATTCCACCAAACCCAAGGATTCATCACACTCCTTAAACACTTCTTAAGTGTGCTCAGCTTTAAGTGCCTCAAAGATCTTACAGCCTGTGCAGTCTCCACGTTTCCTTGAATGGATGATGTGACAACAGCAAATCTTGCAAAGCAGAAGCCACATGGGAAGTGGCAGCACTAAGAGTATGATTTGATTAAAAGTAGCCAGACTATCTTTAAACTCCTTTTGTGCAGCTATACCTCCACAGTAAGAATTTGGGGGGGAGGGAATTAATTCTAGAACTTGCAATAAGAGCTTTGAAAAGTACTACCCAAACATCAACTGTTGCAGCAATTTATGATTAGGGAGCTGAACTAGAAACAGAACTACTACGAAACAGAACTACTTTTATTGGAGACAGGAATGCTAAGCTAGATTTAAGTACTTAGCAAGGTATGAAAGGCACTTGCTGAGAAGTGGAACACGCTGTGGCTAAACTTCAATGCTCTAATTCAGGCACTCCCATCATGCTGCAATCCCCAGTCTCAAGCTGATGGGGGGGTTTTCTCTGAAACGCAGGTACATCCACATCTGCAGAACCCTGACACAAGGAGACTGAGGCACCAATATCAAGCAAACCCCTTGGTTTCAGGAGTTGTTGTGGGATTGGTTTTTAATTGCCTGTGTCGATTGGCTGTCTGAGGTAGTTTTGTGAAAGGTTCTGTCTCAAATGTGTGATTAAGTCACTAAGAACCCATTTGCTTAAGTGACACAGAGTTCTCATTTTTTGTCACACAGACTGGAAAGCATTTCAAAACTACTTTCTCCAAACCCTCCTCCTCATCTCTACTCCTACCCATGTGCAGCATTTATGTAGAGTGACAGCTCCTAAGTAATGCTGTAAAACAAACTACTCTGGTGTTTTAACTTGCTCTACTCAATGTTACAGAACAAACAAAACCAGGAAAGATTACTACATTTGGTTTACTACAGCTGGATTTGACTCCATTAGATGCTCACAAATATACTCAAGTTTCAATTTCTCCTCAGTTCTCTTGGGCAACCAGTTTGCTTTTGTTACATACCTGTACTTTAAATGCATCTCCAGTAATACGGAGAGGTTTATCTGCTCCAGTAGGCAAAGGACCATCTTGGATCATAATCATTTTCACACCTGTTCGCTCCTGAAGAAAAAGCACAGAGCAATTTTCTAAGCAGAGTCCCTAAAACAAGGGACTAGATTTCGGTTACTGAACATTATGAAGGTCAAACCAGCAGCATTACAGAAGGCACAAATTCAGGAACAGTCCTAGAAATTGCCAGAAATTGTTCTGCTCCTGTGGTTCTCAAATAGCTGAAATCCTTGCAAGAAGAACCCCCTCTACCTCAACTACTGACTTTCCAGCCCTTTCCAAAACCTGCAGCTGCCTGCACGTAACAGTTATTAAGTGACCAACCTCCAAACTATATGACAGAGGTCTAATCAGGGCACTCAAAACCCCTCCATTTTTAACCCTACGTGTTTTGCTATAAGCCTCTATTCTTTAAAAACTTGTACCAGATGGAGGAATAAAGAATGTCCAGGAACACAGTTTATACATAACACAACACTTAATTAGAAAGGGGTGGGATGAGAAAAAAAGATGACATATGGCAGCTTTACCACAGATCAGCAACAAAAGAGAAGCAGAGCACTCTACAAGAGCATGGCTGGCATTAAAAATACTGCAGAGCAGAGCAGACATGGCCCTTCCTTGGCTACAGAGATCCCCTCCTAAACAGGACACACCAAGTGTTATCTACGGCACACGGGTTTCTGTCACAGTTCTGGCAAAACTCCACTACTCGTGTAGCTGGGGCCACACTGATTTTGTAACACAAGACTGGATTTGAGTCCAATCTCCGAAGGCAGAAGAGTAGTCCCTGCAGGAGAAGGTTAGAGCATTCAAGGCTCTCCATTTCAGCCTGTTCCAGTGGATCTAGAGAAGCTGCAGTAGGGAAGAGAGCCCTAAAGGAAATGCATCTTGCGCACCTGCAACTGTTTTATTGTTTCACCTCCTTTGCCGATGACTAGACCCACTTTGGATGCCGGGATCACAATCTCCTGAACGGTACTGTTGCCATCAACATCGTTGTGAAAACCAGGTCCGTTCCGACAGCGATCTACAATCTGCCCCAGTAGCCGTTTTGCTTGTCTTTGGAAAAGAATCGAGGGAAAGAACCATTAGACAACATTGCTCCACGTGACCAAGAGACCAGGAACCATCGGAATGGAGAGCGACCGGGGAGAGGAGAAGTGGAAAGATGGAGGAAACCACAGTCAGCACAATGTTTGCCTTTTTTTTTTTTTTTTTTAATTAAACTCTTTGATGCCTATTTTCCCCTATCATGATTACTTAAAAGCAGTTTGATTGTTGAAGGGGAAGAGAAAAGGAAGAGCAGCAGCATGCTCTGACCTCTTAGGAAGTTAAGGACAATAGATGAACTACAGCATCTGGGGTGCTTACTTCAAATGAAGATGCTCTAGGTTTTAACTTTTCTAACACATATACAATAACAAAACTCAAGCTCTGTTCTCCTTCTCGGTCAAGACAAAAAGACACACACTGCTCTGATACTACCACAGGCCATGGATTAACCATTCTCTGATCAGTCACAGGCAACTGCTTTGCTCTTCTCTACCTGCTCTTACCAGCAGCACCAGAACACTGTCCTAACACAGCCTCTGCTCCAAGCAGTAGGTGCTGAAGCTACACCGCGAAGCGAGGCAGGGATACTGCAGCAGCCACCAGTGAAAGAATGGGTTCTTCTACTCCTGGTGAGAAGAGACACACAAAGAAGCATTTGGGAGATTAAAGATCCCTTCTCTAAAATCTTTAGCATGTCAGAGGTAACTGACAGGGTTTCCCTTCATCTTGAGGATTCCTATACCAGCACATCCCATTCCTGCCCTTGTCCCACAACCCTTCTGAAAGCAGAAGAAATTCACTGATTCCCTGTACAGCCTAATGCAGCATCTTCCCCTCTCTGCACTTCACACCAAGCAATATCAGGCACCCTAAGGACGACTGACTTCTCTCTGGAGATTTGAAGATCCAGTACAAAGTCATCCCTTCAGGCAGACATTCCCCCAAGGCAGCTCAGGAGGTGGTGCTCTGAGGCTGCACTCAGAGCACAGCACTGCTTGCCCTTGACTTTCTCACAACAAAAGGGTAAAGGTGGAATTTCTGGAAGCCCATTTCCAATATTCTCGAAAAGTCTTAGGAGGTTTTATTCATCTGCCTTCATATCTTCTGCAAAGTTCTTTTAGTGACAATATAGAGACCACAGCAGATTATACATAACGTATTTCAGATGAGAAGGGGTCACTTGGAAATTAACCCTCTTAGTTTGTCTCTGTATATAACTAATGAAAACATTCCTCACAAAACCCTTCTCAGAGAAGTCTGACACCTAGAATGGTTTCCTTACTTAATTTTCTTTTTCTACGAGTAGCCTGAAAACACCAGTTCAAACAACCAATTTGTCAAGAATTTTACCACAAAAGTAAATTAAATTTCACTTAATTCCATGTCCATGTTCTGTTGCACAAATTTAACAGTCTCACTTTTAAAATTTACTCATATTTTATTTAAAGACAGCCTTGGATACGAGCATATTTAACTGCTTATTTCAGAACCATGAAGACTTAACTACACCTCTTCCCCTTTTCCCCCAACTGCATCTCATGAGGCATCTCAGCTTTTTACTATTTTGCTCTTGTTCTTAAATATCCTTTGCTAAAGAGGGAAAACCACTTCAATATCAGCAAGAATACACTGCCTGCCCTGTAATACGAGTTTGCCAATTGTATTTATTCTGGCTCACTGCTTGCAGTATTATGGTAGAATAAGGAGATTTAAGTGCCCTTAGATCTCTTTAGGAATGGAAGAATGATGAGTGTCTTCTCTTTAGAGAGACAGTCTTTGCACCAATGTATTTTCAAACGCAACTCAAAGATTTCCAGATGGATTTTAAAAAACCCACCTACCCAAAGGCTGGGGAGAGAAAGAGCAGCTCCATATGTTAAGTGTGTTCCTGTAAGCCTGAGGATCCTGGATCCAGTTCCAGCAGGAGGTCCTCAACTGGTTTGTGAGAGTCTCAAACTCAGCTCCTGGGAAGGGGGAGGGAGGAAACACTGTCCCTAAAGTTTCTATAGGTCTAAAGATAGAAATCCCTGCTGGCTGGCCACGTGTCTCTACCATGCAAGGAGCAGAATCAAGACTTGGGTTCAGTCCTTTGCTTCTTGTTGGCAGCAATGCAGAGACAAGCACCCAGTGGGCCTCATGCTGCTCTGCAACATCACCAACACCTCCAGGGTATCCTGGAGTGGCACCCACAGGCTTTAGAGGCCTCATGCAGCCCTTCTTCAGCTGGAAGGATGCTCATCTCAATAGGAGTGGGGAAGCGAAGGGGAGAAGAGAAGTGCCCTTCAAGAGCTTAGCTCAGTATCCTGGAAAGCTGCAGTTACAGAACTGCATCCTAGGTGCCCTAAGAGCAACCTCACCCTGCGGAGGGGAATTCCAAGGAAATTTCTGCAGAGGATTCAAACTGCAAGTGGAAAAAAAGCCTTTGAGGTGCACAGTTTAAAGCATCAGACCAAGAGGTTCTATGCTCCAGAGACCCTCAAGTTTCTCTAGGCCAACATTTGCTGGTGTGGCTAATAACCAAGTAGCACCACTGACAGAGCACAGCATTAGGGAGAAGAGAAAGAAGGAAAAAGGAGAGAAATGAAATCAGAACTCACTCAATGCTCTCTGGTGTCCCAGTGAGTACACAGGGCCTCTCGGGCATCCCACCACTGTCTGCAAAGGAAACAAGGAGAAAACTTGTGATCCATGGAATTATAAATGTGGCAGCTATTTCAGTGACCATAAGCACCAATGGAAGCACCACCCACCTGCACACATAGCATGCTAAAGAATTCAAAGACATCCAGGATCAACATATTTTAAATTATTTACTGGATGTCTACATTCTTTAAAAGCCTTCTCCACCAATTAAAGGCAGGGATAAAAACTCAGATAATATTGATCAACAGTTCCCCATATAGCACTAAAGCATCACTCTTCCCCAAAGCAAACTGGCACCAAATGACCCCATTTGGACAAATGGTCTCATTTTTGTGATGCAAAGCAAGCTGTATGGAGAGCTGCTACCAACCCTCCTGAAATGTCTTCTGCCAGAAGCTAGAGCTGACCAGACCAGTCAGAGGCAAACCACAGAGCTGAGCAAAGTGAGAAAACTCAACAGCTTCAGCTCTAAGCACAACATGGATTGTTCATTTGCTCTGCAACCATCTGCTGGTTAAAGCCAGTTCCCTCACTGCTCCATTCCCCAAACCACCTGACAAACCTGTTTTCTACCCTGCTTGGGAGGTGGGTCCCACAACAGCTCTCCCATGGCTGGCTGTATCCATGTTAATGGTGACAACACACTGTGAGCATGGGAAGTGCCTGACCTAATGGACACAACACCCTTTGACATTAAAACCTCTTCACCCACCACACAAAGTGGGGCTTACCTGGAGCAATTTGGATTTTGCAGCCAGACTCTATCTGAATCCGTGAGATCTGTTCTCCTCCCCTGCCGATTACTGAAATGAGTTCAACAAGCATCAGAACAAACTGTTTTTCCTGGAAACTGCAGAGCACCTTCCCCCTTTTACTCCACTGCAGCTGTCTACAAAGGAACAGTTTGACTCCAGGATTGCAGAAGAGGCATCCACAGCATGACCAAATTTATCATAGCAGAAAAACATTAAAATACTGTGGAACGTTATTCTATTTGCTTGGAAAAACAAAACAAAAAAGCCTGTCTTGCATAGGAATGGAAAGAAATAAGGCACTAGTCTGGGAGATGCTAGGAGAGTAATTGAAGTACATCTTGTTCAGCCTGAACCAATAAGCAGTTATTTGGGGTACCAAAACCAGCAAAGGCTTGTTTCTTTATAATTCCTATTTTACTGCCATTTTTGAATGGACATGTTATCTGGCTGTCTGCACACAGACAGAGCCACATCCTGAAATGCTCTATCAACCTCCAGGGAACACAAATATCCATCTCCCTTAACTCTCAGAGGTGATACATTGCTGCTTCACAACCAGACTGTGCCAATCACCATTCCAACCTTCCCAGACCACAAAAAAACCCAGCTATTCCTGGCTCAGGATGCTCCCAAAGAAGCATCTCAGCTGTGGGGTTGCATCCCCCTGTATCTGTCTGCCCCTGAACCAGGGTGAGACACAGAGATGATGACTTTAAGCCTCCCTCTCCCAGGAGCAACATCCTCCACGTGTAGCACCAGGAATGAAGAGGTCTGGCAGGAGAGAAGGGAGGATTTCCTCTGCAGGAATTTGAGTTACAGTCTCAGAGTGGCTTTAGAGTGGGGACAAAACTTGGCGCGCTATGGGGTAATTAGCACGGCCTGTTATTTTCCTCTTTACTTGCCATATATCAAATTGGAAGGGATACACAGAGACCCAGCAGTGGAAGAGTCTGCAATCACTGCAGTAACACATCAGCAGGAGGTGCCATTGAAAGCCAGAGTAATGATCATTAAGAGGAAGAGAGAAATTAGGATCAAGCTTGAAAGAGAACAGTATAAGGAATGCAAATCTAGCAAAAACTCTCATCTGGTTGCGTTTCCCTGCAGCAAATGTGTGAGAAATTTAAAATTCTGTTTAACTTGCCTTTAGTCAACTCATATTTTAACATTTAAATGTTGTTTTCCTTCCTCAACTCTCACAGTTTTGCATACTCAAAGTAAAATGTTGCAATGAAGGGAAATAAATTAACTTTTGACTTGTTTATATGCTGTGCTAATGGGAATTTAAAAGAAAAAAATCACTAAAATGCTCAGTAACTTCTACCAAACATTCTTGTTCTTATTACTGGGACACCAAGCTTTTCCATGAAGTTTTCATCTGGACTTTAAACACAAATCCTCTGTTTCCCATGAAGACAGCATTAAACAAGGCTTATCCAAGGCTAATAAGCACAAAAACTTGTGTCAGAATCAACAGAATTCCTGCACAGGAAACACATCAAGAAGCATCAAAAGCATCCAAGGTACTTACTAAATCCAACCATTTTATCAGGCACTTTGAACTCTTCTGTTATTACAGCCCTAAAAAAAAAAAAAAAAAAAAAACCACCATCAAAGTCATTACAAAGAACAATTTGGAAGAAACTACAGCCCTGCCATGGAGCCTGGGCTCAGCACAGGGATTCTGCACACACAAGTAAAAGCACATCACTCTCAAAATAATTTGTTTTGGAAGGGACCTCTCATGGTCACACAATTCCTTCTGTGCTGGATCCATTTTCAGTCTGTCTCTGGTAGCCTGAATGGAGCTGATGGAAGAAGCTCATTTGTCATTCTTGCTCCAGACAGATTTAATAAAAAAAGTGTAGAATTTCCTTATCACTGAGCCTGGACCTTCCAAGCAGCAGTGTCTGCCCAGTGCTTCTGGATATTCTCTTCCCAGGACAGAGCAACCTAAGCCAGTCCTGACATTAAATCTCCTTCTAATAATCACAGGTTTGCTGTTTTGGGACCCTTTTTTCACCTGCTTGTCCTTGTTATTCTTTTCCTTGGAATTGTCTTTAATTATCCTCTGAATTCTTATTATCCCAAGACTTCCATACCTATTGTTCTTTGGACATTTTCAATGTGCCTGCTTCAAAACAAATAACTCAAAGCAGTTTCCTAAGACCTGACCATAGTCAAGTAGAAAGGAATTAAAACCTGGGTTGGATTTTTGTTTAGCTGTTTCTGTCTTGTAGAAAGCACAACATCATAAATATGGAATTTGCAAATATGCATTAAATACAATTTGTTCAGCAATCTCAAAAGCAATAAAACACCTGCACAGTAAATTCAATGCAGGTTTTATGGGGAAGGTATATTAAAATCTTCCCATTTTTTGCTTCAAATTAATGAGGAAAGGTATAAAACACACACTACACTTGATTAGCTTAGTTGCAGATAAAGTACTAACACTACCTACCCCTTCCTAGGATGCTCTAGTAGGAAATTAGCTTTAACTTAACCATTAAAAATTTAAGGTTCTACAGCCTTCATGCACATTGTTAGTCCCTTCTGCTGAGGCCCCAGACAGCTGGTTAGGATGGAAATGCACTACTATTCACCTTCAGGCTAATCCAGCTTTAGAAATGTTCTTCCCTTCAAAACAACACAGAAAACTCCTCAAGAGCAGGATTTGAGAAAAACTGAGAATTTTACATTTTTATTGGATGCTGAGACATGCTGGTTGACAACTCATACTTGCTTCAGTCTTCCCAAACCATCTTTGACAAAGGACCAAAAAACTACACCAAAAAACCTAAATAATAACAACAACAACAACAGTAACATGTCTGTTTGATACTTCCACCTTCTGCCAAAATGCCAGACCTTTTTTCACTTTTTCTTTCCTGCCCCCTGCCAGGGCAGGGGAAGGGAAAGAAGAGAGAATTTATTTTCTTTCAGTCCTGAAGATTTGCAGAGACCAAATCCAAGTTTCACATCAACTCCTCTTTTTTTCATCAGAACAAACAACCCAGGCTGGAGAAAACCCAAGCTGACAGTTTTTCCACATTCTCAACCTCTGACTTCCTAACACTACTACAGATGGTGGATCAATAAACAATTAGAATTGATCAATAAATAATAAAACATAACCCACTGCTTACCTTTGATGTACCAGGGCCCCTAACTGGTTACCTACTGTGGCAGAGAGAGAAAAAAGGGAAAAAAATCAAAGCATTAGCACGGATAAACTAACTTCATCCCTACAGAAAAAGAGTTCTTACCGTTTCATCAAAAAAGAAAGAAAAGCAAAACAGTAATTTAGGTTCAGTGGCTGAAATGAATGCGTTATGTGGTACAAAACAGGAGGGGATTTCTTGATCAACACACACCATAGCCCAGTGTCCAGCTGAACACAGGATAGGGAATTGATCTGAGTCTCCCCATGCTGAGAGTCATGGGAGAAAATCCTGCCTGCCCAAATCCAAATCCCTGTAACTAACCTCCCCCCTTCCCAAATTAAGCCCAAAGTAGTAAAAAAAAGGGAAAAGGGGGGAGGGAGGAAAAGGGGGAGAAATTTGAAGGAGACCAGTGTGTATTAAAAAAGAAGAATAAAAGCCAAGCAGCCTCAGAGATTCCCTCAGTCCAAGCATTAGGCACATACTTCTCTCTGTGTCTCTGATCTGTGCTCCATGGAGCCCACTTACACGGAGACCTGTTAAAGGAATAGGGCTGTTAAGTAACCTCGTGGCACCCAAACACTGTTTCAACCCAACAAAACACAAGTTCTTGAACACATTCCAGGCATTTCTGCCATGCTAGCTGGTGGTCCATCTATGATTAGCAATTATCTCCCCACTGACAATCCTGAGACAGACTTCTCCCCCCAGCCCCAACAGATTAGATCTTTCTCCCAAATGTTAATAGGGAAAATATCATTAGACCAACTCATGCAAAGTGGGAACTCGAGCCCTGCTGGGCTTCCTACTGGACTTTGCCTGCAGCAAACCAGCTAAAAACCAGACCATTTGGTGCTAAGAACCAGTTGAAAGATTATATTGCATGCCTGGAGGGCAAGGAACAAAACAAATGAAACTGGCCAACATGTGAGCTGTGATAATAAAGATGCTGTTTCAAACTACCTTGCAGCAAGCTGCACATTCTTTGACCTGAAATAAATTGGCAATCAGCTGGCAGGGATAGAAAGTGGATGCATCCCACACTCTCTAAATCTGGCAGAAAAATGCATCAAGTTTGTGGCCAAACAGTTTAGTCAAAGAAAATAGACAAAGAGTCAATAGTGTATTTCTGCTGCATGTCAATACCTCCATGACAGTTCAGGACTGAAATATCAACAGCGTATCTATTTTATTACTCTCCCCAGCTCAGCAATAAGACAACTGCTGTGTTAATTGACTCCCTTAGATTTGTCTTTGCATATTCTCACCCTGCATATGAAAAGCTCTAATTTGGTAACTATGAATATTGCAGCTGAAAAAGGTGGGTGATGTAATGGGGTATATTTGCTCTGGCTGATAAGCTTCTACCACAGAGCTGAGCAAATACAACCAAACTCAGGATCTTGCTCCAAATTGCACTCAGAATATTTCTCACCTCCATGCAGCAGGTCTGGTGGTATTGGTGTAGTGTGGGGTTGCCACAGCCAAGGCCACTCATTACCAAGATGCCAGGAAGAGTGGTTTTAATTCTGCAAAGGCTGTATTTAAATCTCCACTTCGCATTTCAATTCACCAGAACAACTCTCTTAGCAATCTGCTCCTCTGCAGTTGCTGCCCACAAATTATGATCCAGATACACATCCTATAATCAACTGCCCAAGTTCATGCAAGGAAGGGAAGAGCCTTCATTTTGTAACACAATCCTACACTTGAAAAAGACAACTTCTGAGGAGAAACCTGTATGAGCACAGGGAGTTAAATCAGTCAGGGAATCAATGCTGGAGATACAGGTAACAATGGCTCTCCAACCCATTCTGAGTACTATCCAAACACAGTAAGCCATTCACCAGCACAGGGAGATATCAGCCTTAATGCACGTTTATTGTAAAAATTAGTATGGAAAAATTATGCCACAATAACTTATGTGAGAGATCATTCCTTCCACAGTTCACAGATAACTTCTCAAAAAACTGAGATTGGAGGCAAACGGAGAGAAATGGAAATGATTTATTTCAAGTCAGTTATGATTTCTCTCTGTTTTGTGTGTGGGGGAAAAATGATGTGGCTCCCAGTTCCAACAACCTAAAGGTCCATTCCTGCTCCAACAAACCCATTTTTCCCTGAACAACAGGGACTAATAGAGAGGCAAGGCTGGGGCAGCCACAATACCAAAAGCTGATGCACCATTCCACTGCCTCCCTTCACACCAAGGAGGGGGCTGAACTCTGACAAGTCACATACATATTTCCCCTTTTACATCTATTCAGTACAATTTAACTGTAACTGCAGTCATTTTACTGCAAATAAGGAAAAATACTGAATAAAATCAGCACAATTTCCTATTAATGGCACCTGCTGGTTGATAACTCTTCATTCTGCTTTACGCTTCACCTTAACTGAATTCTACCTAACAGACACTCAAAACAAATGCGGATTTTTCTTCCACCCCAGAAAACAGAGCAGTGCCTCCCACTAAATTAATGTACATGATGGGAATATACAATCTCTTCAGGAATATCATCATGGCTAGAATAAAATCAGAGGAACACATCTCCTTGAGAGCAGTGGAACAGAGCTGCTTTTCATACTTTAGAGCCAAAATGGGATCATCATAAATTTTAGAAAGCTACAAAGATAGTTATCCTAATTCTCCACCATTAACTACTGATAGGTTTTTCTTGAATTAAATAGTCAAACCCTAATAATTTTTCTGTGTGGCTTCACTGCAAATCTTTGGAGATTTTTCCCCCTCCCTTAAAAAAAAAACCTGCCTTATTTTAAAAAAGTGGCCATCTGTAAAGCTACAATTTTGAAGAACAGTGACATTTTGTGTATTAAACTAAATCTTTTGCCAAGAGAGCTGGACTTCTGCCCTGGTCCTACTGCTGCTGCAGATGTGTCAAAGAGCATCAGTACTGACTTTCATCACAGTAAGACAGGGATAAAATTCCCTTCTGCTCACCACTATTTTCATTGAAAACACACTGGAGGAAAAGAATAAAGTACTCTGTACAGCAGGATCATGTCATGTTTGAGCCCTTGGTTCTACTACAATCAAGTTTTATTACACCAGAACAGGTCATCTTCAGATCTGGAAGTACCACAGGAGCTTTGGAGGAGAGAGCAGAGGAGTGGAGAGAGGGGGAGATGTGAGGTTTCTCCAAGGTCTCTCACCTTTGTTTTCCCAGACTCAAAGGATGCCCCAGCCTTCAGCTGTAATGCTGCTGCTTAATCCTATGGATCTCACAGGACACTCCTTTAAAGCAGCCCAAACAAAGGGTAATGTTCTGTCCATCAGTCTCTTTGCAGCAGACTAGATCCCTGGTTCCTTTGAACAAAAGGAGGCTGCTTCTTTAAAGGTTATTTAGCATTAAATAAACTTATTAATCTGTGCTGATAATTAGAGGGACTTTTTAATTAGAATGGAGGCTAGGGGCAGCATTTGGCCCTTAACAGGAGGGCTGGGGTCTGTCCTCAGCAGCAGCCACCAGGTCTCTCTGCATTTCAGACTCACCTGTCCCTAGTGCTCCCCTTCACTGAGAAACATTAACCCCTGCAAGTGGCCACAGAAATGCCAGCTGTGACTTCCCAGGAGCAGTACAAATAAACCTGATCCCTTTCCCTGCACTACAGCTGTTTGCAGGATTACTTTCAAATTGTTTCCAGAAAGGTGAAAAAAAGAAGCCAGTGAAAATAGAAACAATGAGTCTCAAGCTCCATGTAACACCAAGGAGCCAGGTTATCAGGGTTGATCCCTCTGCTCCTCAGTTCAGATGAGGGTCATGTTAAGGGAAGTGCAAAAACCACTCACACATCCTGGTTTCCAAACTAAGATATATCTGCTTTTCCTGGAAGTGCTTTAAAAGCTGCTGAATTTGTTTTGATCAATGCACTGACAACTGTCTTAAGACCACTTCCTCAGCTGGCATCAGGCAGCCACAGCAGCAGCTGTTTACAGAAACAGAAGAATTAGAATTAGATTGGCCTGAAAGACAGACAGTTCTCCTGTCACTTTAGATATTTCCTCTGAGAAATTTTTTCAGCAGTATTAGGAATAGCGTTAATTTCCCAAGAGCTGCACGGGGACGAGGAAGCAGTGAGACCTGCACCCAGCTGTTAGCATGCAGTATACAGGGGGAAATTTCCCACCAGATTTGTTTCCAACCCATCCAGAGCAGCAGAATGTATCCAAATCCACTATAAAATGCACTATAACATTTCTAGAGCATGTGAAACAACATAATCACTTCTTGACAGAAAACAGAGAAAAGTGTGGGCACGCTATCCCAACACCCCCTGTTTGCAGCTAACAGAGAATTAAAAAATCATCCAAATAGTAATTTCCAAATTTCCTGATTTAAGTGTCCTATTAAAAGCAACTTCCATCTTCCAGATGTTTAAAGCTAAAGCTGCATTATAGACATTTAATTACACGGCAACAAGAGCAGGTAGCCCAAGACTAAGATATGGATCACAGCACAAAGAGATAAAGGGCAAGAAGCACCCACAGCTTCAGGAGCTGCTTTGCCAGGCTGCAAGTAAAGAACAGCACAGGAGAATCCCACAACTCATCACACAGCTGCATCTCAGTGCAGAACTTACTAATATCATTAGAAATAAAACCCAACATGACCCAAGCTGAAAGAAGTGCTATACCCTTCTCCCTACCCTGACAATTCCTGCTTCTTTGTCACATTCCAGCCCTTTAAAAATTTGCTTCTGTCATTTCTCTTCTCCTCAAAGATGTCACAGATCAGATTTTGGGGAGGGGAATTGGACAAAGTTATATACAGATGTATAGAAACAACCCAAGGGCAAACACAGCATTGGAGCTACTTTAAACAGCTACAGACAAGGTGCAGTGCTGAGGACAGGGTGAGCAGAACTGCTGATCCAGGAGTCAGGAACAGCCACTCTGGGAGGCTCTCCCAGGAACAATACCCACTCCATGGAGTTACCTACACAGCACAAGAAACCAACAGTAATGCACTTTTATAACCCAGACTGCTACTGTATTGACACAGTCTGTGTCAACACAAACAAGGCTCACCAAGCTCTAGGGCTCGTCAGAACAAGTTTAAGTACAAAGTCCAAGCTGTCACTAAAGCACTACGACCACTGCACGTGTTACAAGTTCCTAAAATCTATTTTGTCAAGAGGTCAGATCTTAAGTTCAGGATGATGAATCAATGAAAAACACAGGCAGGGCAAATGTTGTGAATGACTGGTTCCCAGAAGGCTATTTTTATTCCTTTTCACACACAGCCACGTCCCTAAGCTACTCAGACCAAGCTCAGAGCTGTTCAGCATTCCCCAACACTGCCCAGCCTGTGACAGCCCAGCACCTTCCCCTGCAGAACCAGCACACACCAGCAATGCCAGACCTCTGCTTCTCAACAAAAGGATGCTCCAGTCCAAGATACAAACTGTGGGGGCTCAGCCACATAAATCCATTCTCTCCTGAAACCCCAAACCAAAGGAGCAGCAGCAACCTGTTGTTCAAACAGAGCCAAGAGCAGAGAACAGAAGTGGGTGGTGGCATGTGTTCAGAGAAGAGTAATGTTAGCAAGCCAGAGGCTCTACATGAAAGAACTTCTCCCCATGCTCCAGCATGTTTTTTTTTTTCACACAGAGGAGCAGACGTGAAGTTATTTTCAGCCTTTGTATCAGACAGAAAAAAATTATTTTCAAAATGAAGTGCTAGGCAGCAGCTTGGCTTATCTCCTCAGTACTCCTGAACATATCCATGGGGGAGAGAATCACCCTGCAGGGCTACCAGTGTCAGGGAATACACCAGAGGAAACAGCAAAAAGGAAGACATAGCCATGCTTTCTGCTTCCTCACAAGAAAAGGTGAGCTCTTTGCATCTATACAGCAGCAGATAATCCACTTCAAACACTTGTAACAACGCATATCAGTAGATTTATAAACCCTAAAAAAAACTCTTGTTCTAACATTTTTGTTGTTCCCACCAAAGATAAGAAGCTAGTGGCTTATTTTAAAATTTTAACAATTAATACAATATTATGACAGTTACCAGTTATGGTCCATGCAATAAACTATCCTTTGGCTGGGGCCAATTTTAAGTTCTTCAGAGATTTTAGAATTCTCAAATAAAAATAGAAAAAGCTAAGCTAATACAGGAGGTTTCCTTTCAACTTGCATCATCTTACATAAATACCTTTTCTCCTTAGAATTCCTGTACAAAGCAAACAGAATTTGACAGCAACTCAGCTTCTGGGCTGTGACTGTTGCCACAGATGGAGAGGAACATGTGTAATACTGTCCCTATAAATTACCTGCTCTCAGAAAAGAAGGGCCAACAGGGAAGAACATGTACTGTGTACACCTGGTGCTCTATATGTGGGCTCCAGCACAGGCCCTGTATGAAAATCCTCCTCCCTCCCTCAGCTACCACAGACCAAGATTTAAATTACACAGTTTGTTTGCTAATTCCCAAAGGTCATGAACTAACAAAGAATTGCAACACATTAATACTAATGCCTAAGAATACTGTCAGTCTAGCACAAGGCATCTTGTATAAAATGTCTATACACAGAAAGCTGCATTTTCAATCCTTAAAACAGACAATTGCATCCACAGATGAATTTCAGGAGCTGCATCCACAAGACTGACTAACCACAGCCAGCTTACCTCCATCATCCAGGGGCCGTTTCTGCACTCCATAACCGTAGACTGATGGGTCCACAAGTGTTGTAGAATTATTCAAGTGAGGAATATCTCCAATTTTAGCAGCAATCTATAAAAATGGGATAAAAGGGTTATCAGCATAGGTGAAGTTTCAGCCACCACAATGAAACACTCTTTCTGCCAATAAAGCATCGACCTCAGGCCAATCTTCTCTCAGGTATTTACTGTATAGGTGGATTTGTAACAAGGTGCTTCATTTGTAAAGCAAACAATTATCTGCTTGCTTTTAATATTTGCTCAATTAAGGTCATATTCACCCAGTTCCTCTTCCTGATCATAAGCAGACATTTACTCCCTGGAACATTATATTCAGGATTATTTGTTCAATGGATGGCTGACAAACTAAACCTTGCTAAGAGGAGGGTTCAAGCTAACCCACCAACTTTGTCCTGGAGAAGCTGTCCCCACCAGAGCTGTGTGAGAGGACATGTGCTTCCTCCTGCATCCCTGCAGACCCAGACACACAGAAATGCACACTCACACATCTCTGGGGGAGCAAGGGAGAGAGTGAAAACACACAGCACAAGGACAGTTTGGGAACTCCCTGTCAAAGAGACTGGATCACTCTTGTTTGCTGTGTGAGGAATAAGCCAGTGGGCAAACTATCAGTCCACAACTAGTTTCCATTTCCTGCAGTGGTCAGCACTGCACAAACACAACTGCAGCTGCCTATGCCTCTGCTTCCAACCCTTCCAGAGGGGAAACTGCCATTCCCTGCCCAGCCAGGATACAAGGAGTTGATTCACAGGAAAGAGGACACAGTCAGGTACCACAGTAAGGGGACTAAGATAAGCAAAGAAACTGAGACACACACCTAAACATCACTTAATAAAAGTGAAAAGTAAAGCTGATCTCTAGTGACATTTGGGGACAGCTGTACAGGTGGTGCTGACAACATAAGCTCTTCCAGCTGCTCTCTGAGCTAACTGGTGGAAACCCACCCTAGAATCACCCAGGTGCATTCCATGGGTGCTCCAAGCCAGTTAACACCCCCCCAGGGACAGGCAAACTGCAGTCCCACAGCTCCCCTTGCCTACATAAAGTATTTTGCTGTCATAAGCAAGCACAGAACAAAGTAGTTACAGAACAAATATAAGTGTATGCTGCAGCATTTGCTGCCTTTCCCAGCAAAAAGAAAATCATTGAATCAAATCTTTACCAAGAGACTGATCTCACTCTATTATAACTGGATTTCACCAGAGAATAAGCAGCAGGAGCAGATGAAAAAGCATTTTACACAGACATGTTTTAAATTACCAATATATGTAAAGATTTCTTAAAATTTGCTTTTCACTGCATCAGAAAGACATCTACAGTAACTCTGGTTGTTGACACTATCTTCTGCTGCAGTGGAACAAATAACTGCCCAAGATGCAGAACCACAGGGTACTGGGAAAAAGCTATTTGAAATAATCTTGAAAGATTGAGGGCACTGCTTTTAGAAAGAGAATAGGAAACATTCTGTTCAATGCCTTCCATGAAAAGGGCTCCAAGTTAGGACCATTTTCTCCTTACAGTCCATTCTGTCCTGTCTCCTTCTGGAAAGTCAGTAACTTTGTTGTGTCAGAAATATCAGAGCTAGAGAATAAAATCTTCCTGTGGGACCAGCTGCAATCCTGTAGTGAAGCTTTCATGACAAGCATTTTGTACATCAACATCTCCAGTAAATCCCCAGAAAGCTGGTTCTGAAAGCATTAACACACCTTGTCCTCACCAGGAGGGAAGACCAGGTGATGCTTTGCTTTTTTGTTAAATGTTGTACTGCATCAGCCCTTTGCCTTTTCCCCTTATGTTTGGGATGAAGAGAATTTTAATGAAATACTAAGAGAAGAGATGTTTTCTCACTGCTTCAATGCTGAAATATAAATTTTAGAATATATTTTACAGTGATATATTAACAGCTTTCATATAATAACTTACAACTAGACCAAAAGGAACAGTGTCAGGTATAACATACCCTGACATATTTTGGGACATTTGATTTTAACATCCCCTTCAAGAACTCTCTTTCTGTCAGGAGTTATTTACCATGACTTACAAGTTATGGATGATCCTTTAGAGGTGAAATCACTCACCACAAACTCCAGGAAAAGAAAAAAACAAACCAGTCTGTGGATAGCAGAAGCTGGCTTAGGGAAGGAAGGCAGCCTCAAGTACAAAGGTGTTCAGGACCAGCTTGCTGGCACCAAAGGGGAGCTTTGTGAACCCCTGCTCATACTGAGCACACAGAGATCACCCTGGCACAGAATCCTCCAAGTAAAGGGCAAAGCAAAAGTGTTAAACCAATTTTTGTATTATCAGCTTTTAGGATATTTTCCTTCCCCCCCGTTCTTTATTTAAACAAGTACTCTTATCTCTAAAGCTTCCCAGCTCCCACTGGATTACAGACAACGGTGCCACCTCACCCCAGCAGGAAAATTCACCCTGCAAAATTAAGAACTGAGCTTTTAAAGTACATGTAGCAGTTAAAATACATTTTAACATCTCATGTTCAACTTAAAACGGGAAGCTCAGTTTTTATGACAGGTTCAGCAGGGAGGTAAGCACAAAAATTAGGACATGGCAAAAGCAAGCAGACCTAGCCCTTATCTGCCTCGATGACCTTGAGAAATGTACTGCTGTTAGCCACTGCTTTTGTCCTGCTCTGTGTCAGCCTTAGGTTTTTTTTCTCCTCCCCCCTCTTAAATCCAATGCATCAATTTTATCAAGCTCTGAAATACACTGGGGGAAAAGCATCACTGTTTCTGCACCTAAATTCCCCAAAATAAAGCTCCCCAACAAAGACTTTAAAGGACATAACACAAGCCTCAGCTGCAAACTGCACTGATAAAGCCGGGAAAAATTAATCCATGAAGTTGTGTGAGATACAAGTTTTCCTATATCTTGCACTTCTGTTCTCCTATATATTTAATAGCCAGAAAAATGAAATACAAATACAGAGTAATACAAAATCACTTCTAAACATGAAGCTTCTTTGTTAGGCACACTCAAACACCAATATCTGCAAAATTCAGCTTTCAAGAGAACAGGCCCAGCTTCTAGGAAAAACCTCTCCATGGTGCCCTGCAAAGAACAGCAACAGATAAAAATCACCAATTCTAGGTATTAGTAGGATAAAAAAAACACAGGGCACTGTCATCTGACCCTTTAGACTATTGCTGCTCCTCCCATTCACTCAGCAGAACACTTGAGTTGGGGTGACAGACATTTCTCCAGAGCTCTGCAGAAAGCAATAAAACCATCCACAATCATTTAAGCTTCATGGCACAAGTGGTTTTCCTAAATACCACAGTAATTGGCAAAGCCTAAATCTATTTGAGAATGACCTGAAAAAGGACTCTGCAAGGAGGTAAAGAAAAGTTTGCCCAAGATGCCTCCATCACCACGGAAATGAGAAGTTAGAGCCTGACAGACAGAGGGATTTCAAACACACAGCCTGCTGACTCAGTCAGTCTCAGGATATTCCCCATTTTTGAGGTACCAGGATGGCACATCCAGAGCATTCCCAGAACACCCAGCAAGACACTGTTTGGTCCATAAGAACAAAACTTAAGGATGGTCTAAGAGAAATTCATTTTAGTCCAAAGTACAAGCAGCTCTGCTTATTTTCTGATCCCACTATTCAAAAGAGGAGCAAACATCCTCTCTCTCTCACCCACCCCAAAATGCCACAGAAAAGCCACCTCGCCTGGGAGCAGTTGGACAGATCAGTCCCCAACTAAGAGCCCCCAATCCACTTGAGAAGATGCAGGACAGAGCAGCTCAAAGTGCCAGCACTGCCTTGGAAAAGTAATTATTCATAAATCCCAAATATTTCAGAGTCCACAAAAAATCCAGGCAAGTCCAGCACACTGAAAGCAAGGTAATTTCTTACAAATATAGTCCAGGTTTCTATTTTATATTCCTATAACCATCTCAAATCCCAGTGGCTCTGAGGAATGTGGCTACTTCCCTTTACTCAGGGAAATCTTCCTTGTCCTGAAGTTATGTCCTTGTTTAGATATTCAGAACCAAGCACTGTATTCCACAGCCTGATTGTAATGTTATGGCTCTCATGAGAACTGAATTTAGTAAATTTGATTACTGGTCTTACAAGTGACACAAAACCTTGAAAGATTAAAATGTCAAGCCAGGGATGACCAACCCATAAAGTAAGAACTGTGGCTGAATTTTTTCTCCTCTGCTCCCTCATTCCTTTAGAGCAAAAGGAATACTTCAAAAAGGCCAAAACCAGAACACAAGCTGAACCAGATCAGTACAGCTCAGGCAAATACAAAACCAAACACCCTTGGTGAAAGCTCTGCCATCACCTCAAGAGAAATATTAGGTGTAGCTGCCTTTTCATTTTCCCTTGATTCTCAGCCAGGAAGTTCCATCACAGATTGCTTGGGTGGTGAGGGAAATATCCATCACCTGAGCAATGAAGAACATTTTCAGTGACATTTGGCAAGTCACTAGTGACAGTTTAGTTCTGTGCAAGAGAAGACCACCTGCTCTCTTACCCAGCCCCTACAGAACCCGATTAAATCAAGTACTTTCACAGGGGAAGGAAATATTTTAGCCCTCCAACAGCTCTTGTCATCCCACAAACGCTAATGGAAAAAAATCATATTCAACAGGCAGCAAACAACTCACTGCACAAAAATGTAGGACACTGCTCTCCCACAAACATGTGCAGAGCCCACATTTCCCAATGCACTTGTTTCCAGGGTGAGAGACAGCCAGAAGGTTGCTGCTGGAATCTTCCAGTTCAGAATAACTCAAGTTTTAGGCTCACAGAAACTCGGCATGTAGAGAATAATTGCAGCAAGTATAACGAACTTAAGAACAACAAAATCAACTAAGTGACCACAGCCCAGATTTATTGACTATTTATTATTCCATCTCCCTCATGCTTGGGCTAAAGCCTCACAGACTCCCCCTACAAACATGATGAAGGCAGTCAGGCAACTCCAGTTCAGATCCATTGGCAGTTTGTGTTTGAGCCCAGGATCCTCTGAGGCATCACACTTTAACCTGTTACTGATCACAAGTGCTGCACACAGCTGCACGTCCAACACAGAAGGGTTTGGGGTGGAAGGGACCTCTCAAAGATCATCCAGTTCCACCCCGTGCCATGGGCAGGGACACCTTCCACCATCCCAGGTTGCTCCAAGCCCTGTCCAACCTGGCCTTGGATGTAGAGAGCCTGGTGCAGGAATGGCTAGAAGAGAGAGGCCATAGTCAGATCAATTTAGTCAGGCTGACAAAGCAGGCCTCAGCCTCAAGGGTACAGTGAGAGAAAAGGCACGTAGGACTGTGATAAGATGAACAAAGACAGACTGTAAAAGAAGAACTAGAAGAACTCTGTTAGCCATGAAATTGCAAAAGTGTAGCCATAAAGTTAGCTGATCAGCATAGTGACGCATATGGCAAGGCAACCAATGATGAGCTTAGCTTTTGCAATATGCATGAACTAATTAAGCACTGTATTTAATCGCCACTCTAATTATCAATAAATGAGACTTCGCAGATGACCGAATTGGTGTCCGTGTCTCCCTTCTCCGACAAATGGTGACCCCGACGCTGTCCCTCCGTCGCTAAAAAAGAAAACGGGGGAGAACGCGCCACGGTCGGTGAAGTTGAGTTTGGGGCCTGCTGCAACCGGGTCGGTGTCAAACGACGTAGGAAAGACACCCTCAGGAGCTACAGAGGTGGTCCTGGGCCATACGTGCTGCCGAAGCCGGAGAGTTGCAACGGCGCCGACGGTAAAAAATGGACAGGCAAGCAGCATATGATTTATTTATAGCACATATAGATAAGTTAGGGCTAAAAGAGCTTAATCCCAGGAAGGACATACCGGGGTTGTTAGCCTGGGGTTCTGCTAAAGGCTTATTCACTAACCCTCATAGTGTGCATGAGTTAAATGAGTGGCGTAAGTTAGGGGATGTACTGTGGGAGGCAGTGTTAGCAGATGATAAGACAGCAAAAAAGTTAGGAAAAATCTGGCAAGTAGTTCATAACGCACTCTTAAAGCAACAGGCAGAGAAAAGGGCAGCACAGTAGGCAGTAGAGGCATATAAAAGAAATGCTCAGTATGGTGATAATGAGCCCCTTGCACCAAGCACAAGAAGGGTTGAAATACCTATTCTTAGAGACACGGCAGGAATAGCCGATGGAGCTAGTTGCACTTGGCCCTCTGCACCCCCCTCAGAAGAACTGGGAAATAATGCTGCTAAAGCAGAGGAGGTAATTGCAGAGAGCGAAATATCTCAACCTTGCGGCGTAGAATCCCCTTGTCGGCCTGAATCTAGCACCCCTAAACCTGCCAGTGAGCCAGATCCTGTCCCTAGGGCGGAAAGCGACCTGCGGGGGGAAGTGGCAAGGCAGAGGAGGGAGGCATGGAATATGCTAGCTAGACACGGCTTGGAGACTGGGGATAACGCCGCTGTAAGTGCAGTTAAAGTCTGGACCTTTCCTGTAACATACACACAGGGAGTAAACCAACAAGGACAAGCTGTACAAGTGGGAGAGTATGAACCACTTGATTGGAAGTTGCTAGCACAGTTACGACAGACAGTAAGTCAGTTCGGGTTTCGGAGCGAGCCAGCCAAGCAAATGCTAGACTATCTATTTGACACATATTTATTACTGCCAAATGATCTAAAAAGCATAGCAAAATTAATTTTCACACCACATCAGCAAATGCTATTTAATGCTCACTGGCAAGCTCTTGTTGCCGAGGCAGTTGCAGTACAAAGGGGTCAGGGTGATCCCTTAGCCGGAATTACAGCAGATGAGTTAATGGGAGTAGGCGCATTCCGCAGGTCAGAAACTCAGTTACTCCCGGGGGCCGACAGGGTTAGAAAAACCATGCGTATTGTAAGAACTGCTATAGATCAGGTAAAAAATAGCTCAGGTATACCCATGTATATGGGAATAAAGCAAGGAAGGGAAGAATCCTTTGGGAACTTTGTAGATAAGGCTACCGCTGCTATCGACAGGGCAGGAGTTCCAGAGTATATGAGAGGGGCGATGTTAAAGCAATGTGCGTTACAAAATAGCAATGAGGCAACAAAAAGGGTATTGTCAACTCTAGGAGCTAATTGGACGATAGAAGAAGCATTAGAAAGAATGGCACTGCAGCCATCAGGGTCACAAGTTTTCTTAATTAATGCACTAAAAGAAATAGGCTTAGGGCTGCAGAAACAAGCTGAATCCACACAGTCACAGGTACTAGCTGCTCTTGCCCCGCTCCGTGCTTCCACAGCAGCACCGGCCGCAGCAAACAACCGTCGACCTCCTTCAACGCGATGCTTTAGATGCGGAAACGGAGGCCATTTTCGACGAGACTGCCGAGCCTCAGGAGTGTGGTGCCAGAACTGCCAAAACAACACCCACAACACGTCAGCTTGTCGCCGCCAATCGGGAAACTCCAGGCGGAGCGCGCCCGGCAGCCGCGCCCAGACACAAGTAGCCGCCGTAGCATCAGCGCCATCTCCTGTCTGCAACCAGCCACAACAGGGAGCCTGGGACTTGACTTGGCAGCCGCAGTAAAAACATCATTATTAACAACACGCCCCGCTAAAATCCCAACTGGAGTACAAAGCCCAGTAATTATTAAAGGACAAACTTTTGGAGGACTAATAGTGGGACGCTCATCGAGCTCCATTTTAGGACTGTTTGTACTACCAGGTGTCATCGATGCAGACTACACTGGGGAAATACAAATAATAGTTTATACTCCTTTTCCTCCTCTAACAATTGAGGCAAATCAGCGTATTGCTCAATTTATTCCACTTCCACAGTTAAGCCGGGGTGTTCAACCACAAACACAAACCCCGCGCAAAGACCAAGGTTTTGGGTCCTCTGGTGTTGCTCTGCTTACAATGGATCTCAATACTAGACCCAAAAAGGAGGTGAGGTTCACCTATGCAGGACGTACAATAAAAATGATGAGACTTTTAGACACTGGAGCAGATACCAGCATTGTTTCTCCAGAAAAGTGGCCCTGTGATTGGCCATCATTACAAACCACGGATACCGTGACGGGCGTCGGAGGGTTTACCCTCGCAAAGAAAACGCCCCCAATAAGGGTTACTATAGATGGGCAGGACTTGGTAACTGTGTTATCAATAGTTGCATTACCGCCCATGGTACATTGTCTAATTGGAAGGGACATTTTAGCTCAGCTTGGAGTCGTTCTATCCAACGAGCACCCTTTGGGGTAATTGCCATTGCTTGGACTTTCCCAATCCCAATCACCTGGACTACCAATGAACCGGTAATGGTTAAGCAATGGCCTCTAAAAAGGGAAAGTCTAATACAAGCACATCAACTCGTGAAAAAACAATTTCAACAAGGACATTTAAAACTTTCCACAAGCCCATGGAACACACCAATTTTTGTGATTAAAAAGAAATCAGGAAAATACCGTCTTCTACATGATTTAAGAGCAGTAAATGATCAAATGGAAGCAATGGGAGCATTACAACCAGGACTTCCCAATCCAGCCATGCTTCCACAACATTGGCCTCTTTTAATTATTGATTTAAAAGACTGCTTTTTTACTATAACCTTACACCCTCAAAATACAAAAAGATTTGCATTTACCCTACCGTCAATTAACAGGGGGGAACCTGACAAAAGATATGAATGGACTGTACTCCCACAAGGTATAAAAAACTCACCTACTTTGTGCCAATTATATGTTGATGCGGCCTTACAACCCCTAAGACTAAAATGGCCTAATACAATTATTTACCATTACATGGATGACATCCTGTTTGCCCAGAAAACAGCATTTACAAATATTCAAATGCAAGAAATTCGAAACACCTTAGCAAAAGCATCTCTCATGATAGCTCCAGAAAAGATACAGCAATCTACACCATGGAAGTATCTAGGATGGACTATTACAAATCAAATCGTACGGCCGCAAAAACTTCAAATTGCTACAAAGATCACCAATCTAAACGAAGCACAACGCTTACTAGGAGATCTACAGTGGCTCAAACCAATTGTTGGGATACCCAACTCTCTACTAGAATCCCTCAGGCCACTACTTAAAGGGACTGATCCAACCACACCTGTAACCATGACACCACAACAAAAAAACGCTCTCAATGGCATTATTCGCTGCGTCAATGAAGAATTTGTCTCCCGCCGAGATGTATCATTACCTATAGACCTCACCATTTGGAATACTCCTGATCATCTACTTGGAGCACTTACACAAACACAAAAGAAAACGGGGGAGATACAGGTACTAGAGTGGATAACTCCACCTTTACAAGCAAAAAGGACAATCAGTACAAAAATCGAACAAGTAGCTACCTTGATTCGTAAGGGTCGGGTAAGGATTCTGGAAATCACCGGAACAGGTCCGACTGCAATCCACCTACCCATGAAAAAGGAGGACTTAGATTGGTACCTCCTCAACTCTGAGGACTTACAAACAGCTTTGCTGGAAGCTGGAGCAGCAGTCAACACAGGACCGCTGACACCACGTCATCTTCAGTGGTTAGGAAATTGGGACTGGGTATTAAAGCCAACACGATCGGAACAACCGATAGCAGGTGCTATCACAGCATTCACAGATGCCGGAAAGAAATCGAGGAGGGCAGCCATCACCTGGAAAGAAGGCCCTCGATGGAAAAAGCAGATAATAGACGCTGCTCCAGAGGACAGTTTACAAACATTGGAATTGCTTACTGTTGTGTGGGCACTTAGTGAACTGCAAGGGCCTTTGAATGTGGTCACTGATTCATTTTATGTTGCAGGAGTAGCACAGAGAATTGAGGACGCCTCTGTGAAAGAGGTGCAAAACAAAAGACTCTATGAACTCTTGCTGCAGCTAAAGCGAGCAGTAGGAGCAAGATTTAAGCCTTATTGTATCATACACATCAGAAGCCACAAGTGGGATGTAGACTTGGGTGAAGGCAATGCCAGGGCAGATAGATTGGTTATGAATGTAGCAGATGATAGGGGGATTGAGGCGAGAGAGTCACACACACGATTTCACCAGAATGCTAAGGGATTGGTGCGTGAGTTCAAAATAGGCATACAAGAAGCTAAAGCAATAGTGAGAGCTTGTCCCACCTGCAGTCATCACAACAGTGGGGTGGGTCTTGGGTGTGGGGTAAATCCTCGGGGTCTAGAAAGTAATGAAATTTGGCAAATAGACGTTACACACGTAGCAGAATTTGGTAGACTCAAATATGTGCACGTCACAATAGACACCTACAGCAAGTACATTTGGGCTACCGCACAAACAGGAGAAAAGGCAATCCATGTAATAAGGCACCTAACAAGTTGCTTTGCAGTCATGGGAATGCCTAGGGAAATAAAGACCGACAATGAACCAGCCTATGTCGGCAAGAAAGTAAGCCAGTTCATGAGACTCTGGGGAATTAAACACATCACAGGAGTACCACACTCACCCACAGGACAAGCCATAGTAGAAAGAGCCAATGGGACACTCAAACAGTACCTACTCAAGCACAAATCCATAGATGATCCACAAGAAAGGTTAGCTAAGGTTCTTTATGTTATAAATTTTTTGTGTGTGTTTGGGGAAGAGTCAGAGCCGCCTGCAATTAGGCATAGAGGGAAAAAGGAAGGTAACAAGGAAGAAGGCACAAAAGCGTGGGTAAAATATCGGGATCCAAAGACAGAGATATGGAATGGCCCTGTTGAAGTAATATACTGGGGCAGAGGTTATGTTTGTGTTTCTACTCCCACAGGAACAGTTTGGGTCCCTGCTAGGTGGGTGAAACCCATTCTAAATGAGCGAGTTGGTGGAAAGATTCCTGAGGACACCATTAGCTCCAGACGACCGAGAGCGGATACAACAGAAGTTGACGGTGACCTTACGGCCCTATTTACAGAAACTAGCACCATATAAACGCGCTGTCCGCAAGGCACTACAACGGCCGCCACCGAACTGGGTAGAGTGGATCGAGTATCACGCCTACCACGCCTACCTGGAGGAACAACGCCTTAACGGTCGCCCTTGTTGTGCGTGTGGGAAAGCGTGGTGTGAAGCTTGGGTGGCTTTAAAGTGTGGGGGCTGTGGGGACTGCTCATGGGTAAGACAAAGAGCAGTATATAAATTGTGGTGCCAAGAGTGTCAAAGGGAAGACCAAAGACGCTCAAGCTGGGATGCAGCATTAGAGGGGGAAGCAGGAGTACCGTTTGTACAAGTCCGGAGTGTATATGAAGCACCAGAACAGCTTATGTTAGCTTGGGCCCGGTGGGAAGTAACTAATTGGCTCTGGAGGCAGAAAATCACTGCAAAATCTTGCATTGTTGCTGCCAGGTGCATGACTAAAGTGCCATATCTACCTTTCCCTCGGGTAGGACCAGTTAAGCCAGGTACCGACCCTGAAGAAGTATTAGACCAGTGCATAGAAAAGGTAAAGCAGTGGCACATAGCAGCAGACAATCCAAAATACAGGAGGGAAAAGCCACGTAAGCAACGAAAATGATACTCATCACACTGCTTACGCTTACTAACTTTGCTTACACAAATGCTTTTCCAATGGAGTACACACCTAGAGAAAATGTATGGGTAACATTTGCTAACATAACAAAGCAAGAATCAATCTGCTTGAGCTTGGGGGGAGCGCAGAATCCTTTCAAAACTTGTCTTGTAGGATTGCCAGTCTGGAAGCCAAGAGAGTTTGCAGGGTATCTTAATAATAGCAACCTACCTACAAAAGGGGATAACAATTTGTTGCAGGGTTGTACTTTCCCTAGTAGTAATCCCTCACAACACGATGGATGCTGGCAATGTGAATTTGTCCTAGCTTTAGGCAAAACCTTAGCCTCCCCTCCGGAAGAGATTGACCTCTTCGGAAGCACTAACGCATCAATGGGAAGAAATGCAGGAGGATGGTTTAGTTTTATGCCTTTAGAAGACAAAAACTTTGCAACCCTTAATTCGGCTCTTAGTAATCTACCAACAATTCATACTCAACTCTACCCCAAATGTAACGGTAGGTACATCACAAAAGCAAGAGCACTACCCCCAGGAATATTTTTAATTTGTGGGGATCGTGCCTGGAATAGTATTCCAGTGAGGCCACAAGGGGGACCCTGCTATCTAGGGAAACTAGCCATATTTCACCCCAATGTAACTACTCTCATGCAACTTGCAGGCAATGCCAATCGAACAAAACGCAGTTTACACGATCTTGACTGCACCGGCATAGGGCAACCACACTTTTGGAGTGACTTTAGACAGGTAGCAACTGCTGTACTCCTCCCTCACGCAGCAGCCAGGAAAGCTATGGCCCTAGCTGAACAGTTAGGGTGCTGGGCAAAAGATGAATTTAACACCACCTCTCAGGTGTTAGACATGATGGCCAGGGATGTCTCAAGTGTTAACCATGCAGTACTGCAAAACAGAGCAGCCATTGATTTTCTACTTCTAGCGCAGGGACACGGTTGTAAGGAATTTGAAGGAATGTGCTGCATGAATTTGTCTAACCACTCTAAATCCATTCACAAAAAGATACAAGACATACAAAACAGACTACATAACCTAAAGGAGCAAAATGGTTGGGACATTGATGAATGGCTAAAAAGCCTAGGCCTTGGAGGATGGATTCAGACCATCATTAAGTATGCTATCATGATCTTAGGCGTATTCTTATGCTTAGCTTTGTTACTTCCTTGCTTAATAACTTGCTTGCAGAATTTCATTCAAAAAACTGTTAGCAAGGCTTGGCATACTAATCTTCTCGCTCAAAAAGAAAACGGGGGAAGTGTAGAGAGCCTGGTGCAGGAATGGCTAGAAGAGAGAGGCCATAGTCAGATCAATTTAGTCAGGCTGACAAAGCAGGCCTCAGCCTCAAGGGTACAGTGAGAGAAAAGGCACGTAGGACTGTGATAAGATGAACAAAGACAGACTGTAAAAGAAGAACTAGAAGAACTCTGTTAGCCATGAAATTGCAAAAGTGTAGCCATAAAGTTAGCTGATCAGCATAGTGACGCATATGGCAAGGCAACCAATGATGAGCTTAGCTTTTGCAATATGCATGAACTAATTAAGCACTGTATTTAATCGCCACTCTAATTATCAATAAATGAGACTTCGCAGATGACCGAATTGGTGTCCGTGTCTCCCTTCTCCGACACTTGGACACTTGCAGGGATGGGGCAGTCACAGCTTCTCTGGACAACCTGAGCCAGGGCCTCTCCACCCTCACAGGGAAGAATTTTTTCCTAATATCTAACCTAAATGACCCCTCTTTCAGTCTGAACCCATTCTCCCTTGTCCTGTCACTACAGTTCTTGATGAAGAGTCAGTCTCTCTCCAGCTTCCCTGCAGCCCCTTCAGATCCCAGAGGATGCTGTGATGCTCCCATTCCACCTTCTCTTCTCCAGGCTGAACAGCCCCAGCTCTCCTAGTCTGGCTCCACAGGGCAGGTGCTCCCTGAACAACTTCATGGCCTCTTCTGGACTTGAAACACCCACAAAATAATTTCAACAAGTTGCATCTCAACAGTAAATAATTACTTTATTTTACATAAATGGGTTATTCAACTGCTAACAGGTATTATCAGATATTTTAAAAAGATGTTTTTGCAATTAGAGGCCTTCAGTAAGATATAACCACGTCAAGACAAACACAGCTGCAGCACCTCTCAATTTAACTGCATCAAGCACAGAATCCTGTCTGGGTGCTCAGACATCACATTTTGAGAAAACAGTGTTTCCACAGTGACTGAAAGAAGCAAGGCCTGGCTCACCCTGGGGCAGCTCACACCCCACCAACCTGTGCTGAGAAGGAAATCAATGGCCCCAGAGCAACTCCTGGTGTCCTGGGAGGTGCAGGGTGTGGATCTGCACCACCAGGTGCCTCTGTGCAGGTCACTGCAGACAGCACACAACATGGACTGGCTGCCACACTGATTCCCAGGTGAGCTGAGAGGAGAACACCTCAGTTCCATTACAGAGAGCACCTGAGAGGTCTCAGGGTCCAGCTCAGTTTCCTCAGAAGTTTGTCAGTGAAATGACAAAGTCTGGGCAACAGAAGGGGAATTCTGCCATCTGGCCTGTAAAACTGGAGAGAATAAAGTCAGGGTCCTGGCACTCAGGTGTGTCACAGCTCCTTAATGTGCAGTTACTAAGCACAAGTGCAACCTGTTCAGAGAGGAAACAAACACCTGTGACAGATGTGGAACAGGAGATGTGAAGAACAGCCACAGTATCCGTGCTGTGAGCAGGAGCTTCTTGCTCTGCAGCCACTTTCCACACAAACACCTGGAACATCCTGTAGTGAAGGTGAGAGTGCTGATTCCTGCAGGTCTGGGCACTTTCACTGAAGCTTCCCATTTTAGCACTCTGTAAGTTCATTGATTCCTCTGGGGAGCACCTCGCTCCCCCCTTCCTCTCTCCCTGGAGGAAATGCCAAGCTCCTGCTCTGACAAGGTTTGTATTCACCGATCAATCAGCCTGGAAAAGATCTCTGAGGTCATGGAGTTCAACCTGTGACTGACCACCACGTTGTCAATCAGAGGATGGCACTGAGTGCCATATTCAGTGTTCCCTTAAACACCTCCAGGGATGGGGACTCCATCACCTCCCTGGGCAGCCCATTCCAATGTCTAATCACCCTTTTTGTGAACAAATTCATCGCAATGTCCAACCTAAACCTCCCTTGGCACAGCTTAATACTGAGTGCTCTTGTCCTATCGCTGGTTGCCTGGGAGACGAGTCCGACCCCCACCTGGCTACAGCATCCTTTCAGGTAGTTGGACATTGTGATAAAGTCCCCCCTGAGCCTCCTCTCCTCCAGGCTGAGTGGCCTCAGCTCCTTCAGCCGCTCTTCACAGGACAAACACACCAGACCCTTCCCCAGCTTCGCTGCCGATCTGTGGCCGATCTATCGCTCAGCCCACGCACAAGGCCCGTCTGAAACGCGAATTAGCACCGGCTCCCACCCACCCAGTGCCCAGGGCCAGACGGCTGCGGGCCGCCCCCTCCCGCAGCGCTGCTGCCCTGTCACCAACCACGGCCGCGACTGTCAGAGCCCCGTCGCCTCCTCAGGGCACAGACCTGGAGCTCCGGTCTCCCGGCAGAGGGGCAGCGGGGCCGCGGCCCTGCCCCGCCTCCGCTCCGCGGCCTAGCGGCGCCCCGCGACCTCCTCCCCCCGCCCCCGGCCCGCCGGCCGGCACCTCACCTGCCGGGCCCGGTGCAGAGCGTCCACGAAACCCTCGGGCTTGATTCCCACGGGCGCCGCGCTCTGGCTCTGCCCCTGCGCCAGCTCCGCCATGGCCCGCGCCCGTCCCGCCGCTCCGCCCGGGGCCCGCGCCCGGAAAGGGAAGGAGCCCCCCACTTCCGCCGGAAGTGCCCCGGAGGGGCGGGGCCGGGGGGGCTCGAGCCGCGGGGCGGGGCCGCTCTCGCGCCGTTGGGTGGGGATGGGGGAGATGGGCGGGGCCAGGAGAGACCACGCCCCCATGGACCCCGCGCCCGCCCCCGGGACGGATTTGGGGACACGGCTGGGACAGGGCTGGGACCCGCAGCGCCGCTGTCTCGGACCCTTTTCTACCCCTGCCATCCCCTCCCCGCGTGTGACATCCCATTCCTGACCGTGCCATCCCATTCACACCTGTGACATCCCATTCCTGACCGTGCCGTCCCATCCTCACCTGTTCTATCCATTCCTGACCGTGCCATCCCATTCACACCTGTGACATCCCATTCCTGACCGTGCCGTCCCATCCTCACCTGTTCTATCCATTCCTGACCGTGCCATCCCATTCACACCTGTAACATCCCATTCCTGACCGTGCCATCCCATTCACACCTGTGACACTCCATTCCTGACCGTGCTATCCCATCCTCACCTGTTCTATCCCATTCTTGCCTGCGCTGCCGTGTCGCCACCATTTCCATCCTATCCCTGCCTGTTCTGTCCCATCCCTGCCCGTGCCATTCCATCCCTACCTGTAGCCATCCTCTGTCTGCTCATGCAATCCTGTCTGTGCCGTTCCATCCCTGCCCCTGCCACCCCATCCCTGCCTGTGCCATCCCATGCCAGGCCGTGCCATCCCCTCCATCCCTACCGTGGTGTCTCACCAGAACCCTCACTTAACCCCTCCTGCCCATTTCCTGCCTGGCTTGCTCCATGTGTTTGAGGACCATGTTCCTGACTCACATGGCCATGCTTCGACATTGCCATGGTGTTGGTGACACTTTTCACAAAGCTTCTGGGCGTGGAGTGCTCTGGGGAGCTCTGCCAAGAACTGGAGCTCTGGAGGTGCCCCCAGGTCAGGTCCAGCCCCCAATCACATCACTCCTGACACAGTGGAGCAGCAGGAACCTCTGGGATGATGCAAGGACCAGTTAGTCAAGAATTAATGCAAAGACTATGCAAAGCTTGTTCCTTGAGCAGGGCCCTACACAGCCCTTCCTGCTGCTTTTTGTGAGTGTCATTTTTGGGTAATACCTCCCAAAATGCAGCCTACACGCAGCTCCTGGCTGGGTTTGCACACTGAGCCTGCAGTAGTCCAAGGTTCACTGATTCCACAGCCTGTTTCCCAAAGCTCTGAGTATGAAATTCAAAACCTGAGTGATGTCTCACATAACTCTGTGCTCCTCCTCAGCTGGTTCTTGCTCTTTGCAGCCTGTGCATCTCATTTGTGCCTACATGAGTAGGCAGGAATTGCTGAGCTGCTGGAATTATCTGGTGGCTTTCCAAGAGCAGGGAACACCCTCTTCACTGTGGTGCAGAGGCTGTTGCTGGTCACCTCAACTACACCAGTGGGCTGGCTGATCCCCAGCCTTTCCTCCTTTCAGAAGCTGGGATCATTTTCTTAAGCACAAAGTCCATTTATTTTAGGAAAAGGGGACACAGGCCATGGGGGGAAGGATTTTAACCACAGAATCACAGACTGGTTTGGGTTGGGGGGATTTTAAAGCTCTGCTGTCCCTGGGCTGGGACACCTTCCATTATTCCAGGTTGTTCAGAGCTCCATCCAGCCTGGCCTGGAGCACCTCATCAGCTGAGATGATCTGTATCACCACAGCCATCCCATCACCTTCTGAACATGATGGAGGCAACATGCCCCGGACTTTTCTTCTTCCTCTCTTGGAAACAGCCCAGAGACTTTGGATTCAGGGAATTTTCCCCTCCTAACTCTGGCTGGGGAGACCCAATGTGCTCAGCACCAGCTTCTCCTCAGCTGCCCTTACCCTAGGCATATCCTGGGTGGGGGATCACCCCAACTGCCCCACCTGGCTCTCAGGGATGCCCTGGTCTGAGCAGGATCCACCTTGTGACCCTCCAGATAATACCAATCTCAAAGTGACTGCAGAGGTGACCAAACCCGAAGCCTAAAGCCACCAGCACTGGGACACCAGCAGAGAGAAGTTGAAACCTCCCCTACCAGACCCAGCGTGGTGCTCAGGGCTGTGAGAGCTGAATTTTGGAAGCCTCAAGCCCTGGCAAGAGATGGAGTAGCCTTCTTGTCACTGGGCAGGACCAGCTGAGGGATCAGGCTGCTGGGAGGGTGACAGCCAGCCTCAGCACTGGAGCTGGCAAGAAGAAGACATCAGGCAGCGATTGAAAAGAGGGGAAATTACAGGCCTTAAACACTTCCAGAAACAAATTTCTGATGTAAATCTTCCTTTTGAGGAATAAAAAAAAAAAAAAAAAAAAGAAGGATTCTACGCCTCCATCCCCTGGCTCCCCCCGCCCGAGGCGCACACACACCTTTGCACACACACGCGCTGAAATTAGTTGTGACAGCTGAAATTCTCCACTCGTCGGATGCTGTTTGACAGGGTACTTAAAAAAGGAGGAGGGAAGGAAAAAAAAAAAAAAGGAGAAGAAGAAGAAAAGGGAAAGTGGTTTGGTGTCGCATGGGGGAGGCAGAGGGGGGTGATGTGGTGGGGGGTTTCAAGTGATACAAGACGCATAATTCAGGCTTCTTGGATTGCAAAAGCTCCTCTTACCTAAAGGGCCTGCTGCCTTTATTTTTATCCAAATGGCTCAATTACTGCAAAGCCCCACAGAGAAAATTATGGATGTTTGCCTCTATTTTTCTCCCCTTGTCTCGACAACTGTAGATATTTTGTTTTCCTTCTTTCCATCTCTTTTTTTCTCCTTTTTTTTTTTTTCCCTCCCTTGTGGTGGTGGTGGTTGTGGGGGGTAGAAGGTGGCTGAGAATGAGGATGGGGAGATGTGGGGGACCCAGGGTGAGAGGTGGGGTGCTGGTACATGGTGGCCCTACCACCATCACACACCTTGGTCCTCTCTCCATCTCACCTGTGTCACCTCCCGCCTTTGGCTCCTTGCATCCCCTTCTTCCCCACAGCCCCCACTCTTCTCCCTTCCTCCAGCCCTCTCTGCCTCTCTTCTCCCTCAACTCCCTCCTCTCCTTCCCCCTACTCTCCTCCCCACCACCCCCTCCCTGTGCCTCTCAAAGCCACCATAATAGCAGCTTGTTTGGCACTTCACTTGGTCTCAATGAGAAAATTCCCCTCTCTCCCTCTCTTTGCCTTCGTTATTTCCAAACCCTGCAATAGCTCCTTTGCTCAGGGCTGCGGGAAGTGCCCATTTTTCAACATTTTTCTTTGGCTTATGTTTGTCATCCTCTGAATTACCGCACCGGGGAGTCCAGTCAGCCCGACACCGGGCCCTGCTATTCACGCCTCTCCTGCTCCTTGAGATCATGTAGGGAGAAATTAGTTATTTATTTCGAGCACCACTGCAATGCACTTCCCCACACGAGTGTTTGTTTTGATCCCCCGCTGGAAAAGGAGGCTCCACAGGGAGCGACTGCACCGCGGCAGCGCCGGGTCCGGTGGGAGATGTGGTGAGGACAGGGCAGGGTGTGGGAAGGCGTTGGGATTCCCAGGAAAGCTGTGAGAACAGAGACCCCCAGCATGGTCCCCCACCATGCTGAGCTGCCTTTCTGCAGGTCCTGAGAGTTTCCAGGTGATTTTGTGCCATCAGGAAATGTGTCCGTCCGTGGTTTCATCTCTGGGTCAGATACAGGGAATCATCTCACTCCAAGCTGGCCGTGACTCTAGCAGGCAGTGTGACACAGGAGTCTCTGCCAAACGCTGAAAGATTGGACAGATTTTGTGTCTGGAAGAAGAAACTCTGTTCTGACACAGCCCACGCCACTGGACATGGTCCCCAGCCCCGTTCAACCCCTGCTGTTCTGCCCACCCTGTCCCACCTCACAGAGCAGGGCCAGCCCTGCATCAGCAGCCAGCCTTTTGCACAAGGGCAAACATCCTCCAGCTCGGAGATAGCTCCAGACGATGGGAGACGGGAAGGACACTGCCATCCTTGGAGACTGTGACTCCTCTCCTCCCTGTGCCAAGGTCAGGAGCTGGTGAGTCCCATGGCAGTGGTGCCACTGCAGACCAGGCTGGCATCGCTGTGGTTCCACAGTGAGGATGCTGCCAGTGCCCCTGAGCCCTTCTCCCTGTGGAGATGCCATTGCTGGGGCACAGGCAGCACTGGCACTGGCACCAGGAGGCTGCAGGGAAGGGGCCCAGGGAACTGCAGCTTTAAAGAAAGAAGAGGAGCAGCGGGAGGAAGAAAATGCAAAATTGGCCCAGTGGGTAGACCTGCTATTTAAGTGCAGTTGAGAAAGGAGCAGGAGGAATTACAGGGGAAATGATAGTGCCCTGACAGCTGCCATTTCCCACCACCAGTCTCCCCTAATGGAGTCCTAATGTAGTGGTGGGCTCTTCGCTGACAGCCCAGCCCGAGACAGGGCTCGTCTTTGTGCTGGTGACAGATGGGACAGTCCGGCAACAAACCTGTAATCCTCTGATTCCTGCCGCCGCTGGCTCCGCTTAACCCCTTCCTTCCCCAGCCCCCGTGCTCTGCCAGGTGTGGGGTCGGCGTGGGGTCGAAAAAGCCCACAGGATTCCCCCATGGCCCCGCGGCGGTGTCCGGGTCTGGCAGCAAAGCGAGGGAAAGGGAATGAGAAAAGGAATGGGAAAGGGAAGAAAGGGAATGGGAAAATGAATGGGAATGGCAGGCAGCCGCCTGCACCGCCCGCCTCATCCCTTGGCTGCCGCCGGGGCAGAGTGGCAAAGGCTCAGCCTGGTCACCGAGCCGGAGCAGGGGACAGCACCATTCCCCGTGGGTCCCTCGGACTCTGCCCTGTGCCAATCCACAGCGCAGGTGAATGTGGGCAGGTAAGCACGGGCAGGTGTGCTCAGTGCCCGCAGGGAGGGCTCTGGGCTCCCTGCCCAGCACAGCTCCTACAGGGAGCCTTCGTGGCGTCTGGCACTGCTCTGAACCTCCTTGCCTGCATGGCATTAGCCCCAGCCCAGGGTGTGATTGGGTGGTTTTAAGATAAAAGGTGTGACAGTTCCCCCCGCCCCCAGACCGGGCGGCATGCTGCTCCTGTCCTGCTCCCGAGGATGCAGGGGGTGGCAGCAGGAGAAACTGTCCAAGTTCTTCTGCAGAAAAATAAATGCAGCTACTGCACACACTTGTCTCTCTGTTAGGGGAGAAGGCTGAGTCCCCTGGTCGCAGAGGGGGAGATTAACACCCTCTGATCTCCTTCCCATATCCCAAAGGGCCCAAAGGATTCCTTGGGAGGGATTTTTGGATGCTTCTCCATTAGGCAAAGGTCCAAGGCTCTCAGTGTCCCTCCCAGCATTGAAGCATCTCTCACTTGCACCCTCTCTGCCCTCCATCAGGCACCTGGACCTCCATCCCCTGCAGTGTAACCCACTGCATCCCTCTAAGCTGCAACAAAGCTCTCTCCCATCAGCACGGGGCAGCCAGCTCTTCCAGCCTTCAGCTGCAGAACCATCAGCCCACAATCACAGCCACTGAGCTAAAAGTCACCAGTCTGGCAGGGTGGCACCCATCTCATTCCTTCCAGAGCCCCCATTCCACTGCAGCTACCTTCCTGCCTTTCCAGGAAGGAATTAGCAGGTAGGACAGAGTCCGGGGAGATTTGCTGTGTCCATCTGCTCATCCATCCTGCTGCAGAGTGAGGGCTGAGCAGAGCCCCTGAGCAGAGCCCCAGTCCTGCCTCTGTGACCATCCTCTCCAGCCGACCCAGACCTACTGAAGGCTGTGGGGAATAGAAACATCCCAATCCCATATCCCTGCCCCACCACACCCTGCAGAGCAACTGAGACGCCCAGGGCCAATCCTGGTGGATGCTGAGGGTTCCCATCACCCTCGGGTTGTTGGGGAGCCTTGGTCCCTGGCAGCATTAGACCCTCCTTGGCAGGAAAGCGCAATGCAGCACGCGTTGGTCCTCGGCACAATTAGCCAACAAGTGGCTGTTTTGTGAGGGATTGTTGCTGATGTGTTTTAAGTGGCTTTCTGAGTGGAAAATGTGAGGCGCTGGAGAGGCCAGCAGACAAAGAGGGGGATGCATTAGGTTTTATTGGTCTGCTTCGCACACATCTGACATCACTCCACGGAGCAAGTTCTGCCTGGCTTTAGGGAAAATGAAAAATAAAGCAAGAAAAAGAGGCCGAGGGTACAGGGGCGGGGGGAGCACCAGTGATTCAAGCAGGCAAGTGGGGGCTTAATAGCAGGAGACACTGGAGCAAACTGTGTCAACCAGATGGGACCCGGGTGCCGCGGGAGGAAAGGGGAATTAGCCAACCCGCGCTTTGTTCCCGCAGAAAGCGCGGCCCTCTCCCCCCAGGAGCTGCCTACATGTGATATAATACAGCCCCTTTCAGCCGCTAAGCTGGCCAAGGACAAAAGTCACCAATAAATAGCGAGAGGGCGAGGCTGAAAGCAAAAGGCAGAGTTGCCAAGAGCCCCCTGCTTTCTCCTCGGGCTGCCCAAGCTGCTGGGCATCTGCCCTGGCTACTGCTGCAGGGACCCGTGGGCATGGCCATGGAGGTGCTGGGGGTGATTCTGTGGGACAGGAGGGGATTTGGAGATATGGTGCCTTCAGTGGGGGTGATGGAGCATGTGGGGTGGTGTTGGAGTGTTGCCCATGTGTTCTTTGCCTTGATTTCCCAAGCCAGGCCATAAAAGCAAGAGCTCTCATACCTTGGGCATCCCCCAGTGTGCAGTAAGAAGGGCTGCAGGCTGTTTTCCTGGCCAGGTCTCTCACTGCTTGAGCTTATTAAGTTGATGTTTGTCCTTTACCATCACTTCCATGCTATAAAAACACGCCCAGCACCAAATAGAACAATTAAAAAATCCCTCATCCAGGCCCAAACACCAGGAGCAAGAAGCAAATCCTCCAAAGCAGCCCCACACCTGCTGCTCTGGGGCTTGAAGGTTCAAGCCATCCCAGCTCCTCAGGTTTTGAACATAAAGATATCCCAACCACTGTGCCCAAGTGCATAGTGTGAGATCCACAAACTGGAAGGAGGAGACCCCAACATCTCTGGTCTGAGCTGGCACCCCGATTTAGGGTCTTCCTCCCTTCCCAATCTGCAGAAATGACCCATCCCAGCTAAGCATTAAACCACCCATGGGGCTGTGCAAACAAGCGGGATCCCCCCATCCCCTCCTTTCCCTGGAGGGACCTTCCTTGCTCTTGCAGAAATATTGATCCAGATAAACCAGGGAGACACATTAGGTGCCCCGGGGAGGGTCAGGAGATCAGCAGCTCAGCTGGGCCCCTGCTGCCCACGGGGTCCGGCTATGCAGGACCAGGATGGGCAAGGGGAGAGCTGAGGGTCTTGGGGAGCCCCTTATGCCATGGATGGGGCCAGGGCCAAAGTGCTTTAGCCAAGGGGAGGTAAAACAAATCGATGAGAGGCTGCTGTGACACGCTGACCCTGGCGCTGAGCCCTGGTTTTAACGCGTGACAGAAAATCTGGGCGGGGGGCTCAGAGGCAGATGGCTGGAGGGGGGAGGTGAGAGAGGGCTCTCACTGGTGGGACAAGGCAAGGGCAAGGGCTCCCAAACTGAGCAGAGACCTGCAAAGCCCCCAGGGAAGGAAGAGAAGGTGGGAGCTTGGACGCTGGCACGGGGATGGGTGATGCCTTTGCCCCATAGCCGAGGGTCACTCCCAGTGATCCCTTCCTGCTGCTGCACCTGCCTGGTCCGGACCGGTCCCCCTCTGGCTGTGGGGTGCTGGAGACGAGACACCTCCAGGCTTGCCCCAAACCCATTTCCAGATGAGGGGAAGCATCCTCGCTGAATGGAGGTCTCAGTTTCCAGCCCTCACCTCCTCACTCCCACCTCCCATCTCTCACCCCCCCGCCCAAGCCAGAGCAGAGGGCACGAAGGCACCAACGGCTGCGGATCCTGTTACCTGCGGCCAACAAAACCTACCTGTCCCTTCCCAGCCACTCCCCCTGCCCCCTCTCCGGGGGGAAAAAAAGCAGAAGGACCCCCTGGCCCTCCCCGAGCATCTCTGGGTCATTGCCTGCCCCGATCGAGTGACCAGATGGACGCTGGGCTCACACCGCAGCCTCCTCTGTGGGTCCCTTGTCCCTCCCTGAGACGGCTGAGCTTTGACGCTCTGTCCCCCCGGGGCAGCCTTTGTCAGGGGCGTGCAGAAGGGCCCCTGTGTCCCTCTGATCCCCGCTGTCCCTATCCGGAGCATAAAGCTGGCTTTCAGGGACCCAGCGTTGGGAAACTCCCGGGGAAGAAGCGAGGGAGTTTCTTGTTAAACGGGGAGACAAAGCCACCTTGTTAAGGGGTTTACAAAGGCGACCATCTCCCCCTTGCCTGGGAAGCTCACGACCGGCGACTCCCAACCTCACCGGGGGGATGGATGGCTTTCCCTTGGAAAGATGGGAACGTGTAACAGCCGTGCTGTGCTGCAGCCCTGTGACCTGTGTGCAGAGCCCAGGGCAGCTCCTGCGCTCCCATGAACCCCTCAAAGTCACATCTCCAAAGGAAAATGGGAACCAACCACTCATCCTGGGCGATCCTGTGGTTTTCCTGAGAGTGCAGCATTGCTACCAGTGTCCCTGCTGAGGGGATGTCATCCAGGGCTGAGGATCACCATCTGCACAAATTGATGTGATGCTGGGTAGCACGAGAGGATTTTCTGTCCCTCCTTTGGGAGAGGTGGTCCAGGATCCCCTCCTGCACACCCCACAGATGGGAGATGGAGCCCCAGGAAGGGATGGGATATGGACACAGTCCCACAGGGCACAACCACACGAGAGCTCTCTGCTTCCCTCCTGCAAAACACCACGTTTTTTCCTTGCATGGATCCAGTGATGCATTTCTTTGCCCAACAAAATAAAGTTTAAGCAAAAACCCAGCAGGCTCACAGCTGCTCTATCTCTCCAGGAATTTTCTCTTAAAAATCCATCAATCCTCACTGTCTTTTGCAGGAAAAATCCCTGCCCCAGCAAGGTTAGCACAACCTTTGGCATGACTTTTGTGGAATCTGGTGGTCACTCTGCCTCTGATGGGCCCCCACCAAGCCCTGGGGCTCCTCATTTTACAGCCCACATCTGGAGGCTCCACACACCATGGCTGAGCCCCCGAGATGTGCTGCCCACACCTGTGCATTGTTCTGAGCTGTTCTTGGCAGTTCATGCTAAAATCCACATGCACATTAAACCTTACACCTGGTAATTACCTCTGCCTCCAGAGAAACGGGAAAATGGATTATGCCACGGGAATGCAGCAGGATGTGGTAACCAGGGATGACTGGTCAGCTTAAAAAACAGGACCCCCTGGGCCCAGAGCCCATCTGGGTGTGATGCACAATGGGAAGACCTGGCTCCTGAGGGATGGGCAAAACAGGACAAGTTCCAGGTGGGGAGTCCCACCAAGCAGCAAGTGTGAAGCCAAAGAAACCAAATTAAAAGCAAGAAGCTGCCACCCTTGCTTTTCCCTGCCTCCCTCCCACGTGTGCAGGGGGCGCTTTGGGGGTCCACATCCCTCGTCCACATTTTAGTCCTCTTCTCCCTGGGGAAATGCCACCTCTGGAGAACACACCACCTTCTCTTCTTTCACCCAAACGTGAGCTGCTGTGGCCACCTGTGCTGTGTGGTGACACCAGAGGTGCCAGTTCTTCACTGGGAAGCCCCAGACACAGCTCTGTGCCCCATGAATCCAAGCTGGAGGCAGCTCTCCCTCCCCAGGACAGCAGCAAATTGGAGTGCTACAGCTTTAAAGAAGTGTGTCTGCTCCTTGGCAGGGCTGGTGGCAGCAAGGAGAGCCTGAGGACACCTGCAGAGATCCTGTACAGCTGGGGAAGATTAGCCTTTTCCACTAGACAAGACCCATTACCATGTTCCAATATACCATCACTTCCGCTAGGAGAGCCTGCAGATGAGATATCGATTGCAGTGACCCTGGACAAGCCCTTCACCAGAGCCTGGGAGGGTGGCAGAGCAGCCCCATGGCCGGACCCGTGGTGCAAAGAGGGGGTGCAGTTTCCCAAAGGCATCCCCAGGGACCCGAGGGTGGCAAGGGGTTGCCCCAGAGCTGGGATGATGGGTGATGCTGTGGGGGGATGCACACAAGGGTTTCAAAGCCCAGTAGTGACCCAGGTCCCTGCCCAGGGTCCCTCTGGGCTCTTTCCAGTGCAGCTCTGCCCTGGGAATGGGGAGCCCCCAGCCCATGTTCACTCAGTCAGGTGGGTGTTGCAGAAACAAGCTTTTCACCTTCAAAGGCCAAAATATTCCCCCCAAAACATCTCTGCTGGGGAGTTCCTGGTGGTTCAGGAGGTGCTCACAGAGTGCTCCTCTTTCACTGCTTTTCCCTCCTGGCAGTCCCAGCCCCTGAAATTCCTCCCTGAGACACAGCGGGGTGGAAGGACACTGGGAAACTGAGAAACCACCAGATCTTGGGAACTGGAAGGGCTGATGGCAATTAAGGTAGCAAAGTAATTAAACGTGGTGTCTGTCTCACAGCAGCCCCAACAGGAAGCGCAGGCACTTTGGTGTGTGTCCTCTTACCTTTGAACCCATGATTTCTGAGAGGTTTTTTCCCTTCTCCAAGACTCACACTGGGTTTGACTTGGCTTTTTGAATACACTGAGCTCTGCCTTACCAGCACAATCCACTTGCAGCCCAGTTGGAAGCAGCAGCTGGAAGCTGACGTGATTCTCCTCCAGGGCTGATGTGTTACATCCATCACTGCCTCTGAGAGCATCCCTGTGCTTCCTGAAGAGCTGGAGCTGCCAGAGTAGAGCAACCTCTACCCTGAGCCAAAAACCTCCAGTGGGTGCAGAAAGGCAGGGACAACCAGGACCCCTCGGGTCTGGGCTCCAAAGGGCTGCAGCTGAGTGCTGGAGGACATTCCAGGACTGGGAATTAAATGGCTTTTTCCAGGTGATGAGTTAAGCACTCAGCTGGCCCAATGAGCAATCACAGAGCTTTTCCAGCATTTCCCAAGCTCTGGGGCACAAGAAGCTTCTTCTGAGACACTTCGTTTTGTAGTTGCTTTGTTTGAGTTTCCCTCCTCCTCCCAAATAAAAGACATCAGCTCCTCATTGCTCCACACTGTTTCAAACTCCACTTTTCCAATGGACAGCTCTACCATACTCAAAGATGGGCACGGAAGGGAACTCCCAAAGCTTCCAGGGCTACTCATTGTCCCATGGGCCAGCACAGCATCTGGCCTTGGTGTGTGGAATGGAAGCAGCTCTGTTCCCATCGTTTTGTGGATGATTCCCCAGGAGAAGGCTCCTGCTGAGGCTCCAAACCCTTCTCCCCACCTGAGAGTGGGCTGCTGTGGGATGAATAGGGCTGGCTCAACACTGACCACCCACGCCAGGGTGTCTGGTCAGCACAACCTACTGCTCACCAGCCCCACTGGGGGCTCATGCAGGACTCCATTGCAGCACGGACTTGCTGCTGAAAGCAGTGGGATTCAGGGAATGGGGTGGCTTTACAGAGCATCCCCATCTCCCCATAGCCCACAGGGGTTGGACAGGCTCCACCAGTCCAGAAAAACATTTCTCTCCCCTCTCCTGACAGCCCTCTGCTGCTTTCTCCTCCCAAGATGGTCGCTGCCAGTAATAGCAGGGAAATTCACGTCCAAGCTGGGAAAATAACATGTTATTTTCCCAGTTGTGATGTCAGAGCTTGTCACACTTGCTGGCTTGGCAGCAGGGTGGGCAGGGCATGCCTGAACGACCCCAAATGGCTACTTGTCCTGACTATCCCATAGGGACTACTAAAACGTGCTCCTTTTTGGTGGCAGCTCTGCTTTTGCTCCCCAAACACGTTGGGAAGCAGCACATTCCTGCTGCTGGGATGGGGCTGCCCAGCTCCCTGCTGTCAGCCTGGGTACCACAGGAAGCAGCGTGGTTGGTGCATCCCAGTTCCAGGGAGCATCTCTGCTCCTGTCCTGGGAACATCCCAAACCATGTCCTGCCCCAGTCTCTGCAGTGTTGAGCATCAGCACATCCCGAGTGTTTGCATGGTCGGGAAATCCAGCCCTTTCCTCTTTCCCTCTGTCTCCAGCACAGGTTTTCCTCGCTGAGCCATCCCTGCCTCCCAGCCAGGTGTGCAGCCTGAGCATGGGGAGCACAGGGACCTGCACCCCTCCGGGCACTGCCCAGCCCGGAGCCAGCACTCCTTTCCCCCTCACCTCCTGCCACACCAGCACAGGATATTTCCTGCTTTTTCGTCTTTCGTCTTTCCCGAGTCTGCTCTTTAAAACTCACCAAGATGCAGCAGGAAGGATCAAACCCCATTAACCCTTAAGCACCCAGCTCATCCCTGCATCCCGCTCCGACGTCCCTCGCTCCCCACCTTCCCCACAAGGTACCACCAACCCCCCACGTCCTTCGCAGCCACTTAATCCATTCCCAACTCCACAAAGCCGGGCTGGGGGAAGCGCTGGGCCAGGGGAGCAAACAAATGAGGCAGGAATAAAGCCCGGCTCTCAATGCCGGACCCCGCGCGTGGCTGGGGGTTTATTTCTTTCCCCACTTCTCTTCCGATGGACAAACCTCCTTTTTTTTTTTTTTTTTCCCCCCCTGATTGCATTTCACTTGCAGCCCCGTAACAAAGCCGTCACCTCCGCCGCCACTCCGCTCCAGGGAGACGAGTTACAATTACAAATTGCCACCACAATTAGTGCTACTTCTTAGAGAAATTAGAAAGGGGAGCGGGAGGCTCGCGTGCGATTGATTGCTATTCATCCTGCTTTACGGTGACCTTGCTCTGGAGACGATGATATTCCTTCAGCCTGGAAACCGGGATTTAAAAAAAAAAAAATTAATTGTAAATTAACAGTAAGAACACACATTTCCTTTCAATTAATTTAAGCAGAATGAGGGGGCGTGAAGAGCAGGCGTTTGTTAAGGCTTGTACAGTTTAATTATTTTTTTTTCCCCTTACGAGATAATGTAATTAATCTTAGAGGAGTCGGGGGGACACGGAGGATCGGGGCGAACAAAGCAGTTAACAGGCAAAGGAAAAATTAAGAGCCCATTATGTAAATGCAGCGTGTTTTCCAGCCCTGGAGTTGGGAGGGGTCTGAGAAATAAGTAAAAGAACGAGGCTGGCTGTGCTGGGGAAGGCTGCAATTAAACAGGGCTGGTACTGGGGGGGGGTGCTGGTAGCACCCCACTGTTCAGGGGGAGCTTGGCTCACCCCCAGAGCCTGAGTGAGGAAAGGGAAGAGCCCCGGGGTGCTGGGGAGGGTCCCCCTGGACCCCACAGACCTGAGCGAGTTGATGTTGATGAAGCCGGTGGCGTCGGCAGGCTCGTAGTCCCCTTGCACGTTCATGCTGCAGAGGGAAAGGCACTGTCACTGCCATGGCATTCCGGGGGGAACTGGGGCTGCCTTTGGGAAGGGAGAATTGTGGGGGACCCCAGAGCTGGCTGCTCTCGGCTGCTGCTGTCCCCTCATGCCCTGGTGGCTGTGGGGGCTCAGGTCCCTGCCTGGGGAAGGGGCACACGGCTCAGGAGCAGCCGTGCCCAGGCTCCACACAGCCCCAAATTTCCCTCCTTGGCTCCTCATGTGCATCATCATCACCCTTCCTCCCCGTGCCCAGGATGTTCATCCTGTTCAGAGTAATCCTGCAGGTATGGCTGTGCCATGGCAAGCTCTAGGACAGGGATGGGGTCCTGGGCAGGGGACACTGCCCCTAGCATGAGCAGGGCTCTGGGCAGGGGCAACCTCACACTGGTGTGGGGGTTTATGGACCTGGCAGCCGATTCCTCTGAGCAACACTGAGCACATCCCCTTTCCCAAGGCAGCAGCCACCCACTGAATCCCAACTCCAACAGTTTCCTACATCCCCAAAACACACAGCTCATTTCCCAGAAACCACAAACCCTAAAGGAGGAAGTGAAGGGAAATAAAGAAGAAAAAAAAAAAAAAAGAAAAAAAAAGAGTTTACAACGATTTTACCTCCCCTGACGGGCTACAGAAAAACCTCTGTGCTTTTATTTTTGCTCATTCGAGTGGTTCTGACCTGCTCTATAATTACGTTACTTTCTACCTACTGTGCAGAGGCATTTCCACACAGCTCTGCCTCTCACATCTTTCTCTCGAGTTCCTGTGACGCCGTCACTCAAAGGCTTTCAAACCAGCGATGTAGAAATCAAAAAGAAAAGGAAAATGGATGGAGACGCAGGGAGAATAAGTGCCCCTGCTTTTCTCTCCCTCTCTCTTTTTCCTCCGTCCCACCCCCCTCTATCCTCCTTTTTTTTCTTCCCTCTTTTTTTTCTTTTTTTTTTTTAATACTTTATTCATTTAATCTCTCCAAGTGAGAGTGTGAAGCATAATGAAGGGTTGGGACGGATTATTGGGAGCTGTTGATTTTGAGGGGGAGGGAAGGGAGGAAAAAAAGCCAGAGAAGAGAAAGAGAGAAGATAATTTGACTCCGACTGATCTAAACTCATTCGGGTGTATTTATGGCTTATAAAGTGTTTACAGAGATTGAAAGGAGTTGAGGGAGGGCTGAGGGGGGAGCGAGCAAGCGAGAAAACAACACGAAGAAAAAGGGAAAAGTCAGAGGGGGGAAAAAAAACAACATTGATTTGAAAACATGGCTCGTGCTTCAGCCAGGTGCTGGGCTGGGCCCACGGTGTCACTTGTGCTACTGGGAATGGAATGGGATGGGATGGGATGGGATGGGATGGGATGGGATGGGATGGGATGGGATGGGATGGGATGGGATGGGATGGGATGGGATGGGATGGGATGGGATGCGGTGGGATGCGGTGGGATGCGGTGGGATGCGGTGGGATGCGGTGGGATGCGATGCTCACTGTCACCACTCCTGCCCACCCTGGCTCCCAAGCCCCGCTCACCTGACCAGCTCCTCGTTGTAGAGTGACCGTGGGGACTCCCTGCCCAGGATGTAGACCTGGCCCTTGAAGACAGAGAGGCGCACGGTGCCCACCACGGGCTCCTGCGAGCGCCCGATGCACTCCCGCACAAACTCACACTCAGGGCTGTGCCAGAAACCTGAGACACGAGATGGGATCAGCAAGGAGCCTGGGGAAGGCCAGAGCGGCCTGGGACCCCAGGGCATCCTAGGGTGGTCCCCAGGCTAAGTCTTACAAGGCAGACCCTGGGTAATTTCCAGGGGAAGGGATGCAATTGCAGGACTGGGAGAGGAAGTGAGATGCTGAGCCACGAGGGGTGGAGACCTCCCGTGTTTCCCTTCCCTTTGATGGCCCTCAGGTTCCCACTGGGAGAAGAGGATGGAACAAACTAGAAGCAGGCCATGGGGCCTTGTTCCAGCTCTGCTGGGCAGGGGTGACCACGCAAACAAAAAGATTTGTTAAGTAGATATGAAATAGCCACTCAAAACCCAGCATCTTGGGAGGGCCAGGTGGAGACAGATGGACACAGAAATGGGGGGGGGATCAGCTCCCAGCCCCCCAAGAAGGGGTCTGCCCCAAAGGGCCAAGTCCAGCCTGTGGACTGTGCTCAGGGTGATGCAGCCCTACAGGAATACCTCACCCCCAGCAGCTCTGGGAAGGGAAACCCCCTCAGCAATGGGGGTTCCCAGGGGGGCAGTCACCCCAGGAGCTCCCATTCCCCATCCCAGAGGGATGCAGAGCAGAGTGCTCTCCCCAAATCACACAGCTGGGCTGACACTGGGGCTGTGCTTTGGGACACAGGTGTCTCAGCAGCCTCAAGTGGGCTCTCCACATTCCCAGCCCCACAAGGTCAGAGAGGCTCAGCTTGTCCTTGTTGCTGCTTGTGGTGAAGTTGGACTTGTCCCCTCTGATGTCCCAGCACGAGGAGCTGGTGGGACACAGGGAACCAGTGCTGGCACCCCAGAAAACTCCATCTAAAACTCCAGCCTACTCCTGCCCTGGCTCCAGTGGGGACAGCAGCCCCTGGCAGCCCCAATGCCCGGAGCTGAAGCCCAGGCTGGGTGTTGGGGTGATGTGCAGTCACACCACAGCCCCCCAAAACACATCCTGGGGGAGCAGCTGTTGGCATTGCAGGTGCACGGAGGGGCCGTGGCCCTCCTGTCCCTAAGCAGAGTTATTAGCCAGGGACTCCTCGGAGACCTGGAATAAAGCCTGGGAGATGTAGAAGGAGATAGAGGTGGGGAAAGAAAGAGCCCATTCAGCGCCCTCGGTCATCCCCGGTTTTATCTCTCCCATCTCACACCGGTGCCCTCTCACCTTTCCCTTCCCAGCTGGGCTCTGGGGCCGAAGCCATTAAAGAAACAAACAATTTCTTTTGTTGTTTGGCCTCACCAGCCCCTGAGCAGGGCTGTATCCTGCAGCCTTGTCCCCGGGTCTGTGTGGCCCTGCTCCAAGGCACAGCACCATGGCCCTGCAGCCCCTCACACCAAACCCACTTCCCTGGACTGACCCCCCTCAGCTGCTCCATCCCAGGGGGAACCTGGGGACCCTTTCCCTGAAATCAGCACTGCCATGCCTGTAGGAGCCCCGGCTCCAGGCAAATACACTCCTTTTCTTGGTACCCACCCTCCAAGTACAACTCTTCAAATAGCAGGACTGATGTAAAAAATCCCTGCAAAAAATAAACCCCAGACACATTAAAATAATAACCAGCTGCTTAAATCCTGACTCTGACAGCTCCAGGTGGGAGGAAGCATCTCCCCCTCCCGACCCCCCACTGCAGACACTGGAAGCGATCCCCCTTAATGACCTTCCCACCATCCTGCCCTAATCACGGCGCAGGCAGGGGGACAATGGCATTTCCGCACCTGGAAAGGAGGGAACTGGCTTCAAAGCCACCCCTCCACAATGGGATCAATAGGAACAGGGGGAAGATAAACACTAATTCTCCTTAAAACTGGACTGGCTGCAATAATGAGGTGTTAAAGGAAGGTGAGCTTGAAAGCCTGGCCTCCGGCACGGCACGGGGACCCACGGGTGCTTATTGCACCCTGTTGGGGTTGTTCCTTGGATTCGGGATTGGCTGGCAGAGAAGTTTAGGACCAAGCTGGAAATTCCCTGGGGATTCAACACGTGGAGCCAGGGAAACTGCAGCCTCTGCCTGGCAGATGTGGGGAGGGAGAATTTAAACTGTGATTCCTTGAGTGGCTTTTGAACCTGGTGGCTTCACAACAAGCCAGTGGTTAGGAATAAACAAACAAACAGGTTTATGCCTGAACTAAAAAAAAAAAAAAGAATATATAGTCAAAAGAAAGGCAGCCCAGGTCAAAGTCTAATAAAAATGGCCAGAGGCAAGAGTGGCTCCAGAGAATGAATGAGGACAGGGGCTATGATCCAAGAGGAAGGTGAAAAAGGCTCCTGCAGCCCCTGTCAGGGCCCTAAAATATAATTTAAGCCGCAAACGGGCTCAGGCATTAAATGCCAGTTGCTGAGGAAGATGCAAGAGGGAATGTCCTTGGAGGGGAGGGTTACAAGCACTGGAAAAGAAAGTGCAGGGGAGAAAACCTGAGCCAGTCCTACTGGATTATAAATATAACCTGGATCACGTTATTTCCAGGCTATCTTCCCATGGAAGAACCCATAGGAATCATCCCCTGTAGTTAGAAACTCCTGAAAAGTGATGGGAGGAGAAGCTGGGAGGCTGAGAAATCAGGGCCTGTAAATGACAAATGTTTGGCCAAGGGGCAGGAATCTCCGTGGTGTGAGACCTCCAGGGATGACAGCTCTGAGCTGAGCACCTCGGTGGGGGCAGTGGGGTTCTGAGCCCACTTAGGGCATTTTGGGCTAATCCTACTTCCTCAGCTTAGTGCCAGAGACTGGGTTGGGGTGGATCCACCCCAGGGCAGTGCTGGTTTCAGGGTGCCAGGCCAGGGATCTGCTCCCTGTGGCACAGGGGAAACGCTGAGCTGCGACCCCTCAAACTCAGCCCTGGATCTGGTGCTGTGGCTGCTTCACAGGAGGAAGGACACAGGGGTGAGCCAGTATCCCCTCGTTCCTTACAGCTCCCAGCCCTCTCCAGACAGGGCTGTCCTGTCCCAGACCAGGAGCCCCAACCCGCAGTGCCCCTGTGTGGGCTGTGCACCACATAGCACAGCCAAGGACCCTCCATCCCTCCAGAGTCCCCTGTGCCACATTGCCAGGGCACAGGGACAGCTCTCCAGCTTCAAACGCCCTGGCAGGGTTTGAAGTTTAAAGTTTGGGTGTCCCATATCCCAGTGTACAGAAGAAAAAGCAGAGGTGGAAGGGGTTGGGGGTGAGAGCTGGGGAAAGGTGACATGAGAGAGGGCAAAAGGATGGTGAATGACATCAGAATGTGCTGGTTGGGATGAAGTGGTGGCACTGGGCTGGGAGAGATGCCACGAGCAAACCCTGATGGAATATGGCATTGCCTCCCAAAGGCAGGCAGGCAGCTCCCTCGGCAGGAAAGCAGGCTCAGCGTGGGGTTTTGTCAGCCCAAACCCACCTTTCTCCCCAGGAACAGCCTCAAAACCCACACCTCAATTTTACAACCACTGGGACCTGCAGCCTCCAGCAGCAAGGAGGGAGGATGAGGAAGGAGGCTGGGAGGATGATGCTGTGGCAGGGCTGCACTGTACCTACCGTTGTACACCAGCTCTGAGAATTTCAGGGAGAGTCCCTGCTTGATTTTCCGCACTTCCCGGTCCATGGTGAAGGCCTCGATATCTAAATGCGCATGGTATAGGATCGTTCCTGCTGGGGTCTCATAGATACCTAGCCATTTTTCCAGGCAGGGGGAAAAGCAGAAAAAGAGAGAGAAACGAATGAGACCAAAACTGTCAGCAAATGACAAAAAATAATGACTTGGCTGACAGAAGGAGCCGTGGTCGAGCGCATTCAGTCTCAGCTCGCTGTAAAATGCATCTGTCATTATATTCATGCTGGGGCCGAGACAGTCCACTCCGCACCTTGCGGAGAAAATTTCTAGATTCCCCTCTTTGAAGAGGCACTCTGACGAGGCTAAATGACAGGGTTTGGGAACCGATCCCCCCACCCATCCGTGCCCAACGGTCTGCGGCTGAAAACCTGTAATTAACAGAACGAGCGGGGCACAGGCATGGGGAGCGCAGGGCCTGAAATACCCTCCTCTCCCCTCGGCTGCCGAGAAAGGGCCCCGTGCATCCGCTGGGAAGCAATGAGGCTACCTGGGGGCTGGGAGGGCAACCTCCTTTGGGGTTGGCAGGGCCCCCCCAGTCCCTTCTTGCTGCCCCCCCTACCGTTGCACAAGAGCTGGGGATGGAGGATGCTTAATTGTTTTGGCAAGCTGCTCCTTTGTTCCAGCCGTTCAGGGCTTGTTTTGTGCATGATGTGGTTGTTTGGTGTTTAAATACGAGTATGGCCGTACGTTCTCCCGTCCACGTTGGATGCAGGTGGAAATATTGTAGGGAAATGCTGAGCTGGTCTGGCAGTAAATACGTGATGGGAAAGGCTGTAACATGTCCACAGCCAGGGCTGCTCCACCAGCATGTCCCTGTCCCCTCCCTGCCTACGGGGATGGTCCCTCCCCAGTGCTGGGCATCTGCTATGGGAATGGCAGAGGGCACAAAGGAACCCTGTAGGAAATTGTCTCCACTGAAAGAGATGTGTCCCCAACCAGCCCCAGCCCCAGGAGAGGAGACCACAGGGCTTAGAGCTTCACCAGGATCTGCTCTCTCAGTGCCCTGGAGAGTGGCACAGGCTCAGCATGTCCTGTGCCAGTGTGGCCACAGTCCCACAGGTACAGCAGGAGCCACAAGCAGAGCAGCCCAAGCCTCTTCCATCAGACCTCAACCCAAGCAGTGTCCATGACTTCAGCATCCTACAGGCACAGATCTGACTGTCCCAAAGGACAGCCAACCCCTCCTGTCCAGCCACCCCAACGATGGTGCAGCCCAGGTGTTCACCAAACATCCATTTCCTCAGGGCTGTGGGAGCAGACAGCCAAGTTAACACCAAGCCCCAGCTGTCCCGTGGGCACAGCAGTGACACAGGGACACAGCGAGCAGCTCTTTGTCCCCTCCAGCCCCTGTCTGTGGAGCTGAGCCCACCACTAACACAATTAATATTCCCTCTCCTTCCCCTTAGGAGATGTTAAAGCCAGTTCGGGCTGAAGATTTGGGTACGTGCCTTGACCCCCAGCTCCTGCCCCTCTGTGAGTGCTGGGAGGCAGGACCAGAGCGTGTCAGCTGGGGCAGAGGGGAGGGCAGCTGACAGCCACGCCACTGCCGAGGAGACAAGAGACACCTTCAAAGTGACACCCGCAGCATCTCCAAGTGTCTATTTTCATCTCCCCATGTTTACAGGAAAAAGACAGAGGTGTCAGCACTGCAGCCCAACGATGCTTCAATCACCCCATAATTACTGCTAAGGAAGGGGGGACCGGAGCAGGGGGGACATGGAGGGAGGCAGCGAAGGAGACAGCTGCCGCTACTTAAAATTTTCTAATTTGTAACCTCGGCTGTCACTTCACCTCCATCCGAGCAATTTCGCAGTGCTGAGTGCAGGCTGTCACTCCCGACGTCATCCGCGGGACAGGAAGGGATGTGATGCCTTCCCGAGGAGAAGGACACGGCAATGCTCTGCCCATGGGGAAATGCTGCCCAAATTTCTACCCCTGCTCCAGGGCTGAGGCTGAGCCTGGAGGCCGAGTTTGGCTTGGTAAGTGTTCCTTGCAGGGAAGAGTTTTTCCACTTTCCTCCTCCATCAGCTCAGCGCATCCAGAGAAGGAAAGGGAAAAAGGAGAAGAAAGCCAAGGGGAGGAAAAGCCCCAGCCGACAGCGGCGCTCGGCTTTTGGCAGCGGCCGTCCCCCTCCTTCCCTCTTCCTCCCCACTGATTTCATTTACTTCACTTAATTAGCCCCCCTTCGGAGTTAAAAAGATAATTTGATAATGAGGATGTGAAAGGGAGGCAGCGGCAGGGCCGTGCCCCGCTGCAGCCCGCAGCCCCCGGCCCAGCCGTGCCCCCCGAGCGGCTCTCCCCAGCACCCTGTCATTAGCCACCCTCCTCCCACTAAAACAAATACGGCAAAACCGAGTTAATAGGGCTTAAAAGGCTGCTGCGAGCGCGTTCCGTGCGCCCCTCGCCCATTAAAGCCTTAACGAAGTTCAATTAGGAGCTTAGTAAAAATCAATGCAAATGAATTTTTCCTCTTCTCTGACTTCCCGGGACAGGGGAATGAGGGAGAGGAGGCACCTTCGCTGTCACCTCCACCACAGGGAAGGCTCTGGCCATGCTGCTGCCCGTGCCTCAGTTTCCCCTGCAGAACCCCAAATCTGCGGGGCAACCGCACACTGTTGGGGTTTAAAGGATTGTATCGTCCGAGCCCAGCTCCCATCTCCTGCACCATTGACCCTAAATCCATTTTGGGGTCCAAAATGCTCCAGGCAGTGGTGGGGTCACCCTGAGCTGCTCTGCACCCCAAAACCCTGGGAGAGAGCAGGTGCCCAGAGCACCCTCCTGTTCCCGCCTGCTCCCATCCCAGCTCTCCATCTCTCACACCTCGCAGAGCAGATTTCTGGGAGGTTTCTCTTAATCCCAAGAAACCAACCAGGGGTAGGATCCTGCTCAAAGCAAGGCGGGAGCCACCCCAAGGTCTCGTCCCCGCAGTGCTGTCCCCAGGCCCCCCGGCACACAAACACGGCAGCGATCGCTCGGCGATGTCACACAGGAGACAGACGTGACAGTTAAATGGGGTTTAGAGAAATTATTAAATGCTGGAAGGGTCACTAGAGCGTGTCAGTGGCTCTTAAAAAAATAAAATAGATTTTGACAAATTACTCAGCATCCTGCATGCAAATGCGCAGGCTGCAGTGTGTGGGTCAGGGTTGGGGTTTTTTCTTCCTTCTTTTGGTTTTAATTTGATTATTGAAACTCAGATCAAATGATTTGGGGTTTTGTTTCTTGCCCTGTGGTGGGGAGGAACACCGCAGGCTTAGTCTTACCAAAATATTTGCTGTTGTCCTGCACAGAGGGCAAGTTTAAAGAAAGGAAGCATTTAATTAACTATTAATGAGATTTAAAACAAAAGAGTTGGAGCAAGGAGTTGGGAAATGATGCTGAGCCACCTCCTTACTTAGTTTTGCATAGGGCAGCTCTCTGCCTCCAGAGGTTTCTAATAAAATTGATCCCAATGGAAGATCAATACTGGGAGACATGGACTCAAAAATGTGTAGATAAATCAAATATTTGTTTTTAAAAAACAAAACAAAACAAAACAACAAAAAAACTTGCATCAACTTCCTGTCGTTTGTACAGGTATTGGGGAGTCTGGCACCATGCAGGATCTTCCAGGACCATATCCCCACACAGGCCCCCAGCCAGGTGTGTTTTCTGTGGGGACAGGTCTCACCTGGAGGCACTGGGACCCCCGGGCTGGTGCCAGCAGTGGCAGTGGGTGGGCACCTGCTGTCATTAGAGACCAGCAAGGAGTCCCTGCCATGGGGAAATCTCTGCCAAAAGCTGATGGGGAGGGAAAGGTTGAGAGCTGCTGGTGTGACCCGAACCAAAGCACCCCAGGATTACTGAGCACCCATAATATCCCACCATGTTTTTCCCTTTTTTTTTTGTCTTTTCAGGGCAGGGCAGGCTCACCTCTGGATTTCATGCCAACGAAGCGATTCTCCACGATGTCAATGCGCCCAACACCATGCTTGCCCCTGTGAGGAGAAGGGAGGTTGCAGCAGTCCCAGCCCCACAGGTGGCTGTGAAAGGTGGGTCAAGAGGGGTGGACAATGGGGAAAAAACCCAAATGACAGCAGGCCAGCCCCTGAGCAGCACTGCTGACCATGAGGAGAGACCTCAGATAAGACAGGTGACAAAGAAATGGATCATTCTCTCCACCAGTCTCTCACTTGTCACTGGGGCCACCAGCAGGCGGCCATGGCACTTAGGCCACTGGAAAATAAACTGGGCAAGGAGACAGGACACAGTTATATTCCCAAAGTAATTTTAAAACCGCTTATTAACCATTTAAAAAGTGAACTAAGTGGAAAAGTTCATTCCCATTCACTACCAGGACGATAAAGGCAGAGGCACAGAGGAGGGTGGCCAGGGACTGGGTGGCACTTGAAGGAGTGGGTGCCCTCATGGGTGCTGCAGTATTTTGGGAAAACTCCAGAGAATGGGTCTGTGCCAGCAACAGCAGAAACTGAGCATGGGGTGGCACAGGAAAGAAAACCCCAAAGGAGCTGCTACTGTGGAGACAGGAATAGAAAAGAGCAATGAACCTGGCCAGCTAGTCTCCATGCCCCAAAAAAGTCAACTTTCCACACAAAAAGGACACTGAGCCCTCTTGGGGAGATAGGATGAGGCAAGATGTCAGAGCAGAGGGTCCAGGACTGAGCTGGCACAAGAAGCAAAGGCCACTGGGCAGGGCAGCTGGGGCACACGGGCAGCCCAGAGGACCTGTGAGCAAAACCCTGGGGTATTTGTACCCTCCTGCTCCTGGCCGTGGTGCCCAGCTCTGCTTGCTGGCATTTATGGTACAACTGGGACCGTCCCTGGGCTCACCAGGACATGCCTGCTGTCCACCCTGCTTCCACCCCACGCTGGGTACCCCGGGGACGCTGCCCTTGTCCCCTCTGCCAGCCGGACACGGTGGCACTCACGCGATGTCGTTCAGGTACACAAAGAGCTCCAGGGCCGAGGAACGAGTGGCTCCATCCCCAGTGTTGGTGACCTTCACTGGGACACCTGCAGAGGCGGGGAGAGAGGATGGGCAGGATCAGCCGGTGTCAGGATCCCCCCGGAACATCATCCCGTGGGCGTTAAATAGATGTGACAGATATGAACTCTAAATAACTTCTTAAAAAGGCATATCCAAGCTGGTGCGAGGGGGAGGGGGACCCACCTCGGGAGAGGAGCGAAATAAATAAATAAAAAAGGCCATAAAAACGTCACCCCCCCTTTTCCTCTCTCTCCTCCCTCTCTTTTTTTTTAGGGCCTGTGAAATTGCAACCAGGCCCTTAACTAATTGAATTTCACGCTCCGCAATTGTCTTACAGCACAGCACCTTCTGTCCCACCAGCCCTTGCCGGGGAGGGGGGACAGAGTGACAAATGTGTGCATGGGGGGGTGTCTGGGGGGAACCCCCACACCGGGGCTCGCCTGCTTGCACACGCACACACACGCACCCCGCGGCGGGGTGCTCCCCGCCATGAATTAATTATTGCACCTTTTCTTTCTTTTCCCCCCTTTAAAAAAAAAAAAAAAAAAAAAATTAAGGGCACCGGGCAGGAGCAAAGCAGAGCGGGGTGGTGGTGGTGGTGGTGGGGGGGGGGATGCTGAATAGAAAGAGGCATTTTTCTTTAGCGGTGTGAAATGAGCAATAAATGTATTAGGAAGCTGACAAGGGGGCTGCGGGGCCCACAAAGAAAAGCGGTGCGGAGTTGGAGGCTAATCCCCCCTCCATCTGCCCTCCTCATTACCATTTAACGCACTATCAGTTGCCAATCAGCCTCAATGCCTCCCTTTCTAGCCTTTATTATATAGGCGCCCGCAAGAGCCCTGTCTAGTGATGGGGGCTGTCAGCTCCCCCCCTCTGCCCCCCCTTTAAACCCCCTATTTTCCAGGGGTTTATAAACTCAGTTGTAAATTGCTATTAAATGTAAACTCGCGGCAATAATGAACCTTAAGCTGCTTCTCGGCGTGGGCCCCCCCACCCTGCGCCCTCCCCTCGCCCCGGCTCTTTCTCTCCGCATCCTCCGCCGGGATATTGGCCGGGGTCCGCTCGGCGAAGAGCCGACGTTGTCGGGGCTGTTGTTGCTGAAAGCTGCTTAGCCTTTGAAATAGTTAATAATTAGATTAAAACTTCAAATAAATTAACTAGGGGCTGAATGGGCTGCCGGGAGGGGGGCTGCTCCTTGCAGGGGGATCATTATAATGGAGCAGGGAGGCTGGCGGTGGGGAGGGGGTGTCCCCTCCCAGCAGGGGCTCCCCCCAGCCTGTGCTGGGCTCGCCACTGCTGCCAGGATGGATGGTGGCACGGGGATGGCCGTGCCTGGCAGAGGTGGAGCTGCTGCCCAGTGTCCCCTCCTCAGTGCTGGCTCTGGGACTGGGCCCTGACGTGTGTCCCCAGGGATGCGACAGAGCATCGCTGTCTCCTTCATGGTAGCCAAATCCTGCTGAGTGTCCTGCCTCCTTCATGGCAGCATCACTAGCCAAATCCTGCCGAGTGTCTCCCCAGCTGTTACACTGGCCAGCATCACCTGCATGCCCTCAGAGCCACCTGCAGGAGAGGGCCCCTGTGCCCACTGCCCCTTGCTGGCAGGTGAGGGGGCTCAGACTCCTTTCCACTCTCAGAGGTCCCAGAAAGCCCCCGAGATCTAACCAGACCCCCTGCACACCTCAAAGAGCCCTGGGGTGCTGCAAGCACCATCCTCAGCCCTAATGTCACGAGTCAGGGCTCACCCATCTGCCCCCACCCTGGGGATGCTCCCAGCTGCCAGGAATCCCAGTCCCGCCTGGGAAGTGGGGCTTGTCTTGGGGGACCAGGGACAAGGCAGCAAGGAGGGCTCTTACCCCGCTCAAACTTGATCTCCAGCACGTCTGGGGTGTCGGGAGAGTTGGCCGGATCACAGGTCTTGGTGTAGAGCCCCGGAGGAGCCTGGTTCTGCAGGGAGAGGGAGAGAAGAGGGACAGTCAGTGGCATTGCCATGGCCAACACTGCTGGCAGCCCCAACGCCGGAGTGCATCCCCCATCCCAAAGCGCATCCCCCTGCCCGGGGTGCATCCCCCATCCCAAAGCGCATCCCCCTGCCAGGGGTGCATCCCCCATCCCAAAGCGCAGGAGCAGCCCTGCACAGCACCGACGCTTACCGGGGGCCCCGGGAACAAAGGGGTTGGCAGAATCAGCCAATTTTTCCCCTCAACTTGATCTCATCTTTTCCTCCAACGCCCCCACAGCTGGAGGCGGGATGGCTGCGGAGAAGCAAGTCAGGCAGGGAAAAGCAGGACGCTGGCAGCGAGCGGCGGGGCGGGAGGGTGCCCGCACATCCCCGCACCGCGGCCGGGCTTATTCGGCACTGACCGAAAAAACTAATGAGGAGCCCTGACCCCAGCAGGTGCTCCCGGCACACCGGCTCTTTCATGGTGTCCCCGGGGTTAATACACACGGGGGAAAATAGAGCAGCAAAGCAAAAACCCATTTCAGAGCACATCAACCTTTATGTATATTTTTTTTTTTCTGAGATTTATAGGGAAGAGGCATCTTATCTCCATCAGAGCCAGGCCAGCAGAGGCTCGGGTGCCGATGGTGAATTGCTGCAATTGAAGTGCGTGCCAGAAGAAGCGGGGAAAGGGGGAGAGGGGGGGCGGGAAATGTAATATAAAAAAGCTTTCCGTCCCGGAGAGCAAATGCTTTGCAATTTCACGTGGCCCCTCAGCACTCACCCATGATGCGACTGCACAGGCTGACCCCAAAATACTTTCAGATCTGTGTTTGTAAACTCCTGCCTCCAGAGGGACTCCCCACCCAGCAGCAGCTCCAGGAGGTGGAGGGGGAATGGAGGCACAGAGAACCCAGGGCACGGGCAGCACCGTGAAGAGTCAAACTGCACCTTTTAAAAAGGTGGCAAACTGGCATTTCCCCACTAAACACAGCTGGACAATGCTGGAGGTCCGGGTATCTCCGGGCAGGGGGTCCCTGCCTGCACCCACCCACCCAATGCCTGGCCCACGCTCTCCCTGTTCCTAATTTCCATTTTAAAGCACAGTTCTTGTGCTCACTTCATCAAATTATAGAATAGTTTGGGATGGATGGGACCTTTAAATGTCCCTGTTCCTCCCTTCTCTTGCTTTCCAGCAAGGAAAAAAAAATGAAAATGTATAAAGCAAGTTAAGAAAAAAAGCCCCATAATAAGTCAACCAAAAGTTATTGCTCTAAAAAAAAAATAAAATAATAATAATTAAGCTTTATAAAGGTAAAAATTAATTTCTCTACAGAAGTTTTCATCTAAAATTTTTCCAGACAGGCAGTAAGAATTTTAGTGAAAACTTCCATTAATTTTTGTCGAAATGTATTTACATTTGCTGGATCCCCTCCAGCACCTGAGGGAACCCCACACAGCTGCAAGCACCCCATCCCACCCTCCACACTGGGGGGGACCCCTTACCTCACCCCAAACCTCGGGGTGCACATCCCAACACCAACCACAGCCAGATCCTGGGAATACAGACATAGCTACCCAAGCACTCACTGCTGCCAACCCCTCCTCAGTTCCCATTTTATGTCATTTTTGCCCCTTTCCCTCGTTTTAAGGCAGGCAGGCGCATCTTTCCCGTGCCCCCACGCACAGATTACACGGGCTGTGGATTTCAATTTTACATCGTCTGGCCTTTCCTAGCCCTGATCACACTTATTAACTAGATGAACCTGTGAGAGATGATGAAAAACTTTGAGTTCAAAAGGAAAAGGTGGAAGGGGGTGGGAGAAAAAATACTGGAAAGTATTAAAAACTCTTTACTAAACATTGGAAGTCAAAGTCAGGTAGTTTCCAATTTTCCGAGCCAACTATGAAAACCCCTATTAAATAAAATAACTAAATAGAAATAAAAGTGACATTTGGCTTGCATTCCATCATTACGGTGTGAGTCTGTCCTCTTTTTATTCTCTCTCCTAAAAGCACAGTTCAAATGACAAATAGTTTGTTGCAGTGTATCAATGCCTTCTATTTATCCCTCCCAGCAGGGGGGCTAGTCCTGCAATGTCATCTTTAAAGGGGAGAGAGGAAAAAAAAGGGGGGGAAAGAAAGGAAAAAAAAAAGGAAGAGTGTGTGGAAAGCGAGAGAGGGAGGGGGGAAGAAAGAAGCAAGAAAAACGGGGCAAGAAGAGAAGAAATTGGAAGCAAATGGTCCATGAAGTAAACCATGATGCAGAGCTATCGATGCCGCAAATGGTTTATTCATCCGGCTGATATTGTTGTGCCCGGGACTGAATGAACTCTTTCAGAGTGCCATATGAAGTTAAAGCAAGTAAATTTCTATCTTTCTCCACATTAGCTGCCTCATTGCCCTTCAATCGGGCCTCACAGAGGCAGAAAATAGCTCAACCATCTGCTTTCAAATCCCTGCGTTTGGCAGGTCCCGGGGGTTTGGGGAGGGGAGCCCGCCGTGCCTGGCACCCCGGATCTTGCCAGGGCCACCTTGTGCCCAGCACCACTTCCCGGGCCGGGAAGGGGACAGCAGCAACAGTGACAGCAGCGACAGTGACAGCAGCGACACCGCGCTCCAGGACTGCCACAGCGTGAGGTGCCCGAGCAGGGGATGCTCGGGGATGGGGTCAGGGCACTGGTCAGCCCCATTTTCCAGGCTGGATTTGGGAAGGGAACGGGCTTGGCAGAGCCTGGGGAGCGAGGGAGGAGAGGAGAGGAGCTGGGTGCGACAGGAGGGTCAGGATGGGTGCGGGTCAGTCCCGCGCCACTTTCAGCTGAAGACCTGAGCACCCACCCCGGTGCCAGCCACTGTCCGTGAGGAGGAGACGCCACGGGAACCGGGCTCTGCAAAGCCCACAGACACCCCGGAGGGCACCGAGGAGCAGCAGGATCCCCTCTCCACCTTCCTCTTCCTCTCGGCCCGCCGCAGGCACGCGTCAGCCCCGCTGCGGGAGCGGCTGCGGGCACGGAGCTCCAGCGGCGCCGCTCCCTCTCCCTGCCCGCCTGCCTTCCCCTCCTCTGCCCGGGCTGTCGAATTAGGGCTGATGGATAGTTTGAACAGCGGCCGGGCGCTGGTGACCCGCTGGAGCATGAACAGCGCAGGCAGGGCCAGCAGGACCACGAGCACGGCTCGGAGTGGCCCGAGATGGGTTCGGAGTGGCCCGAGATGCGGCGCTGTCACCGGCAGCGCCTGGCAGCAAGTCCCTGTTGGTAGCCAGAGCTGGTGACCCCATGGGTGCCCACAGGGTCTCCAACACCACCCACCCAACGCGAGGTTTTCCCACACTGCTTCAGGGGACACCCTGAACCTCTGCCACCCGCCACCAGCTCTCACTGCCGCAGCAGCACCGCGCCTCTCTAATTGCTCCTTTATTGCGGCCCCGCGACATTGTCCCCTCCGGTGTCACCCTGGAGCTGTCCCTTCCCCTATTCAATTAACGTGCCGGGGGAGGCGGAGGGGCCGCGGCGGAGCCTCCCCGCACACACGGACGGCCCCGCCGTGAAATTTCCAATTAGGCTGCAAAGACACGAGACGCCCCCGGCCCCGTGGCTGCCGTGATCGATTACCTTGGGGTTCTCCAGGATCCCGGCTTCGTAGCTGCAGCAGGCAGGGAAGGAGAGAGAAGTCACTGCAGCATCTGCAACTTGCAACCCCAAAACCCACCGGGACGAGACCCCCGCTCCCACCCACCCCGTGAGGACGGACATAAGGATTTGTTATGGATTTCCAGAGCATTTTAGCAGCAACCCTGAGAGGAGAGCCAGGCTTAGGAGAGTGCAGGAGATCAATGCTGCCACTTGGAATGTGGACAACTAGATAGAAAGGGAGGATGGAGGATTTGGTGTCACCCATGGTCACCATGTGGTGGGGCAGCCTGGGACAGCAGATGTGCAAAAAGCTGCTCTGGACATGTAGGTTGGAGGGGACCAGATCCCAGATCCTCATCTCATAGGAGCTCCCCACCTGCCCAGCTCCTCACCTGATGTGCATTAGGTTCTCATCCATGCTCCAGGGCGTCTGAGGTGTCACAGGCACTGGGATCCCATGTTTCTGCCAGGAAAGGGAGTGGGGGTAAGACAGCCTGCAGGGAAAGCCAGCCCTCATCGATGCTGGTTCCCAGCAGGACCAGCCCCAAAAACAAAGGCACAGCCCATGGCCACCAGCAGGGCAGCACATAGCAAGGTGGATTCCCATGTCCCTGACCCCGAACAACATCAGCTCCCACCACAAGGGCCACTTCAGCAGGGCCATCAGGGACACAGTGTGGCGTTGGGGAGAACGGTCATCCCAGCCCTGTCACAGGCTGAGAAGGGGCCCCAGAGCACCCCCTGACCCCCAGAGATGGGGACACCAGCAGAGATGTTGTCTGCTTTTCCTAGGCTCAGGGCCAGGATGGTGCAATGCTCTCAGGTGTGTGGTGGGGTGTTATTTGCAAGGTCAGGAGCTGAACTCGATGACCCTGGGGGTCCCTCCCAATTCAAGATGTCCCATGATTCTATGATTCCCCCAGCCAGGCTTCTCAGCAAGGGGAGGTGACACAGAGATCCGAGTCCCCAAATCCACAGGATGCTCAACAGCTTAAAGAGGACTAATGCTCCGTCATGAGGGGACAGCAACACATCCTCACAGCCTCGTGCAAACACACGGTGAAGCAGATATGCCCCAAGCAGGTGGCAGTGTCCCTCTGAGCCTGGGCACCTCGAGCATGCCATGCCCAGGGACGTGTGGCCCCACACCAGCTGCCTCCCCAGCAAAATGTGCAGCACTGAGCCCGGCTCCCTAACAAGGTCACCAGCATGCTCATTTATCCACTGACATTTCAATAGGGGAAATTGCCTGTGAAGATGAGGTGAATACGTGGGGGAATTAGCAGGAGAGGTGATGGCAGCAGGCTGAAAACTGCTGGAGCCAGTGGGGACCTTGCCCACCCTGCCAGGACACCGAGCCACAATGTGCCAGCTGTGGGATGGCCACGGCAAGCCAGGGATGGGGACAGCAGCTCCCACTGAGCCTTGATGTGTCTGTACAGCCCGTGCACTGCTGGACAGCTCTGGCGTTTCAGTGTCACCACAGCAGGGACATCAGCCCAGGGCTCAGCTGGGGACAGAGGAACAGGGGCTGAGTGGGCATTTCTTGTTTGTCAGGAATAGGGCGAGGAAATGCTTGTGGTTGTTGCATCACAGCCCTCAAACCATCACCTGAGATGGGAGCAAGGTTCTGAGATCTAATGCTGCAGAGGGACTGACTCAGCCCTGCTCCTGGGGGGACATAGCCTCAGGCTCATGGGTTCTGATTTGCTGGCTCCCCAACATAATTCCAGCATAGGGCCTGCTGGGATCCCCCATTATCCAGTCTAGACCTCCTCTGGCACACCTTAAGGCCATTTCCTCTTATCCTATCTTGTATTTGGAAGAAGAGACCCACCACTGGCACACCCATCTCACCTGGGGTGTACAAATCCATCTTTCAGACCTGACTACCCAGTGATCTTGAGCTGACCTGCCAGCCCTCTCCTGCCTCTGCCTCCTCCTGGCAGCTGGGGAAGCCAATGCTCCCCAACCCATCCTTACCCTATTTCAAAGGGGAACCTCCAAGTCCAGACCTCATATCTACAGAGCCTAGGCACCCTTTGCTGGAGCCAAAGGTGCCAGGGACAGAGAGGGATTGTGTTCTCAGCTTCTGTCCCTCCTGGCTCTGTCTGTGGCAAGGCTAATCCTGGAGCAGCGTCCAGGAGAGCTTGGCTGTTCTCATTAAGGTGTGTGAGAAGGAAGCAGCCACTGGCACAGATTTGCTGCCAGAGCAAGGCTGGCTTCAGCCCCTGGGCAGCAAATCCATGGAAAGAACTGTGCCACAGTGGAACAGAGCCTCACTTTCCCTGGCACCAGTGGAGCCCCAAACATCATAATTTTCTAATTCCCCCAGCACCAAGGTGAGCACATATATGTGCTCAAAGGTCCTGGCTATGCATCTCCCTCTCTTAAGGATGAAAAAGAAGGGAAACCACCTTTTTCTTTTTTATAACAGATAACCTAAGACTGAGAAGTACTTAAACCCTCACCCCACAACATTTTGCTCTTGGAATGGGGCCTCAATCCATTTGATTCCCCTTTTCCCTTCCTTCCAAACAAACAAAACAATCCCCACAACCAAACAAAACCCCCAAACCCAAAACACATGTTCCATTTTCCATATAATAAAACCACGGCGCTCTTAATAACTCCCCTATTTGACAATTTGTTTGGCAACATATGGAAAGCTCTCGTAAACTCTCCCCTTCATAATACAACGGCAGATGGCAAACACAATCCTCAACACGCTGCTCTCTCCCGGCGACCCTAATGGGCTCAGAGGGCTCCTCACCCCATGCCACATCCCTCCAGCTCCACATCTTGCCTTCCCAGAGATTACCCAGGCAGCTTCGATGGCAGCTATTTAAAAACTGCAGCAATTTTCTGGTTTATGCACAGAGCTGACTTTTCCCTTTTGATTGATTGAGCCGAGTTGTCAAGCATTTCCATGAAGTCGCTAAAAAAGAAAGGTACCCTGGTGGGCACATAAAAACCTGATGCAAAACTTCTAACATGTTTTATTGTAACTTGTACTTCAAAAAGGAAGGGACAACAAAGGTGAATGTATTTGCTTTGTCTGTTACACAAGTCAGGGAGCTGGGACCCATTTCCTTGGAAAGTGGGTTACAATTAATAGACAGGTAATTACAGGGCTTTCAGAAAGGAAAGAGGAAAAAAAAATAGAGGAAGGGGGTGGGGGAAAACCCTGACCAGGAGGCTCCTAAGTGATGCTGCAGGGATGTTGTGCTGCTGTCACCCACCAAGCCATGGTAAGCATCCCGTGGTGACCCTGAGCATCCCACAGTCACTCCAAGAATCCCACGGCCACCCTGAGCTTTCATAGCCACTCTGAGCACCTTTGGCTGCCCTGAGCATCTTGTGGCTACCCCACACCAGCTCCTACCTTGGCATAATCCATCAGCTCACGGCGTCCAGGGAAACGCTGGTAAAACTCGGGCAGCCTCCACGGTGCAACAACCTGGCAGGAGGGCAAGAGATGAGAAACCCCTGCCCTCCTGTAGCCCCTGGGCTCCCTCTGCCCCTGCGAGCCAAGGGAGCCAAGACCCACAAGGTGTTGGTCCCCCAGCTGAAATTTAATCTCCCAGCACAAGGTGGGAGTAAACCAAACCCCGACCCTAACCAGGCACTGGATGCAAAAGGGAAACAGGCAGCATCGATTATCCAGCAGCTGCCTTGGTACTGTCTCCTCTGTGGCCTCGTGGTGTTTGGGGTAAAAAATAGGTCAATTAAGGATCATTATAGCCCCCTGAAATGCCAAAACGTCGCTGCGTGCAGCTGGTGGCTTGTTAAAAGTGAGGCAGGGCCGTTTGCATCGGTGTTAAAACAGAATTCCCACCAGCTGCAGAGGGCCAGGAGCCTGGCAGTGGGGAGGCAGGGGAGGGGTTTGAGTGCCTTACCTTGATCTTGGGACACAGGGCATAGCAGCTGAGCTCGAACCGAACTTGATCATTGCCCTGAAACACGAATAAGAGATGCTGAGGGGTCACCCCACCCCGAGGTGTGACAATACAAGCATACAGCCCCTGAGGAGCTGCTTGGCTCCAGCCACAGCTCCCTGGTGATATTGCAAACCTTGGGCACAAAGCCAAGGATCCTCTGTCCCATGGGAGCATTCCTGGTCCCTCTCCACAGCTGGAGAGCCACTTTCTGTAGTTCCTGATAGCTGTGTTTAAACCAGATCTGGATATTTTTTCCCCCAAAGACATCAAAGGACAAAGAAGGAAGAGGGCAAGGTGAGGGTAAGACCACAGTGAGCAGAGGGATGGATGTAGCAGCTCATAATTAAATAGCTCAGAACCTCCTTTTACCTTAACTGGCCCTTGCTGATTAGGTCCCACTAATGAGTCCAGGTAGCTGGGAAGGGGCAAGGAGCAGTAGGAAGGATGGGAATTATTGGAGCACTTCCAAGGGAATAGCACTCACTGAAACCTATATCCACCCTCACCAAAGGGCGTAAGGACCCCCACTTCCCTCCCATCGGCCTGGAGGATACATTTACACCCGGGCTGGGAATTCCCGAGGGACTATTACACACAGGCAAGTACATCCAGCAGAGCACTCATTTCCCTCACGGGCCCAAAACGTGTCCATCTGCTCCGGCAGCGGGGACACCCAGATGGTCCCATTTAAGATCCGCAGCCGGGTCGAGTTACTCGCAGTCAGTCCCTGCCTGTGCCCGCGGCTTAATGGCTTGGGGAGTGCGGCCACCGAGGGTGTCCCTGCCAGCAGGGACGGCTGGTGACACCTGGGAGCACAGGGGACACCATCGCATTGGGGATGTGCTACCCAGGGCACCTTTGAGCAGGAGCTTTCAAGAAAGGCCCGCTGGGGAAGGATGAGATGGAGAGAAAAGGGTGCAGGGACCCGACTGAAGCAGGAGAGAAAGTTATTCTGGTCATGTCGCCCCCAGCTGCCCCTCTGCCCCATCCCCTAGGTACTGGCAAGTCCCTCGGCATCCTCCTGGCTGCTTTTAAAATCCCCCTTCTAGCAGAGTCCCCACTGTGGGGACCCCCAAACCTACTGCGATCCCCCCAGGGAGTCGCCTCGCCTGACCCCAAGGCAAAGGCTGTGGGAAGAGGAGAAGGAGGCACTCGGCAGGTCCTGGGTTCACCCACTGAGCCCTCACCTGCCCCAGGTGTCTCCACCCCGGACTGGGCAGCGGCTGGAGGTGCCGGGGGTCACCACGGTCACGTCTCGCAGGTCCCACCACGCTCCCCGAGGGGGATTCTCCCTCTCCAGGAAGGGGCTGGCCCCGAGCATCCCTTTTCCACGGTCTCTGGCTGCCTCTAGCGGCAAAGTGTCCTCCCTGCGGCCAGCGGGGATGGGGACAGGGACAGCCGGGATAGGGACAGGAATGGGGACAGGGACGGGAACAACCGGGATAGGGACTGGCACAGCCGGGATAGGGACCGGGAGAGCCAGAACTGGGGACAGGAATAGGGACAGTCGCACCTATTCCAAGACACCCCTAGCCATGCCGGGTTGTGCTGGCTCACTCTCTTCCTGGCCCGGGAAGCCTCAGCATTTTGAAATTGCTGCCAGGAACAGCGTTCAGCTGTGACTCCAACCTTCCCAACAGCGAGACGGAACCGAAATTGGGCACAGAAATCCCAGAAGTGAGAAGGAAGTGTCGAAACACGGTTGATTTTTGCACAGACCCTGCAAAGCACCCACAAAACACCCTGTGCACCCCTCCTGGCACCCAAACTTGGCCTGCGGACTGACCAGCTCCCTCATCCAAGCACCTGGAGCCATCCCTGCCCATGTCCCGCCTCACCTTGCCCGTGGCCCCGTGGGCCACGTACTGGGCTCCCTCACGCTGGGCGATCTCCACGAGCTTGTGGGCGATGCAGGGCCGTGCCAGGGCCGTGCCCAGCAGGTACCGATCCTCATAGAGAGCGTTGGCCTGAACTGCCGGCCAGATGAACTTCTCCACGAACTCCCTGCTGACGTCCTCGATGTAAACCTGCCAGCAGAGGGACATTCCTGATGGAAGGGTCGCTACGGGGGAAACGCACTCCTCTGGAGTTTTAGGGACAGCGCAGTGAAAAGTCTCTTTGCGTCCCTTTTCCTAAGTGTTGCTGAAAGGCTTTGGGGGAAAATCTCTGGAGAAGGGATTTCTTATTGGCACGGTCCCCTCTCTGGGGTGTGTGAGACCCCAGGGCTCATCCCCATGGTGGGGAGGAAGGGAAGGGACATCTTTACCTTCTTGGCCCCCAGTGCCACAGCTTTCTTTCGTGCTGCCTCGAAATCTTCCTTCTGCCCGATGTTGGCCTGAAAAACAGTTAAAAAAAAAAAAAAAAAAAGACTCTGTATGAAACCAGACCACAAAACCCAGTATAAGCCCAGTTTGGCACAGGGTATCATGCAAGGCATGACAGAACCCGTGGTGGCTGGGCTTGAGGACACCCAGGATGGGTAGGAGGGGAGTTCCACCCCCTGAGGTGGATATCTCAGGGCCGTGCCTCCCTCTGCCAAGCCCCTTGGCTCTGCCCTGATTCCCTGCCTTCATTAGCAGAGGGTCATTAGCTGTCAGGGACAGGCTGTGCCACACAGGGCTGGCAGCTCAGCAGAGCAGCAGTGAGCTGGGCCATGGTTAACCAGTGTGAGCAGGGTCACCACCACAGCCACACACATGCACCAGGACCCCCATTGCTCACCCAAACCCCCACAGACCAATGGCCCAGCACCCCCTCCACCCACAGCCCCAGTTCCTAGGACAGGGCTCAGCCCAGAGCTCACCAGGTAGGCGACAACGTCGTAGCCCTGCTCCTTCAGCCACACCAGAATACAGGAGGTGTCGAGCCCCCCGCTGTAGGCAAGGACCACTGTGCCCTTGGACTGAGCCATGGTGCTGTCAAAGCAAAGGAAAAGGGGATCATGATGCCACCAGCCCCTTACTGCAGCCATCGGCAAGGATCAGCTGAAATAAGAGCCCTCCCAGGCTGCAGGGAGCCAGGTCAGGGCTGGGGGCAAGAGGAAAAGCCACAGCACTGTGACCACGGCCAGGCTGTGGCTCTCAGCCAGGGTGGACACCCTGCCTGTGAACCAACCTGTGCACCCAGGGGTGGCTGGACAACGGAGGAGTCCAGGGCAGCTTAGGAGGGCTGTTTTGCTCTTACCTGTTCTCTGTGCTGGCAGCCCCAGCACAGCCTGCCCCACTCTCTGCACGTGTCCTGCAGTGCTGGGGAGCCGGGGCTCAGGCGCAGGCGCCCGGCTGGGGCAGAGGCACAGCTCAATGCCTTGCTCTGGCACGACACAGCACGTCCCGGCCGTCTGCAGAGCTGCCACAGCTCAGCCCCCAGTGCCCATCAGGACAGCAATGGCTGCAGGGCTGGGGGGCTTGGCAGCATCCCCTAGAGCCCAGCCCAGCCCCAAGTCTAATTAATGCTTACGAAGCATTTGTTCTAATTGTGCTGCACGTGTTTCCTGCCCGCACACAACACGTACGTGGGGATTCAGCACCTCTCACCCTCCAGCCAAGGATATCGAGGACTTCAGCCAGCAACAGGAGATGGTGAAGGATGCAGCAGCCTGGATCTCAGGGGAGGGTTGGGCAGGAAGCGGGTCCGGACTGTCCCTGCTGTCCCTGGGCCAGGCTGTGAATCCCAGGGCCCCATGAAGAGGCGATGCCAGCTGACCCTTGGCCGGGGGAGGCGGACGGCAGAGCCGGCCAAACCCTGTCCTGAGCAACTTTCACACTGCTGCTGCCAAGTCAGCACAGCCCTGCTCCTGCGGGCCGGGAAGGCGCCGAGCCGGGCTGCTCCAGCCTGGCCCACCCAGCACCTCTCCCAGCGGGATGTGGTTATGCCGAGGTGTGCCCCAGCATCCCGGGCCTGCCAGCATCCCACGGGGTAAGGCTTGGAGCCAGCCAGGGGCAGGCTCTGCCCTGCTTCTGCCGGGTTCCTGCTGAGGAACAAAGGGGTCTGGCAGCCCCATACCCTTCCCTCCGGCTCCCCGAGCCTGCCCGTGCCCAGGCTTGTGCAAGCAGCATTTCTCTGCTCGTGGGGCTGTGCCAAGCTGGGTCTCTGCCCAGCGAGGTCCAGCCGTCCCTTCCTCAGCGGAGCATTTACAGGAAGGCAGTCGCAGTTCGCAAAACGGCCCAGCCCAACCCCGACGCTGAGCCTGCGGCTCCTTTTGAGATAACTTCCCTCCTTTAGTCCCAAACTCATCCCCGCTGTGGCCACCAGCAGCGCTGGAGTGGTTGCCAGCCTGAGTAAGCAGCTCTGAGACCAGGCATACTCGCCCTACAAGTGGCCCAGCAGGGCGATAGGGAAATGCCTCCAACTTTTGCCTGCTCAGACACGTCCCAATGTCGCAATGCCCGAGGGGCCTGGGGGCACCTTGTCCTGGAGACGCATCCTGCATCCCAGAACGGGGGTGGGGCCGTTCCCAGCTCTGGAAACACGGCTCGTGCCAAACCCGCCTGCCCAGGAAGGGAGAGCCCCGAAGTTTCAACGTTCGGTGGCAATAAATCAGAGCAAACAAAGCTCGGTGAAGGGGAACGCGGCGGGACTTTTTCAGCCCTTGTTATTATTCCGTAGCAATTTCCGTGTGAGTTTGGGCAGGGATTTTACTGGAGAGACTAGGGCTGCCAAAGGGAAACTGTGCTTTCGGCTTTAAACCCAAGAAATAAAAATGAAGAGGGAGGAGAATAAAAAGCCTGGAACTTTGGTAGAGAGGAACTGTCTTTGCCAGCCGGGCTGGATGAACAGCCGGGCTGGGATGGGGCAGGCAGGAGGGGCAAGGACAGGAGCAAAGGCAGGCAGGAGGGACAGGAACAGCCTTTCCAGCACCAGAGGCATGTGCTCACTGGTGCTGGGATTTTCTTCAGCATCACTCCTGCACCTCGTGGAGGTCCCATCCTGTCCCCCAAAATCCCTAGTGCAGAGTGGAGAGGGCACGAGGGGGTACCGGCTGCGATCTCAGTTCCCACCCTTGAGGGTGCCCAAGGGGACCTCAAGGAAACGGGACTCACTTGGAAACCCCCTGCCCTTCCCAAACTGAGCTAGGAAGGGCTTGACTGCAGTCTGCACAGCGCTGGGAAGGGGCTGGCACTCCACTGCCCTGCTCCAGCACCCGGGCTGGGGGACACTCGTGGCTGGGTGAAAAAGGGACAGACAGGATGAGGGGACATCCCCCAAGGCAAAGGCTCCCCTTTCCCCTCTTTCCCCTCTCCCCCCGTGCCCACACTCACTCACTCCCGGTGTCCGGCTGCCCTCGGTGCTCTGGTCCGGTGCCTGGAGCATCCTCCCCCTCTTCCTCCTCCTTTATAAGCGGGCGTAGGCAGGCGGAGCCGCCGCAGGACAGTCCCCCCTTGGGCACCGTCCCCAGGAGAGGCCCTGCGCTCCTCCTGCCCTCGGGTGCCAGGCAGAATAGGGGGAAAAGCTGCCCCCAGGCCGGGATGGAATCAGTACCCAGCCCCATGCCCTGCATGGCCGCTCTGGGTGCTGCCACAGCTGTCCCTCCATTCCTGACCTCCAGAGCACCCAGTGCTGTCATCCCCCCTGGGGGACTCCATGGAGTCACCTGCCCCTGACGAGAGGGAAAATGGGGGCAGAGGAGAGATGGTGCTCTGCTCTCCTCCCTGCACCAGCAAGAAGGAGGAAGGTTGGATTTATCTGAACCTCCATCAGGAGGCAATGCAGGAGCCAGGGTGGGCAGGAGGGGACAGGGCAGAAGGCTGTCCATGGGGCCAGACTCACCATTCCCCTTCACACATGCCCAGGGCACCCCAGACCCACAGCACACATGGCTTTGGAGGACAGGAAAGCTCCATTCCAAAGCACAGAGATTTTTAGGGGAATCTCAGACAGGTGCAGCAAGACCCAGCTCCAGTGGGAGGATCTGACCACAGGAGGTGCACGGCCACCATCAGCCTCTACGGCCCAGCCCTGGTGCCTGTGGGCTCATGTCTCCTGGGCCTGCACACCCCATCCCACACCATCAGCTAGGGCTGAAAGTGTTTTGGGAACAGCCTCCATCTTCACCATGTGCAGAGAGGCCACATCCTGCTCTTGCTGCTTGAGGGACTTGACACCAGAGCAGGATTGGACCTTCAGGGCTGGACATTGGCCTTCTGGCATTGCTGCATCCAGATAACCCCCCTGTTATGGTCCAAGGCCAGGCAGGGAGGTGTCATAAGCCCTGGGAATTCTCCCACACACTGAAGGAAGCTGCCTTCTTCAAGCACAGCTAATATTTAGCCAAAAACATCTTCATAAATCAATAAGAGTGCACAGAAACCAAGTAGATTTAAAAAAAAAAACAAAGAAAAAATACTATTTCAATTTAATACATGGTTAATGCTGGGGTGCCCCACACCCTCCCCAGTTCAGAGAATCCCTCCCTGCACCCTGGTGGGACCCTTGCTGGCCACTGTCACCCAGTTCATCTTCCCACCCCCCACATTTAAGGACTGATAGCGGCCAAGGCCATCCAGAGCTGTGTTTGTTCTGGGATCTGGGACCTGATTACAAGAGGTTGGTGGGACATCTTATTCTCCCCGGGATCCAGACTCCCCTGCTGAGTCAGGGGCAGGATCTGGGTGAAAGGAACACAGCTGAGAGGTGTCTGGGAGGGACAGAAGAGGTACAAACTCAGCACTCCCTGAGCCACGTGCCCCACCGATGTGGTGGGGAGGGACAGGAGGAGAAATGACCCTGCGTCCCCTCCTGTCCCTGGGCTGTGTCAGTAAGGGTAGGGGGAGACAGAGATGAGCAGGAGGAAGATGTTGGGTGCTCGCTGCCCATCCGGGAGCAGCGCCTGCACCTTGAGCCGGTGCGTGCCGGGCTCCCGCAGCGGCCGCAGGGTGGAGATGATGCCCTGACCCTGCTCGGTGCGGAGGGCGAAGGGGCTGTCGGGGTCCTGCTCCAGCAGCCTGAAGACGGGCCGGTGGCGCAGGGAGGTGGCCGGGGTGAGGTGCACCACGTCCCGGCGGGCAGCGATGCCGAGGGGCAGGGGGAGCACCTGGTACTGCAGCGTGGGGGGGCCGGCAGGGCTGCAGAACGGAGGGCAGCGACCCACGCACAGCCTGCATGAGAGACGGGGAATGCGGAGTGTGGTGGGTGCCAGAGAGTGGACAGGACACTCGGGGTCTTGGTGAGATGAGGAGAGCGGGATGGGCACTCCCAGCCCCACAGCAGCACTCACCCTGGGCTGGAGCCTCTCCGGTACCCAGCTGGGCACGGCACATCCATGCACCGGGCACCTCCGCGGGTGTTGAAGCACATCTGGCTCGAGCCACACCTCATTGTGCCCTCCACGCACTCATCCACATCTGCAGGGAGAGCAGGGACAGGTCTGAGGGTGCTGGGGTGAGATGGGGGCTCAATCCCCAGCTCCCCCACCCTCCCACATCTGCCTGAACACTGAGGCAGTGAGACATGAGCACTCAGACTGTGGAGTGCTGAGTCTGGGAACAACTGTCTCAAGAAAGTAAAAAGACTTCCATCCCCAAAAAGATGATCCCCAGGGCACCATGGGGAGGGGGCACCCCCCTGGCACCCCTGCACTGACCGTGGCAGGTCTTCCCGTTGGACAGCAGCCGGTAGCCAGTGGGGCAGAGGCAGCGGTAGCTGCCCAGGCTGTTCCTGCACTCGTGCTGGCACTGGTGCAGTGTCTGACACTCATCGAGATCTGTGGGATGAGAGGGGTGAAGACAAGAGGGGAAGGATCAGGCCCCTCTGGTGCCACTGCCTTGGGCCAGCCTGGCTCTCACCTCCCCTTCCCAGCTCAGCAAAGAGCACAGGGTACAAAAAACGCGGTGGACAAGGCAGCAAGGAGGACACGAGGTACCTTTTGGGGACAAAGCAGCCTCTGAATTCCCTTCAACACCTTTCCCCAGTGCACGCTCACCAGTGCAGGTGCCATTCCTCCTGACGTAGCCCGTGGGGCAGGGCGGGCCCCGGGCGCCCATCCCTGCATCCTTCGCCACGCGGCGCAGGGCGAGCTGAGTGTAGAACGATCGGCCCCGTGCGCGGCTACTTGGCCTCTGCCAGTGCAGGGGAGTGTCCCGGGGCACGCTGCTCGTTGTGTCCCCTCTCTCAATCCCACACTGTCCGCCCGGCAGCAGGGTCTTGCCGGCGGGGCACAGGCACTCGTAGGAGCCCCGCAGGTTGCGGCACTCAAAGGCGCACGGTGGGGGGAAATGCAGGCACTCATTGACATCTGAGGGAGGAAAGAGGTGGGGAGGTGCAGCTGGATGGGAGAAACTGAGGCTGGAACAGGGCAGGGGGATGACCCTGAGAGCCCAGCTCATACCCAAGCACGGCCAGCCAGTGCCCAGCGTGCGGTAGCCAGGAGGGCAGGAGCACCGATAGGACCCGGCGGCGTTCTGGCAAATCTGGTTGTAGCGACAGGCATGGGACCCCTCGGTGCATTCATCAACATCTGGGGAGCAGGGAGAGGACAGGGTTGGGGGCACAGGGAAGTGGCACCAGTTGCCCCTTGCCATCCTCATGTCCCTCAAGAAGGGTCCGTACCAATGCAGTACAGCTGCCCAGCGTCTGGGATGAATCCCAGCGGGCACTGGTCTCTATCTGCCCCTGTGGATTGAGCAGAGATAATAAGACGTGACATGTCACTGCAGGGAGATGGCCTTTGCACCCTCACAGACACCCAGAACTGACAAGAGATCTCCATCCCCATCCTGGGGACTCCCCTGGTTACCTGCATCAAGCGAGGCACGGAGCTGGAAGTGGAGCTGCTGTTTGGCTGGGTCATAGGAGGCTGTGATGGCTCTGGCCCGGAGGTGCTGCACCCGGGGAGGCTGCGGCCCCACGGGGGGGTCGAACACGATGGTGTGATTGCAGTGGGCACGGATGAGGTGCCCATCCCACAGGAAGCTCTGCACCGAGCCCCCGGAGAGCTGCCCCACACCCGTCCGCACGTAGCGCTCGCTGAAGTCCTGGGGAGAGGCAGGGAGGGGGGTCAGGCCATGGATCCCCCGTGCTCCCAGCAGGGGAGTCATGGTCCCATGGGGATAATGGGCAGTGTCAGCACCTGCAGCAGCACCACGGCATCGCCAAAGCTCTCCGGGACGGAGCCACTGATGACACTGTCCAGCCGCAGAGCGCCAGCACCATCCGCGCCCCGGGCGAGGTGGGTGACCCGCAGGAGCTCCCCTGCCAGGAGGAACGGTGAGCAGCACCCCACAGCACCCCCAATAACCAGGAGGAACGGTGAGCAGCACCCCACAGCACCCCCACACAGCTCCATTCCCGGATCAGGGATGGTGCATGGGGGAGATGGAGTATGAGCTTCCCCAGGAGCTCTCCTGTCAGAGACCCCTCACCTGTGGCAAACTGCAGCAGTGACTCGTGCTGGAAGGTGCCCTGTGTGAGCAGGAAGCCGCTCTGGGCTGCCCCGCTGGTGTGTGCCAAGGACCAGTAAATGGGGGCGATGATGGTCACCAACACCCGCATCAGCGGCCCTGGGAATGGGGAAGAAAGGGTGCCACCATGGAGCCAGCATGGATGGCACCCAGGCTGTCCCATCCCTCCTTACCCACAGTGGAAGGTTTGGGGGGAAAAAAGAAATAAAACCTTTCCCCCAATATTTCCATTTGACAGAGATCAAAACTCTCCCAAGGGTGAGGGTAGAAATGTCCACCCACCTATGGCGGGTGGAATGCTCCCAATGCTGCTCCGGAGGGCGGTGGTGCTGGATTGAGAGTCACCCAGCACGCTGGCATCAAGGGTGGAGACACCGAGCTCGTGGCCATTGATGACACCAACCAGGCTGCCCCGCACCCGGTGCAGCTCCCCTGGGGCAAGTGGGATGGGGTCAGGCAGCAACACTGGGACTGTACTCCCATGGGAGAGCAGGGTGCTTGCCTGACTCCCCTCTCACTAATTCGCATGTCAAAAAATATTTATTTTCTGGAGGTGAAGGCAGCCAGAGCAAGACAGGCAGTGTCCCTGCCTGACTGCAGCACAGTCCCCAGAGACCCATGGCTCCAGGCACTGTGTCGTGTTGACAAGGGATGCTGAGTGTGGCCCTGTGCCTCATCACACCAACAGGCACTGACACCCCCAAACCCTGCTCTGTATTAGCCTCAAGGTCCTGGCATAGCCCCAAGCTTTTATTTGCTTCTCCAGCGTGCCTGGCAGCAAAATGCCACCAGCCACACAAGGGCACATAGGGCACCTGGCACTTCCTCCAGCATGGCTCTGTGCTCCCGAGGGGCAGCAGGAAAGGATGTGTCTGTGCATTTAGCAGAGCCCCTGGGAAATGGGAATTTAATCATGGGCAACTAAGGCAGGAAGGCTGAGGAGAGGCAAGTGAGGGCTGGCACGCTGCTCGGGAGAGGACCTGCTTGGGCTCAGCCTTCAGCTGAGCAGTGCGAGAGGGGAGAGGACAAAGCAGGGAATGAATCACAGGGGTTAGAACAAGCAAGGCAATATCACTCCAAGCACCACGCTGGAGGTGTTAGCCCAGCACTGCAGGCAGCCCCAGCCCCCTGAGCCAGCCAAAACCCCCAGGGCCGGGGCAGACACCCACCTTGGACATCCAGGGAGGTGTGGGCGACAGCAGAGCCCAGGGCATTGCGGGCGAGGCAGGAGTAGCTTCCGGCGTCACGGTGGGTGACAGAGGGCAGGAACAGGGTGGCATTGGGCAGGACACGAGCATGGGGACCCTCGGGCAGTGGCTCCCCATCCCACTGCCACTCCACGGAGGGGGTGGGCTCCCCTGACACGACACAGTGCAGCAGCACCTGCTGCCCAGCAGGGACCCTCACCTCTGCTGGTGTCACTGTCACCACAGGGGCACCTGGGCAGAGAAGGGGATGCAGCATTCCCCAGAATCAGGGGTAGTTGGAGGGGCTCAGAGGTGATAGGTTTTCAGTCCCTCAAAAGAAGGGTGCAGAGGGGGCCAGCACTCACTCTGCAGAACCAGGGTGAAAACTTTTGCTGCTGTGCCCGCATCATTCTCCGCAACACACTGGTACTGCCCCACATCGGTGCTCTAGCAGGACAACAGCATCAGCACAGCGCTTTGCTTTGCCAGGAAAGCACCCTGAAATGTGCCAGCACCCCCCAGGCCCTGCTCACCCCCACAGCACGGATGGCCAGGGAGCCATTCTGCAGCTGGTGCACGCGCCCATGGGCCACCACTGGCACCCCGTCCTTGCTCCAGCGGATGAGGGGCTCAGGGTGACCCTGGGCACGGCAGTCGAGGATGGCATCCCCTCCGGAGTGCTCCACCTGGTAGACGCTGCCATCCCCCTGTATGACGGGCGCCTCTGGGAAAGGGAAAGGGGTGGCAGAGGAGGGGGGCTGGCCGGGCACCCCAATTTCCGTGCCAGCACCTACCTCTGACAGAGACCAAGACAGTGGCCCTGATGGCCCCGGCGCTGTTCTCGGCGTGGCACACGTAGGTCCCGCTGTCCGTGGGTGCGGCTGCCTCCCTCCGCAGGATGCTCCGCCCGCTGTGCCCCGACGCACCATCTGCGGGGTGCAAACCCCAAAAAAGGGTGGTTGGCCATCAGCTGGGTACAACCCCACACAGCCAGACGTGCTGGCACCCCGAGGACCCTGAAAGGTGGGACAAGGGTGGCACCAGAGTCGCGTTCTCCCCCAAGCTCAGCATCCTCTGCCCCTGCCCAGGTACCAGTGACGAGCTGCCCGTTGGCCATCCAGGAGACGCGGGGCTGGGGGCTGCCCACTGCGGCACACAGCAGCTCCAGCCTCTCGCCCCGGCTCAGGGTGAGGTCTGTGGGCAGGTGGGTGAAGGTGGGCAGGGTGTGGATGGAGAGGGAGAGCCGGCGAACGGCCCTCCCAGCAGAGTTCACCGCGGTGCAGGAGTAGCTTCCAGCATCCCCTTCCTGTATAAGGATGAGAGGTCATCAGTCATCCTGAGGCTGGGCTCCAGCTGCAGCCCTGGCTCACTGAGCTACAGCTCTGTTGGTTCTTGTGCACTTAAAAATCACAGTTTGGACAGAGCCACTTTTTCCAGCCCACATTAGCAATCTCACACTGCCCCAACCCTCCAGCCTGTGGCACAGGACTGCACGGGGCTCTCCCTCTGCCAGAGATATTCATAATCAGCCAAATGCTGTTCAGCAGCAGCAGACACTCGTTCCTCAGCTCTCCAACCTCTCTAGGGGACAGTGCTCACCTGGACATCCCGGAGCAGCAGCTCCCCGGAGGGCAGGACCGTGGCCTTCCCACCCCGCACCAGGGCTCCCTCCCGGCTCCAGGACACGCGGGGCTCGGGGACACCACGGGCGGCACAGGGCAGCAGCACCTCCAGCCCCTCCAGCACCACCAGCTCCAGTGGGCCAGCAGCAATGATGGGGGGCACTGGATGGAGCAAGAAGGGCAAGGACTTGCTGACAGCTCGGCAGCCACGTTTTGCTGTGAGGTGCTGGGGAGGGGTGAGCAGAGGGGTGAGCACTGGGGCTCTGATGGATGCTGTACCTTGCACAATGAGCCTGGTCCTCCCCGCAGCGGTGCCTGAAGGGTTACGAGCCATGCACAGGTAGGTCCCTGCATCCTCTGGGGCTGCTCGGAGGAGACGGAGCTGCCCGTTGGGGAGCACCTTCAGCCCAGACCCTGTCAGAAACAAAGAACAGGATGGGGCAGCACAGCTGAGCCAAGGCACAGATGGATGATATGCAGGGACTGCTTCGCCCACAGAAGTGCCTCTTCCCGAGGAGTCTCCATGGAACAGCTCCAGCAGCCACCACACCCACCTAGGACAGCACTGGGGAGCCAGGAGGACCCATGCACAGTGACACCCCACACCTGCCAGGATGCCTACAAACCCCTGGCACTTAAATCTCCCCTTAGCTAAAAGCTGGCAGGTAATGTGGGCTCTGCCAGCCCCCAGCACACTCCTGCTCACCTCCAGTGATGCCAACGCCATCCTTTTGCCAGGTGACCTCTGGCCGGGGGACGCCTGTGGCCTCACAGGACAGCACCGCGCTTGTGTTGACCGTCACCATCACCATGCCAGGCAGGGGCTTCAAGGCAGGGGGCTCTGTGAAGGGCAGGGAAGTGCTACCATGGGAAGAGGGCGCAGGACCCCCAGCAGCAGGACGCTGGAGCCGTGTGTACCATGCACTGTGAGCCAGATGTGCTTTCGGGCCGTGCCCGCGGCGCTCCGAGCTGTGCAGGTGTAGCGGCCGCTGTGTGCAGGCAGCGCCTGCCTGATCTCCAGGGCTCCTGGAAAACAGCAGAGGGGAGGCAGCAGGAAGGCTGGCAGTGACCCCTGTCCCGCTGGGGATGTGCTGTCCTGTGCTGTACCTCTGGGCAGGACACGGTAGCCCCTTCCTCTGCTGCCCAGCTGAGCCCCCTCCTTGCTCCATGACACCGTGGGTGGGGGCACACCCGAGGCGTAGCAGGTGAGGATTGCAGGGGACAGCCGGGTGACAACCACATCTGTAAGGTCATCAGCGATGGTGGGGGGCACTGGAGTAAGGAGGGAGGGAGATGAGCAGGGCTGTGTGGTAAATGTTGAAGAGAATTCTGTCCCTGTTCTTACGGGCACAAGCATTTCTCTTCCCCTCTTGTCCACCCCCAAGTCCAGTTCTTGAGTGGACACCCAACCTTATGTGGGACTGGAGCACACCCAGATCACACTAGAGGTGGTGACAGATCCTGGGAAAGCCACTCTGAGCACGACCCCCAGCTCCAGGAGCTCACCATGGACAGACACGAGGAAGAGCTTTCGTGCCTCTCCAGCAGCGTTGGTGGCGATGCACTCAAAGCGCCCCTCGTCCCGGGGACCAGGGCTGGAGATGAGCAGTGACCCTAAGGACTGCAAACTGTGCGGGCAGAGCACACATCAGGATCACCCCTGTCCCACGGGGGGCAGCAGGAGGGGCATACCCCACCCCTTGGTGTACAAGGTGGTGGGTGCTGCAGGTACCTGTAGGTGCCAGGTGGGAGGTGCAGGTTCAGGGGACGACCATCCTTCTCCCATCTGATGTGGGGCTCAGGAGACCCCCAGGTGTCACAGCCCAGCGTGGCTGGCTGCTGAGCCAGCAGGGTGAGGTTGGAGGGCCCAGGCACGATGGCAGGAGGGACTGTGGGAGGCCATGGCAGCGATGAGCAGAGGACAGCAGCACATCACTGCACTGGTGAGAGCAGCCCAGCAGTGGTGGGTTGCAGCAGGGATCCATCCCACTCTCCCACTTACCCAGGACATGGAGGTCCAGGCCTCGCCGGTCAGAGCCAGCAGGGCTGGATGCCATGCAGAGGTAATGGCCCAAATCCTGGACCTGGACAGGGTCAATTTGCAGGGAGCCTCCAGGCAGGAGCTGCAGCCTGAGGAGGGAGAGCAAGTGAACCCACTGGGGGCTCTGCATGGCCAGGCTGCATCACACAGGGAGCAGGGGCTGGGAAGGTGACAAGTGCCATTGCAGCCACATGCAGCTCTTGCCCACTGAGATGGTGTGAGGACACAGCACAGCTCTTCACAGGGTGACGGGCACACTAAATCACCTGTTGCTGTGAAGGGTGGTATGATCTGAGCACCACTCTTGGTGCCACCAACACGCAGAGCCTCATACCTGTCACTCCCAGGCAGGGGCAGGAGCTGGCCATCCTTCCTCCACGTCACCCGGGGCACGGGCCACCCCTCTGCCCGGCACGGCAGCATGGCCGAGGTGTTCAGCAATACCTTCACCTCCTCGGGGCCCGCCTGGATCTCCGGGGCCACTGCAGCAGCACCCAGAGCCACCACCGAGAGTGTGGAACAAGGCTCAGGGATGGAGAACTCCAACCCAGAGCAGCACTGGGGGCTGGGTGTAGTCCTGCCCTGCCATCCCATCTCCCGACCGCAAGACACCCAATAATATCTCACATCCTGGAATTAACCGGGAAGGAGCCGGCACTCAGGGTAGGGCAGCACTCACCGTGAACCTGCACCCGGACACTCGGGCCAGTGTCGCCGGAGGGGCTGGTGGCCCTGCAGCTGTACTCGCCGCCGTCTGCAGCAGCCACCGCCCGGAGCTGCAGGAAACGCCCCTGGGCCAGGACCCGCCTGCGGGCATCCTCCTAAAACCCCCGGGATCCCATCAGCAGGATGGTGCTGGTGCGTCCCAGTCTCTAAGCATGACCCCCCTGGTCCCGTCACAGGTACCTGCAGCGGGGAGCCCTCCCGGTGCCACTCGATGTTGGGGTGCGGCTCAGCAGCCTCTGGGCACTCCAGGAGCAGCTGCCCCCCTGCCACAGCCGTGATGATGGGGATCTCCCCGCTGCTGGCAATGCTGGGGGGAGCTGTGGGACATGGGCCAGGGGAGTCAGGGTGTGCCACGTGGGTTGGACACCCCCATCCCTGTCCTCATGAGTCATGCATAGATTCCCACTCTGCAGGACCATCACTGTGCTCCAGACCTCTCTTTTGGAGCCCACACCAGTCCCAAAAAAGGATGTTCTGGCTTCTGGGTCCCCAAGGCTTGGACCACCCTGCAGCCCCCCCCCCCAGCCCTCTTCTCGCTGCACTGCTGGGGTCACACTACCTTGGATGCTGACATGGAAGCTCCTGCTGTCCTCCCCTGCAGGACTAGTGGCCAGGCAAGTGTACAAGCCAGCATCAGCCACCTGCACAGCCAGGAGAGGGAAAAATTGAGGCATCAAAAGAAAACCAAGGTAGGGAGAAAAAAGCGAAGCTCCTACCTCAGCGCTCTCAATGTGGAGGGTGCTCTCATTACCCAACACGAGCGAGGGCCCTGCCAGCAGCCGTCCATCCTTGTCCCACGTGACAGCGGGCATGGGGACACCTGTGACCACACACGTCAGCTCCAGAGGGGTGCCCGCAGTGATGGATATCTCAGTGGGATGGGACGCAGACTCGACACGGGGTGGCTCTGCAAGGCACACAGCAAGGCAGGAGGGCTCATCCCCTCGTTGCTCCCAAAAAATGGGCTAAACTGCCCTTCCCAAATCCCAGAGGGATCACACGCACCCATCACCACGAGGTGGAAGGCTTTGCTGACCTCTCCCACTTCATTCACCACCAGGCATGAGTAAATGCCTGCATCAGTTGGTGCCACGGCCACCAGGCTCAGCTGTGAGCCACCAGCCACCTGGTCACCCTGCTGCTCCAGGGGCTCTCCGTTCTTCAGCCAGGTCACTGATGGTGCTGGGGACCCGGTGGCTTCGCAGGTGAAAGTGACATCGGAGCCCTCAGCCACCATCTGCTCCTCACTGCCCTCGGGGCTCTCCAGGACAGGGGGCGCTGGGGAGAAAAGTCAGGTCCCCAGACACGGGGTGGGTTTGGCCACTCCCTGGCATCCTGCGAGCAGCCAGAGGTGGCTCAGCCCTCCTGCAGGATGCTCTGAGGCTGCTCTCAGGCTGGTCCTGCTTTGCTCCATCCCTTCCAAGCCCACCCCAGCAGTGGAGGAATGGCTCAGGACCCTGCTTGGGAACGGGCTGCAATGCCCAACGTGTGCTCCGCCAACAAAACCAGTGTTTAGGTGCCCCCTGCTCTGCCCTCCCCAGTCCCCTGCCCCGTACCCTGTATCTGCAGGACAAAGCTGCGATCGGCCACTCCCGCCCGGCTGGAGACAACGCAGGTGTAGCGCCCGGCATCGGAGAGCTGCGCCTGGGAGATCCTGATCCATGGGACAGGACACGGGGATGGGGAGGAGACATCAGCTCCGGGTCACCCGCTGCTCCCCGAGGTGACATTCAGCCACGCCAGGGTGCAGCAGTGCCCTCATGCAAACCCGGGTACCAGCCCCACAGCCTGCGGCTGGCCATTGCTCCAGGGTCACTTCTCACCGGAGGACGTGCCCAGCCTTGAGCAGGGTGACATGAGGGGACAGGCGGAGGGGCAGCCCGTCCTTCAGCCAGCTCACATGCAGAGGAGGGGACCCCCGTGCCCAGCACTCCAGTGTCACCACGGCCGACAGGACCCCACGGACCATCTCCGAGTCACCGGCACCTCTCTCGATGGTAGGAGGGACTGGGCGAGGGGACAGAGGGGCTGCTGGGGCTGTCGGGGACAGGGGTGGCCCCGGTGCTCCCCGCGGCTCCCAGCCCTGCTCACCCAGCACGTTCAGCGAGTGCAGCCGCGTGTCCTCGCCCAGGCTGTTCCGGGCCAGGCACGTGTAAGCTCCGGAGTGGGCGGCTCGCAGCCCCTCGAGGAGCAGGGCGCTGCCATCCGGGGACACCCTGCGTGGGGACGATGGGACCCTGAGCTGTGTGCTCATCCCGGACCTGCCCGTGGGGCAGAAGTGCTCTGTGCTCAGTTTACAGCCAAGGGTGAGGATTCTGGGGCGCATTGCAAGGTCAGGGCATCAACTAGGGACCCTGCCAGGGTGGCAGTGACCATCCCAGACCACAAGGTTTAACCCAGGATGACATTCCCTCACCAAAGAGCCGGGATGAGTGCATCCCACTCCAAGCAGCAGGAAGAAGCAGCACAGCTCAACCTGTCCTGCCCAGCAATTTTGCACGTGAGCCCCTGGGGTGTCCCCCCCAGACTCACCGGGCGTGTGAGGGGGGCTCCAGCCCCAGGGGCTGCCCATCCTTCAGCCAGGAGATGTGGGGAGTGGGCTGCCCCTCTGCCCGGCACTCCAGCCTCACGCTGCTGCCCTCCAGCACGCTGTGCTCACTGGGGTGCTCTCCACTGCTGATCTGGGGGGGCACTGCACCGAGGAGAGAGGGAGGCTGAGGGAGAGGAGGGGGAGGAAGGCTCACCTCTGAGGCAGAGCCTGCAGGGACCATGCTGATCGGGGAAACCCTACCTCGCACCAGCACCATGAAGTCCTTGCGTGTCTCGGCCCCTGGGCCCTGTGCCAGGCAGGTGTATCGGCCCTGGTGGAAGGGCTGGAGGGGGCTGAGCTGGAGCTGGGTCCCCCCGACCACCAGACCCTGCTCTGGGCTCATCTCTGCAAGGAGACAGGGTGAAGGGGGCTGAGCAGTGCTCCTCCACTGACCTCTCCCCAGGCTCGTTGTGCTTCCCCCTTCTCCCCTGCCAGGGCCCAGGGGCACTGTTAAAGCAAAGCAGGGGTTTTGCAGAGTTCACTGCTGGAGATTTACAGGAGAAAAGAGCCACTGGTCTGGGGACAAACCCCGTCCCAGCAAGCACCCCAGAGAACTCACCCCGCACATATCCCTCCATCACGTCCTGTGCCCACATCCCATTGCTTCGAGCCTCAGGAATGAACCTGAGATCTCCTAAAAGCATGCAGGGAAAAGGCCAGCCCCTTCATGCTCTGTGCCCTCCCTGTGCAGCCCTGAGAGTCTCTTGCAGCAGGATTAGAGTTTGAGAAACTGAGGCAGGAGTGCTTGGAGGGGATCAGCAGTGAGGCTGGGGGTGGCAGCCTGGCACAGCATTCCCCTGCACACACACCCAGCGGGCGCCCGTCCTTCAGCCAGGTGACAGTGGGCACGGCCACACCAGTGACTCGGCAGGTCAGGACCAGGGGTGTCCCCACGTCAGCTTCAAGCGTCTCCTGCTGTGTGTCCTGGATGCTTGGGGGTTCTGAGGACGATGAGCAGGGACAGGGAGTGTGAGACAGACCTGAGTTCACTGTCAGCTCCTCGGTGCGTCCTCGGCAGACAGAGCTCCCAGCTGAGCCCTCACCACTTACCATGGACCGTGAGGATGAAACTCTTCTCATCCTGGCTGGCCACATTCAGTGCCATGCACGTGTATGTGCCTGAGCTGGAAAGCTGCAGCTGAGGGAGCTGCAGCACCCGAGAGCCTGGAAGGAGTGGAGAGCAGGGAATCAGGACAGCCTGGAGCAGAACCAGGTCCGGGCCACCATGCCAGCAAGCTGACTGATCCCCCAGCACTCAGCCAAGCTCCACACAAAAGGAATCTGGCCATGGAAATCTAATATTTGAGGTCCAAAGCCTTGCTGTGCCCCACAGAAAAGGACACTGAGCTCCCAGGAAGCAGCAGCATGGAGTTCTGCAGGATGCAGCCCTTGGTCCTCTCCAGAGGGGATCACTCAGCAGTGTCATTAGGGTGTCATACAACCCAAAGGCTGAGCTCCAGACCCACATGTGGCACCCAAAAAGGGGGATTAGGGGACCCAGAGCTCTCTGCCAAGAGCTGGGGCACAGGCAATCCTCCTGGCTCATCCCAACATACCTCGGGTGACAATCACCTCCTCACTGGGCTGCAGGACGTGGCCGTCCTTGTACCAGGCGATCTCTGCAGCCGGGTGGGATTGGATGTCACACACCAGTGAGACGCTGCCATTGACAATGCCATCGACATTTTCGGGGTCTGTACCCACACTCCAGGGAGCTTCTGCTGCAGTGCACCCAAAAAACAGCCCCAAAGGGGAGCCATCACTGTGGAGGTCGATGCCTCCTCAGGAGGAAACACGCACCAAGGCTCTCGCCTGCTCGGAGCATGTGGCACCTCAGCCTCCTCACAGAGGGCAAGCGTGACCAGCACAGCAGGACAGAGGCAGCCATGCAGCTCCAGAGCCACAGGAAAAACTCCAGTTGGTGGAGAAAGAGGAGGAGGGGAGTGAATCAGTGACCCAGGGAAGGGGAGATGCCTTACCCTGCACAGCCAGGGCAAAGTGCTTCTCGGCTGACCCAGCCAGGTTCTCAGCCGTGCACGTGTATCTCCCGGTGTCACCTGCCTCCACCATTGCCACCTGCAGAGGGGAGCACCGCTGAGGGCTGCCCCGAGCTGGGGAGATGCTGGGGATCCCATGGGCATCTTGGTGAGACCAGGGCAGCCTCCTTTGGGAGGAAAGGACGCCCCATCCCCTCCATCTGCTGTCTCCTGTGTCTCTTCCCAACACAGCCACCTGCTTAGAGGAGCACAAACCTGCAGGACTGTGCCACCCTCCAGGAGCTGGTGCCGTGGGCCAGCCTCGATGGGGAGATCATTCCAGAGCCAGGACACTGTGGGCTCTGGGTGCCCAGTAGCTTCACACTCAAACCGGACCGTGCCATTGATGGTGGCTGTCACCTCCTCCACCAGGTCTTCCGTGCCACCACGGATGGCCGGGGCAGCTGGAAGCAGGTGGTTATGGGGCTGCCATGTGCCTCAGCCCAGTGTCCCCTGTCCCTGTACTCACTCAGCACCTCCAGCTCGTAGTGCAGGCGGTCCCGTCCCGCAGCGTTGGCCGCCTCGCAGGTGTACCTGCCCCTGTCCCCCTCCTGCACCGCCTGCAGCTGCAGCACCCGGCCCCCTGTGACACAGGACAGGGCTGGGGCAGGCCACAGGAAGGATCTGTGGGATATCCGCCCCAACCCACCCTGCACAGAGCCCTACACAGCCCCAGTGACTCAGAGGTCCCACGGGTGCTGTGTGTGTAGGCAGGAGGAAGGGGACAGGGTCCAACCTCGTCCATGCTATGGATAATCCCAACAAGGCTGCTGCAGGACCACCCCCAAGCCCCACAGAGAGGGTTCACACCCAGTACCCAGTACCTTGCAGCATCAGCACCCCCGGGCCAGGGGAGAGGGGCTCCCCATCCTTGTACCAAGTGAGCTGGGGGGGTGGGATGGCACTGGTGTCGCAGTAGAGGGCGGTGGGCTGGCCAAGGACAGCCTGTCGGTGCTCTGTCACCTCCCCATCCTGGTCTTCCTCCCGATAGAAGATCTCAAGGGCTTCTTTGGGGCTTGTTTGCTGCTGGAAGATGGGGGGCACTGCGGGGACAGGCTGTGGTCAGCTGTGGGGAGCAGGGACATTGACCCCCAGCTACATCCACAGCATCTGCCCTCACTGGAGCTGAGGAGATATTGTTTTCCAGCAGGCTTAAACTTTTTTCCTGCTCATCCTTTTGTGGTCCCACAAGTGACCCCTGAGGACCCCTGCTCTTGCTGAGACACCCCCTGCTCTGGGTGCTGGCTCTCTGCTCACCTTGGACATGCACGATGAAGTCCCTGTCATCTTCACCCACAGCATTGGTGGCCACGCAGGTGTAGTGCCCCGAATCCGAGACATCAGCTGGCTGGATCTGGAGCACCTGCCCCTCACTGAGGATCTGGAGGCGTTCAGAACTTGCCAGAAGCTGAAGGGAAGAAAGAGAGGGGTGGGAGGAGGATTACACACCCAGGAGTGGGGCAGAGCCCAGCCAGGTGTATAAAGGATATCTTCCCACTCCATCCAGCTGGAACAGTCCCTAAACCCAGCAGCTCCTCCCTGGTCACACCTGGAACCTCACCTGCTTGTCCTTGTACCACCGGATGGTCGGCTCAGGCACAGCCCAGGTCTCACACTCCAGCACCACTGTGCTGTTGACCTTGGCTTTCACCTCTTTCACAGCAAAGTCCCCCAAAGGATCCTCTCTGGCAATCCAAGGAGGAACTAGTGGGGAAAAGACAAAAGGGAGCAAAAGGGAGCAAAAGGGAGCAAAAGGGAGCAAAAGGGAGCAAAAGGGAGCAAAAGGGAGCAAAAGGGAGCAAAAGGGAGCAAAAGGGAGCAAAAGGGAGCAAAAGGGAGCAAAAGGGAGCAAAAGGGAGCAAAAGGGAGCAAAAGGGAGCAGCGCTGGCCCTGTTACAGTGGTGGGGTCACTGCAGGAATCAGGAGGGACATGGGGAGCTCTCTCACCCAGGACCTTCACAGCGTAGTTCTTCACAGCCTCCCCGTCTTCGTTGGCCACAATGCAGCTGTAGGTGCCCGTGTCCTCCTCCTGGGCGTTCAGGATCTGCAGCCCGTGGCCACCTGGGCAAAGGGGGTCTCCTGAGAGGGTCACTGCTCACAGCCACAGCTCTCTCCCCCCATGCAGCACCTGAAGGCATCTCAAGGGACCTGCTGAGCACCTGCAAGCCTGGCTGGAGGGAGCCTAATGCTCCTAATGCTCTAGAGCCCAGTCCCAGGCTTATAACAACCAGCACTGGGGAGGCTGTAGTTATTATCCGAGGATGCAGCACTTGGAAGAGCAGCATCCAGCTGATGGCCTGAGCCCTCAGGTCCTGCAGGATGATGATTTCTCACCATCCCGCTGTGCTGGACCCCAGCCAGACCAAGAAAAGGCCTCACTCCCCTCCCCAAGGCATACACAGCAAGGGGCCACCACAGGCATGCAGAGCAGTGGGCAGCAGCACGGTACCAGGGAGCAGGAGGACATTCCTGGATGCTTTGAGAGGAACCTCGTCCTTGAGCCAGGTGATGTTGGGAGATGGGTATGGCAGAGCCTCACACACCAGGGAGATGGGGTTGTTGATGATCACTGTCACTTCTTCTGCAGCAGCATCATCTCGAGCAAAGGTGGGGCTGGCTGCAGAGACATGGTTGTGTGTTACAGCACTTGCACACACTCAGGCTTCACAGTGCTTCATCCCCCCCAGCAGAGAGCAGGTCCAAGTTCAGGGAGTTGGACTTGACACAGCGTGTGCCAACTTCAGACTCTGCCCTGTCCTGCTGCCCTCCAAAAACACAGAGATCCTGAAGACACATCCCCCCTTCCCACAAGCCAGCATCACAGATGGATCCTGCATTAAACAACTGCATTCTGCTCCTCCAAGAGGCCTCGCAAGGGCTTTGGGACAGGTCCATGCTATGCTTTGGCTGCAGGACCCTCCCCACCTACCTGGGACATGCCATTAAAACCCACTAAGTCTGCTCACACCTCCATCCAAAGGCATCTCATACCCAAAACATCCAGCAGGTAGTGCTTGGTCTGATTTCCCACAGAGCTGGAGGCCACACAGGAGTAACGACCAGCATGGGCCAGGGAGGCTTGGGGGATGTGGAACAAGGAGCCATCAGGGGAGATGGAGAAGGTGCCAGGGAGAGGGTGGTTGTCTTTCAGCCAGGTGATCTTAGGTTGTGGGTTGCCTGGGAGGAATGGAAAGCAGAGTTTGGCCTTTGTGTGAAGTTTTTCCATGTGTGAACACGGCCTGGCTGGGATCACTGTCAGAGCTTTTCTGGAAAGCAGGAACATCATCCCAAATCAGAATTATCATGATCTGGATCAGGATTTTTGAAGCTGCTGGATGAGCCAGCAAGAAGAAAGAGAACTGTCCTGAGTGGGAGGTGATTAATTATTCCCATCACTAAAGGAGAAATGAGATGAGAAGAATTTCAGATCCATTTGGGAAAGATTGGAGCTTACATTGTGGAACAAGCTCCCCACGTGGGCGTCCCCTCCCCAGCGCTTCCCGGACAGAACAACTGCAAAGCCAGGAACCACCCCAAAAGAGCCCTGCAGCCCATTTCAGCTGTTTCCATGTCTCTGACTGGTGCCATCCACTTGCTCCACACCCCAGAGAGAGACTCAGGTCTGTCCCCGAGCCCCATCTCCCACTCGATGCTCACCTGAAGCCAGGCAGGACCAGGTGACAGGGTGACCCTCGGGCACTCTGAAGGTGTGTTCTTCACCCGCCTTCTCAATGTGGGGAGGAACTGGGAACACAAGCCCCCAGGGATTTAGCAGCTGGCCAGCTTGGCCTCTGAGCTCACATCCTAAGGACTCCAGCACACCCAGCATGTCCAGTCTTAACTCATGTCTGTTCCTGCAAGGGTGGAGCTCTGAAACCCCACTGGGAATCCTGCAGCAGACAGAAGACTCCTCCTTACCTAGGACCTGCACATAGAAATGCCTCCTGGCCTCCCCAGCTATGTTGCTGGCCAGGCAGGAATAGTGACCACCATCGTGGGCTCGTGCATGGGTGAGCCTCAGCAGCCAGCCCCCTGGAAGCACAGAGCAGAGAGGTCTCAGGGCTGTGACTCAGGTACCAGCACATCCCAACAGTGCTCCTGTGGGGCTGTAGCTCCACCATGAGTTTGAGCTCATCAGTGTTGGGGCAAAACACGTTCCCAAAGTGCTCATCTCTCACAGCAGCCAGCTGACCTGAAAGCAAGTGTGTGTGCTCGCTGGGGGTGACAGGAGAGCCATCCCAGAACCAGGTGATGGTGGGCTGGGGAATGCCAGTGGCCTCGCAGGTCAGTGTCAGGGATCCTTGCAGGGAAACGCTGACATTGGTTGTCAGTCCTGACCCTTGAATGAACTCAGGAGGAACTGGGGATGCAGAAAATGATGGACATCCATTTGCAAAGCAGTCAGGGCATCAAAGGAGTGAAGCAAAGAGGGGACAACTGGGTGAACCTGTTTTTTCCCACCTTGCTTTGCACAGCTTTAGAATACGAATCCAGAAGGACCATTAGCATCCCCTGGAGATGGTGACTTTAAAGGTGTCATGGGACAGGTGACCCACAGCAAGTGCATGCCACTTACCTGAACACCTGAGGCTTACGGGTGTCACACTGGGATGGCCACACAGGCTGAGCCACCTCAGACCTTTTATAACTCAAGTGACCTTGACCCATGAGGTTTGCCCAAGTCCTTGGGTAGTAGAGGACTTTATATGAGGGGATCTGCTGTGATGGCTCTGGAAAGAAACTCCTGCCTGATGGACACAGTTCTACAGCTATTCCTGAAGCATACCCTGCTGACCCTGAGACCTGCTACATGCTGGTTTGTCCCACATCTGCTCCACATCCAGTTACTCCACATCACCACCCTCCTCATCCTGCCTGCATCCACCCCCAGCCACCAGCCCCATCCCGTGTCCTTACCATGCACCACAACATCAAACTCCCTCTGCTCCTGCCCCTCTGCACTGGTGACCAGGCAAGTGTAGTGTCCTGCATGGGCCACCTCTGCCCTGGGGATGTGCAGCCGCCTCCCTTGCTCTGTAAGCAGGAGCCTGTCCCCAGCAGCCAGGGGCTGCCCGTCCTTCACCCACGTCACCCACGGTGCTGGTGTCCCCATGGCCTCGCACTCCAGAACTGTCTCGCCACCCTCGATGACAGAAACCTTCCTCAGGGCGTTGCTGCTACTCTGGACCCTTGGCAGTGCTGTGGGCAGAGGGACAGAGGATGGAGGGGATGTGCAGCCACTCCCTCAGCCATGCACGTGTGGAGGGTCAAAGCTGACTCGGGTAGCAGCATCCCTTCCAAAATATCCAAGGCACCAGGCAATGGCTTTTGGGTCCAGCTGGACCTTGCGTGGAGAGAAGTCACAGCACCTCCACGCACCCCCACAGGCCTCTGGTCCCCCATGCTCACCGTGCACCTCCAGGTGATGCTCCTTGCTGCTGCTGCCAGCAGAGTTCCTGCACTCGCAGATGTACGTCCCCTGGTCCAGCAGCTGGACCTTCTCCATGTACACCACGCTCCCTCCTGGGGACACCAGCTTTGGGCTCCCTGCCTGGGTGGAGAGGGGCTCACCTGCCCAGGGAAGGGGACAGCAGTTTCCCCTCAGGCTCCCAGCAGGACAAATTCCCAGCCAGAAGTTGGATGCTGCTCAACAAAAAGCGCTCCTTGCTCCAAGGAGCCCAAGGCTGGGTGAACCCACGTGGGGAGAGATGAGGCTGAGGAACAGGGCCCTACCGTCCTTCCACCAGCTCAGGGAGGGCAGGGGGATCCCATGGCACTCGCAGGCCAGCTGGACAGATTGTCCCTCTAGCACAGACACAGCCTCGGGCTCTGGCGAGGAGAAGGATGGAGGCACTGCAGGGGTGAGAGGAGCAGCTCATGGATGGCACTGGACAAGAGGAGAAGGGCAGCTCCTCCCAGGAGCTCCATCCTGCTGGATACACACCCCCTGCAGCCCTGCTGGGTGCCACAAAAAGCCCAGAGACATTCCCCTGCCCTGGCTTCATGTGGAAACAATAATCTTGTCTCTCCAGCCAAGCAAGGGATGCTTTTAATTGCACGTGGCCAACAGCAGAGGATGACCAAGCATGCCACAAGCAGGCCAAGGTCAGCTTGGCCAGACACAGCCTTATTAGGCAGCCCTGCTCATTGAAGGTTACCCAACTCTTTCCATTATCGGATGATGTTCTCAGCTGCTCATAAATACAGCTGGCTAGAAAATGGTAACTCCTTCCCATGAGGGATATCAGTTTGGAGAAGAAAAGCTCCAACACCCAGAAACCCTTGAAAAACAAAAACAGCAGAACCCAAACAATCCACCCAAGCCAGGACGGCAGACGTGCAAACATTTCCCTGGGAAGAGACTGCAGGAACAAGCCCAGAGCAGGAGAACTGGATCTTCTCCACTCCCTGGCCACCTGCCTGCAGGACTTCCACCAACTGGCCTAGAGCATCCCTGAGAAAAGCCAGAGCCTGGCTCAGCCCCCAGTGCTGTGGACAGGCTGAGTGGTCTGGGAAGCTGCAGGGATGCTTGGATCAAGTGAGAAAAAGCGTCCAGTGCCTGTCTCGGCAGCAGCCCAGGAGTCACCACTGACTCCATCGAGTCCAGGGGAACAGAAATGTCACCCGGACACAGGGTGCAAAAGGGACGGGTGGGTAGGTGATCCTGTAATGGAGACCTGGCAGTACCCACCCATCCTCTCCAGGACATCATTTGGGATTAACACAGGGGATTGCATGACTGGAATTGCAAATGAAGCAGAGGACAGGAGTCTGCTAGGGCCATCATCCAGGGATGTATCCTGAGGGCTGGGGCAACCCCACTGATCCCACACCCACACGAGATATTCCAGGGGGGAAGCCCCCGTCTCTGAGGAACCCACAGGTGCACTCACCAGTGACCTGCAGGCTGTACCAGAGCTCAGCCACACCGGCCCCGTTGGAGGCCACGCAGCGATAGCTGCCGGCATGGGAGAGTCGGGCACGGGGGATCTGCAGGAGCTTCCCATCCCTGGACAGGGTCAGTCCTGCCCCGGGCCAGAGCTGCTCCTGCCCCTTGTACCAGGTGATGTCTGGAGGGAAGCAGAGAGCTGAGCTGAGGGGAGCAATGCTGCTGCCCTCCTCAGCCAGGAAAAACCCCAGGGATTCAGGAGCAAGAGCTGAGGGACAGGATGGACTCACCAGGAGCAGGCAGCCCCGAGGCCAGGCATTCCAGGGATGCCATGCTGTTCTCGGGGATGGCCAGATCCACCACGCTGGGTTCGATGTTTGGGGGCACTGCAACCCAGCACCCGCTGTCATGGGCTCTGTGTGACCTGGACTGCCTGCAGCCACCACAGTGCAGGGCCCTGGGCACAGCCAGGCTGTGAACCTGGCTCTCAGCACACACCGAGCCCTGGCAGAGCAGCAGCCAGGATCCCCAGCTCGGCCCCCACTCCCCACATCACCCCCTGGTACCAGCACTGCTCCCCAAGGCACCCCGCAGGTTTGGTCCCTGCCCCAATGAGAAATTAATCCTTCCCAGGCAGGGATCTCCATTCCCTGCCTGGTTTCTCACCTGGCACCTTCAGAGTCACATCCTGCTGGTGGAGGGGAAATGGGGCTGGGGGAGAGCCCTCCAGCAGGAAGCACCAGTCAAGGATTTACTGTGGAGCCATCAGCTCTCAGCTTCATTGACCAAGAACAAGATTCCAAGGGCTCAAGCCAGTGACCCTGCACCTCCCAAAAATCTGGGCCAAGAACTCCCACCCCTTTGGGCAGCCACGTTCTTCCCAACACATGGGATGGACAGCAGGTCTCACCCCAGATGCTGTGCTCACCATGCACTGAAACCTGCACCTCTGCCTGGGCCAGCCCTGCCCAGTTGCTGCCCTGGCAGATGTAGAGCCCTTGGTGACCAAGCCCCACTCGGGTGACCAGCAGAGTGCCACCGTCCTCGGACAGCAGCACACCCTCCTGCCCATCCAGCGGGTGCCCATCCTTCAGCCACCTGTGAGGAAGGGGACAGGCAGCGAGTCCTTGGTCTGTCTGCCACCACCCACACCCTGTCTCTGCACACCAACAGGGTGAAGGGTGTGCTGCTGGCAGCAAGGACTGTCCCCTTGTACCTGGAATGGGGCTGGCAGTGCCAACAGAGGATTGTTGAGCAGAGGACACGAGAGACAAGGAGAAGGAATGGATGCCTCCCACCCTAAGGGACACCCCAAGCCAGAGGCCCCTACCACCCATCCTGGGAACACAGGGAGCACCCAGCACTCTGCAGCACTCACTGGATCTGGGGTGGGGGGATGCCCGTGGCGTGGCACTGAATCCTCAGGGAGGTGTTGGCAACAGCTGCCAGGTGTCTTTCCCCATCACCAATCCACAGCTGGGGGGGAGCTGGGGGGAGAGGGGACCTCAGGCTGGGACCACCCTCAGATCCTGGCACAGGGACGTGAGAGCAGCCAAGGGTTTGGAGGGTGCAGGACCCCAGAGGCACACGGAGCCCAGGGAGGGTGTCTGAACCTTGGACGTGCAGGCTGTAGCTGAGTGAGGCGTTCCCTGCAGCGTTGGTGGCCGTGCAGGTGTACAGGCCCGTGTCTGTCACCTGGGGCTCGGCCAGGTGGAGGGATCCTGAAGGGAGGACACTGTACCTTGAGGGAGGAGGAACAGAAAAGCTGGATGGGAGAAACAGCCATGTCATCCATCACCTAACCCTGGGCAGGAGCTAAGGGCTGAGAGCTCACCATCACCTTGGGACAGCCAAGAGGAGGTCACCATGGCCACTTCCTATTCAAAGAAGGTGGCACAGCTGCCCATGGGGCAAATCCCCCTTGCTCAGCCCCTGCACGAGCTCAGCACATGAGCCCAGAGGGATGAGGGAGGACAAGGGTCCCCCCAGAGCACAGTCCCTGCAGCTGGAGCTGGCCATGCTCTCATTCCCAGCCTCATCTGTGCTCCACAGACATAACATCATCTCAGCCCACGGCTGCAGATTCCTCCTCGTGTGCTCCCATAAATCACCCAGCACAGACAAACCAGCTGAGATGTGGGGAGCAGCACAGGTCAGCCAGGAACAACCATGGCAAATCAGACACAAACAACAAGGCAATACATCCCCCAAGAAGAGCAAAACCAAGAGACCTTCCTGCTTCTCCAGGCCACAGCAGTCCTCAGGTACGTGGAAAGAAGGGTTTAACCCCAAGACTGAGGCCCGTGACTTTAGGGGGTCCCTTCCAACATGGTGCTAACATATGGAGAAAACATTGGAAGACCAAGACACCAGATAGCGTGGAGATGGTTGGCTATGTGTTTATCCTCACCCATCAAATCACATTAAATGACAGTCTCACGGCTGTCATCAGCCTCAACACCATCAACAGAAGTCACTCACTGGAACAAAACTGGCCTAAAACCCCACATCCCAGTGCAGACAAAGCCACTGCTGGGCTAAAAACTGTGTTTGTGCCAAACCTCATCCCAAGAAGCATCAACCCCTGGTCCAACACTTCCCACAGGGATCCGCCATCCCCAGGCACATCCTTGACCTTGTGATAGCACAAGGCAGGAATGTGCACCAAGGCAGACAGAGAGCAGGGTGAGGAGCTGCACTGGCGCTGCCTTTCCTTCCCAACCCCAGCCCTGTGTCCAGGGTAGGCACATGAATGATTGGAAGCAGCTGCTTGGGCCCAGCAGATGTTTGGAAGATGGAAAAAAAGCCTGGTGCTCTCCAAGGAGAGCAGAGCTAATGCAGTACTGCTCAGCTGCCTCAGCTCCCACACTGAGCATTGGCCACAGGATGCCAGGAGTGTCCTTCACATCTCCCTGCCAAGCAGCTGAGTCCCTTCGTGGACCTGACATCCCTCTGAAGAGACACAAAATCCCAGGACATCACAGTCCACAGCACCCACGACCCTCCTTACCTCGTGGTGGCGAGAGGCAAGGGCTGGGGCTCCCGGCTCCACACCACCAGGGGAGGGGGATATCCTTGGACCTCGCAGGGCAGGGTGGTCTCCTGCCCCAGCACAGCCAGGACAGTGACAGGGTCTGATGCCTGTGATCCATTCACGCTGATCCTGGGCTTTGCTGGACAGAGAGGGAGCACAGATGGTGCAGGGACACTTCAGGTGCCCCACAAACCCATCCTGCAAACCCATCTGGCACCTGGATTAGTGCTCCAAGGAGGCCAGGAGTGTTCCCAGGTCATTCTCTCCCTGCCAGTCCCCTCTGGAGCTGTCCTGAGCACTCACTGCTGATGGAGAGCTGCATCTCCCGGCTGGAGAATCCTGCTGCATTGGTGGCTGTGCAGAAGTAGGTGCCAGCATCTCCAGGGGATGATGAAGGGATCAGGAGGGTCCCATTGGGGTCAAGTTGGTAGTGTGGGCTCAGTGAAACGGGCTCTGTGCCCTACAGAGAAAAGGGGAGGGAGGAAGGCAGGGATTCTCCCAAGAGCTGAACATCCCAAAGGCAAGGAGAGCCCTGGACACACCAGAGCAAGCCATGTCCTGGTCTCAAATTCCCAGGGCAGTTAGTGTCACCTCCCTAGGCAGCCACAGCCACACTGGAGAGCCACACTCCCTTCAAACACATTACCCTGAACCCGAGGGTGGCCCCAGCCTGGCAGGGGCACAGCAGCCACCTGTCCCTGTCACCTACCTTTGTCCAGGTGACAGTAGGAGGGGGGACACCGGTGGCATTGCACTGCAGGGTGACAGCCGCTCCCTCGGTGGCAGTGACCAGAACAGGGCCAGGCTCGATGCTGGGAGGAACTGGGAAGGAAGAGAAGCCCCTCATCCTGCATGGCCAGGGCCACATCCAGCACAGAGAGCACCTGCCCCGTGTCACTGCAGGGCAGGGACACCCAGCTCCCTGTCACTCACCGTGGATGACCAGGGACATGTCCTGCCTGTGTGAGCCGAGGGCGTTGGTCACCTCACAGGTGAATGTCCCTGCATCCCCCAGTGATGCCTGGTCCACGTGCAGGCTGCCATCAGCCCGGATGGAATAGCGGTCACCTGGGGCTACCTGGACTTGGGCAGAGAGCAGAAAGCAGGACAGATGGCAGGGTCAAACACCAATATATCCCTGCACCTTTGGGGCACATCCAGAAATGAATCCTTGAGCAACATCCTGATGTGGAGATAGACACGTTGCCTTCCCAACACAAATGCTCCACTGGATTCTTTCATCAGCAGCTTTCACCCCAAGGGTGAAAAGGGGCCCATCCTGCAGTGAAGTCCCATCAGAGGGTAGGTGTCCACGCCCCACCCACCATCCCAGCAGCATGGGAGTCTCACCATCTGCCCATCCTTCAGCCAGCGGCGGGCTGGGAATGGGCTCCCAGCCAGGATCACACAGGGCAGGGACACGGGCTGGCCTGGGAGCACACGGACCACGGGGGATGCAAGAGCTATTTCTGGGGCTGCTTGAAAGAGGGCAAAGGGAACCAGTATTAATCGGTGATAAACTGGCCAGGAACAGCCAGGAGAAAAGACCTAGATCACCTTTCGTCCAAGGTCTGGATCCCGGCTCAGCATAAGCCAGTTCCAGTCCCACTCCCCCAGGAATTTGGGGATATTCACTGCAGTTCCGGCTCATGTCAGTATATGATGCCAAAGAGGGCTTGGAAAGGCATTGCCCAAACCCTGCCCTGGGGTTGCTGAGCATTCACAGTGGCCACCAGCTCAGGACCAGAGACAGCTGCTCTGGTTTGCCACTCACTCCCTGCCAGCACAGCTGGGATCGATTCACCGACCAAAACACAGAAAAACAAACCCTGTCCTGTGACTGTGAGCTTCACTTCTGCCTGGATTTTCCCAAACTCATTCTGGGCTTCACAGATGTAGATGGCTTGGTCATCCAGTGAGGCACCTGGAGCACAGTGGGGAGAAGCCTCAGCCTGGTGGGGCTGGCGAGCCCTGAGCAAGCTCCAGGGTGGAGACCACCCTCTCCTGCCCCACCACCATCTCCAGTGGGGACAGGCCCCTCAGAGCTGGAGGCTTGCAGGCTGTTACTGCACAGTTAAGCTTGCACAAGTTAAAAATACAAATAAATGTGTGCACACTCAGCTCTTACTCTCAACGAGGAGCTGGGCAGCCTCCAGCTGGCTGGAAACATCCTGTGGTCCCTGCCAGCCCACCACGGGCTTCCCATCCTGCCGGGACCAGGTGACCTGTGGCAGGGGAGATCCCTCCACACGGCACAGCAGGCTCACTCTGTCCCCAACCTTGACCTCCACGTCACCCAGGGGCTCAGGAAAGTGAGGGGCAGCTGGAAGAGAGAGCAGCAGAGAAAGGGCTCAGGCAGGTCCAGCTTCCCCACAGCTGAACCTGGAGAAGGGATGAGGCTGAAAAACTGATGAGCCAGGTGCTCTGACAAGTTACAAGACTGACTTAAAGCATTTGGTGTTTTTCCAAAGCTGTCAGAGCCGTTGCAGTTTCCATCTATTCCAGTTAGACTCATCAATCCCTGGCTCAGCAAAATAACTTGCACTTTCCCATCTTTAACTGCTTTAAACCGTACTGCCCTCAACACAGAGCCTTCCCTCCTCCTCATGCTCTTTCATCCCTTCTGCCTCCAGCAAAAGTTTTTCAGACACACAAAAGCTCTCACCTCTGCCTAATCCCACTGAATGCACTTTGCATCCCCAGTTGCATCCCTCATGTCCCTGTGCAATAACAACTTTTTTGTCTTGTCTTTTCCCACTTGTTGAACCTCCTGCACCTTCCCAAATCTTGGAAATCCTCCCAGGCTTCCTCCTGTTTGTACCAAGCACTGACACCTCCCTGCTGGGAAACCCGGGAGGCTCGGAAAGCAGCAAAGGGGAGCTGAGCCAGGAAGGAGAGCATTGGCACAGGCCCGAGCACTGTGCAGGCACAGCAGGACTTACAGCCCACGTGCAGCTCGGTGCTGTCGAAGGCGGTGCCAGCCCGGCAGCCGTAGTGCCCCGCGTCCTCCTCCCGCGCCGCCTGCAGCCGCAGCACCGCCCGCTGCGTGCCCGCCGGGAATGTCGCCATCACCTGCTCGCCTGCCCCGAGACCCCCACGTCAGCACCCCCCGTGCCTCCGTGGGTCCCTCCTGATGTCACACACCGCGTGTGACGTCCCTGCAGCGCTTGCTCCCGGTCTCACCTTTGTACCACACGACGTGCGGTGGGGGTGCCCCCGAAACCCAGCACTCCAGGGTGACATCCTCTCCCACCAGCACCTTCAGGCTGGGCGTCACTGCCAGGATGGCAGGAGGTTCTGTGCCATGGGGAGAGATGTCTTTGGTCACTCTGCTGTGCTGGGTGCGGTGCTATCCAACCCGAGGGGACCCCAGAGCCCTGGGAGCCGTCCCCCACCACCCTCCATCACACACAGCCCCATTCCCAGTGTGCCGATCCCAGCACTCTCCATCACACACAGCCCCGTTCCCAGTGTGCTGCCAGGGAGCAGGTACCAGTGAACTCCAGGGTGATCCCCTGCTCATCCCAGCCCAGTGTGCTGCTGGCATAGCAGCTGTAATTCCCTGCATCCTCTGGTACAGCAGACCTGATGTGCAAGGTACCCTCAGCATCCCTGAAAACCCTGCAGCAAATGGGAGAGAAAGGGAGAAATGAGCCCTGAGAAAACAGGGATGATGGAAAATGTGTTGATAAAAATGAGCAGGTTTCAGGCCATGCTGGGCATGTGGTGGATGTGGGTCAGCACTTAGAGTCAGCTGCTGCAAGGAAGGACTTTCCTTTGAACCAGGGAAAATCACCGAGAATTGGGCTTTTTCATCTCAAAAGTCCAAAAGCCTTCCCCAAAGTCAACTCTGGCACTCACAGCCTGACACAGGCAGGAGTTGAAAGGCAAAAAGCAGAAGAAATTAAGGGGAAGTACAAGGAGTATTTTGAGGCTTGAGCTCACACCAGGTGTGCAAAGTGGCGACAGTGACCTGGATAAGGCAGGACAGCTTAAAAATAAATATAGGAAATTAAGGCCAGCAGCACGGCAAGCATCTCAGGAGCATGGGCTGGGATACTGCAATGCCTCCCTCTTTCCAGAGCTAAGGCAGCCCCAAGCCTCCCTCCCTCAGCTCGTTCATCCCTGCAAGGGGAGCACCATCCCTGTGGGACAGGCAGGATGGAGGCTCCTGGGTCCCCAGGGGTTACCTCTCATCCTGCTGCAGTGCCCAGCCCCAGCGCTTCCAGGTGCTGTGGGGCTGGGGGTGGCCCCCGGCCGTGCAGTTCAGCCGCAGCTCCTGGCCCCTGCGGAAACGCTGCGGGCTGGGGTCCACCTTCACCCATGGAGCCTCTGCACGGGGTTGGAGCAGGACTCAGCCCTTGGGTGCCATTCACCACCCTCCCACAGGGCAGCAAAATATCCCCCAGGCCAGGGTCCCACACAGGGGCAAAGATGAAGAGCCTACCCTGGATGAAGAGCCAGAGGGAGGCGGTGGCAGTGCCATGGGCACTCTGTGCCACACACTCGTACAGGCCCCCATCCCCTGGCTGCACGGGGCTGATCTCCAGAGAATGGTTCTGCAGCAGCCGGGTCCGGCCGTCCCCTGGCTGTGCTGCCTTCCCATCCCAGCTCCAGGTCAGGTTGTAGGGCACATCCCCCAGAACCACGCAGGACATGACCACGTCTTGGCCCGGTGAAGCCGTGATGTTGCCCGGGGCGATGAGACGTGGTGGGGGCTCTACAAACATGGGATGCCTGGGTGAAAGGAGCCCGTGCCCAGCCACAGACATGGAAAGGGCTCTAGGGCCTGGCACGAGCAGCCCCCACCTGAGACAGAGACGTAGGCACGAGCCCGGGTCACTCCGACCTTGCTCGTGGCAGTGCACTCATAAAAGCCTTCATCACTCTTGGACACTGCAGGGATCAACCAGCTGATGTTCCCTGAAATCCTACAAAGAGAGAGACATGAAAATATGGATCACTCTCACCTTGGGACTGCCATGCCACCATCCTACTAGTCCTACTCCATTCGGACTTTTTTTTCGTCTGAGTCAGGCAAAGAGGTGCATCCCTAATTACTGCAGACTTGTGCCATGGAATTTTCATCTTGGTATGCTCAGAACCTGAAGGCACCCACCCAGCACACAGCACCTCCTCAGCTGGCACAGCTCAGGGACCTGGGGCTCACTGGGCCATTCCAGAGGCTCACCTGAAGAGCTGCCCTTCCCTGAGCTTCATCCTGCCACGGCTGAGCTGCAGATGGAAAGGGATGTCACTCCATGCAGAGCAGGAGATGAGCTGTGGCTCACGGTTGTAAGCCTGGATGTTGCTGGAGATGTTCACTTTAGGTAGACCTGGAAGGATTTGGGGACGTGCAGATGTACAGCACTCTTGGAAACTCACTGGGAAGCAGGATGACCAAGAAGAAACCAAAGCAGGGGCACTGCTGGAGCCTCTGGTTCCTGCTCAGCACCCGCAGGTTGCACTCACCAGGGACCACGCTGGTGTAGGTGACCCCTGAGAGGCGGTGCAGGGGGTGACCCTGGGCATCTTCACCCTTCACCTTCAGCAGAAAGTCACCCGGGGGGACCCAGAGCGGCGAAGCCACCCAGAGCTGCGCGGTGGAGCCGGAGGAAGAGGAGTTGAAGAGGGGCTGGGCAGGCAGCGAGAGCAGGACGTGGCCCGAGGTGTTGAAGAGCTCGATCTCTTGCAGGCGCCCAGGCGGCCTCAGACCGCTGCAGTTCACCAGCACAGAGATGGGCAGACCTGGAAAGCAGGGAGAGAACAAAACACCAACCACATTCCCGGCTGCAAAACGCCCAGATGGAGCATCCGCCCCCCCCGGGCAGCACCACCCTCACCCTGCACCGGCCGCTCCCCGGGCTGGCTGCTGTCAAATTCCGGCTGGCTGGAGAAGCTGGCTTGAAAATTCACATTGCTGATGCCCGTGATCCTCAACGAGTGGCGGCCACTGCTGCGGGTCTGGAATCAGATTGAGAGCCGAGTGCTGAGGGCAGGGGAAGGGAGAGGAGATGGGAAGGGAGAGGTTGCAGCCGGCCCCTTTTCAGCCTGCTCACACATCCTCTGCCTGGCCCGAGAGGGATGGGGAAAGTCCACACCTAGAAAAGCCTGGCAAGCTAAATATCCATCAGGGAAGGCAGAGGATGTGCAGGTCTGCCAGCAGCCTACCGTGACCAGCCACGTCCCTGGCTCGTAGGGCTCCAGAGCCACCACCATGGCTGAGTTGGGGATGCTGAGCAGTTCCTTCAGACCTCGGCCTTTCTCCAGGACCTTTCCTGTAACAGTAAGTGAATGTCCCAGATGGGAAACCCTGGTCTATTCCCTGGTTTCTACAGCAGACAGGAGTCGCCTCCCTCAGGGCTCAGGGCAGTGCCGAGCCCATCACAGCTCACAGCCAGGGCAGCAGGGAAAACCCTCAAAGCCAGAGGCAAAGCCAGAGGCAAAGCCAGCCTGGGAGGGGAGCAGGGAGATGTGCTGGTGTTTACTGAGGGCTTTGTAGCTCATCACCTTTTCATTTGAGGTTTAGGGCAGGGTTTGGTGAACCCCTTCCTGCTTGTCTTCACCTGAGGTCTTTCTGGGGGGCAAAGCATCACCTCCCCCTTGTTGTCTCTCTCCCCTGGACTCCTACCTGCAGGATCCCGGACCTTGATCCATGGCGCAGGGCCACTCAGGGAGATGGTGACTTCCTTCAGGCTGGGATCAAAGGGGACCTGCCATGTGTTCTCCCCACCCTCCTCATGGTCTGTGGACAGGAGGTGGACCTTGGAAGCCTGGATGGCCTCTTCCACCCACTTCAGCACCTGGAGGGAGGCAGAGGGGGATTAAACCTGCATCTTCCCTCACTGACAGGCATGGCCTCACTTCAGCACAAGGGGCCAGGTGTCCCCACTCACCTCTGTCACCTGCTGCTTGTCCAGGTGGAAGATCTGCCCGGAGCTGGTGGCAGCGATGCGCTCGTACACGCGGTACCCGGGGTGGCTCCTGTCCCCGCAGTCCCCCGTCAGCACAAACACCACCTGCCACAGCAAGGGACCCGTGACATCCCACCCCCCACGGGAGGGGGCACAGCTGGCACCCCAGCACATCGAATAGGCTCGGGGGTGCACAATTCCCCCAGCCCAGGGGTTTTACCGCTGCGTCTCACTGATGTGGTGCTGCACCAGGGCTGCTCACCTGGCTCTGCTTGTGCTGCAGCAGCCGCAGCAGCTCCTCCTGCTGCTCGTAGTCCTTGGCCCGAGCATCCGAGAAGACGTAAATGAAGGAGCCGGGATGCGAGATCTCCACGGCCACCCTGATGGCTCCCACGCTCATCTCCGGGCAGTCCCCCCCGCCCTGAGGGACACAGCCAGGGGACGTGGCACCGAGCACCCAGTGCTCAGCTCCCGGCAGGATCCCACCCAGGGGATGCTCACTGGGGGGAACTACCCCGTTTTTCTGGAGTCAGCAGGATGGAGCTGCAGGGACACTCAGGATAGCACAGACCCGGCCCTGCCTCATTAATGATGCTAATTAAAGCACCCCTTTGGGGATCCACGCTCATAGAAGCTAGTGGTTTCCCACAGATACCTTTAGTGGGCACATTTGTGCCCGCCCCTGCAGCTGCAGAGACAGCCACCCCAGGGAAGCCTCCTGGCACAGAGAGGACCAGCTCCCACTTTCCCAGGGCTTGGCACCCCAAAGGGCTGGGAAACCATCTGCAGCCTCAGCGTTACACCTCCTGCCAAAACAGCTGCATCCGAAGGGAAACATCACAGGGATTTAGCAATTCACAGGAGGCAGGGCAAGAGTGGGGATGGATAAAGCAGGATTAAGATCCCAGGGAACATTTCAGCTGGCAGAAAACAGACAAAATAATTAAAGAAGAAAACAAAAAAAGTCAGAAATTAAAAACTCAATTATCAAGCAACGGTTCTAGAAGAGGAGATTTTTGGTTCCACGGAAAATCTGTGCAAACTCTCCTGGGAACAGCATCTCCATCAGGGACAAGAGCTGTGGACTGGGAATTCTCTGCCCTGTTGCAGGACTCTGGGGCACAGTATCAACATTACCCATCCTTTCCACTCCCACCCTGTGTGCAGCCCCCAGCCTGTCTGGCTCAGCCTGAACCCCCATCACACTTGGGGATGAGGGGATCACTCTCAGAACCCACCACCCTGCAGTGCCAGGCTTGCCCCCAGGTGCCTACCTGGACATGGAGCTCCCTTAGGCGCTGCTGGAAGAGCTGGGGATCCGTGGTGAGGGTGACAGGTCCCACCTCTGCAAGCACAGGGACACCACCACCTCAGCCCCCTGACCCCAGCTCCTTCCAACACCACCCACACTGCCAGCACTCCTGGCACCTGCCCTGGCTCAAACACCTGTGGTACCCAGGGTGCAGCATCTACCCTGGCTTGGCACCAGGAGAGAAGAGGGTTTGGGCAGATCAGCCCCTGTGCCCATACTGTGACCACTTCAGCAAACTATTCCTATGCCCGGGAATTTCTCCCGACACGCTGGGTGGTCCCAGCCAGGCTGAGCTGCAAACCCAGTGCCCTTTTCTACTGGGGGAGGCTCCCAGCAAAGCAATGCAGGAATCAATTCACTGCCTCTGCCTCCTTCCCTGTCTGGCTCCAATGGTTTTCAATCAACTCAGTGTTTCTGCTGAAAATAAAGCTTGGGTCTCATTCTCCTTGTAGAAGGCCAGGGCTCTTTTGGGGAGCAGTTGCCCTTTTGTGGGTGTGCACAGAAAGAAGACAAAATCAGGGGCAGGGGAAGTTATTCTGGTATCACAGCAAGTTACCAAAGCCTGAAAGCAAGTGGTGTTTTTACTGAGGTGACCTGGAAGCACGTTGTGGCCTTGGACAGAAATACCCACCATTATTACTCCTGGGAATTTAGAGCACGATGGATGGGGAAGAGCCACCCACAACAAAGTGTCAGCACCCCTGGGATTAATACGGTGGAAATAGCCCATCCTGTACCCACAGGGTGGCTTGGGGACAGGAACCCCAGCCCAGCTCCCAGCTGTTAAGATGCCATCCCCACCACAGCACTCACCGGGGCATTAAAAACAAGGAGAAGGAGCAGTGCAAGCACTTGTGAAGTGCATACTTCAGACCCAGCCCCAGCCAGAACCACAGCCCAGCTCTCCACAGCCCCATCCCCGGCAGGACACACCCTCACCCTGTCCCGGACGTACCTGGGTCATGGAAGGGCACCAGGGCATAGTTGCTGATGGGCTTCGTGCTCCTGCTGAGCGTCCGCTCCAGGATGCGCGAGGCCCCGTCCATCACCTGCACCAGGTCGTCGTACATGGAGCCGGTGACATCGAAGACAAAGGCAAGAGTGGCCCACCCTGGGGGGCTCTGGGACAGACTGAGGGCCAGCAGCATCGAGAGACCCACAAACACCCCTCCGTGGGGTGGCATGGCGGGGGAGACGCTCAGGTGTCAGGGACACCCCTCTTGTCCTTGTCCTTGCCCTTCCCGCTGGGCACTGTCCCCACCAGGGGAGGGACGCGGTGTGCAAGGGGCCACACGCGGCGGGGACGGAGAAGGGACCCCGGGCAGGGAACGCCCAGGGCTCCGCAGCTGCGGACCTGCTGCTCCAGCGCTCAGCTTCTGGGAGGGAGGACGGAGGGCGGGAGGAAAAACCGGACTTTTGGAGCCAGCGACGCGGCAGGGAGGTGGGTGGGAGCTGGAGGAAATCGGGATGGAGATCCAGAGATTGGGAAGCAGATCCTGCAGCCCACGGGATTGTCAGAAACACTGCCCAGGCCCCCTCCCCAGCCCCGACAGACCCTGCTCTGCTGGGGGGAGCAGGGGGTTAGGGGAGGACACGGGGGTCACAGTGAGCACCTGTGAGGAAACGCTGCCAAACCCCAGCGGGGACAGAGACAGCTGCGAAAGGAACCCCAAGGACTCAAACCCCCCCTTTGCTGGGCAGAGGGGCCCTGGAATGGGGGTCTGCAATGGGGGGCGTGGAGCTCAGGGGGCTCGGGTGGGCTCAGCCACCCCACGAACAAGGAGCAAACAGGCGCGCAGAGCGCGGACAAAGCCGGGACATGGGCTGGGAGCGGCAGCGCTTGGCCGGGACAGGCAGCCCTTGGCCGGGAGCGCTGCCTGGGGCTGCGGAGCTTTCCTGGCTGCCCTCGGAGCCGAGCGCTGAGCTCATGGCTGCTCCACAGGGATGCTCTGCTCTTGCTCAACTCCCCCGCAGCAGGACCCAGGGAGCAGCCACGGCCAAAAGCCGGCTCCAGGTGAAGCTGTGCACCTCCTGCACCCCCAGCACCAGCCCTGCTCCTCCCGGTCAAAGGAGCTGGGGGACCTTGGAGATCTCCCATCTCACGGCCCACACACAGGACAGTGGGAGCATCCTGTGCATTCCTTTATCCCTGCAAGCGTGGGCTCAGCCTAGTCCAACTTCAGAGTGAGCAGGGACATCCTCCTTACAGCAGGGCAATGACACTTCTGCCCCTGGGGTTGTGCCAGTGGCCTGTCCCCATCCTGTCCCACAACCAGGGCTTGCACTCCCCCAGGCTTTGCACTCCCAGCCCCACAGATTTGAGGGGAGTCCCCCACCCCACAGTGCCACAAAACCTACCTTAGAGCACCCCCAATCACCAACCTGCTCTATCCTGCACCCTGGCAGGGAGCACCAGCACTGCTGGCACAAAGAAATCTCAACAGGTTCTCCTCATTATCAGACTAATCCCAGCCCACCCTTCCCACACTCACCAGTGCCCCCAGTCCCAGGAGCACCTATGCTAGCTGGGCTTTAACCCCTTACAGCTGGGAGTTAAGGCACAAGCTCCAAACCACAGTGGTTACCCAGAGCCTGTGCCTGTCCTTGCCCACTCCATGGCAGGGGAGAAATCCCTGGGAGTTCCCACCATGTGCTGGCACAAAGCACCTCTGGACAAAACCCCCTGCACAAACACAGCCTCCTTGTTTGGACCATTAGGGCATCTCCTCTGGCCTCCTGAAAATAATTAGTCAGGCTCGTTAGGAGAGCAAACACAAGGGACATGGGCTGGCAGGGAGGCCTCGCAGGGCTCGTTTCCGGAAGAGTTGGCAGCACAGAATGGCCAATGCGACCCCACTGCACGTGAAAAGCCCAGTCCAGGCTATGAACCCCCCCTGTGAGCTCTGCCAGGGGCTGGGGGGCTGCCAAGGGGCACCCCTTGTCTGGGCACAATTATGGAATATTCGTATCAAGATTCCTCTGCAGCCACTGTGTGCCAAAAGTGACCCAATGGCTCTCAGCCCACTGCATCAATGAGGGGGCTCAGAGGGGACAGGGACGGTGCCCATGGGCACATGGCTGTGTCTTCATTGCGTCAGGATGGGACCTGGCAGAGGGAAAGCTGTGTCTGGGAAAAAGCAGGTGGGAAGAGCAGTGTCAGGGGGTGAAAGGTGCCTGAGATGCCTGGAGCTGAGACCTGACAGCTCATCAGAGGTGTGGGCACAGTGCCTGACTGCCTGCCTGCCCACAGAGCATCCCCTCCTGTGCTTGGGACAGTGACACCCCCCAGCCAGGGGGGTGCCAGGGCAGCTTTGGGGGCCCCCATGAACCCCCCCACCCCACAGCTCATCACAGACCACTGCCACATCATTACTGTCATTAAGCTTTTATTTCCACTGTCACAAAGTTCCTGGGTTTTGTTTTGTTCTGTTATTAAACTGTTTCATTTGCTTGGTTTGCTCTTGAATTCATCTCAAGACAAGGCAGCGGGGCATGCAAGCCGAGACACCGGCACGGACGCACACACAGGCTTCATCTTCACAAACAAGGCTCTTTGCTGCAGCTGCTGCTTCTCAGCCCGGGGCTCGGCCACCCCCTGGGCACGGGTCACACCTGTGGCACAGGGCACCCAGCCCGGGGCTGGTGGCCACAGGAGCAGAGAGAGAAGGGAAGGATGACTTTGCTGCAGCGCTGCTGGAATAGGCAGGGCTGACATGTGTAACTGAGACCCCAAAACTGCTGCACCCCAAACTGTGCACTGAGACTGGGGCCATCAGCTCCCTCCTTTGCTCTCAGCCCTCGCTTCTGTCCCAGCCAGACTCCCCTCCAAAAACAGGTGACAGATGCTCTCACTAAATGCCCCAAATCTCCTCCTTGGATGGGGGACAGTGAGCTGGCTGCAGGTCACTCACCCATCCCAAATGACCCCCCCCAACCTTAAATACATGGGAAGGGGGCAGCTCTGCCAGCGATTTCAGCTGTCCCCAAGCCATGCCTGGCCTTGCTTCAAAGCCAGCCCTGCTCCAAGCGGGGCTCAAACCCAGATCCCAAGACTCCAAGACAATTCCACCTCTGGGCCACCGAGGAGCAGTGATCTGGGCTGGGATTCCCACAACCTCAGCTTCCCCATCCAACAGGAATGTGGTGTCCTGATGGCACGGGAAGAACCAACTGCTTCTGTGAAGGAGGGTGAGATGCAGCTGGCACCTGGCACAAGCAGGGTCTGGGGTTCCCCATAAGCAAACACCCCCCAACCACCCCCTTCCACCAACCCCATGGAGAGAACTCCTGGGACCAGCCTTGTCTCGTTACAAATTGCATTAATTAACAGCCTGTTCCAGAGGAAAAACCCTTCACTTCTCTCTCTCGGGTCCTGGTTTGTGCTGTGAGGAGAGGGCAGGGGGGAATCTGCCCCCAGAGCCCTCTCCCACATTCTTGCTCCCGGGGGAAACAGCTCAGCCCAGCCCAGCCCCAGAGCTCAAGGAAAGACAGATACAAAGCAGCAACAGTCAGCACACAGACAGAAAAGTGAAAAGAAAGGAAAGTACAGACATGGCATTTAATGGGGCAACACTGACAGGGACAAATGAGAGGGGGGCACATGCCACAGTCACCGGGGCTGGACCCTCACCTCTGCCTGGCTGTGCTTTGGGCCCCCTTCCCATGGCCAGGGCTCTATTTTGGACAGGCACCAGGAACCCGAGTACAAACAGAGAGAAACCAGGGCTTGCTGGCCATTTCACCATGAGCAGGTGGAAAACAGAGGCTGGAATTAAAGACTCGCTGATGTAAATTCCACCCCAGCGTTTCACACACCATTCCTGGTGTTCTGCATCTTCCTGATGCTCGGTGGGTCCTGCCAAGCCCTGAGCTGTACCCAGCACCCTGTGCTGGGCAGGGCACAGACACCAGAGGGGGATGGCTCACCCCAGCCACTGCACTGATGGGGAAACTGAGGCACGAGGAGGTTAAGGCCAACATTTCCAAGCACGAGACGCTCCAAGCCTTATTTTCAGTGGTAGCAAGGTGCTGCAGATCCTGGTGGTGCTCAGGAGGAATCAGGGGCCCTTGGTGCTCCCCAAAAGAGAGGCTAGAAGCATCCAAGCCAGGGTCCCAAATCCACAGCAGTAGGGGGGAACACTGGGGCCAAAACTTTTTGCTCAGGGACACTCAGCGTGCCAAGAGCCCTGGCAGGGCTGGGTCCCTGGGGAGACATCTGTGAGCACTGATGGAGCTCAACTCATGACAGGTCCTCCCAAAATTAAAAGCTTTCCAGGGGAAAAGTGTCAGAGCAAATGAGGTTTGCCTTTGCCTGGGAACTATGTCAAACGTGGCAGGGCCCATCATTCATCAGCAGAGGTGATTACAGCAGTGTCACATTCATTGGGAACATCGATTGGCACCAGGAGGGGACCAGTCTGGCAGACGAGCATTCAACAAGTTGCAGGCACTGCAAAAACCTACCCCAGAGAGTTGCATTTTGGCCACAGGGCAATAAGGAAAAGGAGGTTTCCATGGGAGTGAGTGAGGGACACCCTCCAGAAGCATCCCCACAATGAAACATGGGCATCCTCAGGGGCAGGAACTGCAGAAAGAGGCAGAAATATTGCACGTGGATGTGAGGTCAGTCTCCTTGGGGATGGGGAAAAGTGTTTTTTTTTTATGGGCATCAGGAAGTACCACAAGCACAAAATCCCAAAACTGAGGAGAGGGCCTGCACGGTGAAGAGCCAGCATCTCTTGGCTGGGGCATCTGTCACTGCCATGCTGGGAGGATTCAGGGAATACTGAGACACCACCTTATCTCCTGCATCGTGAGACACCTGTCAGATTGCCCTCCACATCCAGGTGTCACCTCCCACTGCCATGGGGACAGTCCTCTGTCTGGGCTTAGCCACAGGAGCTGGGAGACAGCTGGGTGGAAAGATGCTGCTACCACCAGCTGGAGCAGAGATAGAAGGGTGAGGCCCCAGGATGGCTTTAGGGGTCCCAAAGGCTTCTTGCACTCTGCTCCAGAGGGATGCACATCTCTCCTTTCCCAGAGCAGGGGCCAAGGCAGCTGAGGCATCACCCATGCACTGCTCATTCTCCAGCAGAGATGCCAACTGTGTCCCACAGTGTGGGTGCTGGTGGGGCTGAGCTGGGAGCACATCCCAGAGGGGTGCTGGGTGTTGATGGAGTTTGGAGAGGCCATGCAGGCCCTGCCCATGACAGGGGGGCTGCAGCCCAGTGTCCCCAGGTGTGTATTCCCAGCCCTTTGCCTCCTCCAAGGTGGGTGCAAGCAGCTCCACCCTGGGTTCACAGCAAAACCTCCCACGTCCTGTGGGAGTGACGGGGTAAGGAGACACCCTGAGCTGTGCACAGCCCAGCCTGGCACTCCCTGTCACCTTGTCCCAGCGTGGATGGGGGGATGGAGCAAGACAGAGCAAGGCTCCCCTTGAAGGATGATTCACAGCCACCACCAAACACCTTCCCACCGTTTGCAAAGCAGAACATAGCAAAGGAATCTGCTTGGAAGCAAAACCCAACTCTGGGCTCCATTAATACTTTTTCATGCAGTGAGAAAAGGAATAAAAGGAAGGAAATGGTGCTCAGCAAATTCCTCTCCCTGCCCGACTGAGGGATGGAGCTTGGTGTGCTCAGAGTCTGGGCTGAGTGAGCCCCCACTGAGCTCCCAAAGGGAAGGCTGAACAGAAAAATGCAGGGAACTTGAGAACAGGAAGAGGAAAAGAAGCTACAGCATCCCCTCCAAACAGCAGCCAGCCCACGGAGCTTGGGATACAGGGGGTGGGAGGAGAGGGGGGAAGGCAGATTTTTGGCTTCATTGTTATTGCAGGCTCCCGGGTCCCCGCAATAGTGTACGAGCATGTAAACCTTACAAATCCTCACCTGGGTGGGTGGACACACACACGAGAGACGAAACACAGCAGCAACATTTACAACAAATAAATAAGGATATCGATCGTCGGGATAGGCATATAAAAAAAAAAAGCCTCACTTTTTTCCACCGAAGGAAAACAAAAAAAAAAAAAACAAAACCAAACCAAAAAAAGCACAATACTGTCTCACCAAAAAAAATAAAATAATATAATATATATCCCTAGTGAGCCGAGCCGGGCTGCCAGTGGCATCGTGGGTGACGCCAGGACTCTGTTCCCAATCGCTGTCGGTGCCTCGGCTCCACGGCCACCCCACACGGGCAGAGTCCGGGGGTGCAGCCCCCGGGACCTTTGGGCTCCATCTCTGGCTGGTTCCCAAGAGAGGACCCCACCGGCACATCCGCAGTCCCATCCGAAAATGTAGGAAAAAGGGAGCAAAGGGGGCGAGGAGGGGGCTCTGCCTGCGGCGATGCTCCACCCGTTCCCCCGGCCCTGAAGTCTTGGGCGTTCGCTGCCGCTCAGACCGGGGTCTGGCGCGGGGTTTTTTTGGAAAAAGCAGAAGTTGGCGAATGGCAGCGGCTGGTTCAGAGTGCAGAGAGGGGCAGTGAGCTCGCGCTTCGAGGGCATCCCTTGCTCGTGGAACAGAAAGGAAGGCCGGGAGGGACAGGCAAGCTTCGCGCGGCGGTGGTCGGATGGCACGGAGAGCATCTTCCCCCAGGCATCTGCAGGAGAGGGCGGGGACAAGGGAAAAAGGGTGAGAAGGATGGCCAGAAATCCCTGTGGGCATCTCATGGGACACTAGAACAGCTGGAAGGGCAAAGCTGGAAACAGAATAGATATTGAAAATCTCAAAACTCCTACGGGCTTAAAAAACACCCCACCCCCAGGACACTGCCTGGAGTGTGATGACCAAAAACACTCCCAGGGACTCTGCACAGCTCCACGGGGCACAGCAAGGAGCACGGGGTGCTCAGCCCAGCACCTGTATGATGCTGTGAACCAGTGTCCCTGACACTGCCCTGCCAAACCCAGCTCCAGGGCATAACATAATAAGAGATAAGATAAATAAAACATTTAATATAATCTTGTCTCTGGAGCGTCCCCATGCCCCCAGCACACCAGCTGCCTCCCTGCCTCCTCTGCAGCCACATCTGCTGCTGAGGGCGTGAGCTGTGCCGCAGGCAAACAATTCCATCTCCACGGGGTGAGGTCTGAGGGGGCTCAGTGATACGGGGACGACTGGGAGGAACTTATCAGAATGGGTTTCTCCCAATGAGAATGAGTTTCAACATCCTCAACCTATCAGAATGGGTTTCAACATTCCCCCTGGCTGGATTTGGGGGGATATCCACGTTTTGGTGCTCCAACAGAGGAGAATCAGCTGCCCGTGCCTGGGGAACGGTGTGAGGCAGGTGGGAGATGGGGCCCCTGCAGCCCCTGGTGCTGCACTCACCGCCGCTCGGCCCCGGGACTATACGAGCCCATCGTAGAGGGAGAGCGCCTGCACGATGGAGGGGTCGGCCTTGGAGCCCTCCTGAAATTCCTGCAGCGTCAGCTTCCCGTCAGCGTTCTGTAAAACACCCCTGTTACTGCACTGCTCCGCCCCAGCCGAGCACATCCACACCAGCCCACACATCCTCCCCACTCCACTCAGCCTCGGTTTCCCCATAGAGACACCCGTGCCTGCAGCCATGGAGGGGACAATGCCACCCTGGGGACCCTGGAATGGATACAGGGATCCCAGAGCGATCACAGCAATCCTGGCAGCAGCTGAGACCTTGTGTTGGTGGGGAAAGGAGGCACCTGCAGGAGCCAAGACTCAGCAAAGGGACCCACAGCACCTCCTAAATCCCTTGGCCGCAGGGGGAAAGCCCTCAAGCTTCCTCACCTTGTCCATCATGGCAAAAATCCGATCCACCCTCTTCTCTGGTGTGTTCTCCTCCTCGGGAAGCTCCACTGTGTTTCCCTGCAGCAGCAGGACAGGACCAGGTCACACACCCTTCTGTGCCCTGCCTGGAGGGTGTCCCCGAGTGAGGATTGTCCCCCCACACCTCACATCAGGACAGGGTGCAAGGGGACGGTGTTGGCACTAAAACCACTCTCAGCAACCAGACCCCAACACTGCCCTGGCCATGATGGCCATAACCCCTCACAGAAAAAGGCCAAAGAAGGAATTGGGAGTGTTTCATCATTTCCACTCCAGCCCAGCAGGAACCCCCAGGGGCTGCTCACCCCGTGCCCCCCTGTCCCTCTTACCACCATCTGATAAATTGCATCCACAATGTCCAGCATCTCGTTCCTCGTGATGTATCCGTCGTTGTCCAAGTCGTACAGCTTAAACGCCCCTGCAGGACAGAGCAACAGCCAGGGGCTGGGACTGTGTCCCCTGCCCTGGACACACCTCCCACCAGCTGGTGGCTGAGCCCACCAGCATCCCACAGGGGACCAGCACTTACACCTCAGCTTCTCGTCCAGCGTTCCCCGGGAGGTGACCGACAGTGCCTGGATGAACTCTGAAAACTCGATCCTCCCGTCCTGGGGGAGGAAAGGAGGGGTCAGGGAGCTGCCACCACTCCTGCCCAGCAAAGTGCTCCCTGCCCGTGTATCCCCTCTGAGGGGACACATCCAAAAAGGCACCAGGGAGGGAGGAGTGATGCACGTTTATCTCCAGCACTGTGATCCAGCTGCTGGTGCCCGGCCCAGACAAGAACATCCCGGCAGGAGCAGCTCAGGAATGCAGGGGCAGCGCATGGACGGCTTTTGTCAGCGGCACCAAAGCACGGCAGGCGCTTCTCCTTTCCTGCTTTGCCTCTTCCTTGCCCTTCCCCACGTGATTCTCCTCAACTGAAATAAGCGTGGGGGCTCTCTCCAGCTGTGCCGCTTCAATTTCACGCCCCAGGAAGTGCTGGAATATTTTGCTCCTCCAGTGCCAGGCAGATGCATTCCAATCCCATCCCACCATCACCACGGGCCCAGCCTGACCGCCCTGCACTGCGCCTCTGCCTCCCAGACTTACTTTGTTCTCATCGAAGACATTGAAAACAAAGGTGGCAAATTTGGTTGGGTCACCGAAGGGGAAGAACTGCTTATAGATCTTCTGGAAGCCGGCGGCATCGAGCTGCCCGCTGGGACAGTCCTTGATAAAGCCCTTGTACCTGTGAATGGAGGGCAGAGCATGGGCCCAGGAGGGTCTCCCCACTGAGATGGGAGGATCTCCACAGTGGGCTGGAGCTGGGATCGACCCCAGGTGCTCCCTGTGTCCCTCCCATCACCCACCCACAGCATCCCAGCCCTGTGGATGAGGTCCTTGTGGGCACCACAGTGAGGGTGGCAGTGGGGACAAGCAGCACCAGTGACACTGAGTGGTGCCCACTGCACTGCTCCAACCTGCTGCCACAACCAGGCTTGTGTTAAACACTGTCTGGGAGATGGGAGGTGACAGGGACCCACTGCCCAGCCAGGACTGACAGCAATGCCACGCTGCAGCCACGCCCTGGCAAAAAACAACGGCACAGTGACCACTGAGTTCTGTGAGGGTGGTTGGGCACTGGAACAGGCTCCCCAGGGAATTGGTGATGGCACCAAGCCTGCCAGAGGTCAGGAAGTGTTTGGACAGCATTCGCAGGCACATGGGATTCTTGGGATGTGCAGGGCCAGGAGTTGGACTTATGATGATGCTCGTGGGTCCCTTCCAAGTCAGGATATTCCATGATAATTTTTGCACAACGCCAAATGAAAGCTGCTCAGAGGAGCTGGGGGGCGCAGCGGGGTTCCTGTGTCCTCAGGTGGCACAGCCCAGGTCATTTCCAAAACCCATCAATGCTTAAACACCCCAAAAAGTCCCCGGACCCAGCTCCAGGCTGGACCTGGTGCTGGAAGGTGCAGCTGCACCGGAGCGTGCAGGGAAGGGGCTCGGTGGCTCCGTGGGTGTGGGCACCACGCAGGGAGCAGGAAGGGAGCATGTGGGACCACACGGGGATCACGTGGGGTACGTGAAAATTATGCAACACATCGCCCAGATCTGTCAGGCACCCGCTGCAGCGGGACCAGGGCTGGAGGAGGAGGGGAAGGGGGTGGCGAGGTGGGAAACCGAAGTGCTGGTGACATCTTTTCACGATGCTGCAGCTATGACTCATCGGGTGGGGGGGGAAGGATGAGAAAAAGAGATAAAGAAAGCAAACCTTGACTGGTGGGATCGGGAGATGAAAGGGAGGCAGTGGCTTTTCTAGGGCGCTGTGTTCGGTGGGGTGGAGGGGATGGAGTGAGAGCGTGCTGCTGGCAAGAAATTGTGGATCTTACCCCTGACAGCCTCTGCAGGCCTTGCTGCCAAAGGGAACGTGCTGGGACAGCACCAGCCTCCTGCACCAGGTCACCAGCTGGACAGTGCCCATGTCCCCGTGCTCTTTGGCTGCTCGTGTGGGGAGGGAAGAGCCACTGGAACCCAGCCCTTGCATGGGGTGTCCAAGGAAAACCCCTCTATTTTCTGGTCTCCCCTCTGTGAGGCAGCACCTGCAGCTCAGTACAGGTGCACTTGTCACACCTCCTGCACGTCCCTGCCCTGCTTGGCCCGTGGGGTGGCTGAGTGCCACCAGCTCCTGTCCCCTGCCCACAGCCCCATGCCCCAGCCGGCTCACCACCATGGCAGGCACTCACCACTGCTGCACCTCCTTCTCCGTGACTGCAAGAGAAAACAGGAGAAAAGAGAAAGAAGAGACAGAAATTTAGTGCTTTTGTAGTGACAGCTGTTCCTCTGCACTGCACAGCAGTGAATTCCCTGGGGAATGCCCTGGGGCTCCCAACAATGACTTCTCTGGGGGATGCCCCAGGGCTCATTGAGCTGCCAAGTGTTCCCCATGTGCTCCCCATGTGGCAGAAAATGCTTTTGAGGCACAGCCTAGGTCAGCCCAGGTGGTCCATGGGGCCAGGGCTGCAGGTGCTGAGGACCCCCAAAACCAGGGAGACTCCCAAGATGTTTTGTCTTGTGTTTGGGGAGTGCAGAACTACCATGGGCCATGAAGGGGACAAGCTGAGGATCTGGCCCTGCTGTCTCATCTTCCCAGAGCTAAAACAACCCTGAAAACATCTGCCAAAACATCTGCCTGGAGGTGGCTCAGGGAAGGGACTTGCCTGGCCCTGACATTGACACACTGAACGTGGGCACAGGCACAGCCCCAGGGCTGGCATCCCCCCAGGTACCAGCTGCCTCTGGAGAAACTCATCAAACCCATCCCAGCAGCCTGGGCAGCCTCACCAGGCTCTGGAAAAACCCCCAAAACACGACAAACTAGAAAACAGACAGCACTGGCAAACCCAAGTGTCCCCAGCCAAGGGACAGCTGCTGAGATGAAAAATGTCCTCAGCAGAGGAGAGGCTCTGAGGGATGCAGGATTTTGGGCAAAGGGCTGGCACTTGTCACTGCGTGTCCCACTGCAGGAGCTGTGCCTGTGCCTCCCCACAGCGGGGAGCCAGGTGCCAGCAGGTGGGCACAGGGGGGAACGGCCTCATTTGTCATTTCCTTTGCGTCGTGCATCTAAATAATGATAAAAAAGCCACGGGTCTGAAAGGCGTGGTGATAATGAGGCGAGTGGAGATGTCAATGTGCAAACGGCTGATAAAAATAGAGACCGAAGACACACCAACAGATGCCAATTACCTTGGATGGAAAGAAAAAAAGAGAAAGCAATTTTCCATCAGGAAGATTTGTAACGTGCCTGGCTGAAGGCACAGAGCTCAGAGGTGAAGCCTGGGGTGGCAGCACTGGGGCAGCCAGGAGGGGACACAACGGCCCCCACCTCATCACCAGCTGGATTCTGGCTCCAGCACCCCTGGTAGCAGGAATTTCTGTGCCCAAGGCTGTCCCTATGCATTGGAGGGTCCCTCCGTCCCAGCACAGGGGCCGCTGGAGGGACAGAGCTTCCAATTCCCACGCTTCCCCTGGGATTCAGCAAAAGCAGCACCCACTGTAGCACCAGGGGGTGTCCGGACAGCAGCTCCCCCAGGAGAGGGGATGAGGCACAGGGATGCTCAGCATCTGGGATGAAGAACACTGAGGGCTTTGGCAGTGTCGCAGCAGGGATTTGGAGGGCTGTTTGTTTTGGGCAGGCAGCAGTCTCTTGGCAGGAGGGAGCCGGGAAGGACACACTGCATCCTGCAGCCGAGCTGGGGTGAGCTAAAGCATCAGTCATAGCAGTTCCAAAGGATTTCCCCTTCCCTCCAAAAAAAAATAAATAAAATAGGTTGCACAGAAGCATCTTCCCAAAAGAGAGATGCTGAGTGACATCTCCAACAGGAACAGGCTTCCCTACACACACCTGCATTGAGACACCAGCCGTGGCCTCCACCCTGAGGATGCCCCAGGCACCGGCTCTGCAGGTCCAGGCACCCAAGAGCACCGAGGAGGGCAGGTGGAAGGAGGAGGATGAGGGTGATCCCTCGGGGCAGGCAAAATGGACGCGGCAGCAGCCGGGGCTGCAGTCACAGCTCGGCTCAACCCCTCCAGGCAAATCGCCTTCTGCTCTCTCTTGTTCGACTGCTTTTCCCCCAGCGTGCTATTTTGGGCCCGGGAGCTGCCTTTCAACTCCAGCAGGAAACAATTAAGAAATTTGTGCTTTTTTTAGTATGGGAGAAATGCTGGTAATGACACGCTCGGGCTGAGGCGGGAGGGAGGGACGGAGCCAGCTCCCCTCGTGCCGCAGGAGAGATGTGTGATGCTCCCAGGAGAGGCTTTTCCGACGGAGGGAACCATTCAGGTGCCAGGCTGGAAATCAGCACAGGGCTCCCAGCGAGGGATTTGTTAATGTGCATCCTGGCATGGAGCCCCATAGAGCCTCATCCCTCCTCCAGCACACTGGCACCGGTGCCTGTCCTCCAGCCTTGGGTGCTGAGGAATCTGCGGGGTTTGTCCTGAGGTGGGAGCATGGCCTCATCTCTCAGCCCTTGGAAAACCACCCACCTCTGGGTTCACCGCTCCACTGACACCAAATGTCCCGTCTGCCCAGGGGCAGATGTTCCCAGGGCAGGGAACCCCCCCAGCCCTGATCCAGCGTGGGGACTGAGCAGAACCTGCCTCCCTTATCTGCTGTTCGGGATCCGGGACGGATGATGACTTCATGGCTGCCACTTCCAGCCGCTCCGGCCCTGCTGGGTGTTGACACTGCGAGTGGCACCAATTAGGAATGCTAATGCCCTACTTGCAGCCACAGAAGCCTTGGGGACACGCTACTGAGTGCGTGGCTGAGCCACCTGTCCCGAGGCTACTGACAGAGGACACAGGGAGGGGACAGCGCTGTCCCTGTGCTCTGCATGTCCCCGGCAGGCAGAGCCCAGCCGGGCTCACTGACAGTACCTGTGCAGCGGCAGCTCCTGCATCTCCCTCCCGCAGCATCGATTCCGGCGCGATGCTGAGCGGACACACGGCAATTTACAGCGATATAAACCCCGGCCAGGCACTCCCCCGACGCCCCAGAAGAAGGGGCTGAGCCACAGCAGCCTCACAGAGCAGGGCCGGGTCCCTGAGCCGGGCTCAGCTGCCGTGCCGTGCTCCAGGGACCGCCGCTCCCGCAGCCGCGCTGGGGAGGGCTATAAATAGTGCACGTAGCAGCTTGTTAGTATCAGCGTGCCCCGGCTTCCTCGGGGATGAAAGACGCTAAATAAAGGCAGAGTATTATCATTTGTTACGAACCGCAACGCTGGAAGAGGCATTGCCGAGCCGGGAGCCCCAGCGATGCCCGCAGGCGCCGGCCGTGCGCTCAGCCCGCACCGCGGCATCGTGCAAAGAGCGGGGAATCACCGGGCACGGGACTCTCAGCATCACCAGGACAGGCAGAGGGGACAGGGACAGGCACCCAGAGAAGCTCAGGAGCTGCCCCTCACGGCCAAACCGCATCCAAGGCCCCTCTGTCTTCGCTGGTCGGTCCCTGTCCGCTCGCACCTCAGCTGGGAGGAAGGTTTTGGCATCTCGCGGCTCGCACAGCGCAGAGGGGCAGAGCCTCCGAGCAGCCCCCAGCCCCCTCCTCGCAGCTGCCGGTACCGAACTCCCCCCCAGCCCTCTCCCCCCACCGCTCCATCAATCCCCGTGGCACAGGCGAGGACTGACAGCTCCGTCACCACCCGCCCTTCGCGTGCCCCCTCTCCTCCCACCACCCAGCTGCCACTGCAGCAAGAATCAGCTCTGGTTAATCAGTGCTCAAGCCTGTTAATTTGTGTTTTCCAGGCGGAGAGGAGAGACTCGGGACTGCAAATCCCAATCGGCCCTGCCGCAGGGAGCTCGGTGCTCGCTGGAGCGCGGCGGGGACGGGGCGGCAGGAAAGAGGGCGGGAGGTGCATTCGAATGGTTCAGGGACCCCTGGTCACGGTGGGATGCATGAGGTGACGTGATGCTTCAGCCCCACAGGGGTTTGTTTTTTGCTGACATCCCTTCCTCTGTGTGCAAGGGCAGGAAATTGGCCGCGGCCGCAGGGCTGGACCCTGAGCAGGACTCTGCGCACTCAGCTCAGCCCCTGTGTGCCAAAACCAACGGCACGGCTCTGTCCTAATGCAGGTTTGGGTTCCCAAAGGCTCAGCAAGCGCTGTCCCCATGCATCAGCAGTGAGGAGCCTCCACCGAACCCCCACACATCTCCCCCGCCCCAGCTGCCAGGACAGCACCTTGATCCCGTGGGCACTGCAGCCTTATCAGGGAAACCGGTTAATTATTTCCAGGCACAAAGTGGCTTCCCTCACCTCCACAGGGCACTCCTATGCCAGCTCATGGGCTGTGCCAACCCAAGGGCAACTGGTCCAGCACCACACACTGGGTCATGGCAGGGTCAGTCCTGCATTTATTTCCCCCAGGGATCTGCTGTGAGTCCTTCACAGGGTCCCCGGGCATCCCAGCCTGGGGGAGCCAGCACATCACCCCAAGATGGGGCTCCCATCGGGTTTGGGGCTGCCTAAACCTACTGTGGGTGCTCAGAGCAGCGCCCAGGCCGGGGGAAATTAGGCACCAGCAATGGGTGCTCAGGTGTGAAGGAATGGGGCATTTATGCGCGCACTAACTGGGCACCCATGCCTGAGCCTGAGGGGCACTCATGCAAAAACACCCCGGGAGTTCATGCGTGGACTAATTGGGCACTCGTGCATAAATTATGTGGATGTTTCTAGGTGAACTAATTGGGTGCTCATGCATGAGCTGCCCGGGTGCTGCGGCGAGAGTGGAAGGGCCGCTCATGCACGCACCAGCTGGGGGCTCATGCATCCATTTTTTTGGGGCATCCGTGAATTCACGGGGCGCTCACGCACGGATTAATTGAGCAATCACGCGCCCGTTCGCTGGGCACTCCTGCGTGAGCTAATTGGGCACTCATGTGTAAATTAGTGTAATTAGGAGATAACACACTTGTGCACGTACTAATTGGGCACTCAGGTGTGAATGCATCAGGTGCTCATGCATGAATTAATTGGACACTCAGGCATGAGCTAATTGCAGGCACGTGCGCCAATTAATTGGGCACTCATGCATCAACCACCAGGGCGCTCATGCACGGAGCAGCAGCGAGCGATCCAGCGGGAATTCACTGGGCAGCCATGCATAAAAAAATCCAGCTGGGTGCTCATATATAAATTAACTGTGCGCTCATGGGTGTGTTAATTGGGTGCTCATGCGTGAACTAATTGGGCGCCGATGTGGAAGAGCCTGGGGTGCTCATGCGTGCTCGGGAGGGCCCCTCATGCGTAAAACTCGCGGGTGCTGCGGGGAGAGCCCCGCACACCCTGCAATTTGTGCCCAACACACTCCGCCCCTCGCCTCGGCGAAACACATATTTAAGAATTTTCTGAGCGTGAATCTGATATAAACTCCGCTCTCAACATCATCACAATGTTAATATTGACCAATTACCAGCTCCCCGCTCCCTCCCGCCCGGCTCAGCAGTGTGTGCGTGCGCTCGCTCCGGCTTCACTCCAGCCCTGGGATGGCAGCTTCAGCATCCCAGTCTGAACAGTCCCTGCAGAATTCGCCTCTGGTCCCTCAGAGCCACCTCCGGGCTCGGTACAGCAGGTACTCGGTGCAGACTTCACACCTGCAAGCGCGGACACGGCAAGGTCCCATCGGTTTGCACAGGGGGAGCCGGTGCCAGCCCCTGGCGCTGCTGGGTGAGTTACCTGGGCTAAACACATCACAGCCTGAGTGGTCATTCCCCATTCCAGGCCTTGTCCCTACAAAGCACTCAGCCAAGAGCATGGCAGCAGCTGTTGCAGGTGGGTGCAGTAGCTGTGGGATTTCATCCAGCCCCCAAACAGGTGCTGGGCATTTGTCTGGAGCAGAATGGGCACCTCCCTTCAGAGATGCCCTGTGTGCCAGGGCTGGCTGGGGTTCCCCTTGGCAGCTTGGGCTATCAGATGGCTTTGTGCAGTTCGGGGGAGTCGAGGGGAAGCACTCCAGGGACATTGGCACAAGGTTTTTCCCATTGCACTGTCTCAGTTCCAGCACTATCCCCCAGCCCAGAGCCCACGGGAGCTGCAGGGTGGTGAAGAGGTGAACTCTTGCAGGCTCAGTCCTCCCCTAGGACTGTCCATCAGCCCATCCTGGGGCACTCAGAGCTCACTCAGGTCTCTGTTTGATGATGGTAACTTTTACGATACACCACACATCAGCACTTTGGAAATTTGGGTGGTTTGGTCTCGTTAAAATTCAGGTTGGACTCCTTAATGATGTCCCAGTCCTGTGCTCTCTGCCAGCTCTGGGGCCACCAGACCATCCCTGGCTGGGCTTTGCTCCTGCTCCCAGGCAGCACAGGGACAGCTCTGGGGAAGAGGCAGTAAAACACGACTGTGGCACCAGGGCCACCCCCGTGCAAACAACTGCTCCTGGAATATGACTGATGTCATTTTCTTTTGCTCCCAGCTCGCCCCAATCACTGTTCCCTCAGCTCAGCCCCGTGCCCATTCCTTCTCCCAGACACATCTCCCACACACTGAGGTGTTCCTGCAACAATCCCAAGGGATTTGGGAGCAACCCCAGCTGTGCAGGCACCAACACAGCCGGAGCCGCCCGCCTGTCACAGCGGGACACCCCATCCCAGCTTTCCCAGTTTGGCTTCTCTGCCCATCACACACAGACATCAGAGCACCACGGCAGATCCCGGAGCCTCCGAGACGTTTGGAGCTAGAGCCCGAGAGCATTATTGGTGTCATTTGTTACTCTGAGACACGGAGCAATCCTCGGAGCAGTGCTGGGGTGCTCGGCACTCTCCTCACCAGCGGTTGCCATTAGTGGTCTGCCTTGCTCCCAGACTGGATAAACAGGTCCATGAGCAGCTCTCATCTCCCCCGGGGCCGGTACCAACAGAAAAGCCAATATGCAGCTGAAATCCTTTTTAGACTTTATTAAATATTTAAGGGCCCGGCATTAGGCTTTGGAAATTGGGTTTAGGGAAAAAGAAGCAGTTGTTCTTTGAAGCAAAGGCAGGAGAGGAAGGGCAAAGGACAGTGCCTTCAAATTACTGAATCAGGCTGAAGCACCTCCACAGCAGGAGCTGGTGCCTGCAGCAGGTCTGTCCCAGGATTGAATCCCAGCTTCTCCACGAGCCAACACAGCAATGCCTGGAGGGGCAGAGGATTCCCAGTGCTGCTGGGAGCAGGGATGGAGCAGTACTCCCTGCCCAGCCATCCAGGGGGCAGCTGTGTCCTGCCACTTGCTTAAATCCATCCCTTGGCCACAGGGATTTCAGTGTGATCTGGCACTCCAAGGCACCATCCCCAACCTGAGGAGCAATTCCTTCCCTGGGCAGAGGAGAAAACTCTGCTCTAAACCCGTGTGGGCATAGGAAAGGAAGTGCCTCTGGCTCAGCCATCACTCCCTGGAGCCATGGGAAGGTCCGGAGGATGCTCAAAGCAAAGCCTTGCTGGCAGCAGGGCCACCTCTACTGTCCCTCCAGTCTCTCCTGCAGGGATCACTGTGCACTGAGGGGTGACACAGAGACCCACAGCAGCTCCACCAGCTCCAGCCATCAATCAGAAGGTGCTGGAGAAACAGGTGGATGAAGCACAGGCTGCTCTCCTCCCAGCAGGAGGTGTGGGGAGGGATCCCTGTGCTTCCCACGGGGCTGGGGATCCCATGGCAGTGATGGTGATGGAAGTGACACAGACCATGCCCCGGGGCTGAGCCCCCATGGCCACCCCTCCCCAGGGCACAAACCCTGGCTTCCCTTGGCATCCAGCTCCCTAGAAGATCCAGGAGAACAAGGAGGGGAAGGAGGAACAAAGCGACCCCACAAATGTCACCCCGATAACAGAGCGAGCGTGCCCGCAGGCTCCTCCCTGAAGCAGCCGCTTCCTTTGATGCCTTCAGAGCCTCTTGTTTCACAACCTTAATTATAGCGGCAGCAGCAAAGGTCAGGAGAGTGGTTAAGCAGATCCATTAACATGTCAGGGGATAAATGAAATGTGATTCTTGTGATGCCGGAGCAGCAGCGGCGCGAGTGGGGATGGCAGCTCTGCTCTGCTGCACAGGGAACCCTCAGGGCTTCGGTCGTGTCTCCCCCTTCCCACCCTGGCACTGCAAGAACCTCTCAGAGACTGCAGGGACTCCTCAAAACTTGCTCCTGAAAGCCCAAAATTTGTTTTGCTTGCATCTACCTGGAGCCCCAGGTCCATGTGTGTACGGGATGCTCTGGGTTGGATTCACTGGGAGCAGGTTGGGGTGGCCTTGGAGAAGGATGGAGATGCCTCCAGAGCACCACAGCCCTCCAGAGGCATCACAGCAGGTCCACACTGACCTTGCAGTGAACCTGCACCACAGCAACCCCCTTCACAGCTCTGGCTTACACGTGGCTGCAGCAAAAATCAGGCCCCAAACAAACTCCAGCCCCTGGGCATCCCTCTGGCACCTCCTGCCCATTGTCCTGCCCCAGTGCCCCAAACCAACCTGGCCTTGGACACTTCCAGGGATCCAGGGACAGCCACAGCTTCTCTGGGCACCCTGTACCTCACCACCCTCACAGGGAGGAATTTCTTTCTGATATCCAATATAACCCTGCTCTCTGTCAGTTTGAAGCCATTCCCTCTTGTCCTGTCACTCCAAGCCCTGTTAAAAGTCACCCACACTGACAATTTCACCCAGCGTTTGCCACTGAGGGATAACAGGTCTGTAGCCACCCGGCCAGCTCACCCCAGGTTCTGCTGGATGAGCAACAGGAGGGATTTCAACACAAACCAACCTGGCAGAGAAACCCAGTGCCTGGGGCCAAACACTTTGGAGGCTAAAAATAAACCAGCAGCAGCGGGGGAGCTACCAAAGTCCCTCCTCTGCTCCTGCCCACTGTCCCAGCCAGCACATTTCTTCAGCACTGGGGTGGCAGGATGGAGCAAAGCCCCAACCTGGCTCAGCCAGCAAGGAACCAATCCATTTTCCTGGCTGGAAACTGCTGCAGTCGTAGAATTTCCTTTCCTTTCCCACAGAGTTCCACCTGCCACCATGTACCCCCGTAACTACAAATCAATATGTTTATAGTTTGCTCTTAAACTAATGCCCATTAATTCCCTGCATTACTGTCTAGCAACGGAGCCAATTTTGCAGCTTATTGTGAAAGAGTAGAAAATGATGATGCTGGAGTGAGTATAAAATCCACAAAATAGATCACAGTGGGTGGGATGCGGTTCTTGGGAAAAGAGCATCTTCCTCGCTCCCACTCTGCAGCCTGGGAGTCATTTTGGCACCCTTGTCGTGGCTCCCACACCTTCACCTGGTGGCCTCAGGAGCACCAGGACCATCATCCCCAACCACCCTGACCCCAGAGCGATGCTGCTGCACCGACAGAGCTCTGAGCATGCCTGATTGCAGCCCCAAAAATAACACAGTGCTACTTCTGGACATGGGCAACAGCTGTGTAAAGGGAACCCTGAAAGTAAATCCTCCCCAAAACGACTGAAAAAAAGAGAGCTAAAATGTGCTCTTCTGAAACAAGTGAACATTTTAAAAACTGCTTCATGGTTTTAAGGGTTACTGGACTGGGAGTGCTGCTGTGATTAGGGATATTCAGAACTGATTTTTCTCCCAGTTTCTCTCCCAGGAGTCCACACCAAGTCATTTCCACCCAGGACATTTATTGTGCACCCACAACTGCAGGTCACACTCTTCATTCAGGCCACAGTCACACCTCAGGACCCTGACTGACCCTCTGACCCTGAGCAGAACCCTCTGACTGTGGCCCCACAAGGTTCTCAAACACAATCCCAAATCCCACTGTGGCCCTAAGCTGTGAGCACCTGGCCCACGTTAAGCTCAGGTTTAAATCCCCATGGAAGAGGATGTCATCCAAGGAGGATGGTGATTCCTTCAAGTTTCAGGAGTTACCCCCTCCTGGGACACAGCACCAACCTGCAGCTCTGAGCTGCCCCAATGAGGCATGAGGAGGATTAATAAATTAATAAATTAATTATTATAAAGCACTTTTCGATGAAAGGATGTATAAAAGTACAAAGAATTACATAATTCATTATTCAGTACTAATATCATTCAGCATTGACTTCTTCTGCATGCTCCTGTGTGGCACCAGCCTGGTCTCCAAGGAGGGTTAAACAGCCCTGCAGCCTGGCTGTCCCCACCAGCACAATTCCAGCCCCTGGCAGACAGCAGAGCTTGGCATTGCCAGGTATTCCTGGGCACTCAGGTGCCCAGAGACACAGAAAGGCACAAGGAGATGGGTCCAAACCAACAGGACTTGGGCAGCCAGCACTTCAAAGAAGCCCTTCTGCGCCTTTAGGTGTCCAAGTGCCATTAAAATCTGGCCCCCAGCACTGTAAATCAGGAGCAGAGTGGGGAGGGGAGCCAAGAAATGATGTTTGCAGGCTCCTGCCTTTCCATGTCCAGTTCCCAGCAGGGCCTGGGACAGCCTGCTCTGAATGCACGGAGGAAAATATTTCTCACAGCTCACAGAGGACACTGACGGCAGCCCTGCAGCATCCTCAGCTCAACCTCCCTGTCCACAGCTGCCCTGGCACCTGAGCCTTCCCTGCTCCTCTCCTGGTTGCTCTCATATTCTGCTTGTCCCAGGATTGCTGCAACTGAGGCCCAGCCAGAAAAACACCACAAACAGGAGATGGAGAGCTCAGAGAGGACAAGGGACACAAGAAGCCACCAGGCACTGAAGAGCACTGAGGGAAAACAGAGGTTCTCTGTGTCCCATGGAAGAGATAAATTAGCAGAAAAGTTGTGTGGGGCAAGGAGAGGGGGTGGCATTTCCCTCTGATCCTGCAGAACTGAGAGGGGCCTTTTTGGTACTTGCTTTGTTTTGTGTGGGAATTCATACAAAGAGAAAATGATGCAATGGAAGGAAATCCCAGTGTGGGAGAAGCCCTTCACGTACCACAGCCACAGCTCATGCTGCCACAGGAACCTCCCTGGGAAAAATGCAGGTTCCCATCAGTTTGGGCTGCTGGAGACATCTGCCCAGATGTGCTGTAGCAACAGCAGAAACAGCACCACACACAAGGCTTGGTAACGTGGCAGCCAGGACATGGGACAGGCAGCACAGGCCACAGATGCTCCTGTGTCTGCCAGAAACTTGCCTAAATATCAACATGCTGTGGGGAAAAAAAAAACCTTTTCCAAGCAGGCCCCCAGAAATTCCTGAGCAGGCCATGGATTTGTGTGGATGACTGTCCCCTGCTCCAGCTGTTCCACCAGCCACAGCACAGGGGTCTGCATCAGTTCCTCCCACTGCACTCAGCACAGTCCTGCCCTCCTACCTGCCTCTCCTCTGCCTGGCTTCCCCAAAACACAGAAGGAAATTGGTGTCTTTCCAATCTCCCATGGGTTGAAGATAAATCAGAGGCTCTCAGCCGTGCCTGGGAGGGCCCTGAGAAGTGCTTCACCAGACAAGGGAATGCACGCTCGCCTTGACAGCTGCAGAAAAGGGGCAGAAGCGCTCAGCAAAAGTAATTAATCCCAGAGACGAGAGGTGGAATGAGCAGAGCTCAACAAACAGATCCTGGAATTAGTGACAGCTCTCCCTGACAGGCACCACACCACCAGCCACATGCTGCTGGGGCACGTTGGGATGCTGCACCAGACTCCTGCCACGCAAAGGCCACGTGCTGCTGGGTGCTGCTGCCTCACCTGCACAGGTACAGGGGTCTCTAAAAAGAGGCAGCGAGGGGTCCAGAGCAGGCAGGCAAAGCTCCAGACAGACTGGAGACTCATTGATGGAGGGATCAGAGGACCACAATCTTTCTTGGAAGGGGTGCAGTGGAAAGGGGAGGGCACCCAAAAGAGAGGAGCAGAAAGCTGGGAATGAAGGGGTTCAAAAAAGCAATGACCTGCTGGCCTTATCCAGCAAAGAGACATCCCCGTGCCCAAAGACAGGGGTTTCACCAGTGCTGTGTTGCAGCTACAAGTAAGAATGGGGCACCACAGCCTGTGTGCCCCGTGTCAGCCCCACTGGTGTTGGCACCTTCCTGGGCAGAGGAGCCAGCCCAGGTGTGCAGAAAGCCCAGCACACAGGAGATCACCAGCAGACAGGGCTGTGCTGGGGCTGGCAGTTCCCAGATTCGTCTCCATCAGAGATCAGGTCAGACAGCGGCTGCAAACCGAGCGGGCGATTGCAGCACAGCACTCACGGTACCTGGCCCGGCACGGCTGCACTCGCCCTGGGTGACAGCTGCAGTGAGGACACCAAAACCCAGCTCAGCTCCAGCCGGGGCTGTGCCCACCTGGCACTGCCACCTCCTCACTACTTCCTCCCCCCGGGCACTCTGAGGAAGCCCAGCCGGGGTACCCCAACCCCTCCTACCATCACACCCGGCTCGGCGATGCGGACATGCCCCCAGCACCTGCCCTCCTCCCGCCTGCTGTGCCACGGCAGAGAGCAACCCCGCGTGTAGGGTTGTGCAATGCACCAGTATTGCCTCTTCTCCATATGGGAGAACTTGCTGCATCCTAATCTATTGCCTTTTTGGGTAAGCGCTGCCGTGGGACTGCAGCAATGACAGAGGGGAGAGCTTGCAGGTCTGCTGCACGTTTGGGGAATGTCTGCGACCTGCAAGCGGGGAGGCAAACTTGAGCCACCAAAGCCTTTGTTTCCTTTGTGCATCCTTCAGGAAAAAAAAAATGATTTTGCTAAAACTAGATGGCTGAGGCACCAGCCATGTTAATTAGATTACAGCGGAGGTCCAGACGGGAAAGCCACTCGCTCAGAAAATCAGGTTATTAAACCGATACTGAGATACTCAGAAAAATATCGAACTCGCCGGTGTCGGGCTCTTCTCTCCACTTCAGAGCGCAATAACAAAGGGAACCCCTCCAACTAACGCACCCAAACTTTGGAAGCCACCCAGACGCTCGGCACCCTGCTCCGGGAGCTGCTGCGGGGCTCCGGGGAGGGCAATGCCCTCGGCGGGCCCTGGGTACCAGGCAGCCCGGGGGAAAGGATGCTCGGGGCAGGGGCGGGGGGCGGTGAAGGAGGGCGCGATGCTCCGGTGGGCGCCGCGGGCGGGCAGGATGCGGCCCTGGCCCCGCCGTTCCGGAGGCTCAGAAATAGGCCACGGAGGATGGTTTTTGTAAAAAAACCAGCGCGTTCCCCTGGCTCGCTGCCCCTCTCCGTGTCTCTGCTGCCTTATGGGCTTTTTCCTCCTCCCAGGCCAATCCCTGAATTCTTCCAACAAAGCCCGGCCGAGCCTGCGCCCTCCCCGGGAGCGGCCCCGCAGGAGCCGCCGTTCGCCGCGGCACCGACCCGGGGGAGCGGCGGGGCCGGGCGGCAGCGCGGATCCCATCACACCCCCGGCATCCCCCCGGCAGCCCCCCGGGCACTCACAGTACGTTTTCCTGGTCAGCTCTTCCACAACTTCAGGCTTCAACTTGCTGTTGGATTTGCCCATGGTGGCGGCAGCGCCTCTGAGCCCGCCGCCTCCCGGCCTCGCTGCGGGGCACGGAGCGGCGGGGCCGCTGCCTCGCTGGGGCTCCCGGCCCGGCTACATCCCGCGGGGGGCGGCGGCGAGGGGGGCGGAGGGGTCTTTGTTGGCGGGGTTTGGCCGCAGAGCCGCGCTGCGGGGCCGCGCTGCGTGTCCGTGTGCGTGTCCCCGGCTCCACGCGCCCTCCCCGCCCTGCGCCGCCGGGCGCGGAGCGGCCGCGGGGGCGCGGAGGGGCGGGGGGGCGGCGCGCTCCGCCCCGCGCTGCGGGAGCGGGATGGGGATGGGGATCCGGCACGGCCCCGCCGCTCCCAATGGAGGAAGGACCCGGGAGGGAGGGGGATTCCAGAGCAGCCCCCGCCGCCGGGAACCCCCCCGAGCCGCCCCGTAGGGATCAGCGGGAACACTCGGAGGGAAATGTCTGGAATCGGGGTCCTGCTTGGGGGGGGCTGATGGGCGGCGGGGAATGAGGAGAAGGAGAGCTGGCGGTGGGAACACAGAGCCTGGAGCAAGGCTGAGCTCGGAGTCCGGGGGTGACCTTGGCGGGACATCAACACCTCCAGTTGTAGAAGCATTTTCCAACCCCTGGGTTCCCCACGTGGAGAGGGGTCTGTTCCCCACGTAGAAGAGTCAGATCCAAATTGAACCCTTTCAGCTCGGGATGCTCAGGCTGAGAAATGGGGTTGTTCAGCCTGGGAAAGAGAAGGATATCTTATGAATACCTTGGATCCCCTTCCAGTGCCTAAATGGGCTCCAGGAGAGCTGGAGAGGGACTTCGGACAAGGTCATGAAGGGCCACGATGAGGGGGAATGGCTTCACACTGACAGAGGGCAGGGTTTAGATTAGATACCAGAAAGAAATTCTTCTCTCTGAGGGTGGTGAGGCCCTCAGACAGGTTTCCCAAAGAAGCTCTGGCTGCCCCATCCCTGGAAGTGTCCAAGGCCAGGGTGGATGGGGCTCTGAGCAATCTGGTTTAGTAGAAGGTGTCCTTGCCTGGAAAAAGGGTTGGACTAAATGATCTTCAAGGTTCCTTCCAACACAAACCCTTCTGTGATTCTACCAGTCTCTCACACCAGGGCTCCACTGAGCCTTCACTCTCTCTGCAATGTGTACCTAGAGAGAGATGAAGTTCAATCACTTCAAAAGCCCCACAGATTCAATCTACAGCAGGCTTGTGGTGCAGCTAGGAAACCATACAAGTGTTAAAAGCAGCAGCACCCAGCTTTTCCCCACCTCAGACCCACGCAGGGCTTTGTGCAGTTCAGTGTCTGTGTGCAGTCATTAGCTGTACTGATGCACACGATAAATCCAGTTTTCTTCCCGCTTGTGTTGCAATGAGGGCCCTGCTGGAGCTGCCTGGGCATGCCTCGACTCCCATGGTAGCAGCCAAAGGGGGGAAAATCTGTGCCTGGATACAGCAAAACCTGTCTGCAAGGCTGTGGAGAGCCCAACACAGCACACAAGGAGTGTTTGCAGAGGACACAGAGGAGCACAGCTGACACAGCACTGCTCTTTGCACCTTTATTGTTTTTAACCAGCCAAACGTGTCCTGACACTCACTTCTCCAGGGATACATTCCCCGAGTGGATGTTTCTAAAATGCCTCGTCCTCCATTACCCAGCCTCACACAAACGAGCTCATTAAGGCAGAAGAGGATGAAAACACCATCACCATGTCCCAGCAGCGGCACAGCCTGGGGGATGAGCTGCAGGGATGGCACTGAGCGACAGGGGATTGGCAGCACGTGGCAGAGAGAGCTCTGTGAGGCTGTGTCTCCCCTCCAGCATCCCTCCCAGTCACTTCCAGCATTTGCATGCTTTTAGGAACGCAGGCCTGCCTACAGCTCCAACATAGGCCTCATCAGATTCCAGTCCAGTCCCCAGATGTGCTGCAAAAATGTCCTGTGCAGCTCCTTCCTTGCTGCCCATCAGCAAAACTCCAATTTTTGCAGTATTTCCCTTCATCTGTGGTCCCTGGGCTATTGCAGCAGGAGTGTCCTTTTGTGTGCAGTGTCACCTGTCAGCACCTGGCTGGGGGTCCAGTGAGGTCCCAAACCTTCCCTGCACAGCACAGGCATTCTAGCACAGGCTCTGCTGCTGCAAAACTGATGTTGAAAGGATTTAATTCTATTTAAAACTCTACCCTGCCTCCACCACATGAAACGCTGAGAACTCAAATCACACAAATGAGAAGAGAAAAGTAATCGGAAACTATGCAAGCCAGTCACTTGCACTTCCCAATTATTAGCTTTAACCCTATTACTGTTTAAATAACAACCCTAGTGACATTTTCTAGGATGAAGTGACATTTCTACAGGCAGAGAAACACAGCCAAAGCATGGAAAGACTCCTGGGGCTGACAGGACTGAAATCTGAACAGCAACTGGGACACAAAACAATCATGCCCAGCTGAATGTGGTCAGTGTGCCCGGAAAGGAGCTGGGTTGTTTGCTCAGAGGAAAATCCACTGCAGGCCAGTCCTTGAGTGTAGTTTTGCTTTAGAAATGCCACTGGCACTCTCTTCCAAGACAGACCTCAGGCATTGCTCACATCTCCCACCACCAGCAACTGCAGGACAAGCTCAGAGCCAGCCCAGCCTGACCCAAGCTGGCTTTTTGATTAAGCAATGTGTGCCGCTTGCAGGGCTTCTGCTGTCTGATCCCCAGAGTGCAGCCATGGAAATGATCATTCCCTGGGTGATATTTGCTGTTGCTGTCACAGTCATAGCGGGTTCCTGCTCAAAGGGAAGCTGTTACCCCTCCTGCCACGCCAGCGCTGGAGGTTGGGACGGATCCGATGCTCCACGTTCTCACTGTAAAGGCTGGGAGCTGTGTGGGCTGCACAGCCGAGTGTGTGTCTGCACAAAGCTTTTCCTTCCTCGGTATCTACTTGAAAGTGTTTAATAAAACCTCGGAGTTCTTTTTCCCCAGGACACGGCAAGTCTGTCAGGCTCAGCCACGCAGCCTTTTCTTCCACGTGGGCTCACCAGGCTGTGCACATTTAATCAGCATCCTCAGACTGCCATCACGGGGGCTTTCCCCAACGCATCCTTCCTGATTTAATTGCCAGGATTGCAGCTGCCTCGTGGGAATAGCACTGCATGCAAGCAGGAGGTGCAGTCTGCCCCGATCGCGTGTGCTCACTCTGTGCATCATCACAAATGATATTTTCTTTTCCCCTTCATCCTCCTCACTGATGTGCTCAGACCTAAAAAAATCAGTGGTGTCACACAGCCCAAGCACAGGACCCACCGAATCCCACCTTGGGCACGGCTGGAGCTATTTGTGGGGAGGGAAATTTGGGATGAGGTAGTATCCAGTATTGCACACTTGCACTCCTAGATGTGCTTTGACGCAGGAGCTGCCCCAGGAAAAGGAGAAGAGAGGCAGGGGATGGACTCTGGTAAGCCCATCCCATCCCCTTCCTCGCTCCTCCCCTTCCCAGGGCTGGACGAGGCGCCTTACGGGGTCCGCTCAGGCTTCGGGCTTTTCCAAACCGCTTTTTGCTACTGCATCACAAAACCCACACATCCACCCACCCACCCACCCGTCCATCACAGTTGTCTTTGTGGCCAGTGTCACCCCCCCCGTCCTGTCAGCTTGTGAACATCCCCCCTTCCACATCCACCCACCCAAAATCAGATCGAGAAGATGCTCCAAAGCCAACAGACCACATGAGCGAGCAATCTGTGACTGGAGACACCAGCCTGGCAGCGAACTCACGGAGCAGAGCACACACAGCCTGTAGTTTGTGGGTTTTTCGTGGAAAAGCCAAGTTTTGGTCAGAGTTTTCTTGTGCCAAAGCAGGAGTGGGTCAGCAGGGGAGTGGTGAAGCATCAGAGCCTGGAATAGGGAAGGAACATACACACGGAGGAGATTAATTATATCAACAACAGAAATAGTTGCTATTTTAAGGTTAATGCTTGAGTGATCTGACTCAGTCAGAAAAAGAGCCAAAGGAACTATTGGCATCAGTGCTGGCTGCTCCCCCAGACAAGCCATGGTCACCGCTGGCACAGAGAGCCCCCAAAATAGCTGCTTTTCCAGAGGATTTGAAAAAAAAAATGCCATTAGAGTGAGTTCAACATCCTGATGCAACAACCACAAGCACAGGAATGCATCAGCTCGTCCTGGGGACACCCTCGGCTTCCCAGGCATCACCCACATCTCAGATTACAACCATTTCACATTCGTATGATCTGCAGACCGTGAGCAGCGTTCAACGGGACTCCACAGCTTCCAGCTCACCAGCCAGGATGTTCCTGAAGCTCTTTTATGCTTGACAAGACGCGAGTGAGCTGCTCTTGCTTCGCCCCTGGTATCACTGCAGGTCACAGCAAGCACCCAGTACTGGCATTTACCAACTGCTCTGATAGCTGAGCTATATATGACTAAATAAGAAAGCCCCTCCAAAAATCAAGATTTATAACCCAAAACACTCCAAGACTCGGAGTCCAGCAGCTCTAATGGCGATCACTGCCATAAATCAATTTCTATCACACAGCATTTTAATGCCAATACATCGCATGGCTGCAGAGAAACGCAAGGGACACGAAACACTCCAGGCTTTTGGGGAAAGTGGCAGTAGGAATGGTGCCCTGCAGGCTCTTTCCCCAGGAAATGGAAGTGCAGATATTGAAATGATGGCCAAATGCAGCGGAAGGTCTGGAAATCAAACTGTGCCAAGGCTGCACGTACAGCTGCCGCTCGAGACTGACACGCAGCCGGCACGCTGAGCGTTACAATTTGCTACGCTATTAATTTCTCTGTTAAATTCTAGTTTATTTTTTAAAGCCTGTATTCTCTTTACAGCCTCTGGGGCTGTAATTGTTATGCTAATGTAGGAAGCGGGAAGGGTGGCTGTGGTGAACTCATCAGCTGCTCGCCCGTTGCCTGCAGTTTGCAGGCAGCCTTGGGCTGAGACAAAGCCAAGCAGGAGGAGATTTTGTGGATCTTCCTTCGATCTTCCTTCATGGCACATCACAAATCCCGGCTGGCAAGTGGGAAATCACCCTTGTTGTGCTCCTGCCGTCCTCGTCCTGCAGAGCTCAGCCCAGCCACCTTGAGCCAAGGCTTGATTCCAGACAGACTGAAAAGAAAATGCTCCTCGTAAGGACAACCAAGGAGTGCAGTGCTCTTTGTCTGGGTGAGATAAGATCACAGTCGCAGAGGCAGCAGCAGAATTTTGCAGCAAAGACTCCTGGCAGCATCCACCGGCACGCTCAGGGCTGGAAAAGGGGTTGGAGAAGCTGTTCTCCACATTGCTCTCCACCCACTGCAGGTGACTTGAGCACTGCTCACCAGGTCTGCTGCCAAGCTTCAGCAGGGGCTTTTAATAACAAACCCCACATCTGTGAGAGAAGCATCCTTAAATCTGAAAGACTGAGGTTTGGAGCAGAACAGAGCTTTAAAAAATATACATATTTATAAGAACCTTCAAAATAAAAGGAAGGCACGTGGCTTCCAGCTCTTCTGTGATCCTGCCCAGATGTTTGCTCTGAAGGCAGCTCGGTGTCTGTTCCGTGCTGAGCTCTGAGCATGCAGAGGACACAGGAATGGGTGTCGTGGTGGGTTTCACACCACAAACCAGACAGAAATCAGCCTCTTGATTACTCATGAATCCTACATTGGCTCATCAGCCCCTCAGTGCCTGGGGTCTGTCTGCTGAGGACGTGTGGAGGCTGGGGCAGCTGGTGCTGACCTGCTCTGGTTTTAAGACAGGACACAAGTCTCTTGAGCAAGCTTTGTAAGCAAACTGTGCAGTCAGCAGTGATGTCTGCCCACCCAAATCCTACCCCACAATCATTAAAACCAAACAAAACCACAACAATCCCCAAAAACATTCAAACATACAAAATCGACCTGATTGACCTACAGCTATTCTTTAAATTCGGTTGCTGTTTAAGAGTTTGAATTGTTGCCTCCCATAAGGGTGCTCTGATTCATGGCAACACTCAGGCATTGTGTGCTTGGTAAATCCCAGCAGATATTTCTGCTCAGATTTTGCAGCAACAGTTAAAACCCTGACTGACTCAGAATACAGATTAGGGCACACATCAACCAGCTTCATTTCAACGTGTTCCTCCTATGGAGCAGCCAGGCTCACTCAAGGCATCGATGAGGTTTAACAGTAAAACTAAAATGACCCCCCCCCAAACCAGGAATTATGCATGCAATATATTTCCCACTGAGATAAGCAAATGGAAAATGGCTGAGCCAGGCATTTCATCCAGCTCACAGCCAACGAGGGGTCATTCCCTGCAGTGTATTTAGCAATGATTTGTCCAGCCTAGTGCTGATTATCTAAACCAACACAGAACTGCCTCCATTTCTCCAGGGAGATTGTTTGCAGCCAAACTCATTGGCAAAAGGTTTCTCCTAACATCTTGTTTTCTTCTGCTTTCGTTACATCTCACCTCTCCACAGCTCAGCCTTCAGCCACACTAATTCCAAACCCATTTCTGTGGTTACCCCCATGCAGCCATTTTGTACTGAGCTACATCTTCTTGGCTTTCTTTAATCATCACTTAGTCAGGCTTACAGCTTTAATTCTTGTAATCTTCTGCCATTGCCCAATTCCTTCATTTCAGTCACTGCAGCTGTTCTTTGTAGCCCCTCCAATTTGGCTCCCGCCTCCTGGTATGAGATCTCTCCAAAATGAACAAGTTGGGCTTCTCTGGGGAGAGGCAGATCAATACCTTCACAGCTGTGCTGGGTGGAGGATTCCTTCCAGCTTCACAGAGCTCCTGCAGAACAAAGATCCTGAGCAGTTCAGGGAAGAGGCAGCTGGAGCACTGACAGTGACTCTTCACACCCACAGTAAGCAGTGGGGGCATTCTCAGGGAGAAGCTGGCAATGGGATATCAAGGGGAAATTGTGACATCTTACCCAAATGACTCAGGACTGAAGGCATATAGATCTGCACCCCAGAACCATGTCCCCAGGAATAACCCCCCGAAACCTATTACTACACTTACACTGACCCATGTTTTAACTGCTCCTTTCATCAAGGGTGCTCTTGCCAAGCTCAGCACAATCATCCCAAGAGGGAGCAGTAAAAGGAATTTCACGCTGCCTCTTCCATTTTAATTCTCACCTATTCCACCTGCCACCCCTGGAACAACTTCACCTCACATGCCTGATTTTTTATTTTTTTTTCAGGAATACAAGAGCCATCTCATGTTCTGTGTCTCAGCCACGCCACAGGAAACATCCCATGGGGGAGAAGAGCCACAACAAAGCAGTGTCACCCCCAATTACCATTCTCCATGGATGAGAGGGGAGAAAAGGAATGGATGACAAGCACTTTTTACTACTTAAGACAGAAGAAAGCCCTTGTCACCTAACAAAGGGCCTCAACATCAGCATCAGCTGTGCCAATAACAAGCTGTGTTATTACCTGTGCTGTACAAAGCAATTTGGTTTTTATTGACCACTCGCTATACAGGGCACTACAACACTCTCCTCTCATTAGAGCCTGTCAGTCACAAGGCAAAGGAAGGCAAAAGCAGATTTAAGGAGAAGGCAGCTCTTTGCAGTCTTGAAGATAACCTTGCAAAAGCATTGACAGCAGGCAGCCAGGACTGCAATGAGGAGCTGCAAATGATCAGACAGCTGGGAATTTCAGACACTGGAAGAAAAACCTTCGTGCAGGTAGTACAATTTACCTCCCCTGGACAGGAAAACACCTACAAAATTACATCCAAGCACAGAACACTGAGGAAAGTTTTGTTAGCACTGGTTTTGTTTCTTCTGCTCCCTGTGTAAGACTGCCAGATGACCTCTGCTTGCAGTACACCTCAAATACTGGGAGTTCTTCTTTGTGTCTCCTTGGATAAAATGGTCAGCAATCAATTTTTCCACTGATAATTTCATTTGGTCTCCTTCTCAAGTGAGTGTTCCCACAATTTAGTCCCACTTTACCCACTCCACCCTTAACATTTCACCTTTCCTTATGGCTGAGGGATGTTTGGCTCAGTGCAGGAAACTCTCGGGATCAGCCTCAGAGCTGCTGTCAGGGAATGTGAAAGGAGAATGTTTTAAGGCCAAATACACAACAGACAGAACACACACAGGATGTTCAGTTTGGAGAAACCTGCATTAATTAAAGAGATTTAGGCCACTCCAGTGCAACAAAACCAGCAACCACCTGCATCAGGAAAGTTTGTTCTAACCTACACTGAGGTATTAGGAAATCCAAATTCCAAGAACTTTTTATAGTTTAGCTTCCTGGTAAAACACCACCCACCCAGAGGCTTGAGGCAATGCAGAGCTGGCTGCTTGGGAGGTGCAGGGTAGAGAAGACAGGCTATTTCTGGCATTACCCCTCAGTAGTAGGATGAGAACCATAGGCTGAATTGTAAGAAACATCTTGAAGACTGGAATTTCGTGCTGAAGGACATATGCTTTTGAGGGATGGGGGATTATCAGGAAGAACACTTCCCAGGAATGCTGTGCCCTCCTTGTCCCTGCCAACCCAACCAGTTTGCAGAATTGAAATGCAAGGTTAGATCCCAACACCTCAGCAAGAGCACAACTATAGACATCCCAAATCACCATCAGTCTAACCTAAAACCGGTCAAGAACTTGCCCCTCTGAGATAGTATGGCCAGCTCCACCAAAAATATTACTTTAAAAGTAAGTGTCTATCCTTAATTTGTATCTGGACACCAAGGTTCAGAGTATTAGCTCCTTGTCTGCCCTTGCCTGGCAAGCTGACACAGAGACACTACAGACCACAGGGCTGGAGAGCAGAAACAAGCCCAGATGCTCCTGCATTCCTGCCTGCCTGAGATGGCAGGAGACACAGGGCTGGGAGAAACACTTTTGTTCAAGACTCAGTCCACAAACCACTGCCTAAGTGGAGCTTACAAACCTAAAAGAGCAGCCGGGCTCATAGAAGCACAAAGCACAGCTCCAGTACCTGGAGCTCAAGAAGAGGCACCTCAGTGAACCTCACTGGGTCACTGACAGGAAAGCTTTTCCCTTCAAAAGAAGTGTTGTACACAAGTTTTGGGATTTGGCCCTGTATCCATGATGCAGATGTTGATGGCTGGAAATAGAAGCTGAGTGGAGGGAAATGCAGACTTTGGGATCAATGGGTCAGCTTGGCTGCTGGCAGTTCAGAAGGAGAAAATGAGATGCATTAAAAACAACTTTCTGGTCAATCTTTATTTTACACATTTGCATCACAGCAGGGAAACCAAGTTACACAGACTGTCCTGACTTGTCTCTACCTTGCTTCTCTTCAAATACTGTTTGCTGTTCCTTTAACAAAGTTTAAAAAAATACTGAAAAAAAAATCCATTTTTACATCTGAACAGGAACTGAGGAATAAGATATTTACAGGTCACCAAAACCCCAGGAACTGGACCTTGCTGTACACAAGTTTTTTTTAGTTCTTCTAGAGGTCATTTACTAAATGAATTCAAAGCTACATTGTACAAGGTGCCCTAAAGCTGCTTAATGACACAAGAGGATATAGAATTAATTATTAATAGTGCCTAAAGGGCAAAGGAAGCTATTTAGACCCATACTCTGTTTTAATAGAGCAGGTACCAGCTCCACTGGCTACAGGATGAAGTGCTTCTGATGATGTGGAGGTTGGAGTCTACTTTAGTTCACAGAGAGCAGAACACTGAGTGAAACCTCACAGGGAAATATTTATTAAGAATTGTCCTTTCTAGAGGATTGCTGCAGTCAAAACACAAATGGCTTCTTGAGCCAGTCAGCCTATATGGAGTGACTTTTTTCTCAGCCACTTTCTTCCTACACCACTCAAAACCTGAGAATTGGTATTTTCCTGCATTTCCTACATTTCCAGCCACTTGGGAGCACAGATCATGTGCAGCTCTCAGTGGATCACTGCTATATCCAGGCAAGATACTACAAAGGGAAAATGCACAGCTTCCCAATATTGCTGAAGGAAAGTGATTAATCAGCCTAAAAGTGTTATACCCAGCAGCTACAAAAAACAAGCCAAAATAATTAAATTTAAAACAACGTTTTACAGCAAATCAACCCTAGGGAATACAAAGAAACATTGGACAAGTGTTTCTGGGCAGCACCACCTCAGCTTTCATGAAACATTGAGGCTACTGACACTACACACAAGGTCACAGTTTCAGTGTGAGTCCTACTACCTTCAAACCTCACTGCACCTCCCACTCCTGCAGACCACAGCTCCTCAGTCTTTGCACACAGGTGAAAAATGCTCTGAGTGAAGTAGATATCATAACACAGGAGCTATAAAACATCATCTTTAAAGTGACAGCAATCTGTTAGCTAGCATGACAGGTCAAATTGAAGGAGACAAAGCAAGTAGGCTAAAGGAAGAAAGATTTCCTTCCCTCTCCTTAATAGCTAGGGAACTCCAGCTCTCAGAGCTCAACAGAGCCTACAATACCCAGTATTTGCTTTAAATTAACATTAGTATTTGCTTTCAAATAAACAACAAAATCCTCTCCCTTCTCATCAATTTGATTGTCAGTGGCTCAACTGCTTTTCTCTAAGAGGAACACACAGTAAGGAAAAAAGACTTAACATTAAAAATCTTCTACAGGACTTGCACCAGATGTGCACACTGGAGTGACCAGGACATGCCCTTTCATGGCCAGAAGGAATGTTACAGTGCTCAAGGATACATGGTGGATGCACACTCATGCTAGAGTGAGTCCACTTAGCTTAGAAAAAAATACATCTTCCACACTACGAGCTCCAGACAAAATGCTGCAATGCAGCAAATTTTTACAACATGCTCTCCCAGGGAATGCCAGCATGGAAATCCAGGAACAGGGCACTTGGCTGGAGGGAAACACTGAACAATGCACGGCACACATCACAACACGCCGAGTTAGACGGCAGCGTGAAAGAGCATCTTAATAGGACAGCATGTGGCTTCTTCAACTCCAACTGCTCCACCCCAAGCAGGCAGCAGCACTGTTCCACATGACCCCATTATGTCTTGCTTTCTTTTAGTACATCTCTTGATGAACCATCAAGGAAAACATTTTCCAGCCCGAAGAATGCAAGAGTGTGGCAGTTGCACTGCAAGGAGGCTTCCTCTGGAAGACAGCCCGCTGAGCAGCACGGCAGGGAGGAGGAGTGCAGCAGGGGCATGTGCATGTCAGCATCCACAGGGATTTATTGGGGCATAACCTGCATTACACAAGTGAAGGCTGAACCAATCTCATTTTTGTCTGCAGAGGGGACCGAGTGCTCCACTGCAGCAGCATATGGGAAAGCATTCAAACCATTTATTGCCATTGCACCAGACCTGCTGGTCAGGACTCCTGTCACTGCTGCTGGGTACTGTCACTGATTGCTTCTGCTCCTCACTTCACTAAAGGCAGCGACAGCGAAGCAAAACTGCATATCCCTAAACGATCTGTAACCCACAACAGCTCCTCTAGCTTCCCCCCTGTGAGAGGCAGAGCTTCCTACCAGATCAGCAGCCAGCAGCATGGGAAAGGCAAGCACTGGTGATCCTGCCTGAAGCTCCAAGCTCTGCACTCCACTAGCCCTGGAGTCAAGCAATGCCAGCCCTGTGGGTTTGCCTGGGAGGGAGGGGAGGGAGCAGTCCTGTCTTGGATGCTTTGCAGTGTAGCACTCGCTGTGCTAGAGAGAAGCACAACTGCAGCCGTCCCCCCTCCACCATCCCAGCTGCCATCCCATCCATCAAGACAGACTTTTTGTCCTGATCCAAGGAATTGCACCAGAGAAAATTCCTTTTGGAAATGGCCACAATAAGAGCCTTTTGGGTTTTGACTTGTCCATGGCTTTGATTTTCCTTCCTAATGCTCAGGTCTGACCATTTCCTGCTGCTTGGCATTCCATTGGTAAAGCACCAGCTGATGCTGGTTGTAGAGCTGACTGCTGAAGCTCAGGGGCTGAACTTGGAAAAAGCTCTTGTAAAAAAAGGACTTCCAGAATACTGCTGTGGCTTTTCATGCCAAGACAAAAAGAAATGACCCATTTTTTTGGCCTTTGACTGGTGAGCCAGGCACTTGGCAGATAAACCTACACCATATGCAACTTTAGTAAAAAAAGTGGATATAAAAACAAAAAAGAAACCTGAGACTAAGGTAACAGCACTTGCCAAACTGTCAGCTCCACTGATGTTGAGGTATGGAATAGGCAGCTGTTTGGAACCAGCTCAGCATTCCCTGGGATCACAGCACAACCCTCGTGGTTCTGGGTGAAATGCCACACCTATGACAATTTCACATCTCATTCACAAAAGGATTAACGGACTCTAGAATAGCATTGTCCAGATGCACTTTGTTCTTGACAGCACACCTTTATCCCTTACATACCTCAGTGCCAACACACTTCAAGTCTTCAGTGAGATTCTCTGACCAAACTTCACAGCCTGTTCAAGCAGCCCTTTGGATGCAGGAGTGACAAGGGACAGAGTAACTGCAGAGGATGAATTCTCCAGATATTGCATGTAAGTGTATGATGAGCTGGGACTGCCTGTGTTTGTTTATGGTCCAATTTCTCACACTTCAGCTAAATATGCAGATTTCTTCTTCCAGAAGGCCTAAAAGGCCCACAAGTCACCAAACAGCCTTTCCAGTGGTATAGGATCTCTTCCCACTAAAACTGTCTCACTGCAAGGCAGTGACAGCAAAGTCAAACTATCACTGCTGTGATTACTGTGAAGTTACAGCTCAGGAGGAAAACAGAAGAGGATTCTGTAGCCAGAGACAAATGCTCTTCTTGTGCTTTATCTGAAGAGAAAGCAGTTCCAGGTATCAAAGCAGGTAGATTTGTTTCTACCATCTCCATGGTGCATAGAACCAACACCTGGGAAAAGAAGCAGCAATAGGGGAAAGTGGTGCTGCTCCTCAAACAGCAAGTCTTGGTACAGACAGCTCATCAAGAGCTCCACAGTCCCTGCTCAGGAGTCAGGAAGTGGTTCAAGATTCTGGAGGAAATCCTCCTCAGTTTGAAGAATAAAATAAACTAGTGGCTAATAGTCCTCTAATCAGCTGTGCCCCAGATACGTAGTCCCTCCAAAAAAACAGTTCCTGAACGAGTCTGTAAGCGATGCTGCCACATCCAGAGCTCTGATGATTCCTCTCCCTGACACCCTGGCAGAGGCACCACATGTCAATGTCTCTGCATGAATATTAAGGCTTCAGTGGGTCAGTGACTTAGAGTTGATTTATTTTTGTTAAAGCTAATCTTCATTCCACCAGTGAGCCACTTCCATCCTCTCCCAAATGAACACTCATTTTCACTACTACAGCTCTGGACATCAACTGCCCTACTGACAAGCCCAGGGACTACAGAGAAAACACACATAGCATTGTGGAACATGTCTGTAAAAACTTCACTGCAAATCTGCAGCAACAGTCAAGGATTCCATATTCCCCTGCATCAAGGTTCTGGTCATATTCTTCTCCTCTCCTGACAACAGAAAACCTCAACATTTAGGACTGGGAGTTACAGTTGCCTGTTTTTGGTGGCAATAACACTTTGATCAGTTCAGCTCATCTCCACCAGCAGTGTCATTAATCCTACACAGTCAGAGAGGTACAAGTAGCATCCAGAGAGCACCAGTAACTCAGGGTAACTGTGAACCAGAGATTTATACTGCAGTAAAATGGCAAGACAGATTTCCACTGGAGAGTCTGGTACTGTTTATACTGTGCCAGAAAGGACTGACTTTTGAAAAACCTTGAAAATATTTTACAAAGCAAACCAAAGTGCTCTGGGTCACAGCTTGAAAGTAAACATATAGGCAGACCCCTAAAAAGCAAGCATCAGTCTTACACTTCTTGTGTACTTCCTGTCAGGTGGGGGTGAGTCAAGAGCAACTCCAAGGACACTGGAGAATGTACATAAATGTTTACTGCACTATGGGCTTAGTGCTTTAATGGAGAACAGTCACTCATTTCCTGTATAGCAACACATCTGAAAACCTGACACATTCAGGTGGACACCTGCAGGGATAAGACAAGAAGATACTTATCACCTTTCACACTTGCATGAGCAGTGGCAGAAGTCATCTGATCCAATACCCCTTCAGTCTCTCAAGTAACTGGTTGTTCCTATTCATTTGTTTTGCAATGTTTCGTCCAAGCCAAAAGGAGAGTTTATAAAAAGAAAAAAAAAATACTTACATGTCTTTATCTTCTTTTCCCACCTTCTGACAGGCTTTGCAAGTCCCAGCATTCATGTTACATAGCAAGTGTGTGTGTGTGTGTGTGTAGACATATGAGCATTATATAAAATATATTCTTTACATACACACTGAAGATCCCTCTTCACATCAGTATTACACATTCTGAAGAACACAACAATTCAGAATAAAGAACCGATCCAGAAAGGGGGGGGGAAAAAAAGCTACCCAAAATCCCTAGGAAAGCTTCACGCTCCTTGCAGGTACCAGGAGATCCCATTTTCTTATGATCAAAGGAATAGTTATATTTCTGCACTGCTTTGCTCTCCCTAGACACACCCCACTCTGCAGTTTCAGTGGTGGGGAGTGCAAGTTGCTCCCTTTCCACTGAGAGTAATATTAATAAATTAAAAAAGTTTCTCTGAAAGTGCTGCCTTAGTCCAGTCCATCATGCTGTGCTTTCCCATTCGCCCTGAGGCTCTGCTGAACCATTCACCACTTTCTTGACTTTCTTCATGCCCTCCATTACTCCTGAAGTCGTCACCCTAGAAGAGAAGGGAGAAGCATCAGACCTTGAACTGTAAAATCCATTTCAGCAACAGCTCACACCCATCAAACAACATTTCTCACATCTCTTTACCCACACTAAGCAGTTCCCATGTTTGATCTCTTGTATCACCCTGACACTGCACAGATGGGCACTGGAAGCACAGCCACTGTCCTTGAGCACCTCAAAGCCTTTCCCATCTATCATTAAAGCAGCAAGTAATATTGACTCATACTTCAAAAAGATAACAGGGGTGGTAAAACAGTTAAACCAGGTGTTTATTTGCTAAATTTGAGCAGTTCACTTACAAAACCCTTTTTACTATGCAGCTGACCACCCTTATTTCTGTGATTTTCTTCTGCATCTTAATAGGTACAACATATTTCACAAATACACACAAACACTGGACAGTGCCCCAGATGAACCTTATTAGCTTAATGCACACCAGCTCCTCTTCACAGCAAATTGAGCAGCAACAAAACAGAAAGGAGAAGTTACCCTTTTAATACCATCCAAGTCCAGGTTTGTCATGGCAATCTGACCATTGAACTACAAAGCCTCACAATACCATTCAATATTAGGAGGACTGAACTGTTTATCCAGGCAGAACAGCACCATTCCTCTTGGAGCTGCCTTGGCTCTCCAACAGCTCTTCAGCTCAGCAGCTTTTCTCTGCTGCAACACCAAACAGGCAATTTGGATGCACAACACATTTGCTTTATTCTTTTGCACAGTGTGATTTTCATTCCACACAGGTATTTTTTTCCCCCACAAACATGCTACAAAGGTTATTTTGGATGCTGAAGGTAAGAGTGCCAATAGCTCAATGCATTCCCAAGGGATGCCTGGAAGCACACACAGACCTGTCCTGTTCAAAGCTGCCCCTGTTGGTGTGTGTGTTTTCACCTGCTGTTTGCCATGTCAGAGTGCTTTATTTGATCAGAGCTGCTAACAACATCTCCACGGCCTCACCCCAAGAGAAGAAATTATCTTCACATAACATTATTCTTCCTTTAGTTCCATGTTAGATCCCAGCTTCTGTTTATGTAGTGTAAAAATAATTTACTCAGCCTGCTGTGTTCAGTGATATTCCAGCAGTGGCCATACTGGAATCATCACTGGTTCTCACTTTAGAGTGGGCCTAGGTAAGGTGGGGCTTAATAGGAAAGGATCACAAGAGTACAGATCAAATAATATTTTTCCCTACTAAAATAAAAAAGTACAGAGAAAAGTAAACAGGTTGCTAAGGAGAAAGATGGAATTAGTAAACAATAAACACTTCCTAAAAGAGATCAAACTAATCAGTACAGAGACATGGAGATCTTGTAAGTCCTCCCTGTTGACAAAGGTTTCCTATAGTCAGATAGGAAAAAATCTGGGAAAACATAAGCTAGACAAAACCAAAGTAGATGGATAACTAATTGGAAAAGCATGCAGTGAGATGTACTTAATGGTTTCCTGTCAAAAATGTAAGAACACCGAGTGTGGTTCCAGAGAGGCCTGTCCTGGGTTCACTTCTACTCAGTATTTTCAGTAATTGCCTGGGTAATGGAATAGAGAACTTGCTTATTAAATCTGCACAAGACACTAAGAGCTACATACTGGAGAACAAGACTGGAATGCAGAAAGATTCAGGCAAATCAAAGTAATAGTCTGAAAAGTACAAGAGGATGCAGCAAGACAGCTACCAAGTTTACTCTTCAGAAATAATCAACCTCGTAATTACAGAATGAGGAGCTAAGTATCCATTCCTCAGGGAGGAGCTGAAAACTGCCATGAACTACAAACCAGAAACCAGCACCTCACACAGCAATACAGCAGCAGAGACACTGGGATAGATAAAGAGGTGTTTCACTCATGCATGACACCAAAGCAGTCCCAAGACTTGACTCACAGCTGGGAAGATCCCACCTGGCACAGAGCCTAGATTCCAGCCCTGCACTCCAATGCCATTAGAGAGCCACTGCACACCAAGGTGGTGACAGAAGCAATGAGGGGTTACCACTGGGAGGGAATGATCCACTTCCCATGTTTATGGGACAGCTACACACTCCAAGTGCAGGCAGATCAAGTCACATGCTTTGTTACCAGAGAGGCCATTTACTGTGTCCCCTCTCAGAAACAGCAAGTAACTGGGAGAGATTTGTGTGTGGATTCTCCAGCAGTGAATGTTAAAGTCCATCTGAAGAGTTGAAGAGATTGTTCCTGTCTTGTGACAAGTGCATGAAGTAGCTCTCAAGTCACTCCTTTTCTCAGATTGTTCAGGTACAACAGGCAATTCCTTTTGCTCTAAAGATCAGTCACCACATTTTAATGCCCAATAAAATAAGGGTGGCAGCACTAAGATCAAGCACACTGAAATCCTCATTGTCCTCAGAACAGTCTCAGCACTTCAGCTCTGACCTGCAGTACAGCAGGGAAACGTTCCTCACCTGCAGTCTGCTGAACTGCATTTCCAGCCCACAAATCAGCAGTTAAAATGCAACAAATCCTTCTCACTAAACCATCCCTCTCCAGAGAGCATTTCTGTGCCTGCCAGAGGGATATCCATCACAAATGAGGCAGAGGAGTTCCCCAAGCACTCCATCACAGTGCTATGTGCTGCAGAGATTTCATGGGGTTTGTTTTTTCTCCTGCATTGTATCCAAGGTACCAAGGAATGGCTAAACATTCAGAAGTATCTCTTGCTCTCCACAGTGCTGGATCTCAGCTGTCTTTTTTCCTGTTTGTTTTTTAATGCAACAAGAAACACTGCAATACTGGCAGCAGCCAGCCCTTACAGGCTATTGCAAACTGGAGTGAAAACTGATCAGCCACAGAGCAAAAAAGCTGATCTCTGCAAGCAAAAGATGTGTTAGGTGAAGAAAATCACTGCAAATGGAGAGCACCGTGAATCATTCTAGCATGAAGCACAACCTGAGAGAAAGCAGAGAAAAGCAACCAAGCAGGATGTCAAATCTCAGCACAGAATAAGCTGCCTCATGACACAGAGAGAAACTCCAGATCCCAAGGCATAAGCAAAGAGCAGTGTTACCACAACAGTTCCCTGTGTTGAGGCTGTTTTGGGTGTTAAGGAGAAGTAAAGTCTCCACACACTGAGTAAGATGGATTTACCAACTCGAGAACAAAACCATTAATGGTTTCTTCTCCTGCAATTCCTTCTCCAGTGGAAATATCTTAATCTCCCATGCATGCAGGAACATCATTCTCAACCAAGACCTGTTAAAGAGCACTTTGATATTCAGCATCTAAAGCCAGCTTACCAAGTTAATGAAATTAAAAGAAAAACAAACAAAAAACCAAAACCTCTTCCTGTCCCCTTCCTCACCCCCACCTCAATCTATTGTACTGTTCATATTTCTGTGTTCATGCCCCAGAAATGGCATTAGGACTGGAAGCCTGACAGCTCTTTCTGCCAAGTGTGGCTGCACCTTTTCAAGCAGGGAACTTTAATCTAACAAACTGTCAGCAACGAGCCCACGTACTGACACAACTCAAGAGGCTACCCAGCACAGAATACACAGAAAGCCACTCTGCTGATGATGAATGGCTATTGAACCTGCTTGAGAAAGGACAGACAGGTCCTTAGCTCAGCTTTAGTCACACTCTCCTCCCTGCCAGGACAACTCCTGTGGAGTCTGGAATAACTGAAGAGATTCCTGCAAAGTCTGTGGATCTTCTCTCCAAGCCAGAGTTACCTTTGCTATTCCTGATTTGTATTTTATTCCTGAGAGTTACAAGGACTTACAAATAGAGGATCTGTGCCTTGTGTTGTTTCTGTACAGACATCTAATTTGCAGATTTTTCTTGAAACTTTCCAGATTTCCAGTGTCCTTAACAATATTTGCATTTACTGCCAGACCGAGATTTCTATCATTTGCAATGCATGAAAACAGACCCAAACTAGAGAGCTGCACTTAAAACGTCTTTTTCTTTTTTTTTTCTTTTTTCCATGGAAGACAAGCAGGCCTGGAAAAGAGGTTTGATAACAGCCTTCCCCTCTGTTGGCTCACAGAAATGTTGAGTCTAAAGGAACTGAATGCTTGTTTTAGAGAACCTGATTTTAAACAAAAACCCTCTGGGAGAGGAAAACAACAATAAAACTGACATAGCAGAACACCATGAAGTTTGCAGGTGTTTAGTTTCTGCCATACCCTGTGAAGACAAGTGGGTATTTATCACATGAAAGACAAAACACTCATGCAGTGGTTAGTCAGGACACTGTCAGACACTTAGTCATCTGCACAAATAAACCCAGGTATTTCCCCCCCCCCCCACAGACACACATTTAATATTTATGAAGACAAAAATAGGACCAGCAAGACCAAATCAATGAGAAATTTAATACACTTCCATTGCAGTGCTCCACCTGTCACAGAATGTGTAGAAATTCTGTTTTTCAAATATCTACAAACATAATCTTCCTGATGGAGCTGGGGAACAGAGAACCAGACACAGATTACACCCTGCCAAGTGCCCAAATGGAATACAACTTCGGGTGAATCAGATCAGAAAAATTCAAGCAAGGCTAAGGAGAACAACCCACAGGGCACAACAATGGAAACTTCCAAAGCAAAGTGCAAAATGCCTTACTAGGAAAAGGCTCATAAGGAATTCTAACCCTTTACTTTTAGCAATGTCTATCTCATGATGAGATGCAAATCACTGAATTACTTGATTAAACTTTCTCCAGCTCATTTCTGGCAGATTCTCCTAAATTTAGCAACTTCTCAATTGACTAAAATACCTGTATTTGAAAGGTGTCCTATTATTAGTCCTAGCAAAACCCCCACAAGCAAAACTTCATTAAGCACGTAATGCAGAGTTGAAATTTGCTCTAACAGGCAAAAAGGAAAAAAGCATGTTTTGGTACAAATTCTGCCAGTTCAGACAGTGACTTCCTGATGTGAATGCTTTTTTACCAAACAGCTTCCAAACTGAGACCAGTTTCTTACATAAACCATTTAAACACATGTAAGTGATAGAGATTTTAAGGTCACTACCCACTAGTTGGATTCCACTTGCAAAAATGACAGATTTTCTAGACCCAAAGCAAAAATAGCAAAGCATTTAAATAAGATCTTTGTTACTAGCCATATTTCTGAGAAGTTCAACTCCTTACATGACATTTCAGTCTGGATTCTATGATTCAAACCTCCCTGTAGCAGTTTTCCATTAAGATTCATTTCTTTCTGAACTAACTATGACAGCAAACACATTTGGACTTTTTTTGCCTCTGTAATAGAAACAGTGTTGATTTATTTCACCCAGGTAAAGGAGATTTGCCAAACAGGAAAAAACTCTTAGGAAGAGGCTTCTGAGCCTGTACATGAATTGCAATTAAGCATCAAACCTATAACTACCAAAGGATTAGGTTAGCTCTGCTCCTATTAAGGCAGCAGACTCTGGGGCACATAAAAGCTGTATCCAACACTCCTGGCAGGCTCAATTTCTTAGGGCAGTTTTAATTACACATTCAAAAATGCCATTCATTTTATAAGTCCTCAGAAAATCACTGCAAAGAAAATGACAGGGACTTAGCCTGAGCCCTGCTATGTAATTTTTCCAGACTAGCTCAGGTCCTGAAGCATTTGTGTTGCCTCATGGTTTCACAGCAGGGAATAAACCAGGGAAGAGTATTGATAAAAATCCATCTCCTTGGCTCAGTGTCACTTAAATTTTTGCAAAGGTATATGCTGCACACCAAGGCAGAAGGGAATTTACATCCTGTTCATTTATTTAATATTATTATTATTTATGTTCTGCAAATTGGTGGGTCATTTTTGTTGTTCACTTGATGATAAACTGTAAAAATAATCTCATGTTCGGCGATCTAAATTAAAATTAGAAGTTTTCTTGCTTAATATTTTCATGGGCATCTTTTTGCCTCATGCAAAGCTTTACCAGCTTTTTCCACACTACTACAATAGCCAGGTCAGAGGCTCCCCTGCACACCACAAGTGTCTTTACAAACACCAAAACAGACACCTCATCTTGAAACGTGGGCAGATCCCCATCTTTGTCACAGAAGGATTTAGAGAAATTAAACTGGTTTTAAACCCTACTTTTCTCAAATCAAGTGAAGAGGTGAATAAAAGGGGAGAGGGGTTCTTACACAGCTTCCATCTCCAAGTCATCCTCATCATCCTGAGAGAGCTGTAGGTAAGGGTTGTCCGATGCTGGACGGAACTTGTACCCAGTAAGGACAAAGAACACGAGTGTGGCCATTTCATCCAGCAGCTGCAGGTGAAAACACAAGATTGAAGTTCATTGCTGCTATGCTCTGTGGTCATGAAACATTGCTCCTCATTCACAAGTTCAAGGTTTAATGGTCAAGAGGCCTGGGCCACAGCAGAAATAAAATTATTCCTGTCTGGTTGCCATTAATCCCAGGCTAAAGGCTGTCAAATCCTTTGTTCTTTCAGTTTTCCCTGTCACTTTAAATACAGTTACAGTTTTATCCATCTCTCCAGAGCTTTCAAAGAACTATGGCAAGACTTGGCTTTTAAACCAGGGGGGAGGAATCACCCCTACATTGCTTGGTATTTTCAACAATTAATGTATTCCAAGGACTCCTTGCACAGTTACTTGGATTATGTGCTAAGAAATCAAGTATTTAGAAGTCCATAGGCAAAAGAAGCCTGTAGATGGAAGAGCAAAAGCCTATTTTCCTGGCTCCCTCAGGCTTCAATTACACAGAGCAAACCTGACTAATCTTTTTCTACTTTGTATGTTCTTGATTAATTTCCGTCAGACATTTTTAAATTGAAAGACTGAAAATCAATAATGCAATTACTTTCAGACATCTCATGTATAATCCAGCAGCCTTGCTGGACAAACACAAAACTAAGAATATATTCTTTCACCTTAAGCACATCAGTGATAAAATCAAGAGGAGGCAGGGTGCAGCAGCACTGTGCTTTGAGATGTTTTACTATAACATGAGAAACATTCTGTATAATTTTGTTGTGCAGTTATAGTTAAAGAACAACAGAGAAAAACATCAAGGAATAGATGTATTTTCCTTTGCTGGCAAATACCTGGTACAGCCATTTCCACTGGAATGGAACAGCAATCTTTATGAGAATTGCAATGATCCGTGTGAAGTAAATGTAACACACAATCTGGGAAGGAAAAGGAGAAAGCATGAGAACAATAGCATCACCCTTATAGAACCTTCTTACCCCAGAGAAATAGCTCAAGCAATTCCCAGACAACTCATTATGTCAGACTAGCCTTATTATGCTCCCCAATAAACATGGAAGATATAGTTTGAGGTCTCTACTGCTTGTTGAACATCCAATAACTCAAGCTATTGGTAACATACTCAAGTTACAGCAGTAAATGCTTTAAGTATTACTATTTCATAGAATTTCAAGAATCACAATTGTAATTTATTACTCTTGCCACTTAGAAGAGCCTGAAATGAGGCCATTGGAAATCATTAAGAAGCCTGTGTTCTCCTGGGAAACGTACTCATGGCTCCCACTGACTTAATCAGGAACTGCACACATGCATCTCCAGGCACCATTTGGTCCCAAGTTTAATTTTTAGCAAGTTTACAGTACGTTATTCAAGCCCATCAATTCAACTGGCAGCTCAAGCTGTCTCCAGAGGAAATCAGGAAGCATTACAAATAGCTGGAATTTAAAGAGAGACAGAAGGATATAACCATTAGGAGCAAAAAAGGAAGTTTGTTTTAGGATTGTAAGCCAGTTGACCAAGATGCCAAAGCACAGCAGTGCTAAGAGCTTCTACCACATCCAACAAATATTCCAACTAAAGTTTTGAACAGCTTCCAAGTTTCCCACATGCATGTGTGCAGGTGTTTTACTTACCATGACATAGTAATGTCTGAAGAGCTTCAGCTTTGCTAGGTTAATGGCAGCTATCAAGAGAACACAAAAGTCCATCAGAAAATGGAGACAATTAACAGGAGACAATTTCTTTTGATGCCTGTCTGCAGGGTAGGCAAGTGGTCAAAACCAGGACTGGGGTAATCCCAGGCTGGAAGGATTTGTACTGAGGTGCCAGCCTGACATGTTCACATACAGGATAACTCCCAGGCTGGGGTGATTCACTCTTAAAAAGGGAACTGAGATTGCTTTTGCACTAAATTTTATATGCACACACTCTGCATACAGAACCTTCCTCCACCTGTACACAGCCAATGACAAAGTGTCCCCTCTCTCCTGCCAGAAGGGCCACACCACCTGACACCGTGTCCTAGAAAATTCCTGTCTTTTCTAGAGGCCTCCCTGACCTGCTCCATGCCTGCAGCTGAGCTGAGCAACTTGCAGGTAATCACAGCTCTGGGAACCACTAGACCTTGCTGAACAGCAGCCCAAGCACTTCAATACCCAGGCAGGGTCCTCTACCATTCATGGCTCAGCCACAGCTCACAAGTGAAACAGGAAATCATCCTGAGCAGATCCCCAACATTGTCTGAGTCGCAGCCGTGCGAGCCCAGGCCCTGGGCAAACCTGCACAGATTGCACAGATCACATCAGCTGGAGCAGCACAGAACATTCCTGTGAACCAGCTGAGGTCAACAACAGATGGAGCAGCTGTCAGCTCTGGTCTGAGAGTCAGCTTTTACATGTGCAGCAGGATTACAAACACAGGCCACTGATGCTTTTGTGACAACACGCGAGGCAGAGTCCAAGATATGTTGACAGCACACAGAGATGCACTTCAGAGCCAATGAACATGAGCTGCCACTTAAAAAACACTGCCACATATTTACTGGTATTCCCTTCAAGTCCTCATAATGTATTTATCAGGTGTGGAAGTGCAATTCATCGAGGTGAAGTTCACCTGCACCCCCTCACGGAACTCACCCACTGTGAAGATTTATAAAAGGCTGCATATATTTGCATGTAAGGTCTTCCAGGTTCACAAGACAGCAAAATACAGTATTTCTGATGAGGCAGAGGAGAGCTAATAGCTCCCAAAGAAATGCTTCACCTCCTCTGACAAAAACAAAGCAGCTTTTCTTATGCAAAGGAAATGTCAAATGCACCACTGCAAATAAATTCCTGTAGGTTTCCACTACAGAAACTACAGTGAAGAAAGACAGCATTCTGTTATAAAACTACTTCTATAATCTAGAGATCAAGAGTGCCTTTCCAGTTTACCTTTAGTGTTCCTGGGGTAATACTACAAGCTACAGACGCCTCAAGCCAGATACAAACCCTCCTCCAGCAGACACACTCCAAGAGCAGCCACCTGACCAACACAAGGCATGAACTGACTGATGATCTCAAGTTAAAAACTTTCCCTAACAGAGCTGGTGAGAGATTAAAACATGTAAATATGCATGATAAGTGCACTGAATTGTGAAACAGAGAAGCAATACTGTCCTATTTAAAGAAGAGCTGCATTAAGTGTGACCATGAAGATCTTGTGATTTCCCACACACTGGTTTGCACACAGAAGGATCTATTTTGAATTCGACACGTCCAACTTCAAGAAGTGCCACCAGTTGGTGCACTGACAGGCCAGGAGAATTACCAGGTTTTGTAGCTGAAGGAACACCAACTCAACAGCTGTGACTCAAACTGCCAGTCTATCAGTGCTTTACAGTCAACACCAGTGAGCTGAGGAGTCATTTCTGGTGGATTCATGCACTGCATAGGATGAAAGGACAGCAAAGCCAAAGATCTGACTGCCAAGAAAAGTGTCATAATTCCAACTCTCCCAGCTGATGGATCACAGCTCAACATCTCAGCTATTCATCACGATAATCAATAGCAAAGAGTCATAAATTGGTATATTCACATGTTATATTCACATAAATTGGTATATTCACACAAACTCCAGAATGTCTGAGCATGGGAAAGAAAGGCAAGGAGAGGAAAAAAAGGAGAAAGGCTAAGGAGTCACCTGTGGAAGCTGACTTGCTCTCCTCAACTGCAGCAATATTTCTCTCCACTATCAGATATGTAAGTCAGCATTAATGCACGTCTACAAAATTCTGCCAGTTTTTTTTAAACAACTCAAAGTTACAGGACACAGTGTTCTGGAGAAAAATCTAAAATCATCATTGCTTGGCATCAGCAGCTTGTGAATTGCTTCTGTACAAGCTGAATGTGCTCCAAGCAGTATTATTTGAGTCTTGCTATCATGGACACTCCAAGATTTCTGTTCACCTCAGCCTGGCAGCCCGGACAGTGACAGCAGCATTTACAAGGAGCAAGGCTCAGCCAGCAGCTGTCACTTACAACTTGAATCACTTGCAACCCGAACCTGTAAGGCTGTGATAACACAGCAGCAATCACAGCATGCAGTAAAGGTTGGGTAAATTTGTATTTCGAGTATGATAACTATTCTGCAAAGGACAGTACTTAACTGCAGAGAAGGAAGAAAAATTAAAAAGAGACCTTCCACCAAAGGTTTTAGAAATTAATTCATGCTCTTTCAGACAGTAATTAAAAAGATAAAAGCCATCATCCAAGAAAGACTTATCCATATCTTGCTTCCCTCAGTTTTCCCTCTCTATCACTATTTACTTTAACAGCTTGTACCTGCAATAGCCTGATCTGCATCGATCAAAACAGCACAACAGCACACCCCAATATTTTGATAAGCAATCTCTTGTTGAGATTGTCCCCATGCTAATTTCCAACGTTGAGGCTGTCTACAAGATGGAAAAAGAAGCTGGACCATTCACTTGCACACCACACAATAGCCTTTTGATGAATAAATCTGACCTTTTCAGTATATGTATGTAATAACAATCTCAGGATTGCAGCTGAGGGCGCAGGGATCTCGAGCCCAGACATTACAATCCATAAAGAAAAGCCATAATGCAGCCAGTGAACGTGTTCAAGGTACAGCTGAGAGTATTTCTGCAATGCTTTGCTTGCCTTACTCACGCTGGTGCATCTGAGATGTGATCTGTGCCATTATCAAGCCGTAAATGGAAGCTTTCTGCTCTCCCCAATGATGCAGCACATGTAGATCTAACCCTTGAAAAAGCAGCTCTGAGAAGTGTGGCTCTACAGCCCGAGCTCTCTGCTTAAAAGCATTCCTGTACTAGAAAGAGGAGGTCAGACAGATACAGCAAGGCTCAGTGTCCTGCAGAAGGTGGCACAGACTCCTTAATCTTGAATGTCCTGAACCACATCAGCCATTTGGCACAAAAGTGCTCCACCAGGGGCAGATGGAAGTACAAAGTACAGGATAAGCACTGTACCTCCAACACAGAGCTGCCACATCAACCCTGGGCAGCTCTCTGGGGCACCTGAAGTGGTGCTGAGCCCAGCCAAGCACAGGCTGCTCTGCCCCACACAGGACCAGGCTCTTTGTTCACAGCAGCAGGAGACGCTGAACGCTGCAAATGGTTTTTCCTGCCATGGGGGCAAGCATGAAAGCATTAATCACCATTTGCCCACCGCACAGAACACAGGCAATGAATGATGCCTGAGAGTGACAGGCTGCAATGGATTTCCTCTAATCCTGCTGCCAACTGTAACATGCTGCAGTGCTCCAGGAAAACAGCAACCCATGATCCGACTGTGCTGTGTCACATCTCTCTCTCGTCACAAACACACAGGTACCAGCAGAACAAACTGCAGCAATACTTTCCAAACCCATCCCTCCCTCAAACAACAGATGATGTGATCACAAGGGCGTGCTATGAGACTTGAGAGGTCCAGTGACCAAAAACTTGGGAGTTTCAAACAAAAATGATGTATAAATAATATATACACACTCCCTCTCTCTTTTCTCGAGATGCCTGTAAACAATGTGGTGGCAGTTGAGCAGCTTTGCAGTCTGAACAATTCTAGGTCAGTTTGCAAAGCTGATTTCCTTAAATCTGAAAGACATTTGCAATGCAGATCTACAAATGGACAGAGAGCAAAGGCTCCCACCTGAAGGAAGATACAGTGACAGATCAAAGAGGTGTAGCTAAGCACTTGCTTAAATCTGAAGGTGGCGATTTTAAAAGGGGAGGAAAAGAGATTCTAAAAATGGGATGTTTACGCCCACTGCTGTGCAAGATAAGAAGCCTGTGTAGGTCAGATATACTGCCTTAAAGATCACCTTCAAGGGAAAAAAGCAAACAACCAGGGAGCTCAAAGTCAGCCACAGCACTGTGCCCTGCCTACTCTTCACTAGCAATCCACAGCATCTGGGTATGTAAGGTCTCCCTGGATAATTATGGCTTTAGACTCATTTCTCCAGCTTTCCCACTTTGTTTTTCTTTCAAAATATCTAATCTAGTTTAAATTACTATTAGCTAGTGACTCCAAATCAATTCTACTTCTAAGAGGCTTTTTTATTAATTGCACATTGCTAAAACAATGGCCTATGACAAGCCCAGACTAAAGGTCTGGTAAATCCAAATCTGCTTCATTCCTAGTCCAGTCACACTCCAGTCATGGCTGTCATTTGACCCAGGGGACTCCTACCTAATAAATAGGTGGAGAAGCAGCTGGAAGAGAGCATGACAAACAGCCAGGAAACACCACCAGGATACTGAACCATAAAGTCCTAGAGTTGTTAGTCCTAGCAGATGCAATGAAGCAAAACTAATTTTCCTTAGGTCTTTCTCACCAGCAAGGATGTCACCAGAAGACTCAGTGCCAGGAAAAACAGCTATTGAATGTGTAGTATGCAATTCCCCAATACATCCTATAAGTTAATGAAGTCTGTGTGAGAGAAGAGGGAAAGCAGCCTTTGATTAGACAATAAATTCCAGCAGGTCAGAGGCAGCCCAGCTAGCAGTGCCTGCACACGACCCAGCCAGCTCTAACCACAAGACAGTTAAACTGCATAATGAGCAGATCCAGTAATTTTACTACTTCAGGAGAAAACTACCTTGAACTGCAGGGGAAAAAATGCTCATGATTTTACAGTAAGCACTGGTTCTATTTTTTATTCTTATGAAAAGCTGAGATATTGAGCAGCACCTCTGAAGAACAAGGCCTCCAAGGGAAGCTCACAGAGCATGTGGCTCTAGTAAAGAGAATTCATTGATAAGCCTAACATGAATGATTTCATCTTTTTACAGTGCAAACAAATCACTTTTGGTTTTCTCAACCAAACACCTAGCAGCATTCTGCTTCTGGCATCACATTGCCATTCACTTGCTCCCCGTGGGCTCCTATCAACAGCCTCTAAATAGCCCAAGCAGATTGTGTTTCACAAGCAAGTCCCAGCACTGCAGCCACAATCTGCTCTCAGCCTGTGCAATGTTTTTCTTGAAAATCTATTCCTTAGCTTTTCTTTTATTATCAGTGTAGCATAACACAGTTGCTAAGTCCCCCTGAATACACAGTTACTGAGCTTGCAGGATCTGCACAACCAGATGGCAACACGGGTAGGTAAAGCTGGGAACAGCAGTAGGTGATTGACAAGCAATATTCATGATAAAGAGCATCATCACCCATGGAGAACACCACAAAACACAGAACTAAATCAGACCTTAAGCACTGCTGTGCATAGCACTGACTAGCTGAAAAGACACAGCCAGCTCCTCTCAAATTACCATTTTTTTCACACACCACAGTGCACCCTATAGAACTGCCTGGATTTACTCAGATCTGGATTTCATCCAGTATGAGGGGCAGTGCCTATACACTGAACATCCCTGCTGTTGGCCACCTCATTTCCCTCCTTCTCAGAATGTCTTGAGGTTTATCAAACTCCACAGCACCATCTTGTGATAAAAACAAAAGTAGGTGCAGGGGGATCAGCTGGGGCCACAGAGATCTGTGTTTTGTGTTTTAATTACATGCATTAATTGCTGTGTGCTCCCCACCAGGACTGTCAGATCCATCGCCACCCAGCTAAGAACCAGGCCTGACATGTGTGAAGTCCTTGGCTCAGAAGAAAGGAAATCTGAACTTATCAGACTTTTTAAAGATAAGAGCATAAATACTCCAGAACATATGCTCAGTGCACAAGGTAAAACAAATCCATCAGTAAATGTCACTGAAACCAAGAGAACGCACTGATAAGAAACCTACCAATAACATTTATATCACACTTTGATTACTGACCTTCTTAGCATTTGTTCCTATTAGAAATTAGTAATTTTTCACCATTAGGCTTGGGGTGTTTTTTTCTTAACTTGCAAAGTTGCTGTTTAGTGGCTTTTTAAATAGCTTGGAACATCAAAAACCACGCTAGGCTCATCATAAGTATTGTTTAAATTTAAAAGATGGCAAAAAATGAACTTAGCTCTGAGGTCTGCACAGAGCTAAGTTCCGTACCCAGCCTTACATTTCACCTGCAATCAGCAGTGAAATGCAGAAGTGTCTGTGAAAGCCAAGGAAAAGGCTGAAAGAAGTATCCAGATCTAGCTACAGAATTCCAGAATGGAGACAAGAGTTGAAGGATGGGACTGAAGTTAAAAGGCAGCTGCCAACAAATGACCTACAAACGAAGCTTTGAAGAGTAAACCACTGAATGACAGAAGATGGAAAAGGGTGCCTGCTTCCAAGGAAGTCAGTCTGTGCTCTACAGCTTGTATCCAAGGAACTAATCCAGAAGAAATGAGCAGAAAAGGCAGGAAAAGCACAAGCTACAGCAGCCACGTTTTGCCTTCCCACCCATCAGCTCCTTCTCAATGCTACAATAAACATAACTCCACTTTCCACAGGCAGCCCTTGGAGCTGCTGTACAAACATGGACAAGTCAGGAACTGTGCTATACTGAATGCCAAGTTATGTTTTGTTTCATAATGAGGTTTATTTCCCTCTATTCTGTCAGGAATACATTTCTGAAGAAATTGAAATAAGTGGGTCTATTTGGGCTAATAGTCAGCAATTCTGGAATTCATTTCTAGTTCTGTTTCTGAACACTCATGTGAGGAAAAAATGGCAGATCTGTCAAGATGATTTGCTCTAGATGTCATGTCTAGCTGGAGCACTGAGAGTTGTGCAAGCAGCAGAGAATGGGTTATACACTGCAGTTCTGATAATTAAAGTGAAACAAGAAGAATGTCATTTCCCAAAAGTTATTCCCATGAGCCCACTGAGGAAAAGCAGAGTGGCACTAATACAGTGTAGATACACAGTCTTCGTTTGGTTTTTACATCAGCATCACGTGTTTAAAATTCAGGCATTTTAACACGTAGAAGAAAAGAGAAAGAATACAAATTACTTGCCTTTCCCATCTGTTGCTGATGCTTCTTGCAAATGTCTTATTGACCTGAAAAGTAAAAATATAGATTAATGATAAGTTTTACATTCCCTTTTCACAGCAGTCCTCTAGATCACTGACAAGTTTTGTTAGTTCTTTATGACTGGAGTATGCTCATAATTAACTGTGCTTAGCACTGCACACACTTCATCCTCATGCCCCCAGCTCAGGCAGTCAGCTCAAGTATCTTTATTTCCTTGGGATTAAGAAAGCAGATTGCTAAAACCTGCTTCAGCCTACAGAAGGCTTTGTGGGAGGGAGGGAGCAGAGTGAGAAACTGGGGCATTTTCCAGCATAATGCTTTCCACTTGTACAATTAAGCTGAGCTACTCTTCAAAGTACTGCCAAGCATTTGGCATCTTACTGCTCTTTTAAGCTCTTTTCATTTAAATAGTTGATTACAGCTTAGATATCTACATAGGCAACTTATGTAACAGAAACTACCCTGCAGGAATGTAAATTCAGGGGCCAAGTCTTAGTCACCTTGCTCACATGAGTCATTCCACCAGCTGCAGTGACACTATCCAGAGAAAAAAGGGGCAGGATTTTATGTCAGGGGCTTCACTGCCAGTTTATGTTGGCACCATGGCAATGCAGGAACACTGCACACCATAAACAGTCACAAGACAGCTCACATTTGTTCCTCAGATACAATTCCTTTATGGAAAGTAAGTTTGGTACCAACACTTCACTGGGTTGGACATACAGATCTCAGCATTAGGTAGAAAGAATTGTGGCTGAAGAAGTCACCTTTATCACAGGAGACTGAGTCCCTCTGCAATTGAACTTAATATCTCTCAGCTTTTATTTACCATTGCCAAATGCTTTCAACCTCAGACCTGAAGCATTTTGACTGGAGCAAGGGGAAGGACAAGTGGGTAGTGCAAATTTCTTGGAAGACCTCTCCCAGCCTTGGCAGAAGGCCACCAGGAGTGTGTAGGGGAAGAGAAGGACAGTTGCAACCCACCTCCACAAGTCAAGCTGAAGATTATTTCCATCTACTGGGTGACACTTTTCTCTGAAACACTCAAGAGTTACACTCTAGAGTGATGACATGCTACCAGACATTTATATAATCTGCATTTCAGAAAAACATAATGGAGATACTGGAGAAAAAGAGGAATATTCAGTGTTTAATAACCAAGGAGCCAGAAGCTCCTTGATATCCTCCTTTAAACCCAGCTGTTTATCCAATTAAGACAAAATACATTTAGAAGATAAATGTTCTGGCTAACTGGCAAGCAGCAACAGTAGTGTTTATCTGAATTATCTGTGTTTTGGTCGAGTTTTATATAACCAACATTATTCCCTGCCAAGTAGAGTGGAAGGAAGGGCGGGGAAATGCTCCCTGTGGGATTATTTCTTATAAACAGTCAAATAAACATGCAGCTACTCTGCTCGAAGGCAGCCCTGATCTTAGACAACACTACTGTTTTGAAATTCAGCAGTCAAGTATCTCATCTCAGTCAGTGAAGCCAAATCCCATTTTTCAATTTAGAGAGTCAACAGTTCCACAAAATCTCAAGTTTCAAAAGCACCTACAGTCTGCACAGTATTGGCCACATTTAAACTGCTACCCACCTTCCCTTATCCCCACCCTAACATCCCCAAAACGAGCACCTTCCACAGCACTAGACTGAAATGTTAAGGCTGATGGGGTCCATAAAAGTTAAGAGAATGCTTGGCTGCACAGGACCACAGAGTTCTCTTGCTTTGGCAGAGCTGCTGGTGCCCATTAGCTCACATGGTTTTCACATACAGCAACTCACCATACCACTGGGAACAGGATGGCTCCACAGCACAGCAAGTCCACCAGGAAAAGGATTTCTTTCCACAGTCCATACTCAGTTGTCCCCTCCTCTGTTGACTCTATGATAATGTAGGCCACGTTTGCCAGCACCTACACAACAAGACATGGTCATGGTTTAGAAAGTGCCCAAGGAGCCACTACAGATGGGCTGCCAACTCAGCAAAAGCCCAGCCAGTAACATCAGTAATTTTTCTGCAGTTCTACATCCAAAAGTCACATGTTCAGCAGCATCATCATAAGATTTACAGAAATAAAACTGATGGGAACTTATTCCTGCTGACATTCAGAAAGTAGTTCTTTTGTTATACAGTGCTGAATCTATTGTATCAGTTGAGATAAAGAGAAAGCAAAATGTACTTACTGAAACACACAGGACTGTGTGGTACATACAGTCAACAGTGAAAATAAGTAATTCTAAATTAAGCCAGTAATTCAGACTAGCCCATTGACCATCTTTTGAACTCCACACCTGAGCTCTGTATGAGCCTCAAACACTAACTATATATACTTCTGGAAAGGCAGAAAATCTCTTCTACATACAACCACAAACAAAAGTGCTGCTCTGTGTACCTCAGTTCCTCAAGTAGACCAGCACTGACCACTCTGAACCACTGGGAATATTTCCCTCAGATCCAACCAACCTGCAAGTATTGTTTTTCCCATATTTCTTGTTATTCTCATTTTTATTTCATTAAGACATTCAGCAAGCATTTCAGCAGTGAAAAATTTAATTCAATTCCTGTACTTAGTTGTTTAGCGCTGTTTTCCAGCCCAAGTTTTGTCCCACTATAAACTGGCTATAAGGAACAGCCAGTTTTCATTTGCTGAAACTGTTTGATCACTATTATCTCATGCTCAATATGGGAGAAAAATTGGCAGAACTGCAGTAACTTCTGGACTAGGAAATAGCCAATAAGCTCATACAAGCGAGAACTACATGGTACTGTGTGAAGCTTTCACATCTTTTTCCAGCAGTTCTCCCACAAGACAGGAAGTATCAGCACAGCTCAGTCCTCACCTGAAGTGGGATGACAATCATGAAAATTTTTTTGTCTTTATCTGACAGGATGTGTTTAATGAAAGCCCAGCCTGTGCCAATGAGGGCGATAGTGATGAACAGAAGAGCTCCCTTCAGTCTGGAAGACAAACAGACACTGCAGTGAGAGACTTGATTTTATTTTATCACACTTCCTCTTCTGTCCAAGTTTCTCCCACTGCCAATAAAGCCACAAACCCAAACAAATGCTTCCCTATCCATAATTTTGGCAAGCACTTATCCATCCCACAACAGTGAAGCAGATGCACTTGCTACAACTGTGTATCACAGAGCAATATTAGGCCTCATTCACAATATATGCAATCTTTTCCTGGGGGAGTCATCCATTCACCATTGTGAACAGCAGCAAATACTGGCAGCTGTACCCACTTACCATTCACACCAGGAGCAAATTAGATACTTGAATATTAGTGTGAACAAAGAAAAGCAAAGCATTTGTTATCCTTTTACTCTCCACCCACAGAAGTGCTAATTCTATGCAGCTGCCCTCTGTAAGTGGAGCTCTCCCTTTCACATAGGGCTGATTGCTGAGTCTTTGGTACCGTGGTCTGCATGAGAACACAATGATTTCCCACTTTGTTCAGGAGGGAGACAGCCCCAGTGGCAATTAGAATCTATCACATCAATCTTCTGACATACTTACAGGTGAGTGATGTAATAAACAACAGCCCAGCCCTCGATGGGGAATCCCTGAGAAGAGATGTAGTGATAGTCGATCTGGAAACAGAAAAGACAGCACTTCACAGGCTGCTCTCTAAAAACAGGTCTGCTCCACATCCACTGCCGGTTTTGCTTTCCAGTCAGTGTGTACAAACCCAGCTCTGTCACATTCAGAGAGCACTTCCTCTCAACACATTCTACTTTTGTTTAGCAACAATGAGATCATTTCCATTTGCTCTATTTCCTAAGTGCTAGTGGATGTATCTCGTACAATCTATATCCTTCCCACACAACTCCCCTGCTTAGCTACAGTGCAACAACTGCAGTTGGAACCTATTTATTCATTCATTTTTCAGCTTCAGTTACATTAGGTGACTAGAGGCTTGCTAGTTTCATTTTCACTGGAAGCCAGATTCAATTCATTAGACTCCAAAAATATTTGTAGCAGGTATAACACCATGGGCCTGAAGGTGAAGATCATGGCTGGTGCAAACACTGAAAGATTAAATGCTTGCCATTACCTTTGCTCATGACACATTTCTAATGGAAAGGGAAAGTCAATACAATTCAACAGACACGTTATCTGTGGAAAGTCTCAGAGCTGATAAGGCGAAGTCTGTTGCCATACACCAGAATACTTCTCTGCCCTTGAATTTGACAAACAGTCATCAAGGTTTCCATTTATTAGTATTTACTGCAAGCCCTGGAGCTGAAGCAGCAGCACAGCCCAAGCTTTCAGGCCCGCTGCAGATGGCCAAAACATTAAAATTCGTGGAACTCATTCACCCCCCAACCCTTGCTGCTTCAACACTTCAGGCCATGACTTCAACTGTATTTAAGGTAAGAATTTGTTGATGAAAACAAACACTTCCACCAAAGAGCTCTAATGCTTCAGTATTAAGACCAGCTCTCCCTCTCACTGTCCTCTGTCCAAAGCAGATTTCCCTAACAGCATGGCCTGGATTCCAGGTTCTTGCTTCCTAGCTGAACAACTTCAGGCACAGATGTTGTACGCACCGCGTGGAAGACTAAGGACAATGATTTGGTGAAAGGAAGGGCTGCCATGAGCCAGTGGATCTTAAAGACATCATTTCTGGGAATTAAAAAAAGAAGGAAGAGCATAACTAAAAAGCCAGCAGTAAAAATTTGTTTCCAAGGATATTTCTTTAAAACCTGTAAGTGCCAAGCAGTCGCTCCCAGGCTGAGCTGACCATCAGTGTAAAAGGATTCCCCTTCATGCTGCAGTCCAAGTTTCTGCAACATCCTGAGCAATATTTCAACTTCATATTCTAAACTCCTGAATTTTACTGCTTGGAATAACTGAAATTATTAACTAATAAGAATATTCTGCATATATTTATCTGTCTTAACTGTCAGAAAATTTGCTAAACATAATTCAAACCACAATCAAGATATTCATGGCTCTCTACTGCCACAAGTTGCCATTTCCCAAATTAAGAAAAGTAATCCATTTTTTCTTGTTATTTATTTTCAAAGTCATCTTCTTTTGACATCAACTACAGGAAGTTCCTGTCTATTTTTTGCCACAATATGTACACTACCTGAAGAACTTTCAACCTAAGATTTGGTAACTTTAGAATGACAGTCTGCAATGACAATACTGACTGAAGCAGTTTTGAAATATAAACTGTGTGTATTAAGCATACAAATCTGAGCCAGATTTGGAGTCTTAAGTGATCAAATCTGACTGTGAATTGGGCATTATAAGAAGATGGAATAAAAAATAAAAAACAAACAAGGTAGGCCCCCACTTGTCACACACACTGAACTTACCTGCGTTTACGAAGTATGTGGATCCATACAGTCCCAGACAGGAAAAAGAAGATAGCCATGGAAATGTAAAGTTTTGGCAGTGGGATTTCACCTGCTGAGAGGTAGCTTTCAGGATTCTTTTCCGTAATATCTATCTGAATATTAAATGTGCATTACATGTACAGTTAAAAAAAAATTTTAAAAGTTCACATTTTGTTAAAGCATCGAGTTAACAATTACACTGCGCAATCAAATTCACTCATTTAACATGAGCTTTTCTCAAGTGGTGACTTATGAGTGTCAGAGAAAAAAAAACCCCAAAACCTACTCTTCATCCTTCAGAATCTCAAAACATTTTGCAAAACTATTCTCACAATAATAATCCCCTTGGAAAACAATGCTTCAGTTATGCAACATAATTCAGAAAGGCAAAGTAATTTTCCCAAAGAATAGTTGTTCTCTCTAGCAAACGTCACAATTTGCCCACCTTTGATTCAGAAACAACATGTACAATGGGCTGCCAGCCTATTTTCCTGTGACTGGGAAAACAGAAGCATTATTTAGCATCCTATTTATACCCCTAAGTGGCTTAGTCATATGTGCTAGGACTTCAATAAAATAATGCATCGAGTCTGGTTTAAAGTACTGAAGCTGTCCTTAGCTGGGCTAAGTACACCCCAGCAGATCAATCATCCAGGCTTTCTTCTCTTTCCAATTTTTTCAGTGGGTCAAGGTGACACACAGCAATTCAGGAAAGCTGGTCTTCTAAACACACAACTTCAGAAGCAGATCTGAAGTAGTCTGAGTCAAGTCAGGGTTGCTAAGTTTTATTACCTCCATGTTCCCTTGCACTAGCATTAACACAAACACGTAAAAAGCAGTTCAGGGGCTGATGTGGCTGAGGTTCCTTGGTCAGTGAGAGGATTCATACCAGACCAGCTCATTATACACCAGCATGAGCACAGGAAAGGGAAAAAAAGGAAAGCCCGAGCTCTGGTAACAACCAAAACCACATAGGACCAAAGCCTTGTACATCAAAAGAGATGCAACATTTGCTAGAACATATTGCCTTTAGGATGTGTATCTAACACCATAAAAACACATCTTTAATTAGGCCAGAATAAGCAAAAACACTGAATTAAAATACCAACAATTTACATTGCAGCAACAGCTTTCATATCTGCAATCATATAAAGAGAAAAGTGACTTCTGAATACAGCAGAACACAAGTAGCTGTTGTAGCTCCCATCTCATTGCAACATCAGGTCACAACTGCATAGACTGAACCCAGCCCACATTCAGCCTTCAGATTTTCAGGCATTTCTGCAAAACTAGTATTTTAATTATTTTTACAGTAGTCACTTTTTTCAGAAATGCCACTACAGAGACTGGCATACAATTCTGAATCACTTCCCACCCCATATGTGCACTCATGTGCAGTGTGTGCTTGGCTACAAGCTGGAGCTGGAAGCTGGATGTTGCAGTCCAAGCTAACAAGTTAATTATCCTTTAGAAACCATACTCACATCAAGACTAAAGAGCAGCTGGTCGTTGGCTGGCCCTTTCTTGCCAACACACTTATGGAAATACAGGCTGTAGAGACCTTCTTGTTTATCCGAGCTGATGTTAAAAAAGAACTGGAAATAAGGAATAGAAAAGTCAGCATTCTTCTCATTCACAACAGGGTTACCCTGGTAGGAAGTCATCTCTACTGAAGCATGAAAGAAGTCAGTCATTTGAAGTCAGTAGGTTCCTTTCAGCAAACAGACTGTTCTGAGGATAGCAGCACATCTGGAAGTTTCAACAGAATTCCAGATGCAAAATCATTGCACCTATCTAGGATTATGCACTCTGGTAATCCAAGCCTGTTAAGTATCAGTGCTTAACTCGGTTCACCACAGAGAAAAGCTAACCACAAGTATCATATATTTGACATGGCAAAGCATAAAATTTTTATTATACTTGCCCTGCAGCTTTTCTGTTCCTCCCCCAACTATGCAAATTCTGATAGCTCAGGAAATGAGATCTGTGTCAGATAACAGAATTTAAAATGTGTTTGTTTTATAGTAACCAACCATCAAAAGTGAAGCAGGGTGTTCAAGCAAAGCATTAACCTGGTTTCATACAGAGGATCTTCCCCTTGAGTCATCAGTCAGGTCACAGTTATTTGTTATCACCAATCTGCACTCCTGGCATCAGAGTAAACTTCAATATGCTGAGGCTCAAAGACTATGATATTTAGAACAGCATCACAGCAAAGCCAATTTAAAAGCAGTTCCCACAACTTAGAAAGAAAGATTTCCATCATTGATGCTTAGCTCAGTAAATTTTCAGGCAAACTCCTGCTATTAGAGAGATATCTGTATCCCAGACTTTTACTTTTCCAAAGTAGGACAGTGAAGGAACTGTGTTTAGACACTGACAGACACCCTACCTGAAATGAAAAAGTTCCTCTTTCATTGTGAACAGGATGTTCTTGTTCTACCATGCTCTGGCAAAAGGAAAAAAGACCTTTAGATTTTCCTAAGCAGGTAACTAAAACATCAACCAGACAATCAAATTTGCATTCTCTATATATACAGTGGAGGCTGAGAGAAACAGCAAATACTCCCAACTTTTCTGCTATAGTTATACTGGAATATCCCCCCAGGTTCATTCTGAAAGAGAACTCCAGATAGTTTCTTACCTGGGAGGATGTTGTACTTCGTTTGGACTTGTTACCTAGAGATAAAAGTATTAATGGTACATTTAGTGTTTGCATTTAGACATCCTAAGAAACCACCACGTTGTCAATACCTTACTCACATCTTCCTACACTTGTCTGCGTGGCAGTTTCCCAGCTAATCATTAACAGGGATTCTCTCCCAGTCTCTCCTTACTCTCAGAGGACTCTTCCTACAGCCAGCATTCATTCTGAATGCATCCTCAAATGCCAGGATTTGATTCTCTACTTTTACATCTCCTACAAAAACCTACCCCAGAAATCTTTCTAGCCCCTCTGGTGAGAATGAGCACAGGCAGGTGAGCTAAAACAGATGCAAGCTACAGCTCTGACTTTTTATGTTATGATTGAGTACCATTAATTTCACTGATAAATCTCAATCTAACCATTAATACATGGCCTGACAAACATATGGAAATCCTAATTAGCCATGAGGAAGGATTAAATTCACAGCTTTCCACTAAGCTCCCAGTAAAAATACAATCAAACAAAACATAAAAGCAGAGGTGACCTGCCAGGTCAGCATTTCCTCTGAACTTGAGGTGACAGGAGCCTTCAGTAGAGCAGCATGTCAAGTTCAGTTTGACTCTACTCCTATAAGAAGCTTCTCAAACATAAGGTCATAAGCAAAAGTTCAAGACTTGAGCTTTGATTTTGGCTCCCACACCTCAGTGCACTGTCCACACTCATGCTACACTTTTTACATCAGAGAAAGCAAAACTACAGCTGTCAGATCCATTATCTCCAGTGCCATCCATCCTTGGTTCTTGACTCACTACAACAGCTGTCCAATGAATGGTATCAAAGCTTGTGAACGTGACAGGTCAAGACAGACTCAGACTACCCCAGATCAGACTGCTCAGCAGCCTAAACTCCACCAGGAAGGGATAACATGAGCTAATCCCATCAGAGCTGAGATTATAAAATTGTTTTGTCTGCTGGTCTGGAAGCCAGACAAAGGTTTGTGCCTCCTAGAAAGATTACTGGTACAGTTACTCCTCCCTCCCCATAGTTTCTAAGTGATAGGAGTTCAACTCTTAAGACACAGGCTCAACAAATGTTGGCTGGAAAGGATTTGTGGAGACAAATCCAACTTCTGACTTGAAGCACACCTGGTGTCAGCTCTATCATGTTGGGCCTAGTTTTACTTCATCAAGTGTTTAAAACCTCAAAATATGGAGGCTGGATTGCTCAAATGATTTGCTACAATACTGGAATACCTATTTAGGAAAGATATTTTACTTATTTTCTGTCCTAACATCCCATCTGAGACATCCAAGACTTAAAACAGGGAAACAGACATTGTGTGCCTCTACTAAAAATTGCTTGAAATGATTGCCCTCCTAACCTTCCTTCAACTAGCTGTTGGTGGCCATAAAATTCCCCCTTTAGCCTTCTTTTTGCCAGACAAAAGACAACCAATTTGTTAACCCCTCCTCAGAGGCACTGAAGGTCTCCAACACTCACTGTCTCTCTGATGGATCGACAGGACTGGTGAACACAAATCACTGAGCAGGAGACTGCAGCTCCAAAGGCAGCTCTGTGCACAGGTTCACACAGGATGTACACTAAGTCCTAGCCCCAGGGGACCCCAGAATGTCACCACAACTCAGTGCTGGATGCACAGCAATGAGAAATCAGCAGTGAGAGCACACACAGGTCAGGTTTAGCTGGCTTACCTGTGCCATCTGCATTTTCGTTGGTCTTTGGAGGATTTCTACCAGAATCACTGCTCGGTTCAGAAGTTTTTAGCAGCTTGGTATTTAAGGCAGTACCATTTTCCTCAGATACAAATAAAATTTTAGGTAACAAAGAAGCAGCTTCTGAAGAGAACCGTACTTTCACACTAAAGAAACAAAGAGGTTTTATTACAAAATGAAAGTGAAACAACATTTTTAAAGAGGCTGTCACAGCCACATACCCAATAAAGGAAAATCAACTTGTCTGGACTTGGTTTTTGTACCACAAAGAACAAGCAAGAACCAGATCATGACTTAAAGCAGAACTGATCATTGTGTTACATTCTACATGAAATACAAGAGCAGATGAAAAAATTAAGTTTCTTCAGCTTTGGTAAGCAGAGTCTCACTAGAAATTGTTACCACACATGAGCTCTTGCAAAAGAAAGCAATGCAGACTTGAAGGTACTTCCAGAAAAAAAAAGATAATTCAAGACCAACAATAAAATTGCATATTGAGTGCAAAAGTGACCCAAGACATCAAACCTCACTAAGCACAATTAAGGTAGGTTGTTTTTGCCTGCTGTCCCTTTACCCCTACAATATGCAGGAAGAATTCTTGGACCAATTTATATTGCAGATATTTTACTTTTATACTCACCTGCCCTCAACTCTCATGTAACCCCTTAAAAAAAACAAACAAAAAACCTACATGCAGCCTTTTCCAAGCCCTTAAAAAAAAATCTCAGGTGTTACATTATCTTCAACTAAAAAGTAACTTTAAAATGTCTTGTACACTCTTTACTCACACTTCAGTTCGGAACTCCAGAAGTAAGATCACAACAGAGACATCTGGCTCTGGTGTCTTCTTCAAGATACAGTAATCCACTTCTTCATCCTGGTAATGTGAACAAAACATCTCTGAAGTGCCCTCTGGACATGCTCACCTCCAGGCAGAGGTTACCATTCTTAGTCCAGCAATTTGTAAATGCAAATTATCTTTCACATCCTCCCATGTCTAAAATCCCCCCACCTTTTTTTTTTTATTTCTTCCAACCATTTCCAGAGTCAGGTAATGAGATGTCCCATCTTAGAAAAGCAAGTTCACTTCTCTTACCAGGTAAGTGGAGAAACCATCATTCCTTGTTCTATCCAAACTGAATCCCACCTGTGAGACAATTGAGACAAATTGTCAAATTGAAGCCAAACCACTACTGAAAGAGTCAAAGATACTGCTTTCTAAAGAACTTAACCTACACTGCAGGCAGAATCTAGGTATTTTTCTCATCAAGTAATTTGGCAGAAAAATATATTGAAATGTAACAAACTCATCCATATTCACCAAGAAAAAACGTATGATTCAACCCTAAACTAAATCTGGAGTACATTCTGTCTCTGAACACTTTAACTTATTTCAGTATTATTCCACAGCTTTTTGCTCAACAAAAACATTTAATACTTTTCTAACAATGAAGAGGTGGAACTGTGCAGCACAGTAAGAACTCAGGTCTGTTATCTAATCTAGTATCTCTATTAAAACTCCTAATATGGCATGCTATAAAACATGTAATATTAGAGTTCTCTTAAAAGTAAGATTGTCACTGCTCTGGAAACCTACTGGCACAATGATCACAAGCACCATTGCAATGCAACAGGACACAGTGTGAAAAAACCTCACATCAGAGGACTGTTAGGAAATTGATATTTAATGTAATTTATAGATGCATGCATTGAGTTCAGCAGAGGATCCAGTTAGTTAAAGGTTCATCCTTAAAGCAGAATAGAGAGTGCTCAGGGATAAATCTCAATACACAGATCCTCAAATTGGCTCATGCTGGAAAGCAAAGCCAGCAGCATCACGAGTTTGGATCTGACAGCTCAGACAGGTGGAGGGCAATTTCACAGGAGGCTTCATAGGAAGGAACTCACTGATAAACTGTCCATGTCATCAGAGCTCACTGGTGGCTTCAGGGAAAGGTTGCTGACATTGACTCTCATGAAACCATCCTTGAAGAAGCCAAAGGTATTCAGGTGCACCTTCTGCCTCACGTCATCCTGTCAGAAAGGAAAACAAGTTTACAAACACATGCAGAGTCATCTGCTGCAGCAAAGGGGAAGCAGGGTGAGTGATTGACACTTGAATATTCATGCAAAATAGATCTAATTATTCAAACAGTTAATTTCTTTAGGATACCTTCAGATACAACCAACTATTTCACTGGAATGGACCAACTTTTCCAATAACCTGCACAGCAAGAACTTTAAACAGACATGTTTCTGATAACTGCCTCACTATGCTACTGGGAAATATGCAAGCAAAATTCTGCAAGAATTTCAACATCTGGCCTCACTGACTAAACAACATATAGCAAAATTCCCCAAAGTGACTGTAGACACATGAAGACAGCTATTGTTTGAATGCTGGCTACCGTCATTGCCACAGACTGAAGAGGAAATAGACTTTGGGGATCCTACCTAACCGAGAGCTAGGGTTTGGCCAAGTGTTCAGCAAATGCATTGTCATCCCCTCAGATCATCTGTGTTAGGCAGGGTCAGTGCTCGAACTGGCAAATATTAACACACTGGAGAACTACGTGTGAAAATAAAATTTTGTATGTAGTTCCATACCTCAAAATGATTTTTGACATAAAATCAACAAAAAAATAAGATAATAAATACCAGAAACAGAATTACTTGGGTCAGTTTCTCCAGCAAGAAAATTCTAATTCCCTCCTCTACTCCCAGTTTAGCTGCAGAATAATTTCCTTCCTCTCAGTCTGGCAAGGAAACCATAGCAATTGATCTCTTCTCATGTCCTGCTCAGCTGACAAAAGTTCAAGTACAGTGAGCTTTAATTTTTTTTTTTTTTTTTAAGTAAGGAGGCCATAAAGGACCTCACATGAAAAGTAGCTGACATCACAGCTGCCACATCAGAAGACAAAAGGTCACATCCAATGTCTGCAGTTGGTACCTCAAACCTACTGGGTCATTAACTGGAAGAAAAAGCAGAAACAAGGCAACAAATCAAAAAGCAAATTTAAAATGCAATTTAAAACATTCGACAAGCTGGCACTAAAAAAAAAAAACAAATAAACGTTTCTTCCTCCTGCTGCTTCTAGGAAAAGATAATCAGATTGCAGAATACTCTAAAAAGAGAAACCAGCTGCTAAAGGCAAACTGTTCTGGAGACAGCCCTGGAAGATTGAGCTACAAATTGTACAAGTACAAAAAGTTCTTTCTTTCTCTCTACCCCGTATTGATTTTGACGTCTCTGCACAAAACGTCCCTGACTCATAAATATAATCACTGTAATAGCAGGACACTAATCCTGACACAGCTAACCTGTAATCCAGCCGTAATAAGATCACCCTAATAGAATCAAGTTAACCTGGCAAATAACCAGATGGTTCCCTTAATGCTCAGAAGAGGAAAAAAAGTTAAATGACACAGGGCTTCAGCAGATGCTTTGTCTAACAGAGTATTAGAGCTCTGCTGTCTCTGGGTTCTGGGGCACTGAACGAGTTTGAAACAAGAGCCCATCTGGTTCCTCTAACACTGCACTCCACGTCACTCCCCAGCCAGTACAGAGAATTCATCCTGGCTCTGTACAGGGCACATCAGATGTATTTAATCCCATAGGGACAGAGAAGAATTTGGGTGAATCTGAGGGGGACATGGTGTCACCCAGCCACAAGGTTTTGTTTGCAAATGTGACCAGAGGCAGCTGCTCAATTCAGAGCAAGAGCTCTTCAGTTCAACTGAAGTGATTTCCTCTGCACACTTACTGACATGCTCCCCACCACCAGCAGATAATTAACACACAACACACCACTTTCCTCCTTGGTTTATCTCAGCTTTGAGTGCTTAGAGTTTACAGATTTAGTTCACAAATCCTTCAGCTTTACATGATCCCACACACACACAGGCACCAGTTACCACCAAGCAACAGCAAGAGCATCTATTGCTCCACATATCGACAGCCTAAAGACATTGGCTTACTAATGGGGTTGAAAGAACCCAGCTTTTATTTATAATCACTCAACTACTGACTTCAGAAATATTTAAGTTTACAACAAAGGTGTGAACCCATACAAGTGAATACTTCAGCATCCAAGTTGTTAACACACACATTAATTTAATTTACATAGGATGCATTTAAAATTAAGCCTGCCCTACTGAGAAGAGATGATCTGGGACTCATCACTAACAGCTTACAGTCAAACCAATACCCAAAGTTCTCAAGCTTGTTTCCATAAAAATCTTCCCCAGTTCTTCCATTCCTGTAGGATAAAAAGTGATCCTGCAATATTTAAATAATGTTACAGGGAAGTGGAATCCATGATCCTGCAGCTCAGAATGAGCAGAAAGATATTCTCTACTGTTTTATCCTAAATCTAATTGGGATCACACTGTCAGTGCAGTGAAAGTTCCATTAGAGAGTGTTTACCCTTACCTGGAAAGAATCTTATTATTTGTGTGAGACTAATAACAAGGCTTATAATTTGTGTAAGACTAAGTGAATCATTGTGAAAGGTATTTTCAATGTGAGCTATCAAAGACTGAAACCCATCAACATTTAAAGGCCACAGGTATTTACAAGCAGACATTGAAAACCAGTATCTTCTCTATAATTCCATGTCTGACAAAGGCTTTCTCTTTGCTCAAGAGAAACATTTCAATTACAGCTGCTTCTGGAATTCTCTGGAAATTGTTTCTGTTGGTCTTCGATAACTTCCAATTTTTGTAGGGTTTCTTGAGTAGGGGATAGGTTTTGTTAGTTGAGGTGCTTTGGGTTCTTTTATGCATCTTGCTAAACTAATGAAGCTGATAAAAATTGCTGCTTAGGAGGAGCTTCTCTGGCAAGGTCAGTCTAACAAGAAAATTCAAACAAAACCTTTCTCTACCACAAAAAAAAATTGATCTATTTCGTATACTTTTATAAAGATAAAATGTTATATTTAGAACTGGAAACTGCTCAGACTGTGGCTTGTTTTTCTGACAACAAAAAAGCTTCACATTGGCACAGTAATTATGAAGACACAAGAATGAAGCTATTCTGAATTAAGCAATAACAGCTTGTCTGAGGAAATTTAATATCAAACACTCCCACGAATCTGTGGCCTTTAGCTTGGCTCGGTGTCAAGGCACGCTTGCAAGCAAAGCAGGAGCCACTGGCAAGAACACTAGAAAGGAGCTCTCTTTGTGAAAGGACTCAGTTGTTGGAGCCTGGTGTTTACACAGAGGCTGTAAAGCAGGGGATGAAGGAGGAAGGGAGAGACTGCTCTAACAATAAAGCTCACATAAAGCAGGTGGGCAGAGGCATTAACTACTGCTACTGCTCACAGCCCTTGTGATGCAACTTACACAAGAGCCCTGCAAAACCAAATCCATACCCCACTCTGACGGGAAAAACCAGCAAACAGGATTTAGTAATTGATCCAGGAAGTCCCTAATATGGACTAAAAGCCACGATGTTTGCTGCTGAGAACATTTGCCTGAGGCAAGTTGGAAAGTTTTCTACTTCAGCGCTCAACTGCCACAAATTCCTCAAAACAATGATGCAACCAACACAAACCTCCTGATTTACTGCTTCAGCGAAATGTTTACTTCCCCTGCAATACAACGATATTCACGTGTTTGCACTCTAAACAACTACACAGTCTGGAGAATTTCCCACAAGTAAGACATGAACACCTCCAGCAGTCACTGTACCCCAAAGACTGAGGTGGAAGTCCTGGATTCTCCCTAAACTGCTACAACAGCACAGTAATGCATGTCCCAGTCATTTACCACTTTATTATCTCTTCCAGCGTTTCCACTGGCAGAATATTGCATGTTGTTGACAGGCAAAATAAAATTTAAATTCTACGGACTTAAGAGAGCTTTCCACGAGCTACACAGAAAGCTTTAAAAGGCATCACCCCCAGTGCAGATTCCTCTGCCCCACACAACCGTGAGTGGCTCACGCAGAGCACACCAGGCAACAGCACATCCTCAACTTCACCCTGACCTCCAGCACTTCCCATCAACAACCCTAAATAACGAGTTTTTCTCAAATATATTCACAGATGACACATCACTCCTTCACAGCACACCCAACAGCCTATGGAACCAAAACAGAAAGCTGCCAACATCAATTTCCTCAGCCTACGCTAATTGCTTGGCTATTGCAAAGCAGCTGCAGCCAAACACCCTTCGGAGTGACCAGGACAGAAAAGCCACTGCAGAATACAGCTAAAAGGAAACTCAACCAAAATCCACTTTCAGAAACCTCTCCCTCAGCTCAGCTCACGTTCAGCCCTCCCTTATCACATCGCCTTTAACGGAACGTGAAGCAGTTGCACTCTCAAACCACGGCAATTCTGCGGCCCCTCACACGCTTTACCCGCGACTAAGAAACAGGCGGCCAGAAAAAGCGGGACGGGACTACGGGATGCGGCCAGAGGGAGCGGGAGGATAACGGCAAAAGCAGAACGCGGCGGGGCCCGGGCGGGCTGAGGCGCAGGGAGAGAGCGAAGAGAGAAGCGAAGAGAAAGAAGGGTCGGGGCACGGAGCAGAAGGAAGATAGAGCCATGGGGAAGTGCGCAGGGCCGGGCCGGCCTCACCGCTCCCCTCAGGGCACCCGGGGGCCGAGCCAGCGGGGCCGGGGGCGGCGCAGACCTTACTTTGAGGGTGAGGTGATGGACGCGGGCGCGGGCCGGGCCCGCGCGGAGCAGCAACAGCAGCAGCAGCCCCAGCACGGCCCCAGCGCCGCGGGCCGCCATCTTTGTTCCAGCGTCAGCGTCCCCCGCGCGCCACTTCCGGGTCAGGCGAGTCACGTGTCGGGCGGGGCGCGTCACGTGACCGCGGTGGGCGGGGCCGGGTCCTGTCAGGGAGTCATGGAGGGGTTGGGGATGGGGGGAGCTCAGGGGGCATCCAGTGCCACCCCCTGCCCGGGCAGGGACACCTCCCGCTACACCAGGGTGCCCCAAAACCCGTCCAACCCGGCCGTAACGCTTCCCGGGGAGCAGCCACACTTTCTCTGAGCGATCTGTGCCAGAGCCTCACCACCCTCCCAGGGGAAGAATTTCCTCCCGATATTCAGCCTGAATTTTTCTGAATTTCGGTTTGAACCCACTCCCCCTTGTCCTGTCACTACAATTCCTGCCGAAGAGTTTCTCTTCAGCCTCTGTAGCCCCTTCAGATCGTGGGAGGTGCTGTGAGGTCTCCACACAATCTTCTCCAGGCTGAGCAGCCCCGTTTCCCTCAGCCTTTCCTCATGGGGAAGGCTCTTCCCTCCCTTTTCTGTCCCCCTGAGGCCCTTCTGGGCTCTGTGGGGTCGCCCCTGCCCACAGGCTGCTCCCCACGATGCCCCCCAGGTTGGATCAGGCCCCTCAGTGATGGCCATGGCAGCAGCCAGGCCCTGTGCTGGGTCCCTCCTCAGCCCTGGGACCCCCTTGGCAGTGGGGTCCCCACCTGGGTTGTGGGTCCCCCCATGGCCATGGGGCTCAGAGAGGGGCCACTGGCCAAAAGGAACCCCCTGAGCCTCCCCCAGACCAACCTCTGTGGGGTGACACCAAAAAAAACCCCAAAAAAAGATTGAAGCTGTTCCCTACCTCAGCCCTGCAGCATCGTCCACAGGGAGATGTGGGATGGTTGTTTACAGGGAGGGGTGAAGTGGTTGTTTCCAGCTCAGCCGTGGATGTACCAGCAAGTTCCAGCTTCTTCCTGGGAGCTATGGCAACAGCAGACGTCTGAACATCAGGTAGTCCAAACAACAGGAAAATTGCTTTTCTATTTAAAGCCAGGGTTAAAGTATTGGTTTTGAATATGGCCAGAAAAATATGTAAGAAACAAAGGGATTTCTGCTTCTTTACAGGATTAGGATTTGCACTTATTTAAACTAGTAGTTGTACTCACATTTACAAGTAAAACAAAAAGAAGATTAGGCCTGGTTTCCATGACTTGTTGCTCAAAATGAGAGTAATGCAAGAAGCAAAGTGAACATGAATAGGGGCAATTAAAATGGCTTTTTGGTTGACACATTGCTAAAAAAAAAATAATTTGGAAGACTATGCAATGGGAAGACATCAACGTCAATAAGTCTAATTTTTCAGTGAGGAGCCTTGTGCTTTCAGCTCTCAAAAGTCAGATATTCTGATTTTCCCTTTTAGTGTGTGGAGTAACAGCTGGGCAATTTCTATTGTCTAGAGACAGATGAACAACTGGACTGGACCAGGCAAGTGAGGGTGAAAAGGGAGAGAAAAATCAATACCCTTGACCTTTATTTTATCAAGATTGTGTAGTATGTCCCATCTTTATTTAGAGAGATGATTCAGATGTTCCTGTACATTTTTTTCTCACTATTTCATTTCCCCCTTGTATATTCTTAGGTAAAAAAAAAACAAAAACAAACAGAGAAATCTCACCAACAGCCAAAGAAACCTGGACTGGTACCAGGAAATATCTGGAAGCATGAAAAAAAAAAAAAAATCTGTTTTTCTAGTAATGTTCTTTCTCTGGGCAGTACATATGTGTGCCACTAGATGTCCTGGCAGCATCAGCCCTTACACCACACAGAGCTGAAACACAGATTGCAAAAAAACCCCACGGACCTACAAACATCGGATGATTTATTCTAAAAAACTCCGGTTAGTTATTTTCTTGGAATTAGGCGGGGGAATGGGGGGTTGCTGGGAGTTTTGGGGTTTTTTTTAAGGATTATAATTATTATAATCCCTGTGCACAGAGCACCTGGGAAAGCTGGGGAGTTTGGACTCCTGAGGAGCAGCTGCTTGCAGCCACCGATGTGGCTGTCGTGCCTTGCTCCTCTAACGGGTATCAGGCACACTTTGACTGCTTGAGTGGCCAAGAAATTGCCCGATAAATCTGGGATTTGGTTCAGCTGCAGAGCCTTTTTTTGTCTGAGGATGGTTCCTTCGGGAGCTCCCTTCAGAACCTTCATCCTTAGCCTGAGGATGATTCCTAGCAATCGGGGATTTTTATGCAACAGAATGGAAATTTTCTGAAGATCTTTTTTTTTTTTTTTTTTAATGTTTCTTCACCAACTATTAGGATATTGTAGTAAGTTCCCCAATCACCTATACAAAATGAACAAAGAATAGGAATTATAACGTTTACTTTATTTGGCTATGCATTTTTTCTAAGAATTTGTATGTTAAAAGATGTCTGTACCTAAATTTACATCTCTATCAGGATACAAAGCAGCTTCTGACTGTGTTAATAAGCTGTAACAATAGCTTTCATTGTGACATTGATTTGTTTCATTGTAGCTTCCACACAAGATCACTTAGCTGTAAGTCTGCTGTTCCCAGTACATGCTGTTATTCTTAGCCTGGATGCCTTTTTTCTTTACTCCTTAATTGTAATTAAACATGTAATTAGAACTCTTCACAGGCTGATTTTCTTTTTTTTAAGTGTTTCATGGACAGCTATCGATGTTGGATGGAAGGTATCAGCAGTGTCAGAAAATCATGGTGGAGGAACAGCCTGCAGGTACAGCTCAGCACAGAATGAACCAGGTTGCCATTTCGTTAACATATTTTGTGAGCCGGGGTACAGATGTGGAGAGGTGAGCAAGATAACCCAGATCCAAGGCAGGAGCCACTCAGGATCCAGCCCCACAGTCCCTGGGGAAAGAGAGAAGAGCAGACCCAGGAGGCAGAGCTGGAAGCAGCCAAATTCGAGGTGATCTGCTGAGTTCCCCTGTCTCATTGCTGGGAAAGGCTGAGCTGGGAAGTCCATCTGCAGTTTGGATGATGGTAACCCAGGGTCAGTCATGGTCTGATGAAGGCTGGACAGGTCCTCAGGGATAAGGCAGGTCTAAGATAAGATCAGATGTGAGCTAGGCTCCACATCAACAGGATTAACAGCCAAGCACAGCCTGAGCTGGAACTGAGACCCCCTGGCTTTCAGACCACAGCTTAAATGAAGCCCCTGGACCCAAGTGCAGAGGGTGTGGGCAGGTGAGGCTGGCCAGGACCATTAGGGTTTATCAGGTGTTTATCAGGTTTTTATCAGGCCCTGATGGGGCGTTAAAGGACACCGAAGTCCCCTGTTGTGTGTCTGAGTGATCTGTGCAGTGTTGTAACAGCAGAGAGGAAACAGCTGTGATGATGATGATGATCATGGCCTCTAGGAAAGGTGTGTCCTCTTCCTTTCCTGGTGCTGTTTCAGTCCCAGTGTATGAGAGGTTACAAGCAACATCCTCGTTCCTTATCTTGGACACGGGTAATTTGGGAAGAGTTGTAAAATCAAAGGGAAGCAGCTGTAAGGGTGATAACTCAGGGGGAATGGTACGTCCTCTTCCTGCTATATCCTGGAAGCTGGAAGTGCTTGTCCGTGCTCTCAGAGTTGTGATTTTTCTTGCTTTGCATAAGTAAACAAACACAGAGTAAAAAGGTTTCGATTGAACTGTAGTTTAGGGATTTATTTTATCTATTTTATATGGTTTCTCAACCATCATTTAGCAGTGAATTTGGCTGTTTTCAAGGAAGATTGGGGTTTCCTAAGGAAAATCCTGGCTTTCTAAAAATGGAATTGCTTCTGTTTGGGCTTTGGAACTGAATCTGGGAGTGTTCTGAATCATAACAACAGGGGAGATAAACAGAGAATTTACAGGAATAGGCCCATATCTGGATAACAGATCTGCATGGTCTTGTTCTGAGCCCAACTGAGGGAACATTCCTACCCAGCTTCTGTTGCTTAGATGTGGACTGTGCAAACTCAGTGGAGGAGTACTAGATAATATAACTTCCAAGTGTCATTTTGAGTTATTTTTTGAGATTGGAACCTACTGAGCTTTCTAGCATCAGCTTTGGCATAAAGGGCTCTTAATGCTCCTGTCATTTCTAATTACATTAGTAATTAGGGACCAGCCAAGCTGCAGGCTCTGTTGTTTTGAGCACTGCACAACTGAAAGTAATGATGTAAGTGGCAGTCCCTGCCTTGGAGAGTCTCGGGCTAAACAATAAAGGCAGTCAAAAATAGAGGAAAATCCTTTTATTGAAACATCTAGAATTAATTTTTCTTCTTAGTTTTTTGTCTTGAGCCTCTGCCACAGAAATGATGATAACCTGTAATAGTTTTTTGGCATGGTTTATTCAAATGTACCATCATAATACAAAACTTGTATTTCTGGCCTTTATCTCCCTGGAACTGGTGGAACATTTCTATCTCTCGGTGTGGACAGGTTTCCCTGCCCGTGCTGGTGTAACAGGTTTGCCCTGTTCCCCTCCCAGCTCTTTGTGCAAAAGGAAATTCCACACAAACTTAGCTCAGATGATACCAGTACTGCTTTCTGTTTCTGTACATTCTTCTTCTGCCAGTATTTATGTGTTAAGCTCCCAAAAAGTCCTGATGCAACTGTGGTGTCTGGTTTTGCAATGTGTCCTGGGTGATGTAGGGCTAAAGATGGTGGTCTGGGAGCCTGTGGAAGTACAGGCCCTTGGAAGACTGTGGTTGTGCTTCAGGCAGCAAGGCAGGCTTGGATATTCAAATATGTTGGCAATAGAAAGAAGAACTATTCTAAAATGAGCTGAACAGGGTGTCTCTAAGTTGTTGTGAAGCCAGCCCTTTAAAGTAATAACTTTTAATGATGTACAAAAGCAGTGCCTGTTGTGTCTCTCCTCAAAGACAGCTGTGTGAGGAGCAGCACTCTCCTCTCATGTTCAAATCAATGGAACTCAGATAAAAATAAATGCAATTCTGTTATTAACATAACATTTGTCTTCATTGTTGTTCAAAATGTTGGAATTGCTTAATGTGTTTTTCTTACTCATGTAGGGTAAGAGCCAAGCATTGGAAGAAGTGCATTAATCTAGGGGAGATAATGCTTGTTGTAGCAGCTGGTCAATTTTTATCTTCTCATATCAAAAGCATCCCCACCCTTTATGAGCAGAAGCCTTTTACCTCAGGTGAATTAATATGCTTCCCTTTTTTATTCCTCCCACAAAAATCTCTCATGAATAGACACAGCAATAAATATATCAGTCTAAAGCTCTTTTTACATTTGTTGTAGCTGAAAAGCAGAGATGCAAAATGAGATTAAGTGACACAGCTCAAATAAATGATACAGAGGAAGAGGATCACAAAAAAAATATTTTTCTGGCACGAAAATAAGCCATTTTCTGCAAGGCCTTTGTAATTGGTAAAATAACCCACATTTATGCAAAGGCAGATAATTTGGTTCTTTTCCTGCTTGCTTGTTGAGCATTTTGGTGACAGATGGTGGATTTAATATTCTTGGATTTGGGTTATTTTGGGGGTGAGGGATGTATACAGTGCTTAGCTGAGTTAGAAGTCAGCCTTGCAGTGAGTTCATAGAATTAATTCAGTTGGAAAAAGCCCTCTGAGGTCATTGAGTCCAACCTGTGACCAATCCCCACCCTGTCAGCCAGACCATGGCACCGAGTGCCACATCCAGTTTTTTCTTGCACACCTCCAGGGATGGTGACTCCACCACCTCCCTGGGCAGCCCATGACAATATTTAATCACCCTTTCTATGAAGAAATTCCTCCCAGTGTCCAACCCCAACCACACATGATACAGCTTCAAGGGTTCTCGTCCATTCTATGGCCCTCGCCTCCTTTACAAATGACCAAAACAGCAACGTTTGCTTTAAAAACAGCCTCACGTGGCTCGAGGGGAGGGTGGTAAGGGGCAGAGAAGGGCACCTGAGGGTGAGTGGGGCTGGGATCACCACCTCTGTACTTGGCACAGGTGAGGCACCTCAAATACTGCATTCAGTTTTGGGTCCCTCACTTGAAAAAGGACATTGAGGTCCTGAGTGTATCCAGTGAAGGGACTTCTAAAACTTGTCTAAGAATCACACCATGGTTAGAGTTGGAAGAGACCTCTGAAGGCCATCCAGTCCAACCCCCTGCAATGAGAAGGGACCTCTTCAACCACACCACATTGCTCAGAGCCCAACCTGGCCTTGCATGCTTCCAGGCATGGAGCATCCACCACTGCTCTGGACAAGTTGTGCCAGTGCTGATGATTCTGTGACCGGGGCGGGGAGAGCATCTTTTCCCCGTGTGCATCCATTCCTTAGCGACCTCCTCTTTCAATTGACCCCTGCTCCTCCATTGATGCCTATTCCCCATTGACCCCTGCTCCTCCACTGATCATCATTCCCCAAAGACCCACGTTTCCCATTGACCCCTGCTCCTACATTGATGCCCATTCCCCAGGGACCCGCGTTCCTCGTTGACGCCTGTTCCCTACTGATCCCCAGCCGCCGCTGCTCCCCATTGATCTCTGCTTCCCAGCGATCCCCTCTCCCGCATTGCCGTCGTTCCTCACTGACTGCCGCTCCCCATTGATCCTCCCATTGACCCCCTCTTCTAAGTTGATCCCCGCTCCCCACTGACCCCCTTTTCCCTGTTGATCCCCCTTTTCGCAGCTGATCCCCGTTCCCCATTGACTCCCGCTCCCCACTCACCCCCTTCTCCTCGCTGATCTCCCTTCTCCCCGCTGACCCCCTTTTCCCTGTTGATCCCCCTTCTCCTCGTTGATCCCCGCTCCCTACTAACCCCCTTTTCCAAGCCGACCCCCGCTCCCCACTGACCCACTTTTCCCTGTTGCTCCCCCTTTTCCCCGCTGACCCCCGCTCCCCACTGACCCCCTTTTCCCTGTTGCTCCCCCTTTATCCCGCTGATCCCCTTTCCCCATGGCCCCGCGCTCCCCTCTCCTCCCGGGCCGCGCCTGCGCTCCGCCCCAGCCGCGGCGGTTCCGCGCCTGCGCAGCGCGGAGCTGTCAGTCGCCCCCCCCGCCCCGCTCCGCCCGGGCCATTTTGCGGCGCGATGAGGCGGGAGCGGCGGTGAGCAGCGCCCGTCCCGCCCGCTCCGCTCGCACCGCCGGTGCACGGCCCTGCCGAGGGCGAGCAGGCACAGCCCGGGGACAGCGACACCCCCAGCGCCCCCCGCCCGCCCCCTGAGCGCCGGCGGAGCCATGAGCTGGGGCACGGAGCTGTGGGTGAGTGTGAGCGCGGGGGCAGCGGGAGCCGCACCGGGGCATAACGGTCCGGGACCGGGGACGATGCGGGAGCCGGGTCCGCTCCGTGCCCGCACCTCGGCGCAGCTCAGCACGGGGGTCCTTCCTGCTCGGGAAAGTTTCATGTGCAGCCTCTGCAGGGAAATCCCAGCGGAGGTTCAGGAGTTTGATTTAATTTGGCTGAAGGAATTAAATTAAAAAGAAGCTCTATAGCACAAAAAAAGCGGCGGTGGCTGGGGAGAGGAGGGAGGCTCGCAGCGGAGCATGGGGTGGGTTTTGTGTGTGGCTGCTGCGGGAGGCTCCGAGGTGGATCTATGGACAGGGGGTCCGGTTTCAGGAGAGGGAGCTGCAGGGAAGAAAAGCCAGATGATAAAATTTCCTGCCGCTGCTGTTAAGGGGTTTCTCTCCACGCTGGATTTGAAGGACGGAGATTTTTACGAGAAGAGTTTTGTGTTGTCTGTAAATAAAGCAGCATTTAATGGTGCAGAGGGTTTTAATACATAAAGGTCCTTGATGCTTTTGAGGAGAACCTGGAAAGTATAAATGCATTTGGTTTACGGTGGAACGCTAATGGAAAATATCGGACTGTTAAAAGGAACGAGAAGTGGGCAATAGCGGTGTGAAATGGTCCCTTGCCAAGGAGAGAAAATAAGGGAAGGGAGATAAAAGAAGTGTGGGAAGGCAGAAGAGCTGTTCCACATATTCAATCACAAAGAGGACACGGTGCAGCCATGTTTGATGGTGGAGCATGGAGCGAACCTGCTGGGTCTGGGAGGGCTGGGACCCGCGGACAGGAGGCTGCGGAGCGGCTCTTCCCTGAGTGCTGGGACATGGAACACCTTGGCACAAATCCGTGCTCGGGAGAAGGGAAACGGAAACGCTGTTTTGAATGAAGGAGTCAAGAATAAGTGGCAGAGGGTCATCTGGATTGTAAAGCACTGCAGGATTCTCTCCTGTAGTCATGTGCTCGTGGCTGGTAACCGGTGCGAGTTGTGATGAAAATATACCTGAGCTTTTGAGCTGCCTCTTGTAAGAATGGTTATTTTAGATGTGCTAATTGCTGTCCTTTCTGGGTGCATTCCTGGCCCGCTCTGGCAGGCACTTCAGCATCCCTTTTTGCTGTGACATTAGAGTCGTGTTTTAGCCAGATCTGGTTAGAACTATGCAGTAAATTAGGGAGCAACTGCTGGCAGGGAGAGGTTATTTTTGGTGTGTTTTTATATGCCGTAGAAAGAAAGGTGATAAATGCTGGTGAAATAATGTAGTGATGCTATATTGATTCATCAGTATATAAACAGCTCTGCTGCATGGGAATGTTTCTGGGAGAACCTGCAGCTGCCTCCTTTTTCTGCATCTTGGATGCTTTGGGAGGAGACTGAATAGTTAGCGTGGAATTAAAGTAAGAGATAGTATAATTTGACAATTTTGACACTGGAAAATAAATTCTGAATTCTCAAAAAAGGAGCTTTTTTTTTTTTTTTTCCACTTCTAAAACTGCAAGCAGTGCTGAGGTGTTCCTGAACCAGAATGGTAGTAGAGAGTAGTGCCTATAAATAGTTCTTCTTTTATGTAATATTTGTAGGAGTGTGTGCAGCCATATATGTCCTCTGCAACAGTTACAAATTGCTTTTGTAACATTTTTTTATCAGAAAATTTTGTTTCTGAAATTGTCTTCAGCAACATCAAAGTATCATTTCTTCATGTCTTCAATGTAGCATTTTGAGGAAAGTAGCAGGTTAATGAGGAGAACGGTTTGGATCAAGAGAATATATGAGTCTAGATACAAATTTGGCACGAGTTGTTCCGTTTTAATTTGGGCAGAGCTCTGAAAACTTGTTGGTTTCCAGTGCTCTGGGTATTTAGGCCAAAACAATGATTTCTCACTCTGTGTTCTCCCTTTTCACTGGAAAGAAAACCACACAAACAACCTGTATTTAATATATGCCACCTTCTTTTGTTGATCATGGCATTCCTTTTTTAAACAAAATTAAATTTCCATTTACTTTAGAACTTAGTTGTCTTTTTTTTTTTTTTTTAATGGGTTTTCAGGAGCAGGTGTGGTAAGCAGCAAATGCCTGTTCTACATGACTCATATGTGGTTTGAAGGGCTGAAAGTTGAAGGAAAAGCAAGTGTTTTTAACTATAGTTCAGAAATTTGTTAGAAAAATCAGCAATGTTTTATCAGGCTTGACTTGCACCCTGTATCTGTGATCTACCAGGCTGCATGCGTGTTCATGATTCACTCCTTTAAATATAGCAAAGAAGTAAAATCGAGCTTGCTTTTTAGAGCTTATAGAATGTTAATGTGCTTGGAGTTATGTAGAATTTCTGTTCATTCCTTGGGGGAGAAAAAGGCTGGTAGCAAAAAGCCTCATTCTTCAGAAGCAGTAAAATCCCTTTGGCAACATGTGAGTTATTCCCAAAACAGGCTTTTAGCCTTGTGCTCTGCTGTGAGTGTATCCTGTGCCTTTGGGTTGCAAATCCTATTGCCAAGTTCCTACTGACATTTCCCTTGGTTCTGGACTTTGAGTACCATCTCAAGATTGTCCCTGTGAGTATAAATGGACCCAGAACCAGCAGAATTATTCCATGTCCTAATGCAGCATTTCTATCCTGTATGGGCTGGAATGCTGGGGGTAATGAGATCGTCTGGGGCCCCCCAGCAATCCAGTGTGGCAGAACAAAACCTGGAGGTCTCATGTAACTCTGTGTGCAGCTTCTGTCCACCCAAAGCCTGCAGAATTCTTTCTGCCTGTTATACTCCAAACATTCAGGAGCTGAGGAGGAGGCAGCAGGTTAAGGACAAAGTGCAGGCACAGCACCAAAACATTTTGTTTTTCATCCGAGTTCAAGAGCACATTAAGGGCTGAGAGGTAGGAGGGGGTAGTACATATTTATTTCACGTCTGATTCTTGAAACTGGGAGTGTTTTCTAAATACTTAAAAAGTGGAAGCGATAAGTAAAGGTTATTATGTCGGGGTGCAGACCCAACTTGTGCCTTCAGTGCTACACTTTGGGGACAACGGGCTGTAAAAGCACACTTGGATCTCCTTCACCTTTTTCCTCTCTTGGCTAATGGGAAAGAAAATGAAGTATGGCACCCACAGCTCTTCTGAAGGGTACTTTAGTGGGTAAAATCCTAAGTGTGTGCCACACTTCCCACCAGTGTCCTTTTGTGTGGTATGAGGCCCTTGAAACAAGTGGGATTACATTGCAAACTGAGCTGAAACTTCAGTGCAGAAAAGGCTGCGGCTGCATGGGCTGCTCTATTAAATGGAATCAGCTTTCTTGGTTATGACATTTGGTACTGGCTGTGGTTTGAGGGAGTTACGTGTAAATTTGTGGTTAGGTGGTCCAGAAAAAAATCTTCCTTTTCAGAACACTGTCACAGCACATCAGGTGCTGGTGGCCAAGTGATTGAATGCGGAAAGTTTTGTCTTTTTGTTGATATTTTAGAGGTTTCAGAATGTTTCAGACACTGTGGGTTTGTAGCTGCGGGTTTTTTTTCCCCACATTCAGTGTAAAATTTTTTTAAAAAGCCTGGGGAGGGAGGTGATTTAATCAAGTTTTTCCTTGACCTTTGAGAAAGCTTTGGGTGGCTGCTAACAGCTGTCACTGTCCTTTCAGCCTGTGAGAAGGTGGATATTCAGTATTTGCACGGGTCTTAATTTGCTGCCTGGATGCAAGGGGCTCTGTGAGCCAACTCCTGACGGAAGCAATACTTTGGGGACCACACCTTTTGTTTATAGGGTGTTCCAGTATGCTTCACTATGAAAACACATGGTTTGTGGATATGTGTTTGTTTTGGGGGTTTTTTTTGCCTTTTAAAGTTCATTCCATATAGGTGCAACTCGGAGAACTTGAAGGCCCCCTTGCTATTTGTAACTGCTAAATCGTTTCCTCTTTCTGCACTCACGCCTCTATTTCATCAGCAGAATTTGTGTTTAAACAGCTGTAATCTTGCATTTCTGCAATTTGTTTGAATGCAACATTGTTCTTCAGTAGTATTTGCAATGTATGGGTGTTGCATGTGATGGTGACTCACATTTGGAAACCATCTGGAGTACCTGGGTGATTTTGACCTTGGTGGCATTGCACAGTGTGCCTAATGGGCACAAGAATCAAATGTGATCTCAAATCAAAACCCAGTTTTCTTCTGCTTTTGAGAGCATCTGCAGGGCTGGATCTGGGTTTGATGTATTCATCATTGAGCCAACATCCAGTTTTATTGTATGCAGCACTGTAGCTGATTGCAGACAATAGAAATTGTGTGTCATCCCACCCATCCCATTCTCACACCTCCTACAGCCCTCACCCCTCAAGCTCTTTGGGGTTGGGTGTTAAATGTTGTTTTCCAAGACTTGAAAGAAAAGGAGATGGTGTCTGATGGGAAAAGGACACAAGTAATTAGTCTTGCATGATAAGTCACGGGTTAACTCTGATGAGCTGAGAGTTTCCATTATGGGCCTAACCCTCACAGGTGGGTGGGTGAATTGTTGGCAGCTTGGACAATCTTCTCCTGTGGTGATGGCAAATGCTATTCAGAAACTTCTATTTTATTCTAAATTTGCTGTGAAACTTACTTAATGTCATTCAGACAACTCCCAGAGGCAGAGCTGGGTATCCCTGCCCCCCTTTTTTGTGTGTGTTTCACAGAAACTTGGTTCCTATTTAGTAACATGTTAAAACTTTTGTATATTTCAAGGAGTCTGGAATTTCACCCACAAAAATATAATATAAAAGCACCCTAAGAGCAAATACAGTGGAAGGCTGAGGGCAGTAATGAATGCATCATATTTATAATTTTTGCTTGGTTATCCTAAAGCTCTTAGTAAAAGTTGTACACAGAGTGCTGGAGATGGACACTTCAAAGCAAAACTCACTTTTTATTAGTTAAGTAGTATTAGTTTAGTATTCTGCATAGTTATTTGGACAGTTTTGAGGTAGCAAAATTGTCTGACATTAACATCCACTTATTTCACTCTCTGTTTTAAGTGGTCAGCCTGTGCATGCAGATGAGTGAGTGAGAAATAGTTCATAGGAGCTGAGTCATTACAGAGTATCTGCATTGTGCAGCTCACACCTTTGTGTGCGTGCCCAGCTCGGGGTGGGATTTGGGGCTGCTGCAGCCTCTGTGCATTGTGAAGTTAGTGCCGCGAGTCCTTTCTATGAGCTTAAAAAGAGAATTTTTTTTAACCTTTGGGATGATGTGTTGTGCTGCTCACAGGGGGTGCTTGGGAGGAGAATGGGGTGATGTGAAATCCCTGTTACACCCCTCGGTACCTGCAGGCACCGGGAGCAGAGAGATTCCCTTTTGTACCTGAAGAGCTGCTGGGACTTCCGTGCTTGAATGTCTGAGTGATTTGGTTTACAATTTTGATTTGCTTTAAGAAAGAGAATTTCTATAATATTGTCAAACTACCTATTCTCGTATTTCCTACCTATTCATTAAAGCACGGGGGATTTACGGTCTTTCAGCGTGAGTCAGGACTTGCAGAATTCAGTGTTTTCCCTTGCAGCCGTATTGTGGCTGCTCAGGATCCCCCGCTTCCTTGAACCATATGGGGAAGGCAGTCAAACACGAGCCGATGTTTTTCTGGACTCTTTGCAGCTCATTAGTGTTACTCGTGTTGTGAAACATTCTTTTACGGCAGAATTTCAAAAGCTGTAAAACACTCTTTTAAAGCAGAATTTCAAAAGCTAAGTTCCACATAAAGAGTAGGAGCCCCTGTTGCACTGTGACATGGTAACTTAATAACCTGTTTTACATTATTGCCTTTGATTGCTGGACAGGTAACCTGCTAATGAATTTTTGGAAATTCACTTTCATCCTGTTTGAAATACTACTGCTGAGATTGATTATACATGGAATCCAGTCCAGCTGTCAAAATCCAATGGTTTGTTGAGTTTCCTTAGTGTTCATGTAAATATTTTAAAATAACTTCCCCCTTCAGTATAGTCATAGGCTTCAGATGAAACTTCTCTTGTTCCTTTCACCCCTAGAAACTCTGCTTTTCAATTTATTTTTCTTTTTCTGACAACAGTAAGCTGGTTAAATTGGTAAAACTGTTGTCTCTTGGCATATTGCAGTCTTTGCCATTCTTTTCAATCCATGGCTTTGGCTCTAAAATACAAAACAGAGCAAAAGTAGTGTGTATATGTATTGTATGTATGTACAGGATATGATGCTTTTAGCTTTTCTTCTCAGCAGGTGTGGTGGAGTGGTTTGGATCCCTTTGGAATTTAACATGATCGCTGTTTCCATATTCTCTGGAGACAACCTTATTAACCTGGTCAATAATTTCTTTTGGTTCAGTTTATTAAGAATGGCTTGTTGGCATAATTAAATAAAATGTTTCTTTCTGCATCTAAAAATGGAAAAAAAAAACTGTAGAAGGGCTTCTAGATTAACTCTTCTGTAAGTAAAGTGCAAGAAATATTTTTTGCCTGGTGTTCATTGCTGAGCACTGAAGCAGATCATGTTGTAAACGATGTAAAGAAGCAGTTCTGTTGCAATGTTGTCCTTAATTTATTTGAGGAAGAGTCAGCCTAATTGGCAAAACAATCAAAAGAACAACATCAATCCCCCAGATGCCCTCGGAAACCCTGTAAAGCAATAAAACTTGAAAAGGAGTCACTTGGGAATTAATGTCTGGTTTAGAAGGATGGTCCCCAATGAGCTACCAAGTCACCCAGATAGTCCTTAATCCTGAGGAAATCCCAGAGTGGATTATTCTTCTTGCTGTAGCTGAAATAATAGAGATTTCTTCCATTAAATGTGTCACTTGGCCATCTCTTGTTTAGTGTTTTTCAAGTGGTGCTATTTGATATTTAAAAGTGTTTTTATGAAGTAAAGCCTCCAGTTCTGCCCTTGCAGTGGGGCTGGTGTCAGTGCTGCCAGTACCATCCATTCCCTGAAGGGGAAGGGTAGTTTGTAGTGTTTAGATTTACTCCTCTGGGAATAGCAGGTACAATTTCTCTCATAAATTATTCATTTTATAGTTGAAAAATTTAATTTTATTGCTCTGAGTCTGTGGATGTGCAGATAAAGGACTGCTACCTATGTGGCAGGAGGATCATCTTGCAGGGATTCTGAGTATATTCCTTATTCCTAGCTGCAGTCCTGGAGATTTTGCTCCAAGAAATTGCTTATTTGGTGCCTTGGACAGTTTTCTGTGTCTCACACTCTATTCTAGACTGGGCTAAGAGCCCTTCTTATTGAGACTGTGTTTAACGTTTTTTGTCTAAATCACCTGTTTTCTGCTGTTTAAATTTTTTCCATCTTTTCCAGGCTGCAGTTTTCCTCTTTCTGTGCCTGCCTCTTGCTTTTTGTGTTTCAGAGCAGTCAGGATCATCCCGTTGTTACCAGGATCAGTGTATTGCACATGCTGAACACGGTGCCTCTGGTTTTTTGGAAAGCTGTAGCACTCCCATTCATTGGAGCAAGGTTTTGAAATTTGGCAGACAGAAGCTGTTGAACAGGGACATCCTTGCTGCTGCTGTTGAGAAAATATTCCTCAATTAGGCAAACCTGCAAGTCCTTGGAAAAATACCACTTTGCCTGTACTCATTAAAGATGTTATTGACCAAATCTTCCTGGGTGCTGGCTACGTTTTGGCCTTGGAGGGATTTTTGTGGGGCAAGATGAGGTCACCCACGGAATAATTGAAGAAGGCTCAGTCTGGTCCTTGCAGGAGAGCAGCCAGACTCCCCATGCCATGGCTGCTCAGGGCCAGGGTGGAGCTGGGCAGGCTCCTCTGCTCTCAGACTCCCTTGTTGGCACCCAGGCTGGAGGACAGCTCTGAGTGGGATCTGGGATGTGTGACAGGTCAGCGAGCAGGGGAGAGGGGGATGGAAATCATGGCTGCTCCAAGTCAAGGTAAAGATCCCTCTGACCACTCTTATTCTCTGTTAAGAGCAGCAAACCGGTTCTTCTGTTGTCATGGACTGGTTCTTGTTACACTCACCTGAGGGTGAGTGAGGTGTATGGGCAGAGAGGAAAGCACCTGATTCCAGAGGCTGAACGTGGAGGAGGAGGAGTAGGGATCACACCAGGACCTAGTTACAGACAGTTGGGTCTGCTTGTCTAGGAACTGTTCCTGTGATGGAAGTGCCAGGAATGATGGAGAGGGTCATTTGAGGAGAGATAATTCAAATTGGCAGTTCTGACAGTGAGTGAAGAAGGACTGGTAGGGTGAAGGAAACAGCAGAAATGAGCTCAGTGAGCTCAGGAGGAGAAAATTAATTTAAACAAAGAAAACAAGGAACCAGCAACTGGAAAACAGCTTGGATAAAAGCACATAGAGAGAGCAGGACTGGTGGGATTGTGACTTGCTGTCAGACTGGATGTGCAATGGGATTAGTGTATTAGGAACAGCAAGTCAAGAGTTTGATGGGATCAGGAGAAAGTACAGTGGGTGCACAGGGGGAAGGAATAAACATGGAGCAAAAGATGAAGATTAGATCAGAAGTAAAGCAGAAAAGTAGTGCAGAGACCTAGCAGTCCTCTTTTGGCTTTGTAGTATTGCTATTTCATGTGGCTTTTACCATGTCATGTTTAAGTGGAGTTGACATACTGGTTAGAATATATATACATTGATTTCTGTGGCTGCACTTTGCATCTTTACTCGCTGTGGAAGGATATTTGACAACATCCCCAAAGAAAAGCTTTATCTAGAATTGTGTGCACTGCTGTTTTTCATTCACTTATTCTGTGCAGAAAGCCTGAAGGAATTTTTTAGCAAATAAGTTCAAAATGTGTTTAGATAACATATTTCACTTTGCATTATACTCTCTTAGGCAGAGAGAAATGCTTTAGCACTTTTATCTTGTGTTTACAAAAAGGAAAAAAAAATGATAGGCATGGAGCAGGGAGTGAATGGAAGTGTGTTTTCTCAAACAAAAGTTAAATAGGGAAGAGAAATATTTCTTGCCCTCTTGAGGGCTGTTGATCTGTCAAATGTGGGTCTTACAGGAGTGGCATTCATTAAGAGTGTGTAACTCAGATTTTGCTGAGTAAAAGAAAACCTGGCAGTGGATGAACAGGGAGAGCTGCAATAGACCACTACATAAATATTTTTTCACCCATCCTGGCTCTCTCTCCCAAGTATAACAGTCTGAGATCCTTTTGCTCGTGTGTAGTCACTGGAAAAGCCTAAAAATAAAGGGTGAGAGGAAAGAGTTCTATGTGCTGCTCAAGAGCCTTTATTTCCTTACAAGTCTTTGGAGCTGTGAAACATCTGGGGTTTTGCACAGGATGCTTTTGGCATGTGCTTGTAAGTCAACATGCAAAAAGCTGAAAAACTGCACAGCTTGGCTTCAGTTTTTGGTGTGCAAAACAACTCCTAAGCAAATGTTTCAGTGATGGACATATTGCTTAGGGGTTCCTTTGCTGCTTTGCTCAAGGACATCATCATCAGCTCCATCCTCCCAAAGCACTGCCAGCCTGACCACCAGGATCGAGGCACCCCTCCCAGATGATGGTTGCATGCTTTACCTGAAACCCAAAATTGCACCAGGCAGCCCTTTAGGCAGTGAGAATGCATCTCACATGACATGTGTGACTCGCTGCCTATTTAAATCAGTGCCCTGGGGATTTACAGCCTTATTTTTGGAAGGGGGGGCTAGCTAGGTTCCAGCTCTATTTAAAGATAAAATTAAGTGTCTCTGGCTGTGTGGCTGCATGTGTCCTGAGATGCATGGAAGGCCCAGGAGAACACCCTGGAAGGAGGCAGGAGCTTGCATCCATTGTAGGTGTGAGCATCTCCCCACCACCTCCTCCTCTGGATTATTGTGAGCTGATTTTATTTTTGAATTGTGGTTTCTATTCTGTTTCTTGCCTGCATCATCCTTATATCAGTCTTATGTATAAAATTGCTGAAAGCTCCTTTTCCAGAGGTTCAGTATGATTGACATGAAACTATTTTGAAATAAGAAAGCTGAAATTGTTGGAAAATGACAATTTTTGCTAGAAAATGTGCTGTTTTGAAACACATACACCCAATTTAGGCACCATTGGAGACTGGGTCTGCATAGTTATCACTCTTGGAAAATACTTAGTCTTGAACAGAAAGGTATCACAGTGCCAGCATTTAATGGGAGTGTGTTGAATTGTTCCACTAACAAAAAACTTGGCTGAGCTAAACAATACAAGTATAAATATTTCACTTGGCTATTAGCAGTTGAGTTGAAGTACATGGTGGTTGGGAACAGCATGGCAGAATGGTGTGCTCCATTCACACAGAGGTCAAAAGACATTTTACATGATATTTATGGGTTTCATGCACACAATTATAGACATTTGTATTGACTTGAATCTGCTGCTGGCTTGGTGTAGTCTTCTGTGGTTTGCTTGTGGATTAATCTCTGGGAATAAAAATAAATGGAATAGTGACAGAGGAATCAAAAGCAAGAATCCACACTAGGAGAGTTGAACAAGTGAAAAATGTCAAAATAATGGAAGTTCAGACCCCCTTCTTACAGTTAGAATGTAAGAATGAAGTGTTGAGGGGTTTTATTCATGGTATATTGACACATTGGGAGGTGCTGGTCAGTGGAGCTCTATTGATTTCCCTCTGGGGGCAAGGCATCCATCCAACCTTCCTGGCAGGGGGTGGGACTGATTCTTTAATCAGAGCAGCAACAGAAGAAGCTTCCTCAAGGTATTAGGGCTAAATTAAACAGTCTGGGACTAGTGTGTAAGCCCTAATGCACTTCAAGAGGCTTTTGTGGATAGGAGAATTTTGAAAATAACCAGAAGATGAACCCAAAAGTAACAGAAAAAAGCCATAGGCACAAATCACCCTTAAAAAGGGGACCATAATACATTTTCTTTGTGTAGTGCAATGCTTAATGCTCAGATTCTCTTAGGGAAGAAAAGATGCATGAACTATACAGCTCTATTCATGGCACTGCATTTAGAACTTGTTTTCTATCCTTTGTGTATGTGTTCCATAGCTGTTCCAAAAATAGATATGGTCACAAATACCAAATTAGTAGAATTAGAGCCAGGAAATGCACCATTTTTAAAACGACAATCACTACAGAGGAAATGTGGGGTCTTATGCATATTGTGTTATGTCTTTATTTTAAAAGACTGTTTGCTTGTGTGCATTTGCAGAGTCCATAATCTGCATGAATTTCATAAGGATAAATATGTTGTGGTTATATTCAGGTTTATTTGGAGTTTTACTTCTCTTTAACTTGGAGGAGGAATGGAACATGATCACTGAGCTGTAGTCTGTCTAGTCAGTGCTCATAAGCAAGAACTAACTACAGTGTCAGTAGCCCTGTTAGATGTTACTGATCATTATGGATGTCATTCATGTACAAAAATACAAAATAAAAGTGAGGAGCCCACATGACAGCTGCTCTGTCTTGCTCTCAGTTCTCAGTCACTTTGTCTTGGTCCATCTCACTCTGCAGACCAAGCCAGGTAAGCAGTAATTTTATTTTTCCAGAATGTTGGAATGCTTTACAAGTATATCCGTAAGGCCTGAGGACTTCATGAAAGCTGGAATGTTTTAGGGTGGCTCTTTGTCAGTAACGTCTGTGAATTTTGAATGTCCCTGATGGAAACTGGCAGGTGCTGTCATCAGAGCTGGCTTCAGGGATGCTCTGCCCAAGTCTTCTCCCATACATAAACTTCACTGGTCCTAGTGGTTCTTGGCCCACCAGTTTGGGCCATGAATTAGCTGCCAAAAATTTGGAGAGATGGATCTGAACTTCAGGGTTTGTGAAAAACAAACCCTTTATTTTCCCTTCCTTGGCTGGGAGCAGTTTTGACTCAACCTTTGGACCGGAGTTGTATCTTCCCAAAACTATTTTAAGTGGAAGGTATTGTCATTGGAACAACTGTAGGGCACTGAGTGACCTCATTGTCCTCACTGTGGGAGGGGATGTTCTTGTCAATTCATGAGAAATTTTCTTTCTTTCCCTGCCTTCTTTGTAGGTGGGTAAACACATTTGTTTTCTTCTTCCTCTCTGAATCAGTCTGGTTCAGAGGCCAAACTTGCTTTCCTTGCTTGGCAGATAAAGCATCTTGCAGATTCAAGTCAATATCCTCTTTCATATTTTTTCAATGATTCAACTGCTCATCAAGCAACTGGTCTATCCCTGTGTTATAAAATAGTTGGGGAGTCATGGGACAGTCAGGGAACTGAGCCCAGAAGCTGCAGTTGCTGTGTGGAGATCAGTAGCTCAGGCCCATTGAAGGCAAAGGTTGGACAGGAGGTTCCTGTTTGTTCTTCAAACAAAAGCATTTCTTGTGTGTTTGAGAGCTCTTTAATCCAACAGGCAGAGCTGCAGCCTTAGAATGGCTGGAAGCTGAAGCATAGATATGAGGAAGAGGGAAAAGGGAAGAAGAGGAAGGCTGACATATTGTTGTGCAGATACACCTTAGTCATGACCTCTGCTAAAGAGAAAATTTACTTTTCTAATGATCTGCAGCAGGGCAGGTTCTTCCTTTTAATATCCCATTATTTTCCCATGTCCCCCCCATGCATCTTCCTTCCCATGAATAATTATTTATTCTCAAAACCAGTTTGTTTTGCCTTTCTTGCATTAGTCAGAAGATTTATCTTATCATCGTGTACTTTAGAATTTGCAACTTTTGTTTCCAAGGATGTTGCCTAAAGTGCAGTGTGATAACCTCTCACAGACTTGAGTGTCAGAAATGTCACATTTACCAAGGGCCCTGTAGATCAGCTGAATGCACCCAGTGCCACAGAAACAGCAAAAAAACTTCTGGGACACCCAGAGCAGAGAGAGACTTGCTGATAGTGACTTGGCAACGTGATAAAACAGCAAGATCCTTGAAAATTTAAGAAGTGTTTTGAGGTGATGAGTTTTCATTTGCACCAGTGAACTGTAATATCCAAAGCTGGGTGTCCCTTCCAGAAAAATAAGAACTTGCCCTTTAATATCTTCCACTTTTGAGCAAATGGCTAGTATAGTCTCATTTCAGTAATAAATTATTTGGAAGTCCATCTAACAAGACTTGAGGAAAGCCTCAGTGTCATTTTTAGGATGTCAATCCTTGTAATGCTTGGATTTCTGCTTTTATTAAGTGCAGTGCTTAAAGTATTGTACTGTTCCAGAAGCACCTTGAGTTTTTGTTTTTGTTTTTTTTTTTTTTTTTCATTTTAATATGTATTTGTTTCATGAACTTGGCTTTGTTGACAGCATTTTTTCCTGGAGATCACCCTCTTGTGCTGGGTAGGCACTGGGCAATCCAGGCACTGATGGTCCCTGTCTTGCAAATTATATGAAATGAATTAAAGACAAGAAATATTGGAAGGATGGAGCACAAGACACTCAAGGATGTGGAAATCCTCAGCCTCTCCCATATCTTCATGACTCTTCTGGTCTGGAGTATATTATGGCAATTTCTCTTGTGCCCATGTTTGTTATGAATGTTCTGTGCTCTGAAATTGTAACTACTGAATAGTTACTGTTGTCTGGGACAAACCTAAAAGTAAAATAGAGGGTATCTATTTTATTGTATCTTCTGATATTGAAAAGCAATATAGCAAGCTGATAGTACAATTTATTTTAGGTATTGTAGTGTTCCCTGGATGTTATAAAAAGTGTGTATGTCTGACAGCCACATTTCAAAGAGTTTTCTCAATGTACTAATTAATTCTCTTCAAATAAATAGTCATGCAAAAAAATGAAATACAACATCAATATTTAATGGCATCTGCTTAAAACTCTCCCAATCTAGACTTCTGAAGTTGTGTGGGGGTGGTATTCACACATCCCTGATAAAGGGAGGATGGAATGTGTGTGTTTTCTTTTCATTTGAGGAATGAATTACTCCTTAAAGATGTGACTGTGAGGTGCCCTACATGGTTCTGTGCAAAAATAATGTCAGAAACACATTCATCTCTCTTTGGAATGTACTGCACTGTGAATCCTGTGGATGTTAGCAGAAAGGGAAATTCTGTTTTCTGAAAGGAATGACCTGGTCTCCACCTTGCAGGTGTGTCCAGTTGCAGCAAGTTTGCAGCAGTGACACTGAAAGTGGGCTGCAGTTTTTTACTTGCTGCAGGAAACACTGAGCCCAAGTGACCAATATCTTCCTGTGCACATCACATTGCTTCATGTTCCTCTGTTGAACAGCACAGCAATGAGCTGACCTAAATTTATGGTTCTCTGGTGAGATGTCAGTCTGCTCTTAAGCTGTTTGCAGTATTTTCATCTGTGAGCTGGCTGTGTTTGATGTTATCAGCTGCTGATGTTAAAGGGAGAATCATTCTTCTTGTGAAGAAGTGAATTTGTGACAGATTTGCGTGCAATTTGTGGGCACTGTTTGTGGCAGAGTTGGGGAATCCATTACTTTCTGGAAATGACAAGCATTTGTTAAACTTCCTCCCACAGCAGTGACAGAACAGAGCAGCGCTGTGCTTGCCATCCTCTTTTGGTTTGTTATTGCTGTGATAGGAAAACTCAAGGAGCAGGTTGTAATGTAAGCATTGCCCGTGTTTATTTGTTGGTGGTGTGCTGGTAGCCTTCCACTTGATCTTCCAGGAACGTGAGAAGAGTGGAAATCAGGATGACATATCTGTAGCTTTAGTCACAAAGTTCCACCCCATGTGCTCTGTGAGCAGCATACTTTGCTATTACAAAGTCCTAATAAAGCAATTAATTAACAAATATTCCTGTAACACACACTGTGCTGTCACACTGACCCAAACGTAACCAGCAGCTCCCCATGACGAAGATTTTAATAACATTTAACCATGGTTTGTGTTAGTCCTTTGACTAAGCACATCATGATGTATGTGGTGTGGTGGTCTTGGTTTTGTTTGCCCTCAAGACACAAGAATGCTTTTTTATTGCTGTCCCAGTAACCAGTCCAAAGTACAGCAAGCAGCTTTACACTTGAAAAACTGTAGCACCCTTTCAGGAAATATCTGCGGCGCCTCAGATTTTTTCAGCCTGCTCACACATTCAGAACCCTGGACAAGCAGCTTAAGATCTGAATGAGATTGTTCACCAAATGAGTTGGTGCAGCATATTAATTTGCTGGTGCTTCTAAATGCCTGCAGTGTTAGAAGAGCCTGCAATGGCACTGAAATACCAGGAGCTTTGTTGGCTCTAAACTCCTTAAAAGAGAGTTTTAAATTCTTGTCTGCTTGCCGTAGCCTTACCAGCTTTATAAAGAATTTGGAGATCTGCATTTCAGAAAGGTTGTGCGTCCTGGGCTTAGGAAAGTTAGTAAGAGCTTTTCCTGGTAGTGTTAATTGTCTTGGAGCTCAATTGTGCTCTAGGTTTTACTGTATATCTTATTATATGAGCCTCCTATTAGTGCCTTTATCTAGATATGTTTATTGCATGGTTTTATGCATAGGATTTATGCTGAAAAAATATTTGCCTTTGCAGTTAAGTCAACTAATATAATGTGGTTTTAATGAGGCTGGATGCAGTCTCAGCCTAATTTTATGTGTATTTTCAGTTTCATTTTAAGTTAATATTTAAATGCCAGAGTAGAACTGATATGACATTTAACCATTTTTCTTTTTTTTGTCTTTGTCTGGAGAGCAAACACCCTCCTCCCTCAAAACCAATATTCTGCCTGGCCGCTGGAAAGGGATATGAATTGTTGTCAAAAACTACAAAAAGTTTAAAACTTTAGAAGTCAATTTTCAAGGTCTTGAAATAGATGATTTTATTTGGAGGATGAACTCAAATATTTTAGTGAAAGCTAAAAAATTCAGTGTTCCATGCTGTCCCTTGTTTCACTGTTCCTGGATTGAGGCAAATATGTAGTTCTGGATGGGGTGAGCAGAGGCAAGTGGTCAGACTGATGTGACCCAAGTGTGGTTTTTAATCTTGGCTCCAATAAACACTGCTTTAAATTGGGTAGTGATTTTCTTCACAACTTTGTCTGAAAATTGTATTAATAGGAGGCTGTTTACTGAGGTAACTTCCATTAGCGTTGTAAAGATATTTCTTCAAGTGCAGCGAAAGCTTGAAATCTATATCATGGTATCATTGTTATAGCATGAGTTATAAAATATTCACATGTGGTTTTGGAACCTAAGGAAATGAGGTTGTTGTCACAAGAAAACTGGATTACCCCTTTTGCTCAGCTAGACTTGCCTATCCAGCTTAGGAGCAGAATATCCTTGCTGAGGGAAGCAGTCCTTACTTAAAGGATCAAAGGATGTTGCTCTTCTAGCTCAGGACAGCAAAAATGTCATTTATTCCTAATGCTTAGATTTCCAAGCCATATTGGTCAAAAGAAACTGTAATTGTTGATTTATTTCCATTAAATGTTCGGACTGTTTTTCTTTGAGAGGCCGGAGGCTGCGTATGGAGCCAGACCAAAAGGTTTGGGCAGTCTGTAGCTGCCCTACTTTCTAGAAACTGTAATTTTAGGTTGTGTTGGCTGGCACAGTATGGTCAGCACAGTGAACTTGAGCTTTGTGTGCTGGGGCCCGGAGTGTGGCTGTCCTGAGCACCCTTGTGGCACAGGCAGCAAACCACCGAGCCTCGCTGGCCACGCTGTGGTTCCACACGGGGCTCTGAGTTCTGAGAGCTGGAGCCGGTTCTGGATGTGGGGGAGTAAAGGCAGCACTTAGCACAACGAGGCTGCTGTTAGACTGGGGAGCCTTTGCTGCTCTTACAGCTTGCTTTAAATGCTCTCTGATCAGGTGCTCAGGCACTTTAAATTAATATATGGTAGAGACAATTGTGCTATAAAGTCCAGTTCTGCACATCTCATAAGTGTCATTTATGGGAAGAGTCCCCTACTCTGATTTATTGCATTTTACAAGACTGGGTGACACGTGGTCTCTTTCTTCTTGTGTGAGTGTTTGTTTAGTGTGATGGAGTTCAATTTACCTCTTTCTCTTTAGATCCTTGCAATTGTCATATGTCCCATGGAGAATGTGCAGTATCCCTGAGTGAGCAGCCCGGATGACTCCATCCCCATCCTGGGTGCTTTGTGCTGCTCTATTGACTCTGCAAACCTGAAATGTGTGTGGGAGAACTTTCTCTTGTAGTCTTAGCATGTAATTTAATTGATGTTTGTTTGGTAATTTGCCTCAGATTAAATTATTCATTGTCACCACTGAACAAAATGCTTTGTATGCTTCTGGTGGGTCAGCATTTTGCACAATGTTTCCCCCTTCTTATTCCACCTACTTTGATGCATTCATTTGGTTTTGCTGCAGTCTTAGTGCTGAGAGAGGCTTCTGTTGGGAGAAGGGGGAGACCCAGTGGAGTTTGAGAGGCTTTGTACTGTGATTATTTGGTTCAGGGAAATGGGATTACTTTTCCTCAGATTTAAACTTTGATGTAACACAAGTTCACACTACAGTTAATGGGAGTTGTTACTTGAGGGTGAACTCCATAGAAATGTCACAGAAGTGAGCATGTGAGAATAAGATATGCTCTCTTCTTCCAAAGGATAAGAGACTGAAGTAATTGAAGTTATTATCAATAGTAATTCATGCTTTGATGCACAGGTGGATGTTTCTGATCCTTAGCAAGGTGTGTCAGTGGTGGAGCTGTCACATTAGTTTTGGTCTGACCATATTTTAGCTTTGTAATTCTATGGCTGTACAAGTGATGGTGTCTTTTGTAGAGGAGGAGAAGCATAGCAAGGATCAGCTTAAGGTCTGAATATTTTATGCAAGTGGGATCAGAATGAAACAATAATTTTGTAAAAATTGAGATAAATGGCCTGACTGTAGGACATTGCAGAGTGCAGATGCAGCTGGGGTTAAGCTCTTCTCTGAATGTTTATCAGTGAAAAACGGAGAGGAGAAAGGTGAAAGAAAAATATGTGACAGGATGTTAGAGGACTGTCCTGGTTGCCATTTTTACAGTTGCAGGAGGGGCCAGGTCTTACTGTAATAAAAAAGCTGTGTGGAAACCCTAATAGATGGATTTAAGGCATAGAGTCCCTACAGCTTTCTTCTGGCTCTTTGCTTTTATTTCTGGCCTAGGTCCAGAATTTATAAATTTTTTTTGCCAGTGTAGCTTGACTCCACTCCACAGAGTGGACTGTATGAATAGATAATTTTGAATTATGAAATACACTTTGAACAGAGTTTGTTAATATATTTTGACATGACCAACTTTGTTGTTTGCAGATATTTTAAATGTTATGCCCTTTGACATTGTTCTATCCATTGCATTAGACTTCTGAGTTGCATATATCTCTGATAATCTTCCTGTTCTGGAAACTTCACTATTTCTTGGATCAGAGTGGAAGCACCTAATCTAATTTCTGGATTAAAAATGGAATGCAATGGCAGATAGAAATATTTCAGGCACAGCAGTAATCTTATTTGGTCTTGAGTGTCAAGTGGCTCTTGAAAAATCTAGGATTGTATTTGTCATGTCATGGTATTTAAGGTATTAAATGCTTTTTGAACTCCATCTACAAAGAAGTTTTTCAGCGGTTTGTTCCATTTAATTTGGAAATGAGAGGAGGGAACAGTCAGTTCAGATCTTTTCTTTTGAACTTTAGGGAAGGGTTTGGAACACTCTGAAGTGGGGGGCTTATTTTTTTAACCCTAGTTATTGCCATTGCTCCACTGATTCCAGGAGTCAGCCTCAAGCTAAGCAGAATTAGTCATTTTTACACCATTTTTCTTTTCTGAGTGTCTGCATAAACATCCTGGAAGGACACGGTGCCTGCACTGGGGCTTGGTCAGTTCTGGCTTCGCAGGGGAGGAGGTGAAAAGGAGTATCAGGAGCAGGGGCTGTTGTGTTTAGTGAATAAATACATCTTTGCATTAACGTGTGTAGAAAAGAGCTTTGCACACGTGCTCAGTTCTACACCCACCAGGGGATTTATTTAGTGGGGATTAGAAGTTTTGCTGTTGAGAATACCAGGCATACCTGGTGAGACCTTTGCTGGTTGTAACTGTTATCTTTTTGGGCTAATTTTGATAGAGGGAGACCAAAGACTCTTATTTGCAAAGTGTAACAATGTCACTGATGGTTTTTAAATGGTGATATTTAAAAAAAAAAAAATCAAATTAATCCCCCCAAATGCTTTTTCTAAACTCCAACTGTGTGCTTAGAGCTGAATCATATTCAAAAAGCTTTGATACTAATGAAGAAATTTTTACTTTGAGGATGCATAAAACATTGGTTTGTGATGAAGTTGGGCAAAAAGCTGATTTCCCCAAAAAACCATTCCCACAGACTGCTACAGTTGGAAGTATTGTTCTTGTGGGTAAGATTCTGCTATTGTGATTCAGTATGGTTTTGGGTAAGAGGGCAGAATTGCCTTTTTTGTGTGTGTTCTTTTAAATGGATCAGCAGGCTTGTTTGGCTTTCTATTGTAGTTATCCATGCCATGCAGTAAGCAGGAACACTCTATGGCTCATTTTTAATAATCAGTACACAGCTGCCCAAAGGGGAAATGGTGGGCAAGAGCTCTTGTTGATCTTTGTTTTAACAGCTGGTATTATTAAGGGAGAGCTTCACAGACTGGGGGGAAAAAAAAAAAGAGGATGAAAATCAGTCAACAGTTAATCCAAGATGTGGCCAGACGGCCAAAGATTGACTGGGAATTAGTTCTAAAATTGCAAATAATTTCAGAAGAAATGGGTGTGTATTAAATCAGGGAAGTGGGATGATGCTGGGGAACAGTGAAAAGTTGCAACATTTGTCAACTGAAAAGCCTTCCTGGAACAAGAGCAGCGTATATTTAGCATTGTTACCATGCTGCAACTCCTGGGGGAGGCAGCTCGGGTCTGGAGCTGTGCAGCAGCTCATGATTTATACTGTCCTAGCAGCAGAGCCCCACGAACCAGGAGGATCTGCTCATTTTCAAAGCTCTTGTTTATAATGCACGGAACAGTGAATCCCTGTGGGTCCTTGCAGCTTTCAGGCTGCAGCTCTGGATACTGTCAGCAAAAACCAAGTCTTTTTCCCATTCCTGTTCCCCCAGGATGAGCAGAAGGAGGAGGTTAGCGTTGCATTGCTTTGTTTCTTTGTTTTTTCTTTGTTGTTTTGTTTTTTTTTAATGAGTTTTGTGGGTATAATTAATGCTAATGGTAGAGATGCATCATCTCTCTGGCCCCAGTAGATTTTTGTAGTTATGAGCCTCTGCTTAGCTAATGAGTCTGGATTTTAAAGTCTAGATTCTGCTGTTTATCCTCATACCTAGTACAAATAAATTCACTTAAATCAGTTCAATTGTTAGAATCACCAAAAGAGGCAGCATGTGCATGTTTGTCTCCAATTTAAATAACTGAGCAAGTGCATTAAACGGTTGAAATGCACCCAGTTCTTCAATAAAAATAGTCTGACTTAACATCTGGCATTAGTTGAAGTTTCTCTCTTATTATCTTGTTCTTTAAGAGCTTTCTTATATCCTGGGTTGTAATTTGCACATTATAATGTATTTTGAAACAAAACTGTGTCTTGTTCTGGGGTTTCTAGAGTGTGTTTTATAAGCAGAATTGTAGGTTTGAAAAGAAGTGTTCCTTTCTGAATGGGCTGCTCATGACAGATGGTTCTCATTGTGGCAAAGTGCCTCAAACCTCAAAGTGTATAAATTTATTTGAAGGAAATGAATTGCTGCTGCATCATGGCCATCTATGGGAAGTGTCCTTGGACATTGCAAATGGTGATTTTTGAGCCTTGCCTTTTCCTTATTCGAAAAGAGCTATAAAATTCATTTTCAAGAGCATGAAACTGTGACACCTCTAAGAAGCACATTTCCTCTTTCAAGAGATGCAACGCTATCTTTAGAAGAATCTCCCACTGCTGACAGTAGGTGAAACCTCAGTATGGCCTTTTCAGGTGCCTGTTTGAATAAAACCAAAATAGCACTTAATGCTCCATGCTGGATGGACTTCTGTCCATGCTGTGCAGGACATGTAACCTACATGATTTACCATCAAAATTTCCCTTGTTCCAAGAAAACCAAGGGTAGTTGTGTTTGTCCCTCACTATCGAGTGTTTGGCTCAGTTGCTGTTTCTCTTGATCACCTGTTGCCCATCAGCTCTGCCGTGCTGCAGTGAGCTGGTCACATCCTCCTGCCTCCCCACTCCCCAGAATTAATCACTCCCCTCTTATCTTCCCTCTTTCAGCATCTTTGTGAGCTGCTGCAGTACCAACAACCACATCCTCTCTCGGATGGAACATCCCCTCTCTCACCTTCCTTCCTGGCTGCTGTGTTAGCACAGTTACTGGCCCTGTTGCCATGGAGGGACTACGGGTTCTGCTTTACCACATCCTTTGCAGGATACGACAGGCGTAGGGGGAGGAGGAGGCTTGGTTTGACACCAGGATGGCAGAGGTGGAGGGTTTGGGCTCTGGTCAGAACGGTTCTTTGCTGCAGTTTTAAGAGCAGCCCTTGGGGGCAGGAGCAGGAGGTTTCTTGCAGGATCACCTGCTCCTGGAGCTCCACTGCTGCTGTGGCCTCTGACTCAGAACCTTCCGGCTGCTGCAAAAGGAGCAGTTTCACTTCACGGTTGAAGCTGTCAGCAGAGAGAACGAGAAGCTGAGACACTGAGAGTGTGTGTGTGTGTGTGTGTGGATGCCTTGGCAGTCGGTGACATTGGTTGTACTCACACCGGGAAGCCTCTCCCCTTGAACCACGTGCTGGGCTTTGCAAGGCTTCCATAATAGGTGTTAAATAAATCAAGTGGGTCACCACGGTGGGAGCGTGGCTGTACTCCCGGTGACCTCTCCAGCAGGCACAGGTGGCCTCTTGCTGACCCGTAGCTCTGTGCTGCTGCCCAGGGAGCCTCTCTCCCCTCCCAGCCCAGCTTTGGAGCTCGGTGTTGCCTTTGCTGCTGTTCACTGTAACCCCGTGCTGTGCTTTAGTCTGGTGCTGGGCACCTTCTCTGCAAGGAGGTTTAACCTTCACCAGTACAAAACTCACCCCTTTCATTAATGGGGGGTGTTCTGTGCTGCTCTGCTGTAGGTGGATCTTTTAGTGAGATGTTGCAATCAAACAGGATCCCTGTCAGCCCTGATGATCTGGTTGTACTCCCAGGGCTGGCCATGCCTCAGAGCAGCTGGAATATTCATGTTGCTCTCCAGGTGCTGGCCTTTGTGCCAGCTGCTCATGGCTGTTCTCAGAAGTGCTTCTCGTTTAAATTAAGTCAGGTTTTTATCCAGGTACGGTTAAGGTATGGCCAAAACCTGCCTGTGGGACAGCACCCCGGATTAATTAGCAGGAGGGGTCACTCTTGAGTTTGTGGAAGGTGGTTTTTGGGGTGGGGATGAGTTTGGTTGGTCTCAGAAGCAATTACAAGGCTGTGCAAAGGGCCTTGCTATTATACTGGGACAATGTTATTTTCTATCCAAATTAAAGCTGGCAGAAATATTAGAACTTATTTTACTTTCCAGCTTCAGCAAAATGCTGAAGAGGGTAAGCATTTAAAGGCTGAAATATGGCCTAGAAACTGCTTTATTCATAATGTCTATTGAAATAGGCAAGACAATTAGAAGTGAGTTTATTTAGCAACACAAAAGGTATTTCAACCTAAAATATAGTTTGTTTCCACTCTTTCTTTCTGTCAAATCCCCTTCACACAGGTTTGAAATGCATTCAGTTTCCTAATAATACAGCAAAGAATCTCATGTTTCTTTTTGTGATCTCCTAGCTAGATCAAGTTCCCAGGTGAATGGAAGAGATGGAATAGTTAACTTTGAGGGCTTTATAGAAGAATGTGTTCAGGGGATGGCAATGAAAGGAAGATGAAGATGGGCAAATAAAATTACTTTTTTCTCTGGGCTATTTATTATTCAGCTCAAGCAGAAATCATGCATATTTAGGCATCCTGGTGATGAAAGGTCAGGAGGAATTTATTTAACACTTGAAGGGTAAAATGAAATTAAGCATATGTGGCTGAAGAGGTGATCTGCATGACAAATGCATGTGATCAGAAATAGTTTTGTTAACAAGAACCGGATGTGGGGGAATGGAAGGGTTCACTCAGAAAACAACCAGTGCCTGGAGTGTAAAGCAGGCAGAGATGGTGTCCCTGCCCCATCCCTCTGTGCTCCACGCTGCTGTGAGTGCTCCTTGTCTCTGCAGGAAGAGAAAGGTTGGTGTCCTGTGTTCCATGTATAATCAGGGATGTTTGTTTGGTGTCATTAACTGAGGGTTTCACTGACTGTTGCTGACAAGTTTTGTGTGGGAAGTTGATTCTCATCAGTAGTGGCTGAGTCAACAGATGCTGAATTACTTTGGTATTTTCTACTCATCTCTGTTTTCTGGAAGGCTCTTGCAGTGGTAGCCTGTATTTTATGCATTTTCTTTCATTATTAATTTGCCTGGAGACTGTTAACATTTGCATATAGCTTTATTGTAGGTCTCTGAGGATCTGTGATCTGAATTCCCGTGTATTCTGCCAGCACTGTAGTGCCATATGGGACTCAGCTGAGCCTGTGAAGGGCTCATCATCTCGTTAATTATTTTTATAATTTGAAGTTGTTAAACCATGGAATCTAAAAAAGTAATTTAGAAATTGAACACTGTAATGTATTCCTGATCTTCACTTTAATTCCTTTTTGCCTATGAAAGCCAATGAGAGTGTTTAAAAAATAAATGGATATGGGAGGAGAAGGTGTGATCAGAGGTAAAAATTAGCTATTAATTCCCCAATTACTATTTTTGTTATTAATGACGGTATGTAAACAAATAATCTTGTGAGGAAACAGAATCAAACTCACTGGGGAATGAGATAGTAGAAAAGTCTTCAAATATCCTTAACATTCAAGAGTCCTGGGTCTTTTATTGTATTGCTGCATTACAATTACAGGAGGCATATGCTAAATATAAAGGCTTTTTATTTGCTATTAGCATCTGAATTTTCAGCATTGTCTTTCTTCAATATTTGTCTCTGTGTTGGCATTCTTAATTTCACACTTCTGCACTGTCACCTGTGAAAGCAGCAGAAAGGGTGACAGTGACAGTTTAGCCTGGTACAGTAAATGCTGCCAGCTCAGTCTGCTCTGGACAGGTTTGGCAGGAAGATTTAAATTGCAGAATTAATCTGTGAATTAGAATCTGATGTTTTGTTCACGGTTGAAACCAAGTATAAACCCCAGTCCTTCTGGCCTGGCTGTGTGCTGGAACTGGGCAGGGTGAGTCTGGCTGCAGAGACACTGAGGCTGCAGCTCAAGAGAAAAGTGAGGACATTGCCTTTATTTCAGTCCATGCTGAGGCTGAAGAAGTGTCTTGGTGGCAAGTGAAGATCCATCATCAGATCTCAACACCCTGTGTTGAACAATTTCACAATAGATGGAAGCCTTCTAGAAAGAGGAAGGAATATGTCACTGAGCTGATCTTCAAAGACCTCATGAATAACACTTTATTGCTCAATAATTGGTTGTACTCCATGTTATATGGCTGAGAAATGGGAAGGTTTTTCTTTTGTTTTTTTTTGTTTTGTTTTGTTTTTTTTTTCCCTAATGGCTAACTTTCCTCTTCCCAAAATACTTTGCATAGCTGGGGAATGTGACTTCAGGAGGGCAGTTGAGAAGTGAAGGGGATTTGACAGCTTAAAGTAAAACTGTTCAAATGAAGCAAAGCAAATGGGCAGCACTATTTCCATTTTAAGCATTGTCAGGGTAACAAGCATGCAACCGAATTTCAGAAAGAATGCATGGATGGAAGGTTATTTGGGCAGCAGTAAAAGCACCAGGAGAGAATTAATGGAAACAGAAATGAAGTTAGAAAATGAATTTAGAAACACACTTTGCCTTAGGGTTAAAATATTCAAAGCATTCTGGGGACTTGGATGTCAAATTCCTGTTTAAGTTAATGAGTGAAGTTCTACTTCCCTCTTTTGAGCTTCAATTTTTTGTGTGCATGCTCAAGAGCATGTAAAGCTCTGAGCAGTTTGTTTTAAGCAGCAGGGGCTCTGCTTTCCCACCTGTGAGTCAGGTGGGTCAGCTCCTCCATCACCTGGGCAAGTGTTTGTAGTGGCACGTGGTGCTGGCTTTGGGAAGTGGTGGAATCTGATGAAGGGGGATAAGTTCCAGTTACAAAAGCAGTTTAATTACATGGACAGTCAATTAGAAGTCTATTCTTTTTAGTAAGCTGATACTACAATAAACACAGGCACTTGAAACTGGGAGAAGATGAGATTTGGCAGGCTGGAAGGACATGGTAACATGAAGGCTGTGGTGAGAGCCTACTGTGATAGACAACTGTCTGTCAGTGCAGTATTTCTGCTCAAAGAATGTTCTTAGGTGTGAACCAGTCTCTGAGCCAGATGAAAGTAACAAATTCTTCTAGAAAATGTTTTGGTGTTTCTTTTTCAGAGAAAACAGGTGCTGTGTGACCTTTTGTTTCTCCCCCACTGTGGTCAAGTGGGAGCATTCTTGCTGAACATTGCATCATATTTCTTGCCTTGTTTTCTTGAATGCTAAAGCCCTGTGGAGTTTATTGTTTCCTAATGTTCTCCCTGGCTGGAAGGGTGAGGATGCTGCAAAAATGAACAGAGGAGAGTCTGTGTATTGAAACTGAAATCTGAAACAGCAGCTCATGGGGCACCTGAGCCTCTTGCAGCTGATGGCTGAACCTGCAGAGCTGCAGTGGCACAAACCATCTCTGCCAGAGCTGGTGCACTTGGTGCTGAAAACAGGTGTTGTTCTCATTAGACTCCAGAATAACTGAGGAGGTTTTTTAACTCTAGATTCCTACTGATAATGCATTTTTGTAATGGACTTTCAGAAAAGTATATCAATTTCTAAAAAGTGTTTTAAATATTAACTATTTGAAGGCATGATATTATTGTGAACTGTTCTCAAAAATCTCTTTTTCAGAAGTCCTATTTTGTATTGATTACATGTATCCCTGGACTTTGGGACTCCATGAATTGAAGGTTATGCTGTATGATCAGCACACTTCGTGCCCTCTGTCTTCCCTACCATTCATTCCCTGTAACTCAGAGCCTTTGCCTACCTTCAGTGTCCTTCCAGATGCATGGAATGAGGACAATCTGTGTCGTGTCCCCCTGGCTGCACTGCCCTTCCTTTGGAACCTCATGCTCAGCCAGTGATGGTGTTGCCAATTTTACTGACTTTTTTTCATCCTCAAGGCACTTTGCTAAAGGGAAGGGACAATGGAATGTGTGACCCCAGTGCTGTGGGGCGTTGGCTGCTCAGTGAAATGGCCCTTGGGCCAGCACCGTTCCATGCCCAGAAAAGAACAGAAACTCTCTCTTTAGCAAATCTGCAGAGAGTTCAACTTCCCCTTGCCTCTCTTCTCCAAGGTGGAGGTCAGTGCTTGTGCTTCTGAGCTGCCTCTGCCTAGAGCTTGGCACGGGGCAAGTGCCTCATCTCACTTTATAAATAGAAATTCAGCATCTTCCCCTGGCTGATCTGTCTGACAGCTGCACCCCCGTGTGCTCCTCTTACACTGCTCCTCTGGGAGTTTGATTTCACCAAACCTGGCCTAGTGAGGTTTAGAAACAGCCCAGCAGGACCCTCTGTGGGATGCCAGCCCACACTGAGGCAGCTACCTGGAGCCATTTCTGGGTTTTATTCAAACTCTGATCTAAATGATGCTCTGAGAATCGATTCAGGGTGGGATGATGGTGGGAGGTTTGGACAAGCCACCACCAGGGTTGCCTTTTCAGGGTGAACCTGCTCTATCTTGAAATCTGAATTACCTTGAAGGGCAGGATCTCCTTGAAAGGCATTCTTTCCTCTGGGAAACCTTGACCTTTCCTCTTTGGATGGGGTCACAATAGGATAATCAGCTAATTTCTTGGTAGTAATATGATCTATCTGATAAAAGTGGTTAAATTTGCTTACAGGGATTACAGAGTGAATTTCCCTGCCTGAGATTTCCCTTCTCTAAATCAGGAGTGTGTGAATCCATGTAAACCTGTGACTAATGGACTTCCCCATGGGGTATTTATTTTATATGCATGTGTTTATGCTAAACAATGTAAATTGTGGAAGACTAGGGTGTGGGAGAGCTAGAAGACCTCTTTATCAGAAACCTTAAAAAGGCCATGTTTGCATGATTCTCCTGACTCCAGCATAATCCCAGAGATGGAGAGGTGTATTTGAAGCAGAGCAGAAGCTGCTTCTCTGTGCTGGCTCCAGGCTGAGCTGAGCCCTCTGGCAGGAGGAGGAGCATTGTTATTGTGACCCCTGACTTTGCCTTCTCCCCAGCCGTGCAACTGTCTGAAACTGCGATTTGTATATACGCAAACACGTACGTTTTTAGTCTGGGTATTCCCTTTCTGCAGAATGCACACATCCTCTTTCTGAGTGACTGATGCTACACTGGTTCAAGGTGATCTATATTGCTGGAAATAAGGCTTTTATTCTGTGTAGTTTGAATTTTTTTACTTCAGTTGCCCTTAAAACACTTTCTTGTAGTTTCTGGAGCACTTAGTCCTGGAGCACTTAGTAGTTCTTTACTATTTTTGTAACTTTATACTATTACTTTTTTTGCTGTTCTGCCCCCAGTGCCTCTTTAATTGACTAGAACTGACATAACTGAAGTTGAAACCTAGTCTGGTTTGGCTGACTTGGTTTGAAATAGTCCCTGATGCTAAAGCAGAGCAAAAACCCAATGCACAAACCCTGTGTGTCCCATTCCACGTGTCTTGCCTGCTGCCTTAACTCTCTTCTTGATGATGTTTTACAAATTTTGTCTACTTAACATGGTTCCTATTTCTCCCCTTCAAATTACAGTTAAGCAGTTTTATTAGCAGGTTAATTTTCTTTATTAGCTCCTGTGTACATGTATTCAGTGCTGGCAGAGTCCCTCCTGCCACCAGTGCAACTCAGTGTCACAGCCAGATCTGCTACAGAGCAGAAAGTGGTATTTGATAAAAGCAACATATTCACAAACAAGGCTTTGTTGTAGCTTTCAATTATTTTTCTGCTCAGTGTCTAAAGGGAGTGGGCCTGTCTGGCTTTTGTAACTCAGTGAAAGCTCTGCAAACTGAGTCACAGGGGCCAAATCTTTTGCAGAGGAGCATCACTCGTGTCAGAATCTTTGGTAGTAGCAGCTCAGCATCCCACCCAAATCTAGTGCTTTGTATCGTTTATTTGAAAACATGGTCAATCTAATTTGTAGATTGTACAAATTTACTCTCTATTTTCCTTTTAAACCTGATGCCACATAAGTTAGGCTGATATTAAAGCCCTTGTTTATTTGATACTGTATGTCTGTCAGAATATGTATTCAGTGTATTACAGTTTAAAAACTATATTTCAAGTATTGTAGAAACAGTAACTTCTGAAAAGCTGTGTAGAATGGCTTGTGGAATTTGAGTGCTGTTGAAGTAACCACATTTTGAAAAATAAGGTGATTATAATTGAAATCTGCAGATAATAATAAACTGGCTTGGATAATTAATTTGGATTGAAAGTTGCTTAATTTCTCTTGGCGTTTGCAAATCCCAAACTGACTTGTGGAATGTTCTGGATTTTATTGAAAACATGTGTGACTGTTTCTGAGGGCAACAATATTTGAAGAACAGAGTAGTATCTGTGTATAAATGGAGGTGGACAAGAAAACACAGCTTATGTCATTTTGGGGGGCATCATGTCATCTATTTTAGAACAAAACAGGCTACAGAGCAATTGAAGACTGCTCTGTGAAAGATTAACTGTTCTGAATAACATTTTAAATTCATAGCACTGACAAAGCCGGAGTTTAAATCTACAATTTTCATATGAAAATCAGAATTATTAATTAGGAGCAGATCTCGAGTTCATGGAACTTCTATTAGTTCTTCAGAGTAAAACAAAATCCTGTCAAGAGTAGCTATTTCTTATCCTACATTTAAGTATGTTTTTGTATTAGAAAATGGTATTTAATAGGATTGCCAGTATTTCTGGAATGAAACTGATTCAGAAGTGAGTAATGAAGAATGTTACTGAGTTGGGCTCATGTTAAAATAAAGATTTCTGTTGATTAAAAACCTGTCTCGCTATGAAAGTATCTAACTGGAAATGGAAAATATTAACAACACGGCAATACTCCCTTTGTAAATTAATTAATTTTAGTTGTCTCTGTGTTCAATGAGACTAAATTTTTTTTTTTTTTTTCATTGCAGGACCAGTTTGACAACTTAGAAAAACATACTCAGTGGGGTATTGATGTTCTGGAAAAGTACATCAAGTTTGTAAAAGAAAGAACAGAGATTGAACTCAGCTATGCAAAGCAGCTTAGGTAAGTCAATATGCAAAATTTTGGAGTTTGAGTTGCATCTCTTCAGAGCTTGTAATCAACTTTAAGTTTGCTGTGTCAGTGGTGATTTTGTTTATAATAATGGCTTTTAGAAAACAGCTTTCATTTAGAGATTGAAAAGTAAAAGTTAATTTTAAGACCCTGTTGTATTATATCTGCTAGTAATCATGTATTTTGCAAAAAGAGAGATTGTTGAGATGGCTGAGCAGCACTCTAGGGCTTACTCATGGTTTATGCATGATTAATGGCTCAGGCTTTGAGGACAGCACTGTAATGTTTTCCATGAAATTGGGGCTGCTGTGCAGAAATGCTGAAGGGTTTAAGAATTCACAGAATAATGATCATTTGTTAGGCCAAGTTTAGGTTTTCTTTTGCTAAGACAGGCCCTTTTTGAACGTGCATGGGGAGGAACTGCAGGTCACAAAGTCAGCCCCAGCCCTGGGTAATTTTTCCTAGGTACTTAAGAAGGTTACAGCCTGAAATTTGAATTACAGTTTTATAATCTTTGGAGGTGTTTCCTGATCAGAGCAGAGATCTTTGTGAATTAATCTCAAATAATTCCTGCTGGGTGCTTTCTACATGTCCATGTCTGGTTTGATTGTAGACAGAGATGAGTATGTGTGAACAGACACAGGAAAAAAAATCTTCCTTGAGGTCAGGTCCTGGGGAAGAGGTGCTAAGAACCCTCACATAGGAGTAGATATCACCTTGCTTTTCCCAGTAAGGTAGAAAAAAAAATGAGAAGTGATCAGGGGTTAGAAGGGAGTGAAGCACACAGGGCTCCTGCTGCTGCCTGTGGGACAACATTGTTGGCAGTCACTAGTGACCAGGGCTAAACTGGAAGTGCTGGAGTTAACTGGGAGGGGGAGAGCAGGAATATTTATTCCCAACCCCTCCATTAACTCACCTTTTATTTGCATGGTGATAATAAATCTTGAACTCTTTCCATCTTCTCTGATTTTAAAGAGATGGGATCTGAGGTTTCAGTTGATCTGTATATCTAACACGGTGTATGTTAAAAAAAAAAAAAAAATCCACAATTTGCTTGTGTTTGAGTGGGTTTGAGATGCACAATGGCCTGTGATTTATGAGGAGCTGGTTGTAGATAAATCCCTGCCCTGATGGTTGTGTGCTCTCCCAGGGGAATGCCAGGAGGGTTCCCCAGGGTTTCAGCTTCAGACAAGCAGGAAATAGAAAATGACTCCTGCAGGAACAAATTGCTCACATCCTATGGAGAGGAGCAGAGATTGAATTACAGAGGGAAAATGAGCTGGAACAAAGAGAATGTGACTAAGACTGGGAAAGCCCAGCAGAGGATCTGGGTGAGCTGGCCTGTGTTAGGAACAATCCTGCACTAGACTCACTGGAGTATTCAGGATGACAAATTCCAGGTGTAAAGAGCTTAATTATTAAAATAAACACACAAACAACATGTAAACGAAAGTGAAAGATTGTTTTACCTGTGACATGTAGAAACTATGAATTCCTGAGCTTTATTTCCTGTTCTGTCCTGGACTTCCCAAAAAACATGGTCAATTTGTTTCTTGCCTTTCTGTGTTTTTATGGTTTGAGGACAAATATATCTGTCCCCAAGGAGCCCTTAAACACAGGCCTGCTTACAGGCAACCAAGAAGTTAGAAGTATAAAAGAAAAAAACCACAAAATGAAGACTTGTCAAGTGTTGAGGTAAAACAGTGCTGGACATTAAAAAAGAAAAATAAATCATGCATCTGCCTTTATTTAATAAGTGTCCTTAAGCATGGTGCAAACCTTTTTTGTACCACATCCATTTGGTGTAAAAGGGCTGCATCACATCACTGCATGTCATAACATGCAGAAAATACTATTAAAAAGAGACAGGTTAACTCCAGGTACTCCTGTGGATGTAACTCAATTTTGTTTGTAGTGTAAGTAAAGCTGCTGAAATTTATTTCCTTCTCTTAAACTTGTATTTTCTGTTCCATCCCTGGGTTCCCTAACTAGCTATTGCTCCTCTCTGACTGCCTACATCTCAGCCTGGTCATCTATTGGAGTTTAATTTTTTTCTATTTAAAAACATTTCTCTTCTTCCTCTTTATTTATAATTCTGCAAATGTATGTTTAATATTTTAAGTTAGACCTACATACCATTTACAATTAGCCTGATTTGGGAGTCCAAATCTGACATGGTTATTTTCTTCATTGTTTTGTATTATATTTATTGAATCATTAAGCTAAGCTGGGAGGGAAGGGATGTAAAAACTATGGTAGAATGCTTATTTTAAGTATTTTACCTTCCATGGGGCACTGATGTGCTGGATGCTGTGCTCCCAGTGCTGAGGTGATATGTCCTTGTCACTTCCCTTGCACTCAGAGCATCACAAAAGGTGTCAAAACCCTTGCCTAATGTGATGATGGATAGATAGCCTTGAGGAAAATGTGTTGAGAAAAAACTTCAGGTGTCAGGATCATCTGAGAATCAGAACCCCTGATGTCTGACATCTTTCTCTCACATTTGTCACCCAAGTTGAAATACAGGAGTTGGAAAGGCAGCAAAAATGATGCAGAGTGAAAGGCAAATAAAAACACTCGTGGAGATGGGTGCTCAGGGTAGCACAGCATCTCTCCAGAGCTGGTGTTTCACTGCTGGTCTCTATTTTGTGTTCTCTCCCTCTAATCACTGCCGGCACTGAAGGTGTCACTGTCACTGCTTCCTGGGCAGTGCTGGTGGTGACACTGCACCAGGACAGGCTGAGCTCCAGCAACACTTCGGCAATCACTTTCACTTGTGGGGGTTTTTGTGTGTCCCTGGTTAAACTCCTGCATCTGATTTTAGAAAAGGGGGAAAAAAAATTAGAGAACTTAAATATATAGAATCAATTTGTATGTTGTGTAAATTGCATAGGAGATAATGAAGTGTTTAACCCAGATGCTAATCCTTGGTAAGTGGTTTTTGTCTGTAAAAGCAGACTGTGGATTTGTTGGTTTTTTTGTTTGTTTTTTTTTTTTTTTTCTTCAGCTCTGTAGCATTTCTGCACCTTCAAAGATTCACAGGAAGCCAGTTGTATTTGTCAGAATTAATTGGGCAGTGTGACAGTGCTGGGAGATGGAGTTTTGACTGTGTGAAAATGCCTTATTACTTTTGCCTTCTGTGCTTGTTTTCTTGTACTTTTTCCTTTCCCCTTCAAGGTGGAAGGAAGGAGGCACTCCCATGGCATACAAGGGGTGCTGTAAGATTTATTTTCATCATGCAGAACAGTTTGCAGAACCCTTCCCATGCTGGTATTTGGTGGAAGCTGCAGAACTAGAGAAGTTCATTTTTTTCAGAGCATATTCTTGGAGAGAAGGCACAGACTGAGAGGGAAATACTCATTTGGATCCCTTCCAGTCAAGATAGTTAAATTTTGAGGAACACATGTTTGTCTGTGCAAATCTGCCAGCGTTCTGGCTACTCCTCTGTTGGGGCAGATGCTCCTTAATTCCTCAAGGAGAACAAAGGGAATAAGAAATGTGAGATGGGAGGCCCTGCTGTCTCCAAGCCAGCAGTAAAACCAGCATCAGCAGGGAATGGGTTACACCTCTGAAAAAGCAGTTTCTTTACAACTGGATGTGTTCTGGGACATGTCCAAAGAGTTTGGCATGGATAAGCTGATAAAACTCAGTCCTCCTTTGGACAGTGATTCCATCAATGCTCCTTGTGTGCTGTTCTTCATCTCTGAAACAACCTTGTAAAACTAAACCAACTGGCTTCCCTTTCACAATAGGGTGAGAGGCTGCCAGAGGGAACAGGGCTCAGTTTGGGACAGAGGAGCACAGAAAAGGCTTTAAAATTGCTCAGTGAGATTGGTCAGCTCTGGTGTGCAGTGACTGAAGGGTCCTGTCCTGCAGTGCAAGGTGCATTGTGATGCTGATACCAGCCAGGTGCACTGAGGGCAGGTGGGCAGCACACCTTCACAAATCCCTGGATTTGCTGCTGGTGAGAGGCTTGTGGGACAATGAAAACCATACAATTACTGTCAGATGTGCTCACAGCAAGGTTCAGGTTTCTTATTTAAGATACAATCACTCCAAGAGCATATTGGTGTTTTAAAATTAAATCAGTAGTTGGCTGGGGGATAATGAGATGCAATCATCTGTGCTAATTAGGATAATCAAATGTCACACTTCCCCCAGCATTAGTTGATAATCACAAAATCATCCCCCTTTTGCTATCTCAGTGCAGCTTCCCACAGCTTTATGAAGGGTTTTTTTTGTCTTTAATCATGCTGTTAAAGGCAGGCAAACCTGCCTGGCCACGAGTGTCATCTGCTGCTTCAGATCTCCCTTTGCTGGGATGACTCCTACTGTGAAAGAACCTCTCTAGATCAGCTGAAGGAGATCTGTGCATCAGCACAACCACAGCCCAGGTGCATTGACTTCATGACCTTAATTTAGCAATTTCTTGGGTTCAGAATGTGCTGTTTGGTTGTAGTTATAGACTGGAGCACTGTGCAGCCCACAGTGTTATTACAGCACAATCAAAGCCTGATGATAGCCATGCTTCAGGAAAGGTGTCTGCTCACTGCAGATAAAAACTGCAGCCTCACAGAATGTATGTGCATCTAAACATCTTCAGTAAACTTCAAAGGATATTTTAAAATTTTATTTTTATATATCTGTATTTTTAATTCTAGGAATCTTTCCAAGAAATACCAACCCAAGAAGAACTCCAAAGAGGAGGAAGAATACAGGTATGTTCATGATCCCCTGCTGGGTGAGCACACATTGATGGAGGAATGGCAAAGTCTGGGTCATCACCTAGGATTTGTCATGTAAACCCAAGATTTTAAATTCAAGTGTAAGATATAGATGTCACAGATGCAGAAACAGACTTACATGGTAGATACTAAGAAGTGGATTTGTAATTGTGGATCTTTTAGTTAACTGTGTAACTTTTACACTTGTTAAAGTGTGGATTTGTAAAAGTGGATCTGTAACTACTCAGTTCCCTTATGTTGCAGTTTCTGGATGCCTGGGTTGGGAGTTTTGTTTCATTTATTTTTTAATGTGCCTTAAAACCTTCAAGCCAGACTGATCCTGGCTCTTTGAAGTGAACGACCAAATTCATATCTGCTTTCAGCAGGAGCAGAAGCAGTTGTTAATTTTAGCATGAAACTCAAGCACTCTGTGTAAGTATTAAATTACTCAAACAGGCTGACAACACAGATTAGTGACTTACAAAAGGGGTAAAGTTCTAACACCACAGTGACTCCTGCAGAGCAGGGTGGAGGATGAGGTTTGTACTCCCAGGATCCTGGGGCTGGCTGCTGTTGAAGGATGTGGCACAGCCTCACCTGTCTGCTTTTGATTCCAGCTGTGTCCCCTGGCAGGGGACTGATGTTGTGCTTGCAGGCAGCAGCAGAGAGCTCAGGTCCTCAACAAGGTGATGAACAGGACACTCCTTCCCCTGGGGAGTATAAAGATATTCTTTAAGGAGAACTTTCTAGAAGATGAGCTTCCCAACAGGCTCCAAACCAGAGCCAGAACCTTTCCCCTCAGAGCACCATGGCCCTGGAGTTTCTCAATGTCAGTGTTTTGTAATGCAGCTCTGAAGGAAGGCATGGCAGGGGCTGACCCTCAGCCTGCTGCTCCACCAGGCTGCTCTGCCTCTGGAGAGCCCAGCAGCAGCCTCAAACCCTTGACCTTGAAATTTGGCATGTTTCAAATGAGTTTGGATATGGGTCCAATTGGATGATTATATTAATGCAGATTTTTGGGTCAGCCCCCCAAGCTGTTCTATACAGCTACTCCAGTGGCTTGTATAACAGAGATAACAGCCTTTTTGCTTACTTTTTAATTTATTTTTAGTAACATTGTTTGGGAATCAGTTATTTATGCCTTTGTTTCCTGAGATATTGGTATTTACACAAGGAAGATTATGTTACCAGCACAGTGCCTGTTTTGGTCTGTACCCAGGATTAGGAATAAATCTGCCTTTGGATAGCTCTACCATAAATGGTATTTTGAGTTTACTACAATGGGTTTTGACTCATTTTTCATTGCTGAAAAAGGATATTGGAGTTAAATGATTCTATGTGATGTGGCACAGAGGATCCTGTGTATCCTTTGCCCTTTATAAATGCAGTGTTCACCTCAGAGGAGTTACTCCATGTCTCAAAACAACGTCTGGGCATTTGTCATGTGACCTTTGGGTGCCTCAGATGCTGCTTGGAGACAACCTGGCTAAAAATCAGCTTTTTTGAGCTCATTGTCAGTCTCCAGTTCTGTGCCTTTTATACCTTGGGATTTTTTTGCAACTGGGATTTCTTACAATTTCTCATCTTGACTGTGGATGTTTCTGCTTTTAATGGATTATATTTTTAGTCCCCTTTTTTAGTTTCCCCTGTTTTTATTTTCATCTGATGCATGTACCTACTTGCACTACTCCATTCTATTTCCTCTAAATATCTCCACCTTTGCTTTGAATTTTCACTTTTACATTATGTTATCAGGGCAGACCATTACTATTTTAGAATAGTAATAAAATTATACAATTTGGAATAATAATAGTAACAACAACAGCAATAATTTTTCTAGTATGTAGTAGTGCCTTGCTGCTGGTTTCCAGCTGCCCAGCACAGCCAGCTCTGTTGGCACTGGGCTGAATGTACCAGTGACATAATCTGCTGTTTCAAAATTGGTGTGCACAGATGTTTCTTCCTTTCAATAATACATAGAATGCTGTATGGGAGATTATTTCATATGAAAAAGAAACCTTTTGATGGAAACCACTAAAAAATACGGGTTGACAATGAACGTTTGGTTGGTAAACTCTTCTTATTTGAGAACTTTATAAACTATATCTGATTTAAATCAAATTTACACTATGAAAAACTTTCTTTTCTAGGCTATGCTGGCCAAAATTTTGCTTGCTTAGACAGGATTTTGCCAGGTAGGATATACTGATGACTGTGCACTGAATTGTAGGACTTAAGAGAGTATAACTAGAAATGTTTGGTGAATAGAGATTAGAAAAAACTGAAGCCCCAGAGCTATTCTGATAAAGAACCTGGCACTTTAAAGTGGTGATATTTTAAGAGACAGTGTCAAACTGTCTAAATTGAGATAGATTTATCAGACAACTGTCAGTGTGTGGGACAGGCTTCCTTTGGAGGAATTCCTTCCAGTGAATCTGTGCTAATTGATAGCAATGCTAAATGCTTAAGGAGGATCCTTAAGAAAAAAGAAGGGACTAAAACCAAAATGCATTTCTGTCCTTTGCAGGTACACATCAACTAGAGCCTTCCTAGCCACTTTAAATGAAATGAATGACTATGCTGGACAGCACGAGGTCATTTCAGAGAACATGACCTCTCTGATCACTGCAGAGTTAACACGCTACGTGCAGGAGCTGAAACAGGAGAGGAAATCGGTAATTGATCCTTTTTTATTTATTATTCACAATGAATTGCTATTTAAGACAGCTAATTAGTGGTAGTGGAGTTCAGTGTTAAGTGAGATTTATTTGTAGATAATAAAGATGAGCTGTGCTAATGAACCAAGCTTTAAAGAAGTGGGTTATGTGCCCTGGCCAAGTCGCTGAACCGTTTGAATTAAATGTTATAAAATCAGACAGCAATGCCTGCAGGAGGATCCCTGCTAAATAAGGTCAGAGACCCATCTGTGCTTAAGGCTCTGGTAGCCAAAAGCTTGCTTAGGGAAGAGTCCAGCAGCACTGTGTACAGCCTGAAATAAATAGAAGAGCTGCAGTTGAGAGAATTATCTGGATTTTGATTCACGTTTTTCTGCTTCTCAGCCACATCTGGTCACCAGGACTCTGTAAAAAAGTTACTCTAATAAGAAATTGGGGGTTTATCTTGTTTTGTGAGGGTGGAGAATGTGGTTTTCAACCTGTTGTCCTTCAAGACTGGTAGATTTAATAGCTTTATGTTAGTGCTCTATTTCAGCTGGTACTTTAGGGACCTATGTGCCTACTACAGTGAATATTCAAAGCTCACTAATTTGCACATCACCAGTTCTGAAAAATGGATAGTTGAGATATGATTTCCTTCCTTGTCTTGAACCCTTTTATCTCCTGGATGTGTGAGCATAGAAGAAGGAATCTAAGCACTACAAATACTCACAGAACAAATATAAAATGACTAAGCAAAGTGCAAAGGGAGCATCAGGCATTATATTTCGTTTCCAGACTGTTGGACTATTTTGGAAAGTGCAAAAATACTCCTGCAGAACTTAAACATTTATAAATAGTCCCACTAAACACTAAGCATGTGTTGAGGTTCTGTGTGGGACCAGAGCCCTGGAAATCACCACCTTTTCCTAAGTATAGCATGAGAATGATAATTCTGTCAACAGAGGAAAAGAATATATAGACATGCCTTTAATCTGCAGAATGCTGTGTAATCTTTCAGGGTCAGCATGGAAGGATGTTTTACATATAACTGTGATGAGAATGTTTTCTCAGCCCCTCTGTGACCTTGTATACAGCATGGGTCTCTGCAAAAAGGAGAAAAAAAGAGAAAAAAGCATCTCTCTAGGGTGGCTCTAATGTTTTTACCATTTTTTTTCAATTACATGGGCATATAAGTTGATTGGAATATATGTTAGACATTTTAAGTACCATGGAAGAGGGCTTGCAATGTTTCTTGTAAAGAATTTGAGCAGTAACTATTGGGTTTTTTTGTTTGTAAACTTTTCTAGTAAGTATGGCTCATATAAGTAATGGGTGAATGACAGGAAAATTACTTTAATATTGACCTAGTGATAAGAACATGGGAACAGCAAAAAGCAACTGAGTGTATTTACCTGCTGTTGCTGATAATTATTGGCCTTTAACAGAAAACAGTTGTCAGTCATGCTAGTTTTGTTCTTGCAACATAAATAGAAGCTTATATCATTTAGGAATCCTTGTCTGGTTCCTGTAGATTTCTCATTTATGAGAAAATGGTGTTGAAAAGGAAACTGTTCCCGCCCTCAGGCATTTTGTCATACACAGCCTCTCATTTCATCCTGTAAAAGCACTGATCCTGCTGAGATCTGCAGGAGGGGAGGGTGGTTGTTGTGTAAATATCACAGAGAGCTGCAGATTAGGCAAAGCCTTTTATGATATCAATTAATGAATGACTTGGTATTTCCAGAAATTTTGTTGGCTGAGCTCTCGTGCTCGCTGCTTGTTCTGCCATCAGCTGCTGTGCCCCAGGTCCAAAGAGTCATTTGGATGAGCCACTCCTGGGGCTGGGTCCATGTGGAGGAGTTGGGAGACCCACATTCTTGTCCACTGAGTCTTAAATTAAATCATTCAGGTGTCCAAATACCTGTAAAATTTCCAGTGATTTCAGCACGGCTGTGGTAGATAAGCACCTTTGCTTTTTTGGTTTTACTTTGGCACCTGGAAGATGGAAATTATACACAGGGGTGTCATAACTGTAAATGTGTGAAAGATGGACTCCAGCAGAAAGTGGTCAGGCAAATCAGAATGGGATTGGAAGGGACCTTAGAGCTCATCCCATTCTCCCTCTGCCATGGGCAGGGATAACTTGACCAGCCTGTACCCAGCCCTGGCCAACCTGGCCTTGGACACTTCCAGGGATGGGGCAGCCCCAGCTTCTCTGGGCAACCTGTGCCAGGGTCTCAGCACCCTCACAGGGAAGAATTTTTTTCAAATATCTCTAAAACAACTTCTGTTTCCAAAGGAAACCCCCTGTGATGCACAGAAGTGTTTGCTGGACTCGTGGGCAATGGGCATGGCTGGTGATCTTTAAACACGTGGGGGCTGGTGCCTGCCCTCTCTGCTCTGTTTTCATGCTCATTTAGCTCGATTGATTCAAGGGGAATTACACCAGCAGATGATCAGGGTCACACAGTAATAAATCACTTCTTGGGTTTTCCTTGACAAGTGCAAGCCCCTGGCCTGTAAGCGGTGCAGAACCGATACTGTGTCATGCCTTACACTGGTTTTATGCTGGATAAAATTCATTTGGCAGGCAAATTTTACATATGTTAGGTTTGTTTGGCTCTCTGAAGGGTGTACTTGATGGCTGCCTATGTCATGTTTTTTTTATAAAAGGTAGTAGTGGTAGAAATAAGGAATGAAGCAACTGATCAAAACCAGGCAGGACAAGTGTGCAGGTTGGACATGGGATGATGTGCAAGGTCAGTGGCTTGGTGCTGTTGTTCAAAAGTCATATACCTCCTTTTTCCTCTGATCTGATTCAGAGCTTGGAAGAGATCTGGGTTACCTTTACATTTTTTCAGATCCTGTGCTTTGTTGCATGATGGCTTTTGACCATCAGAAAGTGGTTACAAAAAATCAGGCAAAGACTTCTTGTGTGAAACTCAAATATCTTTAGCCACAAAGGTGAATCAATGACTTTAGCTTATTAAACATTCCCCTTCCATAGGATTACTCTCAATGTTGTCACTGTACCAGATGAGTTGTTTTGTCCTCACAGTCACTGAAGTCAGGTACACACCCTGCCTGCTTTTCACACTGTGAAAGGGAGAACTCCTTTTGTTGTTTCAGTTCTTCCTGGGTGCCCAGTGAAGTGAAACTCTTTATAGTGCAGTTCCTCACTTGAACTTCTTGTATTCTCTTGATCTTGCTGTGTCCATGCTCTCCCAGGAGAAATTCTCATCTTCAGGGTCCTTGTTAGCTGCTTCAAAGCTCAAATTTCAGTTCTGTGTTGTGTGAAGGGCATGTCCCATACATCTTTCTCTTGAGGTTCTTGAGGTTAGATGCCTGTGACTGAATTCCCCTTTGCTGTTGGAAGATGTCACCAAGTCACACAAATGAGGTTGGAATCATCTCTGAGTGGTTCAGGGAAGGAAATTGCTCTGCAATCATGCTCCATGTCACCCCAATGTCACCAAAGCCTTACTTTGGGGTAGCTCTCAAAGGTGTCAGGTTTGAGCTAGAGGACCTGCAGTATTACAAAACTGGGTCTTAATCTTGTCCCCCTTTGACAAAAGAAAAGGTGGTGATCCTGTCATGTCAAGAGGAGTTTTTGAACTTGAGCACTGACATGTAATGCACTTCTAGGTTGGGAATGTTCTGAGCCAACCATTGAGAGTTGCTGTTTGTTGGCTTATTTTTTTCCCTTATAACACTTCAGAGGACATAGCTTGGTTTGTAGATGCAACTATGGCTGAGGAAACCTTTCAGGTCTGTAATTTGGATAGAAATTCAAGAATTATTTCCTGGGGCCATTCTGATTTAGATCTCTAGTCACAAACTAGGTTTGACTCATAGCTTCCTCTGGCAGCAGCTGCTCTGTGTAGCCATTGCTCATGGCAGCTTTGCTAAAAATGTATTTGGGAGTCATGAACTGTCCCTCTTATTACTGCTGCTGCTCTCACCTCTACCTCCACCTCCCCTTGGGGCTGGTCTGGCTCCATACAATCAAGCATAAAAATCAAGGGCTTTGCTGCAGACTGAACTGGTGCAGCACTGGGATTCTGTGGTTGGGAGAGAATTTACCTGATGTCAATACATTCCATTTTGTGTGGGGATAGAAGGGGAATAGGGAATGAATGAATCCTTATGGGTACCATGGGGGCAAAACAGGTCTGGTTCTTTATGGTGAAGCATGTGCACCCTCCTTGTGTGCATTCATGCAGGGGGTGCCTGTCAGAGGACTTTCTGTTTCTTGTAGGCTCTCAGGTGTTGATGAAAAGTAAATAATTGGGGGAATTCTGTCACGTTCTCTCATTCTGAATAGTGCCCTGTTCTGCAAATAGTCCTGTGGTTTTGCAGAGGATTTCTCCTGGTGTGAGGCAGGATGGCAGCACACGGCCCCATCAGGAGCACAATGGATTTTTCCATGTTGCCTTTTGGATGTGCCTCAAGGTCTGGGAGTGTTTGGAGCACAGCTGTGCTTTGTGCTGCAGGGGCACAGAGACATTGCTGCCTTCCAGAAGTGACAAACCAATGGCCAAGTGAGGGGTGGGAAAAGGAAAAGAGTGACAGTGAAAGGAAGTGATTTGCCCAACTTCAGGTTGATGCAATTTAAACCAAGCTTTCCCATCTCTTGTGTTGTGACTACCCCACTTCCAGCTCATTGCCCTATGAATGGAATGAAGGTCTTAGTTTTAATCTAAATATAAAGGTATTTATGGGAGATTGTTGTGCTTGATAAATACAGTGCACAACAGTCCTACTTTAAATTTTCATCCTCTTTTTTGTGAGATATTTCAGCTGTATTTCGTTAAATTGTACCAGTAGAGTGTTAAGTGATAATTACTAAAAAAATTTAAGAATGCAGAAAATTGTTTAGGAAAGATCATAATAAATTCTAGATGTTCTTATGGGGTATTTGTTCATTTTCACCAAATGATGAAATGCAATGAAGCTGTGTTAAATATTGATGTGTTATCATGGAATTGTGCTGTTAAGGGTTGTTCCATGAGAGGAAAAAGCAAGTGCTTATGGAAGTTTCCAAAGCATTTTTGTGTGGGGAAAAAATGCTAATATCCCATCCAACTGAAAGGTATAATGTGACCTTTGGATTTAGCAAGATTCAAAGCTGAGACCACTGGACTTCATACCCTGCTCTTCCCAGTTTTGAATGGGTACATTGAACTATGAAATGATAGTCCAAATAAATAAATGGGCTTCTGTTTACCACATGAAGGAATCAGATTGGGAAAACAAAATCTGTTTACTAACAAATGCAGTTCCATTTTCTGTGAATTAGCCTGAATATTGCTCTGCACAGCAAGAGCCCTTTAGAGGGACAAGATGAGAGATGCCTTCTATGAACATTTCCTGCTCAGTGCTTGACTGAGAGATGCCTGAGGGTGAGGGGGTTGAGCACTGGCCATGGATGCATTTCTCCCTTTGTGTTCTGCCTGTACAGCCACAGAGATTGGCCTGAAAAGAAGGAGCAACAATAAAGCCAGATGAGTGGTGCATATGTTAACTGTGGAGAATGGTGTTCATCCAAGCCTGTGGCACACATGGGCACATTCAGCTGGCATTTCAATATTTTATATATCTGATACAGGTCTTGATACTTCCATGTAGGTGAATGTGTGCATGAAGGATATATGGAAACAGCTAAAAGGATTTCCTTCCATCTTGAGGCATTAACTTGCACTACAAAAACTAGAAGATGTACAAGTCTTACACAGGAATGTCACAGACCATTTCAAATGACAATTTAACTGTGGATCAGTGAAAGGAGAACTTGGTGACAAGGCTGGGAATGAGAAGAGGTGGAAGCTAGAGCAGCATGTTCCTCTAATTTCATTGGAGGATATAAAAGCACAAACAGCTTTTAACACCATAGTTTTTAGTAGTAATGATGAATCTCCATTTGAAGAGCCCTAGGTTGGCTCTTGTGGAGCATTTGGGCACAGGTGAGCTTTCAAGGATAAGGTTAGTCCCTGGGGATGGGTTGGAGGAGGGAGCATGATCTCCCAAAGCCTGTGTGCTCACTGATTCCAGGGCCTGCTGGCCTTGCTGCCCTGCAGGCTGATGGTCCAGCAGGACTCTCCAAGAGCTGGCCAGAGCAGCAGAGTGTCCCTGAGGATCCCTTAGCTCTGCTGCCATGGAGTTCTGCTGGGAGCTGTGGGATTGTCTCCGTGTCTGAGAAGTTCTGAGTTTCAATTCCCAGTATAAGGACTTTATCTGACATATGTAGCATGAAAATGACAAGTTACCATCAATATTACTGCCACAGCGACTTTTAGGTTTGTTCCAATCACCAGGGAGTCACAGAATGGTTGGATTTGGAAGGGACCTTAAAGATGATGCCACTCCAACTCCCTGCCCAGGGCAGGGACACCTTGCACTGGTCCAGGTTGCTCCAAACCCCATCCATCGTTCTGTGGTCACAGCTCAGTAACAACAGGGGCAGCTACTTCAGGTTATCATGTGCAGCTGATCTGGAATTTGAAACCTGGGAAGCTTTGGGCCATAGTGCTTCTTAAATGGAATTTCTTTGGAATGAACCACTCCAGGAGCAGATAATTCCATCAAATGAAGTTCGAGCTTGAGCAGATATTTGTATAACTTGTTCCAGGCTTGACCAAGTGGATGAGTACATGCTAAGAATAACGTTCCTATGGATATTGCAAAGGAGAACAAGGTTATGCGCCAAAATTAGTAGCTGATGAGTATGTGTTAAAATTGTCATTAATTTAATGCAACATTCACAGGACTGTCTTATGCTCCTCTTACTACAACTGAGAGAGATAAGACCTCAAGAATATGTTGTTATTTTGCTATTTTTGGAAACAAAGATTTCTTTGGAGGAGACTGTTTCCTGTCTTTGCAGCCGGGAAAAGAAAAACATTTGACATTTTTGCAAATGTTGCTGAGAAAATTGAGGAAAAAATAGTGTTCTTATTTCCGTCTCTGGTGTACTTTAATCACTAGCCATTATTTTAGAAATCACTTGTAACAAAAATGGAGATAAGAGTTTGAATTGGAGGATGAAGTACTGTATTTATATTTATTGTCAGTGTGAGCTGGGAGTACTCGTTACAGAAGCCAAAGGTAACTGTTTTGTCAGTCTGTTATATTCTCATATGTAAATAGAAAAGAGAATGAAGCACCCTTGCCTTAGATATATTTTTTTGAAAGTTCTTGAAGAGGATGTTGTCAAATGAACCATATGCTATGCTTATAAATTAAGACTGTTTTTGTTATTATTTCTAATACAAACATACTGTAGATGTACAAGTCTTAAGTTTAAGACTTGTAATCAACTCCTGTTTGTTTAATAAAAACAAGATTGTCTTATTACAGCCTTTTTTTCAGAAGGTTTCACAGGATCAATTTAGACAGAGCCCAAGCAGCCCTGTTGTCCTGCTGGTAATCTACATGTTTCAGGCAATTCTTTCATTTAAAACTTCCCAGGAACTCCTCAGCAAAACCATTGGAATGTGTTGTCCTTCATTAGACGCTTTTAGCAACATCTTTTCTCCCGCTCCTCTCAAAAGGTCAGGAAAAAAAAAAAAAAAAAGATAAGATGCATCTTCTAACAAGCTGTTGTTGTCTGCTGGGTGAGCTCTGGGGCTGTGTAAACCCTCGTGCATACCAAGGAAGTTTTGCAAAAATATCCTGCTGCTCCTAATTGTGGCAGTGTTGGCAGGAACAGGCTCTGCATTGTGGGTCCCTCGCTCGCTGCTCCCGGGGTTTTGATCAACACGGGTGAAATCTGAGCCCAACAAAAGTCAATGAGAGGTTTGTCTTTGATTGCACAGCAGCCAGGATTGCTCCCCAGCTGTTCCAGACACAGGCAGCATCCTAATGAGAACAGCACACCAATCCTGATGGCTGGATTTGCAAAGGGGAAAGCTCGTTCCTTGAGCTGCGAGCTTTTTGAATATAACAAAAGCTTTTAAAAACTTGAGTTAATGCACAGTCCTCACATGAGTGGCTTAACAGTCTGATAAAAGTATCTCAGTTCTTAACAACTGAATTTTGGAATTCCAGCGAGAATTTCTTCCTGGAGAGGGTTGGATTGAGCTGCCCAGGGAGGTGGTGGAGTCAGCACCCTTGGAAGTGTTTAAGGAAAGGCTGCACATGGCACTCAGGTCTGCTTGAAGTGGTGGTGGCTGGTCACGAGTTGAACTTGATCTTGGAGATCTTTTCCCAACTGATTCTGTGAACTCTCATGAGATCACATTAAACCTGCATTATTGTGTTCATCTTGTGAGCTGGAGTGGATGGAGTTGTCCAGTCAAAACATGGCCATTGTGGATTGTTCACAGCACTCTGGGACACAATGGGCTTGAATAAAGGGAAAAAGGACAGTTGTGGTCATGTATGCTTTGAGTTTGGGCAATGCTGCTCTGTTTTATGCCATTCACTTGGTTTAATATTTCAATAAAATACAGTTCAGGGAAATCTCAAAGTTGGCACAGTGTTTGCCAGCCAAAGACTGTGAAGTGTAGACTTCAAGGTGATTTAGGGAGGTTGACTTAATGAACACTGATAACCCCAAACTTTTCACTTTACTGTGTTTCTAATGTGTGTTTAGAATTCTGTGGATATGGGTGAAAAGTCTGGAGGAAATCATGGCATGTGAGCCCCCAACACTGCTGCTAATGTGTCACTGACACACTTGAGGTGTGATTTATTAATTGAATATCTTGCTCATATTCTGGTCTTTTTAAAGAGCCTGATTGGGGGAATTAGTTTGGGCAATTTGCAGAGGGGGAAGCAATATTGTATCACTTACTCTAAATTCATCATTGTGTACTGCATGTGACTAAGAGTGGTAGTTTTCCACAGATTTTACTAAATAGCTTGTCATGTTTCCATTTGCTAAATGTCCAGGTGTAGAATAACCAATTATTTAACTTGTTCAAAGAAATTTATTTAAATTAGATCTTGTGTCTTGAAACCTTATCAAGGAATAGTTGAGCTTAGAGTTATTTTTGCTGGGGTTTTGGAGGGGGAGGAGGTGAAAGTAAAGGACATTTGCTGTTTAAGAGGATTGTAAAGGAAATGAGTTTGCAGAAGTTGAAGATAGTGCATGGTTTGAGGGAACTGGAGGCTTCCTGTATGGCTTTAAGCAGATCACTTGACCATAGTGCCTTGATTTTACTTACCCATAAAATTGGACCAGTGAAGAAATGTAGATAGCTGGAAGGTCCCACTTAGTTGCTGTATATAAAAATGAATTTTGGCAAGGCAGAAATTACTATTTGAGGGCAAAAGATTTGCAAAAGCAGAAATGCCTCAGCTCACGACAAGGTTATATATGGGATAGCACAGCAAGAATTAGGGGTTATAAGTATATTTAGGAATTGGTTGAACTAAAAAAGGCAGTATTTCACTGGACTCTGCAAGATGTGATGCACCTGTATTTATCACTATTTAATATTTAACTACTTAATAATCTTCAGCACTGCCCATTTTACATTTCAGTGTTCCATTTGTGCAGAAGAGTTTCTAAAAGAAAAAATAAAATGTCAAAATGTGAACTCGATGCAGTCTCGCTGCTCAGGCTCAGTGTTTCTTGTATGTACTTCCAGAATCCTGTGCAGTTTGTTTTACAGAGAAGGCAAGTTTGGGAGTAACAGGGATGGCTTGTTAAAATCACATTATTCAACTCCAAAGGTTTAAACATACACGCTGAGGGCAGCCCTGTTATCTGATAGGCTTTTGTTTCCAAGTTCATCCTTCAGCTCCTCTCTGCAATTGTTTTCTGTTAAATGAACCTGGTTTTCCTGAGGTTTGTGGGTCATTGACAGTATTGGGTTTCACTCAGGCCAGCTGCTCCCAAATCAGGTCCCTTCCTACCCCAGCCAAGTGGGGAGGGGACAGATGGGGGCTGGAATTAGGGAAGGCAACACGAACACATCAGAGTCCTTTTACTTCCAGCTTCACTGTCAAGGCTTCCATGAGTTTCATGCTCATTAACAAAATGTTGAAAAATGTAGTGTTAAATTACAGTTGTTCCTTGGGACTGTTTTGTTGCTCCTTGGGACTGTTTTCCTAAACTCGAATTACAAAAGCCTGAAACGAGGGAGCCCCTGGCAGGGAAGAGGCAGCATCTGTCACACGCCGAGTTGAAAGGACACGGGGATCTACAAAAGGAACCGAAATCAACTTGGAGCCTTTCCCTGCCACCCAGCACTTTTACGGTGATGTCAGGGGTTTTTTAGTGTCACAGTGTGGTGAGGCAGGGTTTGGAGAAGGTCTGTGCTGTCCCAGCAGTGCCAGGCTGTCACTGCTCCCCCTTGCATGGCCCAGTGGCCACACGCGCTCGCTCCTCGGAGGGCAGGAGCAGAGCCAGAGCTGAGCCCGTGCCAGGATGGAAAACATTTCTCACCCTGGGCCTCTCCTGTCTGCTTTAACAATTTTCCTGTGGAGATAAGCACCATCTACACACATAAAGCTGTAGAATGCCCCTCTGCTCAGTTCTAGCTGAGCATCCTTCCTTAACAGTGTTTGGGACTGCAGGTAAGAGCATCCAGAGCTCTTACCAACCCCGGTGTTGTTCTGTTCTTGCAGACTTGTTGAACATGACTGTGATTTTTAAGGCTAAATGAGCCTGTTGGACATGGCATGATAGAGAATTGCAGTTTTGGGACTTTTGCTGTCATGTTTGATGGAGCCAGAACGGCAGTTCTGAAATGTCCCTCGCTCCCCTGACACAGGAAAATACCAGTTGCTGCAGTGGAAGATGCAGGAAACCAAGGAGCTGCCAATTGTGAAGTGCTTACAGGCGTATTTTCTAACTGTGGCATTTTGTAGCAGGTTAATGATCTGGAGTGTAAGCTTTTTTTCACCCAACAAGCCATAGGTATTGCATTCCTTGAGATTTATCTAAAATCTGATTGCACTTGGGTGTGAGAGCACATGAATTCTAGTGGGATTATCTGGCAATATCTGACCTTTATTTTTTAAGTTTACTATTTGAGTAAAACAAATTACCAGTAAATAATACAAATGAAAGGCCTCTCACTTCCTGTTTCAGTTTGCTTCATTATTTATTTTACAGGGTGGTTTCTGGAGGGGAGTAACCTGCTGTAGCAGTCAGCTGGGTCTGCATTCACATTCCTGTCCAGAGCTGGGTCATTGACTCATACAATGATCAGGAATGAATTGTTTATCTTGAGACAAGGCCAGGCATATGGAGGAGCAGCTTGCCCAGAGAAGCTGTGGCTGCTCCATCCCTGGAAGTGTCCAAGGCCAGGTTGGACAGGGCTTGGAGCACCCTGGGGTAGTGGAAGGTGTCCCTGCCCATGGCAGGGGGTTGGAGCAAAGTGGTTTTGGGGTGTCCCTTCCCACCCAAACCATTCTGTGGTTCCACAGTGGGACAGACTCTAATACAGATTAGATTAGATTCTTTGATAAAGAGCATTGTGTAAGGGCTAAGAACTGCTGGTTAAACGAACTGCAATTAAGGGTCTTGTTCCAAAAAGCACATCAGGAGAGGAATTCCTTGTTGTTTAGCTGACATCTCAATTTAAAACTTGTTTTACACCTCACTCTGTCAACACACACTCATGCCCAGCATATGGGAGAGGAGGGATTGTGGAGGGACCCAGTGCACCAAAAACCTCTCGAGAGGAAGGAGCAGCTGGCCCTGCACACACAGCTAGCAGCTAGGAAGAAGAGGGGTTTTTTTGTTGAGTCTGAATGAAAATCAGGACAAACATCAGTTGTTAGAATGTGCCAATCAAGTGCATCTTGGTAAATTCATGTAGAGAGAAATTTTAATTTGGAGCTAGTGTTCAGTCTGTCACCAAAGAAATACTCGTCAGATAAAAGTGCTTCAGATCTCATGATACTGGAAACCAATAATTATGACATACAGTGAACAATACAAGGTAGAATTGCTAAAGGGATTAATTAGCCTTAGTCGAACTAACCACTATAATTGATGCAAATATCCATCTGCAGCCTGCTGAGACATTAGATAGTCATCACACACCTGCTCAATTCACTAGCCTTGCAGAACACAGCTGTCAGAATGATTTCTGCTTGGGCTTTTTCTTGAGCATACTTGACTGTTTGTTCTTTTGTTGTTCAAAATGTTTTCTTTCTCTTTTCTTTTTTTTCTAAACAGCACTTCCATGATGGCAGAAAGGCACAACAACACATTGAAACTTGCTGGAAACAACTTGAAGCAGTAAGTGGCAAATTCCTCAGATGAGACATTTAAGTAGTTTGTGTATTGTTTTCAAAGAGATGGTTCCAAACGTTTTATTTGGAAAAAAGAAAGGTATATGGATAAAAATTGTAGAAATGGGATTTTTAAAACTCTGCTGATTTAAATACACTCTCAGTCCTCAAAAAGTCTGTTTTAACAGAACATTTGGCTTCTGTGCACTCTTTGTCTATCACGAGCAGCATTTCATTTGATATGACTTGAAAAATGTTCTAAGCATTGCTGAAACTGCAGAGTCCCTAAGGGTCCTGTTCAAATATTCCTCTGAAAGTTGAACAGCTTCATAATGTGTGCATAAATTGAACAGAAACACCCTTTGAGGCACGTGCTGCTTCCCAAAAATAAATACATTGGAATTGTCATTCACGTGATGAATGAAAAGTGAGGCTGTAAGTGCAGGAGAGGATAGAAAGGGGCTATCAATAACCAAAAGTCCTTGCAAATTTATTGATCTTAGTAACTCCCTCATTCATTTATAAAAATGAAGGGGTTAAGTGTTGAAGAGAATGATTTCATCTGCAAGACTGGAAGTGATGCTAAATGGGAAAAATACTGAAATACGAGCAGCCTGGATAATGGAACCAAAAATGTGCCTCTGGTAACTCAATTTTTTGAAGTTTGTTAATGTGGAAATGTATTCCAGTGTAAACAAGAGAGCTCTAAAATCCTTCAGTTGTTAACAACAGATAGTTTTAGTGGTAGGTATGAATTTTAGGTAGATTTTGATACCTTTTGCTTCCCATAATGCAAATTTCTGGTTTTTCTTTTCAGAGTAAAAGGCGATTTGAACGTGATTGCAAAGAAGCTGATCGAGCACAGCAGTATTTTGAGAAAATGGATGCTGACATCAACGTGACAAAAGCAGATGTTGAAAAGGTGAGCTGGAGGGTGGAGGTTGTTTGTAAATGGATGTGATAGGTTTGCTTCCTCAATCTTCCTGGTAGGATAAACCCTCTGAAGCTTAGAGCCTTACTTGAGTCAGTCTGTAGGTTAATTAAAACCAGGGAGATCAGTGCACAAACCTTTATTCATATAAAAACTCTAAACAGGTACAGTCAGGTTTTTTTAGCAGGTGATATCTGAGTTTAATAGAGCTGATATGGCTCAAAGGAGTTTATGAAAGCTTAATTTTGACTGACACCCCACGTTCTGTGACAGTCAGCATTGTGAGGGCTCCCTGAGGGCTGTTTGCAGTTTCCACACATTTTTTTCCCTCTGTGATCCAGGTAGAACCAAACTTGTGCTCTTTGAGCAGCACTTCAGAGATTTCCCAATGTCATTGGCTGTAATGAAGAATGATCAGAATTGTTTTTCATAGTTGTAGGTTTAGAGCAGGACAGCTTTCCATGTGATGCAGAATCCTGGAATCCATGCTTGTCACAGATGGCACAAAGCTTTTATTTTCATTTCTCAGTTGCTGGCTGGTTGCAGACTCATTTGTGGCTTTTTTACAATGATCCCCACTCAGTGAAGCTTTTGAACTAATGCCTAATTTTAAACTTCCAGTCCTGTTTCAGCACATCTGTCTGGAAATAATTTCTCTCTTTAGTTTGATTCAAAATTGGATGTGTGGATGGATGCTTAAAGTTTAAATTTTACTGGTCCAAACCCAATACCTGTAACTTAAGGAAGCAATGAAGAGGAAGAAAATGTCTTAAATAGCTTCTGGTTTTGGAGTTACACATTTACTCAGATGCACTAATGTAGATCAGAAGCAGCACATTACAATGTGCAAGGACAGTTTTGTCCTCCTTGAGTTTGAGTCAGGCACAAAATAGCCAGAACATTTGAAAACGTTTATTTTTTGAAGGAAAAAAAAAAGAAGAAAAGGACCCAAAGAGAAAGGAAAAAGTAAAAGCTGAGGCTTAAAATATGCCAAATGTTTTGTTGCAGGGACAGGAAAGGAAAGTGAATTATAGGTAAGAAATCTTTCTAGTTTGAGGTCTCCTTGCAAAATGTAGGCTTTGCTTCTCAAGAGGTCTGCTTCATTCTATTCTCAGTTACTTCAGTCCTGTGAAGATAGGAAATATAAATTCCCCTTTACATCTGTGGGATCTCGTGTTTCTGGCATGCTGAACATTGTGTGGCAGAGAGCATCAAGGATGCTCTTGGAAATGAGGACAGTAAATCATAAACAAGCTCAGAAAATTTCCCCCAAGTGCTATTGCATATCAAAGGACAAAATACCTCTGTGGTCTTGTAATTTGCTTGGCTCTTAGTTGCAAATTCACCATGTAGATTTGATCCTTTGTTGCCTTCTGGATTTGCCAGGGCACTTGACAGATGAATGCATGTACAGATTGTTAAAGATGTGGCACCACATGTGGATTTTTCTAACACAGAGGGATCATCTCTGCTTTATCTGTATAAAGTGATTTTAGAATAATTTCATAGATAAAATTAGGGCTTGCCCTAGATTTTTTTTTTTCCAAAGCTGAGGTCATGTCAAAGGGATACAAAGACATGACTTACTGTTTGAAATAAGGGACTGAAACTCCTTATTTCTATATCCCTCTGCAAGGCTGATTATTTCTGGTCAGAGTAAAAGGTCGCATATTGGTGATATAGCAATCTAAGTGTGTTAAGTAAATTCTGGGAAGCAATTTCCTACCTTGGTGCTCTTTCCCTGTCAAGTGAAGCAGAGAGGCTTCCCTTTTAAATTCCTCTAGCTTTTTATTGTATGAATTTGTAAATTATTTATTGCAAAATGAGGCTCAGTGGTATCTTGAAAGAAAATTCTGTTAGTTATGCATGTTGGCAGCTCTCAGGAGAAGGCATTACTCCACTTTCCAGGCAGTCAACAGAGTAGATGGGAGAAGGAAAAGGTTATCAAAATGAGTGGAATGTGAAATAATATTACTGAACAGAGAGAACAGTGTTTTCCAAGTGCATGTGTTAAACTGGGTTCATCCATGTCAGGCTGTGAATAATGGCCTTTCTTTGCTCCCCTCTGCCCGTGTGACTGGGAGGCTCTTGCATAACTCCCAGTGCAGAATGGGAGATTGTTTCACCAGCACTGCTGCTCTCCCCAGCTCCAGGGGGATGCAGGAACTGCTCAGCTCCAAAGGAAGCAATGGGATGACTTCAACCTCCTGCTTCTGCTGCAGCACTTCTCATTCCTCCTGCCCCTTATGGCCTGGCTGCTGCACCCCCAAAAATCCACCTGGCCAGGACAATGAGCAGTTTGGCTGTGTCAGAGCTCTTCTCTTTGGCAGTACAAGGTGCTCCTCCAGCACTGGGGCTGGTTGCCCTCATTTCTTTGGCTTGAGATTGACACCTTGGCTGCTTCAGCTTGTACCTGCCAATATGAGCAGACACAGGAGCTATTTTTTGCCTCACACACGATAGAGTGGATGGCATTAATGGAATTAAAATTCTACAGTGATCACAATGACACATAGAGTCAGAGGAGAATACAGCTGCAGTTTCCTAATGCCAAGCTGTGTGGGGTTCTGAAATGCTCTCATCTCTTCATCTTTCAAGTCTTTGTAGCCTTTGACAACTGCAGCAGGAAATTCTGTGCCAGAGCTGCCATCTACCAGCACTTATCCCTTGCCCAAGGTATTACAATTTGGGAGCATTAAGTAAGTGGAAAAGTGGCAGAGAAGCAGAATAAGAGTCACTCTGCTCCTTATTTCTCCAGGACTGCTTGGCAAAGGGCCTAAAGGCAGGGCTGGATGTGGAGCCTGGGCATCACGTACCCAGGGCCACATTCCTTCTGTAGGACCAGGTATGTGGAGGGCACATCCCTTCTCTGCCCCTTCTGAGGCCAGGATGAGCTCCAGCACCTTGCCAGGCAGCAGCCTGGGAGCTGATCTTGGAGGGAGGAGTGTTTGGCTTCGTTTCCTCTCAGCTCCTTTTTTGGCAGTAGGAACATGGAGCAGAAGCTGTGTTCACTCTGCAGTGATCACAGTATGCAGGAATAGAGGGAGAGTGGAGCAGAGCACCTGAGCTCCCTTCCCTGTGTGCACTGAGCCTCTGAACCACCAAAGCCAAAGCTTGCAGAAATGTTTGTGTCAACACAAAATGCAGTGTAGCAAAGTCAGGGCAGGAAGCTCACTCTCTATGAAAATATCCTTATAAACTAAATAAATGCTGCAACATGCTGATGCTGCTTCCAGAAAGCCTTGTAGGTATCACTGAAAGCTTTATTTCGTTTGGATCACAGTGGGTTGTGTGCTTTAAAGCACTTCTCTTTCAAAAACCACAGAGAGGCTGCTTCAATTTTTTGACCATTTGGGGAAATGGTCTCTGTCTCCAGCACGGAGCCACTGTACATATAAGGCAGAGCTCCATTGTTTCTGCCTTCTCTTCAGAGCTGCAATCACTAAAAAGCTGACATCTTTATGGGATAATGTGGTACCCAGTGGTGCCTTTGCAGACTTCTTGTAATAAAATTAAAAAATCAACTGGTTTTTTTCTAAGGGTTGCTTTTCCAGGTAAGCATTTCAGAGTCTGATTTTTAAAGAGGAAGTGGCTGAGGCCAACCATGGGAAGGGTTTGCCTCTTGATTTGCTCAGCAGTTGTGGCAAGGAGAGTGGTTTGAAGTACTTGGTGTCAGGCAGGATCTGTCCCTTGGCTGAAGAGGAACACGGTCAAATGCTGACCTTAGGCAATAATCTGAGATACTTGGGGTATTTGCCTTTGGTTTTGAAGTGGAGAAACTGAGGGAAATGGGAGTGATCTCCAGTTTACTGAAATCTCTGGGAGCTTTCCCCTATGCTCTGCAATTTTCAGGTTATGTCTGCAACATCCAAGATGTTTTGAGGACCCAGAATAGATTAAAATTTACAGAAAACCCTAAAATACAGTATCATCATGATAGTAGTTTTCTAGTCTGTAAATATAACTGTGGGGAGTTGCTGAGGTTTCATGTTTGAGGTTTCATTTTCTCTTTTCTCATGCCACATTACCTGAATTTCTGCACAAAGCACAGAGCCTGTTCCCCTCCTTACCCACAGGAAACACACTCAGCATGGCTTGGGGGAGCCATGAGCTGAATCACAGCAAGGTCTGACAGAATGTAGGTGTAGAAATCCTGCTAATTGGAGCCTGGGATTAGCTGATCTTCCTGTGTGCTCAGCACTGCTGTCAGGTGCTCACTGCTGCTCCAGCCTCTGTGCTGTGGGACACAAATCCCTTCACTGGGAGCTTACACATCTTTACAATGAGTGGTGTGAGAAGCTATTTTGGGCTCTGGAGACATCTCAGGTGGATGTTTCAGCATCCAGTGAAGCCAGATGCAATCACTGACATCCCCCAGACTAACCTGGAGGAGCATCTCCAGCTCAGGGCTCTGCTGTTGCCACATCCCCCTGAGGTTTAGTCAGCAAAGTCATCAGGAATCTTCATAATAACCCCAGGTTGTGCCTTCTGCAGACTGTAACTACTGAATAACCCTAATTTTCAGGAGGTGCCAAGTCATCTACTCTGATGGTGGGACTTGCATCCCTTCCCTCTCCTGCCCACATCAAGGCACCCACTGGCACCACGAGTGTACCAGCACTGTAGGAAACGTGCAAAGGTGGTTTTGCAATGTGGAGAAGACTTACATTGCTTGTGGTATTAATATTACAATGAGTGGTTCCAGAGCCTTTGCTTTTCCCATTCTTTGCTGGGAATTTGTAGAGATACAGCAGCAGCATCAAGGTGAAATATGCAGGTGAGGTGTGCCAGGGCCTGGCCTGTGCATTTCTTTTTGGAGATTTGACACAGCAGAAGTTTTTCCCTGTGTGATGGTGAGTTTTTTGTATGTTGAATAGGCAGCTGCTTCTCTTTTGCACCACAAATGGAACTGGCTCAATTTCTGCATCTTTGCTTGTGATGTGTGTCGGATTTCTAATGAGCTCAAATGCTGGGTAAAGTGATTTAATGTTATTTCTGTGGGTTATGCAGACCCCAGTCTCCTTCCTGAACTATTTCCTTCCTAAAGGATGATGCAGTGTGTGAATGCAGGGAGTCCCTCAGGAGAGCAATTTGCATTTCTGGAAGAGTAATCCTTGTTTACAACCTGCCATCCCTGCCACCCCGTGCACAGCAGCTGTTTCCCTTTTGGAATCATGACTAATTTAAGAGGGTCGATTTCTACTCAATAGAGAGTTAATGACTCCAGCAGGAGTGTCTGGGGAACTTAATAAATCTCCATATGTACCCTATACATACCCTGTGCTTGGTGATAAGAGATCAAAGAGCAGATCCTGAGCCAGTTTTAGTGTAAGGCAAGGAAATCCAACTGAACTTACATTTCCTTTTAGAAGTGCTCCCCTGCAGCAGTGCTCTGCCGTGGAAATTTGCCTGAGTTTTGTAACAATACAACTCTTTTGGGAGGTGATTGCTAAAGGGAGGGAAAGGGGGCGTGAAGGGGAGGCTTAAGAATATCTCCTGAATTCAACAACTGCAGTTTGAATCACCAGTGCAATAGAACTGGTGTTCTAAACTAATGCAAAGCAATTATTTCCATGCTGTAGAGTTGGAAAGCTTGTTTACAGTTATTATTTTTCTGTCAAAACATTAGAACAAATCTTTTCACCTGCGTGAGAAGTAAGGCCTCAGAATTCAATTAATTTAGTTTGTAGGCTCTTCAGTTTCAGTGAATCATAGAATACCAGGTTGGAAGGGAATTGGAGAATTGTCTGGCCCAGTGTTCCTTGGCAAAAGCACAGTCTAGACAAGATGGCCCAGAACCCTTTTGAGCTGAATTGTGTTGGGGATTCCACCATTTCCCTGGGGAGATTATTCCAATGGCTCATTGTTCTCACTGTGAAAAATTGTCCCCTGGTGTCCAGTTGGGATCTCCCCAGGGGTAACATGTACCAATTTCCCCTTGTCTTTTCCCTGTGACTCCTTGTAGTCTCCATCTTCTCTCTGGTCACCACAGTGACAAGGTACCCCAAGCCTTCATTCTCCAGGCTCACCTAACCCAGGTCTCTCAGCCTTTCCTCACCTGACAGCTTCCCTGTGCTGGATCATTTTCTTTCTGGACCTTCTCCAGTCTGTCCAGGTATTCTCTTTGTACAGTGGGGACCACTGAACACAATATTCCAGGTATAGCCTGACAAATGCTGAGTAGAGGGGGACAGTGACTTTATCTCTGCTGGGAAAGCCTTTGTTGCTGCAGCTCAGCATCACCCTGGTCACTCAGACTAATTCACCTCCCTGAGAGACAAATTGTGCATTTTACCCATAAAATTGGCCTTCAAGGCTACGAAATTTGTCCTGGTAACTTTTTCAACCCTGACTGTCCCTTCTGCCTTGGCTTTGTTTGTAAATTCTTTCTTGGAGAGAGAGCACTAGAACCGTGCCCAGTATTCCAAGTATGAGCTAAGCAATCTATTACCCAGTCCTGAAATTTCCATTATTTATATTCAAGAAATAATTTCCATTATTTATATTCAATACCCAAGATTTATACATGGCAGAGTTTAATTGCTTATGTAGTACAACTAAACTCCAGAAATCATTTAAACATTGTCAGCCAGCGCCCCAAATACATCTTTTCTTGTTACCTCTTCCATCAAATCCACATAACCTTCCATCCACAGAGATTATCCTTCATTTATAATGAATTAGACTTGCCAGATATCCTCATGGAACTGCATTTTTTTGAGCTGTGTGGAAAACTCCTGGGTTTTTGCAGGGATTCACAGTTCAGTCATCCAGAGAGTTTGGTTATTTAGTATTCATGACATGAGAATGGCAGTGCAAGGAGACAAAGTTTTGGGGCTGAGGCACAGTTATTCCCCAGGGCCTTGGAGCAGAGTGCTGAGAGGTGCTGTGTGCTGCTCTTCTTAATTAATTTAGTCCATTTCTGTTGTTGGAGCTTCAGCAGGACTGTGTTGTTTGGAGATATCTTTTGTTAGTGTGAGTTTCTGAATTCTGGCAGAATTGTGTGCAGTGAGACTGCACTAGATAACAATTCCTGAGATGTGGTGAGGAAGATTTTCCATCCTCTGTCAGTGGTTTGCTCATTTGTATATTCTATTCAGCCAAAGGATTTCAGGCACCCACAGAGTCTCAGATTTTTCCTCCACCTCTTCAAATGTTAAAAGAAAAGGATTTTTCTTTTTGTTTCTTCCGCTGCTGTTATTTTGCACCCCCCATTCTACTTTTTTTTTTTTTTTTTTTTTTTTTTGCTGTCGGGAAAGCAAATTTCAAAACCTTTCTCTGCTTGCCAGTTCAGAGAGACCCAACTGGTTGTTGTAAAATAGTAAAGAGGCTATGTAAATGCAAGCCTGGAGCCCTGGCCCTGTTTTGAAGTGTGTGGCAGGATGCCCACTGTTATTAATGATCCTGCACACGCTGCCAGGGCTGCTGCTCCCAGTGCCCGGTGGTCGCAGGACAGCCAGAGCCTGGAGCTGAAAAATCTGTGAGCAATAGAAAGCATTCCTGAAATTGGTGAAGTGTTTCCGAGTCTGCCTTTATCATTAAGCTATTTTTGAAGGGATTGGGTAGTTGAGGGGAGGGGGCAGGGGTGATTTTTTTGGTGTGTTTGCATTTTAGTCTGATCTTGGATTTGCCAAAGACAGATCTGTTTTGGCAGGCAGTGGCCTGGCAGTGATGCATCTCACATGCTGTCTGAGTTTGAAAGAGAAGAGGGGGTGCAAAATGGGAGGAAAAAAAGAAGAAACAAAGTGACACCAAAGTTTTGACTGGAAACTCTGCCATTCTGGACAAGAGCAACTGCTGAGGAGTTGAACTGTTCCACTTAGTGTGGACCAGCTGAATAACAGCCAAAGTTTTTTTCTGCCCTTTTCAGTTATTCATATCACTCCCACCATAACAGCCCTGAGGAGCTGCATTTTTTGTCTGTGTAAACCCAGAAGACAGTGTGTCTATTGACCCTTTTGCTGTTTCTGGAATGTGTCTCAGAAAATTGTTCTCAGCAAAATATCCTCATTCTTTTCTTCTATTGGAGACCAAGATGGCAGAAAATGCACTTGGTTTTTAAAAATTTCTTCTACACTTTATCACAAGTTGCATTTCCTATTAAAGGAGGCTTGAGGGAGAAGGTAAATGGAACAATATAAATGAATATATTTAATTCTTTAAGAGCCTTCATGTAAAGTGTAGCAGTTTGCAAAAGTTTTCTTACACTTTCAGAGTTCACAGTGGCCATCATAAAGTGTCCACATTCCCTTTCTCTGTTCAATTTTCCTGTTCAAAGGCATAAAATATTAGAACCAATTTAAATCAGATCAATATATAAAGCTTTACTAGTGCTGCAAGTTTGCAAGGATTATGGATAAGTTCCCTTGTCTGGAATTCTTTGGACTTGTTCTGTTCTGCACTGATTGCTGAAGTGGCATCATATTGATAAAACTGCAGGTGGTTTCAAGCAGGTGCTAAGAAAGGCTTGCACTAAATATATCTCTCTAACATGAGTTATTTCAAAGGTTTGCAGGTTGAACTTTCTTCTAATTTCTTATTTTAAAAGGGAACTAAATACCCCCATAAATACTTCAGTTGAGTCAGATTTCAGTGCATCAGTGTCTTACCCTGGCATCTCCTGCTAGAGTCATTTATCCAAACCAACTTGTTATTTGAGAGTCTAGTTTTTGCAACTCAGTTGTTAAGAAGAAAATCTGCAGGAAATGTAATTAAAATTGTCTTGAGAGCTCAATGTTTGTGCTCTTCCTGCTACCTTAAGAGAGAGATGCCACGATGTGTGCTGCCAGCTCATATGGCCATTGAATTTAGTGTTGTGTTTCACCAAGGTGGGATGTGCTGCTGAGGCCTGATTTTTTAAAAAATATTTTTTAAAGTACTGAAGACAACCACAGGAATCAGCACTTTGCAAGTTAATACTACTCTGCAGTTAGCTACTGTGCACATTTATTTTGGGGCAAAAAACTGTTACAAAGGTATGCCTGGTGTAGGAGATGTGTGAAATCTGTTCATCTTTTGCAGTGCCAGGCATTTGGAAGCAAAATGCTGCTGTTCTCCCCACCAACCCCTCAGGTGTACATCCCCTTTTTGCTTTTCTACAGTGCTGAAAGGTGACCTCATTCTTTTTTCCTTTGAAGAGGGGACTTTTTGCTGCATTCAGAGTCCACCTCTTACACTGAGCAGTCTGTCAGCCTGCAGAGGTGATTGTGTTTCACATATGGGACTGGAAACTGAGCTCTTCTCACTCATCCCTGCCCAGTTAAAGGAGAGAATGTGTTGACTGAAAGTTGCATTCCAGTATTGTTCTCCTATATCTGAAGTCATCGTCTGGTTTTTCCAGACCCCAATTATTCCAAAGTCTTTCCTCCTGGAAATTCTGTTCAGAGCAAATCTTTTAACATTAACTCTAAGAAGCCACCAAAAAACCTTCTCTGAAGATGTTTGCTTGCACAAGTGAGCAGTAAAGAAGCAAAACTTCATTTTCTGTAAAGCCCAGCTATAAATTACTCCTGAAATAGCTTCTGTGACTCTCTGCAGTTCTGGGCTACTGCATCCATTACTCTGAATGTGAAACTTAACATCATTGACTCGTTTTTATCATTCTGTGCTTCAACAGAGTGCAGGAGTCTCACTATAAGGTACAGTTCTATTAATACTAGAAGTGATGATGTTAGAGGAAGTGACATACCGAAATGAAGTAATAAAAAAAATTCTAGATTTGATTTTTTTTTTTTTTCTAAGATCCAAATACCTCATTGGAAAGATATTTAAACAGATTGAAGCTTGCCAAGTGCATTAAGTGGCCAAGAGAAACAAAGCATCACTAGGGCTCTTACATAAAAAGTTCTGGTTTTGGAATGCACCCAATTTTGTTTACTCATCTGCTGCCCCCTCTTATTTGGGGCCAGTTAAGATCATTTTGGAAACTGAGTGTCTGCTCTTGTATACATTTAGCTCAGAGTTACTTTGTCATATCCAGCCAATGAGTTTGCTCATGAAAATGAACTCTGATGGCTTTAATGCTTGCTGGGTCTGCCTGGAAATGTGTAATAATGGATTTCTTGTTTTTCTGCTTCAACAATAGAGTCGAGGGACAAATTCCTGAGTTGCATTATTTAAAATTACTTTTTAAAAAAGAAAGAGAGACAGCTGGAAGAGTGGGAGTGGGGCTGGTATAAAGTCAGCTCAGACAATGGGTTCCTCTTAGGTAGATGGGGAGAATGGGGCTCACAAATGGATATTGATCTGCAGCAGCTGGGATGTGAGGAAGGGGTTGGGAGATGAGTGTGAACCACTCTTACAGCTGCCTCCTTTCCATGGCTGACTTTGTTTTCCTGCTAAATCTGTGTTTATGGCACAAGGATATATTGTTTTCCACTCATATTTAATGTAGTTGTATGTGACTGTGTGGATGGTGAAGTTTAATAAACTTTACAGCACTTGGGCAGGGAAATGATTGATGTGGCTTCTTGGAATTTGATTGCAGGAGATGAATTTTCTGGAATTAGGCACTCATTCTTTGCAGGAGTTGGTGGACAGTTAAAACTCCTGGGAACAAGCAAAGCTGAAAATGTCTTTTATTGGATTCACTTATTTGGTTATAGTCACATTCTCCTCCATTTGATGCTACTGTTTCATCTCCTGTGATGCATTTAGTGCCCAGTATCTCCTCATTCTGCTTGAATTATTTCTGTAGAAAGAATGTGAAGGGGATCTGTGAAATTCCTACAATCAGCTGCAGAAGCAATATCTGAATTGAAGTGAAATAACTTATTAGGTGAGATGTGCAAACTTGACAAATGCAGGGGAAGGCTACTTCTGTACAAATTGAGATTTGAAACCTTCTGGCAGGATTTGTTACCTTCCAGTTATGATTACAAAAACGTTCCATGATTTAGTATTCCATGGGTTTATTGTCAGGAAACTATTGTCTGCTTGGAAGAGTTCAAAGAATAAACCTGTTCTGAACTGGTTTTAATGGGAGCCCACTTAAAATATGCTAAAATTCTTTGCTGTGTTGTGTCCCCTGAAACATGGCTTTTAAAGCAGCATTTTTCTGCCTTGTCTTAAGGAATAATTCAGAATTTCAGCAGCAGACCTCCAACCAGGGAGGGGGAGTCTCAATGAGGGGAAGGCATAGGGAATGTTGGAAGGGAAGAGAAGGAAGAGTTGCTGTATGAAGGCCAAAGGCAAGGAAGGAAAAGGCATCTAAAGCAAACAGATGGGAGAGGCAGTAAGGGAAGAATATTGGGCAGTGAAACAGATAACAGAAGGCCTTGGGAACAGAACTGTAAGGAGAGGAATCTGAAAACATGAAAGGGTCACTTGGGGACAGATTATTCTAGGGGAAGAAGTGAGATTAATTGCCCAGTGCTCTGCTATGTTGGGTAGTAAAGCAAATCATCTGTGTGGGTAAAAATAGGAAGGGAGGCATCTCAGCTGCTGCTCAGGCTCCCCTTTCTTTGTGTGCTTCATGCCAGGGCTGTGTGAGGAGTGAGAAAGGGCAGGGCACACAGAGTTAGGAGGTTTTATCATGGATATGCTGGCTAAAATGAGACAAAACAGTTGGGATTTTTTTTTTCCCTTTCCCCAGAAAACACTGCTTGCCAAGAGGGAAGCAGCTTCTTAGAGGAAACCAGGTGACATCCACCAGGGCATAGGGAGAGCAAGAAGTGTGAACATGAATGCACTGGGAAGGTGCCTGTCCCATGGGCACGTGGAGGGGCCACCTTGTTTTGGTGTTTGATGTGCAGCTCAAACAGAGGTTGTTCATGGAAATGGCACATTGTAATCCCAGGAAGGAGCAGCAGCACTGTCCACACTGCAGCTTAAATGTTTCACAAAATAGGAGTAAACCAAAAGCTGCTGTTCAGCCTCACAATGTTCCTGGATAGTAAGATGAGGAGTACCACAATGCAATTGCTTTCCATATAACCTAAATTTATAATTCACCAAATTTCTTTTGGTATTTCCTCAGGCAAGACAGCAAGCCCAGCTGAGACATCAGATGGCAGAAGACAGCAAAGCTGAATATTCTTCCACCCTACAGAAGTTCAACAGTGAGCAGCATGAGCATTACTACACACACATACCAAACATCTTCCAGGTAAGGGTCACTGGCAGGCTCTAGAGTATCCCATAATCCTGTCACAAGAACATTGCACATCACCTCAATTCTATGGCCATGACTTTTAATTTTTGCTGATTTTTTTTGTCATTCTTTGCAAATTTTACATGCAGTCTGCCACCCTGAGAGGTGGTAGGATAAATTATCCTTTTTTCTTAAATTAGATATAAAGGCACCAATGATAGACAAGGAAGGTGACGTTAAAGTGTCGTGACAGATGAGGACAGCCTTTGGAATCCTCACAATCTTTCTCTGTTCAGCTCCTGTGTCTGTGCAGCTGGGCATGAGGGAGAGCATCACTGGCATTGTTGGGGCAGGAGGCAGCTGGGCATTGCTGCATCTGTAAAGTCCAGCAGCCCTTTATAACCTGTGTTATAAATGTTTAAATGTGAACCACAATAATTCTGCAGCAGTGGATCCAAAGCAAGCTGCTGCTGATGGTGTCTTAGGGTGCCTAAGGACAGGCTGCAGAGGAAGAATAAAAAAGCCATCAGATTCATTCTGAGTGAAGATCTGAGTTTGTGCTTGAATGAATGAATTGAGGTTAATGTAGTAGAACAGAACTTCTAAATGACTGTTCCATTGTAATGGGTCATGAGCATCAGAAGTGGAAAATGCAACTTTTTCAAGGGAGGACATGTCACATGCTTGTCATCAGATGAGAAGTAGCTGATATTTACGTGGCAAACACACTTTCTTACCCACTGCTGAAACTTGTGAGCTAAATGGGCTCCTCCTGTTTTGCCTCATGGCATTTCAAAGCAATGCCTTGAGATAACCTGTTCCTGGAATCAGGCAAATCCTGGAGCTGATGAACACCCTGATCTGTAGGTGAGAATGTTCAAGTCCTGCAGATGTGCCCTCTTCCCTATCAGTGCTCCAGGGCTTTCTTTTAGATGTTGAAATAAGTTGTTTTGTGAAGAATTGATGTTGCTTGTGGATCGAGGCAAAGGGGAATTTTAAGCTGACTGCTCCTGCAGTCCAGTGTGACACAGGCTGTTCCTGTTCATGCCTTTCTGTATCCTGCTGGCATTTGTCACAATAGAATTGTGCCATATTCAATTTCCCTCTGTGGTAAAGGAGAGGCCCTTGGAAGAGATGCTGGAGATCCTGGAACTGAATCCACTGAGCAGTGAGGAGCTGTGGGGTGAACAGCACGTGGTGTTTTTATTGTACATGAACACATCAATACATGATGTGTTGTGAACCAGACAGGATGTATAGAATTCCCTAAGCACCAAAAATTACCTTCTAGGGAAAAGAAGGGGAGACATCAAGATCTTGGCTTCCTTGGATTCTACAATGGAATGAAAATAAGATTGTTCCTAACATGCACAGAAAATGAAAGAATTTGTTGCAGAAATTATTTTAAAAGCCTTAGGAACCATCCTTACAAAAGTCTAAAGCCGGGGTTTGACAAATCAGCATTTTTTAGCATAAAAAGTTAATTGAAAAATTTCTAGCAATAGTAAAAGAGATTACTTTTAGAATGACATTTTGATGTTTGAGGGAACAGTATCACTTGGTGCCTTCCTGAGAACAGCTGTCCTAGTTTGTTCTTAAAAATATATTTAATCTCTAAATTTTAAAGTAATTGATGTAAGCTGGAGAGGAAAATTGGGTGAAACTGCAAAGTTAATCTTGGTGTTTGACCTGAATGAAATGTCATCTTTTAGAAAATACAAGAGATGGAGGAAAGAAGAATCGTGAGGATAGGTGAATCCATGAAAACCTTTGCAGAAGTCGACCGCCAGGTGATCCCCATCATTGGGAAGTGTCTGGATGAGATAACAAAGGCTGCAGAATCGGTGGATCACAAGAATGTAAGTGTTGCATTGTTGGTTGTCTTATTTAGTATTGGTCTCGAATTTATGGAGACTGAAATCCTGGGCCCAGGATCAGCACAGGAACTTTGCAGTCATGGAACTAAACCAAAGAACAGCTTCTGAGGCAGGATGTGCTCAGATTATTTCCCAAATCTACTTAACACCCAGAAATGCTTTTCCTGCAATACTTTTTGTTTTTTTTATTGAGGAATACTCTCTCATTTTATTAGGATAATTGCTTTTTGTAATACTGCAATTTAAAAGTAGGCATCAGCATGTGATGTTGGACATAATTTCAGATACTTAATCACCAATTCTTATGAAGGTGGTTTTTATGTCTCATAGAAAACTCAATGTTTCAGAAATGTCTCAATTCCTGTTAGCTTTATAATAATGAAAATTTCAAGTATTGATTACGTGAACTATTGCAAAATCTTTCTGTAAAATATTTCTTTGCAGGTTTGAGGTTTGCTGCTGATCTGTACATGAGCAAATCTTGATTTCTGAGCAACATTTTCCTTCACAGGAAAAGAAACCTCTCTGATAGAAAGGCTGATAACGATTTCAGTTGAGCTTCCTGATGTACAGTGACCACAAGGGCAAATGTGTTTTTTGTTTTGTTTGCAGAATGATCTGCTCCATTCCTACAGGAACCCTCTGTTCTTCCAGCCTTTCTCATGGATTACATTAGTGCTTCAAACACTGACAGCATGAGTCTTGCTGCCTGTTTGAATTTCCCATACATGTTTTCCACTGGAATCTTTTTGGAGCTGTTCATTGCCTGGAGCCATGAACTGGCAGCATAAAGCCCCAGGCTGAAGTTTTGAAATTAATCCTCAACTCTCTGCTCAGCAATTGTTCTCACAGGGAGCAGCATAGCAAACTCAGGAATCTGGGAACCACTCTCTGAGTGGGAAAAGGGGGAATTGGGGCAGCAATTCCCATGTTAGAACAACATACCCTGCTCGAGGTACAGCTTTTGGTGGGGAAATCATGCTGGGGAGATTCATGTGTCAGCCTATACTCTGCCTGAGTCTTCTTAGCAAAACACACATGAAACTTAAGCTGAGTTTTGAATCAGGGTGAATTTTATATTCTCTTCCTCACAAATAAGTCCAAGATGGCTCATACACAAGTGTGACATTGGAAAATGATGACTTTGAGCATTGATAACTGAATTTCCAGGATGTCATGTAAACAGTGTGCTGACAAAAAATGTATTTAACCAAAATAGTCATAGCTGAGCAGCTACAAAGGGTTTAGTGTGTTCTGTCTGGAAACACTTATGTTCATAAAGAGTTCTTTTTCCTTAAATATCATCAAGAATTTTTTTTATCTCTGGAGCGATAATTTCTAACTGTGCTGATTGTAATGAAAGTGCTGGATTAGTTACTAAACATGTAACTGTAAATAGGATTTCTTTTTGCCCTCACTGCACTGCACAGAGTTCCTGTTAATGCCAACAAAACTGCCTGGACTTAACAGGGAATACTGGTTCACTGTTACTGTGTTTCTAAGGCAGTTTTACATAGGGATTTTTTTTCCATTTCCCCTTTCTAACCACTTGAACAACACAAAGGTCGTGTGGCAAATGTGAGCTGTGGTGGCTGCCAGGTGAACCTGTGCAGAATTTGATTCAGAGGGCTCTAGCAGCAGATAAAATTCATTTGTTACGGCCTTGGAGTTCCTGTTATGACATTATCTCTGATATATGGAGCATGCTGGCTATTTTTAGCTCCATTGTAGTAGAATGATGTTTTGAATAAATGGAAGGAACACTAAAATTCAGAGGGGAAAAAGTGAAAATCTCCATGCATATGATAAAACGGCAGTGGAGTATTTAATATAACATAGTGTAATCTCTTAGAATCAGAGAATGGTTTGGGTGGGAAAGGACCTTAAAGCCCATCCAGTTCCACCCCTGCCGTGGCAGGGACACCTTCCAGTATCCCAGGCTGCTCCAAGTCCTGTCCAGCCTGGCTTGGAACACTTCCAAGGATGAGGCATCCACAGTCTCCAGGCTCTTGTAAATCTTGTAAATGGTCTCTCTCCATCTTTCCTGTAGGCTCCCCTTAGGTACTGGAAGGCAGCAGCTGAATCACCCCAAAACCTTCTCTTTTCCAGGCTGAACCATCCCAATTCTCTCAGCTGTTCCCACTCTTTTCCCCTCTTCTCTAATCCTCCTTCATCTTGCTTTCATGTCTATCATTAAAAGTTTAGGTCTCAGGAAGTTTTAATGTCAAACAAGGATGGGATAATGGAAAGTGTTGTTCTACCTCCCTAAAACTCATGTAGGAATTTCATGGTGCCCACCTGATAGATTGAGGATCTTAAATCCATGTGGATCTTCACAATGCCATGAAGACTTTTGCAAAGCTTTTGCTCTCTCTGTTTTGCTCAATGGAGCCTGGCCTCTGGATATGTTTATATCCCAGTAATTTCTCCTGAACAGCATTTTACCTGTAGCCGTTCACAGAGCCTGTGAAATGCCTTCAAAGCAACAAGTTCTTTTTATGTAACAGGGCAGTGATGCTCTTCCCTAGAGAATAATAAAATGTTTCTGTGCCAAGGCACAGTGTCTCTAGAGATTTTGGAATACAGCTGTTAGAGCATAACCTAATCTCTCTTCCCAAGAAAACAAGCAGATAAGAAGTCTATTAGGATATTTTTTTTCCAAGTCCATTAGGTTTAAATGCATTTGGCAAGCTCAGGTCTGAATTTGATCTTATGTATAATTAATTTTGTTTGTAGACTTGAGTAGGAAAAATGCTATGGATTGATTTGGCTTTGATTTGTTTGGTTTTATTTTTCCTTTTCCCTCTGTCCAAATCAAAAGAGCAAAGCCATTGTGCAGAGTCTACAGCCAGTTTGTGGCTGGCTTAGATCCTTCCTAGCAGTGCCAAAAGGGAATGTGGCTTCAGTGGCTCCCACAGCAGGGCATGGGGCTGCTGGTGTCACCTTGCACTGCCTGGATGTTGGGTAAAGCTCATGAAACATTTACAGCCATTTACTGTCACTAAATTCACAACCAACTGTTGACTTGTGGCAGAGTGATCACACAAGGGCTCTGTTTTATAGGAGATTTACTGGGATTTTCCTCTGATTTGCTAACAGCTGTATTCCCAGCAAATCTGTACCTTAAATCTTTGTTATGAGTCACTGATTGAAGTGTGATTTGCTTTTCTAGTCAGTAAAGTTCATAAGCTCTTATTCCTTTGCAGCAGAAGGTGGAGAGACTTGTACTGATCCTGGGCTCTGGAAGGGCCAGGAATTCATGGCCAGGAATGAGCCTGGTCACTCCCAGGGCTGGTCCCACACTGACAAACTTTTTGTTCTGCCTTAATGTGCCACCAATTTGATGTCAAGCCTCACCTGAGATGTTTACACTTTGTTGGCTCTGTCCCATTCCAGGACTCCCAGATGGTAATAGAAGCCTTTAAATCAGGGTTTGAGCCTCCAGGAGACATCGACTTTGAGGATTTCACACAGCCCATGAAGAGGACAGTGTCCGAATCCAGCCTTTCCAACTCCAGAGGGGATGGGAAGTCAGAGCCCAAGTTTGGTAGCAAATCCAAGGGCAAGTTATGGCCATTCATCAAGAAAAATAAGGTACTGATTTGCAGACTTGAGCTTGGTGCTAGTATGTGTTTTGTCAATAACAAGTATGTGTCTTGTCTAGTAATCTTGGCGAGTTTAGTTTTTTAAAAGAGAATTTTAGATTCAGAAAGTTAATAACTGATGTCTTAATATGCTGTTTTGTTGTAGTCTTTGGTTACTTAAGTTTCTTTATAACTTTAATTTTTTTTCTTGTATAATTTCATTAATTATGTTGCAATTTTAAAATTAATTTAACTTAAGTTGTCACGTCTCTGCCATGGTCCATTTCTGTTCCTAACTCAGAGAAGGAGTTGTAAACCACTTACCTAGTGCCATGTGTGCCAACTAACATTGTTACCTGTGGGAAGCTTCAATGTGGTGTTACTGTTTTTGACACTCCTCAAACTCTCCTTGCCTCTCCATTCGCGTTGTCTTTCCAGTCTGTGCACTGGGGTCAGCAGGTGGGTGGCTGGGACCAGGGAATTGCTGGGATTCACTCTGAATCACAACTAATGGAGCCTAACTAACTGAGCAGTTGACTGTTTAAAAGACCATATTAACTTATGTACCCATTAAACCTTTTTCATTCCACTGTCATACTTTACACCATAATGCATGGCAGCATTTATCTGGGGTTACAGGACGTGTCAGGGGGACTGGACTCAATCAGCTTTCAGTCACACTGATGGAAGCCCAGAATAGCTTCGGTTTTTTTTGACCTCACTCTTGCTCTGACCCTTTACCCAACCACTTAAATTTGAGTTTTAAAAAAATCTCCCTGTTCACAAGGGGTCATCCCTGTAGTGCTGGTGTGGGAGAGGACTCGCTGTTGTCTGGTGCTTACATCAGTGTAGCCAGAATAAAAGCACAAGCAGGACTAACTCCTGAGCAAATTCATGGAATGATCTGTACAAGTGTGATGCTGAGGTGTGATCTGGAAGCAGGAAGGAATGTGGTTTGTTGTTTTCCAGATAATAGAAACGCTACTGGGCACTAAGGTACCTTCCTTATCTGATCCATTTAAATTCAGGTATTTGAAAGCTCTATCCATATGCATTATTCCGAGCTGTCCACAGAGCAGAACAGGGCAATTGATGGGGATAGTGCTGCATGGAAGAGTCTGCATGAGCTTCCTTCAAAATACTTTTGTGTTACTCTTCTGTTGCATCACTTACTAATACTTTCATTTATCACAACTCTTCATTTAACACTACTCTTAACCTCTGCTTTCTCCCCTCTTTTGAACCATGGCCTTTAATATTTAATTATTTGATTGGTTTTTTTTCTCTGGATTTCAAATATTGGTTTTGATGCTTATTTTCGTTTTGTGTTTTATCTTTTTATTTTTGGTTTTTATTCTGTCACTTCTCCATCTCTTATACGTAGCTTATGTCCCTTTTAACATCCCCCCATCAGCCCCCTCCTCCTCCCCCTGCCTCTGCCTCACCCTCTGCTGTTCCCAACGGCCCCCAGTCTCCCAAGCAGCAAAAGGAACCCCTCTCCCATCGCTTCAACGAGTTCATGACCTCCAAACCCAAAATCCACTGCTTCAGGAGCCTAAAGCGAGGGGTAAGTTCTCCTCTGGATCTCTCTCTCTCTCTCTTTTCTTTCTTGCGCTTTTATTGCACGTTCTGTTATGTACAAACTTTTGTTTTGTGAACGGTTCCATTGTGTTTTATCATAACATGCAGACAAATCCAAGGGTTCCCAACCTATAAAGGCATTTGTAGTCAAAACCCCCACAATGAAACCACAAAAAGTGCAGTTGCTGGTGGAAATCTCCCATCTGGGTGTCTTGAGGAGGAGAGACTGGACAAAATACAGGAGGAGGAGCTGAACATTGAGTAATGCTCATGCAAGAAGTCAGTCTTTAGTTTTTCTCTCTGCAGGGTGGATTCAGCTCAATGTCTGTGCCAGAAGAAGAGGATTAGGAGGGATTCTAGGAGATGATAGTTGTGATTTCAGTTGGTAAAAGTTCAGTCAGGAATGATGTGACATTGTCACTGGAGCAGTGGGAACTTCTGTTCCAGTCACTGGATCTCAGCTTGTGGTCCAGGTCAGTTTGTGTAGTAACCCTGAGTGTTCATGAGAAACAGGAGTCATGAGGAAGGTGAACTGATTCTGGGTGGCAACAAATCCTTTCCATGGTCCGTGTGTGCTTTAAGCCAGGGCTGCCAGGTCAGGGGAGACTGGACACAATTCTCAGTGCAATGATGCACAGTTTAAAATTCTATTCTGTGTGCTGAAAGCCTCCATGGCTGATTTGGGGATTCACCTGGGTTTAGGTCACACTGGACCAACACTTGGTGGCACATCACCAGTGTCCCAAGCTCAGTGACCCCATCTCCTCTGCTGCTGATAAGGAAGGAAATATGGTCTGAGGTTTCCCAGGTCAGCTGCTGTTCCTGTTGCTGACAGCATCTGTGGTTCTATTCATAACCCAATGTTGAAGTGTTTGTGTGGAATTAAATCCTCTGTCTTCTTAAGTAGTAAATAAAATGTTGGGTTTCTGAGATAAAATCTGCCATTTTTCAAACAAAAATAAGACTTTATCTTCCCAGAAACTCACACGTGACATGGTTCTACTGAAAATTTGTTGGCACAGCATAGCTTTGGCTCCTAGGTGAAAGTCCTTAGAATTATTTTCTCCTGTAAAAATTACAGGAAGGAGACAAAAGTGTTCAGTATTTTAAATGTTTTTTAGAGCAGACAGTAACAGTGAGGAAGTGACTATTTTAAAAAGCCCAAATTCTGCTCCAGGCACTCATTTAGGACTGAGGACTGGAGCTGTATGAAAGCAGAGATGTTTTCCATGGGGAACTTCAGTGGTTGGTTACAAAGAACTGAGAGCAGTGCTGTAAACAATGCACTGTCTCGCCTGGTTACAGACAGAGCAGTTAAAAATAAAGATGTTTTAAACAGTTTCAGTTCTTTGCTAGGAAATTGTCATTTAATGGAACACTCAGAACACAAAAAATCCCATTTCTTCCCATCCCCGTTTCACTGGGGAAGTGGGAAGTTTCTAAGCTGTCCAAAGGCAGGTTCTGTACGTGTCCCTCCTTCCCTCAGTTGCAATTTGGCTCAGAGCATTTTCTCTCAGTGGTTTTGCCAGGTGCAGACAGACTTTCAGATCTGCTTGTGCAGCAGCAGAGCCGAGGATGTGCTGGGTGGTGGCACCACTCCAGGGGTGGCATCTGGAGCCCTCCTTGTCCTGGGCAGTGCTGGGTCACTTTGGGGAGAAGGCACTGCTGCAGCTCAGGGCATGTGTTGCCATCTAATGCTCCATAGTGGCATTCAAAGAGCAGAGTTGAAAATAATGCTGAGTATTTCCTAATTGACTTAAAAATACTGGATTGTGGTTCCATGGGCACCTCACCAGTTTGTATTTCAAATGTGCAGATCCCTATTGACTGATTGCTTGGCCATGTAAGCAATTATAACTAATAAATAGTTCCTGAAGGAGGGCCATTATTTATTACTTAAGAAATCCAAGCACACCTTAAGAATTCTGCATGCCATAGTGTTTTGTTTTGTGTCAAAGGCCAAGTAATGAGAACAATGTCCATAGTCTTCTCTGGAATCCCTCAAATTTCTGCTGACACATTCATTGAGAATGTGCAAGGAAGGGCTGTTGCTAAATCTTCATTTAAACCTTTCACTGTGTTTTTCTGCTATTTCATTTCCTTCCCCTGACAGCTACCAGGATGTTTGTATGTAAATACTTTTCCTGCCTGACTCATCCTGAGGATTTGGAGTCCAGTGTTCAGATCATCATCTCTTATCCCAGAGGGATGAATTCAGGCCCCTTGGATCATGCAGAGAGATGGAGGAGGAGGAGAGGCTGCAAACCTCTGGCAGCCTGCTCTGTCTCATTTGGAGACTTGTCAAATTCACATTTTGTATGTCCTTGGTGATTTTTTTTTTCAAATGATCATACTAAGAGATCATCAAAGTGCCGTAAGACCTTCAAAAATAAAATCATTCTAACCAGGCAAAAAGAAAATCAAGAACCGCCCAAAAATCGTTTTAATTTATCAGGTGAAAAATGAGTGCTTGATATTTCTTTCAGTTGATATGACCCCTGTTATATTAGGTACAACTAGACAATACTGTTAATTCTGCTTTAATCTTATTAAGTTTAGTAAGATTTCTTTTATTCAGTTACTTTCCACTCCCCTGTAAAATCCAAACCCATCTTATTTTTGCTCAGGACCATGAGCATTAGTGTCAGGAATACTGATTTGTGATGTTCCCAGAGGAATTGGGAGGATGTAAGGTGGAACTCTCCTCTGCACAGAAGAACATTTGATTTGTACATCAGGGAAGCAACTTTTGGAAGGTCATGCAGGAACCAGCACAGTGTAACAGGAGTTTGGATCATTTCATTTGCTCTGAATTGTCTCTGCACTGCTGGGTTTGTTCCTTGGCAGAATTCCACTCCAGACACCTTCAGTGAAGGTGCCCACAAGGCTCTTTAAGTCTTATTTTAAGTGTTCAGCCAAATTGCAAGCAGGTGCTTCCTGGATTTCTTGATAACCTCAGCTCTCAAATCTTACAAAGCCAGGGAACAAAGTTGACTTGAGAAAAAAATGGGATCACACTCCATTTTTGCACTGTGTGAAGGAATAAGGAAAAGTAAACTATTTGACACAAGCAAGTCCTGAGACCATAGCAGGATAAATTCCAGCAGCAGGAATTGCAGGTTGTAATTGATCCTTGAAACATAACACGTGAATGGATTCCCATACAACTCCTCCATGAAATCTGGGAGATTAGAATGTGTCTGGAGAGGGAGTGTGTTTTAGCAATTTCCTTTGAAAATTTTGGTTTAGCATCTTAGGTTGCATTTGGCAAAATCACTGGTGACTGTTCAAACAAATTATATAATAAGTTATGATATGTCCTGTGCCCAGTCTGGTTTTAATTTTGCTTCCAAACCAAAAAATCTAATGAAACTTGTTTTCATGGAAGGAAACAGATGCCTGAGCAATTCACAACAGATGCAAGGTTAATGTAATAATAATGCAATTAATAATGCACCAATACCAGTATCAGTGGTCACTGCCAATATGAAATCCAAGTCTGTTTTTTAAAAAAAGTAAAATTTTAAATATTTAGATGCTGACTCTTGTCAGTGTCTATGGTTTTCTAATCACGTTTTTGTATTTTCCTCAAAACTTTTTTCTTCTAACCCCAGCAGCAGAAATGTCCATTATAGAGAATACCATAAAACTGTTAGAGCACTTATTAAGGATCAGAACTAGGAGAAGGGGAAAAAGCTGTCATACATTTTTTGTGAGTGTTTTTTCTAATAGCTGCTTTAAAAGACACCATAAAATTAGTGTAGCACTTCAAATCTGCTTCATCTCTTTAGGGAAGTTAAAGCCAGAAGAGCACAAAGAATGAGGAACCAGTTACATAACTTATAATTTCATTTATGCTTGCTCTGCTTTTTCTAATTCCATTTTGAGAACAAAGGAAATTCGGTATTCTGCTGCTTGGTACTAATTTTGTGTTCTTTAGTTTTATTGCTGCAGTGGCAGTAACATCAGCACCTTTTTTTTTTTTTTAAAGAGCAATCCTCCAAACTAACAACATCCAGGGGTAGAACTTACACCTTTGAATGGCTCTGTGTGGACTTGGCTTTCCTCCTCTCCCCAGAGCCTGGGAAGTGACTGAGCAGGGAGGATGCTCTGGGAGCTGGGGCAGACATTACTGCCAGCATTCAAGTTCCATAAAGCACACGGAGGAAATTTTGTGGTTTCCTTTCTAGTGGAAGTTGTTGACTTCATTACAATGTGATTTTATTTCCATTGCACCCGTTGCTGTTGTCCTCCTCTGACACTCTGTGCACTCCTGCCCTGACTCTGAGCTCTGAATCTGCTCCACTGATCAGTTCTTGGTTGGTGTGTGAGCATGCAGAGGCAGCAAACAAACCACCCCTCTCCGAGCTGCTCAGCTCCCTGCCCTGGGAACTCTTGTTCTTCTAACCCCAGTGTCTCCCCCTGTGCCAAGACCGGGACTTTTTGGTGGGTGGGGTCATTAAATCCATGGTTTGTTCTAGCTCTGAGAGAGATGTCTCTGACCTTGGTATTTAAACAAGCATTTAAAATGCCGTGTTTTCTGATCTCTGAGCATGCTGAACTCTCAATATCCACCTGGTTCCCAGGAGGCTCCCACTCTGCACTTGGAGGGGAGTCCAACAGCCAGCAGTGAACACAGAGGTGCTGTGCTCATCCCCGGTGTAACCAATGTGTGTTTTCTCTTGCTGACTCACCAGCAGACACAGTCTTTGTATATTCACAAAGAACTCATGAAGAGGACTTTAGGGACACCCACGTGTGCCATTGAGGCTAGGGAATATGTTGTAAGTCTGAGTATGGTGTGATCAGCCCATACTGTTGCTACACAGTCGCTAACCCCACTTACAACCAGTGTGCTGTGGGAATGTGCTTTGTCAAAGAGCCAAGGAAAATTTGGTGGGAGGCAAGGGGCAGCTTACAGTGTGATGTGCAGGAAAGATAATGTATGCTAGTCCTGGAAATGCTGAAATTGGCACAATTAAAGTAGCTGGACCTGTGAAATTCAAAGTGTTGCAAACAGGTTCTGCACATTTATTTTAAATTATTTCATGAATGCAGTCTTGAGCATCGTGAGCCCTGATGGACAGGAGTTCTGTGCCTTGGTTGTGGAACATTCCCTTGAGCCTTTGGAAGCTTCTGTGAGCTGTCTATAATGATGATAGCTCATGGAATCAAGATATGTGACCTCTAAATCTACTACTTGGACAAACCAGAGTATGGGGAGATTGTTATAGGGCCACTAAAAAGAAAAAAAAAAAAAAAGAAAATTACCTCCTGGTTGTATGTATGGAAGTCCAGTGATTTATTTCAACCCCGTTTTCTGTAAGTGAGGTTAGTGGCCGTGACTGTCCAATAACACATGGACCTGCTGCCTTTCATGCTCCCTCATGTGTTATTGAAGCTTGTGGCTCTTAGACTCTTCATTTTTTCCCTGCAAGACTAAGCTAGGCTTGGTTTAAATTGACAGCTTGAAACACATTTGCTCATTTGAAGGAAATGTAACTTATTTGGTCATTCAGGGGGAAAACGTCTTTGTTCTCCCAGGAGCTGTGAGCAAGTTTCTAGCTGTGAAAACCCAACAGAATGGGCAAAAGTAGTTATGTAGACTTTAATGCAGATTTATTTTCAATCTGCTTATATTTGTTTATAGAAACTGAATCACTGTCACATAAAATTACCAATAAATTTCAGAAATGGAAAACTGTGAATATGACTTATTTCAGCATTTCATTGTTTCCAGCCTATGAATTGCTTTATTTATACTGGTTATAACAATCCTTGATGTACTATTTAGAAATGCTATTAATAAGTTCTCTATTTTTGTCATACTTAACAGCAAAAGAATTGGGCATACAGTGTCTGTAATCCCTTTCACATTTGCTGAATTTGCAGCAAAAGAATAGCCTTGATGCAGATGATTCTGGCAGTATTTAGTGCCTTTAGTGAGTAGTTTTTAGCCACTAGCGCATGTAGCATACATCTGTGCCTTTCTAGAGTGCTTCATAGGTAAATATTTATTCTGCACCATGAGTCTTGTCTGTATCTATGTACAAGAATCTCAATTTGTGCTGATCATGTCTATGCTAAAGTTCACAGGAGTGCTAAAGCAATGATGCAAACACAAGCTGCCTACGCTGAATTTCCTCAGACCATTCTTTCTCCTTCTGTGATTGCTCTCTCCAATGGATTGGTTTTGTTTGCTTTATTTTTTTAATGACCTCTTGAGCTCAGAGGGTGAATTTCTTTGTTGCACTGTGATTATTATGATGTGTTTGCTCCCTAATGGACTGGACTGCAGAGAGAAGTGTCACTGCTGCCTTGTCACTGAATGATCAGTTCACATGCAGCATTTCACTATTATTTCAAGACCATTTATTTTCCTTGAATGGCTGGCATGTGTTGCTGTACAAATCCTGGTAACTAATGGGAATTGTTATTTTGGGGGGAAAAAGTGTATTTCTTAAATCAGGTGCCTCCCCACAAGAGGTGTGGAGCCTTTATTTTAAATCCAATGAACTGTGTTTTTGCTAAAAATGGATCATCTGTTTGAGAATGCCATTGCTGGGAGCTGTTGGTAGTGACAGAGAACTTGAATGGAAAGAGGTTCCCAAGTCTGGCAGCACAAATCCTTGCCTGGAGAGAGGCATTTTCCAGCTTTTACCTTTCAGTTGTTAACGTGGAGTGTGTGCTTTTATGCACCTCAGGTTTGTTTGGTAGTTGAAGCATTTCACAACTGCTGTCCCTGCGAGCTGGCAGGGCAGCTCAGTGCCCTGGAGGAGGAGGAGGAGGATGGGTGGAGTTTGGATTCTCCTTTTCTATCTGACTTCAGATGTTGAGCAGCAGCTCCCTTGTGCTTGGCACAGAACTGAGCCCTTTGGTCTCCCTAGTTTTTGGAAACCCTTCTGAACTGCAGCTGTTTTGTCCTTTTGCAGTGCTGGAAGAGGCTTTGGGAATTTTGGTGGTTGGGTGCCCAGGCACAGTTGTTCACCTGGGAGTTTCTGGGGCACCTGCCCAGAGCTGTGTGTGCAGGTGAGGCAGGGCAGAGCTGCTCCATGGCCTTTCAATCTTGCTTTCCCAAAGTAACTAAAAGATAATCTTAGGGCTCTGTCCCAGGAAATGTGGCAACTTCTGAAGAATTAGATCATGTATATCATTTAAGGAGGTTGAATAGTGTCTTACCACTCTGTCATAGAACCAATTTGGTGTCAAGGGAATAGATATTTGTTTCCTCCTCCTTGGGCCTGACCTTGTCTGACTATGGCCAAAGTTTGAGTCTGAGTATTTGTTTCTGAATTTTCAAGAATGTGCAGTGGTTTTCTGGGCTGCCTGGGCAGCACTCTGCAGTCCACAGGGACAGTCCAGGGCTGTTGTCCTTTGGCTGCAGCCAGAGATCCAGGCATTCCCTGGAGCTCCCATGGTGCTGGGTGCTGCTGGAGCTGCTCCTCACCTCTCCATGGCTCAGGGTTACCCCCCCAAAACCCTTCCATGAAGTGGCTGATGCATTTCAGCACAATTTTAATCTAAAGTGACACCCACACATTTGCGAGCTGTGAGTTTTTCCCACCTCGGTGCTGTTGCTGTGATGAGAATTCCCAGTGGTGCTGTTGTGCTGCTGTCAGTCAGTCCAGGTCCAGTTTCACCTGTGCCCAGGTGCAGCACTTCCCATTCCCATTCCTGGCCAGGTCATGGCAGCTGCCCAAGCCCATCTTGTGAACTTTTGCACAGATCTGTTAGTGTGACCCATTTTGCCTTCCAACAGCAAAGGGATTGTGTCATTTTATTGTAACATCAGCCTGAAAAAGTTCCTCTTCTACTGATGCACTGTTGTTTTTTCTCTCTCCCCCCCCAACCCTGTATCTCTCCAATTTTACATGAAGCTTTCTCTCAAGCTGGTAAGCACATTTACAGCATGCCTGTCCTGTGTTTTAATCACAATTTCCTGTGTGTGTTTTAATGTGCACTGTGCCACATGTGACATGACACTGAAATTAACTGTTAAATTTGTTTCTTCTTTGTGTTTGCTTTTTTTGATATTTATCAGATAAATCTGAATACACAGGTCTGGAGTCTAATAGAGGTGATCAGAATTCAGTCTTCTAATAAGCTGCTAAAAAATTAACTCTAATATATAGTTTAGTTTTCACTTTTATAATCTAGGGCTATGAAAATGTAGAAAAAGAGTATTGAGTAATGCTGCTACTGTGTAAGTACATATTAAAACATAAAAAGAAGGGAAAAAATTAAAATAAAGGTCTCTGTGCTTGCTGGAATTTTTTCCAGAGAGCCATGCATGTCTTTCTGTGTAAAGTAGCTGCAAAATTTGCTTTCCATGTCCAGTATTTCTGGAAATCTGCATCATTATCACCTACATTTTACAGCCCTATGTAGTCCTTCAGAATAACCAATAATGACATTAATTAAAGTTTTGTGAACCTTAACCAACAAGGTTAACTCAATCTGATTTGAATTTACAAATTGAGAGATATGCATATGTGTGAATCCTAAATTACATCTTGGATGCAGCTGGGAAAGTTACTTGAACTGTGGTAAGATAAAGATGTTTCTGAGCTGGAAAGGGAAGGGGTGAGCAGAGCTGGGAAAGCAAATTGCATGCTGAGCTCCATGCACAAGGTGCTGCTTTGCTTGAGACACTGCTCACCTTGCTGTGGCCCTGGCAGCTTGTCCACATTCCTTTGGCCCTGGAGAGCCCCTCAGCAGGAGAATGTGCCTGGTCTGCTGCCCCACCCTGTGCAAACACAGCAGAGCCACACCAGTGATGGCATTTGGGGACCTCAGAGGATCCACAGGGGCACCCAAACTGTGCTGGCTTCCAAGGTCTCGTTTTCCTCACCAGTTTGTGCCTTTGGGTGCTCTTTCCCTCCCCTGTGAGGATGGTGAGACCCTGGCACAGGTTCCCAGAGCAGCTGTGGCTGCCACATCTCTGGAATTGTCCAAGGCCAGGCTGGAAGGGGCTTGGAGCAATCTGGGATTGTGGAAGGTGTCCCTGCCCATGGCAGGGGGTTGGAACAAGATGAGCTTTAAGATCCCCTCCAACACAAACTGTTCTGTGATTCTACACAAATCCTGTGCTCAGACACATCATTGTGGGTCTCTTCTGCTCATGGCAGCTCATCCAGAGAAATGTGTGAGCAGTTCTGGGTCCTGCTGCTGCTCTGGCAGCACAGTGACTTTTTTGGGCTCCTTTAGCAAGGTTGCTTCTCACTGAAGACCTGTGGCAGGTGTGAGCAAAGATGGGAGTGCCTGGAATATGTGCAAACCTTCTTTTGGCTGTTGCCAAGCCACTGTCCTGGCAGCCCAGTGCATTTTTACCAGATGTCCACTCATTTTCTTGGTCACAGTGCTAGTGTGCTGTGGAGCTGAGTTAAGCCTTTGTGTGTAGGAGTAAATCCTTCAAAAATTGTTGACATGGCCTTTCCCTGGGAATTGCAGAAATTGGAAAGATGTGCAGGGAGGGCTGAGACCCATTTCCAACTCAGATGGAGAAAAGCAGCTTTTTGTAATCTCCTCTTGGATCCTTACTGTGCAATAGCCAAAACTGGGGCTGAAAAAGCTCATTCTCTCCTCACATGTAGCTTCAGCCCAGAAACCAGTGCTAGCACAGCCTCTGCTTTCACAGCCCTTCATCCTGGGACAATTTGAATCCTAAATCTCATTGTCTTTCTTCAAGGGGGACCTTGTGAGCAGCACATCAGAATTGCTTTTCCAAATTTTACTCTGTCTGTTGCATTCTACTAATGTACAGCTGGGGATATTTTCAAGCCTCTCTTCTTCTTAGAAGTGAGGAGGATATGTCAGAATTTGTTATCTAGACTTTCCTGTAACTGCTTGTTTGTTTACAAAGCTGCCTCCAGATGCTTTGCCTTAAAAAGATGTGTGTGGTTTTAGTGTAGATTATCCATAAAATAGATTGAATCACTCTCATGTCTGTTGTGATGTGGGAGTTGCTGTCAAGCAAAATCTAAACGTTAAAGAATGAATTAAAATAGATCTCTCCTCTACCAGGCACATCAAGCAGTGTAAGCACTGGTAGGACTCTGTGTGAGTAAGGTTTCAGAATCAGCATAACTTCCTTAGTCATTTGTCTTAAATTTGCTTTCTCATTGTCTCACAAATGGAATTTTAAGTGTATTATTGCACAGAGGATCAAGGCTTCACTAGAAGCACATGCCATTTTTGACTGGCAATCAATACAGCAGCAGTTTCCTCAGCTCTGTGACTTTGGAATGGCCAGACCAGAGGAGAAGGTGACCTGTGTGTGGTTGTCCTCCAGCCCTCTGACACCCCCAGACTGGTTTTGAACAGCTTGTTCTGCAGCTGCAGGAGAAAGTCACAGTGTCCCAGCACATTCAGTACAGAGCCAAGGGTCTAATGAGCAGCTTTTGAGACAGTGTCTCCTCTAAATCACTCTCCTCAGAGAGAAATTTGGTGTTTTAGCAAGACTGATGGCCCAGCCCTGCTCACAGGCTCTCTCTAAGCTGAGGCACCACTGAATTTGGTTATTCAGCTTTGTGCTTTTACCCTTCTTTCTCCCATATTGCCCCTTAGAAATGGGACAGGAAATGAGCAGAAGCCAAAACGAGCAAAACCTGCTCAAATTCAAGATTATGCACAAGGATCTCACTCCCTTATGGTGCAACTAATCAGTATTGATATGTGTTCAGTATAGCACACCCAATCTGCCTCCATTGCCTTCTGGCAAGACAAAAATAGGTGTTACTGTGAAGAAAAGAGTGTGGATGTATTTTATGTGTCATCTATCTGCTATATCAAATTGAGGCAATCAAGAGGAGACATAGCAGAAGGCAGAAAAAGGGGTTTTCAAGCAGAATCACACAAAGGTAACCACTGTGGTCTTCACTTTTTTTTTCCTTTGGTTATGAGTTCAAACTGGCTGATTCCATGGCTTTGATATAACTTCTGGTTTTTATGTGAGTATAAGTGAGAGAGGAAAAGCTGAGAGACTTTGGCGTGGAATGTGGACCCTGGAAAGTAAGCAGCATGTTTTTTAAATTGCAGAGTCCAGTGGGGAATGCTTCTGTTAGCTTGGTGTGTTCAGGAGAGCCCTGACATGAATGAACTCTGTTGGACCAGCAGTCAGTGCACAGGAGAAGTGCAACTCTGACACTGGAATAAAAGCCAGGAACTGCTTTTCTGGGAATGCTGTTTGTAGCAGAGTGAAAGAAGGCAGGGAGGATCAGCTTTCCATGAGAAGGGAGCTCGATTAAAAAAAAAAAATAGGTGATAAAACTATAGATAAAAATAATTTCTCAGCTTTGCTGTTGAATTCTGGAATTCTCCAGCTGATTTTCCACTGTTAGGGAAGCAGGATGTGTTCCTGGGATCATTTTGAGGGCATCCAGATTCCTCAGCATTCAGGGACTGATAACCCACTGCAAATGATAACAGTGCTTCAGACCACTGTGGTTTTTGCACAGGTTTCTGTGAGCTGTTTTTGCAATCCCAAAGCATTCTTTCAGACTCTGATTATTAACTTTTTTCCTTATCCCCCCCCACCCTCCATTCCACTCTGTGCAGGGAGCAGGCCCAGAAGACTTCAGCAATCTCCCACCTGAGCGAAGAAGAAAGAAGCTTCAGCAAAAGGTCGATGAACTAAACAGGGACATTCAGAAAGAGATGGATTCAAGGTGAGTCAAACCTCTCCCATGAAAAATGCAATTGCACTGAGCAGGGTCCCTGTGTGTGATGGTCGTGGGCAGATCTCAGCAGCAGAGGCTGTTGGGAGATGATTCCATCATCCAAAGCCTCTCTGATCTGCAGCTCAGATTTCCTGGAAGCCCGAAGATAATGACTCCTGTGCTTTTGTGAATGCTTTTTCTACAAGGCTGCATTTATCATTCTGGTTGAGAATAAGGCTATTTTAGCTACACACTTTTTAATTGATTCTGGCAGCCTGTATTTGTTCCTTGTGTTTGTTCACATTCTGTAGTTGTATTAAAGATTCAGCATGTTTTGTTTGTGAGACACAGAACTTTTCTTCCCTGAAGGATTTCAAGACTGGTCTCTCCCTAAAAACTGTTTTGCATTTGTAGACATGTGCCTACATTTTGTGTCAGCTTGCTTTCAAGAACCTGCTTCTTTTGCCTACTAACCCAGAATTTCTCCTTTATATTTTATATCATGGATAAGAAAAGAAAAACTGCACGTGGTTATATGATTTGTCATTGCTTTGTTTTTTCCTCTGTGGTAACTTAGGTTTGCCTCTGTGCAGGTTTTTCTTTCTGTTCTGTATTGATTCTGAGGTAACCCAACATTAAAATCAGATATAGAATTGCAGCAGAGTGAAGTTTAAATAAAGACAGTTTATGATGGAGAAAATAGCACCAGCAGTTAAATAAGAGTTAAACAAACAGTAATAATTGTGACTCATACGTTTGCAACATTGTCCCTTAGGGCTTCAGGCACAGAGCAGTCCCACTTCCTTGCCACCCACACTTTTTCCCAGTTTCCATACACACAAGGCAAAGGCACAGGATTGCAATTGTCAAGAGTTTGGTGGGAAACTCTAAAGTATAAAGAGTGTTAACTTGAGTCGTGGGACCTCTCTCCCACCAGCTAATGCCTAGAGAAAATCTGAATAATTGTGCCTAAAACCAGCCCATAATTCCATTTCCAGCTCTGCAATGTCCATCAGCAGCCCAGAGAAGCTGCCCTGGGACCCAGCTGGACACGGGGTCACATTTTGTAGCCTCAAGTCCATCTGTCCCTGTGCTGTGACAAACACAAACCATCTGGAGCCAGCTTCCTTTTAAGCAGTGTGAAACAAATAAATATCTTTCAGATTATTTGGGTTGCTAAAGACAAGCTGCAACAGGCAGGGTGAGAATTTCTGGTTTGCCCTCCATTTCTGTTATTGATACATCTTTGTTCCTCTTTCTCAACTGGAGGTCAGCCCTTGATGGATGATAATGATTCCACTGTTTGTCTATGCCCTGAAAACTGGGAAGATAATAGTCTAGAAAGTCGGAGCTGTCATAGATTGCAATGGTTGTGAGATTTATTATTATTTTCCCCAGGGCAGCAAGTAGCTACTGTTGTACTACATAAAAAACCATGTCAGGCTGAAAATCAATATCAAGTATCTTCTCACATTGTAGGTAACTCACTGTTTTTCATCTCTGACAGTGTAAATTCTCTTCTGGCAAATAATTCTACTGTTCTTCTTCAATGCCTGGTTCTATACAGGGCAAAAGCTCCACCTGGGTGTTCTCAGTTCCCTTTGTAACAGCTTAGGTTGAACCTCAGAGTGAAGAAGAGACAGTTTATTGAAGGCATTTACCCCCAGCTGCATTAAATGTGTTTTATTTTTGTTCTGCCCCTCAGAGATGCCTTAACAAAGATGAAAGATGTGTACATCAAGAACCCCCAGATGGGAGACGCAGCGAGCGTGGACCACAGATTGGCAGAGCTTGGGCAGAACATTGAAAAGCTGCGGTTAGAAGTTCAGAAATTTGAGGTATGAGAAGAGAGATCTCAGTAAAAAGCAGCTCAGGTCTCAGCAGGACCTTCCTGGCTTTTCCAGATGTATTGATGCACTTTGGTGTGTGAGGGCAAGGGCTCTGTGAGCCACTTGCATTAATTGGGGTCTTTGAGCTGATTTGTGTAACATAAACATTCACCATCTCCTGTGGCTGTCAGCCCACTGTTAAATTTGCCACAGAAAACAAATTGTGTTAACTGGAGGTGAAGAGAAAATCTACTTCTCTCTGGACTGCCCAGAGGGCTTCAGATGCTTATTTAATTAATTAAATAAATTGAAGCATCATGTTACAGACGTCTGTGGAAAATCAGAGTGACATAAATGCAAAGCACCATTTAGAGACTTAACAGCAAGACAGAAGCCATCAGATGAAATATGTTTTAAGGAATAGTCTGCCATGAACAGGAAGCTGCTTAGTGATATAAAATCTCCAGAACAGAAGGGGGGGAGAGTTTGGAATATATAAAGCCCATTATAATTACATGAGAAGGATTAGACAGCTGAGAAAAGACTTCACTTTCTACATTATGCTTTGAACATAAACAGATACAGCCCATTAATTTCAGATGTGGTTTTACTATCCATTGCTTTCTTACCCGTTTGAAATCAGTGTCTCTTTCATTCTCTCCAGCTTTTGTTCTCGTGCATTCAGCAGTTGCTGAGTTTCTGGTGTTACTCAGACAACTCTCAGCAGCTACATATCATTTTACTTGATTGTGACTAGAGCAGCATCATCTGCTGGCTGCTAATTGCTTTTCTGTCAGGGTGTTTTTAGGACCCAGTGCCAGAAAATGGTTACATTTTCAATAAGTGTGTTTTTCAGCAAGACAGTTCAGAACACAAACAACTGACCACTGCCACTCAAAGGAAAACGTGAACACGTTTCCAAACCGGTGTGTTGTGTATCCTGTGTGTCAGGAGTGTGCCAGCAGGGTGAATTCTGTGTGTGTGTGGCAGGGCTGGCTGGCAGAGGTGGAGGGGCGGCTGCCGGCACGGACGGAGCAGCCGCGGCGCCAGAGCGGAGTGTACGAGACACAGAACCCGTCAGGAGTGAACAGCTGTGCCCAGGACAGAGAGAGGTACAGTATCTGTACAGCACAGCCACACACCCTGGCCCTGCCATGTCCCACCTCAGAGAGCCCCATTTGTCACCCTGATGGGCTGTGTGACAGCCCCCTCCCTCACTGCTGGGACGGCGAGAGAGCCAGAGCGTTTTTACAGCTTTTAATGGTAAAAAATGAGAGTTCTCACTTAGCTGCAGTCACAGCCCAAGCTAGCTCTGGAATCACTGAGCTGCTCCAGCTGGAGCTGCTGCCCCTGCCCCCAAGCCTGGTGACCGGGTGGCTCTCTCTGCTGAGGTTGGTTGCTATAGTTGCTGTGTTTTTCCTCTCTTGAGCAGCCCCGATGGCAGTTACACAGAAGAGCAAAGCCAGGAGACTGAGATGAAAGTACCTGCAACAGACTTTGATGATGAGTTTGATGATGAAGAACCACTACCCACCATAGGAACATGTAAAGCTCTCTATACATTTGAAGGTATCACTCAAACTTTACCCTCGTTTCACTGACTGAGTTTTTTAAAAGTTCGTATGCAAAGGGCAAGTGGGAAACCTTCATGAAACCTTAAATAGCCAAAGGGCAAGTGAGGCTCTGGTGTGATTGTGTAGAAAGGCACCAAGACAGGGATTTGTCTCCTGTTGCACAGGAACTCTACAAGAGAAAAACCAAAACTCTGCTGTCAGGGTCACATTTGTCTGGTTCTCTATGTACACACTGCTGACTGCTGAACCACAGGCTCCTGTTCTTGCTGCCAGTCATGCACCAAAAGCTGTGTCCACCCATGGTCTGAGTTAGTGATTGCTGAAGTCCCTGTTGCTGTGTGTTTCAGGTCAGAATGAAGGAACAATCTCTGTAGCAGAAGGAGAGATGCTCTATGTAATAGAAGAAGACAAAGGTGATGGGTGGACACGAATCCGAAGGAATGAAGATGAGGAGGGCTATGTCCCCACGTCCTATGTTGAAGTCTATTTGGACAAAAATGCCAAAGGTGCTATGACCTATATTTAATGCTATTATTATTGTTTTATTTGCTTTCACAGAGATAATCCAACCCTGAAGCTGCTCTGTGTTACAGATAGAGCCTTTTAAGAGTCTGTCCAATGCCACCAAGTGCATTATTCTGTACGTGGACTAATTATGGCTTGTTGTACTGCAAAATGTGCTTTTCTTGCTCAGAGAAGGGTAGTGTGGGAGACTGTGAAAGCAGAGGGGAAATGCAGCCTTTCCTGGACAGTGCTCAACTGCCATTGCCATTGCATGCCCAGCTTAGTGCAGGGAGCACAAAGCCCTTTGGGATCATTCAGGCTCTCCTCAGATACCCAGGTGGCATCTCAGACACGTCCACAAGTCAGCTGTTTGTCCCAAAGTCACTCGGTGGAACTTTATAGGGGGAATATTTAGACTGCTGGTTTGTGTCTGTGTGGGAGCTTTTCAGAGCCTGTTGTGTTCTGGGAACCTTTTGGATTGAAAACTGGTGGTAATTTAGTTTAGTGTGTGTGGAAGGGGAGGGAGAGATCTTACCAAAAACCCTCTACAGAGCACTCTGTGGTCCTTGATAAATGGGTGAAACATTAAGAAAGCTCCTCTGTTCTTTCCCACCTTGCTGCATTTCAGATGTATTTGCTGTTTCAGATGACCAGAACTAATGGTTTAATCTTTTGCTTACACAAGGTCAATGCAGACATTCAGAGTTTGGACTCCATAAGCTGCTGTTTGTTGCTTTTAATTCCTCCCAAATGTTTTGTGTAAGGAAGCAGTGCTGCAGGGCAGACCTGGCTGGAGTAAATGCCAGTGCTGAACACCTGGTAATGGGATACACCAAGGAATCAAAAGATTTAGCCCTGTTTCAAATCAGGACATGTTAGAACACCACTGTTAAATAATTTGTGTTTATTCAGATTGTGTTTCCTAGACTTGAGAGTTCTTGGTGTGAAACAAGCAGCCTCATCCGAGTCAAAAGCAAACTGAACCATTTTCTTTGGGGTTTATGGGCAGCAGGAAGAGAGGAGTAGGACTGTGTCCATAAACCAGCACTGAAACTTGAGCAGTTCAGTGTTAATCAGTGCAGTGCCTTGTCTGCTGCAGGTGAAAATCTGGGCCTTGTTTTATTTTGCCATAATACAAAGACATGGTCAGTTGAGATGCAGAACAGTACAGAATATTTAGCCCCCTCTGTTGGTTTTTATTAACCTTTGAAAGAGGAACAGGGATCATCCATTCCCCTTTATATCCAGAACAAGGCTGAAAGATTGCAAATCATGGAATCACATTCCAACCCTCTGCCATGGGCAGGGACACTTTCCACCAGAGTAGAAATGCAAACTGTGCTGGGGGAAGGCTGATACAGCTGCAGCCATTTCTGTAGCCACAATGGAGGTTTTTCAGATCATTTAAAGTTTTTCCATTAATTTTGCTGGATTTCAGGGACAAAATCAAATGTACCTGTGAATACCTAATGTATAGGAAAAATAATGTTTACCTCTTTTATTGCTCAAGTCTCTAGTTTAAAAGAAAAGCTAAAAGAGAACTTTTCATAGAATACAACATAAAAATTTGGAGGAAATGCTGCTGTATTTATAAGGTGAACTTTGTTGCAAGCTGCAAATTGATTTTTAAGGTATTGGTAGAAGTGACTTGATTCAGTCCTTGAAATAGAAGCGATGACATTCCTGAAGATAGCACTGTAAATACTAAAGCATTTGCAAACTTTAGTAATCCTTTCCTTCTTTTGGAAAGAAGGTTGAGCAGCTGGCACCATGAAAGGCAGGAGGGTGGGAGCTCACAGCAGCCCCTGTGGCTGTCCCAGCCAGCAGAGCCAGTCCTGGCTCAGCTTTACCTGCCTGGCCAGGCTGTGGCTGTGCCACGAGCCAGGGACAGCTCAGTGCCACTGCTCAGTGCTCTGTGAGAAGCTGCTTTTTCACTCAGCTGGAGCCTGTGTTGCCAGGGCTCTGCTGCAGAACTGAGCTGAGCAGGACAGGTAAGTTGTGTGCTGCAGGTGCCCTCCTGATCATGGTCTTAGAGGAGCCAAGCTGGGTCTGTGCCCTGCCAGTCCCTGTGTGAGGGCTCCTGATGACATTTACAGGGTGCCTCTGCTCAGAGGGTGTTGGCAAACCCTGTCACAAAAAGAACAGTAATGCCTATGTTGTTTTGCCTTTTTTTTTTTTTTTTCCAGATGTGCACAAACCACTTCAGAAAATCTCTGAGTAGGTTTGCATAGGCCTGTCCACCCTTTATTCTCCTGGTTTGCTGCTACGGTTGTTTTAAGAGCTCTATTTGAGAAGGTTTTCTTTAGAAGAGATGAATGTCCCATCTCCATCACTGAAAGACTTTGTTAGGTACCAGGTCGGCTCTGAAATGTCACTGCCCACGAAGGTGCTGCCCTGCCTGTGTCCCTTTAGTGCAAACAGCACTGTTGTCCTGAATAGAAATGAGAGCTGCAGGCTGTGCTCCCGCTGGGATTCCTGCAGGAAGCTGTTCTGTGCACACCTGGGTGTAGCACCTTGCAGGGCTTTTCTGTACCTGTGGGGTGGCTGGTGCTGAGAACTCAAACACAGGAACGGGTTGGGCCTTTCAGCTCGAGACTGACCACCCTGTGTTACTGAGCCTGGTACCTCCTCATCTGCTTGGGAACAAAAACTTTCACTGAGGGATGTTGTGAAATCGTGTGACACAAAAAAACCTGCATGGAGTAACCAGCTCTGTACAAACCCTGCATTGCACCCAACAGAAATCCCACGTTCCCTTCCAGCAGAAAGCCTGGATGTTTGTTTGGGTGACATGCAGGAACAGAGGCTGGTTTGGAAGGTTAAACTTCTTGACAAAAACTATTTTGGAGCCTGGGCTGATGAGCATTTTGGCTCCTTTGCCGCTGTGGGTCTGTTCCCCCTCACCTCTGATGATATCAGTAGTTCCTTCTGGACAGCTCTGGCATTCCCAGGGCTGCAGCTCTGCTGTTTGCTGTAACCACCATGCAGAGCCTTGACTTATATAAATAAATAGGTAAAAGTTAACCATGCTGATGCACTTTTTATCTAGGATATATCTGATTATTTAATGCTTGCCAAATTATTTAGGAATTGGTAATTATAAACTGGACTGTGGCTTTTTAAAATCCTTTTGTTAAATACGAGCCCTTAGTTCTCCCAGTATAAAAAAAAAATTGTATATAACATAACTTAAAGACTAAAGTTACTTGAATTGTTTATATCCTTTTATATGTGTATAAATATAAATGGTTTTATAGGCTGTTCTGCTTAACCCAGCTGTTTTGGTAACTACTCAGTCCCTCTGATGTTGATAAGTGTTTTTGGTTACTCAGCTGCCTGCACCTGGACTTGCATAGGAACTGCTGTTGTGTGTTAAGGTTTGTTCAATCTGGCCAGTGTGGTTGTCTTGTTTCTATTCTTATTTTTTAAAGAATCATCATCTGTCAGGAATCTCTTTATAGCTTGATGTACCATGGTGTCTTCTTCTAATAAACATTATATTTTCTCATTCCTGTGAGGTTTTGGTTTTTGAGTTTTTTTTTAATATCAGTAACTAGTAGATAGCAATAATTAGTGGCAAAAAATAGCAGCACTTAACTTTCCTAGGGACAGCAAATGGCCCAGAGCTGCTTCTCACTCTAAGCACAAATGCAGTTCTTCTCAAGACAAATATTTTATTGTGGCTATTTGAAAACTTCTTTGTGCTGTCAGTTGGAAGGATTTGATAGAAGTGAGTGCAAAGGAGTTGAGAAGGGTCCCCTGGTCTCTCAAATGCAAAGGAAGTTTGGACTGATCCTGTATTCCCTTGGATACAGCAATCTGGGCCAAATCACACTCCTGGATTGTAGCTTCACTTAGCCAAAGGAAAAACTGGGCAGGCCCCAGTCTGTGGGAACAGGGATGGCCAGAGGAGGGCTTTGGAGGCCTGGGCTGCTTCACTGGCCTGCATATTCCTGGCTTCCCTGCAGAAGGAAAGGCTTTTGCAGCCTGTGGTAGAAAGGAAAGCTCTGGATTGCTCTGCAAATTCTTTGATTTAATTTCCTGTTGCTCAGTGTCATTGATGGTCTCTGGAGCTGTCACTTGAACAGATGCTGCTTTGCAGACAGAAAATGAAAAAGCTGTTTGTTTTCTCAGTGGCACGAAGCAGGTGCTGGCAGGGTCCTGCTCCTGTGCTTTACTCCCAGAGCACAGCAGAGTCCCAGTGATGCTCATGCCAGGCTGGAGGGAAGGGCTGAGGGTGAAGGGTCTGAGTCAGGAGCCTTCCTAAGCCCTGTAACCCACTAGATGCTTCACTGCTTTATTTCCTTTAACCTTCTCCAGGCAGAGCTGCTCTTAAGGGACCCCATTTCCCCCAACCTCTTTCTAATCCAGTCTCTTTCTTTTTGTCTTTCTTATGTTTTAGATTCCTAAAGGTGTTTGTGCTGGTGCAAGAACCTCGGGGCGAGCTTGTCACAGAAGGAGAAACACAATGGTCTGTTTACCCTGCAGGCAGTTAAAACACACCCATGGAAAGCCAGACTCCCAGTCTTGTCTGGAGTTCCCACTTGAAAAATTCAGACCTAAAAATTCCATCCCAGTACGATTCAGATGCTTGCTCTTTTCCATGGCATGCTACTTGTGACTCAGATTTCCTTATCAGCCTCTCCCACTCTTCTGCCAGTCTGGCACAAGCCCCTCTGTCAAACATAACACACACTTCTCCAAACCCAATCCCTCCCAGCTTCTGTCAGAGAATTGCTGGCTGCCCTTGGATGCAGGGGGTAGCCAGAGAGTCCCAAGCATGTTCTGGTCTGTCTTCTGTCCCCTTGTCCCTCAGTCCATCTGGATGTGCACACTGGTCCATCAGCATTTCACACAGTGCCTTTAGTGCTAAACCTGCAGCTCCTCTCACCAGAGAGCGTGGAAAGGAGGTGGAAACCTCCCCTGGAACGGTGTTACAGCAGCTGGACTGGGCTCTCAATTTGTCAATATCAAACCTGATCCACATGTATTATTCAACATTCTGCCTTCCCCAAAAGGTCACTAATACTTGTCAGCCTTTATTTCTCTTTTTTCAAATCCAGGCTGATGCTCATTCCAAGTATTAAACCCCTCTGACCCTGCTGTTTTCCTGAAACCCTTGAAGCTCACGTATGTACTTGTTTTCCTGCTTGTTCTCTCTGCCCCCTCCTGTGTCCCTGCTGTTCCTCACACACACACACACACACAGACACACACACACAGACAGTGGCATTTTGGTTGGCAGCCCTTGTTGCTGCTCACAGGCCCCGTTTGGCTCTGGTTTCAGCCTGCATGCTCGCCCTGTTGCCTTGCCTGCGCCCACCTTCCTCAGGGTCACGTTATTTTGTGGCTCGTGGTTTAATCTCTCTGCAGTTTTCTTTTGGTTGGTTTGTTTTTCAGCATTTCAGACCTGCCTTCTCTTTTTGCATGACCTCCTGTGCGTTCTCATCAGTTCATGTTGGAATAACGGAGTTTTTTTAGATAAATAAAAGAGGAAAGAAAAAAAAAAAAAAAAGAAACCGCACTGTTTCCTTCTCCCATCTTGTTGTGGACCGGACCTGGACCCAGCAGCCAGACAGGAATTGTGACCACCCTGTTCTCACATGGTTTGGTTTGAAGCAGAAGTAGGATAAGTGATTCTGCACTTTATCATGTCATACAGTGGTAAGAGAGCTACAATATCTCCAAAAATCACATGATCTGGACTTCAACTGCCTAATAAAGGGTCAATTTCCTCTCTAAACTTCTACAAATTTCTATATTCTAACTTGGTTTCCCCTGAATTATTACCATTGTTTGGGTTTTACAGTCATGGGCATGTTTGAGCCCTGCCAGAGTCAGTTGCCACTTGATAGCTCCCGAGGGCCAAATTTATTCATGACTCCACACCTTGTCTGTGGGAATCTACTGGCTCTAGTCCAACTCCAGCACATTCTGTACAATCCCCACAAGTTGAGCAATTTTACATGGAAGCCTCTATGGGCAGTGACCCCAAAATGAAACCTCTCAGGGTTTGTTTGCAGGCAGGTGAGTGTTGTTTTGCTGCCTGCTGGGCTGTCCTGCAGGGTCAGCACATCAAAACACATCCCAGAATCTCAGACTCTCCATGTTGTGAAGAGAATGTTGGGATGAAGTGATTTTTGAGCTGGGTTATGTGTGGTGTTCATAATTCTGTCCCTTTCTCTCCATTTAAGACGCCAACTTTTGTTTTTACAAAGTCCCTTGGTGCTACAGTTCCTCCTGTAGCTGTTGTGTGATTGGTGCTTAAGAGTTGCCAGCATGAACCAGCAGAAGGTTTGTGATTTAAACCCAACCCAAATGTGCTGAGCACAGGCAGCACCTGGGCTGGGGCTGTCCTGCTGCAGCACTGGAGGGTCAGAATCCAGAAATCACTGCCTTATCACTGCTGCTGCTGTGGTCACTGAGCTGTTCAGATCAAGAGCAGAATGGGATCCCCACAGTTGGCACCTGTGGCTTTGTGCAAAGGCTTTGTGGTCTCCACCTGCCAGGGGATCTAAAGGGTTGAACAATTAACAGGTGTGCAAAAATATCCTTACAATATTTTTAGCTGCAGTATTTTTATTCTCGTGTCCAATGCACTGTTGAATCAGCAGCTAAGAATTAATTTTCACCTATTGTTGTGCCATCTATGTAAAAATTAGATCAAAGTTTGCTTTTCTATATTTAATCTGGGTGGACAGTATATTATTGTCAGCCTCTGTGGAACATTGGAACAATTGCAATGTCTGTGTTTCTAAATTGTGCTGTAGAAGGAGCATTAGCTTTAGCTGACTGATTCCTGAAGTTTTATTAAAAGACCATGTATGGAGTTTTTATAAACTTGGCAAGTAGTTCCCAAAAGCCTGGATCATAAAACTTATTTAAGAAATAGTGACAGTCATATCTCATAGTCTGCACACGTTTATTCCGCTGCTGTTATTCAGGGTAATGAATAATTTTTGTAGAATTTACCTTTGGCAAACGCTGAAGAACTAAATATGACTGGTTTATAAAAACTCTGCTTGGATTTACTAATCTTGCCCAGCAGCGTGCACTGTACATCCTATGAAATTTCATGATCCCCAGCAAAAGTCTCTAATGCCCTTTCTTAACACCTGTAAATAGAGAAGAAACATATTTACTGATACTCAAAGTCGTGTTTAATGCTGAGTATTTTTCAGAAATTCATTTAGTTTGATGCATATTGTTCTTTGTTTTTTTTGTTTTCCTGCCTGAAATGTCAGAAGACCTAAAAGAAGCCAAAATTCTATTTTAACATGATGATGTCGAGCACTTTTTTATTTGTATATGTGTGTGTATGTGTGTTTGAGCACTGATCTCGGTGGCATCTCAGTGTTGTGATTTCATTGCCAATGTAAAAGGTTCTGGTGTTGCCCATTCATTTCTGGAGACAGAATTCAACCAAATAAAGTGCTTCCATTTGAAAGCGAATATTGACCTTGTAGCAATGAAACAAAGTCATCTGCATATTTAAATAAACATTTAATTCCAGAAATACAGTTTCACTGGACCCTTTTGATCAGCCCGACTGGAAGAAAAATGGATTTGTTGCTTTTTTTTCCCAACAGAAAAGTTGGTGCCTCTTGCCTGGGGCTCTTGGGGCTGTTGAGCTGCAGCCGTCGCTCTCCAGGAGTTGCTGCTTCCCAGTGGAGAATGGGAATTTGAATTTGGCTGTGGCTGCTGCTTCAGCCACAGAGAAATTCAGACTCCAACTCCCCAGAGCTGTTCTCAAACTCCTCATTATTCTTCCTGACTATGGGGTGGATTTGGGTTTTGCTTCCAGCTGTAAAATGTACATGGAACAAGTGGATCAACACATTCCAGTGTGGTGCTGTTCTTAATTCTCTCTTCAGAAAAGTGAGGATACATTTTCACTTGTGGTACCTGTTGTTGGCTTTGGTTTTGTTTTTTATTTTATATTATTTCCTACTGGAATTTTCAGGAGTAGTAATTTGGCTCTGTCTGTACCTCTGACTGTTCCACACAGATGGGTCCCATCAGGTCACTTGGAGATTTGATTTTATCAAACTTTGACCTTTCCAGCTGGTGCAGAAGAGAGAATGAAGTGGTTGGGTTGTTTGTTTGTTTCTTTTTAATTTGGTCATGTGAAGAGAAAAAAAAATGGGCTGTTGTGGCTGGAGTTGTGTTGGGAGTGCAGGTAGTTTGTGCTTTTTCAGTAGGAGCCTATGAGAACTGGAAATTGGGGGAAAGATTTCATCTAAAGAGAGAGTTGTGTCATAGAATGCCTGTGGTGAGTGCTTTGTTCAGCTGGAAGTCTTGGCAGATGTTTTTGATGCTGATTAGTTTTATATTAAAACTCAGGCTGTTGCAAGCCTGGTAAGGAATGGGTTTGGGCAGGGATGTGTGGATGTGTCCAACACAGCAATGCCTCCCTTCACCAAATGATCCAAAAACCAGGCACATTTCTGTAACTGGCTGAATGTACAATTCCATTCTGATGTGCAGGGTTGTGAATAATGTGTGTGTGTCTCTAGCTGAGAGAAAAGCCCCAGCTCTTGGCCAGCTTCTCCATCACCTCTTGGTCCAGGTCACTGCAAAGAGCCCATCCAAGTGCCAAGATTTGCAGTTTTCCCACTCAGCAGGTGACACCTGGTGGTCCTTTCATCTGACAAATAATCCAGAGATTATTTTTGTTTCATACAGTCAAGCTGCTACATTTCTTCAACAGGATTTCAGCTGTTCTTTGCCAGCACTAATTAACATCCCTGTCAGTTCAGGACAGATCAGGGCTGTTTGTGACAGGATGCTGGTCTTCGGGTTTGGGCAATAATGAATAGGAGGGGGTGTTCCTTTGGCTCTGACTTGGATTTATCTTTCACAGAATCAGCACTGCTGACTTTAAATAGAAACAGCACAGCCAAAGGGGTGAGGGAGAGCTGGGGGTGTAGAGCTGAAGAGAAAGGGAAAAGAATATGAAATCAGGTTTTTGTATGGAGGGTTTGTGACACAGTTACAACAGAGAAATGGCACAGGAGCAGCACACAGGAACTGAACTCCTGGAGAACTGAGGGGGAGGGAGCAGAAATACTTGAATACTGAGGTTTGCTCCATCAGTCCCTACTGCAGGCACAGCTCTTTCAGCTCCCCTTTTTTGCAATTGGCAAAGGATAAAAGAAAAGGGAGAAATGACTTGCAAAGAGAACTGATTAGAGCTCAGCATTGGCTCCCAGAGAGTGTCTGAGGTGTGCTCAGAAATGCCACGGCTGCCTCCAGTGGAGCTGGAGGAAAGCAAGGCTGCAGCTGGATCTCAGATGAAATCAGGATGCAGAACTAACCCTGGAGTGTTTGACCAGGCAGAGGATAACCCAGAGCAGAGCCAGGGCTTTGCCAGAGCAGCCCTGGAGCTGTTTGTCTGGACTCAGGTGAGAGATTTGTTTCTAAGATCCAAGTCTGGATATTTGACTCCAAGCTGCTCAAGCATGTTCTGCATGTTCTTATTACCCAGCTCCAGCTCTGCTTCTTCAAACATTTCACTCACTTGGGCAGGGAATTCCTGCTGCTCCAGCCCCTCAGGCTCCTTTAGAAACTCTGTTAATTCCCAGTGCCCAGAGCCTGGTGTTCCCTGGGGAACAGGCTGCTGACGTGTGTTACCAAGGGAGGGCAATGGAGCAGCAGGGATATTTGGCCACACAACAGTGACAGGAAACTCTTGTAGAATCCTGAAACAGCTCAATGAAACTTCAACTCCTTCCCTTGCAAGTTACCTCCAGGATTATAATATTGTCAATGAGTAGCACATCCTGACTCCCCAGGCTTTCTGAGGCACACTCAGGTGAGATGGGGTTAATGAAAGGTGAAGGGAGGTCTGTGAGCAGAGACTGAAGGGGCAGGTGCTCTTTGACTGGCACAGGATGGTTTAGTGGCCTCAAGCTCCTCTTGCTGCTGCCTGGAAGGATCTGTCCCCACACAGCTTCTGGTCAGCAGGAAGTTTGAATTTTATTTTATATTTAATTTTTTAAAATTTTTTCTTCCTTCCACACCCTACTCCCTGGAGCTGTCAGCCCCTCTCACCAGGCAAGACAGGCCTTGTTGAATGCACATGTATTTATTGTACCACTTTCAGCACAAGGTCTAACACTGAAGCACAGGAGTGTCATTACAGTCTGTACAGCACCCTCTGGAACACAGACAACACAGGGGGACATGCAGCCCTGCAGGCTCTGCAGCAGATCCCAGGGCTGCTGCAGTGGGGAATAAAGACAGCTTGGAACAATGAGAATCTCAACAGTGGCTCATTCTCTGACCTCCCCTACAGTCTGGCTGGGTCTAAACAAACGTCCCATGAACAGGATTGTAAAATTAACATGCTGAATCAATTATAGACAATTTTTAAAGAAGTTGCTTTATGCAATAAACACTTGAACAAAAAAAGAAAAACAAAGAAAAACAAAAGGCCAAGTTTTTCTTCTCAAATTCTTCTGTCCTACTCCCTTCTCTCTCTAAGTCAAGGAGCAGCCTTTCCCTCCCTCGCCTCCCTTCCCATTTTCTGTGAGGAGCTCAGGAGGTCCCAGCTCCATGCAGTGTCTGGCACTGTGGCATCACCCACACCATGAACACCGAGTTTGTCTCCTCAGGCCCTGGGAGGCAGCTCTGCCTCCATTAAACCGCACTCAAAGGCTTGCAAACATTTCAACTCATGCCTTGCTGCAAGATGAACAAAAAACATGTTAAGAATAGCCCTGCTGAGAAAAGTGGAGTTTGGCCTTTTTTGCCCTCATTCCTGTCTCTGCTGCACGGGTGGCAGTAGATCTGGCAGCAAATTCATTAAATGAGCCACTGTACACACAAAGGACATCTGGAATGACCTCAGCACACAGGTGGGGGCTTGTCTGCAGAAAGAGCTCGTTCCTAAAAAGCTGCTTCACCAGCCTGGGCCCTGCTCAGCCAGGCCCCCTCCCCAGTCCTGGGTGCCCCCTCTGAAGGGGCTCTGTGTGAACAAAGGGGCCCCTCCTCAGCTTCACCCCCTCAGCTCCTCACCAGCTGAGGGGAGACAGACACAGGCTCATGGCAGGGTCAGTCTGAGGAAGGCTTTGGGAAGGAGGACTTGCCTTCCAGCTTTGCTGTCCAAAATGTGCTGAGCATAGGAGATCAGACACAAGGAGAAAATAAAATTCTGCAGGACCATGAAGGTGTGGGTTTGGGAGTGAAAGGAGAAGGGAATAGCTTCTTTCCAAATTTCTTATTTGATTGCAACTGAATTTGCAAGAATTTTGTAAAGAGCAAAACTAAGAAGTTGTGACAGCACCACCAGCATAAAACCACAGGGAGACCTCGTGGCTTTACTCAGACTCAAAAACAGGTTTCTCTGGTTGCAACACTGCCTGCTGGAAACATAAATAATCTCTCATTATCTTTACACATTTGAATTAAAAAGAGAAGTGCCAAAAGCAAAACCTGCAAAGGAGCAGAGCTCAGTGCACTGGGGACAAGCTGGGAGTGCTGGTTTGGTGTAAGCAAAGGAAAGGGAGAGGGCTCAGGTCAGGACAAGCCTGTGACTGTGGCTGAAGCCTCACACCACGGCTGGGCCAGAGGTGAGGTGCAGAGCTTTGTCCCAGTCTCCCAGCACCACCCCGTGCTCAGAGCCACATGAAAGGAGGAGGAGGAGGAGGAGGAAGAAACCTGCCTGCCCCAGGAGTGCTGGGGGAGCTGCACACACCTCGAGCCCCAGACAAGGGAGGGCGTTTGACCCCTCAGGATTCCCAGCCTCCCGTCCCCACAGAGGTACCTGTGCCGTCCCTGCCCTGCCCCTCTGCACCGATCACACTGCACGTGTCTCTGCTTCAATCTTCTGCTCCCCGTGCAGGTTTTCCAGCTCCTGCACCTGGGCCACGTTCTGTCTGATGGCAATCTCGGGACCCCCTCCATACAGGGTGCTTAAATAAACCCACGTCTCCTCAGAGATCTGCCCGTAGTCAGCACCTGCAAGGGACGACAGCAGGGAAAGGTCAGGGCACCACAACGCCAGGATTTCCCTCCAAACAGCTCCCCCACAGGCCCAGCCCAGGAGGAGGAGACCCCGGTGGTCCCTCCACAAAGCCGCGGCTCCTGCTGGGAGCACCAGTGTGTTCTCCATTAACCCATGTCCACAAGCACCACATCTACACATCTTTTAAATCCCTCCAGGGATGGTGACTTCACCACTGCCCTGGGCAGCCTGTTCCAAACCCTGACAGCCCTTTCCATACAGAAATTTCTCCTAATATCCAATCTAAACCTTGCCAGGCACAACGTGAGGCTGTTTTAACTTTGGAAGCTGGACCACAGCAGATGGTGAATGAAGACCACATCAAAAGCAACACAAGATCAAAGCTCCAGCACAAAGGGGAATGGTGGAAGGGGCCTGGGGAGCAGCAAGGCAGAAGCTGGGGGTCTGCAGAACCAGCCACAGCAGGAGCTGCCACTGGAGAACTGGCTCACTCAGGGCAGGGACTGGGTAGACAACTGTCATCTGCAACACCACCTTGCTCTGTGACTTCATTGTGCACAGCCAGATCCAGTGGAACAGTCTCCTTTACCTTTTAGGACCACCACAGGCAGCAAGCACCAGCCTTACCCTGCTTGACTTGCACGTGGCCACCTGGTTTTGTGAGGGCAATCTTGGTGTTGTCAATTGGTCCAGGAGGCTCTGTAAAAGAACAAACATGTCAAAAACCATCTGATTTCCTTGCTGTCTGCAGATTCAGATGCTTTCCTAACTTCTCCTGGTATCTTTGTCCTGCCCTGGGGATCTGCAGGCAGTCCCAGTGGCTGGTGCTTGAACCTGCCCAGCCGTGTCACCCCAGCCAGGGGCAGTGCTCAGCCAGGACCCAGCAAATGGACTGGATTCCATTCCTGCACTCCCCCCTGCCAGACCCCCAATGTCTGCTCCTTACCATTATCCTTGCCCTTGACAAAGGCCTCCCACTCCCGGAACCACTGCATGCTGATACAGTAGATGACACTTGGAGACTCCTCTGCCTGGAAAGCCTTGTTCAGCTGGGAGAGCAGCAACAGAGATACAGCAAGGACTTAAGTCATTCCTGAGATCTTGGGGAGGCCCCTTCCATTAACTGTAAGGCAGCCCTGCCATTCTCCAGAAGAACCCCTCCTCACATCCTGTTCCTGCTCACCAGAGCAGGCACAAGACAAGGATGGTTTCACACTTTCTGTCTGCACAGCATTCTCACTCCCCAGCTGCCCCTCTGCACTGGGGAACCCCCAGGCCAATCTCCTGGCCATGCTGTAGGTCACATTCTGGAAAACAAGCAGGAGTTTTCCAGGTGTCCATTTCCCACCCTGCCCTTTGCCTTGCTCCCAGATGCTTCCCACGCCAACCTTGATGAAGGTGTCGATTTCGATCCTCCTGCGCTTGGCGAGCGCTTCGATCTCCACTTGGCAAATGGAGCACACGTACAGATGGTTCACAGCAGGGCCACCCCCAAACCTGGGCACAGGGAGAGGGAGGGCAATGGAGAACTGCAGCAAAGTGGAAACTTCCCAGCCCTGCATCCTACAGGCAGGGATTTTTATACTGCTCCAGACACTCCCAGGTGAGGGAGGTGCATAGATTTTTTTTTTTTGTGGCTGCCTTAACTCAGCCACACTTTTGCTCTTCTGGCTTCTCTTTTGCTGTCTTTTTGGGACAGGCACTGATACAGCTCATCCTGGCCTAAATCAGGACACTCTACAAATACTGGGAGAAAGAATGGAATGGCCATATTCACCTGTTGTAGAGATATTCCCACACATTTTGGGGCAGAATCACAACCAGGTCATCAATGTAATGGTATTTATTAGGAGGGATCCCTGTGGAGGAAAGGCAAGTGGAACAGTTAACCAGGGATCTCATTATTGCTGTGCACAACAGACACAAATAAAAAGGCAGATTTTCCTTTATGAGAACTCTGATTCCAGAATCTGCATCCTTTGCTAATGGAAAACGGTCATAAGTTCATTAACTGTGGAGGTTTCTCAATCCACAGCCCAAATTTCTAATCAAGTGCTTCATTTCCAATTTAGAAGACAGATCTACAACCACTGAGTGCTCCCCAGCCTGGCTGGTCAAACAGCAGCACAGTCAGATGTATCAGCTCCCTTCTCCAAACAAACCCCGATGGCCAGCCCTGCTGACAGGGTAACACAGATAAACTCTGCCCTATCTGCTTTCTACAGGTTTGTTTTTAAATACAGAGAACTGAAAGCTGTTTTTTCCCAGCGCTAAACATCCCTCCCAGGCCTCCAACCAGCAGCACAATGGGTAATTGTCTCATCCCTCCTGAGCAGGCTGGAGTTTCTGCCAAGAGGATCCCACTGCAGCTTTCCCATAGCAGGACGGCAGCTGGAGCTTTTTCCTGCATTTGTTGATGCACCAGGAAGCATCAAAGGTGCTGCTCCCAGGTCCAGCAGCCTTACCTCCATGGGAGCATAGAAAGGTGTGGTTGGTGATGGGCCCAGGCTCAGCAAAGGTGTTGAATTTATTGAGCCACTCTCGAGAGATGTAGAACTGGAGCAAACTGTGCTCCTTCATGCTGGCCAGGGACACGACCTTCTGCCGCTCTCGCACAGCCTCCTCACTGCTCTTCCTGCAGCAGGGACAGGAGAACTCCATCTGTCAAATGCATTTCCAGGTGTTCTGTACCCAGGAAGGGGCTGAGGGCACAGCTCACCTGTAGAACAGCACATAGGCTTCTGCATTCTGCACCACGGTCTCATGGACCTCGGTGACGTACTGGTCATCGAACTCGTACCACTGGCCATTGATCACGTTCTGGCAGTAGGCAATGTAGTGGCCACCTGGAACAGAAAGCACAGCACTGCTGGGATCTGCAGTGCAGACAGAAGGCAGGCCTGGGATAATATCAGCAGCACAAACAGGATTAGCTGCTGGCACAGAACAGAGAGAGAGACAAAAAAAAAAAAAAAAAAAAGGATAATTCCTGTTCAGGCAAGCTTTGCTGGAGCAGCAGAGCCTGGCACTGTCACCCTGATTTGCCTTCCTTGGAAGAGCCTCTCAGCAAGACTGAACAGTGGAAAAGGGTTTGAGCCAAGCCTGTGGGGAGGCTGAAAGAGCTGCAGGGGATCTGTCAGAAGCTGCTCAATTCATTTTCCAGAGGGCAGAGGCTGTTCAGGCTGAGAATGGAGGGGGTCTTATGCTGCCCTTCAGCCCAGCAGAGGTGTTGGCTACCCCTGACCACACCCCTGCCTCACTCACACTCCTCCAGAGCAGGACTTACTGCCAGCCGTGCCGTGGTGACAGATGACTGACAGGAGGTCGTAGGTGGTGATCTGGGACACGCACTCCTTGGCCAGGAAAGGTCGCAGGTCCAGCCCCTCCAAGGGGAAGGAGACGTGGCTGTTGATCTTGAAGGAATACATCACCTCGTGCCGGAACCGCTTCAAGTGGATGCAAAGGATCTAAAAGACCAAGCACAGAGGACACCAAAGGGCAGTGTGGCCACGGGGGCTCTGGGAGCACAGCACATCTTTGTGTGCCTGATCTTTGCCTGATTCTCATGAATCCTGCTGGCTCATCAACTTAGACTGAGAAAGTCTCTTCTGATCTAAATACGGGACTTTGTCACCAAAAAACCTGCTGGTTTTATTCTACCTCTGGTCTCCTGACCTCCTCAGTGGCTGCTAGAAGAGAATTAGGAAACAAGGTGCTTTTACCCACCTCTGGGAGCCGGAGGACTTTGCAGTACTTCACTCCATTCCGTAGCCTGGGGGAGGAAAAGAAACGAGCTGTGAGGACTCTACAGCAAAGGCATAGCTGGGTCTTGCTCACTTTGGAATCCAAGACAAATCCTGAATTCCAGCAGAATTGTCCAGGCAGAGGACACAGCAAAATATCTGACGGCAGTACAGAGAAATAAAATTCCAGAAATAAAACTCCAGACATGCAACACAATACAGATAATGCCAACTTACTTCTTACACCGTTCACAGCTGTACATATTGTCCCCTGTAGAGAGAGAAGAGAGACATTATGCAGCTGCTCAGAGCATACAAGGCTGACACAGCTACCTTTCCAGACAGTGCAGAAAAAAAAAGATTATGAGCCTTTTGGGCAGGCCAGGATGAGAAGAGATCAAAACTCCTCTCAATAAGTGTAGGCAAGAAAGGGATGCAGCCAATTAGCAGGAAGGATGAGAAAGCGAAGAAACTGAGGAGCCATAGCACTCAACCAACCAACATCTTTGCCTGCTCCTCACTGAGGACACTCTCACCCAGATTTCCCACCCCTGAGCAGGTAGAAAAGTTCCCTCCTGTTCAAAGATGCTGAGCTGCCAACTTTTGGCACTGCCAGTCTCTAATGACACGCCAAGGCAGGATTTCTAGATTTAATCTGCCTTCAAAATCCATATGGAATGCTCTTCCATGCTGCCAGACCCCACAGAAAAAACTCACCCTTCAACTCATCTGCTGCAAAAAAGGCAGCAAGGCAATCCTCCAGTGTCACCACAGGACCCCAAAACCAGCTAGGGATACAGGACACCACAAATCTGCAGAGGAGAAGGGATTAAGAGTTATAAGTAAAATAGCTGAATGCTTTGGCACACAAAACCCCAAGTGGATGATAAATTTCCTTCTAGCTGAAGGTCCTAATCTCATCCCACACCCCAAGGGAGCAGGGAAAGCACAACTGCTCTCAGCTGATGTTCCTACTCAAACTGGAAATTATTTGGAAAACTACACCAGGAATTAATTTGCTCTGGAGGGCAAGTCTGAGGCAGCAGTGAGGGGTGATCAGCTGCACAAGAGGCTGTCAAGGTGTGTGAGAGATCTAGAGGAGCAGTAACAACTGAACACATGAACAGGATCAAAGCCCTGTGAGGTACCACACACTGTCCTCCAAGAAATGGTTCCAATTGACATCCCAATGTTAACACCCCTGGTTAGGGACAGCTGCCTTCCAGCACTGAGGGGCAAATCCCATAAAACAGGTCCTGCAGAGGGAACACACCTCCGGATATACTCCATGATGAAAGCAATCCAGCCTTGGGAGGCATAGTTGTCCCCACATGCCCCTGTCTTGGCTGGCACATTTTGGTAGATGGCAGAGTGCAGCTTGGCCAAGTCCTCTTTCCCTGGGATTGGGAGTGACAGGTCCTGGAACGTCTCCACTGTTGTAGAAACCTGGAAATATCCAAGAGGAAGAGATCTGGGTTTCCCATGTGTGTCATGGAGCTGGCACCTGACCTTCATCACCTTTTATCACTGCTTGGATTTAGCCTAGGCTAGAAACCTGAGCTGGCAGCAGGAGCAACTCCCTGTGGCTAATTATTCTTCCCTGCTGTCAGCACTGACTTCTGTCATGGGTTTTGTAGCACTGGACTCAGTTTTCTCATGTGAATGTGATACTGCTGGGTCAACTCAGTGACACGGATCAGCAAACACAGAAACACATCTCCTTGGCACGGCAGCTTCTCACAACTCCCCTGCCATCACCTCTCGCCATGTTAGCAGGTGCTGCATCCCACAGGGCTTGCAAAGAGCAGCACCATTCCCTAGGGGGAGATCTACAAAGCACAAAGCCCGTGCTGGGTGGCTGGGAGGACCCAGGACACTCACTCTGTCACAGGTGAGGCACTGCACCAGGCTGAGGATGGAGCCGTCGAAGATATCAGAAATCACACTGCGGTAACGGAGCTCCTTCTTCTTTTTCCCAGAAGCCTGCATCTGGGCTGGAAAACAAGGAATGGTCCTCTCAGTCTCACATCTCCACAGAGGCACACAGCCACATCAGAACACGGAACAAGCATTGTCCTGATGTTCAGACCCCATTCCACAGACATGGTGAGGCAAGCTGTTAAGAGACACGGAGGACTCTGCTGTGGTACAGGGGAGAGGCAGCCAACTGAACCAACACCAGTCAGCTCTCAGGAGGCAGAAATTGTACTGGAACTCCTGTTTCCAGCCTTTTACACGTTTAGAAGCCTGGTCCTGCCACAGACAGTCCCTGGTTTTCTGAGGTCTTGTGACATTTGGCTCCAAGCTTTGCATTTCACTTCCTCTCCCCCTCACCTGCCTCTGTATTTTGTCCTTTTTTTTCCCCTCTGACATTTACCAAGTGTTCCCCAAGTGTCTTGCACTGGAGAGGACTCTCCACAGCAGGGACTGGCCAAATGCAAGGTTTTGTTTAACAACAGACCTTGTCCCCACATACACGTGCAGGCAGACAGAGTGGTTTTCATACAGCCAGAACATCTGCAGCTGTGCTGACCTCAGCCAAGGGGCTGAAGAAAGAATGTCCTCATGGAGCAGCTGGAGGGACAGTGGTACAAGCACAAGCCATTGTGTTTGCAGACTATGCAGTGTTGAGGGATTTTGATTTGCAATTTGCTCTGGGATGAAGGGACCAGTTTGATAACAACACAAGCCAGGCTCCATTCTGCAGTCTGACAGTGCTCCCAGCATCGCAGGGACATCTGCAGCCCTAATTCCATTCCTGTGAGCCCAAGATGTCCAAGAGGCAGGAAGCTCTGTCAGGAACAGCATCTTACAGTTCTTTTGCCCACATGCCATGAAATTCAAGTCTGGTAGACAAATGTTTATGTATCCACACACCCCTAAAGGGACAGAGCTTGTGCCTGGAAATTCAGAGCCATTTTATTAATGACAAACACAGCATACAGATGCAGGCATGAACCATTTCAGGCTCCAGTATAAGAACACACTACAACATCACTGTGCCCAGAGCTTAACTTTATCTGCAGGTTTACTGTAGCCTTTGCCAAATACTATTTTAGAATACACTGACGTCCAGGGGAACCAGCACTTCTTATATCTGTTAATCAAGAATCATGATGGATTCCTTCTCTCCCCTCCTCTACGTGCTCCCCCCTTTGCCCCCCAGCAATCCCTCTTTGCACTACCTTTCTTGAGTATGTAGGAAGGTCCAAGCCTGGCAGGACTGGAGCGGGGAGGGCTGCTGGAGAGCTTGGAGTGCATTTCATGATGGACTGGACTGCAAGGGCGTGAGGAGCAGCGCACATAGGCATCATTGTCAGGTTCTGTTTGGGAAAATGGGGAGGGAAAGGGCACTGATGAAAACCCCAGTTATGAAAGGCAACTGCACTGCAGTTTGTGTCAGCCTAACTCTGTGTTCCAGCACAGAATCTTTCCCAAGTGTGCAGTTCAGTGTCCATTACCTTTCCTGCTTGCACAGGACAGACACAGCTCCCTCAGTCACTGGTGAGAGTGCATGCGGAGCAGTACCTAACAGCTAATAATTACATACTAAAAAATCCCAAAAAACAACCTGCCATTTTTTCACACTTATGACTAATTAGTTTTTGCAGCTTGCTCCTGTAGCCCTAAACCACACAGACAGCATTGCTGCCTTCAGTGCCAGCTGGCAGAGTAAGACTCTTACATAAAGAAGCGTTGAAAGATCGGATATGTTCAGCTTGAGGTGACTCCACACTGCTGCTCTTTTCTTTTCCCTGAGACACAGAAATGTTCAATCTATGCCTCTCCCTTTTCTCTCCCCAAAGTCCACAGTCCAACGTTAGCAAATACCTTCTGCCATGCCTTTTCCACAGCTGATATTTCCTCAGGCCAGCGTATCAAATAAAGAGACATACACATACCAAACCTTTCTTCCTAAAAGGCATCAAACCAGTGTTTGCAGGCTTGGCAGAGGCAGCTCTCACTGCTGTGCCTTTACTCAGCTCACAGCCTGGCTAAGCACCTCTCTGGCTTACCAAGTACACTTTCTTACAGAAGCAATTGTGCAGAAAGGCAGGGATTGAGGAAAATCTTGGATGCAAATCTTTTGAACCACAGAGAAGGAACAATCACATTATGTGTTTGCCACTGCACTACACCACAGTGCCTGTGCAGGATGGTAACACATCTTCCTGGAAATATCCTGACTGGAAGAGGGGTATACCTGGTGTCCTACATGGGCTGGCAGGACAGGGAGCTGGCAGCATCTCAGGTGAGGCTCTGCCATCGACTGGCATCATGGTAGTGTCAACATCTGCATCTTCATCCACCTGCTCCGAGTTGCTGCGCCGATGGCCGCAGGAAAACTTTCTGTCCTTCATCCTCTCTTTCTCTGAGATCCCTCTCCCTGCTTCATCCTGGATGAGCAGCTCTGTCTCTGCCAGGGAATTGCTGCCCATGCTCCCTGAGGTCCGGCTCTGACCCTCTCCTTCACCCCTGTCACTGCTGGAGTCACAGGAGAGGAACTCGTCCTCTGAAGGGCTTCGGTCGCCCTCCCGCTTGTCCTCCTGGTCACTGATGTCCAAATCCCTCGTCTCTGCTACCACTGGTTCCTTCAGTTCTTCATGGAGCTGATCCATCAGGCATCGCAGGAACTCCTGGGTGTCCTGAAAACCAAGGTTCCACATCAGTATCCAGCCACAAATGGGGCGATGAGAGGGGAAAAAGAGGAAATGACTCCACTCACAGCCGATTCCAAGAGTGCCCACAAAGGTGAGCCTGCTCTGCAGCACACAGACCCAGCTAAAACAGGGCCATGCACCAAAGGCCTGTCTGTTATAGAAATGCTTTAAATCTTAAATAATTAAAGGCCCATTTTTTTTTTATCTATCTTCAGCTGAAAGACTTAGAAAAGCCAGAGAACAGCTGTAGAAGGCAAACCAGGAGCGCATTTATCAGGGGTTTGTCACAGCTAATAACGAAAAGGCAAGGAGAAACCTGATGAAAATAGCAGGCCCTGGAGAACAAACTCCTACCCACAAACACATCTTAGGAACACTGACTTCTGCTCATGGCAAGCCACCTCTTACAGAGGGCAGATTAAAATCTTTAATAAACAGGGAGAGGAACCAGAAACTCAAAGCTATACAAACTAGGTGCAAGCTCCTACATTCATAATACATGGTAAAAGAGCTGGTACATTGGCTTCAAAGGAGCTGCTGGAAAGCAAGCTGGTATTTTGACAACTGCAGAAAGTTAATTACGACGTTTCAGTTGTTTTATGAAGTTTGGCTTTTAGCCTGCCCTGCCTACCTTTCAAATTTATCTCTTCAGATCAGAGGTTTCCAATCCAACGTATTTCACATCAAAGACAAATATAGAAGGTCTTTCATTAATCATTATTTTTATTCTTTGTTTTGATTTCTTGTCACTATCACAGTTTTGATGCACTGTCACTTCTCTAGTAAATTTTCTAATCATAGTTCATTGCTTACATTTTTTTATAAAGAACAAACAGAAGAGCTACGCTGATAAAGACTTCAAAGGAAAAAAAAGGATACTACCTTTAAATAAGACTTAGTTTTGCTGTAATTCTCCAGAAAAAGAACACAGAGCATTCATATCTTTGACTTTTTAGTGCAAATTTATCCAGGTTCCTCAGCCCTGCCATGAACAAATAATACCAAACTCTTATAGAGCAGATATCAATAGATCTCAAAGTTGTTTATAAAGGATTTGACCACCATAATTTCAGAGGTGAGCAAGCTGACACGAGAAAATGAATTGATTTGGTACCAGCAAGCCAGAGGTAAGCCTGGAAAAGACTCCAGGTCTCCCAGATCCCACCCAAGTGCTCTATCAAATCACTGATATTGAACAGAAAGACCATTACCCCTGAGATCAAGCTCTTCCTTCTGAACACAAGCACCAACACTGTAAGAATTAAATTCCCACCATGTCTGGAATAATGGCATGGTTTTTTTCAGGCCCCACCTGCTGTGCATAGCCTCGGAACATGGGATTGACAAGCTTGATTCCATGGGATAGACTGCTTGGAACAACATAACTCGGGCTGGTTAGACATGGAAAAAGAAAAAAGAAACAGTCAGTTTGCTTATCAGGCCTGGAGCCAGTTTGTCTGACAGGCCATAACAGGGTGTGGTGTGCAGTTAAGATAATTATGCATCTACAAAGCCTGGGCAGAGATTTCTGCATGAGCTGGGTGACAAACACACCAAGAGACAGAAAACACCTTGCAGTCATTTCAGGCTGTCTTTCCAGAGGGACCCTTCCCCAAAACACATTTCACTTACAGCTTTGTCACACTTTTGAGTGTGGAAAGTGATTATTTCCAGAGCAGAGTTTAGCAATTAGTTCCTTTGTTTGATTTTCCAGCACCAGGTCTGTCTCAAAATCTGGGCAGGCTGACCACCCAGTGAATGAGATAAATCAAATTAATGTTAAAATGACATGATATTACCTCAAAGCCTGCAGCCTCCTCCTCCACAGTTCACCTTGCTCCAAATCTTACTTATTCCTTGTTAATAATGAACTTGAGGCAAACATGCAATGCCATTTAAATTCCTGTTTTAATGGGGCTAAATTTATCGCACAGAGCAGACATCTTCAGATTTAAACAGTTACATAATTTTGCACTGTCCTTTGAAGTGGTCTAGAATTTGAACCAAGAGCAAACATTTCCCAAAATGTCCCCTGCATTTTCCAATCTATCCAATAAAAATCTCTGAATCACTTTTTTCATCCAAAGCATCAGTTCCTCTGCTAATCAAGAGCAGTGCAATTAAGTGGTGGCCACTGAAGTCTACGTAAAATACTTGGAGATAACCCCAAGTATTCCCTTACTCCATCATTTTTTCTTCATTGCCAACAGGGGAGCTATATTTAAAAAAAAAATCTCTTCCTTTTAAAAATTGTAATATTAAGAATGAATTCTTTTCATTGCCATCAATGTGTCCATTTCATCCCCAGCAGCAGGACATGGGATCTCCTGGATCCCAGGGAATCCTCACATCCCTATCCATGCAGAGGATGAAATCACTGCCTCAGACAATGCACTTGTCCCTGAGGATCAGATTTCCTTTCTGCTGATGCCAGACCTCAGAACTAACACACCTCTGAAACCTGGCCAGGTTAGATCAGGGGTCACCACGCACCGTTTCTTGTGCCAAACCTCAGACACCAACTTCTGGTAACTTTTGCACAGGGCAGGTTTCTTATCTGTACGGACCAGTCCACCACATTCCAGGAAAAACTGTGTGAGAGGTGGGCTACAAGAGAAGGAAAAAGAGAAGAATTCAGCCCACAGAAATTTCTCTTCTGCTTCTATTTATTTATCAAAACTTCGTGCAGGCCTCATCAAAAGCATGCTTAAGGTATTGATTTTAAACCAAGGGAAGAACTGATTCCAGATGCAGATGTGACTCCTCTCTTGGATCAAGTGAAAAAGGCTGATCTGAACCTGTTCTCAGCACAGAAAAGAACCTGGAATTAGTTTTCAGCAGGATGGCTAGAGAATATTTTAGGATATAGGTTATTAGAATGACATCAGCATGGAGAATAAAGAGACATGACACAGCTTTCTCTGGGATAAATAATTTCTGTTGCAACAGAAATAATGAAGTTTTATTTCAAGCATTCATCTAAACATGAGTCTTGTAAATAACTATGGGCTGGCTGGTCCCTCAATTTCCTACTGTAACTCTTCTGTTGCACTTAAAAAACACTATTTTTTTCTGTCCCCGGCCTGGCTAATCTCTCTTTGCAAGACTCATGAAGGTTTCAGATCAGAGGTGACCCTTCTGGTATTTAGTGAAGCCATTTAAGACAATACTGAAAGCCCTAATGCCTACCAGTTTGAGAGGGCCTGAAGTGCTGCATTCATGTAGCAGGAGTTCCCAAGATTTTTCATTCCAGTAAGGCCTAAAGCACAAACAAGAGAGGGATGAATCACTTTCCAGATGTGCTGCTTTCTATATTCCTCCCCAAGGAGAGAGAATCCAGCCCTTTCTAGGCAGTCTCCATATTCTGCTGCCAGGAACCCTCTCAGTGCAGGTCCTACAGACTGCAGAGTTGCCCTGCCAGCTCTTTCATCAACTCAATGCAAAGTTACCTCTTGGTTTCAAATCATCATCCTCTGATTCAGATTCGCCTTCATCAGCCACTGCAATTGGAACAGCTTTCAGAGGGTGAGCAGGCAAAGGAGAATCCTAGATTAAAGACAGAGAAATAAGTATCAGTCACAGGCCTGCTTTGAAAGATGAACTGTGAGAGATATTATCTTACATATAACTCAAGCCAGCCTTCAAGAAAAGTAGAAGGAGAAGAAAGAACAGGTTGCACTGTCTATCCTTCTCACTGAGGCAGCAGGGAGTGGAAATAGTGCCATTACTGCTTCCAGTACACGTGATAAGAAACATCAAATGTCACAAGTACATGTTTCTGGTCTGACAGCTGAAATTTCCATGGGCCATGCATTGGAAATGAAAATGTGACAGACAGATTCTTCTCACATGCAGATACCCCATTGGAAAGGTTAAAAATAAAGTCAGAATGGATATCCAAGTCATAGAATCATAGCATCATAGAATGGTTTGGGTTGGAAGAGACCACAAAGGTCATCTAGTTCCCACTCCCAAGTCATCTGTCTTTTTGCTGGGAGATCCTGCAAGTCAGGGCTAGTGGTCCTCTGGCTACAGACAGCCACGTTCAGTGATGGTCTCCCCATCACAGCAAACACTGCACCACGGCAGAAATCACTTGGCAGATTTTACACCAGGCACAAAAAACCATGCCAAGGACTCAGGCCTGCCCTGTGTGACACAGACCCACCGGCTCAGGGAACTTGACGGGGGGTGAGGGCGGGTGAGCAGCCAGGCGCTGCTCCAGGAACACTTCCTTCTCACAGGCATAGCACCACACACGGAACGTGGTCAGGTTCACTGTCAGGTTGTGCTTCTTGGCCTGGAAATTAAAAATGAAACAACAGATTTGCTCTGGCAGCTGGCTTGAGCTGGAGCACAGGACTGGGAAAATCCAGTTCTGTCTGTTTAAACGTGGGGAACAGAGAAAAGCTCACCTGTGCATGAAGTGTGCTGTGGTCAGCAAAGGACTCCCCACAACCAACATAAGGACAACCAATCTAGAGAGGGGAAAGAGCCAAAGCACAATGGACACATCAAGTTAGACTCTTTAGAAAACAATCTGTAACTCGAGTCCTAGCAGCAGCAGCAACTTCAGAATTATCCTTCCAGTTTTCTAACCTGTTTTTTATTCAGGGCCCAGAACAATACGGAAATTTAGAATTGATGGAAATTTAGAATGATTTAAGAAAGAAAACTTGGAACCAGGTTTGCACTCAGGCAAAGTCTCTGTTCCAAGGCCATTGCTCCGAGCAGCCCCAAGGCTGGGCATTCCTGTGTAAAAATAAACAGTCCCTGCCTGCATGTCCCATGGCATTCACTTCCACCGTGTCACTCTGCAGCCTCTCCACAGGTTCCAGCAGAGGTAACCCCGAGCCAACAACACTGGGGAATCGATTCATTCCTACTGGGAACAGCAGGACAATCCCCTACAAGGAGTGAACAGTTACATCTTGTCACATTGTGACAGTGTTACCCTTTCACCTAGAGAGTCTCCCCTGTGGAAACCATCAAAAACAATGTATAGTTCTAGTGTGAACCCTTCTTTGCTCCCCACTCTCTTTTCAGTGTAAATGCTATTCGAGCGAAGCCCCACCACATCATGCACATAAACAAGCCATTTTTACCTGAAGACAAGCCCAGAGGTTTGGTCCCACAGCTCCACAAGACTGGCAAGTTCCCTGTATAATCACAATAAAAGAAGGTTTGTTTACTTGGTTGGTTTTTAAGTAACCAAATCCTTGAAGAGCAAGAAACTTCTCTGTAAAACAGCCCAACCATCAGCTCATAGTATTTCATTCCTTAACACCACACTTCCAATCAAACACACAATTGCATCACTTTAGCTAAGTGACACATTCAAGCAAGATAAAATGAGAAATTTGTGGAGTCACAAAAGGTGATTTTATGGGACATGTGGGTAAATCAGGGGGGGAAGGAGAGTTTCTCTCTGGAGATAGGCAGCATTTTCTTCAAAAAGCAAACATGCAAATCCATGCACAACAGCTAAAAGGGAAAGGACTCAGAGCCACAACCCTGTACCTTGGATTTGAGCAGCAGATCATCCCTGGTCACCTCTCCTATGGAATCCAGGTGAGGACAGATGTCCCTTGTATCCCCCATTTTCACCAACACTCATGTGAGGAAGGTTTCCTAGGACAAAAAAGGATGGTTCCTTTCACTACATGTCACATTTGCTCTCATGATTGTAAGAAGATACTTGGGCATGTTTTGCATATTAGAGCTCCACATATATCTTTAAGGTTCAGGGATTGAAACAAATCTAAACCTGGAGCCCCACAAGCTGGCACAATCTGGCCCCACTGCTGAGTGGCTGCACTGTGGAATTGCAGGGAAGGAGCAAAGCCATGGGGAGGAGAGAGAAACAAATAAAGCTAATAAACCATATCATGGAATGTGCTGTCAGAAATGCTGGGCACACAGGCACAGCTTCAGCTGCAAAGATACAAATCTAATTAGCTCATTTGCATGAAACTCTGATGAAAAGTGAAAGATGCTGTAGCCTATGACACCAGTACTTAGCCTGTGGTGTCTATGAGCTTCATGCACCCAACTGTGCTGATCTGAATCTAACATTTCGTTGTTACATTACTTCATCAAACATTAAAAATATGATTAGTTCTAAATGAAGCTGGCCAAGAGGGAAATAGACTTAAATGAACTGTAACACTGATAAGCAGGCTTCAGTCTCTGAGGAATTTACCATTTCATGGGTAGATTTTTAACAGTATGAGCCACATAACTCAAAGTCTGTACAAAACATAAAAACACACTTTTCCACCCAGCTCATACATCCAAGCACCACAAGAACAGATGATTTCATAGCTTATGAACACAATAAACACTTTTATGGTGGTCCATGGATATGTAAAAGACTTTAAACATGTCTCAGTAACATGCAGCTACAAAAAAATGAAGAGTTTGTATTTCTTAAGCGTAGTTTAAATAACCTTGCTCGTGGCTGTTAAAAAAATAGAAAAGAAGATAAGTGGTATTAATAGCACAGACAAAGATCCAAAATATTACAGTTGGCTGGAAATGAAGCAGATGTGAAGAGCCCACATCATTGCAACAAAGAAGTGAAAAATCTGATGAACTTGATGTTAATGACTCCAGAAGCAGCATGGCTGCTACACTCTGCTTTTTTTCACATTTTGAAGACATTTGAAACAGTTCCCAGTATTATCTGGTCTGAATCACTGACAGTAGGGAGAAAAGAAAAAAAAATTATAAACTAGTAGGCCATATCAGTAACACTTATCTTGGGAGTGGAAAACCTTGCCTAGCACCTTGTCTTGGCAGAAGATAAACCTCAAGGATAATTTTATACTGTTTTCCCAGCACTCTTTAGAACTGAATAACTGATGGGAGGAGCAGAGGGAGAAGAAATCATATGTGCATGGTAGAAAACACCACAGGGGTGCTGACCTGGATCTCAGTAACCTGTGAAAAGAATTTCAGAGGTTACAGAGCAATTTCATGCAGCTTCACAGAGAAGGAACACAGCACCGTGTAACACATGTTGATTTAAAAGATAAATGACAAGAGCACAGTAGGTTTGACTAACACAGAAAACTGGGACATTTCAGACACTTCAGAATTCCTTCACCAAAACAGATCCCTTCCCCCAAATGCATCAGCTGGTCCAATTAAAAAGTATCAATGCTACATTTGCTATTTCACCATCCTTGATTTCTTATCTCTCTCCCAGATGTCCCCCAGAAAATCTAATGAACAAAATACTGTTTTAAAATTAATTCCAGACCCCATATCTTCACCAGCTTAAGCTAACTGAGAACTGGTTTTGAAGCACATTTTGTTAAGTAGAGTCTTCTGGATGTGGATGGTTTCAGTGCATTCTGTGGGACCACCCCTCTCCTCAAAATTAAAACCATGTCTTCAGACTTTCCAGCACTAGGGTGCTGATCTTACCACACAGGGCTTCCCTTTCTGAACAACGCTGGGAAAACCTCAATTTTGCCTCTCAGCCCTGACCACACACACCAGAAAAAGGTTCAGAAGGAAATATTCAACTTATGCCTTCCCACGACTCTGCCCTAAGAGCTACAGATGGTACACACAACTCTAATTCTGCTCAGAAAACCAGGAATTTCAGAAAAGCACTGTCAGAGAGCTGAACTGTGCTTGTCAAAATGTACTGTGTATGACGGGAAAACAAGTTACCCTAAAACAAGTCCTTCAGCCTGTCTTTGTCGAGCACCACTGAAGGAGAACAGTACACGAGCACGTCAGAACAATTCCTCTGTAACTGCAACCTACTTTCAGTCGCTTCAGCTGCTGCCAAACCCAGCGACTCTGCCTTCTACAGGAACACATTTCTAGGTTTTCGTTGGTTGTTTTTCTTAAAACAACTGTGTGTATTTGTACCAAAGCTAGAGCCAGCTGTCAAGAGTTTCAGATTCATGCAGGCTGACATTCTTCGAAGCAACTGCACAAATAAAAAAAATCTTTGCACTGCTAATCCACAAAACAACTACCAGGTCTGGTCTTGCATAACCTACCAAGAGAAAGAAGTATCTGCAGTTGTGCTCTGAGACATTTTATACTTGAGGTACTGAAGAAAGAAATATTTACTGAACTGCCCTACTGACAAAGCAGAAGCAGAAAGCAGGTGCTCCTGGCTCGGAGCTGCATCAGTTATGGGAAAAACAGGAGGTTTATGTGCAACACGCAAAGAGAGCAGGTCTGAGCGCTGATTTATTATGGGAGGTCACGACACAACGACTCACCTAGAGACTAAGCTTTCAGGCAAAAAACACCTGCGGGAAATTCCCCCTTGCCCGCTATGTCACTCCTCAAGCGCAGCAGACCCCCAAAACACAAGTCCTCTACTGACAGAGGTTATAGCTGCCAGACACGAGCGAGGCTGAACACAAACAGCCCAAAGCCGCAAGGTCTCGCTGCTGGGATCAGCACCAGCCCTGGGGGTGCAGGGCCGCCCCAAAGCCGGGGCACGGCAGGACCCGGGCCGGAGCTCCCGCGGCCGCTGCTGCTGCATCATCCCCGGCGCGGCCCGGCCGCCCTCCCTCCGCACAGCCCCGCGGCCACGGCCCCGCCGCCCCCGCCCGCGGCCCTCGCTCACCTGCGGGGTGCCCGGGCCGTCGCCGCCCCCGCCCCAGGCCGGGCCGCCGGGAAGGGCCGTGGGCCCCGAGCAGCGCGGGGAAGCGGCGGAGGAGCGGCCGGTGCCGCGCAGGCCGGGGGAGGAGCGGGGGCCGGGCCCGGTGGGGCGGGGCGGGGAGGGACCGAGCGGAGGAGGCGGTGGCGGCTCTGACCCCGCGGGGTCCCGGGGCTGGGCCCGGGGGCTCCCCGAGCACTCGGGGCTCAGCCACCACGGTGGGTGCTGGAGGGGCGAACCCCAGCCCGTTCGGCCGGGGACCCAACAGTGCGGCTCGGTGCCTTGGTCAGCGGGGAGCAGCCGGGTGAAGGAGCCACGTCCCGCCCTAAGGGCTGCGCTGTCAACCCGGCTGTGGGACCGACGCTCCCCACGGCGCCTTCTCTCCACGGTGTCCCTGACAGGCACCGGCCACCGGCAGAGGCTGCTCTGCCGGGATTGCGAGAAATAGAACGACCCTCGTAACTTACACGAGGTCTTCTCAGAAAAGACAGTGCATGGGCCGGGGGTGGGGCGGGCACGAGGGCTCCCAGCCCCGTCCGGGAGGGCAGGGAGCGCTCCCGGCCCCGCGGCTCTTGCCCGGCCGAGGTGCGGGCACAGGGGCGGTGTCGCGCGGCTTCGTCGCGGGGTTGTGGCGTCATCGCCGCGCGCCGCAGCGGCGGGAGGGAAGCGGCGGTGTGGCGGCCGCGACGCGGAGCAGAATCCAGAGCCATGCCGGGCCAGAAATCCTTCCGCCGGCGCAGGGAGGACGACGAGGAGGAGGAGGAGGACGAGCAGCTCGCCGAGGAGGTCAGGTGGGTCGCCGGCGGGGAACACGGCCGGGCCCAGCGGGAAACTCAGCGGCGCTCGGTCCTGCGGCGGTCCAGGGACGGGACGGGACCCCGGGTGTGTTTGAGTCCAGCAGTGCGGTGTCCGGGCGGCGCGACATCGTGTCGTGTCGTGTCGTGTCGTCACGTACGGCTGTGCTGGGAGCGGTGACGTCACGTCACATTGCCGTGTTGTGGCTTGACGTCACAGCGTGCGTCACAGTGTTACACGATCCCAGAAATTACGGATTCCTCTCATTCTAGAGAGAAACAGTTGAGAATTCAATTCTCCATCGACTTTCTTCAGAGTCACTCATGCCTGGATGTATTTTGGCTTGTGCTTCCCAAACTGGCTTCTCCTTGAAGCCTTCCGGTGTTTGGTGCTGCATTCCTCAGCTGAGGGAAGGCATCAGAAAGGAACAAATCCTTTTAAGTTTTTTTGTTCTGTTTTTAGTTTTTTTCCGATTGATTGCTCAAATGTGTGGAATTGCTTAAATAAATAGAAAATACCTATTTAACTTGAAATCTGAAAAGTGGATGTTGATCTGCAGAGGTTTGGAACAAAGATAAATAGAAAATTCTGTGTTAACTGCAGAAAATAAAATGAATTTATTAACATCAAGTACTAAGTCAAATGTTTGGGGTTTTTTTTAGGTTAAAACTTGAGGAAGCCAAAGAAGTTCAGAGCCTCAGAAAGCGGCCCAATGGGGTGAGGTAAGGGATGTGGCACTGGGGAGGGGAAACTGTGTCTTGGGGTGTGATGTGACAGTCAATTTCTCTCCTGTCATCTGCCTCCTTCCAGTACAAACCGTTATGTCAGACACTGCCAAAATTATGTTCTTGACAGAGGAATTTCTATGTTAAAGCCTGAGGATGGAAAAGACAGGGAGACTTAGAGAAGGATAAAGCAATGCAGTAATGTTGGTACTGTGTTACCTTCTGAATTTTATCTTCTTTCTTTATCTGCCTGACCAGTGCTGTAGCTCTGCTGGTGGGAGAGAAGTTGCAAGAAGAAGCCACACTTGTGGTAAGTGCTGGACAATTCCATCACCTCAGGGCTCAGATGTGATGGTATGAGAGCACTGTCAGTCTGGCCTGGGGCAGGACTGATGTCGTAACTCAATTCCTAAATGTGTCTTGTGGTTTTATCCAGATTTTGAAGACTAGCATTAAACTAGAGGGAAGCTTCAGGGGTTTTTGTTATTTCTTGTTTTACAGGATGACCCATTTAAGATAAAATCTGGGGGAATGGTGGACATGAAGAAGCTGAAAGAAAGAGGCAAGGACAGGTAAGTGCAGTGAGCTCTGAAAATCTCTCCCTGGACTTGTATTTAATGACAACTGGTAATAATTAACCAGAGGTTGTGTCATTTTGAAGAGTTTCATATAATGCATGGCCAGTTACTTTTGCTCCAACTTGTTAAATTACTTTAAAAAAACTACACACACACACCTCTCCCAAAAAACCCAAACAGCCAACAAAAAATCCCACCAAAACCTGTAAATGTGGTTTCCACTTAGGATTAATGAAGAGGAAGATCTGAACTTGGGAACTTCCTTCTCAGCAGAAACCAACAGGAGGGATGAAGATGCTGACATGTGAGTAATGTTGTGTCTCTGGTGTTCAATCAGGCTGGGTGGCCCTTCACCATTTATTTTTTTATGTCGTGGATTCTGAGTAATCCCAGGACATCTTCCCAGTTCTCACTGAAAGTTTCCCTTTGCCCTTTCATTTCCTGCCTGCCAGAATTGAGAAGCTTTTTTCATGGAAAAAGCTAGGGGGTGCCAACCAGCCATCTTGGCACTAAATCCCAGTGAGAGCCTTCCCTGCTGGCTGTCAAAGACCTTGGAGGATCTGATTGTTTCTTGGACAATTAATTCTTGCTACTAGTATTAGCTGAGTGCTTTTGGAGAGATGATTCTTTCCTCTCTCCCAGTTGTCAGGACAGGGATGCTGCTGTGCTCCAGCAGTGCTGGAGCAGAGTACAGGAGCAGAATTGAATGTCCTGTCCCTTGTGTGCTGCTGTTTAGGATGAAATACATTGAGACTGAGCTGAAGAAGAGAAAGGGAATTGTGGAGAACGAGGAGCAGAAGGTGAAGCTTAAGAATGCTGAGGACTCCCTGTATGAGCTGCCAGAGAACATCCGTGTCTCCTCTGCCAAGAAGACTGAGGAGATGTTGTCCAACCAGATGCTGAGTGGCATTCCTGAAGTGGACCTGGGAATTGAGTATGTGTTCCACAGATCTGTGGGTGCTGGCCTGGATTGACAGGATGAGCAGCTGTTGGCTGGCAGAGCAGTGCTATGCCTGGATTACCCAGCCCCAGTTTGGGATGGGGTGGGATTGAGCCTTGTTCTAGATTGGTGTGGTAATTAGCACAGCACGACCTACACAGCCCCAGGGCTAAGTGCAGCTCCATCCTATGGCTTCTGGGAAAAGGCACTTCTGTGCCTGCTACCTTTTCTATGACTATTTTTTTTTTCTTCTAGTGCAAAAATAAAAAACATCATCTCAACTGAAGAGGCCAAGGCCAAGCTGCTGGCAGAGCAGCAGAACAAAAAGAAAGACAGTGAAACTTCCTTTGTTCCCACCAACATGGCTGTTAATTATGTCCAGCACAACAGATGTAAGTTTTGAATGTCTCTCCTGACACAGTTGCTCTGCCCCATCTTGCCTAATTAGCTATAGAAACCAATTCCAAGAAGGGTGGTTCTGAATTTCTGTTGTTTCTGGTAAAGATCACTTATAACAAAGGCTTAGAAATTTATCCAACAGTGCTCCAGATAACATTCCTTATCTGATGTTTTCCTTCTTGCAGTTTATCATGAGGAGCTGAATGCACCAGTGCGAAGGAACAAGGAGGAGCCAAAGCCCCGTCCACTGAGAGTGGGGGACACGGAGAGGCCAGAGCCTGAGCGTGAGTTCCAAATCTGAATGGTTGTAAGGAGACACTGGAGCTCTTCGGGGTGTTGTACACAGGAATGATCTGGCTGTGCTTGCCTCTTCTTCTCTGAGCACCCTGAGGTAGTGAGAGTGGAGCAGTCCAAGGGAGCTGGCTGTTACACCACTAGATCACACCTGAAATTCTGGATGGAGGATGTCTGTGGAGATGCTCAGGGGTGGAGAGGTGAAGGTGTCACGGCTGAAGTGTTGCCAAAGCTATCTGACAAGGGTTTGGTGGGAAAGCAAAGGGTGTAAGGAATAACCTCACATAATGAAGGGCTGTCTAAGGGAGGTGGCAGAGTTCAGGAAATGTCTCCTGAAATGAAAGAACAAGGATATAAAATTTCCTTCTTTTTCTTTTGAAGGGTCTCCTCCAAATCGCAAACGTCCCCTCAATGAAAAAGCCACAGATGATTATCACTATGAGAAGTTCAAGAAGATGAACAGGCGATACTGATGAATATGGACTGAAGCCTGTGGAGTTGTTCCTATTTTCCGCCAATAAAGGATTTTGTGTCAGTGACCTGCGAGGGATGTTGGGAGAGTCTCTACCTTCAGATGCTGATGTTACCTACGAAGCTTTTCCCGTGTGATCTTGTAGTGAATCAGTTTGCAGGTGATTGTGAACTCTTTGGTTGGTGTAACTTTGTATATAAATATGTTCTTATAAATTAAGTTTTATAATGGAAAATGAGCTTTCATGGTTGGCATTTTTTAGTGAGAAAACAAATTGGCTTTTATAAATTTTTCTTTTCACCATCTTAATACTAAAAAAAAAAAGATCCTTTAAAAGCAGCAATGTTGTTTGCTTTGTAAATGTAATGCTCTTGGGAGCTTGTCTTCTTGTCCACATATCTTCCTCAGAAGTGCAGTGTGGGTACTTATAGTGAAGATTTGTAACTTGAAACAGTAAAAGTGTTTTTTAAGTTATCATAGCATTTTTTCTTCTGGAATTCATGCTGATGGGTTTTTCCTGGTTTGTGGGTTTTGATGGCGCTGATGGCCAGGTTGTCCCATTGCTCAGAAGTGACAACTGCAGGGTGGGGAGAGACAACCTCAGATTTCACTTTTTCTCAGAAAAGGGGAAGAATTTCTGTGCCAGGCCAGGGGTGAATTTGCCAGAGCTTGTGCCCTGTGCAGGTCAGCAGAGGATCCCTTGAACAGGTGGCCTTAATCTGAGACAGTGGAGATTTAGATTAGATATTAGAAAGAAAATTTTTTGCCGTTTGGGTGGTCAGGCTTTGGAATTGGTCCCTTTGGAATAGGGAATACCCAGGGACGTGGTGGAGCACCATTCCTGGAGGTATTAAAGAGGTGTTGGGATGTGGCACTGAATGGTGTGGGTTTTAGTGGTTATGGGGTTACAGTGACAGTGCTGGATGGACGGTTGGACATGATGACGTTAAAGATCTCTTCTAACCATGATGATTCTTTGATTCCTCCATTCTAACACTCGGCGATACGGCCACAGAATATTTAACAACTCCACTGCCCGGGGCCGCCCCCCTCTGCCCACAGCAGCAGCAAACATGGCGGCGGCACCTCAGCCCCTCAGCGCTGGCCCCGCCCGTTCCCGCCCAAACATGGCGGCCGCCTCAGCGCTGGCTCCGCCTCTCCCAGCGCCCGCCATGGCGGCGGCGGAAGCGGCGCCGAGGGGCGGAAGCGGCGGCCGGGCGGCTGGGCCGGGCGGGCGATGAAGCTGCGGCGGGGCGCGCTGCGGGCGGCCCTGGCGTTGGTGCTGCTGCCGCTCCTCACGCCGGCCGGTGCCGTGGAGCCCATCAGCCTGGGACTCGCCATCGCGGGCGCCGCTGCCTCGGCCCTCACCGGCTTCATCTCCTACCCGCGGCTCTACTGCTACTTCAGGGAGTGCTGCCTGCACCGGCACGACCAGCGCGCCGCCGCCGGTACGGGAGCGGGATGGGCTGAGGGGAGGTGGCGGGAGGGCGCCGGGGCAGCGCCGAGAGCCGGGCAGAGCCCGCGGGGCCTCCCCGGGAGCCGCCGCTCCTGCCCGGCCCTTTGGCCCCTGCCCGGGGCCGGCGGCCGCTCCCCGCCCGCTGACACTGTGGTCTCTCCATGCAGCTCTGCAGGAGAATTTGGACAAGAAGTTGTTCGGGCAGCACTTGGTGAGCAAGGTGGTTGTAAAAGCCGTGAGGGGCTTCTTGAACAATACCAACGCCAAAAAGCCTCTCGCGCTTTCCTTGCACGGGTGGACTGGAACAGGCAAAAACTTTGTCAGTAAGATCGTCGCCGAAAGCATTTATAAAAGAGGTCTGCAGAGTAAATATGTCCATCAGTTCGTGGCAACTTTACACTTTCCTCACGCTCACAGCATCAATCTCTACAAGGTAAGAACGAGCTGTGCTGCAATGAGTTATAAATGTAATGGCAGGATCAGTACATCAGACCTAGATGTTATTTTATGCAGTAACGTGTATGCTATGCCAGTTTTGCAGTCTTCTGTACAGAATTGTGTAGATCCTAACATCTGTCAGGATTGGTTTTCCCGTGAATGTGAAATTTTATGCATGCGTTTTGAGCCTGTCTTTAGGGCAGAGTCATATGGTTTAATTTTCATTCTGCACTTCGCTTAGGGACGGGACTGACTTAAGGATAAATACAGTTCCTGGTTAGGTGATGTGTTGGTGGGCACTGCAAAAAACCAAATCGTTCATGTCTCTGGGAAACAACCCAGTGACCCCCCAGGTTGTCAGGCACCATGGCAAGCTCACACTGGCTCTCTGAGGCATCATTGTCTATTCTACTGCACACTGAGCAGGTTTAGTTTTCTATGGATCCATTTCCAACCTGTAAAGCAAAATCACAAAATACTCTGCTGTCAGAAAGGTACAAGTAAATGTATTTGTAATTGTGTCAGTTCTGAAGGCAGGGAGAGACCATGGAGCAGTAGCTCAGATGTGTTTTATGTTTGCTTTTGTTCTGTCTTTGTTCACTGCACAGTTTGAATGATTACCACTGTCTTGTAGTACTGCATGTTGATATTCAGTTTGTATGTGTTAAAAATGGGAACAGGATGGTCTACAAACTTGTCTATTTCCTTCATTTAGAAATCATTTCCTCTTTTACAACTTATTTTCCCCCTTCTTTTAACTGAGCTATTTTGAAATAAAATGATGGTTTTCTGCATTTGTTTTGAGGTGAATGCACTTGGGAAATTTGCTGCCCAAGGCAGTAGGAGGAAGTATTGCTGCTTATCCCCAATACACCTGCAGTTCAGGGACTGAGTAGACTAAATACAGAAGTGATGAATCACTGAAAACAGTCAGAACAGTTATATCTCATTCATCTACCAGCACATCAACCCTTTTGCCCCCAAGTAATGCATTATTGATCTTGAATGTCATACTCAAGATGCAAATGCAATGCTTAAGTGAGAGACTCTTTCAATGCAATAAAGCCTTAGCCTTTCTGGACAACTGTTTTAAGAAGGACTTGTAATTGTCTTCATTTAACTTCTGATTGATTAAAACACAGAGAGTTACATTTTGTTTCTGCTTCTTCCAGTGACTGCAGGTGTAATTTCTCACTGCTGCTGCCAGGTTGCAAATTTAATATTGCTTATATTTGTTTAGACCAAAGTGCTGCCAGAAGTCATCATCTGGCTTGTCAGAGCTTGGCTTTGTGTGGCTGTTCCTTGGTGGGACTCATTTTTTGTCCTACTGTGCACTTTCATTTTTGCTTTTTAGAGGAATACCTAGGAGAATTTCTGCTTCTCCCATCCTGTCTCTTGATATCTTAAAATTTTTCAGAACCAGCATGAGATTTTGTTGAGGTTTCATTTACAGCTTGTAACCATGTTTTAGTCAAGAAGGCAAAGCTGTTAAAATGACACCACTGAAACAATTCCTTCAGGGCGAGGTTCCATAAACAGAAAGTTCTGTTTTTTCTGTCTTTTCAACACAAACTCTTTCAGCATCTTTCATTTTTATGGCACTCAGGACCAGTTGCAGTCGTGGATTCGGGGAAATGTGAGCATCTGTCCCCGGTCACTGTTTATATTTGATGAAATGGATAAAATGCATGCAGGACTCATTGACTCAATCAAGCCCTTCCTGGACTACTATGAGCTGCTGGATGGGGTGTCCTACAGACAAGCCATCTTCATCTTCCTCAGGTAAAGCAGCTACTCAGGATTGCTGTTCTGTACACTCCATGCTTTTTACTTCATAACTTCAACTTTTAAAACGACTACAATCTCTGTTTTTTCTTTGCTTAGCAATGCAGGAGCTGAAAAGATAACAGAGGTAGCACTAGATTTCTGGAGAAATGGGAGGACAAGGGAAGATATCCAGCTCACAGATATCCAAAATGCACTCTCTGTGTCAGTCTTCAACAACAAAAATAGTGAGTGAAACTGGGATCGATTTTGAGGTGGTAAAAGTTACACAAAAGGGATGGGCTGCATTTAGCTGCATTTTTATAAGCTATGGTTTCTTCTTGATGTGGCCTCCAGGTTTTGGTTTGTGAGGAGCAAAAATGCAGTTTTGGGGCCTGGAGTTGGCTCCCAGAATGAGTGAAGATTAAGGAGCTCAATGTGCTCATTTCCCACCAGCCTGTTGGACTGCACCTTTTGGGGGAAGTGCTTCATAAGTTTCCTCACACTTCTGGTGAAAAGGAGTTTTAACATAATTATGCTCTAAATTTAGCATTGGAAGCAAACTCACTGTACTTCTTAAAAAGTTGAGATAAAAGCTCCAAAAAAAGGAATAAGAAAACTGGTCTGGGAGAGCTGATAGGAGAGAGAAAATCTGTCCCTCTCTAGGTGAGAGGGGGAAAGGTATGAAATCATACCTTGAGAGCAAGGCTCAAGCACAGTCAAAATTCATTCATTCAGCCTAAAGAACCACATTTATGTGTCTGTCCAAAATTTTATGCACAAAGTAACACGAGAAGGGGCTTGTATTGACTTGTGCATTATAGTGCCCTAAAATCCCAGCTAGGATGTGCCCCTTGCTCCCATTCAACCTGTGGTAGTGTTTAACTAGAGAAATACTAACAAACCTCTTCTCTTTCCCTTCACAGGTGGATTTTGGCACAGCACCTTGATTGACAGAAACCTCATTGACTACTTCATTCCTTTCCTGCCTCTGGAATACAGACATGTGAAAATGTGTGTCAGGGTTGAGGTTGAGTCACGTGGCTACACTGTGGATGAAGACATTGTGAGCAGGATAGCTGACGAAATGACCTACTTCCCCAGAGAGGAGAGAATCTATTCAGATAAAGGATGTAAAACTGTGGATGCAAAGCTGGATTATTATTATGACTTCTAATGCTTTATTGCTACAACCTGCAACGAAGCAAATTTAACTTAATCACAAAGTGGGGGACCTGAGACATTTCATTTTTAAGTACTTTTTAAAGAAAGGAACACTATTTTTTTTAACTGGTGTGTAAATAAGCAGCAGTGCCTCTGCATTTTTGTCACCAGTCACGGCTCCAGAGTGCTTCAGCCTTGTGCTGTGAAGGTAAGAAGGAACTGCTTTGGGAATTCCTGGATCTGGCAGGGCTCAAGACTCCTTAAATCATGTGTTGATCATCAGAACCCTCTGGCAGACTCTTGACAGGTACAGAAGGACTGAGACTATGACTTAATTAAATTTTGCTCTGATGTTGATGATCTCTAGACAATATGGAGAATTTTAATCAAAGTTCTTGTGTCTCTGAAAGCCTTCATTGGTCCTGTGTGGGAATATGCATTAAAAATAGAACATGTGTCTTCTTGCCTTCAACAGCTTGGGCTCAGTAAAGATAAGGGGGGGATTCTGGAATTTAAAAATCTGGGCTCTTCTATACAACATTACACAGTGCCATTGTCTTTTTCAATACCAAGGTATAATTTAGTCTTAAATGTGTCAAACCAAGAATATAAAACTCTTTGTTGTGAATAGTGTTCAGAGAGTAGATTTAATACTACAAGGAAGTGAGTTAAAATCATTAAATGCCACAACTGGTGTACTTAGTTCCTGTTTTAAATTAGTCTTTATGTATAAAGTTGCCCACAGCAGGCTCTCCCAGGAGAGAACTGTGCTCTGGGAGTGGTGAGTCAGCTTCATGGAAAGACTGCAACGTCATGGGAAATGTGTACAGATTAAATTTTACACCATGGAAATGTCTTCATTTACATGTTGAGTTCAGAGGTCAGCTTGCAGGGGTTTCCCTTTTTCATCTTCTTACCATACTGTGTGCCTTTGGGGCATGGATGGAGGCAAATCTAAAGGCATTTGAAAAAAAAAAGCCCATAAAATGTGTCCACTGAAGGTACTGTGAAGGGTGTCAGACTTGTTTCTGAATGTGAGCACTGCAGAGGCTTTTTTCATTCCAGTTGCTGTTCAAAATAAAATTTGCTCATCAGAAATTTCTTTCTTAGCTACCTTCTGGTGTTCTTTGCATTGAGTGATTTGATATTAATTTTGCACAAATTTACTCCATGTTGAGGAAGAGCACACTGCATTCCTGGCTGTTCAAGCTGTGCTTGAGTACAGGTATGTCCCTTCTGCAGTTCAAAGGGCAGAGAGATAGGAGATGTGACTCTTTGCTGTCTGGTGAAACAAATCAAGCTTGGAGTGGAAACTGCATTTCTGGGCTGTTTATACTAATTACTGTTTATACTAATTACAGCTGCGTGGTTTTTGTAGAGGCAGACTTCCCCACTGCATGTGTGCTCAATAAGGATGGACTTGTCTTGTAGAGACCAGCTAAAACCCTGCTGCTGGTCCCCTCCTCCCACTGTGCTACCACTGCCTGAACACTGCAGGCTCTGTTTGAAGCCACTCACGTTTTCAGTGGCAGCATCTTGGAGTTTTCTTTGCACGGGGGAAAAAAAAGGGCCAGCGAGGCTCCAAGTGTCCACTTGCTCTGAATGTGTGTGATATGCAAATTCTCAATCCCACTATTTGTCAGCAAATGAGTGCTTTGAATGCAGATATTTATCTGCTTCTTTGCTTCCTGATTATAGCAAATAACTGGCTCATGGGAAAAAGCAGATGTAATGATGATAAACTTGTACTACTACAGTCTGGTACCAAGAGAATCAGTACAGCCAAGCTGTCTTGTGGCTCTTCCAGAACTATTTTAGTTCTGCTTTGTGTGCCAGTGCAGCATCAATACAAGCATTTGATACACATTGGTGGCCAGTATTTCATTGTATCACAACCCTGAAGGGCCCAGGGTAGATGGAAGCTTCCTCTGGAGAGCAGGAATGATGTGGAAAGGGGGGAGACTGCCTCTGTTTAATCATTTCTGTTCTGCAGACCTGGCCCAGGGCAGCTCCATCTGGGTAAAAGACAGAGCTGTGCCTGAAATCAGCCCCAGCTTTGATCCTTCTGATCCTGCTGTTATTCCTCTGCTGTATGGTTTCAGAGCTAAGGTTCTCACTTTCTTGCTATGACTGGGTAACTTTAGCCATTATTGTATTTAATAGGCCATTTAAGACTGGATCAAACAGCTTAAAGGAAAATGTCATGGGAGAGAGGTCTGCTGCCCAGAGAAACACTCCATTGGCCAGGTGAGAGGAGCTGAGCAGTCCCAAGAGTGAATTCTGCTCTTAGCAGTCCAGGACAAGCAGCTGCTGCTTTAGTTCAACTTTCTGCAGGCAGTGTTCTGAGATCTCACACTGTGCTCATAAAATCAGAGGCCATGATTTAAATTCACTGAAATAGAAAGTGCTGCTGTCCTGCCAGCCCGAGGCAGCCTGGCCCCAGAGCTTGTCCCTGGGACAGTCCCAGGGAACAGCAGAGCCTGTGCTTCCCACGCAGCTCCCTGACATTTCCTGGTGCATCCTTAGAGCACAACAGGTGGTTCACAACTCACCTTTCAGTGAGGTGTGAGCTGCTGCCAACAGCTGCTCCACACCTACAAAGGAAGTGTAACACAAACGTGCAGTGCAGCTGTTTGCAAACTGCACAAAGTAATACTTTCCTATATATGAAAATGATTAACCAAGAGAGAAGAAGTAACTTAGGATTTATTCCAACTGCAGTACGGTAGTATTTAGTGTTTTGAAACAGCACAAATATTTTGTTTTTGGAGTAAGTGAAACTGGATGCAGCATATACAACTATGAACAAATCAGTTAATAAGCAAAACATCACACTGAAAAGTGACAGTCCAATGTCCCAAGGTTAGGCTTGCAAGTGTTTGGCTCTGGAGGTTGCATCAGTGTCAACAGTTTGCCAACATTTGACAAACTCCAGTGGAGCTGTAAAAGGTAATCAACACTTTTAATTCAGAGCTTAACATCAGCGCTAAACTCTGTTGTAATCTGAATTAGCATAATTGTAATGAGACCTATAATTTAACATCACTTCTGAAAGGAAGTTTAAGAACAAGTGAGGGAATAGATGATGCAGCACAAAACCGGCCCCATCCCTTGTACCAATTTAAAACCACAGTTCAATCAAAGTGAAAGGCACTTCTGTCTTGCATTACAACATTCGATACACAAATGATGGGAGACTAAGAGTTAAAGCTTGCAACAGTGGTTAAAACCCAGTCTCCCTACTGGGTGAAGGTTAAATTGATCTTTCCCAGCTTTTTAACTCAACCTTTCACACAAGCATTTTTAATGTTAAAAGCGACTATATAACATACCTAACTAGTGAGGTATAGAATTGTTGCTTACACTTCAGCATAAAAATACATTATTAAAAATAATTTCTTCCATTCAAGTGTCTTCCAAGCAAGGAGAGAGCAGCATTATCCACACCTTGACCATTAGGAGCAGTGGACAGGGACTACTAAAGACCTTACATTCTTCAGGCCCAGAAGCCCACACATAGATTAACCTGACAAACTGCAACAGTCGAATTCTCATGAGAGGTTTTCTGCTCAAGGACAGAAGATTGGCTTAGTATTTTTTAACAAATCTCTCAGATGGGTCCCTCAGTTTAGGAAGACCTGGAGTCACAAATTTATGTAGCCCCTTTAAAGAACATTTAACAATTTCTTTTTCCCCAACGAAACATGGGGCAAACTCTTACTTCCTCTTCCTCTGCTCTCTATTATTTACTAACAGATTTCTAGGAGCTCAGAATAACTTCCCATATTACTGTACTAGGAGATGTAGGATGATGCCCAGCTGAAGCACAGGAAGACTTCTACCATATCATCTTGCATCTGCAATGCACTAAGTTCACCCTTGCAGACATGATCATAGTTCAGAATACAGCACACATCCCTCTTTCACTATGAATGTGTACATGGAAGGGAGTATGACAATCTAGAAAAATTCCTCTGTTTTCCTTTGTTCCAATCTAGTTTATGTGGAAAGAGGAATTAAATACTTAATAATCCCAGCACTTGGAAGAATAAAGCAGGAGAGGCTGTATCCAGTGCTGTGTGTCACACTAGAAATTCTCTATAGATTAAAAGAAGGGGCAACACTGGGATGCCAGCCAGCTCAAAGATGCACAGCGCTTAAAAGCCAGGCTGGATGACCTGATTGAGTGGAAAGTGTCCCTGCCCATGGCAGAGGATGGCACTAGATCATCTCTAAGTCCCAATTCTATGTTAAGTTAAAAAAAAAAAAACAAACAAACCAACAAAACCAAACACACAAGCTACAAAGCCCATACAGCTCACTCTGGTATTTTCACCATACTCCCTGCAACAGTAAAAAAAGTGTAAGTGCAAATACACAGATTTCCAAAGCACTCTGAAAGTGCTTTGGAGACTCAAAGTGGAAAATCAACCCCTGGCTTTCATCTCTCTCATCACAAGGTCTTCGTGAATATCCAACTTGGCCTGTACAGTCTTGCAGCCTTTGTCAGAGTAGATCCTCTGCTCCTTGGGGAAGTAGGTCATCTCATCAGCCACTGCCTGAACAATATTCTCATCCACAGCATAGCCACGGGCTGTCATTTCAGCCCTCACACACATCTTCACATGCTTTTGCTCCAGGGGCAGGAAAGGGACAAAGTAGTCAATAAGGTTCCTGTCAATGATGCTGCTGTGCCACAGCCCACCTGGATAAATTGGGAGGGAAAAAAAAATCGTAAGAAGGAGTTTCTCTAAACTTTATCCTGCATATGACAGGATCCACAGGGCAGGCTAAATTCACAGAACAGTTTGTCTCAGCCACTGAGGCATGAATTTCCCTTTTTGGGGCAAAGTGACTTACTATTCTTGTTGTTGAAGACTCCTACAGAGAGCAAGGGCTCCAGGTCTTTCAGCTGAATATCTTCCCTGCGCTTTCCACTTAACCAGAAGTCAAGAGCTGCTTTGTTAATTAAATCACCACCTGCATTGCTGATCATAAAAGAAAAATGTACAGTGGTGAAATACAGACACAACTGAACCAGAATTTCTTTTGCAGCCAGTTACACATATTGCTGATCACCTTGATATCAAACAAATCATCAAAAAGAATCCTGTAAGCCAAGATTTAGGCAAAGTCTCCAGTTCTTTAAGTAGCCATCAGTGTGTGGTGGGCTGCCCCAGCCAGCAGCCAAGCATCTACACAGCTACTTGCTTACTCCCTCCTGCCTCACTGGGATGGAAGGAGAAAATAGAAAGAACAAAAGTACTTGTAGGTCAAGATAAAGATAGTTTAATAGGAAGAGAAAGAAGAGGAGGAAAAAAATCCAAGGAGGATTGAGGAAATCACCAATCCCACAGTCAGACCAACTCTCAGGCAAATGCTAAAGAACCATTACTTTAGGCTGAAATCCCACTTTTTTCTCCACCCCTGTTTTTATTGATGAGCATGGCATGCCCACAGTATTAAATATCCTCCTGGGCAGTTGAGGTCAGCTGTCCCAGCTGTGTCCCTCCCATCCTCCTGCTCACCCCAGCCTACTGTGGGAAAAGCCTTGAAGCTTTGCAAACCATCCAGAAAGGGGCAAAACATTGATGTGTTATCAACACTCTCACAGCCACAAATCCAAAACAGCACCAAAACAGCTGCTCTGAAAATAGTTAGCTCCATGCCAGCCACTTGGTGCACCCATCCCAAAATGTGAACTCTCTTATATCCTGTGCTCTGGGCCAGCTTCATGAGCTCAGCACACTGCAGTGACATCAGACCTGCTCCACTACAGGTACAACCTTAGACTGCTCCCCACTGTCTTTGCACAGAGAATCTTCCCACCTGAGCACTCTTTTTTTGCTCTTCTTTAAATCAGGTCCCCAAAAAGCATGATTATCATCATAAATAAACTTTCAGTATCTCAAAATGACAGAAACTGGTGGCACAGACCTGAGGAAGATGAAGATAGCTTTTCTGTAGGACACCCCATCAACCTCCTCGTAATAGTCTAAGAAGGGCTTGATGGCATCAATGACACCTGGATGCATTTTGTCCATCTCATCAAAAATGAAGACGGAGGAGGGACAGGCACTGACATTGCCTCGAATCCAGTTCTGCAGCTGTTCCTGGAACAAGAGGTTGAAAGCCACTGAAAAACAAAGTCTTTACTGGATGTACTGCAAGATTTTGTATGTGACAGATTCTGGGGACACACTGTCAAATCTCAGTATCCCACACTCACCAGCCAGTGAACAAAAGAGGAAAACAAACAAGAAAACAGAATCACCCAAGACATGCAGACCAATGTCTAGCCAGAGCTAGAGCAACAACCACCTTAGAAACCAATGCCCCCCTTTTCTTCTTTTCCAACCCCCGTTTCTATGGCTGAGCATGACAGCACGTGGCATGGAATATCCTTTTGGCCAACGGGGGTCAGCTGTCCAGGCTGTGCCCCCTCCCCATCTCTTGCCCACCCCAGCCTGCTCGATATGAGTGGGAAAAACTAGCAAGCTTTGAAGCTCTACAAGCACTATTGTAACAGCCAAAACACCACTGTGTTCTCAGCATCATCAAAACTGTTTCAGCCATAAACGCAAAACACAGCCCCTCGGGTTCCTTCCGTCCCGGACTGCCAGGATAATGCAGCTGGAACGACAAACTCTCCTTGCAGCGAGCACGGGAATCAGCAGATGGCATCAGTGAGAGGATAGCGCTAGGAAATGGAAACTATCTCGGCTTTGACTTCTCGGCTTTTTGGTGCCTTTTACTTTATGCATGAACTTCCCCTTACGTCTCTCCTAAGCATCAACTTTGCAATACCCAGCTGCACATCTTCAGCTGTCAGGAATATGAATCAGAATATTCTGAATTGGAAGGCACCCACAAGGATCATCGAGTCCAACTTTTAAGTGAATGGCCCATACAGGGATCGAACTCACAACCCTGGCATTATCAGCATCATCAGCTGAGCTCATCCCAGCGGGAACCTGCGGGAGATGTGCAGGACACCCCTCAGCAGAGGGTTTAGGGACCGGCTGGGGGTAACCGGGCCACCTCCTGCCCCTCCTCACCTTGTAGAGTTTGACCTGGTCGTGGTGGGGGAAGTGCAGGGTGGCCAGGAAGAGATGGACGTACTTGCTGCGCAGGCCGGCGGGGTGGACCTGCTCCGCCAGGATCTGGCTGAGGAAGTTCTTGCCGGTGCCGGCCCAGCCGTGCAGCGACAGCATCAGCGGCTTCTTAGGGCTGGGGTTGTTGCTGAAGCCCAGCACCGCCTTCAGCACCACGTCCTTGGCCAGGTGCTGCCCGAAGAGCCGGTTGTCCAGCTGCGCCTTCAGCGCTGCGGGGAGAGGGACAGCTCAGCACCGCCGGTCACCGCGCACGCCCCGGGCCGCGCTGCCCAGTGACCGGCCGAGCTCGGGGGCAGCCCGGCCGCCCCCCGCCCCCGCCGTACCGCTGGCGTTGAGGCGCTGCCCGTCGCGGGGACAGCACTCCACGTAGTTGCAGTAGAACCTGGGGTGGGACAGGTATCCGGTGAGCGCCGAGGCCACGCCGAGGGCCAGCCCCACGCTGAGCGGCTCCAGCGCCGCCAGCCCCGGCAGCAGCACCCACAGCAGCGGCACCGACCGCGCCATGGCGGCCCCGAGCGCGCGCGCCAAGCCCAGCGCGCCTGCGCGAGCCCCCGCCCCGTGAGGGGCCGCCGCCGCCGCCATCTTTGTGCCGGGCAAAGATCCCGAATGCCGGCATGGGGAGGATGGAGAGGAGCGCTGCGCGTCAGCTGCTTACCCAACCCGCCGGGGAAATTAAACCCTCCAACACCGGCTTTTCAGTGTTAGCGAGGAAGGCGTTACTTTATTCTGGCCACACCGACCAAATTGCAGCGTCCACACACACACAAAGTTTTTTCATTTAATTATACCTTTTTAACAAGCAAAGAAATTATTGCTTATCGGTTCTAAATTGCATTTTTAAAATTAGTTATTATTCTACCCTCTATTGGTTATTGATTTCTCGCTTCTTATGCTAATTAGTCGATAATTTTAGTCTTTTTTAGTATTTTTTTTTCTCTGGTAGGGACTTTATAATGCAGAAACTATTTGCTAGTCTCCAACAAAATGGTTTCTACAAAATGCATCTGTGGTCCATAATTTTATAAATTACATTCCAGGTGTTCAACCTCAATAATACATATTTCTCTCTCAGGCTTTGTTCATTGAGACATATCAGAATAAGTTTATCAAAATGTAAAGTTTCAGTAATTTTCCCAAGCTGTGTTCCCTGCCTGTTGATTCGTGACCTTGACACCACCGGGAAGAGTCTGATCCACCTTCGTGGCACCCCTGCTTTAGATATTTAAACACATTGATGAGGCCTGTCAATTGCATTTGCCACCCTGATGGTGCCATAAACCAGCACAGCCCATTTCTGCCAATATAAACCGAGAAATCAGCAAGGAAAACGCTCAGAGAAGCGGGGTACACAACTTCTTGTGGGATAAGGAATATGAGGTCAGTGCAGCCTCTGGGGTGGTAACCCTTATCTTCCACAGCCCCAAAGGAAGCTCCCACCACCCTGCCAAGGAACACCGGCTTGGCCCCACCTGCCCTTGCCACTGCCTCACCTGTGAAGTTCAGAGTGCCGTTCTTCTTGCAGCACTCCTGGAAGCGGCATTTGAGCCAGGATTCGGAGGAGAGGAGATGCCAAGTCACGGCAGCGCTCGCCGCAACGATTGAAGCGCTGAGAGGGTCAAAAGCCGGCGTCAGAGTGGGCACAACAACAAAGATTACAGCAGCCCTCAGGAGCTTCATGGTGAGAGCTGACTGCCAGCCTAACTCAGCAGGAAAAGAAACCAAAACAGAAACTGAAGAAAAACTTCCTGGAGCGTAGAGCCCGGGGCTGAAAGGGGCTGGAAGCCAAGTCTCCTGTAAGCTGGAGGTGTTAATGAGTTAACAGACTTACCACGCTGCTGCAGGAGAACTGAAAGTGTTGGGAACAAAGCATTGCATAGGCAGAGTGAGAGTTTCACTAGAACAATCCCAGCTCTGATGGGAGGAAGACTGGAACCTCTCAGCATCGTAACCAAGGTGCTAATTGGCCGGGTGATTAACGGAGAACACAGAGATGCTTGTTTTGGGCTTAATTTCGAGCGGTCGTGCACACATTACACAGCCCGAGGATTTCCGTAGCAGTGCTTGGTGCTCTGCAATTCGCAGCACTGAATGTGTCAGAAAACTGCTGTATCAAAACTAAATCCTCAGAGCAGATTTTTTTGTCCTGACAGCTTCACTATCTCCCCACCACCAAAAAAACCCCCCGTGTTTCCAAAGGACAGGCAGCGGAAAAGGGTTTGTTTGTCTGTTTGTTTGTTTTCATGAAAAAAACCAGACACTTCTTTTCATGGAAAAAAATCGAAAAATCGTGAAACGCACTTTTCAGTAATTCCCATTTCATTTAAAAAATTTCATTGGAAAAACACTGAGCAGCGTTATTTAGTATTCAAAATACCTGCTCAAGATTTGATGACTGTCTTGACAAGAGCAGCCAGTGCTGCCGACTGCCGAAGAGCCGGGAGATGCCGTTTTTCCCGGCTTGAGAGAGTCCAGGCTGTCAGCTGCCATCGACTCTTGGTTCCTCATTCCAAGGCTGAAATGGGTTTCATTGCTGGGCTTGCCCATGTGTCCCCCAAGCCCCGGGGTGGGCTGCCAACCACAGAAGGAGCTGAGTTTCCAGGACTTTCCAGCTGCTATCTCCACTTGGACACCCAGAGGCTGCAGGGAGTCCAGAGGAAGGAGCTGGCAGTGGGATATGCAGGAATCCATGTCGCTTGGACTCTCTCCGAGCTCTCTCTCTTGGAGACAAATGAGTTTTATAAAGGTGTTTTAATACCGCTGAAAATGCTAGGCATTCTCCAGTCACCTCTTTCCTCTGCACCTCTCTGCATCTGTCCGTGCTGAACACTAGATGGGGCGTCAGACACAGGGTTTGCTCCAGGATTTACATGGGAGAACAGTTTTTGCAGAGCACTGAGTCATGCTTGAGAAAAACAGCGGAGTGTGGACTCCCATCTGCAGAGCTGACAGCTTGCGTTGTGAAACGTGATTTCTTGGGATACACAACAACCCCGCGGCTGCTGAGGGATCACAGAGAGCCAGAGCTATGAGGGTCATTTCAGCAAAACAGCCAGTCATCCTACAAAAGAAGGTGGAGAGTTTGGATAAAGAAATCAGGCTGTTCAGCTGGGATCTGCAGATTCTCGTCTGTCCATGTGAATTAAAGTGTGAGCAGGTTGCCTTGCCCACGTCTCAGGGTTCAGCAGGTATTTCACCATTCCCCTGTAAAATCAGTGTGGTCCAACAAACACAGACATGTCACTCCTGAATCTCTCTGGCCTTTATCCAGGCTAGTGCCACGCTGTGTCAAAGGGTGAATCAGTTTCATGGCAGAGTCCTTTCTGACTGATATGTGAAGGGGGTGAGATGTCCTGAGAAAATTTTTCATTGTGCTCTTGTGCGTTTTCATAAAGTCTCAACAGTTTGGAAGGGACTGCATCTCCCAAAACACAGATGGGAAATGCAAAGTGATATGCTAGGAAGAACAGCACAGAGAAGGAGAATTACCTCATCTGTGCAAAAAGAAGGGGTAGCAGCAGATACATCTATAGATTTTCTCCTTTCCATGTGGGAGGGAGGTGGCATATATTTCCTATACAACAATAGGACGTATGCTGCATAACAGGTACCAGATGGGTGTTTAAATAATCTTCAGCTGCTGCATGTCATGCTGTTATCTCATTATCCTTTACAAGTTAAATGGGTTCAAGCTGGGCCTGGACATGGATGAGATGTCTAATAGTGGTGGTGAGCCTGACATTGATGGCAATTTCCTTGAACAGCAGTCTGGAAGCTCCAAGTGGAGCACAGACCCTGCAACACACAGTCTACAGTGCAATGTTTTTGTGCCTATTATGTTAAACATGTTGCTCTTTCACCTCGACACCCTCCTGTGTCCTAGGCACAGAACTGGCATCCTGTCATGCCTTGATGTTGCCCTCCTGACCACACGGGGGTGGGGTGGTTGGCCAGCAGTGGATTATCTTGAACCAGCAGCCACAAGCTGAAAGTACTGAAAATCTGCAGCAGAGAACTTTGGATGGGTGTTCAGTGTGCAATAAGCTTGGGGTGTCTGTGATTTGGGGTGTCTGTGATTTGGGATGTTGATCAGCAATGAAAGTGGTGTGGTGAAAAGGAGAGGGTGTGGAAAAGGGAAGGACATTGCAGAGAGTACAGGAAGAAGAACTGTAGAAATTTGGGGATCAGTGTTATGAGCTGGAGGATATATAGGGTGTTTGCAGTGGGTAATTTGGGGTGTTAAAGCTGTTGTGGTAGAGGGTGCAGAGGAGATGGGGCATCTGTGTTGCAAAGCAAGAGATAAGGGATGCAGAGATGGAGTACTCAAGGCCAAGGGTGGGGAGACAAAAAGTCTCAGATGAGATTTTTGCCTGGTTTGACGCTGCTTCCGGTGTGCTGGAATTTCCTGCCACCTGCAGTTTGATTGGTTTAAAGTCAGCATTTTCAGGACTTTGAGCTGGCTCGCTTTGAGCTCTGTGGCAGAGAGCTCAGAGAGTCTGAGACTTGGCTGGTTAGCAGGGCTCTTCCATCATAAGGCAGCAGATCTCCCCGCTGGCTGGTGAGCCAAGGAAAATGTCTCCAGCCAGGGGACAGGGTGCTAGGAATCAGGGCTGCAGCCCCATCTTCAGTTCATGGAGTGAAAAAGTTTTCCAGGTAAGGATTGCAGGATCAATGAATCAATGCTTTCCCCGGAAAAACTTTGTATTTTTGTTGGAGGATATATAAGGTCCTCAATATTTCCAAGTGTTTTATGAAATGTTTGGAAATGTGCTGTTCTACATGAGGTGCTGGGCTGGCAGGAGGTTCCTGCTGAAGGTTTCTAACTGAAGAAGAAGAGCTGGGAGACTCACTTTTCCCTACATTCATTTCTACATAATCTTTCCCTGCCTTCTGACTCTGGCTGGATGTTCTCTAATGGCCTGAGTTTTTCTGAGAAGATTTTCCTTTCTTTTTACCCTTTTTCTATACGCCCCTCCCCCTGCCCTGTATGTGTGGTTTTGCTTTGTTTTCTTTCCCTGCTTTAATTTCAGCATCATCTTCCAAGTGCTGCTTATCCTAAACACAGAGATGAGGCAGTGACAGGAAAGGGCTGCCACTCTGACGTATGTTGGGATCTTTAAAGAGTGGTATTGTGGTGGGCTTTATCCAAATACAGAGCCTGGCTAAGCTCTGAGGACTACACTAATGCTGTGGAAATGCTCTGACTCATGGAATGTTCCTTGACCTTTCTGTAATGTGACAGGAGCAATAACACAAAATACCAAAATCTACATTAATGTAGATTGAGCAGACATTGTCTAATCCTAGAAACACCCCGGGAGCCAAGAGCCATCATCCTTCTCTTGCAGGTAGGAAAATTGAGGTTTGCGGATGATGAAAGTTTGGGGGTTTTTTTAACATGGTAGTTCATAGCAAAGGGTTTAACAATTCTGTTTTGTCACTGAAATATTTACTCAAGAGCTTGAACCGTGATTCAGCTTGGACAGGCTTCAAAATCCTTATCTAGGGTACAAAATCACAGAGTCCCTTGGGTCAGTGTGTGGTGCTGTGCTGTGTGAAGAGGGACAGTCCAACGGGGACTTGGATGGAGCTTGGGATCTGAGTGAAATAGAACATTATATACTTGTCGAGTAAATCTGCTATTGGGAAATAATTCCTTTGATCATCTCTGAACCCTTGTGAAATTCTGAGGTACCAAGAGGGTTGGATTTTGTTCTGGTTGCTGTCTCTGAAAAATTCCATTGAGAGGTTCTTCCCTACAACAAGAAAAACGTGTCTGGATGCCCAATCTCAAAGCCCTTTTCCCTGAGCCTAGGCTGCAATCAGAGAGAGAGTCTCATCATGCTGTTCCAGCAGGGTGAACAGGACCAAGCAGAGCTGGGATGCTGAGGTGCTTCAGGCCAGAGCTGTCCCTGGTCTGCACCGGCACAGCTCCTCCCCAGAGCAGCTGGGACCGAGCAGGGGTTGTCAATGCTGCCGGTGCCCTTTGGCTGTGGTGAACGCTGACAGGTCTGCAGAGGGAGACAAATGGGATTTTTAATCTGATCCCGAGGGGTTTGCAGCAGGTGGAGCTACACAGGTCGTGTTAGCTGGTAGGAATGGCAGTGAGAGGCAGGGGAAGGAAGGTGTTTAAGCTTGTGGGTGAGGGAAGCTGCCGTCTCACATTTCTTGCCTACCGTGGGAACTTGCTGGAAATGGAATGTTTTATAGATAAGCACAAGGTGACAATGCTGGCAGAACATTTCTCCGCTCTTTCTGGACTGAGTCCCGGTGCTATAACCTGCTTGATCTTTCACACATCAACTCCATCAAGCAATGCTGGATGGAGATGGTCTTTCTCAGAACAAACACAAGGAATTATTTAAGTGCCTGGCAGCCAAAATAGCTCTGTTCCCCCACAGGCCACGGTGTGTTCCAGAGGCAGAAGGGATGGAGTGGGGCAGCCATTTGGCTTTGGATAGAATCAGAGGTTTATGTTCATAGGAACAGGAGTTGCCAGAACTGCCACAGGCTTTGAAGGGAAGAGTTTTTAAATCTGTACTTGAGTGATCTTCACAGGTATCCATTTCTCAACGGGACTTTTGTATCCTGGACACTCTCCAGTCTCATACTTTGGTGCCCAGAATAAAGAAGTTTAGAAGTAGCTTGGAGAAAATTGCTCTTAAGAGTTTAACTAGTGGTTAACTACTGTTAACTACCAGAGTTGAGACACTGGGGCTCAGGTGGGTGTTTTATGGGCTGCTTTGAGTGTCTGCTGTTGCAGGGCAGGAGGACACAGAAGCTCAGGGTCTGGTTCACCCTCCCTGGAATGTTCGAAAGTCATGTGGATGTGGCACTTGGGGAAGTGGTTTAGTGGTGAACATGGGTGGTTAAGGGTTAGATTTGATGATCCTAGAGGTTTTGTCCAACCTGAATGGTTCTATGATTTCACGATAATGGCAACACCCAAAGCCAGGTGCAGAGAAGCAGCAGTCTCCACTGGACCATGCAAATCCACCTGGGCTGGCAGATGAGGGAGGCATCCTCAGGGCAGGAACTCAGGAAAGCAAAGCAGGGTGTGGACGTTGCTTTACCATTCATCAACCTTGCCTTTTCACCCCTTCTGGCCTCCAGGCTCTGATTTCAAGGCCTGTGTCATGCAAGATTAAGATGAATAATATATTAAATGGTAGGATAGACCCAGTGGATGGGCTATCCATGCTGGCAGTTAGGCTCTGTTTTGACTTGTAAACTAAACATTCCTGGCGCAGACATCCTCTGTGGTTTAGTGATTAGATCTGGGAACTGCATTTGGGGTCAGGTCAAGGTGCTCTCACCCAGCTCCAGAAACACTGGCTTAGTCACATCTTCTGTTCCTAATCCTGTGCTTGTCTCTCCATGACATGAACAAGAGAGGGAGGAGACCCCATAAAAATATTACTATAATGATTATCATAATAATAATTATCATTATCATCATTATTATCCTCATTGTCTCAATTCAGATTTTGTTTCATTTTGGAACTTATTGTCTAAACTTGTAGTTTAGCTTGAATGGTGTGGACAGTGAACTTAGTATGTAAATATCAAACGTTCCCATCATTTATGACAATACATCCACAAGAAAGAGAATTAAACCTTGTGCTGTAGATGCTCACTGATAAGATGGGGACACTGTGAGAGTTAAACTTCACCTGCCTTGATCCTGCCTTTGGTTTTTACTCTTGTTTTTAAAATTGAGCCCAGAACTTGAAATTGCAGAGTGTTCCTGTTTGGCTTGTCTCCAGGAATTTCTGTTTTTGTTCTCCAGGCTGGCTTGGAGCAGAGTAGGTCTCATGTTTGCCTGTGTAGCAATAGTTCTCACTGAAAGAACAAGAAATAATAGGGAAACTTTAGCCCATATTCTATCTTCAATAGAATTCTGTTGTAAATAGTAATTTAGGGATAGAAACGGTGTGAAAGAGATGGAACTTCAGCTGGATGAAATAAGAAGACACCGTGTACACATGGTGTGGGAGGATTCTACAGGAAGAGTAGGGCATGAGTAATGCTGTGTCCTCACTCCAGTCATGGGTTCTGATGTGGTGACTCGCTCGTATCTCATCCAAAGCATAAAGGTGGTGGTGTTATTAACCAGACAGCCACATCCAATGGTTTTGGACCCTTAGGTGAAAGAGGATTTAAAAGGTTTTGGGTTGGACCAGAAGCAGAGGCTGTGTTTGGCTTGGGGTTTAGCAAAGCTAACACCCTGCTCTTGCATCCATCTCCTGTGGAAGAACCATAAACACAGGTCACTAAAATTAGTCTTGCAAGGCAGCTTCTGTCTGGTGCCTCTGCTTTCTCTGCTCCATCTTCAGTTCATGCCCAAGTAAAGACTTCTGCCTGGTTTTAATCGGCTCTAGCAGTTCACTCTGAGGACCAAGTAGGTTCATAAGGGGAAAATGACTCTTTGTTGCTACAATAACTTCCCCATTTGTTCAGAGACGATGGGTCTGGACTCCTTGCAGTGCTGTGGAGGTTATGGAGCAAGGCTGGTACTTCCCAGCTGGTTTCAGGGCCAAGGAAGAGCAGCAGGCAGTGTGCCAGCCAAGGCCAAAGGGCAGCACAGGCTGGAGAGCCTCAGAGGGGATCAGTAATCAGAGAACTGCAGGTACCAGCAGTCAGGTCTCCTGAGCAAGAAGGGATTCGGTGATTTCTGTGGAGACCAGTAAGGCTTCCTGGAAATTCCACCAGGTCTGTCCCTCTCTGTGGTTTGGACATCAGAATGTCATTGCCTGAGGACCTGTTAATTTATGCCTCTAATCTTACTCTGAATGACCTGTAAAGTATCATCTCCATACACATTCCTCAATGTTAAATAAAGGAAGGGATCTAAAACTGTTAGGTTCTTTTTCCAGGAGATATTTTATCTAACTGGACAAAAAATGTACTCTGCTAAAATAAAAGGTTCCCTGCAGGACTCCGGTTTCCAGCAATTGTTAAAATGTGTAGTTGAGAGTTGGGAACCCTGTGGCCAACAGGAAGCTGGAATGAGTTGAAAAGAAGAGAATGTTCTCTGCAAAGAACAATGTTAGGTCCATGCTAACAGCACAGAAAAAGAGGAGATTGGCTGGAGGATACAGAGAGGCCCCAAAGGAGCAGGGATGAGCAGCCAGATCTAATGCTCGATAGTGGTGAAGTGTCCCAGGGCTGTCTTCTATATAACATTGCTGAAATTCCTACACTTTGGGAGTAGCCCCTCTAGAGTATTAAATAACTTGGTCTGGAGTCAGTCTAGACCCCTCAGTGAGGACTTGTGGCATTTAAAAGAAAAATGAGCTTTTAGGGGGTTGAAGGGCGTTTGAAGTGCAAGGGGTTGGCAGTTGGCAGTCATGTGCTGGTCATCTGCTTGCTTCAGCATAGAGGGAAATATGAAAGTATGACTGAGATAATCAAAAGCATGGAGAAATCTCCTTTGAAGAGAGATGAAAGTGAATGGGACTGTAGTAAAGCTGAGTAAGAGGTACTTTCATAGACATGTTTCAAAGGACGAGAATGCTAGGCAAACCTGGGCAAGAGCTGCTGTTCTTCTTAATTCCCCTGTGTATCTGTCTGTGACATGAACAAGAGGGAAAGGAGATCCCATAAAAATATTATTATTAATTTTATTATCATCATCATCTTAATTTAAATTGTGTTTCATTATGGAACTTATTGTTTAAATTGTGTTCCATTATGGAACTTAATTGTCATGAGAAGTAATTTCATTTTAACAGTTTGGACGATGACTTGACGCATGTAATTATCAAACATTACCTTCATGTATGACAAAAAATTTACAAGAAAGAGAATTAAGCCTTGTGATTCAGAGTTTAAGTTAATCTCTGAGTTCTGAAGATTGGATGAATCAGGGTGAACGGGACCAGAGAGCCTCAATCCATTGCTGTCTCCCACAGAGGCACATCCTACCTTGAAACCACAGCGTGTCCCACGGCTGATACAACCCTGCAAGAGCCTCCCTCATGGTTCCTTCCACCACTGAACATTCACACCAACTTCCCCCACTGCAGTAGTGGTGCAGCACAGCTCCTTGCCCCTTCCTGACGTCCAGCTCTCCTTGTGGGACACCTCTAGCCCCGCTAATGTAGCATCCCATAGGCTCTTGTCCCTACAGCCTTTCCACAGCTGGGATCCATCTTCTCTCCTGCTAATGGAGGAACTTGTTCATTCTTGTCTCAGTCAGTGGCACTATTAACAAACTATTAACTGCTGTGCTAAAGAGATGCATTCTGCTGCTTTGTAAAACATTGCAAAACGCTTGTATTCCCCCATGGGGGGGTTCAGAGCTGCATAAACATAGGGTGGAGCAGATTTCTGGGAACATCGTGGACATGAGGATGTAGGTTGAGAACCAGTAGAGTAATCAATACATGGGACCTGCACAGGCTCCTGGACTCCTGCTAATGGATCATTCAGGCAGAGAAGAAAACTTAGGATGGTTAGCCCAAGCATCACTGCCTGTAGAGTAGAGTGGAGAGGTTTTTCTACTTCTTTGCATCATTCAATCCAAATTCTGCTCTGGATAAAGTCAGGTCATACTGCCTGTGTCTTGCTATGAGCAAGAGGCCAACTGAGACAATAGCACAATAGAAAGCTTCCAGGCAAGGTGGCTGTAAATAACACAGCTAAACTGCTCCCTGCTTTCCAGGCTGATTGTGGGGAGGGTGTTTTTAGCATTGTTAGTGAGGGGTGTTTATTAACAACATCAGAATTGAAACCCAGACCACCTTTTTGCCTAAAAGCAAGCCCAAAAGAAATGTTGTTCATGACTCAGTGCAGAAAAAAGGGAAAGTTTTAGGATGTGTCTGGAACAATGACACAATGACTTGACTCATAAAACCTCAAATTACCGAGCAGCTCTGCTTCTGCCTGAGTCAGGTCTTATGGGAAGGAGGTCCTGATCTGCTCTAGGAAGCCCAGTTGCTCCCCAGGACATTGCAAAGTGATAGCACTTAGGAGATCTGTGTGTGCTAAAGAGATCTAGACAACATGACCTATGCAGGAGGGTGGGAGGAAATGCTGCTGTTTAATTTGGGGGTGATGGAGGGCACACAGAGAACTCGGGGGTTTAAAAATAAGCTCTTTGCTTTGCAAAACTTTGTGGTGGGTGAAGCTCTGTGGCAAAGCCATGAATGAAGGCTCTCCTTGGAGCTGGTTTCACCAGGATGGTGTAGCCACTCTCAGCTTGGGTCAGGGACAGGCAATGATGTGCTGACCTTTCCATTCCCTCTTGTCCTGTGAGAACTTGAAAATGCCTATCTGGTGAAAGCAGGGCTTAAAAGACTTCAAAATTGACAAGCTCTGCGACCTGTTCTTGCTGAGTTGCAAGGCAGGGTTAACAGCCCAGGAAATAAGAGCTTTGTTTTCTACTTTCCACCTTGAAGCTGCGCATTGCTGTTGAATGTCAGGTCTCCATAAGGCTGGAATCAGAGAACACATTTGCTTCCTCTCCCAGCCCTGTTAGTGAGCCAGGGCTCTTAATGCTGTGATTCCCATGCCCTGATTCCCATCTCTCCACAACCCAGCATGTGAAGGCCGGACCATGCTGCATCCTTTACCTTTGCTCTTGTTTATGAGCACCCCACCAAGGAATCTGCATCTACATTATAGTTTTGCAAATGCTTGAAGTCTAGGAAATGTTTCCAAATTCTGACATTTTTGGCAGTAATTTGTTCCTCTACTCTCCCAGTCTGGCAGGGAAACCCCCTCTTTTTGGGCAGCAACACAAGTGGTTTCTGCCTGTTGTTTACAGCTGATGGGATCTGGTTCTTGGGAAGCAAAACACATCACGAGACACTGAGGTGTGGCTGAGGGAGAGAGGGAGAGAGACACGGCTTCCCCACACCCCATCTCCCAACTTTACCTGGTATCAGCAGTGGCAGGTGCAGCTCTCCCCAAAGCCAGCAATTAAACCAGCTGAGACAGAGGGAGAGAGCAGGAGAGAGGAGAAATAACTTCCCTCAGCCCCTCTCCCAGCGGGGTTTCATCCCTGAAGGCACAGAGCAGCATAGCCAAGGAATTATTTCCTCTAAGAGAAAGCCCAGGCATGAATCCATGTGAGGCTCAGAATAAGAGAAAATAATCTACTTCCCACACACCCATAGCCTGATGGTCTCTCTTGTAGTGTCTCTGCAGTGTCACAGCAGCAGAGGACACAGTGACTCCTCTGCAGCCAGGGTGGGTATGACAGTTTGGGGCAGGAGAGAGGCCGGGAGCAGGGCAGCAGCCCTGGAGCAGGCAGAAAAGGATGGTGGATGGAACTGCAGGAAAAAGGCAGGAGGACGTGCCACTGCCTCTCACTTTGGCCCTGGGCCTATTCCCTGGGACTGGCTGAGAAACAACAACTTCCCTGCTCTGCCTGAGACTCAGAGCCACCACACGCCTGCCCCTTCCCTGGGCCTCTCCTGATGGCTTTCTCCTGCTGCAGGCATCTGCTCTTCTGAGTGTGAAGGACAATTTAGGAGAGTCTGATCGTACATTCCTCATGCCTGAGGCATCTCAGAGAGCTGCAGCCAGTACTGTCACTTTTAAAATGCAAACCAGACAAAATCTGCCTGAGTTTGCTAAAGGCTGAAGCATCCCAGTTGTTTCCTGAGATGCTGTGTTCTCCTCTGCCTGGTTTTTGGTGGGAGGGGGGTCACAGAGGTGGCTTCTGTGAGAAGGTGTGAGAAGCTTCCTCTGATGGTTCTGAAGATGGACATGCTGCTGGCCAAGGCTGGGCAAATTAGAGATGATGGTAACACTTCTGTGATAACATATTTAAGAAGAAAATCAAAGCAAAATGAGGGACACAGTTTTTTCTAGCCAGAGAAGAGGAGGATGTGAGAACATGTGAGGGAAACAACATGGAGACACCAAGGTCAGTGGAGAAGGAGAGGGAGGAGGTGCTTCAGGTGCTGGAGGTGAGATTCCACTGCAGTCTGTGGTGATGACCACGGTGAAGCAGCTGTGCCCCTGCAGCCATGGGGATCCATGAAGGATGCAGAGATCCACTCACAGCCAGTGGGGGAGATGCCCATGCCAGAGGAAGTGGATGCCTGGAGGAGGCTGTGATCCAGTGTGAGATCTGGTAGAGAGAGGGGCCTCTGTTCCCAGGCTGGAGCAGTCTGTCCTTGGAGGACTGTACCCCAAGAAAGAGTGACCCACATTGCAGCAGTTTTGGGAGGACTGCTGCTCGTGAGAGTGGACCCACATTAGAGGAGTTCACAGAGAACTATATTCCATGGGAGGGACTCCATGGTCTCACAGGGGAACAGCTTCTCTCCCTGAGCAGTGGAAGAAAATCTTGGGTGATGAACTGACCAAAACTCCCATGGCCTGTCTTTCCACACTGTCAGTGGGAAGGAGGGAAGAAAAAGTGCTTTTAGGGGCTTATTTTATTTCTCATTATTCTCTTCTGATTTTGTTAGGAATAAATTCACTTTGTACCTCTAAGCCGAACTTATTTTACCTTTGGAATGTTTTCTCTCAGTCTATCTCAACTCATGAAGCCTTCATTAATTTTCTCTCTCCTCTGCTCAGCTGTGGTAGGGGAGGGCAAGTGGGCGACTTTTATGAGTGCCTAGCATTTGGCCAGTGTCAAACCACAATAGATGTTAATGCTGGAGATGCTGGTGGTTCCAGTGCTTACTGATTTTGCAGTATCCTCTGTGTCCTGCTCGCTGAAACAAGCATGAGGAGCCCAGGAGTCTGGGGATAGGGAGCTGCAGGTGAAGCAAGAGGATTTCACAGATCCATGGAAGGTGCGTCATGGTAGTGGGAGCTTTTGTGCAGACTGAGAACGCAGGTGGAGCACCCTTCTCACTAATAAACAGCGAAAACACTCATGCCTTTACTTGAAAACTCATCGTGTTTGATGAGCCAGCACAGCACAGCCTCCCTTGGCAGCTGGGTTTCTCAGGATGGGCGCAGGAGATCACTGGTGTGTGTAGGCTCCAAGGCTTTGTGCTGGGAGCAGCAGGAAGAAATGGCAGAGAAGAAGGGCCCCAGTGTTGCACGGTAGCACTGGAACAAGCTGAGAATGTAGCTCAGCTCCTGGGCTGAGCTGTGGGCCCAGGGCAAACAAAATCCCAGCTGGGCTCTGCACCTTTTCCACCAGCATGTGGAAGCATGCTGGAGAAGTGCCACCCACCTGCCTCTCTCCTCCAGCCTGGAGCAGGCTCTTTGCTTAACCCCAGCTGTGGGGAAAGAATCTGAGCTGTAATTGCTCCAAGTGTCGGCTTCCCTTTGGGATCAGGGTGGAGCCCAGGCTGTGCCACACCAGCGGACATGCCAGTGCTCCACTGAACCAACTGAACCAATCCTCTCCTTTTGCTGCCACCAGGAAATTCCCCAGCATAACAAGAGTGGAAAAATGTAGTCACAACACTGTAGCGTAATTCAGCTGGTCAAATAAATAACCTGTATGGGAATTGAGGGTAATTTTTATTCCATAATTTTACCAAAGCAGAATTGCTTTTACAGGCTTTTATTTTTAAGTACTTTTCCTGAGCACCTCCCATGAAGTTTTCATTCCTTCTGCCTCCTACAGTTGAGTTCCTCCTCCAGCAAAATGCTGCATTTTTTCCCTACAGCTCCTAAGGTCAGTCTAACCTGACAACCTAATCTTTCAAAACCTCACATGGATTTTTATTAATAATTTCTCAGAAAAAGCAGTGTTTTTGGCTAGCTATGTTTGGTTTAGGTAGATCTTGTCCTGGATTGAGACCTCTGGTGCTCAAGGTTTTAAGGCTTGACTTGTAGTTTAAAGACATACTGCCATTAGGACCTGGTCTTCTTCAGGCAAGGGTTCTGTCCTGGCAGGATGTGATCTGTGGAGGAGGATCAAACTATTAATATTAACAGCCTGCTTCCGCATGGCTTAATGGGATGGTTGAACACGCTTCCGGCAGCTGCATTGCCTTGGGTCTCAAAAGCCAGGAAGGTGCAAGAGTGGATGTGTTCTACCCAGCACGAGACCCCTGAGCCTGGTAAACTGGAAAGGACCTGGGATCCCAGGAGCATTACACTGCCTTTGCAGTCATCTTCTGCTCCTCATCCCCATCCATAACCCTCCCCTCTGGAGCTCCACTCTGTGTAACAGTGAAAGGGGTATGAAATGCATAAACACACAGAAAAAAAACCACTTTAAAAATTAACACATCCACACCTGAGTTTGCCCCGAGGGCTTATCCCTAAACAAGGTATGCTTCCTGATCTCTCCATTCAATGTAAATTTGTGCCAGTTGCTTGTGCAAATTGTCCAAGGCTCCTTGCCAGTGTTTGAACTATGCCAAAGAGGAGAAGTCTGGCTGGCTGGCAGGAGGAGTCCTGGCTTGTCTGCAGGTGCATATTCCTGCTGCTCAGCGAGGTGTTGTCTGCCTTGGGAGAGGAAGAAGGTGCATGAAGGAAAAAGGTCTCACTGCCGAAGATCCCGTGGACTGGATCGTCAGCTGGTAAAAACTGGAGCTGCTGGATGGAGGGTGTGATGTGTTGGTGAAGGGTCTGGCTGCCTGCCCTCTCCCAGGCTCCTGGGAGAAGGGGCTGCTGGAGAATGTCTCATCCATGCTGTGGGGCTGGTCTGGCCCTGCATAACCCCAGTCCTTGGGCGCCGAGGTCTTCTCTGCTATGGGTTGAATCCTATCACCAGCTGTGGAGAAGAGGGATGGGAGGGAGCAGTGTCTGGGATGTGGCTTTGCCACTGTCTACTTATACTTGGCATTAAGATGTTTATAATACTGTGCTGAGCTCCAGGGATACGTTTGTGGGTAGTTTGCTGGTGAACACCCCAGCTCTTACCACAGAGTCTGAATCCACATGGCTGCTGCGTGTGCTGGTGTCCCTGCTCCCACCCCCAGGAAAGCAGCCTGCCAGAGGCCACAGAGCTCCACACTGGGCTGTTCCAGGACTTGTTCTGCAGCCTCCCCGACGCCAGGGTGGTGGTGACCAGCTGCAAGTACCTCCCCCTTAAAACCAAGTGCTTGAGGTTTTAAAAGACTCTCTGCACTGCTGAAAAAACCTTGCTATAACGCCCCAAGCCATGTGCATGAATAGTCTGTGAACTACAGGTCTGCTTATATTCAAAAGAGCCAGCTGGGTTCAGGAATAGCACAATGTATTGGATGTAACATATATGGTTCTTTTGGATTGCCCATGATAAATGCCTGAACTGCAGGGTGGCTTTATAGAGCATTAACAAAACAATGACAATCACAATGTTAATTTCCAGGTTAACACTCAGCATATCTGAGACTTACCAAAAGATGATTCTAGTGGGGTGGGAGAGGCGGGCAAATCTGTCAAACTGTTCCTGGAATTTCAAGTAAAATTCTTGTCTGCCAGTTAGATATGAAACTGGGAGCCTTTTACACCTTATTAACCACTATAGTGCAAGGTGCTGCCAACTGTGATCAAATCTTCCGTTATTTGTGGGTGTGTTGTACAGAATATTTCTTGGTAGAAGGTTTTGGTTTGTCAAAACTTTTCTGGGTAACGTGACCTGCACTCCATATTTGCCCCCATGCCATGGCAACACAAACCACAGGAGCTACATCCAGTTTCTATGCTTGCACTGTGGGTCCCGTTGCACGTCCGGCTTTGCATGTTCTTCACTGCTTTGTGCTTCCACCTGCACACTTGGATGTCATGGGGTTGAGCCAGCGCACTGCATGGAGCAGTGGAGTGTCTTTGGGTTTGCAGCACTAGGGCAGAACGGCCATGAGGAAGATCCAGAGGCAAATGCAAAGAATTTTCTATTTTCCTGAAATAAGTATTTAAGTATTTTCCTTTCTTTTTTTTTTTCTTTTTTTCTTTTTTCTCTGTTAAGGAAGTGAACACTAAATCCAGCCCTTTCATTCTAATAAACTTGGAGAGCTCCTGCCAGCCCCAACGCCTCTGGCTCCCTGAGGTTTGCTGCTGCTAGCACTGGGGGAGCTGCCTGCAGCGGCTGAGATCCCACTCTTTATTCCTCAACGTGTGATGGCTGAGGAAAAACCAGCTCCAAATTCACATGGCACTTCTAGACCAAGGACAAAATTCCATCTGGGTGCCTTGATTCATCCTCTTGGAGAAAACCAGGAGAGGTGACTTTGGGGCGGGCAGGCAGCTCTTCAGTTCTTGCCGTTTTGGGGCTTTGCGGTCCAAGACACGCCTGGTTTGGTTCCAGGTTCCAGGCTGGTCATTCCCGGGGCTCCCCTCCCAGCCAGGGGTGCGGGGGCAGCCCAGGCTGCCGGGTGGTGGGCGCTGGTGGGCCAAGGGACAGCTCTGTCCCCTGTCCATCCCCCGGCAGGTGGATCTGTAGGAAAGGCTTGGCTGCCTCTGTCATGGGAGTGAATGCTCAGCCAGCACTGGGCGGGACGGGAAGCGCGGCCCGGGAGGAGTGGGCTCCAGTACAGGGCTGGAGGCGGCTGGGGCAGGCGCTCACCTTCTCCCTAACTCCTCCTGCCACGGCTGAAGAGCTGCGCTGTGCGGGTGAGCAGTGCCCGGCCGGGCGAGGGATGCTCGGTGCGGCTCGGGGCACACGCGGGGAGCTGGGACGGGGTCGGGCTGCGCTGCTTGAAGGAGGTCGGAGGTTAAGCTGAGAGCCAGCCCTCCCCTCCCGAGGGTGATGTCCCCTGGCTGGGGGCAGCTCCTCCGCGGGGAGCTGCTGGTGCCAGGGTGTGAGGAGCACTGGAAGCCTGTTCCATGTGCTGGCTGGGGTTTCCTTTCTGTCCCGGCAGCCTGGCGGGGGGTACAGGGGCTGCGGGCTTTCGGTAGAAATTGAGAGGATTTGTGTTGTGTTTAAACGCAGCTGTTCCTGCCTCTCTCCTGCGGAGCTCTCTGGCAGCCCAAGATCTCCCCTGGCTTTGGGTGCTGAAGCGACTGAGCAGCACGTTCTGCCAAAATGATGGAAAATAAAGTGTTCCTGTCATTCACGTTCTACAGCACAATTTTGATTTTAAAAATGTATGTCGTTGCCATCATTACGGGTCAAGTGAGACTCAGAAAGAAGGTAAGATCCAGTTTCGTTTTCCCTCTCCTCCCTTTCTAGTCCTTTGCTTGGGTTTCTGTGGCTTTTCTTTCTTGTTTTATTCCTCTAAAGTTCAACAAAAATTTCCTGAAGCAAGCTGAGTTTTCTTTGACTTCAGTTGAAAGCAAAACTTGTTTCATAGCTGCAGCAGATAAATATCTCACTTCTCTTTGACCCTTTTTGTTTGTTTCTACCATCTGTAGCTTGATGTTTATAATTTTGGAAACCTAATCTAAATAATAATCAGATCCAAAATGCCAAGCAGGTGAGATGCTTCTAGAAAGAGTCTGTTTACAGTTAATTTGCAGAGTCTGGGGAAAAAAAAGGAGAAGAAAAAAAAATGTTTAAGAAGAAATCTTTGCAATGGTCTTTTTTCTTGCAATTTAGCAGAAAGCTTTTGAGCTTTTGGAGGCTGACTGGCTATAGGAGTGTTCCAGGAGAGCAGCAAGTCCTGGGGAATAAAACAATAGCTGGAGGAAATGATTCTTGATCAGGGGGGAAAATACAGGGAGGCCCAGCTGCCAGGAGTTGGGGCCAACCGGACTTTTATTACCCTCACCCCAATTCCAGGTAAAACTCAGCTTTCTGTAAAATCTGTTTTAAAGTATTTGAGGAGTTTCTGACTGCATCAGTAGAGTGGGAAGGAGACATTTCAGCTCTCTCATAGAAAACAAATGCCCTGTGCTGTGGCATCATTGTAACTGATGAATTGTCTTCTTCCCTTGTGATTTTAAATGATGCTCCAGCCCTGGGAGAGTTTGGGCTTTAACATAATTAAAGAAAGCACCAGGGCCCTTTCCAGGCTGGAAAATGAAGCTGTCATATGTAACCAGGTCCCTGAGAAACAGCTTCTGAGCATAGGTGGGGAGCTTGTGCAAATCATTCTTATTTTTAACTTTATCAGTGTAGGATCCCATTTTCCCATGGGAAAGCCACACAGTGCCACTGCCAGAAAACCAGCCAGGGAATATTCTCTAATCTGTCAGTCCTGGTTATCTTTTGGAGGCTGCATTATGTCTTCAAGCTCTCTGCCAGCAGTGATCTTGCTGGCTGGCAAAGTCTCCTCTAAATGGGTTTCATGGGAAGAAGTGGAGGGGTGAGGTGGGAGCTCCCTTGAAACCCTCAGATTTGGGACCTGCTCAGCAGGCAGCATTGGGTTTTTTGGAGAACAAGGAAAACTCCTAGGGAGGTGCAGGGTTTAACCCCCAGGACGGTGTGCACAGAAGTGCAGTGATCCTCATTTTAATGAAGAGTGGTAACAAATTGGGGCAGATAAAAATCCCCACAGAACTTCAAGATTAGGGGCGCAAAGCTTCTACCTGTGAGGTTCCTGAGGACTGTAAGCCCCTGGGGCCTCTCTCTTGCAGGCATTTGCAAACCCGGAGGACGCCCTGCGCAATGGGGGGTTGCAGTTCTGCCGCGAGGACCCGGACGTGGAGCGGTGCCGCAGGTGAGCAGTGCCACCATTCCCGGTGCCACCATTCCCGGTGCCAACATTCCCTCTGCACCAGCTGCTGGCAAAGAAGTGGGAAGCTGAAGGGCTCGTTAATCAAGTAATACTCTGCTGTGGGACCCTAAAGCAGTTTAATCTTTAACAGGAGCATGGTGTGCACTGGAGGAAGGGCAAGACAAGGATCCGGGTTTGTGTTCAACATCCAGCTCTGAATAACTCTTTTCTAGGTGCTAAAAGTCCCACAGGCTCTCATCCCGTACCCCACTCAAAGGCTCTTTTTGTCCTGCTCCAACAGGACCCCAGATCCCTGCACAGCTTGGACAGGTGACTGCTCCCAGTGCTGTAGGCAGCTGTCCTTTTCGGGATCTGGGAAGAGGCTGAACAGGATTGCAATAACTTTTGCCTCTCTGATTGGGCAAACTCTGAATGTTACACCTCTTCTGTGAGAATCACAGTTGCTCAGAGGTAAAACATGGAGTTGTTCAGCCCTAGGCTTGATTTGCTGTTCCCCTTACTGAAGGAGGTGCTCCAGGCACTAGGCTGGATTGCTGGTGATGTGCAGGAAAGGGACTGGAGCTGTGCCCTGCTCTCCTCTAGCCCTGGGCTGCATGTGGGGACCTCATTGCTCATGTCCCACTGCCTCCAGCATTTGCTTTAGAAAATATCCAATGCCACCTAATTGCTGGGCTGCCAGGGAGAGGAGAAGGATGAAAAATGAGCCATTTCCTTCCCACCAAAAAGAAAATAATAGCAGAAATAGTAATCACAATCTTCTTTTGATTAGTCAGAATAAACAATCTTCCATAAAAATAAATAACTGGAGCTGCAGCAAAATCTGGGACAGCCTGGGATCTGACTTTGGCAGCTAAAGCTCTCAGAGTCCATCCTTGCTGTTCTATTTGCAGCCCTGGAGAAGACACATTCAATCCAAGGTGTTTCCCCAGAGCAAGGGCAACGTCAGCTTTTCATCTCAGACTGTATCTGGAGAGGAGCAGAGCCAGGGTCTGTGCAGGGCAGGGACAGAACAGGGAAGGACATTTACCCCCTGGCTGCCTCTCAGCTCTCTCCTTTCTCTTCCTTCTTCTTCCATTTGTCCTTCCAGCCCTGCTGAATCCCCAAGTCCTTGGGGTTTGTTCAGAGAATATGCCTGGGGGAGGAGGGACCTAACCCACCCTCATGGCACGAGCAGATGCTGTTTCAGTAGTGCTGTGGGTGGTGGCAGTGATGCTGTGACACCCGGGCAGGTTCATGTTCAGCTGGAGCACAGGGTTTGGCCCCGTCAGTGCTGATGTGTCACCACATGGCCACAGTGTCCCCTCCAGCCATACTGTGGCACCTACCCAAGTGCTGCAGGCACGGTGTGGGGGTCGTTGGGCCCCTCCTCCCCAATCCCCTTTGGATACATTTATGGAGAGAGGTGAAACCACAAACCTTCTCATCCTGAGAGTTTCTCCACTGGAGAAGCTGTGGTCTGGAACTGCCTTTTGTTGTTTAGCATGGCCACATCTGGGGCCATGCCGTGCTGGCACCACACCAGTTTGGAGCTCTTCACAGGATCTGTGTTTTGCTTTGTTTATTTGAATGCTCCAACCCTCGAGCTGTCATCTGCCGTGTCAAAGGCGTCCCAGTCATGGAGAGAAAGTTTCAGGAGCTCAGCATCCCAAGGGAGAGACACAGAGTGTGAAATTCTCCTGCCTCTATGTAAGGGAGAACTGATGCTTTTGGGGGCTGTGTCTGCCCCATCCAATGGGGGAGACACTCAGCAACACCTAGGGATGCATACTCTGGCTAGAAGAAATGAGAGAAAACAGGGAATTCCAGTGGGAAGGAACAACCTTATCTCGTTTTTCAGGGCCCACCGTAATGACATGGAGAACATCTTCCCCTTCCTCTTCCTTGGAGCCGTCTACTCCCTGCTGGATCCCAGTCCCACAGTGGCCAGGATCCACTTCCTCATCTTCTGTGTAGGACGGATCATCCACACCATTGCCTATCTCCTGCGCCTCAGGGCACCCACACGCTCCCTGGCCTACAGTGTGGCCCAGCTGCCCTGCTTCTCCATGGCCCTGCAGATCCTCCTGGCCACCACCCCATACTGGTAACAACCAGAGAGACCAACCACCCAAACCCCCTCATCCTGGATCTGCTGGTCCCCCCGTGAGTGGGAGAGTGTGTGCGTGTGCGTGTGAGAGAGATGTCACCAGGGAGGTCACCTGCACCCTGAGGATGTTCAGTGCAGCCTTGATGAAATTCCACTGCCATCAGAATATGTCAGAGAAGTCATGAGAGAGAAGGGACATGCAGGAAGAGGATGTGGAGGCAGGTTTCTCTCTTTCCTGCTGAGCATGAGAGGTGGAAAGTACATGGACTACCCCTCAAGGAAGGGGTGATTGAAGGAAAGGTTTTCTGTGTTTGGAGCTGTGACAGGGAAGATGTGCCTTGTCCTCCTGGTCATGAATATCCCATGAATCAGGCAGGGAAAATCATGGGGGTCCCACAGCCTCTTAGTCAGCAGATGTGGTTGGTAGCAGAGGTTATAAAGCAGCCATCCTTCTCCTGCCCAGCCACGTGCATCTGTGAGAATGTGAGTCCCTTAGGACTTAGTCCCTTAGGTTCCCTCCTCACCAAGGAGGACAGGAGGCAGGTGACTTCCAGGCAGTGAAACAGGGAATTCAAAATCTCAGGGGTGATGTTGGAAAGCCATTGAAGCATTCAGTGCTCCCAGTGCCACCTCCTCTCACGCCACAGGACACAGCTCCCTGGCAGGAGCCTGACTGCAGGCAGGACCCTGCTAGCTCCTGGCAGCTCCCAGCCAGCAGCAGCTGTGGCTTTTCCAGCTCAGCCCCAGCACAGCAGGATGCAGAGCGACATGCCTGGAGAAGCCAGCAGGAATCCTTTACCCTGGACACAGAGCCTGGATACATTTGCTGGACACAGTTCTGGGACTTCTGGAAAGTCTAAAATGCTGGCACGAAACAGGTTTACAGACAGAGTTTTCTCCCAAAGGGCGTCTAGTCCACATGCCACTAATACCTGTAAATGTCCCCAGGGCGTCAGACTGAGTTTCTCCCCCTCTGTAGCCTTTCTCTGGTTGCAGAATGGCCGTTGCTATTTGGGAAATGTGCTGTGATCGCCTTAGGGGTGTTTTCTTTCAGCTGTTCCCTGCTGTCCACTACTGCCACGCCATTCACAGCCTGGACCAGCTGATGTTTGCAGAAAGATCTGGAAATGAGCAGAGGGGCTTTGAAGGGAGTATTGCTCTCTGCAGTGTCACCCAAAAGTGTCTTGTTGGAGAGGAGAGGCCGGGACCAGGGTATTGCATGGTGACAAAGGTCCACGAGCTCCTCTGCCACACAGCTGTCCCCAGGTGCCAGGGGCTGCTCCCAGCAGCAGCAAGGGAGCATCCCTCTGGAGGAGAAGGCAGGAGGAAACCTCTGCTCTTCAGTGCCTCCTCCCTCCTCTGAGGGCAACACAGAATCTGAATAACATCACAGGGGCAAGCCAGAATGAGTAGAAAATAAATTCCCCTTCCACCTGTAAGGCTGTCCTCTTGATTCTGCTCTCCTCAGAGATGCTCTTGCTGAGACCTCACTGGGGAGAACACCTGCTCAGACTGATGTTCAGCCTTTGCTCAGCTCGGGTAGAAGTTTCTGTACCAGTAACTCAATCCCAGTGCTGTTGTGGCCTCAGGCTGAGCTGTGTGGTGAAGTTTGAAGTGGAATTCTTCGCTCTCTCACTTCAAGGAAGGTGGGCAGGATTGCAGGTTCAGCAATTCACTCGTGGCCACTTCTCCTTCACACAGATGCCTGGGTAACACAGACCCTTCTTCACAAGTCTTTTCTGCCTCACATGATGCAAAAGATCTTGAACTCCTGTATGTTTCTCTGCTGCTGCACATGCATCCTGGTGGCAGGAAGCAAACATTCCCAATAAAAACAAATCATTGTGCTCTGATACATCCTTCCTTCAGGAGCAGCAGATGCAGCTGGGTCCAGCCCCAGCAGGATTGATCCTCAGCAAGATGTGAAACCCCACTGTAGAGCCTGGAGTGCCCTGGGACTTCTAGAGAGAATCCCTTTCCCCTACACTCACCTGTCCTGCAGAGGAACCTCTTTTCCAGGTGTGCATTATTTGTGCTGATCCTTTAAATTCAGCAGAGCTGGGAATTACAAGCAGTTCTGCTCACTTTTCCTTCCCTGAATAGCAAGTTGTTACAAAGCTTGGTGATCACACAAAAATCCTGGAGGGCTGGAGAAGCTCAGGTAAGATGTGGTTGCTCTTCTTTCTGTTCTTAGGACTCATAAAGGAGCAGCTTGTATTTTCCAAGATAAGTAGCCCCTTTTTTTTTTGCACGAGGTTGCCAGGCAACAAATGCTTCACTTCTCTGGTTTTCCTGTATTTTCTTAAGTTGTTGGTGGCTGGGAGGTGCTGCTGCCCAGTCTGTGTGTTGTGTTAGTTTCATAAAATGGCTCCACTTAGTTGTTTTCTTTCCCTGTTTGTTTTCAAATGAGAAAAGCAGTGGTTTTATAAAATGGACTCTCTCCAGTACATGTTGCTGTGGTTGGAGATGTGGCTAGGATGGAGATTTTGGCATGGGAAGGAAGAAGGGAGGATTCAGAACCCCCTTCCAACCCCCAGATCTGCCAGCTGCTTCAGCCTCTTCGCGGCTGCCTGTCCAGTGCCCGAGGCTGATGCCCTGCTCAGGGAAGCTGAGGTTACATGCAAAGCTCTGCTTTCTTCTTTTTTATTAAAAAAAAAAAAAAATAAACTGCTTACTGGCTGCAGGGAAAAGCTTGGGAATGTGAACTCTCCTGGCTCAAAGAAAAAACAAACACAAAAAGCCTACAAGGCAAACTTGAGAGAGGCCCAAGCATTGCACTTCTTTTGAAGTGTTGTGGAAGTTTAGGGGAAGCAGGACCAAGCTGGGCTCAGTTGCTTGGGTAGCACCAGTCCCATCAGGGCTCTCCTGGGACCAGGTGATCTGAGCCATTGGCTCTCCCCTGAACACTGCCACTGGTTGCTGCATGTGGGGGGCATCCCCGCCTTTTCCCAATTAATATCTAAATTAATATCTAAAGCCCAGAGCTCCCAAATTCTTGCTCCGGCATCAATGTAGGCAAAGGATGTTCCCAGTGCCTCCTGCTGCTCCAGCAGAGCAAGGACAGTGGTTGCTCCCACCAGTCTCTGAGGTTTGGTGTGTACTTTTTATGTCCAACAACTTGTTTTTCACACCTGACTCAAACAGGAAATGGCAATGCTGTGAATCCCACCTGGGACTACAGAACAACAGTTTGGTGCTTAAATGGGTACAAATTGAAAGAGGACACATTAAGGTTAGATATTAGGAAGACTTTTTTTACTGTGAGGGTGGTGAGACACTGGTACAGGGCTGCCCACGGAGGCTGTGGATGCCCCAGCCCTGGCAGAATTCAAAGTCAGGTTGGATGAGACCTTGAGCAATTTTGGTCTAATTCAAGCTGTCCCTGCCTGCGCCAGGATGGGTTGGGAGTAGATGATCTTTAAGGTCCATTCCGCCCCCTTGTGTGGTTAAATGTGTGAATGTGATTCACACATCCAGTACGTGTTTTCCCTCAAGGTGTCTGGAGCTGGGAGAAAAGCAAGTGGAGACCCAGCACGAGCCACTTTCCCTCCCACACTCTTTCAGATGGTTCAAGCCCCAGGATCCCTCCTACCCCTGAGCACTGGACACACCTCTTCCTTACCGGCCTGCACCACTCCATGGATCTCTCTTCATCCAGACCTTCCCCTGGAGGGATCTGGACCAAGATTCCTCCTTGGGCAGCTCTCCTTTAACACAGATCTCTCCTCCTTTTCTGCCCTCCCAAAATTCCCTCTAGCAGATGGGATTTTGATACACAAATCCCCTTATTCCTCTTGAAGAACTGAGATTCCTGTGACTTGTAGAGAGAATGAGAGCAGCCAGCTTTACAGGCATGGGCATTCAGAAGTGAGTCCCATGGAGGAGATAACCGTGCTTACCTGCTGGCACACGAGGATAAAGTTGGCACCGGGAAAACTTTTTCCAGCGGGCGTTTTCTAACCCGGCTGTGGGGCTGAGCTGCGAGACGTGCCCTGCTCGACTCGTGGGGGTTCGGGAGGCGGCCGGGTGCGGAGCAGAGCAGCGCCATGGGGCTCCCCCGGCCCGCCCGGTTCCGCGGGCTGCGCTGCGCTGCGCGGGGCTGCAGCACCCTCGTGTGGCTGCGGGACCTGCCCGGGGACACGGGCACCCTGCCCGGGGACACGGGCACCCTGCCCGGGGACACGGGCACCCTGCCCGGGGACACGCACCCACGGATTCTCTGCCCCCGTCTGCTGGCCAGCGAGCTGGGGGTGCGCATGGAGGGGATGGGATGGGTTAGGATGGAGGGAGGTGACATTCCTTGGGGAACGGATTGAGGGGGAGGAGGCTGATATCTGCTCCAGCGCCCATCAGCCTCTCCAAAGCAGGCAGATGTGATGCCAGCTCAAGGGAGATCTTCCCATCACCTCGGACTTGCTCTTTGCAAATGTCCTTGCAAACTTCCCTTGCTTCTGCAGTTGTGGTGTATGGATGCAATGCCGTGCATCTCCATGCAATAGTTCTTCCTTGTACGTGATAACTCTTCCTGGCTTTGTGACACCAGCTACAAAAGGAAGCTTTGCTTCTTCCCCTCTTCCCAAGTATTTACAAAACATTATACCCCCTGTGCATAGCTACCATCCTGCTTCTGAACTGCCTTGGGTTGCTTCCCTGTGGGGTTGGAAAGAAGAAGCAGCGAGCAAAATATCTGCTGCAGGGAGGAGATGCTCCTTCCACATGGAATGTGGCGTTAGGGATGAGCATCGCAACCTCCAGGACAGGAGCATCACTCCAAAGGGCAGGAGGGGCTCGGCTGCTGGGAGATGACACGCTGTTGTCATAGGAATATGTGTTCCTGCAGTTTGTGGATCGTGCCAGCAGGACTCAAAGGGTCTTCAGACCTTCTTGTTGCCACCAGAGGGAGAAGGGCTCAGCAGCACAAGGATAATGGGAGAGGAGGATACTGTAACCGCGATATTCTGTAATTCATTCTGGGTGGGGATAACCAGGCGGGTGTCCCTGTGAGCTGGAAAATGTGAGCTCTGTTTTGTCTTGCTGCTGTAGCAGCCGATGCTGATGACAACACAAAATTGTTCTCATTAAAATATTCTAGGGGCAAACTTCAACTTTTCATCAGTCAGCAAGTCATGCCCAAGTGTCAGCCTGTCGAGTCAGAAACAAGGAAAGGAGGTCCAGAAAGATCCTCCCATCACCTGAGACCCGCCCTTTTGGAATCACCTGGTTGAAAACCAACTGCTTTTGAGGACAGAAAGAGTTTGCAAATGTCTTTGCAACCTTCCCCCACTCCCAAAGTTGTAGTGCATGGATGGAGACCAGCTCTCCTGCCGAAATTAGTACTGGTGATGGATGTGCCCTTCCTGGGAGGAAAAATGTCCCTGTCCTGGAAGAGGAGAGGTTGCACAACGCCTTTGAGCTCCTCTTCATTGACAGCCTTCCCCCAGGATCTCCCTCCCCTGTGGAGTGCAGACCCTGCCATGTGAGCTGCAGCTCTCCATGCTTGTCTGTCTCCTGGTTTGAGACCCCTCAGATATCCATCAGCTCCTGGGAGCTGACTGACCATGGGTTGAGACCTCCTGCTTTAGTGGGAGATGAACTGAAGTTGGGACATTTCAGGCAGGAAATAAGTGACATATTTCCAGCAGCCAACAGTAATGAGTCACTGGAAGAATCTGCCCTGGGATGTGTGAGTTCATCACTTCCAAGGGTCTTTTGACTCGAGGCTGGATGCTCTCCAAAGGTATGCTCTGCACTGGCCACATGCTGAGGACATGAGGATGCTGCTTGGGTAATATTCTTAATGCAGGAGGTTGGACAATTTGCCTAAATGATCTACAAGCCACTTACTGAATGAATAAATAAGTGGTTACAAAGCAGCAGCAGAGCACTTTGGCAGGGAGGTCAAGTGTGTGGGACTGTAGTGGCCTGGGGTGATGTCCAATATGGGGACTCGCTCCTGCTGGGTGCTGCAGGGACGATTTGGGATGAGCCTTGTTCCCCTCTAGGGAAAGCTGGAATGCATTGTTTAGGAATCCTTCCTTGCTTCCTCAACCTTGCAATCCACAGGATCCACGTGTCCCAACAGCCACCGGTGACGGGAGGGACAAAGGTTGCTCCTGGGAAGGAGCTGATCCTGTGGCTGTCATGGAGCTGAGCCTCTCTGGGTGCATGGGATAGCGTTGTGTTCTCCCTGGCTGTGTGGGGGCATTGAGGATGGCCTGGGGAGGAGGAGGAGATGACAGAGACATCCTGTAAGTGACACCATGTGAGCTGGCCTGACACGAGGCTGCTGCAATTCAGCAGGTGAAGGCAAGTAAAACAAACAAAGGGAAACCCAGGTGTCCCTTGTCCTCCCAGCCCTCCTGCCTCCTGGAAGTTGGCTGGGCAGCAGTTTTCTGCACAGGCAGTTGAGTGCCTGCCACGTTGCACCAACACACACCCACTCACCATTAACTTCCTCACCTTCTCTGAACACACCATCACTGATCACCACAGTATCTTGGGGCAATGGATTTCAGGCTTTATTTGTGCAGTGAGGACACTTTCTGCCTTGCTCTCGAATCCTTTACTAGCAATTCCTGCCACTTTACTCACTGCCTTTCAGTCTGAGCATGTGGTGGGCAGTTTCTCCTGGGCACATCTTCACACCTCTCCACATTGCATTCAATCTGCCGCTTGATAGCTCAGCACTGTGAGCTCCTGGAGCCCTGTTTAACTTTGGCTGCCTCAGCTATTTGGTATTGCCTTCACCTGACCAATTCCTCTTCTTTTGGGTGCTTTGGGCCTTTGCTTCCTGGAAAGTGCTCTACAATCTGATGCTTTATTTCTACCCTCTGGTTTCTTTCAACTCAATTTCTGAGCAGAATCTGACCCTCCTTGTTCTTAATTCAATTTCTCTGCCCAGGCTGCTTGTCCAGGGCAGGTGGGGAAACCACAGTGGTTGGTGATGGAAGAGTCAGGTCCCTATCACATGCACTGACACGTCTCTACTCAGTAAAATATTTATTCCTCCATTATTTCACAAGAGTTGTTTTTACAAAAACCTTACAAAAATTTCCAAAACACAGACATGCAGAAGAAAAAAACAAATCCACCATGGATCTTGTTACAAGTAATTGAAATGTACAAATAGAAAGGGCGAGAGAGAGCTTAGATTACAATAATCCCTCAGTCCTGCTACCCCTCCATGGGTGCAATTTGTATCTCTTCTTGGTGAGTTCAGCATTGACTGACAAGCTGTGATAAGCTGCCAAAAGCACAGCAAAGGAGGGGCCCTAAGATTAGGAGCAAATGTTTTCAAATATATATATACATATAGATATTTAGTGAAGAAATATTTATTCCCTGCTTTTTTTAGGTTTACAGAAACAGCATCTGCAAACTATTAAATGGGTTTATTTTCATTAATGTTCTCAAAGAGGCAGCGACATTTATATCCCTGTGGTTTCATCTTGTATAACCGAAAAAAGAGCCCTGTGCTTTCCATGGGAATAGCACCCCCCGGCCCCTCCTCCTGCCCCAAGTGGTGTTTCTCAGGGTGGATGATTTGATCCACAGTGGATCCCTCTTCCCTCTGGCTTGGCAGGTCTCTGTGCAGTGTGGGGAGCTGTGTGCTCTTCTTCTAGCATGACAAATGGGAGGGATACCAGCCCTGGAAATATGGATGGGGCAGAGGGTGGGTATTTAGGGTGACACTGCTCCCTGGATGAGGTGGACAGTGTCAGTCAGGCTGTGCCCTCTCCCTGCCTGCCAAGCTTGAGGAGGAGAAGGTAGCTGTTCCCAACCTGGGGCTGCACTGTAGAGCAGAGAAGGCAGGGGCTGGAGGCAGGATGGAGGGGCTGGTTCCTAACCAGGCAGAGGAGATGGTTCTCCCATCAGGTCTCCAGCTCTGCGTGCTGGGTGAGTCCCCCATGCTGGCACTGCCTGGTGTCACAGCCACTGGGTCCCCAATGCAGCTGCAGTGAGAGCCCCAGTGGGAATGGGAGAGGATGCTCCTGGGAACTGTGGGGACTCAGGTGGGCACTTTGTAGCTATGGCACTTTCAGCCTCAGTGTCACCAATCAGAGGATGTTTACCTGGAGGAGGCACCTCAGCAATTGCTCCATTTGTCCTCAGATCTATTGCTGCAGCCCCCAAACCAACCCCTTCTAGGGAAGCAGGGCTGGTGTCTTCTCTGTCCAGGCCACCCCTCTGAGCTGGTGGTGTCCCCATTCTTGGCTGGTGGCTCTTTCCAGTGGGTGAGGAAAGGGTGATCTGGTTTCCAGTGGGCTTTGTCCACAGGAACACCACACCTCCATCACTCTGGCTGTGGAATTGGCAGGGGAACGAGGACGCCCACCCCATGTCCGTCCCCCTGCACATCCCACCTTGGAACCTCTTTAGGCTGCAAAGCAGGGTGGGATGAGGGGGAAACCATTTCCTTTCTGTAAAACCAAAAAAGCCTCCCCCCATGGAGCTGTCGGCCCCAGACCCCCGAGCACATCTGCGGAGCTGCCGACGGGGAGGCTGTGCCTCCGGAAGGCGAAGCCTTCGTTGGCACGAAGCGCTGGGAGCCGCCTACTCAGCTGAAACCCAACAGCTTTTTCCAATTTTCTCGTTCCCTGGGACGGTTCAATGACCTGGGGCTTTGCAGAATCGCTGGCAAATCCGCCGAGGCAGGGCAGTGGTGCCTGCTTGGAGATTGGCGATGCATCCCCAGCTCATGGGAGAGCTCCCAGGCTCCAGGAGGGTCTGTTGAGATGCTGCAGCTCTGCTTGCCCCTCTGGGAAGGGACAAAGCCTGGTGCCATCAGCATAGGCAGCTCCTAAATGCAGGCAGCACAGTGCAGAGGGCTGGCCGAAACTGGCCATGGCATGGGTGAGCCATCAGCTTCCCAAAGTCCCAAACTTTGAGAAGTCCCAATCCCACACTGTGGCTGGAGTTGCACAAAGAAACGAACACATAGATCAGCTTTGGCACACACAGTTGAGCGCCGCAAGTCACAGCCTGGTGGAAAGGGGGGCTCGTGATCCTCCCACACTGTCCCTGCGGGAGGAGAAGACCCAATAACTCTTTGGCTCTCTGGGCAAGATACCCAAATTGGTCAAATCCAATAGTCCAAGATCCTTCCATGTTTGGAAGCAAATTCTTGTTCCCTTGGCAAGTCTGTTTGTCCTCAAAGAGCGTGTGGGGGGTATGTGTGTATATATAGCCGTTATTATAAGGGTGTGCGGAAAAGCAAGTTTCTAACCGAGTTCGCTCCATATGTGGCTATAATTATGTGCCACTTCGGCCTGGGACTGACTCTACCTTCAGAAGGGAAGGGAAGAGGAGAGAAGATGCTGAGACATTGTATGAGTGGCATGTGTGCTGGGCAGGCAGTGGATTTGTCCTGGACCGGCACAGGAGCTCCACGCTGTATCCTGGAGGAGGCCATGGGATGGGGTTTGCCCTGCTCAGTTCACGGTCGGCACCTGGTTCTGATGGAGGCTGAACTCTTTGGCTTTGAGGCGCAGGCTGGCGATGCTGTTGGCCATGTTCACCCCTTGGGTGGGCGTTGCGGTCCCGCTGGAGCTGTAGGAGGGCACAGTGCTGCAGGGAGGGAGCAGGGAGGAATGAGGCAATGGCCATGGAGAAGTCCCCATGCCCTTTGTGGTCCTTCTGGCTTCCCAGGCCAGGCTGGCTGTTCCCTCTTGGAGATCTCTCACAAGAACAGCCAAGGCTTCAGCATTTTTATGTGCTTGGATGGATGTGGGAACCCCTCAAACTATGCACCAGGAGGCCCTGCTTTGTGCTTTTGGATGTGATGGCTGAACATGAACAGCTGGGAACCAGAAGGGACCCATGCCACCTCCTGTGCCGAGATGTGGGAAGGGTCAGCATGAGGCCAAGCAAATCCCTTGTGAGGACCAGGGCGCCTGCTCCATCCCCGAAATGCAAGGAGACAGGGAAGCCTGCTCAGTGTTGGGCAGCGGATGCTCAGGCGGAGTTGAAATGGTTCCCAAAGCCAAGTCAGACGAGCTCCTTTCGGCCTCATAAAGCTCCCCAAATCCCCAGCAGTGGCCCAGGGCTACATTCCTGCAGCAGTGGAGTGGTCTCTAGGCAGCCCTGTCCCATGAGGCCACCTCCTCCCCAGCTCCTCCAGAGCCTCCACCTACCTGTACGGGGAGGTGCTGGTCCAAGAGAGATACTCCGGGGTCAGTGCAGTGGGTCGTGGTGCCATGGGCTGCTCAATGGCTGCTTCTTGGCTGTAGGATTTGAGCAGTGATGCCGATCTGTTGGCCAGCATCGCCCTCTCATTACGGCGGAACTTGGCCCTCCGGTTCTGAAACCACACCTGTGACAGGGAGGAAAGGTGGTCAGCGGGGACCCAGTGCGAGCAGGGATGTCCCAACCATCTGTCCTATGGGTCATGGTGATGTGCAGGATGAAACAAGGGAGGGGACAGTCCCTGCTCCTGCCTGGGGGCAAGGCAGAGGGTGTTGTTTTCTCCCACACAAACCTGTGCTCACCTGGACTCTGGCCTCGCTGAGGTTGACCCTTCTGGCCAGCTCCTCCCGCACAAAGGCGTCGGGGTAGTGCGTCCTCTCAAAGACCCTCTCCAGAGCCTGCAGCTGGCTGCTGTTGAAGGTGGTGCGGTTCCTCCTCTGCTTCTTCTTCCTTTTGGCTGCCCCGCAGCTTGGGCTCAGGCTCTCACCTGTGGGGAAAGAACAGAAGCCACATGAGAGCCAGACCCGTGTGAGACGCAGCCAAGCTCAAGCCCTCCTGGGGGTCTGCAGTGTCCTGCTCTGTGCCAGCCACGCTCCCTCCAGGCACCTGGGACTTTGTGCAACCCTGTGATATCTATGAGAATCAAAACCTACTTTGGGACCTGCTGGAACTTAGGGTTAACCCCAAAATTTATCAAGGCTTGTGGTGGTTTCACATCTGGCTAAAACCATGTGGACCTGATTTTGAATACCAGTCTGTGTATTCTGAGGTTGCACTTGATCTAAATTGGGGCTCAGCTCTTGCTAAGACTTTAAGCCAAGCCTTCATGAATGGTGATGAAAATTCAGCACCAAAACACCAAGATGTGTCTCAGCTCCCACGTCCAGCACCCCCCGAGGCCCCAGCTATGGCATGTCCCCAAGGTGACACAGGACTACAGCCAAGCATCTGCTCTTCCAACCCTGGTCTGCAGAGCTCAGAACGAGCGGCACCGCGTCTCGCAGGGCTCAGCCTCCACAGTGTTTATTTCTGGCTTTGCTGGCTCATGGAAACATGAAGCTGAGGGTGTAGCTTGGTTTCTCAGTATTGATCTTGGGCTGTCAGCCAGGCTGAGATTAATCTCCTCTTTGTCACTAATATCATAAGGTTTGGGCAAGTTTATGAAGCCTTTTTCTGAGACACCCAGTCAGCTGCCTGCAAAGGCTTCGTGGGGAGCACGACTCGCTGTCGTTCTCCCTTGTGGAGGTACTGGTTAATGATTCTTTCTGTTAATAAAGCATCTGGATCCAATCTGTACCTACTGGTGGGAAAGCATTTTGGAATTATTTGAAATGTTAATAATTTTATGACATTCTGATTCATGGCAGGGGTATGTTAGGGATTTCTGCTCTGTATCATTGCAGAAGCCAGGGTGGCAGGACTCACCACTCCCTGAGTATGCTCACAAATTAAATACTTGCTAATAATATTAATCAGGATAGTTATTTACTAAGTGCAGCATTTTCAGATAATGCTTGAGCAACAAACAAAATCTACTAGAAGGGATATTAACTCTGCTGTTTCAATACACCATCAAGTTGTTGAGCAGGAGGAAACTTCCAAGATCTTTAAGGCCACAAAAACCTTCTTGCACTTTAACTCTGAATAATTTAAGCCATTAAATGCCCAACAGTGAGTTCTTCCATCAGTCCCTAGGACCCCTATGTGCCCAACTACACCATTCTCCCAAGGCCTCTCTGTAGCCACTGACATTTCTCTGGGTCTTTTATTGTGCTGTAGGTGTAGCCTTGGTTGACCATCAGTGGTCTGTGATCTTTTATTTTGGGCATGGCCTTCTTGGTTAGGTGAAGACATGATGGACAGTGCCTGAAATATGTGTGGGTTAGAGACCCTTTCCCCAGCCAGGAAACCACGGGCTGCCCTTCGCCACCAAATGTGTTTAAAGGCTCACAAATAAAATTCTCAGAATTCCCTCCAGCACTTGTTCCTGCAGCTTCAAATGTCCTGCCAGTCTCTGCTTTCCAGTTGCCCCTTTTAGTTAAACTCCTTTTTTGGTCCTGTTTTCCTTCAGCGAGCTAACGAGCCGCTGGATTAAAATACATGAAGTCCAGCCATGATTGTCCCTGAGTTTTCTGGGAGCTTGGGACTGAAATGGGAACCATCAGGCTGGGAAAGAGCTACAGGATGTAACAGGGCGAGAGGTTTCCTTGTGGTTTTATGACCATGCCACAGGGCTTCTGAGGAAATGGTAGATCAGGGTTTGATTCAAAAGGTCTAGTCACAAGGGCACCCAGTGCCCCTCACCAAACTGGCAATGATGATTTCAACAGAACCCTGGGAAATGTATAAATAAAGGTTATAAACCCCCTTTGGCTTCATCCTCAATTTAAACCTGGCTATAAGACTTTTCCATAGTAATGATTTCTCTCACCCACTCTAATTTGGCTCAAAGAAAGGAGGAGGAGGAAATTTTTAAAAAAATTAATTCTCAATCCAGTTCTGTAGAATCTGGCCACATTTTCTGGCTGGTCTTTATCTCCCCAAACCCACAGAAGGAAGAGCTGAACAGCCACAGGAGACAAGTAGTGCTGAGTGCTTCCCATACGGGGCTGGCAGTTGTGATGGGATCGAGGTTTAAGACCAGAGTTGGATCAGGATGTGTCCGAGCACAACTGGTTCCTGAATTTTTGGAGACCTGCAGACCCTAGGCCATGCTGGCTTTGGGACATTCTGTTCAGCCTCTAATTGCTGCTTTAATGGAAGGACGTTCCACACCTTTTCCAGGCCATCTCTGTATGGCAGGAAGGCAGCTCCACACGTGGAGTGCCTGCCTGGATCCTCTGCTCTGCGTAGGGATGAGCCTTGGTAATGCATCAACATCTTTTCCTCATTAGCTCAGGCATTGCAGGCTTGTGGGGCCAGGCAAATGCCACCCTAATTGTTGGTGGTGAGTGTCTGACAGGTTTACAATGTACAGTCAGGCTGGATCTCTTCTATTAGAGACGCTTTAATAACCCCAAATCAGCTTCCCAAAAATGAGCATGGCTAAGTCCTGTGTGGTATCGGAAAAGGAATGGGAAGGGGTAAGTTGGGTCCCCTGAAGACGCCCTGTCTTCTCACTGCCATCAGCGGGGGCTTGGATTTAACCAGACCTGCTGACACCTTGATGGAGGAATTGGAAACCAGTTCCCCAGCCTGATGGGCTTCCAGGAATAAGAGTCTGTAATTGCACAAAGTTAAAACCAGCTTCCCACCATCATTGTTCTGTCCCAAAGCAGTGCTTGGGGAGTTTATGGAGAAAGCCAAACCCTTGCCTTTGTTAGATATAATTTGGGGGTTCATTTGGGCTGGAGGGACCAGTTTGGTTGGCCAACCCTGAGGTCAGAGGGGCTCCTGAGCCTTCCCCCCAGCCACCTTCCCTGTATTTATCTTCCACTGATTACAATTTCCGCTGAAAGGAAAAGAAATGCAGGGAAAGGGGGAAAACAGGGGGGATAACATTACTGAATAACCAAAGATGACATGCGGGGGAGGACGGGGAGAGGGAGGCGCAGGGGCTCTGCACAGAGCAGGATGAGCCCAGTGTACATCACAAAAAAAAAGCCTTAAATTGCCCCAGAGTATTAGGAAAGACAGGAGACTTTTCACGCGTGATGTGGATGAGTTTTTGGGGTGCTGGATGTGGCCTGGGTAACTCCAGCCTCCTCTCTGGGCTGTCCTGCCTCAGGTAGTGCTGCCCGAGAGCTGCAGACAGCCTGGGAGCAGAGCTGTGCCCTACAGATTCCACGGGGTTCTGGGAGTCACCCCAAAACCCTTCTCCCTGTGGGAGCACCAATGCTGGCAAGCCTGGACTGTGTCACACTGAGAATTTGGGAGCAACGGATCCTGCCCCATTTGCAAAGGCAACACCACCCCCTGGTCAGAGCCGTGCTGGTTCAGCTGTGCACCAGCCAACCCCTTCTCCAACTCTTGCCTTTTCCCTCTGTGCTTCCATTAGTTTTCCATAGGAAGGACTCAGCAGGTCTCAGCCTCGGTGCTGGGCTTGCCAAGGGGGGCCCTTACACTGGCAGGGCCCCCAACCTCCCACAGCTGCTGTTGAGCATTGCAAAGAGGCAATTTTCACTCGATTTCCACCAAGGCTTTGGTTTTGACTTACGAGCTCCATCAGTGCACAGCAAATGGCCTTGGAGCAGCTACAATCCAGATCAACCAGCACTGACAATCCCAGCAGCTCACTCTCCTGAGCCCTGGAAACACAGGCAGGGATCCTCCCTTGGGATGTCCTTCACAGCCAGCCATGCTCAGTCTCCCCTCTGGACACCCAGTTTTTGGAGTTTCTTTGCAAAATGCTCATCCAGAGCACACTGTTTGCCCAGCACCATCCCTGCCACACCAGATGGTCACTTCAGCCAACTGCCAGCCTGTCTCTTCCCCAGGTGATGCTGCAAACCCCTCTCCCTAAGGGTACAACCACATCCTAGGACAAGTTTTCCTGAGTCCAACTCTCCCACTTGGCTTTGGGGTGCAAATACCCCCATTTTTCAGGTCAGAAGGCAGCAAGTTCAACCCTCTCACGCACAGAGCCCAGGCTACATCTCCAACGTGTTTCATTTTCCATTGCACCGCAGCCCCCATGGCCCTGAACAGTTTTCTGTCATTAAATTATTTCACACGTTCCATTTATTTGCGAGCAGTTTGCCAAAGACTCTTTAAGCTTTAAATTTTTCACACCCCCCCCCCCCTCCAGCCAAAATGATCAAATCTGCTGTACCATTTACTTCCCTACTATGCCTGGAATGGCATTTTTTTCCTCCTTTTTTCTTCTTGGGTATAATTTAAGGGTTGAAATAGCCTGGAGGGAATTAGCTGTAAATTCTTCCTAAGACAAATAAATTCAGCCCTCTAAGTTTCTACGTTTTTCAAACTGTTGAGAGACATTTTGGGTTTGTTTTACTTGAAATAATGATCGTGGCATATCTGACCCTCAGGCTGCGGCCAGCTCTAGCCAAATAAATAGCTTTTATTAATTAAGGTTTATCCTTAACAAATAAAACCCCAATTTGATCTCGGACGGCTGAATTAGCAAAAATAAACAACGGGTTCTCTGGGCACTTGATGTGGATTTAACAAATTAACGCTGGGCCTTCATCAGGGAAGCCGCAGGGTGGTGGAGGTCTTTTACAGCCAAGAAATCCTTTGGAAAAACAATGTCTTTCGTTTCTCCCATGGTCTCTCTCGGTAAACATGTGCACTCCCTTCATCCCTTTATACACTCGGGGGAAGCGAGGAGAGCTCCGGCGATGACGTCTGCCAAAGTTTCATGTGCAATTGTTTAACTTGTTCCTCTAAATCATGCAATGGGGAGGAAGCGTTTCCCCTCGGACTGCAGCGAGCTGCAGCAAAGCTCTGGGGTTTGGGAATTGCCCCTCCATGCTGTGTGCCCACTCCAGCTGCTTTTTATTCCACAACCTTCAGCGGAGACACCCGAAGCCAAGGTGTGATTTGGGGGTGCATGGGCTGCCAAGTGCAGATGACCCCTCTTTACAGCAGCCACTTCCAACACCAGCCTGCCTTGGGATGCAGTTGGGAACAGCCTGGGTGCCCAGGGGGGTGGTTACTGGCCCATACTGAGGCTTTGCAGGGAGGAGGGACAGCAGGAGGGACAGCAGGAGGGATAGCAGGAGGGACAGCAGGAGGGACAGCAGGAGGGACAGCAGGAGGGACAGCAGGAGGGATGCTCCACAGGCCAAAGGGAAGCTGGGCACCTGTCCCTGCTCATGGGCACGGGAAGAACAGGGTTTATTGCAGTAGGGATGGTGGAAGATGCCTACACCACAACGGGTCTTTAATCTCTCCGAATTATCTTGGAAAGCCTAGGGGGCTGAGAAGCAGCCAGGAACCTGCCCCTCCACATGTGCTGAGTCATCCAGGTGTGGTTCCTTTCCTGCATCCACCCGTGAGCCCAGCCTGGGTGCACAGGACCAACACAGCACCAGGCTGGGGGCAAAACCATATCAGTGAAACTCCCATTTTCACCATGGTTTCACCCCAGTACTCAGGGGAGAAGCCTTTGGGGATGCCAGCTCCTGCCCACAGGATGCCAGCCCCAGCTTTGCTTGGCACGGTGCTGTGAGGTCCAAACCCATGCTGGGAACAACCATGGATATGGGGGACAGGGTATCCCTGGGGAACAAGGGCTGTCAGCCCCTCCCCGGCTCCCACCTCCTCATCCCAACCCACTGCTGCTCCCTGTCCCCCCTCCAGCCCAGCCCCAGCCTCACAGAGACCCCAGGAATGCTGAAAGCTCCGGGGAGAGGTTGAAACTGGGGGGGTCCAAATGTGCTGAGTCCGAAGGAAACTTTCTCAGCTCAAGTGGTGTACATGAAAAATTTAAGAGAGGGGCAAGTCCCAGCTACTGGAGAAACATTACAGCGAAATGTTTCCGAGGATGTTTCACCTCATTAATTGTGAAAAAACTGAAACGCTGACACGTTTTTACAGGCTGCCAGTTTTGCTGGGGGAAAAGTGTCTCTGTTAAAAAGGAGCAGCAAAAGCCTGGACCAAGAAAGAGGCCAAAGCTGTCCCGGGGGGGCCTTAGCCTGTGCTCACTGACAGGCAGCAGCAGCCTGTTTTATGGTTATAGAGCTGCCTCTGCACCAGCCAGAAACCACCCAGCACCACAGTTTGCTACCCCCAGCCACACAGATACACAATTTTTGGGAAGATCCTGCCCAGCAGTGCTGCAGCCCCAGGGATGCTGCATGTACAACCTGCACCCCAGAGCCCAGGAGCACCCCTGGATGGTGTGTGGTGTCTGAGCACCCATCACAGCCAAGTCCAGCTGAAAGCCAGAACACACCAGGAAGGTTTTGGCTGAGCCAGCAGCATCCCCTGCATCCCAGTAAGGATGTGTCCAGCCTGTGCTGGTAACCCAGTGGTGGAACCAAAGCCTTTTTTAAGCTCATTATTAGTGCAGCAAATGCATTGGGAACATGATGCTTCAGATGGTTATTTGGAACAGAAAGAATGTGAAAAGGAAGATCTTTCTATGAGGAGACATTGCTTCCCTTGAGGATGGTTCCAGCCCAGAATTAGCCACCAAATTGACTGCTGAGAGCTGTGAATGGAATCAGAGCTGGCTCTCCAGTTGGCTCTGGAGCAAGGACAGCCATGCTGCCCAGGTGCACAAGAGGGAGAAGATCAGGAAGTCACAGTGAGGAAGGAGGAAGATAATGAAAAGAATGAAGAAGGGAAGCAAATGCTGGAGATGCCAGTGAGGAACCAGCCAGCCACGTCTTGTGCAGTGATTTAGAGAAGATGTCATGAAAGTTCAAAGTTGGTGAAATCCACAGGGCTGCAGGCAAAGCCTTGAGGCTCTGATGTGCTCAGGAGTCCCTGAACATTCCCAGCACTTCCCACCATGCCAGAGGCTACTGCCTGGGCCAGAGGCTCCTGCACAGCCCAGCATAGCACTCACCCAGCTGAGGCCAGGCCCCAGGAATGGTGTTTTGGCACAGCCAGCTCCTGCGTCAGCGGAAGCATTTAATGAATTAATTGCAGCCACATTCCCTGAAGGAGGAGGCAGGGTTGGTGGGATGCTGTCAAGCCTCAGGAAGGGGCTGAGGAACATCTTTGGCCACAAATCTCTGGTGGGAGTAAGGGGAGTAGGCTGAGCAGCACAAGAAATTCCTGTCCACTCTGCCAGGGACCTGGGAGGGATGGTGCCATCCCCCACCTTTTATCTGGGGTGGGACAGACCTTTGGAGAGGTGACACGGACACATCCTGCTGCTGGGCTCGCTGGCTCAGGATGCACCCCAGCATCCTGGCCCCAGCCCCAACCCTGTGTGAGGATCCAGAGCACAGAGCCTGGCACCATCAGCATCCCCTGACACGACTGCTCCACAAACAGCGACAGCGCTGGCGCCCAGCGCGGGACCCGCCGAGGCCTCTGGCTGTGCTTTCCCTCCTGCCTGGCTCCTGCACCCCGGGAGCCAGAGCCGGGACCATTGTGGGGCCGTGGGGCTCAGACTGCCTGGCTGTTCCTGCCACGGTGGCACCGGCCCAGGGCAACCAGCCCGGACCTGGAGCGCCGAGAGCATCCCTTGGGCTCGGGGGCTGCAAGGGAAATGTTCCCTCCCAGGGCTGTGCCAGCACAGGGTGACCCCAGCCTAGCACGGGGCTTTCAGGAGCTGCCAGGAGCATCCCGTGTGTTCACAGGAGCCCCACACAATGAGCTGTCCCGGCTCCAGAGCCACCACTGCCTCCATTGTGTCAGCGCTCCATGGGGACGGAGCTGAGCTGGGGCAAAGCTGGGGAGCTGCTCCACAACGAGTACCCAATTTGTCCTTCAAATAATGGCACGGTGAGGAGGAAAGGCTCCTGGGAAAATCCACTGTCTGCGCGGATTTGCTGAGTACAGTGGCTTTGAGAGGTCAGGATCTGGCAGGGTCTGGCATCTTCCTTGCTCATGGCAGGGGAACATGCAACTCAAAGGGGTTCACACCCCTCTGGGGTATCTCTTTTCTTAACTGGGGCTGGGATCACACAGACCCTCCAAAAACTCATCCACAGTGGTGCCAGTCTAGATGTCCCCTGCAGATGTCAGAGAGGGAGAGGAGGAGACAGGAGAGATGCCAGGATGGGTGCTCCTGGCTGCATGCAGGGATGCTCTGAGAGGCTGTGTCAGACCAGAGGGCTCCTCAGGCGGATGTTTGTGGCTGCAGGGCTGGGGGTTGCAGGAGCTGAAGCCCTCCCAGTGCAGCCAAGTGCCTCAGGAAAAGACAGCGTGGTAGGTTAGACCGATCCAAGCCAAATTCCGAGCAGCACCGACCAACGGGGGAGCAGGAATTTTCATTTTGTTCTCCTGTGAATTTGCCAACCCCCACGGTGGAGGCCCAGGGACCAACAAAAGGCGCTGGCTCTCCCCCAGCCACCACCAGCCAGGAGCCTTCCCGGCAAGGAGACATTCACTGCAGAGCTTGCTTTCATCTCCCAGCCAGGAGACCTTCTTGGGGTGGGATGAGAGCAGTGCTTGGGCTGTCCTGCACCTCACAGCACTGCAGCACCCTGGGATGCTCCTGGGGATGCAGCCTCCCCACTTTGCCAGCTCATTAAAACAGCCGAGTATGGCGAGTGGCAGCACCGTGGTGGCTCAGAGATGTGTGAATGGGCCTCTGTGGCTCAGGGAAACAGCCAGCCCAGACCCTGTGGCCAAAATGCTGGGATTGGGGTCAGCCCCAGGCACCGCAGTGAGGGGTCTGGGCAGAGGGAACAGCCACGGTGGCTCCCCACAGCCACTGGAGAGTGGATGATGGATGATGCCAGCACAGCCCCTGCTGCCCTACATCAGGGCTGAGCATGGCAGATGCTGCTTCCCTTCCCATCCTGCAGATCTTTTAGGGACCATTTGGTGCATCCATGATGCAGCCACAGAGGTGCCAACATTGCTCACATGCAGCCACCAGATGTAATAGGTTACCTGGTTTTCCAACAGGGCACAGCCGTGTAATTAATTAACACTAATGAGATTGGCCCAGGAGTAGCACCTGCCTGTGCTTGCAAAGCACCACCAGAATCTTGGATTTAAGTGCAAAGTGAGTTTTCCTGGGGACTGGGAAGGGGATGGGGGGTGCCTCAGGCCATCACAGTGTTGAGAGCTCACTGGGACTTTTGCTCAGCGTTTGAAAAATAAAACTAAATCAGCCGGGGCTGCATAGCAGGAACGTTGTGTGGAGGGCTGGCTCCCAGCCAGGGACCCCTGGCATGGCAATCCCAGCCTTCCTCTCCATCCCAGCCTTCCTCTCTTCCCCAGCCCCCTCAAAAAGGTGGTTTTTTGAAATTTAATAGGCAAAAGCCCAAGCAAGGCAGCCCCAGTGGCATCTGGCACTGAAACCCAACACCAGCCCCACGAGGTTAAAGCAGAGACCCCATTGCATCAGGGTCATTGCCAAGGGGGGGGATAAGGCAGGCAGGGACATGGGGGAATGATAAGAATTCCCATGACGTCCCCTCCTGCTGCCCACTGCCACTGCCCCAAGTCTCTTTCCGTTTCTGAGGCCAAAAGGGTGTTTTCCACACCCATCTGATCACTGAGCAGCAGCACCTGCTGAGGGCCCATTCCACGGCCACCAGGTGTGGACAGCAGCATGTCTGGCCAGGCTGTGGGATGGGCATGAGCCCCATTGGGACCCCATCCCAGCCCTGCTCCAAGGAGGACCCTGCACGCACAGACGTCCCAGCAGCCCCTGCCAGCGAGCAGCATCGCTGTCCTCCAGTCTGGTTTTCATTTGAGGTCGGTGGCCTCTCGCCAAATTTATTGTAAAACATTCATTTTAATAAGTGGCTCATATCTTTTTTTTTTTTTTTTAACCCAGCCTGGTTAACTGTTTCCAGGTTAAAGCAGAACCGTGCATGGCAGGGCTGGTGGGGACAGTGAGGGACAGTGGGGACAGGATCACAGTCAGGTTGCTGGGGGCAGGTGCCAGCCATGGGAAGGACACCAAGTGATGACAGGATGGAGACAGGACCATCAGGGTCCTGCTTCTACGGAGGTCAGCAGAGCTGAGACCCTCACCCTCATCACTCCAAGCCTTCATCCCCTCCAGGTCCCCATGGAGACCAAGCACCCTCCTGTCACACTGGGCACCCTGACACTCATACAAAATAAAAATTTACTGCCCAGTAGGAACTGGGTCATGTCAAACATGCAGGGCTTCCCAAAGTGGACGTTGCCTGGTAGTTTAGTTTCAACATTTGTTTTAAGTTTTATAAACCTCTAATACTAATAGAAATGCTGGAGTGTCTTTTAATTTAAATGAAAACAGTTTTTTTTTTAATTTAAGAATTCCCTTGAGGTATTTACAACCCCCAAATTACAGCCATGTGGCCAGCCCAGATGAGAAAGTGAAATTGGTGAGGAAGGAGCGTGGCAGCTCCCCAGCCCAAGCCCAGCATAGCCCTGCAGTGGCTGTCCCCATGTCACCTGTGTCCCCTGCACAGACTCTGCTTCACACCTTTGCTGGGGACATGGGATCCACGGGTTGACCAGCCCCTGGAGCTGCTGGCCACAGCTGTCCCCAGCAGGATGGCATCTTGCTGTCCTTCCTTCTTTCCTTCTGTCCTTCCATTTTTGTCTTCTCTCTGGAGCACGGTGACTTTGGGGACAGGCGCTGCCCGTGATCCATCCTGTGCCCTCCTCAGCTGTGCTGCTGCTAGACCAGGCTCTTTGCACCCCAGTGCTGTGTCTGGGGTCCTCTAAGTCTCCCCTGCACCATCCCTGCTACTGCCACCCCCCAAGTCAGCCCTGACAGCCCTGGCAGTGTCCTGTGCATCCTGGGGTACAACACAACCCCCCCCACTCAGCAATGCCCTGCAGGACCTGGGGTACAGCGTGATTCCCCTGAATGGCTCAGTGCCACATGCCTCCCCTGCATTGCCCTGTACATCTTGGGGTGCTCTGAACCCCATCACACGCACCCTGCATTGCCCTGTACATCTTGGGGTGCTCTGGAACCCCATCACACACACCCTGCATTGCCGTGCACAGCTTGGGGTGCAGCACAATCCTCACCCCACCCCAGCAATGCCCTGCATGACCTGGTACAGTGCTGACCCCCTGTCCATCTTGGGGTGCAAAGCACACTCCAAACACACACTGCAGTGCCCTGAACAGCCCAAAACTCAACATAAGCCCCCGTTAATGCCCTGCACAACTCGGGGTGCAATCCCCAGCCTGGGGTGGCTCTGGCCCCATTCCCGGCGCTGCCCCCGGCTCGGCTGCAGTGCCTGCGGGGAGCGCCGGGCTGTGCCCCCTCCCCAGCACCCCATGTGCTGCCATGTGCTCCCCGCCGCTCCCCCGGCTCCCCTGCCATGTGCACTCCAGTTTCCTTGCGTGTGAAGCCTGCAGCCTCTCGGATTCAGTGGCTGGAAAGGATGGCGCCTCTCCACATCTGGTTCAATGCGCGAGCCTGGCGCCTGGCTTAGCCACAGTCTCCATTCAGAGACACACAGACTTTAATAGACTCATACAATTCTTCCTGATCTATCACTGCAGCCGCAGCTGAAAAGCTGCTTTATTATATGCACTCAAAGGGGGATGAGGAGGGAAGGGGAGGGGGCCGGCGGCTGGCGCTGCCGCTCTCTGAAGGCTCCCAGCCCGCCCGGCATCCCCCGGGACCTGAACTGTCCCCCCAGCCCTGCCCAGCCTCCCAGGGGCTGTTTCCCCCCCAAACCCACAGAAAAGAGCGGCACCGCAGCCTCATTATCTCTCCTGCTCAATTAACACCCTCCAAGCTGCCGTTTGCACCCGCACCGGCACGGGTGGGGCTGCAGGGCACGAGGTGGCAAAGGGGACCCCGCCTGTCCCCCTAATGTCCCCAGCATGGTTTCACTCCCCCACATGCTGGAGCAATTTTCCCCCAATTCCTGCAACATCAGCATCCCATTTACCCCGCAATTCCCCGAGTGAGGACCCGCAGCCGGAGCTGCCGGGGGTGAGGAGCGGCACCGCTCCCCCCGTGCCAGCCGTGCCCCAGCAGGTCCGAGTGCTGGGACTGGTTCTCCCGGGGGCACCACAGGGCAGGGAAGCATCTGGTGAGGGATGCTGAGCACGGACAGAGAATTTTCGCCGTGGGAAGGCTGGAAAACATCGCCCGCGGTCATGTGTCCCTCGGGCAAAGGCAAACATCGGGAATGCCTCAAGGGCGAGGGTAGGAATTTTTGTGCTAATTCTCGGAAGTTTAGGGCTATCCAGTAAAAAACAAGCAGTTTGGCAGTTTTGAGGCAGTCCTGGACAACAGGCACCGGAAAACCGCCTTGAAACCCCAAATCAGGCTTTTCTCCCCAAAAGTTTTGCTATTCCCATCCTCCCTGACCCTTCTGGGCATCACCAGGACCAGGCGGGGGGTGGCTGCCTCTGCCCACCACCTTCAACTCTGTTCCCAGTTGCTTTTTCTAGCCAGGAAAAACCTGATCTGCATTAACCCTGGTCTAAATCCTTGCTCAGTCCCAGCTCAGCCCAGCCATAACCCACTGCCCCAGCATTTTAAAGGATGCTCTGACCCAGGTCCCTGGCTCAGGGATCCCATCCTGGAAGGAAAATTCCTTCCAGCTTCTGATCATGCTGCAGGGAGGGAATGAGACGCCAGTGTGGGGACACCAACCCTCTGCCAATCCCAAAGCACCCGGGTCCCATCCTGCTTCAAACCTCATCCCTTCAGCTCCATGATTTTACAGCTCTAGGGAAGATTAATTCCCCGTGGCTGGAGGAAATCAGCCTTGGGTGAAGGGGTGATCAGCCCCACTCCCTGGGAGAGAGGAGGGTTTCTAACGAGGCAGCCTCAAAGCCCCAAATCATTTCATCAGCCTCCCAGCTACAGACACACGCCCAGGCTCTCTTAAAATGCTGATTCGTTGAAATTCACCCATCTTGGCTGCACAGAGTCGAAATTTCATATTTTTCCTGTGAATCAGCCCCATTCCCTGAAATAACAGCCCAAAAAGAGAGGGGAAATAGTCTTGCACTGAGCTGTTCCTGATCGAGTGAGACATAACAGCCTGGGGGGGGGGACAGGCAAGGTGTCCCTGCACCCCAGCACCCTCCTAGGCTGGACATGGCTGTGTCAGGGGGTGCTGCTGGGGACTAAAGCACATCACTGGGTGCTGCCAGGGATCCCAGGGAAGTGGAGCAAAGCCTTGTGTCCCCAAAATATGCAGGACCCTGCCACTGTCCCCTCTGGACATTGTAATGCCTTGATTCATCCTGCTGGAAAGTGGAAGGAGCAGGAGCATCCCCCACAGCAATGCCTGCCAAAACCCGGCTCACTGGGGGTGCTGAGCAGAGAAAAATCCCAGCAATGAAAAGTCGGGGAGAAAAGTGATTTTCCTGCCCTCCTGGTCCAGCCAAGGCTGCTCCAGCTCTTGGGCTCCCCCAGCCAGAGGGTTCCCATCTCCCCAGGCCCTGAGTTTGGGATTTTTTTCCCTTTACCCTCTGGCAGCAGCTCTCCCAGCACAGAAGTGAGCACGTGTGGGGACCCCGCAGAGCCCTGCAGGAACGTGCTGGTATGTGTTTCCCTGTGCCCTGGGGAGGGCTCAGCGTGGGCAGGGCAACTTCCTGGGGCCCCTGCTCCGGCCCAGAGCCCCCCGAGCTGGGGTGGGGGGAGCCTGGAGCCCAGGTGGGGGGGGTTCAGCTCATCTGGAGGCAAATTTTCTCCAAATCAGAGCCCTGGTGTTACCAGGCAGTAAGAGGCTGACAGCAGCCCAGGGCGCAGGGAGGAGCGCGATGGTGACCCAGAGTCACCACGGGAGGAGCAGGAGGGTGAGTGGATGTCATGGGGGAGCAGTGGGATGGTGAGTGCGTGGCACAGAGAGGTGGTACCAGGGTGAACCTCATGCCAGAAGCCCCACGAGACCCGGGGTCTCTTCCAGCTGTGACCCCCATTCCTGCCTGTGCCTGGCAGTGATTTGTGCTGCTCTGGCTGGCTCTGCAGGGTGGTGACCTAATGCAGCCCTTTATCCTGCCTGTGCCATGGGGAAGCAGCACTCCCACCCCACAGCAGTTTTTGGGTAGATGAGACCTGAGGAACCAGTTTCCTCTGGTCCAGGGCAGGGGACCATGCACAGGACAGGGGTCCTGTGGCAGAGACACAGGGTAAGAACCACAGAGGAGGCTGTCCCCAGTTAGGAAGAGGGAAGCCTGGCTGCAGGAACACGCTGCAGGCTGGGACTGTCCCCTGCATCAGCCTGAGGGTACAACATGGGTCCCTCCCCACAGCCCCTTTTTCCCTTACTGGGATATGCTGGGCTCCCTTTGAGTGGCTGGAAACCTTCTGGGACCTGTCAGCTCCCCATCCATCCACCCATCCATCCATCCACCCATCCATCCATCCATCCATCATCCTTGCTTCTCACCAAGCACACACAAATGTGAAGGGCTGGGAGGTGGCCAAAGTGGGGAGCTCCCACGTGAACTAATTGGTGCTTATTGACTAATTGCTGATGGATGCTGCACTGGGGACCTGGATCAGCATCAGGCACTGGACAAGAGCTGTCCCCTCCCCTGGAGACCATCCTGCTTCAGCACCCCCAAGGGTACATGGGGAAAACCCCTTGTGCTGAGGCCTGCAGCCCTCAGAGTCCCTCAGGCGGGGGGGGGTGTCCCCAGGCAGGCTGGGGACAGGGACAGTGATGTCTGGTCACTGAGAGCAAGGATGGCTCCTGTCCCGGTGCCACCCACCCGGCTGGGCTGGCCTTACAAGGACAGACACAATTCACCTCCCCCTCTGCTTCAGATGCCACCATTCCCTGCTCTGCCAACAGGAACTGTCCCCACTGTGCCCTGCAGATCTGCCAGTCTGGGAGGGCAGCCAGGCACCCTCAGCTGGTGCTGTTTTGGGGAGCAGTGAGGGATGCTGGGTGAGCTGTAAACACTGCTGCCTCACTCCAGTGTATCCCAGCCTCATCCCACATGCCATGGCAAGCATGGTGGTGCCACTCCGAGCAGCAGGGACCCCTCCTTTAGGGAACAGAAGCCTCTCCTCTGAGAGCTGAGCCACATCTTTCAGACAATTCTCAAAGCCTCTTCCCCTCCACAGGGGCTGTGACAGGGTCTCTACACCCACTGCCTGTCCCTGGTCAAGCATCCAGAAACCATGGAAAGCCTCCCAGAAGAGCAACCTGGAGGATGCTCAGCAGATTTGGGGCTGTAAAAGGCAGATGGGTGCTGGACAGAGAGGTCTCATGGGTCTGGGGTTACAGGGCAGGGGGGCCTCAGCTGGGTCCCTGTGCCCATGGCCCAATCTCACTGAGCCAGGCACAGGGGATCAGCCACGAGTTAATGGCACTGGGTTTAACTGTGGCTGAGCCATCTACATGCACAGATGTCTCAGGGAAGGCAAATCCCCAAAGACACACCTCAGCCTCCGAGCTGCCTCCTGCCAGTGCACCCAGAGAGGTCAAGGTGTCCCTGAGCTGTTCCCACCTCTGATGGGGACAAGTGGCATTTGGGAAGGCAGAGCAGCACAGCCAAACTTTGTCCCGTGAGCCAGGACCAGCACAGTCCCTGACTGGGACACCACAGGGACATCAGCTGGGATGGCTCTGCCTCAAGGAAGGTACCCAAGCCCTGGGAGGAATTTGGGGCTACCTGGGGCAATCAGCCACCACTTCAACTCCAGGAGCAAGCCCCTTTTATCCTCTGATACCCGGCCCTTGTCCCTCCCTGCCTCGCTTCTCTCTTTTCAGCTACTCTGGTTTACATAATTAAAGCCAATTTGTTATAACAACCTCTTAATCCTCTCTGCCCCTTTGGGTGCTGCTTCCTCTCTCCTTCATCACTGCTGCGTTCAGCATCCTCACAGAAAAGGGCAGAGGGTCCCAGGGGCTGAGGAAGAAGCTCCAGGCACTGTTCTGAAAATGGGGTGTCCAGGGACCACCACACCTCTCCATCCCACTGCCAGGTCCCAGTGGCTGTAGCCAAATAAATTATCAATGCATGCCTGCACCATGCCAAAAAAATCCCCTTGGAGGGGCCACAGTTCAGCTGTGACAAAAGTGACTCTTTCTGAGTTTTCAGCCCCAAAGCGGCTGAAAGCACGACTCCCTCTCCCATCCCCAGGCGGCACCAAAAGTAAGTTCATTGTTTGAAAAGCCATCAGTCAAGGCTTGCTGGCTAAAATTACCCTCCTGCTTTATCATCTTGAGAACATTAAGGGCTGTTGTTAACAGATGTTTCGCGTTACACATTATTTGTTAGTCTAATGAAAGGAGGTGAACAAGCTTTCAAGACCTCAGAAGTTGTGCCGAAGGTTTTCGATGGGAGGCTGTTGCACCACTCCAGGGGAGAAGGAAGATGAAGATGAGGATGTGAATGAGCTCTCGCCACCCTGTTGACTTTTCCTTGCTCTTGCCTGGCTTGTGGGATTTCTGATTTTTGGGTGTCATGAGAGCAATGTGTTACACAGATATTTGTATTCACCATCCCGGGAGGATGCACTAGGGACACTCAGGGCCAGTCTGGGGCTGTGGCCAAGGCAGGGGCTGAGCAGCCTCTTGGCTGGAGAGGGAGTTGGGCATGGCTTTGGTCCTCAAAAGTGCCAGCAGGAAGGGATGTGCCAGCCCTGCAAGGCACTCCTGGAGAAGAGGTGTGCCAAGGGCCCCAGACATGGGGCTGCCTCCAGCCACTCTCTCCAGCAGGCAGGGCTGTGGGGTGGGTGAGGTCAGAAGGGGGCTGAATCCCCTTCTGCAGAGAATAAACCCCTGCCCTGAGTTTCTCTGGCTATGCCACCCACCGAAACCTCTCACTGCTGCTTCCCTGGGAAGGGGAGGGGGTTTTGTCGGGGTCGCAGCCTGCTGGGCACAGCCTGGGGCTGCCTGAAGCATCCTGGTGCCAGCTCTGCCAACGCAGCCCCCAGCCCACAGTGAGCCCTGCCTGGTGCAGGGGTACCAGCAGCTCCAGGGCTGCTCTTCCTCCAGCCCCCAGCACAGCGACCCTGATGGCTCCTGGCTGGAGCTCAGAGCCACATCCTGCAGAGATGCTGGGGCACTGTGTCCACTTGTGTTCATAACAAACCCACTGCCACCAGCTGCAGGGCTCCAAACCTGCATCTGGCAGAAAAACACCACGACGGTGAAGAGGAAGATGAGAGAAAACGCTGAGAGGCTGTTTTATTTCAGGATGCCAATAAAAGATAAGGTTACCAGTAAAAGTTCCTCTGCTGTCATCACACTGATGCTGAAAGCATCACAGATCTGGAGTAAAAGGCTGATGCTCACCAAGGCAGGACATTTGCCTGATATTTCGAGTCTCCCCATCTCAATTTAGGCAACTGCATCCCAGTTAAGGCAGTGACAGCAGGTAAGGGTCTCAAAGGTCCAGCTTTGTGTGTGCCCAGGTTCTTGTCTCTGTTTCCTTGTTCTCTTACTGCCCACTGCTCTCAACTCCCAGGTATTTTTCAACATCAGAAATGCTTCAGCTGCTGATCAGCTTGTCAGAGCATTCCAGATGCTGGTGGTGTCTCCATCCATGCAAGCTTGCCAGAACAGGTGCTAATGGGAAATATCTCACATGGGCCAGCAGTGCTAGGATATGCAGACCAAACCCCAGGGCCCCTGCCCCAGCAGGAATGGGCTTTTAGGGTGAAGAATAGGCTTGTGGTGATCGTGCAGCCTCTCACTCTGTTTTTTTGCACCATGCCGGGTCCACACGAAGTTCTTTGGGTGCATTAGGAGCCCACCAGGGCGGTAGTTTCTCTGCTGTTCTGCGAACAGCCCAGCGGGACTGCTGCGGGCTGGGTTTCCAAAAGCTGCACAGATCCCACACGGAATACTATTCCCCTACAGACCCACAGGCAGGAGAAACCCTCCCCACAGCCCCAAAGCCACTGCCAAAAGTACAAACAAAGCCCAAGGGAAAGCGAGGGAGGGTGGAAAATAACACTGCAAATACCAGATACCATCCCAAAAAGCAGCGCCCAGCCTCAGCCAGCCCTCAGCAGTGCAGGCACAGCCGGGGGCTCAGTGGGGCTGCTCCATGAAGGAAGGAGCTTGTGCAGGGAATGAATTGTTTGGAGACAGACCTGCATGCAGTGTAGGAGCCACGGGAGGGGACAGAGAGAGCACCCGGGGGGGACTGAGAGGACTGAGCCCCCTTCAGCAGCACAGATTCCCGGCTGGGCTGTGCACCCTGGTCAGGAGCGGGTCAGACCCTCGGCAGGGCTGTCAGCACCCCAGGGCTGTAGAAAACAAGCCTGGGGTAGCACAGCCCAGCCGGGAGACAGTTTTGGGGAATGCCACCGCTTGGGGAGGCACCCCCACTCCACGCTCTGCCTCCCCCGTGTCACCTCTGTGTCCCGAGGGGACACCGGCTCCGGGGGCTCCGGGGGCTCCGGGCTGTTTCTGCACCGGGGCTTTGCCCCAAGAATGGGGCGAACCCTCCTCACCCCCGCCCCTGGACCGGAGCGGGGATGCGCGGGACCGGCGGAGCCAGAGATACGAACGGGACTGTCCCGTTAAAAACGCGCCTCCAGCCAGGACCGAGCGCCATGAAGCCGCGTCCCGGGCCGGTCCCGTTCTCCTCTCCCAGCCCCGGTTCTGTCCCCGCTGATGCTGGACACGCGCAGCTGCGGCCGCCGGGACGGGACCCGCTGGTCCCGGTCCCCACGGTCCCGCCGGGCCGGCCCCGCTCCCCGCGCCCGGAAACCGAGACCGGGAGCCCCGGGGGAAACGGGGACCCCGCAGGCCGCGCAGTCCCGGCACGGACCGACTTCCCGGGAACGTCCCGGACCCGACACCTCCGGTACCGGCGAGGAGGCGGCCGGTGCGGGGTCCCTGTGCCGCCTGTCCCGGTGCGGGGTCCCTTTCTCACAGGGTCCCTCTGCCCCAGCCGTCGGGGGCTCGGCACCCTCGCAGCTCGCCCCGACGGGGCTCCCCCCTCGCCTCCACCCGTTCCCCCAGTTCTCCCCACCCCGGCGCGGGGGGACACCGACCCCCTTTGTCCGGGGTGCTCGCCCGCGACACGGGGGACACGGCGGGGACACCCCAGCCCCGAAGCTGCCCCGTCCCCGGGGAGCCCATCCCGGCCCGGCGGGACTCACCGTCCTGGGGCGCTGCCTCGCTGCCGCTGCTGCCTCCCGACGGCTCCGGGATGGCCTTGCCGCTGCCGGCGGGCGGGGGACCGGCCGCGGGGGTCCCGTTCATACCGGCCGCCACCTCCTCCAGGTCGAGGAGGTGGCTCACGCTGAAGTTTTTCCGGCTTTGAGCGTTTTCGGGCGGCTCCGGGCCGCGCACGGCGCCGGGGGCGAACGGCTTGTCCATGGCAAAGGCTGGCGCCGAGTCCATGGCTCCCACCCCCAGCCCGCAGCCCACCCCGAGGTGCCGGGCCGCTCCCCGGCCCCCTTCCCCTTCCCCACCCACCCCCCCTCCAAAAAAAAGGAGAAAAAAATTAAAATAATTATAATTATTTTTTTTTAAATAGGGGGGGGAAAAAAAAATATCACAGCTGCCCTGAGTCCGGCTCCCTCCCCAGCCCCTGTTCCGCCTTGTGCTGACGTCTGGGGAAAAAAACCACGCTCCCAGCCCAAACTTTCTTCCCCTGCTCTTTGCTCTGGAGCTGTTCAAACAAACGCCCCTGCTCTGAGCCGAGCGGGGCGGCCCCTCGCCCCCCCGGCCCTGCGACCTGCCCCCCTGCCAGGGACCGAGCCCCGCCGGCAGCCAAGCCGCGGAAAGGGGGGCACAGAGGGGGGGAGACCCGCTTGCCCCCCTCCTTCTCTCCCCCCGTTATCCCATCCACACCACCCCTCCCAGCCCTGTTTTAAGTGCTTCTATCAACAAGTGTAAGTGGCTGCGCTCCGTGGGGAGGGATGGGGTGGGCCGGGAGGGGGGCTGGAGGGAAAGGTGACCCGCAGGTTAGCGGGGGACACGGCCCCCCTCCACCTCCAACCACCCCCCTCCTCCGGTCCCCATCAACCCCGGAGCAAGGTCACCTCTCCTGGGAAAAGCCTGGCTCTCTCGCCTTAATGAGATAATTACGTCCTGCACCACAGTTAAAAACTCATAGGCTGCTTCCCTTGGGGTTAGAAAGAAACCTCCCTAATGAAAACCAGCCACCGGGAAAAAAGAAGTTTTTCCTCTTTAAAATTATATATATTTATATATATATACACATACACACAGATATGCAGGGAGGAGGCAGTGGGAGGGAGGAAGGGAGGGAGAGGGGCAGAGCCCGGGGCTGGTTGCTGGTGTCCGGAGAGGGCTGGGCTCGGGGAGATGAGCAGAAATCGAAGAGGTTAAACAATTATTCCTTCCCCTCGATTCCAGCCGCTCTCCTGCCCTGCAGCTCCGGGGATACAGGGACAGGGTTCCGCAGGGTTCCACGCGAAACCTCCAAGCGAGACCGGCCGGCTCTGAGCTCATAAACATCCCTGCTCCAGCACGGCCGAGGGAGGCAAACCCCTGGCTGAGTTATTTTAACATTTGTCGAAAGCTTTTCTTGCGCTCCCTTCCCCTTCAAGTCGGAGGCGTGCAGATTTTTAAGCCAGCCAGTGCTGCCAAATCTGATCTTCCTGACGGGGAAGCGGCTTCCCAGAGCTCTCCAGCTTGGAAGGGGTGTAGCTGAAGGCAGATTCTGGCTCTCTCCAGCTCTGCAGGGGGCTCCTCCAGTGTGCAAACAAGCCAGCCCAACCTCCCTTCCCCCTCTTTTTTTTTTTTTTTTTTTTTGGGGGGGGGGTGGTCCATTTATTGGTTCTGTCGGTCCAATTCGCTGGCCCTAGGGGCTCTTTGGGAGTCAGCTCTGGCGTCTGGCTCTGTCCCCTCGGCTGTGTAAATCACGGGCTGGTGTCACACTGCTCTGCTTCCCTGCGGGATGCTCCCAAAGGGGAGTTTTGGCCCTGCCCAGCTCCCAGCTGGACACGTCCCCTGTCCCCCCGTGCCGGGGCAGTGCTGTGCACGCAGTTATGCACTCTGTTTATTTTAGAATACGAATAAATTGCCACCAGCCCTCCCGGCTGCTCCATGCTCAGGGAGGGGATGGCTCCATCACCCCTGGGACCACCAGGCTCTGGGGGACCCAGCACAGCTTCGTGCCACCCTTCCTTGTCCAGGTACCTGCTTGATCCCACCGTGACTGCAGGGACAGACCATTCCCAGGATGGAAAAACCCTTCCCACGTCCAGGAAAAACTGCTCCAGGATCAGCCCTGACAGGAGCCATCAGCACTGGGCACTGGTTGTTTTGGGGGGCCCGGGGCAGTGAGGACCCCCATCCCTGCCCAGCATCCCCCTCTTGGCTCCAGAGCTGCGAACATCTTGCTGTGATTATTTTGGGGGCGGCTGCTCTTGGCCCATGGAGGGGCGAAGGCAGGAGCGGGGGATGGAGCAGCCCCATCCCCGTTTATAACCCTCTTCCTCCTCCTTGTTTAGGGCCAGACTTTATTCTTGAACTGTCTGGCTTTTCCAGGGGAGACGGCTTTCCCTCAGTCCGTGGCATTAAATAATTAAATGGAGGGAATAATCGTCGGTGAAACCCCCTTGGGTTCGCACTTCCTCGGGCCCTGTGATTGCTGATATTTTTTTGGTTGAAATATGACCTTTTTTATGATCAAAGGGGATCAGAGTTCCAAAGGAAAGTTTAAAAAAAAAAAAAAAAAAAAGAAAAGAAAAAAAGGAAAAAAAAAAGGAGGGCAAGCATTTTCTTTTTTTCCCAGTCCTAGTGGTCTGGTAAAGTTTCTTTAGACATGCAAAGATTTACACACCTTTCTGCAGGGTGCCTTAAATTACCCTCCAACTCTTTACACATTTCCATGAGCAGAGCAAGAACAGTAAGTCATTGAGAAATTAACTGGCCTTTCAGTAATATCCCCTGTCGGCCTTTCAGAAGGAGAATGTCTAATGACTTTTTTGAAGTAGAGGTCAGGGTTTGCTTTTTTTAAATAAAACAATCTGTATTAATGCAATTTCCTTTTTAGCTGTAGGATTTGCCCTTTTTTTTTTCCTCAGCATCGTTTTTTTCCAACGCCACCATCCACACGAGGCATCTGAAGCAAGACCTGGTTGTTTGAAACACACACTCCTGGTGTTCCCTAACCCGCTTGTGCAAGCTCTTCTCTTTTTTTTTTTAAATTTTTTTTTAAATTTTTTTGTGTTTTAAAATGGACTTCGAAGCTGGCAAGGTGATTTATAGCTTTGGGCAAAATGTGGGTGAGACAAAGCTGAGCAGGTTTATTTTACCTGACACCAGGCACCTGGGTTTTGCTGAGCCGGGTGTGAGCTCTGAGTCTGGCTTTGCTGGTCCAGAGCTGCTGGGCTGATGAACCAGAGGCATTAAATTGGCAGGGCTGTGCTGGGCTCATCAGGGTGAGGATCTGTCTGGCCAGAGCCTGCCAGGTTTGCAGCCCTCGGGATGAATGTGTTTCTGTTTGCCAGTCCTTTATCTTCCTCTCAAAAAAAAAAAAAAAAAAAAAAAAAGATTTAAAATATTATATTTTTTGTTAATCTCACTTTGTGTTTTCCTAGGTGTTTCCTGATATTTCTCTCACGCTGTGCTAACACCTTGTGCTTCCATAGTGCTCAGCATGGCAGGGATCTGGACGTGCTCTGCCAGCCCCAGCCCCCTCCTCACCCCAAAACCTTGGGCTGGGGCAGTGCAGCCTCCTGGGAGCGCTGCCTGGGGTGGTGCTGCTCCCTGTGGTACCCAGGTGTTCCTTCCTAACATTCCCAAAATCTTGTGGATGTTCTGGTGCAGAGAAGTTGGGCTGGCTCATCCACAGCTGATTTTTTTTCTGATTATGGAGTTGCACCTCTGCTGTACCAAGGAGGATGTTTGGAGTAAGGAGGTGGGAAGGAGTAGAGTGTGGGGGATGGTGGGGGGTCGGCAGTGCCTGGCCAGGACCGAAAATCGGCTCTTGGGGTGGGTGGGTGCCCAGCCCCGTGTCCTGCCCAGGCTGGGGATCAGAGCACCCCCTCCACCCCCAGAGCATCGAGCAGGGGCCAGGGCAGTGCCACCCACAGGGGTGACAGCCAGGGGTAGCTGCTGGAGGAGTCCCCATGCCCAGCCCTGCCCTTCCCAGCAGGAATGGTATTTCTGTATTTACTGAGCAACTCCTCTTTCTCCTCCATCCCCACCAGACCCCAAAAGTGCAGCATGCCCTGTGCTGGCTCCTCTCCCTCTCCTCTCCCCTCCAGCCCTCACAACTCCCCCCATTGCCTCCCAGCTCCCTGTTTTTGTGGTCAATGGCATTATAAAACACCCCAGCCAGCCCCTTGGTGAAGCTTTTTCTCCCAGCTTTCTTATTCCCTCTCTTTCTGCCTCTCTTTTGCTCTTTCTTTTTCTCCCTGCCAGGAATCCCAGTAGTCCCAGATGAACCAATACTCCGTGGCTCTGCTATTTCCCTTTTATTCCCCCCCTCCTTCAACAGTGAGATGGGAAAAGAGTGAACTAAAAAAAAGAGGGGAAAAAAAAGAGAGAGAGAAAAAAAAAAAGAGAAAGAAAGAAAGAAAAAAATCAAAGCGGCACATATTGGATCCAGATGTGCTTACAGCCCTTTCCAGCAATTTAATTAAATTCCCCCAGACAGCCAGGAGGATTTCTTAATGATCAAATTTCCCTGGCTTTCCTCCTAAAATGCCCCTCTTTCTTCGGCTGGCTGTTGCTGTGTCTCCCTGATGGATGGCCAACTCGCATTCTTCCGAGTCCGCCCCGCCAAGGCCATGGGGAGGAAGGGGCAGAGCCCGGCGCTGTTATTCCAGCCAGGCACTCCAACACCCCATCCAGCCATGGGGCCAGAAATGGCCCTGCTTGCCAAATTCCTGCTCCCAGGAAATGTGGGGATGGGGAATCACCTCCCTGGGGTCTGTGTCTTGTGGTGTGCTCATGGCAGGGATACTCCAGGGAGGAACCCCTGTGTGTGTGGACTCACTGTGCTGGTGACAATGGAAGGGCTCAGCCCGTGGGTCTCCTGGTTTGTCACCTCCCAGGGCTGGTTTGGAGCCAGGTTTGGTCCCACACTGCATCCCCAAAGCCTCCTTTCAACGTGGGGGTTACCAGGGTGGGGGCAAAGCCTCTTGGGGCTCCTGAAAAGGCTCATTTGGGCTGGCACTGCCTTTGGGGCAGCCCGGTGTCCCCCCTCATCCTCAGGGACAGCACAGCTGGGGTCAGAGGTGGCAATGGGGTGACCCTGCCTTGCCAGCCCTCCTCTCCCAGCCAACAGCAGGAACGGAGCAGTGATTTCTCCCCAGAATGGTGTCTGTGGAGGGCTGGACCCTGCACGGTCCCCACCAGTGTCACACAGACAGGGATGGGGTTTGTGTCTGGTGCTGTCGCTGTAATTGTGGAGGCTCCAGGGTTTTCCTGGACTATGGAGGGTTTGGGCTTTACTGGGAACGCAGAAGGCCCAGGGTCTGGTGCTACCTGGTGGCAGCAGGAGGCTCTGGGACTGGAATGAGGGTCTCAGCTGCTCAGCCCACCCGGAGTGGGGTCCCCACAGCCCACTCTGGTTTGAAGCCAGCTCAGCCCTCTATGCAGAGGGACAAATCCCCACCGGCACTCGCCTTTCCTTGCTGCTTTCCCCTCTCTCTGCTCCATACCCAGGCTTGGATGGGGTTATTTCCACCCCTACTCAGGCAAACACGGGGATGACACCCCCAAACCCCACCCAGGGGCGCTGCTGGGCTGCAAGGGGGGGCTGCCCATCCAAGTGCCACTGCACAGCACCAAATCCCGGTGGCACCAGGGCCACCAGCCACCCTGCAAAGAGCCCTGCTCGGGATCCAGGAGCTGCAAGCACTGGGGTCCCCCACCCCGGCACCCCACTCTGTGCGGGGAAAGGAAGGGTGGGAAACGGGGGGGACTGTGACAGCATGTCAGAAAAATGCCCAGCCAGCGTGGCCTCCTCGCCCCCTCTGCCCCGCGGCCACGGCCGCCTGCTGCAATCTGGAAGCGCTCCACCGGAATAAAATAAATACGTAAATAGGAAACCCAAGGCGGCTTCAGTTATTGCCGCTCTCCAGAGCTCCCCGCGCTGGCAGATTCCACCAGAATAATAATAAAAATAATGATGATTATGATAATAGTACCAATAAATCCTGGGTTAATGTTTCTCCTGGTAGCTCTTCCAGCAGGGGAGGGTCCAGGCGCTGTGGGCAGCAGCACCAGGGTCACCTCGAGCCCCGGGGAGGCAGCGGCCACTGGGTGCCACCCCCCAGCATACCCACCCCGGCCTGGGGGGGTCCTCCAGAGGGAGGGGGGGACAGCCGGGGAAAAGGGGGACACCCAGGCTGGGCGACACCCATGGATGGGGGGGACACATGGGGAGGGGGGGACATTCGGGGCAGGAGGGGGTTGGACACCGGGGGATACTCGGGGGGTGACACTCGTGAGAGAGGGCACTCCACCCGGGGGAGAAAGAGGGGGAAGGACACCGGGGGGTGCCGGGGACAGAGGGGGGAGACACTGGGGGTGCCGGGGACAGAGAGGGGGACACCTGGGGGGTGCCGGGGAACAGAGGGGGAAGGACACCGGGGGTGCCGGGGACAGAGAGGGGAACACCTGGGGGCGCCGGGGGACAGAGGGGGGGTCGGACACCGGGGGTGCCGGGAGACAGAGGGGGGGGGGGACACCGGGGGTGCCGGGGCCGAGTCCCCCTCCCGCGCGCGGCCGCGTCCTGCCCCCTGCCGGCCGCGCTCGCAGGACCACGCCCACTGAGGCCACGCCCACACGACTCAGCAACTTTGCGACCGCACCCTCCCGCGAGACCACGCCCTCCCGTTAGACCACGCCCATAACGGACCACACCCCCATGCCCTAGACCACACCCCCTAACCGAGACCGCACCCCCTGGCGAGGCCCCGCCCCCTTGTGCGCCCCCTCTCCTGGCGCGTTCTGGTTCCGGTTCCCGTTTCAGTTCCGGTTCCGGTTGCGGTGCCCAGGCAGGTGAGGGGCGGCAGGGCTGGGGGTGAACCGTGAGGGGAGGGCGGTGCCGCGGCCTCCCTTCCCTCCCCGTGTTGCTCGGCGGGGGTTGCACTGGAATTTGTGAGTGTTTATTTGTGAAAACCAAGTGGGGTTTATGGACTCGTTTGGGGTTTTTTTTCCCCCAGCTGTACCTGATGTTATAAATGGACGTTTTACAGATTTTTTGTGTAGTGATCTCTAGGCAAGGTCTGAGGGCTCCTGGCCTTTTCTCCCCGTGGCTGCAGGGAGATTGAGAGGCTTCCTGGGGTGGCTTCAGCGCCCTCTCCCATAAAAGCCAGGCAGGCTTTGCAGGTGACAGACACTCTGGAGCACTCAGAGCACTCCCAGCCTGTGGGAGCCCCCTCTGCACAGGGGCTCTGTGCCCATCCTGGGCTGTGCCTGGAGTGTGCCCAGATAACTGCAGTGTGCAGCTCTGCGTGCAGCAGATAATTTGGGGACACCGAATTGGTGTGTGGGTGGAGATCCCTGCGCTGGGCTGGGCTGTCTTTATGTAAGGAGGGGGGAGGCTGTGTTTTCTTCTACGTTCAAACCTGCTGAAAGCCTTGTTTGTTTTGAAAGGAGGGAGAAGCCCTTTGGAGAGGGAGCCTGGGAGGGAAGATAGCAGTGCCGTGCTGGAGGCCCCCGGGCAGGCAGAGCACGATGCCTTTCCTGCACGGCTTCCGCAGGATCGTCCTGGAGTACCAGCCCCTGGTGGATGAGCTCCTGGGGCTGCTGGCCACGCCTGACACAGAAAAGCAGAGCTCCCTGGAGAGGTAACAGCAGGGGGGGACTGAACACCTCAGGGTGTTTTTGGGGGATGGTTGGAGCTCAGAGATGTGCCCAAGGTCTGACAACATTGGCTTGGGACAGCCCCCAGTCCTGGGGAGCAGCTCGTCCCACAGACCCTCCTTTTGCTGCTGTTCTTTGGGAACGTGCAGGTGGAGCAAGGCAAACACAGGAACTATGGGTGCTCCCCAGGAACAGCCCTGTCTGCCTGACCTCAGCAACAAAGCCTAAACTGGGGCTCAGCTGAGGCCCTGAAGGTGCTGTGTAACCCCACAGCCAGCAGGTTGGAGACCCACTGGATATAGGACCAGAGGGAAGACCAGGGATTTTCCTTCTTCCCTGATGCTACTTTGACCCTTGCACACCTGAACTATGTTCACTGTGTAACTGCTGGGTTTTTTTGTGTCTCAAGCCCTGCCTGCCTGGACAGTGACAGGAGCCAGCTCTCAGCTGTGAGACGAGTCCTGGAGAGGGAGACCCACTCCCCATTTTATCACGAAGGTGTGAGCTATGCCCTGCTGAAGGTCACTGAGCTGGGGCTCGTTCCTGCTGCAGAAATCCTCCTGGAATTCGGTGCTGACCTCAGCTTTGAAGGTGAGGCTGGTGGGATGGGGACTGGGCCAGGAGGAGGAACCAGCAGATGAGAAGCTGCCCTGGGAGTGGGGATAGCTGGGGCAAAAAGAGGGGGTGCTATCAGCTCAGACCACTCCTGCTCCTTGCTGCAGTAGTGTGGATGGACTGAGGGACACCAGGGACTTGGGGACTTTTGGCAAGATGGAGACATTGGAACAGCAGGACCCAGGATGCCTGTGACAGCCCTGTTTTCACAGGCATCACTGTGCTCCCAGGGCCCTCCCCAGCTGTCCCCTTCCACTCTTGGCAGCAGTGAGGCCATTTTGGCCTTTTTTCTCTCTGACTGTTTTCATCCTCAGACCCTGTCACCTACTACACGCCCCTGCACATGGCAGTGCTGCGGAACCAGCCGGACGTGGTGGAGCTGCTGGTGCAGCACGGCGCCGACATCAACCGCAGAGACCGGGTATGGTGTCACTGCCTGGCCGTGGCCAGGCTGAGCCCCCCAAGCCTCAGCTGCTCTGATGTGTGGGGACAGCTCTCCTGCTTCTCTCCTCCCGAGCCTCACTGCGTGCTGCTTCCCCTTGGCTCATCCCTGTGCCCGCTGTCCCTTCCCCTTGGCTCATCCCTGTGCCCGCTGTCCGTAGTGCTCTGATGCTGTGGCAGAAGGTCAAGTTGCCTTTGGCTGAGCCCCTGCCTTGGAGCGATGTGTGGGAGGAGGCTGGAGAGATACTCTTACTGTGGTCAAGATAAAGCTTCAAGAGTGACTCTCTGCAGATACTCACAGTCTCCAATATCTACCAGTGTTTTTTAATGTTTTGCAGATCCATGAGAGCAGTCCCCTGGACCTGGCCAGCGAGGAGCCCGAGCGGTTGCCGTGCCTGCGGCGGCTGCTGCAGCTGGGAGCCGATGTCAATGCTGCTGACAAGAACGGTCTGTGCACCCTGCCCAGCTCCCTCAGCTGAGGGTGGGCTGGGGCAGGGCACAGGGCTGGGGCCATTTGCTGCTGTACCTGCTCCCTGCTTACAGATGGGTTTGGGAGTTGGGAGGAAGCTGGCAGAATATCCCTATGCTCGGTGTTTTCTCCTGGTGTGCTGGCTTGTGTGAAAAGGGCTGAACTTAGTGCAGTCCAGGGGAGGTGGGATGGGGCTATGCCTCTGTTGTCCTGTGATGCCCACTTATTCTAAAACTCACTCTGTCACGGCACATGCACCCACTGAGGCCACCACCAGCCCTGCACATGTGGCCTGTGACTGTTCCCACAGCTGGGCACCATCGTGGGGACAGTGGAAGCCTCTGCCAGAAGAAGGGTTGTCATTCCCTGTGTTTGGCTTTCTGGTTGGTGGGGTGGATTGTTTTCCTTCCTGCCTTTTGGGGTGTCACCCTGTTGTCCTGTGACTGAGTGATTGCTCCATTGCAGGGAAGACAGCACTGCTGCATGCCCTGGCCAGCAGTGACAGTGGCCAGATCCACAACACCGACAGCATCCGTCTCCTGCTGGAAGGAGGTAAAGAAAACCTTCTCCCTTTTCTGGGCTGGCTGATTTTTTGTGCAGCACTAGGCACTGCCCTCCTGGATCAGAGTAAAACCCAGGAATGCTGGAGTTGGTGCTGGCCTGGCCTCACTCTGCAGTGTCAGTTACGTTCTCTGTCCCCTCCTGCAGGCGCAGATGTTAGGGCTGCCACCAAAGATGGTGACACTGTCTTCACCTATGTCATCTACCTGCTGGGAGAGATGGCGTACAGCTACACCGAGGAGGAGGCCGAGGACATCGAGCGCTTCTGCTTCCGTGTCACGCAGCTGCTGCTGGCCCACGGTGCCAACCCCAGCGAGTGCCCAGCTTCAGAGTCCCTCACACATTTCTGCTTGAAAAGCTTCAAAGACTATTTCCCACTGCTGAGGTTCCTGCTGGAGTCAGGTGCTGCCTACAACTGCTCCCTCCATGGTCCCTCGTGCTGGTCCGGCTTCCACATTGCCTTTGAGCACCTCTGCTGGCACCTCAGTCGCTTCGACGATGAAACTTATTCCTCAGACCTCATCCAGAAGGGTCAGACTCTGCTGGAGCTCATGATGGCCAGTTCACAAGCCATCCAGCTGCCCAGAAATTTTGAGGTCAACACCAGCAGCTGTAGGTTCCATGGGGAGAAGGTCCAGACTCTGTTCTGCTCTCTGAAGCAGCTGGAGCGTTCGCCACAGGCACTGAAACACCTCTGCAGGGTGTTCATCAGGCAGCGCCTGAAACCGTGGCCTGTGGATGACAAAATCAAGGCTCTCCCTCTCCCAGACCGGCTGAAGTGGTACCTCCTCATCGACCACGCTGCTGCTGGGCACGAGGACCTGTGAGCCTGACAGTGCCTCTGTCTGCTCCCTCCACAGCCCTGCTGGGACTACTGCCACCCTATCTCTGCTCTGAGACAGTTTTCTCTGCAGCAAGAGGTGCTGCCCATGGAGTCCCTCTCTGTGGCATTCTGAGGGCGTTTTCTTGGGTACAACGTCACACGTGTGTTTGTGAAGGTCTCGCTGCTCTGGGGCACGTCATGGGAAGGCAGGCAGAGCTCCTGGGCATGGGGGGGCTGGATATTGGAGCTGGTTTGGAAGGAGATTAAGCAAAGACTTGAGGACAGGATCAGTGGGTTGGGGGCTGTGACTGGACAGGCAGCCTGTCCCTTTTCTCCCAGCCCTGCCATGAGTGGTGCAGTGCCTTAGGTGTCCAGTGGAGCTGAGAGATGCCTCAGAAGTGCTGGGAAAAGGAAGGTGTTCTGGCTTTCCTGCCTCTGGTCCTGGTGGTGGAAGCAGGTCTGGCATCATCCTGTGGCTGTGGATGCCTTCCTTGCTCAGTATGGACTTCTGACACCAGGGATGGGAGGGAAGGGAAGTGGGGCTGGCAGCAGTACCTGACTGCTCTGTTCCCTTTGAGTTTCTGCACCCCATCCTGGCACAGAGGACCATCCACCAAGGATATCTCAAGAGGTACTGGGCTGCAAAACACACAAAAGGATGATTCCTAATTTCATGGTGCATTCCCTGTGCAAGGATGAGGAATGGGCAGTCAGCAGCTGAGTGCCTTGTGCCTCCCTCCCCATTCCTTGGCTCTTTCCCTTGGTGACCACTCCCAGGATCTTGTTCTCCAGTGCCTCCTTCCCAGGAACAAGAAATTGCTGCCCCTGGAGGGCTCATGTTCCAGCCTTGCCACAGCTGCCTGGCTTCTTTTCTAGACACCTGCTTCCTCGTGACGTGCCAAAGACTGGCCACAGAACTGAGCCTCACACAGTTTTGTTGGTTTGTATTGTTTCTCATGGGGACAGATGCAGAAGATGAAGAGGAAAAATCTGTTCTGATTAAAGACAGTTTGTATCAGGTGGATCTGGGATTCACTGGCAGTTGGAACTGGAACTGATGAACTGGTGCTTAAAAAAATCCAGTAATGTGATCAAATTGTGCCCTGGTGTCTGGAATGGGAACTGAACAATTAAATGAGGCCTTCTATACCAGGGGCTTGTTTTTCCTTAGGAGAGGTGGGGTGAAGGACAGGAATGGGGGGGATGGCTGAAGGGTCGAACTGCACCTGGGCTCACCCCTGGCATGCTGCTGTGCCAGGTGTTGGCCACCTTGAGCCAGAGGCCAGACCTGGGTAAATGAAGGGAATATGGCCAAAGAAGAGATGGGAGTGTTCAAAGTCAGGTGATGGAGTAGGGTGCTGGGGGAGCAGCTGCAGTGTCACAGTAATGGAGCTGGAGGTGCCAGGCTGGAGGGGTCTGGGAGCAGCTCAGACCACATCTGTGCACTCCCAGGGCTGCAAGGATAGGGATACCCCTATCTCTGGAGGAGGATGTGAGGGTTACACACACCTCCCTTTTTGCTGCCCATGCAGGAGACCTGCTTAGAGGTTTAAAGGTGAGGCCCCTCAAAGCCCAGAACCCGGTGTTACCTCCCCACACCACTGCAGGAAAACAGCAGAGGTTTCTCCCCTTTGCCTTACCCAGCTCATTGCTGAGCAGCAGGAAGGGGTCAAACACCCAAGCAAGGAATGGAGCCCGTCCATCTCAGAGGTGCCCTAAGCTCCTGTTCATGAGCAGGAGCTTTGTGCACTGCAGTCAGCAACCTGCTGCTGCCCATGGATCATCTCGTGCATGGGAGACCCTCTTGCTCCTGTCCAGAACCCCTGAGGGTGGCACAGAGCCAACATGCATCCGACAAACCTCACGTGCAGAAGTGCAACAGCAGGAAAATGTATTTGGCAAACACCTCTTTTCACAAACAGCAGCAACTTGGAAGACAAAGTCCCGTCCTTGTCACCAGCCCCTGGAAGGGGAGTCACAACACGGGAGAGACCTTCTCCCGCTGCCCTCATCTCATGGCAAAGGTGTAGACGTGGTAGATCTCATCAGGGAAGTTCTCCTGGCGCTCCTCAGCCAGGAGGTGCAGCCCAGCTCTGCGGATGATCTTATGGACAACGTCCAGGTCCCGGCAGACGCTGCTGTCCACATCGTCCATGATCACACCCTCCTGAGCCATGTTGTCCTTGATGACCACGATGCCGTTGGGCCGCAGGCCGGCACGGCAGCGCTTCAGGAAGTCGGAGAGGTGGTTGTCAGTGAGATGTCCTGGAGGGGCAGAGCACGGGTTAGAGGGCAGAGAATGACCAAGTGGAGAAAATGCAGAAGCTGCATTTGGGATCCCTCCTGATCCAAGCAGCCAAATACTTGAGATATTTGCAGGGAAAGCTTTAGCTTGGGGGCGTCCAACTTGTGTCTCACAACTCCATCCAACCCACACCTCTGCTCTGGCCTCTGAGGGCTTGGGGGAAGAGACGGGAGAAAAACTACAGGAACATCTCTCCATGAGATGGGGGGCAGCTGCCCACCCCAGGTTCCCCCCCATGCTGTGATGCTCATTCTCCATGCAGACCTCAAGCTGCTCTCCCCAGTGCATAGGGCACCTGCCCCTCAAGGGAACAGGACAGGCTGGAAAGATCCCACATGCAGTGACCCTCACCGATGACCCACTGGATCCAGATGACATCATAGGAGTTTGGCTCAGGGCTGAAGTCCTGGAGGCCACAGCAGAAGTAGTTGCGCACACGCCTGCCCTCCTCGCCCAGGTAGCTCTTGGCCTTGGTGAGGAAGTCCTCTGTCACATCCACCATGTCCACTGTCTTGAAGAGGGGCAGCAGCAGCCGCTTGGTGATCCGGCCAATGCCAGCCCCGCAGTCCAGAGCGCGGGTTGTCCCCGTCCGGTTGGGGCCATCCTGCAACAACCACCGTGAGGGGGTGAATCCCACTGCGAGGCACCCACAGAGAAACGGGACGACCACACAGGGCAGGACTGGGCCATAGGGAACGCATGGAAGGGCAAAGCTCTTCCAGCATGCAACAGAAGATCCCATGGAGCAATGCAGAGGGAAGAGCCCAACTCCACGCTGGGAGAAGGGTGGGGTTTTAGGAGCATGACAAACTGTGCCACCTACCCGCAGAAACCTCTGCAGGAACTTCCTGGAGCTGTTGATGTCAATGCTGGAGATGTGGCCGTAGCCCCCCAACATGCCATCCACTGTGGCGGGCACATCCTTCCAGTACTTCTCTGCCTTGGAGTAAAACTCAAACTCGTTCTCGACCACCTCGCTGGTCATGCTGGCCGAGGGCACACGCCCACACGGGACTCACTGCTCCCCTGGGACAGCAGAACCCCAAACCAGCGAGGAATGAGTCAGCTCTGTCAGTACCCCACACCTGTTCATCACCCCTTCCCTCTCCCCAGGGCTACTGCAAACCCCAAAACCCTTCAGCTGAAAGCAAGAAGGAACACAGATCTAAATCCTGGTACTTTCTGGAGACCAACAAGCCCAAAACTCCTCCCAGGGCAGATGCCTCCGCCAGAACAGGCATGGCAGAGCCTTACTCAGCAATACACCCAATTATATGATTACTTTTTAAGGCTGACCCACTCTTTTCACCTATTCTGCCTCTACTTTCCCTGTCTTAACATTTTACAGATTACATGTTTATGTGTGGCGACAACCCCATCAGTCACCTCCAATTACATCTGGAGTTGCTAAAAGTTATCCTGAGCACCTACCTGAGGATTGTAAATCTCAGCCGTGACCGTAAGTTAGATATTTGCAATATAATAAAGTCAAGGTATAATCAGCAATACAAGCTATAAATCCCCCCCAGGCATCTCATAATTCAAACCACTGTAGATTTGATTAACTGCGCTGGGGATTAGAAACTAGATTTAAGGTGGCCAAAGGGTAAATTCAAGGACTTCAAACACCTTCACAAATAAAGAAATATATAGAGTTCGTGGCTTGAATTTGCTGGCAAATACCCCATTAGACACAAAACCTTTTCTATGGCAGCTTAGACAGGTTTGGTGGCCCCACGTGGCCTCGAACAGCCTAGGGATAGGAAAGGGGGATATGGCATCTCAACTTACAGGTCACCGGTGGAAATCCAGTTTGGCTCAGTGGTGCCAGGAGCTGGTCTGCGCTGTGATCTAGGAGCAGAGACGATGGGATTTAAGTGCCAAATCACCCCTCTAGTTCTGTAAGTGTGACCGTGGCCCCAGGAAACCACAGGTAAGAGACACCTCAGCCCCACAGACACACTTCCAGGGAGGCTGGGGGACAGGAGCTGCTGCTGCCCCTTAGCTCAGAGGCTGAGCCACGAGTGGAACCAGCGCACAGAGGGTTCTGGCTCCAATCTGAGCAGTGCTCCTGTCTGATCTCACGGGCTGGGACCCAGGCTCACCCTCTCGGCAGTGACCCCATTCCTTGGCCTGGATTTGGCTTGGCGAGTCCCTGGTGACTCATTTTTCGGGGTGTCACAGGCTACCAGTACATGCAGAGAGTACCCAGCCCCTCAAACCCGAATCTAAACCCTTCCTGCTGCCCCAGGAGCCCCTGAAACGTGCCCGGTACCCGCGGGCAGGTGACGGCCAGGACTCGCCCCACGGACACCGCAGCCGTGGGGAGAAGGTCACACGGCGTGGGGGGTCACCTCAGTGTGGGGCCCTCAGCCCGAGCCCTGGAGCCCCTCGCAGGCCGGGGAGCGGCGGGGGAAGGGGTTCTGCGGGCGGGGGTCCCCAGGCCGAGGGTATATGGCTGTGCCGCCATGGTGGGCACGGGGGACACATGCCCGGCCCGGGCGGTGTTACAGCAGCCCTATCCGGGGCGAGGGGCGGTCCCCGGTGCAAGGCCCGACCCGGCCCTTTCGCCTCCCGCCCACCGGGACTGAGTCCCCCCGCGCTCCAGGCCTGCGGCGCTGTGGATCCCACGGGCCGCCGGCTGCAGCTCTACCCCGGATCCGGCCCGGGCAGCTCCGCCGGCCCCTCCCGGCCCTCCCCCCCCCCCCGGGGAGAGACGTGCCGGGCGGTACTGGGGGGTGCCGGGGGGTGCCCGGTGCCGCCGCTCCCGCCGCTCCCTCGGGCCGCGGCCGCGACCCCCGGGCCCCCCCGTTACCTCCGGCGGCGGCCGCGCGCTGCCCCCCCACGGGACGGGCGGCCGCGGGGACCAACCAGGCGGCGGCGTGGCTGTGACGTCACTGTGACGTCACGGAAGGGCCCTGCCCCGCTCGCTCTCCCAATGCTGCCCGCGCGGGGGCGCTGCGGGACGGGGGCCCGGGGATGGTCAGCGCTGGGATGGACTGGGGCGGACTGGGACGGACTGGAACAGGCGGGGGAGCACTGGCGAGGACCGGGCAGCCCAAGGGGAGCCCGCGGGTACCGCGCGGTTCTTGAGGGGCAGGCTGACACGGGAGCCCGGCCGGCTGGCACCGGGTCGCGGGACCCCGGGTCGCCAGAACAAAGTAGCCGTGGGGGTGTCCTGACGGGGCTGCCTGTGTGTCCCTGCCCCGGCTCCTGCTCCTGCACCGGCCCTGCCCCGGTTGTCCCTGTCCCGTTGTCCTTGTCCCGGTCCCGTCCCGTTTCCTCCCGCCGTGTCCCGTCCCGGTCGCCAGGGGGCGCTGTTGTCCCGCCATTGCGCCGCCACCGCCGCGGGAACTTCGGTGAGTCCTGAGGGGGAGCGGGACCTGCGTGTGCCCCGGTACCGGCACAGCCCGGTACCGGCACACCCGGCACCGACAGAGCGTGGTACCGGCACACCTGGCACAGACACGGCCCGGTACCGGCACACCCGGCACCGGCAGAGTTCGGTACCGACACACCCGGCACCGGCAGAGTCCGGTACCGACACCCGGCACCAGCAGAGCCTGATACGGGCACACCCGGCACCGACAGAGCGTGGTACCGGCACACCTGGCACAGACACGGCCCGGTACCGGCACACCCGGCACCGGCAGAGCCCGGCACCGACGGAACCCAGCACCGAGACTCCCCGGTACCGACTGACACCCCCGAGCACTGGCCCCTCACGCCTCCTCACGTACCTGTGCCCACCCTGTGCCCAGAGCGGGCACTGGTCCCACCGCTCCCGGTGTCCCCAACTGTCCCGTCCCTCCCCTGCGGCTCCTGCCGGGCCAGCACCGGGAGCTGAGGCCTGGCGGCTCATCACGGCTGTGCAGCTCAGACCGTCCCCTCCTGGGCTCTCATCCCACCCCAGCAGTTCGGGGTTAGCGGGGCTTGGGCGTGCTCAAGGCTTTGGGAAGAGGATTGCTGTGGGGACAGAGACTGTGACAACGCTGGGTTGGCTACAGTCATGTGGGGAGTGGAGGCTGGTGTGAATTCTCTGCTGTCTAATATGACCTCTGTCCTTCCTTTCTTTCCCAGAAACCAAGGGACAAAACCTGTAGGAACAAAATCTGCTAGAAATCTCCCAAAGCTGTCAAAGGGCAATGGCCAGAGGGGCAATGCTGTGTAGCCACAGAGGGAGCAGGGCCCATTCCCAACACCCACCTCTCCCAAAATGTCCTAGTGGCCCAAACAAGGTGTTGCTGTCCCCAAAACAGAGCTGCTCACCCCATGGCCACCCAGAAATCCATGGCATGACCAGGATGTGGCCTCAGGGATAGAGCCCCTTACCATCATTCCATAGGACATATGCAGAGAGTCCCCACTCCTGGGCAAGCAAACATTGGCTTGGGACAACTTTTGGGCGCCCAGGTCCCCTGAGTCCCTGTGAAAAGACCTGAGTGTGCTGGAAACAGCACACCTGAGCTGGAGGCTGAGTGCTGAAACCAGGAGCGTGTGTTTAGTCAACTGCAGAGCAGGGGACACAGTAAGACCATCTCCATGCACAAAAAGCACTGCTTGCACCCCACTTTGTTTGTCAGGTTTTAAAGAAACAAGGCTCTTTGTCACCAGGGAGGGGACAATGAGCACAGGGTGGTGGCACCTTGCTGCTCACAGGCAGGAGGGGTGTTTGGGAGGTGCATGAGGGTGAGTGTCCCCATGCACAGGCACCTGAATGACCCAAACCCACCAGTTTTCCCCTCACCGAAGCTGCCAGCAGCCATTGCATTGCTCCAGTTGTCACCTGTGTTTTCAAGCAGGCAATGGGCACCTGCATCCCATCCATGCCATGTATCTTCCATGGCGCCTGCAGGATTTGCTGCCTCTGCTTCCCCAACAAAAGGCACTTCTATTCTTTATTTCACTGAGCTGCACTGGAGCTCCTGAAGACTCTTTCCATTAAGCCCCAGCCACCTCCTCCTATTGCCAAAACCCTTGATGATGGCAGGAAGGGAATGGTGCTCCCATCCCCTCCAGGGGCTGGGGCTCTGCTTTGGCCCTTCAGGTTACAATGAAACCTGCAGCAGTTGCCTTAGCTTAGACACAGCTCTTGTTTGCAAACGTTTCCTTTGATTTTATATTATAATTGTTATTAATTTAATTAAGGTAACAGAGTGTGGCTGAAAATTAAAAGGAAAACTGAACTGAGTGTCCTTGAGCTCGCTGTGTTTCTGAGCCCAGCTGGGGATGAGGGTCCCAGCACTGAGGACTCCCAGTTGAGTCCCACTCTCTGCTGGAGACAGGTCCAACCTTGGGGCCAGTTTGTGCAAAGCCAAATCTGCAAAAAAGAGTGGCAGCAGCACCACAGCTCCAGCCACGCCACAGAGCCGCCCGTGCCTTCCTGGGCTCAGCTGCCTCCCCGTGGTCACTGCTGCTGGGAAATGCTTTTCCTCTGACGGGTTTCAATCTTGTCACTCAGTAATTCCTTGTGTGACGAGACAGAAAACACCCCCCAGACCCCTCTCTCCAGCCCGTTTATTTCCCTGCACACCCTCCCTCCTGCTCCCACTCACTCGCCACCTTCCAAGGCAATCATGGTGCTGCAATTGCTCTTCAGGAATTTTTTTTTTCTTTTCCCCAGGTGCCTAATCACCCTTATTACCCTGTTCTGATTAATTAATTCTAATTAATTTTGCACTATCATTTTTGAGAAGAGGTGACCAGGACAGCACATGTTGTTGCAGGTGATTTGCAAGGCAGGTCCTGCAGTGCCAGCACAGCCCTTCCCTCAGTGCTGTTTAACCCAGGTCCAGGTGGGCACCTCCTGCCCCATTTGCTGCCATTAATGGCAATTACTAGAGCACTGAAACCTCCAAGGCCATGGGAAGAGCCCTGAGGTGCTTTCCTGGGAGTCACATGGGATGTTCCCCTCTGCTCTGCTCTGCCTCAGCAGCAGGGTTCAACCATGGGCCCCCATGTCCACGTTTGCCCAGCTCCTTCAGCCACCTCTGCTGTGCCATGGCCAAGGCTTGGGAAGTCAGAATAAATTAGGTCAGGGCTTCTTCATTCTCTGCCAAGAGCCACCAAGGCGCTCAGAGACACAGCAGAGACATGGGTCCCTTTGTCACCTCTCATCTTCCAGCACTGGTGCCAGTCCTTCTCCAGCTACCAGCAGGGGCTTCACTTGTGTTGCCCAGGGGCCTCTGTGGCCAAAAGCTGACATGGTTTGGGTGATTCTGCCCTTAAAAACAGATGCCTTGGGGACAGAGATCGTTGTCCCTTTGCTGTTTGTTCCAGAAGCAGCTCCTGGTCTGCACCTCATCCCAGTGCCCAGCGAAGAGAGGGGACATGGGCTGGGAGGCTGTAGCCACACTCATGCCCTTGTCAGGGCTTCCCATGTCCCTGTCACCAGCCACTGGTCGCTGTCCCCAAACAGTCTGGAGCTGGTCAGGCACTTCTTCTGGCCAAGTGTCCACCCAGCACAGCTCAGGGCTGGCACTGTCCATCCCACCTCACTCCCTCAGCTGCTGGCTCTTGTCAGGAGGCTGCAGCACCACCACCAACACTGCTGAGCCCCCCCAGCAGCCCAAAATGTAAAAAAACATATTTATTATATGTAGTAGAATAGATGTGATACACTATAAACTGCAGCTAGTAGATAATGGGTATAGTGAATATATATATAAATACTATGTATATAAATACTATATATATATAAATACAATGTGTGCATAATATTGTGAATATAACTGTGCACATATGTGTATATATACACATATATAGTGCAAATAGACCATTTATTCCTACATATATTATATATACAGTATACCATATACACCATTCATATATACACATATATTTTTATACCAGATAGGCAGATAGACATAGGTATATGCATATACACATAGGTACACAGATAAATAGATATAGATATAGATATAGATATAGATATAGATATAGATATAGATATAGATATAGATTTACATGCATACATACATAATATAAAAAACATTTTTATGTGTTTGTATGGTGTACAGGTTTTGGTGAGGGGAAAGAGGGAGAGAGAGGGAGTATATATGTGTGTGTGCACATGTGTAGATCACACTCAAGCTGTCCTGGCTCCCTGGCCAGTGCAAGACAGTGAAGAGGAAGAGGAGGGAGACACAGAGGAAAGGTACAGCAAGGGAGGAAAAGAGAGAATACAAACTGCTCCAAGTTACAAACGCTCCCCTCTTTGATTAATTGTACTTTCTGTTTGATAAATGTTACTCATGAGTATAAAATATGCAAAGCACTTAGCAAGTTCACACTGTTTAAAGAACTCAACTAACTAAATTAAAATTCGATGATAGAACAGAGCCGCTGAAGAGCAGCGTGGCAGCGCTGTCTGGGGAGCCAGCCCTGGGCCATGGCCACGCAATCCTGCCCGTGCATCCCTCCCTGGAAAACCCAGCCACAGCATCATCCAGCCCAGGGGGAGGTGGGTGAGTTTGTGAGGCCATGGGTGGGGATTTCTTGTGTGGTCCCCAGTGCCCTGGTTGGGTCCCTGTGGGGTGGGGAGGGGCTATGAGGGGCCACTCCAGAGCATCCTCACCCCCAACCCCAGTGCGGGGCAGTTTGCTGGCTTGGATGAGGCAGGACTAAAATGCTTTAATTTCTAAACTCTAACCATTGCATCCAAGAAACCTGATCCAGTGACCCAGTGGCTCCAAACCAAACCACAGAGCAGGGATTTTCTGGCACTGCTGAGCCTCAGTGCAGCACCCCAAAATCCCACCCTGTGTCCCCCTCACACTGAACCACCACATCACCCTGGTGAGTGACACCTCCCTGCACACTCTCAGTGCTGTATCCTTCCAGCCCATTGAGGAAAAACAACTCAGCCTCTCTTGGCATTCCCAAAATGGCAGCTGAGCCCCCGCAGGTGACGGGGAGACCCCTGGCATGGGAAGGTTGAGGGATCCAGTCCCCCTATGGGAGTCCTGCCAGGTCCTATCTGTGCCCCAGCTCAGGGGCTGGGGGATGCAGCAAACACTCTGGGGAGGATGAGGTGTGCCCTGGGAGGATGCAGCAGGAGGATGCAGAGGGAGGATGCAGTGTGGACACCGAGCACAGTGTCTGGCTTGCACTGGCCACACTCCTCGGCCTCCAGCTCTCTGCCATCCCAGGTGAGCAGGGCTTGCTGGAGGCGGCTGGGCTTCGAAAGCAGCAGCAGCAGCTGTGTCAGGCAGGTAGCAGCTCCCTCCTGCCTGCAGTTGAGAGGAGAAAGAAGGAAGAAAACCTGGCCTGGATCTGGCCTGACTGAGCTCTTCCCTCTCTGATTCAAGAACCCCACTGGAGAGGTTCAAGTCGCTGGATGACCCACAGCACCCCAAGCCACCATCACCCTGTCTCACAGCACCTCACTGGAAACCTACAAACATCCTAAAAACAGCATGAACAGATATGGAGCTTCAAGTTCATAATTTCTGTGATGCCAGCAAAACCAGACAGAATGCTGGTGCTGGTGGGAAAAACTCTTCAAGTCTTACTGCCATGGGGTATTTCTTTCCTCATCATTCTCCTGAGCCTCCTGCCAGCCCTCCAGCCAAGCCCAACTCTCAGAGCAAGAATATGTGGGCAGGGAACGAGCAGGACAGAGGGATTTGACCAGAGGAAAGAGAATCTTTTTCTCCAAAGACTGAAATCTTCACTAGGTGAAAGAATCCTTCTGCAAGGCATGACCCTGCACCTCCGACGGGCAGAGGCTAAAATAATCCACACTTTGCAAAACTTCCTGGGAGATTTCGGCAGGCAGGGATGAGCTGGTGTGGCACCACAAGGCGCTGCTGCGGAGCCAGCCCCGAGCCCAGCCCCAAGCCCAGCCCTGAGCCCAGCCCCGAGCCCAGCCCCGAGCCCCCGGCGCGGCCCCGGAGCCCCCGGCACATCCCATTGCGGCACGGCCGATGCCGCTCTCGCTGGGAAGGAGCCGGCTCCGCTTATCCTTGCAGTTTGAGCAATGATTTCGCCCCTGTGAACCCACCCGGCTGTAAATCCTGGCACAGACAAGCCCCAAACATTCATTTCAGGCAACGCAGTTTGTGTCATCTCGGCATTAGCATTTGCACTCTTATTAATTAATACTTGTTAAACCAAGACTAAAAATAAAGCGCTCGGCTCCCCGTCTCAGCTAACGCCTCTTTGCCCTCGCCCGGCAGCACGGCTGGGCTGTGGCGGGCTCAGCACCCAGCTGCTCCCTTCTCCAGAGCCAGAACTGGAAGAAAAGGACTGTATTGAAGCAGGAATCCCGCTCAAGGAAAAACCACCCCTTTCTGCACCACCTTGCCTATGGGCGTGGGGAGAATGACAGGGACGGCAGCACACACAGCATTCAACTTTTTTTTTTTTTCTCCATTCCAGCTTCTGAATTTGTTTTTCTTTTGCTGCCCTTTTTCTTCCTGGGCTGGGCCAGCTTGGTTGCACTTCCCATTCAGAGTAGATTTCATTTCTCAGGCAGGACATCCCGGTAGGGCTGGCATTCTGGAAGGAAATGGTTCATCGTGGTGGGCACAGGTGAGCTCAGTGCCTGCACACAGGCAGCTGCTGCCACTGCTGCCTTCAACAGCATCCAACAGGCAGCAGATGCTGCAAAAGTCTCTTTTTCCTGCCTGGGACTGGTACTGCCCATCAGCATCCCTTTGGATGCCAAGCAAGTGGCTGCACATGTGGGTTAGTGCTGCTGCTGGGGCACCTATGGAGGAAAACAAGGACTGAAATGGGGGTTGGAAAAGCTTTTGGGGAACCTCAGGGTGAAACCTGGCTGGGGTTGGGCACAGGTTATGGTGCTCCCCACCACAATCCAGCCAACCATTTAACCTACCAGGCTCTGTGTTCCCTCTGTTCCCAATTTCCCAAGCTCTTGGGGCCCCTTCAGACCTCTACTGAGCAAAGAAAGCAAAGTCTTAGACCAAACACCTTCCTGTATAGATTCTATAGATTACATACAAATCTACAGCACTCAGACCTATGGAGCACTCAGAGCCAAGGCATGGTGCTGGATGCATGAGGCTGTGCCAACCACAGCTCCTCAGTGCTACTGCTGGGGAAGGCAGCCTGGCCTGCAATATTCAATAACATTAATGATAACAACAGTAATAATAGTAATAATAACAACAGTAATTTGTTAGTTAACCCTTATTAATGAAAAACAAGCCTGCAAATTTATGCGACTCCAGGAAACCCCAGGACACCAATCTGCTTGACTTAAACCACCAAACCTTGTAACTCTTGGCCATTCCTCTGCCTTGGGTGTTCTTCCCAGAGCCCCTTGGCTTTAATTTGCTGGAGAAGCCCAGGCTCCAGCAGAGCAAAGCTGGAGTTCAGGATGCCATCCTCTTTTGCTGTGCTGTGGCAGCCAGGTGTGGATTTTGGGGATACCAGGTGTGGATTTAGGGGGTCTCTGGGAGGGGTTCTCCCAGCCCAGGCTGTCGGAAGGAGAAGCTGATGACCAGGTTTCCCCTGAGCCTGGCTGGGTAGCAGGGCTGGCAGCAGGAGCAGCACTTGGGGATGCAGCACAGCTCGCACGCGTTGGGAGTGAATGTTAATGGTGCCGAGCTCCTGGGAGAAATGATCAAATTCTTTGAATAAAGTGGGTAGGAGAGGAAGGGGAAGGGGGGAAGGGAAAATAACTCCACGGATTAATTCTGCTGATGAAAATTAAAATTGGGCATTGCTGAACCAACCCCAGAATGAGCAGCTTTGGATCCACAGCTCAACCTCAGCCTGGGTTGGGTCTGCCTGAGCTCCTGCCTGTGCCCCCAGAGCCCTCATTGGGTTCAGCCTAGGGCTCCCTGTGTGGCCTTGGGACAGGATCAGGTCTCAAGGCTGTGAAAGGATGTGCTAATCCTGCTCTGATCATCCTCTCTACAACAGCGTTTATTTTCATCCCTGGTGGCTTCACTTCACCCAGCTTTACTTGCCCAGAGAGCAAGCTGGAGCACCCAGAATTGTGAGGTTCATTTCAATACCAAAAGTTTTAAAAATGAAATGTTAGCTTTTAAAAAATGAATGTGAGCTTTTTAGGTAATTTGTATTAACTTCCTTGAGCCTTTAAAGACTTGGTTTTGTCCATTGTGGTCTCTGGTGAGGGTGGCTCCAAAGGTCCTCCTGGCCCAAAATGAAGGCAGACACTGAGCAGTGATCACAGGACTCAGGGAGCTGCTGCTTTAAAAAGAGAATAAGGTAAAAGTTTGGGAGTGGACCGTGCCATGAGCTGCAGGATACAACCCTCGCAGCCAGCAGCTTCCTCCTGCTTTGCTTCTCTTGGAGCTGGAAAACCTCCTGTGGAGCCCGGGAAGTCCTGTGGGAGGGAAGTGACTCCAGCATTCCCAGGGTGGCTCCAGGGACACAGAGGGACTTTCCTTGGCTTGAATCACCCAAGGCCCATTGGCTGGAGCTGCCCAGGGCTCAAGGCTCTGAGCGGGGGGGCACAGGGACGCTTCAAAGCTCTGTGCTGGGGCTGGGGCTGCAGCAATCCCAGGGGGACACCCATGGGTGGAGGAGTCCCCTGCATGTCCTGCTCAGCTGCCTCCCACCTTCCCTCCCGCCTGCTCTGCGCCACCAGCCAGCCCCTCTCTCTCCCTGGCTGTGATTTCATTTTGATCTCGGGCTGCTTCCCTCCCTCCCTTCATCCCTCCTCCCTTGCTGGCTGCTGCCAAGTCCGCAGGTTCCCGCTGTGACCTTGAGCTGGTTTCTGGAGCTGGTTGTGGGTTTCTTAAAGGAGCCATGGGGTCTCCCACCACCTCCCTCCTGCTGTCCCAAAATCCAGCCCAGCCATGCACTGGTCCCCCTGGGCTTGGGGGGAACAGGGAGTGAGAGCAGGCCCCCTCCAAGGACACAAAAACTGAGAGAGGGTGGAAGTACCCAATTCTGTGTCTGCAGAGTCATAGCTTGGCCACACGGACACCCAACTCCTGTGCATTCTCTGAGGTCAAACAGCCACTGGGAAGGGGGTTCCTGGCCACCAGCCCCAGCTCTGTACGTGGGGTGGAGTGGGGTCATTGTGTGTGGTACCCAGAGTGGTGGCATGGGAGCTGTGGGGCTGCTTGGGCTGGGGGGGTGCACGAAGGAGGGTCCGTGGCCCTCCCTGGCTGTGCCATGGCCCTTGAAGCCCCACAGCCTCCAGCTGTAGCAGGGAGAGCTTAAAAGTGAAGGTGACACCATCTCCTCTCCAAAGCCAAGCCATGGGGCAGATGACAGCCATGCTCCTGGTTTCTTTGCTGGCTTTTCTTGTCTGTGCCAGCACAGTGTGACCCATGGGGAAGCTGTTGCCTTCACTCAGCAGTGGGTGTTCACAGAAACTCCAAATCCCATGAACATCCCTCTGCCCAAGTGAGCAATGAGCAGTGCCTGGAGCCTCAGCAGGACAGAAACCCCTCAAAATGCCCTCACTCCAACTCCTAAAGCCACGTCAGGAAAACAATTCTCAGGTTATTATCAGGAAAATAATTCTTCTGGTTAAACTCCATGTGGGATGGCCCCATAAGGAGTCTCAGCTCTTGGGCTGAAACTGAGAAGCCAAAAAGCACCTCAAAGTTCAAACAGCTCTGGTGTGGACATGCACATGGAGACTCCTCTCCCAGGAGCAGCAGTGTCCTGGTGCTCATGCCACAGAGGTTTTAAGCAGTGATTTAGCTAAGCTGGACAGGCTGAGATTCCAGCCTTGCTTGCCCAGTCCAGGCCATACTAAAAGCTCCATCAGCCAGAGAGGACCCCAATCAATAGGAGCCTTCAAGGCAAGTCATAAAACTTTGAATTTATGCAGGCAGCTCTCTGTGCTCCACAGCAAAAGCAGTTTTTAATTCAGGGGGATGCTCCCAGGGAATCAGTGAGAGGGCTCTTAAATATGGGAAAAGAACAAGGGGCTGCACTTCTGCCACCTTCGTGGGGTGTACAGGGCTTGGATGGGCTTAGAAGGTGCTGCAGTGACAAAGCCACAGCTGAGCCTTCTTCCCTGCCCTGCCCAAGCACCTCACACACAACCCATTGGAGGTACTGAAGAGATCCAAAGGTGCCTCCTGACTCTGCCTTGGAGCATCTCTCAATCCCAGGGAGATACTGAGATCCCAGCACCCCTCTCTGCCAGGTACAGGTACAGGGATCATGGAACTCCATGGTCGTGGGGACCCCAAAACCAAGCAGTACCCTGTGAGCTGGGAGCCAGCAGCACCTTCTGCCTTGGACATGGAGCTCATGGTGGCTCATAATGGCACAGGAAGGAGCAGGAAGAGATGTTCTCAGCCTCCTCTATTGTAGATCCAAAGAGGGAAACTGAGGCACGGCAGAGCTGCAGAAGCAGAAGGGATAAAGGATAGTTACAGGAGAAACTCAGTAGGATCCTTGACCTGGAGCAGACCAATCACTCAGGGAATGAAAACCCAGGAAAAAGAAGGCCATAAAATGTAAGAGCCGTGTTTGGATCATATAAAGGCACCAAAAGTCACAACAGAGTAGCCAAGGCATCCTTGGGAGCCCCTTATCCCACAAGGAGAGGAGAAATCTCATCTCTGCCACCTTCACCCAAGCTGCTGGGACCAGTGCTCTGCACAAGGAGCCAGGTTCGGCCCGTGGGTGACAGGGACCAAAGTGCTCCAGGCTGTTGAGACAGCACAGGAGGCTCAGCCATTGTCCCCAGCACCATGGGGCCAGCTCGGGAAAGCCCAAGCTCAGATCTCACCTAGCGTGGGGACACAGCCCTCAGCTCAGGCAGCGCCACAGCAGGAGGAGGAGGGAATGGAGTGGGATAAGGAAGGAGAGAAGGAAGGAGAGGAAAGAAAAGGAGAAAAATGAGTTTTCCTGCTGCCCCAGTGGTGTGGCGATTGATCGGGTGCAGGCTGGTGTGGAGCGGTGCTGAGAGCCTCATTCCCCACCGCCGGCTCACAATTATTGGAAAAAACCCGGCGCTGCTGCTGCAGTGAAATTAGTTATTGATCTCTTGTCTGGGTGACAAGCGCGGTGCTGGGGCTGCTCTCCCACCGCCCGGCCCCGCAGCTCCTCCGCCCACCCGGCTGGGTGTCCAGGAGGGAACCGGAGCCTCACCCATGCTCCAAAGCTGCTCCCCAAGGAGGTTTTGCTCACCCACTGCACGCAAGGAGGATTTCAGTGGGAGAAAAAGGGCTCTGCCCCACGCAGGATGGGACCCCCGAGTGCTGACAGCCCCCCGCCCACGCAAAGCTTTGCTCCCCCTCCACCCGCCACCATCTCCTGTTCCCCAGGGATTGGGGTCAGGCTGTCCTGAGCCCTTTTCCATTTCCCGATAACCTGGCTATCGCGGAGGGAGATAAGGCAGAGGGAAATCAGGCAGCCAGAGAGCTTTTGTTGTCTGGGAAGGCTCTGCACATCTCTGGCTGCAGCTGGCCCGAGAGGTTGGACCAGCGCCGGCTGCCTGGACCCGCAGGGACAGGGACACGAAGGGACTGGGCTGGGCCAAACGGGCTCTGCTCTTCCCAGGAGAACTTTCAAAGTTTCAATAACAAAAATCGGGTATTTATTTTCTTTTTCGTAATTCCTGGCGGGAGGCAGGAACAACAGGGAACATTTCAAACAATCCTGTTTTCTTCCAAACGTAGTCACTGGAGAAACACTTTGCCCCCGGGCAAAGATGGGTTTGGCTGCAGAAGATTTGTTTGGAGTCTCACCTTTGCTTAGAGTTCATCGAGGTGTTTCTTGTCACTGACAGGGACAGGCTTGAGGCTGGCTTTCGAGTCTCCTCAGTCCCTTCAGGGTTGTTTGACTGTTCATAGGGGTTTTTTTCTCCATCAACATTTTGCCCCAAAAAGCAACTCCCTAAAGTGTTCCCTCCTCGAGGTGTAGTTAAAGCAGCTTTTGGGATGCAAATGAAAAGCCAGGTGATGGGTTCCTGAGGGCCAGAGGTCACTAAAACCCATATAATTTTTGCTTGGGCTTCTGTAGGGTCCCTGTGATGGGGATGCAGCTGGTGACTCTCTGCCTGGAAGGTGCCATGGCTGGTGGGTGTGCACTGGCATCTGGGAGGGCATGAGCTGGTGGCACTGGCCGTGCCCAGAGCCTGCAGGGTGTGCTGGGGGCAGGATGCCAAGAGGGGACACAATGGGGACAGGATGGACCAGGATCTGTTCCATGAGTAGCTCCCAGGGATGGGCAGAAAGTGCCAGTGATGTGACAGCAAGGGGGACGACGGCTGGAGGCCACTAAGGGACACCAGGACGGCTCATGGGATGTCCCCAAGCCCTGTGGCAGCGGGCACAGGCAGCTCTCACCTCCTGCCTCCCTCTCAACATCCCAAGCAGGCAAGACCCTGTCTGCATGTGTGTCCCTGGGGAGGCTGAGGGATCCTGGCCCCTTTCCCAGCCCCAGACAAAAGCCTGGGAACAAAAGCCTGCGGGATGCGGGAGGCATCTCCCGGCCGGGGGGTATTTGTTTAGCCCGGGGGGAGGTGAAGAGGGGAGAGGAAACTGCATTTCAAAGCGTTTCACCCTTTGAAAACCCTTCACAGCCCCCCCAAGTGCCCTCTGCATGGCCCTGCTATCCCTGTGAGAGGACATCGAGTCCCCTCCGGCCACCTCCTCGTCTCTGCTGGGGAGGGAATAAGAAAGATGTGGAAAGTGAATAAAAAAAAAAAAAAAAAAAGGAAATGCAGCCAGGAGAAGGGAGCAGATCGCTGCGGGAGCATTTCTCTGGCTCAGCCCCTCTCTGGGTGGGGAAGTTGGAGCCCCAGCTCCAGGGACTGACTGCTGGGCTGAGAGTGAGCTTGAGAATTCATGTGTTTCTCCCCAGTTGTCTTCATTTTCACAATTACACTGTTGGGTTTTTGGGGTGGGAATGGATCAAAGCCTGCAGCTGGCCCCTTCCCAATCTACCAACACCCAGAGCAGAGCCCCGGGCACACAGGTCTCCTTGGAGGTTCTGGAGGAGGTTGGCAGAAGCCACCAGTCCAAGCCCATCCCTCGCAGCCCTGCCCAGGCTTCTCCAACAAGGTGCCACCAACACAGGGAGGGCTCTGGCCACCTCAGGCTGCTTTTGCAGGTCCCCTCTTCCATATCCATCACTCAAAGCTGGGCAGATCTCTGCACATACAAACCCTTAGCACCTCCAGCCTGTGCCGCACACATCAGGTCTCAGGTTTCCTGGGGCTGTTTAGGTGTTTCACAACCCTAAAAACACCCATTTCCTCCGGGGACGGGAAGGGAGGTGCAGCAGAAACAGCCTCTGGCATCTTCTCCTGAGAAGCAGCTTCCCAGTTTGCAACCGGGCACTTTCCCAGTGAGTTCCCCTCACCGTGTCACTGCACAGGAAGGCACTGTGCGAGCGAGACAGCGTGGCCCCAAACCCCAGTAAAGGTGGGATGTGGATCCCAGCCACTCCTTCCACCCTGCAGAGCTTAGCATTCCGTAGAGACGAAGTGGGAGAGAGGTGCAGACAACGGCACTGACCACATCCATCGGCTCTCCAGGCTCCCCGCTTCCCTCCGGTGCGCTGGCGGAAGCCGAGCCCACGCCGACAGCGGCGGCTGGGCAGATGGAAAGACCAAATGATGGCTTTGCAGGGGGCCTGGGATTTGTTTGAGCCATCGCTGTCTCAGTGAGTGACTTCGAATAACGGATACACTTGAGAAAATCGCCATCTGCTCCCGGACAATTCGCAACCAGAGGAAAAGGTGAAATACATTCAGCGACTGTATTATCCGCCCATCCGCAGCTCCGACAGCAGGGTCAGGCTTTGTGCAGCGTCCTGAAAGTGATTTGGGAATGAGAGGATGGTTTGGGATGAGCAAAAGCAGACAACCAGAAAAGGATGGAAGAGTTGAGGCCCCGGGATGTTGCGCCCACAGCAGGACTCTCCTGGCATCCCGGGTTTGGTGAGTTTGGCAGGAAGACAAAATCTCACCAGATCCTTTTTTTTTTTTTTCCCATCTCTGAATTTCGAGTGCCTCCTGCTTCCAGCTGGGCTGGAAATACCACAAAAACAGATGCTACAATGCAGCACATTTCGTGTCTCAAACACTGGAAGAAATCAGACATGAAAAATAAATGCAGAGGGTTGCAGTGGCTGGGCTGGCAATGAGGCTGAGGACACTTGGAAGAGTCCTTGAACCCACAGCCCAGGCCATGCCAGGCTCAACAGCTCCAAAAATCAAACCTTTCATCCTCAGCAAAGCAAACCCATTTCCAGAAGCAGATAAAAATGCCCCCTGCATCTCTGCTCTGCCATGCCTGTGAGCCCAGTACCCACACAATGCTTAGACTGATGTTTTTAATGCAATTAGGGGGGGATGAATCTTTGCCCCAAAGTCACAGCACTGCAGCAGTCCCTGTCTGAAGGGATCCCTGGTGCTTCCAACAGAACCTTGCTGGGGGAGGAAAACATTCAGTTTTTGGTCTCTCAGGACCCGGAGGAACTCAGGAAGAACAGGGCTAGATGTGACCATTTTTGGTGCCCTTTTACTCCTGGCAAGCCCAAAGTGATGGTGCACAAGTGCCCAACACTAACAGTGTCCTGCATTAGCCCTGCACTAAAGGGAGTCTGTTGCACAGGTGACAATGGGATTTCTTCTGCCTTTTCCTCCTCAGTAGAATTTACCTGGGCATGAAGGTGTGTTTGGCACCTGGGGAACACCACCAAGCTGGCACCACCAGACACTGCCTTGGCCAATGCAACCACCTCAACCCACCCCAGCCCTCCCCAGTGGGGACACAGCCCTTGGGGTTGGATGGGACAGCCCGGCTCCCACCCAGTCAGCCCCTCTTCCCAGGGAGAAGGTCCTGGCCCTCTGAGATACCACACTGGACCCATGGTACTGCCACAAGCCAGGGGAAATGAGCAGGGGATGAACCCTCCTGAGGGGCAGGGGCTGCCAGTGCCGGTGTGGGTGTGCTGGTGTGTGGGTGCAGGGCAGAGCCCCCCAGTGTATTTGCTGCCGACACAAGAGATAAAACTCACATTTATTTGGGGCAGGCAGGAGGTGGACAAGGGCCTGCCTCAGAGAGAGAGAAAAATGACTGTGACCCAGGGGCACAGCCCTGGCTGTCACAGGGAGCCCCTGGTTGGGTGGGTCACTGGGGGGACCCTGTACAAGGTCCTGGGGAGCACTGCAGCCACACAGGGGTCCCACCCTCCATCACAGCATCCCTGGGCACGATGCTGCAGTGTGTGCTTCACCTCGGCTCCTGGGACGGGTCCCCACCTGGAGCCCAAAAGGTTTCATGCCAAGAGGCACGGGCAGCTCCTGCTCGGAACGGGGAGGGAAAGCGAGTGCTGGGAGCAGGAGCCCAGCGGGCACCCTGAGAAACTGAGGATGAGGATGGGGAGGAGGTGGAGGACGAGGATGGAGAGGAAGAGGAGGATGAGGAAGAAGAGGAAGAGTAAGATGAGAATGGAGAGGAAGGGGAGGATGAGGAAGGGGAGGAAGTGGAGAATGAGGATGGAGAGGAAGAGGAGGATGAGGAAGGGGAGGAAGTGGAGAATAAGGATGGAGAGGAAATGGAGGATGAAGATGGAGAGGAAGCAGAGGATGAGAAAGGAAAGGAAGAGGAGGATGAGGAAGGGGAGGAAGAGTAAGATGAGAATGGAGAGGAAGGGGAGGATGAGGAAGGGGAGGAAGAGGAGGATGAGGATGGAGAGGAAGCGGAGGATGAGGATGGAGGGGAAGAGGAGGGTGAGGATGGAGAGGAAGCGGAGGGTGAGGAAGGGGAGGAAGCAGAGGATGAGGATGGAGAGGAAGCGGAGGATGAGGATGGGGAGGCAGGCGGGATGGCAGGGCAGACCGTGTAGCCGAGCGGCAGCGAGCGGGAGCGGGAAGGCGAGGCAGCGCGAACGAGGGAGAGGGAGCAGAAATCTGTTGCCCAGGCTGTGCGCTTCGCTGTCAGCCGGCTCTGATTAACGGGCTGCCTTCCAGCTCCGCGCCGGCTGCGTTCCTGGCAGGAGCGGAGCCCCCCGGCTTCCTGCCGTAGGAGTGGCTCGCTGAAAGGTTACATTTGCACAATGTGCCGCTGGAAAAGCGGTGCCAGAGGTTGCAGGCGGGGGAGCCGGGCGAGCGGGCGAGCAGGCAGCTCCGCTCTGCCTGTGTAATGGAAAAAACCCTCTGGGGACGCGCAGGAAAATATCAACTTATGCTCCCCCAGCACAGAAAAGCTGGGCCGCGGATGGGGGAACGAGGGCACGGGACGGGGCGATGGTGGTGAGCACCCCCAGAGCCTCAGCGCTGCTCCGGATCGGCCCCGAGGCGGGGCAGAGGAGGGCTCTGCCCTGCGCCCCATGTGCGGCTGTGGGGCACGGAACCCCCACTTCGGGATGCTCCCCACAAAGCCTCTGCACTTGCCATCATCAGGATCTCTCGCCTCTGCTGCTCGGTGCGGAAAGTTGAAGCTGTCGAGGGGAAATGTTCGAATCTGGCAAGGAAGAATTTCCTCCGATGGAGGCTCAGGCCGCACTGCTGTGATTTATGGGGCTTGGCACAGCCATGGCTACATCCACACACACGCACATGTCTCATCCTCAGCTTTCCCAGCCCTTCTACCCTGTAACTTTTGGTCTGGGAATATTATTTTGGTGTCTGGGAAGTCCAGCTCAGATTGCTGAGCCCACCATAGCTGCCGTCTGCTCTACAGCATACCCTAAAAAACTCTGCTCACCTCCTCCATCATCCCTCTTGCAGTAAAACGAATTCTCCTGAGCAGCTCAGCACCCTCCAGGGCAAAGCCCTTCGTCCCTCCCTGCACAAGACTTCCTTTCACATTCTCATTTCTTCGTTGTGTCTCAACTCGGTCACTTTTTTGCCCTGCAGCCACGGAAGAGCGGTCAGGGCAGCAGGGGCAGCACCCACCCTCACCCCAGGGTGCTGGAGTCAGCTCGCTCTGTCTTACAGGAGCCGACATTTTCCTTTCCGTCTCCCTTGTTTCCTTGGTTTCAAGCTTTTTCTTCCTCACTGAGCCCCTAATTAAAAAAAAACAAAACTCTGGAGGAATCCCAAATTCAGGGCGCTCAGAGCAGGGCTGCAGCTGCCCCTGCAGGCTCTCCCTCCTTGGGTGTGGGACCCGTGGTCGTGCCCTGGCTCCTTGGGTTTTGTCCCAAAGCTTTTAAATCCCCCAGACTCCAAGCCCCACCAGGTGGCCCTGCTCAGCATGGCCCAGCCGGGTCCCCACCGCGCTGGGGTGTGAGTCCTCCCCCTCCGCTGTCCCCGGCTTCCCTCTGTGTTTTCATTAGGATTTGGAGATAAGCTTCCAAATAAAGGCAGTGTTTTTAACCACTTTGCCTTATCAGCCGGCATCCAACAGCATTCCCCATCCACACAGTGAGGCTTGGAAGACGCTCTAGGGGAAAAGGGACCCCAAACATGCAAACCTCTCCTTCTCCCAACCCCACAGCCTGCACTGTGGCTCTCTGGAGGGCTTTGGGAAACTATTTCTAGTACTGGCCCCTGCTCAGGGACAGCAGTGTTAATGCAACCACATGCATGAACACAACCTAAGGACCAATTCAGCACACCTGGATTTTATTCCTTGTTCTGCCACTGGCCCGGGGTTGACCCTCAGCAAATTGTTTCCCTTCCCTGTGTTTCCGCTTGCTCTCTCTCTCTCTCAGAGCCCTTCCTAAGCCCAGTAATGCTCTGCCCCAGCCCACAGAGACTCACTATGAATCGACAACGTTCCCCAAAAAAGGTGAGCAAATGGCAGCAGCTCTGAGCATCCCTGGGTCCTACATCCTCCAAGTGCTCACCAGAGACCCCCCTCACTGAGCCCCCTCCCCACTGCGCCATCCCATGGCTCATTTTTCCACTGTGTGTGCAAAGATCTGAATATAGGAACCAGCTGCCAGCAGCTTCCAGCCCCCAAACACTGCTCTGGGGAAAATCAATGCCTCACAAGAGCCCTACCCTGGGGTGTCCCCTGGGATAAGGCTGAAGATGGGTCTCACGCTCTTCCTCTTAGTGTTGGGGACCACTGTGGGGGAGAAATCCTCCAAGAAGCATAGAGGAGTAACGCCAGTGATGGCAACAAACTCACTCCCTTTTAGCACCCAGCTGCTTGGAGACAGCAAACCAAACCCAACGCCCCAGATAAGCCCTATTGTGGTTGCCCAAAGAGCCACCACACCACAGAGGATCCCCATTAGAGCTCAGCCCCATTAGAGACCCATTACTGACAGCAGGAGCACTTCTACCTGGCATGGAGGAGGACAGATATGGGCCATCCTACCCCTCACTGGCAGGGATCTCAGGGCACTGGAGGCAGAGGGTCCCATGGGACATGGGCAGAGAAGGCAGGAGGTGATGCATCAGATCTTGGGCACAGCATCCTGCTCACCCCACAGCCCTGCTGGGCTCCCTCCCTGCACAGAAGGAGGTGTTGGGGCTTGGCTGAGAGAGCAGCATGGGGGCAGGCACCCCTCCCATCCTGGGGGAGGAAGGTGATGGTGCAGTCTGGCAGCACCCAGCTCCACAGCAAATCCAGCCCTGGGAGCATGCAGGAACGTGGGACTGAGAATGGCAGGGGAAAATATGTCCTGTGTTAAATACCTCCAGTGCAGAGGGGATGCCAGAAACCTCCACTGCAGGCCCTGTTGTCAGAGCATGTGAAGAATCCCAATGCCAAAGCACAGCCAAGAGGTTGAGCTCTTTGGGGAATTGAATTTGGCCACAGTACTCAGCATGGTGGCTTTTGGGGACAAGTATGTTACCCTGGGAGCTGCTGAGTGCTCTCACCTCCATCCTGCACACGCTGCCTTTCATGAGTCAGAGCCCATCTCAAGGCTGAGGTTGTTTCCTGCCCTTTTCCCAGAAAAGGTCCCCAACCATACCAAAAACCCCTGAGTCCACAGAGCCCTCGCTTGTGGACAGCAGAGTTCTGGCGGATTGCATGGGGCTGGCGTTCTTCCTCCTTTCCAGCTGTTAAATTGCATTATAGACAGTTAAAAATACATCACATACTTTCCTAATGTGACTTTTCCGTGGCAAGCAGCAGCACGGCTGGAGGTGAGATGCTGGAGGTCACAGAGAGCTGCTCACTTGTGTCCATGGATGGACAAATTTGGGTCCCACAGAAGGGGATTGTGTGGCCCCGTGGCAGATTTGACCTCAGCAGGTTGACCCAATTTGTTCACTGTCTCTTGCCTCAGTTTCCCCACTTATGGTCTGCAAAAAGATCTCACATGAACTAAAACTCGACAGGGTTTGTTGGGCTTTGTGGAAAACTGGTCTTTTGCACACGGATAGGAGGTTAATAGAAGTCCAGAGCTGAGCTGGAAATAATCTGTTAATACATTGTAGCAGAAAAGCCTAATTCCTGAGCATGGCTGGAACTGAGCACATGGGATCCCATGGGAATGTCAGAGGGATGTGGCCGGGCCCGAGCCCGCAGTGGGCACAGGCAGCTGAGCTCAGCCTGAGGCAGGAGCATTGCTGTGAGCCATGTGTGAGCTGGGATCAGTCTCCCCTTCCAGCAGCACAGCAAGCTCTGCTGAGGTCAGGAGTGGGTGGGAAAAACCCCCTTTGGCTTGTTAGAGCACTTGAAGGAACAACCTGTGTCCCCTTGCAGCCAGAGACACCTGTGGTGTGGGGAAGGCAAAAAGAGAGCAAAGGTGATTCCCTTGGATCCAGGTCCAGCCCCCTTTGCCCTGACCAGACCTCCTCTGACCCAGACCAGCCCTGACAGCACCTCCTCAACCCCTCGCAGGACCAATGGCACAGCCCCAGAGAGTCCCCAAAACAGCAGGGACACCCTGGAGCCCTGCAAGGGGCTGGGATGGGGAGGAGAACCTACGAGAGGGTGAGGAAAGAGTTAAACCCCCGGCACTGCCAGCCCTCCCTCCTGCTTCTCTGCTAACTTTGGGAGGAAGGGAATAGCATAAAGGTAAGAGTGGAGGAAGGAGAGAGGAGACAGATGAGAGAAGGAGCGAGGGAGAGGGGGAGCGGGAGAGAGGAACAGACGGCAGAGAGGGAGAGCGTGGGGGGGAAGATGCTGACGCTTCTCCTCCATCTCGGCAAGAAGGCAGATAGAGGGGAACAAGGAGGGGGAAAAAAAGAAGGCAAAGACCAAGGGAACATGGGAGAGGGAGAAGGAAGGAGCCGGATCGAGGGAGCATGTGTGAAAGTCGCAGTGAGAGAAGGGGCCTCTTTGATTCCCCGTGCCTCATACCAGACAGTGTCTAGACTGCAGCAATTATTGTCAGCTCAGAACACCCAGGCATTGCCATTTCAGCTGAAAGGGAGCTTAACAAAGAGCGAGGGAGAAAAAAAATACCCTGCTGGCGGTTAGCTGGGCTCCCTCCAGCACAAGGGGCTCTTCGGAGGGTCCTGCCTGGTCTGCACCCCCCGGCATCCCCGGCCCCAGGTGCCCTCACAGCAGCGCGGGAGCCACGGGTGCAAATTCCTGACCCAGCCCTGCGTCTCTGGCTGGTTTTGGGGTGCAGCTGTTGGGTTCAACTCTCCCTGCAAGCCCAGGTTATGGGGCTGAGGGCATGGCTGGGGGGAAAGACCCCTATGGGAAGTCGGGGTGTCCCAGTGGAGGGGCAGCTCCCCAGCAGGCAGCATTTGGATGTGAGTGCCCATGGAGCTGCTGCCCAGAGCAAGAGCAGACAGTCAGATGGGCACCTCGGCCTCACCCCAGAGTCCAAGGGGTGCACACACCTTCTCCAAGCAGTGGGGATGGGAATCCTAGAGCTGGGCACCCCAATGTACACTGCTCCTGCAGCTCCTCAGCTCCCTTGGGTCTCAGGAAATCACGGGAGGTCACTCGTGCAAATTTATAGGAATAAAAATCATCCCTCCTGTCCTCTCCTCCATCCTGCCTCCCCACCCACCGCTAGAGGAGTTATCCTTTCCCCTCTCGAGCCCTTTGCCCTCTGAGGGGCTTTTGTGCTGTCTGCAGGTCTGGGATGTGGCTGAGACTCCCAGGAGGGAATTAACACCCAGAACTGGCTGTGAGTCAGGAATTCCTGCCTCCTGCTGGAAAAACCCTCCGTGTGCCCCCCCAGCTCTGTGGTGACAGCCAGCTCCAAATACCTCAGAGGGGAAGAGGTGAGAAGGAGAATTTGAGTGCCCTGTCTCAATCACTTCCATGGGTTTGAGGGTGGTGATGATCCCACTCAGCTCTCCATGGGGCTGCCCTGCAGATGAGCCCCTTTGGAAGCATCTCCAGCTCCAGGGCTGTCCCACCCATCTTCTAAATTTGGGTGCATTGAGCATCATGGCCAAGTGACCTTCTCCACTGCTGGATGGCACTGGGGACTGTCCCTGCAGAGACTCATGGCCTGTCTGCTGGGAAAGACAGCTGATCCCTCCAGATACTGGAGCACAGCTCTGGTTTAATTAGCACTTTTAATGCTTGGAAAGGAGGCACAAGGGAATACCTAGCAGGTTGGACATGATTTCCTCACTTGCAATCCAACCTGGCAACAGGGGAGCTCCCCAGCTTCAGCTTGCTCAGCTGGGGTGGGGTGACTTTGCCCTGGGGTCTAAACCATGGCAAATATCCTTGTTGAGCCCCACTTGGGCCCCTCAGTGCAGGGACACCTTTGTCAGAAGGCATTTTTGTAGCAAACCCCAGCAGTCAGCATGCTCTGTCAGTGTGGGTTGTACTGTGAGCAATGCCTGACCCCAAACTGGCTCAACTCTGCTGTTTGTCCTTGTCCCTCTCTGCCTTTGAGGAACAACATCCATTTTCTGGCCAGGTCTGGTCATGTCTGCTAAATCAAGGACTTTTTCTCCCCTGGGTACATGGCACTGATGTTGCTGTGTGGATAAAATCAGCCTCGTTCAGGATCTGGCCGCAGTGGCAGATCAGAGGAGATGACAGCACAAGTCCCACAAAGGGCCAGGGAGGCAAAACCTGCCTGGGGAGGGGCTCAGCCCCTTGTTCCCTTGGCTGGCCATGGCGTGTCTGTGGAGATGATGCCATTTCCCAGTGCAGGGATCCCCGGGCGAGGGTCAGAGGAGGGGAAGGCCAGCTCTGCCCATTGCTCACATGTCCCATGGCAGTGGTGTCCTCAGCTCCCAGCACCGTGGTGCTCAGCTCCCTCATGGGCTTCTGCATCTCAGGGATGGGAGCCCCAGCAAAGCTCCACAGCCAGGGCTGCTCCTCCAGCCATGGAGGGCACTGAGCTTCCAACACATGTGAGTGCTGCAGTGAAACAAAGACATGATATGAGTAGTGGCAGGTCTTCCCCTTGTGAGCTTGAGCTTTGTTTGACCTTCACAAGGAGCTTTTGGCCAGCCCACCCTGACCCAGAGCTGGACCATGAGGAGCCCAGACTTGTGACTGACTTGTGGACTTGTTTTACCAAAGACTTGAAAACTGCAGGGCTTCAGAAGTATTGCTCTGGGGAGCAGACACAGCCATGAAATGCACCAGGACTGCCACTGGGCTGCCACTGAGGCCTCTCTTCCACTCTGATGCCAGACTTCCACTGGAGCCAAGGAAGGCAATGCAAAAAAAAAAAAAAGCCTTTCCTTCTCCTCCATGATACTTCCAGTGCTTCTCCAGCAGCCAGAGCCTCCCAGAGCAACTTGGGGAGCCCCAGCTCCCCACAGAGCCTCTACAAGACCCAGCCCTGCAGAGACATGCAGGGTCCCACCAGCAGCCCATGGAGCCACCAACACGTGCTCACAGAGCCCCACAGGGTCCCCTGCGTGTCCCCAGCTCTCTGAAACGGCCACAGTTCCTGGCAGCAGGGAGGGGAGGGATCCGGGAAGCCACAGCTGTGGCTGTACGTGCTGTGCAGTGCTGTGCAGTGCTGGGCTGTGCTGAGCTGTGTGTGAGCTGTGCTGTGTGTGAGCTGTGCTGTGTGTGAGCTGTGCTGTGTGTGAGCTGTGCTGTGTGTGAGCTGTGCTGTTCTGTGCCGTGCCGTGTGTGAGCCGGGAGTGGAGCCGGCAGCTCCTGCTCCCCAGGACAGCCTGGGCACTGCCATGGCCAGCAGAGGCACTGGGCAGCCGGAGTTCTCTGGCCACAGCAGGGACACCATCAGCCGGACTTGGCACGGCTCTGCATCCTGTCCTGTCCTGTCCTGAGCACCGTGCCAGGGCCGGGGCCGTGCGGGGAGGGCACATGGGCAGCCCTGGCACCCCTGTGCCACACCACGACCCTCGCTCGCCTTCCCGCTCTTCATCCCTCCCCTCTGCAAAGCTGCCTGCAAATGCCAACTGCCTGTTTTCCAGTTCCTCCAGATTTACCCCCTCCTCCTCCTCCTCCCCCCCACCCCTCCTTCCTTCCTTTCTTCTTCCTGGGTTAAAAATAATCAAGTTTCTGGGAAGCAGCAGCCCTGCTGCGCCTGCCTCCCTGCACTCGCGCCCCGGAGAATAGCTCGGCTCGGCTCGCTCCGGCCCCTCCTCGCTGCTCTCTCCTTCCTCCTCCCCACCCCCTACAGGGATCTGACTAATATGCTTGGGCTCTGCTTGCCAGCTCAGCTGGAAAGGAATTTAACCATTGCGTGGCCTGGAGGGAAGGAGTGGAGAGCCCAGACCCCTCTCCATTACCCGGGACCCCTGGTCTGGGTCCCTGCCCGGCTGTGCTCCCTTGAGCGCTGCCCAGAGGATGATGGAGGAGAAGGGATGCACGATGTGAGTGGTGGTCTCAGCCCCGAACTTACACAGGTGCAATAACCCTCCTGGGTTCCCTCAAAGCTGTCCTGCCTTCCTGTAAGCAAAATGTAGCACCCCAGTGCCGTGGTCCCTGTGACTTGGCCCGTGGGAGCTCCTGATCCAGCCACGGGTGCTCCCTGGGCACCCACATCCCTGCCTGCAGCCCACCACGGGCCTCAGCACTGGGTGAGGGTGGCAGCTGCACTCCCACAGGAGCTGCTCAGGGGTCACAGTGGGACCAGCAGCTCCAGCCCCCCAGCTGTGGGGTCTTCAGGGAGCGATCCCCGGGTTCAGGGATCCATGGCTCAGCCCTGCTGCAGTGCAGCTCTGGCAGGAGCTGGCAGCCCTCCGCTGTCTGCCGGGACTCAGCTTCTCCTTCAGCACAGGGAGCAGGAAGCAGGAGCAAAGGCAGGATCACACCTGGGTAAAAACCACGAACGGGGAAAGCTCCTCTGAGGCTAAATCCGGGTGATTAAACGCCAATGTTTGTGCAGACCCCCCCACTCTCTCTGCTTGCCAGCCAGGCTCTGAGCACAAGCAGATTTCCCAGCATAGGAATGGGAGACTGGGCGCTGCTTAACAGCAGGGCAAGCAAAGCACAAAGCCTTGACCAAGGTTATCCCAGAGAGTCGGTGGCAGAGCTAAGAACTGACCCCCCCTCCTGCTGCCTCCCCGAGGCTCCAGCGTGCTGGTGTATTGCAGCATCTCCCTGCTCGGCCAAAAGCTCCCCTTGAAATCTCCTGGCCAATGCAGAAGGGCTCCAAGGCCAGAAATCCCAAGCTCAGCACCCCAGCGCTGAGCAGAGCCAAGAGGCACCGGCTCGGCCGCCGCTCACCCCCCGCGCTGGCTCAGCCCCTCCGCTCCAGTGCCAGGGCACAAACTGTCCCGGAGGAGGACACTGCCCTTCCCGGAGCCCGCTGCCGGCAGAGCTGGAAGCACAGCCCCTCTGGAGATGGGGCTGGGAAGGAGGAGAGGGCACTGGGCACAAGGCAGGGACCCGGTGAGTGCAGGAAAGCTGCTGCCAGAGGAGGTCCAGCATTGCAAAAGGGGTCTGAAAGAAGAAGATGTCTTCTCTCCAAATCCTCCCTTAAATGGCAGTTCTGCTGTAAAATAGGGTAGGATGGAGCTCAGTGTTTGTTTTCTCTGCAGGACCCAAGTATGGCTCAGCCTAGGACTGTGAGCCAGGCTGGCTCCTCACCGACAGCCTCACAGGAGCACGGGGTGCAGCCCTGGCTCTGCTCTCCCAAACGTCCCTGCAGAGCCATGGCTCGGTGCAGGGCTCAGGGCAGGAGACAGGAGGGGAATAAGCATCCAGTTCACTCCTAACTTAGCTGGCTGCCCTGGCAGCTGGGGCTGGAGGCACCAGGATGGGTGTGTGGGGGACCTGCGAGGCCTCACTGTGCACCAGGAGATGCGTGGCCAGAGCCCCTGTGGCCCCACACAGCCGAGAGTCAGGGCATGAAAGAAGTGACGGCAGAACACAGCCAGGAGCCAGAGCAGGGCCAGGTTCTGACCATCCCTAAGTGAACAAAAACACTCCCATTCCAAATTCCCTGGTGCCTTGGGAGCTCCCTCCAGCACTGCCTGCCCCACAAGCCCTGCAGCAACCTCAGCAGCCAGGAAATGCTGGCAGGAGTGAAAGGGATTGAGAAATTGCAGGCAGCAGGATGAGACATGAGCCAGCACAAGCAGGATGTGACTCGGGGGTGACTGGGACTGCCGGAGGGGTGTCACCAGGAATCAGTACCTTGGGCCCATCCTGTCCCCTCCCTCTCACGCTGCTCACAGCTGAGCCTAAGCCCAATCTCTGTTCCCCACACAAGTCACTAGGTCCCATTTGTGTTTCACCACCTAAATCCTCTGTTAACAGCATGGTGATATCTTCTCCCTCTATCCATCCCAGGCTTTTGCATTCCCAACCTGCCCGAGGCTGTTGCCCAGGGCTGTCCGTTCTACCCGGGGCTGTCCCTGTCACCACAGTGCCTCAGCCCCCTCACCCCATCTGCAGGGCACACCTGATACTTCCCAAGGTTTTTTCAGCACAGACTGGATGGCAACAGTGAGAGGTTTGGGGCGAAGGGGAGCTCAGACACTGGCTAGACTTTCCCCTTGTCTTGCCTCAAACCAGCTGTTGTAGCGCTGCAGGAAAGGAGAAAGGAGAGGATGAAGGAGGAGAAGCAGTGAAGAAAAAAACAAAACAGGAAAAATATTTCTTCCCCCTACTAAACACCCAGAACTTTGTTTATCCACTAGCCCCTCAAGCTGAGGCTGGCTGATCCCAGGGTGCCCTTCCATAGATGCTGTGTTCCCTGTAGCTCCCATCTCCCAGTCCCTCACCTGCCTATGTGTGTGCCATGATCCTGGTGGGGTCTCCAGCTCATCCTCACATTTCAAAGCTCCAGCACAGCTGAGGAAAGCCAACTCAGCTGGCATTCCTGCAAAATGACCTGTCCTTCCAGCCAAGGAGTTCAGCTCAATTCCCAACCCCTACCTGCGTCCAGGCTCACCAGCCTTCCCTTCACATGGGAAATTATTTACCTCAGATGAGAAAAACAGAGCAAAAGGGGATCGATCCAGCTGCTGAATCCAGTAAAACCCAAAGCTTCTTTTGCTTCAGCTGCTTCCTTGCTATGGGAGAGGACAACAGGGAGATGTCAGGCTGCCATGGGGCATAGCCCAGGACATCCCAGCCCCTGGAAGGTAAGGTCATCCCATATTCTTACAGAAAGACACCAGGGAAAGGACCCCATTGTACAAACAGCTCCAACACTGCACTACAAAATCTCAAGGGGTCCAAGATGTTGTAGCTCTTCTTTTCCATCTCCCCCACAGGTAGGACACAAGGACATCTTCCCAGGGGAGAGAAAATTCCAAAGCTTGGGATGGAGAAATGGCACTGCAGGAGTGCAGTTAAGCCTGGAGGCCTGGATATCCTCCTGGGACACACCTCTGGACCCGGGAGGATGCAGGAGCAAACCAACACACCACAGCAACTCCCTGAAACACAGTCACTCTCTGGGTAACACAGTGCCTCCAAGGTGGGGCAAAACCTTTTTCCTCTATCCATGATCCATGGCCAGCTCCAACCCTGGCAGGGAGGCACCAGCTGGGAGGTTGTGATGGGTCTTGTGCTGTGCTCTACTCTCTTGGTCACTCTCATCTTTCTATGAGCTGAGGGGGATTTTCTTTGTTTGGCTTTGAGGGAGTAGTAAATTCACAAACAATTGGAAGATTCAAAAAGGCTGAATCATCCTGTAACTCAGGGTGAAGTTGAAAAACTTTTTGGAATGAAAAAAAGAAATACCAGTGTTGGGCAGAGGAGATAGCTTTGAAGATGTAAAGCCACCTTCTCCCATCGGTCACCTGATGATCTGTTGTATTCAGGCATTTTCTAAAAGGATCTTGTTGATGTCTTCATTAAAAAAAAAATGCCTCTTTTTTCAATTCAAAAAATTGTCTCAATGTAAAAGAAGAGATCTAAGTAAATTAGCCAAACCCCAAACAAAATGGAACAAAACAAAAACATTTCAGGCTAAACCAAACATTCTGGCTTTACCTAAAACAATTGCTTGCACTGGGATGGGGTATTTTGTGGTTTCTTTTCCATTTTACCAGAAATTGCCTACTAAATCCTTGTTCTGGGTTGGCATGGTCCAATTCCCACACCCAAGACATTCCATTTGGCACCAAGCAACATTTTCCATTCATTTTTCCAGCAACATGGTTCTCCATCAGTGGACCAGACCCACTGCAGTACCTCCCTTCTCCAAGAAAAAGGAACACTTCAGACCTCACAGACCTCAGAACCTGCCCTGTGCATCCTCCACAGGATCCTCACCCAGCCTTGAGTCCCTTTAAGCCTCCTTAACAATAACTCAGCAACCCGACAGCCACCTCTACTCTTACACTGAAGGAACTTTCTCTGGAGAGGGGAAGAGTCTCTTCCCAGGAGACTTAATTTCCAACCCAACCCAACCCAACCTGATTTAACCCAGCCCAGCCCAGCCCAACCCAACCCAACCCAACCCAACCCTACCCATCCATCTCATTGCCATCACCCTTGCCTCCAACCTCTACAACTCTGCCACCCAGACCAGGTGGCATCATGTCCAACTCCAAGCTCACCACATAGCCATGGAACCACGAAGAGGGATTTACTACCCAAAATGGGGAAAAGGAAAAAAAAATATTTAAAAAGAAAAAAAGAAAATAAAAGAGAAAAAAGAAAAAGAAAGCATTTTCCCTGTGGATGCAGTGGAGCAGGTTGGGAGGGGGGTGTTAGACAGAGGTGCCGGGCTGCATTTCCACCCTCACACCCGGCTGCAGAGGCAAGCGGCGCAGGGCTGTACATTCCAACCCCAGGCAGAGAAGTGAAACCCCAAGAAAGTAGCAAACAAGTCGAGGCGTAAATACAGCACGAATCCACGGCACTTCAGCGTGGTTCGTTATCTCCGCTTAGACTGGAGTCGGTGGAGCCGGGTTTGAGAAGAGCAGAAATATCAGCAATTAAAGATATGTCGTGTCAAAAAAACTCTAAACTGATTAAAGTTGAAGGCTCCGTTTTCTTCTTTTCATCAGAGAACGGAATCAAAACCTGCCTGGAAAGACGCGCTCCCCCCGTTCCCAGCGCTCCGAAGGCAGCGCCTGCATCCGTCCTGCTGTGTCCCTGCATTTTAATTACCACCTTATTAATATTCATGAGGCTAGGCACTCAAGGGGGATTGCAGTCTGTCATTCTCTCTCTTTCTCTCTCTCTTTTCCCCCCCACCTCTCTCGGCTGAGTCGGTGGGTTGTTTTTTTGGTTTTTTTTCCCTTCCCCTTCCCAACAGTTGGCGTGCTGCGGATCCGCACGCGGGCGCGTGTGCGCGCAGCCCCGAAGGCGCGGAGCGGGCGAGGGGCCGCGGCGTGGGGAGGCCGCCTGTGCTGGCTGGTGGCAGGGCTGGGAATGCGGGTGGGTGTGGGATTGCCCCTGCCACGCTCGGCAGCCCCGGCAGCCGCAGGCGAAACTGCCCCCGCTGGGGGCACGGTGCTGGCACACGAGGGAGAGCTGGCGCACGGGGGAAGTGTCTCACACGCACACAACTCCTGGTAGCAGCAGCATCACTTCTGAGTGCTGGGGAGATGTTGCAGGACCTCCAAGAGAAGAATGGGGCCGTGCAGAATGAACACAGCTGCCCTCAGCCCCCACACCACCACCTCTCCTTGGGGACTGAGCACCCTGCACCCCAGTTCACCCTGCACCCCAGCTCTCCATGCTCATGCAAAAGCACCCACTGCTGAAGCGAGTGAGAACAGCACGGCACAGCCACGGGGCCACTGTGTCCTTGATGGAGCCATCAAGGTGAAGTGGGACCTAAGGGGTCTTGCATGCATCCAGCAAGGAGCTGCCCCCCCTCAGCTGTGCCCCAGGTGCTGGTGCAGGTTGCTGGCTGGGCAAATTGGATCCCGTTTTTCTTCTCAGAAAACTGGCGTGCCCGGGGAGGAGAGGGGCAGGAAGCCTGGGTTAAGGGCACACAGAGGGAATGGAGCTGGAGGTAAATCGATTTCTCTTTCCTAAACTGAGCAATGTGGAGTTTGCCCTCTGCTTGCTGCCATGCAGCATTTAAACCTTTCTACCTCCAGTACTGTAAACAGAGGCTAGATGGGCAGCAGAAAACTGTCCTGGCTTTGCAAACCCTGCTCCTCCCTATCCCCTCTCAGGTCACTGTCCCAGTCCCTCCCCAAGGGATGATGCACAGCTCAGCCTCAAGTGATGGGCAGGTGCCCCCATCACCTCACACTGTTCAAAGCCATTGCCAAAGGGAAACATGGGGCTGCCCCGTCCCAACAGCCACCAGTTGCAGGCTGGAGCTCAGCTCCCTTTTTCAGGCAACTGCAGCCAGACCATAGTCCCACCTTTCCTAGTATCTTCTTCTTCCATCTAACCCTAACTTTAACCCTAAGGACACCCAAAGCACTGTCAAGAACCTGAAGCCTCTTTGGGGATGCATTTTGTGTCCCAGAGTGCTGCTTCCCCATCACCAACCACCTGCAAGCAACCTGTCGAGAGACACTCCAACTCGGCGGCTCCCCAACGCCCCACTTGCTCAGCTCCACAAATATTTGAATTAAGGTCCCCTGGGGAGCCACAGTCACAGAGTAACTGATTTCTCCTCCTTCATTATATCTCTGTGTAATTTACCGAGGGACGGCAGCGTGTGCCTCCGTTCGAGCGAATTCCCAGCAGGACTCCCAGGAGCTCACAAATCAGGAAAAGGCAAGGCATTAGAATATGAAAGGTGAGGATGGTCTCCCCACCAAGACTCATCCTGTTCTTCCACAGCTCCCCCAGCTCTGTCAGCCCTGAATTGTGTTTTATTTCTGCCTGCTGGCCCTTGTGCAAGTGAGGAGGTCACGGGTTGGGGACGGGCCACCGTGCCATATTGTCAGCTCTCTCCCTGACTTCTGATCTTTTCTGGGCAAGAAGGGAGAAAGGGTCTCTTCCCTCATGGAAACATCTCAAGAGATGCCAGGAAAGCTGATGCAGCACAGGTTTCCAAGTGAAATTGTGTCCCTTGGCCCTAAAATCTGACTTATTTTCACCCGGATAAGTAGCCTATGTCTCAGTTTCCACATCTACAAAAAAAATGTAGTCACTCCTCTTACTGGTTTAAGACTCCCAACACTCAGATGTTGAAGGTCTATAAAAGACAACAGGCATGAATCCATCTGTGTTGCATCTCTAGCAAGGAGGAGCTGGGGGACAATTTTGCCAGCATAGTTCTAAAGTTACCAGAAGGAGCTTGAAGAGTCACCAAGGAAAAAGAGAAAGGAAAAATGAGGAATTTGAACCAAGGATGCACAACTGAGCTGCTTTGCATTGTTTTCTTGTGAAACACGATGTGTGAGGAGGTTGGTCTTGGTTGGCCCACCTCAGTTTGAAGACAACTCAGCTGAAGCCATGGTCAACCCCCACATCTGTGCTCAGGTGCCAGGGCAGCAGTTCACCCTGAGAGTGGGAGGCGTCATTCCTGGTGGCTCAGGGAGGATGATGGGACCTTTTGCAGATCTTGGCAGCATCTCTGGGCTGGGTGGGAGTTGTCTCTCTCCAAATCCCCTGTCCACTGCCACGGATGTGACACTGCAATAAAGCGCCGGACGAGCTCGGACGCAGCGAATTCTCTGTTCCAGCTACGCTGCAAACAGCGGAGGGCAACATTTTGCTTCCTGGAAACCCAGAGAAAGAAGTATTTTTTATGAAGAGCTGCAGCTCAGAGGCAACCTGTAATGGAGATTTCAGAAAACTGGGTGTTCCCCCTTCCACCTCCTCTACAAAGACAAAGACTTGGCAGATGGTGGTGGTGCTTCGCAGGGCTTGTGCTGGGCTTTTTTTGGGAGCTGGGTATTCAAACCCTCACTCTCATTCTTCACTTTAGAGGTGTGAGTGATATAAAATCTGCCCATCCCAAAATCAGCCCATCTCTGGGCTATCTCAACTTCTCAGAGCTCTTTCCACAAGCTGAGTTAAAGACCTGGGGCTGTTCAGCCTGTAACAAAGAGCTCTTTTCTCCCCAGCCTTCACCAGTTGTTGGAGTTAAATAGGCTGCGCTGAAACCAAACCAAACAAAGCCCCTGCAAAGCAGCTCCAAATCCCCGTCCCCTGGCCAGCACTCTGGATTTTCCCCGGAGCAAAGGCACGGCACTCCTTGGTGTGCCACGGCTCTCTCCCCACTCCGAAAGGTGGCTGAAGCAGCGAGGCTGCGTTCCCTCCCGTGCTTTTCGCTGCTGGACACCCATGGGAGGTGATGAGGGGGTCTCAGAGTGGAAAACACGCCATGGAGCTGCTCCAGTCTCTGCCTGCCATCCCCCTGCTCCAGTGAATTTGCTCCAGTCTCTGGCTACGCTGCTGCCAGCGCCGTCACCCCCCGAAGTAGCACAGGAGGAGCCCTCACGGGCACACACGGCTTTCCCACGTGTGGCCACCCTGACGGGACCTTTCCAAACACTGCCCAGCCCACCCCCGCACAGCCCCTACGGGACTCGCCCTCTCCCATTTTGCGGGACCGGGTCCTTGTGGTTGGGCACCGAGCCCTCCTCCCCCCAGCATTGCCGCGACCAATTCCCTGCAGCAGCTGCCTTCCCTGAGCAGGGATGTGATGGCAGACGGGGGTCTCCATCAAGGCAAGGGGAGGAATTTTTTGGCCATGGCAGCCCCTGGAGGGGCTGCTGGCGCCTGCGTCCCGGGGGTGCTGAGTGCGGGGTTCGGGGCTCTCTGTGCCGGCAGCTCAGTGATCAAAGCGCCGAGCGCAGGCCGGGCCGGGGGGAGGCAGGCGGCGAGAGATGAAACGGAGCAAAGTTCCCTGGGTTCGGACGCGGGAGTTGGAAAGGATTCGACGGCAGCTTGGAAAAGGAGGAGAAGAGGGCCGGGAGCAGCAGCGTTCAGCAGAAAGGAATGTCCTGATGGGACGGCAGCCTGAACGCCGGCCAGGATCCCCCCCCTCCCTTCCCAAGGCTGTTTAAAAGCCCCGGACCTCTCCGAGCCCTTTAATTGGCGCTTTAAAAAACTTCCTTGTTCCTTGACGCGGCGAGGTTTGCGTTTCATGCCCAAAATGACTCAATTCCCCCTCTCCCCTCCATGAAAAAAAAAAAAAAAAATTAAAAAAAAATTTTCTCCTTTGAAAGGTTTGCTCGAAGCCAGCTCCATCCCCTCCCCGCAAGCCCCGGCAGCCCCCAGCCCTCGCCCCACCAGCCTCTTGTGTGTATTCTTGTTCTCCCCTAATAATCCACATCCCAGCTGCCTCCCTCTGCCTTCGCCCTCCTCCTCCCTGCCTCTCTCGCTCCCTCTTTCTCTCTCCTCCCCCCTTCCTCCCCCTTTCCATAACTCAAAAGCTTGTCAGGCTGGTTCCAGACTGCTGGCGCCAGGCTTCACTCCAGGAAAAAAATAAAGCAAAAGAGAAAGGCATGCAAGGCAAAACAGCCCCGCCACATGAACACACATCAAACCAGCCCTTTATCTCCCCGGAATGCTCTCCCCGCTGCAGAGCTCCCTACCCCGGCCCAACAGCCGCGCTCCCCATCCCCGTAACCCTAATGCAGCAGCGCCAGGCTGCGAGCGCACACGCCCTGCCAGAGACAGCGAAGGAGCAAATACAAGATCTATTATTTATCAGTGTTATCAATTATTTAGAGCCTCGGTGCAGGGAAGGGGTGGGGAGAGGAGGCCATGGAATAGGCAGTTCTTACCCTGGTAGTTCAGGTGAGGGGGTTCTGCATGGTCCCACCTCCCCACTGGTGCTGAGATGTCTCCAAGACCATCCCTTGCATCCCACTCCACTGACATGGGGTTGTTTCTATCCCTGACCCATCCTGCCTTCAGCAGAGCAGGGCTTCCCCTCACAGCAAGCCATGATATCCAGCTCCAGGAGCATCCCAATTCCAGAGCCACTAGTGCCCAAGTGGACAGCTGCACTACCCCAAGGGCAGAGCCGGAGGATGAGGGTTCACTCATGGGGACCCTGGACCTTGACTCATTATCCAAGGGACCAGCCAGCTCCCAAAAATGCAAATTTTAGCATCAATGTACATTTTCTTAGGCACTTTCAACAGCACTCTCCTGGTTTGCCAGTGCATGTCTCTTCTCCTGCAGTCTGGAGGATGCACCACTCTGCTCATCACCACTCCCAGACTGCAGAGGTGGCTGGTGCAGGGCTCTGGAGCCTCAAGTCATCCTCATATCCAGCCAACTCTACTGGAGCTGGTTTGACTCAGGGTAAGAAGAGGAATGTGTCCAGGGTTCTCCTCCTTGTGGAGGTCTCAGGTCAGTCTTGACCCCAAAAGGTCAAAACCAACATTCCAAACCCAAACCCCAGCCCTTCCTGCAGAAAGAAAATTATACCAGTCTATGCAACCCCTTCCAGCTCTGTTTTCTCTTGGAATTTGGAGCGAGCTCCAGCCCACCATCTTTGTGACAATGCTTGTGAAGGGTCCCAGTCACCAGGCAGGTGACACCCACGGCACTGTGCCCATGGGCACGGGTTCATCCATGGGCCACTGCCGCAAGCTCGCAGATGGCTACCGCAGCCTCCCCGCGAGGTAGCCGCCTTTCCGCAGCAGATCGCACCAAAGTAGCTACAGTGGGAACGTGTGATGAGGTGGGTGTGCTAAGAAGATTTTTTTTGGCAGACTTCAGGATGACTTTATTGCTCACAAGTTCTCGAGTCATGGCTGAGTAACACACTCATTGCATGTCTGAAATGGAAAAAAACCCCTTACCCCAGCACAAAATAAATAGCCTGGACAAAGCGTGTTTGCTTTGCTCCCCTTCCCTGCTCCAGGGGTTCCAAGGCACCCACATGGGCTGCAGCATGAACCTGATATTTCCCCCTGAGTATGAGAAAAGAGATTCCCTTGCACACAAGCACCAGCCCAGTCCTGAGTTCTCCTCATCAGGTCCCCCTTCAAGTGATGGGCTGTGTGCTCAAGGCAGAGGAGCATCACCCACTCTGGCAGGATCTCTGTGACATGACTTTAATTTGGGTGGCTGAATTAGGCTCACTGAGCCCAGACTTTTGCATTGGAAGGTGTGACCTCAGCCTATTTTGGTCTCAAGGGTTTTCTTCTGATGCCCAAGAGTTCTGCTCCATGTTCCTACATCCCAGCCAAGCCATGTGAAGGGTCCTGGGTGGGGTCAGGAGAGACCCTCCGATCACCAGGGAGCATAAATTTCTGCAATGCGGATGCTGGTTTGGATGCTCCTGGGTGCCAAGAGGGTGCAGAGAGCTGTGTTGTCTAAGGATAGAAGCATCCCCACCTCCAGTGCCTTCAGCTCTGAGAAACCAGTAGCTACTCTTGAAAAGCAGCCAATGTGCTTCCAGCCTGGAAGGAAAACTACTGTCCTCTGCTCCAACTGAGTCAATGGGGGCTGATCAAATTCCTGTGGCAACTCAGTGATCAAAAGCTATCAGATGCCTGCCTAAGCCCACAGGTGCAAAGAGAGTGCTCTCCTCTTCTCAAGGTAGGAAAATGAATGTGAGGAGTGATGAAGTGACTTCCCCAAGGTCACCTGGGAAATGCTGCTGGAGAGCCCAGAACAGAACCCAGGACCTGAGGTTTCTGCTCCCAAGTCCTCACATCCACCCTGACCATCCCTGGGTCAACCCCTTGGACAATCCCAGCCCTCCCACAGCCCCCCAAAGCCTTCTGTACATCCCTCCACTGGAGGGAAAGGAAGGTCAGAAGCATGAACCCTTCCAGATGTTGGCTTTTGGGTGCCCTCCAGCCCCAAAGGAAGAGTTCAACTGGGATGGAAAAATCTTCCCCTTGAGTAAAGAAAGAGTAGGATCTGCTTTCTGCCATTTATTATCCCAGTTCTCCTACACTAAAGAGTAAGAACAGATGAGAACTAGTTGGAAGAAGGGGGAAAAAACAAAATTAATTTCATTCCATTGTAACAGGTTCAAAAGGGATGTTTTAATAAATTTTCTACTATTTTGAAAAAAAAAAATCCAGAAAAAACAGTCCTTATGGTTGCTGTGCCTCTTCTTGAAAGAACATATCCTGAGGAGAAAAATGGGGGTTTAGGGAAAGGAGACATTTCACTGAAGATTGGGGGGGAAAGCAGAAGGACAGGAGAAACCCTACATTTAGAAATGTCACAGTCGATTTCGTGAAGAAGGAAAAAAAATCCCACTATGTTGAGTATTTTTCACAAAAACTTTGTGTGTGTTTGTTTTTTAAAGGCTGGGGTTTTTTCCAGCTAAAAATAAAACTCCACATGTTAAAAAAAAAAAAAAAAAAAAAAAAAAAAAAAGTCATTCGTCCCTGGGCAAAACCGAGAGCGCTGGAAGGGACAGCAGCTACCCTGGGACAGCTTGTGCCACTTCTCGACAGTGGTGACACTTCTCTGATGGCGGTGACACCGGCGGCTGCCGCCCCGTGCCGGGGGAGGTTGGAAGGATGAGATCTGCCCCCGCCGCCCGTGAGCGCACCCGGGGAGCCGGGGCGGCTCCGCAGCAAGCCGGAGCTGACGGTCACCAGATCAGGGCTGTTTCCTGGCTCCTGGCACACGGGGATGCAGATGCCCAAGAGCATCCCTGGTTGTCGGTGGCCGAGCTCCAAGAGCTGTCCCAGTGGGTTCGTTTGAGGCAATCCCCGACGGACGCTTCCTGGAGCCCTGGTGTGCTGGGAGCCAGCCCTGACCTGGCCCATTGCCCCAGCCCATCCTGGGGGAAAAGCGGGAAGCAGGACACTGCTGGGGCAGAGCACACGGCTGTCACGGCCGGTCCCAGCTGTATCCTTTTCCCATTTCCCTTCCATGCTCCGGCCGAGCTCCCCTCCCTGCTGAGGTCAGCTCCGGCTATTCTCTGCCCTGTTTCCACTGCTCCTGCCATGCACTTCCCGTCTCCCTTTGAAATTTCACCTTCGCTGCGTCATTCCCTGTGGGCCGTTTTGGGGCTTGGGTTCGCACGGACGTGCTGCTCCCCACTGTTGTTAAAGAGCCAAGGTGGGGCTGAGCCTCGCTCTTTGGGACCCCTCGTGCTGAGGAGCACACGAAATAACCCAGTTCGCATAGATCCATGTTCAGCTGAACAAGCACAAGCCCAAATGCTGAGCTTGCACCAACAGCCTCGAGCAGCACAAGAGTCAGAAGGGAAAACGCCATGAAAAATAACGAGGAGCTGGGCGGAAACAAAGGCTGGGCGAAACAGGGAGTGTTTCCAGATGGAGATGGCCAAATCCGGAGCTCTGCTAGCTGTGCTAGGCTTAACCAAAGCTGAGCAGGACCTGGCCCTGACCCAGGACGGGCAGAGGAGCTGCGTCATGTCACGGCCACCCACTGCCCCAATGCCACGAACGGAGGAAAGACCGAGGCAGATCTCTCCCAGGCATTACAGATGGGATACCCAAGCACCCACTCCGCCGACACGGGGAGCAGCACTCTGCCACAGCGTGAGCGAAATTCCCCAGCGGGGCTTGGGAGTGAACAGCTTCCTCGTGCTCCCACAAAGCCCCAGGGAATTCAATGCCGAGGAGAGAGCAGCTGGGCTCCTCCCCAGGCGGAGCGACTCGCACGCGCCCCATTTTGGCCAACTGTCCTTTCCATGGAGGAGCCACAATGTTGAACAAAAGCTGTCCCTGCTGGCCCCCAGCACTGCCTGCTGCGCTCTCCGTGTGGCACCGGGCCAAACCCCTTAACAAAGGAGGGCTGGAAGCAGAGCACACATTAACTCCGTGGTGGATTTCCCCTGACAGACCCCAGCGAGGAGCATCGCCCACCCCGGCGCGGCAGAGCCTGGGCTGGCAGCACGTGGCACTCACCCATCAGGGCAGCTCCAGTGACGGGGTCACTTGGAGCTGCCTGGACCCGTGGCGTCCCCAGGACACCACTCCAGATATTTTCCAGCGACAGCCAACGTCTGCCAGTGACCTCCTGGACACGGGCTACAGCCAAGCCGTGTCAGCGAGATGAGACACAGTGCAGAGGGGCTGCTCCCTGCAGCTTGAGGGAGGAGGTGGAGAGAATCTCATGACATGAGAGCCTGGAAGAAAGACCTGACCCCAGGTTATAGATTTTTGCCTCCCTTGAAGGCAATCACTGACAAATACTCACAAGTACATTTCTTTGGAGGAGCATACACTCACGGAGACGAGAGAGCTGAGGGAAGGGCTACACACCTTCTCCCCTGTGCTCCCCTTCCTGCTGCTCCTGCCAGGAGAGGCTCAGCCAGCCCAAGTCACATCCCACCCCAGTTCAGGCATTCTCTGCAGCCAGGGATCACATCCTGCTCTGCAGGTGGTTTCCAGTGAAGAGCGGTGCTGCAGGGCTATGGGTGAAACTGCAAACACTTGCTTTGCCAAATGGCTTTAAAGCTTCCCCATCCCCTTGGATTGCATCACCTCTGTCACTACAGTGTTCCCAAGCTCTCCCCTCTTATGTCCTTTCCATGCAGGAAGCTCTCATACAGTCATGGATGTGCTCCAAATCATCATAGACAGTGCTCATTACTTGAAGCCTTAATTGGATATCATCCATAACGGGAAAAACCCTCAGTGTTTTCTCCACTCTTCTTCCAGCTCACGGATGTTCAGGATGGGGTTGATGCCCTCAAACAGTGACACAACCATTTCTAGCCTGGTCCTTAAGGAAAGAGGAAGGGTTTGAGACACAAAATCTGTAGAAGAAAATGTGAACTTGGCAGCCCTGCAACCCAAACCATGTTCTGGATGGTTAAGATCTCCTGGCCCATTGCAAGGGGCAGCAAGAAACAGGCACCATTTTGTGTTTTCAAGCTCAGAAATAGTGTTTGAGTGAGTCACAGGGATTTTTGGCCCTCTCCTGGAGGCTTCAGATTCATTCACTCTTCCTTTCTTTTCTTATTTTCAATAATCTGAAATATTAGTGAGCTGGGCTGAATCTACAGGATTTACTCACCACTTCCAAAGAAAAAAAAAAAAGAAATGAAAAATAGCAGAACAGCATGGTAAACCCCAAGCGTTTAGAGCTCCTGAAGATTTCCAGACACTGGAAAAATCAGGGAAGAGCATTTAAAATAATGAGATTTGCAAGAAAAAAAAAAAAAAAAAAAAAAAAGAAAAGAAAAAGAGGAGCAGAGGACCAGTTGCCTTGCTTTTATTTCCCTGTTGGCTTTCCAGCCTGTAGGCCACTCTGACGTCACTCTGCAAAGCTTGTCTCTGCAACCATGAGGTAAGAAGCCCTTAAACCAGCAACCCCCCCACCAGTGCTCTGCAATCACACAGCTCCAAAAAAAATGGAGAAAAGGAGGAAATGCTGGGATCCAAGGGAAATCTCAAGAGGTTTGGAGAACCATTCACAGGAGCAAGAGGAGCATCAGTGGGCAAGGCAGAGTGAGAGGTGCCCTTGAAAGTCCCTCTCCACCCCCAGGGCGATGGAGAGCAGGGGACAGGGGTTTGGAGCAGGGCAGTGAACGTCACCGAGTGCTGGCGTGGCCGTGCCGTGTGGCTGGCTCACTCTTGGCAATAAGGACAGTCCCAGGAAAGGGAAAAGACTTCCAGCACATCTCAGCAATTTCTCTCCACTCCCAAAGGAAGCGTGTTTATTGGAAGCCATTTTCTGCATAAATAGCCCTTTCCTGCTGTTTCCCACAAAGTCAGACTAAAATAATTTCCTAGGCTTGAGGACGCCAGCCCACAGCTTTCTAGATGGATGCACAGAGCTCAACCTTGAGCAAGAGACCAAAGACATTCCCAAAATCCTGCCCAGAGTCCAAAGCAGAGGTTTTACATCCCCTCCCCAGCAGCACTTGCACCAACTTCCAGCTGCCCCAGTACTTTCCTTTGGGTGTCTCAAAGCCCCCTGCAACCTCAAGCCCATTCACATTCCACACACTTCCCAGATGGAAGCAAGACCCCAAATCACTGCTCAACACACAAAGAGCGAGGAGCAGCTTACTCAAATACCCGGGTAGTGCACACTGGAAAATAAACTGGTCTTCAGGCCATGAAGGACTGGTGTGCAAGGGGAACAACAGGGATGGAGACAGTCCAGTGTCAAGGTTCTCTCACCCCACACAATTTAGAAGTGATATTTTCTCCACAGCAGGGAGCTGGTGACAGGAACAGGTCCCTGTTCACACATGGAGTCCCCTGAAGGGCCCATGCAGCAGCACTTTGGGGGAGAGCTGAGGTGCTGCAGTACCAAGGGCAAGGACTGAGGTGGGGTCTCCCCTCCATCCTCCCCAGTTCTGCAGCACAGGATCCCACCAGACAGCTGCAGGGGTCTGTGCCTGTGCTGCCACTGGCTCTGCTGCTGACCCTCCTCAGCCCCACTGCCCAGGCTGGGGCTTGGCTGGGAGAGGCTGAGCCAGCACTGCAGGGTCCCCAGCAGCCTTGGCAAAACACCACTGGGAGATCATGAAAACCATGAAAACCACCGTGCATGTGGCCCCAGCGTTCCCAGGAGAGCCCTTGCTCTGTACTCCAAGGCCAAGCAGCCCATGGATGCTGCATGCCTGGCTGCTGTCCTCAAGTTTAGGGCAGGGAGAAAAGAAGGAAGATTTGGAAAAGCCTCTGTCTGAAGCTGCTTGGGGACTGAAGGCAGAGGGACTGCAGCACTCTGGAACTGGAATTGGGCAGGACACAGTTAACGCCTGGTTCCTCCTGAAGGATCAGGAGGAACTTGGCTTCATATTTCATGTGTGGGATGTTGCAAGAGGACAAGGAGCCCTGAACCCCAGCGGCATGCGTTCCCTGGGAGGAACCCACGACGTGCCCCCCTCTCCATGGCCGCTCGGCCGAGAGCAGGACCCTCCCTCCCGGCCAGGGACGGTGCCACCACGCCAAGAGACACCGGAGAAAAACACCGAGGCCGTACCGATCCACGGCGGCACGGAGATGCCGGCAGCCGAACGCGCCGCAGCCCAGCGAGCCCCGGTCGGGGCTGGGGGTGCAAGAGCCCCAGGCGTGGCGTGGAGCTGGGGGCTCCCCACGCCCGGCTCCCCGGACCCCCGGCTCCTGGGCGCACATACAAAGGCTGGGCTCCCCCAGCCCGGCTGATGCTCGACCTCTCCGTTGTCCTCGCTGCACGCCTGTCCCAGTTCCAGCAGCCGGTTGCTACAGCAACTGAGCTCTGACTAATCATTTGCGCAATGACCTTTTTTCCCCCCAGAGAGAGGGAGGGAGGGAGATGGAGAGGAGGGAGGGAGGGGAGGAGAGGCAAAGCGAGCGGAGGTTAGCAAGAAAAAGCAGCCAGAGAGAATGTGGGGTTTTTTTAGATGATGCAAGATTTTTTTGGGAGGGGGAATTAGGGGGATGAGGGCGGCAGGAGGGGGAGAGGAAAGCAGGTGTTGAATGGATCCCCCCACTCCCGGCTCTATGCTTCAGAAAGGGTGGATGGATGGGGGCAAAGTCGGCTGCCAGCGGGCAAAGAACCTCACTGGCATCTCTTCCCTGGGCGCGGGGGTGGGGGGACTCCAGCCGGGGCTGACATTGCAGCCCTTCTCCTCCTCCTCCTCCCCACCCCACACCGACCCTGGCCACTGCTAAAGGGCCAGAAGTCAAGAATTTGGCTCTGCCTCACCACCAAGTGCCTGCAAAGGGCTGGTTGGCCCCAGGTCAGCTGGGATGGAGCACCCCAAGCACAAAGCCTGACTGGTGGGTGGTGGTTGGGGAAGCCACACCAGAGCTGAACTGAGCTAAAAACTCCCGTGTCAGCGTTACACCAGCAGGGAACAGGGCTGGACTCTGCTGAGCCAGGAGAACCAGCCAGGGAAGAAACCTGAGCCCAGCTCCAGTGGCTCTGATGGTGTTACTGGGAGGGCTTCACTCCCACCTCTCTTGCCTTGAGCTGAACAGGCCCAGAGTCAGGTCTGGCTCCAGCTCCAAAACAGAGTAAATAATGCAAAAGCCTCTTTCTGCAGAGCTCTGAGAAGAACATGTGAGGTCACATCTTCCTGAGCTGGTAGGAGAAAACAGTTTAGAGGTTGTGCATTGTTCCTCACGCCACAGGAGAAGAGAATAGAAGTTGGTGAAACCAAAAAAGCAGTGGGAAGGTCCTCCTCACCAAAGGGTGAATGGTTGTGCCCCAAGTTTTCACAGCAAAACGATTTGGTCTTTATCCCAATGGGATCAGAAAACAGTCACATCTGACCCTGACCAGCTGCAAAGTGCTAAGCCAGCTGAGATGAACAACAACAGTGACCAAGAGCAGTGTCACAGGAAAATGGGTTTGCTATTGGAAAGAATGGGAAGTTTGAAGAAAAATTAGTTTTGTGGACAGAAATTCCACAACACATCCTGACAAACTGCAGTTCTGTTGTGTGAACTGGAGAAGGAGGACGTGGTATGAATAATGAGCAAACCAAAGAATGAGTTATATCCTGAATGGTGCTGAGAATACACTCTGCACACAAAACTTGCTGGCACAGGACAGGAAGCTCTCATTAGGCAAGACAAAATCTCATTCAAAGGGGTTTTATGGTGGCTGGGGCTTCTACATCTTTGCCCTGTAAAGATGGGTCCTTTCCTTAAAGTAGATCAGACAAAATCCTTGCTCCAAACATCTCCAAAAGGTCCTGGAGCCAATCCTCCTCTTTCAGCTTACGCTTCCCTCTGCCCATCAAAATAATGCAATGGACAAGACAGATGTTCTCCAGCTAATTCGTACACCTAAAAAAGTAAAGTGAGATTCACAAAATAACCTGTGGCTTAAGGCATGTAAAGGAGAGGTCAGGCTGTGAGGAACACTCCACACTCAGTGAGCACCCAACATATTTCCCTTATCAGCACGACTTGGCACCTACAGAAATTCCCACTGTAGCATCTGATCCCAAACTTGGAGAAACCAACAGAAGGGTTGGTATTGAGCCCATTGCAGTGCTTGCACTACATGGGGCATTGCAGGATGCCACAGCTTGAGGCTAAGAAGACCAAAGCCATGTCAAGCTCAGTGTAAAAAGTGCTGCTGAATGGCAAGAGATATTAACTCAGGCTTGGCACTACATGGCCACAGTCACAGGGCTTGCAGATCCAGCCTGAGCCCACGCCTGCCTCTGATCCCCCGTGTAGGTGAACCTGGAGCTGCACAGAGCCTCAAACACCGTGTGTAGAAATAAAACTCCTTTCCACCTCTTTTCAGTTAAATGGCTCTGCAGTTTGCAGAGCTCCACCAAGGACAATTATTTCCAGCATGTGCCGTGCATGAATGCTGTGAGCAAGGCAGAGCTGGAGTTTCATCATAGCCCAGCTTTGTGTGAGAGCAAAGAAGGAGGGGAAAAAAATAGAGGGGGGGAAAAAACCCAACAACAACAAAAAAGGAACTTGGAACTGGAGGCCCCCCCGGCCTCACCCTGATCCCGAGGAGGCTCCACTCTGCTCTTGCTCAACCCAACCCCGAGAATGAGGAAGCGGAGTAGACAGGCGGGGGAGGCGGTCAAGCTGAAGACAAACAGCCTCTGAGCCGGGCAGCTTGGAAAGCTTCTGGAGCGAGAGGGCACTGGAGCCAAGAGCAGCCTGTGTCCTGAGCCCTCTGCCTGTCCACGCTGGGGCCTTTGTGGCCCTCACTCCAGGGGAGGCTCTAGATTTTTCTGAGTCCAGCTCTTAAAGATGTTCTCCAGCATGGAGCTCTGCCAAGCCCTGCTGTGCTGCCAGCCCAGATCTTGCATAGCCCAGCTGTGGCCGGTGACAGCCAAGTCCCCACTGGCCACACCGCCCTGCCCAGGTGCCTGTGTGGTGCACAGGGACGGCAGAGCCGAGCTGTGCTGTGCCATGCTGGTCACAGCCAGCCAGCTCTCCCCCTTGCCCGGCTCTCAGCACAGCCAGCAGCTCAGCTCGCCTCCGTGCTCTGCAATACAGGAACCGCAACACCGCGCTCACTGCAAACGGGATTTCATGTAAAAAATTAAACCCCAGCCAAATGCGAGATATTCCAGACAGCTCCACATGCCCAGGGCTGGTTCACAACATCCCGGTACCCTGCACCTCACTGCTTCAGGAACTTAGCTCCCCTCACCCTGTGTGCCAATGGCCATTCCTGTCTGCCCTGTGCTGCTGTCCCCAGCTTGGTCTCTCCTTCTCCTCATGCCCTGGGGTAGGAAGAAACCCAGCTGAAGGGACCCCAGTGTCTGCACAGCCCTGCTGGTGGCAGACCAAGTCCCCAACATGATGTTGTCCTGCTGATCTGCCCTTCTCCCTCAATAAGCTGGAAAGGAGTTCTTTGATCTCACCCATCTTAGAGCAAAGGACAGTGTGGCAGAGATGCAAAGGGATGTGCCCAAGGCCAAGGAGGACAGAGCAACAGGCAGAGGAGTTGGTTTGGTCCACCAGTTTAAATGTTTTTTATGACAAGCAATATTAGCTGTACCCCAGAAGTGTTGGGACTGATCAGGATGAGCCCACAGTTCCCAAATCTCTCTGGGTCCACCAGCAAATGAGAACCAAAACACCAAGAAGCATCACGTCGTTTGCCCAGTTCCTGGTTACTCACAGGGATGGAGCTATATTGGGGTCATCACATTCCCCTGAGCATGGATTATCCCAGCTATCCACATTCCCAGCATCCTGAGGTGAGGGGAGGACACAGCAGGAGGGAAATGAGGTATCTTTCTCAGGATCAGAAGGGCCATTTCTGGGGCTCATGAAACCCATCCCAAGGGAAAGGATTTTCTATTTTCCCAAAAGAAATGTCAAATTCTACTGGATCTCAGATGGAACAGCCCTTCAGGAGTGTCAGGGAAGCACCAAAACCTAGGGATGGACAGACAGGGGAGGGAAAACCCAGCAAACTCTGAGGAAAATGGAGGTGTTTTTTTCCCTTCCACAAGGCTATCACAAGTTGGGAGCTGGGGTGAGGAAATCTTTACCCCCTTCTGAGGCCAAGCAGTACCAGAGCCTGCCAGAGAAGATGCTGGGGGAAGAAGAACAAGGGCCAGGCCCCACACAATCACCTATAGTGAGTTAAAATTCTGTAAGTTTACTCCCAGTTTGCATTAGGTCACCCATCACCAAGTCACCTGTGGGACCCAGCTGAGAGCGAGCCCCTCGGAGCAGCAGCACTGCCTTCAAATAAATAAATACAATTCTGCTGAAAGGAGAGAAGAAAAAAGAAAACAAGAGGAATAAAGGATGTGCCTCTCCAGCGCCTCCTCCCCTCCCATGAACCTGTGTGCTATGCAAATATATGCAAATGAGACATGGAAGCAGGGATGAAATTGGCTCTCTAAACCAGTGTGGTTTTAGACTAGGCAGTGTTGGAGGCAGCTTCCTGGGAAGTTGAGGCAGAAATAGCTGTAAAAGGAGAGGGACAAGCAATGACAACTGGAGGGGATGTGTCCCCAAATGCCTTTGGCCATGGGATCAGCTCCCACAGAACCAGCAAAGTGTAGCACCAAACCTCCCTCTCGACACCCCACTTCAGCAGCTGGGGTGGGGAGGGGGGTGGAGGGAAATGAGAACTTGCTTTGCTCCTGTTTGTGATTCCACTCATGATTCCTGGGAAGGGATGGCAAAAAGCACTGCAGTGCATGGAAACCCAGGCAGCTCGGTCCAGATCAGGGGATGGCCAACACAGGCAGCCCAGGGTGATGCTCCCCGGGGTGGGCACTTTCCCCAGGGACTGCTGAAGGAGTGACATCTTTCTTACATGAAGAATGGGATCGTACAAATTCCAGCTCGTTTGTTCCAGGCAATTTATCCACCCAAGTATTGCCTTGTTCAGTAACATTTTCTCAAGGGGTTTCTGCAGGGAAGCAGGTAAAATCCAGAAAGTCTGAAGGCTTCGGGGTGTAAACACCATTTGCCTGAGCAATGCTGCTCACGTTGATAGTCAACGCCTGAGTGTTTTTTTGCTGAGAAACAGGAGGGATTTTTGTGTTAAACACTCTCTGCTTAAGAACAGACCTGGCTGCAGAAGAAGCCCCTTTCCTGCCTTCTGACCCAGCACAGGATTTTTACAGAAATAGCCCAGATGCTCTGAGCTCAATGGAAAGTTTAGGATGGACTGCCAACATCCCAGACAGCCCTGGACCACAGCAGCCCTGCTGCAGGGAGCCAGCAATCTCCATCAGCATCACTGGGACATGATGGAATAGTTGTTTCCTGCAACTGCAGGGCTTCCCAAACCCGCTCCAGCCACTGGAGATGGGGGAAGGACAGGAATGAGCCACCATTATTCGTGCACTATGAGACCAAAGGTGCAACACAAGGGTCTGTTTCACACCTCACAGTGGGTTCTGGAGAAGTAGGGTACCTGCAAAAGGACTGGGAAGGATTCAAGGGCTCTCTAGTTTGAGCCCATCCAAGATGGCCATCTCCTACATCGGATCCTCCACCATCATTTGCAGCCCCAGCTTCCCCCCAGGAAAGTCACAGTGCTGCATTCAAGACAGCTCCCACAGCCCTGCATCCTAATTTGCTTTTCATTTTGCTTTATCTGTCTCATTAAAGGCAATCTCCAGCGACTCCGACGCCAGTCTCTGGCATGGCGGGCGCTTGTGTTCCCACTGCTGGGCTGAGCAACTGTCAGCAGTGACAGCCCACGGGTGCCACACTGTCATTTAGTGGCACTGAGCATGGAGCAGAGGCACCTTCCATCCCCTCACAGCTCTGCACTCGCAGTGGGGCATTGAGGGGTGCTCTTGCACCCCAGAATCACCCCCTGACAGATATGATGGCTTTAGCATCACACATTCTCTAGGCGGGGCTCATTACCTGTGTGGCTGGGGACTTTGCATCATGCACCAGCCATTTATGGGCATTGTCCATAAACCTGGGCCCTTCCTATGCCACAAACCCAGTTGCTTTACTTGACCTGGTCTATGACACAGGGAAAAGCTTGAGCACCTTTCTCGTCAGTGAGGAAATAATAATGCATCTCAACTCTGCCTTGTGTTTTTCTATCCTTTCATCTGCCCTTTTTACCATATTTCCCTGACATGTCATGGTGAGCTGCCCTGGCACTGGGGCTCCAGAACTTGTGGCTATCAGTGCACACACTCTCTCCAACCACAGTGGTGTTACACAAACCCTCAGAGTACACAAGAGCCCCTGAGTATGGTGTTCTGTGACTCTCTTTAAAATACAGCCTTAACCCACCTCCCTGAAGAGAGAGAGTTTCTAGGAAAGCATCATGGGGTGGCAAGTCCCAGAGATACCTGGCAAAGGGAAAAGAGCTGCTGCTCACCCACCTCTTCCAGTCCCTTCTGCAACTTCTGCTTCCATCTAAGGGCTGCTGCATATTTCTCCCCCTGCCCACACTGCAAAACACTGTGAACCTGAAGAATAAAAGGTGCAGACTAGCTGGGATTTTGAATTCTGTGATTAAGGATGGAGGCAATTTCTCCCTCCCCGGGCTGATAGAGCAGGCAGCAGATGAAGACAGCTTTTTAGCGTGCTGCCAGCAGCTGCGATAGGCGCCTGTGCCGTCACCAAGCAGAGAGATTATTCTCTGGATCTCCTGGGCTGTTTATCAGGAACACTCACTGCTGCAGCCGCTAAACCAGCTTAAATACCAAAATTAAAAAATAATTAAAAATAAACCCAAAATCTTTTCTGTAACCTTAGAAGGAGAGGGATTGGGGAAGGGGAGGTAAAAGCACCTGGGAGACAAGTCAAGGTCTTAATAAAATAGCCACAGGCACAGGCAAAACAGGCTCTGTAGCTGGCACTGTGGGGATGGCCAACCTTGGCTGGAGGGATGGAGCAGCAAAACCTGCTGGCAGGAGACTCCAGGACCTGCCTGGAGCAGGCAGCTGCCTCAGCCAGAGGGCACATCACTGGGAAGCCAGGATGAAGCCGGCAGTGCCAATGCCAGCACATTTCCCTGGCCCTGCCTTGAGTTTCACGGGATGGGGAGCACACAAAGAGCAGCAGCTTTGCACCATGGCCAGGGTGGCCGGCTCCAGTACCCGAGGAAGAGTGGCAGAGTGATGCTCCCTCCCCGTGCACAGCCAGGGAGGGAGTGGCACGTGTCAGAGATAATAAATTGCATGAGAATCTGGATCTGGGAACTGCATGGGAAGAAAAGGCACGAGGTCTGATTTCCTTGGGCATTCAGAGCCTTTGAAGATCAGAAAGCAGCTAAGTGCAAGGCAGGCTTTCAAGCTGCCAGTGCAGGTTAGTGGTGGGCCTGGGACTCCCCAGGGAGCAAGAGCTGTAGAATCCCAGCTGCCAGGTCAGATCCTGCCTCCCAGCCACAGCAAAGTAAATGGCAACAGCACTATCAACACCACATGAACATTCTCCTCAATGGGCCCTTCACTGGCACGTAGGGGTGAGCTGGGGAGCATCAAGCTGCTTGCTCAGGCCTGGCTGGGTGTTCACTGGTTTTGGATCAACCCAGCAGATCCACCTGCTACAATCCCTTTCCTTGACTCCTGTTTAGAGAACCCACTGTGCTGGGGATGATCCCACCCCTGATATCAGAGGTATGATGCCCAGGAGAGTCCTCCTCGGGCAAAGGGGTCCCTACCCCACTTTGGAGGCAGAGTTGGACCCTCCAAACCTCCCACTCCCCTGGAATTCAGGACAAGCAAGGCCCTTCATGGAATTTCTGGCAGTCAGGGAGTGTCCCAGCCACTTGCATGAAAGGTTAAGACCACTTTCCAATTAGAGAGGCAGGAGCCATAGCAATAAAGCTCTTCTGAGGGGATATTAATCAGGGCATCTTCCTCTCGTGGAAATGCAAATCAGCAGAATGGAAACGGGAGTGATTAGAGCCAGAGAATAACACAGACACATCGATCCCAGTTCCAAGAGGAGCAAGGGCCAAGAGTGCACAGGAGAGCTGCCCCAGGCTCCCACATCAGAACTCAGGTGGGGGAAGGGAGCACCCACAGGCTCCACCTGGGAATATTCAGCATCAGATTTTCAGGTCATCACTGGAGCCAGGGCCACAGGAATGGCACCAGTCATAATAAACCATCCCCCAGGCTGGCTGCAGGGCTTTGGCCCATCCTCATACACCCACCCAGGAGCGAGGATGGAGTGGGCACATGGGCTGGAGGACTGGCAGGAGAAATGGAAAAGATACCAGCAAGGACAGCAGCATCAGCTAAAGGATGTAGAAAGGAAAGAGAGGGGATGAAGAGCAAGAGGTGATGCAGAAAGGGGCCAAAGCGTGGGCCAAGGTGGTGGGGGGCACAGAGGACCTCCCAGCCCCTGCCCAGGGATGCTCTGCACCGAGTCCAGAGACAGCTCTGCTCCTCACGGCAGGAGGCATTAGATCCAGCTGAGCTGCTTCAACGCAGCATGCATGTAAATCAGCTGGACAGGCAGAGAGGAGAAAAACAAGGGGATGAGATAAGAGGATAGAGAGAGAAGCAAGGGGAGGAGGAGGAAGGAGAAAAGGGGAGGGAAGGAGAGGAGCAGGTGTAGAGAGAAAGAGAAGCAAAGAGAGGGTAAAGGGAGAACGGGAGAGGGAGGAGGAGGGATGGGGAAGCAGAGAGCAGCAGGACAGCAGGGTACTGAGTGGGGGTCTGCTGGTAACTGGTCACACATTTAGGCCAGGGGCAACCATGGGCAGGGGAGCACAGGATGAACAGGGTGGAGGTGTCACCATGACCCAGTCTGGGCCAGGGCAACCCTGGACTCGGGCACCCTGCTCCTACCTCTTGGCTTCCAAACCCTGCAGCAAATCTGGGACCCTGCTGGAATCTGGGATAAAGCAGCACCACACTGTTATTTTCCAGCCATGAAGGAGGTGCCTACACAATGGTCAGTCTGGCATCCTCTAATCCCTCACCTGCAAGAACAATGCCTTCAAATCACCTGTCCTGAAACCTGATGTACATTTATTATTGAAGAATTGGTGGGTATCAATCCGGAGGTGACTGCATCTGGGGGATGAAATGACATAGACATGTCACTCCTTTAAGTCTTGCAAAGTACAGTGAGTGATTCCTGATAAATAATACCTAGCCTTGCCCCTTTCAGACAGGGAACTCAAAGGCCAAATATTATTACAAAACCCTCAGGCTTTGGATCAGCAGCCTCTGAGAAGTTCTGACTGGGCAAGACACAAGGATCCCCTGACATCAACATGCACTAAGCAACCAAAGCTGATGCAAATACCATCTGCTATAATCATGACATCACTTTTAATTATACAACGGATGAGGATGTCGCCACATACCGACTCCTGACATCACTGGCAGAGCTAGAAAAAGATCTGGAGCAGGATGATATAAAAAAAAAAAAAAATTAGTCCAAAGGAGGAAGATCTCAGGCTGGAAAAGTAGCAGCCAGAGAGGAACACTTGTGGCCTCAAGAGGGTGAACCAAGATTGATTGCTTGCTGCGTTTCCCAATAAAAGAATTAGGAGGTATCCAATAACATTAAGAGGCAGCAGGTTCAAAAGAAACAAGAGGAGACCGTTCCCCACATGGTGCATGGTTAAGCAGTGAAGTCCTTGCCACAGCTCTCTGGGGATGATTAAAACTTATGTGTTTACAAAAATCAACTAGACAAATTCATGGGAAATCCATTGAGAGGTATTAAAGATGAAATGCCACTTCAGCCTGGGGAGTCCCTGAGCTGCCACGTGCTCAGGGCTGGGAGATGCTCAAGAGATTCATAGGTGCGGGTCATCGAGGGGACGGGCAGGGGACAGCTGGAGCAGGGACAGCCCTGCACAGCTCCTTATGCTGTGCTGAGGATGGCAGGTGACATCTCCAAGCCAGCACACTGATGTCCCTAGGTTCTGTGTCACACTCTAGCTGATCTCCAGGTCCCATCAGGGTGTATTTACAGTCCAGCCTTGGGGGTACTGAACTGCCCCAAGGTACAAAGTCCGTAAGAGCGGGGTCACACAGTGCCACTGTCACTGGTTTAACACGACATGGAGCCACTCTTAATCTCACCAGCACTGGGCTACACTCACATCTCTTCACTAAACACCCGGATCCCGCCGGGAGCCCGGCTGGACACAGAGGCCATCCCCTGGGAGCCTGGCCACGCACTTCCCTGCGCGCAGCATCCCTTCCACGCACGCCAAGTCCGTGCACGTAGCAATCCCAATTAAACCAAACTGCCTCGCAGAGGGGCCTGGCAGCGCTGCATTTATCAGCCTGCCTGGAAGGGGCTTGTGCAAGCTGTCCCCCCGGCTGACGGATTAGACAGCAGACAATTAGGTTTCAGACACACACACACACACACACACACACGCGCGGGCACGCAGGCACAGCACACGCAGGCACACAAATCCTTTCTCTCCATCCATCTGCAAGGCCGAGGTGGCCGAGCCCAGCTGCGCGGCCGTCCGCTGCCTCTGAAGCTGCGTGCAGCTGAATAAGAACGAGCCCCCGTGCCTCGGCTTTCAGCGCCCGCTCGCGAAATGAGCGAGAGGTCCCCAAAGAGATGACACAATTGCAATGGAAATTATTAACCCTTGGCGGGCCGGTTCCGCCGCCTGCTCCCTGCTCCTTACAGCAGCAGCCAGCCTAGCGGCAAACTCCCACTCTGTGGGTTTCAAGGACAAAGCCGGAGCGAGTTGGTGGTCAGCTGACATCGCAGGGGACGAGCTGCCTCCTGCGTTTGTGCTCCGAGGTGAGCTGGGCTTTTTTGGAGTGCTGATTATTTCAGATGCATCCCTTTGCTGCTGGGAAAATCCCAGTTCCTGGGAATGGGGATGGTGTCTCAACACGAGCACCTCTTCTGCAAACATCCCACCAAAAGCATCCCCTCTTGACCAGCAGCTATGACTGCTAAGTGCAGATTCAAGGTGCAGCACAAGCCAGTGGTGTTCCTCAGATTGTTCTTTCCAAGGGCTACTGAGAACAATAATTCAATGTTTCAAAATTAATTGAAACGTGAAATGGCTAAGATAGAAATAGAACAAGGCTGGCTGGCTTCTAAAGGCAAAGCTTGCACATCCACTCTGGGAGAGGATTTCTCATGAAATCAACAAAACTATAGATAAAGGGAAATCAGAGGATAGAATTTATTGGGATTGTCCTAAAGCCTTTGAAAAAATCCCACATGAGACACTATTAAGAAAACCAAGCATTACTGGGCAAGATGTAAAATATTGCTGGGGAGCAGGAAGCAGTAAAGTGGCACAAACCAGTGCAGGAGGAGATGGGTAAGGCCATGCCAGGGTGGAGAAAGATGGAGCATGGCCATGCCCAGAGCCCAGCTCCTGCCAGCATCAGGAGCCAGGAGCCAACAGCTCCAGGAAGGCAGCACTGTGGATGCTCAGGGCACACCAAAACCCTCCCAAAGCAGCCCCCAAAGTCCCTCACTCCTCACAGTTTGTCCCAGGCTATTTGTCCTCCTGTGGGGCAGGGGTATGGGAACATGAGCAGCCTCACCCTCCATTCTCCCTCACACCTACTTGAGGGACAATATGTGGAACAAGACACCAAAAAGGGCCATGCCAGCCCCTGGCCTCACTCCTCAAACTCGCAACCCCTCATCTCCCCAGGTCCTTTCAGGACAACTTTCAACCATCCATGTGAAGAGGAGAAAGTCCCAGGAGAGCAAACTCCCATCCTGTGCTAGGAGTGAGACGTGCCAGGAGAGGGAGGATACTCTGGAAACACCACACTCAGCTGTGCAAAGGGCTTTCTAGAAACAGCACCATGTTTAAATTTTTCTTGAAGTTACTTTTTGAAGAAAGGGAGATTGAATGAGAAGAGCCCTTTTTGTCCTTGGTACCCATCTCACCCTGGTAGAGGATGCAGCCATCTCCAAGACAACTGATGCTGAGGTAGAAACATTACAAAGGCAACTCAGCACATCCCTCAAATCAATTCCAGCAATTTTTTGAGGTATGTTTTCACAAGATACAGACATAAGCCCTTAGTGTTACAAGATGCATCATCCACTGAAGTTAGAAGAAGCTCTCCAGATACACTGGGGAATGTCTAGATGTTTGCCAAGGAAGATTGCTGCTCTCCCTGAGCTCTGATTTTTGTTGGCAGCATAACAGTGGAGACATGAGGATGGACCTGGCCTCACAGAGTGCATCACACAAGAATTTAGGACAGCCTGGAGGCTGCCACGTTTGTCACCTGTGAGCAGCTGGGTCACAAAACTGGCTCTGTCCCACACGTGAGCTGCTCCATCTCCAGACCCAGCAGCTTATTCACCTGCTCTAGCAGGGCTGGCCCAGAGTCTCATCCCCTCCTTTACCAGAAACCAGTACCTCACTTTCAGCCTTATCTTATTTGTGGGCATTTTCTAGTCATTTGGTCATGAGCCAACAATATCTGTCAGTGAAACAGCTCCTCTCCTGCCCTGGTGCTCCATGGCCCCTCATCTACTAGATTTGCAAAGCTGAGTTTGCAGAGTCTCAGGAGATGGGCCATTCACCGCCTCTCCTTGGGGATTTTGCCATCATTTCATGTATCAATCCATAAATCATCCCTCCAGGTTTATCAAGGACCTACATCTTTCCCTCTGCAGAATTAAGCAGGGACCTGAGGAGAATTTTCTGACAACTGCACTGCATTTTCCTTTCCTCCATTCATCCCATTACCCATAGTTATATCCCTTAGACCACTCTAAATAATTACTCAGCTGTATGTTTATGACCTTCAGATATTTGTCCATCTCTGGTTTAAGTGAACTCTTAGTCAAGCTATGCTTAATATTTAGACTGCACAGAGAAATGCACATGTTCAAAATACATCCAGGCTGTGGTGTGGAAGTCAACAGAAAGGGTTGATTATGCACCATGTGCCACAGTTCTGAGGCCATTTTTCAGTTCCAGGCAGCTTTCTGCTTCCTCAGTGTGATGTACTCCCACTAAAACCCCAGTACCTGGAAACCTCTCCATGCATGCGTCCTGCCCTGTCCTTAGGGAAAAGGGAGTGCAGGGACAGTTTATGGGGGGTGGTTCACACAGAGGTGTGAGATCTCCAGAAAAAGCTGGAGTGTTCACACACCTCCTTTGGGAGGAAGAGCTGGGGTGTCTGCAGAATGCCCCTGGGAATTACAGGGAAGGGAAGAACAAACCTTGCAAGAGAAGCCAGTCTCCAAAAAACAGCTGATGAGGGATCCAACACTTTCCTTTGTGCCAGGAACATCACTGTCATCAGGAGGAATTCCTGTTCCCCTCTGGCCTCCCAGGGATGAGAGCCTGGGCGAGGTGAGGGTCAGGGCCACAGTGAAGGATAGCAAAACTGACCCCAGTAAAGGAGATTTACTGCTCCATCCCCATTAGCTGGGCCATCTGCAGCCCAAGCATCAGCACAAGTTAACAGAGACCACGGAGTAACGTGGTACAGGCACAAGGGCAGGGAGAAGTGGAAGAAACTGCAATGGCTTCTTCCCATGTGGGAGAAGGTGGGAGCTCCAGGAAGATTTCTGCTGCAGCACAACCCCAGCAAGGGGAAGGAGAAAGGGAAAGGCACACAAACACACCAGTGGTGCAGAGTGCATCTGCACTCACAGCTCTGTGCACAGGTGCTCACACCCAGGCACTGCACTGCATCTGCTGCAGAGGCAAGAGGAGAGAGAGGTGGAGGGAGGAGGAGGAAGAAGAATCAGGATGAGTTCCTTATCTGCAGCACTGCCAGCTTCAGTATCCATCTGCCATTGCCAAGCCCCAAACAAAATTAGGAGGAGGGTCTATGAGAGTTTGTGCCTGAAGAGTGCTCAGTTGGGTGGTTATGGTGTATCTTCTGCTTTTTGATGCTTTATGAGGTCACATTTACCTTTATTGCTTTATGCTTTGGTCCCAGAAGGTGGAAACACTACCTTTACTTTTTACTGAAAAGTAAGATCTCCTCATGGCCACCAGACTCTGTATCCTTAACTTTAAAGTAAGCATTTGTGATAAAGCAAAGAGCCTGGGTTGGTGTCTCCGTTTTGTGGGGCAAATCCCCTGGGGCTTGGCACAACGACACTTTCTTTTCTTCTAACCAGTCTGGGTTTCTGTTCCTTTTCAGTGAGCTTGTGTTCAATGATTAGACCCAATATATACCATGCAAGAGGCCCCAGCGTGACTCAGAGAGAGGAAATGAGTCGCTGTGGTTATGGAGCACCACTTTCCCAGAGAGGAAAACAATCCAGCACATGAAACAAAACCTCTGTCCATCCTTAAAACTGGGCACCACCTGTCAGGACACAACAGAAGACCCAGCCTGACCCACACACGATCTGAGAAACAAAATTTGGCTTGCAGTGTATTTCCACCAAACCTGTGCTAGTCCCTGGGCCCTGCAGGTGCCATCCCAGATCCTCCACCAACAACATGGCCTAACCCTGGACCCATTTTGGTCCTCTGTGTGTGACTTGACTGCCTCCAATCCTTCTGCCCCGAAGGGAATAGACCTGACCACATCCAGCCCTCCAGAAGAGGATCCTTCATGCTTTCCCTTCAGCCCCCCACCCCAGCACTGCAGAGAAAGAACCTCCCTGTCAGAGAGGGGCGTTTGTGCCTGGAGAACATCAAACAGCATGAGGGGAGGAAAGCAGAAAGAGAAAGGAAGGAGGACAGAAATAGGGCCGGGGATGGAGGAGCCTGCCGGGCCAGGCTCCCGCAGGTCTCAGCCCGGCATCGGGCTATTTTCTGCCTTTTCCTTTTCCTCACCGCCGCGTCGCCATGGCAACCCCATCAGCTGAGCGGCTCCGCTCCCGACTCTGCTTCCCGCTCCGTGGGGATTTTGGGGGTTTTTTTTTCCACCCCTTCTTCGCATCTTGATTTCCTGCTCGAGCCCCATCCCGGGGAGACTGTCAGCCAGTGGCTCATAAGGTGTCCCTTCAAGTGGCTGTGCAGCCCCCCCAGCCCCAGGGAGGGTCAATGGCACCCAGCACCGGCTGGGTACCCACCCAGTGAGGCACGGCACCGGCTTTGGGAGCAGAGCCCTGTGCCAAGGGGGTCCCCCACACCTTTCACTTTCCCTGTTCTTCCCTGGGAAACATTTTGCCCTTTAGCATTTCCAGCCTCAGTGCCTCCAGGCAGCTCCCATTGCAAGGAGAGGGTGTTGATGTTTTTGGCAGCCATCCCATAGGAACAGTGCTGCCCTGGAACACGGACATCACCCAGGGAAACCTTGGAAGAAGCCCTGTGCAGCGTGGTGGGCTCACTGCTGGGGAAATCTTAAACACTGTCTGGGTATAACTCCTGCCACCAGGCTCCATCAGTCTCCAGAGGTCACTTCCAGCCCTGTTTTCTCGGGCTCAAAATGGCTAAATGTCTCATTAAAAAAACAGCTGTGCCAGAACCTTGGGTAACTCCTCGAGTTTAGAATTAAACAGAGGGAGAGAAATGCAGCAAAGCCAAAATTGGTGACAGAAGATGCAGAGAGGTCGGAAGAGGAGGGAATAGGAGGGAATAGGAGGAAGGAATAAAAAGGCTTTCCTGCCGTCCATTCAGACAGCGTGTCCAGGTGTGACAGGAGCCCTCGACAAGGAAGAGGGGTTTTCAGAACATCCCCTGACATCAGATACCTTCTTGTAGTTAACAGCACTGCTCCCCTTCTGTCTTTGAAATCCCCAGCCTTAAATACAAAGGAAAATCTCTGCCTCCCTGAAAGGCTGAGTTTGAGGAGACCAGATTCATCTCCAAAGCATGCTCTCCTCTTTCTTGCCTAGCATTTGGTCCCGCCGAGCACTGGGCTGGCACATCCCCAGAGCACCATGAGCTCATCCTGCCTGGCCAGCTCCTCTCCAGCACAGAGGAGTCCCTTTGGGGTGTTTTGCATTGGTTTTGGTGCCTTCAGAATAGCTGTGGTTGGAAATCAGAGGCTCGGTTAATCTGACCCTGTCATACATATCAGATGTGCAGCAGAAACAGCCCTCCAGTGAGCATTATCATGACATTTGGGGAGGGTGGGGTTTCCCCCCTCCCTTCTTCTCTTTTTTATAGCAGACATCTGCAGCAGGAGAAGAGGGATAGAGGAGAGAGGAATGAGAAGAAACAGCAATTCTTCTAACAGCCAAATCCCCATGACTCAAAGCCTCCCATCACCCCCAAATCCCAACTTGCTCAGAGTGAGACCAAAACCCCTCTGGAGAGGAGCAGCTCAGTGGGGCTCCAGATAGCTCAGCACAGCCCCCTGGCACCAACATCCCTGCACACATCCCTGCCAGACTCTGGGTTTCTTTAAATGCAGAATCACACTGACTTCACTGAAGGTGCAATTTTGCAGCCACTTGCTGGGGAAGCAGAGTTTCTTTCCATGTGGTTTAAGTCAATTAGGAGCAGGTTGAAGCTGAAGTGAATTAAGGCATTCAGCTCCAAACAGGAGTGTGTGCCTGGAGAAAAAGGGAGGGGAAGGCAGCTCTGCACCACTTTCAGCTAATCCAGTGCAACTCAACCAGTATAAATTCAAGGACAAGGCAGCATCCTTCATCCCTCCTCCTCCTCCCTGTTCTCACTTTTTCTCCCCCCTCCTTGCTTTCCTCATCCTTCCCCCATCCCCTCACTTAAGAATTCTTCTCCTGCTGTTCATCTCTTCCCCACTTTCTCAGCTCCTCCCGGTGCCCACATGCGCGAGGGGGCTGGGAAGCAGTTGGAGATCAAACTCCTGGCAGCGCCGAAGCATCGGCCACGCCGAGAGCCCCGGAGCAAGGAGGCACAGGAGTGGGATGAGGAAAAAGTGGGTGGGTTTGGGGATAAGCAGAGGAACTGCTTGCAGCCTGGGAAGCTCGGGATACCAGGCAGCAGGGAAGAGTCTGATTTACAGCACCATGAGCACCTGGAGTGACCCAGAGCCCCCACACAGACCTGCCTATACCCAGCTCCTTCCAGGACACAGGGCAGGGAGAGCTGGTGTGCCCACGAGACTGCTCTGACAGCATGGGAGCAGCTCAGCTGGCTCAAGGAGGAAAGTGCCCCATGGCAGCCATCATCCTTGAGTCTATGTTGTCATCCACAAGGACCTCAGCCAGCAGTTTAGAGACCATTTCTTAGGGTGTTTGGAATTGTGTAAGGACGCTAATAATGCAAGAAGATGCATTAACATGGGCGCCACAAGATGTTTGTAAAATTTAAAAAGTCATAAAGTACTAACTTCCTCTATCCCCATCCCCACTCACCCCTCCTCAATCTCCCAGCCTAACATCTGGAAATAAAACCAGCGATGTTTAAATTCCTCTAGACCTCATCAGCCTACTCAGGTGTCACAGCTCCTGGAAGAAGGAAGAGAGGAAGACATTCCTGGCCCCACACTGCAATGACAGAGGACCCTGTGCACACCAGGAAACAGCTCCAGCTGCTGTTAGCAGCTTCCCTCGGCAAGAGGAAGAGCCCAGAGAGGGTGAGGCAGCTCCAAACCTGAGCTGTTGTACTGGGTTTTCAGCGATGTAGAGGATCTGCATCTGTCCCCTGCAGCCATCAGTGGTGTTTCCCCAGGAGGCTGGGGGGGAGAAGTTGAAAACCCAACCTCCCAGAGCTGCTCAGGGGCTGTTTTGGAGATGCCAAAGCTCTTGCAAAGGTACCTGCCATGCTCTGGCTGCTCCCAAGGACACACATGGCACAAACAACCTGCACAAAGAAAACATCCTGAGCAAAGCCCCACACACCCTGCTCTGCACCACAGAGCTGCAAAATCCTCATCCCTGGGTGCTCCCTGCAAAAGGGCAAAGGTACCAGATATTTCCAGCAATCCCTGCTGCAGGTCGAGCTGGCAGCACTGTGCAGTTTTGTCTCTCTGGTTCACGGTATTGGCTGCTGCCAGCAAGAGAGGGAGGAACTGGGGGGAGAACAGAGGAATCACAGTGGAGGGACAGTTAATTAGAAAAGCTGCCCAATTTGTGGACTTGCCAGACAAACTTTGTGATGTCCCCCTACACCTTATCAATGCAAATGAAGCAGGCAGACCCTGGGAGATACCCGAGGCTCCCCATGGGATTTGTCCCCAGATAAGTAGATGACAAGGCAGGTACCCAGTGCTCCTGGAACCCTCTGGCTCCTCCAGGAGGAAATGTGGTGTGGGCAGACTCGTGTAAAGGAGTTGTGACCCATCATAAACATCTTTCTGCTTTCCTCCAGCCCCTCCTCCATGCACACTGAGCTCCTGGGGACACATAGCCCTGGCCCAGCCTGGGACCACTGGAGTGCTGCTGTGATCTCCTCAGGCATTAAAAACTTTAAAAACACCAAATCACTATTTACTGCCTAAATACAGATTTTCCTCAACAGTCTCTGGTTAAGCACCCTAAAGAAGCCCTCCCCAAGAAGGAAAAGCAGGATAAACCACCCCCCTTGCATAGGATCTGTTCTCTCTTCCAAGAGACACCAGAGCTGGCAGGGACATGCACCTGGGTGCAGGAAGCTCCAGCCAGGAAGATGTGAGGCAGGCATGTGCTGAGGGTTAGAGAGAAAGGACAGATCCCATTCCCATTCTATCTCCAACTTCCCCCATGACCTTGGACAAATTCCAGGGGCACCAGATTTTCAGGTAACTTCTGTTCCCTTTAAGCCCACATTCAGGTGGGCAGAGCCTGGCATGGCAGGTCACTGAGAGGGCTGGAAAGCCAAAATCCAGTCAGCACTGTGGTTCCTCATCCTTCCAAAGGGTGCCTTTTCTGCCACCTCACTTCCAGCTGACATTTCCTATGTACTGGGGTGGCAAAAAGATACTTCAAATTTGTGCAGCTCTCAAGGAGTTAGAAAATGTCCTGAGGGTGTGGGGGGAAGGTGTCCAGGAAGAGAAGAAGCAATAAATAAACCCCCCCCTTAAAGAAAACAAACCAAAGTGTTGGGTACTTGTATGAAGCCAGGGTAGAGAGTGAATTCATGGGCCTTGTTCTCTTGGGAGACATCAGGCACCCTGTTTAAGCACAGGAAAAACCTTCTGTGTTAAAGAAAGTCCCTCACAAGGGACTTTGATTTCTCCCCAATGCTCTGGGGTGTCAGAAGCCCAAAGCAGCCCCAAAAGGGGCAACATTTTTCTGTTTGGAAAAGGGAAATTGGAAAAAGCAGCAGCAGACAGAGCACTAGATCTGCCAAACCCCAGCTGGATGGGGCTGGCCTTTGCTCTCTGCTTTGTTGTCCCCAGTAGTCGTGTAGCTGTCACCCAGCACAGCTTTTTGGGGACCCTTTGGGGCAGGGCAGCAGGGGCAAGCCAGTACCTAATCCTGCAGCATCAGCTCTGACCACTCCAGCTCTGACAGCAGCAGCAAAGAGGAATGGAAAAATACAGAAAGGAACTGAATAGAGCTCCCTTGTAAAGGGGCTCAAACCATGCTTTGGACCCTATTCCCCACCCTTGGTCCCTTGTCTTGACAGCTGCACAGTGTCTCCATAGGGAGAGAGCAGATTCAAGCTCCAAACTTTAAAAAAAAAAAAGAAAAAAAAAAGAAGGAAAAAGAAAAAAAAGGGAGAGAGGGAGCGAGCAAGCAAGAGAGTGTCTGACTACAGCCCTAAGGGCTGTCACAACAGATAAAACCTCAGCCAGGATTCGCAGTTTGAGCTCCTGCACGCTAATGCACAGCAGAGCTAAAAATACCGACGTGTGGAAAAGCAGAGGCTGCTGTTGCTGCCTTCCGAGCTGATGGCAGGCTCCAGCTTCCCGGGCAGCCCAGAGCAGGCAGATGCACGGCCAGAGAGGGGCAACTGCAACCCCAGAGAGGGGCAGGGGCACCCCGGGGGTCTCCCCCACCAGCCGGCTGCAGGGCAGGCTCTGCTCATGCCGTGCCCGGCTGAGCCATCGCAGGGAAAGATCTGGGTTGGGTTTGTGCTGATGTGAAGTAAAATATCTGGGCCACGCGTTTTCTGCTCTGCAGGCAGAGGGATGGCAGTGGAGGGATGGAGCAGCCTTGGGGAGAGCAGCTGACGCCAGAGAGAGGGAAGGATGGAGCCTGTGATGAGGAGGAGGATGCAGAGAGGCTTCGGGAGATGACAAAGAGGCGGGACAGCCCCAGAGCCCCAACTCCGGGGCTGCAAAATAAGCAGCCCAGTGCTAATCCCCAAAGTCGGCCTCGTGTGAGATGGGAACGAGCTCGTGGCTGTGTTGTCACACTATCTCCCGATTTATGCAGCTGTCTCTGCCCTATCTGAGGCCGGGAATGGGAACATACTTTACTATGCACTTAAATTCAAGCATGCACCTAAAAGTCCTTTTCCTTCAATGGAGCTGAAGGACGAGTGCAAGGGTTTGCACCTCATTTGCCTTCACCAAAGTCAGGTCTCTGAACTGGGGCTGGCTCAGGGCCCCCACCCACACCTGGGGAAGGCACCTGGGTGTCCCCAGGCTGTTACATCTCCTCCTGTAAATGCAAAGCCCACTGCTCCTGGGGACAGCCATCCTCCAAAGTGCTGATTAACACCAGCTATGGAGCAGTCATCACTCTCCCTGCATCAGGTTTGTGTGGTCCCCATCCCATCCAGTGGAGCAGCTGCTTGTACAAAGACCCCAGTGCTGCTGCCCTGGAAGGGTTTGGTCTAATTTTGGAAACCATCAGGACAGTGGGGACTCAGATAATCTCCTTCAGCTCAAGGACAGGATTCTTCTCTCATGTTCTGTGCATGCTCTGCTCAATCCCATGAGTGGGACAGACATGACCATCTCAGGGTCACTTCACCCCAAGACCCAGAGCCCGAATTTGACCTCAGAGCACCAGAAAGAGTCTCCAGAGCCCTGCTGCCCTGGCTAACACAATCTGCACTGACTTCCTCATAGGAATCAGTCCCTCTCCAAGATCACAGGGAAGCACTGATTAGCACCCCTGTTCCAGCCCAGTATGGCACCTCCTGCACTGCTGACACACCTGCAGAGTTCACAGCTCAATTACCCTACACATCACCCAATTCCTTTTCTACTCACAGTCACATTCAGGACACCAGTGCAAAGTCTCTGTGGATCTGTTTCAAGTTGCATTATCAGCACATTTAGCATTTTCATCATGCTTAGGACATGGTCCCCTACAAAAGGCCAATTTATTTTGAAAGCAAACCCTGCCTTAGGGGCTGCCCTTTCCAGCAGGCAGCACCTTGGGCAGGGCAGAGAGTCCTGCTAAACCCAACAGCAGCAACCATGCCCTGTACTGGGGCACACATCCAGAGGAGGAACTGCCCCAGCTCCAATAACCCAAATTTCTCATCACCTGGATGGGTAATTTTCACCACACCAGTGCAAGCCTTGACAGCAAATTGGTTCTCGAATAATAACTATTATTTTAATTAATTAATTGATATTTCCACAGTGTTTTGAGGAATTAAAAGGAGGGGGAGCTGAAGGAGGGAGCAAATCAACAAGAAAAAAGCGTTACCTAAGGCCAGGGAACGAACGCCATGCAGGAAGAGAAGAGCAGGTTGTTATAGTAATTATAATGTCAGTATTTATGGATGAGGCCAAGAGGGTCCCCCCAAGCACTGACTGCAGCTGGGTCTGTCTGCAAGCAGCCCCACTCACACACGATGGGGCAGGAAATCTCCCTTTCTGATCCCAGCACAACCCATCCAAGCTGAGCATCAGCCACTCCTCTCTAAGTCGTTTTGCAGCATGACAAACTCCTAAAACAAAAAAAAATCCGGCTTTCCCCCCCAATCCCACTTCCAAATCAAGTAGACACTTGCCAGCCCAGCCCCACACTTCTAGGATTTCAAGGGTGCTTCCAGCCCTCTTTCTTTGCTGCACACAAGCACATTCATATTATCTCTACACTAGATATACAAACCTTACACATCACCATCCAGCTATAACCCAGTGTTGGCAAATATCACAGCACCATCACAAGGTGTTGCACAACCTTTTGACTTCCAGAAAGCCCCTTTTCCCAGAGCCATGAAGTTATAGAAGAAAAATTTTAAAAAGGAAAAACCAAATCTCTCCTTTCATTAAACAGGAAAATCCTCAGCCCTCATGGTTAGAGGCAAAGACTTGAAAATAAGAGTTCTGAAAATACAGCTCCTAACCACACAGGAAAGGGAAAGCACATAGAAATAAGAATTTTTCACACAAGTTTTATAGCAGATTTCTGATCTGGGGGCAACAACTGGCATTACAATCACACTCCTTATTTGCTTACATTTGAGCATACAAAGAGGGTAGTTCCCAACACAGCAGCAATGACAACCAGGAGCACTTTTCCAAACAGAGTCAGCTCCAGCAAAAATCCAGATGTCCATGGAGATATCCATGAACTAGACATGATCCCTCTAACAAGGAGCCCCATGGCTCAGGGATGTCAGACATGCAGACCTCCTAGCAAAGACTGCAGCCCCACCCATGACTCTGAAAAAGCCCCAGTTCCTCATCTCTTCACCCAGAAGGTTACTGGTATCCAGCAATCCTCCTGCTGACCCATCAGGCAGCTTCATCATCAGGCTGTTGACTGAAAACCCTCCAGAGGCAGCTGCACCTGCTGTGGTCGCTTGAGATGGTCTCACACTTTTAGCCCTTTTAAGGAATCTCTTTGTAAAACGGAGGTAAAGAGGTATTGAAATTCCACCTGGAGACACAGAGCTGCCCAGCCCAGGGCCTGATAGCAGGTGCTCCATATCCAACCTCCTACCTGAGGTGTGGAAATCCCAGAGCCATTTCAGATGTGGCTGCTGTCCCTGAGGTGAAGAAGAACCAAGCATTCCTATAATTCAGAAACCCCATACCCTGCCTTGGCCTAAACTCCTAAAGATGCTCCCCTCGAACATTTCTGTCCCGAATTCATCAGGCCTCTTTGCCAGCTCTGGCCTCTTGAAATTCTGCACACTAATAAAATCCTAATTTACATCCAAGATGGGGAGTGAGTGGCAGCTGTTGCTATAGAAACCCTCTCCCGAGCCCTGGCTCCCGGTTGCTGCTCCAAGATGAGAGGCTGGAAGCCAGCTCGGACCCCAGTCCTGATGCCACTGGCACATCCCATGGCTCCAGCCAGTCCCACATGGGCTGAACCCAGGGCTGCTGCCCCAGTCCCACTGCAGCAGGGAGGACATGGTGGCCACCACAACCACCAGAAAGCCCTTGGTGTGCTGTCATCCCCCAGGCTCTGCATTTCCCACCCTCCATCACTGAAGGGTCTTCTTTGCCTGCCATCCTTCCTGAAAGCCTTTAGCCACCAGCTCTTGGAGCCAGGGGCTGTGTGACAAACCCCACTCTCACTTGGAGAAATGAAGATAAAGATGAAAACAAAGCAGAATTGCTCCCTGAGCTGCCAAACTTTGGGGAAATGCTGGAAAACCCAAGATGAGTCTCCCATCAACAGAAGGAAAACTTGTAATGTGTTAACACTTAATGTAGATCTGTTTCTTCTTAAGTTGGACTGCTAATTATTCAGTGCATGACCTCTAGAGGGGTTAATGCTTTGGATAGATAATGGCACCTTACACAAAACCCTCCCTCAGCTCTGAGCAGGTCTTTGCTTTACAGAAGGAGCTCAGCTTACAGCATGAAACCTGCACCGATCACCACGGCTGCACCAAGAGCTTTGCTGGGAACAGAGACACCACATCTCCATGGTGAAGCATCCAGGAGTGAGCTTCTTCAGCAGAAAAGCAATCAGAGGACATCGTCTCCCTGAGGAAGGGAAGGAAGCAGCTCTCCTTTCAGCACAGCAACTCAGGATCTAGTGACTGTCCCACCTCCAGAGCCAGGCAGTTGCACCATCATGGGTGCTGCACACTGAGCTCTGCTCACAGCCCCTGGATGCAGACCAGGACTGGGGACAGCCAGTGTTTGATCTGTGGGGCTGGATCCTGCTCTCAGTCACCCCATGTCCAGCTGCAGGGACTCAGTTGCTGAGCTGACACACCAGGGAGGGTGGAGGAGCAGTGAGCACACACACCATGGACACGTGCTGCGGGGTGAACGTGCTCCCTCCCCTATGGATGGGTTCCTCGGGTCTTCCTGGGGGCAGGATCCAGCCCAGAGCACAAATGCTCCCGAACCAACCCCTTTTTTCCCTTGGTTGGTTGAGATGTCAAGGATGTATGAAGGCTGCTCAGAGAATACATCTCCCTTGTCCCCTACATATGTGCTGTGACACATGGGTGCTGTGACTCCGGGATAGGGGTGGTGGAAGGCTCCTGGCCCAGCACCCTGTCCCCAGGGACAGATGTCCCTGGCATACCTCAGGAGTTATTTATTCCTCCCTCCAGCCCTCAGCTGCCTGCTCTGTCACACAGGGAAAAACTGACTCAGACCTTCCCAAGATAAGGCGACCACATCTGCAGCCCAGCTCCCCAGGAATGCAATCAAAATAGCGACCGGCAGCCCAGGCGGGGGAAGGAGGGGGGGCAGCATTTTTTGCTGTCGACTCCGACCCCCTGATGGACCGTTGCCATGGAAAGCCGGCAGCCAGCAGCCCCAGCTGGGGTCTGCTGAAGGATTTTTCCTGCTTGGCCTGAGGCTAGGGCAAGGGGAAGAGGCGGAGATACCGGGGAAGAGCTCGCATCTGGCTGCGACAGCCCTGCCCTGCTAGCAGGTGTGGAGCTCACTTCCCTCTTGGCTGGAGCATCCCGAGATGGTTTGTGATCCAGCATGGCTCAGACGCTGCTGGGCAGTGTTTGAATCCTGGTGCAGGAGTACGGATAATAAATCGAATAAACCCAGCTCAGCATTAATGACAGAGGGACCAGGGAAGGGACACAGAGATGGGAACCTCAGACAGGGCTGCCATCCTCTGAGTTGGTGAGGTCACTGGGGCACCCATCCAGCTCCTCTCCCCTTCAGCCTGTTTCCAATCCCTCATTTTTGCATGAAGAATTAGGACAGTAATTTCTCTCCTGCAGAGAGAAACAATACAGGAGCTGAAGCCGACCCCTTGCAGGCTGCCTGAGCAGGCTGACGTTTGGGGAAGATTTGTACAACTTTCTTACTGTGAAAAAACCCCACGGTTGGAGGTTGCAGGGACCTGGGCACTGCATGATGGTTGCTTGCCCCGCTGCATTGAGATGAGGTGGAAGAGGCCCCAGCCTGAAGCTGCTTACTTACACCAGAGCCTGGATCAGGCACTGCAAAATCTGCTGCCAGCAGCAAGCACCCAGAGGAGCTGCCACCACCCCTCCCGTTGCCTCGCCGGGAGCTGGCAGGAGGGGACGGACAGCTGCTTCTCCATAATCATCTCTCCACTGCTGACAACATGCTGGAGCTCATTTCCAGAAGACACCTTGGGAAGAAGAATGCATTTACAACAGCAGAAGCACCAGGAAGAGCATCTCCTTCCAGAAAGCCAAAGATGCAGCAAAATAAAATGTTGCTTCTTGTTAACCCTCGCCTGTACCTGAGCAAGCAGAACAAAAGTTGCTGGTCAAATTCTACCCACATTCACAGTCCTGGAGCTGAGCGAATTGGCTCAGCAAAGAGACAATGGCTCTTTGGAGACTTGGGCGACTGAAAATGCTCCCTGAAGGAGGAACCGTGCCACGGGTTGAAGCCAAGACTCACTTTCTCAGATACCTGCTGAGAACATGGTCCCTGCAATCACCATTCCTGGCACCTCTCAGCTGTCCAGCACACGTGTGGCAGGCACAGTGTGCAGGATGGGGGATGAGGTGCAAAAACCACCAGATAGCAATCCCAGCCCAGCTCTAGTTTTAAAAAGCTTCCCTGGCCCAGGAGGGGAAAGGATAGCTGGAGAAGGTGAGGGAAAAGGAGGGGGAACGCCACCTGCGTATTGATCTGACTCTATGAAATGGGTTTTTCTTCTGGTTCCTGAGCTGGAGACAGGAACCTATTGAATGCAAACCTCAGCTCTCCCGCTGCCCTGGTTTCAGCCACTCCAGGCTGCTGTTTAATTAGATGAGCATTAGCAGAAAGGCAGCTGGGCAGCTGGGAGGGGCCGGCTTTCCGCACCCCACGGTCACCCACCCGGTGTGAGCGTGCTGCTGTCAGAGGCACCACTCAGTTCTACCTGCCTGGGCTCCTCCGTCAGCCAGGCTGAGCCAGCCAGGAACCTGCCCCAGACACACCAGGGAGCAGACCTGGCTGATCCTCAAGCCATTGGGACCCCAGCTGTCCCCAAACAATGCAATCATTAACCCTTTCCCCCTAAATTTCCAGCAGTCCCGCACAAAGCCCAGCGATGGGACAGGGTTTCCTCTTGCATCAACCTCAGGTTCAGCTCAGTAATGACCTGGGAGCCAAGGAGGTTGGAGTGTGGAGCAGGCTGTATCCTATCTGGGAGAAATTACAACAAAGTCGTGAAGGATTTGCAGCTATTTTCACACTTCTTTTCCCAGATTAACACATGGATCCACTTTCTGTTCAGCAGTCTGAGAGCGTATTGTTTTGTCTCTGTTGCAACCTCACACTCCCACATCCCAGAGCTTTCCAGCGCCCCACTGATGGCTATGGGATATCAACAGGAATGGAGGAGCTCACTTTAATTAGCGTGCACTTCTTAATTTGGCTGCAAGCTCCTCAGCAAGTCAGGTTGTATTTTATCTTCATTTTACAGACCTGGGAGCAAGGAGACAGCAGTAAGACCAAGGAATATGACCAAGGGTAGTCAGCAAGATGGTCAGCAGAGCAATGGAGAGATGCTGTGAGTTCCCCCGTCCCCGTTATCTGCACTGAACCCAGCAGTGACAGTCCCTGGTGACAGCTCACCAAAGCCCTCTTTGTAAGAAAATCCCATACCCACTTGCATAAATCAGCCTCTCTCCCTTGTTATCAGTGGAGTGATATAGATTCAAGAAAACTGGGTTAGATCCACATTTATATTAGGATACAACATTCACAGGTTAAGCAAAGTTTCCCCAACTATCTGACTGATGCCAAATCCTACCAGGGAAAAGACCCTGATCAGATGGGGCTTTGTTTGACATAAAGGTTTTACCAGGGACAGGGGACAAGCTCTTATTACCTGTTGTAAAATAAACTGTGCCACAAAGCCAGGATGCAGCTGTTTCAGCTGCTTTCAGCAGAAAACATTATCTGTGGTGCAGATAAACACAGTTCTGCCTTACCTACAGCCCCTCCACAGCAGTGTCAGCACTCAGCTCACTGCTATCAGCACATCTGCAACGCATCCATGCTGGAGCGGCCTCATGCCTGCTGGTTTGGAGGGAGAAAGCCAAAGTTTTTGCATTGTCCTTCTCCAGTGGAGCTCTGGTCTGGCTGGTCAGAACTGGCTGTGGTGGGAGCAGGAGTTTTCAGCTTTGGTTTCTCACCCTGCTTTTCTGTCCTCATCTCTTTCTGTGCATACTCGTTCCCAAACCAGCATGGAAACACAAGGAGAATTAAAAGGCTCTGAGCTGCCAGGTGAAAGTGGCACAACATGGGGCAACAACCTATGGTAAATGCATTTCCCCCTTGCTCTCTTACTGTTCCTCTTCACCCTCGAGGCAATGATTTCATGCTGCATCTGCCCAGTGAGAGATGTTAGAGGGAGATGCACAGGAAGATGCTGTGTCCCAGCTCTAGTCCAGCAGGCTCCAACCAGTCGTGTTGCTCACCCCTAGGTCTGCAATCCCTTCATCCAGCTCAGGAAATGCGCTGACCAATACCTGTGGAAAATAAGGCGAAGTTGTGAGTGGGGAGCCTAAGGGTCAGTGGAGACTGGCAGTGCTGAACCTATCAGTTCTGGGATGTGCTGGAATGTCTGCTGTTGGCTCTGGGATTGTTATCCCTCCATGCAGATGGCAATGTGAGCTCAGAACGTCTTTCCTTAGGACAAATCCAAGGGATACATTTTCCCTGCTGTGTCACAAGACTCCAGCCAACAGTCCCCATGCATGACATGCTTCAACTGCTGAACCCCACCAGTGCATACATGAGCACTGGGAACCTCTCACAAGAAAAGCATTGAGCACATCCCACCGAGCAGAGATGGAGCTCCAGTAAGAGCTGCAGGAAGGCTGTGCCAACACCTCCATGCAAGCAGGCAGCAGTCCACGGGCAGAGAGAAGGAGAGCTACAGGCACCGACGTCCCCCTCCGGCTCCCAGCATGACTCACACCGGTTGCCATGAAGAAGTCAACATTTGCATGCAGCCACCCCACGGTGGAATGAAAAGCTCCCTCAGCTATTTGCTGGCTCTCTGGGGGAGGGCAGCAAGCAGTGGGACCTCAGGGGCCAGTGTAGTACCAGATGGCAAACTCTGGCATTTCCACAGGCATCTCCAGGCTGCTACCAACGCGGTCCGTATGTGCAGCATACCCCAGACGATGCTCCGTGCAAATGAGATGTTCAAAACAGAGAAGAGAGTCGGGCACCCGGTTCCTATCAGATTTAGTTCTCCTTCAGCTTCTCCAAACTCGCAGCCTCAGAGCTCCCCACCCTCACCCAGCTCTGCACAGAATTAGCTCGACACAGAGCGGTCGATTCCGGCTTGGGAGCAGCGCCCGCTCGCACCCACTCGACACACCCTGCTCAGCACAGAGCGAGTGTGAGAGCACAGAGCCGGCCCAGCACCGAGCTCTGGCAGCCCCAAAACCCAGCACATCCACAGGCACTTTCTCCCAGCACGGATGCACCCACTGAAGTGTTCTCCAGAGCGACGCTCTAGCCCCGCAGTGGGGTGGCTGCTCCTGCAGGCGTGTGAAAAGCCCCAGCTTGGGAGAGAGGGGGTAATTATATGCCAGGGGAGCAGCTGATTCAAACCCTTCCTGACCCCAGGCTGAAGAGTTCTCCTGATCGATCAAGAAGATGCTCTTTCATTTTCCTCAAGCGTTTCACTGATGGATGGAAAAATCAATGGCCCACAGAGGAGTCTGGAGGGGGGTGGAGCAAGGGGAAGAAAGGGAGAGAAAGGGAATGAGGAATGGAAAGAAAGAAAGAAAAGGGAGAGGGGAGAGGGGAGAGTGCTGTGGGAAGCAGGGGCTGCTGGAAGGGGTGGTGGCAAGGCAGATGGGCTGGCAGCACCTACGGCTATCACCTGCACCTGAGGTTTGGGATCTCCTCCCCACGTGGAGAACCATGGGCAATGCAAAGCTTCTCCCAGCTGCACCCCATGGAGCCAGGGCACAGCTGTGCCAAAAGCCTCCATCAGGTACGTGCCTCTCCATGCCAAGCACTGCTCCTGCAGCATTGATGAAGGGCCCAAATCTGTGCCATGGGGTCCCCCCTGCAGCAACATTGCTGGTTTCCATGGAAACACCTCCCAGTTACCCATATGGAGTATCTGGTACCCACACTCAGAAGAAACCCTCGAAGTCCACAAGCCTTTTGGATGAAAATTCCCCATTACTTTGTTTTTTCCTTAAAATTGCCTGCTGAGATTCCCTAGCTCTGACTCACTATGTGGGTGCAGTTCAAGCACCATCTTCGGGTCCCATCCTGCCCACACAGCTCTGCAAGGTGCCCTGGGCTGGGACAGGACCCCAGTGCCCCTGTGCCAGCAGATCCTGCAATTCCAGCATCTTGCTGGGCAGAGATGCTGCCAAAAAGGACTTTATCCCTTTGCTAAATCTTTGCTAAAGACCAAACGAAGACCCATTTAGCTCCCCAGTTTAGGAGTGCTGTGGTTTTCAGAGAGGTGGTCAAGCCCCTTCATTCATACTTGCCAACACCAGTCACTGGAAAAGACACCCATAAATCTCCCCTTGGATCAGGGGAAAGCCAGGCCCACACCACTGGACACAGATGAGGTAGCAGCTTGTCTTAAACAGTTGGGGTTTTCCAGTGTTTTCTTCCCCATATTCTATTAATAATTAACACAACTGCAATGAAACCAGCTTTTAAGAGGCTTCACTGCCATGGACTGTGTTACAGTCCCTCTTTCAGGAGCAAAGGTTTGTCTGTTACCACTGGAAACCAGGAAGGCTCCAGTCTCAGCCAGGGATGCCATCCTCATGGGAACCTGATTCTGTGTCCCCACTGTGCTGGGCTGATCCATCACACTGCCAGAGCCGAGGTGATGGAGCCCTGCCAAGGCACCCCATCCTCTGATCCTTCCCAAAATCCCACCCTAGGTTAGACACAACTTACCGGGACATTTTGAACTCTCCACATTCTTTTCAAGGCTGACCTGGTGTGTGCTCAGGAGGACAAGCTAATACTCTCCCTCAAGACAGGATTTGGAGGTCAAAGGACAGAGTTTGGGGGTTGTGGGTGGTCTCTGCCCGCTGATGAAGAATCCCATCCCCTGGCACCTCCAAAACAGCAAGTGAGCAAAGCCAGAGCAGCACATTTTAGGCCACTCTGAGGGTGTGCTTCCCAGGATCTTCCTTTCCAAAGAGCTCCTTACAGATCACCCAGCTCCCACCTACCCATGCTTTGACAGGCTGGGGACAAAACTTTGGGCTACCCAGGAAGGAATTACAAGGTTTCAGGCCGTCCCCAAAACCTAGGATTTGGTCTGAGTGATCTCCATGTCTCCAAACACCCTGCTCAGGAGAGAAACAAACAGAAAAGAGGGGATGTGATAAAAGCAAAGCCCTCAGCCCACCCAGCCCTATATCCCAGCGGTTGCCCACCCCCGCCCCGGGCTGGGGCCCCACTGGCCCCACGCAGAGTGGCCACACCGGCTGGGCTGGTTGGGGGAGGCAGAGCAGGGCCTGCAGCAGCCCTGGCAATAAACAGCTTCCACATGCTCGTGCTGAGCCCTCAGCCCCGACATACCAGCACACTTATTCATCCCTGAGTGAGGGGCTGAGGCAGCACCGTGGGCTGCAGCCCCTCCTGGGACAGGGTCCTGAGACCCCCTTGTGGTCCCTGGGGCTGTGGGTAGCCTAAGGTGCCCATCCCACAGCTGTGCCACAGCTCCAGTGGTGCTGCAGGACCCCCAGGTCAGCAAACACCCAGTGTAAGTGTGGGTGCCAATGCTGGCAAAGCCCCTCGAATCTCACTTTACTTGCATCCCCAGATTTTCCTCATCCCACACTGTCTGCATCCCTCCATGCTTCTCCTTCACTGAGGACCACTTCAAACCCATACCAGCCTCTTCCCCCACAGCAACACTGTCCTGACCCTCCCTCGTCCTCTGTCCTCTCAAATTAGGGGTTGGGAAAGCGTTTCAGCCCCAGCTCTGAGGCAGAGGGGGATCGCTGCTCTGCAGAGCCTGCAGCTGTGAGGATATCTGGGACACAGCACCCAACCAGATGCCAGCGCTGTTCCATCCTGGCTGGGACTGTCCCACCCACGGCCTCTGGGGATGATAAACCCCTTTTAGAGGCAGAGAGCAGGCAGAGCTCCAGCTCACTGGCACCCCGGCGGGTTTATGAGGAGATTTTTAGCAGCACCAGGAACAGTCCCCGGATTAGAGCTACAGGCTTCAAAAGGAGCTGCCGAGCGCGAGAGCCGAGGGCTGGAGTCGCTGCGGCTGAAAAGGGAATGCTGCACATTATAAATAGCTGCTCACTGGCAGCACATCTGTTTCAGACAGCGGCTCGGGAAGGCTGTGCGTGTTCTGGTTTGGCTATTTTGGGGGAAAGAGATTTGAAACTCACTCATTATTATTGTTCACCCAAGAGATGCGAATGATGCCTGTTTCTCCTTTGCCTTTTCAAAGTGGAAAGCAAAACGAGGTGAGTTTCAAAGCACACAGTGGTGTAAGGTTCTCTGGGAACTGCAGCTCTCGCTGGGAGATGATACGAGCACCCCAGTGACACTTGGATCAATGGGTAGTGCCACAAAACAAGGCTGGTCACGGGGCAAGGAGAGCACAGCTCTTGTCACTGCTCAGCCATAAGCCATTTCAGCCTGGGGAAGCTGTAGGGTGGGAGGGAGGCAGGCAGCAGTGAGGCCAAGGGTGGGTGTCGAGGTGAGACTGTGAGTGACAGAGTGACACTCCCCAAAATAATGTGGGCTCACCTGCACCCACCAGATGGGACTGCCTTGTGGCCCTGTTGATGCCACCCTGTACCCCCACAGCTCTGGTCCATCTCTGCACCAGAAGAAATGCTGGACCTGCTCTAGGATCAACAACAGGGCAGAGGAGTAAGGCCTGGTGTCAGGATGAAGGCCACAGCCCCGAGCATAGTCTGGAACCATCAGGGCAGGGAACAAAGTGATATCCCAAGCCTGGCTGCCCCATCCCTCTCAGGGGGCTGGCATCCCACAAGAGCCCACACCAAGGAGAAGTGGGGTGCTGCTGTACGAGCCTGCCTGGGGGCGAGCAGAGGAGGATGAAGAAGCGTCCGAAGTCGGGCGGTGCTGGAGCAGCCCCGTGGTGCCCAGCCCGGCCCAGGCACTCCCATAGAGCCCAGCAATGGCTCATTAATCACTCGGCACCACGGCGGGATGGAGGCCCTGCCGACCGCCGCCAATCCCCGCGCCGTTACCACAGAAACAACCCTCACCCTGCACAGGCTTCAAAGGGTTTTGTGCGTGTGCCTGTGTGTGCTGCTCCATCTCCCCCCTCCCCCTGTTGTTTTTTGTGTGCCTGTACGCAAGAAAGAGTTGGGTTTTTTCCTCTTTCCTGGGAAGCGTTTGGCACCGGGGCTCAGATCATGTGAAAAGCAAAGGCAGGATAGACAGACGGACAGATGAACCAGGAGAACCAGCCACGATAGCCCAAAGGCTGGGGAAGGTCTTCTGAAAGGAGAAGGGGAAAGGTTGGGGGGCATGGAGGCAGCTGTGGTGCTAACGAGTCAAAAATAAATATTTATATGGGTAGAGTTTTAAAACCCTATTTTGCATCGTTATAATAAATTATTCATCTGCCTGTTTCTCCCTGCCCGCCTCTCATGGTAGGGAGCTGTGCAAGGGGATGATGTTGCAGGGTGAGTGAAGGGGGTTGTGGCTGACCAGGGCCCTGGACCCCTCCAGCACCCCGAGGAGAGGAGGCAGGGAGATTTGGGGAGGGAAGCAGCGACAGCACAGATGTGGCTGGACCCCGACACAATCGTGGCAGTGCCAAATGGGGAAGGGTGAGGAGTGGTGGGTGCTGGGAGCAGGCAGCTGAAGGTGCCCAGGGGACTCGGTGACCTCCCAGCCAGCAGTGTCAGAAACAGCGTGGCTGCTCATGCACTTGTTTTGGATGGAGCCCTCTGTGAGTTTTGGCCTCCCTAATTTTCATTTTGGCAAAGACGGCAGTTTGGCTGATGCCCTGCAGTGTCCTGCTGAGGAGGTGGGGATGGGGAGTTCTGCAAGGAGTCCTGCTTCCCTGACTCCCCCAAATCCCCAGCTTCCTGCATGTCCTGGTGTCCCACGGAGGGTGGGCACACACCTGCTGGCAGTGGTACAGCTCCCATCCCTCCTGCCCACACTCTCACAGTCAGCCCAAGAGCTGAGCCAAAGGGAGGGCCTTGAGCAGCACCTCTGAGCCTGCCCCCTTGACCTTCTGGGTGTACCAAATTGTTTTGATCACTTTTGCATGTCCCAGTGCTCTGATGGCAGCTGCCATTGCCTCCTGTATGGGGTTTGAAAGAGCCACCAAGCACCAAGGAAAGGTTTGAGGAGGAGAGCCTTGCCCTGACTATTTCCAGGCTCGCTGCAATTGCATTTGCCAGAACTGCTACAATAGAGACAAAAAGCAAGGATGGAGAAAGGCATGAGCCTGGTTGAGCAAGCCACAGAAAGCCCCTTGCCTAGCTGGAGGCTTCCAGCATGTGGAAGGGGAGGTAAGAGGGCTGAAGAGGATGAAAAAAGATCTTCTGGATCACCCCACTATCCCTTGACTCCCAGCCTCTCCTGACAGCTGCTCCTCTCACCTGCCCCTCCAGTGACTCCCCAGCAGCCTCCTCTGGTGCTACACCCCCAGGATATCTGAACATGAAACCTAAATTTCTCCTGTACTACAGTTTAAGCCCATAATTTCTTGTCCTACCCACCACAGGACATGGAGAATCATTTATTCCTATCCTGTTTGCAGCAGCCACTGACATATTTTTGAAGGCTGTTATCACATTTCACCTTCAGTCTTAGACCTTTTCATGAAAGATGGAACAGAAACACAGGTTTGTGACGGGGAGGAAGGACAGAATAACAAAGAGGTTTTTCTGGATCACATGTAGAAACCAGGAAAGGCAGGGAGCCAAGGAATGAGCAGGTAGAAGCCTGTAACATCCTGAAAGATCTTCAGTGACACCAGCCAAGCCCAGAACACAAAGGGAGATGTTGGAGACAGCAGGGAGGGAAAGTGAGGACATACCTGGACAAAATAAGCCTGGGATCCCCATGCAGGGTGATGTGGCAGTGTCCAAAAGGGTTGTTAGGACTCGGCTTCAAGCAGGAGAGGAGCCAGCTCGACTTACTTATGATGGTACCAGTATGAATGGCAGGTAATGTGCCAGCTTGGCCCTAAGATGCAAAGAGGACAAGAGACATGAACAGACACACAACAGTGTGTTCCAATATGCTTATCATGCCTCTGCACGGCTGCACGTGTCAAAAGTACTTACGAGAAGGAGATAATCTAATTTGATAAGGGAGAGGGTAGAGGAATGACACTGTGGGCACAGATATCAGGAGCAGAAAACAAAGGAGAGACTTCAGCAGGCATCTGCTACAGACCCTCAGGACTGGAGGAGAGAAAGAAAGAACAAAAAGATTCCTGAACCAACTATCAAAGAGCTCACAAACACAGGATATTTGTACTCAGGGGGCACTTAACCACCCAGACATCTGTTGGGCGACACACACATCAAAACATAGTCAGAATGGTTCCTTCGTTATGTAGAGGACAATTTACAGATGAAGGAAGTAGAAAGGCTCCACGAATATACTCACCAATAAAAAGGCGCTGTTCAAAAAGCAACAGTAATAGGGGAAGTTTGGAGCCTGTGATCACAAACACAAACCCACCAGAGTGAGCACACAGTGGCACGAGACACTTCAGAGCAGCCCCTCTGGAAGAGGAACTGAGGGACAGCCAGGAGCAGCGGGGCAGGAGCTGCACCTGTGCCCTACAGGAGCATGGCTGTTCATAAGGGACAGGATAAACTTCCCAAATGTGACGGAAAGAAAAGGAGCAGGAAGAGCAGCCCTTTGTGTGGACCCAGAGAGCATGGGGGGCTGTGATCCCACCTGGGCTGGCAGCTATGGTGTGTCTCAACATGGCCAAAAGCAGGCTTTTCCCAGATATTCGGGGAGGTAAAGGCAGGAGCAGGCAGCTTGTGGAGCTCATCTCTAAACAGCAAGAATTCCCACGCCTGTTGCATGAAGAAAACCCACCCCTGCACACCATCACAGGAGCTGAGCACCTCCAAACACCGGGATGCCTCTTAAACATTGGCCTTTGGTCCCTCTAACTCTGTGCCACAAGCAAAGATCTGAGTTCCACGAGCCAAAGTTCCAACACAAGGTCAGTGCGCTGCTGTGGTTCCCCCACAGAGGGACTTTTCCGTGTTACTGCACGGAGAGGAGTTTCACAACATCGAGCACAAGAGACACAGAGCACTCTTACACAACTTGGAGATGCAAAAGTCAACAGATCTGACAAGTCCTTATGGCAGCAGAAGGGGTTTCCCAGCACGAAAAGCCCTTTGGCTTCTAGAAACAAAAGTAACTTTGTCTATGAACTCCTGGAAGAGGTTGAGAAAGATCTGGCTTCAACCTAATTATCCATGCTCCATGGAGAGAGCCAGGCCTGTGGAGGGCACAGGCAGCAGGAGAACTGCCTGTGGCTACCCCTGCCCTGGGGTATGTGGCCCCCAGCTCTGGGCAGCCTTCCTGCTCCACACCCCAACCAGCCATGGCAGCTTGGTAAGGCTTTGGCACTCCATAATGGGCTTCAAAACTAACCGGGATTTAAAGGTGTTTTGTGTTTAAAGATTAAAACAGTGAACGACTTGAAGCTCCTAAAATACACCTGAAAATGTGGCTCTTTGGCCAGATTTAAAGTTTCACTGCAGGAGGTGGGAAGCAGCATGAGCCTCCATTTCCCCTCCAGAGTCATCTGGGAAATGAAGGGATGTGTCATCCCCTGCTTCCCACACCAAGAGCAAGGACCTCCTCAGCCTTCACAGTTACCTCCAAGCAGATGCTAAACTGGAGATCTGCAACTTCAAAGGGCCTAATTAAAAAAAAACCCTATTATCACTGGGGACAGGAAAACTCCCCACTTCTGGCCACGTTTCTAAAGTTGCTTCCCACATTTTGGCCTTAACTGGAGTGCAGTTTTCCGTTTCACTAATAAAAATGTAGCTCTTGGTGTACAAGTGTCCAAGGTTCACAGGTGATGGTTTTGAAGTGCTTTGGAAAAATACAGCTATTAAAATAGGAAGGAAAACAAAGTAGCAGCAGCCATACACTACCGCCCTTGTAGGCAACTACCCCAGACATCTTGCTCCTTATTTATTAAAATATAAAAAAAACAAACAACCCAACATTGCTTTCCAGGCCTGATTCAGTTATGACATGTGTCTATTTATCAGGAGAAAAGCTGAATATTTCCACTATCACAAGATTATTGCCAGTGCTTAGATTTTTTTCCCTAACCTCCAGCTAAAATCCTTTGAAAATGGAATGGCATACGAAATACACTCCCTGACTCTCAGAGTTGGAGCCCGCCCCCCCCTTTCTCCCAATAAACAATTTTGCATATATTTAAACCTCCTTTCTCTGGTTGCCCAACTCCCCCACCCTCCCCAGCAAAGAAATTACAAAAATCCGTCATTTCTCTCTTTTCCCCTTGCACCTCCATCTATCAGCGTTTCAAAGGCAGTCTCCTCGAATGCCGAGCAGAGCAGGAGATGGGCAGCAGTAATGGGAATGTGCTCCTGACTGTGCAAACCCACACAGAGAGTGAGGACAGGAGAGACTGCATTTGCATACATATTAAACGAGAGCAGTAAAAAATGCAGACGTGCAAACCATTTGGACATGGCTCGGCTCGGCGATGCGCCCTGCAAGGGAATCAATCTTCTGCGTTCTTAAAGGGAAAAACCTGTTAGGGAGAGAAAGGCAAAGCCGAGAGACGTCCACCCACAAACACTTGTCAGGGTTTGGGACAATCTGACCTTCACAGCCGTGCAAAGGCTGTTGTGAAGGAGGGTGAGATCCCAGGGATGTCCAGCTGCTGCCCCTGCCATGGCTCCATGGTTCCAGCCAGGCAGATTGGTGCCTTTGGTCCTCTTCCCATCATCACCAGTGGGAGGAGAGATGGTGAGACCTCAATGCCAGCCATGCTTGTGTTTGAGCTGAAGTGAGATATTCTGACAGTAAGCAAGCCCTCAGGTGAGGGCAGCACAGAAATATCCCTGAAACAGCCTGAGCTGGGCTCCATGGAAGAAATAAGCAGCGCCTGGATGTACTGAAGAAGTCCAACCTCTGCATCCCAATACCTTCCCTGACTGAACAGTGAGTGCTGAGTGCACGTTCCTCTTTAGCTCTGGGTGATCCCAGTTATGGGGAGGTCCAGAAAGCAAGGCCAAGACCAACCTAGAGGGCATGACTGTGCAAAATTGCTCTGGTCCAAAGTTTTTGAGTATCTCCTTGCTGGCTCCATGGATCTTCACATGCACCCTACCACTGCTGCTCGACTGGCCCACAGGAGTTGTAACAACAGCACTGCACACACGAGCTTCTCGCATGGTCAGGTTCTACCTTGCCCTGGAATGACCCAACCCAACCTCACCTTCACTTGTCCCAATGCCCTGGTTAAGGATGTTCCCAAGATAGGGTGTTACACCCAAGACAACAAGTAAGTACAGTGGAGCTTATGTAGTAGATCATTCCAAATTGTCTGCAAGGATACGGATCTAACAAGGCAAATCACGCAGGCAAACCTACTGATTTCAAAGTCTGCAGGTTCAGATGCATAAAAAGTGCAAAATCAGTAACTTTTATATTGCCACTCAAGGAACCACAAAGATAAAAGCAATATTCTGGGAGTGAAGATGCCATGAATATTTCTCATCTGCACTTATAAGGGATATTTGGGACCAACGGCTTGATTCTGCATTAGCCTTGTTCAAATGAGATAATTTACATTCCCTGCCGGCTGAAAACAGGCTGTCAAGGTATTTACTTGTGTCGGGTTTCACTTCCCAGCCACAGTGCTAAAACCTACTAGGTGCACATGGAGAGCAGAGGTCCAGGACCAGAAATGGCAAGGAGAGGATCCAGTGTGGACACCCTGGCATGGGGTGAGCTCACAAAGTGTAAATGTTCTGCAGGGAAGCATGCTACGGTGTATCAGCAGCTGCTGCTTTGCAGCACATTCTCTCAGCTTCCCCCTGCAAGGGTCCCTTCTGGAAAACCAGGAGCTTGCAAAGTTTAGCTGTCTGTCCCTGAAGATCCCAAGGCTGCAGACAGACAACTGGACATACCTGCCTGCCGAGCCTCACTGTCCTGCAGGTTTTGGCCCCTCTGCTCCTGTGGGAAATGCTGTCTGGAGCCTGCCTTCTCCTCCCCTGTCCAGCTATCCCCTGCTATGGCCAGATCTAATCTAACCACCTGCTTCTTTGTGGCTGACTCACCCTCATCTGCCTCTGCACCTACAGCCCAAAGGACATGCAGAGGAACATGCTGCCAGATCTTCCCCATCAGCCTCCAGACACATCCCTTTTGCCAGGTCCAGTGAGCCCAGGACAGCAAAGCAGTGCTCAGCTGTCTTCTGCTTCCTACCACCCTCCAACTCCTCTAATCCAGGCAGTTTTGGGGTGGGAAGGTAAACAAAACAGGCTTCCCAGTAGCCTTTCCAGTGTGGATTCTCTGGTGTCTCATAAGGGTTGAGTTCCCATGCAGCTATCGAGTGCTCGACTCTCTTTACCCACCCACCCATTTTCACAAAGCTTGTGGGAGCCACACAAGAGCTCTTTCCTTCAGCCAAATGTAATTGGAACTCGTCGCTGGGTAAAAAACAGGGGGAGGCAGGAACAAATGGAGAGAGAGAAAAGGAGAGACACGTATGCACACATGCACAGGCTGGATCACAGAGGCCCTATTCCCTCAAAGAAAGGGGGGAAAAAAAAGAAAAAAAACCCGACAAAGTAAGACTACAGTGGCAACGTGCACCAGCTGAGCTGTTGACTTGCTTGTGTGCTGCACAGTCCCACCCCTCCGCCTCAGCTGCTGGGGATTTACAGGCACAAACAATCTGGGAAGGGTTGGTTCATCTGTACACCGGGGTTTCTACAGCTCCCTGCACAACACCAGCTCCTCTCTCAACAGCAAGTCACAATTTGGAAACATTTTGGGCTGTTAATTATATTCGGATTTAATTTTTTTTTGCAATAGCAATGCCCCTGTGAAAGGGCAGTGGGTGAGAATCTCACAGAGGGAACACAGGGATTTCCATACAGAAACTGTCCCCCTGCCTTGCCAGAGAAACATGAAGGCAAAAGAGAGTGGTGTTTGACAAAACAACAGAAAAACAACTTATTGAACAGCTGTCACTGGACAAGTATAAATATACTAGTGATTGTATCAATATTAAGCTCATATCAAAGGTGATTAATTTGATAATTGCCTGTGCAGAGAAAGAAAAAAAACACAATCAAGTATATTGCCACTGGCATCTGAAACGCCTCCCTGGGTTAATTCAATTTCTTTTTTACCTTAATTTGAGTAAATAGGAAAGTTATGGTGTAACCGTAACCCAGACTCACACTCCCCCTTTTATTCCTTTTTTGACTGATCTTATTTTGGCATTGGCCTGAGAGCCTGGAGGAACCAAGGGCTTTATTTGTCAGTTTGGAAAAGTTTAAGAGCCAGTAGAGAAATGAAAATTTTTTTGCTGAAAAACTTGTCCACGAGCCTCCCCAGTGACACCGAGTGCCACCTCCCACACGTGCCAGGTCCTCCCGCAGGACACGCATCCCCAGCAGTAGTCAGCGATGTCAAACTCACCCCACAAATGGCCCCAAATGACATTTTTAGAGAGGCTCTGTTATCTGAGACTACAAAATTAGCACCGTATAACAGCCTTGGTCTGCAGGACTGTTCCTGCCAATGTCAATGGCGGTGCTGCAGAAGATCAAAGCCAAAGCACAGTCCTTCAGCAACAGCAAATGTTTTGGCTGGTGGGAGAACATGGGGGGAGCGTGGCAAAGCCAGCAGCAATCCCTTCCCTGGGCAGAAGAAACCCCAGTGAACCCCAGAAAGCACCAGAGCAAAAAATTCAAATCAGGTAACTCATGCACAGTTCTTCTGGAATATTCAAGAAATTTATCTAGAAAATCAGCACTAAAAGCATTGTCCTTCTGCCAAAGAGTTAACAGCCCTGAGAGCAAAGCAGAAGCCTCGCTCTTGCTGCGGGATTTCTCCCAGTGACACCACGTTCCCACTTGGAGACAAGTTTCTTTGTTTGCTTTTCCCCAGTTATATAAGGGACATAAATTTTTCTTGCAGAGAGAACTCCAGGCAATCTGCATCTCCCTCAAAGTCTGCATCTCCCTCCAAGGCTTCTCACTATGTTTCGGCTTGAACGCTGCTGCTGCAGTTTTCCAGCTCCTGCCTGTGTCTGCACTAAACCCTTTCCCCTGCCCCGGGAAGCAAGAGCCTGCTCGAAACTCAGCTCCCCATCAGGTGTAATCCCACGGAATCAGCCAAAGCACTTTGCCACCCTCCCATTCCCTGCCTGTGGCATCGTGCAGACGTTTGGGCCAGCACAAAGATGTGTCCAGGGACTCTCCCCTATGCAAGAGCGTCTCAGCGGAGCTCAGGCTGCTGCCTTGCAGCTCGACTCTTTTCCAAGTGGAATCCTATAGCCCCTGGCTTTGCTCTCCCAGCAGGTCCCTGATCCCCAGCCCCATCACTCAGCACTGAAGGAGCGAGCCAGGGGAGGCTGTGCCGGGAATTTCGCAGCGCTGGGGCGAGGGCTGGGTGCTCTTGGCCGGCGAGCACCGCATTGCACACATACCAGCAAACCTCAGCCCGGCAGCCCCGGAAGGGCAACAGGCAGCCAGCAGCAGCTCCCAGGCCAGCGAGGAAGCCTTAACCCCTTCCCTGCTGTGGCCAAGAGGCTTCTAAAGACTCCAGAGGCAGTAGGAGAGAGGAATCCGCCCCCTAAGACCAAGCATCTAAATGCAGCACCACTCCCTCTCTAAAAAAAAACCCGGCAAAACTCTAAAAAATCCCTGGGAATGCAGTCCTCCTCTCCCCTTCCCATGGCTTGATGGAGAGGCAGGAGACCATCCTCAGCCCTGGCCAAAAGCCATCAGAGCTCCCAGCAGCCAGTACAGCCCCAGGCACCACACAGTGGGATGTCCCCTGCCATTCACAGTCCCATGTCCTGGATGATGGTCTCAGCAGGGTCCTGTGCGGGACCTGGGGACAGCCACAGCCTGGCAAGGTTTATTGTGCACCCCAGAGAAGGGAAATATTGAGTCCTTCCATTCACACCTGTCTTGGTTTAGGGTAAATTCGGAAGGAAACTTCTGAATGGGGTTTTTCTATGAAACAGATTTAAAATCATGGTGCTGAGGAGACTCTCATCAACACCATCAGAGAAGAAATCTCTCAGGGTGAGGTCTGTCTGTATGAATTCCTCTTGGCTCAGAGGCAGGATTTGGCACAGGAGCCAGCGACAACCTTGAGTGCCCAGAGGAAGCCCAGCAGTCCTGCCCCTGTCTCAGCCTGGTTCCTCTTGATCCCCTGATTTCTTGGTCCCCCAGAGAGATTTGGTCTCTGCTCTCCCACACAAGTTCTTCTCTGAGAGCTGGGGCAGGAGAAGGTGGCACAGCACTTCCAGAGCTGGTACCAGTACATCTTACCTCTGAAAAAACAGCAACCCGATGTTACATCAACCCATGTGAATGGACTAAAAAATGCCTGTGCCACCCCACTTTGAAATCAGCTTGGTCTGAGCAGTCTCCAGACAGCTGCAACAGCTTAAAATCCCATTTATGGATCTAAGACAACAGCAAACACTTTCCCCCCCTTTTTTTTTTTTCTCTTTTGGACTAAGTAGAAAAACCAGACAAAGCCCTTCCCAGTACAGGTAGGATCACTGAAACCCGGGGCTGAGCCCGTGGCTTTGGCAGGCAAAGAGAACAGAGGCTCAGGGGCAGGGGGTGTCAGCCAGCCCCAGTCCAGGCTGCCCTCCCAGTGGAGATTGGATCTCCCACACCGATACTCAGCCCTGCTCGGCTCCCTCCAGCACCAGTCCCATCAGATCAGGCTCAACAGGATTAACCACATATCACAGAGCCAGCAAAAGGCAGATTTACCTTGTAAAAAGAAACACACACACATACACACACCAAAGTTCATGTAAAATGAATTACCTTGGTTCAAAAGCTGCTTCCAAATTTAGGTTTGCTAAAATTAAGATTTAATATTTTTTAATAAAATAGAATTAGATCCTTCATGATAGGTTAATAATCAAAGGCCCACAGAATTGTTTCCATAAACAAAGTTTTCTAATTCCAAAGGAAACCATTTGTTTAAAAGAAGCAAGTGTTCCCCTGCAGAGCTGGAACTTCAGTAATTGCAGCATGATGATAGAAAATGGGGCTGGATAGCAAAAATAACTTAAAACTATTCTAAACAACCATGACGCTGAGTCATCTGTTTCAAAGTCCAAATGGAGCTATCCCAGTGACAGGGCCCACAGAAAATGCTAAGGTGCATAGTTAAAAGGGGAGGGGAGAAACAAAAACAAACAGTAAAAATAGTACAAATTCCTTCAGATACTACTTGTGACAAAAGATGAAAGCTGGGATTTTCACCCTCTTTCCAGCATCTCAACTGCACTGAAGCTCAGTTTCATCACACCAGGCATCCCTAACACAACAGTACCACGGATGGTACCAACCAACACCAAATACTGGAGCCTAGTGTTCCTCTAAAACAAGTTAGGGGGAAAAAAAGTACTCTCTCCTCAGCTGGAATCAGCCAGTGTAACCCCACAAAGAAGAGGGGAAGGAAAGACCAAACCCTGACGTCTCAATGTTTTGTACTCCAGCCTCACTCGTATGCACTGCTATCACATTACACAGTGTGTAAGTCGCTGTATGAATGGCAAGGTGCCACTGGCATAAATACATTCATATCTGGACAAAGGATCAGTCTCCATGTCAGGATCTTCATTAAGAATGAGTTTGTAAGCACTTCCCCTCATTCTTTTGGTTCGTTTCCACAAAAACAAAAATGTATCGTTGCGTCAAAGCTGCAAGGACGCCCAACATGAGACTGGACCAAGCACTTGGTGCTTCAGACCAAGTCAGCTGTGCTTTCCCAGCACTCCAGCTTTCCCAGGCCCATCAAGGTGTGGGTTTACAGCACTGGTATTTGGTCCTGGTAACTAGCTTGATCTATTGATGGGTACATCTAATGACGTGTAGAACATGTACTCACTCCGAGACAGAGCTTGGTAGACCTGGTCTTATCCAACACACCAAGTCCTTTATGCCCTGCTACCAAGACTAATTTAAAGCTAGTTTCAGATAGATATGGGCAAACCAGACCACAGGGCTTGCCCACACCAAGTTTGCAATGTGGCATTCAACTGGAATTCCCCTTAAACCAGCACGCTGTGGAAGGTGGTGTTTCCAGAGCTGCATCATGCAGTGCATCCCTCTGTGTGTGAGCAGCCACAGGCAGAGCAGAGCAGGAGCCTCCTCCACTGTCCCCCCTAGGGCTCTGTCTTGTGGCTGGGGCTCCAAGGACAATTCAATCCCCTCAGGATTTCACAAACAATCGACAAAAGCAGGAACCCAGGAAGGAGGTGACAAAATGATGGTAAAGCCTGTGGGAACAAGCAGCCTGTTGTGACAGAGGGACAAGTGACAGGGACAAACCTTTCCTCATGCACGCTCTACAAAGGCCTGCTGGAAAGCTGCTGGTCATCCCCACTGTCAGCACCTCTCCAACAACTGTTTCAGACTTCCCTTCTCTTCCTGCAGATACAACTGCCTTAAATTCTGCCTTGCGCTGCTGTAACGAGGGAGGGCTCTTGCTTGCTGCTTACTGATGAGGAACCAACATCCAAAAAAAAAAAAAAGAGCATGGATCGAAGGCAGAGAGAGGGAGAAGGGAGAGGCCATAGCTTTTATCAGGCCAGCTGACAGAGCCGGAAAAACAACAGAGCCTGAATTTTGGGCACAACTGGCTTTCTTTAAAGTCTGTCTATGTTGCAGGCAGAAGAAGCCTGTAGTTAAAACAGGGTGTTCCAGTTTTTTTTCCTAGGCTGCACTCTAAGTTAAAAACATCACTGGATGAAGGGCTGGAAAAAAGCAAGGAGTTCAAACAGAAAGGCATCCAGGAGGGGGATTTCCAAAAAGGTGGGGAAAAAACCATCAAAGCAAGATTTCCAAAGAGGTTGGTGTTCTTTGGGAAGGGAAAGTTTTCCAAGATCTGACTCCAGGACCACTTCAAGACAATGATATCCTATGTGTGAAGCTGCCGCAGAATTCACCCCTCAAACATGGATCCAGGGAGGCAGGATGGATTATAGAACTAAGCACAATGGGAGATCTGAACCTCATGTCCCTTTTACACCACACTCTCATTGTAAAGAAGTCATAAAGCAAATCATCCCCTGAGCTAATGTATGACTATTTTAACTCTTATTTTTTGTCAGCAAGAAAGGGACCCAACACATGGAGAGCCAAACTTTGCACCTTGATCACCACAATTTGATCCTTCACCTCCCAACAGCCAGGCAGGAAGGCTTCATCCCAGGTCATTGCTGGAACATGGAAGTACCTTCCACATCTGATGTTACAGCATCCTCCAGGCTTTGTGCAGTCTCCAGCAGTGCTGCCTTTGGGGGCCAGATACCTGCTGGGTCTAATGCCTGGCTGGGGAGATGAAGGTCTCTTTGTTTGATGAAAGAGCAAAAGAGGATGAATTGTTCCCTAATGATAAGCACAGTGTAGATTTGCCCAGCCTCTGGTCCCTCTCATGCCTAAAGTACATCCTAGGATGTCTCCAATTCTCAGGTCTCACAGTCTCCAAGGTTCCTGTCCTCTGGCTGCCCCAAGAAACAAGGCAGCACTTATCTGTCTTTCACAGATGGGTCACTAGAGGTAGAGAGACAAAGCCTCAGCTTCCCTCTACATAAACTCCTCGAAGCACCAGGTTTGAGGATTTCATGGTGTTCAGGCACCTGAACCTGGGTCCAGTGTCACACAGGGCAAAGAACCAACTTCAAAATCCCAGAATCTGGGTCAAAAGCCCTGACCACTCTCCACCTTCGCCACACACATCCTGGCCAGCTGCAATTGCTCTCCTAGGTTTCATCCCAGCCTTCATGCTCTGGACTGCCTCAGAGGAACCTCTGTGCTGCTGACAGAACAAAATTCAGCCTTTGATGCCATTGGCACTTCCTCCATTAGTTGCTTTGAAGATTAGGGCCAGAGCCTTAAATTGGATTCCAAAGCTGATGGGGAGCCAATGGAGCAGCTTGAGCTCCCGGTGGCCCAGCCCTTTGGGGACGTGAGCGGTCGTGCCCTGCACCACCTGGTCCCACCACACTGTTTCTGCTTTCAGCTTCTGCTGCACTGCACAGCCAGCTTGAGCCAAGCCATGGCTTCAATACAACAAACAAGATTGTCCCCAAGCTGGAGGGAAGAAGGCAGTAATTTTGGAAACAAGCATTGCCTGGCCAACATGGCTAGCAAAGAAGCTGGAAAAATTTGGATTGTCTAAACCACACCCACAGTTCAAGGCAGCATGGTGACAACAGAAAGCAAAATGTCACTGCTGACTTCAAAGCTTCATGTTTTCCAGCTTGCTTGCCCTCCATCCTCAGCTGAACTAAGCTGCTCATACCTGCATCCCACAGCAGCAGCAGCTCTAGTGGTTGTGCCAGTTGGGAATGAGAAATGTGCCATGGCATCTCCATCTCCCCTCCTGGTGGAGGGTCCCTCTCTTCCCATCACACAGTGCTGCCTGACCAGTGGATGATGGGCAACAGCAAGAGGGGGAAGCAGGCAACATGTAAGCCAAGAGCATCAGGAACATCAACAGGAGCCCAGAGTGGGAGCACAGTTTTGTTTTGGCATGATTTTGTTCCTCTGTGTGTTTTTCACTGGAGCAGTTCTTATGCACAAAGGAACCATCTTTACTGTAATCTGTTCCATTTCAGCACTAAATAGTGCCTGCAGAGTTCTGCACACAGATCTCAAGCTCTAGACACTCAAAAAAACATCCATCCCCCAACCACATCCCCTCCTTGGCCCTCCATGGAGCAGAAAACCTGGATTTCGCCCACATCCATCACCCCACGGTACAGCATCCCCCAGAACGGGGGTCCCTTTGCCCAAATTCCTTCAATGCCTTTGGAGACTGGCAACTCACAGGATGCCAAGAAAGGACGAATATAGACCACAAAAAGCCACAGCTCCTCTCCCCAGTCAAGTTGAATCCCAAGCGAGGAAGGAGATCCACGCACACCAAACTTGCTTCCAAAGCATCTCCCTCCTCCAGGAGCCAGGGCACAGGGGCAGCAAGACACTCTGTGCTGTGAAGTGACACACATCGAAGTAACATGTGGCTCAGTCACAGCAACTCTATTAATTTAAGTTAATTTCCTGCAGTTCTGTCTTAGTTTTCCAGCAGATTCAGGACTTAAAGGTTAAAGCGTAACCTTGTCTCAGTAGCTTGCTATTCGCTCCATGCAAATGTCTACCTACAGCCTGGTAATTACATGCATTTCCACAGAGCCAATCCGCCGTCAGCCTGACAGATACTGATCTTCCCGTTTTATTTTTAGCTCTGTGCTTCCCCCTCTAGATGCAAAAAAAAATTCTGTTTGTTCCATCTTTTGCTGCAGCCTCTTTTTTCCCTGGCTCACCAGGCAGCTCCCAGCTCAGCCGGGCTAGAGCAGGGAGCAGCCCAGGACTGCGGGCTGGGCAGGCACTGGGATCCTGCTGGGTGTCCTGCACGGGTCCCCACCGTGGTGACAGTGGGCAGCCACCTCCTTTGGGGTCACCCAGAGAATTTGTCACCTCCAGCAGCAAGGAGTGTTTAAATAGGAAACTGAAGTGAGACATAAACAGTCTTTTGCAGGAGAGCTGGACACTTTTTTGGGGGGACAGGCCTCACACATCCAACTGAAAAAAAAGGGATCAAGTCTGGCAAAATTCAGCCCATGTGCCTGTGGCTCTGCAAGTGCAGGATTTATCATCTTGCAGAGGTGGGTGGCTTCCCCCATTAGCCACCACCTTGGGGCTACTCAGAATGAGGAGGCAATGCCAGGAGGGCAGACACTGGGGGCAGGTCACCCACACAAACACAAAGCTCAGCTGACATTTCCAACCCCTAAAATGGGCACACGTGGGACTAAATGGATCTGGTGCCACTGAGGCCAGTGGGCTGTTCTCCTTCATGACTGGCTCCTGTGGCTCTGGGGAGGAGGCAAGGTGTGCAAACCACCAGAAATCAGTGTCCTCCAGAATTTTAACTCTATGGGGCAAAGGCTGACTCTAAATCACGAGACTTGGAAGAAAAAGGGATCAGGTCGTTCTTTTTTGCCTTTCCTTTTGGAAGGAGTCTGGGAATGGGGATGGATTGGGCTTTCAGGGTGAGGTCTGCATTCCTCTCTCCCACCCTCTCTCTCTTAAATACATAATATAGATTTAAACCAGAACAGATTCATACAAACTTTAGTCACGTGAAGGGGGGGAAAAAGGCACTGAGCATCAGAAGTGACAGGAGGAAAGCACTGACAGTTGGCACTTCAGCACACAGGGCAAACCCACCATTGCCAACCTCAACTGTGGGCCACAGGGTGAAGCTCAGGGGCATTAAGGGGGTGAAAAGTGTCTGCACAGAGAAGAGAAAGAAAACTTGAATGCAGGGAAGCCACATTAAAAATGTATTAGGAATTTTTCTAGATTAAATAGCTGAAGTGAAAGAGAAAAGAGGAGCAGGAATGGGATTAAGTAGAAGGAAGGGCCAACCTGTATGAGATTCCAGTAAAAGCCAGCAGAGCTGGAGCTGATGCATTTCCTCAACTCTATGGACACTTGTCCAGTGCTCATCCCTGTATTGGCTGCCTCAGCCACATGGGAATCAGAATTGTGTCCCCCACCTGCAGAGAAAGGATTGCTTGTCTTGTTATTCTTCCAAGGACACTTCTAGTCCCAACGTCATTAAAAAATAATAATCAAGAAATTATCCCTACATACTTTTACATTTCCAAGGGAATCTCCTCAAACCTCATGAGCAGTTCTCCTCCTTCAAATTTTGTAACAAATAAAGCACACAATACTGGGAAGCTGCTTAACCAACGCTCTTCAAGCATTTTCAACAGGCATTTTGGGGCAGTTAGTAGGAACAGGGCTTTTATAGAGATCTGGGCTACACTGTCCCAGGTTTCCCCTCCCACAGCTCCTAACATGAAGGTCAATCTAACACATAACCAGGGGATGAGGAGTCATCCCAGCAAGTGACAGGGATGCCAAAGCAGGGAGTGGGGAGGGAAAGGTCCTTCTCCCCTTTACAGACCGATAGCCAAGGAACAGAGATCTTGTTATTCACTGAACAGCCCACAAGCTAGGAATCAAACTCAGATTCCAAAATCCTATCTTTCTGCACCAAAATAAACAAATAAACCAACCAGTCAACCTGCCTCCCATCGAGGAGGAGTTGGGGAACTCCAAGGGAGCTTTCCCACCCTCTGCACAGCTGCAAACCCTGGCTGAGCTCCGCAAGAGCCAATTCCTCTAAAAACAACAAGTTTAGCCAAAGGAATTCAGGGCAATTCAAAGAGAAAAAGGCTGAAGCAAACCTATCCCTTTACCATATTCCTGCAAAACACCTTTAAATCTGTGATCTTTGAATAATTGTGTTTAAAACAACTCAAACCTGGCACTGCCAGCCTGTCATTGGAGAGTCACTCTCTTGCTGCTGACTCGTTCGCTGGGATTTTTAACTATTATTCAGTCTCCATTTTCCTTTGTGTGATTCAGTTCTACTTCTCCCAATTCACTTGAAACTTTAAAGGCTGGGTACCTCCAAATCCCTTTCTTTGCATTTACACCCTTTTTTTTCCCCTAGAGAATAGTGACAATCTCTGCCACACATCATTTCACCAGGGACTGCACCCAGGGTTGCAGTTGGTCTCTTGCATCTTGGACATCCCCACGAAGTAACCAGCAGAATCCAAGGCTTTAACTCCTTTAACCTTTCCTCCTGCACTTATCCATCAGGCTCCATGTCACTGCAGTACTTTGCTCCAAATCCCTTCCCAGTGGGTTTACACTTGGCTGTCATTGCAGTGCCCAGACTTGAGCACTGGAAAAGTGCTGTGAGCACAAGCAAGAGAGAAGGAACCAGAGTAGCGTCTCCAGGGCTGTCTGACACGTGGCCTCAGCATCTGTTGCCCCAAAAATATCAAATGGCAGATCTTAGCCTTACACAAGATGCATACAGCAGAAGGTTTTAGCCTTTCTGTGACCACAACCAGCTTAAGAGATGGGTCCCAAACAACACCATTTAGACCAGTGCTCTCCATTCCTGTGGTGACATTTATTCCAAGTCTTCCAGTTCTTCAGCTGTTCTGCAAGGAGCTCTTTTCCTCTATCTCTTACAATTACATCCCTTGGCATTTTCCTCGTGGCATGGTTATTTCCGCCCTCTTACAGCAAATCTTCTCAGGTTTTCTCTGCAGTTCTTTCCTCTTTGACTTCACTGGAAACATTCACAATGATGTGGGAGAGGGATGTAAACAGTGCCATTGATCATCCTGAGAAAAAGCCCACAATGGAGAATGTGACCCTTGGATGAGTGCTGGGTGCTCCCACCGTTCAGCCTCCCCCTGTTCACCTACATTTCATTTACAGGAACTCACAGCAGCTTTCATTCCATGGCCATGTATCTCCAGTGAGACGCCCAGAGGCACTGGGCAGAACTGGAATATTGTGTCCATTAACTTCCCTTGGGCTGCTCTGACCCCAATAAGCAGTTCCATGTGCCATGCCATGCTTCTTCCCACGGTTCTGCCACCTCCAAGAGCTCAGACAACACAGGAGCAAATTTTTAACTTCAGGAGCATTGCTGGGAATGTGAAACAGCACTTTTCCCCCCATGCCAGCCTTGCTTTTTCTACCATGTGGACAGATAGAAATCGCCCAGCTCAGCCTATTTTTCTACCTCAACTCCCCTTGCCCCAGGCTTTCCCACCCCATCCCACATTTCTCCCGTGTCCCAGGTGAGACACGGGCACCCATTCCACAGCAGGGACATCTCTGACCTGCCAGCACAACATCCCAGTGACAGCTACACGGATTCAACATAAGCCTTTCCTCTGACTTCAACAGCTGCTGGTTTCATTCCCCTATTCCTTGTGGTCTCTCTATTTCCTCATGGGCTGCTCTTCTATTTGGGAGCCCATGATTGTATCTGACAAGGTCTCCTAATTGTCTCCACTGATTTTACCAGAGACTGATTTTAAAAGCAGCTCAGTAACTTAGTCACTTCAATATCATTGCTGGATTCTGCTCCCTCATTTATTAATGGGCCTACTTTTGCTCCTTCTCCCCTGATATGGTTGCAAAATCCCTTTTTATTTCTCTTAACCCCTTTGGCTAACATTAACAAGCAACAACTCAGTAATATTTGATATTATATGTGTATAAATAAAAGCAGGAAAAGATCTTGTTCACTCCTGTTATAGCTACTAAAGCAGGCCTAGGGCTCTGGAATAGCAGCTTTACTGCATACGTTAAATATCTCCATTATTCTGTTAATGCACAGTGTTGGAATTCTATTGGGTGGTTTGGGTTATTTACCTTATAAAGTAACATGGGCATCACAAACCATGAAAAGAGGGTACTTAGTACCTTCTTCTTAAGTCTGCTTCTCCACAAGCCAAGTGAACACAAGACCACAAAAACAAAACCCCATGTGCCACATGTTCTTCCTTTCATGAGAGGTGGGGAGGGAGAGGGGACACCAGCACTTATCCAGGCACCAACTCCACTGCGTGTTCTTCCTCAGGAGGAAGTTGGACAGGTGATTTGCAAACAGCAGTCCCAGCCTGCTTTTCTGGCCACGGTGACACAGCCAGCAAGGGTAAAGCACCTTCATCCAGCTCGGAAGAGGTTTTGGGGTACCCCATCCTCACAGCCCAAATGCACAGGTGACAGGGAAGAAGGGAAATAGAAAACCAAACAATTAATACCAAAAAGCACCAAAAAATTTCCAAGGGGGAATTTTAATACTTTATAGTTTCACTGACTTCTCAAACATGATTCAAATAATGCCTTAAACTGTCAGTAATATTGTTACAACCAGAATCACTTAGTAAAGTGCCCCAAAACCCCACTTTCTAAAGTCTTTGAAAGAATTAAAATAATCTGGATAAGTCAATGCAGCCCCGATGAGAGACCACCTTCCCTCTGCAGGCTGCACTTTTATTTCCCTGCCTTTAAATTGCTGCTTCGAATTCTCCATGACTTGAACGCTCAGAGACTGGCTCCAGTTCCCTGCAGAGAAATATCCAGTGAAACACAGGAGATAACTCAAAAAAGCTGCCCCAGTGTCCTGTCCCCAAATCTCAATGTTGAAATGAGGGAGAAATTGCCAAGAGTCAAAACCAGGCACATGTGGCTCAACATCTGCCTCAGTTTCCCCCCACTCCAGCCAGTGCTCGTCCCCAGGGTGGCTGGTTTGAAGTGTCTTTCACCAGACACAACCCTTCCTGCGGGCTGAGAACACAATGTGGCAATGTCAGGGGAAAGGATGCTCAGATCCAATCTCTGCCAGGTGCACAGTGGCCAGGCAGGGAAGGATCCAGGTGACACAGCTACGGGATGAAATCCTGCCCAGCTCCACAGCATTGGGTGACTGGGGGTAAGCTGAGATCACTCCCAGCAGGGCTGAGGTGATGGGTGACAATGACATCCCTGATTTCACCCCTGCAAACCCTTCCCACCCACTTTTTTTGCACAAAACAGGGGGAGTCCAGACTTTTCCCATCATCCCCTGCCTCCCTTCTTTAAGTGCAAAAATTCCCACCGCCACCTCTATTTAAACTCAGCCGGATCCAAGCAGGGGCCGAGATCCTCTGGGGTGGGTTTTCTGTCTGAGGGCTGTGATTTTGGGCAGCAGCAGGGAGGCAGAAGCACCTGCTGCCAGCCACCCCCGAGCCTGCCCGCAGACCGCAGGCAGCGGAGAAGAGGGAGGGCGGGCGAGCAGGCTCCCCTTGCAAAGTCTGTCCTGTGCTGTCTAATAACACAAGGTGTCATTGTATACCCAAATCAGTGCCTGGAGCTTTATTTATAACAACTGAAACACAAAACCCAGCAGGCCAGAAACGGCAAAGGGAGCGAGAGACCAGGGAGGGCAGGGACGCAGCCGGGCGAAATCTCCCTATTTAGCAGGATTTGCCTTGAGATTTTTCAAGTGGGATTGAGGCTGGGGGGGGACTCGGGAGGAGGAAAAAAAGATGAAAGGGAGGGAAGAGGGAGCTGGCAGAGCAGCGATGCCTCCCTGGCTGCGGCAAGGCGGCGGGGCTGTCTCCCTGCACGGAGCGATGGGAATGCTGTGCTTGCTCGCAGCCCCCCGCCAGCCAGCAAAGGGAGGTGGGGGGAGGCTCCAGCTCCTCTGGGACTCTCTGGCTTCTACAGCAACTCTCTCTGAAAGGTAATTTGTGGCTCTTTAGCCACTCCTCGTCCCAGGAAGAGCTTTGCAGCTCAACAGCTGGCTCCAGTGGACTCCCTCTTGTACTGGAATAGGCTGTACCTGGGAACTTGGCAGGAGCCATCCCAAAGGGACTCGCCCAGCCCGGCAGGCAGCAGTCCCAGCGCGCTCCCTCAGGTGTGGCTCCTATCAAACCCAGTGCCAGCGGCTTGCACGTCCCCGCACCTGCCAGAGGCTGAGCACCCCGAACTCTTGTTGAACTCAGTGGGAGCAGGGGCAGCTCAGCAGCGAGAGGTCCCAGCCCTGCACTTACAGCATCGGGAGCTGTGCTCTCCTCGGGTGGGTCCAGATGTTATCACCACCGCTGCCACCCCCGGCAGCTTGTTCATCTGCTCCCTTGTGCCGGAGGCTCCCGCTGCCGGCGCAGCGCCGGTGGAACAGCTCTCGCACTCCGAGGCTCCTGGGCAAAGGCTGGCAGCTCTGCCTAAACCCCCTTTCCCCAGCAGCTGGAAGGAAGGAGCTGCCAGACTTTGTGCTGAAACGGCTGAGGTGGGAGCATTCGTGTCCCATTCTTCTGACACACCGTGGAGGTGGTAAGCAGCAGCAGAAGGGAAATAATAAACAGCTGGAGGGGATGAAGGGGGAGGTAACGTCTTGAGGAGTTGCAGCTAGGGATGCCGTTCGGTGTTCACCTCCCCTGCAGACAGATATTTAAATTTCCAGGTGCAAAAGCCACTGAAAGTTCAGCCTGAGTCAGAGCTCCAAAATTTGACCCACTAACAAGCAACAGAATGGGCCCCTTAAAAGATAAAGCCAAATTCTGAGTCTGTCTTGCACTGAGGCCACTTTGGTCCAGCTTTGCTGAAGACAGTGGGAGCCAAACCATGTTCCCTGCAAACAAACTAGAGCCAAGCTATGAAAGCAAATTCATAATCCATAAAGGAAAGTGCTCCCATTATCTTGACCAGGACTTTAAAATCTTCCCTTCCTCCCACTCTGTCCCAGTATTGGTCTCAGATGTTTTCCAACTCTTCATTCGAAGAGGGAAAACAAAACAACACCAAACCCACAAGGCACAGGGGGAAGAGGGTTTCATGTTCCTTTGCTAGCGAGCACTCGCCCAGCTGCACCCTCAGCCCCCAAAGCCTACCTGCAGAATTACATTTGCAAAACTGTTGCCCAGGAAATGTGCAACTAAAATCTGTGAAATAAGCATGCCTGGAATCAGACGTTCCCAGTGTAGTTAAACGACCGTGCCTTGAAATCTGCCTCCGCGTTTAGCCACGCTGCCATGTACAGAGCTACAAAACAAAACGCTTGGCTTGTTTCACATCCCAGCCTCACCACCGGGACTCTTGTTCCCTGCAAACAGGGAGCCCAAACTCCTTCCCCCATGGGTTTTAGGAGAGTGGCAGCAAGACAAACTGTGAGATTGAGGCCCTACCCTCATGTACAAAATCAGTGCAGAGGCTCAAGAGCAGGGCATTGCCCGTGCAATGAACTGCAGCCACTCAGGAAATAAAACCCAAGCAGAGGAAATAGAGAACCAAGGCACTGGAGTTCCCCATCTCTCCCACCATGTGTGTCCCCTCACAGGGCAGAGCTGGTGGGAGCACAGCTCCAGATGTAAACCTTGTTACAGCACAATGAAAACAAGAGCTTTTGTGGGGAACAGCATGACCCAAGGGAATGTCCACCCAGGTCTGTCCTGGGGAGGATGGAGCCTTTAGGGCAAACAAACCATGCCAGTCCCCCATGGAGCACCAAGGAAGAGAAACCCAGGTCCCCCCAGCCCACACAAGGGCTACAGATGCTGTCACTGGTTATTCCAGAGGACAGCTCAGAAAGCCTGAGGCCTGCTGGAAATTTCTGGCAGGTTATTTTACAAGGGTTTGTCCTATACAGTAGGAGGGCAGGATTTTAGGTTTTTTAAGATTTTTATAGATGGGAACACATCTCTCCCTCCCCTCTCTGGGCTCACCATTCCAGTCCCACATCCCAGCAGAGAACACAAACTTCCTGCTTGCCTCTTTTTCCAGCAACAAACAAATTTTCAATCCATTTTTCTTTCCTAGGGAGACTTAGCTGCATAGGTAGGTGAGCAGCAGAAAGGCAGATCTTCACACCAAACCACGGCTCCACTGCAGGTCCCAACCCCTCACTTGGAGTCCCCAGCACTGGGGGAAGAACTCAGGGTCAGGAGACCCCTCTGAGCTCAGCTGCTTCCCAGGTTTCACACAGCACCTACACCTGAGAGGAGACACCACGTGACCCAGAGGGTGTTGCCTCCCCAAGACAATTAGGTTACGTTCGAGCCACGACCTCGAGGAATCGGATTAATTACAGTGATGTCAAGCATGACTCTGTCTACAGGGACAAGTCATGTTTGACATTGCTGCCAGCTGGTTGCAGGTCTGGAGGATGAGTGAAACTGGAACAGTCCCTCTCTGGGCTGGATCATTGGCACATGTTCAGCAACAGGGCAGGTTTTGGGGAGAACAGCCTGTGTGAAAGCCTCAGCAAGCAAAACCCCTCACCAGAGCATTCCCACACTGGGCTGAGAGAAGTCACATAGTACTGTAACACAGACACACACAATTGGAAGGGTTGGCCTGGTAGAAACCTGGGTTCTTCCAGCAAGCAACGGCCACCAATGGCCAAAATCCATGTTTTTATGGAGCATTCAAACAGCAGATTACTTAAAGTGATGTTTTAATGCAGAGATCAGTTCTCCTGGTGGAAAGGCAACTGGTGTTGCACATGAAACAGAACATTCCTCAGCCTGATCCATGGGCTTACCCTGCATGCAAATAGCTGATGATTTCTCACCTGATGATGTGTCCTGGCTATGGAAGGATTTCACAGTCAGGCCAGAGTCACACGTGGGCCCACAGGCTGGAATAAGGTCTCCCCAAAGGGTCAGCATCTCCCCAGCCATCCTGCCTGTACCACCCTCACTCTGGGCTGCCCATCTCCACCCCCCCAGGCAAGGCTCTGCCTCAAGAAATCTAAAACAGTACAAAAAAAACCCCAAACCCAAGTTGATCTTTGAGGCTAATAAAAGGCTAAAGCAAAGGAGAATGGGGGGAGGTGGGGAAGGAATCTGAGGTTGCATCATTTGGAAATACCCGAGTGCTTTGGAGATGTATGTACATGTTCAGCTTCCTGCTGTTTCTCTAGGAACCTACTTGGGAACAGCTAAGTGACACCAAAAGGATCACAATGACATTTGCCTGAAGCAGATAAAAACAGCCTTGAATTTAACCCAAATGAGCCCATGTGCAAAATACTGTCTTGGAGCTGGGCACTTTGAGGTTTGGAACTCCAGGCAGACAAGTGAGGCGAGAGAGGTTTGAAATATAAATCAATTAAGAACTTTTGTCCTTTGCCTGGGCTGAAAACCAATGCAGAGACATTCTCCGTTGTATTTCAAACATTTATCAGAACATGGAACTAAAACTGAGTTTCATTTCCTTCAACAGAAGTCACCATGGCTCCTTCATGACAAGGAAAGTAGATTGGAGGGAAAGTCTTACTATCAGTAAAGCTTTTGTTCTTTCAGAAAACCAAGCTACTTTCTAGGCAGCTTTCCTGGAGATGGATACCTGCACCAAGGGATTGTTCCCACTGCCACCCAGCAGGTGCACTGAAACCCAAGGAAAGCACATGGACAGCACTGCAGGTGTGATCCCATTCAGGGAACATGGTGCCCTCCAGGGAGTCCAGTTTCGACGTCAAGGCAGGACACACCTCTTACAGGGACCAGTCTGGCTCCAGCTCAGCTGAGGAGACACGAGCCATCCAACGTGCTGGACTGGGAGTGAACCTTACCCATCTCACCCAGCTCTCACTGCCCAGCTCTGCCTTCTATCCCCTGCTCCCAGATGGACCTGGCTGTCCAAGGGCTCCCTTCTGCAAGGAGCAAGGCAGGAGGAAGGAAAATATGAAAACTACAGGCCTGATGTTCCATTTCCAGAGGCCACCGTGAGCCACCGATCCAGACTGGGAGTGGCCCGACTCGACGCCTGCAGCCAGAGGAAGAGGATCCTCAGCGGGGCCGTTCCCTCTCCCCGAAGCATCCCCCGGCCCCTGCTCCCACGCATTCCCTGGCGAGCTGCCCAGCCCTCTGCAGTGCTGCTCCTGCCTGCCTGCACAAAATGGTTAACACAGCAGGAGAGCCAGGTGGCTCAGGTGTGCGTGCCAAGCAGCTCCCAGCTCACCTGCAGAGACTTGTCGAGGGGGAGACGCATCTGCCCTTTCTTGTCTGGCTTCGGTCTGCCTGGGGAAAAGGGAGAAAAGGGACTGGGGAAGGGTAAATACAGCTTAAGCAGCTGCAAGTCCCGGCAACCAAAGGGCTCAGCAGGTGATTCAGAGAGCTGGGGGCCTGCAGACACCCTGTTCTCTGCCTCCCACCAACATCTCTGGTGGTGGCAGCAGCCTGGGAATAGCTGGCAGGAATGTGCTGGCTGCCAGGGCTGCAGAATCTATCCAGCAAAGTCAGGACAGGGAGGCTGAGCTACAGGGTCTGGGGTAAATTGCCGCTCCTTGCTCTGCTTCACCACCTCCCAAAGGACCCAAGAGAAGCAAGAGATCATGGGTAGGTCCTAAAACAGCAGAGTATCCAGTGCTGCTGCAGATGGTGTGATGTCCCCTTGGGAACACCCACGGTGTTTTACCCCTGTGGAAACACCCAGGCTGGAGCTGACCCCTTCTGCATCGAGCCCAGGCTTTGCACAGCCTCAGACAGAAAGGCTCAGGATACTGGGTATTGGTCCTCATCCAACTGCAGAGACAAAGAGCCTTTCCAATTGCAACCACCCCACTGAAGAAGCATCTCTAGCCTTGCCTGGGACCTAGGAATCTGCCCAATCAGTCCAGAATATTCTGCCCGGGTGAATCAGTTGTCAGCCTAGCAAGGAGCTCCAGAGTCGGTCAGGAATGTGAGTGGTGATGTGAGTGCATGGAGCAGGTGAGGGGAAAGGGCTGGACAGTTTTGAGGGCAGTGGCTCCCTTGAAACTAGGCCACAGCTCAGAAGAAGTCATGTAACATCTCCCCAGGCACTACTGCCTCTCCCCTCTGCAAGGAGCTGGGCTGGCTGTGTATGAGGAGGAGACTTGCCACCCCTGCAGTCTCAGGAGCCACTGGATCCACTCACAAGGTGGGCAGAGCCAGACAGTGTGATATGGGCATAGCAAAAGTCCCCAGTGCAAATCCAGGAGAGCCACTCAACTCATATTCCATCCTTTCTCTACCCACGAAACACCCTCGTGCACAAGGCACTATGCAGTTTCCTGCCATTACAGGGATTTTTTTTTCAGCTTGCCAGACTTGGAAACAGCTAGAACTCTGCAAATCCTTCCCTTGCCTACCTGCCCTCTCCTCTCTGACTCAGGGACAGCCATAACCCATTGCAGCCCCTTGCCTGACAGAGCTGCAGTGCTCAGAGCTGCCCCAGGGAGATGAGAGAGCCAGTCTGACTGGCTCAGGGCTCACCGAGAGCTCCCTGGGCGAGCAGCCTTCCTCACCTGGGAAGTACAGGGAGACCTGTGCTCCCAGTTACCTCCCAAGCAGGTCAGGGCGAGAGCCCTTCATTGCCCAAGCCTTTGGCTTAATTATTTTCATTCCTGTCCCCACACCCTGCCCATAAGAGCAGGGATGGAGATGCCTATTACAGCACGCGTGTTTCGGAGGCACTGCCCTGTCTGACGGCTGCTCCGAGGAGGCAAAGTGGCCAAGCCAGAAAGGAAGGCTTTGCATGTGCAGTCTGTGAGGTTGAACCCAATTTGGTGAGCACAATGAGTATTTGGGGCAGGGTAGATGAAATGATGGGGCAGAGTCCCTGATTGCAGATATAAACACAACCGTGGTTGCATCTTTGCACACCAGTGCTCACATCCATCAGCAGGACACCAGGGTGGCCACAGCAGCAAGGCTGCCAAAAAACTCCCAATTATTCCCAGTGCCATCAACAACACATGTGGTGAGGGCTAAACGTGCCTTGAACTTTTAGCCTAACCAACAGGAGAGGAATATATAGACACAGGGAGGAAACTTGTGTGTGTAGGAAGGAAAATATCAAGATAAAAAACCTTTAAAGAATTAAAGAAGAGGAAAGAAGGGCTGGGAGAAAACAAATATGGGTAGAATAGTCAGGCTCTGGCAGCAGTTAAAACTTCCATGTGTTTAGATTCCCGAATCGATGGTTAGAGATGCTACAACAAATGTCACCTTCATGTGAGCACCAGAACTGCAATTTTCTCATCATCCTTTTTATTTTTTTCCCTCCCCCTCCCTGTGTTGGAGCCTGTTCAGAGGACAGCCTATTGGGGGCAACCCCTGTACCCAGCAGGCACGGGGTTTGTTCCTGGGTTCCCTCTCTCCTCCTCTTTGTCGCTCCTGCACACTCCCTGTCAAGTTTCTGGCTGATCCAGAGGGAGACGTCGGTCCTGCCAGCTCCAGCATCCAACTGCTCTTCCCGGGCCCGGGAGCTGCAGTAACCATAGAAACTGCATCCAACGCGCAGGCTCCGCTGGGGGGGCCGATAGGATGTCAGACACATGCACAGACAGGTAGGGACCAGCCAGGGCTTCACCAAAACACCTCCAAACGATGCCCATGTCAGGGAGAGGGGCGAGGCGGAGGGAAGAGTGAGGCTTTTCTCCCTGAAGCCTCGCAGAGCGGCTCGGAGCAGTGTCGGGAGGCGTTTGGTCCCCGGGCTGAGAGCCGGCTGCAGAGCTGACGGTGCATTTTACGGCGCGCGGGGAGATCGGTGAGGTAATTGGGAGGATTCTGTTGCAAAGCTTTGTCTTGGTCTGCCCTGCATTTTATCTGCAGACTGGATGGGTACCCAGGGCTCCCGCTGGCCCGAGAAGTAATCAGTCATTAATCCTTCCGTCCTTTTTGCACCGTGAATATAAACAGGCCAAATCCTATCCCCGGCTGTGCTGCAGAGAGGCTTTATGTTGATGGCTCTGGCAGCAACACACATGCCTCCAAGGGCAAGATTTGGACCAGCACAGTTAGTTAATGAGCTGATCCAAACATTGCATTAATTTTACACCCTTCCCAACGCAGATATAACCCCTGCTTTTAGCAGCAAAACTCAAAGTGGGCTCGAGGCACAACCACCCCTTCAGACACCTCACGTCGAGTCCTTAAATCCATGCACGGCTACAAAGAGGCGCGATTTTCGGAGTCGCTGGGCACAGCAGATGCTCAGTGTCTATCAGAGCCAGACAGAATCCATTTCAGTCTCACGGAAGCAGATCAGAGGGGGTCTGGTGAAGGAGGACGGGGAAGCAATGTCTGCAGACACCCACGTGCACCCCATGGGGCAGGAGGTGGCTGTGGCAGCCACATAGGAACCCAGGACTAGCAACCAGGATGTCAGATGGAGATGGCAAACACATAAAATGGGGACAGGGCAGTGGCTTCACTAGATGTTGACATCTCATCCCTCTCACTGACCACAGTCAATGACTTCTGGGAGCACCACAACCTCACATGGGGCTTTTCTTGTCTCTGCCCCTTGGCCCCATAGCCAAGCCATCATGGCAACCATAACAATCCTGCTCTTGCACCAGGACAGAAGTGCCTGGCTTGCAAAGAAGCATAAGCACCTACGGGAAGATGTGGGGTGGGGACAAAAATACCATCAATCCTGCCTTTTTAACACCAAAAAACAAATAAAAATAAGGTCACACAAGTGCCAGACTCCCTCCTTCCTTCCCCTTCTCCCAGCCATAAATACTCCACAAAATCCTCACATGCAAACAAGCCGTGGCCTCCAGACAAAGAGGCCCAGCCTCTGAATGGCCACCAGGTGCCTATTTTGGGCTGTAACTCGGCTGGGGTGGAACAAGCGGGCTCAGCTGTCCTCCCTGTCCACAGCCCACAGCCGGGCCAGCCAGGCCTCACCCCCAGCTCCAGCCCCTCAATGGCCCCATTGTTCAGGGCTGGAGCTCAGCTGCGATGGCCAGGGCAGCCCGTCTGGCTCCCTGACATCCGGCAGGGGACAGGGCCCATAGTGGGCCAGGGGCCTCCAACATGGCTAGGGGGGATGGCAGCCCCTGGCTGAGGAGCCCCACAGCCCCCCAGAAAGTGGAAGGAGAAGGGGTTGTTTCCCAGCAAGGCAGAGATGAGTTGGGGTCTCTTCCCTCTCACAGGCTGTCATGGGGAGCTTGCAGGGTGAGACGTCTCCCACTTCCTTGCACAGTTTCTGGGGGCTTTTTCTGGGAGAAGAAGAGGGAAATGTGATGTAATAAGACACACAGAAGTCAAGCTTTCCTCTCCCACCCTGAGGCTTGAAATCTCTGGCCAGTTCCTCTCATCTTACTCCCCCATGCCAAACTGGGGGGTGAAAGCAATCCCACAGGCAGCTCCCATCTCCAAAACAAGCCAAGGGATCACGGGGCAGGCACACACACAAACCATTGGAGCAGGGGCTGGCGTCGGGCAGACACACTTGAGCAGATCCCAGATCTGCAGGAGATACCAGCACTCGCAGAGCCTCCCTGCAGCTTGGCACCCTGCCAGCCTGGCTCTGCCCAAAATCAGAGCCCTCGGGCTACAGCGTGGAGTGGCTCCAGCACCCTCCACCCAACCATTCGAGGACTCTGCTCGACACACAGACACCTCCACCAGGAGCTGAAATTTTCCAAAAGGAAGGATTTTGTCGATATTTCTCTTAAAACTCCCAGCAGTTTCCTCCTGAAAGATGCAAGCAAAAGGCTGAAATAAAACCTTCCTTGTGCAGCGTGAAGGCAGCATCTTCAGCAAGCTTCAAACACCACACAAGGAAAAATGTTAAAGAGACTACAGAAGCCCAAAAAGCAGCCCAAGGCATTTCTACACCCATGTTCTTTCTGGGCCAGAAGGAGTGAAAATGCCTTGGGAGCAGCAGTGGGACATGGCTTTTAACACCCACATGATACACAAGGGACCGTGTCCTCCACTGTGTCACATCATAGTGTGTCACTCTGTCATGGTTGCAAGGAATCCCTGCAGAATCCCACCCAGGGCCAGCCATACCAATTTAACCACAGGAGCCAGGAGGATCCTTTACTGATACCTGCACAGCCCAAAGGGTCGCTTGCATCCAACACATCCCTGTGAAACCTCCTGAGCCAGCTCCATGGAGCAGTACCTTCACGTACTGGTTGAACTGGCAGGCGATGCCTATCGATACAAGACGTGCCTTCTTTTTGCACAGCTCATTTCTCTCTCCTGAATGAGAATAGCTTTGCTGGCAGCACCGGTAGCCCACGCTCTCAAGAACAGCTTGCTGTCTGTACTCGGAGCAGTGAAGTCGCAGAGCAGCCCAGCACAGGCGAGCCCAGCGTTGCTGACAGCTTCAGAAAACACTCCTGGTGTTTAAAGAGCAGCTGTCCTGGTGCAAGGCTGGGCAGATCTGAGCAGGGACTAGTAAAGCAAAGGGTGGTTGGGATTCTCCCTCAAACACATGCCCCCCTGGGATCAGGGAGACCCAGCCTGTGCTGATTTATTACAGGAGATACAATTTATACCCACTCCTTCTACCAATTTATACCAACTCCCTCTACAGCTTTTCAAATGAAGTATCTGCAACTCTCATGCTGTCCACATGGACTTTGTCAAAGGATCCCAGATGAAGAATGTAGACAAGCAGTCCCCAAGGTCAGCTACAGCTGATTCCTGGCTCCCCCAAAACAAGGGCGAAAGACAGTAGGTAACTCTTCCTCTCAGCATGTCCCCAGGCCAGACTTGGAGAAGACAACCTATCTCCATGGCACCATGAAGGCTGCACAGTCCTCTTCCTCCCACCATGTTCTTCGTGCAACATAAGACAGTCTTTTCACATCCAAACTCCCCTTTGTAAGAGTCACAGTGAGGGATTAAAAGAAAAAGCAAAGCAAAAAATCTAACCATCTCTTTCATAGGCTTTTCTTGTACAATTTCTCTCACATTGGCCTGATACCTCCTTGTGCCACACAGGCCCTTCAGCAATCTTTCATGAAGGTCATTTAGCAATTGCTTCTTTCCCCTGTATTGATCTCTGTCAGTAACCCACCTCTCCACTCACAGAGGAAGATCTAGCAAAACAGCCAGAAGCTGCTGAAGACCTGGAAGAGCTCTTCAGTGGGTCCTGCAAATTCCCGAGATGCTTCTGTTAAAGAAGTTTTGTGGGCTGTCCTTCCTCAAGCCTTACTGGAGAAAAAGGCATCAGAGCCGCCTGCCAAAACTCCTCTGGTTGCCCCTTCCCCTGTAAATGCCCTCTCAGGCCATCCCAGAAGGGGCTCGTTTGCTGTTGCTGAATCCAAGCATTCAGGAAACAGAGCTTTAGTGGCAGAGAGCAGGATGATGCTATTTATGTGTCTTCTTCAAGTAGGATTGCCCAAATAGCCTGGAAGCAGCATCACCTCCAGCAGCCAGTCGGACCCAGCGATAACCCCATGCCAGATCTCTGCTCCAACAGCTCCAGAAGATGATTCACCAAAGAGATATTCAACCCGGGATCTCCCCATCCGGAGGGAATACCCAGTGATCTGATCTCTCAGACACTATATTTTACTCAGCATTTAACACTGGCAAAACACTTGATAGGACCCAGAGGGATTTCTGCATCTGCTGATCCGCTGCCTCTTCTCTCCGTTCCTCTCCAAGTTTTCATTGTTGCCTTGAATTTGACTTCAAGCCTGTTTCTTTTATGGTGTGACGCTGATACGATCACAACATATCTTCCCAGAACTTTTAAACCTACTGACCCACTTCCAGCTAAGTCTATCAGGGCAGGTGCAGACCTTAGAGATAACATTCCTGCAGCCACAGAGAGCAATCGTGGGATGGGCTAGGGCTCAAACTCGGCTTAGACATCACATAACACACACACAGAGTGGGACACAAGAGGTTTTTTTCCCCAGCCACAGGGAAACAGATCAGGCTTCAGAATTAGACCTTGTGATTTAAAACCCAACTGCTAGACAAAGCCAGAGGGATTGGGCTTTGCAGACTCCAATGCCTGCAAAGCAGCACATCCAAAGCCTTTCATCTACAAGGCCAGAAGCAAGGTGAGACCCCAGGCTTCAGCTGACAGCTGGAGGGGTTGTTTCTGTGCCAGCCACATCGCAGTAGCCACCCCTGTCCCAGCAGAGCAGCTGAGCACTGGTAGCAGAGACGATGCTGCAATCACTGCAGACACACACCCCACACCCAGAGTACCTCGACCCTGTCCTGTTCCCCATCACACACCTCCCCAGGACCTACCAAAAAAAACCAACCGAGAACCTCAGTAAAGGAGTCATAGGTGCAGCACAGGAGAGATCAGCCTGCAAGAGCAGGGCACAGTTCTCTGGGTATCCTGGGAAAGGGAATGTAGCCCATGTTACAGAACAGCTTTCCTGCCAGCATAGGCAGATTCAGCATGAAAAAGCTCAAATCTCCGTTCAACCACCCCACAAACCAGCATCCTGGAGATTTAACATCCCTGAGGAGCACTGTATTGGATTTGCATGGTGAGGAGTTGGTTCTCTGAGAAGCTGTTGGAAGTTTCACCTCTATCCAACAAAGCCAGCTCCTAGACAGGCCCACAAAGCAGCACCTCTGGGTGGGGGTGGAAATCCAGCAAAACACCCAGGGCAACTGCAGTTAAAGAGAATAATGAGAATATGTGAGAAACAGCTCTGCAGACTCCAGGGTCAGTGAAGGAGCAGGAGGAGATGCTCCAGACACCAGAGCCGAGATTCCCCTGCAGCCTGTGGTACAGACCATGGTGAGGCAGCTGTGCCTCTGCAACTCATGAAGGTCCACAAGGGTTCAGAGATCCACCTGCATCCAATGGAGAGTCCCATGCCAGAGCAGGGGGATGCCTGAAGGAGGCTGTGACCCCATGGGAAGTCCATGCTGGAGCAGGCTCCTGGCAGGACCTTGAGCTCCATGGAGAGAGGAGCCTATGTGGGAGCAGATTTGATGGCAGGACTTGTGACTCCATGGAAGGGACTCACACGATGCAGCAGTTCATGAAGAACTTCAGCTCCAGGGAGAGGACTTGCCTCGGAGGAGTTCATGGAGAGCTGTCTCCTGTGGGAGGACCCCACACCTGAGCAGGGGAGGAGTGTAAGGACTCCTCCCTCTAAGGAGGAAACAGGCAGAGACAGCTTGTGATGCACTGACTGCAGTCCCCTTTCCCTGTCCCCCTACACTGCTGAGGGGGAAAGAGGTAAATAAATTGGGAGTGAAGTTAAGCCCAGGGAAAAGGGAGGGGTGGGGGGAAAGTGTTTCATGATTCAGTTTTTATTTCTCATTATCCTACTTTATTACCTATTGGTAATAAATTAAACTAATTTCCCCAAGTCGAGTCAGTTTTACCCATGACGGTAACTGGTGAGTCTCCCTGCCCTTACCTCACCCCATGAGCCTTAAGTTGTATTTTCTCCACCCTGTCCAGCTGAGGATGGGAGTGACAGAGTGGCTTTGGTAGACACCTGGCAGCCAGACAGGGTCAACCCACCACAAGCATCAGCATCCCGTTACAGCCCGCCCCTTCCTGTGCCCGATCTCCCCACTTAGAGCACAAACGATTCCAGGTGCCCGCTCGTTACACCGAGGATTGCAAAAAATAAATCCTTTCTTGCAGGAAGTACGCAGAAACCTGGAAATGTGATCTTAACAATGCAAGATCACCCCAAATTTTTCTCCCTCTTTAGCTTCTATAGCCATTATCCTGCATGCCAGGCCTGCATTAACTCCCACACAGGAGTAAGGTGGGAGGGGGGCACAGCCTCGTGCTGGATCTCTGTGCTGGAGGGACGATGCCTGACCCATATCCCCATCCCAGTCCCTTTGCCACCAGTCTCATACTGGACATGCCATTCATCAGGGACGGGCTCTCAGCCCACAGCTCACAGCCCTGTCCAGCTGGCTGCCCAATTTACTCTGCCTGCCCCAACTCAGGGACAGGAATCTATGTCAGACGATCTGAAGTTATTATCTGATTAGCCTATTTGATATTGCAGTGCCTGATTCAATACCCATTGAAATCAAAGGCCCCTTGATCTCAACAGGCACTAAATCAAGCCCTGGCTCCCTCCAGCCGAGCACAACCATCCTGTCTTCCCTGGTTACTCCAGAAGCCCAGGCCACTGCTGCATAATTAGAGGGCACAATGCTGGGTTTAACCCAGTGCACCAACATGGCTTTTCTTATCAGCTGTGAATTTCCCCCTGCTTTGGACTTCGTTCCAAAGGAGTTAAGTGCTATTAAAAGCTTCTGTAACCATAGAATCATAGAATCATTTAGGTTGGAAAAGACCTGTAAGATCATCAAGTCCAACCATTAACCACTCACATCTGAGGATCTCCAAGCACTGCAGAGACACCAGCGAGTTATGTTAGCAGCTCTCCTAGGAGAGTTTGAGCAGCTTTTAATACAAGGCAGAAATGGAAACACTGGGAGATTAAATTGGTTCTATCCCAAAATGTCCCTGGGCTCAGTTACCATCTTACTTTCACAGCAGAAGCAAGTCAGAAGTAACTACCCCAAGTCACAGGGCTGGAAAGAGAGCAGGAACCTGGCCCATTGCACACAAGCTGCAATTTGAGATGCTATTTATTTTTCTTCTGCTCATTCAGAAGCAGAGCTGCCCATGTTAGCAGCCACAGCAGTTCTTGGCTCCACAGGGCCCAGGCTAAAAGACAAAGCAGCAAAGGGAAGAGCAAAGTGGGAAGTGCTCCACGCTGTGTAAACAAGTCGAGGATCATGTCTGGGAACCTGGCACCTGTCCCTGATGTATTATGGAGCAAAAGGGGACACAAGGTCCCAGCCTTGCCACCCTCTGGAGACATGTTCCTCGGTTCAGCCTTTTGCAAAGCAAATTTGAGGCAGCAGGAAGACATCCACCTGTGTCTGGCTACATGTCACTGAGCCTTGGAGTCTGTCTGATCTCAGAAACCCCAAAAGGTGGTAACAGAGTAGAAAAGGGAGACTGAAAGCTCCCCTCCAACAACATTACCCTGTCCCCATCTTCTAAAGTGTCCTAGAACAGGGGCTGGGAAACAGCTCAGGAAGGAGTGCTCCTGCCTCCAGCACAAGAGAATCACCATGTGCTGCTCCAGCAACAGCCAAGACAGTAAAAATTGTTGCACGAACAAGGAGAGAGGGATGGGGCTGGGCAGCAAGCAGGATACACCCTCCCTTATTAGAACAATCATTTCCTGCCCCACTCTGCCAAGAGCAGGAAAATCCCTTCCATAAATAAAACAAACAAATAAAATAAAATCCTGGGTATGGGGGAAAGGAGAAAAATCCAGTGCTAAACCAAGACAGCACATTTCTGGGCCCTGCCAGTTGGCAGCAGAGCTAAGCAGCAGGAGCAGTGGAGTTCACAGCAATGAGCACTGGGAGCTCTGGGGAGGGTGGTTTATAGGCCAAAAAGTGGCTTTATAAAAATGGATCTTTAAATATTTGCTCTGACGTGTCTTGAGTCCCATCTGCTGTGGTGGTTAAATGCTCACTGTCCTCACATGTGTCTGGGTCCTGCAGTAATCTGGGGAGAGGGACAGCACCAATTCCCAGCCTGGACCCAGGGTCTCCAAACACAACAGCAACATTTCCATGCAAACCCAGCCCCTTCCTACTTGAACTGTAGAAGAAACAGATGTAGAAAACAGTAGAGAAATTATAACATCAAGTTAGCCAAAATCCCCAGATCTGCTCATTTTGGTGATGATGGAAACATCACCTTCCAAAACAGCTAGTCCAGAATAAAGAGTCGAGGGGTGGCAAATTGAACAAGCATCATCATAAGAGGCAACTCTATTGTCTGTCCTAGGGGCCTGCAGCCTGGACACAAAGACCCTCCAGGCCACCTCCAGCCACTCCTGGCCCTGGGTGAGCCTGAACACCAAAGAGCAGCAGGGAAAAGTGATTCCCACATGGCAGATCTGGCACAATCAGCTTCCCAACCAACTTTCTACATGGCTAAAAGAAACATGACTCCTTAGCAAAAGCTTTTGGCTGGGTTTTACATCCCCAATCTCCATTCCTTTCTGTGTTCATGGACTCTGCTCCTCCCAGTGCTTTCAGAAAAGCAGCAGCTGCCAGCATCAGACACTCCCAGGATGTCCTTTCTAACTCCTGCATGGGATTTTGGGGTGACAAAAGGCAGTCCCTCAGAGTGTCCCACAGCTCTTCCTGTCCAAGGACAGCATTCAGGGCTGGGAGCAGGCGCCTGATCCAGCCCTTGTGGGGTTTCAGCCTGGACAGAAATGTTGCCTCTATGCCTGGAGCAGGCAGGCAGTGCAGGCAGGACATCACAGTCACCTCCCAGGAACAGCTCAGCACCACACAGGGAGCAAAGGAACATGATTCAGGCATAATTTCTGGCTCAGAATTGGCCTGAGCCTGCCCACGTCCAGCCTCTTTTGTAAGCTGAAATCACAGGGTTGCTGAAGCTCCTTCACTCTGGGAGAGCAAACAGCTGCAGCAAGCTGGATTCCTGACTATGCTGCTGAAGGGCCTTCATTTCCCAACAACTGCCTGTCTCGGGCTGAGAAATGCTGGATGACCTTCCCTGCACAGCACCCAGCCCCACCTGCACTGACCTGCCTTCCCCCAGCACCTTTCTGCAATGCCCACCCCTCCTCCAGCCCCCCAGCATCAAACACACTCCTTCACTTATGAAGAGCCTGAAGGTGCATCTACAGCTCGGAGAAGCAGCATTCAGGCTGCTTCATTTTCAGTTCTCCTCCTCCTCCTCTGGCTCTTTGCTGAGGCACGAGAGCCTTTTCTGCACCCCGTGCTGCTGAGCAGCCTCCACCTCCCCAGCTCCAGAAGTCTTTCCTCTCCCTGCCTTTGCACTGCATCTGCTGAGCAGCTCAGAAGCAGCCTGCATGAAAGGTACTGACAAAATAAAGTTGGATTGTACTGCATTATTGAAAAAGTGACCTCCAGTGGTCAATAAAGCCTTTGCCCACCGTTTCCAGGCAGCGGTGCCTGTTGTCAAGCTCTGCCGCGGTTCAGCAGGACGGCGGCTTGTCTCTCCCAGTCCCAGCTCCCACGGGTGCCTCGTTAAAACTCAGACTCTGCACTTTGGTAACGAGGAGCTCAAAGCACTTTAATGCACGGGTGCAATCATGAATGCAAACAGGCTGCAGGCAAGAGAGCAATGTAAGAGCAGGCTGTTCCCCAGCCCCAGCCCTACAGCAACTGGCTTTAGGCGAACGCACAGAGTCTGATAAGAGAAGTTGGCAGAAGGCGCAGTTCTAGGACGAGGCATTTTTCGGTTTTGCTGCTAACCCTCAGCCGCACTGTGTGGGGAGAGGGTTTCAAGAGACATCATTCCCTGTGTCTCAGCAGTGCTGAGCTCAGCATCTGAACCAGGAGGAGGCTGATGGACCTCATGCAGGTGGCACACAGGTTCCCCTCCAAGATGCCCTCTCCTTTCACATTTGATTTTTATGAACAACTGCACAAACAGCTTCCTCCCCTACCCTAGCTACAGAAGGCAGCAGGATCCTGGCACATTTATTTTAACCTTTTGGTGGAATGGCCACCTCCCTCCCTCATTGTGTGGTTCACAGACCCAGAATTGAGAGAGGGGAACTGTTGTTCCTGTTAGTAGGCATCCCAGCACTCTCCTCTGGCTCTGCTCACATGGCTCTTGCAGCCAGCTACTGGTACATGGCATTCCTCCCATGAGGGTAGGAGCAAGTACCTCCAGCTGAAATAGCGATTTCAGTGCTGCTCTCCAGACTTCAGCATCTGGCATGACTGTGGCATCAAGGGCAGGACACCTCCAGGCAGAGCCAGGCAGTTGCTCTGTTGTGCAGCAGGTTGTAAGTTCCCTGAGGAGAAGTGGACCATGACATTTGGTGAGCTAAAATCATAAGGCTAAACTCCACAGCATGCAACAAGAGGGCATGGACCAGGAAGAAGGGAAGAAGATGAGACCCAAGCTTTTGGGGTGACAGTACAGCCAAGCCCCAGCTGCCTCAAGACTAAAAGCACTTCTCCTGCCATGGATAGATGGGCTCACCTCATCAAGTAGAGACCTCATACAAAGCTTGGCATGGTCGTCACACCATTGTCACAGGCAACTCCCCAGCTCTCCTTTTGAGGCACAGAATACATTAGCAGCTCCTTGCAGCTCTAGGAGCTGGAAGTATTTCCCATGAAACATCTCTGAGTTTAACCTTATGGGGGAGTCACAAAAAGGGTGGCTGTTCCGAGCTGCTGCGAGCTCCCACTGGGACACATTACACCATCTAGTCATAAACCCCCTGTTCCACTTGCTGCTTGCATGGGGTCATTCCTGGTGAAAGCAGCTCTGGCAAGAGCACCTTCCCCTCCCACCCCACAGAATCAGGTAAAGGATGGTGCTGGGGACTGGAATTTCACTTGTCTCTTTACATGGTGCTGAAGTACAAGCTGGACTGAGTGTCACTTTGCACAGGTGCAGGCATTGTTCAAGGCTCCAGTGAGGTCCAGCAGATCCTCCAGGACCCAACTGGTCACACTCAGACTCACAAAACATCCATTTCTCTCCAGAGAGCTGAGCACACACCATGTGAGTCAAGCCCGGGTTTGGGGATGCCAAAGGCAGCCACATTCAACCTCCTAAATCTTTGACTTCAAACCAAAAGCTGAGGCATACAGTGAAGATGAGGGACGGGGTGGGATCCTGATGCTGCTTTTGCAGGTCTCATTTGGAGCTGCACCAGCACAACCTTCCACAACAGGCATCATACCCAGCCTTTGTCCACAACTCCATCCCTGGCAGATCGAGTCTATCAGGTGAATCTCTGCCCAAGTCACAGCTTTGCAGCTTCAGGCTTTAGAAGTTTTAAATAATAATAAATCGTAGCCTTGCATCTCAGACCAAGCTCCCTTTTGGATCACCCAAGCCCCAGCTGGGAGTGTTAAACCAGACAGGCAGGACCAGAAAACATTCCCATCCTACCTCTGCAAAGAGAAGCCTCCACTCCACACCCTTCCAGTCTGCCCCTGGGGTATCTGTCTGACAGGCAGAGCGAGGCCTTTGTTGTTTAAGGCAGCCTAATCCTGCAACCCTTACATCAGTGGGGCCAGATCCCAGCTCTCTTGATTCCCCCAAGGTTGGATGGACCCTTCTTGATTCCTCCAAGGCTGGGATGCAGTTGGAAAGGGAGGATGACTGCAAGGACCAAGAGAGAGGACACAATTCAGGGCCATCACGCACTGCCAAGAAGCAATAGCTCTTCCCTTTCTTCTGCTTCCCTCTTGCCTCTGCAAACCCTTCTCAGCATCGCTGGGAGAGCGAGGCTCAACCCAAAACCGGGCTGCAGCAGGGCTGTACCTGCACGTGTTGGTGAGTCAGAGCTGGCCGGCCAGATAGACACGAACCAAGCCCTCCCCCACAGCCCCTTCAGCTTCAGCCTCCTTGACATGCCCTCACCAGCAGTTTAAAGAGGGTTCCCCCCCTCCACCCCCTTTTTCTTTTCTGCTCTTTTTTGTCTTCAGTCCTCCTGGTGGGTGGGGAAAATCCCGGGTGTCAAACTTCAAAAGGGAAGCCTGAGTTCACATCGCATTCAGGTCCAATGCTCTGCCTTAACCACAGGCTGCTGCCCGCACCCACACCCGGGGCTGGCAGGAGCTCGCGTGGGGCCCGGGGACTCCGGCACCCACAGAGGATGCGACCACGCTGCTGCCTCCCCTCCCGAGCCCGCTGCAGCAAGGGATGTCTGTTTGTCTGTCCATGGCCTGTGCACCAGCTAAGGCAGAGGTGAGAGGAGGGTTTGGACACGGAGCATTCCTCAGCGGGGTGGCAGGGCTGGGACTCAGCCCCCTGCCAACAAGCGCACCCTGAGAGCAGCATTCTTGGAATTCATCTCTGTAAAAAGGACCCCTTACCTTCTCCCTGCTCAGCACCAAACCCCTGACAATAGCTCTGTGGCCCTATCACACATCCCATGAGACATCTTGGTGGCAAAGAACAGTCCTAGGATTCCTCACAGCAATTATTTTGCTTTGTGCATTTGAATTTCGCTCTTGGTCTAGTTGATTTTTGCCAAAAGTTTTGCCCACCAACTGAGTAGCCAGACCAAGGAAGAAACGGATCACAGATCAGCAGCACAGGGCAGAAGATGTGCTCCATGTTGTATGGCCAAAAAGCAGGAAGCATCAGGAAGCAGCTTGTCCTCTGCAAGGGCTTGGGCAGGGACAAAGGCTGGACAAAGCTCCCCACACCAAACCTGCAGAGCTCAGGTGCTCTTTGCACCCTGCAGAGCCAACTTGGGGCAACAGAGCCATCAGCCTCAGTCTTGTGTTACTCCCACCCACAGAAGCCCTGGTCCACACAAGCCAGCACTTCTACATCTGGTTTCCAGATTGCCAGGGCAGGGCAGTTTAGACTGGTGCTTTCATAACAAACCTATTTTCTTTCCTTCAGTCACCTGCAACAAAGGAAACCAGGCACACAGACAGTCGAAGGAGATGTAGCATCTCTTTGATTTTCTATTGTACTCCTGAATAGTAAGTTAAAGCCTATTCACACTGATTTGGTTCTGTTTTCGGTAGCATGAGACCCTCAGCTCATGGGGAGATGAGCTCTCCCACAGAAGAGCTGGCAGGAGCCAGTCTTGCAGAGTTAGGAGCCAGGCTCTCAGGTCCTGAGAGGTGAGTCAGAAACCCAACACAGAGCAGAAAAGGAGGATACTCAAAGCACAAGAGCCCAGACCTGTGTGCTTACATCATGAGCCCAAGCCAGGGACTGGAAACAGCTTCACTCCCTGCCAGGAGCAGAGAGAAACGTCAGAGCAACATTTTGTTGGAAGGGGATGAGCAGGAGTGTGGGAGGATGTGCTGATGCTCCCTCCCCAGAGAAAAGGACACAGTTTTCAGCGAGAAAAAGCTGTGCCATTGAGGATGGGAAGCACTGGACAGGGAGTGCTGCAGCCTCTCCCAGTGACCAGGATATATCAGGGCAGCTCTGACACCCAGGTTGACCTGCAGAATCCCTGGCAGCCCATCTCTGCCAGCCACCACCTTACAAGTATATGCACCATGATTTTAGTCCCACTCTCCTCAGCACTGTTTGGATGCAGTGTCCTTAGCCATGGCAGTCAGCACTGCCTGGGGAGGGCTCTTACCCCACCTCCACTGCTGGGCACAGGGGCTCTTGAACACCTGTACAGAGCATAGGGCAAAACACTGGAATAAACAGGACACCAGCCTACTAAAAGCCTTGAATAATGGTGTCTATGCACAATGCCAGCAGTGCAGTTGGGGTCACACATCCACTGTGGATAACTGCTCTCGAAATACCTCCTGGAGGCTCAGTTCCACCAAGATGTTCACCTCCAGCAAGGTGCCTACACCAGCCTACCGAGATAGCTGGGCACAAAGAAACAAGCTGCCTCACTTTCCCACACAACCCACAGTGCCTAGCAAATATTCAACCTGTGTCTAACATGTGAAAAACATTTCTTTGACTGCATTTACTCTCTGTCCCCCTCCAGGTAAGCAGGGACCTCCGAAAATCCTACCATGCAGATGTGGAGAGGATGCTTTGAGCAGTACTCTGTTGCAGTGGAATAAAGCCCTGCTCCAGGATTGCTAGGACAAACCTTGATTTTAAGAAAGTACTGAAGTTTCAGGGGAGCTTAAGAGAAGAAACAGCCTTGCAAGTGAGGTCTTCCCAAGGAGAGACAGGGCAGGAGGTCCCCAGCATCTCCCCGGGGCTGTCCCCAGAAAACCCTTCAGCCCCCACAATGCCTTTCTAAAGGGGCTTTCAGTGCAGGACACTGGCAGGAGGCCAGGAGCCGAGGGAAGGGGGATGCTGTTCCTCCAGCCTGTGAGCCAAGAGGGATGCACGTGACGAGGTGTTGGCTTGGATTTCCAAGCCCTGAGAGAGCACCAGCTGCTCCTGCCCATCCCTTCCCTCCCAAAGAGGCCCACAGATCAGGTTTCCTGGGCTGCCACATCCAGGTGAGTCCCCATAGACCTGGCCAATGTCCTCTCAGCCATTCCACAGAGATGCCAGACGAGCCCTTCAGCAGGGGACTACTGGAGCATCCCTTCCAGCTCCAGACATGTGGGCAAGGGAAGACGGCTCCTCACCTTCCACAAGCCTGGGGGATGCAAGAGGTGCGCTGGGCAGGGACTCACCCCAGAAGAAACCAGATCTGGGCCGCTCCAGAACCAAAAATAACCTGCCAGCTGCCCAGGAAGAGAGGAGAGCCAAGCGTACACAGATCACGCATATGTCAGGAGGGGAGTCATCTGCATCCATCTTCAGGGATAACAGAGGGGAGCATGGGGTTTGGTGCAATTCAATGTGTAACAGCAGCACTAAACAGCCTTCAGGCTTTTTTTGGGGCAGCAAAGCAGCAGACGGTCAATACCCCCAGGGTTCCTCCATCTGGGGAAGAGCTGCCATGCCTGGTTCCTGGGAGCCTCAGAGAGCCCCAGTGCAGCTGTGCTAAGGAGGAGAGACCCCCTGCTCAGTCCCTCCTGTCCTCCCCCAAGAGGCAGCAGCAGCAGCAGCCAGAGCAGCTGGGAACCCAGAGAACTTGGAAATTCGTGCTGGGTATGAGGGTGTTCTCCCACCTCCAATCGTTCCAGCAGCAATCACCCAGAAATGCTCTCCCAGCCTGAGCAGGGGTGAGCAATGCTTGGAAAGGGCTGGAGAAGCAGGAAAGAAAATCTGAATGTGCAAAACAGAGCAAGGAGGAACATCCCATGCCAGCCTCTTGCCAGAGGCTCTTGGTGCAGACACACCTTGTGTTTTTGAGGAGCAGCCAGAGCCCTGATCCTCACAGCTGTCAGGGAAGAGGGGAAGATAGAGCCTTTTGTCCCTTGGCTTAGCTGTGATGGGACAGAGAATCCAGAGTTGCCTCTGAGATGAAGGAAGGCAGCCAGACTTTATAAACAACAGCCCTTTGAGCAGACCCAGTCCACATCAGAAATACATGTTTTTCCTATTCCCATTATTACACACCAATCACTACCAGAACTGGGGAACAGGGTTAAGCCGAAGTAGAAAACCAGCAGGTAACATTTCTGCATCAACCCATACTTCAAGGAATATTTTTTCCCTGGTCATTTCCAGATCTTCTACTTTTCTTACTTCTTCCTGCCACCAAGGCAGTCACAACTTGATGTTTCTGAACCTGTCACCTCCAAGTGGGTTAACACCTACCTCCAAATCCCAGCAAGGAACAGAAAGGAGCAGAAACTCCAGGTGCAAATCACCCAGCACCTCAACTTTCTCAGCCTCCTGAAGGCACCAGCACTGCTCATCTCCAAGGACTGTTACCACAGCCCAGGGGAGGGCATTCCCAGAGCACACCTCATGGAAAAGCTCTATAAAATGGGGCCAAGCCCTCAGCAGGTACAAGCTGACCTCAGCAAGCAGAGCCACAGCAGAGTGGACCTCATGGGGAATGTAGGAATTTTTCCAACCAGATTTGGGAGGGAAGCTGGCATGAGCAACACAAAGGTGCAGCACTGCAGGATGCCAGCATTTGTGTTCGTGCCACCTCCCAAGGTTGTGCACGGGATCAGGGCTGCTCCCACTTTTTCTGAGCCAGCCCCTCTAGGCAGGAGGAGACAAGCATGAGCTCCATGCTCCTGGAGCTGCAGTTCTCCATTCTCCAGTGGTGGGAGAAGAAAACAACATCAAACAAGTTTTGGGCTGTCACTTCCTGGCACCCTCAGCAGTGCTGCCCATGCCTGCACAGTGCTCTTCATCCTCCTTCCCATTGCTGTGGCTGGAGAGAGAGAATGAGTGGTTCCGATTCCCAGCCTGGGGGTAACAGTGGCTGGGGAAGGATGAAGCCAGTTCCTCTCCATTCCCCTGCTCCAGCCAGCAGGGAGCATCCCCTTCCTGCTGTCCCAGCTCCTGCTGCAACACAACCAGGTTAAACCCCTGCACAGGGCTGTCACTTCCGTGGAAAAAGCTCATCTGGGCAGAGTGGAAGAGGAAGCCCTGGCACCTCAGAGCTTCATTGTCATCTCCCTGAATTGTTTGTGCAGAGCTGCTCTGTCCAGATCTTCCTGCCTGCCTCTTGCTCGAAGGAGGAAGGCACCAGCCCATCTCCCACACCCAGACTTTGCTGGCTCTGCTTCATCAAGAGAACTTCCATGCAGTTTTGGACCAGACTCTCTGGTTGCCATCACTAAGTCTTCTGGGCCAGAGGGTTTAGCACTCAGCATTGGCCACTCTGCCCTACCAATCTTCCTGCTGTGGGGAAAACCCACAAGAGTTAACAAGCGTTAGAACTCTTCTTTCCAGTCTGGGTCCCCAAAGCACTGACCAGGGATTAAGACTTTCCTGTCCTGACCCTCACCATCCCGAAGTGCTAACGCAGACACACAAAGAAAGCAGAAGCTCCACACTGGTGATCTGCACCACCTAAAAGCCTTTATTTCATTTTGCTTGCTCTCTCATTTTAAGCTAGCCGCCAATACCTTGGGAAACACAGGCTGGAGAGACTTTGGATTTATTTTTGAGAGCTTAACATCCATTATGCTCTTAAAAAATTTATGCCCTTAAGCATCTCCACAGTGGCTGCTGAACACCCATTAAAAAAATTTCATCCATTGCTTAAGCCTGACAAGTCTCACCTTCAAGAGATACCCGTAAAGACCTGACAAGACAACTCAGCTTGAGCCCTGGGCTCCTAAGACCTGACCATACCACAAACAGCCCTGGGAAAGACATTATCCCCCAAGAGAGCGAGACACCAGAGGTGAGGTTTATATCCCAGAGCAACCACGATGCGCTGACTTTGCCGCAGACGACCGTGGCAGGACAGCTTGATGTGTCAGTTGGAAATGCAATTAACTTCGATGTGCAAGGGGATAAGGGAAGAACTGAGGTTCCTATGGATGCAGTTGCTTGGTTCTTAATTCCTCTAGCAACGCTAGCCTAGCGATGTTATCCACGTTTCATTTCCACCCTTGCCAGAGTCAAAGTTCCCTTCAGCCTCGGGGATGCCCGTGCACATGGGAAAGTCACCCAGATATAAAGTAAAAAGTGCCACTGCACCCAGGAACTATTTGCAAACAGCTTCACCTTTAAGACCCCCCCAGCCCACAGTTCCTGCTGCCTCCTCCATTAACTGCATTTCACCCTGTGGGGCTTCTGCTCCAACATCAGACAGGAAGGGTCCAGGCTCAGCCTTAGTCTGAGCAGGACTGTGTCAGAAGCAATCAGCTTGGGGGTATGGAGGGGTGCACACCTCAGCAGCCTCAGTGCAGGGTTCCTGCTGCAACACAACCATCACAATGTGTTAGGCAGCTGTAAGGCTGCTGGCATGAGGCTCCCAAATGGCAGGCAAGGGATGAAAAGCAAAAAGGAATAAGCAACAGAGCTAAGACAGGCCTGTAGGAGAGCTTTCCTGTGCCCTTCTCCTCTAGAGAGCTTCACCAGCTCTCCAGAGCCCATCATTTCTCCCCAAATGCTGTATTAGGGTTCAAACAGCCCTGTAGGCAGGTCCCTGCTGGGCCAGGCACAGCACACACATGTATAGGAGCTGTTTGCAAGACAGCAACTTGCCAGCATTGCAGCATCAAGGAGCACAGGGAGTGCCCTTGATGGAGGAGCCCAGTATACAGCACCCACCACCTCATCTGGCCCCTGAACAGACTCTGGAGAGCAGCCAGGCATCTTCCCTGCATCCCATAGGATCCCTGTTGTTCACAGTTCACTATAAAGGTTGCACTGCTGCTTCTTAGACTGCTGTGAACTGCAACAGCAAGCAGGACCCCTTAGGGTTCCATGTCTCAGCATCCCTGAGGCAGCAGGCTGGCTGCATCCACAGCACAGAAGCATCATGGGCTCCCTGCAGCCCAGGTTCCTTGAGGGATGCAGCAGCCCACCACAGGAAGCCTCTCCCACTCCACTGTTTCTTTTTGCACAGAAAAGGATGTAATACAGACTCTGCTGCAGCACAGAAGGGTCTTTCTGCTGCCCTCACTGTGTCCCAGAGGTCACAGCTGCATGGGTTGTGCTCCAGCACCCAAGCACACAAGCTCCTGCATACAGGGCAGCCAGGGACAGACATAGCAGGGCTCTCCAGAGACAAGCCCTGATGGGCTTCAGCCCTTCTGGTCCCACCATGTCACTCATGCACCAGGAGCTTTCTGCACCCCAGGGAAGAATTCTTCTGCTCTGGGTATGAATTTCACCCAGACAACTCCAAAACCAAGCAAGATCAGCAGCTCTGCCCACTGTCAGCCATGCCAGACCAGGCTGAAAGCATTTTGGACACTATCCTGAACTCACAGCACAGACCAGTTAGAAGCCAGTTCCAGGCAGGAGCATGTGTTCCCAATTCTTCTTTCCAACACCCACACTCATGAGGGAAAAAGGATCAAGTACAGCCCCTCAGCAGGCAAACATCCGGGCTATGAGGAGGCTGAGCTGCACCCAAAAGCCCAGGAGTGAAAGGCTCAGCCAAGAGTGCTGGGCTCATCTCTGCCACCCAAGCCCTCCCCTCTCCTTCATGCTGGTGACAACGCACGTGTGAACCGCAGTGTGTGACCCTGGGAAGCAAAGGCAGACCTGGGCCACCTGTCCCAGAGCATCACCCAGCATCAGCCAGCTCAGCTGGAGCTCCCTGCAGCACCACAGCCCCCCACACCAGTTGTGTTTGGGTGGTTATTCCTGCTTTTCCAGTCAGCAAGGTTCCTGTGCTGCGCTCCACCAGCCTCTCTCCAGCACATTCACCTGCCAGAGAGATTTCATCCCCCTCTGCCGAGGTTCAGAGGGGCACGGAGGCAATGACCACCAACACGGGGAAGCAGGGACAAAGCAGTTGAAAGCAGCCAGTGCCAGGCTGCAGCTGCCCACCCAGCTGTGGCTCCCACCACACACCCAAGCCAGCCCCGGCTGCCCCACAGCATGCGGGAGCTGCTAAGGGCTGGATGCTCCGCAGTCATCTCCCTCCAGGTTTGCACAAGCTGTCTAGAGGTAGCTGCTGGCGAGGGGCCAGGCAAGCCGCGGTGGCTTTGATGTGGGTGTCTGCTGGGCACATGCCAGGGCCGGGCCAGGGTGTTTAGCTGGAGGCACCGGGTGCTAGACTGAATTATGCCGGAGGGAGGAAGAAATCTCCAGGTCACGGCTGTGCCACGAGAAATCTGTCGCGCTGCCCACATCGTCGCTACTCCACACTTCTCTCCAGAGCCCTTTATCTGCGGCGACCATGAGCGGGGATGTCTCCCCTGCAAGGAAATAGATTTTCTGTGGCACGAAGAGCGCTGGGGGTTTCGGCACTCACACCCCGGCAGCTCCGGGCTCCCAGACAGAGAGCTCCGGGAGGAGGATGCTCTGGCGGGGATGCAGGACCAGAGCGGTCCAGCGCAGCGCAGCAGCCCCGCGGCGGGCAGGCCCAGCACCGCGCCGGCTGGCGATGCCCAGGCGCCGAAGGAGTTACTGAGAGAGGGAGATGTCGTTAATAAGGGAGGCCACGCGAGTGATTTTTATCTTTAAACAGCCCACAGCCCGGGTTGCGCGGCTCCGCTAGGGAGCTCGCTCGGGCACAGCCACTGCTCCTTTAAGGTATAGAACAACAAAGTGGGTGAACACGCTGGCTCCTCCCCGAGCCGGCACATTCCCTCCGGGTCCCCCCGCCCCAGCCACGAGTGGCAGCGGGGACCCCCACACCAGGCCCCGGACTACCAGTCCCGGCACACCCCGGGGGTTTGCTCCCTGCCGGGGATTGTAGTTCTGCCGCCGGCCGTCCGTCCATCCGCGGGGCACCGTAAGGCCACGCTGCTCTCGGCCGGAGGGGCTCTGCTCGGGAAAGGCTGGAGGTTCCATGACAGACGAGCAGTCATTAACCCTTTCAGAGCCCCGCGCACGCTGGCAGCACTCCTGGACGCACTTCCAGTGGGGAAGGGGATCCCCACGCCCGGGGCCAAACTCTGATTCAGCACCTCAGCGTTTATTCCCCAAGCGAGCCACAGCTCCAACTTTACTACAGATTTTACCCAAACTGCCCTCCCTACAAATCTGGCAGGAACAGAGAGTTTGGTTTGGTTGCCCTCAATGCCAAGCATCACCTGGCACCCCGAGCCCTGGGCAGGTCGTGTCACTGGAGATGAGCAATGCCCATCACAGGAGTCACCCAAGGGTCCCCCACACCAGACTCTGCCAGTGCGGTAAGACAAGCCCTGCCCTGATGAATATCTAGAAACCACGGGACAGGGGAGATGGGAGGGGAAACAGAGGCAGGATTAGCCGTAGATCACAGGTGCCTGGTCTCCTCCCAGAACTCTGTAGCAGGTGATGCCCTCCTCCTCCGAGCCTGCTGCTCCCATCGCCAGCAGGGAGCACGATTACAAATCCCAGTCAGTACCCAGCAAGTCCTGTCCTGCTCCACCCAGGACAGATGGGAACAGGATTTGCAGGTAAGAACCCTCATTCATGCTGGTGCTGGAGACAGACTTCCTAGTTTGGGTAAGGACTGTGCTCCAGCACAGCCTCATTTACAGCTGTAACTCGGGGTCAGACCAAGTCCAGGGATCAACTCTTGGCTACACAGCAATAAAGACTGCAGGATATCTGACCTAGCAATTAAAATAAGGTCTCTATCAGATTCCACAGCCCAGCAAACAGCACTGTTTGCCCAGGACACCTCATGGCTCCTGAAAGTGATGCTTTGGGGCAGCAGCAGCAGGACTCCACAGCAGCTCCAGAAAGCCACCAGCTGCCAAGGGAGTCCCCTGGCACAGACTTGCTTTCTCTCCCACAGTGTCAGAGGAACTCCCAGTATCCCACATGGCCCCAGGAGAAGAGTGAGCACCATGTCTGTCAGGGAGTTTAAATGAGCTCCTTGGCTGGCAGGTCCCAGGGGAGTACCCAGTCCAAGGTGTGAAATGCTCACCAGGAGGAGTAGACCCCAACTTCAGCCCCTCTTCCCAAAAGGGCAGTTCCCAAGCTTGCCACACACCATTATCTTGCCACTTTGGCATCCTGCAATGGTTTTGCAGGAAATCAATGGTCTCCAAATGCCAGAAACAAGGAGACAAGGCACCAACAGCAACCAGCACAGCTAGACAGGTTTGTTAGAGACATGGGGAAGTGCCATGAGCTTTACAATGCTGCCCCTGGAAAGCATCACACAAGCAGCTCTGGGCATGAGATGAGCCACACAACTCACACCAAGACCAACTGGGACTCTGCAGCCTCTCCATGAGCTCTGCTTACACCATTAGCAGCTCATTCCCCTTCTCAGCTCTGGCAAGGAACAGATCTGCTACTGCAGATTGACCTGTGGGCACAGCAAGCCATCAATGGGTTAAAATACATCAGCACAGACAGAAAGCTCCTTCTCCTTTGGGTCACATCACCAGCTGGCCAACACAGCCAGCAATTCCCCTCTTGCAGCAGGATAAGCAGAGGCCATTCAGGAGAGGATCAATAGTAGGATCCTGGTAGAAATAACCTCCTCAATTCCACCCTTCCAGGATAAGTCAAAAGAAGAATCATAAAATTCCCATCCAAGGGACCTCCCAACACTCCAATAGGAACAAAGAAGGCACCAGGAGAGTTTGTAAGCACCATGTGAGGCACAGGTGCTTGGCCACACAGCAGAGAGAAGCCATGAAGCAATGGCAGTGAAGTTTACAGAAGCACCCATACCCTGCACAGCAGTTCCCAGGAACACAGGAAATTAGTTGGTGAATTTAGGTAGGAGCAGACCAAATCAAAATACTGAGCATGTCATCCATGCCCAGTGCCACGGAGGCATTCTACAGCTCCCCACCTAAAAGCATGGAGAAAAGATAATTAAATGGATGCTTTTCAGTATGGTTTCAATCCCTTTTTCTCCAGGATTTTATATAAAGTATTTGACTGTGATACCAAAGCTGTGAGAAAGAGCTAACAGCTACAACAGCGAGGTGACAGCCCTACCCACAGCCTGCTCAATCAATCAATGGATATGCCTCTCCAAGGGCTGCTGCCTTTGGGAACTGACATGCCCCATTCCCTACACGCTGCAGCAGAACCTGTGGGTCTGCCCTACAAGTCCCCTCCAAGATGGCGAGCAGCCTGGGGAGCCAGGCAACGTTAAGCTTGCCCAGCACAGAGGAGAAGGTGGCAGAATCCAGCCCTGCTCCAAGAGCTCAGCCTGAAAACCTTGTTCTGGCTTGTTTTCCCACTAGCTTTGGGTGCCTGACTTGTAATAAGTAAGCCTGAAAAGCAGGCTCCTTTTCAGACATGCCAGGCACCCGCAGCTCCAGCTCATAGACGCATTTCCAGGGAGTCAAGTTCCAGGTGCACCCAAAAAACCTCGTGTTTCAGCCAATACCCAAAGGCCGCTGTTTCCTTGTCTGAGAAAAGCTGGGTAGTGCCCAGGCCCAAGACTCTGAGGCTCAAGGGGAAATTGCTCTATAGCAGCCAGTCTAATTGCACTGAAATTATGAGATCAAGCAGTAAATTCACGTCTGTGTTCGTTGCTCTGGGTGGCAAAGCTGCACTGGCAAGCGCCTGATCTCCAATCACTGCAAATTCATGTTTCATTGGAAAGGGAAGGAGGGGGTTAATGAAGGAGAGCATTGCCAGTTGGAAGTGCTACCTAAAAAGGGTTTCTCCTACTAGCTGAAGCAAAATGGTTTCTCTTGCCAGCTTGTTTACTCTGCAGCTGAGAGCAGCGGACCGCCAGGTTTTGCTGCTGGATCCTGCTGCAGGATCGACGGCTGCAAAACCAGCCCTGGCACCAGGACATCAGCAGGGCTGGACCAGATGTGGTACAGCTGCACCATCCCCAGCCCAGGAGCAGCCCCACAGTGCCCACATCACAGGCAGTCCCCAGGACCAGCTTCATCTACACCAGAAAATGTGTAGCTCGGCACTCCAGAGAACAAATCCTGGGCCCATCCTCTTCTCCTTTGGGGAAATAATGGTCCTCACCATATCAAGGCCAGGTAAAAAGCTGGAATTACATTTAACCAAGATGGTTTTACATGTACTGTCCACTACAGCAGTAGGATCCTTAGGGATCTTGCCCATGGAAAGGGCACCCAAACCCCAACACCAGGGAATAGGGATGCTGGACAGGACACACTGGTTTTCCTGAGAAAGGCAAGCACCAAGCCCATCCTGCCCCACCTTGCTGCTGCAGAGCCAGAAAATGGACAGGACTGGTTATCTTCTTTAGAAAAGCAGAGCTTGTAGTCGTGTGCCAAGACAGGTATCAGCCAGATTCCTGTCTCTGGGAGATTTTGGAGTCCACAGGCCAAACTGAAGCAGCATGGCTCTTGCAGTGCACAGCCCATTCCAGCTTCAGGATTAAAGCCACCGTGTCTGCAAACAAAACATTGGCACCTGCCAGGAGAGCCAGCGGGGGAGGAGAGCCAGCCTGCAGCTGCTGCAGCCCTGCCGGCCACAGCACAGTGCCCAGCAGTCAGCACCAGGATCAGGCCCACGTTTTATAGCCTTTATATTAATTACCCAGAGTCTAAATAAGATTAAAGTTTTAATTCCGTCTTCATCTCCTAGAGGCTCCTGCTGTGCTCTCGGGTTTTCCTGGTGCCACGAAGCTTCTCAGGCAGTTACAGCAGAGGGCACTTCTCTGACAGCCAGAGACAGCAGCAGCTCCTGCATCCAGGGCTGCCCCGTGGTGCCCAACCGGCCCCGAGGATGCACCACCCTCTGCACCTCCATAAACCCGGCACTGCTGCAAGCAGAGCTCTGCAAAACCTGACCCTTCACTGAAATCTACAACTCGAGGCAGAGCTGGACCACTCGATGATTAAAAAGCAGAGAGCCAGCACTGGGCAGTGCCCTAAGGCCACGCTCAGTACTAAGTGGGAAGGTGAGCAGGAGCTCTAGGCAGAGCGTGTCTGCCAGGGCAATGCTTTGAGCCTGGCCCCATCTGCACTGCCCAAGCCACCCCATCACAGCTGGCCAATGGGCAATGCAAGCTCTTAGCCTGGACCACCTAGGCTGGAGTTTTACAGCTGGAGGTGGGCCAGAGAGCAGCAAATGCCAGCTGAGCAGGAGAAGAAATTACTGCCTGCGCTGGCTGGGTGGAGGATATGGCACAGGTTGGCAGCAGCAGCGCTCACTGCCCTGGTTCCCCAGTACCCATGAGGACAGAGAAAATGCTGCAGAGCTGCAGCTGGGGCTCAGTCCACAAGCACCAACCCAAACAGCCCATGATGGCAGAGCCTTTGATCTCGCTGAACAGCAGAAAGACCTGGCTCAAGCCACCAAAGCACCCAAAGCTCATCACTGACCTACGCAATGTGTCCAAACCTAATCCTGCTGCACCCCTTAGTATCTGCACAGACAAGCTCCAGTTATCACCTCCCAGACTTCCAGCTGCTGTGCAGCCACAGCCCTGGAAAAGCCAACTTTCAGCCAGGGAGAGCTGCAAGGGAGAGACCCTGGTGGAGGAGAGGACAGACACAGCAAAGCCCCCCATCTCCAACACTGTCCATACCCACTGAGCTACAAGCCACCCTTTGGACACAGTTGTGAATATTCTTTACGTGATGAACAAGGAACAAGAGCATCCTACAAGAGCCTGAGAATTCACCCCAGTTTGCATGGCTGAAGGCAGATTGTGGAGAAGGTGGCTCCATGAGCATGCAGGACTTAGCCAGCTGCCCCTCAGGGAGCAAGGAGCTGCTCCAGCCCAGTTGCTGCCCTAACCACCCTCCCACAGGAACAAAATCCTCTGTGGTGCTGGGTCTGCTCCCATTCCCTTCAATTGAGGACATGGTCAAGCTGAGCCAGCAGAACACAGCCAGGCCAGGAAACAAGAAAAGCCCTCCAAACATCCCCCTCAAAGCCCCCCATGGAGCCCAGGTTTTGCACAGTGAACTGATAACCTCGGTGATCACCTTGTGTCACTGGCCCTGTGGTTTGGAGTTTGGGCTGCACAGCAGGAACAAGGGCTTCAGAGGTTTTCTTTCCAATGGGCTCCCCACCACACACAGACATGAGGCTGCTCATAGCAGCTAAGGTACGTATGCCAGGGTGACCCCAAGGCAGGCACCCAGCCTGGAGGATCTCTGCAGTCAGTAGGGACACTCCCTCCTCTCTCCCCTACCTTCTGCTTTTCTACACAAGATGCCGTTTGAGAAGCAGCTCCCGTTGCCCCGGCACTGCAGTCCCTTCCTGGCTACCCATCTCACACCCCTTTCTCCCACCCAGACACTGCAGCCGGCTGCCCTGAGCCCCCCAGCTCTTACCTGGTGGACAAGGGCTGCTGCTCTACGGTGTCACCAGCTTCGGTGGGTGCCACTGCTCCCCGGGCACAATGGTAGTCTCTGCATCCCCTAAACCCACCCCTGAACCCCTGCAGTCCCTAATCCCCCGGGGACCAGCACAGACCCCTTCCCTCGCACCGTTGTGTGAGGAACAGCAGGGTCCGCACTGCCCTGCAGAGCTAACACTACTGTGTGCCCTAAGGCGGGACGGAAGGCTTTAATTAGCCCATAATTAACCCGAGCGCGGTCCCGCTCTCACTTTGGGGGAAAACCAGGTGTGATTGGGGCACGTTGTGAGGAGTGACTGACACATGGTCCTGCCCGCACGTCGGGGGAAAGCCCTGACTCCAACTGGCTCCAAACGCGGGGTGATGGAGGGAGCTCCACAGGCAGGACAGGAGGTGTCCCCGCCGGGGGCCGTCGGGGCGCGGGGGGACCCGGCAGTACCGGGGTACGGCCAGCACCTGAACCGGCAACTCCCGGGGCTAGGACAGCTCAACGCGGAGCGGGGCATCCCACCGCATCCGAGGGATAGGATACACAGAAGGTGCCGGTAGCACCGAGGGTCCTGCTGAGGATATGCGGTGCCTCAGGGGTGTCACCGGGCGGGACGGGGCGGGGCGTGCCGCGCCCCCGCCCCCGCGGCTGCTCGGGACCGCCCAGCGGGGCGGGCACCGCCCCCCGCTCACCTGTGCTAGGGGAGCGGCGCAGGGAGGCGGTGCCCCGGCCCCGCTGCCGCTCGGACGGGACCCCCGGTGCCCTCAGTGTCCCTCGCCCGGCCCGGCCGAGACCCCGCCGCCCCCACGGGCCGCGCCGCGCCTGACACCATTTGAACAGCGCGAGGCGCCCGCCTCACTCCTATTGGCCGCGCCGCCTGCCCGTCAAGCCGCTCGCCGCCTTGCCGTTGGTCTGGCCGGCTCCGGGGGGCGGGGCCCGGGGGCCGGCGCAGCGGTATAAAAGGCGGGGGCCGGGCGGGCGGGCGTTCAGTGTCTCTGCGCGACAGGTACGGGCGGGTGTGGGGGGGGCGGCGCGCGGGTGGGCGGGGCGGGCGGGAGCGCGCGGAGGGGCGGGCGGGGGGCGGTGCCGCGCGGGAGGGCGGGGCGGGGGCGCGCGCGGCGCTGGTGGCGCTGCCCGCCCGCGCCGTCCGTGCTCGGAGCGCGGCGGCGGCGGCGGCAGCAGCGGGAGCCCCCGGCGATGCCCGCGCTGCTCCCGCCGCTGGCCGCCCCCTGAAGACACCCCTCTCTATTTGCCCCCCTTCTCCAGCGACCTCAGGCTCTGTCCCCCCTTTTCCCCTTCCCCCCTCCCCTTTATTCCCTCCCCCCCCGCCTCTTTATCCTCCTTCCTTACGACCCTCCGCACCCGCCCGGCTGCCGTGTGGATGCGGGCCGGGGTGCCTGGCTGCGCGGGCGGCGAGAGCCGATGCTGAGGGGCCGGAGGAGGATGGAGTGCACCCTCGATGCGCAGAGTTTGATCAGTATTTCCCTGCGGAAGATCCACAGCTCCCGCACGCAGCGAGGCGGCATCAAGCTCCACAAGAACCTGCTCGTCTCCTATGTGCTCCGCAACGCCCGGCAGCTCTACCTGAGCGAGCGCTACGCCGAGCTCTACCGCCGCCAGCAGCACTACCCCGACGGCGCCCCGCTCCTCGCCATGCCCGCCTGCCCGCCGCCCGCCGCCGCCGCCCCGCCGGAGCTGGCGGCGCTCCCGCTGCCCGCCGACACGCAGGACCGCGAGGCGCGGAGCTGCGGGGCTGCGCGGGGCGGCGCGGAGCTGCTGGAGGTGCCGGTGTGCGCGGTGCCCCCGGAGCTGCAGCGAGCGCCCTGCAGAGACTCGTCCCCGGGCTTCTACCGGGCCGCCGGCAGCGCCGGTCCCGGTGGCGGCGGCAGCGCGGCCCCGGGGCTGCTCTACGCCGCCGGCTGTGACTTCGGGAGCGGCGGGGCCCCGCACTGTAGCAGCCGCACCACGGTGCTGGATTTGGACACTCACGTCGTGACCACGGTGGAGAACGGGTACTTGCACCAGGACTGCTGCTCGCAGTGCCCCTGCTGCTGCCAGCCGGCACCGGGGCTCGCCTCCCCGCCGCCCGCGCCCGGCACCAAGCGCAAGTATTACCCGGGGCAGGAGGAGGAAGAGGAGGGGGTGGAGGAAGGGGAGCCGGGGGGAGGCGGGGTGGCGGGCGGCCCCCCCTTCGCCCCGTGCACCAAACGCGCCCGCTTCGAGGAGTACAGCGCCGAGCACCCCCAGGACTCTTCCAACATCTCCAACTTGATCTCCATCTTCGGCTCCGGTTTCACGGGGCTGGTGAGCCGGCAGCAGGCGGACTCGGAGCAGCCCCTCAACGGGCAGCTGTGCAGCAAGCAGGCGCTGGCGAGCCTGGGAGCCTGGACTCGGGCCATCGTCGCGTTTTAGAGAGAAGTGGGGGAGCAGACGGGGTGTGGGGGGGTGTTGACAAAACGGGGGTGCGATCCGAGGGACGGCGGCTCCGGAGGGGGGACCCTGAAACAAAGGCAGGGAGGGGGGTTGGGGCGAGGGGAGGGGGGTGCCGAGGGGTGCGCAGGGGAGGCGGGAGGGCAGAGCCGCGCTAGTGTTTTATAAATTGTACAATAAAGAAAAAAAAATCTAAGATCTTGGGACTTTATTTTTGCAGAGATGAGAGAAAAAAAAAACAACAACAAAAACAAGCAAACAAACGAAAACAAAACAAACAACAACAAAAAAAAAAAAAACAACGAAGCACCTATTTAAATAATCCTCTTTGTGTCCGCTCGGGTTCTCTTCGCGGCGGGCTTCCTAGGGCCGGTGCTGGCGGCCGGTAGCGCCACGTGAGAGCCGGGACCGGCCCCGGGACCCCGCGGCGGGAGCGCCCCCAGCCCCGCTCCCCGCCCCGGGCCGCCCCGCGGGTCCGGCCGCCCCCGGCTCGCTGCGTTTCAGGGTGCGGACAGGGGAAAGCCGCTGCTGCCCCGTGGCTTTTGTGCGTTTCTTTATATATTTAAAAGAACAAAAAAAGGCAGAAATGAAAACATTTCAACTTTCCTCCCAGAAGAAACGTGTGCGATGTGACTTCTTCCCACCGCTTGTGCCAGGGGAGCGCTGGAGGGTTCTGAGAGCTGAATGTGGGGAGGGTGGGAAGGGGAAAAACAGGGACCGGGGTCCCTCCGGGCTGCTCCCCGCCACACCGGGGAGGGGGCGAGCCACCCCCGGCAGCCCGGAGCCTCCGCCTCGGTGTGTGCTTGTGATGCCGCAGGTAACCGTGTAACACGACTCACGTCTCCACTGTGTGTGTCGGCTCTGACCCTTTTTTTTTCTTTTCACCCCCCTCTCTTTTTTTTTCCACTTAAGTTTAACTGTTCTTGTTTCAGCCTTCCAAATCATAAAACCAGCATTGTTTGGTCTTGTGAAGAGATTGTCTCCTGTAGAGTCTCTTGATTTTTTTTTAACATTATTTTTTAAAGAAAAACCTTTTGTTGTAAAAAGGTGGGTTTTCTGGTCGTCGTCCCCTCCTCTTTCTTTTACCCACTCCCAACTTCACGGTATCAGCACTGTGTGTAACTGAGGATGCTTTGCCAAACGGTCTGTTGGGGTCTTCTTTTATTTCCTGCTCCTTTTTCTTTGTTTGTAAGCCTGTATTTTTGTGCATATGGAATTGTATATCACCGGGTAAAACTGTTCAGATTTGTTTAAATTTATAATCTTAATAAAAAGTCAATTATAAAGTTGCTGTACCCTTGCTTTCCTTCACCCCGCAGCCCGTTGAAGCCCCTCTCCTGAGCCACTGCTTCCCCTCTGCACCGGGGAGCCTTGCCGAAACTCCGACCCCTGCCCCCTCCTCCCCGTGTACCCCCCGGCCTCGGAAAAACCCCTTTGTCTCCTCCCCAACACCATCCAGATTCACCCTCTCCCCACACACGCACCCGCAGCCCCCCCGGCTGCCAGGATGCAACAAAAGCCCCCCCTTGGGTCCGGCTGCGCGGCGCAAAGCGAGTCCCAGGTGGGGAAGGGGCCGGTGGGGAAGGGGCTGGAGCTCGGGTCCCCTCCCCGAGCAGGGGGAGCAGCCAGGACCCCCCAGCCCTGCCTGGACCCGCACCTGGGCAGCGCCGCCGCCTCCGCGCCCCCCGACGCGCTCGGGAAGTTTTTTTTAAGTTGGAGTTTGTTATCCCCGCGCGGGGCCGCTGGGTGGTGCGGGTGGGTTTTCCTTTTTTTCCCCTTTTTGTGCATGTATTTCTGTCCTCCCCTGCTTTACCCCACAGGAACGAGCCGAGGCCGCTCCGCACTCCTCCAACACCCCTCGGCCACCTCAGGAGAAGAGAATTATTATTTCTTTTAACCCTGTGCATAACGCGCAGTTTCTAGCATGCAGCGCAAATCCCGCAGATGGAGCCGTCCCTCTGCCCCCGCACCCCCAACATCTCCGGGACCCTCCCCCAAATCAACACATGGACAAAAGCCCCCTTCCCATCCCCGGGCATCACCCTGGGAGCGCAAGCCTCCCTTCTCCCGGGCCGAGAGACGCAAACCGTGGGTTTGTGGAGCGGGGAGGGGTCGGGGGGTTCGGAGCCCCCGGCCCCGCTGCGCCCCCGCTCCGCGCCCGCAGCGCCCCCTGGCGCCCGCCGCGGGACCCGCAGCGCCGCGCGGGGCCGGGGGAACGCGGAGGGAAGGAGGGAGGGGAGGAGAGAGGGGGCGGCCGCGACCCCCCCGTAGGGCAAAGGAAGGGGCAGGAGCGGCCGCGTTGTCCCCAGCCGCCGGTGCTGCTGTCCTCAGGCAGCCCTGTCCCGCTCAGGACCCCGCAGGGCTGAGCGCCGCTCCCCTGCTGATCCTCCAAATAGCCTCCCCTCAAAAAAAAAAAAAATTACAATTGAAAATATAAGCCCTGTAACCCCCTGCCCAGGCGCGGAGGCACTGCGGGAGCACTGCTGAGAGCACCAGCGAAACCAGCGCTGGATGCTTTGACCACAGAAAATTCACCCATGGGGTCATGGAGAAGCCCCCTCCCTGCCCTGGCCCCTTGGGCCGGGACCCCCGGGGCCTCCCCCGACCCCATCCCGCTCCCTTGCCCCGGGAGTCGAGGCTCCCCGGCGGCTGGAGAGGGGCCCCAGCAGTGGGATTAGGAGAAGCAGCAGCTCCTGCATCCATAGCCTCGGCTGCTGCACACACTATTTGGGGGGAAGTTTTTAAACCCAGGTGTTTCTGCCGACGCTCACCGGTCAGCGCAGCCGGCTGCTGAATCTTAAACCCAAATCCTTTTCCTACAGCCCGTGCTCCAGGCGGCCCAGCCAGCCAGGGTCAGAGCTCGCTTTAGCCCAGCAGCCACATACACACATCCATCACCCTCCCAAGCCGCTCCCCATCTCCCAGACTTCGGGGTTTCCAGTGATAAAGAGGCCATCAGCAGGAGAAGCACCCGTTCCTGCAGGAGCCCACCACCCCAGGCGCACCTATCCCTCCAAATCTCCCCTCTCTCTCGAGGGGAGCCAGCTCTCGCCCGCCTTCGCAATGGAAGTTTCTGGGGCTTCAGTCAAGGTTTCAAAGGCTGGAATTGGCAAAGACGCCTCCGCATCACCGGTACACACATGGGGAGGGGGAGTTGGGGTGCATATGCCACAGGGCACTCAAAAATCCCTGTCACTGACGAAGAGGAGATCCCACAGCTCCGCGGAGCCGCGAAGACTCACACGCTCTCGGTGGCGCAGTTATTTATTTATTTTAAACGCTGGTACATGACATTTTTCTTCTTACGAAGGCGGCAGCAGCAGAAAGCCCATCACAGCCTCTCCTGAAAGCAGAGCCTGGAAACCAGAGTCTCATCTGCATATTCATAAGTACCTGATAAATTAATCATGATGGCAGAAGCATTCAGGCTAGAAGGGAGGTGACAGGGGAAGGTTGCACCCCCCAACGCAAGCCCATCCTCACTCTCGCACACGCTCCTCGTCTTCCAGGCAAAAAATGTTTTGATCCCTTCACAAGTCGGCTGAAACCCCTGGGTGCTGCAGGGAAGGGGGCTGTGCCCCCCACCCCTCCTGTCCCTGGCTCCGGTGAGAGATGCAGAACAGATGGGCTGGAGCAGGGTGGAGGACCCAAAATCTCAGGGAGCTCAGCTGCCACCGCTGCCTCCTCCAGCCCAGCCGTGAGCTCTGCTCCCATGTCAGCGCCTGTCCCCACTCCAGCTCTGTCCAGCCTGCCCCAGCACCGCCCGACCTTTAGCTGATGCTAAAGGGTTTGACCCTAAAAATCCTTAAATGTCCTCTCTCCCCTTATGCTCTTCCGGCTGGGGGTGAACGAGCATCGCCAGCACTCTCTGCCCGGCGACCCTGGAGCGGGAATAAGGCACAGAGGGCTCCTCTGGAGGGGACAGGTGGAGTGTGGCTGGCACAGAACGGCAGGAGGTGGGAGATGGGGAGAGTGAGGGGAGCCAGGGGAGTCCTACGGCGTGCCAAGGCAGAGGGAGCGGCTCTGTGCACACACCGCTCGCTCTGCCAGCTGCGAGACAGCTGTGGCTTTCCCTTCCCAGTGCAAAATGCAGATCCGCTGCTTGTGGTGTCCTCAGTGTCTTCACACTGAACCCCCTTGGTCTGAGGAAAGTCACCTGCCCAGAGCAGAGACGCTGCCTCCGGTAACAGAGGCAGAAACTCAACCCGAGCCTGGAGCAGCGCCTGAGCCCAGCCCGCTTTTCCTGCGAGCCGCCCTCAGCAGAACGGGCAGGAGGGGCAGAAGGAGCCCGGCAGCTGCTGTAGAACCCAGGAGGGTCCAGATTTCTCTTGATTTCCCTGACCCAGAGGCAATTGCAGAAGTGGCTGGCTGCCGGGCTGGGCTGGACTCGCCAACAGCAGAGAGTCAGCACAAACCCAACACTCCCCGGCCACAAAGCTCTGCCCTGTACCCCCAACACCCCCCTGGTGCTTGGAGGGATCAGATCTGCCATTAGGGAGTCACAGATCAAGCCCAGCGCAAAAGCCAAGTGGTGAAACCAAGTCCTCGTGCCACTGAAGCGGCTCAGCCTGGAGGAGATCACTGCACATCCAACGGGAGGGACAAGGATGGACACAGGGATGGAGAACCGACCCTCCCATCTCCCAGGCTGCCAGCCCAGCTCACCCCAGCTCCCAGGGGGAGGTTGGGCACCCACCCTCACAGCATGAGCCAAGCACCAATTCCCAGGTGCTGACCACAGCTGGAGCTGCTCCGTGTCCTCCTAAACCACAAGTGCCAGGAACAAGCCCATGTCCAATGCCAGCAGCCCATCCTCAGAAGAGCAACTTTGTGCTCTGCAGAACCCAGTGCAGGATCTAGCTGTCCTTCCTTCCATCTGTTGATTTTGAATCAGATCCCTCCCATCTCATCTCCCCAGCTTAAACATGAATGAACAGAAGAATATTTTGGGATCTGCATGTGTTAGCAGATGTTTGTTGGAGTCCCCTGCAGAGAGAGCAGTAGGATAGCAATGGGGGACCCAGCAACGTGGCCGAGAGGCCACTGCTGTTAGAGATCTGTTTAATATGTTGGGTTTGGTCTGGGCCTGGGTAATTAGCACCTGAGCAGTAATTATTCACACTTGGCCTTTCTATATCCTGCTTATAGATTCGATGATTAATGTTGCTCCTTGAGTTAAGCCTGCCCTGGATTTACCAGCACACAGTGGGAAAGTTAGGAGGAGGCTGTTGTGTGGCAGAAGCTGCTGTCCCTCACATCGAACAGCAAAAACAGCACAATAGAAAAACTAGAGTAAAAAGCACTTTTCACAGAAGCAGCAGCCGCTAAGCACAGAGCAGCCATCTCAGCAACACTCTGCCACCAGCATCGACGCACGAGGAGCTCGGTTGTACAGCAGGAGAAGCAAAAATCCTCCCTCAGCATTCAGAAAGCACTGATGCCAAATGATTTAGGGGCATACTGGCACTCCAGAGACATAAACTGGTCAGTGCTCTGCAGCAAAGTTGGGGTGCACAGACCCCCCCCTCAGCCACCTTTCCATCAGAAAAACACAACGAGGGGTCTGCAGAGAACGACCTACTGTCCCCATAAGCTGGAAAATGGGGAAAACCAGCTGCCGACTTCTCCACATTGGGACTTACACAGCTCAGCCAAACAAAACCCATAAGCCAGTGGTGGGCTCACCTGCTCTCCTAAGCACTGGCTCCTCCGGTGTCACTGCTGGTCCTGGGTGAGGGGTCCTGGTCACCTGCAGAGGGACCTGGGGCTGCTTTGCAGCACTGCTGGCCCAGACCCTCGGAGGCTGAGGGCTTCTCCTGCTGCCCCTCAGGGCAAAAGACATTTCCAGCAGAGTCGCTCTCTGGGATTTCTAGGCCAGACAAGCAGGAGCTTCATCCAAGATCTTGACCAATGCCAACAGCACAGGAGGGGTGGCATGGAGCAAAGGACATGGCCAAGCCCAGAGGCAGAGCTGCCCTGGCTCCTTTTCCTCAGAGAAAACACTGACTGCACGTCTTATAGATAAAGGGAGAAGCCCCCACCAAAACCTGCTCATATCCTCACTCCTGCTCCATGACTAGTCCAGCTGAGCAGAATCACCTGTCCCACACCTGTAGGCAATGAGACAGAGCATTAACCCCATCTGTGCTCCTGCCCAGAGGAGGGGAAAGGTTTTTCCCAGGGAAATTCCCACATGCATGATGCTGCTGTGGACTATTCTACCATCCTCCTCCTTTTTCTGAGACTGAAGCTGCCCCTTCTTGCCTAGCTGGCAGGTCCCCCATCAGGCTGGATCCATGTGTTCTTCTCCCCTTACCTGTTGTCCCAAACTCATGAGGACTCCTATGTGCCAGAGCACAGCATCTGCACTGTGCCCCTGCTCCCGCCTTTGCCATGTGGGAAGCTCCAGCAGCCACTTCGTGGCCCCGCTGGGCTCAGCCCCCACAGACAGGAGCAGCTTTGAGGCAACCCCACCTGCCTTAGGTCCCTGATTAATTCCCCACTTCCATTCTGGGAGCTCGATTTCTAATAAAGAACCCCTAAAGCAGTGCTTTCTCCCTCTTTTCCTCACCAAAATGAGACTTTTGCATTGAAATGTGTGAAGCTGCATTTTTTTCCCTCCCTTTTTCCCCAGGTTTTGCAACATGAAAGTGGATGTTGATGTGAATGGAATTTTGAAATTGGAGACTGGGAAGTTCTGTGCTAGGAGATGACTGTTTGCTCACAAAATCGCCCTTTTTCAAGCTCCCCGATGAAATTCTGCACAATTATTTTTGTCTCCTCCTCGCCCAGCCAGCCCGGTGCCCCGCGCTGCTCCTGCTTTTGTTTCTCCTCTTCTCCCTGGTGAGGATGAACAAAACACCAACCATTGCCCATGCCCACTCCTCCTCCTCCTTCTTCTCCTCCTCCTCCTCCTCTCACGGCTGCCAGCGCAGCCCGGTGCTGCCCGCCTGGCAGGGAGTGCTCAGGATCCGGAGATATTCCCATGAACTCCCTCCTAGCAGAGAGCCAGGGCTGGTCGGGTACACAGCTCAGGAAAGGGCATTCCAGCAACTCACCCTTCTGTTTGCTTTGGTGCTGGAGAGCAAACATCAGCCCAAAATACGTGCAAAGAGACAGGCTTCACCCTCACCAGTGCTGGTGTGAGGCAAGGGAAAGCTCTGCAGACAGCTCCCAGCAGGACTCGGGCTGGGATGCGGGATGACCCTGCACAGCGGTAAAGCAGCACCCAGGGTGTCTGGGGAATGCTCAGGGCCACAGGAGAACCCCCACACCCGGGCTCTGTGCCTGCTTTCTTCCATCACCCACCTTCCCCCCAGCTCGGTGTCCCCACAGCACCATGAGCATCCCGGCTCTTCCACTCCGTACGCACAGAAGGCAAAAGGTGCTGAAAGGAGGACACGGCTGAAGGGCCATGGCTGAAAAGCCCCAGCAGCAGCCAGGACATGCAAACCCCAGGCTCCGTGGTGCTGTGCCCTCGGCTCAGTCACACGAGAGATGAGGGAGAGGATTGAGCCTCCAGTTTCTCCCCCTGGAGTGGATTAATTCAGCCTTAGGTTGTTTCAGGAGCACTTACATCCAGGGCTCCCTCAGCTCAGCCCACTGGTACCTGCGGGGTCGGGCAGTGCCTCCTGCTTATTCCTGGGCTCGGGATCGGTTGACTCGGGAAAATCCTCATATTTTGGAGCACATCTATTAAAACAAGCAGCACTGTGGCCATCCAGGCTCCTCTCCTTCTGCCTATGGACCATGGAGACCTCGTGCTTCCATCTGGTAGGAGGAGCAGGGGAGCCAAGTGCCAGCCAGGGCGGATCAGCAATTCCCACACGGGGTTCCAGACAGGATGGGACCTCCTTTCTTTGTCCCATGGTCCTCACCACAACAGGCACAACAGGTCACAACAGTGACCAGAGCACCCAGACACACGTTTGGAATAGGCAGGATAAGGGGTGCAACCAAAAACTGGCAGATGGAAACCCTGGCAGAGGGAGGAAATCTGGTCCCTCTGACCCCAGTTTCAAATGTTCCTTGGTTTTGGTACCTCAGGTTGCAGTAAATAAGACCACAGCACCAGACTGGGCAGAGAGGACACACAATGAGCTGCTGGAATCCAGCTCATGGTCAGCTGGATTTCATCTTACTGATGTATTTATGTCACCCCATGCCCAGATTCACTGGGTTTGTACAGCAGGACAGTGTTTTTATCCTTGGTCTCCAGGTGGGAAAGGGAAGCAGTGTCCTCAGGTAAGGTCACAGCAGGGCTCCAGGTAGAGCAGGCAACTGAACACACAGATCCTGAATCCATCCCGACCACTGGCAGCTCTCTCATGTATATGAAATTTATGTTTGACTCTCTCCCGAGGGATTCATCTCCCATCTTTCCCCTTTAATTATAAAAATTAGTAGGTTTGAGGTATATTTGAGGGTTTTTCTTTTCCTGTGTTGACAAAGTGCAATACTTGATGACTCTAACCCCAAATTCTCTGTGACACAGATACCCTACCAATTATAAAATACTTCCAAGCTCGCTCCATAAACCCCTTTGCTGTTGCTATTAGTATGCATTAACATTTTATTGGTGTTACAGGATGAAACATCCAGTCTTGCAGCTCCAGTGGGCTTGGGGATTTCCAGCATCCTGCAATATGTATCCGTGCAGAGGAAATTAAAATGTGGATGGATCAGCAAGATACAGTCAAATCCTCTACAGTAATTTGGAGAAGACTAAACTCTGGTGCTAGTGGAGCATATTCCATGCTATCTAATAGAGAGTTGATGATCTCTGTAACAGCCTTTTTGTAAGTTTTATTCTCGCCTACAAGGGAATTTTTTCAAAGGGGATATGTAATACCTAAACTAATAATTTTAAAGGTATATGCTGTAAACATGGAAAAGTAAGGCTCTTTGCAGAGCAGTGACTTCCAGAGATCAGCAGGTACTTGATAAAAAAATATACTCTCACATCTACCTGGAATTTTTAACCACACCAGTCATTTCTCTATAGTTTTTATCATCATAGGACACATAAACTCTTTGGAATAGTGTCATGCTTTGCTCTTTTAGCCATAGAATAACACAGATATCCTTTAGCAGCATCAGCACTTGAACCTCAAAGTGCTGTGTCCACCCAACAGCTGTCAGAGTGTGGTGCTGGTGCCCACCATCACATACTTCACCATCTCAAAAAAACTCCATTTTCATATATAAAACTGGGAGGAATTCGTGTCCAAAAGGAAAATCTGGGTACCTTGACTTGTGTAGTGTAGTCTGCTTGGGTTTATCTCTCCCAGGTGCCTTAAAACACAAGAGAAGCAATAAAGAACTGATCCTCTGCTTCTCTCCCTCCTCCATGTATAGGGTCAGCAAAACCTTAATTTACTTTCTAAAAGGAAGGAAAATGTGCTCAGGAGGACTTAACCCCACACCTCGGTGCCTGTTGAGTCGGGGCCCTGCAGCATCACTCCTCCAGGACCCCCATTCTGGGGATTTTTCGTTTCCATGGGTGTGACCATACTGAGCATTAAGGAGCCCAAATCCTAATGCGGGATTTTCATGTTATTTATTATCTGTGTTACAGTTGCAACTGGGAACATGGGGAGGGACTCGTTCCAATTTTAGCGACAACTGCATTAATGCCCTGCACAGAGCCGGCCCATGTCGACATTCCCAAGCCCAGGCTTTTTATAGCAAGCAGAAGCAACCGCTCCACCCCCTGGAAGGCCTTTTCTAACCCCCAAAACCTGCTTACAGCCTTGTGCTCCTCAGAACAAACCCATCTCCAAGCTTATGATGCCCGTCACGGTCCAGCCCTCGCTGAATCTGATGTGGAGACAGCTCTTTTTCAATTTGGTTCATCCAAAGTTTGGCACAATTTTACAAGACCCTGTGTGTCCCCAGGATGTTCAAGGAGCTTCTCCAATGTCAATGGCAAGAGTGCTCATCCACCGAAGGGGAAGCAAAGTTAAAGGATGAAGACATCTCCTCTTGGCTATTAGAGCATGAAATGACCTCCAAAAGCCCTGTTAAATTCTACATCTGAGCCAGGAGAGCCCTTGTTGAAGCAGCAAGAAGATTCTTGTGAACTTCTCAACTGTACAAGGTTTCCACCAGCACTCTGGCAGCAGGAGAGTTCAGGTTACTTTAGCAGTTATCATTAACAACCAGATTCACATCCTCCAACCCATCTCTGCCTCCTTCCCTCTCTCAGGAAGCCAGTGCAGGGACACAGTGCAGAGTCCAGAGCTCTTGTGTGGTTCAGCAGCAGGTCCTTGGGGTACAATGTGCATCTTCATCTTGGCAAGTACCCGCTCAGATTTTGCAGGTCCTGCTGTTTTGGGTGGCTGCTTTGCTTATCCACTCGCAGGATCCCAGCACTGTACAGTGGAACTGAGCCACACACCAGGGATAAGTTAATACAGCAACAATGACATCAAGTAGTATTTTTTTATTCTGTTACTTCTATCTCCACATGAAGCCGCTTCACTCAACTCTTACTTCATCACTGGCTGCCATGAACAATCATTTATTAAATGAGGGCTGTGAAGGAAGAGACAGGGCAAGGCTGAGAGCGACCCACGAAACGCACCCTGTGCAAAGGCAACAGCTGTTCAACAGCAACATGAACTGGCCTACGTATGGCAACCCCAAAGATCCAGCTCTGAAAACTGCATTTTAGAAAAAATGGCTTAGTCAGTGGGCTGAGGGGAAAGACGGCCAGAAACCCACGCTACATCTGCTTCCCCTTCACTGCCCGTCATGTTCACCAAGGGACACATTCAAGACAAATTCAAGTGCCTTCAAAGACAACATTTGTGATCCAAGATGACATTTCTGCTCACCCTCCACCCCTCCACGCTGCTGCTGCTTTTAGCAACATGCTCACACAGTTGGCCTGTGTTGATGGAGAAGATGTAACCCAGAGACAAGAAAAGGAGCATTTGCTAAGCACAGCTACACTACCTCCAACCACTGGTGAGAAGGTCCAGCTTTAATTTAATCCAGGTCTATTATAAGTCCAACAAAGCTGCTGAACTACACTGATGCTGGAAGTCCTGAGTCAGCTCCTACAGCAGGACAGGAAAAACATCTGAAGAAAAAGGTTCCAGTTCTCACCCTGCCTCAGAAACAAGGCTCAAACATCCTTTGGTTATGAGAGTCTCTGATCTTCAAGAGGTATTTGCTGGCCTGGGATCAGGCTTTGCACATCACCTACCTGCCAAATGCCAGATGGGATGGGGGGTGGACACAGCAAAAAAGTTAATAAATAAACCATACAATACAACACAGACACCTTGGAAGGACACAAAGACAGACCAGATGTACTTGATCATGCAGTTAAATAATGAATCAATTTTAGTGCAAGCACGAGGTCAACCACCGACATGGCAAGTGCATCCACAAGGCCTTTCCCTGCACCCAAGGCTCCAGCCATTGGCTTTGCTGGCTCTGCTCCCAAAGCAGGAGCAAACCCAGCCCGAGAGAGACCAACACAATCACCAGTGCAAAACACAGAAACTTTAATTCAACCTACAACACGGGGGGAGGTGGGAAGTGCTGCTTCGGACACGGAGCAGGAAGGAAGGTGCTGCCACGCGCGTGGGCAGAGGAGCTGAGCCCGTGGGAGATGTCACCGGGAGCAGAGGGAGGCAAAGCAAGTGGCTGCCACGTGATGGGGGCACATCCCAAGCGAGCTGATAAGACTCAAACGAGAATTAGCTGCTTGACATCCCAAAATCCCCAGCAGGACAGATGTGCACTCGGGCAAGCAACAAACACAGAGCTGTGCGTGAGCCTCCTCCCACCGCCTCCGCAGGTCCCAAGCCCGGGGACACGGTCCCAGGGAGCAATGCTGCAGCTGCAGGGGAAGGAAGCACCTCTCCACCCTTTTTTGGTGCTGTATTCCACATTCCTGGAGTCCCTCCCATGTATCAATGTCAAAATTTCCACCCATCCTTTTGCATGGAAGCCTCATTTCCACAAGACAACCTGGAGAGACGTTTTCCCAACCCTCGGGCAGATAAAGAAAACCAGAGGCTTTTGCCCAGCCATTGCTGGCCAGATGCTGCACAGTCATTTAAAGTATGGGGACACCTGCCAAAAGACACAGCAACGTGAGGGGACACAGGTGGAGACACCGTGAGTCTCTGCTCCAGGCACAGGCTGCTCCACTGAAGATGGACTCAAGTCCCAGCAAGCACACAGATCTCCAGCAACATTCCAGGAGTGGATCCATTCAGAAAGCCAAGAAAAAACACAACCCATTTAGGAGTAAAACAAGACTTAACCCCAGTCTTCCATTTTCATTTAAAATACAAGTTTATAGAGTTGTTTCAGGCAGGTCAAAAACTCCTTGTCCCCCACTCCCTGCCCAGGGCCAGAAGCAGACAGGACAGCAACAGTGCCAGAAAGCTCTGCTTCAGCTCTGTGGACATTTCAGCACCTCTTAACTTAGCCTCTTTTCTCACTCACCTTCCCCTGAGTGCCTGCAAGAACTTTTACAAGGGAGAGTGAGTAGGTCTGTTAAAAATAATGAAAAAATATGAAAGAAAAAAAAAAAGAAAAAAGTCACACCCAGGTTTCTGCCTCCCATCCCAGCAGTAGAGCAGTGCAGCAGCAAAAGCTGAGCAGCCTGGCTGGGGGCAGCCCCTTCATGGTCTGCAGAAATGCCAGAGAAAGGATTCCTGCTGCTCCTGACTCCCAGCAAACACCAGTCCAGACCTCTGTCCCTGCCACACCCAGCCTGGGAACCCCAAGAAGAAACATCCTCATTGCAGCTGCAAAGCTGTGCACCACCTTGGTCACAACCTGTGGACAGACAGCTCATCCCAAAAACAGCACCAGTCCTTTCTGCCCTCCAGAGATGCTGCTGGTGTGATCCAGACCACCTGCCTTCAACACACTGCTGCTGGTGGCACTGCACGTGTGCTCTCTCTACCTGAGGTCGAGCACAGTAACACCAGCAGGGAAGGACATAGGGAAAGAGTTTTCTCCAGGTACAACCTGCTGTCCTGGGCTATCTATGCTCTTTGTTTCCAGCGCGAGTATAGAAATACATGAGAAGCCACATGCTGCCCCCTCATGCTGCCTGTGCTCCAGGAATGTCCCCCTCAAAGAGCTGAGGATCGTGCTGCTTTGTGGGGAAATCCCTTTGCTATGGGGGTGTCACTACAGTTTATGACCAAGCAGGAGCAACCACAGTCACCTTGTGCCACTGAGGCCAGCCCAGCCCCAGGACAGCAAAGCACAGGGAGTGCAGAGGGCAGGTTGGACCCAGTTATGGATGTGTGTGAATGTGTCAGGGTTTGTGCCAGTTAAGAGGGTGCCTGAGCAGTGTCTTTGCATAGCTGTTCCCACAGAGCTGGGTCCCTCCAGGGACCTTGTCTCCAGCTCCAGAGCCAGCTCAGACTCCCACAGCCCAGAAGGTTCCCAGCATCACCCAAAAGAAGAGGTGGTAGTGGGAAGGGAAGGCCCAGGAAACTTTGCAGAAGAGGTGGAGGAAGGGCGCTTTCCTCACCCAGAAAAAGGGAGAGATGGCACCCTGGGCTTCCACAACCCACAGACACTCCCTACACCTCCCTCTTCCCGTTTCAAACCTCCGGTGCAGGCAGAGCTGGCTGATACAGACAGGCGCAGGCTCACACCTCGCCCAGCGCAGCGGTTTCCCAAAGCAAACAGCAACAGGAAACTCCAATGAAATTTAAAAGGGAAATTGCAGTTACCACTGCCCAACACACACACACACGTGCCTTCCTCCCCTCCACAGCCCTTTCTCTTGGGAAGCGAAGCAGGGGGCCTTTGCTGCAGGGCAGCCCCTGCCCAAACCCATCCCCATTCCCGGCAGTCGCGCGGGTGCGGCACGGCAGAGCAGCGCGGCCCCGGCTCGGCCGCTGCGACACATCCCCAGGGCGAGGACGTGCAGGAGGAGCTGCTCCAGGTCCCATCTCCCGTGCCAGGCCGGAGAGTGCTTTGGATGTGTGGTTGGCGATGAGGATGTGCAGGAATGGATGGGCTGGGTGGTGAGGAGGGGTGAGGGGAGGAGGAAGAGCGCTGTGCTGTGCCTCCGCTGCCTCAGCTCCTCCTGCGGTCTCCTTAAGATGTCACAGGCTGGATGGGGAGCAGGCTGCCGAACTTAAAGTGTTGGATCACAGGAAACTTCTCCAGGCACTGCAGGAGAGGAGATAAAGAGAGGTGAATTCAGGGGACATTTCCACCTCATACACACAGCCCGAGCCACATCCTGCCTGCAGGGTCAGGAGGCAACAAGTTCGGGGCCACTCAGCTCAGACAAAGGCAGAGGATCAGCCCCATGTTTCCCCCCGCCCCGCCACATTCCAATCAGACTTCCCAGGCCAGTAGCACTTCATAACCCCATCCCGTTCCCTTCAGCCAGAGTCTTTTTCTTACTGAAATTCAGTATGGGGAGGCCTGGAGCATGACCAAAAGCAGCATGTCTATGTCAGCAGCTTTCCCCCTCACCACTCTCCTTGCTCGAGCTGATGTCTTTGAAGAGCTTCACCCTACAAACACTGAGAACTGCAGAATCCCCCGGGGCAGAGAGACTCTCCCTCCCCAGGCCAGTGCCCACGCTCTGAGGCACCATTCTACAGCTGCAAGGCACTGCCCAAACTGCATTCCAGACTCTCAGGTCTTTGATGGACAAGCACCAGCGATTTTGCAGCCATAGTTTAAGATATGATCCTACTTCTGACAACCCCTCACCCCTGAAATTCCCACCTCCCACTGAAGAGTAATGGATGACAGGTCAGTCACATAGATCCAGTACAAAGCAGATTAGCTCAGAGCTACTTCCTGCAACTACAACCAGGCTCTCCATTAGGGTGAGCAGGGCTGCAAGGGCACAGCCCCTTCCACTCACCAGCCCAATGGCAGGAAGGTCATGGACTGTGGTCAATAACCACGTCAGAGTTTGCCAGCACTTGCCGGGCAGAGCCATTCGGAGCTCTGGGTTTTGAGTCACTGCAGACTCAGACTGCCCAAATGTCATGGAGGTCACACAGCAGGCTCAACTCCATCACACAGAGCTCAGCAGTGCATGTTCACCAGCCATGATGTGGTTACAATTCCTCATAGAAAGGAGTCTTGTGCTCTCCATGGGGGCCAAACTGGACTTGCTGCAGCAGGGGAGATTCTGGGGCTGGGGAGGAAGCTGTGTGCTGCAGACAGCTCTCACCCCAAGGCAGGACTTGGGCACAGGCACCCTGCCCTCGTGCTGTCATCATGGGCAAGCAGGAGGATTTGTGCTCAGAAGCCCAGGCCCCCAGTAATCCCTTTGGAGCCAGAGGTCAGGCAACTGGTTCCAAGCACAAGCACACTGGAGCCAAACAAGTTTGGAGGTGATCAAAGTACAGCATGGCTGTATCCACTCCTGGGGAATAACAGCCAGACAGAAAACAACAAATCTCAATGGCAAGGCACCACGGAGAAGTAAGCCCTGCAAGCATCAGGGCACATCACCTTCAAAGCTTCCTAATGCTCAGAGCTGCTGCTGTCTCTCCACACAACCACTTAGACAAAGTCTCAGAGGAAGCAGGGCTTGGTAACATGGACATCAGGGGAGAGAAGAAAGAAATGAACACTGGAGATGCTGACAGCTAGAAATGTCAGCCCAATTAGCTGCAAGAAGTCCCATGGAAGACCAGACTGGTTTGGGCCCAGATGGAGAGACTTTACCACCAGTGGGAAGAAGGGGTATCCATTCCATGTACCACATCACCAGCTCAAGAGGAGACAAGCAGAGAAACTTCTCCTCTATCCAGAAGGACTAGCACAAGTTTACTGGATTATCAGATGTACCAAGCAACATAGCCTCCCTTGCATCAGCTGTGGATGAAACTGTACCCAACACCAGCTCAACTTCAGGCTTATTTCTTCTTGCCACCATCTTGATCATCTTGAAGGTCTGCTTGGGACTCAACTGGGGAGTAGATTCATGCACCAAGTCCAACCTTTATAGATGGAACTGGGACTAGATTAGTTACAATGGAAAGTATTTCCTGACTGACTGTGGAGAAGGAAAGGTCAGGAGACTCAAAAGCAGGCTCAGGGGAAAAACATCAAGGCTGCTGCTTTAACCACACTCTATTCTGTCGACTTCTTCACTTGCCTTTGATGGAGAAAATAAGAAAAGCCCGTGGACTTTCAAGCGAACACATCTTCACCCATTATATTATAAATAGACACATTTGGGATTTCATAAACACACAGAGTTGAAGACACAATGTCTTCAGTCTACTGCTCACCCACCCTGGAGTGCCTGGATCCAGACCACAGCTCCTGGACACACAAACACACCCGAGCTTTCTGTTGGCTGTTCAAAGTCATCCCATAGAGGAGACAGAGAAGAGATGAAGACTTTGGAGTGCTTTTTACATGAACCAGGTCTGGGGGCTGCCCCACTCCCACCAAGTGGGATTTCTCCTGGTCTGTTTCCAGCAAGTGACCCCGTCCTCTGCTGCCTCCACTCAGTCTCAGTCCTGGTCAGAGGTGTCCGACACCCAGCACTTCTCAGGCACCCCAGGTGTGTTACAGAGCTGGAGCCTCCAGCTGAGTGTCTGATTTCACCTGATCTAATTGCAATGGGTGATCAAAGGGGCAGGGAGAAGGGAAAATAAATAAAACCTGAAATCTCACTTTGCCAGTTAGACAAAGCCACCACAACCCCAAACCTTCCCTCTCTTTGTCATCACACGCCCCAGGCTCTGCCACAAAAGCTGCTGCCTTGAGCTGGACAAAGACCCATGTCAGCACTTGAGGGGTGCTCCTGACTTCTCTTCTGCTAATGCTGGCAGTGGCTAACTGCAGAAAGACTGCACTGGTGAACGCTACACAGAGAGCAGAAATATGCTGGGAGCCAGCAGAAAAGAGACAAGATCTCCAGCAGTGACTTTGTGCCTGGCCTGAGATACCCAGATGGATTCAAAGGATGAAGGTTAAGTGACTCCTAACCTTGTGTCATTCCCAGAAAATCAGTTTAAGAGATCCTCTAGTTGCAAATGTTGGTGTAACCTGCAGGGCCAGGCACACCATAACTGAAAGCTCTGCCCAGCCATGCTGCCATGTCCACATCCACACCCTTGTGGATCATCTTCCAAGCCAGGCAGGAACTGGCTGAGCCAGCATCAGGGTAGAAAACTCCCCAGAACAGATTATGTCTAAAGAGATAATATATCTATTGATATTGGTATTGATATAAGAGCCCTGAGGACCCCTGAGCAGGAGTGCCCCCTCTCCTCTGCCTATCCAGGTGAACACAGCTCCCATGCCATGGCAAGAGAGGACAACATTGTACAAGGATCATGTTTTAGTCCTTTAAGACATACAAATATTATTTGAGGAAAAAAAATTTAAAGCTCTTTGGTTGACTCAATGTTTTTTACACTTTAGCCTAGATTAGTATCTAAACCCTTCCTAGCAGTTTTTTCATTCTCCCCTTGACACAGCTACATTTCAGATATTTCTAGAAACCTACCAGTACTGGATCCAGCATTTTCACACAGAAAGTCACCTGCTACTCAAAACAGACGAAGGCCTTCAGAAAAGACCATGTCTTGGGTGGACATAGAAGAGCCAAAGAATCCCCCAGTCTCTAGAAAATCCCTGAGCTGTGCTCTCTCAAGCCAGGGGACAGGTAGATCTGCTAGCACATGGTGGCCCTAAGACATCAGTCAATGTCTGCATTGCACTGTGGGCTCATCACTGCCAAGCTCCTCCAGCCATGGGCATGTGGGGTGGGGCACCAGGCAGGAGCACTTGAACATCCTGGGGAATGTGGGATGCCAGGGGAGCCCCCAGCCTGTGAAGGAACTGATCCAAAGAAAACAAAGGACCACAGCAGGGCTGTTGAGGCAGCAGCAGACCACACTGAAGCCCTAGGTTTTAGGAGACTCATGTTTCACTTTAAAGGCACTCACAGTGCCGTGGTCTTCCCTTCAGACCCCTCAGCTCCCACATCTTAGCCTCCAGCTCAGAGTTTTCCAGCAGGCAGTGTCTCCAGCCCCTGTGACAGAGCTGCAGCCCAGGGACAGCCCCCTCTCCAAGGAGCAGCCTGGGGCACCCCTCCCAGGAGCAGCCAGGCGAGAGGGTCGGCCCCCAGCCCCACTTCTCCTCTTTGGACGCTGGGAGGAAAACTGAGCTGGGGGCGGAAGGAGCCAGCGGGCCTGGGAGTGACACCTCACAGATTAGAGAGGTATGTGGCCTGGAACCTAAACACAGGATGTGCAGTGCAGAGGAAGGGCTGGGGGAGGGAGCGGCCGTTCGGCACAGTTAACCCCTTTGTGCGCTGGGCCTGAGCACAGCTGCCCGCAGAGCTGTGTGCCCCAGCAACAGGAGCTTGTCCCAGCTCCCAACAGGAGCATGGCTCACACCAGCAGCACTGCAGGGTGCGTGGGATTAACTCTTTCAGACACCACCGGCCCCCACTCCCCCAGTGCCAGCAGGGATTTGCACCATCCCTGCTCCTCCAGTGCTTTAGTGCAGCCATTGTGTCCTGCAGAGCCAACACCGTTCCCTCCGGAGGCCCAGATGTGGAAGTTCCTGTCCTGCTTCCTCAAGCTCAGGGTTAGCTTGAGCAGGAAGGAAGATAAGGGAGAGCCAAAACTGCCCAGTTCTCCAGGTCAGGGTTCACCAGGAAAGCCTGGGGCAATGGCAGCAGAGCTGGTGGACGGAGGGTGGCCAAACCAGAGAGGTGGCTGTGGTCTCGCTGGGCTGGCACATGGCATGGATGGGGCGTTTAGAAAGGGTAAATCAGTAGGAAGCATTCAGCCTGCTCTGGGGCTCTTGAAACATGAGATGGTAATTTAAAATAAGTCTCCTCTAGCTGGTAAAATAGTGATGGACCAGAAAGACAAACAGGTCAAGACATTTTCCCTAATTTGGAGATCTGCACTTGCACTATGGTAAGACAAGACATGGCAAAAGTCATGTTTGCAAAGAACGGCCACTTTGGGATTGATTTTGGGGCAAACGTGAGGTGGGAGCTTCCTTCAAGCCAGAAGCACCTGAATGGCCAAGGGCTCCCAAGCCACAGTCAGCAAGGAGTAACAAATGGCTGTGATGGGGTGTCCACACCTGGAGCAGCACAAGCTTCCCATGGTGCTGTGGAAGAGAGCAGGTGTGCGGCTGAGCAGCCTCCCCCTGCCCACAGCACTCACCTCGGCCTTGTACATGCGGATGAGGCCCTGGTTGACCTTGGACCAGGAGGGCACGGCACTGATGTTCCAGAGCTGGTTGGAGTGCTCGGCAAAGGGGCCTGTCTTCATCTGAAAGAGACCCAAGCACAGGGCTGAGGGAGCTGGGCCAGCCAGGAAGCTCGTGCACCAGCAGTGACTCATGCTCACACTCTCTCCAAGCAAACATTCCCACCAAGCCCAGTGACCCACGCACCAGCCACCTCACTGCGTCTTCCCTCCCTCCCTCTGTGCTCCCTCCCGCTGTGGCCACATCACATGAAGCCGTGGCAATCCAGCTCCCCTCCTCCCCTGATAAAATTAAGCCTTTTCCTGCCACGCTTTCCTAATCAGACCTCCCTCTACACACCTCCCTTTTAATGACTGTATTAAAAAAGCCCCACATTAAGTCCTGTTCTCCCCCCCAGTAGAGCTTGGCTCAACGCTGTTCCTATTCTACCCAGAAACCTCCCAGTGCAGCACTGCTGGGCTTTCCAAGAAAATGACTCATTCCCCATTCAGATCAACAACAAGCAGCAGCGACAACCGGCGCTGCCTTCCCTGAATACAGAGGGCAGTGCAGGTTGGCAGCAGCTCTGTGTCCACAGCCCACTCCACACCTGCCTCTAGCTGAGGAGGGCTCTAGGGGAAGCAGGAGCAGAGGGGACATGCTCTCCAAACTGGCTCCAGAGCTGCGAGCTGCTGGCTTGCAGCAAATGCTTTAATTTTTTTTTCTTTTTTTTTTTACACTCCACTGTTTCTCCTCCCAGGGCGAGGGGTTTGGAGGAGGGAGAGCAGGAGGGAAGCTGAAATCAGGGGCAGTTGCATGTAGATTCCCTGGGTAGTTGCCTCTCCTTCTCCTCCATGAACAAAAACAGACCCTCAGGGAGAAAAAGAAATACAACACAGCCACTCTGACTGAGCGAAGTTCCCATGACATCAGAAACCACAAGGCCGAAGCTCACGCTAAAGAGGAGCGTGGGGAGACAGGAATCTCTTGGACTCTCATTCCCGACCTGGGGCTCGAACAACTAACCCCTTCCCTCTGTGCACACACAGGCCTGGAGAGGGTGGGAAAAGCGCCTCCAAAACAACCTCTCTGCTCACTAAAAAAGCAATCAGTGTGCTTTGGGAAAATGCTGCTGCCTTTCTGCAATGCCTGTGTGACACCAGCCTGCAGGAAAGAAAGAAAGAAAGAGAGGGAGAGGGTGGGAGGACCCAAAACCCCCACTGTTCGGAGGGTGATGTGTTTCAAACCCCCTGGCCTTGGGGCTGGAGCAGCAGGGGAAGGGGGTCTGTAGCTCTGCTCGGTGCCGGCAGAGCACGGGTGCATCTGCACTTCCCCTCAGAGGCTCCTGTGAGCTGGGGGATGACAGATGAGCCTCTCCCTGTCCCCTCCACCACACGCTTCCCTCGTGGGTATGAGATGAAACGTGCACACACACAAAGCACGGCGCTCCAGCAGCGCCGGCGCGTTACCCAGCACCGGGGTTTGGCACTGATGGGCACCCAAAGCAGCGGCTGCCAGGGAGCTCCGCGCCAGGCGGCTCCATCAGAGCCTCCCCTCCCCACTCCAGGGGTTTGGCCAAACCTTCCCCCGGTGTCACCGCCCTTCACAGGGGCACAGCTGGCATCAGCCACCACCACCGAGCTCTTCTCCCCTTCCCCAGCCAGAGCGCCAAGGAGGCAGGCACAGCTGCCCGGTCCCACGCTCATGCCTGTGGCCCTCCTCACCCAGGACGCCCAGTGAGGGATGACTTGGCTACGGTTTCAAGCTGGGGTGGGAAAAATAAGAGGGATGAGAAGGGGAACAAAAAAAAAAATTTAAAAATCATCTCCTTCCAGCCACAAAGGGCAAAGAGGGAGAGCTGGGGGGGAGAGCGAGAAGCGGCGAGCGCGCTGCAGTCCCGCAGTGACCCCAGGGGAACGGAGTGAGTCAGAGCAGCCATATTGAGCAGGAAATTACTCACAGACGTGGCGTTCCTGCCTCTCGGTTCCCAAGAGAATCGGCCTTTTGTAAATGGTTCCTCTGTCAGTGCAGGGGGGAGGGGGACGGCTGAGGCCGTGCTTTCCTGTCAACTCCTTCCCTTCCAGCAGAAACCCGAGCCCTCCCTTCCCAAATTTAGAAGCCAGATTGAAGCTGAAATTCCTGCTGCCTGCCCTGAGCTCTCAGAGGAGCATCTGGGCAAGTGCACTGATCCCCCACAACAGCTGGGGTGTGCCCAGCTCCCCTCTTCTGCACACACACAGGCAGCCCTGCATCACTGTCCTCCACAGCCCCTGCGGGGCAGGCACGACAGGGATGCTCCCAAACCCTTCTCATCCTCACACCCTCAGGTACCACACACATCCCTTTGGCAGTAGCAGGGGAACAGCTCAAGTCCCAGCCAGCTCTACAAACCTCACCCTGTTCCAGAACCACGTGTTCAGGTCCAAACCCACCCTGAAGATTTCCCAACATCAGATCAGCTCATGCAAGATTCAGTGCCGTGCCTGGGTGCTCCTCTAAAGAGGATGCTGTGGTGGGCTCACCCTGGACATCATCTTGCTGCTGCTTTAAAAGCCTGAGGCTTAAATACATGCCTGGCAAAGACCACAACAGCTTATATTCATATTCTTGAAACATCACCTGGGGGCTGAGAACAGGATCTGCTCAAGAAAATATTCTCTCAACTGACAGAAAGCAACCTTCCTCAGTTGTAGTCTGAAACAAAACCTGCTCTCATGTCAGCAAGATGTACCAGACCCACTGTGGGAACTGTTGTGGTGTTTGTTACATGTTTAACACCTTTAAAGGAGAGCTGCTTCCAGACCAAAAGATCAGAAGAAAATAATACCGTTCATTTATTAAAGTCTTTAATCCCTTCTATCTTTTTTCCTGCTATTTTGTTTTGTTGTTAATTTTGGAGAGAAAGCGTTTGGAGGGCACTGAGGCTGCCTCGCCCCCCCTAGTGGCAGTCACGGCCTTCCTGAGTGCTTGGGAGGGAAAAACCTCAAGTTTTAAAAGGAAAATCCTTATAAAAATGAAGCAGTATCCACATGGAGATGCATTGAATATACCATGCATTTGGTAATGCAGGTTGCTGCTGTCCCTTTCAGCTCACGGCAGGAGGGCCAAGAGGGCTCCTTGCCACCAGGTGGCACTGGGGAACTCGGAAGAAACACGGAATTCCATGATTCACAACAAATGTGCAGAAAAGGAACTCAAATCACTTATTTGAAAAACCTACTAAAAAGCTGACTTTCTGCAGGAGGAAGCAGAGTCACCTGAAGCAGTAGGATGGTGCTGGGTATTTTAAACTTCACCTGTCAACTGGGCACTGCAGAATCTTCTACACACATTTCAAGAGATGTATGTTTTTTAACAGGTCAGTGCACTGTCTGGATATTACAGAGGCCTAAACTAAAATAAATCTTTGACCATCTTGGCTCCTGATTTCCTGTCCTCATCTTGATCTCTTCCACCAGCACCTCTTTATTACCCATGCTATGATTTATCTTGGCATTAAGGGTTAAACCCTGTGAGGTGCTGAGTACCAACAAACCCTACCAGATTTAGCAGGACTTGACACAGCACCTCCTGGGGTTTGGGCCAAAGGCTCCTATGAAGATTTCCCAGATGAAAGGCTAAGTTCAATAGTCTGTAACCTCCCTTCTCATCTAATCACTAAATTAGAGAGGCGAGGAAGGGGGAAAGTGAACAGAACAAAAGGGAAGAACTGCACTCTGTCCTTCAAAATTAATCCCATCAACTTCCTCTTGCCAGAGACAAGAAATCCCTCACCACAACAGAGTGGGTAGTTCTTGCTCTCCCTGTCCAGACTGTGCAGTGAAGGAACTGGGAGAAACACAGCCAAATCCTCCACTGATGCTGTGGGCAGCAAGCCACGAGCTCCCTCACTGAGAAACAGCCCATGGCTGCCAACAAGCTGAGGATCACCCATCCCTCTCCAAAGGGTCCTGCAGTGCCTGAGCAGAAACAGTCCTGACAGCACTGCCAGCTGGGGGAATGTCAGCACCGCCTCTGCCCTAGGTCAGCTGCAAATAAGGTGCAGTTAATGGGCAACTCCTTCAGTAAAATCTGGAGGAGACAGCAGCAGAGAGCTGTGGGAGCCTGCCCTAAGCAAGGGGAGGCCCAGGGCTGCCAGGCAGCACCTAAGGGCTGGAGGGAAGGGAGGTTGTTTTGGCAAGCCCAGTCATTTCACAGCTCCTACTTCATCTTCCTAGTGTGTCTACAGGAACCAGTCTTTTCCACCCAAGCTGCCAGTGACTGATCCAAGTGATGATCCAAAGTTATTTGTTTGCACTTGTTACAGCTCCCTTCAACTACAATCCAGAGCCCATCCAGCTTAATTACACTTTCTTCTCAACTTCCCTGTCTCAGCTCATTCAAGGAGAACACTTCAACCATGCAACAATGGTTCATCTGCACAGCTCCACGAGAGTAAACAAACAGGCAAAGGAGGAAGAGAAAACCACTGCCAGAGCCAAGTATCTAATGTCAAGAGAACGTTCCTGTGGGACAAACCTTCCATTCCTCACCTCTGTAATGAAGAGGATGCACTCCAGGAACATGAAGTCCTTATGGTTTTCATTTACCACCTTCTCATCAACAAAGTGCCGAGGCTCCAGACTTGGATGGTCTAAAAAAAGAGACAACAGGAAGTAACCTGTATGGCAATCCCCTCCTGAGACCAAGTTCAACCAGGTGGTGTGCTGCCCCTAACCCAGAAGCATAACCCTCCCATCAGAGCTCTTTAAAAAGTAGCACAGAGTTGCTCCCTTCTATCTCATCTCCCACTCCAGTGCAGGGACAAAACTCCCCAGAGCAGAAATTGCATTCTTTAGCACCAGAACCAAGACTCTCCTTTTAAAAAGCTTCATTGCAGTCATTGCAATAAAGACAGAAGTACTATACAAGGAAACCTTCCATCTCCCAATGAGCTTTATTTGGAAAGCTGAGGTAAAAAAAAAAAATCCAAATCCCAAACTCTCCTGCTGTATTATATACTAATTTGACACATTTGAATTTAAAAGTCAGCCCCAAGTCCCATCATCTTTACAACCTAGACAAATGGGGCAGAAGGCAACTCAGGACACAAGAAGATTTTTGTTAGTACCTATCAGCTGGGAACTGCCCCATATGAAAGGCAGGAATTGGAAGTCATCCAAGCCCCACACGCCCTGGCTGCCAGCAGGTTCCATCCTGTAGGTTTTCTGCAGTTTTCGCATCACTTCCAGGTACCTGAGACCAAAGAGAACAGGGAGGGTTAAGGCAAGGCCTTCTCCTGTCTTTGACTTTTGTGGAGACAAGAACAACCAGAAAGGACACAATTTATCACCTGTGTGCAGGACCCCACATACAGCACAGTTTACAGAATACATATTCAGCTCCCTTGCCATAGAAAACAGCCTGATGGTACCTAACACAAAATGCACAGAGAAACCCAGTGGCAGGGATTTCCCTGCCAGGCAGGGGTTTGTTTTATCTGCAATGTCTTATGATCATGCAGATCTTTCCTCATCCCTACTGTTATTTGAAAACACTGACACTTCACATCCCTTCACCAGCTTCCAAAAGAGCACAGAGCTTTCTACCTTACAGCAATCACTACTTCCACTTTTCAGGTGGAAAATTAAAGCTGGAAGTACTATTGAAGGAAATTGTTTCCATGCCACCAAACAGTGATACAGCTGGGATTAGATCACTGGATTCCAAACACCCATTCCACCAGTTTCATCACTATCAACTCTACCTCCTGGGCTGGAAACACATCTAGAGGAGCAGTGGAAGCTTGCCAGTCGCATAGATTTTTTTTTTTTATGCCTGAAGAGATGTTAGATCCTCTGATCAGATATTCCTGTCTATCACAAAGCACAGAGCCTCACCCACAGAGCTCAGTAACTTGTGCTCCACTAAAGTCACTTTCCAGAAGGATACTCTGCCTCTGAAGACAAGGGGCCATCATCTCTTCTTCAGATAGTTATAACTGGTCAGAGTACTGTCCACTAAAAAGTACATCTGCTCCTAATTTTGTCTAAAATTGTCTTCAGCTTTCCCATTCTACCCTTCCCCCCAAACAGCCCAATGCTTCCAGCCCTTCTCCTCCCATTACCTCACCTGTTAAACACTTTGAAGACAATGGCCATCTGGTCATCCACTCTGAGCACACCGATTTTGCAGAGGCAGCAGAGAAAGGCTGCAAATGCAGCTTCATGCCCTGGAGTTAAAAGACATGAAGAGACATGACACAGGTGTTTCTAGCCCCCAGGAAAACCTTTCTGTGGACACCACAATTGCTCTTCAAAAATCACAGCAGTCACAGTCCCCTCTCAACCCTGTTGTCACTGTTAATGCCATGAGCTGACAATATTTCATCCCCTGCAGCACCAACCCAAATTATACCTTCCAGACATTCATAAGGTGATCGTTAACTTAGAAAAAAGAAGTTCTTAAGGAAAAATAGCTCCAACTGGGCATGCTGGGAGCAAGGCAGGGACTTTCCCAAGAGCTTGGCACAGCAAGGGAAGTGGAGTACTGCAGAGTCATCTGCTTGGAGGATGCAAGACAACCTCACATCTGCAAGCAAACAGATTTCCTCCTGCTACAAAAATATCTCCATGCTGGAAGGATGCAGATCCCATGACACTGCCAGGAACAGTCTGTCCCAGAAGGTACTGGGATCTCAGGCTAAGCCTCTGCTTGGCTAAGCCTAAGCTTGGCCCTCCAGCTAACAGCAAGGAAAAGAAGCAACCAGCAAACCCAGAAACGTCTTTTAGTGTGAAGGAGCATGGAAGAAGGGAGAGTGCAAAAGCAGCAGCTCCACACTATGGGCAGGTGCAGCTCCCAGTGTAGGAACAAAATGCACCCCTCATCTGGACACTATGAGCTGGGACATGGGCCCCTGGCTTGGGACACACGGGATGGGAGGAGAGGTTTAATTTCCTTCTCTGAGCTGACCAAACCCCATCCAGTCTTTCCAAGGACAACATCTCCCCCTGGTGCCAGTGAGCCGCAGACAGCACTGCATAGCCTCCAATCCTTCAGCCTTTACCCACGGCCTCCTCTTCCTCTCCCTGCCCAAGTCCAAAGTCACTTTTCCTTGCACTCACAGCATCCTGCTCTCCTGCCTTTTGGTGAGGACACAGCTATCCTCCAGAGAGAAGCAAAGCATGCAGACAATTCTGTATTTAGCTCTCACTGAAACCTGTGTGGTTACTTCACCTGCAATTCAGCATCTCCTCAGGTGCTACCTTCAGATTTCGAAGTCCCTCTGTAAGCAGTGATTCCCTTCTAGAGACCACCAGACCGTTATGATGTCCCTCTAGGGGACACCTCCCACTGAACATGAACATGGTTCTCAGTCTAGTCCCAATTCAAGCCAGTGTACTTTATCCCTTTAAACTGCCTGCTACTGGACTGCTGCATGCAGTGAAGCAGGTCCTACAGCTCATCCCAGAACAGCTTGGTTCCCATTTCCTTGGGTGAGATGTGAAAGGGTGTCACAGCTCTAGCACAGCTCCCACCCCCCATTCTCAGTCACAGCCCACACAGGGCAGAGGGGTGAGGGGGCCCTAAAAGGAAGGTGTTAATTTCAAGCTGGCCCTAAAAATAGTAGCAATGATGTATTTAAATAAATACAGCAGCCCACTCCAAAGGGTCCCTTCCAGCCTTGGCCAGTGTGCAAGCCCAGGTACCTGTGCCATAGTCAATGCGGGTGGAGTTCCCCACGGATTCCTTCAGGTACACAGCCACTTCGGGGGCAGCATCAGCCAAATGCTTGGGAATCACTGCTGACACCAACTTTTCTGCCTCCTGAAAAACACGAAAGACTCGCCTGGGTGAGCACAGATCTGTCACAGATCCTAGGGACAAGGCACCCTATGTTCAGATGCTGTCACAGTGTGAAGGCTGCAATGGTGCTCTGCAATGCCTGGAGGCAGCATGAGAGAGGAGCAAATTCTCCTGCTGGAGAAGCCATCTCCAGAGATGGAACAAGTCAGGGAGAGCTTGTCCTGAGACCTATTCAGGACACACATATCCTGTAGGACAGAAAGCCTCATCACCCAAGTACATTGAACCAGTTACCCACTGAGCCATCTCCAGGACAAAAGCATCACTAGAGCAGCAGAGCAGCTGCAAGGCCATTGCTGCTGGGACTGGGCCTGTGCCACTTCCACAGCTTGGTGCAGGGCAAGTGCTCTGAGCTGAAGGAACTCAATCAGTTTTCCCCAATCTTTCTCTCATTTTGTGACACAGTGGGCAGTTACAAAGCAAAGGAAATCCTCGGGCTTGGACAGCCCTTGTGACTCATCCAGAACTTGGAGACCCAGCCAAGAGTATTTACATGGCCCATATGCTCTCACAAGAGGAAAAGATAGCACCCAGTCAGGAGTAAGTGATGCATATCAAGAGGTGGATCCTTCAAGGCTTATCTGAGCAATTCCTCTGTGAGCTGCTTGGCTGCCACACAGTGATAGAACCATTCTCCCAGCCCTGCTGGGCACACTGCCCTTCTGTGGGAGCTGCAGGTAACACTGCACAGCACAGACATGCTCACCTGGTCTAGTTTGGCATACCAGGTCCTGAAGGCTTTGTTCCCAAAGCGAGAAGGTTGATCCACTGGCGGGGTTTCGTCGATCCATCTGTCGAGGGTGTTCAGCAGAGCCACCAGCTTTTCGATGGGCTACAGAGAGCAAGAGGGTGAGGGGGTCACAGTGACATAAAACAGAGCAGTCCCTCAGTCTCTGACATCTCTCCTCTTGATGGGAGTCATTAAAGCCCACACCATTCTTCCCAAGAGAGGCAGGTGGAAAGGGGCTGTGCCAATCCTCCTCAAAATGCAGAGAGGACAGAAAAAACATTCTTCCCTGCAGGAAAGCAGTCCAGTACAAAGCCCAGCCTGAGGCAGACTCCCCAGTTGCCCACACAGTCTTTCATAAGCACCGTGCTCCAAAATCTCCTGGAGGAGAGCTACAGCAAGCTCCCAGCTGTAGAACAGTCCTCACAGGACTGAGAGGCAGGGAAGTGCTCCACAATACAGGGACCTCCAACACATAAGTCAGGCTCAACATCTTAAGGGTCCTGCATTTCCCATAGGATAAAGAATAGCACGTGTACAGTGCTATGCATCCTCACCAGTGGCTGATGATGTGATTTAAAGACCCTTCTCAAGGCTCTAATAATTGTCCTGAAGTGTCTCTTAGGAGACAGGATTAGCAGTTGATGCTGTTAAACCACGACATATTTGTACAGCAAGGGAACCTTCTCAGTATGATTCCTGTTACTTCAAACTCCTAGCAGCCAGACCACCAGGCAGCTCCAGCCCAGGGACACCCACTGCACGTGGCAAAATACAACCTATCCAGGGGAAGGGGGAGCCTGGTTAGCCCACCAGTTCTCTCATCAGAGCAGGAATGAGAAGCTCTCAGCTCTCAGAGAAATGTCTCAATCCAAACACAAAGCTGATGAGAAGACAGCAACAACAACAAGACCACAGCCATGTTTCTCACACCCAGTGCTGGAAGTGAGGGATCTATGTAGGATGTGTGAGAATGGCCATGAAGGAAAAGAGGTGCAGCAGGTGACATAGCACAATGTCTCCAGCTGTGCTGTCAGACCAGAGCTGGCCAATGCACACTGTCTCCTTGCCTGGCACAAATGGCTGGAGAACAGCTACACTCCCCATACCAAGAAGCAACACCACAGGAAGCACTTTTAACAGCTCCAGACAGTTTCAGGAGGCTCTGCTGATAACTGGTCAAGCCTCTCAGAGGCTCTGGGATTCTCCCTGCCTAACTCTAAGCAGCTGGAGAGCCATCAGCTGCCACAGCAGCTGGCCAGGCCCCGGGCAATGTAGGCTCCTCTGTCTCGAGAGGGGATTCCTCCTTCAAGGGGACAAAGAGGACAGCAGAAGCAGCGGCTGGTTTGACTTTGCTGGAGGCATCGACCGTGTGAAGCTGGCTGGTCTCCTGGGTTGTGGTTCAATTCTTCACACTGCTGTCGGGAGGACAAGGAAACAGCACAGCCCAGCAAGTTTCCAGCCCTTGAAGTGCCACTCGAAGGGGGTGGGCAGAGCCAGGCATGGCAAGCTGTGCTGCCACTGAACCAGCTGCAGGTTGCTCCTGGGAGGAAGGGTCTCTTGGCAGACACAGTCTCCCACACACAGTGACTCCTGACATGCCACCCCAAGGACATGGTGGGATCAGCCAGTGGGAACAAGCAGGGCAGGGATCCTCCCACCCCAGGACCTCGACATTTGGCCACTGAGCCAGACCAGAGACTGGGACAAGACCTGAGCACACAGAGAACACAAAAAAAGGGACAGGACAGCCTAAAGCTCTGGGTGGCCCTGGAGGCACTAACAGGCCAGTGCCCCAGATAGATGTGCACCAAAGCAGCACAGCCCATTCTGCTTCAGCTCCCTGCTCCCAAAACACTGTAAGAATCAAACGCATTCCCATTGCACTGGGCCCACATTTGGACTCAGCCCTACTCCTTCCTGGCTATTGCATTCCCCTCCAATTAAGCAACAGCATCCCCAGCACTGGGTTGCATTAAATAATTAAATCGTGCTGGTGATTTATCCGCCGGCACCAGCAGCTCATTATGAACAGCCACCGTATTTCAAACCCTCTCCACGAGCACTCAGTGCTGCCTGGATAAACGGCTGGCATGGACCAGCTCCTTCCCTGGGGAGCAGAGAGTCCAACCTCCCCTTCCCCACTCGCTGGCTTTAAAGGGATTAAAAGCCCAGCCCCACTGAACACAGGAGAGCAGGACCCAGCTGCCGGCTCAGCCACATCAATAAATAATTAAAGAGCTGCGGCTCATTTTGGGCTCAAGGCCCTTTGAAAAGGGGGTAACTAAAAGAAGCAGCTTCCCATTGTCCAGCAGAGGAAGCCTGTACATCTAGGGCTGACCCCTGTGGGGGAGAAAGGAGCTTATGAGAACATAGTCATCAGCACCACTGCAGCCTGTTTTGCCTGGCTGGGTTTTTAAGCTCTATTTTTGCTTTACCTTTCCAGTGATCAAAGCAAGGGCAGCCTCCCCCCTGCTCTCCTTGCTCTTCTCGTTGTGCTGATTTTGCATCTCCTTGACCCTGAGTCTGCCACCGGTCCCAAAGGCAAACCACAGGGCTTCCTACGGAGCACAGACCTGTCAGCAGCTCTCAAGAGCAGGGGCCAGGCAGACAGAGGTGCTGAGGAGGCATCACGGCAGCCAAAGCTGCCCATGGCGACCAACTCTCCCCCTCCGGGCTTCTCAGGCCCTGTCAGAACGGGGAGCTGCTAAATCAGAGCATTTGCTGCTTCCCCCACTTCCTTCCTGGAAGCAGAGCAAGCCATAAGACTGACCAGTTTCCCCCAGTGCATTGGGCTGTTTGAAGGGAAGGTCTGCTCCTTGCATGGCAAAAATTAACCTCATCCTCCTCATTGCACTGCTCCTCTGATGCAAGTCACTGCTCCAGGCTGCAGCCCCAGCAAGTGGATGATGGATCCCCACGTGGAAAGCACTCCCTCCAGGAGGAGAAGGCAGGTCACAGCCTATCACTCACACAACCTTGTGCCAGACACCGGGTCTGTGCCAGAGTCTGCTATCAGTGCCTGTCAGATGCCTGCAGCAAACCCTGGACAGCTCCACACAACGTGTCAGTAGGAACAGAGAAGGCTCAGCAAGTCTCCAAGGGGACTCAGCTCCCACAAGATCCAGCAGAAAGGTTGGTATCGACACACACTCTCTGGAAACCACTAAGCTGCCTCTTTCAAAGCAGAGCAGACCATACTTCCATTTTTTATTCCATGGCAAAGCAATAGTGGTAAGTCATAGAGAGGATATGCATTCAGCAGAAAGGATTTCAGGAGGTCATTTGCCAAAGGAAGGTGTCCCTGGCATTTGATCAGGGAGGAAGATGGGATGGCAAAAAAGCACATTGGTAGCAGGTACAGCAAAAGAGAAGAAAGCTGAGCAGAGATGCAAGAAGAGGCCACGAGGGGCTGAGCCTTTAAAAGCACAGATAAGCAGTTTGATCTACAAAGGAGCCTGTGTGAACAAGCAACCTCATCAACAAGACAACCCTGGGGAGGCTCCACCTGTGCCTCAAGTCACAGGCTTCTGCTCTCCTCAGTGTGCAGGGAATGAGATTTGCTCCCTGCCACTTTCCAAGCAGCTGGGACTGTGTCTCTTGTTTGTTACTTGGACTGAGACCACGGATGGAAAGCATTCACTCCAAGAGGGCTCTTCCGCAGACACAGCCCTGGTACAGCTTTTCCTGACAGCTCAAAGGGCTTGTTGAAGAGGGTTGGGCTTTTTCCCCCCCTCTTTGTTTTGTTCATTTTTAATGCTTTGTTTCCCTAGAAGTGCTCTGTGAATGGTTGGGAACAAGCGAGATCATGACAAAGACAAAACTCAAAGGTGAAATGCAAACAGCAGAAAGCAAGAGCAGCATTTGACAGCAGTTTCTACTGAATTGAAGGAACAAAAGGGGGGCACAAAGCCTGTTAGGGAGAGACTCATTATCCCGATCCCCTCCATGAACTACAGGGGAGTTTCTCATTCACACACTGGCTCCTAGAAGGGAAAGCTGGACTCAACACAGTACTTCAAACATGAAGACTAGATTAAACACCATCATCAGCTGCCTTCCCACACCAGAATGAATCTATAAACACAGGGCCCAGTCTACGGCCTAGATCTTTATACATCACTCTCAGTTTTCTTGTACAGCCATGATCAGTAAAAATGTATCCAAGAATCTCCTCATTGCAGCACAGACCAAGGGAGGGGGATTCAATGTGTAAAAAGGACTCAAAGCAGGTGCTCTGTGGATTGGTAGCACCCAGAGAGCCCTCAGGGCAGCAGTGACACCACTGAGGGTGTCTACCCTTTCCCTCTGGCTCCACTATGCCCTGAGAAGGTGAACAGCCATTAAAATTGGCTATGGCAGCAAACAGGGACAAGTGACAGCCACTTTCATGGAAGGGGAGAACCAGGTGCTTTCTGCTTAACACCTTGGAAGGGGCGACCTTGCCCTAAAGGTTAAACCTCCCAGCCCAGCTGAATCCTCCCAGCCCAGCTCAGCATCCCTGTGAGCTCTGCAGGCCCTGTGACTTTTAGCACGACCCTGGGCAAGGCAGGTGCAGAGCTTGCTACAACTTAGCTACAGCCTGGGGTGAGGAGATCGGTGCAACGAACAACGACAGGGAGAGAAGTGGTTTGCCAGATTTTCCTACAGAAAAACCACTTGGGGAACAGGAATGGTACAGACAGGAATGGTACAGATATCCCAGGCTTTTGCCTGCAACCAGGAGGGAATATCATATCTTCAAAGCATCACTGGTTCCCCACCAGCTTCTGCCCACTTGCTCAATTTCCCATCCACCAAGCACACCCAGAGTCTCTGCATCCTGAGGGGAGGATGGCACCCTGGTATTTGCATCCTCAACCACAGCCCAACCACATTCATTCTCCCTTGGCTCCCAGATATGCTACCAATTCATTCCTCAGCCAGAAAATACTCACTGTAGAGCCAAAAAAAAAAAAAAGAAAAAGAAAATAAGGCGAAAAAAAGCAGGAAAGAAGTAACAAGGGGATCCAAACTCTTCTCCTACCTCTGAAACTTTGTATTCACAGGTCAGCTTCTTGCCCCTGACGCCTTCATTCAGAGTGAGGATGAAGCCCATGTAGTCTGCATATGCCTGCAAACACATGGAGCAGAGGTTTAGGGAGAGCCTAGGGTCTGTCTGAGCACAAAACACCCCAAGGGAACCTTTCACAACACTGCTTCCTTGGAGACACCCAGGGGTGCAGGGCTTGCTGTGAAATTACTGCTCTTTTTGGCAGCCCCAGCAGCAGAAGGCAGGTGGAGATTGCATCGCTGCAAAAATTACAGAAAGGAGAATCCTAAAAATGCTCACACTGACCCCAAGATCATTCTTTCAGCTTCTAGCAGGTCACATTTTAACTCCTTACCTCTGCAGAGTCTCAGCTGTCCAGCCATCCCGCTCTGCACTGCTTCTTCCAAACCTGTGCTGTTACCTCCCCGTTCCCCCTTGGACTCTTCCCCTGTGCTCACGATAGGGAAGTGGGAGACAGCCCAGGCTCCTCACTCCTCCTCTCTTGAAATTTGCTGCTTTGAAAGCATCATCTCCAGTGCAACTCCACTGCACACTGCCACTTCTCCCCCTCTGCATCGAAATCCTGACCAGGAGCAAGTTCTTAAACCCAGGAGACTTAAATTGGAAGCTGCACCCAGAGGTTAGCTTGACATCTGGCTATAACCCCAGCTTCTCTCAAGACATCTCATGTCAGTCATCAAGCAGGAATTTGCTCCTAAGACGTGGGACAAGTCTGGGCCAACACCCCAATTCCTCAAGGGCAGAGAGGAGAGAACCTGCTTGTTCCACCAGCTCCACACAGGCTGTAAACAAAAATTATCCAAGAAATTGAAGGGCTCAGCTCGAGAGTTCTTTCCAGAACAGCATAGTGGGAAGGAACCAACCCAGGCTGGTACTATCAGGGCCAGGCAGCAGAACCATGCTTAAGATGAGCTCAAACAGGGCTGGGTAAATCCAGTTTGGTTCTAAGGTATGGGCCAGATAGGATGAAAGTGATCAGCTTCTCACCCAGTGTGCTGGGAGGGAGCAGCAATCATTACTGCCAAGTAATTTTCCTACAAACAAGCAGCAACTCTTCTGCTTTAAAACACAAATTCAATTATTTCCCATTCTCTGCCTAAACCTTCTTTACTTCCTGGCTGGTCTCAGACCAGACTTGGCTGCCACCAAAAGATCAGCAGCATTTCCCAGTCTCCCCTGTCCCCAGAGCCATACCTGAGATCGCTTCCACTTGGCCATGTCGGAAACCACATTGATCTCCTTTTTGGGGACCATGAAGCATTGCTGGACAGGAGGAGCCACCTCCTCAGAGGTGCCTGGGAGATGCAAAAAAAAAAAAAAGGTAAAACAGAGGTACTGGAGAAGGAGAAATCCTCTATTTTTCTGTCTTAAAAATAAGCTTTATTTCTCAGGAGATACAAAGCACACAAATCCATCCCAGCTGGGCTGTAATGTCACCAAGCCCTCCTCACCAACCTCCTCCTAAGGACACTGCAGGCCTTCAGACAGAAGCACTGTTTCTGTTTTCATCTAAAGATGCATTTCCCATTCACACACAGACAGACCAGTGCAGGAGATAATAAAGGCAACATCCAGCCAGCTTAATTATTTCTGTCTAGTGCAGCCAAGTCTCAGGTCATGCTGAAGCACTGGCTCTCCTACAAACCAACTCTGCCTTGTTTTAAAGAGTTAAGCCCTACCTGCATAGACAAGCTGGAGCAGTGCAATAAATGCAGCCCAGAGCCACAGCTCTGGTCAGGGCAGCACCAGAATTTGGGGGATGACAGGACACAGCCTCTTTCCAGGTGGAAGCTGTGAAGATTGTTTAATTTCAAAGCAATGCAACATTTCATGCAAATGTGAGTTGCTAATGAATTAGAGGAACTGTTTTCCTCAGCATCTAAACCCAGGGCCCAACCTGCAGAACCAGAAAGTTCCAGGAGGTTTAAAGTAATTTGCATTATGTTCCTGTAACTGCAACTTTTAATAGCAAGAGGCAGTGCAGAGAGCAGTCAAGGAACCTGGGCACTAATGTCAATTTATAAATTCTGCCAGAAATAAATAATAAACTCAGTTCACCTTTTTAATCCCAGAAAATCTGCAGGCACTTATGCAGTACCAGCTGCCCTGACACACTCCAGCAACTGCAGTCAACCCAGCCAGTTCAGACACTGTCTCTCTATAAAATACCACCAAACTCCAACTCCTTAAAATATCATCAGCTGCATTTAAATAGAAAACAGCATCCAGAAGCATCAGCAGCCTTTTCCACAGTGCTCTCTAGCATGCAGATAAGATTAAAAGGTATCCAAAGTCCCACAAACCACACAGAGTCTGCTGTAGATTTGTCATACAACCTTTGACAGTCATTTGACTTCTCTGCCTTTCACATTCCCCATGCACAGAATAAATTCAGCCTCATCTCCTGCACTGAATGTTGCAATATTCAGTTCATTCCTGCAGAAGTTACAGCAAAACTTCCAGGTACGAGGATAAGATTAACAACATGTGATGAATTTAAATTAAAGACACGTGTGCCTCTCTTCTGAAAATTCAGCACACAACTCAGACCAACTGGCACCACGCCAACGGAGCTGTGCTTTTAAGAGTTTGTAACATGAAAACAATAAAAAACTCCTGAGCAGTGATGTGAAAAGGCAAACACTGATGTGTCCATCAGCACAGGTGACACATAAATCCCAGGGCAGTATCCTGATCTGGGTGTTTGCCATTAACAGAACTCCTTTCATCTCTTTGCATTTGTTTCTCAGCTATCACTGTTTCTGACCCACACTTTGTGTAATTCCTCTTGGTGAGGAGACCGGGAATACTCAAGGAAGGGAACAGTGAGGGCTGCAGGGGTTACGGTATTCTGGGATGAATACATGGGAACCCAAGCCTGCTGGTTTGATGGAGACGGGAGCGCAGTGGGTCAGCTTTACTTTCAGGCTTGTGTCACGGTGTGAGGACGGGGACTCAAAGGCCACCCGGCTCAGCACGGGAACCAGTCACAAAACCGGGCTGGGGCTCACAGGGATCCCCGATCCAGAGGCTCATTCCCGACCACCCAACTTCGCCCTGGGGTGGTGCCAAGCCTCGGGGTTCCCAGCTCCTTCATACCCTCAGAAAATCCCCCCTCCCTTCCCCTCCCCGGGCCGGGCGCTGCTGCTGCTGCCACCGCCTCCCGCAATCCAGGCCTGGCGCTCTCGGCCCAGCACCCCAGAGCGCAGGGCCCTGTACCGGCGCTCCCCAGCCCCGAGCACGCCTCTGAGAGGCCCAGAGCGCAGCCCCCAGCCCGGTGGTTCCCAGAGCCCCACGGCCGCCCCTCACCTGCCCGCCGCTCGCTCTCTGCCATCTTCCCGCAGCCCGGCCCGGCCGCCTCTCACCTCCCACCTCCGCGCACGCCGAAGCCGCCGGCGGCCATCTTTGAGCAGGGCACGCCGCCCGGCGCTGTCGTTCCTGGGGCTGTCACACGGCGGAACGGCCCCTGCCGGCCACCGTCGCGCCTACGCCGCCATGTTTGTGCAGGGCGCGGCCCTTCCTGCCCACACGGGAGAAGGATGGGTGTGCACGAAGGGGAGTGGAGGCTTGGAGGGGCGAGAAGGAAGACAGGAATACTCTCCTCACCGTCTTCTGGAAGAGGAAGCGGAGAGAGGGACCGCAACACGGCTACTGACACCGGTCGCTGCGCTCCGTCCGCTCAAAGCATCACTCTGCCCTTCTCAAAGATGGCAACGCGGGATTCGCCCCACTCCAAGATGGCGGCGGGGAAGCCCCGCCCCGGGGCGGTGGAGCGGCGGCGGCGGCGGCGGCCGGGGTGTCCTTGCGGCGGGCCCGGGGCTCGGGGCGCGGGACCATGCTCGCCTTGGTGGCCAGGGCTGCGGTAAGAGCGACACCGGGAGGGGCAGCTCCGCCAGGACCGGTCGGGGATAGGGTCCGAGCTGGCGGCCGGGCTGGTCGAGGGTTCCTGCACCGGGCAGGGTACGGGGTGGGCGGGCGGGCGGCGAGCCCGGGTCTGTGCGGGGCCTTTAGCGGTGGTGCCGCTGTCGGGTCCAGCCCCGCTCCCCAGCCTGGAGTACGAGCCCGGTTCCCGGTCAGGACTGTGCGGCCGGGTGGGTTCGGATGGGCTTGGTGCCACCTGTCCCGGAGCGGGGCACGGGCCCTGCTGGTCAGTCCCCCACAGCCGCCGGTTCCTTGCCGTGCCTGGCGGCAGCGTGCACGGTAAAGCTGTCCAGGGTGGAGATGACAGTCCCAGAACTGTCGGGGGTGGAAGGTGTGGATCTCTGGAGATCGGCCTGTCTAACCCCCCTGCCATCGCAGGGTGTCCTACAGCAGGTGACACAGGAACGTGTCCAGGTGGGTTTGGAATGTCTCTAGAGTGGGAGGCTCCACGCCATCCCTGGACACTAGGGCACAGTGCTCTGCCATCCTCAATGTAAAAAAGTTATTCCTCATGTTGAGGGCAGGCTTTCTTGTGTTTTAGTCTACGGCCATTGCTCTCTCTCCTGTCACTGCACACCACTGAAGAGAGTCTGGCACCACCCTCTTGACGCCCACCTCGATGATATTTATATGGATTGTTGAGATTCCCTGTCAGCCTCCTCTTCTTCAGATTAAATAGGACGAATTTACACAGCCTCTCACTCTCCTCCATACGAGAGATACTCAAGTCCCTTAATTATCTTTATGTCCTCCTCTGGACCCTCTCCAGCAGTGCCTTGTCTTTCTTGTACTGAGATCTCCAGTTGGGGCTGATTTAAAAATAAAAGACAAACCTCTGACATCCTGACACTCAATGCTGTGGCTGTGCTAATAATCAGCTATGAAATTCCTTCTGACCCCAGCAGGTGGATTTCCTTTCCCACCAGCTTTGCAGGCACTGGAAAAGATTCTTTGCTGTGTTGGAACATGGCTTGGCAGCAATGCCAGCCCACAGGCTGGCCCTGTTTGTACATCCTGCTCCACTGGTGTTCGTTTTCCTGCTGCTTGTGGGGAGGGTTGGGCTGTCCCCTCTGGTTTGCTGCCAGCTGCCTCCTCAGGTCTGATCACTGCTCCTCCTCCCACCAAATCCTTGAGTTTAACCCCAAACCAAACAAGCAGGGGACAGAAAAGAGGAAGATAACAAATGCATTCCACATTTTAACATACAGTGGCTTCCATGGGTTTGTTTTGGGATTTTCATTGTTACCACATGGAAAATCTGCAGCTGTTTGTTTGGAATCATCATACTCTATTCAAGCTGTGCAGAGCAGACTGTGCTTGTCTGCCCTCAATTCATTAGACATGAAGGAGGGGCTGATATTCCTTGTGACTGCATGGCACTCTCATTGCTTTGCCGTGGAGATACTTTTTGGTTAGTTTCATTTTTTATTTTTTTTCCTAAGAGTTGACAACCCAGAACTGCCCAGAGTCTCAGCTTGCAGTAATGACCACACATGCATGGGGAGTGAAGGCAGTTCAGGTACTGCCCATGGTGCCACCTCCAGGACATAAACTGGGGTCTCTCCTGCCTTATGTCCAGGTATCTCTCCCAGCAGCCACAGTAGTTTCAGGGTCCAGGCAAAGGCTGAAGGAACAGCATCCCCACTTCTGCGGTAATTGGAGCACAGAGCTCGGGCAGAGAGAGGCTCTAGCCAGGTATCGATCAGCTGCCCAGAGGGGCACCTTCAGGGCAGTTGTCGCAACCCAGTGGTCTGATAATACCTGTCCCCTGTCGGGGCTGTGCCAGCCCTTGAGCCCTCTGATCGGAGCAGTCATGTGGCAGTTGGCTAATGAGGTGACGCCCTGCAGGGGCAGCACATTGTCAGGTGGAAGAGGAGACCCACACAGGCCACAGGAGGGAGAGGTTTACGGGCTTTTCTGTCCTACCAGCCATGGATAGGCTGAAGCAGAAGCAAGCAGAGAAGGTACAGTATGCCCAAGCTGCTACGATCAACACCTTTCTTTTCCTCCCAGTCCCACTCTTCTTTCATGCTTCAGTAATTCCTCCTCCTATTGTTTTTCTCATTCCTTTTCCAAACCTCAATCTCACAGCTCTTCCCAGGTCCCACAAAGACCTAACTGCCCAAAACCACGCAGTTTCTGGGGGGGCTTTGTAATCTTGTAGATTTAGCCCTTTCTTTTCTGTGCTTAACAGCTGGGTGGAGGTGTGGGACAGCTATTTTCTCACTGCTTTAGAAGCCAAAGGGAATGTTCTCAGTGGCTTTGCATTCTCAATATACTGACAATGCAAAGTCCAGAGTCCTGCAGGAGTGTCTGATTTAGTAGCTTAATGGGAGAGGGAGGTGCAGAGGGAACTGGAAACCTTGAGAGTACTATTGAAAACATCTTCAAACTGAAGAATGTCCAACCCTGTTGATCCAAAAGGATGTTGTTATTCTTTTTGGGGAAAACTGGTGGGTTGATTTCCTGGTGAACACTTGGGTTTGCTCTGTTATATTTCTCCAGCCAGGGAACAGGTTGGTGCTTTCTAAGGCTTTTGCTCTCACATGACCCAACTGGATCTCAGGAGCCTTTTGGCATCACCCACAATCTCCTGAATAGGCAGAGAAGAGGCATTTTAATCTTTCCCCAAACTTAGCTAAATTCTGCCTGCTCAAAGCCAAAAGGGTAGTTTGCTTTGGCACAAGGGTTCTGCTTTTTAGCCTTACACTTTTGTAAGAAATAATGAAAGTTTCTGATAGTACACATAAGAGGATTATTTTTTTCACAACTTTTTTCCCACTTACCATGGGATGGAGGGGTTTGACTTTGTCCGTCGTATGGAGACTCTCAGCTGGAAGGTGTCCAGAGAGTTGGGAGATGTGTTGTCATCCCAGCAGCATTTTCTCTGAGAAGCTGAGAATAGGAATCTTGGGAGATGCAGTTTCTCTTTCACAGCTTTCCTGGATGTCCTGCACCCTCTCCAGCACTGTGCTCTGCTCCCAGGCTGGGACACCCATGTGCCCACAGAGAGCCTGGGATGGAGACTCCTAGATCCAGGTTCTTTGCTACCTCAGGGGAAGTTTTGTCTCGACATTTACTCTGTGCTTTTCAGGCCAGGCCCTGTGGCCTGCTGAAGCAGACAGCTCTAAACAAGATCCCAGGCAGATTCCAGCTGCACCAGGAAGCGCTGCCCTACCTGCCCGTGCCACCACTGCAGCAGACCCTGGATCGGTACCTGCTGGCCCTGCAGCCCATCGTCAGCCCCGAGGAGCTGAGCCACACGCAGGAGCTGGTGGCTGAGTTCCGCAAGCCGGGAGGCGTCGGAGAGAGGCTGCAGAAAGGCCTGGAGAGAAGAGCCAAGAAAACAGAGAACTGGGTAGGTCAGGGCTCTGGCCCCAGCTCTGGTTAGGGAGGGTGGAGGGCTGATGTGCATCTTTTCCCTGTCCTGGCTGCATGCACTGACACCTGTGTTTTAATGGCATCACCTCCCTGACCAGTTTGCTGCTCATCTCCCCAAGCTGTGCAAACTTCTAACCAGGACTTGGGTGAGCACATCAGGGAGTCACTGGCCCTGCTTGAACCTATCAGCATCACACAGCTGCCCCAAGAAGCTGAAGGAAACCCTCTGCTTAAGCCCTGCAACAAAAGCCCCCCATGCCTTGCTCAAATCCTTATTTCCCTTTCTGCCCGCATAGTACAGACCCCAAACACTTTGTTTGCAAAGTGTGGGACAGAACTGGGAGCAGCCAGGCTTGGCTTGGGCAGCAGCAGCTCCCTGCATGTTTTCTTTCTCCATCCCAGCTCTCAGACTGGTGGCTGAAGACAGCTTACCTGGAATATCGCCTGCCAGTTGTGGTCCACTCCAGCCCAGGTGTGGTTTTACCCAAGCAGGATTTTCTGGATCGACAAGGTCAGCTCAGGTAAAATCCTTTTCTACCTTCCCTTAGGTTATAGGTGGGATGAGCTTTCTGTGCTCAACAGGGATGAGGGTATTAAGATAGATTGGGAATGAGTAATTACAATGTGGTCCCCTGGTCTGAGCTGTCTCTGCTGTAAGGGCAAGGCTGCCAGGCTGTAAGGAAACTCCTGGTTGCACCAGACTAAATATTTAATCAGGGGAGAAAACCAGAGAGTCTAGTGGTTCAGGTTTTAAACAGGGACTGAGAAACTACGTTTAGATCTTTGCTCAAGCACAGATCTTCACTGCAAAATGGTCCAATCACTGGCTGGAGGCATTTTGAGGATGTACTGGAGGCACTGTGGTTGTGTGTGCAGATAGAGGAGGCATAAAAAGAACCCAGGCACGTAAAGGAAATCACCCAGAAATGCCTCTGGAGTTTGCTAGTTTATAGGGATGGGGGAGCCTGACAGAGACTGTCCCCTATTGTGATTCATGGTTTGGGAAACTTCACAGTGACCCATCTTTCCACTCCAAGCTTTTCCTTGCAATCAGACCCTGCCATGCTCTCCTTTCCTCGTGGGCTCCCTTTAATTTTTAACCACCACTAGGATAGTGTTTTGAATCCACCTGCAAAACTTTAGCACCAACCTTTACACAGTTACCTTTGCCACAGATACCAGTCAGCACTGTCCTGGCAGATCAAAAGTACCAGCCAAGGGATCAGTGAGGCTGGGAATAAATCCTCCTTCCCACTCCCCGATACACCTGATCACAGGATTAGCCTTACAACAGTGCAAGAGTACACAAATGTCTTGAAAGCTTTCTGTCCTATTATTCACTCTTAAGTTTTCCAAATAATCTGGAGAATTGCAAGTGCCCAACCAGTGGAATTCAGCAGCTGCATAAGAAGGTTGGCTCCTGTGTAAAGTACAATCTAAATGTGTGTTTGGGTAGTTTGTGGCTGTACAAAGAAGTTTGACAGTGCAGCTTGAAACTAAAGCTTCCAAAAGCAGAAGGCAAATTTGGAAAGTGGTGGTTTTTTACTCCTTAACCTGGCAAAACTGCTGGCTGAAAACAAGTCAGTCAGCTTCCCCCCTCTCTTCGAGCCCAAACTCTGCTTCCAGGCTGTTCATTCTCTGGAAGGAAATAGACTCTCTCACTGGCATTTCCCTCATGTTTTGCAATAAGGCTGAGAAATTTTCATTGAAAACTACTTTGCAGAATATTTCACAGAACCCTTAGTTTCTCGGAGTTGTGTCCTTTGATCTTTCCCAGGGATGGGAAGGCTGAGCCAATCTCAAGGATACTGCCTGCAAATGCCAAATGTTGGCACCACCTCACTCAGGCAGCACAACCTCCTGTCCCAGTGACCTCCTTCCTTCAGGGACAGGTGGGAGCTCCCATGTCAGAGAAGGCCAATCTGTCACTTCCAGCTAAGCAGCTTGATGTGGCTTGTCACAGCCCTGCTGGGAGCTGGCATTGGCAGTGTTTCTGTTGATCCTGGTAAACACAACATCTCAGTGTCCACATGCAGTACATCTGCTTTATTTCCAAGCCCTCAATGCTAGAGGAAGGTTCTCCGGACTTGTGTTAGCAGCAGGATATTCCCTGGGGTAGGAATTCAGTCAGCAGTGGTGTTTTGGATGCAAGGGAGAAACAGCTGCACCTTGGCATGACGCTCCAAGGTGGCCCCCAGCCAGAGAAGGGCAGAAATCTCCTTCTCTTGGTGCTGTTTTAATGCTGAGAATCAGAACTCAGATGTGATAAATTCATAACACATCAGTAGCAAACACTGCTGTTAGAGGGTCATTAATGCATGACCTGTCCAGAGTTCCTCGGCTGTATAGTAATACACATAAAAAAAGAAAGTGCCACATGGTACGACTTTCCAGCAATCTCAAGTCACAGCCCAGAGTGGCTGTGTCAGTGAACCAGAGATGGGCACAACAGGGGCTTGGCAGAAATGCTGAGCTTTCAAGGAGCAGAGAACATCTCTGCTAATCCTCCTCAGCTCGTCCCTCAGCCCCAGACAGTCTCTGCTTGATCTCAGCTTGTTACATTTGGTATTTTTCCAGGTTTGCTGCCAAGCTGATCGAGGGTATCCTGGATTTCAAGACCATGATTGACAAGTGAGTTACTGACCCTCCTGAGAGCTCACACCTTCCTTAATGTCAGAGAGGCTGAGTCCATAAATCTCCCACGAAGAAAGGCAAGAGATGACAGTACATACTTGAAAAGACATACTGTAATCCCCAGCACTGCTCACTGTCACAGTCCCCTCCAGTGGAAAAAAGCAAACTTAACTCTTCTGTCTTCACGTTGTTTACCTTATGGGAACGTGCTTGGAGGGAGCGAGCACAACTGACAGTCCCATGGAGCTTTGCACTTCTGTTTGCTCACAGGCCAAGCTACCATTCAGGCAGCAGGAATCTAAGTCTCTAATTTTGGGTTCCTGGTGTTTCTCATCTCCCAGCTAGATGTGACAAGCTCTAGAGAAATTTGTTCCTCCCTTACCCTTTATCTTTCAGTCATCAGCAAATCTCTGCTGGACATGCCTTATTTAAGGTCCAAAAATATGTTTATCAACACCAACAGCCAGACAAAGTTCAGGGTAGTTGGAATATGACTGCAGAAGGGAGTGATTGAGCCCCTGCCTAGTTACTGAGTCATATCAGCACATCAGACACTCGTCACTCAGAACTACAGCCATGGAGTAGGTCCAGAGATCTGATTCTGGTGTCACAGAAAGGACTATTTTTTCCCCTTCCCAAATGAAAGGCCAGCAAACAGACATTTTTTTGTAGCCTGTACTAAGAAAGCTGATAGGAATGGGGAAGGACAACCCCTTTTTATGCCTCCAACACTTAGGTTTTGCTAGGGTGAGTGAGTGGCTGCAGGGCTGAGCATGTAACCTGTGTGGGGAGCACAGGTGTGCTCACACTGATTTGTTCTCTCCTTCTTCCTTACCTTGCTGTGTCCAGTGAGACCCTTCCAGTGGAGTACATGGGTGGGAAGCCCCTGTGTATGAACCAGTACTACCAGATCCTCTCATCCTGCCGCATTCCCGGGCCCAAGCGGGACTCCATTGTCAACTACGCCAAAGGCAAAAAGCAGTCCAGACACATCACAGTCGTTCACAACTTCCAGGTAGGGCAGCTGCTGGGTTTTCAAGGTTTGTTGAGGTGCAGGTGTCCCTTTTGCTAGCTGTTATCCAGAGGAAAGGGAATAACAAAGTCTCTGCCCACAAGGTTTGCCTCACCAGGGATTTGTTCCTGCTCTGTTTATCACCTTCGGCCAGCAGCAGAATTGCCATGTGTAAGCAACAGACTAGAGACAGAAAAATACTGTCTTCCTCTGTTTCTTGTCACTGTCTCTCAAAGCCCAGAGACCATGTCTCAACTGGAAACTGAAAGTGGAAATTGGAAAACAAACCCTCCCACTGCAACTTAATCTCAGAAACAGGAATTCCTCATTGGTCCTTGTTACCTTGGCTTCATAAAACCAAGACTGTATTTATGCCCTGCAAGGGAAGCTGGACTTGGGTCTCTCAATTCTCAGCATCCTTCAAAGGTCTTGCAAGCTGAGTTCAGCCAGGTCTTACCTTCTCAAAGCAGCTGTTCCCAGTTTCTGAAGTTGGACAATAATTATCTTCTCTCACATTCTGTCTCTGTCCTCGTCTCCTCTTCTCACCTTTAGTTCTTTGAACTGGATGTTTACAACAGTGATGGATCTCCCCTTACTGCTGACCAGCTCTTCATTCAGCTGGAGAAGATTTGGAACACCTCCCTCCAAACAAACAAAGAACCTATTGGGATCCTCACCACCAACCACCGAAACAGCTGGGCAAAAGCCTACAACAACCTCCTGAAAGGTCTGTAGAGCCCCTAACACACAAGTGCTTACAAACACTGCAGATTCTTGAATAACAAACCTCACTACTATGCTCTGCTCAGGTCTTTCTTTTGGAAGCTTGTTTTGGACAGGTAACATGAGCTTTCCACCTTGAAGAAGCAATCATTGCAATCTATTGTAATTTTTTGGTTGGAAGGTACAGATTCAAAGTGTGAAGTTTAGTGAAATCCCTGAGTTTGTTGCCTTACAGATGGGTAGGGTGTAAGAAAAGTGAAGAAAGGAGGGTGAATGCAACATGTTCACACCTGTAACAACCCAGCTGGCTGCAATTACAATAGCTGTGTACACTCCCACTGAGGTACAGTGGGAACCCAACACCACGTCCTTCAAACTCAACTCTTTCAAATTTCCGTCTCCTTCCAGTGACACAACTTCCTCTTACTCACGGTTCATTTCTCTCCCAGACAAGACCAACAAGGAGTCCGTGCGTGTGATTGAGAAGAGCATCTGCACCGTGTGCCTGGACGCCCCCATGCCCCGGGTGTCTGACGACATCTACAAGAGCCGCGTGGCCGCGCAGATGCTGCACGGCGGCGGCAGCCGCTTCAACAGCGGCAACCGCTGGTTCGACAAAACCCTGCAGGTAAGACCCGGTGCTCTAAAGGTGCCCAAGAGGTGGCTCTGGAGGTGTTTCCTGAGACTACAAAAGTCCAAAAAATCCCAGGAACCTTTCGCACTCTCATGTCAAGAGAGTGGATGAACAAGGGAGACAGGGAGTGGTGGCTGACGGAGTGAGATCCTGTGGTTCCCCCTGCAGTCACCAGCACTCGTTGCTGCCTCAGGGACTTGTTTCTTTTCTGCCTCTGCCCACGTTTATTCAGTGCAGCAGGTCTTTGTGTTCCTTATAAATCAATTTTCTGCCTGCGGTGAACAATGCCTCGTCTGCTCGGAGGCAGCCCAAACGATGGGAGGTCTGTTCCTTGGATCTCCTCCAGGCTTGTCACTTTTCCTGGTTCTGCCAGAAGCTGCCCAATGGCATTTTGTTTTGTTTTTTGAAACATGCACTGCCATTCCACAGCATCTCTCTGATCTCTTCTCCATTCAGTCTTGTTAAAATCCTTCAACAGCAGCTGCTGTTGGAGCTTTTCCTAGTTGGTATATCCTGGCTTGTGGATTGTAGCAATGGTGCTTTAGAGGACTCTTCTCATACCTGCTGAACTCTTCATAGTGTTTTCAGCTGTTTTGTTCCCATTTGGAACTCTTCACCAAGGGGATAAACTTTAAATGTTCAAGCTGATTGAAAAGTAAGGGTAAGCCAGCGTGTGGCAATGCTATTCCTGTACTGTGGGTGCTCTCAGTAAATCAGAACCATTGAACCTCTGTATGGCCAAAGCACTGAGCATACCAATATGTCAGTCACACCCTTACTCAGGGAATTTTGCAGAACTGTAACAGTGCTGTCAGATCTTCTGCACCTGCTGAAAGGCTTCCACTGCTGTCCTGCTGAAGGAGACCTTTCAGTGTGCAAGGACAGGCTCTGATACAGACAGGGAAACACTGAGGTCTCTCTGGGTATCTTCTGCCTCACACACTGCCAGTCTTCTACACTGTCCTCTCGTGCTTCTCTGCCAGTTCATCATTGCTGAAGATGGCTCCTGTGGTCTCGTCTATGAGCATGCTCCCTCCGAAGGCCCACCCATCGTTGCTCTTCTGGATCACATTGTGCAGTTCACGTGAGTCCTGCCCCTGCTTTTCCTCAGCATGGGAGATCCCTTGTTGGCACTGTGAGGGGTCTGTCAGGCTGTGAGCATTGTCACAAGGTGTTAGGGTCTCCTGTGCATTTCTATCCAGGCTCTGGCTTTCCTAGCTGAGCCTCATGCCAAAGGTCTGGTCAAACAGAATCATTTCTCTGTGCAGGAAAAATCCCGAGGTGGGCAAATCACCCACAGTTCCTCTGCCAATGCCCAAAAAGCTGCGGTTTAACATCACCCCAGAAATCAAGAATGACATAGAGAATGCAAAGCAAAACCTCAACATGTGAGTATGAAGCAGTGGAGAAGTGGGTGGGTGACTGAGGGAGTAATTCATGTCCCTCTTTGGAGCCTGTCAGTGGTTTAAATGAGGCTTTCCCCACTGCAGCCAGGGAGCTTTCCCAGTGACTTCTGGGCTCAACAGCATTGAGCTGAGCTGGAAAGCACTGCCAGGAATAAGGTCAGAGTTGCTGGAAAGGGGTTATTACTGATTCATCCTATTTGCTAAGAAAGAGCAAGACTTTACTGGATCTAGCTAAGAGTACTGGAGCATAAACACACACGACCTCTGTGATGCTGCCCAAAGAGATCTATGTGTGCTGGAGCTCTCTGTCCCTGCATAGGTCAGATCCAGATGGCCTGTTCCCTCTGAGCCTCGTGAAAGCAAATCCATTCCTCTGTGTTTCAAGAATGAGCAACAAACAAAGCAACAGTTCCTCTTTCTTTCCTCATAGATTGGTCGAAGATCTGGATATCAAAGTCATGGTCTTTCATCAATTTGGGAAAGGTTTTCCCAAGTCAGAGAAGATCAGCCCTGATGCTTTTATCCAGCTGGCCTTGCAGCTGGCATACTACAGGTAAGACCTCCCATAGGTCATTCCTCCACCTCCTCACTGACAGACTCAAACACATGAACTTGATAAAGGTGGCACAGACAAGGCTCTCCCAGGGCAGAGTCACCTGTGTGTGTTTCTCCTCCCTGTCCCAGGATGTACGGCCACGCCTGTGCCACGTACGAGAGCGCGTCACTGCGGATGTTCCGCCTGGGCCGCACCGACACCATCCGCTCCGCCTCTGTGGCCTCCCTCAAGTTTGTGCAATCCATGGACAGCCCTGACAAATCGGTGAGGATCTCAAAGAAGTGGAGTAAGAGGAATCCAGAAAAGAGAAAAGCTGCTTATTGGGTTAACCCTGTGTCATCTGGTTTCAGCTAAGGAGGGCTGCGCCCCATATTGAGCTGAACCGTAGCTTGCAGTATCTTTACACATCAGGGGTTTGATTTTTCTGTCACATGTACTGAAAAAACATCGTGTGGATGTTTCTGAGCCCACCAAAAAGTCCCTTGTAAGGCTGTTCAGCTACTCAAACTAAGTTCTGCTACTGATGGATGACCTCTATTCAGAATGAAGTAACGCTGCCAAACAAAATGATGTAAAAATTAAATCTAGTAAATATAAATTAGTTTCATACAGACACACAAAGCAGAAATGTCCTCCATCCTAGAGAATTCCCAAAATGAGGTTCTCCATTCTGGAGAAAAACTTAAACAGATCTGTGTGTTCTCAGGACCAGGAGAAAGCAGACCTGCTGAGGAGAGCCACACAGGCCCACAGGGAATACACAGACATGGTGAGTGTCCTTGGGATTTACCCAGCAAATGAGAGTTCTGGGGAAAGACAAGACCTGAACACAACAGTGTGGTTATTAGTGTTGCAAAGGCCTGACTCTGATCTGACAGTGCTCTATGGCCACAGACTGAATCCTCTCCAGCTGGTATGTTAAGTGTCCCTTGTGACTGGCCTAAAGGAGAGAATCAAGTATTACAATAGCTTAATTTCATACCATCACTGTTGCTGATAAATGCTGAAGTTGCACAAGGAGCCCTTAAACCGGAGGGAGTCCATGGGCAGGAACTGTAAGGTTGTTTCCACTGGTGTGATTAATTTCAGTCCTTACAGACAAGACTATTGGTCTTAAAGGCAAGATCTAGTTTCTTTCTAACTTTAAACATTTAGAGACTTTTTAGAAGTGTTCTTTTCTTTAACCCAAAGAAATTGTTTTGCTCACTTGCTGCTGGCCTGGCTTTCATGTATCCATCCTTGCTTTCCTCCAGGCCATACGGGGCAATGCAATAGACCGGCACCTGCTGGGGCTGAAGCTCCAGGCGATCGAGGACCTGGTGAGCATTCCTGAGCTCTTCATGGACACAGCCTATGCTGTTGCAATGCACTTCAAGCTCTCAACCAGCCAGGTACAACTCATCTGAGCCAGGAGCACTCTCTGTTGCTTTTCATGCTTTCCTTCTCCATGTTTCTGTTCAGTTCCTTTCTGTTAGAAACTCATCTACATTGGGTCAGAAATTTCTAAGCTGGCTGCCAATCCCGTAAAGCTACAGATCTGATCTTACACCTGCCACAGTCCCTCACAGACATTTAAAACACTAACATAACCAAAGCCAGGATCACCAAGAGTGTTTGGTGTTTAAGTCCAAGTGAGATCAATGAAGTCAGCAGCCACAACAGTTTAGTGTTAAGTGCTGTGCTCTGATTCTTACTGAATAGTTCTACTTGTGACTTAGAAGCTTACCCTGGGGGGAAGCAGTCCTCTGCAAATGCAGAGGAAAACACATGGCTGCTAAATGGCAGGATCCAGCACTTGTGGTGGGAGGTGAGCTTGACCAAAGATCCTTCAAGAGCAGTTGAATGAGATTTATTGAGTTTCTTCTGTTGACAGAGCTGTTTGCATTTGATGGTTTCATTTTTCTCTGACTGGTCAGAAGGTTTTAATCACATTGTCTCCACAGGTCCCAGCCAAGACAGATTGTGTGATGTGTTTTGGTCCCGTGGTTCCAGATGGCTATGGAGTCTGTTACAACCCTATGGAGGAACACATCAACTTTGCAATTTCAGCCTTCAATAGCTGTGCTGACACAAACACAGCCCGCATGGCACATTATCTTGAGAAAGCACTGCTAGACATGAGGATCTTGCTCCAGGCTGCTCCCAAATCCAAACTGTAAGAGGGAAACCCCCCCAGTGAAACAGGCTATCCCTGATGCACTGAAGCTTCCAGTTCCTCAGAAAACGATTCAGAGAACAGCTTGCCTTGGAACCTAAGAAGATATCTACCATGTGTTTTCAGCAAGATTTACAGAAGAGCCACGTGCAGATACCAGACTCTGTAGTGAGAGGAAACTCTGTCTCAAACCAAAGTAGACCTGACAGGGCTTCTCCCATCAATGCAAAATGCACCTTCCTGTCCTCAAAGACTCAAATATGATTTTTATGAAAATTACTGTAAGGGAATACAGAAAGCAGTCCTTACCAGCATCTAAATCCATTTGGTGAGGAAGGTGGTTCTTGTCCGTGAAAAGCAGGGAATGCTTCTTGTATGATAGAACTACTGTAAGACCAAGTCTTTTTCCTGGTTTCATCTTCTGAAGAGCATCTTCCAATCTTGACTGAAGATTTTTCTACTGCTGCAGCAAAACTTCATCATTCAACTTCAGCAAGGGGAGAAGGAAGTTAATCCAGAGCAGATCCAGTCTCTTTAAGAGTACATTGCACTACTTATCCCAGACACTCCAACCAGTACAGGCTTTACAGGAATGTTCCCTTCCCCTTGTTCAGGACATTGGGATCTTGTTCCTCTTACACTGACCCTCTTAACAACAGAACATGACTCAATAGAAACTAAGGTGATTTTTACTGTTTCAGGTTATTTTTTTTTGTTGTTGATCTTGCTCTGGACTTCTTGTTAAGCTTCCTGCCAAAGTCCTACCACTGATCTTCCAGCCTACAGCTTTTCCCCATAAAGCTTCTACAAAACTCTCCTCATGTAAGTTTTTCCAGCTTTGGCTTTATGTACCTTCACATCTGCAGAGATGAGAAGGGATTTCCTATGCATTTAGCAGGACCCTTCCTCTATTGTACCTTTCTTTGGAGCTGAGGAAAAGAAAAAGATGCTGACTCTGTTCACTAACAAGCCTGATGTCCTTCAGGCACACACACATTAACCCAATGTGGTTTTACACCCTGCTTTCAGAAACACCATTTTTGTGCACAATGTTATGCCTGAGCTGTGGACAAATAAGGATGTTTCTGAACAGGAACTCCAGAACATGCTTCCATTCCTGGCCCACAGAGCTGAAATCTGTTAAAGGCCAAAGGAAAAACAGCTGCAGAAACCCTTCTTTCACATCACTCTGCTGTAACAAGGCAAAAAAATCTTGAAAAACGGGGAGAAAGCAGAGTACACATGGACCTGTAGGTTTTTTTCTGCACTGTGGCAGCCACTGTTCCTGCAGTAACAGCACAGCACCTTTTCTGCCACTTTGGGGAGTTATTTCTTACTGAAATATTACTCCAATTTGTGCCAGCTTTATTCTGTGAGAGAATGATCTCATATGATACTGTTTTTATGTCCAGTTGAAAAACTTGAGACAGTAAAAGTTTATATATAAATATTAACACATACAATGGTAGCATAGGAACTTCCAACCAATCTGTCAGAACCAAGTCAGAATCCTGACTACACTTTTATTTAGTAAAAATAAACTATATTACCATATGGTAATAAAGAATTCTAGTGCTATTTCTGCAGTAGGAATTCTGTATTTAAATTGCACACCCTTCAAGATGTGTCTGCTGAGATGTCACCATAAATAAGAAGCATTAGGAGTGTGATGGCCTGTTTTGTTAACAGGGAAATAATTGCAAGGGACATGATCAAAGTGCCTTGATGAACATGTATGAAGAAATTTGCACTAAAGCTTTTTAAAGTAAAAGAAGAAAAAATAATTCTAATTTGCTTCTCTAAAGATACAAGCCAATGCTTCGGCATTTTTTTCCTGAAAGGATGTTATTTCAAAGCTTTTATCTTATACCTAATAACAAACCTTAAAAGAGGAAAACTTAATTGAAACTCACCTGCACAGCCAGTGATTGTATTGAACTTGATTGAACTGCCACTTTCACATCATCTACATGGATTTAGTTGATCTTTTAGAAAATCTTGAATGGAGTGAGACAGCCTAAAAACATGAATAGGAGCACTACAGACCTGCAAGCAGAAACCTCTGCTCTAGTGACTCCTCAGTATCAATCAGACTGAAAACTGCAAGAGGATACTCAGTATTATCAAACTCTGATTGTGTAAATACTACAGACAAGAACAAACTTCACTGGAATAACATCTGGATTTATGGAGCCTTTTACATGGAAAAAAAATATTCCTTTTGCCCAAGTAATCCTCCCCCCATACTGAATCCGCCTCTGTTGCTAGGGGATGAATTCTTTTTCCATGTCTGCAATGCCTTCAAGCACAAGCAGTGCCACTGAAGTATTTGAGACTGGCCCTTTTCCACTTCTGCCTCAAAGGGGAAGGCTCTCAAAGCAAAGTGCCTATTAAAGACTTAAGCATGTGCTGCTGAGGACTGTACCTCAAAAGATGGGATTGATCTATTCTGGATATCTCACTAGTTCAGCTGTGGGATACTGTACTAGAGTACAGCTGCAGGGAGCAGACAAAGAGATACAAGATTCATAAACCACCTAATGCATCCTTACTGATGCACAAAGCTGAAATTCAGATGAATGAGGCTGATTTTTAAAGTGTTTGAAAGGACACTAAAATCATTACAAGGTTTTTCCTTTAAAAAGTCTTTTCTTATAGTACAAGTTCTAAAATGTACTGTCCTTTTGGTTTGTATATTCTAGATTTTTTCAGTGTTGACTTAGTGAATACTGTTCTCCCTGTTTCTGATTGTTTTATCAAGAGATGTCCATTGACTAAAAGGCACAGTTAAGTAGAAGAAACTAAAGCTCCAGAAAAAAGACTGATTTGGAACAAATTATTTCAGAAATTCATAGACTAAAAATATTCAGATAACTCTTGGGCTATGAGTGCAATTTTTAACACAGCCTGGTAGGGTTGCATGTTTTGCTGATTAGCTGTGTTAAATACTGTTGGGTAGTGGGATCGGTGTCATGCAAAGTTTGGAAACGTTTGTTGAATAAACTGGGACACAATAAACAGATAAATGCTACAAAAAGGCTTAAATTTCCTTAAACACTGCAGAAGTTGCATAACTGCCCTTAGTGGGACAATGTTTGTGTGGGGATAGCAAGAACAGGGAACCACAGCATTCTGTCACCTTCCTTTTATTGTCATATCTCCATCCAGCCCCCTTGAGTATAGGGGAGGAAAAGAAAGCATCCGTTTGCAAAGCCACATATTCCAAAGAAAATATTCAATTTCAGAAAACTAGTGGCAGGAGACTGCATACAAGTGTAGGATAATAAGGCAGAGCTCAAATCTTTTTCCTGCACAGCACCATTTAGTTAAGAAAATCCATGGAATCACTAAGGAAATTCTACTGTATACCAAGTATTGCAAAGATTTCTGAAAAGGTACAGCAAAAGTAGGCAGAAGATGCAGATTACAAACAACTCAGAGAACAGAGAAGAGTTTATTACAGTGTCTTACAAGAGCTCTTCTTCCTCACTCCTAAGGATAACTATAGGAAGCTTGGGTTTGAAGGCAACTTGAAGTGGAACAGCTTTTTACACTGCCCTGCTGTCCATGAGGAGATGAACCCTTTTCCCTATGCTCAGTAGTTGTTTCCATATTTATTTTTTCCAGCAGTCTGTCATAACAGCTCGAGAGGCTGGGGAAGTGCTAAGCCACTCCTGAAATAATCCACTCCTTCAGCAGCCTTGGGGAAGAGAGGTGTGATCTCTGTTCTGGCTTTGTAAGTTCACTTACAAGAGATACAAAGAGAAAATGAATGGTTTTGCAAGACATAAGTACCTGTTTTCCAGCTGAAACATATGGCACCACCATGTCATGGGACCTATCTGATGTCCTGTCTCATCACAACAGAGCTGGACTAAGGCAGATCAAATGTCCTTGTGAAAGCTGCAAGATGCCTCTTTATTACTATGCACCTTCAAAGCAGATCCAGTGCTCAGGTCCCTCAGATGTTACAGGATTGCTTATGTTAATGCAAGTACTAAACAGTTCTTTTAAAATGTATGTATATACTTGCTGTACCAACTGAAAACAGTTAATTTACTACCCACAGCCATTTGAATACAGAAATTTAAACAGCCTTCATTCCTGATCTCCTGGATCAGGATCACTTTCTACAGTTAACACTCTGGGTGTCCAACAGCAGCTCCCACTCCACACAAACACACAAACTCCTATAGCAACAGGCACAGATGAAAACTTAAAAATAAAAAAATAACCGGGATGAACAGAAAAAAAAAAATTCTCACTTGAAGCAGCTTTATAATGCAGGAGTCTGATTAAGTGGAGATAGTAAAACAGGCAGCAAGACTGAGATGTGACAGTCATTTTACCTCTGCTCATGACTGCATCGAAGGCACACCGATGACCTTTGAGCCAGTTCAGAAGCTGTCCTTTATCTGTGAAAGTTCAAGTCAATTGTGCTTTGAATAAATACTTCTCTGTAGTTACACTTGAACTGCTGCATTATATATTAGAAATACAGAAAGTGTCCATGCACAGCCCTGAAGCACTTTGAGTATAGCCCTTGCCAGGTGAACTCATGGGTCACAGAGGTCGTAGGCATCACCAGCACACAGAGATGGCAGGCACACTCCCACAGAGACACAGCATCCACGGGGAATTGCAATGGAAGAAGGATGGAAAGCAAAACTTGCTTGTAGGAGTTCAGCATTCAAGGTTACAGCTGCAGAACCCCGACCAAGCTCCTGTGATAACTGCAGGAGCCTCTGCTAGGACAAGTTCCCTACTTGGAGTTCATGAATGGAGTCTAACAGGACTCTTCAAGGAATAATTCAGAGAGCAGCTGAGCTAGTTATTAGTCATTTGCCTTGTTGTTCATTTCTTTCATTGTAGTTGTTTTTTCATTGTGGTTGTCATTGTGTTCATTCTTAAAAATCTCTCCCTTACACTTTAACAGAAAAAAAAATTAAAAATTCCAGTGCTTAAGACAGAGACCAGCAAGTGAATTTTGTAAGGCTTTGGGCTGACTCTTACTGGAGCACAGCACTGCTTATAACCAAGGGCCTACCCAGTGCCCTCGGCACACTCAGTACAACAAAAGCTGTACAGATCACAGCAACCCTGAGATAATAAAATTATAAAGGAAGAGATGGAATAAATGTGAGATACGTATGATAATCTTGCCACCTAGAAGAGATTCTGAAAAGGACACTTTTGCTAATTACACAACAGGAGCAGCAGTGGAAAAAAATAAGAGTCAGTATATTTGTGTTTTTCCTTTGTTTTACACACACACTCCCCTTAATTGGTATCCATGCAGGCTTCCCTGCAGAACTGTCACTAGTGTTAAAAATCAGATCTTTATGGGATGTCTTTCTGTCTGTACAAAGTACAGTTGGAATTGATTTTGATCTCCCAAACTGACTGCAGAAAGGAAAGTCTTCCTTCTGTCTATGCCATCCCTCCTAGATCCCCTCCCTCATAAGAAGCATGTAAGAATTAAAAGCCCTAATTAAACATGATCAACTTGAAATTAGTTTTGTCATCTTCTTCCAAAAAAAAAAAAAAAAAGCAAAACACACAATCAACACCTCACCCACCCCATAAACAATAGTTCCATTTAAAAAAATAAATAAATAGTGTGTATATTTCATGCTGAAAAAAAAAGTCACAGAAAGGATTCATTTTTGGTTTTCCCTCCCCCGAACACGACACCAGGCATTTTCTCCCCCCTCCCCTGACGTAGACACGATGGTACATCCAACCATGTGCATCTGTGTTCAAAATGAGTTTCTACTCCTGCACGGTCCCACATGCATCAGGGAGCATCCAGCTTAGCTGCTAAAGCAGAGCAAAGGCTTTCAGGTTTTGGGTATGGTCCCTGCCTGTTCCTTTGGTCCGTCTGTTAAAAGGCTCCTTGCTGCTCCCAGGTCTCTGCTCTTGTCTGTCTCCGTTAAACGTGTCCTGGTCCCCACGTTCCGTCACTGGAGCTTCGTACCCAGCTTGCGCTGTCTGTTCCTGCAAGGTGACAGGTGACACACACAGGTGACACAGGTGACCCCAGCCCAGCCCAGGGGGCTGCAACAAACCACAGGGAAATACAGGAGGATTGAAGTACACCTCTGCTTAGCTCTGCACAAAACCGAAGTGCCCCTGCCTGCCAGGCAGATCAGCCCTTCCCTCTCTCCAGGCTCCCAGAACATCCACCCCATCTCCAGTGTGCACAGGCTCACGTGTGGATGCAAGATTACAAACAACTGCTTGCAAAAACCATGAGCCAGGGAGCTGAAATGATACTCAAATGAGATTAAATTCTTGAATCACACCCTCGCCACATTCACCTTTCAGGTGCGGTCGTTAATCCACAACTTGGTATTTCTTTACTTTGAGCTATTCTACCCACAGCAGCCGAAAATTATCAACTACAGATCAGAAAATTAATTAATGACTGCATATGAAAGGTCAGAGCAGCAACAGCTCCTCCACTCCCAACAGAACTCACCTTGCTTCTGCTCTCGTGACTGTATATTCAAACCACAGGATGTTAGGAATGAGGCTGGTATCTCGGATTAAAAAGAACTCTGAAATTGGCCTGAAAAAAGAAATTGTGGTGGAAAGGGGGAAATAATTAGACTTTCTCCAATACAATTTTGATTTTAAAAAAACCACAAAACCTGCTCTAGTTAACAGTACTGTTCTATCACTTGAGGCTGTGAAAAGGATTCTTTCTTACACTTAAAACATTTTTTCTTTCCTTATACAGTATTTCCAGGCTACATTACATGTAAATAACTCTGCAATTTGACTATGTCATTAGACATTCATTAGGAAAGGTCTGCTGTTTATCTTGCAAATCTCCAGCACTCTGCCACACCTCACAGCTTTAGCAGGGCTTTACAAAATGTAACAATTGATTGAATTCCCTTTTCCTCATCCTTATCAAGGACACATGCTCCTTTGTATATATGCATACACAAGAAAACATGGAGGAACAAAGTAGGTTACACAACAGCCAGCAGGCAAAACTGGGACAGAGCCCAGGAATTCTCATTTCTAACATCCATAACAAACCTCCACAGAATAAAGAGACTTACCACGCAGCTATCCTCGGGAAGAGGGGAGTTAGGATCTCCTGTGTGAAGGCAAACCAGGCTATGGCCATGATGCTCCCTGCCACACCTCCATACAGGACTTGGCTCCAGGTGTGGTAAAGCAAATAAACCCTGCAGTGGAAGAGAAGAGTCACCAGACAGGCTTTAAAATTAAAGGAACCAAGATTTAGAAAATGAAGTGCCACTGGACCTACAGATATGGATGCAAGTTATCCTCCAGATGTTAAAAGTGGATGTCTTTTCTCAGTAAAAAGCTGGCAAAAATAGTAGGGGGAAAAACTGGGAAAAATTCTTCCCTGCTACAGCAGTTTCAGCTTGGAGCACTTCTAGTTTGAGCCTAACTCATGAGCCCTCCACATTCTTCTTCATACATCTTTGGATCAGATGAAGAACTAATACTGTTAGTTCCCACAGAGACTTTTCCAAAGGCAGTAACAGGACAAGTCCTCTCCAGGCCACCAAAGCTGGGGCTTAAAGGCTTTTAAGAACATGGATAGCATTTTTTGTGTGATTTTGCTGCTCTCTAACGTGACAGACACAGAGGCTGTATGACCAATGTGCTCGCTGTGACTGCAGCCACTCAGAGCTGCACTGTTGGCCTGTTTTATGTGTGCATAAGCTGCATTCAAAAGTCTTTTTGCCTATATATCATTATGATCATCTTAGCTGACCACTTGATTTCCTCTAATTTTGTTGTAATTAGACCATATACCTCTGACAAATTTGTCCTGTCAGGATTTAAAAATAATTAGTAATAAGTAATCAGCTGTAGTGCACAGTCAACTGTGCCAATAGGTAATTACTTTCCTGTGGAAAATGTGACCCTATTTCTAGATTGAATTTGTCTGTTTTTCCAATCACTGGAGCTCACTTTATACTTAATCTACTGAAGAAAAAAAAAAATCATGATCACAGTTCCATTTTCTTAATCCATCTTAGTACAACTAAATCTTGCAAGCCAACAGCTGTAAATGTTTTGATTAACTAATGCTCAAGCAAAACAATGGCATTGATCAACTGTAGCAAGCCACATGCTGCAGATGCTGCTGTGCCAAGGCATGGGGCAATGCTTCCACACACAGTGCTGGGAATAGGGTGAGGCAGCAAGGCTGGATGGAGCATGGCACTGAAGCCCATGGGGAACTGGCACAAGCTCAGCTGATTTGGGGTTTTGTAAATGCTTCTGTGAAGCACCACACACGCAGCACCTTTGTTTATTTGGTCTCACGGCAACACTTCTACAAAGCTCTGACTGCACGGCACAGTGAAGAATTAGGTGGGAAAGGCAGGGTAAGGAATGCCAGGGCTGCTGGCTGGGACAGGCCACGAGGCTGTATGAGAGCAGAAGACAAACAGTTGCTCCATACCTACTATATGAGACTAGCAAAGCCACTGTGACGAGGCAGATGGACAGCACATGTCGCCATAGTAAATCCAGAAACCTCGCATTGTTTGTTTGGTGCATTCTGAAAGAGATGGAGAGCCATTAGCACAGGGCAGGGAGCTGAGCAGTCCTGACCTCCCTCCCTCTAAAACCCTAGGAAAGCTTTACTCCACTGGGGTCCTGGGCAGCTCAATCCCATCCCAGCAGCAATTTGTCCCACTGGCAGCAGTTAAAGAGCAGCCAAGAAGCCACATTTGTTTCTCTCCAGCTGTGAACAGGGATTGCTGTGAAGGAAGGCAGGATGCTCACACTGATGTGAGAGGCACAAGCTGAGCATATGCAACAGGGAGCCAAGACAGTTCCTCCATCACCCACAGAGCCAGGAGGAACTGTGAGTTTTGTCTTCCTCCACACATAGAGCCACAAGACAGAGCCATGCCCCAGCAAGAATTCTGTTAAAGCACAGGTAAACCCAGTACTTGATAAGGGAAGTCAACTAAAAAGTCATGCAAGAGAACAGGTGGTATGATCCAAAACATTGCAGATAACCCCGCTGAAACTGAGACAAAATGAGAAAGCAGCTCTTCATTTCTCCTCCCAATCCCTCACCTCTTCCCTCACACTGGGGAACCATCCCACAGCTTGGAAAAAGAAAATTGGGAGACCCTGAGAGCTAAAAGGAAGCCCACTCACATCCTCCAGTTTTCAGCCATGGTAACACCAGCCCTACATTCAGATTGAGACAGGCATGCTCCAGTCCCACCTGAGCCACAATAAATTTTGCAGGTCCTCAAATTTAATTCCATTATCCCACTCAAGTGGCACCCAGCAAAGGAGCCACCCATATCAGGTGTTTCAGAATATTAACAGCCAAAGCCTGACCTGGAATTTTTACCTTAAATAAAGGAACAGAAAGGAATAGACAGAGAAAAACCACATGAATTGGGAGTGGCTGGACGGCATCCCATATTTTGTGGTCACTGTTGAATGGGCTTCTGGGAAGAGAAGAAAAAAAAAGTATGGTCAGGGGATGGTCAGCAGCTGGAACACTCCAGATATGAAGCCAGACCACGCTGCTGGAGCATGCACAAAGTTCACAGGACACATCCCTGCTCAGGTGGCTCCAGCAGCCTTTTTACACCCAAACATCCACAGCCAAAGTGAGGCAAAGGGAGAAAAACCCTCTAACCCCCGCAGTGACCATTCCACCCAAAACTCCCCTGACACCACCACACTCGTGGTCCATACCCTACCTTCACACGGCCGAGGCTCCCGGATTACATTTTTTATTAACCAGTTCACTCCCTCGTTGAACACCAGCCCTCCCAAGAAAGAGATCTGTGAAGGCAAGACAGCTGTGTCACCCCCTCTAAGAGATCCTTCTACTTACCAGGCTCTCTCTGTTGACAAAACCCCAAACGTTATGTTTCTAATTTTCTTTTTTGACTACTACAGTTAAAAACAATGACTTCCAAATTCTACACCTGAGGAAGAGAAGCATTTCTTTTCAGCTCACTTTCTATTTGGCAACACATTGTGTACATGCAGCTTTTCAGCAGCTGATACACAGAAAGAAAAAAAAAGACACAGTAGAGCACTTCTGCCAGATCTTGCACCAGCAAGTGCAGAAAGTGACCTTTTTAATAGGGCAGGTTTTTGGGAACTGGCTTTTCCCAATGACCAACAGGGGGAGTGCAGACACTGTTATTTGGGTAAATAGTTTAAAACAAAGGTGACTTTTTAGAATTCTGGCTTTTCCCTCTATTAGTATTTTCATCTTGAAGCTGCTGTCTTCAGTCTAAGATGAATTCACATTCTGAGCTAAGCCAGACCCGGTAGCATTTATTTTTACTCTTTAACTTCACAGTTCATACACCTCCCTAAATTAGTCCTGCTGCTGTGATCAAATTCCCAGCTGGTGATGACACTCTGCCTCCTTAGCACTCACTCCCATTCCACATGATGAAGCAATTTTTCACTCCACATCCTGAGCCACAGCTCAGGCTGCTGCAAGTCAGCCAGTGTCTCTCTCCAGCCCAGTGGTGGCTTCCCACGTGAAGAACTGAGACTCAACCTCAACACTTGTCTTGTTACCAACACCAGACAAATCCCTGTATTGAGAAACCTACAAATCTGTGCAATTGTTACTCTGGCTTCTTCTCTCTTTCGGGCCAGCACAAAACCTTTGGGTTGCCAAAGCTGAACAGCTGCCTTCCCTAGTGAAATGTCCTATTCCCAGGTCCCTTGGGCCACTGGTTCCCATGACACTGTGGCCCTACATTCAAAATGTGCTGTCAAAATCCTTTCAGTAGACCCTGTTTTATCTGTTTGCTGAGGACAAACATTACAAGAGATTTACATGTCCTAGAGGGAGTTTATCCATGACACTGACTCCCAACTACGTGGCAGAGCAGATAGAAAGCATTGTACGAATTTGGATTGAAACAAGTCTCTTCTGCCCCTGGTTTTCAGCTCACATTTGAAAAGCAGCCCTTAAAGATAAATCCACTCCCTTGGAAAGCTGTAGGTTTTATTTTTATCCCCTTTTCTGCCTCAGTAGTTCAAAGAAAGTGCATCCCCCTGAGTTACACACACCATTTCCTGCATATGCTGCCCAGTGCTATGATCCTACTGGATCTTGGGAGAGTTCCCACTTTGCAACAGCATTCTGTACTTCCTCAGACATCTCCCTCGATGGTTCTGGACAGATAATGTCCAAAACACAGCGGAGTAACAGAGAAGTCATAAAAGGCTAAGCAGCCTTTTAACCTGGCATGGGTGCTAAGTGTCTCCTGCTGTTCCCTGACAGGACGATGGCTTTCCTCTGCTTGCTCCTTATAGAGAGAAAAAGAAGTGTGAATACAGGAGCCCCAGGTGACAAAGGAAAAGACTTTAGTCATAAGGAGAGGCTGGGAAGGGAGAGAAGGACTCACCGTGTGAAGCTCTCTCTTGAATATGATGAGTGTTACAAAGCCAACAATAATGAATATTGGACCAAGACTCAAATAAGCTAAAAGCTGGCCAGAGAAATCACCTGGGGAAACAAACAAGAGAAACAAATCAGTTTGAACTTCACAGGTACTTGCCTGCCACCACAGCATGGGTCAGTCAGAGCCCTGCACCACAGAGCAAAGGGGCAAACTGAGCAGTGCAGCAAGTCCCTGTGTTCCAGAATGATAGAGGAGCTGAGGCAGGGAGACAGCAGTGCTTCCACGCAGGCTCAAAATCAGGGATGAGAGAAGCCTGGCATCATTCAGCAGAGATTACTGCCACCCAATTTACAACAATAACCATGGGTGTGGGCCCACAGCCACTTTAATCCAACACGAGCAGAGGCTGCTGCAAAAAAGGCAGCACCTTTTCCCTTCCCCTCGTTCCTATTTCTTCTCTGTGCCAGCAAACAGTCCCCAGACAAATCCTTTCCCACTCCCTCACTAAAATGGGTTAGTTTTCAGCTGGATCAACTTCCTAATCTGTCTCACCATGTGTCTGCATGAACACTAGCATTAGCAAAATGGGAAGGAAATAAACAGCTAAACATAGCAGGAGATGTCAGGGAAATAAAGGAGACACTGCCTTTTTAACCAGTAGCCCACTTGTACCACACAGAAGGGGATTTGGGCCTCCAACCCAAATGATTAACAGTCTAGCTATCCCCCAGGGAGAATCAGGGAGCAGCAATGGGACCTCACAGGGGTCATAAGGTCCCTCAAAACCTTTATTCTGAACCATAACAGACACTGAAGCAAGCAGCAACAGCAAGGAGCAGCTGTGCATTTTGACACAAGTTTCTCTTGCCTCTCTTCCCCAAAAAGGGATGCACACAGAAGTATTTGGAGAAAAGATGTCAGCACAAATTCCAACAAGACAAAAAAACTATCAGAGCAATTTTGCTCCAAGATCAGCAATTTGTATCAGAAGAGCAAGAACTGTCTGTCAGAGAATCAATCTTTAAATACAGAACTCAACAAAAACTCATTGTATGAGCCCAGCAAGTAACAGAAGAGATGGGTATTTTGTGTATTGGTTCTCACAGACCAGATCCTCCCCATCCCATCACTGAACACAAAATAAATTTGTCCTCATAAATTTGTCCTTCTTCCCTCCTCTCAAAAGGAAACAGGATGCCTCTGCAGGGCTGAGCATTGGATTCATTCCTAGATCAATTCCACTGCAAGACATCGAGTCTCCCCAGCCCACGCACCCACATTTCAAAGCAGCACTTGGTGAAAAGGACTTTAACCCCAGCCTCTGAGTGCTGGAACTGATAAAAAAAACAGTGATTGCTCCTTTACAACAAAGTTCACACTGCTGATGTTATTGCCACATAGTTGTGGTTACATCAGGTATAATGCATGGAAGCCTCTGGAATTCCAAAGTGGGTTAAATCAGGGAACCAGCAGCAATGATTATTAGCAGGAGTTAGATGAAAGGAGGAAGATTTAGAGGACAAACCCCCAAGTGCACTGACTTTCCAGTGAAGTGAGGGGCTGCTTTGATTTTAATCTGAAAAGCATTGGAAGATACTGAATTTGAAACTTTCCTTGCTCCATATGGCAGGTTGCTCTTGCATCAGGTGCATTCTAAACGCTCCCAAAGCGATGGTAACACAAAGGGGATGTAAGTGACAGTACCAGTTACCTGGCAATAGCAAATGAAGCCCCTCATGGTTTTACATAAATCACAAGCTCCCAACAAAATCAGTTCTGTCATCAGTAATGAGGGAATTCACAAGAGAAGTCACCTTGTCAAGAGACAATTAAAACTACCCTGAAAGCCTTAGGAATACTTTCCAACAACCTCAATTCCAGCATTACCAAATAGAGTTCATCATCAAGAGATAGCCATGTTTCAGATCATTCACTCTGTTAATCCATGGTACATAAAGGCTTAGCACTTCCACACTAGAAGCCATAATTTTGTCAAGTAGAAATCAAACCAGATTATTTATCTTCTCAGGGAGTTCTATTTCTTGTGCAGATGGTGGAAAGGTACTTAAGAAGTAGTCTTTTCACTTAAATAGGATCAGCAATAGCTGTTATGTTACATGGTAATATTTCAAATAAATCAAATCACAGCCTTCACAGGCACAAAAACCACACCTGAGAGGGGAGCCATCACTCCCAGATGTGCCTACAGGCACCAAGTCCTTTACTCAATCTAAACACAAAAGCTCCTCAAATATTTCAGTGGTCTATTTAAAACAGAGCAGACATCACTAATAATACTCCGTGTTCCTGTGGCTAATGGCAATTAAACACAGTCACGTTCTGAGGCCACTATTTCTACAGAGGAGGCAAATAAACAGCTGGGCACTAACTGGACCTATCTCAGGAACACACTGATGCCATCACAAACTGGACCAGCAGCTCAAGGCACAGCTTCGGTGGCTGAAGCAGCTCGGAAAGGACTGGAAATCCCCAGTGGAGGAAGCAAAGTGAGCTCTGAGAGAAAGGCCAGCGCTGCTCAGCACTCAGTGCTCCAGGGGCCCTGGAGCGTGATTGCTTCTGTCACTCCTGTCTCCTCTCACGCTCCAGTGAGCTCCCAGACTTATTCCCAGGGAAAGGAGACGTGCAGGAGAGCCACAGTTTAAAGTCCAGTCAGATCTAGCAAGCAGCACCCCTGCGTTTTTTAATAGGAATTAATTTTTCTTTAATTTACAGAACTTGGGAATTTTAAAGCAGTTCTTCCAACCAGCAGGAACAGAGACAAAATCTCTGCAACAACTCAAAAGGCAGATCTACTTAATATAGTTTTATATTATGCTTTTTTGAAGTCCAACTTTCCCTGGACATTATTTGGAGCTCAAAAAGCAAAACTAAAGGATGAAACTACCTAATTTTTGGGCAGCCAAGAGATAAGTACGTGTAGCACTATACATAGCTCAGATACATGCTATTTTTTTTCAGCTTTCATTCAGAATCTACTTCTGCTCCAATTCAACATTTTACCCAGCATCCTGTCGGTGGAAATAGCTGAGCTTCACCACATCTACTTAACCTGTATAGGATGCAAAAATGTGAATCAACAGCCCCCAACCACATCCTACCACAAGACTGAGTTTTGCCACTGCCACTTCCTATTGAAGGATCTATTTGTGGCACTGCCACTGGTTGTGTGTTCTTGGCTGAGTGCATATGTGCAAGTTGCACAGACAACATGCAGTGTATGTGTGTCATGGGCATTTACATTACTAAATATTCATGATATAAAAGAGTCATTTCCTCTGCTTGCGCATTCCCCATAACACGAGCTGTGGGACAGCAAAAATATCTGCAGGAGGCTTTAAATGATGGCATAAAGGCAGGAATCAGACAAAACTTCTGCAGGGAGATTAAACATAAACCCTGCATTAATGCAGCCAAAGGAATGGGAACTGCTTCTTCCAAGAGATACAGCTTAGCTATGGAATGAGCCCTGACTTGTGAGCTCCCACCCCGCACAGAATCACAGGAGGGTTATCAGAACAAACATTCCTATAGGAGCTGCACGTGCTGATACTGAACAGCAACAAGAACTGCTGAGCCAAAGCACAGACACAGCACCAGCACCTTTGAGCCTTTTCACTGACTGATTCTGCATACCTGCCCCTCCAACTCTGTCTGGCTCTAGAAAACATCCTGAAGAAACTGGGAAAATTGGAATATTCTGTCATTCTGCAGAAAAAAGGTTTGGCACACCAGGTTTCTCTCCTTAAAGAATTTGTCCAGTTTGAGGAGGTCCAGAAAGTCCCAGAGCTCTAAGAATCCCAGCTGCACTGAAGAGAGGAAGTTTTCTTTCTTTTCTCCAAATAATAATAAAAAACCCAAACAAACCAGGAACTCAATGTTTCTCCAGTGAAACTCACCCTACAGGCAGGAAGTCCCTGAAGATGAGTTTTAAGTCTGCAGCACAAAGTCATCCCATGCAAAGCAATGCATACGGGAAAAAACAACCCTAATTATACCCATGACATGACAGGATTTAATTCAGTTGTTATCAAACAAAAACTCTCAGACTCGGTGTATGCCAATACCTTCAGAGTAACATCCAGTGCTCTGCAGCAGTCAGAAAGGCAAGAACATTTTTAAGAGCACAACAGAAGTTACTGTTACAGCACTACAAAAATTTATTATGCAATTCTGGTGTCACCAGCTAAAAAGGGAGAGTACACACAGAAAAGGCAAATAGAATGGGGACAAAGATAAGTATGCGACAGCAGCCATTCAGAAAACATCCAATAAACCAGATTTTCAGCTGAAAAAGGAAAACAGATGATACAACAGTTCTATAAAGTCCTGAATTATATGGAGAAACTGACAGCAAACAATTGCTGCCTCTCACTGCACGAGAGAGTGTTTGATGAAATTACTGAGCAGCGGACTTAGAAAAGAAACACCAACCACATTAAGCTACAAAGCTCGGTGCCAAAGATATCGTGAGATCCAAAGCAGAAATGGATTCAAAGAACAATTAGAGATGCAGCTTTTATACATCCATCAAAGGACTTCACAGTCCTGATGCAATCACCAGCTCATTACTGGAAGGACATAGGGAAGAAGGATTATTCCTGCCTACCTGCCAGCAACCTGACACTATGCCAGATCATCCCTTGGTCTCACCAAAGCAGAGCTGGTAATATGAAATGCTCCAGGATCAAAAAATTCTGAAAGCAGCATCAGGATGATATTTTTACAGGCTGTCCTCTGCAGCAGCGTGCTTTAGCACACCCAGGCAGCACTGCCATGGCTGATTTTTTTTCTCCCTGTTTAATCCTAACATTCCCTATGGGCAGTATTTCAGTCAGGTCTCCAAGATTCCATTCCTCAGACCAGTCTGCAGTTGATTACCACAGCATTCATTTGCTGTTTCTCATTTATTTTTCTCAAAGTGGACATCACAGAAAGCCCTGGAGAGCTGTGCAGCCACACAAGCAGCTAAGGATGGATTTGATGTATCACCCTTGATAAGGAAACATTAGATCAGAACAGGGAGCACCTTTCTGGAGACACCTCTCCCCTTCACAATTAGAAGCAGAAGCCCAAATCCTGGCTTCGTCTGCAAGGCAGAAATCAGCAGTGACAGCTTTTTACCCGGTCCCGAGGAGCAAATCATCACCCATGGCAGATGAAAGCTGGGGTTCTGCACAGGAAATCTTTAAAGATGGGAGATTTCCAGAGGTTCAGCAGCCTCTGGGATCAGCCAAGAGCTGAAGCTATTTGCCATAGAGCAGTGCATGACATGCAAAGACAGTTTAATAATTGATGTTGGTAAAAGCAGGATCTATTTCTCGTTCCGACCCCTCTCAGCAGCACAAGGCTACATTAATTCCACTGTGCTGAGCATGCTGCCAACATCACTCCTTTATAAATATACATTATCTAGATGCTTTATGGACCTGGACTTTAGATGTGCTCAGGCTGAACACAAACAGCTTTCTAAATAAAGTTAAGAGCACTTTCCCCAAATCCAGGTAAAAGCATCAGACCTACCATTTACTGCAAGTCATTATTTTAGACCAAAATATTGTCTACCTGGACTTAATAAAGCCTTGGACACTGCTTTCCACAGATTCTCCTGAAGAACTTCCACAGCTTGGATGGGTGCTCTGTTTTCAGGTAAAAAAACCTGTCCAGGCACAGACTGGTGGGGAATGGAGCTAAATCCAGCTGAGGCTGGGCTCAGTTCTGAGGCAGGTTCTGTTTCATATCTTTATGAATGATCTGGATAAGGAGACAGAGTGCACTCTCAGATAGTTCACTGATGACACCAAGTCTCCCTGTGCTGGACACTGCTAAGGCCTCACCTCCAATCCGGGGGTCAGTTTTGTGCCCCTCACAACAAGAAAGACCTTGAGGGGCTGGAGCATGTCCAGAGAAGGGAACGGAGCTGGGCAAGGGTCTGGAGCACCAGGAGCAGCTGAGGGAGCTGGTGGGACACAGCCTGGAGAAAAAAGGAGGCTCAGGGGGGACCTTCTGGCTCTGCACAACTCCCTGACAGGAGGGGAAGGCATCAGGCTCTGCTCCCAGGGAACAGTCACAAGTCGCACCAGGAGAGGTCTAATTTAAATATTAGGAGAAGCTTCTTCATAGAAGCTGTTGTCCAGCCCAGGGCAGTGGTGGACTCCCCATGCCTGGAGGGATTTAAGAGCTGTGTAAATGTGGCACTTGAGGACGTGGTTTAGTGGTGGCCTTGCAGTGCTGGGGGAACAGCTGGACTCGGTGATCTCAGGGGCTTCTCCAACTTAAATGATTCTATGAAAATAAATTAACAAACTTTTATACCTCCAGCTGTTTTACTGATTTAGTCCTTTGTCCCCACTTTACAGGCCTTCATAAATACAGGTTTTATCCAAGATAAAGTGCCCATCCCTTCCATACACAACCCGAAGCTGGGTAGTGATTTACCCCTCCACACAATCATCTCCTCCCTCTGCCTGTTTAAGAGCTCTCAACGCAGAGAGAAAATAATCAGGTTATGTCACACTGTTCAAGATCTGACAGATAACCCTTGTGCAGTGATTTCCACCACCTTCATTTCCCAAACCAATCCAACAAATGGAGCACAGGACGCTCTGTGTATACTGCCAGGTTCAGATAAGGAGATAAGATATAAAGATGAATATATCAGTACTACTGGCAAGATTATTTCCCATCTCTCCCAAACTGACACATTAATATATTTGAGAAGGAGGATGGCAGAGAAGCTTACAGTGTGGAAGAAAATGCAAGACAGAAAAGGAAATGCCAGTATTTCACATAAAGCATAACAGAATACCATGAAACAGCCATAAGGGGGAGGGCCAAGAAATAATGTATCTCCAGTGCCAGATATTTTTTCAGTGTTGTCACATTTCAAGTCTCCTAGCTAAATGGGCACTTTCAACCCAGAAGATCCCTAAGCACTTTAAAAGCTTTAGGAATTGCACTACTGAGAGGAGCTTTCATCAGGAACTAAAATCCAGCTATTGAAACAGGACATACAGCAACACTTTCCAGCAAGCTGGGGGCTCACTACAACTGGAGATACTGAGAACAGCGTTTAGACAAGATTTAGATTTTGAGCAAATGGTTAATACTGTAACTCTGACATTCCATTTTTTTATTAACTCTGATTATAACAATCACCCAAACCCAGTACAGCACAAAGCACCAACAGGAGCTCTGAACGACCACAGCTATTGATGGGACACAGTTTAGACATATGCCAGCTGAACACAGACCCATTTGCTCTTGCACACTGGAACATCAGGAATTCATTTCACCCGGGTCGGGCTGCCGGTGTGCAGGACCTTTGTGGATCACAGCTGTCCCAGCGGGAACAGCCCACCCTGCACTCAGACACCGACTGCTTCTCAACGCTGCCAGGACTCAAACCCACCTTGCCAAGAGCTGAGCCACAAAACACCCTGTGCCTGAAGTCCTCGGGGCATTCAGCGCTGACCAAAGTGCTCCCAGAAAGAAAACACCAGATCCACCGGGGACAGTGACACCCTGCCACCCCCACTCCCAGCACAGCCACCAAAGTCTCCTGGCAGCCGAGCCCACCCCGGGGACCCGGCTACCCCGCCACATCCCCGCTCCCTGGGCTGTCACGAGCCCGCTGGCACGGTGACACCCCGAGCCGGACCCGCAGCACATGGAGCAGGGAGGTGACACCGACACCAGCACGCTGCTGGGGCGGCAGCGGGGAGCTGCACACGGTGGGTGGGACCCTCGCCTCGAAGCCGGGGACACCACACATGGCCAGAGGGCTGCAGGGGCGGCGAGGCGGCGGTGTGGAGCGGGCAGGACGGCAATGGAGGGCGGGTGGCTCCGGGATCCCCGGGACGGAGCCGACCCCCCAGCGCATTCCCGGCCCATTCCCGGTCCCCTTCCCCGTCCCCCCCCCCGCAGACCCCCAGCCCGGAGCCCCCACCGCGCATGCGCAACGCCGCTCCCGCCGCGGCTCCCGATCTGGCAGAGCGCCTCGCCGCCCCCAACGCGCACGCGCGCCCTGCCGCCTCAGCGCTGCTGCTCAATGGCTCACTATTTGGCAGCCGCCAGCGCGGCCCTCGGCGGCGCCGCGGGGCGGCGGGAAGGGGCCCTCCACGCCCGGAGGCGCGGTGGGAAGGCCCGGCGGCGGCGAAACGGAGCGTTACCTGCGGGATACTCGACGTGAGTGAGGGAGACCGGCCGCCACAGCGCGGGCAGCGAGCACTCCCCGACTGCGGCCATCTTACCCGGATACCGGGCCGGGCCGCTACGGCCAATCGGGGCGCTCTTGAGGGGCGGTGCGGCCAATGGGCGGGGGCGCGGGGAGCGGCGGGCCAATGGCGGCGCGCGGCAGGTGAGGCGCCGGGCAGCCCAACCCCGCCCAATTAAACATCCAGCCCGGGGAGCGCCTCAGCCAATCGGCTGCCGGCACCGCGGCCCGGCAGTGGGCGGGCGCAGCGAGCGGCACAGCCAGTCGGAGGAAAGGCGGGCGGCACAGCGCTTCGTCATTGGCCAGAGGTGCTGTGCGGATGGGCCAATCAGTAGCTTGTCCTGGCGCCAGTTCTCAGCCAATCAGCGGAGGCGCTAGAGCGGCGGGCGCGGGGCGTTGAGGCGGGGGCTCGGCGGGAGCAGGGCCGGGCTGTGCTGCCCTCAGACCCCGGCGAGAGCGGCCCGGGCTCCCCTCACAGCCCTGCACCCCGGCGCGACCCGCTCCGAGTTCCCCTCACACCTGGCGGGAACAGCCCGGGCTTCCCTCACACTCACACCCCTCTGGGGACAGCCCGCGGGTTCCCGCTCTGGTTCCGCCCGGTCTGCCCTCACACCCCGCTGCAGCCGCCCCAGTTGCTGTTAAAAAAAACCCAAAAACAACAACAAATATATATATATATATTTAAATGAGAATCGCTCACTTCAAATGGGATTACTACGTTCAGCTCTACATCACAGCATCACTGCCCTGTCCCGGGCACATTACTCTTTGCCCCACACAGGAGTGATTCACTCATAATGTCCAAGCGCCGTTGAAAATGAAATGCAGATTGGGATTTTTTAAAATAAACACTTGGGAACCACATCTAAGCTCAGTAAAGGGCGAGCTGCTTTCATGCGGATGAGCGCACGTGAACATAAAAGCCTGGAATAAAGTCATCAAATCTCAGAATGGTTTTTTTGAGAAGGAACCTTAAAGCCCATCTCATCCCACCCCTGCCATGGCAGGACACCTCCCACTGTCCCAGGCTGCTCCAGCCCTGTCCAGCCTGGCCTGGGACACTGCCAGGGATCCAGGGGCAGCCACAGCTGCTCTGGGCACCCTGTGGCCTCTCCACTCTCACAGGGAACAATTTCTTCCTAAATCCTGTCAGAAAATCCTTCAAAGATTCTGCAAAGGCCAGGCAAACACCTGGCCCAGGTGATATCTTTTTTTTCGCACCCAAACACCTTCAACTACTGAAATAATCCACTTTGAAGACCAAGCCAAAGGAATGTTCCCATAGGTGATGCCAGAAATAAGACTTACCTGAGGAGCTTGAGGAAAAGCAGAACATGGAGCAGCATTGGACAGAAAAGCTTTCAGAAGGCAAAGCCACCTTCAGACTAAATGACCAAAGTTAATTCAATTTTAAAAAAAAATAAAACTTACAGAAAAATAAATACGCAAGAGGCCTGCAATAAGTGATCGACACAGGCACGGGGTTGCCTTTAATTTGTGTCAGGGAAACACATGGACCAGGATTTCTATCCGTTAATTAAGATTTCAAACAGAGTAGAAAATTCATTTTTGTGCAGTTGTAATATACCCACTTCAATTATGATTACGTCCCATTAATTTCAACAAGCTCTTCATAGGTGACATTCTCCCTGGCATTTCAAGAAGTAAAATAGCATTAAAGGCTTATTATTTGGAAAGAAAGAGAAAATATTTACTGCAGGAGCTCAGTTCATTGCAGAAGACTGCTATGAAGGAGCATGAGTGATTTACTCCTTTCATTATTCAAGTTAAATAAATCTCCTCCTTTCCAAGCTATTGAATGTAGAGTTATGCTGGCAGAGTGGATTACATTTGATCTATGTACCATGACAAGTACTGAAAATTGTGGGCTTCATTGCTGTATTCACCCACTCGTTCCTGAACAGGAGGAAAAAGTGTCAATACACGGAGCAGCCTTTGCTCTGTGCCTCAGCACAAAAAAGCACAAAGCTGCTCAGGAGCTGTAATGAGTGTGGAGTCTGACTCCATGGAAACTGAGATAAACTCCTTTTAACTCTCTCAACTAATGATCAGGGTGTGGCACGAGACAAAAATTTTCCTATCCATGAACACTCAATTTGCATATTTCTGAGTTCACGACAGGCTTGCATTAACGCTGAGACTCATTTTTACTTTTTTAATTTTTAAGCGTAGGGATGAAATTTTAATCACTGTGTGGAAGAAACAGCTGATCTGATTCAGTCTGGTTTCTCTATCGTTTGAAAATGAAAGTATTTAAATCCACTGTAGCTGTTTCAGAAGAGCAAGAAGATGATTTTCTTGCCTTGCTCAGCAGATAGGCAGCTCTGATACCAACCCGCAGGCTCTAGTCTGGGTTTCACAGAGTTTGGGAAGCTGGTAAGTGCTACAGGAACTTGGACAATGTTTAGGAGGTTCTGCTCCTCACTGGGATTTCTGCTATCTCTTCATCACAGCAGGCTCACACCACACCCCAACACAGCCAAACCACCACAGAAAAATCTGAAAAATGAAACCCCACAGTTTCCAACCACAGCTCAAAGTACAAGGAGTTGTTGTGTTTACTTTATAGCCCACTTCATCTGTGGACTTGTCAGTAGACCCAGGAAGACTCCCCATGCAATCAAACCCATTAACTTTACATTTAAACCTTTCAAGTTCCTCTTTTTAGCCCTAGGAACAGCAAGCCCTGTTTGATACCATCACTAGCAGCAGACATGCCACCCCAACTGTCACCTAAATCAGAAACCAAAGACTGAGTTTCTACCATGTTTCGCCAGGAAATTTAGGAAAAAAACCACAATCATGAAGGAAAGTTTTATTTTACTTGTAATGCCCACATCCTATGATTAAAGATACTTTTTAAAAATTAGCTGCAAAGAAAAGGATAGAAGCAAAACAAGAACAGATTTTTACACCTTTAGGAAATCAAGGAAAAAAATAGGCACAAGTTTACATTCATTAATTTCAGATATGGCAGAGGAATGTTGTAATGAAGAGGGATAAAAAAAATCCTGCTTTCCCACCTCCCTGTATGAGACAACACAAGTCACGTTCTTCAAAGCCACACTGATCTTGTAGATACAAGGCAGATTTTTTCTAATAATTTTTTTATTAATGTGCTTTAAAGATCATAAAGACCCTCCTAGAGCCATTTGGCATAGTCTCTCCATACATACTAAAGTACCAAGGATGTACTTTAACCTCTGGTGAATCTTGTTACAACCTCCACATAAAAAATGAAAGGCATGCATATTTTAAATTCTGTTTTAAGCATCAGACACTATTGAGGGATTTTATTTCATAGCTGCTAAGCCACTTTAAATCCCCATCAGTGTTAAAATCTTGCAAGTGTCAGCCCAGGATGATTTAACCCCTTGAGAATAAGAGTTCATCATAAAAAAAGGCAAATGCCTTATCTCAAGGGATTCTACCCGAATACACAGCTGCTACTAATACTGAAGAATTTCTGTTGCTAAACACAATATGCTGGGGAAGGGATTTTCTAAGGATCTCAGGAAGCCAGAGGGCAGGCAGGTGTTCCATCACATCCTTTAACTCTAGCCTGCAATACAGGTGAGCACGAGAGTCACCTTTTGGGCTGGGCCCTGCTCTGGGTGGGATGAGCCTGAGGGCTGCATCCAAAGGACTTGAACACAGCAAGTGCTGACACCACTGCTCAGACCAGGGAAAGCTTCTTCCACAGGAACAGCCCCTGTCCACCTGCTGATCCTTGAACTTCCCTCCAGAGGCTGCAGACACCTTTCTGCCTTTCCTCTTGAGCTGCACTGGGACTGGGGAGGGACAAAAAGCAGCGATGAAGTGAGAGGGAGAGGGAGGTGTAGAGAAGTTTAACATCCATCCCAGTAAAGATAAAACCAGTTTGTCTTGGCAAACACCCTTGGCTGGTGCAGGACCAAGTCACTGCTGGTGGGAAAAGGCGGAGAACTCAACCTTTAAGAAGCTGTGGATGTTCCCGAGGCAGATTCCTCTTTACCTTCACTGGGAGGGCTGTGTAACCTACTTGAAATAAAGGCTAAGGAAAAGCATCAAGCTGTAATAAAACAGTCTTTCTTCATTTCATTGATTAGGAATTTACAATTTCTCAGCTTAAAAAGCCACAGTGCAAGTTAGTGTTTGCTTCACGGGGACCCTGTTTCAGTATCCTCTCCCACAAAGATGCAAAAGCCCAAAGTCAGTGTTCTTGTCTGTACACAAAACAGGCAGGCTGCCCAAGCACTGAGGCCAAGGACACTCAAAATACTAAATAAATACACATAAAACAACACTAAAAATGAGAATTTAACAGCACTAATTGTTTAGAATTACAGTCCATCTCATTATATTAATCTTCACATTTTAGCATCTTTTTAACCGTACAAAAGCTGCTGAAGTGACTTTCTTCTAAACCAGCCATACATGAGCACAAAGCACTATCAACATTATTTTTTTGGCAAAGTAACTTGCTTTCAGAATATACCATACTTTCAAATCACAGTTTACATGTAGCAGGTGTGTCATGCTAATACAACATCCTCCATTTCTTCTCTTCCTGCACACTGCCAGGAGCAAGACACCTCAGAGACCTTTCCTAGTTTCAACTGCTGTCTCTTAAATCCTTCTCATAACAGTTCATTCCACGCAGCCTCACTTGGGGCAGCTGCTCCTAATTTCTGCCTCAGCATTGTCCTGTTTATTGCATTAATCTGGTTTCCAGGATAAGCCACATCAGTCTGATGTGCTTACAGAGCACCAGATGTTACTGTGCTCTACACGCACCCCCCTGCAAACATCAAAACATTTCAAGGAATCACAGAACCACAGAATGGGTCAGGTTGGAAGGAACCACAGTGGGTCATCTGGTCCCACCTCCCTGCTCAGGGAGGGTGTCCCTAGAACACATGGCACAGCACATTTATCTGCTCCTTTTACGTCCTCCTGTTTACTTTTTTTCTCTGTTTACTTCCTTCCTGCTTTACCAGCAGAATCCGCATTAGATATCTGAAGAGGAAGAAAGCATTTGTATTCTCCAAGCCCACGCACTGACTTTCCACTCATATGGAAATTCCAGATTCTTACATATTTTTTCCACTTGCAAAAATAGTCCGGGTAAGCCTTGTGTCTTTCACCCAGAACAGGCACAAGGGGTAACTAATCAGTCTGGAACAAAAACAGTGAGGCTCATGTTTTTGTGGAAGTCCTAAAGACCTCCTCATTCCGAGGGCTGGACTTGGACCTATATGTGGACTGGAACAGAAGAAGGCACAGGCTGGATCACACCTTTATCTGTGGCGTTGCACTCACAGAAGACTCAGTAAATCATTGCAAACCTCACACAAAAGCCAGGACTGCCTTGAGCCAATGGCATGAAGCTGAGAGAGGGTAGAACCTCAGGAGAGGTTAGGTTGGATATCAGGAAAAGGTTTTCTATGCAGAGGGTGGTTGGACACTGAAGAGGCTCCCCAGGGAAGCGGTCACAGCACCAAGCCTGACAGAGTTCAAGAAGTTTGCACAACTCCCTCAGCACGTGGTGGGAATGTTGGGGTGTCCTGTACAGAGACACAAGTTGGACTCAATCCTGATGTGCCCCTTCCAACTCAGCATATTCTATCATTCTGTGATTTTTATGATTCACTAAGTGCAGCACACTCCATTGCTGCTGTCCTACACGAGTATCCAGCTCAGCTCACATCCCAAGGCAGCCAGATTCCAGGTGCTGGCTGGGCAGTCAGGATCACAGCATTTGAGAAGCACTGCCATACACACACACATTTGATCATTACCCAAAATTATGCTGTATTTCTTAGAACTGACAGACTGTAAAGAGTCATTTCCTCTCTAGAAGCTTGAACCCAGCTCTCCAACTATCTGCACACATAACCTCACATCCAGCATCTACACCTCTCACTATCCTGTGCATAACAGCAATAGGCACCACATTATTACCCTTTTCCCCAGCTTGTACACACTCCACACCTCCTACCCAGCAAAAGCTGCTGCTGGCTCATTCTGAAATCCAGCAAGGCACTTTGATGGATGTCAAAGACTTTGTGCAAGCACAGGGAGAATGCAAATCCCCTCCTCTCACACCAACCTGCCTTGGGGGCAAACACAGACCTCAGCAACCTCCTAAGCAAGGATGACCAGGACACAGAGCTTGTCATCTGGTCTGCAAACAGCAGCAATACCAAGGGAACAGACCAATTTCCCTAGAGCTTCAGACTGCTTACGAAAGTCTGCATTTTACTTCAGTGCTTAACAGAACTATTTCTTCCTCCCCAAGAAAGAAAATCTTTACTAGTCACATTGAGTATCTTATCACACTTAAGGAAAAAATCAGCAGTAATTAATGTCTGTTGGAATACAACAGAGAAGAACAGTAATAAAAATCCCAAAGCAAGCAAAGCCTCCTTGAGAAGCTAATGGTCAAGTGGAGAATTTACCAATGATATTTCTGTTCCCACACACAATCGTAAACGTCAGGGATTCACCTCCCAGAAAACACAAAGGCAAAACAGGTACAAACATTGCCCTATTCAAGAGAATTGGGCAAAAATCTGGGCCCGGACAGTTCAAGATACAATGTATATAGGAAACATTGAAAGTAATAATAATGACAGGAAGGTGGAACAAAGAAGAAATTCAAACCATAAGTTGGCAAGTGGTCCTGGATCCATCCCAGCAAACACTACTGGCTACAAAAAGCAGAAGGTCCCGCCAGACTGCTGTGTGTTCACATAGTCTCGCTGCCACCGCTGCACTTTGCAGGTAGTTTTAACCACCTCTGGGAGGAAAAGGTCCTTGTACAAAAGTGTTTTCCTCCACTGCCATCAGATGAGCTCCTCCTTCAGCAGCTCTGTTTCCCCAGGAAGTGTGCCATTCATCTCCGGGGCAGTCTCGGTGCCCAGATATCCCAGGAGGATCTCGCTGCGCCGCCGCGACAGCTGCAGGATGTCCTCTGCCAGCAGCTGCACGGTGCTGTACCTCACGTTGTCAAAGTCAAACATGTCCTTCAGATACTGCACGATCTGGTGCTGCAAAAAAACGAAGGTTTAGTCAGACCTCCTTCACCTACCAATATCAGCAGCTTTAAGGCAGCAGACAGGAGTCCCACACAGGTGAGGTGCAGAAAAACCACCCTACCTTGAAGAAACTGCAGACTTCAGATAGCTGCTGCTTGGGCCCCAGAAAACCAAAGGCTAGAACAGGACTGACATGCTCCGATACGGAGTAGAAATGAGAGATAAAGCCATCTGGTACCTGTCACAGGGAAGGACAGAATTAGTTCATCTTCATTCTCAGACAGAATTAGCATCTTATTCCATATTAGCCACCAACTTCCCTGCCAGAAAGCTTCAGTAACTGAAGTAAGAGTTATTTGGAACATCTCTTCCTGCAAAACTACATTTATCTTTCAGATCCCTTGAAGGATGACTAGAGCTCTTTATCTTCATGTTTCTAAACTGCTATTTCAAGAGGAAAATGAACAGAAGAAAATGAAAAGCAATCACCAGCCAGCCTTTATAGCCTCTATTTATAATTTGCTGACCAAGCCAGGAAAGGACATGCAAATATCCAAGGCAGAGCTATTGCATGACAGCACCAGTAGAGCTTCCAGTGCTCTCATTTCTCTCTGTGTCATCTCAGGAGCCAAACCCTGTTGTACCAGCTGGCTGTGGGATTGAGCTGAAAACTTGCCAGAGGCCACAGACCCTGTGGCAAAACCAGGGTTGTGAAGTTGTGGCTTCCTGTTCCCCTGCTCCATAAACTTCTCTGCTGTGATACTTTAGGAAGTCACAGATTTAAGTGAAACTCATCAAGTAATGGCTAATTAGCATCAGCACTGGGGAGCAGAGCAGTGCCTGAACCATTCCTTTTGCTGCCAGCAAGGAAAATACAACTCAGGAGCAGTCCCTTGTTGCTTGGGGTCTGGTCATTCCTACAGTATTGTGAGCAGGGAGAGGGAATACCAGACAGGCAACACTGTCGTTTGAATCCTCATATTAAAAAAAGGGAGAATGAACTCAGATTGATTCAGTAAAATACTGGCTTAGCACGGGAGCAGTGACTGCAGGACCCCAGGGCTCTAAAGCATCACAAAGAAGGTGACTGTTCAGTCTTCTACCACTTAAGAATTTGTACTTTGTCAAGATCTATGTGTTCTCTCTTCAGCCTCAGATACATTAGATTCTTTCCCTTTTGATTAATTTTGCTTACCATCAGAAGCCTCCTTTTTGCTTTCAGAACTGACCAGCAAGCAGTTGCTAGAGCCTGCAATTAACAGAGAGAGCTCATTAGTTACTGGGATTATTTAAAACAACCTGAAGTTTACCAACACATTGTCATCAAAGCAGTCACCCTTTTGTGCCAACATCTCGAAAATGACAAAATTCAAGCAAACTGGAAGCAGATTTAGCCACTTCAGATCCATTCCAGAGAAGCCAAAGGGTTTTTGAAGATTGTTAATATGATCTGACATAGTTGCCCAACAGCCTAGGATCCCTTGTAAGCAGACAGCTGCTACAAAGTGCCATTTTACTCTCAGTATATCAAACTAATCAGTCTTAAAAATACAGCTGGGGGCAGGACTAAAGGAAAACTTTGCAATTTGAACTTCAGTGTATTCTGAGGTACTGCCAGAATGAAGGGCCATGTACTAAAACCCACATATTTTTCCCTACATTTTGGCCCTTTTATTGTCATTCATAAAGATAGGTGCTGTCATCTTTTAACATCACCATGGCATCACTGATAAAGGCCCCTAGAGCCATAAGTCTGGCTGCCAACCAGACACTTCCAAAATAAGGAAAGTTTTCCTGTAAACAATTTCCACGCACAAGAAGACTGTTGTTTAGAGCTTCAGGAAAGCGTGGCATTTATAAAGAGAGAATTCAGTCAGCTGGGAAAGATGAGGTTATGCTCTTTTCTGGCCTTGGCACTGATCTCACACTCCCTGTCTCACGCACCGTCTCCTTGAAGCTGTCTGACAGCCAGCGATTGCGCAGCACAGCCAGCACGGAGGAGGGAGGGTTCTCCAGATCCTCAAAAGCATCCATGAGGATGAAGTCCAGCACAATATCAAAGAAGCTCATGCACACCACCTGTCAGGGAGCAGAACAGTCTTTTAAACAGGTTTTAAAAAGAGGGACGGGCTCTTTTGGTTCGAAGCAAGAAGTTGTAAAAGCTGAAGTCAATGTGATCTGTTTCAACAGCAGGTCTTTGACTCCTGAGCCATTCCTACATTTGCATTACAATACAATCACAGTGGTTTGGCTTGTCAGGGACTTTAAAACCATCCAGTTCCACCCTCTGCCATGGGCAGAGACACTTTCCACTAAACCAGGTTGCTTCAAGCCCCATCCAGCCTGGCCTTAAGCACTTTGAGGGATGGGAATTCCAAAGCCTCTCTGGGCAAGGATTATCTTCCAACTCCTCTGCAACTCTGTGAAGATAATGTCTTTACCAACCCCTCTTCCCTCGAGCTCCTGCTGAGTGGTCGGCCAGGTCTCTTGCTTCAAGGCATAACGCAGCATCTCCTCGTAGCTTTCCAGGAAAGCTTTGGGATTCTGGGAGAGCAGACAAACAAAACACAAGTTTGACTACTCAGATTTGAGCTGACATCAACATCATAGTAGTCGCCAGCACGCAGATGAAGTTTTCTTCTTCCAACACACTGGACAAACTGAGTTGGGATAGGGGAACAAGTACTCTGTGCTCAAGACACAGTTTACTTGTTACACAAACTTCCTACCTTTTCAGCTTTTGTCATCAGTCCTATCACCATCTGCTTCCCAACCTCCCCAAAAAACAGCTGATTGCTTTCATCCTCCAGCAGCTCCTGGAAAAGGAACACAGATGTCTCCTGTGATCAGCTACACACTCTCAAATTCTGAGTTGGGAATAAAAAAAAAAAAAGGGCAGGACATGAAGCAGTGCAATGCTGCGCACACCAGTGTTAACCTTTAATATGCTGGAACCTAGGAAACAAAACTGCATTCTCCAGGAACATGCTGCTGGCAGCCATGTGCCATGGAAACCCAGGAGCCTGGAGCCATTCTCACCTGGAATGCCTGCCTGACACAGTGCAGCTTCGCCAGGAAATCCTCATCACTGTAGCAGCCAAGGAGCTCTGTCCTAGACGGAAAGGGGAAGAATTGTGTAAATTCCGGTTCTGATGTTGGTGTTCATACAACTATGGTCCTGTAAAAACAAAAAACTGAATTCCCAGTCTGTGCATAGGAGAAAGCAACAGTGACATTCCCTTTATCCAGCTCCCAGAGGGGGACAGAGCACCTCTGGAAGGCTGGTACAGGACTATGCCAGCTTCCCAGAACAGTCACACTTCTATCACTAATTTCCTGGGACAATTACTCTTTCTTAACATGCGAGTCCCTAAAATCTGGGGTTAATTCCCTGTCAAGGCCAAACCAGCAGGAAGGATGCTGTGATTTTACGACCCCAAAGGGTTATTCTGGTTATGGGGCTGCTCAAAGGCAGATGGTGTGTTCACAGTGCCCCAGGGACACAAGGTCCCACAGCTCCAGCTGGCTCTTCACCTCAGCGTCCGGCATGCAACCTTCCCTTCTTTCACCAACTGCAGAGCTTCTTCATATGCTGCCACTGGCTTGGAGAGGTGGAATGGCATTTTCTCAAAGGGGAGAGAGTCAAAGAGCTGTAGAGGTAACAAGAGATGTGGAAAGAACAAAATGAGCTCGTTATATATTTGCAAATACACAAGCAACTGCACACAAGCAAGGTGGGCCTTCTTCAGAGAATCTCCAGCTAGCAAAGTTTGTCATGTTTCATGCAAAGATATTTCTTTTTTCACCAAAAGCTGTCTCAATAAAAAGCTCAATATTCCATAAAATTTGCACCACCAAGCCATCACACATTAGGTAACAGCACTTTTCCTAGCTGTCAGTGCATGTTTTCTCTAGTAGGTAAGAAGAGCTGGTTGGAAAAGCCTGCACCATCCCCCTCATTAAAATCTTTTCCTAACATCCATCATGAACCTCCCAGCCTGGGGCTGTTGCTCTGTGTTTGATCATCTTCTCTCCCAGGATGTGCTCGGCTCTACTGCCTTTGTGCCTTCCCTCTAAGCCACTGGGCTGTGACACAGAGCTGCCACTTCAGTCACCTCTGCTGCAGAGAAGAAGGAATCCTCTGAAGCCGAGCTGTCCTCGTCATCCGTCCGCAGCCGCAAGGATCCATCCGCCAGTGGGAGCATCAAAGTCTTCTCTGGAGGAGAGAAAGAAGCCACACGTGTTGGAGTTCATGGACCAACATTCCTCTTAGCTCCTGTGCTCTCTTCCACTCCTACTTCGTCACTCCTTTGCCTGGCTTACAGAAAAGACATAAAGCCAGGCAGGAAATTGGCATTTTACTGCAGCCAGGTGCCCTACCCAGATCCAGCAGCACGCTGTCCGACGGCAGAGAGGAGCCAAACTCCTCCTGGAGGTGGTAGGCTCGGTGCAAGAGGGACTCCAGCTTCTCAGCAAACTCCCTTTTCTGGGACTCCTCCTGCAACACACATAAATGTCACCCTTAGTTGGCCAGCTGGGCACAGACAGATTGGACAGCACAAATACGGGAGGAAATTTTCAGTAAAAATGGGATTTGCAGTCTGCAGATTAAATGATTAAAAATAAAAAGAGAGAGGAGTCATTAATCCTACAATGCAGCTAATAATGCACGGGGATGGAAGCTTCTACACAGCCTACTCAAACCCTCTGGCTTTTGAGCTTCACAATTTTATTTTCCTGTTAAAAAAAGGAAGAAAGAACTAAAGAACTTTAACCTGGAACCCAGGAAAAAAGGTATTTTAATAAGTTATACACCACTTAAATCTTCTGCTTTTTGACTTTAGCCTAACTTCCAGGAGAAATCACATCAGGAAACTTGTGTTGAATATAACAGGATATCCAGAACTGGGTAACAGAATATTTAGGTTAAGGTGCTGGGCACAAGCAAAGTTTATTGTAAGCAACACAGGAGGATGAAAAAGAAAAAAAAAGGTGTGGGGAAAGTAAGACTTAAACAGCATCTTGTCTTCATGCCCCTATGTTTGCATGAGTAGCTCACCCAGAAGACAGAAGCATTAACAAGAAGCACAAAATCTATTTTCATAATGGATCAACCAGTTTTAAAGCAGTTTTAGAAATACTACAGGCCCCTTCAAGGAAAGCCAACAACAACAGAATCCAGACTTGTCTTGGATAAATATTATCCAGCACAAAAGACAAATGTCCCACATACTACACCAGACTCTGTTTACAAAAGGCTGGGAACATTTTTTTTCCCCAATGAGAACTCCTGGAAAGTTGGGAGTTCAGCTCCTTTCACAGTCCTGAGCTGCAGCAGGTTTTTTTAGCTTTGTGGCTGTCACTGAGCCATTCTAGTTTAGATCTCCTTTAACATAGGTCTACCCTGCACAGTCCACAAGTCCCAGACAGCAAGGGACTTCCTAAAATCCTGGTTTCTGTAGCTGCAGAGGCTGAGTGAGATGCACATCTCCCAGCAGGGACCAGGGCCATATCCAGCTCCTATAAAATTACCACTGCTTTCCCCATCCACACACACAGAGCTGGGCTCTGCTCTCCACCCAGCTCCCAGAAGTGGCAGTGACCATCAAGATCTCCATTTTAAATGCATTAAAAAGTTACAGAGACAACACTGCCAGCCAAAGCAGTGCTGCATTCATCAGAGCCTCTCCTCACCACAGGCTGTGCCACGGGAGGACACGTGTGACAGTGAGTGACACAAGGCTGGAAGGTGGATGGAAACGCTGGGGAATGAGGGGGCGAGACGTATTAAAAAGAGAAAGAAATTAAAAACACCCACACCCATTGCATAAGGAAGCTGCAGATACAGACAGCTCTTAAACAGAGTCTGGCCTGACTCTGCCCTTAATTTGCTCTCCTTTTAACCTCCCACTGTTTGCTGCTTCCAGGCTGGCCTTTCAGCATGTGGGGACCTACCTCTGAGATGTTCTCAGACATGCTCTCTTGCTGTTTCCTGCTGTCCCAGGGCACAGGGGTGCTGCTACAAGCACTGTCCCTCTGCCTGATGCTCAGTGCCTGTTCCCATTTCTGCAGGGCCTCCTCAAACAGCTCCATGCCTGGAAACCCAACCAAACACTGGCTGTGAGAGTCCCAGGGCACTCAAGAACAAAGAGATACAGGATGAGTCTTTGCTCACTCAGACAAACCAGAAAAGAGGGAAATCCCTCCCCAACAGAAAGAACAAGCATATTCTATTTCTTTCCTTTTAAAATATGGTTTCTTTTGGATTAGAAGGAGAACATCCCCAAACTGGTTAAAGCATCATCCCTGTTACTGCCAAAGTACTGTTCTCTGCACAAGATAAGCCTGTTGCTCAAGAAGAGTATTTTGGAAGTAAATTATTCACTGACAAAAAAGGGTTTTTTCGGAGAAGATGGGATTTTTATTTGAGTTTAAGCTGAGAATGGAAGGGAACTTTCTGTTAGAGCTCCACCTTGAGCTGCTGATGCTTTGTGTCAATTCTCACCCCCTTCTTGCTCTCACAGTGATAAACAACCCCCCCAGAGCAATGTTACCCTTGTGCCTGCTTACCTTGAACATAGAGGCTTTCTGCACTGGAATCACCAATGGCTCCAGCATCTCCCATTGCCTGGGCCTCCCACATCCCTGGGGGTACTGGGCTTGAGGAATTGACTGCTACCATCTACAGGAAGGGAACAGAGGGCAGTAAATGCCTTTTGAATTCTCTTCACGTTAGAGATGGTAAGACCAAGCAAACACCACCAGCCTTCAGCAACAAGGCATTTTCCTTCCCCATGTTTGCCCTTGTGCTCCCCTGTATTGATGAGCACTAAAAGGAGAGCACTGATGAAGGAAACAGCCCAGGAAAACTCCAAAGCAATTGCTACAAAGGCACCAGGATTTTGATGGAAAGCTCATGTCAGCCCCAGCTGCCTGTATTAAAAACACTGGAAGTGGCAATGTAACAAGCACAGTCCAAACAAAAAATTTTTTCACAGAAAAAATACAGCTGAGGGTTCCCCAGAGGGCAAGGGGAATCCTCACTCTTCTCTTTGTACCCAGACCCTCTCCTGAGAGGGCTGAGCTTGACAATCCACACAGCAGTGTCAGTTCAGCTTTGTCCAATTTCACACCGGGGCATCGATGTCTTCTAAAGTCTGACCCAATAAAGTGCTGGATCCAACACTATCAGTGACCAATGTTTTCCTGTGGCTTACAGAAAGATGTCCAAACATGAGCCTGGTACTAAAAAAAAAGCTACTATAATCAGCTGACAGATGAATTTCTGTCCTGCCTCCATTGATCAATCCCTGTGGAGTGTTAATAAATCACCTTGAGATCCTGCAAATCATCAGTTCACCGCTGCCAATTTACCTACTGGATGGCAAAAAAGAGCCAGGAAGCAAATGAGAGCACAGGCAAAACCTGCAGCTGTGCAAAGGATGAGCTGTTTTTCCACCAAATAATATAAAGACTATAATACAGGGTCAGCTCATCTGTACAGAGCAGATGCCTCTCTGGGAGATATGCCCACCCAGGCACTAACAGTGGAAAATGGTATTTATGGAGTGCTTTTTATTTAAAGAGAAATAGAACTTCAGTGATACAAAACCTGGACAGCATCTGTGTGAACTGAGAAGCCACGGGGGAATTACATGGATGTGAGTGCCTGTGGAGGGGAAAGAGGCCAGGGCTGGACAGAGCTGGGTGCCCAGGGACACATCCCATGCCATCCCAGCTCCCAGGGAATGCTGTGCCTGCCCAGCTCCGTGCCGGCACTGCCGCCTGCTGGAGACACAGCTCGGCCGGCACGGATTTTGGAAACTCCTGCTGCTTTAGCTGTACTAAAAACAGCAACACCAGCATGTGCTGAGGAGTGCTGACACCCCACAGCTCCTTTCAAAGGAGTGATTTTCCCTCTCCTTGCCCCAGCATTGCCAAGCAGCCTCTGAGCCCGGGTGATGACAAGGGAGGGCTCTGCAGCAACTCACAGAGGTTCATCTGTGTCCCCCTGTTAGCTCTGAGCAATGGAGATGAGAAACAGGTCCTGGAGACACAAATGCTCCCCGTTCTGGTCTTATAAAAGGATATAAGCACTGATGGCTTCTCCCACCTGGTTAAGCCTGAATTACCTGTACTCACAGGCTGCTTTTTGGCTTTGGAGGAGGCAAAATGACTAGGCTGTATTCTCACCCTGTGCTGTTTCCTGAAGAGAGCTATCAGATTTTGGTAGTTAATTTGGTTTTAAGAACAAAGCAAGCTGTGAGCAGCCCCAGCACAGAAGGGAGGGGCTGCTGGGCCACCCAAACCCCCACCACAGAGGGAAGGAAACAAGCTCCCCATTGCTGTGAGACCCAGAAACAACCCAGCCTAACTCCCTGAGGGGGCTGCAGAGAGCTCCAAGGAATCATGGCCATGTCCCACAGGAAATCCCTTCTGTGACTCCTCCTTGGCCAAAGAACTGGCCAAGGAACCCTGGAGCTCCTGGCCACAAAAAACTGCTGCTCACAGGGAACTGCAAACACTCAGTGCAAAGTTCACATCAGAACCCACCCTACAATTATACTGCAACCTGTTCTGCTCCGTGGGCCAGCACAAGCCCAAGGACTTGGTGATGTCCTGACAGGTCTGTGCACTGACACCTCCCAGCCCTGCTGACAAGGAAGGTCCTTACCGAGGCGAGGCTGTGGGAGGAACTGGAATGTTTGCTGGGCTCAATGGAGGAAATCCCGCTGAGTGTGTCATTGCTCTTGCTGCCAGGGCTCTGGACTCTCCTGCTGGAGTATCCTGCAGTTGGAAAGGACACACAAAAACAGGATTTTAGGCCCAGGTGACTGCAGCAGGGAATGGGGGGGGGGGGGGGAATATCACCTTGTCCAGTGTAACTGTGAATGGGCAAAGCAGTAACCAATACCTAGAAATGAGGAACAGATCTCCTGTCTGCTGTGCTTTGCTCTGAGATTGGTATCAGTGGGGATCTGAGGCTGAGGAATGGATTCACTGCTTATGGACAGCAAGAAGCAAGTGGAAACAATCAAGCAAAAACTCCTCCACCTTCCCTCAGGACAGGCAGAACACGGACACAGCTCCCTTGATTTTCATGTTTCACCAAACAAATGCTTAATCCCTAAAGTGCTTTGCTGAGGGCCTGGGTCAGTCTTACCCCTAAAATCAGTACAAGCAGGTGAAGAAGCTGCCCAAGGTCTGGGAATCACCACAGAGCTGGATGGAAACTCTCAACTGCCCAGCCTGGCTCAGGCCACCCTCCCCTCCCCTCAGCTGAGCACTGACATCACGAGATCAATGCACAGCCAGGTCACTGCATGCCTGGGCTGTTATTATTGGGGCAGCCTGGTAATGGTCCACAGGCTGCCTACAGGAAAGGGGATGGGAACTGCAAACCTCAGGGAAAACATCAGGACACCTTTTGTTCCCAAGGACTGTGAGCTCAGAGTCTCTCCCTTTGCTCCCCAAACCCCGTGAGGAGCTCATGGCACTGCCCTTCAGAATTCCCACTTCATTCCACACGGAAGCATGACACAAATGGCTTTGCCTTCCTCTCCCCACACCTTCCCATCACTCCCTGTACAACCTCTTGGGGGCCTTTTCCCTTTTTGCGAGGCCAACCTTTCTTCACAGAGGAGACCCTCCTGGTGGGCAGGATGGGCACTGTGATCCCTCCTGGCTTAAAGCCACACTTGTCCGGAGCAATCTGCTTCTTTCTGCGGCGGCGTCGCTTCAGCTGATGAGCGGCCAGAGCCAAGGCCACCGTCCCCAGAGCTGTGGCAAACAGCACCTTGCGCAGGCCTGGAGAGAGCCGCAGCTGAGAGAACACAGACTTTAAACACAAAACAAATGGAAGAGCAACAATGAAAAACCAATTCCGCTGCCCTTCTCTAAAAAATAAATTTTAAAACAGCGTAAAACATGAAACACCTTGGCTTTACCCTCCCACCCATAAAACACGCCCTCTGCTACACAACTAAGTCATAGCAGCAAAGAGACTGTGGAGCATCATTTTGACAGGACCTGGAGAATTCAGTCTCGATCCTCACTGCCAAAACACACTGCAAAATCTGCACACAGCCTGGGACAGATGCAATCCAGGTTACCTAAATTCAGCTCTGAAACCCTGGTGTGAGGCTGAGCTTTACCGCTCCAAGTGCTGCATCACTACAAGTGAGGAACATATTACTCTTCTTGAAAAGACAAGTCTTTTTTTAGCGCCTTTGATGAAAAGAAAGATTGAACCTGGGTGTTCTCCCAGGGAGGGATGTGGGAAGTGCTTTTCTCTCCTCTCCAAGCCCACTCAGAACAGCTCTCTTCCACCACCCCAAACTCCCCCTGCAATTCCTCCAATCCCTCAAACTGCCCAGGTCCCCCAGCACCACCCCATTGTGCCTCCATCTCACACAGACAAGCCCAAGGAATGTGACAGGAAAACCTTTCCCGCTCCCTGTACCTGCCCAAACGTTGTGTAAACGAACACGGGGATCTCTGCCACGGTCATTGCCAAGGCCTGCATGATGGACATTCCCTCTGTCCTTCTAAATGCCATGTCTGCACCAGGACCTCGGCACCTCCAGGAGCCGCCACGGGGAAGGGCACTTGTGGATGCTGTGTGAGCTGCTCACAAAAGAATCCAACTTTTCTCTGACATCTGGCTCAGAGTCCTGGAGTTGGCCTTCATCCAACAATCCTCCTCCTGCAGGAAGAGAGGGAAAATCGGGTGAGTGAGGGGAGCACAGACCCTGCATTGCACTTCACAAAACACACACCAGGTCACTTGGAGCAGCGAATCTAAAATACCTTCTCACAGCAGCAGCAATTCCTTTGCTTGTCCTACCAACCACGGGGACAAATTCCCAAACTGCTCTACAGCAGCAGCACCCTCGGATTTGACAGCTCCCAGAGATTTCTATATGTACCAGACCTGGCTGCACATGGTTGGAGGGATTTTGTTTGCAGTCTCCATATACAAAAAAGTCCCAATTATCCCAAATAACCATACACACATTTTCGTTGCCAAAACTCTACTTTCACACGGTTTTCTGTGCATCACAGCCCTGCTCAAGAGTCACCAGCCAAAGGGGGTTTGCCCAGGAGGTTTTAATGCTGCCGGCGGGGCTGGGCAGGAGGGATGTGCTCATGTCAAGGACAGAGCGACAGAAGGCACTGATGTGTGACCCTGCTGTGTGACCCTGGTGTGTGACAAAGCCCTGCCCCGCACCCACGGCCCCGCAGCACCTCCCGGAATGTTCTCCGGGCAGCGGGAGCCCGCGGGGACCGGACACCGGACATGGGCTCTCCCCACAAGGTTAAACACAACGGCCTGGCCGCAGCAGAGGTGAGAAGAGCAAAGTGCAAGGAATTTCGGGCGCAGAAAGCAGCCTGGGGTTACCATACCGGGATAGGGAGTACGGGCACCGAGAAACCAAGGCAGCCCCTCTGTGCGGGCATCTCCCCGCAGCCCTGCCCGCCACGGGCACCCGCCGCCGGGGCTCCGACCCACCGGCCCGGCCGGGAGCGTCCCACGGGACCCCCGCACCTGCACTGCAGCACGCTGGGTCCTGCAGAAAGGACTCCTGCACCCTCCGCAGAATCCCCGCACCCTCGACATCCCCCGCATCCCTGAGCGGGATATCCCCCCTGCGCCCTCGGGTGCCTCGCACCCCTCTGCATCCGCGGGTCCCTGCATTCATTCAGCCCCCGGGGCAGCCCCGCCGCCCCCGCACCCGGAGATCCCGCACCCTCCGCGCCTCCCACCCCCATGACCGGCTATAACCGGGGGTCCCCGGCTCAGCGTTCCCCTCTGCTTCCCACCCTCCCCCTCACTAGCGATGGTGCGGCCCGGCGGGCCCGGCCCCCGCGAGCGGGCGCGGGCGGCACCACTCACCGCGGCGGGGGGGGGCGCGCGGCCCCGCTCGGCGCCCTCTCCCCGCGCCGCGCGCCATGGCCGAGGAAGGGCAGCGTCTCCTTCCCCCGCGCCGCAGCCCACCCCTCCGGGGGCGGGGCCACGTCGAGACTCCGCCCCCGGTCCCATTCCAGCCAATCAGAGCGGAGAGCCGCCCGCCGCCGCACCAATCGGAACGCGCACGGCTCGGGGATGCGGCGACGAGCGCGGCGAAGCGGGAGGGGGCGGGGAACGCGGCGCGAGTTCTTATTGGCGGGCGCTGACAGCTCCCCCGTCGCCGCCGCCGCGCTTAAAGGGGCGGCGCCTGCCGCCCGCGCAGCGCCCGCCGAGGCACTGCCGGGGAGCGCGGGCCCTGTAGGCAGTCGCAGCCCTTTTAAGACGCGCGGAGCGGGCGTCACCCGGTGCTATAAAAGGCGGCGGAGCGGCGGGCGCGGTGACAGCGGGGGCGCGGCGCGGCCGGGACGGCTCTAGGGCCGCCATGGAGTTCAACGTGAAGAAACTGGCGTCGGACGCGGGGGTTTTCTTCTCCCGCGCCATGCAGGTGAGGTGGGGCGGGTCGCCACGGCAGTGGCACCGCCCGGAGGCCGCGGGACGGGAGGCGCGGGGGATCCGCTGGTCCAGGCCCTGGTGGAGCCAAGAGGGTCTTTCCCGGCCCCCGAGAGGCTGGAGAGGGAGATCGGAGCTGGGTGGGTCCGGTTGTGTGGGCCGCAGTCCCCGGAGCATCGTCCCCGGCCATGGCTCGGGGGTGCCGGGGAAGGTCTGAGGGAAGAGCCCCGGGGATGGTGCTGGGGATGGGGAGGGCAGTGCGGGGGGACATTCGTGCCTGACGTTTGTTGACCTTAAAGAAACAAAGCTGTTGTGATCTGGCATGCGGCTGCTTTGTCCAGACCCACCGGCAAGGGGTGCAGAGCTCTGGAACAGCTGCCCAGGGAGGGTGTGGAGTCTCCCACTCTGGAGACATTCCAAGCCCACCTGGACACGTTCCTGTGTCACCTGCTCCAGGCGACCCTGCCCTAGCAGGGGCTTGGATAGGGTGATTCCCAGAGATTCCTTCCAACCCCAGTCCTTCTGGGCTTCTGTGGGATGGTCCCTGTGGCTGGGGACGGGGGATGGAGGTGCCCTGCACCTGCTCTGCACTCCAGCCCTTGGGGAGGAGCAGGAGATCCCAGCCCTGGGGAAACACTGGGATGTTTTGGGGATGGGAAGGAGCTGCTGAGAGCGAGCAGGTCTGATGCTGAGGCATCAGGACTGTGGGAGGAAATGGCAGGGGCCAAGACGGGGATTTAGACTGGAAGTAGGAAAAGGCTCTTCCCCAGGGGTGGTGGGGCACTGAACAGCTCCCTGTGGTCCCAAGGCCTGTAGAGCTCAAAAAGTGTTTTGACAATGCTCTCAGGCACGGGAGGATTCTTGGGGCTGTTTCTGTGCAGGGCCAGGAGTTGTACTTCGATGATCCTTGTGGGTCTTCCAACTCAGAATACTCTGATATTCACAAACTTGAGGTCAGAAGCTTCTGGGGATGAAGTCCCCCCTGGAGCTGTGAAGAAATTTGGGTACACGTGAGCAGCAGGCGTGCAGCAGGTGGTGAGATGGGGCTGCTGAGTGTATTCATTTCTTGGGTATAATGACTGAAAAACTGCTCTTGTTTGGCCAGGAGAGGAGAGGGGCAGGTCAGAACTGGCTGGGATCCTGCCTGGCAAGTGAGGTCCAGCTGGTTACTCTGGGACTGGGCTTCGTGCTCTGCCTATTGTGTGGGGGCTGGTAGACAAACAGCAGAGCTGCCTCCTTCCAGACCTTCTGTGCACTGGAGTAATTCTGGCTCTGTTGAGGACTGGTCTCCTGTAAGCAGATATCACCTCCTGTAACTCTGCCAGTGAGTCATATGTTATGAAAAAGGGAAATATTAACTACAGGTGCAAAATAAGGAGCAGATGGAAAGCCTAAAGATGCCGTTCTCATGCAAATGACCTTGGCTGCAGAAGAAATGCTGGAAACAAATCTTATGTTTAGAAGCCTTATTGTAAGTCTCTGATAAGTGTTTTTTAGCTCCAAGGCGTAGGAAGGAGACAGGCCTGCAAACAGTGTCTGCACACAGTGATTCCAGAGCAGGGAGGCGTTTATAAATCGTGGCTTCTGCCTGCTACACCTACTCCACTGTCTCGTACATGAATATTCATATGCCTAATTACAGTAGTAATTTATTGAAACCAAATGAGCACTGGCACTTGTGGACAACGAGCAGGTGTGTAAGTAGGGGGAACTGGAAGGAAAGAGATCTCTGAGGCTGAAAACCACCTCATGAGGGGTCACTGCTGGGGGAATTCAGCCTTTTTGGGTGTCTGCAGAGCCCTGGTGTGGGTGAGCCCTGCCCCGTCTTCCCCCAGAGCCAGCACTGACAGCTGAGGTCTGCTGTGGGCAGTAAGGGCTGGGTTTGTAACACTCTTTAGCACTGCAGATCTTCTAGGGTGGGAATAAGCTGCCTAGAAAAAGCTGTTTTCTGTAGCATTTGGAGATGTTTCCTCCAGCTCCAGGCATTTAACAAAGTGATGTTTTACTGGAACTGCAGCGACTGGGAGATAAATGGACTGGCCATTATGTGCTGTTCCACTCAGACAGCACCAGCTCCTGCTGTCTGGCAGAGCTGTCTGACCAACACAGAGGAGCCCGAGTTGAGCTGGAACTAGGGCTCAGCCAGGGGGAAAGGAGACAGGGCATGGTCAGCACAACACCTCTGGGCTGGCTCGGGGCAGGAGCTGGTTTGAAATCTGTCAAATACAACCCAACATAGGTGCTGGAAGAATGATTTTGGACTAGGCTCCTCATGACAAAAAAACCCCAACCAAAACAGCTCAAACACACTGCTTCCTTTGCATGGCTCTCCCTTTTCAGGCTTCATCACAGGACTCCACCAGAAAAGCAGAGCAGGCAGCAAAGTTGGGGTAGGAAAGCAGTGAACAGCTCTGCTACCCTGAGTGGGGAATGAGTTTCTAGGCTTGGGCACTGCAAGGTTGTAGAACCTGTGTAGGATTCAGCACTCACCTGTACTGACACTTCCAGTGCCAGTACATCAGATCAGTACTCTCTGAGGGGATGTAGAACCTGCAGGCAGACTCTTAACAGGTCACTCCTCATCTTCACTTGAAAAAGAGCCCCTTTCTTTGATCAGATGCACCTTCCAGTTATCAGTAGGTGGGTCTGATCCCAAACCTTGGCCAGTTGGAGTTCTGTGGTCACACATTGATGTCTCTGTTGTAGATAGGCTGCAAGCCAGGCTCTTTCAGGGAGGTCTGGAAATAACTGTAGGTGTCTGTCTTTTGTCAGTTCTGATGTAAACAGGCTCTGGGTGAAAATGCCCAAGGGTGAATACAGCTTTTGGGTGCCCTAATGTCATTACTAAAACAGCTAGAGGCTGACTTAGTCTATCTTGAAGGCCCTGCAGACACAGACAGACTCCCCCAACTCCCTCAACTCTGGTGATAAAGTAGACTTTTATCATTAGTAGATAAAATTAACCCTCTGCTTGCTGACCTTATTAGTGTTCACACTTTAAAAGTTGAGAGAGCAAAAGGTGACCCAAGGAAAGGACAAGGTCTTGGTAGGGACCCAGCCAGGACAGCTGACCCAGGCTGCCCAAAGGGATATTCCATACCATAGGACATTGCTCAGCAATAAAACCTAAGAGAGAGGAGGAGGTGGGACATTATTATAGAGCACATTTGTCTTTTGGAATAACTATGACATGTACTGAGGCCCAGCTTCCCAGGAAGTGTTCATACATCATTTGCAGATGGGAAGAAGACCAGAAAATCTTTTGATTTCCTTTGCTTCCACACACAACTTTATCTTCATTAAACTGCCTTTATCTTGAGCTATGAGGTTTTTCCATCCTATTTTCAACTCCCCTGTTCTGCTGAAGAGGGAAATGATAGAGAGACTTGGTGGCACCTCATGTTCAGCCAAGGTTAATCCACCACCACAATGTTTTTCCTTTCCTAAATGCTCATGAGTTAACCAAGCTGTCCCTGTAAATGGCTTCCTTCTGTCCTCTAGCACAGTTTCACTTGGCTCCCAGCCTGACTTTCCTGACTCCTGGTGACCAAATACTTGGAGCAGACTCTATCTGCTCCAGAGCTGCTGAAAATCAGGTAGTTTTCAGATGCTGAGTAGCTGTGGCTTCTTTCCTACTGCAACCCTGTGCAAAGAGGGAACCAGATTTGCTCAACTGACTGTGTTGTGCTTTTGAGCACCAAAAGAGCAAATGTTGCTGTGTTTTGGGCATTTTGAGCTATTTGGAGTCTTTGAAAAACCCAACAGTCTAAATCTACTGGCAGGTACAGGAGACTATTCCTGGTTTAAATCTCCTGGCCCTAGTTTGATCTTTGTAATTTAAAGTAAATCCAGTTGGATAAAATGGCAACTCTGCAAGTGTTTGAACTGTGCCAGATCCTCTGCAAGGGGGCTGCAGCCACCCTGTCAGAGATCACAGCACACAGGCCTGGGCCTTTATTATACTAGGATTTTATTCCCCTGACTTTTAAGGAGAGGAAGGTGCTGATGCTTTCAGCATGGGCTGTTTTAAAGCCTAAGTCTGATGTCCTTTAGTCACAGGCCCAGCCTGTCTGATCTGTACCTGTAGTGCAGAGGGCCCCTCCAGTTCAGCACTATTTACTGACCCTCCTGATATCCCAGATGTGTGTCTGCCACCTCTCCTGGGGAAAGGGGCTTTTCCCTAAGCTGTGAATGCTCAGTGCAGCTGCCCTAACTGCAGTCCAGCATGTCCATGCTCCTTTTGGGCCTGTGGCCCAAGTGCTGCTCTCCTGCTGGGTCACCCTGTTTGCCCACCTGGGCCCTGATAAAGCATCTCTTGTTCCTGCTGGCCAGCCAAGCCTCTCAGAGGAAACTCAACCTTTGGCTGAATTATTAATGTCCTGGAATGCAGCACAACTCTGCTCTTCCTGGAGAGTGGCACTGACAAAAGGCTGCCCTGCATTATTAAGCACCTGCTGTGGGTCAGCTGCAAGGATGTTTCCTGCAGGGGAACAGCCTCTCAACACTGGCTCATGATCCCAGGATGCAGATCTGGGAATTGGTTCAGGGCTACTGACCCAGTCCTCAGGTTCTAGAAAACAAATGGGAGCAGTTCTGTCACAGCAGGATGGAGGAACTGGAGGTTCTTCTCAGCACTGCAATTGCCTGTGCTCTGCCAGCCCGGTCTCCCTCCCTGGAGATCTGCACCAAACCCGTAAATCAACTTGACAAAACCAAGTATCACTCCCATTTGTGGCAATCTGTCGTAAAACACGGCAATGCTTCTAGTCTGGGAGCAGCAAGATATAAAAATCTGTCTTTTTACAGTCAAGAGGCTTGAGGGTATGATCAGTTCATTTCTCCTACATCTCTTCGTGTCACAGTGAAATCTTTTCAATCAAATTTATTGTGTTATGAAAATAGATTCTCAGGAATAGAAATCCTTTACAGGGGCGTTCTGCCTGAAGTGGTTGAGTAGCCAAATTTCATAAACTGCTGTTCTTCTACCCTTCTTTTCACTGGGCAGCCAGGGAAGAAGGGACCAGCAGCTGAGACCTGTTGCCACTTAAAATCTCAGATTTCCACTTGCACCAGACAAAAACACAAGCCAGCTCATAGGTTAGTGTAACTTACCTGTAATCTCCTGTGCTGGCTGTGCTTCCAGGAGAAGCTTCATGTGATCTCCTGGCAGGCTGCTCCTGCAGCAGGTGATCCTGCTTTCCTTGCACTTCATGGCATCCCCATTTCTGCTGTGAAGTTGGGTGGGTTCTCTGATAGGTCACAAAAGTCACATTAGAGGTTAAATTGAGCTGGATCAGCAGCTCTCTGCCACAGGGAGGAGGAGGTAGCACTGGGCAGGGACAGCACCAGGGCAGCTCCTGCAGTGAGGCACCAACACCCTGACTGTGCCTGGGCTGGGTTCAGCACATCCAACTCCTGGGCAGGAGTCAGGGAGACACTGAGGGAATTCAGTGTCAGTGGAGTCACAGCCTCCCATGCCTTGGACTCGCTTCACACCCTCCTTTCCAACCCTGAAAGAAAGCCTGAATAAGAGATTGTTTTCTGGCCTGACCCTTTGGAACCAGGGGCTGTGACTGAGTTCCTGCCCATCCTCCCCTTCTGGCATAGCCCCCAGGCTTGCCCCGATCCTGGTGCTGCCCTCAGTCTTGTTGCAAGACAAACAGCTTTAGTGCCTGACTTGAGATAAGAATTGAGTTTCTGAGCTCTGGCAAGTGCTGAGCTGTGACCCCTGCACTGAGTTACACAAAACAGCCACAGAGGACAGTGATGCCAAAGATGCCACTTGCTAATAAAGCAAAGGACCCCAGAGCTGCACTGGTTCAGGACAGTGGCAGTAGCACTGTGGAGATGCTGGACGGCTTCAGCAGTGATCCGGCACTGCAGCAATGCTGTAAGAAGCTGACTCAGTTCAGCTGATAAGAAACTGGGTTTAGGTTTGACAGCTCCAGGGCAGATGCTGGTGCAGGATAAGCCTAAACTGCAGGAAAAGGAGCTGGACTTGAAAGTGAGATGAGGTCTCAAAATGCTGTCTGGGAAAGGGGGGCGAGAGAGACTTGACTTTGCATCAAAGAGTCTTGGCTTGTTTGGGAAAGATCTTAAACAGATGACTCAAAAATTTGTGCCAAATACCTGGGAAGTCCCAGTTTGCTGCATGGCAGTGACTCAGCCCAGCCTGGCAGAGTCTGAAAACAGCCCTGGGCTCCCAGCAGTGACAGAGGAAAGCAGACCCAGCCACTGAGAGCCATGTGTGAGCCCCAAAAAAATCACAGACCAAAACAATACAAACACCCTCTAACCCTGAATCTGCTTTTACCCGTGCCCAGCAATGGCCAGGGGACCATGGCAAGACCTAGGTAAAATTACATACCAGTAACCAGGGGCTGCTGGTGCAGAGGAGAGACCAGCAACACGATCCCTGTCCCTGCAGCTGAGGATCTGTCACCACCCACATCTGGCAAAGCACTCCAGTGGCTGGAGCTCGAACCCTGCCAAACAGGTCTCTGTGTAAACATACCTGCAGGGCCTGTATATCTCAGACATCTGTAACAGGACTCCAAGGGCTGTTTGCCCCTGCTCTGGGCTTTCCCTCTCTTTGTTCCCAGCTTTGGGCTGGCTGGGAAAGGAAAGAGCTGGCCAGGAAGCCTTTCAGGAAGGGCAGCAGACACCAGATCAAGACCCCATGGAAGGGGCATCTTGGCCCATCTAGAGCTGAGCTCTGGTGTAGGGAAGCACAGAGGAGAAGGTACCAGTGGTAGATCAGACAAGAGCTGCGTTTCATGTAAGAGCTTTATCTAGGCTTTAATCTTTGGCATCTGACTGTGCCAGTATTGCACAGTACCACATCCTGATGACTCAGCAATGGCATCAGAGACCATTAACAAGGGTTAAGGGACAGATGGAGCCTCTGTAGGATCCCAGATGGCACAGCTGTCCAAAGGGTCTTTTAGCATGATGCAACAAGATTCTGGTTCTGCCAAGAACAGGGAATTGTACCTAAAAATACACTGAAGTCGGCCAACTTCACTGAAAAGAGCAAGTGGGAAATGGGGATGGGATGAGAGGGAATGGGCTCTGCTCTCAGAAATCCCTCAAGGAAGCAGTGGAGGGTGTCCAGGCCATCTGAAGCTGCATCTCCAGACTGGCAAACCTGGTCAGATGTCACTGCCCAGTATGAAAACACTGGAGACTTCCACAGCCTAATTGTCCCTGCTGCTAATTTTAAATTTAGAAGGAATTCCAGAGGAAGGGATTGTCCAGTATGAATCTGAGTACTGAGAAGACTTGGACAGTGTTACATTTCAATTCCCTGCTTCAGAGTGTGTCCCAGAAGAAGAGTCACTTGCTGGGAGTAATTTTATTTAAATCCCGAGTTTGAGTCTCCTGGCTTCAGGTGGTAGTGGCATTCCTGACCCCTTGGGTTTGCAGGACACAGAGTTGGTCAGCAGGAGATGAAGGGATTTAGCACCTTCCTTCTTGTGAAGGATGTCTGTTGCTCTCCTGCATGAAGCAGTGGAAGCCATGTGTACATTTAAATAGATCCCTCACAACTGGAATATTTTTGTACTAGACCTTATTAAAAGTTACTTATTCTGGAACACCTCTCAAATCTATTTTTAGCCCAGTGCTTGTTCTACTCTTGGGCAAAAAATTTGCCCTCTTCACCTGAAAGATGCCTGGGAAAAAAGAATGGCACCTTGAAGGGTTTTTAGCTCTATTCTAAGGTAAATACACAAGACAAAAGCAGCTTCCCTGTCCCTTATTAGCTAACACACTGTAAATTTGCTTTGGAAGAACAGACCTAATGAGTGCCTTCTTCCTGCAGTTTACTGAAGAAAAGCTGGGCCAGGCTGAGAAGACTGAACTTGATGCCCACTTTGAAAACCTTCTGGCCAGGGCAGACTGCACAAAGAACTGGACAGAGAAGATCTTACGTCAGACTGAAGTTCTGCTACAGCCAAACCCGAGTAAGTCCAGCTTCTCCTAAGCCTTGAAGGACAAATGTCACTTGGAGCTCAGTGCTGAAAGATGTGGCCTCTGACAGAGAACCCTGCAGAGTTTGTGGGGTCTGGGAGCAATGTGTCTTTGCAGGGCCTGTCCTCCTTCCCCGTGCAGCTCACAGCCTGGGCCAGGGACACCTGCTCCTGCCACTGGTGCCTGCTGTCCAGTGCGTCACTGAGGGCTGCATGGGGTGGGCTATCATGAATCCCAGCCCAGGGACCCTCTTTCAACCCCCCTGCTGTCCCCATTCCAGGTGCCAGAGTAGAAGAATTCCTGTATGAGAAGCTTGACCGGAAGGTGCCATCCCGGGTCACCAATGGGGAGCTGCTGGCACAGTACATGACAGAGGCAGCCAATGACTTCGGGCCAGGGACACCTTATGGTAAGTCAGCCAGGCTTATGGAGATGTCCTGGGAATCCATCCCATTCCAATAGAATATCCCTAATACTGTTTTGCATTGAGATGTGTGCAGCAGGCTCCTTCCTCACCACATAGAGCATCTTTCTGCTCTTAAATCCTCACAGTTGTCCCTTCCTGGGGGAATTTTGGGCAGCAGACCTGCAGATACACAGCCTTCACTTCCAGCTGTCCTTGCCCCTGCCATGAGCTTTGTTCCTGCTCTCCAAATCAATAGTTGTTCAATAGCGAGTCCTGTTACAGCCAGAGCAGCTGTGACTGCTTCTATAGCCAACACTGCCCAATCAACTCATGTTTTCTGCTCTGGTGCTTTTTAATTTGCTGCTCTGTTCCTGTGCCTCTGTTTTATGAGGCAAAGAAGGATCAGTCTGTGCAAACAGGTAGGGCAGTAAAATACATCAATGGCATAAATGTCTCAGCAGATAGATAAGATCAGAGCTGCCCTGGGAGCAGGGAAAAGACACCTCAGGCCAACAGCAGAGTGGGCAGGGCTGGAGCTGGTGTGGGACAGGCACGGTCACCTTACCCAGGCCAGGTGCAGCTGTGCCTGTGCCCCCAGCATGGCAATGTGGAAGCTCTGGGTGAGTTGGCTGAAGCCAACACCTGTTAATTCGTTTCTCTGGAGCTGAAGGTTCCTCTTGTTGCAGGAAAAACTTTGATAAAAGTTGGAGAGACTCAGAGGCGCTTGGGTGCAGCAGAACGGGAATTCATCCGCTCTGCCTCCATCAACTTCCTGACCCCACTGCGCAACTTCCTGGAGGGGGATTGGAGAACCATCTCTGTAAGTGTGGGAGCAGGGAAGGGGAAGCTTGTCATGGCCCTGGGGACAAAGAGGGCAGGAGGAGAGGGAAACTGTGTTAAGACAACCCCTTTTCTTCCCTATGGTAAAGGATAACTCCATACCTCTGCCCTTGCAGAATGCAAGGATGAGGGAGTGCCAGCCCTAGATCTGCTCAAGTTCCTCCTCTGATAGGGAAGGGTTGCCACCAGATGTGCATGAGGAAAGTAACTCATGTCCCCACTCCTGCAGCTTGTGGGCCCCACCCATCACAGGCTGCTCTGTTTCCAGGAGGTTATCCTGTATCCCTGGCAACCAGCCCCAAAACTCTTGCTAAGGAGACGAGCATAGCAACTGGTTCTTTCTCTGTGGCACGTTTTAATAAAGAAATAGATTTGATTCCTAGGTGATACCACATCCCCTCCTCAACCCTGCTTCTAAGCACTGTGCTCTATGTCCTGTCCCTTCCAGAAAGAGCGCAGGATCCTGCAGAACCGACGCCTGGATCTGGATGCCTGCAAAGCCAGGTTGAAGAAAGCCAAAGCTGCAGAGGCAAAAGCAGCGGTAACTCCTCCCCTCATCTCCCTCCCTGTCCTTCTGGCCCCAGGGCTTGGCTCACATGGTCAAAAATTAGGTTACCCTACTGTGTCCTGTCTCTGGCAGGCATGGGTGGGGGAATTCCTCATCTGGGATGGAAGGGAACTGGAAGCAGGAGCCATGTGCCTGTTTCTGAGATGTCCTCCCTTGGGGGAATTGTTGAAGCAAACAGTTCTGAGCTTCTGGAGTCTGGAAACTTGCACTTGACCCAGGCTTCTGCCTCCTGCTTGATCAGGGTTGCTGGATGAGTTGTGCTAGTCACTAAAAGGCTGCACCTTCTGAGGACTTTCTAATTTTCACAGAGAGTCTTAAACCAAGCCAAGAGAGAGCTGAGTTGGGATGTGCACAAGAGAAAGGCTGCTGGAGCTCTGCAGCAGTCCCAGCCTGTCAGACTAGTTAGGATTCTGCCAGGTTCCAGGCAGGAGTGCTGTGGGAGCCTGTAGGGGGTGGCCAGGATCAGACTGGCTACAGGTCTGTCCCTGAGCCTCTCTGCTCACTTCATGGTGCTCTAGTTACAGGTTTGTCTTGCCCTCTGGCTTTGGGGAACTCATCACACTGGGCACTGATGGGTTCCCTGGAGGGGCTGTTTGGAGCTGGTTGCTATCCTGTAGAGCTCTGGGTGTTGGCACAAGGACCTGCCAAGTTCTGCTTTTGCCTTGGGGCCAGGAGCTCAACAGACAAATGTGTGCAAGTCAGAATCAGACTGTCCTTGTCAGTCAGTCTCTGGGATGCACTGGGATACCAACCCAGCAGTCCTGTTATGAGCCTGTTTCCAACCATCTGCCAGCTGGGCCTCTGGCCTTGTCTCTCCCTGAGTAGCCACTTCCCAGGTGTTTTCCCTTTCCTCCAGCTCCAGTTATATCCATGGCAGATAGGGAAGCTGTGCTAAGCTCAGCAGCCTCCATCAGCACGTCTGACAGAGTGCTCAGACCTACACAGGACAGCTGGGAACAGAAGTAGTAGCTGCCCTTTTTAAAAAAAGCCTCCTCTAATCAGTCAGGTCCCCCAGATCCTCTAAAAGTAACTTCAGGAATTCCCCCATTCCCCTTCTGGAGGGGACAGTGCCCTCAGTGTCAGGGGGAACTGGTGGCCATTGCTTTGTCTTTAAGCTCAGATCAGAGGAGGAATTCGGATACCTCCTGTGCTACCTCCCTTTCCACCCTCTTTACCTTGCTTCCTACAGGAGGTGATCCCAAGGCCTCTCACCTACACACACCCCTGGTTTAGGTACTCCCCTGCAGCTGGAAAAGAAAAACTTTGTTTCCCACTGGAACTTCTGGGATGCCCCAGGCAGGTGCAGAGCCAATCCAGGCTTTCCAGAGTGTCCTCCCCAGGCCAAGCCTCAAAGTAGCAGAGTGGCTGAAACACTGACCACAGCAGCAGAGCAAATTCAGGACCCATCTCTCACCCAGCTCAGTTTACAGCTGGGGTGCCTGGGCTCTGGGTACCTCCTGACTGCTGGATGACAAGGTGGAAGCTCCCAGCATTGGGGAGAGCTGCTCCTCTGCTCTAAACAACTTATCTAGATCACAGCATTCCCTGTAACTTGCCTGGAGTCCTGTGTCACACCTCCCCATCCAAGCTGAAGTATCCCAGCTCTCTCAGCTCACCTCTCTCTTGCTGCTCTTCCCCTCTGTAGTGCAAATTCGTGTTCCCACAGCTTCTGTCTCCTGATGCCCCTGGAGTGCTGCTGCCCAGACCCCTGAGCTGCTGTGGAGCACCTGGGCTTGTGCATTTCCCACAGGCTCTGTGCTTTGTCCTTCCTGTTAATGCTGTTTTGTTCACTAACCTTTTTGTTTTGTTTCTTTGTAATTTGCTCAGTGTGAGGGAGATGTGAGTATTGACTGTGCTAACAGTGCTGTGATTTTTTTTTTTTTTCCTTTAACACCTCTCATTGTCTCTTTCCCATTTTTAAAAAGAAAATTCATATCTCCTTTGTCCCATTGGGACTGGCCCTGCAGCATGTTCTGAGCGTGATCAGGGCTGTGGCTGCCTGAGGAAGGTGCTCCAGAAGGATGGGAGTGTCAGAGACCTATCTGCAGCCCCGCTGGAGCATCCCTTGGGTCCTTCCTCATTGCCTGCAAGCAGTGCTCAAGAGAGGCAGGGGCTCCCCTGAAAACCCCCTGGGGCCCCTCCAGCTGCAGGCAGGAGGAGGTGGGGTTGGGTGGCCAGTCCCTGTCTGGAAGGGCAGCCCAGAGACAATGACAGGCAGGATGATCTGGTTGTGCTGCTGTTCTGCTCCTTTTCCCCATTACCAGAGTGGAAGGGGGATGGAGGTGGGTTGCTTTTGACCACTGCTTGCAAATACAACTTCTCCATGCACAGAAGTACAAGAGAAGCTTGCCTTCTTCATCCCATGTGCTGTGACTAGTTTTGGGACTCCCTGGAGACCAGGGAATGGGAGGAGAGGTTTCTTCAGTTGCTCTTGATCTTCAAAAACAAAAAGCATAAGCAGCTATTTCTGTGAAACATCCTTTCTCCCCACAGGGAGGAGTGCAGCCTACTTGCTATGCTGGCCTCAAACCTCACTGGTGCATTTTTCTCCCTATATTCAGGTTTAACATGCAATAGGAATTGCTCCTCCTTATTCCTTCCTCCAGCCATCCCTAAAACTCCTAAATGGTATGAAAAAAAAAATGGTTGGGACTGCCTGACTGCTCTTCCACACACTGGTCACTCATTCCAGCCAGCTGCCTGGGGCCCAGCAAAGTGGGTCAGTGTGTATAAGTGGATCTGGGTGACTGCAGAGATTAACCTGGGAGAGAGAACAAGGGGCCTGAGGGGATTAAAGCCAGAGCTGGGACCCAGCAGGACTTTGCCAGCCCTACACAGCTGCCACTGGGCAGTAAGGGCTGGCCAGGAAGATTCCTGATGTCAGGCAGCTCATGGTTTGTCTCTTTAGGTCGTGCTACAACCAAAGGCCATCCCAGGAGGAGGCCTGGTCTGAACTGAGTGAAAGCACCACATTCTGTGGTGGTTAATGAGCCCATAACTGTGTGGGGGTGGACTGGATCCATTGCACTTCCAGTGAGGAAATCTCCGGAGTGCTTCATGCAGAAGTTTATGGAGAAGGTGGTTTGGAGGTTTCCCGACCTCTGGGATGAAAACTCCTACACTGCCTTTGGCTAGACCTGGCTTGGCTAAACCATGTGCCTTCCTGAAAACAGCAGATCTGGCTCCGTTAGGAGGAAACGTGGCTTGGAGAGAGTGAGAGCAGTAGAAGGCACTGTGGGAAGGAGGCTCCATTGCTGGTGAACACTCCTACTTTAAGGGCAAGGCCCTATACAGTGACTGTAGGCAGGAGACAAGGGGAAGGGAGGTCCTGTCCACAGGACTGAGCTAATGCAACAAGAGCAACCTGCTGGCTGCAAGGCAGTGGGAATGCCTTTGGGATTGTGCTGTATGAGCTGATAGCTAGAAATACAGGCAGAGAGAGTTCCTATCAGTAGGAGTGTCTGCTGTTCAAGTACCAAGTGTGACTGCACAAGCCAGTCCACCTCCCACTGCACAAGCCTGGCCTCCACTCCACTGCTGAGATGTCGGGAGATCTCCCTCCTGCCTCCCATCAGAATCCCAGCACAGGCAGGAAAAAAAGCCACTGGTCTCTTGTTCCACCCATCACCCAGTGACTCCTGATGACTCCTCTAGTGCCTTGTACATGACACTCTATTCCCCCCCAGGCTGTGCCTGACTTTCAGGAAACCAGACCTCGTAATTACGTGCTCTCCGCCAGTGCATCAGCGGTAAGATCCTGGATACTGCCTCCTCCTGGATACTGCCTCTCCAACCTCTTCCTGCCCCTCTCTCTACCTGACTTAAACTCAGGCCTAGTGCTCTGCTGTTTTCAACATTTTAATGTGACATGGGCTGCCCAGGGCTCCTCTGACTCAGCCTCCAGGATTCACATTACCCCTGTGGAGGTGCCTGTTCAAGGTCACCTTTGCAGCTGGGTTTGCTTTCCAAACCAGCTTCCCTGCCAGTCCTCTTCCACATTTCTGGTGGATTTTTATTGCTAGGGGAGCAATTGAGTGGAGCAACCTCCAAGAGTGGCCTTTCTGGATGGTTCCAGCTGTACAGTGGCAGTATCACACATGTGACTGCCTGATCTGTACCGTGGTGTCAGAGGCTTTGAAGCTGGTCAAGAAAGCAAAGGTGGAGGAATCTCTCTGCCACCAATGTCAATAACAGTGCAGATTTGTCTATTCTGCAAACAGAGGTAATTTTTTACTGTTTCATTGTGTTGGCAGCTGTTCCACAGTCAGATATGCCCAGGGTGGGTGAGCAGCCTGCTGTGTCTCCACTCTGTTGCACTGAGTGGATGTGGCCAAGCAATTGACTTCCCATGCTGTGTTCATGGCTCCCCATTGCACAATGTCACATTTCTCGTTAAAATGTTGAAAACTGATCATCTTGCTTCCTAACTAGCATTCAGAACAACACTGATGCCTGCTAACAGAACAATCTGGGAGTGGGATCTGCAGATGTGGAAAAGGACAGCCCAGCCTTCTCAGAAACAAAAAACACTGTGGAAACAAGTGGATTTGGTTAATGGGAAACCCATCCCATTTGGAGACAGAGGTGTGTCTGAGCTGACAGCATCAGTGTTAGTTCCTAGGGGATCTGTCCTGACCTTCTTGGAGAGCGATGCTGGGATCAGAAATAGCTTTGCACAATACCTAGAAAACAATTTCCATGCGTCCCAGGCTCAGTGGTGACAGTCCTGCAGAAGAAGCTGATCCTGGTGATGCTGCAGCAACTGCTCAATTCTCCTGTCTCCTAGTGCAGCTCAGAGCCAGTTTGTGGCTCTGGCTTTTCCCTTGGGAAGGTCTGTTCCAAGGGACTGCAGTTAAGCTCTAGGAGACCCAGAGGAGAGAAACTGGGATTTCCTTGCCTCTGAACAGACCAGGGCTAAAGTACAGCTGAAGACAAGCATTTGTACAATGTGCATTGGCATCTCATGGAGTGCCCAGACACTCAGTTGGACATGTCCAGCCCTAACCAAAAAGTACCTTGATCTGCTTCTGCTCTATTGCAAAGCTGCTCTGGGGAGCAGGTATCACATACAGGAACGTAACAGGAGAACAGATTTTGTGAGTGTCTACCCTGGGTCATGTGTGCCTAGTTCAGGGCTCCTTCATCAGGCTCTGCTAGTGCTGGTGGCACTGGGAGAGCAGCCAGCACTGACCTGATCAGCTTGGGTGATTGCCCAGCAGGGCCTCCTACCAGGAGAGCCCGTGGGAAATGTGCTGGTCTGACCAGTGTCAGGCCTTGTGGCTTCCAAACCTCTTTCAGAGGCTGCAGTTGGTGGGTGAAGGGCCACCTGAAGTCCAACTGCACTGGCAGGGGTGACCTGAATTACAGTTTGCATCTCCAATTAGCAAAACACAGGCTGAGCCCAGGCTGCCCCTGGCTCTGGACAGGCAGGGCTGCTTTGCTGCAAGCTCTCAAATCCCAGCATTCATCCCAAGGGGTCAGGCACTGCAGCAAGGTAGGAGCTCTTCATCCTGTTGCTCTGCTTTTCTTCCAGGCCAGAGTCCTTGTGCTACTTCTTAGTGTGCACTGACAGTGCAGAGCAGTGGCTGCTGCTCACCTGGCTCTTGAGCTCGGCTCCTTTCTGGAGGGAGGGGTTGGTTATGCCCAAGGTAACAGCTTTGTCTTACAGGTGAGCAAACAGGTCAGCTCTCTCCTGGACCACATGCCCTCAGCTGGGCTCTGATTTGAATTCTAAATTTGCATTGTTGTTTTTTTGGAGAGGTGGATAACACGGTGCTTTTATTTTTTTTCCCCTTCCATGACAGGAGGGCCCAGATGGAATTAAATCCAAGAAAAAAAGCACCTCCCTTATTTTGTATGAGTTGGAGGCTGAGGAGCCATTTCTCCTCTCTCCCACACTGACCTTTTGTTTTTGTGTAAGAAGGTGTACATGAGCTGTGCAAGCCTACGTATCCCTTTCTCTCAGACCCTGCCATGTGCTGTACTCCTAGGAATGATTCCAAGAAAAACATATTGAGTATTTTAAAGAGGATTCCTCTGGCTTGAGCTGGGGTGCAGGAAGACAATAGCAGATCCTGGCCTTTTCTGCTCTCTGAGCTGTCCAAAAAGGAGTCACACTGAGTCTTAGCCCAGGTATAGATCTGGGCAAAGCTGAACTGTCCCAAAACACCACAGGATCAGATCTGGAGGTGGCACAGCAAAGACAACAAAAGAGAAACAAATCTGGATACAAATTTAGTGGGTGCTGCACTGATTAAATGGGGCTGACATGGCTTAAGTACTGGCCACAGTGTCTGAGTAGGAAGGCCTGGGGTCAGAGGGGAGCTTCCCCTTGCTCCTATAGTAAACCTTACTCCAAAACCATGGGGATGTGCTGGCAAAGGTCTTACACCAGAGAAGCAGCTCAGGATCTGTTTCTCAGGTCCCTACAGCACGCTTCCACCACCTCCTTCCAGAGCAGGGTCTCCTAGAAGGGGAAGGGACTTGTGTCCCCACACATGGCTGAAATTGGCCAGGCTTACTCAAACCACTTCCTAATTTGCAATAACAAAACATCTCCTTAAAAGTCAAAGAAAATGCCCACCTCAGCACCCAGACCAGTACAATAATTCCACTGAAGTAAGAGATGCCAGTCAGGCTACATACCATGGAGCAGGAAGCAATCCCAGGAGCGTGGCAAAACACCTTCCTGCTTCAGCCCCTCCCCAGCACAGGCAGGTACTAAAGGTGCTCCTTATATTGGCTGCTGAAGTCTCTCTGCACCTGGGGCTCCTCCAGCCCACCTGAGGAGAGTTGGTAAGCAAAGCTCAGCTGGGAGAACCTGGTCCAAACAGAGCCTGCTCTCCCTCCGACACCCATGTCCAGCACAGGTGCTCGCAGTGCAAATTCAGCTGTGTCTGGTGACCTGCAGAGGTGAAGCCAAGCTCCACAGGGATCATTCCCTTGGCCCCACTGGTGTGGGTGTTGCAGGCAGGCTGCTGTGCTCCCAGATCTAGGGGGATTTCATATGGCCAGGACTGATGCAGTAGCTGGCTGCTGAGGAAAGGCCAAGCCAAGGACCTCTGGGAAGGATCAATGTGTTTTTCTGCCTCCTCTCTCCCTTTGCCATTGCTGTGTGTGACTTCTGTTCACTGTTTCATGTCCTGAAGCCAGATCCCACAAGCAGCTGGAGGTGTCCAGTGTTCTGCTGCCTCAAGTGTGCCCCTGTGGATGAGGAGAGTAGGAATGAGAATAGGAAGGAGCTGTGTGATGGTTTGCCTGGCTCAGAGGCAGCATCCAGCCCCTGCTTCCTCCTTGCTGTGGCTAAACCTGTTGGCAGTACAGGCTGGGTGGATTAGGCCATTTTTCTGGACTGTGGGTGAGGAACACTGGCCTCTGTATGGCCTGAGCTCACAAAGCTCACTTGCCTCTCCACAATCCTAAAAGCAGGACTGTCCTTCGACACAACCTCTGCAGCTTCTGCAAAGTGAGCCTTGCAGTGCAGAGGGCTCTGCTGTTAATCCTGTTTATCCTGGAGCCCATGGAATGCAGTGGCTGTAGCAGCCCTGGCAGGGAGCACAGCTGGCGTGCTGCTGGCTCTGGTGGCAGGGACTTGTTCTCCCATTGTGAAACTGAACTCGAGGGTGCAGGAATGAGGGGAAGGGGCATGGATCTGGCAGCTGCTGCTGGGTGAAGGGCTGGCTTGTCCCTGGAGTTGGCCTGCTGTGTCCATGGAGGTCCTTGCCTGTTGGTGTTAATGCCGAGTGCTTCACGACGTCTCCAACACTGATCTCCTTTCCTGTTGCTCTGTGGCCCCTGCAGCTTTGGAGCGACGAAGTGGAAAAAGTAAGTACCCAGCTGGAATTGTGCTCAAACCTTCTGGGGGTGTTCAGAGGATGGGGGTGCTGTGGAACCCTTCCTGCTCACAGGCACGGAGGATCAGGGGCCACTGCTGTTGTGTCCCAGCCCTGATCCCTCTGTGTGGCTCAGTGCAATGACAGCAGCTTGGGATGAGCCATGGGCCCGTTGACTGTCCCTGGTGGGAGACACTTCCCTGGCATCCAGGTGTGTGTCTGTGTGTGGTAAAAGGAGACTCAGAACGCTGCACGGTGTGACAGGAACAGAGGTGTGACCCAGCTCTGCTCCTGTGGCTAAGGCTCTGATCCTCCATGTGCCTCTGGTGGCCCCTGGCCTAATCCATCCCGCTGGCTCCACACAGAGCTGGAGCAAGGACAGAGCATTTCCAGTGCACAGCCCCAGCTGCTGCACGGAGCAGCTCAGTCGAGGGGGGAAGTTTGAAGCCTCATGGGGTTGATTCTCTCTGGTTGATCTGCACTTACCCTTCTGATCTCTGGAGGCTCTGGAAGGGAAATGTGACTTGTCCATGAAGGGATGGAGGGCTGAGACCAAGGTGAGCTCTGTGTGGAGCTCCAGCACAGCATGGAACTTCCAGAGAAGTGGAACTTCCACCTTCTGGGATCCTGTTCCTTTCCCACCTCAAACACCCCCAGCAGGCAGTGCTGTGAAGCCTGAAGTGCAGGGTGGCAGAAGTTCCTGTGTGCTCTGCATGTTTAGCAGCCTGTTGCTGTTTTTCCAAAGGCATCTGCAGAATGGACTGGCTGTTCCTGACCCAGCTCTTCCTGTTCTTTAAATCCTTCAGTCTCTCACCAAACAAGCTGGCTACAGTCAGCTATGAGCATGCAAGGATCTGTTCCTCTGTCCTTTCTCTTTGGGCTATTCTGCTTGGATAGACCAAAGTATGTAAGTAAATGTTGACCTTCTCCATGTCTTGGAGAAGCACAAGACTGGAAGGGGCCTCCCAGGTCACCATCCAGCTCTGGCTTTATAGGAAACTACATCCTGCAACTGCTCAGAGTTGGCAGGGAGAGGCAAATGCCAGGCAGCACCAAATGGAGCTGGGTCTGCCTGACACAAGTTTAAATAGCTCTGAATACTGGATTCTCAGCTCACAGAAGCAAGAATCACTTGGTGTTTTGAAGGCATTGCACTGGTATTTCCTGTTACATTCTCCCTTTTCTCCTTTAAATAATCCCCTTGATACAAAGGATGCAAGGAAATAGATCAGTTGAGTTGCAGCTTAAAATAGACAAATCTGATTAAAAGAGAGTCAAAGCATTTCTTTGTTGTAGCCTGGCTCTATACTGGTAATGCACAGATCAGAGCTGTGCTGGCCCCAGCAGCACCTCCAGCTTGTCCTGCTGGGAATACTGGGGCTCCTCTGGGGTCACCAGTGATGTGGCCTCTGCTCTGAGACTGTCAGCCTGGCTGGATCAGCGCTCTGAGCTCAATTCCAGACATGTCAGTCCTGTGCCAGAATGGTCAGGACATTCCCAAAGCAGCAAAAGGAACCAAGGCTGCTCTCTGATGGCTGCACGCTCCTGGAGGAGGGGAAAGGGTTCTCTCCAGTGAGCTGGAGCTGAGTGGGTGTCAGTCTTCTGTGACCAGTCACAGCACATCCCAAGAGGACACCAGCACTGGTGTAAGGAATGCTGCATGCTGGAGAGAACAGGAGGGGATGCTTGTCATCCCTTTCCATCAGCAGGAGGGGAGAGCACTTGGCTGCTCCAGCACTTCTGCAGCTCTCCTTGCCAGGATCCACCTGGGTATTCTGGTACTGCAAAACTGTCCCAGTGTAAATGCAATGTTTGGTAGTGGGGAGAGATGGGTCTCCAGTGTGAATCTATCTCTGAATTCCCAAAGCATGCTGTGGAGCTGCCTGCTATTTACCAGTGTTTAATTCCTCCTAGCTCAGAATCAGTAACCAGCCCCAAAGGAGAACCTTGGGTAGAAGTTGGACTGGGATATTCATATCCACTGCAGATTTAATTAGCAGCAGCAGTTTGGTAAATGCTGCCTGGCCTCAGCCTTTGTTCTGTGGTGATAAAAACAAAACCAATGCACTTCAGAGAGAAGCCTAGGGAGGCTGTGACATTCCTATGCCTGCAGGTGCAGAAACAGGGAATTAAAGGGACCAGAGCTGGCATGAGACTGACTTCCCACATACCTCAGGATTAACAAAGCCTCCTCATCTCCATGTTCTAGTCTTGTGGGATTAGGGGCTTCCCTGCTTGATGCATCAGTTTTGAGCTGCCATTCCATCACCTGCAGTGATCCAATGTAGGATTAAGAAGGAATCAAGCTGAAATACAGCCAGGGGTCTCTGGGATCCCAACCCAGGGTCTCTTGTTCCTGCTGCTCAGTGTTACAGCTGCACACGGATCCTGCAGCACCCGTGTCTTGCTGCCAAAGGGGGGTGCAGAGGCAGCACAGGGCTCCTGCCTGGTGCTGCCTGAGCCCCCATCCTGTTTGCAGGCGGAGCACGAGCTGAGGCTCACTCAGACCGAGTTCGACCGCCAGGCAGAGGTGACCCGACTGCTGCTGGAGGGGATCAGCAGCACACACGTGAGTCCTCCTGGGCACCCGGCGTGACAGGGACTGCAGAGACTCCTGCCTCCTGCCAAGAGCATCATGGAGTCCTGCATGTGGAGTAGAGGTAGAAGAGGTGGTAAATTCGGGGTACCTCAGGGGAGCGGTAGCTGCAGCAAGAGAGTTTCTGTGCCTGGCAACCAAACTCAGTGAAGCTGATGCTCCTTTTCCCTCCAGGTGAATCATCTTCGCTGTCTCCACGAGTTTGTGGAGTCTCAGACCAACTACTATGCTCAGTGCTACCAGTTCATGCTGGATCTACAGAAGCAACTGGGCAGGTAAGACAGGAGACTGCTTTTGCTTCTCTGAGGGTTATTGATCTCCTTACCCTCAGCTCAGGGCTCTTCCCCTCTCCCACCTCAGAAGTTATAAAGGGCCCTCACAGCTCTGTCAGAGCTTCTGATTTTAGAGTGCTGGCCAGTCCTGGTGGTGGTGGTGCATTTGGAGCAGGCTTTGCCATTATATGTTTACATTCCTATCAAAGCATGATGGCCATGGGAATTTGAACATTGTTCCTCTAAATTAGTTAAATCACACAGGACTCAAATTCCTGTTGCCAAGCAATGAGCCTGAATGCTCTGCTGCAGCAGTAACAAATCCCAGATTCCATATTTCTTGCTGCTGGCTGCACATCCCATGGGGTGGGCTGGGATATTGTCTGGTACTGTCACACCAGCACAGGCCTGACCCAGGAGGGGCTGTTGCCTCTATATGCTCACTCACACTCCTGTTCCATTCTTTTTTCCATGCCTGCAGCTCTAAAGGAGAAATGTAAGTATGATATTGGCCAGGATGAGCTCTGAGGACTCTCCTCCCCTCAGTGACTCAGATTTCTGTGTGATCACTGCCAGGGCCAGAGCTATACCCCCTTAGATAACTGAGCCTGAGCTCCATTACTGTCTCTCTCTAGAGAGCCTGCAAAGCCTGGGAGCCTCCAGCTGTGACATCCAGTTCAACAGTATCAATGCCCATCCCTTTCCAGAAGAAATAGCAGGCAGAACAGGCAACACAGACTGGGTGAGAGCAGGGCAAGGACACAGCACAATGGACCCAGTCAAACAGAGCTGAGAGCAGCACCTGCCCAGCCCCCTCTGCAGTGCCACACATCAGTCTGGCACTCTGCAAGTTGGTGAAACAGAGCTCTGGAGTCAGAATAGGCAGACAAGTGGCACCTGCTGCACAGTTTCAGAACCTAAGAACTGAGGGTGTTTCCCCACATGAAGGGCAGCGTGGGTGTGTTACAGCTCTTGGGTATCATCTCTGCAGAGCAACTGCTGAGAGGAAGAGCTCATTGTGGTTCCCCAGGCTGGAGCCTCACTGAGCTTTGCTTTTTTCTCCCGTGTAAGATTTTCAGGCACATTCGTGGGCAACGCAGATTCTGCATCTCCCGCAGCCGCTACCTCTCCTCCAGCTGTTGCTGCTGCCACGCTCCCTGCTGTGCCTACAATTCCAGTGGTGCCCACAATTGTTGGGGTGCCCAACACCGTGGCAGAGGGTGTGCTGAACCCCAATGAAGTCAAGCCTCCTGCCAGTGGGACACGCAGGGCCAGAGTCCTCTATGACTACGAAGCAGCTGACAGCACCGAGCTGGCACTTCTTGCAGATGAGGTTGGTGGCTTTCCTGACTGTTAGATTTAGCTATAACTGCCCAGCAGCCCGTGGTGTGCCCAATAAGGACTTTGTTCCTCTTCCTGCCCCTAAAACCTGCTTTATGAAACTAATAGTCTTTACCTGGATACCCATATCTGCTGAGTTGCAGTGAGCTTGTGCTCACGGCCCTTTACTATTTAGCATCACCCAAATAACTCCTCCTGTTGAAACCCAACTGTACCCCAGATAAAGTATCTTCATTGTGACCCTCAAATATAACTGCCTTATCCAGAGCTATGGGATAAGCTGTTGGCTGGAGGCCTGTTCTAATCATGCTGAGAAAGAAAGAAAAATCAGCAATCTGGAAACCTTCCTGTTCTCTAGACTGAACTTCTGTATTCAGAAGGGATGACATAGCAACATGTTAAAGTACCTTGAGTCACTTTGGAGAAGGAAAAAGCAACAGGGACACCACTAGGCAGTTTTCCATAGATCTTGTGTCAAAGCTGCAGATAGCTCCAGGGAAAGGGCACAGATACCTGCTAAATGAACATCAGGAACTACTGTTCTTTCAGTCCCCATCTGACTGAACTTCTTGGCTCTGTCTGCAGAGTAAGGTCCTGTCTAATGTGCTGTCTTCTTTCCCCAGATGATCACTGTGTACAGCCTGCCAGGCATGGATCCAGACTGGCTCATAGGGGAAAGAGGGAACCAGAAAGGGAAAGTTCCTGTCACTTACTTGGAACTGTTAAGTTAAATGATAAGGAAGAAGAATGTACAAGCAGAATGCACCCCTCATCTGGCACTTCTAATGCGGATTTCCTCATCTGAGACCATTGCTCTCTTCAGGGTCGACACTCCATTGCTAATATGGGAATTGTGGGAAAGAAGTGGGAAAACTGTTATGGTGAGGTTTTGGGAAAGGGCTGATGGCACCCAAGACTGAATTTGTTACCTACCAGGGCAGCCTGCTTTGAGGTTAGTCCTGATGGCACAAGATTCCTTGATTACTTTTTCCCTTCCCTGCCCTAGTCTTGTTCCTCACAGTGGCTTTCCCTGGTGAGCTGTGTCCCTCAGCAGCTGCTCACCAGTTACACTTCCCTCGTGTCTGGTGTGGGTTAGTGCCTGTCTGTCCCTCCTCTTTTCTCTAGCAGTAAAATTGCCCAATCCAGGCACTGAGCATTCCAGTAGGGAAGTGTCCCATACATCCCCTCTGACATGTCCTGGCACGTAAGGCAAGGAGGCTGCAGTTAAAATTTAGGAGCCTGTTAAACCCACCCACCCTGCTCAGCCGTGGGAGACCAGCAATGCACAGCTGGCCAAGAGCCACAATCACTGTCCTGGGGCCTGGAGGCTCCCACCTACCCCTGTTCCCTGAAGCTGGAAGATTTCTTTGTAGAGACCAATCTGCTTCCCCAGGGCCTAACCCCAAACCTCCGTGCAAGGGACCATGCATCTCGCTTGCATTTCCTCTGGGAAGTTGCTCTTGGACTGCAAAGTTTACAAGCCTTTTTACAAGCTTTGCTCCCTGTGTTATTGTCCTGGCTTTTTTTTCAGTGTGTGTGTCCAGGCATGTTTTAGCCTGATTTTATTTCCATCCTGAATCACTGATTTAATGAATGTTTCCCCCCTCCCCTGTCAGCAGTGAATAGATTTGGTGCATCCCAGTGCAGAAAGGGACAGTCCCACCTGCTGTGACCCCCAACAAGGAGCTGTTCTTGGCCATACACACACCACGACCCAGGCTGTCCTGGAGGGAGGGGACAGTTTAGCTCAGAGGTGTATGTGTGCCTGTTCCCCCTGGAATGAACTCTTAGCTAGAGCTCACCTAAAGGACTTCCACTTGATGTGTCACAAGTTTTCCACTCAAGCTGGATGGAAGAGAAACTCACCTGCACCAAGCTCTGTTCACACCTTTCCCCTGGGTATGTCAGAACTAACTTTGCTTGTTTATTGATCTTTTGCACTTTCCCCAAAGGTATTGTGACCATTCTAATGTAAAGGCACTGAGCACCTGTGTTTGTGGGGCTCATGGGTTTCAGCACTTACTTGCCAATAAACAAACTGCCTGACCTCTTGCCTCAGCATCTTCTGTGGGCTCAGGGCTGTCCTGGCTCCCCAGCCAAAGGGCTGTGGAGACAAGCAGGGAGACAAAGGGAGCAGCTCAGGTGAATGCAGTGCCCTCCTGCTACGCCAGGCTTGGAAGCTGGGGTTAAAATCAAAACAAAGCTGCTCAATCCTGTCCCACCTGACACTCCAACACGCTGCCAGAGCCTTGTGGTTCCTTTCTCAGCTGACACATCTCAGTTGTACTACAGCTTCAGGGGCTCTGAGAAACAACAGCTCCTCCTGCACCTGAAGCAAAAATAGAGCAGCAGGATGACTTCAGCTGCTGAGAGACCCAAGTGCTATTCTAGATCTAACAGACTTTTTTAGTTGTTATGGAAACTAGATCTGCTGCTAATCTAAAATCCTGAAGTCTTGTCCCTAACACCCAGCTTGGAAGGAACTCCTGGGAAAAGCAGCTGTTGAAATGCTCTGTAATGCAGCAATAATGCTTGGCTGTTCTAATTAAAGAGAACAGGGAAATCAAATGATGTTGCTGTTCTAGTTAGTTTTAAAACTGCCAGGATTACCACTCTCATAGTCCTGATCTATTAGAGATCTTCTCCTGACTATTTCCCTTCCAGCATGTATATTTTCCCTCAGGCCAGTGAGATCCCTGTTCCCCTGTTATTGCTCTCCTTGGTACATTAAAGCAGCAGTAGCTTAATGAAGCAGAAAATGGTCTCTTCCCTCAGAGCAGCCAGAGGAATTCTCTTGCTGGCACCAGCACTCTGTTCCCTCTGCAGTAGGAAAAAAAGCACATGGAGCAGCTATTGCTACTCCTGACTCTATACAGGAAGGTGACAATTGTGCTGCTTCTTTGCAGATGTCAGGTGTCCTAGGGTGACTGTCACCCTAGGACATCAGGGGAGCCCCCCTTGGCTGGATCCTCTCTGTGCTGAGGGACAGGGACAGAGTCCCTTAGGACTGTAATGCTGCTGTAGCTCTAAAACACAAGTAACAAACAGCAGCCACTGCTTTTGCTGTCTGGCACCAAGGGCTCCTGCCAAGCACCACCAACTCACTCTGGTGCTTGAATAAACACCCAGAACAGCAATACAGTGATGAGCACACTGCAACTTCCAAAGCCATAACAAAAAGGAAAGATCCCAACCACATGGGTCAAGTAACAGCATCTGCTGTAACTGAACAAATTTTGATGGACCAAATTCCAGCTTTGCTTCCCCTCCTCCAGCAGCCCTCATCCATTTGCTGTCTCTGCACAGCTTTTCACCTTCAGCTCTCCATGGTCACCCCCAGTTTTCCATGGCACAAAGTGTTTCTGGTTACAGGCTGCCCCATTGAAACACCATTGGGTTTAGGACTGTCACACCACCTCATGCCCCTCTCCCTTCTACTTTAAGACTTTACTCTAACCAGTTCAAATCTCTTCAAAGCCCTCAAGGCATGTGACACGAGCAAACAAATGTGCCAGGATATTGCCAGCACTTAAGCTTACAAGGTAAAAAAGCTCAAACAACCTCAAAGCAAGATAATCTCATTTTCTAGCTCTAGTCTCTTAAAACCATTGAAATTAAAAAGGTTAATAGCTCACAGCTACAGTGAAATTTGGTTTCTTATCTAAGTCTAGATTTCAAGCTGTATTTTAAGCAATAATCACTGACTTTCTCTTACTGTCCTTACTACACACTGAGCCTCAGAACCTTGAACAGTTTGTTTATCTAGAGCTACACCACATGATGCACCTTCCCTGCAGACAGTGATTCCTGTGCAGGGCCCTCACCACCATGTGCAGGGGAATCATCCCTGAGGAGTATTTTATAGTGCTGCTTGTTTCAAACCTCCTACGAGTTCCCCAACAGGAGAGTAAGAGAAAGGGAGTGGGTGTGGGGAACCCAGGGAATCAGCTTTTAATTACAGCCATTTCAGACAGTCTCTGGATTGTCACCCAGAAGTCACAGCATTAGCTGGGATTTCAGCTCAGCAGAACTACCACCCAGACACTGCAGAACTGGTGCTGCTGTGTCCAACCAAGCCCATGAACACAGCTGCTGTCTATAAAGGTTTTAATATCAGTATAAATAGGGCACAGTTACAAAAATCTGCAAGACTGGAGCAATGGAATTTTGACATAAAAACCTTAAGTGAGGCCTTGCTCTTCAGAAACACACACAACACACAGACTGCAGGGTGAAGGGAAGGCATGAGCACACATACACCATCGTGCCTTGAACCATTCAGTACAAAAATAGCAGTAGAAAGATGGTCTCTGAATTGCTGGCTGATCCCTTGGGTGTGCTTTAGCTGGACTCCACATGGGAGACGCAGACTGCACCTTGTGTTAGGAGCAGAGTTAATACCCAGCAGAAAGCATCTCCTCTCTCCATCCAGCCACAGCTTCCCCAGCTGAGGTACAAGCTATAAAAATAAAGGTTTTGACTGTTCAATGCTTGTACCCAGCCAGGATGCTCTGGCAGACAGAGCGAGCAGACTGTGCACGTGGGCTGGTCAACGGAGAGCCAGCTGGGCTCTCCTTACATTCACTCTGCTCCTGGGTGGCAAGAGTTCCATGGGATCTCGCTGCTCAGGTGACACCACTGCCCACACTTGGCCTCCCTCCCTTCCCAGTCCTCATTACAGCTCTGCCAAAGGTGATGCCTTCTGTGGTGGACATGAATTATTCCGCTGCAAGTCCTGACAAGGGAGGCAAGGCCAGGACAGGATCTATCTCTGCACGTGCCGGACAAAAGCCTGCACGAGCTGAAACAAGGGCTCCTGCCCCTCTGGACCCAGCTTGGAGGCAGACTTTCCTTGGGGAGAGGGAAGGACCCCGCTGGCAGGTGAAGAGGGGCCACCCCGGCGGAAGTAACGGGACAGGCTGGAGAGCAGCGTACTCTGAAATTAGAGTGTGTAACAAATCAACTTCATTCCACCACACGCCCTCTCCCTCCCCCAGCCGGGTGCTGTGGCACAGGAATGTGCCAGTATGAGCAGCCCAAGGCTGTTCAGTCATGCTGGGAAATAGGCAAGACACACTGAACAGTGAGAGGACAGCACAAGGTGCTCACCAGCTCCGAGCTGAGCTCCTGCTTCATCCGCTGCTTGTCCCGGGGGTGCACAGCCGGGTCCCGCAGGTACCGAACAGCCTGGGAGATGAGCAGGTAGAAACAGTTCTCCATTGTAAACATGAGCAGAGACCTGTGCAAAGAAACACAAATCAGCAGGAGCCAGAAAGGTCAGCACACTCTGGTTTCCAATAGTTATTGGGAGACTTTATGCACAAGGGATGTATCAAGATAGACAAATGCCTCTAAACTTCAGTTCTGATCTGAGGAGCTTGGACTGCTGCTTGGCTGCTTGCATTAAGTAACTAGAAACTTACTTGAGGGTTTTGGTTCCCTCTTGCATATTCAGCCCAGCAGCCTGAGGGAAAGGTTCTTTCTTCTTATCCATCTTTGAGGAAAAAAAGGACAAGCATTAGAAACAGGAGATAGAAAAGAATTACTCATGCTCCTCAAAGTATCAGTTCAATGAGCACTCTAGGATCACGCAAGTGCCGTGCTCCCAGACACACAAAGGGCCAGTACCTCTCCCAGCATGTTCAGGGCCACGTTGACTGTGGCAAGGAGGGTCCCAAAGGAAGGTGCAACGTCCGAATCAAAGGCCGGTGTGGTGAAACTCAAGACAAAGAGCACGTTGTACTCAGCAAGGTCCAGCGACTATGGAGGAACAGAAAGAGGAGTGAGACCCTGGAGGCCATGAATATGGTGTTGTCATAGGAACAGGAATACCCAGTCCCTTATCACGCTTTTTATATGGAGAAAGAGAAGCACTGTGATAATTTCCCAAGTCTCAGGTGTACAGCTGGAGCAGTAAAGTGTCCTGTACAGCACTGTACAACCAGACTCTGGCTGCTCCCAGAGGCACAGAAGGACAGTCCCTACCCAACAGTTAGCAGCAGGACACTGCCAGATTCAAGGATTAAACCCTCCTTTTCTGAACCAGGCATTGGGTCACAGGACCATGGGAGGATGACAAGAGGATTTTTCCTGAAGAATGGTATACTAAAGGTACAAACCAACTGGCTTATTGTCTGCTCCAGTAAGGTCACACATATACAGCCTTGTGTAGATCACACAAAAGCTCAGCCAAGTCTTCCTTCACACTGTGCAGTGCCTGATTCCCAAGGCAAATTCCTTGTCTCCTGTCTTCCTGCTCTGTGCAGAATAGCAGACAGGTATACAGTGGGGTCACTGTATCAAGCAGGACACACAGACCCAGAATATCCCTGGAAATGCTGGAAACTCCCCCCTTTGGAGAGCCCACCTGGTCAAGGAGGATCTGGCAGACATCAGGAGTGAAATGTCGCAGGGCAGCGAGAGACTTGCTGAGGATTTTGAGGAGGCTGTACTGCACTGTGAGCAGCGCCTTCTGCTCTGCTGCCTCTGACTCGGGGCTGGGGTGTTTGGAGGAGGCCTGAGGATTCCGCTGCACTCGGGGAGTCACGCTGGATGGAAGGGAATCGCCATTTTTTGTCTTTGGAGAAAGAAGAGAGAAAGTCTTGAATACAGGTATGATTATTTTGCAGTAAGGCAAATGTTTTGAGCAAAAAAAACCCACGCTGTGAACAAAGAGAATGAGGAAATAAGGCACCCAAAAAGTCTGTCACTTGCTGAGAATCTACAGTTGCTGTGGGCTGGGAAGACACTGCATTGCAGGGATGCAGCTGCAGAGGCTGTTTAGATTCCACACTCAGGAAAAAGAATGATCAACACACCAAGCATGAGCCATGCTGAAGGAAGACTGCAGCAGCAATGCATCATCTCCACTTCGTGCACCTAAAGATGTCCCACGAACAAGAACTATCTCCCTTTAACAAATTACATCAAATCAAGGACTCCAGGTCAACAGTGGCTTAATTAATGGCACTCCAGAGTCCTACAGCAATGCAGCCTCCTTATGGTAACAGACCATTCAGCACAGGCTGCTGGTTATCTAGGACTGGCTTTACACAGTCCAAAGGTTTTCAGACTCCAGACTACTCTCTGGACATTTTGATTTTGCTGTGAAAAAATGCAAATCCTAACTGTTGATGGATGCCAATAACCACCACGAGGATTGTCTATAAATCATTCAATATCCAAGACCCTTGATAATGAATAATACTCCCTTCTAAAGGGAGCATGGTCATGCAATACTGAAGTTTAGTAGGAACCTCACCTGCAGGTAGTGCTGGAGCATTTTACGGCTGTGCAGGAGGGAAGTACAGGCCTGGCACAGGTAACACAGATTCACCTGAAAGAAATAAAGTCAGGGAGAAATCTCATAAGAGCTCAAAACCCATCTATTCATTGTCACTGCTGGAAGCCAGAAAATCCAAACATAGCACTGTGATCATAAAGGATCCACACAGTCTCCTAATTTCCCAGTATTTTCTTGAAATCACCTGGCACTAAGAACTGAAAGTAAGTCACTGATTTCCCCAATTTACTTTTCCAAGCTACCACATCTCTCTCTCCCAATAGTTGTATCTCCTCACTCAAGACAAGATACTGGCAGAATGGGCAGTTAAATAACTTCAGCTGTAATTCCATGAAAGGAGTGGTAATAAAAAAGTGATATAGAGCAATTTTCTCTCAAAACAACCAAACTCTGCGCTCCAAGGCAATGTATTATCCACAGCAATATCCTGATTCCTACCTGCATGTCCCTCATAAGCTGTGGCAGGTGGAAATGCCACTCCTTTGTGAAATTTGAGAGCTGAAGAATGAAGCCAACAGTGTGATCAGCTTCTTCCAGACAGGCCAAGCTCTGCACAGTCCGTACTGCATTCAGGCACTGGGAAAGAGAGAGAAGTAAATCAGGGCCATGCCAGATAAGGGACAGACAGATGGGATAACATCCCATCCTCCTTTCACAGTTATTTCCACTGTAACCCTTCCCAAGGCAAGAGTGACTTTTCAGTGTTTCTGCCCTTTCTGACTCATCTGGAGTCAGAGGAGCCAAGTGAAGCACAGGGGCAGTTTGTGGCACACCTGAAGGATCCTCTCCTGATGGACACCCACGAAGTCCAGCGCTTCTGTCAGGAAATTGTATCTCAGTGTTTTGAGAAGCCGTTCCATCAGGGACATGGAGAGGCGATAGACGCCGGGCCAGGAGGGGGCATCCAGGGACTTCCGTGATGAAGCAGATGTCTGAAGAAATCATGTACAAAAATAAGTGACTTTTTTTTCCCCCCACACCATTCTGGTAGTCTCCAGCCACAGCCTGTGAGGGCATGGGAAGCTCTCTGGGTGCATTCCCAGTTGGAATGAAGGAAGCAGCACCCACCTGAATGGCTCCATTTGTGCTGAGCTGGTACACACTCAGGAGGGGCAGGCAGATACTCTGGGTGACACCAGCTCCAGCCATTGCTGCTGCTCCCTACAACAATAGACTGCTGTTGGAATCTGTGCCTCTGCTCTCTGAGACTTGTGTTGCAGTAGGTATTTCTGTCCTTGGCACTGCCATCATCCTTTTACAAAACTGTCATCTACACACACCTCTGTGTTGTTAAAAATTCAACATCAAGAAAAGCAAAATCAAACCTGTGTAACTGTACTCAGAATTCTATTTATCACCTGCTCTGGTATGTACATAATCTTTGCAAAGGGCTTGGGAACAATCTTGTTTTCACCTGAAGCCCCACACAAATTGAATTTGTAATAGATAAATAACACTTTATTAAAACTAACGAAGAAGCAGGTTCTAACACTCAGTGCTGGTTTAAAAAGGGGGTATTTGCATTGCAGAATCCATTCAGTGAAAGTGCCTGCTCTAAATGACAGGTCTGCCTGGCTGGCTCAGCTTTTCCCACACATCCCACCATAGAGAACAAAGCACACTAAGCATGTGTACATACAGGACCTGCTGCTTGCCAGCCTCCAAAAAAAACCCCTTTATCTAAATCTCATCATTCAGTTGCATCACAGACAGGACAATGAGATAAAAAATGAGACAGACTTTTCTTATTTAAAGTGTGTACAGCTATGTGCTCTCACTTCTCTGCATCTCTCACCTGCTGAGTCCTTGCTAAGGTCAGCAGCAAATGTAATGAGGCCTCTGTGAAGTGAAGGTTTTGTTTAACTCTCAGGCTGATCTCCAGTGCAGCAAAGATGGTAGGAAGCACAGGGACTTTCCTAGTAATCTGCAGCCAGTAGTCCCCATCTTCATCCACTTCACAGAGCTCCTTAGCCAGGTGGAGACCCAGAACACACACCTGCAGTGACAAGGAAAGGCAGGTTGTACCAAGATAAATCTCAAAAGCATTTACTAGCACAACCTAAAGTTCAATCATTCTCAAATTCACAAATCAAAGCTCCTGGTATCCCTCATATTATTCTCTGTTCACCTCTTGGCTGTATTAGTACTCCTGACAATGTTTTTGAGGACACATCTGAAGAAGAGGCAGCAACAGCCAACTTCCCAGAGTGACGGGAGCCAAGAAAACATCGAGTAATTCTGGAATAGAAACTGCTGAAACTTCCTTTGAAGGCAGCAGGCTACAAGAGAAGTCATTCCAAGCATCATGAAACTTTTGTCTAGAGAAAAGATAAGACTGCAGAGCAGATGAACAGGTCCTTTACCCCATCTCGCTGGTCCTTGTGCTTCACTCGGGAGGCATCGTCAGTCTCCATACTGTCCTTGTCATCTGCAGCATCTCCCAAGGTCAGGCTGTGCCGAGTCTGGTCCAAAAGTGCAATGACCTCATCCTGGAGAGTCTCACACACACTGAGCACCAGCTGGGGGTACTGGGGAATGTCATTCACTGTGACACACACAACAGACACCAGTTAACACAGTCCTTGTACTCAGCTTTCCAGTTTAACTGGTAACATCACTGAGCCACATTTCTTGGAATTAGCACTTATTCTGTTCTCATTCCAAAACCTACAAAACAATGTGAGGAGCTGTGACTGTTAGATGTCTAGGAGCATATATTAAGGGATTATATTCATCTTGATAACAAAAACATAGTTTTTGTCATACAAAGTTATATAAACTCATGACATGTCAAAACATGAATCAAGTACTACTATGGACAGATTATTTCACCACAGCAATTTCCACTCACTGCTCCAGACTGCTGGTATCAGCCTATGCAGATTGGGTGCAGTCTATGGTCTGAGTCTATAGAAATATTATACTCTTATCAAAATCATCATAATAACTTGCCCCACCTTTTACCAGCATGACTAGAAACTCAAATTCAACAACAAAGAAAATAAGTAAAAATCAAACCAACCCTCCACTTCCTGTCTATTTTTCAAAACGTACAGGTTTGCAGAACAAAGCAGTGGAACAAGGAACACAGACAAGTGATCTGACACACTTTTAATCACAGCTGCCTTTGTATGTGTTGCACAGAGAAATACTGCCCAGATTCCACTGAGGGTCTTCAAGTGCTACTGCAATGCCAGATGCCCCACAAGAGACAGGAGTAATGACCAGACTGGTTTCTGTAGTTTGTAACAAAATGCACACTTTCTTGTGTTTGGGTCTTTTGTTACCTCTAGAAATCCATGTCATAATCTAAGCTCTACATTCACTCAGAGAGAGCCTGACTTACACATCCACTGAGCTGTTTCCAAAAATACACAGGAACCTAAATGATCAGTGTCAGGGAAATACAAGAGAAGGGAAGACATGGAGATAGAGTGAATGAATGATAAACCTCACCTCTTTCCAAAACTAGCTAAAGAAAGGGAAAAAAAAAGAAGAGAAGTTCCACAGGCTGGTGACTACATTCAGCACCCTGCACTACTACCATGTGTTCATCTGGCACATGCTGGGTGTAAAGCCCTGGCACCTTGACACCTGCACATGCACCACCTCACCTTTCATCTCCTTCATTTGCAGAACAGTGATAAGAGCTGAGAACACTTTGGCTTTGGTTTTCTCCATCATCTGCTGATCTGCCTGTAGTACTCCCTCCAGAATCTGCGTCAAGGAGTTTATGATTTTATCCACAGAACTCAACTCGCTGACAACAAAAAGGGAGAGCTCTTCAGATTAGACAAGATCCCTCAATAAATATATTGGCTTGAATGAGCTGTGTGGATCATAAGTTATATGACCCCTAAAAATAAAAGCAGTTCTTTACAGTAAAGTTTAAGTCACCACCTGGATCTCACTAAAGACATTCCACAGAACGAGAGAATGCATTTTCCCTTCATTGTGAGAATTACAGTGAGAAAGCAGAACTAACTAACACAAAAGCTCTTGTGCCACTTTTCACCAGCAAGCAGGAAACCAAATAAACTGCATTGCTACCAGAGATTTCTCATAATTTCAGCAACAACTAAGAGATATATGACACCCCAAAAGAGAATTCAATGATAAGGCTTCAGTTTCCTCCCTAGATCACTAAGGGATTCTCACTAGAGCAAAACACTTCAACATAATCTCCCAAATTTTTATTTAAACATGATCTCCCAAGTTTTTATTTGTAGCAGTGACTAATAATTATCCAAACAAAATACCTACCTTTTCCACTGCTTGAGCAGGATCAGAAGAAGGGTACACAGCATAGACCCCAGCTGCAGACAGGGCACTGACATGGGAACTTGGAGCTAAGGAGAAATACTGTAAGCATTACAGCTGCAACAATCACATGTAAAAACACTACAGAAATGCTCAGCCCAAGCACCACCACCAAATGACCAGGTTTGTTCTTCAGCAGAAGGGACAAGAGCCAGGACCCTCACAGGGTCATTTAATGATTACAAGAATGACACATTACAAAATAAAGATTTAAGCAGCTCATCAGTTCATGGAGAAAGACTCTGTTTCAGCCCATCTAAAAAACCCTATGATTACAAGCATCTGCAGAAATAATGCAAAGAAGATAAGCAATTAGGAAATGAAAGAACTGATAGGAAGCAACACCTACCAAAACCTTGGTGCCATTTAGCACATCAAGAAACAACTGCTGATGAACTGCAGAATCAGTCAGATGCATGATATCAGCCTAAATCAACAAAGATAAAGATCAGTCAGCACAACAAAAGGTCCATCTTCTAAGCAGCCTAAAATCAGTTTACTGTTTTGTTACTTTAAGAATCCATCAATATTATAGCTGCTGACTTTTACAGAAATCACTACATTAACATTGAAAAGAAGCTGGCAATGACTAATTGCGTAACGATGCATCCTTGCCTCACTTGACACAGGAAAAGTTTGTCAGGATTACAGAATTACCCAGAAACCCTCTAAAATTATTTACAGCCTCCCTCCTCTGCTGAGAGGACAATATGCTTGTTTTGATCAAATAGTAAAACATCACCCACTCTAACCTCTTGCACCATGCTCATGCCAACCTGTACTGTGTTCACACACACAACAAAACTGAAAGAAAAAAAACAGTGAATTCTGCTTAGCTGGCCCTAGGAAGCTGCTGACATTGTATTACTCAAAATGTTCATTTCAGACTCTCATTCAAGACAAGAGGCAGCCCTTACATGGCTTGTGGAGATGATGAGCAGCATCCTCCAGGCTGAGATGAGCATTTGGTACTCAGTGACAGAGGCACAGCTGGCGCCCTCGGTCTCTGCCACGTGCTGTGCCAGGGACTTCACGTACTCTGACCAGTAGGCAAAGCGCTTCTTGCTGGAGAAATTCTTCAGCGTGTCCTTCAGGGACTGATCCAGAGAGCCCCTGACCAAATCAAGAGGAGAAGTTACCTTCATTTATTCTTGGGTCAGAAAATATACTTCTTCTGATGATTCAGGGAGGAAAGCCAAGGACACAGCTTGCATGGGAAGGTTATTCCACATATATGACCTCTGCAGGGAATCCCACTTTTTGCATCAAATATGAAACAAACATGATCCCCGAAGAAAATCTATAATTTATTTTTTTTTCAAAATAGAGATTTTAGTTAATCCTGACTTTTTAACACATGAAACATCTGTTACTTTCAGGAAAACAAATCAAGTGGGATAAAACTACTAAATGTGATTCAATCACTACAGGTTTACTTGGCTTAATTGACAATTAGTTTTAATAAATACTGTATATTCTTATTTCAGGATACAAGGAAAATATTGATACATTCTCACCTAAAGGCTGCAGAAGAATTTTCATATTTTTTCTGCAATTAGTGATTGCAAGAATCTCAAATGAATGTAATGTGTTCATGAATCACTCCCAGATTTTCACAGGATTACATGTGCACTGCCCATCAAAGCCCATAACACACACAGTTTAGATAACTAAAAAGTACAGGGATGAAGGAAAGACTACCAAAGACTCACTTGACAACATAGTAGATCTCCAGGCAGATGATTTTCATTATTAAGGCACAGGTATCCAAGACACTGAGCTATGAAGACAAAGAAAACCCAAGCAACCAAAAAAAAAAAAAAAAAATCAAAATCTGAGCTCCACAGGGTAAGTGAAATTCTGATTTATCCCTATCCATCCACTGGGGATGGCTGATACTCCAGTTCTGTGGGAGACTTATTTCTCCCACAATAGCAATACTTATGTCATTTTGACCACAGACTGGTGACAATAAGGACAGAATACTGTGCTCGGAGTTCAAACTCTTGAGTGAGAGCACAGAGCTTTCAGAATGAAGAGGAAAAACTCACACAGAAAGGAAGAACAAGAAGCTAATCAATTCCTCCATGATACCAGTCAGCCTGAGCCCATAATATGGATACACTTCAGACAGCACACCTTCTACAGTGAGTGTTACCACAGCTGCCACACAGCTATTTTTGTTCCATATATGAATAAATAGCAGAGAATTTCGAAAGACAGCTCATGGCTGCCCAGTCTCTGAAAAGCCACACAGCATTCACTTCATCTACTGCCCATGTTTAACTCACTTGGTCACAGCTCCTTTTAGGAAGCTGCAAGCAGGACAGCCACACACATCACTTAGAAACCTTTTCTGAGAAGTACATAAATCCCTTCATTTTGTTTGGCTGTAACTCACCTCTGATGATTCAGAAGGCGGAGGAAGGGTCCCAAAGAGAGGATTAGTTAAATTTTCCCAAAACTTTGGCCTAGAAGACATAAACAAAAGTATTATCAGTTATCTCTTTTATGCCACATGCCTAGCAGCATTTTGAGTGTTCCAAACTTTGTAGGAAATATGCTTTGGTAAATACAAGTTTATTTAGCTTTATACAAAAGAAACAGAAATATATTTGCTTATCACTGCATAATACTCTCACCACACTAACTAAGATGCAAACGTCCCTGAAAAGTCTGACAAACCACAGAAAGAGTGTTTTGGAAAAGAGAAAGGAAAATGCCTTGTCGAGGAACCCAAACTCACTTTGTCCTCAGCACGAGCATGGCGCTGTCACGACGGTCCTGCCACAGCGCGTGCAGGAAGGCGATGGCAGCGCGGTGCAGGAGGGGAGGGCACCAGTACCTCTCCTGCTGCTTGGAGTCAATCAGCTCTAACACCACTTGGAGGCAGCTCCACTCCCCCAGGCTAAATTCCTAATGCAAAAGGAGACAAGAGGTTACAATGCTGAAGAATTACATTGCCCATTGTAGCCAAATCTTTAGCTTTCTCACTGCCAGAGCGTCATGAAGGAGTGTTTTAAAGTCGCTTAAAGAACAACACTGAGAGTGAAGAGAACAGGTCACAGGCTCCCCTTGGTCTTAGTAGATGTTCTGTTGCTAACTCAGTATCTGCCTTGAAATATTGGGCAAAGTTTCTCTTTGGTTACAGGGAAAAGCAAAACTGGGATAGCAGCACATCTATTAAATACAAGTACAACCTGCATGTATCTTTACATTAAGCACATCAAGTTACAAGCAAGAACCATCAGATTTTAGCAGTGAGTCCTCAAGCATCTGCTATTGTACCTTTGACCCATCACTGCCGTCCTTCACTTCCAAGTTCAGGAACAGCTCAATGAGCCCAGGTTGTGTCTCCACTGCAACTGTGAGGAACTCCAGGATCATGACCTTGATGCGCATGTCCTCGATCTTGCTCTGCAGGTGGGTGAGGAAGGCGTCGCGGATGGCAGCAGCGTCACTGCCCAGGCAGGCATACACAGACATGGGAGCAACCTGTCCATGGAAACATCAGAGGGAAAAATAAACATGCTGTACAGAACGCTTCATTCTACATTGATTGTATTGAAACTCAGAAATATTTAATATTGAATCTATGAACCTATCAAAGTAAGTTGTCATTAAGCACGAAGAAACAAGACAAGTGATCCAAATATTCCTCTTGAACAATTCTACTCTATCCTTGCCTATTTCTCAAAGGTTACAAAAGAAATAGAAAAGAAAAAAACCGTTTTGGATTTACATTTCTTGAAATAAATAAGCCCATATCTGGATTTATATGCTTTAAGCTACAAATATTCAGATATTAAGCAGACAAAAAGAGTAAGTGTAAAAGGCTTCCTAAGTCTAAAGTCTACTTTTACTAATTCCAGAAGTCTAAAAGTCGAAAGGTCCCAATAAAAACCTAAATAGGATACTCTTCTCAGTAAGATGGCAAAATTCTAGGTAGGAAGGTCTCGGAATTGTACTTAAGAGTGTGACTTGAGAAAGTTGCTCAAAAACTGGGAAGAGAACAACTGGAGGTGCAAATATTTTACAGAAAAAAAGCCACTCATGGGATGCCTCTCAGTGAGTGCTGAGTGATTTCCGAAACAGCAGAAGATCACAATCAAAAACTAAAGGATCCTTTAGAGGATTTTTCATCTGCCCTAACTTAGAGCTGCCAGTCCACCCTACTTCAACTGACTTGCACAAAGCTCCCTGATACAATAAAGCCTGAGGAAATTATTTGAAAAATAATTCCTCAGTGGTGGAATAGTCACAAGGGGATAAGCAAAGGAGCACTGGTGGGTGTCTTATCTTACTGTAGCCAGTCGTTTGAGCAGCTGGATGGCCAGGCGTGGAAGTGCAGGGTCATGCTTGTGGTAGATGTATTTGGCTAAGACAGCAATAAGGTTGTTTCCATGAGCACCTGGAGAGAACACAAATAAAATCAAAGAAAAGAAACAAGATGTAACTATTTACCAAATAATGATTTTCACAGCAGAAGATGAGAACTAAGTTGGTCTCCCAAAAGAACATGGATGGTACGGGTCCAGCCAGAGGCATTAACAGCAGTTGATTTAGTATATTCTGTAATTACAGTAATCTCATTACAAAGCAGCAAACAATAAGCCATGTTTGATTAATCCTTTAAAAGCTGTCCCCAGGGGAAGAATGCCTTGGAGGAGGGAGAAAAGGCCTTCTCCCACGAGTAGCAATCACTTCTTGTAATCTGGAAACCTTAGCTAGCGTTTGTGATGAGACACACAGTGCCACTTGCAGAAGCAGAGCTGCCAGGCTGCCCCAGGGAGCAGTACCCACCATGCTGAGTGAGGGCCTGCTCCAGGGGAGACACCACGCTGCTCGGGGGCTTCAGCCGGATGACGTTGTTGGTAACGGAGAACGCCAGCTTAACTGTCTGGATCAGCAGCTGCCCTTGGCCTTGGGACTCATCACTGCTTCCAAAGAGAAACCAAAGTAAGGACTGTGTCACAACCAACATTTATTAGTACAACGTTCAAAGAGGAAGCTCCATCAGAGTTACAAGACATTTTCACTCAAAGCCAGCTTGCAGAAGATGCCCAAACAGCCACACCCCACTCACCTGCTGCACTGGGAGGCCATTACCATGTCAATGGTGTCCACCCCAATGCCCATGATGTTAATGACAGCTTGCCCTGCCTCTGTGTTGGCCAGGCTGAAGATGCACAAGGACTGCAGGCTGGGGGCATTGCTGTGACACAAACACAGGACAGTGTCACCAGGAGCACTTGTGGTATTTTGCCACACTGCACTTAGAAAACTACCACAAAGGAACCTCCTCATTTCTACACCCCCACTGACCCTTCCTTTACTCTCCCTTCCACTTTCACCAGAGTACACCAAATAGGAAAGGAAAGTGGATGGCAGTCTGTCCCAGGAAATCTATGTGCTCTTTTCTTTTTTTACCATAAGTTCTAGAAACCAATGTAATTTGTTCTGTCCCTAATCTTTTGATACTTTTCCTGCACTCAGGAATGCAGCAGAGTTGAAACCAGCACTACACAGCTATACTAGCTCCCTCCTAGTCATTTGAATTCAAAAACTGAAACAAAATGACACTGATTCCTGCACTGTAAACCAGGCTAGTTAGTGCAGGTGTGAGACCTCTCACCTGTCTTACCTGCTGCGAGGATCCATTTCAGGGCATAAGTTCAGTATAGCATGGATCAACTGCAGAATTAGGCACCCTAAAAAGAGATGAAATGGACTACTCAGTTTTTTAAAACTTTTGCCTCGTTCCTAGTACTTTCAAACAAATCACGGCATCTAACAATACCAGGAGATACTGTGCAAATTCCAAATGGCTGCTAGAAAAAAGAAGGCAGGTGATCCCTTTTATTCCCTTCCCCTCCTACTCCCACTTTCAACATCCTTACCGATTTTCTCTCTCACTCCATGAGAGTTGTACCTCCATTTGTGGTAATTTGGTAACATTTCCTTCAGAACAAACACGATGCAGGGCACCAGGCCTTGGCTCTGGGTGCTACCAAGTTGTCCCTAAGAGAAACAGAAACATTATTTAACCAGGAGGGGGACAAGAAAACTTTTGGAGGAAGATATTTCTTATTGTCTTTGAAGTGTGAGAATACCATGGAGCACGGAGACATAGATTTAAAAGCAATTTCTAGTTTTTTGTAGTCATTTGAGACAAATTAAAACGTTTTGGGTTTTTTTGTAAGAATCAGATCAGAGAAAGCACAAACAGCAGTGCAGAAGAGAGAGTCAAGCAAAGATTACTGAGAGAGCCCTGCTGCACAGAGACTGATCTCAGACATGGCTGAGATCACTTTCACTTCTCAGTCATAACAGCTCAGAGTTGGTGCCATATCGGAGCAGTCCAGAAGCACTCACCCGGATCAGAGTTGTTACCAGGTTCAGGAAGGAGATGGTAACACTGTACTCGCCTTGGGGCTGTTCCATGCTCATCAACAGGTTTCCATAGCCCCCAGCATTCATTCCCTCTGCACTGTGAAATGAGCAAGAGAATTCATTACATGAATAGCAAGATTCTGGCATGAGTGAGAAATGTCAGGTGCAGAGATTGCACACTGGCAAAAAGTTCTTATTGCATGTTATGAATTGGTTAGGCAAAAAAAAAAAATGGAGTGGGGAACATGAATACCTAATCATGTGATTCATACTGGACAGTGGATTGGCAACAAATGGCAAGAACCCCGTGTGGTGAAGGTCAGTCCAAACCTGCAAGAGAAGAGGTACAGATACTCCTCATTTGCATATAAATGTACTAGTTCTGACCAGCAGGTCCTTTCCTCACCTTGGCTGGCATCCGAGCAGCCAGGACTGTCAAGCAATTGACACAAGAAGCAATAACATCCACAGGGGGAGAGATTACAGTTGTTAGCCTACAAAAGAAAAACAGCATGCATGAAGAAAAGTACTGCCACCTGTGGTCTAGTCTAGCTTTTTAATCAAAATGCTTCTTTCCCTCTCACTGAAGCACATATACATAAAATTTAAGCAGATAAATACAGACACTAGAGCCTGCAGTTTCAGTCTAGACTTGCCACCTCCCCCTCACACCTGAGTCAGATCAATTTACTGCCAGAGCAAGGCTGGCAAGACAGCAGGTTGTCACAGCAAACAATAATTATACAGCTGAACATCAATTCCCAGGCAGTTAACTCTGGGAGGAGTTAATAAGTACAACTGTTTTAAAACCTGTGAGTTACTGCTCTAATGCCATGTTTTATCCCCCTTTCATGTAAATAAAGCTATTAATCAAAACTGCCTTTAAAGGGATAAAATTGCACCCCTTTCAGGAAAGAAGTAAAAGAGAGGCCATTCTGCTGCATCAAAACATTAACCTCTGTGTAACCAGAACAGTTTTGAGAGCTGAACACCCATCTTGGGCGTTCAAGCACTGACACATATATTGTAAAGCTCTTGGCAAAATAAGCAATCAGCTATCCTTCCAGGTCACTCTATCTGCTTAGACATCTCTGCTGTCAGTGACTCACCTCTGCAGGAGCATGTAGATTCGTGATGTGATTGGCAGAAGACAATCTGCTATTGATACATCAGTGCTGATGACTTTATGAACCAGATCAATTATGGGCTTGACCCTCTGGCAATGCTGAATCACATCTGGATAAAGAATACCAAACATTAGAATACAAAATCGAACTTCAGCAGTAATGACGCCTGGAACAATGCAGATTTATCTTACCACATATCTACATGATTCAAAACCATCCATCTCCCATATCAAAAACCATTTGTTTATCTACATCAACTTTTCCCTCATCTAAAGTGTATCTCATTTCACTACATGCTCTTAGGCTTTTGCAGTGCATTTTACAGAATAATAATCATCATTAGGCTTTGGAGAAAGTATCCCGTGCTCTTTCAAAAGTATTCAGAGCTATTCAGTACTATTATTAACCTCAAACTAACACCAATTAATAATTATTTATTCTCTTTTACACTCCCAGCCTGTCTCACCTGCTGTTGACACAACATGGAGCAGCATCTCAATCTCACAGGTGAACAGAGTCCAGCTGCTGTAGGAGTACTCCCACCGTACCAAGTAAGCCCGATCATCCAGCATCACTTGGCCCACTGTTCCCTGAGGTATCCGTAGGTTTGTTTGACCTAGTCCTAAAGATTGAAGAAGCAGGTGAAACAAAGTCACAAATTTACCCATGAGTTAGAAGCCAGGTAAAGAGAGAGCTAAATTCCCCAAAACATTTCAGTAAGAAAAGGGGAAGTGCAGTTTCCTTACCAAGAGGATAGAGGAGCTTTGGAGCCTGTCTTCGCCACAGTGTGCCATCCTCATGGGAGATCACATCTGGAGGTTTGTGCTTGTACAGCTCAATATAGAAGGACATTTTATCCAGGAAACTGTATACCTGCATCAGAGAGAGCTTCAACAACATAGCCAAAGAGCCAGAGATTCTTAAAAATTTATCAGCCAGGTCATTCCAGGAACAGGCAGGTTTACTTACCTGTACAAGTAATACAATATCAATACATCAATCAACATACAATACAATATCTAATACATCAACGCTACTAAAACATTATTATACAGCCCTCATGTTCAGACAAGTCTCATCTAAATAATCAGGTAAGTACCACCTAAAAAAAATTATTATCTTAATCTTCAACCATTAAAGTTGAAAAATTTTCTAAAAGCCAGAAAACAGCATCCTGCAACAGCACACAACTCTGAAGGAGCTGTGTCCACTGCTCTTAGATTTATGTCTGTTACCTAAGACTGAAACTGAGATAAGCACACGTAATGGAAAGGAAGAATCACAGCTCATATCATCCCTGACTTGAAACAAATCACCTCCCAAACACCAAGAGAGATTCTGTACCTTTTTTGCAGTAGATTTATCAGACACAAGGGCTTGGAGCAGCTGAAGGAGAGGAGTGAGAAGATGGGGGAACATCCCACAAACACTGTCGAGGATAATACCCAGACCTGCAGTAGGTTCCTGGTGGTGGAAACAGAAAACAAATGTCTTATTACTAAAAAGAAAAGCAAAAAGGGTCTCAGTATAGCACAAGGTTACACCTTCTTTTTAAGCTGTACATTTAACATTAATCATGCATAAAAGTATCACTCCAGTGACTGGAGATCACACTTGCACAGACTAAAGCATGAGGCAGTCTGCAAGTATAAGGCAAGAAGTAAGACTGTAAGGCATTACATATCATCCTAATTCTGTGACAACAAAAATAAGCACAATGCTTTTGCCAGCAGTTAGTTCAATCCTTGCAGCCCCAGCCCTGCTATCAACTATCACCTATATTAAAACTCGTTCCAGTATCCTTTTCAAGTGTAAAGCCAAGGCTGTACCTAAAAAGCAGGAAAGGGCAAAAGTAAATCAAAGATAGATGTAAATGAACATTTGTTCCTCAGGCCCTCCTAGAAACCAACTCACTAAATACAATCAACCTGTTCCTTTCCTAAAAGGGAATCATTTATCAGGCCTTAGTTATAAACAACGTAGGTCAAAGAAGTTGCAAATACACTCACCGTCTTCCAGAAGAGCTGGGGAATGCTGGAAGCTGCCAGAACTTCACATGCAGCATCAATTATATCCTACAAAGGAAGATAGGATGGAAAAAATCAAAGCTACTTTACACAGGAAGATTTTATCCCAACCAGGTTCTGCCACATCTTTGGAATTTAAGTTTCCATGTTTACCCACCAAGATGTAACTACTTCCTGGAGCCAAAACACAGCCAACACACCCACTCCAGACCACAACCTAAAGCTATGCTCCTCATCCAATGAACTGGCCACAACAAACACATCCACCATATCTGCAGAGGGCTGTAAAATGTCCAGTCCAACTCAGAAATGGAGTTTGTATTATTTCCTTTGTTTTGGGAATAACAGATCAACAATGAGTTTCATAAACACAGAACTTTAAATGCACAATGTGCTCTTTCATTACTAATCTGCCAGTCTGTAGAGGTGTAGATTTGCATGGTGTAAATGCAGTAGGAAAACCAGCAAATCAGTAATTTGGGTCTACCTAAGCCTCATAAAGTTTGCAGTGTGAATTACAATTTAATAGGCAATTAGCATCAGTTATGAGAGTTTATTTTAAATTATGTAAAAAATGCAAATGGTCTTGGATGCTTACCTGCTGATTGCCCAATGTATGTAATTCCAGTGATGTCAAGACAAAGGAAAGAAGCCCATAAATACACATACAAGCTGTGCTGGCAGTACACTGCAAAGAAAGAGTACACAAAGCTGTTATGGAAAACACTATGAATTACAAGCACATTGTAACTCTACTCAGTCTGCTTTACACACCAAGTAACTGCCTTTTTTATATATCAGCAAAACATGGAGCAGTCCTTAGTTAAGTTCCACATTAACACAAAATACTTCTGAAAGGAAAAGTCCTGCCATTATCACTAGAAATGCCTTGCAGGCATCAAAATAATAAAAAAGAAGCACTCAACATTTCTAGGAATCAAAAGGATTTGCTTTCACTGGCTTCTGTCTATAAAGCAGTTTACCCTAATACACCATGTTGTCTAATGAAACCCTATACAGAAAATACTGCAGAGTTAAATCACCCAATAGTCAAGAGCCACAATGGCAAATACACCTATAGAGGCCAATAAAAAAAATTGATTAATTTTAGTCTATTCTGCTCAAGAGAGATGTAGTTCCTTGCTTTACAAAGGTTTTCTTAATTCTCTGGAAAGACAATCCGTTTTGTTCCAACTTGATTTCTGATCTTCACTGAAAGAAGGTTAAGACGATAGAACATACTTTAATGCATCTTCTAAAAGAACATTGGTTCAGTCATCTGCTTCCCATCATAGCTGTACATCAGGAACAGTCAGACCTTCAAAAGCTTATATGTACAATTGAAGAAACTCACATTCTTGCCTCCACTGCTGAGGGATCGCAGCAGCTTTGTCAGATACTGGAAGACATTTAGCTGGATAGCAGTGCTGCCCATCCTCCTGATGATGTTTGTGGACTCCTCTGGGTTTATGGTGTGACGGAGCAGAGCCCAGGCCAAAAGCACTGGAGCGTGATGTGAGACATCCCCTAACTGCAGCAGCTGATTGTCCATCTCCTGCACAGAGACAAATCAAAAGCAAAATAACTGAAATGTGGAAGTAATTCACACTCAACAAGCACACAGCGGATTGTGTCCTTCTCATGGTATGTGGATGGCAGTTTCTACAGTTGGTCAACAAGCCCAAGGACCAGAAATTCACAGACACATCAGTACCTGGGTAATCACAGTAAGTTCTGTATCGTTAGGCTGGAGGATTGGTTACTCTGCCAGTATTTTACCTGGTGGATGTGCTGATTGTTGGCCAACTTGTGCTCCTCTGTCCTGTCATCCAAAGCACGCTCATGGAGGGAGTCAATTTCCATGCCTTCCACCAGAATAAGAGCACTAAAGTAACTACAAGCAGTAGAAAAATAAAAACAAGTAGGTCAGAACCTTTATTTGAGAATTCAGGTGAGGGTTTTTTTTTTAACTATAAGAGGTCAAAATGCAACCTTCAGTTTGCTTTGTTCAGCTTTCTTTGAAGCAATAAGAAATTACAAGAAATGAACAGCACATAAGTCAAATTTTGTCTTGAAATGCTGGTACAGAACAAATTACAGCCTTCAGAACTACCTTTTGTAGTTGAGCAGACAAAAAAGCATCACTGAAATTTGAAGATAGCTTTTCCACCTTTGTAACTCTCTGCCACCAGGATGTACGGCATGATTCTCATCCCCCCTTGGAATCATGGCCCACACAGAACAACGAAGACAGAATTATAAATGTATTTCTTCCTGAGAAAAACAATTGTATTGCGCTGTACCCACTTCACAAATACACACAACACTTACCCAATACGATCCACGAGGTGATCCATGCTCTCATCTACTAAATGTCTGTTGGTTTGCCTCGTGCCAAATCCCTGCTCTTTGAACATCTTTGCAAATGCCAGGAGCTCCTCAGGTGCCATTTCAAAGTATGCATAGTAGAGGAAGATGACTTCCAGGAGCATGGACTGTTCCCGAAGGCACTGCACAAACCACCGGGAGACCTGACGTTCTGTCTGCACAAAGGAAAGTTCCACCATCACGTGTCAAAGCTCACAGGGCACCCAGTGAAGTCAGAAGCTGAGAAGTGTGGAGGCATTTCAACAGCCTGTGTGTCAGCAACTGTGTCAATGGCAAGGAAAGCCACTCTAAGCCCAGAGAGATCATGACCAACTACACATAAATGGCTCTGTTGGCCCAGTGCTCTCCATGGATTTATTACAAGGAATAATAAGTTTCATGAAACTCTGTCTCTGAGCAAAAGTGTGTTCTATTACAGAGAAAACAAATTTTATGTTTTTTGGCCAGGAGAAATGTCCTGTTTAACTGCATCTGTACAGAAGTATTTTCCAATATACTACATATAAGAAATGACTTCATAAGCTTGATAAATAACAGTAAGAAACAAAATACCATGAGATTTCCGTGTGTTTCCCACGTAGGAGCTTCTGCTTTGTACAGCGCTTCAAACTGTTTGCGGTAATTCGGAACGAGCTCCTTGTCCAACTTTTCAACACACTGGAAGTACTGTGCCTTAAAGAAACAAACAAGTCCATGATCTTCTCACAGGCACACTCAAGGGCTTTTTACACAAGCAGGGAATTACCCCACAGCTTCCATATTTAGCCTGTTCCAATGACATCACGTCCTGTACTCACTGTGTAAGGGTGTCTCTCGTCCTGGAAATAGGTGAGCAGGTGGAGCACGCAGCGCAGGATGCAGATCCTCTCCTCATAGTAGTAGTCAGCGAGCTGTGAATGTGAAGTGCCATCAATGCCAACCTGGCACAGTGTTCAACTCCCAGCCACCTCCCTCTCACAACCACTCCCAAGGCCTTCGCCAAAGGAATACAGAGTTACTACAGACAGAATTTCAACTGAGCAGCTCTGAACTTGGGGAAAAAACCAACACTTAATTAATGTTACAGAACTCAGTCTAGCATTGCCATAACGACAGGTCTGTAATTACACTGTTAAGTGAGAAAACATGAAAAGGAAAGGCAAAAAGACATCCTTATTACTGTCTGCCAGAAATTATCATCAATTTTGTCATGTCAGACAGTGACACACAAATCTACAAGCTTTGGAAAATAAGGCAGTGTACACCTACCCAACTAAATTGCCTGATATCAAGGCTGAAATTTCATTTCTGTAGCAATTACTAACACTCTTCAAATCTACCTGCACATTCCTCAATTTCAGCCATCCTTTATATGAAGGAATACTTCAATTATTTCAAGATTTTCCACAGAAATAAAGTAGGTTTGCTGCCAACATCTTTTCCACAGAAAATACAAGTGGAAATGACTAACCTTCAGCATCAGAGCCTGACTCTGCCTTTCATCCTGAAGAACCGTCTGTAAACAAAATACGACAAAATAAATAGCTACTGGAGAAATATCTACTGACAAAATATATGTTCACAAAATGACTGAAACAAATAAAATACAAATTTTCTTTCCAGCTCACTTGGAAAAACAGATTCCAAAAGTACAAAGCCAAAACACTCATTTTTAACTACGTATTTATTTTTCAGCTCAACTCTCATTCACAAATCTGTAGCTTTCTTGTATTCCTGTGACAGAGAGAGGAGCTGAGTTCCTGCAGAGATCCAAGAACGAAGAAATAAGCTTGGATGCAGCTTCAGAGAAGAAAAGCTACAAAGCCATTTCCCAGTCAGAGCCAGGACTCACATTTGCATCAAAACCCAACTGTTATTAAGGAAAGATGTGGAGTAAATAGAACATAAATGAGAGCTATGGACCTTCAGGGAGTCTCTTGTTCCTCTGTAATCCTCTTGAAGATAAGACTGTAACAACTGCACACTCTGCTCTTCATCCAGACCCTGAACAAAAGAACGAGAAATTATCTGAAATTAATAAAAGGCAACTGAATTCGTTGAAGATTAAGATTCTCTCCAAATACTCAGGCAGCTCTTATCTTCAAAACAAATAACTTGCCAAAAGAATATTTTTGCACCAGGCAGATGCTTTAATCAGCACTTCTTTTAAAGCCAAATACACAAGCTTTAATGTCACTGAGCTGCAGCTTAACTTCAGCTAAAGGAGCATCAATCATTTAAATAAAGGTACCACCAGTCACTGAACTCTAAACTTCTGGCTTAAAGAAACAGAACTTTACAGGTAAACTGAGAGGATTGTCAAACAAGGCAACTGATTTAAGGGACATCAGCTTTTTAGCTGAGCAATTGACCTGGAAGAACTCAACTCAGACCAGTAGCAGGTGGCTGCTGCTGGAAAGAACCAGGAAAACCACAGCATCTCAAAGTTATTCATCACTTTGGAAGTTTGACCAAGAGCCTCAATACACACTTCAACATCCTTCAGATTACTTTGAACTGAAAAGACATTAAATTTCTCTCTACTCAACATCATGAAGATTACTTCAGTATCAAAATCCAATAACAATTCATTCCAGGGATGAAAAATAATCCAAGAGCAGCTTCACTCACCAAAAACTTACTGACCCTCAGACCCAACTCTTTTAGTGGAGCAGCTACATCTTTATCAGCTTTAATTTTTTCTGCTGAAGTCGTACTAAAGTGAAAAGAAATTTTAGTCATTAAAAATGCAGCAATCTCAAGGAAAGAATTAAATAGGTATAATTTCAAAGTTCTCCATTTTATCAGTTTAAACCGAACATTTGCCTTTTCCTCAGTGACCTTTCAATATTTCATACAACAATATTCTCTAACCTTTCTTTACTTACTAGGAAACTCCCCACTAGAGATTAATTTCTAAAATCAGGCAGTGACTGTACCTTGGTGGTTTGTAGTACGACAGTCCTTCTAACAGCCTCTGCCAGTGCTTGTTCAACTCTGCAGCAATCTGGGCCTAAAACAGAACCAAACACCACTGAACAGACCCCTCAAAGTGCATTACCAAATTTTAGATCTGTTAAACTTCAGCAAAGCAAAGAAATTCCACCACCACAAAGAAGGAGGAACAACACAAGATGGGTGTCTGTGGCTCAGAGTGATTGCAGATGCAGTACTGAACAGGGCAGTGAGCTGCACTGCCTGTTCTTAGGGAGGGTGAGGAAAAGGGAAGCAATGGTCCGGGTTCAGAAACATTTGGATTCCCAACCTCTGGGAAAATCCATGAAAGCACAGGCTCCAGCCCTCAAAATAAGACAGCAGTTGTACCACACATGAACACCCCAGGGCAATCCAGGCAACAGCACTCCAAAAAGGGAACCACCTTTTCCACACACCCTTCCAGGCAGTTCATGCAGCTGTAAACAAACAGTGGGAGAATAAACAAGTAGCAGAGGTATGGCAACAAAAAACATGCTGAGAAAGAAAGAAGAGTAGAAAAAAATATTTTCACTAATATTCAAAGAGATGTAAAAATTATGTACTTGGCCATGGAGCCCAGTAAGTGATGGCCAAACCTGCTCACCATGGCAAGAACTTACTGGTTCTCTTAAAGCTGATCTGCCTAGCAGAATTGTCCATAATTCTCTGCTGCTCCTGCAAACACAAGGAAAAGGTGGAGAGTATTTTAATTATTAATTATTCTAACCTTCCATTTAGCTTACACTTTTCAAACTGTAATTAACTTGCAGCAAATGACACTGCAATGAGAGAAAAATGATATAAGAACATTAGCTTTTAGCTAATGAGTTTCAGATGTTCTAGAAAAACCCAGAGAGGGTGACTACTGACACAGCAAGACCTGTGAATTCATATCAAAGCTTCACATTGATATCAGGTTACCAGCTCAATTTGATTTTGCTATTTAAACATTTAGGGCTCCTAAGAAGAAACTTAATGAAAGCATACAGCAGTATTTTATTGTTATACTCAGTGCTCTCCTTCAAACAAATTCTTCCATCAGTTTCATCCTCCACTCTAAGCAGAGCATAAAACTGTATGAAGTGAAAAACTGCACTTTCTTTACACAGACACCAGAACATTTACACTCAGCTTCTCATCTCTTCCTGAGAACTCTGTAGAAAGGCCAACCTGCACTATAAGGAATTACAGATCACATCCTGACCCTGGCACATGCACTCAAAACAAGTCTCCCTACAGTAGACCAGAGAAAAGATATTTGCCAAAAAGGGAATTTAATTTAGACAAAAATTATTTGTTACATATTATAAATGAGGATTTAAACACCCCAACTCCCCACGCAAAGACTATCTACACAAGAACACTCACTGCCTTATTTTTAGAATAACATTATTAAAATAACTCACTGTGGCAGTGAAAGTCATCTGCGATTTCTGACATGTGGTGACACTTAATGAATGACAACACCTGTTATTTCCAGCACACCCATCAACATAATTCCTCCCTGCACATTCCTCGATAGTTGGGTGCACTTCTCTGACATCCAGCCCACACGGAGCACCCAAAGGCCCAGAATTTTACCAAGAATCGAACAGCAATGTAAAAATAGTAATTCAATGAATTCCAGGTTCAGTGATCATGTCAGATCAGTGCCTTCACTTGTCGCGAGCAGTTTCTTTCGCTTTTTGTCAAATCTGAGCGCCAGCCTAGCAAAGTAAACCCACCTACTTTTCACTCCCTCACAACCTCTGCTGTGAATAAAACAGACAGTGGTTTGTTGTCCCCTCATTAATAAGGCTACAAGACAGCTAAGGAAGGAATCTCCCTGTCATTAATTTAATAAAAATCAGACACTAGGGAAACTCCAGAACACAAAAGCATTACATAATAAGTGACAAAAAACGTGCTCTGTAGAAACGAAACCAGCGAACTAAGGCGATCACTGAACATGGGATTCATTGAATCGCTTCCGTTACACCTCTCCACGTGTTTATTGTGACTTGCACGTCCGCAGGAGCCGCGCGGGAGGCGCAGCCGGCCCCGGCGCGCCCGCCGCCCTCAGGGAAGAGCCGAGCGTCTGTCGGGCACCCCCGCGAAGGGAGCGAGGACCGAGCCCCCGGCCCCGCCAAAGCCACGGCTGCCACGGAGTCCTGCCCAGCCTCCGATCCCGGAGGACACAATTAAATATTCACAAAATCCCCGAGAGTGGCTCCTCACTCCGGTTTTTGGGGCCGGGAGTCCCTGAGGGTCCCTCAGCCGGGGGGGCGGGGCCTCATCGCGCGCGCGAGGCGGGGGCGGGGCCAGCCCGGCGCGCGCCTCGCCGCAGTTAAAACCTCCCGAGCCTGCGCTGCGCCCCCTCCCCGCCGGTCCCTCTCGGCCTCCAGTCCCGCGGAGCGGGGTCCGCCTGCAGCGAGAGCCGGGGCCTCCCCCACGCTGCCCCCGCGTTCCCTCCGCCCGAGCGGCCGCGGCCCCGCACCTCGCGCTCAGCCCGCCCGCCGCCATCTTCGCTCCGTTGTCACGTGATGCCGGGCCCGCCTACCTCAACCACGCCGGCGTCACGTGGTGCAGGCAAAGCCACGCCCCCGGGGCGCCCTCACGGCTGGGTCATGTGACAAGCAGCTCAGCAAGATGGCGGCGTCCTGCGAGGTGGGTGCGCCTTGGGCTCCCGGGGGCGGGGCCGCAGCTTCGCGCTGGAACCGGGAATGACCCGGGAGTGCCTCCGATACCTCCCGTCAGGCGGTTGTCGTTCTCAGTGCTGGAGGCTGGGTTGCGGGTGTCGCGGCTGAGAGGGACAGGAGGCGGCGGCGAGCAGCGTGGAAGGACAGGGCGCGGGCAGCCCGCGGGTTGAGGGGAGTCCACAGCGCTGCGGGGGCGTGGGGAAGAGAGGGAGCACGCAGAGGCTGCAGCGAGGCGAGGGCTACGGGATGTTTGACAGCGCGTCAGTGGGAAGCTTCCCTGGCCTGAGCAACCGGGATGCGGATCACGAAACGGGCAGAAAACGCTCGGTCTGGCTCGACCCGCAGGATGATGGGTCCCGTTCGGTGATGAGAGCCGCAGTGCCGGGGAACTTCACATTACGTGGAAGGAGGAGGGGATTGCGGCAGGCACAAGAAAACGAAATAACTCGGCAGTGAAATACATCTCGTTGCAGAGTGTAAGGTCTAAACATTCAGAGCTACTGCATCAGAGACCTCACTCAGCCAGGGTGAAACTCTGCCCAGTCTGGCAGCCAAGCGGGGAAGCTGTCACGTGCCATTGACACAGGAGCTGGAGTGCAATCTTAAGGTTGCCAGACTGAGTAGGAGGACTCGGTCTTTGGTTGGCAGGTGACATTTGCTCTGCTTCTTCTCAAATAAGCCTTAGGCTTCGCCCTCCCCAATGCTCAAAAACAGCAGAGAGTAGGACCCCAAAACCATTATTGGTTGGAGGTAGATACTGCCCAGACCAGGCCTGGGTTGTTTTTTACTGCATGATTAATTCTTCTTCTGTTTAAAAATTAATTGCAATGACAAAAGATTACATTTGGCCTCATGGAGCCGTGTAGCAACAATGCATGTGATGAAGCTGTTTGGCAATCAAGTATTTCAGGCTATATGAATAAGGATGCCAAAAAGTAATCTATCAATAATTAAGTTTTCAGTACGAAGTCATAAATATCTAAATACTGCAGACACACTGTCTAGGGATGTTTGACAGTACAAGATGTAATAGTTCCTCAGTAATACTGCTATTACTTTGTCAGCTTTGTAATCTGGTATCACCATTTAACACTGGCTGAAAACCCAAAAGAGAACCTTAAAAAAACTTCTGGCCTTCTGTGAGGGAGCTGGTGTAGATACTGGCAATGAGACTGGGGGAGTAGAATTTTTCCTGCTAATCAGCTTAAGGGTGGGCCAGAAAGGATAAAGTAATCCCTTGTTTCACAACTGGATCAACCATAATATTTCCAACAGAAATAAAGAACCTGAGACCTTCAAAGACCTCAGAAGAGGTGCCAGTGTAATGGCAGAGGTTTATGTATCCACAGAGAAATCAAGGTTGCCAGAAAGCAATAAATGCTGGTGAGAATTGCACAATGTTGTTAACGCCCACAATTCTTTGAAGAAGATAAGATGAGATTTAACCTATCAGGGTAAATATGCCTGTTGCTGATTATCTCAACTGTTTATCTTCCAGTCTAAAAGTTTACAGGGAAGTTTGGTTTGCAGGGCAGCTGTCAGTGGGCTGTGAGCCTTCACTTAGAGAAGGCAAAGTGCAGGATTGGCTCACCTCACTGGTTGTTGGTGTGGGTTTTTTTGATCAGCTGTGTGTTGACATTAGCAGTTGGCACATAACTATCAGTTTAAACTGAGTTTAAGAACAAAATAGCTGTGCAAACATTTTAGCTGTCCAAATAGTTGCTTTAATTGCTTGTTTTGTTTTTTTTTAATAGGAATTACAGTAGCACGGAAAGGAATTCTTCCTAATGGACAGCTGAGCACATTGGAACTGCTGAGATCCTGCAAGCTTGAGGCAGGTTGGGCTGGAATCATGTTAAACAAAGCAGTGCTGGTGGAGTCTCTGCTGGTGTTCACCGTGGTGCTGTTGGTGCACGCCGTGGTGTGGGACAGGTTCTCCTGGTGCGCCGTGGCTTTGGCCATCCAGGCCTTCTACGTGCAGTTCAAATGGGACCGGCTGCTGCAGCTGGGGGGGGCCGTGTTCCAGTTCCGGGGGGCAGCCAACAGCGGCCTCCTGCCTGCCAGCATGGTCATGCCTCTGCTGGGGGTGGTGATGAAGGAGAGGTGCAGGGCTGCTGGCATCGTCTACTTTGAGCGCTTTGGCATCGTCGTGGCTTCCACGGGAATGCTGCTCGCTCTCTTCCTGTCCGTCTTAGCAGTTGGCATCACCAAGCCTGTGCCAACCAACACTTGCATCCTGACTGGTATTGCTGGCAGCGTAATTATCTACACCATGAAACATTCCTTGACTGTCTCAGAAGTGATAGAGGTTCTAGAAGTGCTGCTCATTTTTGTCTACCTCAGTATGATCTTGCTGTACTTGTTGCCTCGATGTTTTACTCCCGGAGAAGCGCTGCTGGTTCTTGGAGGTGTAAGTTTTGTTCTCAACCAGCTCATTAAACGCTCACTGAATGTAATCGAGGGCAGAGGGGATCCCATTGACTTCTTCCTTCTGGTAGCAGTTGTTGGAGTCATTCTTCTTGGTCTTTTTTTCACTGTGCTCTTCATTTTCATGGATTCATGCACGTGGATCTCCTCCATGTTTTTCCACATGATGACAGCAGTGTTAGGCTTAGGGGTCATCATGCCTTGGCTGTACCGACTGATCCACAGGAACCCTTTGTTCTGGCTGCTCCAGTTTCTGTTTCAGACACAGACAAGACTTTACCTTCTTGTGTATTGGACTTTTTTGGCTGCCTCAGCATGTGGTGTGGTTTTCTACCAGAACGCCAAGAGATCATCTGAATCTAAAAAACACCAGGCCTCCACTATAACCAGGAAATATTTCCATTTCATTGTTGTAGCTACTTATGTTCCTGGACTCATTTATGACCGCCAGCTCCTCTATGTTGCTGCAGTGCTGTGTCTGGCAGTGTTTATCTTCTTAGAGTACGTTCGGTACTTCAGGATCAAACCTTTTGGACAAACCCTGAGGCATCTGCTCTCTCTCTTCTTGGATGAAAGAGACAGTGGACCTCTAATCTTGACTCATATTTATCTCCTCCTTGGCATGTCCCTCCCAGTGTGGTTGTTTCCCAGATCTTGTGCTCCTAAAGGCACCTTGCCCGGGGCAGGAGCCCTGGTCCCCTACTCTGGGGTGTTAGCAGTAGGGGTAGGAGACACCATTGCCTCTGTTTTTGGCAGTACAATGGGGGAAATCAAATGGCCAGGAACAAAGAAGACCTTTGAAGGGACAATGACAGCTATTTTTGCACAGATCATTGCTGTGGCTCTCATTCTGATCTTTGACAGCAGTGTGAATCTGAACTCCAGCTATGCCTGGATTCTGGCATCTGTGAGTTTGGTTTCTCTTTTGGAAGCTTACACTACTCAAATTGATAATCTGCTGTTGCCTCTCTACCTCCAGATCATGCTCATGGCATAGAAGCACTTCCAGGAACAGTTTTCTCCCTTCCTAGAGAAAGGTACTAGAAAATGCACTGTAATAAAAGCTCAGAGCTGATCTTTTGGTACAGCAGAGAAAATTGTTGAGAATAGAAATGAAAAAGACTTATTTGAAGTAAAGGTTTTGATTTGGTCTAGTTTTTACCCCTGTCAAAAATAGCCGGATTCATGTTCTAACAGCAACAAACACGACTGATAAAAACAGCACTTGTGTTTAATAAACCAATTTAAGTTTCTTCTGGGTGCCCAAGGGAAGCAGAGGAAGAAGAGGTAAGTCAATTAGAGAGGAAAAAATAAACAAGCAAGTGTCTCAGATATTGCTACCTCTGTACTGTACCTTGTATTCTGTACTGAGTCCTGCGTCTTGTGTTTGATGTGTGAACTCTCATTTCTGTATAAGCATAATGTAAAGCACGTTTGATAACAAAGGTGGGCACAGGAACCAGGTACAAGTGTCCAGCTATGTCCAGTCCTCATCAGCAAGAGTCAAAACCACACTACAATGCACAAACACAACTCCAAAATCAGCAGCTGCCACAGCTGAGTTATCCAGGGTGGGGGGTGAAGGTTTGGGAATGTCAGACACTGCTCATTCCTGACCATACTAAAAAGAATAGTGAATCTTTAGCCCTGAAGTTTGCTTCAGCAAGAAAAATGTTTTATCTTTCTCAAGATTTGATCTCTAAATTAATTTGGGATTAATATAGGGGGATATTAAGCAAAGCACGTTAATTAACGTTAAGCACGTTAATTATTAAGCAATTACACGTTAATCCTGAAAGTTGAAAATCTGTTGAAGTCAATAAAATTTTCTACTATTACACTTTCCTACTTTTCACATTTTTTCAGCCTGATGTGTAATCAAATAATTTATAAAAATGCTTCTATCAACAAATTGACTAAAGCTACTGAATCCATCCATTTTGTGGCCAAAATGTGGGACTGCTTCATTTTTATGTATGAAACCCTTCTGTATTAACAATCTCTTCTCACTGTTTTGCCCAGTGTCCACTAGAACAAAACACAAGTGTCCTTCCTGTCTCCAGGGATGTGCCCAAGCAGGAGATTGGCATTCCAGGATTCTAGTTTGCATCATGAAGTTCACTTCTGACCCTTTTTTAATTCGCTTTTGGGAACAGTTTGGGGGAAGTCCAAGGTACCTTACACAACACTGTCCTGCAGGCCTGTAGCTCAGATCATGCCATGGGAAGTGGAGTGAAACCAGTGCCTGGGTAAAAAGAATTGCCCCAGAATTCAATATTGTGTGTCCCTGCAACAAGTCAGGACTGGAATAGTGAGAAGCAGCATTGCCCAATTCATCCTCCTGCCTGGGAAGGCTCCTAGGATTTGGTGCTGCTTTTCCTGAAGATGCCAGAGTTGGCCAGAACTGGTTACTAGCACAGTAAATTGTCAGATACTCTGTTGGAAACCAAATTCAGTAACTGCTGGGCTGTTTCCTTCACATATAACAGGAAATCCTGCCAATCAATCCAGCTTTTTAAATTTTATTTATGCACTTGCAGTAGATGGTTCCACACACTGCAGGTAGTGGTGCAAGTCAGGACAAATTATCCCTCCTCAGCAGAATTCTAAATTATTAACTCCTCTCATGGAAAGACATAGACAAAATTTGAGTTGCTTCTGTCACAAGCCACAGCCTTCACCACTGACATTATAAATTGCACCAGAGGTAGAGAAATTTGCTTTCCTTCCACCATGCTTCCAACTTTCAAACAAACTGTAAAAAAGGTAGTTTTTGAATGCAGAAACTTTGCATTCAGTGTTCCTGCTGTTTGCATGACCCAGCTCTCCAATTTACTTTTGAAAGGAATGAGTCAAAAAGATTTGGTCCACTCTGCCATGGCCCTCAGCAGCCTTAGGGTTATTCTGATATAATTCCTGCACTGGTGACACTGGGCTCCTGTCTCAGGGTTGCCCCTGCACCAGTGCTGGTGAAATCACACCTACACAGCTCCTGTTCAGTTCAGGATACAGACTGGAGCTTGCCTGGGATGTAGTTTGCATTTCCAAACATTCTTTGCTATAATTTGGTTTGGGTTTGGTGAGGTTTTGGGGATAGAAATTGTTCTACCAGACAATTTAGCATTGTCCCCATCTGTTGGGAGAAGGTCACACTGTGTCTTCCTCAAAGAAAAGATGATGGAAATGAAAAGGAGAATTTCTATCTTTTTATTAAATGTAAAGAGTTTGATTGAGGTTCTTTGTTTCCATAAATTCAAAATGAATCTTTAAAAATTGTCATATTTTTAATCACACCCAGAGATAAAACACTCAGCTACTGTCTGCCAGGAGTATTTAGAAGATTGACTATAAAAAGCAGATGACCTCCTTCATTTTACCCACAAGATTGTTTTAAATCACTATTATTCCAACAATAAGACAGAAACCTAGGGGTGAAAAACTCCCCACATGTTCACTTGCACTGCTGGAGTCAACCAGCCAAGAAATACACTTGAGCTCTTAAACACAAGAAAACATTGAGTGTCTGCAAGGAGAAATACTTGGTAAGTGGTCCCAGTCAAGGTCAATGGTCTGAACTGGTTTGTTTTCAAGACTGAAGGTGTTTCCTTACCAAAAGGACTGAGTGACTACTCTCATACTGGCAGGGCTCCTGCTGCAGTGGAAGCTTCTGTCTACTGCAGGTTTTGGGCTGTGATAATGGTCCTGGTTTTGAGGAGGAGGATAAATGAACACAGAGCTGATCCAGTAAAGGCTGTTTTTAAAGAGACCGTGAATGAACAATCAGAAAGGAATATTGATCAGCTATTGACTCCACAAGCCAGTCACCAACTTCAAGTGTAGAGTGATGGAAAAGGCAGTTCAGGAGTTGGCTGGAGCCTAGGGAGGAAAGAAGAGATAAAATCAAAACTTCAGACGCTACTCCACTTCTGCAGGTATGAAATCAACACCAGCTGAGGCACTACCAACAAACTGTCCAGGCAAGACCCCCAAGAGTTATCCTAACTATTGCACTGGAAAGGCTTCCATTTCCTCAGCCACTTATGAGGATCACAACCTTACCAGTTCTCTTTGCTCCAGGTGGTGCCTTTGGCTTCCATCACGTGGAAGGTGAATGCGTGGCGAGAAGACCCTGAGCTGTTGAGTTCACTCTTATGGACAACCTCACCATGGATGAGGATGAGTCCACCTGTGGGAAAGAATCACCTGGACTGCTGTTTTCCAAAAGATAAGCTCTGGCTTTCTAGTGGAAGGGAAGGTACAGGGTTAAAACGGGATTTTAGCTCCCTTCTGTTTTCCTGAGCTGTGAAGTGCCACGCTTGGGGCTGTTTGTACCTTTATTTATAGGCAGAGGTATGAACTGCTTGTCATCGTAGGCTGGCTCTGAGCCTACAAACTCCACACATGTTGAGGCACCTGAAGCTGCACGGACCATCCTCCGGGCAATTCCATCTGCAAATCCACAGAACAAGCCAACACACAAAAATTTAACACCTGGCTACACTCTGCACAGCAAAGGAACAACAGCAGTGATTTCTCTTGGCAAATTCTCTTGGCAATTTGGGTGGGGTCGTTTTCATTAAGTAGAGATTTAGGATTTTCCAGCTGTGGCAGAAACAGATAAAACAGCTGCCTTTTGATTGCCTTTCTGGCCCCTTCTGTGCATTGCAACAGACCCTTAGGAACACAAATAATCACACACTTATGCAAAGCCAACCTTTGGTCCACTTGTGCTTTCTATAGGAGCATAAACCATGATATGAATACAGCTGGTTCCAGGATTTGAGGAATGAGTGGCTTAAAATCTGAAGAGCACTATGATTACATTCACTGAGTGAATCTTTAGGTGAGCAGAAGTTTAAAGCTGCTCTGTGTGCTCTAGAGGTGGGGAAAAGCAGAATTGTGCTGGTGACCAGCAGTGGTCACACACAGGCTCTTACTGGTGTGAGAGCCAGGGATGAACCACAAACAGCCATTCTCCTGTGTGGCATCTTCCAGGGCAATCCAGAAGCCCAGGATCCTGCCCAGGGGCTCCGTGTGCAGGAAGGTGGCATCCTGGTGTGGTGTCACTGCAAGAAGACACTGTCATTAGGGTCTTAAATGGGATTTAGTTCCTCTTAGAAGGACTTCAGGGTTGCATCTCTCTGACTCAGAGCCCTCCCCTGCCCACCTACCTATCACACACATTAAATCTTAGATAAAAAAACACCTTTTAGCCTGCTGCAAATGTACAAACAGCTCTTTGTTCGAGCTGCATATGATGTAGAAACTTTTCGGAAAAAACGTGAATTTCAAAGATTATTTTAAGAAGGTCTGGACCACCAAACTCACAGGTTTAAGTCTGATTCTGAGCCTTTTCCCTGGTAATATTCCTTTCCTAAAGGAGCATTATCTGCAGCGTGATACAGAGATAACACAAATCTCACCTTCACCACCAATGCCAGGTTGCTGCAAAGAAAATAAAAGTGATGTGTGAAGAGTTTCACAGCTTCTCACTTAACAGAGTCTTATTTCTTGAGTGACAAGACAACTTGAATTACTGTACCTTGAAGATATACATGCTCTGCACAACTACTGGTTTCTCAAGGCCTAGTTTTCTTCCCAGTTCCTGCAAGAAAATTTTCCAAGATTTATGTTTTCTGCACACTATTTAGCATTATTATTTGAAGATATTTAAATTTCCTTTCACTGATAAAATGACTCCCCCGGGAGTGTAGAAAACTAAAATTAACTACTCTGCAATTTATTTGTTTTCCCCAAGACCATTCTAGGAAGCAATAAAAGCTCACCTGCACCTTGGGGGAGTGGGTGATTTGCTTGAAGACAGGATCATAAGCGTGTAGAGCTAAGGGGAAAGAAAAGGCTCAGACAGAAGATTTCAGGAAGAGAAGGGAACATGGCAACTCTCAGTGATGAGCTACAGACACCATAGCCAAGCAGGATAAATTGCAGCCAGAAACTTTCATCCTTCCCAAGATGGATAAATGTGACTTATCACACCTAAGGTGATAGGACACTTACAGGTTGTACAATCATCATTAAAGACCTTAAATATAATCACACCCTGGCCACAAACTGCACACACATAAAAGCCAGTGTACAATAAAGTGAACAAAATGGAATATTATGTGATTCAATATTATATTACACAAATGACAACCACTACACATGCTACACATGACCTTGAGGCATATGGGTGAATTCATCCTTTAAAAACACACCTCTTAAGACCTACTGGAAAAGTGAAATACTGCAAAAAGGAGCTAGAGCTCATCTTTGCTGCCTTTCAGAGAGCCCCAGCCAGCAGGTCAGAGTGTGTAGACTCTTGCTGCAACCCAGCTCTGACAAATCCACAAAGCAAAGACTCAGAGTTGTGCCTCCAGCTCATCCTGACCAGATTTGCCATGAGGACACATGCCCAAGTCCAGCAGGAGCTGCTCTCAAGCAAGGAATGAGACTTGACCAAAATGAGTAATTACAGAAAATAAGACTAGAGAAGGCTTTTGAACTGTTAAGTTGCTGGGTCAGCAGGAATCTACAGTTGTTTTCACTTCCCGTGAGAAAAAAGCTGAAGTGTGACCGAATAACAGCAGGCCTGGGAGGAGGAGACTCTTGTTCTGAGAAAACCAAAGAACAAGAACTCTTAGTACTGAATTTCCAACTGTAGTGAAATTTAGTCTGAACAAAGTTCACATTTGCAGGCGCAGGGAATCCTGCTCTCCTTTTCCATGTAGTGTTTGAAAAAAAAAAAGTGAAAATGCAAGTCCAGAAACTGGGAGAGAAGAAATAGGTCAAACAGACTGGTAAGGGTAAAGAAAAAGTGTTGGTGACTCCACGAGAGGGAGGCCAGCTTCAATATCAGCAACCCAGCAGGGCACAGGACACAGGAGAGAGTTTAGTCTGTACTGAATATCACCAGTCTCAGGTGGTATATTTTATGTAAGAGATTTGCTCTAAAAAGAACCAAGGGCTGAAGTCCAAACTTTCACATGTCAGTGACTCTGAGCTATTCATTATTGAAAAACCTCTGAAAAGGGGTTTTTGAAAAGGATTGGAACAGAAAATATGGTCCTCTGAGAGCAGAGAGTGAGAGGCAGCATGGATGGAATTACAGAGGCAGTTATATACAGTGTCTGGAGAAATCCTCATGTCTGAAAACCACATCTCTTTTGTCCATCCCTCTCAAAACCCCATCCTATAAACATACCATGGCCAATCTTGCTGACAGACTTCTCCTTTGGAATTAGAAAGTTACCTACAAAACAAAACCATAATTTGACATTGTTTGAAAAGCAGGAATCATTCCTTGAGATGGAAACTGGGCCCTGATCCCTCACTCAGCCTTTTCCCATCCCCTCCGTGTGGATAATTCAGGCCAGGGCTTACCTTTCTCATCCAAAACACCTTTCTCAAAGAAGAATCTAATCTTGTCTCCACTGGTTAGGAAATAATCCGAGCTACCCTGCCAGGGATAAGAGCCCAGTAAAGATAAGCATCCTTGTAAAAACGTAAATGAACCTTCAATCAAAGCATTAACACTCACCTGCATCTTTTTCCCACCAAGCCGAAGCATAAACAAAACACAGTGAAAAATCACTCATAAAAAGGCTTTCCACAACACTACACATCTTGGTGCTGATAAGGGCTTTACAAGAACCTCTCACATAGAGGTTACCCTCGCTTTCCTTTTGCTGGCTGCCTGGAAAATAACCGGTTTGCTGTCTGCAGAACATCTGCAAAGTGATCTGTGAGAGCTGCCTGTGTTTACCGGGGGTTGAAAGCGCGGCAGAGCCGCACACTGGTGAGACTCTTGGATAAGATCCCAGCAAACATTTGCAGAAAGCTGGAGAGCAAATTCCTCTCTGGGTGTTATGTACAATTAGAAGGAAGAGCCGTGTTCCTCCAGAGTGAACCCTGATCAGCAATTTGCCTTTTCCCTTCCTCTTCCCAGCGCTCCAACAGGGGCAGCCCTGCCCTTCCCGGTACCTGCGCCCGGAGCTGCTCCTCCTCCCTGGTGGAGAAGGCGGTGCGGCAGTGCGGAGGCACCTCCATCCCCGCCACGATTCTCTGGATCTGGCTCCTCATGCTGTCACACTCCTCTGCGCTGAAAAACTGCTCCAGGACAAGGAAGCCATCCTTGTGGAACTGGAAGAGATGGGGTGACTGCTCTTCCCCAGAGCCCTCCAGGGAAGCAGCACAAAGCGAGAGAAAACAGTTCTGGCTCTTTATAGGGTGAAAAGCATCCCAGCTCCGGCTCTTCAGCCAGGCAGCATTTCTTAATTTTTAATTTCAGGAGGGGCTTCTGTTGCGAAAGATTCATTAAGAGGCTGAAATTCCAAACAATTAAGAACAATATATTTCAATCCCTCAGCCTACACAAAACAGAGAAGATCTCATCACTAGAGCCGTTTGTGGTTCAAGGATATCTTATCTAATACCTGTAACCAGCATCTATTAATCAAACTACCAAGCCCACTAACACAAACACACAGCCATACCTGTGTGCTAAATCAAAATGAGATTCCTTTACAAGCTGGAAAGCTTTGTTCTCTCTAAGGAAAAACATCCCTGGGTGATTTCTCACAGTTCACTACACAATCCTTTACAAAATGAACTCTGTTGGCAGTGAACTCAGTTTCTTTATATAGAATACCCTGGAGATTATCCTTTGCCAGGAAGATTTCGAGTTCAGGGATGAGAGCCGAGCAGCAGAGACAGAAGGGGCACAGGAGAAATCCCTCCACGAGCTCTGTGGGACAAGCTGCCCCCGGAAGAGTTTGTAGCCGTGACACTCACACACTAAAATTCACGTAATACAGAAAGCTGAGGAGAATATAAAGTGTTTGTAAAGCAGATCTTTGCTGGATCGGCTGCCAGGTTAACTAGCAGTGACTGTACCTTACACACAGTGTCACCTTCGTGCACTCTGGAGCAGCTCCTTACCTTCTGGATGTGATGCTGGGTTACGGATGCCATCGGGGCAGGAGCTCCCCAGACCCCACCACCACCACCACGATGTCACCCGGGCTCTGCAGGGCTGGCTCCCCGCCTCTCCACGTGATCCTTGTCCCAGCATGTGATAAAAGCCAGCGCTGGGCACTTGGACTCTTGCACAGCTCCAGAGGTTTTTGTCTCCATCGCCAGTTTTTTGTTCCTGGCACGGACATTGAGCACTGCACGGTATTGCTTTGGCTCTTGGTGGTAACAAAGCACACAAAAATTTTCTATTCAAGTGCAATCATAAATGTGATGAACATTTGAGCTCCAAGGAGGAATCACTTTTAATTAATAACCCAGATTTAAAAATAGGGCAGTTAAACTGATAATTGCAGGAGTAAGTAAGATAAGGGGAGGGGTGGTAAAATGGGATTCAAGTGTGAAAAAAGATCAAGATGTCTTAGAACAAATTTAAAGTACTGAGTCAGGGTCTTAGAGAGCCCTTTTTGCTTAGTCAGTGAGTCCTGCCAGCACTTGAGCAAATCCCCTGAAAGGGCTCCCCAGCCCAGGAGGCGACAAACAGACTAAAGGGTGGCAAAGAGCTTTCACTGAGGGTTTGGTAAAACCCACAGAGAATACTTCTGCTATTTTCATTCACAGCTGCTTTTTGATAATTTACACCTTCACTCGCTCTGTTTACTCCCCTGCAGGTCCAGAAGTCCATGTAATATTTGCAAATAAGTAAAGCCAAATCCACCCAAAGTTCAAACCAAAGAGCAAAAATGCAGAAAATGGGTCTAAAAGGCAGAGAAGGAGGGAGGAACAGTTGCCAACCCAGCGGTGGCGCTCCCAGCCAACACATCCCTCCCACCGGGAATCCCCGGGGAAGGTTTTTCTCTATAGAAGAAAATGTGTTTGGCTCCTACAGGAAACACCGAAAACACTCTTGCAGCAGCACTTCACAAAAATAACACCATGGGGGAGGATTCTTGCATCACTCACCCAGCCAAAGGAAAACCCAGCAAAAGGAAGGAATGCAAAATGCTCACAGAAGTGTTTACATCCTAGCAACTGAAAATCCATTTAAAGAGAGGTTGTTTGAAAAAACTAAGTTTTCTATTCTGTAAGGGAATTGTGGAAAAAATCCCTCCACACCTAACTAAAATTTTCTCTTTTTCTTAAATAAAGAGGAAATTAGGGGTTTAAGATTTTAAACTTTTTTTTCAGGCCTTTCTCTGTACACAGGAGGATATGAATTCAGTAGTTTAAAAAGCTAAATTCTGCCAGAGACTTTAATCACTGGACTACAAACCTGGGAGGGGTAAATCAATCAGTCTCCAATGCTGCAAAGCTCAAAAAACATATTCCAGTAGTTCCTCCTTCCTCTTAACAGTCTCTCACCAGCTGATGGAGTGGAAAAGTTTTTAAGGAAGATGCGTGACCAATGGGGAAAAAAACAGCTGTAGGCTGTTGGCTGTAAGGTGATGGTGTGACCCACCTCACCCCTCCCTGGGAGGCAGCAATCCTGGAGAAACACTCCTGGAAAACACTCCCGTGCCACTCCTTAGTCCCTCTCTGTCACTGTGGTGTCACGTCCTTCTCATTCCCACACACGGTGGTTTTTTTCCCGTAATTTATGACGTCACCTTCTCCACTCCCCACCTTACACACACACGATGACTCCAGAGGCTGTTTTGGTTCATGCCACGGCAGCAAACCACAGTTTTCCTGTTCCATGGAATGTTTTGAACAATATAAACAGCAGATCACAGCAAGCAATGCAGCAGCTGCCAGGAGATAAAGCCCATCTGGTTCCAGGAGCTGCTTTCCATGTCTGTCCTTCAGAGTCCTCCTGGTCTTTGCCACTCCAGCCATCCCCTGTTTTGAGGCTCAGAAAGACCTTTCCAGCAAGAGAAAAAACACTTCGGCCAGACAATGCCCAAAAAAAGTCAAAGAGAAGGATGCCACTGCTGCACAGCCTTCTCTCCCAGTAAGTTTAAAGGTTGATAGTACTTAGACAAAACTGGGAAATGGCTCCTTTTCCTTCCTCTCCCTCCAAGAGCTCTTTTTGCAGACTCAACATTTTTTCCTGCCAGCTCTGCAAGAAAACTTCTGGCAAACTCCATTAGAGGCTGCCAAAGCCCATCCCATGGCTGTAGGAAAGGTACAGATCAGGTGTTTCAAATGCCTTTTGGACTGGCATGAGTACCCAATAAGGGTTCCTGTTGAATCCATTTGGAGCCAAGACAGCTCAAGCAGCTCAGCATTTGCACCAAAACTGCTGCTGTGGAGCTGCCAGGGTTGTCAGGGAGGAAAAATTTCCACTGGACCACCTCAGCTCTCCTAAAGTCTTTGATGTGATCAGCAACAAATGACAGAATATTTAATGAGAAACAAGGAGCAAAGGAAGCATGATTTCCTCAGCTCAATCCTCCAAAAGATAAACCAGCCAAAAGGAGCTGAGGTCCAGGTGAGCCTTGGATGACAAGGGACATTTTGTCCTCTCCTTTCTTGGTTCAGTCCTGCATTTCATTAAAACTCATCAAAAAGCAGCATGGCAAACTCCCACTCCCCTGTTTCAAAACCTGCTGTCTGAAGTGGGACCAACGTCACTGTGGTCAAGTAGCCATGGACAAAGGAAATGAGGGAAGGCAAAACACAAGAGAAACACCTTTCTACACAATAAAAGAGCTGCACAAAAACTCAAATTTCCTTTGCAAGTCACAGGCTGATTCTCTGTAACACATCATGAATTGGGAAATATACTATCTGTCAGCATTTCCAGGTAAGGAGTCCATGGGGAAGGCAGGTACTGAAATAATTTACCAGTCTGAAGACAATTCCTATGGCAACAGCCTTAAATTCAGCAACAGAAACTGTTTCAGACACTTCTTGAAGTGATAGTGAAATGAGTTACACAGCTTCAGCTTGTCATAGAGCAGCACTTCTTTTTCTGTACATCTACTTCATTCATAAAGGATTGTCATAATCCACAAGGACATGTAAAGAGTAAAAGAACCTATAATCCTACACAATAGCTGGAATTACTAGCATCTGTCTTTCGAAAAGTGACATCACAGAGGGTTGAATGCCTTATACACAGGAAACACCAAAGAAAGCAGACACAGAAAGAAAATGCAAATTAAAACTTTTATTCTGGTGAAGTGCCCAGTTGTACAAGTCTTTCAGAGCAAACAAGAGCAGCCTTCAGTGCTCACGGGGAAGGTGCTGTTGCTCAGCTGCCCAAACAATCCCATGTACAAAGTGAATGTCACGACTCTGAAATGTTACACCAAGTTGCAGGTCCCAGATGCCAAACCACAACCCTGCTTGTGCATTTACACAATGGGAGTGAACCATGTTTAAGCCATGAGTAGTGACTTATTGAAATGGATACATTTGTTAGCTGTAAAGATGACTCAGGCTCAGTAGCCCCCTTCTCATTAAATCTCCTCCAGAAAAACTCTTCCATTGTCCAGTAAAATTCCTTTAAAGGAAACAGAGGGAGGAAGGGATGGAAAATTCCAGCAATCTTAAATTAAGCCTGTGTGCAAACTCACACAAAGTTAACCTTTGCCATTGGGGTCCAGCAATTCAAGTGCTGCTACTTTTGAAACTGGATTTTGGATATGAGATTTCTGGAGGATTTCATACTCCCAAAGCAGTTTAGTGTTAAGCCACTGCCACAGCTGGAGGGAGAAGGGTCTGAATGAAACTTTAATAATCCTGCCCCATTCCAGTTATGCTTTGTACACTGTTAGAATGAGGTAGGACAGAAAACTCACTCGGTTTTGGCACATGCTCGGGAAAAGTACATTATCCACTGTGGCCAAACAGGAGGGTTAAAATGGAGGAAAAATTTTAAAAGTGAACTTTAAGCAATAATTTTACTTGTCAGCATCCCCACACCTAAGCCTTACCTTAGGTGACTTTCAGAGCAGGTGACTCTGCTTACAGTATGACAACAGTGTCTGGCAGTGAGAAGTCACCCCAGAAGTCAGGAAATCTCTCCACAGTTGAAAAAAAAAAGAATCCAAGGGATGAGTTGGCTTCAGGCAGGTACTGCTACAAATACACTCCAGGGAGCAAGTGCCTCTGGGGAGATGTTACATTAACAGACCTCTAGAGAAGGCACAGCTATTGATGAGGGGGAAAAAGTTACTCCTCCCCTGAAGGAGGACTGAAAAAAAGTTTAAAAATCCAAAGAACTTAAACCATGCGAGTTCCATTCTAAAGCAGGAAAAGAGGTAACCATAGGAAACAATGTCACAGCCTAGGAATCCACACAATTTGAAACTTTTTTCCAGACAACTCATCCTCTGTAAAGGATGTGTTATTGTTCTCAGAATTCCTAGAATCAATTGTTAGAGAGAAAAAAATAAAGAAGAGGACTTCATGTGGTTCAGCAACAGAAAGCCACTCAATACTATTTACGGTAATGAACACCAAGAACTTTAATTAAAATAGAGTGCACTAAATGGAGTGTATAAATGGTAATAAGAAAAAATAAAAAATGAGGTAGGATATTAAAAAGAAGTGACAATTAATATGAAAGAACAGCACGTAATGAAAGATACCTGTAACAGCTATTTAACCAGACTGACAGAGCAAATTACTTCCAGCTGCTGAATTAACTGGGGATCAAATAATAAAATCAGAAAGTAATCTGAAACACAGAACAACTTCAACTAACATTTCAGTGCATAGTGTCAGAGTACAGCACAATTTTACACATTTAATTGGTATTCCGTGCCTTTCAGCTGGTTCAAAATAATTGCAACTTATCACTTTTTGGGGTATTTAGCAGAAAAGGTAAAGTGCATGTCACTAACCTTCAATCCTAACAAGGGATGAGCATCCTTGTGATCTCCAAGAACTTGTTCAGCTCAGAAGTGCTATTAAGGAAACAGGTGGGTTTAATTCAAGTTGCTGTATGGTTTAGCAGCTAATAAATAATCTGGTTTGCTACCATTTTGAAATGCTTGTCAGGAGAACAAGACACTGACCAGGGCAGTGACTGTCTGCTTAAACTGAATGCTTTTTGTGAATGCATAGATCTGTGTCAGAAATAAACCCCCTAAGCTTCAGTCTGATGGAAACTTGAAGGAAAATACAGAATATTCATGGATTGGATACTTGCAACAAGGATGGATTGTGGATGTAAGGACATCCACGCACAGAATGAGGGATCCAGAAAAGTTTGGGAAGTGGCTCACTCTGCTGTGGGTTGAGTTTTGCAGCAGCCCTTGGTCATAAACATGTTCAGGACTCATGGTCTAGAACTTATCCTTGGAAGTTTTAAAGCTTTTTCCATCTTGTCATACAACAATCAAAAGAGAGACCAAGCAGCATGTACCAGAAATACATAATACACATGGCTATCTTTCAGGGTGATAATGTCTTTGTGTTTCCAGTATAAAATGTTATCAGACTGCTCATCCCCATTTTGCCACATAGAGAGCTCTCAAGCCCCAAAAGCCATAACCAAGAATTAAGCTTGGACTATTGCAAAAGCAGCACAAAGCTGGTGTTTTCATGCATGATCAATACCAGCCTGTCTCACAATTGCTTTGCACACCTCAGGCCCAGGGCAGTCTACTCAGGAAGCAGCAGGAGCACAGCACTGTGACTTGGTGAGGAGCTGGAGGCAGTCCCTCCCTTCTGGCAGAACAGCCTCTTGTTCACCCATCCTGCTGGGATCCAGAGCTGTTCAGGAGCTTGCAGGATTCCAGAAGCACTGCAGCACACTTCCAGGAGCTGCTTAGAGACACTCTAACCCAGCTGTGCAAAGTTTAGGTTGTATAACTACGACCACACCTGGAAACAAGAGTCAAAGCACTCACTTCCAATCTAGGCATGCTGGAGAAATCTCACTGCTCCTGTGAGCCAGGTGAAACTCCTAAGAGGTGCTTTGCCCTTTCAGCCCTGCCTGGTCTAAAATACACGTGTAATAAAACAGTCACCCAGTGGCCTTGAATAGCAAATAGAGTCAACATCCCATTCAGTGGCCATTACTCTCCAGTGCTATCTTTCAGCACAGGCTAAGGAAAAAAGTTTCCTTCACCATCCAAACAGCCCCCACATCCACCATAGGGAACTCACTGGAAAGCAGCATTTCTGCAGCTAAACCTGAAGCCATTGCTGCTTTATTCAAGAAGCAAAGCCCACCTAGCAATTTTTGTCCTTTCTGTGATCTAAAATGCTCAGGCAAATACAAATACAATCCAATCAGCATCAGTCCTTCCCCATCCTTTCAGCTGTGGCCCCAGCTCTAACACAATTTCAAGACACTAACCCTATTAGAAGCCAGAAAAGCTTTTACAGTACCTTGCCTCTCAGATGGAGATTTAATTATATTATCCCCTAGACTGTTTAGATGTTTCATAATGAATGGACTAAGGGAAGCAAGATTTACATTTTTCTTAAAAGCAGTTTTATAAACAGATCTCCTGATTTTAATGTAGCTTTATTTAAGCATCTGAACATCAATAAATCCAGAGTCCAGTCAACATTGTTCATGGTTTCAGCATATTTAGTATATATATATTTCATATCTTACATCTGATGAAGACAGCCACACTGTGCCTTATTGCCCCAACATCCACGAGATCACAAGCCAGGTGATAAGCCAGGGCACTCACTGGCAGCTTGTCAGGAATCCCTCTGGAGCTGGATGGAGCTTCCCCCTTTGTACACATGGGAGGCCTCCAAACTTCTCATGGCCCAGCTTGCAGCACTGCACCTTGGAGCTGACCTGTTGGTCTGATGCAGAATGTTACAACCAGGACCTGTAGGTCCAGACACCTCTTCTTCCTTCTGATGGAAAAATGAAGACCTTTGTGTCCTGGAGGCATCTTAACTCCCTCACCTTAAGGACATGAAAATCCTTAACTGTTACACATTATCTATCTCTGCCAGCCCAGAAGGTTGTGGGGTTTTTTGTCAAATACCACCAAACAGGTCAAACTTGTTTCAGTAAAGGCTGCTCTGTTCCAGGAAGCCAGAAGAGCTCAGTCCACAGAGGATTCTCATTCTCCTCCTTAACACTGAGGGAATGAAAAGGGAAGGAAGAAACAGGAGGATAGTTTTTCTTTTCCAGCACCAGGTTCAATCAGCATTAGCTTCTTATTTAGGTCAAGAGGTGTAACAGGAACTGACAGCAGTTAAAGTGAGGGGGAACAACAGAAGAGAACAATCAAACTGTTCTCTAGACTGCATACATGAAAAACACTGTTGTTCAATACAACTTAATCATGGGGGAAAGGCAGAATGGGGGACTGGAGGTGCAGAGGAAACCCGAATTTCCTCTCCAACCCCATGAGAGCCCCTGACACACTGGCCAGTTGTACATTTCTACTTGATATGCAACAAAATACCAGCAGTTAAAAAGTAACTTGGAACTAAAAGCCAGAAGCAACTTGATGCTTCAGAGAGAGTAGATTAGACAGTCCAACTGCTTTCTATCCAGACCTCCCACTTGCACTATAACCATCCATTTCAGAACAGGCTAAATCTCTAACTGTGTCAGTTAGTGCCTCCAGGACATCAGCTGGAGAAGGATGCTGTGATCTACTCACCTGCACAAGTGACTTGAAACCGTTACAGTAGTGCAATCTTAAAGGAGCAGATAGTTTGGTTCCTTCTCCAGGGGCAAAGGAGAAGGTGGGGAGTGTGCAAAGGGGAAAGAAAATTAGTTTAAAAAAAATAATTCTGCCTTCAAGCAGCTGCGAGATATTTATCTCCCAAATCCTAATGCCAGCATCTAGATAAAATCAGCTGTCTGTGTCCTATCCCACCCCAGTCTGGGGCCTCACTGACTGAATCTGAGTCAGAGGGGAGCAGTACCAGCTGTCACACAGATGGAGGCTCAAGAGGTTTTGTCTCTTGATCTTTGCTTGCAGGACACTGGACTCCCTCAGTCCCTGACACATATAAGCCCTATTAGGAGCAATGCAGCAATTCCCACATTCATTTTCTCCTCCATTCAAAGGTCATTTCATCTCACCAACACCATCCACCTCACCCCAATTCCTGTCCAGAAGAACAGCAACACCTCTAATTCCCCCTGGGCCCTGCTCAGAGGTCAATTAATCTGTCTTCATCTTCATCCTGATCCCAAGCCTCCCCCATCCTGCATCTGAGGCAAGAAGCTGACTCAGAGTCATGTTTGTCAAGGACTCCTTGGCCAGTTTGATAGTGATTGGAGTGGAGAAAGGGGAGCATCTGGGTGAAAGGGGACTGAAATGGCCTTTTGCTTCCTTCTAGTTGATCAGAGGCTTTTCCCTTTTCTCGGGGGTTCAAGCTTGCTCCTTGTCTGCCCTCCACAGGCGCTCTTTGACTTCCAAGGGCAGGGTGTTGAACAGGTCCTCCTCCACCACGAGCCCACTGCGTTTCAGCAGCGGGCACTCCCCCAGCTCCACAGGCAAGCACTCCAGGCGGTTCCCTCGCAGCTCGATCTGCGACAGATTCGTCAGCTCTCCCACCCGGGAGGGCAGGGACTGCAGCACGTTGTTTCCCAGGTGCAAGGTTCTCAGCTTCCTGCACTGGAACAGCTCTGGTGGGAGACTCTCAATCTGAAAAAAAGAAACCAATCATAGGCAAAGTCACCAGCAGACATGGACATGCCTTCACAAGTGACCAACAAGCCAACACGAAGCTCCAAGGTTTACAGAGTCATTGTTTTCAATCATCCACTTCTGCCTTGAGTGAGATCCTGCTTCCTGAGCTTCCTGCTTTTGGTGCTTCCAGCATTATGATTGTATGGATTCATCTTTCAGACTGCATTAGTTACAAGAGATCACCAATGATGGTGGCTAAAGCAGATATGGTCTCCAAGGCCAGGATCAGAGGACCATAAACCTGCTCACAGCTGGCCTATACTGTCACATGCTTTCATCTGTATTGGCTTCTTTCCATCCCAAATCCTTTATTCTGTCACTGGATCTTAGTTCCTTTGCTTTAAGAAGCCATTCTACAGTTGACATTACACTGAACAAAAACTGGATTTAATCAGAAGTTCTACTTGGGCTGTAACGTGAGCAGAGTCTACATGGGTACAACCTCCTGGGCCTGAGAACTGAGAATCTTCTTCCACCATTTCTGTAGGGCTGTGAAACATTGCAAAGACTTTCTAGGCTCCAAGTCACAGAGGCTTTTTACAATGCCAAAATACAACAATGAGACCATCAGCTGTTAGCTTTCTCAGCACCACCTTCAGGTAACCATGAATCACTAATTTAATAAGGCTTATTTCTAGCAAATCCTTGTAATAGTCCAGTCCTCCCAAAGAATTTTTTGCTATGGCTAAGGTTTAGCAAACACTATGCTAGAAACGAAATGCAGCAACTCAGGATTCTCCCCTTAATACAAACTGCCAGCTTAGAGACTATCGTTTGCCTTTAAAAGCAAACAGGACTTTTCTAAAACTCAAATTATGTATCATATCATTCATGGCAAAATTAGCCTGTAATCCATTCTGAACAAGGAAGAGTCTAAGGAAAAGCCAAGATGAACCCAGACCAGAATTAGAGACAATTCAATGCAGTCATTGTTACTGGAACTGGAGTGTTTTGCAAACAGCAACATATGATCACAGACTCTTGAAAATAATGGAGTTATTTGAGGGACAAGTATTGGTTTAGGAAGGAAGCAATGTGTTACAATAGCCTGCTTTCCAGAACGGGACAGTAGTGCCAGCCAACTCCAGAAGTCTCTATTTACTAAGACTGCTCAACTAGGAGAGGACATTTGAGATAATTCCTGGCCTTGGGAAGTGCCAGTCTACCAGTCCTTGTGATTCGTGCTGTCACCATTTACTGGAAGTGACCAGGCTGTCAGAGCCCCAGTAATTCTGGCTTGCCCAGGTACCTGGTACAGGTTGGCTGTTCCACGGGGTCCTCACCACCTTTTGTTTCTGAACACACCAGAGAAAAGGCTGCTCCAGCCTTCCTGCTCTGTTTTTTTCCCCAGAGAGAAATGGGTGGTGCCACACTGTGCTGCAGGAAATGGAGCTGCCTCTAACTCCTCTCATCCAAGAAACGCTCCACCCCAAAACTGCAGAGGATACACTGCAGATTAACCCTTGGGAAGCTGTGCTGGGAAGGCTGCCAGAAGGCAAGTGGTGCAGAATTAACTGAGTTCTGAACAGTAACATACCACAAAGTTTACCAGAGCTTCAGCCACCCACACAAACAGATGCACAACCCTCCAGTGCCAGGAAACCCCAGTGAGCAGCTGTTGAGCTGAAATTACTGAACGTCTGCCCCTACTCTGCAGAGGCACAAGCTTTCAGACACTAACCTCAAAATATGGCTGGAGTTTTAGGAACCCTGTCTAATACTGAAATGTATTAGCAATTAAATAGTTGATTTGAGAGCACTTCTGTGAAAAGCCAAACCACACTCAAGCTGTTCTGTGACTCTCACAAGCAATCTGGTAGCGTTCAGCCAGGAACAAATCTTGCCAATAGTAGAAATGACCTTGATGTATGACAGTGAAAACTAGCACTGCTCCAGGACAATTCTGCTTGGTCCCAGAAGAAACCAGAAGCATCTAATTATGTCTGTCTGCAATTTGTATTTATGTTAGAGGCTCTTTCAACTTTAGGTGAGAATAAACTCTAAGGGAAAAATAGTCTCCCAGGAATTTGCAGACAGAATGAATGAAAGCTTCAGCTTTCTCAGACATGGTAAATGAAGTCTCCTTAGTCTTAAACAAAGGAACAAAAAAACTAGACATGGGTATCGTTTTGCTTTAAGCAAATAAACACCCTGCAACACAAGCCAAAAAAATCTTATGGTAATCAGGCAGCAGAGGACACTTGGTCATCCTCAAATCTGCCCTGCACTTAGACTGAAACAAAAAGCACACGTTTACAAGACCAAACTATGGAGTACTCTCTGCAAATGCAAAGTACTCTAAGGAAACTGTAGGCCAGACATGCACTCCCTACATGGCTGCTCCCATAGGGTATGTACATGTCTGAAGTAGACAGGTTTAAGCACATAGTTTTAGATTAAGACTACAGTTTCTCAGATCTCCCTTTTAAGCCCAAAATTGATGTCAATCTAGAGGCTACATGCTTCCAACTGCAGAGAAACAACTGACTTGCAGGGTTTCTAAACAGCCTCCAACTGGCACTTGGAAGCACTCACTGTTAAGAGAGGAAATGCAACAGAACAAGGACTCTTGGAAGACAGGCTTGCCCTGCAGCTATCTGCAGTGTTTGGCCTTAGATAAACCCCTCAGAGAGATACAAAAGCAGTGCCAGGCGTACCCACAGACCATTGTAGCATGTTTAATCACACAGATAACAGAAGTGCCAGCACTATTTCCTCACACAGCAACTCAGCTCTTTGCTCACTTACCCTGTTGGCTGTCACAGCCAGATTCTGCAGGTTTTGAAGAAGTCCAACATCTGGTGGTATGAAAGTTAAGTTGTTGTGGCTGAGATCCAAGTACCGAAGTTTTCGGCAGTAGAAGAGCTGGGTAGGGATCTTTTCTATCTTGTTCCGGTTCAGGTAGAGGCGTTCTAAGTTGGTCAGGTTGCCTATCTGCATGGGGATGTAGGCAATGTGGTTGTACCACAATTTAAGGCAAGTGAGACGATGTAAGTGCTGGAAGCTGATGATTTCCTCAATGGTCTTCAGGTTGTTGTCCTTCAGGTCTATTTCCTGCAGATTGTGGAGGCTAAAGATAGAGTGAGGAATGCGCTCCAAATCACACCGGATCAGCTCAAGCTCTGTCAGGTTGACCATCTTCTTAAGGCTGTTGAGGACAATGAGCTTGGTGCCCTCGTTGTTGATGGAAAGTTTCTGAAGATGCACACCAACATCTGTCACCACCTGTGGCAGCTTGGTGAGGTTACTCTTCATCCTCAACACCTTCAGCCTCTTCAGCTCCCTCAGTCCATCTATCACAATGTACCGGTTGTTTTCAGCACTCAAATTCCCTGTCAGGTGAAGCTCCTCTAATGTCTTCAGGCTATAAATCCAAAGAGGAATCTCCTTAATGTCGGTGAACTTGATGTGGAGAGATTTTAAATTCTCCCTCAAGAAGGCAAGGGCTGGGGCCTCAATTTTGGCAGCTGTGTGGTAGAGCCACAGTTCCTTAAGGCTGGTGAGCTGAGCAATGCTGGGGGGAATAGTGACATCAGGGATAAGCTCCAGCTTCAAGACCTCCAACTCAATGAGGTCAAAGACTGTGTCAGGAATGCCACTCAACATGAAAAGATGCAATTCCAGCTTATCCTGAGAGTTTTTGGTGATCCTCTGGCGCAGTTTCTCCAAAGTCCACTCATTGTTGAGGTTCAGCTGCCGCAATTTGTTCTCACTCACCTCTGAGAGAAAGACAGCAAAGCGCTTGGAGTAGAGGGGGTCGTACTGATCGATCAGATGGAGCATAAAAGCAAAGTCATTTTTCACATCAGGAATGTCACTGTAACTGCTCTCCTCCCGGATGGACTCAAAGGAATATTTCTTGAGTGACCGCCTCAACATCCACCACAGTGTGTACATGCAGATCAAACCATAGAAAATCACCAGACTGATGTAGAAAGAAGCCAAGATTTTGAAGAGAGTGGCCAAAGGATGAGCACAGCGGTACATCCTGTAGCCAGTCAAGCTCTCAATGTCCACTTTACAGTCTACATCAAACGTTATGTTGTTGACATAGTACACAGTATAGCAAATTATCAGAATGAACTTGATTACTTTGATTATGGTCTGTCTCATGTACAGGCGATAAACTATGTCTCCCTCTTCCACATGAGTACGGAACTTTTTCACTTTCTCAAAGAGTGCTTTGGCTTGCTCACCTTCCTTTTTGTCTAAGACGCCAGTCTCAGACCTGTCCACAATCCCTTGCTCAATTCGAGACTTTGTTCTCTGCAGCATGGGAACAGTGGCTTCCACATCCTCACTGACCGTGGAGGATTTCTTGTCCATGGAGCCATTCATTTTTCCAAATGTTGGTTTGGTATCACTCTCTTCCACCACTGTCTCAGACAATGCTCTCGTTGTCCATGGAGAGTCAAAACACTTAAGCAAAATAGACACAAAATGCTCCAGCTTGGAGCTGGTCCTTGGGAACTTGAACCAGAAGTTGCTACAAGCCAGAAAAATGAGGGTATGTAGCAGCACTAGATAAGGAAAATACTTGGCAAACCAGTGAAGACGGTTCTCATAGCACACGGCATCCACATAGTTGTACTGGTGCCGGTCCAGATCGTATCGGATCCCTGTGGGCCCCGAATCAGCAGAGGGAACAAGACTAGTGTTGTAGTAGGTACGCTCCGGGGTTGCTGCTGTCCATCCCCTGACAGAGTCATTGCAGGAGTCCTTGGTAACCCATTTGCAGGGCAAACAAATCATTTTGTCCTGGGTGACCTGGAGCGTCCCTCCGAACACGGCGATCATCAGCATCACTATGGAAATGTAGTCTGTGAAGACATCCCACCACGGCTTCAGGATGCGGTAGGCTGGCTGAGTATCAGCGAAGTAGCGCAGCTCGGTGACCGGAATCATGATTCACCTGGAAGCAAACCAGAAACAGCTTAAAGGGTTTTGTTCTGCTCTTCAAGAGGGCATGAGAAAACACATGTTAAGTGCTGGCATAGCAAAACTGGGATTAGCCCAGATGCAATTTCAAGTAACTGTGAAACAAATGAATGAGGCTGCCTGTGAATCATTCGCCTACAGCCCAGGCAGTGAAGTTTGTTCAGCCTTCCCTGACACACAAATTGTCACAAAACATCCGAACTGGTACTTATTGTTAGCAGTCTGCGGGGTAAGACACATTAAAAGAAAGCTCAGAGAGCAGACTTAACTCCCTTGACCATACCAGTATTTAGAAATTTACTGTTTTATCTATTTAAAGATTTTATTTCAGGGATGAAGGAATTTGCCAGCACTGATAGATGTGATAAAATCTACACATGGAGCATATTTATCATTGGTTTGTTACTGCTTCTACATAAAATTCTGCATATGGCTGGTTCTCAGATTGAAGGGGTGAAGAAAAAGATCTACATACAATACAGTTAGGTTTCCTATAACCACTTCACTGATGCAACTCATTATGACATTCATAAAGCAAGTTGGAAAAGAGAACAAACATTGCTCAATATAATGACTTTTCCAAGTAAGTAATTTTGGCTTCCTTCCTTTGTGTTAATTCTCCAAGGAAAGATTAGCTTGCCTTGTGATAAATTCAGTACTGAAATGCTGTAGCAGCTGGGTTTTTGCCTTACTTACTTCAGAAATAGAGAAAGGGGGAAACATACTTTGAAGAATTCTGACCAACCACTCCTACCTAGAGTTCAACTCAACTGGGATTTAAGTGTCACAAAGGAAACCAAAATGTTCTGGGAAGTACAGTCCTGATGACCGTGCTTGTCCTTGAGACTTGCAGATGAAACTTTGAACATGCTCTTCAACAAGCCATAGAAAGCCCCAAAGACTGACTGATCCATGGATAATGGAGCTCACAAAATTCCCCCATTTGACAGGTAACACAGAAGAACATGGAGGCACTGTAACTCATTCTAATGATGGTGAAAAAGCAGTAATACCACAACATCCTTCAAGCAAAGTACAGGAGCAAGACAACTCACACAAGTGAAGTATAAAGGAGAAAACAAAAGTTTAATCATGATACCCCAAGCCTTAAAATTCCACTTGTACAGACAGTCCAACAAGTCCTGGGGGCTGAAAGCTCAATATCACTGTCTGGGACAAAGCCTTCTGTGACAAGGGGGGTGCCCACACCATCTGCTTTGGTAAAATTCAAGTTTTTAAATAAATTAACTTCCATCACTGAACTGCAAAGAAAGACATTCCTAACATGAACTCAAAAAGCACCACATTCCCTAGAGACACTAAATACAGAACTCTATTCTTTGGTTTGCTGTTTATAACAATAAATGGTCCAATGACAGCTTTGGCTCAGTGCTGCTCAGGAAGGCTCCAAGCAACTACAGGTGGTAGAGTGATAGATGAAAACCATTCCTGAAGTAATGTTTTTCCTTCTGCCCATTTAGGTCCAACATTACATTAGTCCATCACAAAAGACAGACTGGGAAAATGCCACTTTTTTTTCCCCGAGTGGATTATTTTGAGAGAAAAAGTGGCATTGCCTGTTCTAGAAATTCAGTTAAAAAAGGAACAACGAATCTATTAATGATCAACTAGTAAAGTCACAAACAAGGGATGAAAACAGCCATCTAGAGCACTGTCAGAGGAAAAAAAAATATCCTGAAGGACTGCAGAGCCCATGAGAAGTGGCTGACACACCTCTGCAGAAGCAATCACACTAAACAGAGCAGGAGAATTGTGCATCCACAGGGGAGGGAGCAGGCAAAGCTGAACCTTTTCTGGACAGCACCTGAGCAGCCAGAGAGGAGTGACAAAGTGTTCAAAGCCTCCCTCTCAGCCCTGTGAATACTGTACTGCAAGGCCTAGCCAAGGCATTTCAGCTTCCTCCTCGGAATACATCTGCCTTAGGGAGGGGAGAGCCCACGTGCAAGACAGATTTAGGAAAAGCTGTCTGTGTGTACTACAGAAATAATAATTGCAGGATAAAGCAGGGTACAGAAGTTCTCTCTACACATCAGAACACCTGAAATTAATCCAGCAGTTAAACAGCTATTCATGAAAGAAGCTACTCCTTCTACTCCATATCAAGAGGAAGAAAAAAGTTTATCTCTCTCCCCTTGCCTTGATACCACTTCACCTCCAAGATCCCTCCTGCTTCCTCCTTCACCCCTTCTGGCAGAGAAACTTGTAGGAAATATCTAACCCTTCATAGCAGGATTATAAAATGGGATGATCTCTTTTCAGGAACTGGGGTCTCATGACACTTGCAAACATGAGTTTTAGTGCTGGGTTTACTCATTTAATTTTGCTCAATCCAGAAAGTGCCTAATTCTTTCTCACAAGAAATGAACCTTAAACTCACTTTGATTTGTAGCTCAGGACACGTAGGAAGGAAACCAAAAAAATTAGCACAGCTGGTTCCCTAATTCTGCTTACCAGTTACATGAGGTAGGAAATCCCCCTTTACACTGTGCACTTAAAAGACAGCTGAAAAAAAAATCATGAGCATCCCTTGAGAAGCTTTTACAGTTCAGTGTCAGCAATTAACAAGGTGGAGCAGGAAATCTCCTGCCTTCCAGGAACAATGACAGAGGCATTAGAGGAAGAAAAGAGCATTGACAGCAAATTCCCACTTCTGGCAGCAGCAGAGGCTCCATTCAAGTCCCAAAGAGGAACAATAAAACTAGAGGCCACCTTTGCAGGAGCTGGAATTTGCTATGTCTTATCTAACTTTATTCCAGCATCTGCAGTAAAAGGGAAAATTACCCAGCAAACACTTGAAAAAGTAGATAAGGAAAGTCAGATCTCTCCTCACCTAGATTCCCTGTGCATGCAATCCAATTCTAATTGCTGATGGTTCTACTTGAGGAGATGTATCTTGTCATCAAATGTCATCTTTATTTCATGAACTCCATCTTGTAATAATTTCAGAACACGATTCTTGTTGCAACATTCTCCATGCTGGATTAGAGCAGTTTTGCTACTGGGGTGAATGACAACAGCAGACTAAAAGTCAAATTCTCAGGGGTCATCTCTGTCACTTGATTCTCCCATGCACAGAAGGATTCTTCCCACAAGGGCTGGGATTTCCACCACTCTACAGGAAGAAAACACACAGGTAGCTGGAACACCAACTCTCCCAACATGGCAGCAGAACAGAGGGATTTACATGGAGGGTATTATTCTGGCATAGGCCTGGGAGCAATCCTTGCATGAGGAGAGCTAGACAGAAATAAAGTTACCTCCCTTGTGACCAAGAGCAGAGCAAGATCCCCAGGACCAGCACACTGGAGATTTCAAATTTCTGCTCTTTTTAACAGTTGGATTCCAGGACACTTTGTCAGCAGCAAAATAGTCACTGTGAAGAAGCTTTATTTGCCAAATCACTTCTATCACAGAGCCTCACCGAGGGCTGAGCACAGAACACCTGAACTGAGTGACAGACTGTCAGCTGTCTGACAGGAACAGCTCTGGAAAGGGAAGTTCGGTGTCAGAGCAGTGTTGGTGAAGAAGGATCCAAGCTCCTTTGCATATACTTCAAAGAGCAGAACCTTCCAGCTGGAGCTCAGCAACAGGCAATGCACCTGCAGTGTAGTTTCCTCTGCCAAAGGGAAGTCATCAATACTGAGATTTTGAAAGAATGCTTAAGTTCAAGGACAAGTTGACTTCACTAAGCTTGCATAAGCTGATACACCAAAATTTCTGTCTCAACTCCTTTCAACTTATCAGATGCATAAGAAAATAAGTTTTCCAAGGGTTTTAAATAGACTGGCATTGGGAGGAGATTAAAGGGGGGAAATCTTACAATTGGCTTTCTCAAAGACGTTTCAAGTTTTGCATTCCACAGACCTTTCCTTGCTACCTTTCCTTTAGTCCCCAAGCAGTCCCTCATCCCCTGCCCGTTCAGAAATGACTTCACATTCGTAGGTTTCAGTTACATCAAGCAACACTACCTTTGAGCTTTCCTATATCCAATATAGAACTACCTCAGGACAGTTTAGAGCAGCAACATCTGACATTGTTCAATAAGAGATCTGTATGCTAAAGCCTCATTGTCATACAATAGGATCAATCTAGCCTAGATAAATATACTCCTGAAATATTCACAAATTCCATGTTTGACTACTACATACCTCTTCAGGGCCTGCAAATTCATCTGGATCCAGATTTGCACCCCAGCAAGGATCATCTCTGCCTCAGCCTGCTGGGCACAAACCTACAGCTTCCTCACTAATGCTGATCCAAGTGAAGGAACAGCAGTTCCAGACTTATATAACCAGCCTGCCAAACCTACCCAGCCTTCAGCCAACCATAAGCATCACCAAGTACTAATCCTGTGTTTTACCAAACACACCTGGAGGAGAAACATAATCACTGCTGGAATGACAGGGACATTCTGAACAAACCACACCTACACAGTAAACCCAGTCAGAAACAAGATTAAATGTATCTAGCTGACAGACATAATAAAAGCAGCAAGTACCTTCTTAAAGGCTGACAGAGCTGAGAGCATGAATGCTTCCCACAAACCACAGGTATTAACAGAATAACTATTCTCCGATTTGGACAATTCCTCTATCCAAAACCATTTAATTTCAAAAGCTGAAGACTGACCTATTGTCAACAGACACCTAGCTGAACAGTGCTTCAAATTCTTGTCTGCAGCTGCTGCCCAGCATATCCAGCTCGGGACAGAGTGAACAGAAACAACATCACTGTTGTGTTTCACTGGTCAGTTTGTCAGCTTGACTCATCATTGCTGAATACTTTATCCAGCCTCCTCTTTCCTCCTCTTTTCTGTCGGCCATTCTGTTACTAACAAAGCTAGTGGCCAAGAAGCACTTATATGCTCAACCTCAGGACAGACAAGAATGCACAAACCTCCCCATTTGAAGAAAATCCTCACCTTTAGTCACGTGCAGCTTTCAAGTGACTCAGTCTCGCAAAACAGTTCAGTGTTAGTAGACGTGAATGAGTTTCATGGATGAGTTGAATCTTGCAACCCCTAGTTTCATCTACACATTTTTAATTACCAGCTGATTTCATTTTAAGATTGACTTGTGCTTTGCAGTCCAAACCCTGCTGACAGAATTTCTTACCTCTCAGAAGCCCAGAGAAAGAGGGAATTGTTCAGGTGCTGACAGCATCAGAGGTGAATAAAGGAAGTAAAAGCCTTGATGCTTTCAAGACTACAGCCTTGATCGTTAACAAGCTACAACACGTTACAGTTAGTTTTCAACAGAGCAGAGCTTCCCTCCTCAGCAAGCTGCCACCTGAAATCCTAAAGAAGGGCATGACACAGAGCTCTTTGTTCAAAAAAATCAGGATATGCAAGAGCTTACTGGGCAGAAGTGGGACTGGGAATTTATGTTTCTCCTCCCCCATGTTTATTAGGTGCAGAATTAAGAGGGGGAAAAAAAAAGGGAGGCTGAAAACAGAGCTGCTTTCAGGCACCCCTCAGAAAACCTTCCAAGCTCAAGGACAGCCATGTGATCAACTGGAAAAGCCCAAGACATGAGATGGAATAACTCAAGTTGTTTTGTCCTTTACTGCTTAGAATAAAACAGTAGTGAAGCCAGATGTCAAAGCCCTAAATAACCATTATCACTGTATCAGGCCCCTTCTGCTTTAAAAAGATAAATCCCTCCTGTGGGACAAAACATCTTCTGATGAAGAGAAGTGAACATGATCACTAGATGATATTTAAGGTCCTTTCCAACCCAAACCAGTCTATGATTCTATGTCAAGTTAAAAGGGTCATTTATCATTTAGACAAGGAGAGTGGTGGAACAGCAGCTGCCAGAACTTACACTCCTCTCTCAGTGGAACAGGCAGTGAACCCAACACTGAGAGCAGGGTAAGGTGGTTTTCACAATATTCAGCCCCACCCAAGCCACAAGAAACAGCAGGATGAAATGAATCCACTGCATCACAGTGTCTTTCCTGAAGTTCATAAAAAGAATAATCCATCCACAATAGTGATAGTATTTTATCATCTTTACAGCTACCCATTAGTTGACTCCTTCTGTCAGATGCAAGACTGTCAGTCTTACCTCTAGTGCAACAGCTCCTGTTTACCATCACACAACCACGCGTGTCCCAACACGTACAGGGAAGAACAGCTGCACCACCTGAACAACCCATGCTGGACTTGGCTTGGCCTGCCACATTTTCTGCCTCCTGACAGTGTTTTGCCCCAGCTGCACAGAACTGAGCACAGTCTGCAGTTGACAGCATCACTGACACTTGGGCCAGGGACTGTGTGCTGGTGTTGTAAATTTAAATCCCATCAGATGACTTGCAACACTGATGTAAACTAGAGCAAAATGGCTGTGTCAGCTTATAAATTATGAATGTACATGGCCACAGGCTTCCTCTTCCTATCCAAAATTAATTTTCTCTTTGCCATAACAAAATGCTTCAAGGACAGGGCATTGAAGCTGTCTTGGAAAAGTACAACTAGCTTCTTCCAACAGGACACAATGAAGCAGTCCCTTGTGCTGAGTGATTGAATTAATTCTGTTAGTTAACACTCCAGAAAACCAGAACGGTTCCAAGCACCTCACCAGATGCACGAGAGGGCTCTTCAGCACTTAACTCCAGCACCAAGAGCGGGAGGAACCAGTTGCTCTCAGTCCTCTGTGGGAAGGGTACAGAGCAGAGCTCTGGCATAACTAACAACAGATAAGAAATCAACACAAAATTCAAAGTGAGTAAAAGCAAGGATAACTTAATTCACTGTTGACAGACTGTCACAACATGCACAAATCCATGGGTGTTACCACAGCTATTTTCAGGCTCCAAGAGATGAGCCAGTCAGAATGAAAGATGACGCAGACAAGAGCAATGCAAGACAATTAAGACATCAACTATCAGCACAGTAATATTTTGCCCCAGTCTGAGCAAAGAGGAGCAAGTACCTCTTCATATATTCCCTATAGGACTTGCCCTCGACCACCAGCTCCAAAACTGTGACTGACTTCCAGCTCAGAACATTTTTTGATTGTATTAATTAATAAAGAACAGACCACTTCACCATCATCAAGGCCTGATAAAAATCACAACTCTAAAGGAGAACCTGTTAACTAGTCCATCTTTTTTGTGCACAGAAGTAGGCTGAAGAATCAGATAGCAAAGGAAGTTAATAAATTGCCAAGGTAATTTTATAGCAGATGTTAACAATGTTTGGTACACAAGGTGAGGGCAGCATTGTTATTTCAGCACAGGGGTCAGGACTGAATAGCTTTTAGTTTCAAAAGCAGTTTCACAGCAGCAGGGAAGGCAGATATAACCCAGCTATAGGAAATGAATTTCTAGTTGCACTACAAGACACCTACACCACATGAGCTGTTTAAGAAAAAAGTTGCTTGGAAGCATTCAAGATACACTCTCCAAAGCATGGAAACTGCTGAATGCCTATACAATAGTCATGTGCATATCCTAAACTGAGGCTGGGTTTGAAAACACTTGGAAAAACGCATAAAGAGAGACTCACCACATTGAAGCTGAAGACTCTGAATTTTAACCATTACGAAAAACAGTAGCTGTGCACATCCCTCCTCACTTTAACGAGCCCCACACAAATCCTAATAACCCTTCTCCAGCACCACTCGGCAGAGTGAGATAGTGCCTCTCTATTTTCTGAGATATCAGTTAAGCTCAATTGAACACAAAAAGACTTGCTTCTGAAGTAGTCTACTAAAAAAAAGCCTTCTTTAGTATGTGGAAGAAGCACATGAAGGCTTCTAAAAAGCCTGCTCTAATCACACAGCAATAATTAGATACATGTGACCTCCACTGCTTATTTAATTTTTTTTAAAAACGGCATCAGGGACCCCCCAAAACACAGACTCTCTCTGACTGCCTGCAGCAATGTAACCAGCTTCAGAAAGTCATCACTGGAAGGCTTCAGGCGCTCACATCTCAAGCATGGCAACATTAGCTTTTAACACATGGCTTCTGGCATGCTTTAAGGAAATATTTACGCATGTTGTCTTTGACCTACAAGAATTAAGAGAGTTTTAAAATATCATAACAAGAAAAAAAAAGAAAGAGTCAGTGAACTGCCAGAACAGTAGACAAGCCTTAGGGGTTTCTTCTATTCTGGAATAGAAGCACATCCCTGCTCAGAACAAAGCCATGCTGGACAGAATTTCCCATCTTGAAGATGGGCACAGAATTCTGCAATCCCTTTAATAACTGTCCCAAGTGCAGAACCACGGAAGCTGGGAGACTCCTGCAACTAGTTTGCGCCATTGCCTAACTGCCACCCACACGGGTGACTGGGAAAAGCCACCTGGAGACGCCTACACAGGAGGACAAACATCACCCCACGGGAAATGGAAGGGCACCCACCAAACCCAAAAGCTCTTCCTATTTCTCAGCTGCATTCTTTTCAGGCAGCAGTCACCAAAACACTTACTGGACAGCCTCTGTATTTACTGTTAAGTGCAGTGAGAAGTCAGGGTTTACGTGGCCAGGAGTTAGTTTTATGGATGACTACATACAGTTATATTCTACTTCAGACAAGGCTCAGTTCTTTTGTCATCTCCAAACTGGTTAAGGACTCCCAGAATTTAATTAACACTACCACAATTAAATACCATCACTCGCCTCACCACCATCTGACCAGCCACCTTTCCTCCACATTGATTATCTCATGCACTGTGTTTTGCATCTATGTTCAAGAAGGTCCCTGGTTTGTTTTTTTGGGTTTTTTTTGGCTTGACCACTCAGAGCTGGCCCAGAGCCCTCACCTTGCAGCAGGGTTCTGCTATCTGCACGTCAGTTCTCTGTGCTGGAAGTGGCTGATATTCCTACGTGCTGGATCCCGAGCAAGTGCTGAAGCGCTGCACTCCCCACAAGCCATGGGAACAGCTTCCCTGAAATGAAATACAGATTATCAGCAAAAAAGAGGGGATCGAGTTCACAGAGGGACATGTAAAAGCTCAGCAAACAGAATCTAAGAATCAACGAACAACTCAGAGGGTCACTGGGAGCCAGAGACATGCTGATACCTAGAAACGTGGTGAGAACACCAGGAGCCAAGTAAAACTCTTAGCAGGAATTTCCAGCATCTGCTATTCTAACAGAAGTTATCAAAAAGCAGATGTTGCAGACTCACCCAAAAGAGATGCTGAATATTAATATCACAACTAAGCCTACACAAGTAGAGACAGAATAACAAATCATTGTCAGATAGGGAAAGGGATAACTTTACTGCCTATTTTCTAGTTTGAAAAGCCTGATCCACTTTAAATCAGGAGTATCAGAAAGCAGAGATCACACTCTTAACCACTCCAGATTCAAGCAACTGCCCCCTTCCCTCACAACACAGATCTTCTTGAAGTGCAAGCAGTTTAGCACCATCAACAAAAATGACAACAGGGCTGGGTTTTTTTCCTTGTTTCCTGCATGTCAGCACGGGGCATGGGAAAACAGGCAAGGGCGCAGATCCTTAGAGGGATCTTTCGAGCATCCAGCCCCCCAGCCATGTAGGAGAGGACTGCGGAACATCGGAGAGCATTGTGTCAACAACACGAAGAAATGAAAAAGAGCAGACATCAGTGGGAGAAAGTCCAACCCACAATGCTGAAGATGTCCGAGGGTTCATTCCTCTTGATCCCACAGTTACCCTTCGGGCTGACAGATTTTGAAGCAACACCCTGAAACCAAAGCTATCGCATTTTAGCCGTACCACAGTGCCGCAAAGGCAGCACCAGGAGGAGAGGACTCTCTGACCTTCTCCCGCTCCAGGCAATGGGCACCAGCCTCAACCCAGCACACCTCGGCACCAGCCCCCGCCACTCCACCGCGGCTTCCCGGACACAGAAGGAAACATCCTCTGGGAGACATAAATAAATCCCACCGCGCTTCCGCCCGCAGGTAACAAACAGCGTTGTCCTCCCCTCGCTGGGGGACACTGCGCACACCCCGGCCCCGCCTCGCCCCACAGATGGGGCCAGGACCCCCCCGCCCCGGGCAGTGTGGGAGCAGGGACGGCGGGACACGGAGGATCCGAATCGCTGCTGAATTACTCAGCAAATCCTTCCTGCTCGCCGCTTCCGAGCCCCCTCAGCCGCGCCCCCCCGACTCGGCGTCCCACCCCGTCCCCTCCGGGACACCGCCCCACAGGGGGACACATCCCCACAGCCCGCCCGTGGCGTGAGGGGAGCACGGCACACCCACCTGCCCGCCGCGGCCGCGAGGGGAACCCACCGCACCCACCTGCCCGCAGCGTCCACCCTCCCTCACGCCGCTCCGGCGCCTTTTGTCCACCCTGTCCGCAGCGGCCCCGCCCCGGATCTGACCTCACCCGGCAGGCACTGCCACCATCGTCCCGTCCAGCCGCCATCTTGGGGGCGGGCACGGCGCCATCTTTGTACAGGGCGAGCTCCATAGGGGGGTGGGCGGGAAGAGAGGGGGCAGTGAGGGCGGCGGCGCCATCTTGGTGCCGGGCAGCGCTCAAAATGGCGCCACTCTTAAAGGAGCCGCCTCAGCTCCAGCTGGAGCTGAGAGCGTTCGGCTGCTGACAAGTTTGTGATGTCTGTAAAAAGTGATTCACTGTTAGTTATTTTTACTTCTCTGACGCAATGGAGGACGCTGTGCAGCATAATTTCTTTTTAAATTCATAAAGGATGGTTCAAAGGCATTCGTTGTAATTTTATTAGTGTACGGCAGGCGGTTCTGAGTGGTTAAGTGCAGCCAATTTTAACTTGTACACAACCAGTGATATCTGTAACAATAAAATAAGTTTATCTGTCTTTCTAGGAATGTTGAAAGTCTTGGCAACTTCCTGTAGTCACACGCACAGGACCTATATCAGAGGAGCTGGGATCCCAGTGCCAGCACATAGTGCTGTAGACTCTTATCAGCCCAGTGCAATAGCTTTTTTTTTTTAACTCAATGCTAATTAAGAATTGTTCAGATGCATTTGTTAAATTAAAATGACCTGAAGAAAAAGAGGGCCATAACTTTCCTTGAGCTTTACAGTAAAAAGTACAAGGTCAGATGTGTCCTTTACATCACTGACCTCATCCAGAAATTTCTGCTGAATTTCAAGATGGCATTAAGGTGAAGTTTCATTATAATGTTGGACCAATATAAAATCTAAATCCTGACAGAGAAGGTGGGGGCTTGTGTCCATCCCTTTTTCTCCCTGCCCCTCTCTTTTTCCTTTCAGGACCTTTTGCCCTCACATCCAACCTGACCCAGGTTCAACTCATGGACCTGAGAGAAAATTGGCCAATTTTCCGCCAAAATGGCTTTTTGTTAATAAAGCTGATAAAACGAGCTCAGTTCAGGGGCAAACAACAACCAGGGAAGGCCCAAGGCTGGTGGAGGACAGGGCAAAGAAAACACAGGAAAAGTCACTGAGGCATTCGATGGCTCCGGATGTGACACGAACATTCTTACAGAACCAAGTTTTCCTTCCATCTGTTTGTTTCAGTGTTTGAGTTAAATAGGAATTTAGAAAACAGAGTTTTCCTCTCCCTGCAGACATTCCCTCCTGCTTAATCACCTCAGGGATGCCTGTGGGATGCCGTGTTGGGATCGGGAACCTTTGGCACAGTGGAAGCAGCCGCTTCCTTTCCCCATGGCTCACTTTTTCCTGCTGTGAAAGGGAGACACAAATCATTCAGGTGACTTACACATCCTGACTCATCAGTGCAGGCCAAGCCTTGTCCAAAAAGGAGGCAGAGGAGTCCTTTTTGCTTTATTCGAATAAAGGCAGAGACCATGGGGCATTGCCCTGGGATCGCTCAAATTTTTGGAGGATGCAGCCTCCCTTTTTATCCTAATTTCCCTGCCATATTTCCCTCTCTTTTTCCCCATGGGCTGAGGTACTTGAGAGGTACAGACTTCCCAGAACACCTGATAGCTGAGATTCCCCTCTAATGTATAACTCTCCCTTTTAATTTTTATAGAATTCATACTTTTCTCCCCTTGCTTCTTTCACCTTTCAATATCCAATTTCATTTATCAGCAAACCTACAGTTTGTTTGTAAAGGCAAATAACTTTTTTCCATTCATCAATCAGTGGAATCCATCCCATTGTTTATTTTATCTCTCAGTGCTAGTCTTATCTACCAGCAGATCCACAGCTTGTTTCTAGAGACAAATCCGACATTCCTCTCAAAAGGAAGAGGGAAGAGAGGGCAGTTTTCTCTCAGCACCTCACCTGTCAGCTCTCAAACACTGATGGAGAGTTCAGCTGCTCCTGCATCCCTGGAATTTGTGCTGTCCCTGCCTGGCCACCCACAGCCCAGGATCTGCTCTAGGCTGATATGCAGAAAAGACTCTATAACTCCGGAGAAATGAGAGTTATAAAGTAGGTATGCATTTATTCAGCGCTGAGGTGCACGGGGATAATTCCTCACAAAGCATGCACACCGAAATGTCCTTACTCTCCAATTCCCTTTCTCAAGGATGTGTCGTGGCAGGAGGACCTTACACTGATCTCTACCCTTCTCTAATAATATTAAGCCTGCAGGATTAAATTTTTGAGAAGATTTTGACTTAAAAATTCATTTTTCAAAATGACCGAAGGCTTCGTTTAAAGGGAAATTTCCTTCCATGCTAAAGTATTTATACATCCAAAACACAACAAACATGCCGCTATGGTAATGCCAGCATGAGCTTCGTTATAAATGAGAGACAAAAGTCTCGATATTCAGCAAAATTTAGATTGTTTTATTTGATATAGACAGAGCAAGCAGCACGCTGGGGAACGTGAGGGGTCACCGCCCACTCCACGCCCCACTGAACCTTGGTTTGCTCCCTCTCCTTATACTGTGGGTTCTCGTTGTAATCCACAATTTTTTGGATTTTTGTTGTCATAAGCAGTGGTGGTTGAATAAACATCCTTACACAAAGCCTTTGGGTGATAGTCAGTCACAGATAGCCATCTGGGCCCTGTAGATAACCACCAGAGAAGTTCTGGGAGTCTGGGTTTTGGGATAGGCAGTATTGATTAGACAAAGGCATGAAGGGTTTTTTGGGAAGTCTGATTTTGCAAGCTGGTAGCTGATACAACTCATTTGGAAAACATAACATAGCATATTATAATGTAATATAATACAACGTGATATAACATAACAAGGTGATTTTAAACAGAATTATTTTATCATATAATTTCCATTATCTAGTGTCCATGCTTCACTTCAGAGCTTAGTATCCTGGTTTATACAAACCCCAATGCTTTTGTGATTAACACGAATCTTTTATCAATTATCACAGCTTCCAGCTGAACAACAAGCCGGGCTGCTTCCCCAGGCAGCCAAACCCCTTGGAGCCTTTTCCCGGCAGGGTTTTCCAGGGCTGTAGCTCCAGCCCTGCCTTCCTGCGGCTCCTCCCAGGAAGTCCCGGCCGCCGATGAAGCCGCTGGGGCCGGGGAGGAGGGAGGATGTGTGCCCGGGCAGCCTGGGCGGCCGTGCCAGCCTCTGCAGCGTAAAGCGGCTCGGCCCAGCTCCATGTAAGTTGGTTTTGTCCCCGCTGTCCCTCCGGCAGCTGCTTTGTCCCCAGTGTCAGCTCCTGCTCCTGCTCTCCTCCCGGGGCACATCCAGGGACAGCCGTGTCCCCAAAGCCTCCTCGCTCCTCCTCTCCTGCCGGGGCACATCCAGGGACAGCCGTGTCCCCAAAGCCTCCCTGCTCCTCCTCTCCTGCCGGGCACATCCAGGGACAGCCGTGTCCCCAAAGCCTCCCCGCTCCTCCTCTCCTGCCGGGGCACATCCAGGGACAGCCGTGTCCCCAAAGCCTCCCTGCTCCTCCTCTCCTGCCGGGCACATCCAGGGACAGCCGTGTCCCCAAAGCCTCCCTAGCGCACCCCCGAGCTGCTCAGGGGCAACTTGAGGAACCCCGGGATGGGGGGACAGGCTGGAGGTGGTGAGTGACCCGTCCCCGAGGTGACCTTTGGATTGTCACCTCCAAAATCCTCTGCTCAGTCCAGTGCCCCCTTCCAGAGTGAGCGGCTGCTCCCTGGTGCTGCTCCCCAGCCCCGTGCACAGCTCTTACACAGCTCTGTGGTTTGCTGATAAATGTGATAAAGCCTTTTTTACTGCCACACTTTGAGTCTGTCCCCTGCAGGGTAGGTGCCCTCATTCCAGGACTCCTTTGCTTTGCACCCCAAAGCAGTGTCCCCCCACATCTCAGTGTCATGCAAGCACAAGGTGGAGATTCCATAGTCACGAGCAATATGATGCTCTAGCTTCCCATTTTTTCCATAAATTGTGCTATTTTTTCCCACTTGGCAAACAGATGTGAAACCCCACTGGCCTTGGCTGGCAGCTGCTTTGCACTTTTTTAAGAAACAAAAATGCAGAACAGTGGGGATTCAGATCCTGTATGTAAGGATGGAAAGTGCTCTTAGGAGTATAGAGAGCTTACCTGTGGGCTAGTCAGCTTCATAGCTGTTTTAATTAATTTTTTGGCAGATGGGTAAATTAATGCATGGCTGGTTATAATAAAGGTGCATGCATCCTCCAGCCTCGTTGCTTATATCTCAAGTACCTAACAAAACATTCACTTATTTTAGTTTAAATACTGCGTATTTAAGTAAAGCTGTGAAATAGTAGAAGGAACATGAAGTGAAGGAACAGGCTGCATTTTAGACACAGAAATCAATTTGTTTGGGGCCTTGAAGGAAAGATAACCACCAAAATAATTTTAGAGATAGAAGGTGGCATCCTGTTAATTTGAATAAAACTTGTGACTAAACCAGAGCTATAGCAGCTGAGAGGCCAGAGATTCTCTGTATGGGCCAGGAAGGTGAAGGTGCTGCAAGGGAAGAAGGGCAGAGGCAGGAGTTACCTGGGCTCAGTGACACTGGATGGGGAGCTGATGCTGAGTACCAAATTCCCAAAGAGTTCTCTCTCTGGTGTCCATACCACTCCCATGAGTGCAAAGTGTGGGAACCCTGGGTTGGGAGAGAGGGAGCAGAAGTCATGGTTGCCTTTGTGATCCTGATTTCGTGTGTCATGGGCACAAAGTACAGCCCCAGCACTGTGGACATTGCAGTGACAGCACACAAAGCAGCTCGTTTTGCCTTTTCCTCTCTGTGGCAGAACAACCTCTGCTTTGGGTCTGCCCCAGCCCAGGTACGTTTGTTTTAACCCTGTGGAGCAGCTGTCTCAGGCCTCTCCTTTGTCTCTGGGGAATTGCAGGTCTGTGCCTGTAGGAGTGGGACAGCAGGAGCCGTGGCATGCTCAGGAGAGTGGGACCATCCCTGCGTCACTTCTTGCTGGAGAGGAACAGCAGTGCTGGACATAGCTCCTGCTCCAGAGAGGTATGGAATGCCCAGTGGGACTGTTCCTGGCTGGCAGCCTGCCCAGGGCAGCTGACCTTGGCAGCAGGAGCAGACAGCATGTCAGCAAAAGCCACTTTGGTGCAACTTCCCCTGTACCTGCTTATTTCCAGGGAGCATGTGTAAAGGATCCTCATAAGTAAGGGGATATCCTTCATAGAGGAGCAGGCTCCTTGTTTTTGTGGGGTTGCTTCATCTGATGGTCTCTACTTGAGCCTTTTGGCTTGCAAAGTACTTGGGAAATATCAGCATCCCATTCAGAGATCCCAACAAGCAGAGCAAGGCAGTCAGAGAGAGCAGAGAGTCAGTGGTGGAAGATCATGGATGCCAACTCTTCTGCACTGGCACTCAGCTCTCCTGTGTGGCTGCCAGGCAAACTGCACCTTCTGTCTGGGGACCAGGACAGGCTGAACAGATTTGAGGGCTGCATGGTCCTGAGCCTGTGTTGCTCTCCCTGGCAGCATTACACACAGGCTGGGGATAGGATGGGATGGAGTGGACATCAGAAAAAAAAAAAAAAAGTATTTGTTATTTCTGTTCCTGAAGCAGACAAGGCCTTTCCTCAGAACTGGGAATTTCAAAGATTCAGGCACCTTCTTCCCACAGATCCCCATCACTCTTGGCCATCTATTAAATTCTCTGACCTGCAGCAGCCCCACCTTGCAAGAACAGCACTGGAGCTGTTAATATTTTACATCCAGCTATCTTTTACTTCTCAAGCCATGAATCCCTCTGCTACCACCCAAATCAGCTCAAGCACTGGATCTTGTGACTCGAACAGCCATGAGCTTATGCAGAAAGAGCAAAGCTGAGGGAGAGGAGAGGAGAGGAGAGGAGAGGAGAGGAGAGGAGAGGAGAGGAGAGGAGAGGAGAGGAGAGGAGAGGAGAGGAGAGGAGAGGAGAGGAGAGGAGAGGAGAGGAGAGGAGAGGAGAGGAGAGGAGAGGAGAGGAGAGGAGAGGAGAGGAGAGGAGAGGAGAGGAGAGGCTGTCCTGGAGCCAGTGACTTCTGCTTGTCATTGGCTGCCTGCCTAGCACCAGGGTGGAGCAGAGTCCACCTGGTGCCCTGTGAAACACAGGGCTCCTCTGCAGGGTATTTGCAAAGACCTCCAGTAAGGGCTGAAGCTGTATAAAAATCTAAGGACCTCAGCACAAAATATCCTTGGGCCACTACCCAAATTCCGGTGCAGTGCTGTGGGAACAGCAGAGGGGAGCAGGTAAGTCATGCTGCAGCTGAGTGTTGGGAGGAGGCTGACCTGGTATTCCCCCTGCTATCCTGCCACGGCAGAGCACAGACCCCTGCACATCCCAGCTCTGCATCTCATCTCAGCTGCTTTCACATGCCTTCCCTGTTCCAGTTCAAATGTGTTTTATTTGCTGTGGTGACAATGGCTTTCTTTGCTCGTTGCTTCAGGGCTGCCCTCCTCGTGCCCCCATGCTGGCTCTTTCTGGTGCACATTTGTCTCCAATTTCTAGCCCATTCCCTGTCTGGGTACCTTTTCCCTGCACTGCTGAGTTATTAAATTCTGCCTCTGCTGCTTTTCATCATCCTCATGATGAAATCCCTATAAAGCACATCTAACTTTCTCCCACTGTGCTTATCCAACTGGAAGGAGGGTTTTGCTTTCAGTATTTCCTACTGTCTTTCTTTCCACTCCCCTGAGCCATCGTGTGCATGGAAATTACAAACCAGTCACAGCAAGTGTCAGTGTCTCTTACATCACAGTGACCTCTGTGCTGTGCTCTCTCTTGCCTGTATCTAGTTACTTCTTGGGTTTGAAACTTTAAACAGAAAACTCTGCACTTTGTAGGATCTAGAACAAACCCCCTCACCAAGCACTTTATCAGGACAGAAGAGTATCTACTTCTGCTACTTCAGAGGGCAGCATGGAATAAAATAGTTTGTTTTTCTAGGAAAAGGGGGTATTTCGTGGCTTGTAGAGTGGGATGGAGAGGTTATGGAAGGTAAAAGCCTGGGGTCCTTGGCCTGGCTGTTACAGCCTGGATGAGTTTGACCCCATGACTAATCCCAACAGGTAATGAGGTTTAAGGCATTGCCACCTCCCCAGTGAATGTACAAAAGCTTCTCTTGTTCACCTATTTTCCCAAATCTTGTTGAAACTTGTAAGTGAAAGCAGAAACCACTGCAACAGTATTACTGTTCCAAGGTCAGTCAGGAACAGCCCATGAAACAATACTAAAGGGCACACCTTCTGTTGGGAAAAACTTCCCTGAGGAGGTCACAGCCCTTTTGTAGCTTCATTTAAAAGCTTCAAACTCTCTTTCTCATTATCTGCAGGCAAAAATGTCAAGGCCAGTGCAAGCTCGGAGGCTGGAGGGAATAGATAAAAATATCTGGTAAGTTGAAAGAATATCTGGTTTACCCAGGTGGTAAACGTGGTTTTAGGCATCCTAAAACCAGGTTGAAACCACAGTAGCCACACAGCACAGAGCAGAAGTTTCCCTCAACTGCTTTGAATGTATTCAGGAAGCACATCAGAGCCAGTTTGTCCCAGAAGACTTTACTGTGAGTCATTTCTGTACCTGCAGCTCTCACTTTACAATATATCAGGTGTTTTGCACCACTGGGCAGGCAGAAGCATTGCCCTCCCTCTGACCCATCCACCCAAATGATCCCAGTGGCATCCAAATCTGAGCCAAGTGTTTGCTGCACACTGGCTGCAGCCTGCCACCTGCTCCAAGCTCACCTTGGGGCAAAGTGAGAGGCAGGTGAAGGGCTGCTGCAAATGCCATTCCCATCCTGCCAGGCACAATGTGGCATTGGGAAAGTTGCATGCTGAAAGAAGAGATTTAAATGGTCTTTCCCCAAGGCCCTGCTGTGCCTGGGTTCAAGCTACAAACTGCCAATGAGCTGGCTCTTGTTTGGTTTTGAGATGAGCAGCAAGTTCAGCCCACCTTGCCCTCTGCAGAGGCTTTCACAGTGTCTAGTTGCTAAATTTTGCAGATCTGATAGGAGCTTAAAAACCTCCAAGTCCCTTCCTGCTCAGTCCAGTGCGATCAGAAACACCACAGGCTTTCAGCTGTGGCCACACACTGACCACAGGAGCTGTTTCCTAGGAGAATAAATTAAAACCATTCCCCCAGTGCAATAGTTCATCATCCTTGATTTAGTTGCAACATGTCTGAAATGATCTGTGCTTGGTCCTGCCTGCCTGTGAGCAGCAGGATGGCCCTGCAGGAGGAACCCCAATCCCATCCCTTCCAAAGGGTGCTGCGAGCAGACCAGGTGCCAGCACACTGCTCAGACCCTCTGAACGTGCCTTTGTTTCCCTTCTCTCCAGGGTGGACTTTGTAAAACTGGCTGCTACCTACTCCAAGGTGAACCTGGGCCAGGGCTTCCCTGACTTCCCTGCACCAGACTTTCTGACAGAGGCACTCACGAGAGCCCTCACCGGGGGGAACCACATGCTGCACCAGTACACCCGAGCCTTTGTGCGTGAACAGATCTCCCTCCTCAGCACCGTCCCCTCACTCCCCATCAGCCCTGGCTGCTTCAGAACTCAGCAATAAACAGGAAAAAACATGAGGCAAAACACACATCCAGCCTCGACCCATGCCCACTGTTCCCAGTAACTCCCTGCTTCACTGGGATGTTTGAAGCAGCCAGGCTGGAAGATCTCACAGGGCTCTTGGCTTCCCAGTCCCCTTCCAAGGGTTCATCCTTGGTTTAGGAGTCTTCTGTAACGCAATTCCCACCCTCTTCTCACCCCACAGGGCTACCCACCTCTGGTGAAAGTCCTAGCCCAGTTTTTTGAGAAGCTGCTTGGACGAGACCTGGATCCTATGACCAATGTGATGGTGACTGTGGGAGCATACCACGCCCTGTTCTGCTGCTTCCAGGCTTTAGTGGATGAAGGTGATGAGGTAACCCAAGATTAGCAGTGCTTGTTGCACTGGCAGCCTTCCCCTGAAGGGAACCTGCAGTCTGGTTTTCATTGTCCTTTTCCAAAGCAAAACCAGTTTTATTCCCATTCTGCAGTACTTGAGCTTCCAACGGAAGAAATTATCTGCTGCAGGACACTGCCTCATTTCTGCATAAAACAAAATGACACTTTTGGTTGTGAGTGGTGGTGTCCTTCCTGACATTGCCCATAGGCAATGCAGGTTCTCCATTACAGTAATTAAGGGATTAAAATGTCCTGTCCCCCGCATTGCTCTCTGCACTCTTCAGGGAAAGTCTGAGCAGGAGCAGGAGGATGCTGACATGTCCCTTTCTTCCAGGTGATAATCATTGAACCCTTCTTTGACTGCTATGAGTCCATGGTGAAAATGGCTGGTGGGACACCTGTGTTTGTCCCTCTGAGACCGGTGAGTGGGTGGAGAAGGGAAGAGTCACAGCAGTCAGCAAAGAATTGAGTGGTAAACAAAATGCAGAGGTAGCAAAGCAAACCAAGATTCCCATGTTCTCCCTAGAATCCTCCAAAAGATGGAAAATTGATGTCTAGTGCAGACTGGCAGCTGGACCCTGCTGAACTGGCTTCTAAATTCAGTGAAAGGACAAAAGCCATCGTCTTGAACACGCCCAACAACCCTCTGGGCAAGGTAACACTGCTGGCCATGCTGGGCCCTGGAAGCTGCTGGGGTGCTGCAGCCACATTTGCAGTGCAGCAGTGACTCAGCCTGCCTTGCACACAAGGGAAGTGGGTGTTGTGGGGGCACCACATGCTGTGCTCAGTCTCCTGGTGTTTTTAAGCCTTGTCTTTTGTGCCAGCAGTGCTTTTACCCTGTTAGACCACTGCAGCCAGCTCCATGGGCGATGTTGTTGCCAGGAGGATCCATACAACCTTCAGAGACAAGCAGGGACAGGCAAGGGCTCAGAAATGCTCCTGCCGCATCTCTGCCACACTCTGTGCCTGCTGCAGGTGTTCAGCCGTGGGGAGCTGGGGCTGATTGCAGAGCTGTGTGTGAAGCACGACGTGCTGTGCATCAGCGACGAGGTGTACGAGTGGCTGGTCTACGATGGGAAGCAGCACATCCGCATCGGTACGGGACGGGGCCGGGCTGGGCTGCTCAGGGCGGGGAATGGGCATTTCACTGGCGGCCCCTGAAGTCCCAGGAGCTGCCCCTGAGGTCCCAGGAGCTGCCTGCCTGCACAGCTGTACTAGGCTGAATCCTCCAGTGGAGGTATTTTGCTGCACTTCAGTCTCAGCCTCCAAACCAGGTCCTGAGAATTCAGTGAATTCTAAACAGAAGCTCTGACTTCAGAGCAAGTCAGAGGGGAGATCTACAACAAAAAGCTCCTTGGCTCCAGTGAATCCGTTTTTCGTCCCATGCTGTGTAAAGCCACAGTTTTCTGAGTGTCTCTAGTTTCAGGAAATCCATTTCAACACGATTTCAGCCTGTTCTTCCAGTTGTAGTAACGTGCCATCACCTTGATGCAGAGTGATGGTGCTTGGCATCTCCAAGAGCCCCTGGGGCTGGGTACATGCCTGTGAAAATGCTTAATTAAAAGGAGATGCTCTTGAGAAACCTGGCTGTCTGCTTGGGATGTGCTTTGAGGCTCATCCAAGTGAAAGACGTGCTGTGAACACGACAGATCACTGTGAATTATGATGGACAGAGAGCTCCCACGTGCCATTAATGCAGCCCAGAAAGGAGCATGCTGAGCTCTGCCATCGGGGTTTCTCTCCTTTCATTGCCAGCCAGCTTGCAAGGGATGTGGGACCGCACAATGATCGTCGGCAGCGCTGGGAAGACCTTCAGTGTCACTGGATGGAAGGTGAATATCCCATGTTCACCTCATTGTGTCCCCATCCCTGTCCCTTTGCCATAGCACAGCACTGGGGACACTGCAGCCACGCTCAGCTTTGAGCTTCTGGGTCTGAACGTACCAGAGCTGCCTCATGAAAGTTCTTTCTAGAAAATACAAGGAAACCAGCACAGGCACAGAAAGGGGAGCCTGAGCAGGTACCCAGACACTCAGCATCTTCCTCCTCCTCTCCTGGCTGCAGGTGGGCTGGGTTGTGGGACCCGACAGGCTGATACAGCACATCCGTACTGTGCACCAGAACTCAGTGTACCACTGTGCCACAATTGCCCAGGTAAGGCAGCTCCCTGCCCCTGGCCCTGCGATTCCCAAGCCCTCAGAGCAGTGGTAGGAGATGGTCCTCTTGCCCACAGCTGACCCGAAAGGCACACACAAATGATTTGTGGTGCCCTGGAGAGGCTCCTCTCCCTACAGTTGCTCCATGTCTCCGAGAAAGGGGAGAGTCCAGCCTGCCTGGGGTATATTCCTTATCTTGCATTGACAAATCTAAGGGGAAGTTCAGAGGGGCTGGAGGCAGAGAGCTCCCTAATCACCTGTGAATTGCAGGAACTTCAGTTCCCAAGAAAGTCCTGACCATCTTCCCACTGGGTCCTGGCTCCTCTCTCCTTACAGGAGGCCGTGGCTCAGGGTTTCCAGAGGGAGCTCATGCTCTATGGAAAACCAGAGAGCTACTTTGTCCAGCTGCCCAAGGAGCTGCAGAAAAAGAGAGACTGGCTGGTTCAGAGCCTGGATGATATGGGGATGAAACCCGTCATCCCCGAGGGCACCTACTTCCTGGTGGCAGACATCTCCCAGTTCAGTGAGTCACCTGCAGTCCTGCCCAGGTGGGCTGGGTGTGGGGGGTGGTACTACAGGAACCTGCATAACCCATCATCAAAGCAGGGATGGACTGCGTGTTCCCCATCCAAGCTGCAAGGATATGGGCTTGGGCCTCAGCTGAGGCACCTGGCAGCTGCCCCAGCCTCTGTCCTGCTGTGCTTCTCCTGCAGAATCTGATGTCCCCGATGTCCCCAACTCAGATGAGCCCTACGACTACAGATTTACAAAGTGGATGATCAAGAACAAGGTAAATGTTTCTGCTGCCCTGGGTGGGTTTGTGCCCACTGTGCTGGCTGTGCCCACCCAGGCTCACACTGGGGCACAGCCGGCTGCAGGCCAGCCCCAGAGCAGGAACCTCAGCTCCTCAGCTCCACGTGCTTCCTCTTCCAGGGCCTTGCTGCCATCCCATTCTCCGCTTTCTACAGCGAGGCCCACAAGAACAACTACAGCAATTTCATCCGGTTCTGCTTTGCAAAGGTGAGATATGTGACAGCACTAAGGAAGGCAAGGTTGGGAGTAATAATCAGAGCTGGTTTAATGAGACAAATGCCAAGTAGAAATGCAGGATGCCTTGGGCGTTGGAGCCCCACCATGGCATCCCAGCTGGAGCAACTACTCCTGCAGACACATGAGCTGAGGGCAGCAGATGTGCCAGGGCCAACCTAAACCTTGTCCCATCAGCATCCTAAATTTCTTGGCCAAGGAAGGGACTCTCTCTCTAGGTGCCCCTTTAGCTGTCCAGTGGCTGCAATGCTCCAGAAAGAGAACAGGATTTTTGTATCAACAATGGCTCCAGTGAGGGGGAATAGGATTTGGCTGGGAGCCACTGACCGAATCTGTGGTATTTTTTAGGAGGACGCTACACTGAAGGCAGCAAATGACATATTGCAAAAATGGAAACAGGAGAAAATCAGCTCCTGAATACACTGAGAGAGAACCAGGCCCTCCTTGATCCACATCTGCCCGACTGCTCTTCTTCACCTGTCTACAAACTTCAATATGTTCTTACTTCAATGCTTTCAACAACATTTTCTGACAGACAAATGGTTTTTTTCACACCCAGGGCCTGGGGGACATTTTCAGTCACTGTGAAATGATTTCAAGAAGTGAGACTTCACGTGCACTGACAGTATTTGATGTTTCTTACATGTCAAAACTTCGCTAATCAGTTCTGGGATGCATCCAGCAACACACAAAGTGAAGATGGCTCCTGGGATCTGTGTCACCACCAAATTGTGAGAAGGTGTTTCAGGACCTACCTTTAAGGCCGTGCTGGAGGGTTAGTGTGGCTTGTCTTGCTCCACATCCTCACTCAGGGCAGCATTTCTACCAGCACTCACGTTCCCACAGAACAAGCCAGTATCACCAGCCATCAGTAAGGTGACTCCTATGATCCTGAGATTATAAACCCAGTGAAATGTTATTTCCTATCAAACTATTTTCCCAATATTTTTTTTCTGTGCATCTCTGGGGAAGATAACCACACAATTGGTTTCCCCACAGGAAACAGGCTTTTACCAGTAGCCTGGCTGCTGTCAAACCTTCCAAATTACTGCTGGCACTTTCACAGGGCTTGGCAGAACCATTCAGGCTGCAGAGCAAAACTTTTTTTGGCCTTTGACAAGCGCACACAGTGGCAGGGGAGAGTGGGCACCATGGCCTCGGCTGCTCCTACTGCTGGTGGCCACCACAACCTCCCAGCCAGTGAGCTGGTGGGGTAACATGAGCAATTCTGGAGATAATTCTTGCATCAATTCAATTTCAGCCCAGATAAGAGTGTAAAACATCATCATCAACCCCGCAGGAGTTGCGTGCAACAGACTGTGCAATGAGTGTTTGTAGCAGTTAAATTATTAAAGTGGAATTACTGCAATCGTGGAAGAGTAGACGTCTCTGTAATGACTGCAAGGCTGATGGAGCTCTCCTTGAGAGCTGCCTCATCTGTGCTGGGTCCTGTGATGGTGGCTACTTGTCCCACTCAGGCTGGTGGGGAGAGCTCCGTAGGTTTTCCATATTGGGCTGGAGCTGGTGGTACCAATGCCCTTGGAGGCAGAGCTGCAGGCCAGCAGGAGGGAGGGTGAGAGGGAAGGAGGCAAACAGGCACCTGTCTTTCCTGGTGTTCCATCTCACCTTGCTCAGCCTGGGTGAGTCAGGGTGCTGATGAAGCTCTTTTGCACCCATAAGTGTGCCAAACATGGGTAGAGTCACAATCTCTGAAACAGAGAAAGAACCATGCAATTAGATTGTTAACATGAAGATTAATTGCAACACCCCCACATGCGTGGGCTCTTATATCTAGGCCATGACACAACCTGCAAAGGGCAGGGTGCATCTGCCTATGGTCCAGAATTCACGCAGGCCTTGTGCAAAGACACGCAGACGCGAGTACCCAGACTTTAAACCCACACATACACGTGCACACGTGGGCGCGCGCGCGTGCACGCGCGCACACACACACACACACACACGCGCGCGCGCGCCCCACCCACGCGGAAATTTGATCTTCCTGCAGCGTTCCGGGATGCACACCGCGCTCCGCTGCCCACCGAGGTCACCCATCCTCCCGGAGAACGCGACCAACCCTGCTTAGCTCCGCTGCCGCGCGGGACGTTCAAACATCGCCCACGTGACCCCGGGCTCGTCCCTGCCGGGGGCGGGGCCTGCGCCCTCCGGCCAATCAGCAGCGCGGGGGCGTGGCCGGCAGCGCGGGGAAGATGGCGGACACGGGGAGCAGCGTGGGGAAGCGGCCTAAGGGCGCACAGGTGGGTTAGGGACTCCGGGTCCAGCCCGCGACCCTGAGGGGAGCCGAACCCGGGGCGTGCCCCGGGTCCAGCTCTGAGGGGAGCCCGGCGGTAACGCGTGCTGTGCCCCGTAGGTTGAGGACAGAAAGGTGGACTGGCGGCGCTGGAAGGAGGAAAGTAAGGAAGGCCGGCACACGCGGGGGCTGGGGCCGCTCGGAGCGGACACGGCGCGGTGTTTAACGCCAGGTGCTGTTCTCTGTCTAAGGGAAAGCGGAGAAGAAGAAATGGAAGGAATTGAAGCTGCTGAAGAAACTGGAGAAACAGCGGATGCGAGAGCTGGCAGAACAAGAAGCCCAGACGCAGGAGGAGCAGAAGGAAGACAGAGGTGATGCCGCTGTGAGCCGGTGGGGAGACCTGGGTGGAAAGTGCTAGAAAACCTGCCTGGTTTTGGTAATCAGTGTTATCTATCGATAGGAAAGGTGTTACTTCATAAATCCCATGTGCATCAGTCCACGTCCCCAAGCAAGCACAAACACTGTGCAACAACCACTGCACTACAAATCTTTCCTAAGAGAAAACCTCTGATTAAATCTAAGAAACAGAAGTTGCCATTCCCCCACCACAAGAGCAGTTGCAGTAGTAAATGTGGTGCTGCCCCTCAGCTGCCAGGCCGTGTTTGTGCCATGTCTCTGCTCCCCAGGCCGACAGCACACTCTGAGCGTGGCCCTGCCCGGCTCCATCCTGAACAACGCGCAGTCGCCGGAGCTGCGCACGTACCTGGCGGGACAGATCGGCCGGGCCTGCGCCATCTTCTGCGTGGATGAGATCGTGGTGTTCGACGAGCATGGAGAGGACGTGAGGTGAGGCCAAGACTGAAGGAGAGCATGCTTAGATTAGATTCCTCCCTGTGAGGAATTCACAGCTTTCCCAGAGAAGCTGTGGTTGTATTGTCCCTGGAAGTGTCCAAGGCCTGGTTAGACACGGCTTGGAGCAGCCTGGGATAGTGGAAGGTGTCCCATGACAGGAGGTGGAACAAGATGATCTTTTAAGTTCCCTTCCAAACCAAGCTATTCTGTGATTCTCTGAAGGAAGAGCCATCTTGTTCTGCACAGTATCTCCTCTCAGCTTTCTGCTCCTTCACTCTTTTATTAAGCTAAGGCCAGGAAGGAACTGCATGTACCTCTCTCCAGTGCCAGGATTACAGGGACCACTATACCCCACCGAAAAAGATGTTGACTGAACTGCCCTGGCAGCTCAGATCATTCATCCCAACGTGAGGTTGACAAAGCAACAAGAGGCCAAGTTCTCCTGCACTGTTAAACCTTGCTGTGGAAGGACAGGACATGGCCTGTATCCTTATAGAAAATGCTTTCCCATCCTTCAGTTTTTCACTTGGACCTGTACCTGAGTTAACTGACCAAGCCATGCAATCCTGGAGCATCCAGCTCAGTAGCATCCAACTGCCACGTTACATTAATACATAAAGATCAAAAAACAAAACTGAGGAAGATACTTGGCTTATGGAGAGAGTTCCAAGGATGATTTGTTAACAGACTGCCTCTGGAGCAGGGCTTTTACAAGGGTTAGAAGGGAGGGATGGATGTGCTGTTACTGTCAGATTAAGAAACAAGGCTTGGTCTTCTGGAGACCTGACCAATCTCATGCCGAGTTAATAAGCTGCTTGCTTTCACTTTCAGGAGCGTGGAGGGAGATTTTGAAGGAATTGGGAGGAAAGGCAAGGCTTGTGTGCAGCTGGCTCGGATCCTGCAGTACTTGGAGTGTCCTCAGTAAGTTTGCATTTCTCTATACTCAGCTCTTTTGAGTCAGAACAGGGCTAGAATTGAGATCCAGATTGCATAAAAAGATTCCATAAAAATACCTTTTTTCTGGTGACAGGTATTTGAGGAAATCCTTTTTTCCAAAGCATGCGGATCTGCAATTTGCAGGTAAGATGGGGTTGTCTCTCTCCTTCCTGAGCTGTCTCATTGTGTGTGGGACAGCCAGGACTTCTCCCCACTTCAGTGCTGGACCCGAGAGGGAAGGAGCAGGAACACCTGTACCTACAGCTGTGTTTTCCCCCAGCACCTCTTTGCTCTGTGTTGTTCTAGGGTTGCTCAACCCCCTGGACAGCCCTCACCACATGAGGGTGGACGAGGACTTGGAGTACCGGGAGGGCATCGTGCTGGACCGGCCAGCGAAGTCAGGCAAAGGCTCTTTAGTTAACTGTGGGATGAGGAAGGTGTGTCTGCTACCCACAGATGCCAAAACAACTTCCCTTGTCTCTCTGGCAGATTGGAAGCAGGCAGGGTGGGCGCTGCTGGGTTTCTGAAGGCTGCAGTGGGCTGGTGAGGGGTTTAAGGCTGTTGCTGTCTTGTCCCTTCTGAATTTGGCAAAGTTTGTGGCTTCCCAAGCCCCAGCAGGCCCCACACATTCCAGCAGATCATTGCTTTACTGCTGCAGCTCAACCTTTGAGTAGCAAAACAAGCTTCAGACTGATGACCAAGCCCCTAAGCCAGACACAGAGCTACTCATTCCAGCTCCAAACCAGAACAGACCTCCACTTCCTCAAATGATTCCCTTCCTTCCCCACCTTCCTCAGTCCTTCCAGCATATCTAGTGCTGATGGTGACTGTCACTGCAGGAGGTGCGGATTGACAAACAGCTCAACCCTGGTCTGCGAGTCACCGTGCGCCTGGACAAGCCCCAGAATCCAGGTAATCCATGGCTCCAGGAGCATCTGTAAACTTCAGTCCTGCAGGAGTTGGTGCTTCCATATAACAGGTTTGAAGGCACCCAACAGTTCTGCATGTTTCCTTCACTCCATACACAAATTTAATAACCTCCTTACCTTGCCACCCTTGATAACTGGAAAGAACTGTCAGCTCTTTGACCGGCAATAAACCAGCCCAAACACACTCACAGGCTTTCCAGAATACTTTTCCACATTCTGGAAAAAGAGAGGGTGATGTTGCACAACCAGTCAGTGCCTTGTTCCAGGAGAAACTGCTGGCCATGGCTGGCCAAATCTCACCAGATCACAGGGGCTGTTAAACCTCTTTGTTTTCTTTCAGAAGCCAAAGTGCGGAAAGGCACCGTGGTGTCCTCACACCATCCCCGGGAAGCTTCAGGCTTGTACTGGGGTTACAGCGTCCGCCTGGCCTCCTGCTTGAGTGAGTATCCACAGAGATTCCCTGCCTGGGCTTCCACACCAGTCTCAGGCCTACTGGCTGCATGCATCTCTTTCCTAGAAATCTCATTATCTGAAGGGCAGCTTACACATGCAGCCAGCAGCCATGTGGCGTCAAATTCAAGGGCTGAAACAAGGCACGAATCATCCCAGTCACCCGCCAGGACTCTGCCCTGTAACCTCCACTCACCATTGCTCCAAACGGCTGCACAACAGCAAGAGATGAATTGGTGCCCTTCTCTGTTTCAATAATTACATCCCATTCATTCATATCACAGCCAGCAGTGGAATTTAAGAGCCCTGGAAAATTCTTCTCCTGTCTTCTCATTGATTGGATCTTGTAGGAAGACTGTAAGATGTTAGGAGGTGGTTCCTGGCACTTGTCTTGAGCTTTGACAAAGGAAAAGGATAGGGGAGACTCTTGCAGCAAGGGAATTATTTGGGAAAGAGGAGTCATTCTGTCTCCAGATTCACTTTTGGCACTGAAAGCAACTTCTGCTGCCACCATTCAACCATGGAGTGTTTGAGGCCTGTCCAGAAGGCCCATGGGTGAGGACATGGCAGCAGTAACCCAGATTCTTTTTCCCAGGTGCTGTCTTTTCTGAGTGCCCATTCAAGGAAGGCTATGATCTCTCTATTGGGACCTCAGAACGGGGCAGCTCTGTGGACCAAGTCACTCTGCCCTCCTTCAGGTTTGTATCCTGCCTGCTTGGCCCCACACAGAGCTCCCAGCAAGACGGGTGCAGGCAGCAGATCAGGGGAAATATCCAAGAACAAGGCCAGTTATTTTCCTGTTTTTCTGCAGTTGGTAGCAGGGACTGTCACACTGGCCAGATGCTGTGGGGCTTTGGCGGGGAGGCAGCTGCAGTGTTCACCATTAACAACAGACACAGCTCCCTGCTTCAGCAGGAGACAGGAGCTTGGACACAGACCTAGACAGTCTGCCCTCTCACCCTGTCCTTGTGCTCTCCCCAGGCATGCCCTTGTCGTCTTTGGAGGCCTTGAGGGCTTGGAAGCTGGGGTTGATGTGGATCCAAACCTGGAGGTCACTGACCCAAGTGTCTTGTTTGACTTCTACGTGAACACGTGTCCCAGCCAGGGCAGCAGAACCATCCGGACCGAGGTAGGGCTGATGGCATTGGGGTGTCCCAGGGCAGTGCTGGGTGTCTGCCTGTGGCAGTGACACACAGGGCCCAGGTGTGCTCTGACTGGCCTGGCTCTGCTGCAGGAAGCACTGCTGATCTCTCTGTCTGCGCTGAGACCACACCTTGAGGAGGCTGTGAAGACACCCAGAGACAGCTGAGGGAAGGGAAACCACTGACCTTGCCCTTGGGGAGGCAGCTCTTCAACTGTGGGGTGCTGGGCGAGTCACTCCATCACTCCAGGAGCCTGGTGGGACCAAGGCACAGTGTGTCTGGAGCTGGCAGCACTGCCCAACCAGACATTCACTGCTGCTGGGAGCAGCAAGTCTGTGCCCTCCTGCCTGCATGTTCCAGCCAGGGACTGGTTGCTGCTTCCCAGTAGCTGGCACGAGCCTGGCAGCAGGCTTGGTCTCAGCAACTCGGACATCTTGGGTGGGAATAAAACAGTATGGAACCTCAGTTGCTGTGAAATCCAGGTGTGTGTTGGTGTAGGCACACTCAGTGCCTCTGGAACAGTGTGGCCTTCAGACTGAAAGGAAGTCAGATCTTATCCTTATGGCAAGAAGCTGTTCCTGCCTCAGCCTGACTTCCCCCAGCCCCCTGCAAGGCTTCATCTTTCCCAACAGCAGGAAGGGCTGGAGCTTCAATTGAGCCTCATCACTAAAACACATCATTATCTCGTTACAGTCTGGTTCCATCTGTGATGCCTTAAGCTCTGCCTAGTGCACTCAGACAGGAAAGCAGCTGCAAAAGTTGGCTCCATCCTCCCCTCCTCCTGCTGAGATATTCAGAGCTTTGGTGAGAGCAGATAAGAAACAACCAATACCATAGGTGTTCAAAGCTTTACTGCTAAAACCATCTTCTGAAAGAAAACAATCATACAGGAAGGCAGGAACTTTCCTCCCTTGGCACCCATCTTGCTCCCCCTCCTTCCCTGCTAAACAGCAACAGTTTGTGACTTCCCTTTGTGCCTGAATAAGCCTCACAGAACTCCAAGGCAGCAGTGGATTAGGAGCAAACCCTAGAGAGCTACTACAGTGTTGGATGCCCCTGAGCCTCCTGCAGGACCACTCTGGAGCCCTGTTTCTAACTGAGACACACAACAAGGGGAAGGGTAGAGAGAAGCACAGGTTTGGATCTTAATTCTCCATTTACAACTGCACAAGGAACTGTGATTCTGTAGGTGACTGCCAGTCCCTTGCCAAGGGTTACCTGGATTTGTTTTAGTCAGGGTTCAGTGCTTTCCAGCTGTGATGGCTTTCAAGTTACTTGTTCTCCTGAGGATGTTTGGGACAAAGAGGAGCCCTGAGGCTCTCTCAATGCTCTCGATGGGAACCAGGAACCGTTCCAGGGGGATTTTATCATCCACAGGGCTGTTGGGCATCACGTAGGAACGCAACTCAATCTCCCCACTCTCCTTTTCCAAGATGAGCACCTTGAAGAAATGGGTAGGGACAGCCACATTGTTCTTCCCAATCACCTGGTACTTCACATACATCTTCCCATCGGCCTCCATCCTGCACCAACAGCAACATTGCAGGTTATCTCCTAGTTTGGTGTCACTGCAACCCCTCGGTCCTCCAACACCTCCCTAAGTAAGCCCCCACCGGCAGCAGGCAGCAGCTCTGCTCCTGCAACAGGGCTGTAAAACATGGCTGGGGCAGAGGCTACGTGACATGGTGAGGGTCAGCTGTGCATTGGGGCTGCTCCCAAATTCCCTTCCTGCTGGCTCTCTTTAACAGACTTTCCAAGCTATTTCCTGCTGCTGAAGAGATCTCAATATGAGACACCTGCTCTTTGGTGCTCCGTGGAGATCTTTGAAAATTAAGTTGTGTCCTTAAGTGGAGTAGTCCCTGACATTGAATCTGAAAGCTTTATGCTGCAGGGATGGGGCCTGCGGTCTAATGTGGTAATCAGTAAATCTACTAAATTGTTAAGGACTGCAAACAAACTGGTTATACTGCAGCTGAATAATCCCACTTGATTAATAATCATCTGGATGAGAAATACATAAACCTAATCCAAAGAAGGTACCTTCCCACAGAACCTCTGTGCACAGCTGGTCTCACCTACTGAGAGAACCCTTAATAGATCCCTCCTGTCAGGTCCCTCAGCCTGTTTCCCTTTGACAGCACAATACATCTTTTGGTGCCAGTCCAGCTCAGCTCTTTTGTTTACCTGGGCAGGAAGAGGGGTCCTGTGCAGACATAGACATTCTTGTTGTTTTTTGCCAAGCTTCTGCAGTACTTCTCAAGGTTATTCCACGCATTCTGGTTTAAATGAGGATTCTAGAAACACAACCAGTAATCAGTTGCTGGGGAACGTCCTCACTGTTCAGAGTAACAGCACCTGCCTTTTCTGTAACACATCTCACAGAGCACCAAGCACTTTCCATATGAGATCTCCACGATCACCTCTGCTCTGGGAGCTGTGACAGCCTGGTTTGCACACCAAGGACAGAACCCATTGCCTAAGGCCACAATTTTTTTGCAAGTGTGCGTCTACCTGTTTAATTCTGCTCCTGACAGGAGCTGCACTGAACGGGGTCTCTTTCCTGGCTTGAGAGGCACACACAGGCAGGTGCATTTGCAGGATCCCTGCTGTAAATTTAGCAGGAAATGCAGCACCTCCGAGTGACTCCGGCCCCTCTCTGTCTGCACTGCTGCAGGCACAAACACAGCGACGCTCCCGGGGCATTTCCCGCGGGCAGCTCCGGCTTCCCCCGCAGGCCTCGGGCCGTACCTGCGGTGCGATGTTGCTCAGGTAGAAGGTGTCCCGCATGGCCTTCTGGCTCCACCTGTGGTTGGCGGCGGCGGCCAGGTGCCCGCGGTCGAAGCCGCTGCCGCGGTAGTCGGCGTTGGTGGCGCGGTGATATTCGTGCACCGAGTCGTCCTCCTGGAAGTCGCAGGCGGCGCGGTCCGAAGCGCCGCTGAGCGTGTCCCGGTTGAGCTGCTCGATGACCCAGAGCGCGCTGCGGCTCCGCGGGTCGTAGCACAGCACGTAGGACTCGCGGCTCCGCAGCTGCGCCAGCCCGGGCAGCCCGTACTTGCTCAGCTCGGTGCGCCCCGAGCCCGGTGGCGCGGGCAGGCTGGCCGCTGCCACGGCGGGCAGCACGGGCAGGCGAGCCAGCAGCCCCTGGGCCGCATCGTCCCGGTGCTCCCGGCGGGCAAAGGCCGCGCCCAGCCCCGCGCCCACCGCCAGCGGCAGCACCCACCGGACCCGCAGCATGGCCGCTCCACCGTGGGCCCGGCCCGGTCTTAAAGGGGCCGCGGCGGAGCCCCAGGCAGCCGGGCTGTTGAGGCGGCATCGCCGCTTTAAGGGGAGCGCGCACAGGGTGAGCGGCGGGCACGCGGCGATGCCGGGACCGCGCTCCTGGGGAGACGGGGCACAAGGACACAGCGAGACGGGGGACGCGCGCTCCCACCGCCACCGAGCTGCGCTGGCACCTGGGCCAGGTACAGCTGGGGAAAGGCAAAGTAAAACCAGAGATGGCGATGGAGGAGCCAGGCTGGCTGTCCAGGGCTCTCCGCAGCTCGCTGTGCTGCTCTCACACCTATGGACACCGCAGCTGGAACCTGGAGCAGCCCCAACTCCGACTCGGCAACACGAGAGGTTTGCACAGACATCCGTTTAGTTAAAGGAAACGTTATAAAAATAGTGTTAGAAAAAAGAAGCATAAAATAAGGAGGTTTAGAGTGATGAAATGTTCACTACACCCTTTTCCGGCAGTTCTTCCCAAATAAATTGGGGGGAAAAAAAAGTGTTATCTGTCCCTTTCTTTGGGGAAAGGGCATTTTACAAGACTGCTCCAAACAGTTAAAACAAAATCGCTGATGTTCTTTAAGGAAAAACAGCATTTGATTCCCAAACACCCCAGACTCCCCCAAAACAACTTCTGGCTTTCATTCTGCTCGGTGCCAAAGTGTGAATAATTCTAGGTCAGGTCATAAAATTCAAGCTCAAATCAGTCTCCCGAGTGACCACCACCAGCAACTTGATTTAGCTCACTGGCAAAGCCACAAAGCTCTACAAAGCCTGAACTCCAGTGAGATGCAGGTAGAGCAGACCTCTCCTTCCCAGGGAAGGCTCATCCCTACCCACACCCACGAGTGTACTGTTTTCCCTCCCAGCTGAAGGTGATTTCCCTTTCCCCTCTCTGGCAGCAGCCCTGTCTATGAGGAACACATGGTAAGAGCTATTTAAACATCCACTGTTCAAGTCCCTGTGAGATAATGGGTCGCCAAGGCACCCCAGATTAACACGTCCTGCCCCAAAGTTCAGCTCTTTTAGCAAGTCAGGATTGTAAGAAACCAGAAGCAGGAACATCTCAAGGCCGGAGCAGGTGTTACTTGGCCACACAAGCAAGGAAATACCAGTTAAGTATCGTCTCACTTCAAGAACAACAAAAATAATCACCAAAAACCTTTGGGGAATGAAGCCAAGGGAAGCATAAGGAGATTCAAAAGCTGGTAAAAGGTTAAGACTTTCTTTTGTCCTCTCAGAAAATCTGGTTTTGCTCTTAAAGAAAGGAGAAAGTCTTGGAATAAAGAAATAGATGTCCCAAGACAATGAAAAGTACAACTCCTTTCAACAGCAGGACAGAAGTTCTACCACACAGGAAGGAAATAAGCAGGAATATAAAACAGCTTTTTATGTATGGAACAGCCTCCCTGGATGTTTCAAAGTTGTTGCAAGCTCTCCCCAAACAATTCAGTAGGTTTGGCAGCCACAGGTTGGATAAGGCTACAGAATTTATCCCAGAGATCCTTTCCAGCAGGCAAATCTCTCATCACATCCCTTTAAACCACTGCAAACTCCTGTCAAAAGCATTCACTGTCACCCCCTGAAGCAAGGTGACATAACACGAGCCCTTGGACACCTAGGAAGGGAGAAGTCAGCACGACACCTGTACTGCCACCTCCCCTGTGCCTTCCCCAAGAGGGATGGTCACCCCCAGGACCCAAAGCTATGCTGAAAAATGCAGAAGTTCACCTCCAAGTAATGCTTTCATCCTGATTTGCCTGCTGACTCCTCAGGTTACTTTAAGGAGACTTCCAGCTGCTCAGAGCAGGAACACTCATGGATGGTCCTGTTGCCAGTGAGAAATTCCAGCATAAGGAAACCCTGCACATGCCAGGGGAACCCAGAATGAACAGCCCAGCACAGGTATTCAGGGAGATGAGAGCCGAGTTTGTGCATGGAATGGGAAAGCTACAGCAGTATTTATAGCAGTTCTGATGCACAAGTGTTGGAAGCAGGTACAATCTTGCCTCATAGTGGGGCCCTCTGGTTCTACATTTGTAGAGAACCTCCTAGGTGGCTCTCTGACCACACAAGGTCTGGCCAACAGCCTCCCCAGTGAAGGTACCCAAGAGCTGAGACATAAGACCACCTGCAACAGCTCAGAAAGAACATCCATCCAGTGGCTAGACAGCCAGGATACTTCATCACACTGCTCTCCTGGGCTACCTGTTCCATTTTTCTTGGAGGAAAACTATACCCTCAAGAAAAGATTGCAGCAGAGAGGGATACTGTTGCCACAGGTATTAATTACAGATTGCTTTAAACCTTAAATTGCTCTTGCAACACAGCAGCAACACATGGCTGCACAAGTGGTACTCGAGTATCTTCTCAAGAGGCAGAGATTGCTTGGGATTGCCAGTAAGAACATGGGTACGTGCACCAACCTGTCCTGCACCTTGGTGAGAATTACAGCAGCCTGTGAAGGCCTTCAGTGAAGGAAAATACACCAGTAAAAAAAGCTGAAGGCTGCCAGCATCCCTCCTGCTAGGGCAAGTCTAGGCCAGCAGCAGCTTAAGCAAGTCTTACAAAGACTGACTGACCTTTAACAAATCAACACCCATAAATACCAACAACTGCAGTGTCCAACAGCAGAGATGAGCCAGCACAGCACAGAAAGGGAAAAGCATGTTGGATTAGTGTTCACTCAAGAGCTTCTGCACAATACAAGCACCTGGGTGCTGGCAGTTTCTCACTCTGAAGATTAGGGTTTCTGCTCAGCTCCACACTGTGGCAGGTCAGCAGTTCTCCCTGTGGTTTGTCTCAGTCCCTCTTCACCTGAGCCCACTCGTCTGTATCTGAAGTGCAGCAGTTTCTCTCTCAGGAGGAACAAGTGTCCAACTCAGGACTGTTGACTCCAACAGGACCAGGACAGAACAGTGGATCAGCCCCAGCAGTCAGCTCATGACAGATGCTTGTATGTCTGCTGGATTGTGCTGGAGAAGGACTCTTAGTGCAGATCAGAACTGTCTCTTCCTGGCAAGAAGTACTGTGAGACAATAGCAAGGTTACTGTGACCAGACCTTAATGCAAGTAGTATTATTTAAGCCACTGAGGCAGAAAAGTTCTGTGCCTGTATAAGCCCCTAAATACATTTGTCTTCATTGCACATGATTAGGTGTCCATTTCTTGTGTTTCAGGATCCTGATTGTAGCTGGATATGCTCCAGTTCAGAGCAGCAGGAGGCCTCTCTGCAGCAACAGTCCTGCTCTAAGGCTGTGCGTAGTAAGGCTTGACTTGCAACTACACTTCACCAGGGGATTAAAACCACCAGTCTTGCTTTCAAGGAGACCTCGTTGATAAGGCAGGTCTGGATTCAGGCAGTTTGAGTGCACAAAGCCACCAGCTGTCACCATGTCCTCCTACCTCAGCTTCCCAAGTCTCTTTCCCAGTCAAAGGAGTGCAAACTGCCAGGCAACCTTCACCAGAAAGTGATGCAATCTTCTTCACACGCCCCAGGGATGGCCAAGTGCAGACACGAGGGAGGAGAATCCAGAATCTACTTAAATGGCAGAATGTGTGACTTCACTGGAATACATTCTATTCACAGGAGGAAGATCCTTCTATCTTCACCCATCAAAATTCACTGGACTTAAGTCTGTCCTTTCCCCATCAGAAGTTACTCCGTGTGTTACTTGCACAATACAGGAGTCCATCCCTTCAGGGATATGCAGACAGAAGGCTTCTTTCTCCCCAAACTCAAAGTCATTAAAAAAAGATACAAAGAACTGCTTTTGGCAGCAAAGAGGCATTTGAGATGTGGAAAAATCTGGAGTGTAGGACCCAAGTAGATGCAGAAGTAATCAGTCCTTGACCTAATAAATAGAGTAGAAAGAAGTCTTCAAGGTGGCCAGTAGCCCTAACCTGAAGTCTTGCAGAGATCAGTAGGAGCTTTAGTGCACCACACTGCAAGGGGCCATCTCCCAGGACCCACTGCCACACAGTTCTCTGACACCTTTTGTTAGGCCCATGGACTATTTGGAATCTTGAAGTTCCTTTGCCTTCTTCAAAATCAGATGAACATCAGAGATGGGATAATCCTATGGCAAAGAAACAAATAGATTTCAGCGACTTCCCAGCATTCTTGATACAGATTGTTGTCAAAGTTTGCCTTGCTTAAGCAGAACAAAGTTCTTGGCCTATTATAACAGTGCCATGTTCAGTTACTCCTTTAACAGCTACAGTTTCCTGTTTTGTAACTGATCAAACCTCAATACCCTTCCAGAAGGTTTGTTGTTTTTTTTCCACTTTGTCCTCCAAGGGCACAGTAACCTGGTCTGCTCCAGGGCCCTCTCTCACGCCAGAGAGCCTTATCAAAGCCAGTATCTTGCACAGCCCAAAGCAGGAACTGGCAGAATGTGAGATATCCAACTGTGCAGTGCAGGCGTTTCCAACCTAAGGCTCTCTCAGATCTCAGAATTAAAACCCTCTGGCCAAAATATTTAGCAGTGTTACATAAGGTTTCACATTTTTGCTTGAAATTATTTGATTTTTTTTTTTTTGCAAACCAAAGGACCATTAGAAACCTCCAATCTATGACAATTTCTCTCTAGGATAGAAAGAGTGCATGTGCTAAAGACTTCCAGTTACAGCAATGATAGTGCTGTGAGATTCCTGCAGATTTTCCTGCATGCAGACATCAAAAATGTGGTATTTGTCTTGAACCAGGCATACCCTCCCACCCTCTCACATACTGTCATTCCCTCTCACAGTGCTATTTTAAGCCTTTTCCAATTGCTCTCTGCACCCACTCTACTTAATTCCTACCTGTAGCAGCCTCATGTTCAGAGTGAAGTCTCCTTCCAGCAACTGATCCCGGATGAGTCTGAAAGACGGAAATTATTCCAGCTACTTTTGACTCTTTAGAAAGGAACTTTAAAACCTATAACCTCTTCACCAGATGCCCTAACACGTGCCTACAGAAGACTCCTGGATCTATGGAAGAGAAGGGCTGTGTGTGTACTTACGTCAACATGGCACAACAGACGAGCAGGAGGAAATCGAAGCGCTTGTCGTCAGCAAACAGGGAGTCCCAGATGCGGATCACATCTGGCAGCAGGAACTCTTGGGACAAGAGCAACGTCAGCCAGCGGAAGGCAAAGAACTGGGGTTTGATGTTCTGTTCTTGCTGTCAGACAGGCACCAGGCAAACAATGAATACGTGCTCCCGGCCAGTTCCCTACAGGCAAGAGATCACCCCATGTTTCCATCCCCGTCTCCTCCCCAACACTGCTCTAAGCTCCCAGCTCTTCCTGCAGCAGCAGGAAAACCTCTGCATCCTTTGGGGACTCTCCCATTCAACCCTGACTGAGAGATTTCAGTGCAGGCACACTCCACACCGACAGCCAAGCCAGAAAATGCTCCTCTGTCCACAACATGGAGTAAAGGAAGCTTTTCTCCCTAAAGGCGCTATTTATGTTCTGTAAAACCTGCCAAGCCATTTTAAAGTTCCCATTTCAAGAGAATTTTATCTGCAAAGCTGCAGCCCTCCCCCGCTAGCACAGGCACTGTTTGTCAGGATTTCCTCTCCTTTCCAGAACCCCTGTATTTATCAAAAGGTTTACTATTCACAAAGAGAAACAAAGATGGAACAGAGTTCACACCAATGGTCAGTAAAACATGCTGTATGTACCTTTAGCCTGAAGCTTTCCTGTTTTCTCATGTTAAATCCAAGGTAGCATAAGTTTAATCAAGGTCAAACAAGTTCAGGATTCTGCTGATATCCTTAAGGACCAGCTGCTGTATGGCCAAGACCATTTCCTGCCAGCCAAACATTAAGCAGTTTTTCTCCCCACTGAATCAGCTACCAGTCAACACTGTGGATTGTGTCACTGTGCTGACAAACCATCTTCTGGGATTATAAAAGAAATAGATCCTGACTTTTCTAGACGGAAAATGATCTCAGTATAGTTTGGTAAAGATTGCAGTAACAGGAATAGCTTTCCCTTCCAAAGTCTCCTTGGAGTTTCACACCAAATGGACTGTAAGACTGGAGATGTTTGTAATGAAATCTGACTTCTACATGTTCTACAAAACTCACACAAACCCAAAGCACTTGAAAACCTTTGGATGAAAGGGAACAGTATAATTTGAACTGTGAGATCATCCAGCTCACTGGATTTCACTTCTCCTTTGGAATGTGCTCCATGGAGTTTAAGTCAGTGCTGTCAGAGCAGCCAGTGGCAATAGAAGTGCATGTGTGCAGCGTGGGGGATGTTTTTTGTTTTGCTCTTAAAAGCAGAAACGCAGCACAGCTGCACAGCAAAACCCGTGTTTTGACTGTTCTCTACAAGAGAATAAAAACTCCAACTCCAGCTATGCAGGTGACCAAGGATCACGGCCAAGTCCATTCAGACTCCCAGCTGGCAGCTGTGCAACAACCATAGTTTGCTTTCTGAGGCAGGCAGGAGAGGAAACCTCACTCCAAGGAGAGGCTGTTTCAGCTCACAGATGAGTCTCTGCCCCACAGGCAAAGCCCTTCATACACCCTGTGTTCTACTCAAGCAGTTTAACAGAACTGACATTCATGTGCACTGTTAAGCCACTCCTCGCATCCCACCCAAGAGCCAGAGAAACACCTGGCTCCTCACCAGTTTCAAATACAGCTCCACATCTTTTTCCTTCAGGGTGGAGTACACCTTCTCCATTTTGTAGGTAATACCACACTGAGAATCATCCAGGCTCTTAATGAAGTTGTCCCGAATTTCAGCCATTAGATTGGTAAAGCAGAAAAATGTGTCTGCTTCAGCATGTTCTGGGGAAAGAAAATAAGAACATGGGAGAATAGAGGAAGCCTGACAGAGAGGTACAGGGCTGTAAAATTGTCCTTGCTCCATAATCTGTTTGCTGTATTGGATTTAAGGAGTAGATCCCACCAGAAATTGGCTTGCTTGGTCTGGGTCAAGGCTGGACAACTTTTTTTTTTTTTTTTTAACTACAAACATCTACAGAGCCACTGCAAATACTAACCCTGTGTCCAACACAAGGTCTTCATGACATGAGGTCACAAAACAGTTATCTATGCTCAGGAACATAATCTGCCACCAGCACACAACCTCAGAGCTCCTGTGAAGCAGAAGCAACAGGCCAAGTCCTCCCTTTCCATTTTTTTCCTTACCATGTATACATAGTACAAGGAAACAATAGCTTCTAAGAGGATTCTGAATTTAACAAACAAAAATTACTGAAAAATCCTCACCACTCCCAGCCCATTCGGCTCCTACAATTCCCCAAAACTCCTCATGCCGTGCAGAGAAGCCTCAGTTCCACAACCACTGCTGAGCAGTCAAAAGGCTTCCTCACCTTTCCATTCGCTGTTAGGGTCTGTAGCAAAGGTGTAGTAAAGAGGCCCCACGATTTCATTCATGCCCTGGACATAGGCTATGCCAGGGTTCAGCTTGGCATAGATGAACAGGATCCTCTCCACCACTTCCCAGTGAGCCTCGCAGCCATTGGGCAGAACTTCATACTCACTCAGAGAGCTGGGGGTGGTTTTCAGAGGGGAGCTCACCTGGAAAACAAGGCTGAATCAGGATAACCAACTGGCACAGATCCTTTTAGCACTCGTGCCAAGCTTGGCTTTTAAGACACATAGGCCCCCCAAAAGATCTGGGCTGTTTATAGCACATAAACCAAGACAAGAAACTCTGGGAGCACACAGGCAGACAAGTCCTGGTGCTGGCTGTCCCTGAAGAACAAAGTCTGTGCTGCAGCAACACATAGTTCCTTCTGAATAATTGCACCACATGATCTCACACAGCAAAAGCCACAACAGTTCCACTTCTTTGTTAGTAGAATGAGGGAAGGGTATTGATGGTTGTGGGAGAAACCACCTTCCCCAACAGCACGTGTGCTGTAGCACTCACGAAAGGGGAAAGAGACTACACATTTTAACAGATACTCAGCTCTTCCCCTAATTCCAGGTTTGAGATCCAGTTCTGGAGGACTATGGAAATTTGTAATAAATTCATAGTAAATTAACCCTTCAGTGTTTTGTTGCCATACAGGAAGGCATATGTCTGGCATAAAATAACTTGTGACTCCAAATTCTACCAGAAGTCAGGTAGAAACAATCCTTAAATTATAATTCCCTACAGTCTGTCAGGAATTCCAGTTGATTCTACAATATGCAGCCCCCAGAATGCTCAGTATCTGCTGGGGTGTTTCCTTAATTCCACTGCACAAGCAGAAAGAGAAACAGAGAACAACCCAAGAATCACCCTTCCCCTTCCCAGTCTGAGACCTTGCCCTGTGACAAGGACAGCCCCAGCCCAGAGCTCACATTTGTCACCCCACTGCGGTTTCGTGCCACCGTCTGCGACTTGAGCGTGGTCTGCTCCACCCGCCTGCGCAGCGTCTCAAACTCGTTCTGGGGGTCCAGGATTAGCAGGCAGGGATAATCCGTGGGGCGCTGGAAAAACGCCATGTCAGGGTACAGCCTCCTAGGATGGACACAGAAGGAAATCAGAGACAAGAAGGAAATGCCCCATGTTGAATGGGAGGCTTGGTTTAATATTCAACTTCATTTTCAAAGTACAATTTGTTGACTGAACCTCTCGGGATCTGAAATCTCGAGTCACTGTCTCACACACCTGACATCTTTGTCTATCTGGAGGAGCACTTCGTTATCCTTGAAGTAAGTGTTCCATCGACTGTCTGGATTTGGATTGAGGGGCTAAAGAGAGAAACAACAGAAACAGAACAAGTGTGTTTCATACATATCAAAATCCTCAGTAAACATACAGTGATTTAACATTTCTGCTGTCAGTCTGCCATCAGCACAATCTGAGCACATCAGGGTCGTTTTTTCTCTCACATTTTCAATCCCTTTTCACTCGCCTCTTCAAGAGTTTGTTCCCAAATCAGGTTTCTTTCTCTCTGTTAAGAAGATTCCTGATTGCAGCTCCAAACCTGTACCATGGAGATGGTATTTGGACTTGGGGTAAGAGTTATCCACCCACCCAGTACTTTGATGTTGTGGTTCTTCCCCCCCACACCAAGATCCACACAAAGTTAACAACTAACCAAGAAAATAACCAAGCTACATTCCAAGGGATTCAAAGATCACTGTGACCTGCCTGTGTGGTTTTACACCACCAAGGCTCCAGAGATCACAGTAGGGCAGGTGACTGCAGGGGAGGGAACGCTCAGAATGGTCATGGGAGCAGCTGTATCATTTTACAGTCTTTTCTGATCAGTTACTTCATTCACTCCTCCCACACACATACTCCTAACAGCACTTTCAGAGAAGGAGAAACCCAAGGCATGCAGGAAATAGTCTGTTGAAAAAACAACACCCCAGCAGCATTACTAGAAATAATCCACTCTCCTGCCTTTCACACCACAGTCCAGCCTGACTTTCCTGTTTCTTTTCTGTCCTCTGCTCTGAATCCACTCATGGACCAACTTCCCAGGGGAGCATCTCATGGCTCCAGGAACCTCTTGTGTGCCTCTCCCTCTACCTAGGAGACCCACAGCCTGGGAAGGCAGCCCCAAAGGGCAGGGGGAGGGAAAAGCACAGATGAAAACAGCTCTCTACAGAGCTATTGGTGCTTTGCTAACAATCCACACTCAAGGCTACCACAACAAAAGTGTCAGGCTGTCACCTGGGAACCATCCCTCCCTCAGGCAGGGCAGAACAGGAGGGAACAGAGCCAGGAGCAGTTCAGGGGAGCAGAAAAACCCCCAAGGAATTTTCTGCAGCACAAAGGCTTAACAACACTTACATGATCTTCTAAGGTCACATCTTCCCTTGAAACACCCAGGTTGGCCTTGGCAATCCCAGGCTGGATAATCATTTCTTTCAGGAACTGGGAATACAGATCCCTTAAAGAAGAAAAGGGGAATTTGCAATGAGGAAGCTAAGGTCAAGGTGAACACACAGAGTTCAAATAGATGTCTGTCCCACCCTTCTCAGCCAGAAGGTATCTGATTTTCTCTTCAGTGTAATTGAAAGGGTCAGTCTACCAGGCAGCTGGGAGAACAGCACATCACACACAAGAACAATTTGTTTTATGAAAGTAATTAATTATTTAAAGACTATTCTCCTTCTGTGCAGATATCTTTGGAAATAAAGAGACAAGCACCAACATCCTCACCTTTGTTTCTTCAGCAAAGAGCTCCATAAGGCTTTCTCTAAAGGGAGGTAGTTCAGGAGTATCTGCACAGGAAACAGGTGAACAAAATTTAGTATTCAATGAGCTGTTACACCTGCAAGGTGAGCAGCGCAAACACAGTGGCTCAAACTGGCTCTTAGAAAACACTGGGATTTCTCTCCAGCAAGCAAAGTACTTTGCTAAGCAACAGTCAGGAATAATTCAGGGATTGGCTTTCCATACAGAACTATTTGTAGGACTGATCAATAGCTAACCTGACTGAAATGCACTGCTAGCTTAAAACTGAGGCTGTTCACGTGCAAAGTGCTGATCTCCGCAAATTACTGCTGACTTCTAGTGGCTTTTAAGCTCTAGATTTATTGTTTATTTGTTTACAACTTTAACCGCCAAAAAAGTGCTACGTGTACTTAATCAACTCAAAGCATCACTCGCAAGAAAGAAAAGCACCTTAAGCAAAACCCACCTTCCAGCACAGGCAGCGCAGCCCACCATCAAAGGGAATTCCTGTGGAACACCAAGGCAGAGAAATAACCACGTTAGCCCATCTCTCACCGCGGGTTGCTGATGTCACCTCACAAACAGGCCTGGCAACACTTTTCCTCCCCGAGGGGCACGAAGTTTCCCCAGTGACGCTGCTGGGGTTATCCACAGCGTCTCCCACGGGGACAGCCCGTGCCAGGCGGTACCAGCCCGGGGCACCGCCGCTCCCGGAGCCCCCTCCCCAGTCCGGGGCCAGTCCCCACGGCACTCACCGCTGAAACACAGCTCGCGGAGCTTGGTCAGAGCCACCGTGGGTTCGCCCAGCACCTCCTGAAAGTCCGCGATCCTGAGGGGAGCGAAGCCGCGAGCGTCATCACGGTTGGTACAGGCAACCCGAGACCCCCCATAGCCCCCAACCCCTCAGAGCCGCCGGTTCTCGAGAACCCCCACCCCACGCAGCGCAGCCTCGGCAGGGCGGGGAGGGAAAAGACACCCGTGCCTACACAGACCCCAACACCGACCTGCTCTGGTGCAGCCGCGACATGGCGGCCCCGGCGCCCCTTCCCCGCGCGCCGCATAAACGCTCCGGCTGGAAACGCTGCCCGGGGAGGGGGATGCGGGACGGGCCCCGCCCACCCCGGTGGGCCCGCCCCCTTGGGGGCGTAGCGAAACCGCCGCTCCGCGCGGACCCTTCCCTGGGCTAAGCCCCGCCCCTGCCCGCCCCAGGACTCCTCTCCTGAGAGCCTGACCCCGCCCCTTCCGTCGCAAAGCCCCGCCCCCGCCCCGTTATACTCAAGGTTCGCTAAGCCCCGCCCCTATCCGGTAAGCCCCGCCCCTGCCCGCCTCGGGGCGCCCCCCGGAGCCTCGCGGGCACGGTCCCTGCCTTGTCCCGGCGACCCCCGGCCTGCGGGTCACAGCGTGGGTCCCTGGCCAAGCACCAAACGCCAGGAGAGACCTCGCGGGCTGCAGCAGCCAGTCCCCCAAGCACTGAGGAGACCGCCGGGGTGGTCGCGCTGTCCCGGCCACGCTCTAGCGCATGCCAATGGCAACAGTGAGCGGGGCTCGCGGGAATGGCCCCCCTCAATGAGGGGGCGCGGTGGGACCCTGGCTCTGCGGTGGCGGCAGCCGCAGCCCTTGAGCGAGGGACAGGCCGAGCTGCGCCGACCCGCCCCAGGGAGGCCCTGCCGCGACGCCGCGGCCAAGCCCTGCCCCGCGCAGTGACGTCAGTGCCTCCGCCGCGTGGCGTCACGGCCTAGTGACGTCACTGAACGTCCCCGTCCCTGCCGGGTCTCCGCTGACCGAGCGTTCCGGCCGGGCCGGTGTTTCCGGGGGAGGACTCGGTGGCGCTTCCGGCGCGGGCGGAGGAAGTGACGGTCGGTTTGTTGACAGCGGAGGCTGCGGCGGGGGGAGCGGGCCCGAGCAGGACGCGGACCCCGGCCCGCCCCGGGGAGCCGGGACCAGCCGGGACCAGTCCCCCATGGCGCCAGGTGAGTACCGGTGCTCCCGTCCCCAGCCCGACCCGGGGGCACCGGGCCTGCCCGCCCGGGCGGGGGGAGGAACTGTTGCCCCCGGCAGTGCCGGACGGTGCCCCCGGCGCAGTCCCCATTCCCTCCCCGGGACTGCCGGGAGCAGCCGGGCCCCGCCGGGCAGGGCTCCGGCCCGCGGCAGCAGCTTCGGCGCTGCCCGGCGAGGTGACCTCTGAGTGCCTGGGGGACGAGGGAGGGCTCGGGTCTGGGACAAGCGCTGCCCGCGGGTTTGATAGAGACTATCGTGGGCTTATGGAGCCCCAGCGCCCAGAAAGCCATGATCAAGGACTCCAGGTAGTCTTCTTGGGCAGGTGACCTATGGAATGAAAATCTGTGATGTAATTCAGTGAGCTGAAGGAACATCTTTACTGCAGGCAGGTACTAAGATCAGTGCATTCCCAGGCGAGTGTGAGCTGTTTCATTTACAGTATCAGTCAGTCTGGCTGACAAGTTCGGGAGTTGCAGGCTCTGCTGGAACAGAGGCTAGGTCAGTCTCCTCCTACTTCACTTTCCCTAGTGTTAGAAGGGATGGTGTTTCCCCGGAAAGGCAGCAATGACCCATCAATTAATAAAATCACAGTGATTTGCAGCTGCAAGATGCCAGCTAAAGTGACAGTGCAGTTTCCCTTCAGAGCACAACCTGTGCCAAACTCTGCATTTACATTACATTTGTAATGCTGAAGTTGCTGTAATCAGCTCGTGTCAGTGCATATTGTTTGCCCTCTCCTTGGACGAGTCCCTGATGCTGGAACAGTCGGCTTTGCCAATCATTTTTGTAGCAACAGTGTAAATGTTGTGTGGTTGGCGTGGAGCCACAGTGAGTCAAAGCTTGGCTCTGGGCACTGCCTGGAGAGAGGCTGGGAGAGATGATGGGTCTGAAGTCCAAGGGAGAGGATATTGGCACTGGCAGGCCCAGGAGAGGTCCTGAGCCTCCTGTGCAGTGCAGCCTGGAATGCTGTAACAATGCAGATGCAGCCTGGAAATAAGCAGTAATTGCAAAGAGGCTGGTGGGTCCTGGATGCTGGGGATGAGGTAAGTAAGATGAGCTGCCTGTACTGCACCTGGTTTTGGGTCCATAGATGGCAGAAGGGTGCTGTTACTGCACAGAGAGGGCTGTGTGCCCATGGAAAGGGCCTTTGTGTGCCTGCTCCCGAGGCTCTGAAGAACTCAGTTCCTTGGTGCACTAAAATGGAAGCAAATCTGTCAGAGAAATAAACTGGAAAAAATACTGGCAGCTGAAGTTCTGGTCACTTTTCAGTTCTTGCTCTTGAATTTTCAGCATCTTTCAATCATCTCTCTTTAACTCTACCAAAACCCACGTGGCACCAGGCAGCTCATTGCTGGAAAAGCACTAGTGGCAGTCACTAGTCCTGTGTGAAGCTTCCTGATGAGAACAATTAGACAAGTGTTAATGATTTTTCAGCCTCTCCAGTTCTTTTCTTTTTGTCACACATGAGGTTATAACTAGAGACAGTGTTGATCAGGGCAGCTATTGACACTTTTACTTCCCTCTCTGCTGCTGAGGTGTCATGTCTTCAGTTTAAAGAGGGAGAGGCCAGCTTGTGTCCCGGACAAAAGGTCACAGAAGTGCTCAGATAGCTGTAATAAATCAGGAGGATGAAAGCTTTTCTTTGGTCTTATCTCACTGGGACAGTTTAACCATTCTTGATATTAAACTTCTGCATGGGATTGTGTTGGTGGATCACGGGGAGCTCAGAAGTTAAAGGGCAGCTGATTTCTTCAGGGCTGAGATCAAACAGCTGCATTGTGCTGGTCTCAGCAGAGAGGGAACAGAGGCTTGTCAGAGCCACAGGAAGGCAGTCCTTGCCCTCTGGAGCTCTGAGCTGCTTGGACAAGTCCCAAGCACTGGCCGTTTCCAGCTGCACGTGACAATAGATTGTCAGTGGGAATTTGTTTTCGAGTTCTCTGGCCATCGGTAGTAAACAGTGGAAGAACACTGGCTGCAGGGACCTCCTGTCTGATGGCACAGGGGAACCGGTAGGGATAGCAGAACACGCTTCCCAGCTGGTTCAGATCTTCCTGTCGATCTTGCCTTTCTGGAAAGATTCTCTCCAGCAAGCTTCAGGCAAAATCTGCAAGAGGGACTTGTTATGAAAGTGAGGCCGATTCATCTCCAAAGCAGACACAGGACAGCTTCCTCCCACCTGCATTCCCTTTGCCAGGACCTCCCAGCCAGGGAGACAATACTCTGCACTCAGTGGCCCATTTCAGCCTTGACTTCTCACCTTACACAACTCCAAAGGTGAGAACTGTGGATTGTGCACTCATCCTTTATCAAAGTTGAAAACCCTCCATTTTTGTTGATTATTGGACCACATGCACCTCAGTGGAGCTATTGTGGCACTATTGAAAAGTCACAGTTTTATGTGACCAAAAGAGCAAGTTCCACCCTTAACACTACAATTGGAGATAATTTAAAGTATAATTTTTATGATTGCTGAGGTTTTGGGGGTTTTTACCTTTTAGAGTGATTAAGCTGAATGGGAGTTAAACTCTTCTGTCTTGTACTGATACTATAGGAATGAAGGAAAGAGAAAGCAGCAGAGGCTTTAGAGAAGCAGAGGACTGGTGACACACAAGTGTCCTGCTATTTGCAGCTTCAGGATAAAGATCAGAGACGGAATATGGTTAAGGACATTTTGCAACAACTTCTCCAGCAATGGCTGCTCAGCTGTGGTGCAGAGAATAACAACTACCTCCACAGCATCAGTGTTCTCAGGTCCAGCAGGGACAGACTTACCAATAAGACATAGATTTTATATCAAAAATAAACATGTCAACACAATTTTTTGTGTTTGTGGAAATATTTAGAAAAGTTTAGGTTTGCTGATAATGTGATTTGACCCCTTGAAAGTGAAATGTCACTGTTAGTCTTCAAGCTAACTTTTTTGATAAGCCCCTCAAGGTCCCAGTGAGCAAGTCTTTATACCAGAGCAGTCAAGTAATTTGAAATCAGAAAACAGACAGGGATAGCTTCCCCCAGTTGTCTGCCTCATCCATCCTTTATCCTGTTCCAAAAATGAAGAAGGGCAAAAACACCTTGCCTTTTTCCTGTTTAGTCGCTCTTTGTGAAAGATTTGGGATGGTGAGGGTGAGCTGGATGTAGAGGTGTCAGGCAGAATCACAATCCTTGCCTTACATTGCACTCAGAGGGATCCCAGACCAGTCTGTGTGTTTCCCTCTGCTTCTGATCCACTTCATGCTCTAGTTCAAGGACTTGTATGAAGCTTCTGGCTTGGCACTACACAGAAACACCAAGCTCAAAAATGACACTTGACTTGGAATGTTGGTAAAGAGAATGACAGGCTGGAGATGCAGGGCCACAGATCCCACTGTGGATTATGCTGACAGTAAATGTTCTGCTGGTTTATCCAAGCCACCTTGAAGGAAACCAAGCAACGTGGCTTCTACCACTTCCCTTTCCGAGGGCCTTTGTCAGCCAGATAACCCTGCAATGAGGAAACATTTTGCTGTGTAGCCTCATTTCCAAGCACAGCACACTAACTGGTTCCCACAGTATCCCCTTGGAGTGGGAATACCGAGGAGTTAAGGGCACACTGCCAGAAAGGCCAAACTGCTGTGGGTCCTTTCGAGGTCAGCAAGTGCTGGGCTGTAAATACAACGAGCATCCTGCTGGTGTAACAGCTTTGTGGGACACTTGCACTTTCTCAATGCATCATTTTGCCTTTCTCTGCTTATAGCTGTCCTGATGGCCCCATAAATTCATCCCAGGACTTCATCTGAGGGAAGGCTCTCCTGCATCAAAAGCTTCCTTCTGCTTTTCCCCTTCCCATAATTTCCCTCAAGATGGCATCTGACAGTCCTGAGTCGCTGATGACCCTGTGCACCGATTACTGCCTTCGCAACCTGGAGGGGACTCTGTGCTACCTCCTGGACAACGAAACGCTCCGGCTCCATCCCGACATCTTCCTGCCAAGCGAGATCTGTGACAAACTTGTCAACGAGTATGTTCCAGGCCTGGTTTGGGAAGGAGCTGGGAGCTCACAGAAGGGGGAGTATAGTTCTCCAAAAAGAATTAGGGGAAAGAGTTCATAGGGCTGGGTTTTCCCAGTTGATCATATTGGCAAATAGGGGTTTGCATGAACTTCAGAAGGAAGTGTTCCTTTTTGTACTGCTATCATTCCAATTTTTTTGGTAATCACCCTTTCCAAGTTAGAGCTCAACAAAATGCTGTGAAAAGGGAAGTGAAGAGTAAACCCAGAGTGAAACAGGCACTGCTTCTTCCTAGAATGTCAGTGAGCAGCAAGGAAGCCTTCCCGTTTCCTATCACTGAAGCATTACAACACTGCCCAAACAGAGAAATAAGAGTGCAAAGTGCTAACAGATGTTAAATTTTAAGGCTGCTGCTCCCATAGTTTTATAAAGCAACCTGTTTCCAGGGCTTTATGTAATTTGGCTGTCACAGTCTCTCTTGGCTGAACTTGTGCCCACAAAGTCTGGCAGAGAATTTGGCCAGCTAATTTTATGAAAAATGAAAAAAATCAAATTACTAAATTTAAACAGCTAGGGAACAAATCCTGGAGTCTGTGCTTGCCAGAATCCAGTTTGCTCGCACACACATACACAGAAAGTCTTGCACAAATTTCGCCCAAGATTTTCCATGGGATCGTTGGTTCTGTGCCAGAAGAGGCGGGTGAGCTCCTTTGCCCCAAAGGCTGATTTAGGTGATATGGGGGGGTGGGTGTGGAGGGGATTGTGTGTGCTCACAACTCTGTCACACTTCCTTGTTACCAGTGCAGGTGCCAGGGCTGTGGCTGAGCCTGTGCTGTGCTAACACCATTGCCCCACACAGGTACGTGGAGCTGGTGAAGACAGACAGCATCTTTGAACCCCATGAAAGCTTCTTCACCCTCTTCTCAGACCCTCGGAGCACCAGGCTAGCTCGGATCCACCTGCGGGAACACATTGTGCAGGACCAGGACCTGGAGGCCATCAGGAAGCAGGTGGGGTTGCACTGACAGCTGCCACATCACATAGCAGCATTGCTGCACAAGCACCAGCTAGAATTCCATACGCCCAGAGATTCCCAAGGCTCCGTCCTTCACTGCCCAAGCTTTCTTTGGACTAACCTGAGCTTCTCCCTTCTCAGCTCCCAAAGCCACTGCTGGGAGTGGCAAAGGACACTGGTCAAGTTGGGTGATGCATGGTTTCAGACTATCCCAGTGGGAGGTGTAGGGCAAACAGAGTGAGCACTTTATCTGTGAAATATCTCTAATCTATCCTTGATTTCCCTTTTTTCAGGATCTTATTGAGCTCTACCTGACTAACTGTGAGAAGCTGACAGCCAAGAGCCTGCAAACCTTGGTAAGCTTCAGCCACACACTGATCTCGCTGAGCCTCTTTGGCTGCTGCAATATCTTCTACGAGGAGGAGAACCCCGGGGGCTGTGAGGACGACTGCCTGGTGAACCCCACTCGCCAGGTCTTGGTCAAGGACTTCACTTTTGAAGGCTTCAGCCGCCTGCGCATCCTGAACCTGGGCCGCCTGATCGAGGGGGTAAACGTGGAGACGCTGCTGCGGCCCTTGGCCTCCCTTGCAGCTCTCGACTTGTCTGGGATCCAGCTGAATGATGTAGGATTCCTGACCCAGTGGAAGGACAGTCTGGTTTCCTTAGTGCTTTACAACATGGACCTTTCAGAGGAGCACATCCAAGTGATCGCACAGCTTCGCAAGCTCAGGTCAGCAGATCTGTTCTTCCCTCTTTGTCCTTCTCCAGCTGATAGGGAAAGATCTTTCAGGAATGGTCTTCTTTCCTGCTATCAGAGAGGCACCCACTGCTGGGTTCAGCTTATAAACCTTCCTGTGAACAGGCTCACTCATTGTACATATCTACTCATTGCTGTACATATCTGACATGTCTAAAGCCAGCCTGAATTTTGCTTGTAGGAAGACACCACTTAGCAGAAACTTCCCATTGGAAAAACAAAAAACAACACAAATGTGACCCCATCATCCCCACTTGGTGTGCAACAGGTAGAAGACACTTTTTTGAGTGAGTTGTTGGCTCCACTCTTAGGTAGGAGCCAGCAAAGTCTCTCTCTGTCCTGTAAGGAGCCCTACCTGCACGCAATGGTTGGTCAGTTTGTCCTATTGCTCCCTTAGTGGCAAGATTTCCTCAAAGCTTAAGCATTTAAATACCTGAAAGAAATCAGGATAATGTAATAGCCCGGGGTGGGAAAATTTTAAGATTGGGGAAGCAGACAAAAACCTGGGTAACTTAATTTGTGGGATGAGGCAAGATACATTTCTGGGGACGCACAGATCCTCTGGTGCATCTTAATCTCCAGGCAGAAATGCTCAGGTGGCTGCTATGATGGAGTCTAGAAAAGGCAGTTTCTGAGCCTGGAGCAATTTCCTTTGTGATGTATGGCTAGATGATTCACTGTGGTCCATTCCAAGTAGCCCTCTACCAGATACCTGTGTGCTTTGGTTAGACACAGGGCCAGCTGCTGCTGCCAGAGCCTACAGAACCACATTCCCGTATCTTGGGAAGGAAATAATGATAAATAATAATCACACTTGGCCCTGGTAGGGAGGCAGAAGCCCCAGCTAATGCTTTCCAGGCTGTGAGATGCTCTCTATCACTTGCAGGCACCTGGATATCTCCCGAGACCATCTGTCCAGTTATTACAAGTTCAAGCTGACCCGGCGGGTTTTAAACTTGTTTGTGGAAAACCTGGTGAACCTCACTTCGCTCGACATCTCAGGGCACACCATGCTGGAGAACTGCACTATCCCCAGCATGGAGGAGAAGATGGGCCAGACAAGGTAAGGGAACAGCAACTACTGAGGTCTGCTTGGATGGGTAGGTCAGTCAAAGATGAATTAAGAACAGTTCTCTCTTCTCAGTTCCCAAATTCTGTAGGCCTAGTCAGTACTAAAAAGGAGGATACAACTCTTGCCAGGTTCTCTTGACAGTAGAGACTGGTGTGAGAATCAGCTGCAATTGCTGTATGCAACACATGTAAGGACTTGTAAGAGTAATAAAGAATTCATTCCCATCTGCCTGCCATGTATATCTGAAGTATTTCAGTTTTTTTCCACACACATTCTCCCAGGGCTCTCCTGCAGGATTTTTTTCTGAAAGGACTCCAAAGCCCTTTACACATTTCCCACACAAAACACTCTTACCCTTGTGGAAATCCAGGCTCTTCTGACAGAACATTTATACACTGAGTCAATACGTCAGCATTCATAGGAGGACTGAGTGTTTTAAGAGCTTGGAATCCAAAGGCCTATTTTCAGATTTGACCTGGATACTGGGCAGATCAACCCTTGGAAATGCTGGTGCCCCTCAGTAGAGGCATACCTAGAGGTCTGGTTCTCCACACCAGCCAAGAGCTCTGCCCTCCTATTAAGCATTTGCTGAACAGAAGCAAAGAAGTGAGACAGTACTGGCTTCTTTTCACCAGAGCTAGTGAAAATGCACTGGCTCTTGGTCAATAAGGAACATGGCAGCAAAAACAGTCTTCTTTCATGCTCATAGAAGCAGACTTAACATGTCTATCACATTACAAATACATTGGATGAGTGAAATCCACAGCCCTTTAAGAGGAAATTTTCACCCCAACTAGTGAATTTCCAAGACAAATTTTACCTGGGAAAGCTGCATCTTGTCTCTACAGTAATTTTTACTGCTGGTTCCATTCAGCACGTTCACCTTTCATTCAGGATCACCTGGGATGAATATTTAGAGTTATGTTCATAAGCAGCTTCCTGGTATAAAATGAAGTGCAGCTTTTACCACTCTGGGCATGAAGAAGTACAGTCAGAGTGAATGGAGAGCTCACAGCCATCTCTGTGGCAGGAGACACCTGAAGGAACATGGTACCAACATGAGAAATGTCTTGTTTTTTCACCCCAGCATTGAGCCAGCAAAGAGCAGCATTGCTCCTTTCCGGGGTCTGAAACGACCACTGCAGTTCTTGGGCCTTTTTGAAACATCCCTCTGCCGCCTGACCCATATTCCAGCCTACAAGGTAAGGAGGCTACAGGAATATTGGCAGTAGGAACTTGAACATGAGAACACTGGCTGCCAGTAGAGTGGAGTTCTTTGGGTCTTGGGTGTGACAACTGAGCTCTGACCTTTCAATAACTACTTCGTAATGCAAGAAAACTGCCAGAAAGCAAGACCTGTACCCCACATAGTTTTTATAAGGGTTGAAAAACATGCCCCTTGGAGAAAAGCATGGAGAAATCATCTTACCTGAAGGATGTCTGTGACTGCAGAAAAAAATTTAAGACAGTAGGAGTCCTACTTTTGAATAGCACCCTCCTGCCCCAAAGGTGCCCTTTCTCAGCCCTTTGGACTGAAAACTGACTCAACCTCTGTCTTATCCTGGGTTGAATCTACTGTCAGGGCAGAGGGGAGGTATACCCTTTGACCTTTCAGAGTTTCCTTCTCATGTTGGTTTTCCTCCTTCATAATTTCTCCCCTGATTCCTTTTGCTCTTCCATGCCAGGTGAGTGGAGACAAGAACGAAGAGCAAGTCCTGAATGCTATCGAGGCTTACACTGAGCACCGGCCAGAAATCACTTCCCGGGCCATCAACCTGCTTTTCGACATTGCCCGCATCGAGCGCTGCAGCCAGCTGCTGAGAGCCCTCCAGGTAAGCCTTGGCCTCACCCTGACAAGGGGAATTTTACACTCCCAGTCTTTTTTTCCACCCTGGGACACTCTATCAGGCCATTCCAGAGAAAGTTCCAGTAGCGCAGTGGAACTGGGTACCTTCATTTCCTAAGCACGTTCCTGCAATGCCTGGGCCACACATTCCTTGCAGGCGTCTAAGTCACTCCAAGAATTAGCAGCAAGTCTGTGGCACTGAAGCTCCGTGTTGCTTCTCTGCAGCTGGTGATCACAGCCCTCAAGTGCCACAAGGATGACAAAAACATCCAGGTGACGGGCAGCGCCGCGCTGTTCTACCTGACCAACTCCGAGTACCGCATGGAGCAGAGCGTGAAGCTGCGGCGCCAGGTCATCCAGGTGGTGCTGAATGGCATGGAGTCCTACCAGGAGGTCACAGTAAGAGCAGCCCAGGCATCTTTGGTTCCCACAGTCCTCTTTCCCTGTATCAGTTCTTTAGCCTGGTGTCAGCATTTGGGTTTCCTCTGCCTGCAGGGAGTTAAACAAAGCAGAGGAGTTACTGCCCAGGTCTGCTCCTGGTCTCCACTCAGCAGTGGGGATTACATGCAGGGTGCTCCTTTTTATCCATGAACAATGGTCAAAGGGTGTATGTGACACGCAGATACCACACAGACACCCTGACTGTGGGGTGGAATGGCTGTGGGTAAAGGGGATGCTGAGTCAAGGGAAGGAAACAGATCTCTGTACTGGAAGTCAGCTGTGTAGAGAGCCAACAGGCAGTGAGGAACTGGCTTGGAAAGCAATAGGCCCTGGATAATTGGGTGGCCTTGTGAGACTGGAGTGACAGCATGGAGCCTCCATCAGAGGTTAAAACCTCAGTAGTTGTAGTCAGGCAAGAAGATGCTTTCAGTACCAAGCAGCAAGGAACCATGAGATGGTGGGGTCTGTGCTTTTGTAGCCACTTGGCTCAGCGTTTGCTGCTTCCTTTTGACCCAGGTACAGCGGAACTGCTGCCTGACACTGTGTAACTTCAGCATTCCCGAGGAGCTGGAGTTCCAGTACCGCCGAGTGAACGAGCTGCTGCTGAACATTCTCAACCAGAGCAGGCAGGACGAGTCCATCCAGCGCATCGCTGTGCACCTCTGCAATGCCCTGGTCTGCCAGGTGGACAACGACCACAAAGAAGCTGTGGGCAAGATGGGGTTTGTCATGGTTGGTATGATCCCAAGGTGTCTACCTATCCATAACCCAGGCTAGGACAGTTCCCTTACAGCTGTCCATCAAATGTCTCCAGCCATGATCCAACCTTGCAGTATCACAGGAGGGAACCAGTCCCTGCTGACCTTTCCTGGAACCTACCCCTTTACTTGCTTACCAACACTGGGAGTTATGATCTCAGAGACAGGCTGGTGTGAGGGCAGGAAGGCACTGTAACCTAACACCTGACCTCACCACACTGGGTTATTTCCAGATCTGGTACCACCTTGTTGTGACTGTCTCCTGCTTCTCCCCAAGTTTGCATCAATTTCCCAACTCAACCCATATCCCCCACCTTTTCCAAGAACTGCAAATGCTGTTGCTTTGGCACAGTTATGCCACATCCCAGACCTTGTCATACAGCTCAAAACTGAGTCAACTGCAAACTCAACAGCTCAGCGACTGTGGCATAGTTCAGCTCTGTGAATACTTGCAACTTGGAGCATGACCCAGTCCCACTGGTTTAGAGAAAGATGTATCAAGTAGGTTCTCTGCAAAAGATCAAAATTGGCCATAACTGCTGTAATACTGCAGGGCTGGTTAAGTTTTAGCTCCATTATTTTTGAACTGTTTCTCACTCTTCCCGTTTCTTTGCCCACAGACCATGTTAAAGTTGATTCAGAAGAAGTTGGCTGATAAAACGGTGAGTGTTTCCCCAAAAGAACCATATACATAGAGTATTTTCTCTTCAGTCTGACTTAGGCATGGCTAAGATCAGCCCAGAGTGCCAGCTCAGCTTCTCTAACAAACACAAGACATCTCAGCTGACGCTACAGAATTTCCTGTCCTGGGGTGAGGCAGGGGAATGTGACAGAGAGGCAAAAATATTAAACAAAAAACCCACTTACTGAGAAGTTGAAGTGAACAACAAGGTTTTCTTACCTCTGAAGTCATCTAGGTTGATGCCATGGTCATGGGTTTGCACCAGGCTCCTGCTTTAGCAAAGCTCTGATTCTGTCCCTTTCCCTATAGTGTGATCAGGTGATGGAGTTCTCCTGGAGTGCCCTCTGGAACATCACTGATGAGACCCCAGATAACTGCGAGATGTTCCTTAACTACAGTGGCATGAAGCTGTTCTTGGAGTGCTTGAAAGTAAGTGTCTGGTTGTCTGTGGAGAGATGCTTGCTGACAGGAGCAGGGGAGATGCAGGTGCCTGGGCAGGATCCCTGGCTCTTCTCTTCTCCAGGCATTACTTCCTACATTTCACAAACAGGAAAGTAAAAGCTTGTCCAAGTCATTTTTCTCACATCATTCCACCCAGCCAGTAGAACAGCAACACTTAAGAGTGAGCACATCTTCCCCTTTTGCCCATCTTTGCTGAGCCCCCTCAAGCAGCAGTGAACTGTGGGCCTGGTGTTGATCCTCCCTTTTCACACATACCTTTAGCACCATTTGGCACCTGCTAAGGAGCCATTGCTGACTACACAAAAATACTGAGCTTTTCTAGATGTGCTGTACAGCCTTTTCCCAGGGTTGCTTATTCTGAGCATCACCAGAGTCCTACCTGTGTATAATCCTGTTCCTTGCCTGGCCAGGAGTTCCCAGAGAAACAGGAGCTGCACCGTAACATGCTGGGTCTCCTGGGCAATGTGGCAGAAGTGAAGGAGCTCCGCCCGCAGCTCATGACCTCCCAGTTCATCAGTGTGTTCAGGTGAGTGCCTGGCTGGTGACCAGATGGGCTCTGATCTCTCCTCCTGAACCACCTGGAGACTTGTGAACCTTTACTGTATCAGCAGCTCTAAGTGATCTCTTCTCTCTTGGCAGCAACCTGCTGGAGAGCAAAGCTGATGGGATTGAGGTGTCCTACAATGCCTGTGGAGTGCTCTCCCATATCATGTTTGATGGCCCAGAGGCCTGGGGGATCTGTGAGCCTCACAGAGAGGAAGTTGTGAAGAGGATGTGGGCAGCCATCCAGAGCTGGGATATCAACTCCAGGAGAAATATCAATTACAGGTGAGGAATGGAAAAGATTGGCCCACTCACATGGGAGCCAGGATTGTCACAGGATTGTCACAGGAAGGAAACACCAAGAAAGGAAGAGAGAGAGCCTAGCATGGAGGCTCTGTTCAGAGTGAAGGAGAAACATCCTCAGGGGCATATTCTTCAGTGAGGGTTTTACATCTTCCCTTGAAACATTTTACATAAGATGCTGGAATTAGACACCTTACCTGACAATTTCTATGGGAGAAGTCTGGCAGCCCAGCAGAATTTCTCCTGCATGTTTCTGCTGAAATTGAGTAGTTCAGGAAAACCATGGTCTGTCTGGGACTGCCTAAGCATTTTCCTGTGATACTGCTGCCCTTTGCAGTCTGTCCTTTTAAGTCTGTTTGCTTCCCAAAAGCAAATGCTTTCACTCTTCTCTGGGGCATATTTAGACACAGTTACCAGAAATCCCTTCAAGGGTCAATACTGCTGGAACCCCCTCAACCCCTTCCTGTAAGAGGGTATCACGTACTCAGAATTCCCTTAGTGCTTGGCAGGGATCCAGAACTGGCATTCCAGTGCCTGTTTACAGTATAGACAGTACAGTATTGTCAAGAAACACACAACCCTTGCACGTGTGCATCCAGCTTTCCCTGGGTGTAGTTTGGCTTTGCCCCTCCTTAAACTGATCAGTGCTGCTGGATTTCAACTCTTGTGAGGAAAGGCCTAATGAAGGATGGAAATCAGTTCCTGGGCTTAGTTGTCTTCATTGCAGCTCTTTCTCTGGGCTGTGTGTTTGTGCTGAAGTGGTGGGGCCAGCACTGCCCTGGGACACTGACTTAGCCTTGGTGCCAGAATCTTTGACGTGCCAATGGATTTACTGCTGTGGTATCTATGAGTAGAGTTTGTATTGCTGTGAGTGGCAAAGGTGCTGAAAGAAGTAGCTCTTGGATTTTTAACAACGTCTGTAATATTTCTGTGCAGGTCATTTGAACCAATCCTTCGACTTCTTCCACAAGGGATCTCCCCAGTCAGCCAGCACTGGGCCACCTGGGCACTCTATAACCTGGTCTCTGTCTACCGTAAGTTCTCTCTTTGAAATCATATTCCCTGCACTGTAGAAGTTGAGGGGGTGGACCTGAGGCTGTCAGCAGAAAAAGTCTTCTGAGATAAACTTTTTAGGTAGACAAAACCTTCTTTGAGTGATGCAGGAATGTCCAGGCAGCACAGCCAAATAAAGCTAATTAGACTTAGTGTGTAGGAAATTCCTTCACTGCTTTGATCCTTCTCCTCCTGCCACCTTTTGTACCACTGCTGTGAGGGTTCACAAGGACTTGATTTATTCTTTTCTCTGCAGCTGACAAGTACTGCCCACTGCTGATCAAAGAAGGTGGGATTCCTCTCCTGAAGGACATGATTAAAATGGCCTCAGCACGACAAGAGACCAAGGAGATGGCCCGGTAGGACACCAGTGCACCATCACAAACTCTCAGTTTAGCCTTAGTTCAGTTTTTAATTCTTCCACTTAAAGTGAGGCTACCAAAGCAAGGCCTGTAGTGATGTGTATCAGAGGTATGAATTGAACACAGGAGAAGCAGAGGAAAAAGAGGATGAGAACAGAAGACTAGAGATGTTTATAGGTGGGCAGTACACACAGTCACTGCCAGGCAACTGGGTTGTAGATTGGCTTGTTGAGCAAGGGAGCCACATGGCTAATTGCAGTTCTTAGGCCAGTAGTCTCCAATTATGACTTGTACCTGTACTTGGGTGGGCTACCTGTCTTCAGAATCATACTGGCCTGTCACTGAACTGCCAGCTGCACAGCTGAAATGAGAGCATTTTTCAGAAGGTAGAGGCCATCACCCTTGCATTAACACCTTTCTTTGGAGTCATCCTTTCAGTTGTAAAAGCCAGCTGCAGTTTCTGATCACTGGCAAAGTGAGAGCTGTAATTTCATACCTGCAAGATGAATAGAAGAGAGAGGTAGAGATCTGGGAATACATACCTGGTGAGTGGGCAGCAGGTGTTCCCGCAGCTGAAGAGTTGCTAAATGCTGGAGGGGACTGGAGCCTGCAGGAGACAGTCACAGTTACACACAGTGTGAGATGGTGACAGCACAGTGAAGGACAAACATTTGTATTCATGTATTTCCTGATGGGATTTAAAGGCATCTGAGGTTTTGGGTATGGGGGTAATGAATGAATGGTCACAACTGGATCTGGATATGCACTGCCATAACTTGACATTTCAAGTTGGGAGCTGCTTTTGTGGAGTTCAGTGGTTTTGACACAGTTTGTGTCTCAGATACAAACAGGACACAGTTACACAGGAATCAACTCTGGGACAGTTCTTACCTTACTGTCCCACAGCTGAGATGCAATAAGCTTTAAACTAAACCCTCTCTCCTTGTCCTTGTTTTATCCATAGGAAAGTTATAGAGCACTGCAGTAACTTTAAGGAGGAGAACATGGACACTTCCAGATAGAGGCAATCACTCAATGCCTCTTGCCAGCACTGTATCCAGCTTCTCTCTAACTCACTGTACATAGGGAGGACTCTTTCTTACCAACTCGCCCGTTGGAAGGAAACTTTATGTGTGTGTGTGAGACCCTCAGTAGATGAAGGTGAATAGGGGAGGGGGGAGGGACTTTTTGCACAACAAAATGCTTTCCTTAACTTAGTGGACTTTTTTGTTATGAAGTTTCAGGTTGAAGTTCTGTGTGTATGATTTCTGTATAAAAAGAAAACAAAAAACAAAGACAATTACATTATGTATCTTTTAACCTTTTTATTTTAGACCACACAGAGAGCCTCAAATGACCATGAGCTTGAAGACCTAGTTGTGTGATCACTAGTGTGACATGTTTATTTCCCACTTTTTAGACAATTCCCTTTTGCTGTACTGCATGAGGTCCTGTGATGTCTGCAAGAACACCAGTTCTGAATCAGCACTGGCTGCTCAGTGGGGTGACAGGCAGTGATGAATTATTTGTTTGGTTAGAGAGGCTGGGGAACACAATGCCAGAGAAATAGACCAAAAGAACTGATGTTTTAGTGAGACTTATAAATGGAGAAACTAGATAAAACCTTTCAAGCTATTTCACTCCCTTAAGGGCTTTTTAATAGAAGACTCACATTAATGGAAGCACTGCTAATTCTATGTGGGTCATTTGGAAATAAGACATTCCCAGTAAAGTCAGGAGGTCTGTTTTGTCCCCATTGGCACTACAGTAAGATTTGCCAGCCCACCCAGCCTCAGAAGGTCAGGGATGACCAGTAGAACCAGTTCTATGTTCTTGACTACACAGAGCTGCTCTCTCAAAGGGAGCCTGTGCAACAAGGCACAAGGTTTGTTCACAAAGGGCTACACATCTTCATTCCAGTCTTTTACCACCTTTTTTTAGTTGTGTTCTGTTTTGTAGGGAAGGGCTACAAAGCTAAACAGAGTATTTCCCTCTGCTAGGCCCTAGTCCAGGGCAGCTGTACCCCCTCATGCAAGTCCCTGTTCTGCCCTCCCTCAGTCTGTGTCATCACAAGCTGTGCTCAGTAGCATCATAATCTCCCTTCACAGGAAGCTCACTGCAGCACAACTGCTGGAATTGGAGGTGGGGAGTCTCCAGGCACCCCGTAAAGGGCAATCCCAGGCAATAGCACCTTTCTTCCACCCCAAAATCTTCCCTTTTTTTCTCAGAAGCAGAAGGCCTTATTCCTCTCTGACTCCCAGAAGCACTTAGCAGTGCAGTCCCAGTCCCATCAGCAGCATTACTCCAGTCTGTGTGACACAGGTGAGAAGGGAGTCCCACTAAACTGGTCGTCACCTGTAACACTCCAGACCTGTAAAGGCTCAAGAAGCTGAAGGCCAAGGTTTGCCTCACAGCCAGGCACTCAGCAGCACAGTTGTCCATGTCATAGCCCACTGCTCATCACACTTCTTTGACAATTCACAAATCTTCCCTTAGAAGGGATTCAGAAAAGATGTTGAACTTGACAGAAGGAAGATGAGCCCATGCCATGCAGGCTGGGACATTTCAGGCCTCAGAGCACAGTAACTCGCTGCTCTCTTCCCTTGTACACTTTGCTCTTGGATTTGAGTCGCTGCTATGAGGTTCTGCTAATGCTCAGAGTTCACGTTGTCCTTGTGAGCACGTTAGAGACAGATCCTTGATCCACAAACTGACACTTTAACTGACAGAACACAACTGCCTGGAGAGGTTTACTGCCAATACGGTGTTATTCAGTGTCTTTTTTTTTTAATTTTTAACCATATGTCATTTGTTTTGGTATTGTGAGATCTGTACTTTTTTCTTTTAAGTATTTTTCAAACATATATATATTTTTGTGTCACTTTTAAATTGTTTTCATAAGATTTGCAAAACTTGACAAATTATACTTTTTTGCGGTTATTTGAAATGTATTTTTCTCTTATTCCTGTTTCCCAACAATTTGTGTCCCGATGAGCTTTGAGATGGGGAAACTTATTTCAAGATGTGTTTTCTGTGTAACATTTGCTAATGCAGATGCAGAACTAAGAGGGGCTGCAAATACAGCCTTGGTTGTTAGGGGAGTCAGGCTTTGTTCTTTAATTCCCCATTTAGTGCTCCTGTCCTTGGGAAGTTGTTTCACATGGAAGTGCCATCCACCACGTCTGCTTCCTTTCCAGTGCCTATGTAATGAAAGCTCCTCCCACTAAAATCTTGAACCAATTGACAAAAAGCACTCAAGATTCTGACTGTGTTGGCAAGGTGGGAGTAGAGCAGAAAGGAACACGTGACAGATGTGAGGTATCAGAAAGCTTTGTCTCCAGAAAGCAGCTGCCACACTGGGGAGACAGTGGAACTGAGGACCTCCCATCTCAGCTGGAGCAGATCCCAGCCTCTCACTGCAATCCAAGCCAAGCAGTTGGGCTCTACTCTGAGATTTTGGCACAACTACATCAAGGCTAATAACAACCAATGGCTTGGTTTTATCTGCCTTGAGACCTCAAAGGTTTGAGTTTTCCAAACCAGTGCTTCCGCAAATTGAGCATTTACTGGAGTCTCACCTGCAGCATCCCAAACTAACAAGATGTACACTGCATCAAAGCTGTTTCACACTGTAAAGATAACCTCTGTCCTCACTGCTCACAGACCCTCAGCAAGCTGTGCCTCAGCCTGAACCAGGATAAAAAGATTTCCCAGCAATAAGGAGATGAATGGAACCAGGCCAGACTGTCAGGAAAGCTCAGCTTGCTGAAATCTGTCAGCAGTCCCAGGGGAAAGAGGGAACTCTTAACTGGGCTGTTCAGAAAGCCTCACGTAAGATTTTGAGTCAGGCCACCAGCAAGGTAAATGCCTAAGACAGCATTCAAAGGAATAACACCCCTGTTAGAGTAACATGAGCTTTGCCTACAAGCTTCAGTGTCTTCAAGATTTTGTGAGCTGAAAAGTAACATTTTCCCTTCAGTAAGGAGGAAAGAGGGAAAAGTATCCTCTGAGCACCAGAGCACAATCCAACAATTCCTCTAATTGGAAGTCTGAAATAAGTTTGGGCCTTAGTTTCTCTAACTGAAACAAACATAATGCATGACCTGCAAACGTTTTTTGATGGCAAGGATTTAACTAGTGCCATAGATCCAGAGCTGAGGACAGAACAGGAGGGTTGCCTGCAGACATCACATCAATGTTCTGCAAAGGAAAGGAGGGCAAAGTAGCAGATTTTTTATGAAGGTTTAATGTAAAAGGGGAAGTTGTATACCCTGAAATGCTTGACTGCTCCAGGGATGCCTCTCAGGCCTTCCAGCTTTGCTGCATCAAAGGAACAAGCCATGAAACTTCAGCTCCACACAAAATTCTACAGTCAGTGACCAACTCTGCTCAGAAAACCAGAACGGGGTTCCATTCTTCAAAAGAAAATCCAGCTGGAGAGAAGTTCATAGTGTGGAAGGATATTGGAGAGGGGCTCCTTGTGCTCAGTAGTTGTTGGCCCAGTCAGACTCTTCATGTTTTCACTACTATATTTCCTTTAAGATTCCAAAGCTTGGCAAGCAGAGCACGAACACGACTCAGTAGCTCCGCTCCCTGCAGAGACTGTGCCAACAAAGGAACCCTCTACCTGAACTGTGTGTGGTTTCCTTCCTGGCTGGAGGGTGCCCCAGTGGCCCTTGTCAGTGACCCAGCAGTGCCAGGTGTCCATATTCTCTGGAGCAGATAAGAGCAAATTGGTGAGCAACTTCCCACCAGTGCTTCCATTTTACAAGATCTGTGGGAGGAATTGCTCATAAGGATTGGCATCTACTTGGATGATGTTTAACACCCAGAAGCACCAGACTTTCTCATCTAGACCAAGCCAAGAAAGTTTAGCACTGATATTTGTGGCAATCAGAACACTGCAGATAATTAATCTGCACCATGGCTGCTGTTTCCCTGCACCTTCCTACTGAAATGATTCTCTTCAGCACTGAATTCTACCCAGTTTGTCACCTTGGCTGGGCTCCTGTTGCTGTCACTCTGGTCTCTGCAAAAGATGAGTGGGAAGAAAAGTCTTGGAGCTGTGAGTCAATTCACTCTCATTACCTGAAGAAGGCAATTAATTACCAGTAGGGCAAGAGCTAGAGGGCACTGCAGTCAGGCACTATCCATAGAAAAGAGATTTCCTTGAGACTGTTAAGGGAGGAGTCTGCCACAGCTCAGGTGTTAGAGGACAGCTTGTGCTGGAAAAAGAGAATTAAAAGTAGGGGAACAGCTGGTCTCCACGACAACCATGTATGTGTATGAAGCACAGAGGGCAACAGTCATCAGGAATAGATAAAAAGCAAAATGGGGGCTGAAGGAGAAGAGAGCACTTGAGGAATGAGGGAGATACTTTGCTGAACTGAAACACTTCTGCTTTAGCAGACTGTTTTGATTTCATATAATTGTCTGATTCTCTCTGTAACTCTTGTTTTAAAAAAAGTTTTTAAGCTAACTAAATATGTATTTCCTTGTTTTGCAATGAAAATACCCTCAGTTATAATGAGCAAGCGTCTCCTTTTACTCTGTCCATGGACCTGCCTGATGCTAAGGCCTGGTTCAGATGTTTGTACCTGGTGAACCTGAGCAAAAAAAATGAAAATGCACAACTGTTGCTTCCTTACAATTCTGAATGAATTAACTTTTCTGTTGTATCCGTTGGATACCCGCTGTGTATTAAACCTAGTGCTCAAGAGTGTCTTGTTCCTTTGTTCTATGAATGTGGTTTATTTAGGTACATTACTGGTCCATTGGCTGTCATATATTTAATTAAAAATGAAAGGAACTGCCACACGTTGATGATACCATTCAGTGCCTTTGCCTTTCATCACTCCAAAAGACACAATAATGCTTGTCAACAGAAGAAAACCGTGGAGGACAAGAGCATTGTTAGGAAGTTGTGTGAAAGGAGAAAAAAAATTAGGACAATATTTGAGTGTCCAGATTGCTCTGAACTCTGTAATGTATCTGCTGCTCACACTCCACAGCCTGGGCTTTGTAAGGGGCAGGATCTGCACACTTAAGAAAGGCCAATCTGCTTTAAGGCTAGCCTGACTTTCTTCTTAAAACCTGGTCCTGGAAGGGCTCAATTAATTCAGTGGTCACTGTGGAATCTGTAAAGAAGCAAGGTGAACAGGCTGGGAGGAGTTTTTGTATGAAACTGAAGTGCCTCTGAAAACATGCCATGTTGTAAGAGTACAGACAGATACCTTAGCCTTCCAAGCTGGAATGCCATAGGAACCAAGAATCTCCACTCAGAAACTTACTAGTAGAGACCTTCTGTAACTGTGCCTAATTTCAACCAGTCACTGAAGCTTAAACCTTTGAGACAAGAGATAAGCTCTGATCTCTGCAAGACAGGTTTCAAAGGAGAAGATAAACAGAGTAACATACACCAAATTATTTTAATCACAAAGAGAATGAGAATACATTCCTTAGGACAGATTATTCTAGAATATCAAAATGTTTCAACTTTCAAGTGGATAATGTTATTACTGAAATTGCTTTCATTAGGCTTTAAAATTTACACCTCTGTGAAGAAGGATAGACATTACTCACCTTTGTCCAAGCACCAATACAGCCTGAGGTGTCTGAGGGAAGAGAGCTGTAGGCTTTGCATTTACCTAGAATTTTAAAAAAAAAAAAAAAGGGGGTTGAATGATCGCTGGAAATGTAGTCGACAATTTTTGTTAACATTTCAACCCAGCTGTCTCAGGTAAACCATTTAAGTGACCCACACAACCAGGTGCTTTCCTGGCATCAGCAGGTGGCCACTGACTCATGTGAAGAGACTAACATAATCAATTTGTGGGCAAACAATACCAAGGAATCCACTATTTGTCAGATGCTGGAGGGTAAATTTATAAAGAATATGATCTGGAGGGTAAATTTATAAAGAATATGATATTTCTTTCCAAATTTTTATTGGGAAAGAAGGTAACAAAAGCAGCAAGATTTATCTATGTTAAAACTGAAAAGGAGTTTAAAGAGAAAGCACTGATTTTGGAACCTACAGATCTGTGATGACATTTATCTCCCTTAGACACTCAAAGTGTAAATATATATGTGCTCTAGTCACCTCGGTGTTTTTTGTTATTGTTAGCAAGAGACAAAAATGCATCTCAGGTACAATTCAATTGCTTTTAGGTGTCTGTTCCAGCTAGGAAGGGTCTATACACACCTGCTTCCCTCGGCAGCCCTCGGAGGAGTTCAATGACCTCATCCAGCCAGGAGCCTCTTGACTGCAGACATCTCAACCAGATAAATCTTTCCTCGAGTTATGTCAGGCATTCTCCAGGCTCTGTTTGGTTAATGGGGCCGTGTAGCTGCTTCCAGCCTCTCTGCGCTTCTTCCCGGGGGCTGGAAACCAACACATGGGATAACCACGTAGGGGAGAGCAGGGTTAACACGGTGCAGCACCTCGGGAATCACCTCGAGGAGCCTTTGAACGTCACCTGCAGCCCGACCCATCACTGCCAGACCCTGCCACAGCTCTGTGCACCCAGCAGTGCCTGCCCCGCTGAACGGAGGGTCTGCCCAGTCTGCCCAGCCCGGGGCGAGGGCGGCAGGACAGGCGCAGGGAAAACACGTTCCTTGAGGAAAGGTCTCGCAGGACACAACAACGCCGAGGCGGTGTGGGGGACTAAAGGAGGCCGGTGACCCTGGCACACGGTACGTGCCGAGCCCGAAGCAGCAGAACACGGGCAATGGAAGGAGCCCAACATCCCAGCGGAGCCTCCCCCGCAGGGCTGGGCCACCCTGGCCCCGCCTCGGGGCGCTGCCCGTGTCCCGCCCGGCGCTGCCCTGAGGCCTTCCGGGCCGGCGGAGCCCCGGAGCCGGTGAAGCCGGGGGGCCATGGGCCCCGGCGGGCGCTGGGTGCGGGCGGCACACACGGCCCTCAGCGCGGCCCTGGCGCTCGGGCTCCTCCTGCACCGCACGGGTGAGGCCGGGCCGCGGGGAGGGGGGGGGGGGGGGGGGCCGGGGCCGGGGCCGGGCCGGGGCCGCTCCGCCCCCAGGGGCAGGCGGGGGACGGGGATCACGGCCGGGCCGTGTGGCCCTTGCGGGACACGGGCAGTGGTCGCCCGGGTGGGTGCCCCGAGGGAAGGCGGGGCCTGGGGAGCCCCTTCTCAGCCTCTCCTCTCTCGCCCCGCGCCCTCTCTCCGCCTGGTCACTCCCCGTTTCCTCTTCGTAGATTCGTGACCCCTTTGCTGAGGCCAGAGAGAAAAATCCCGGACGCTTCACAAGGAGCTGCTGCTCTGTCTTTTCTGGGTACCTTTCAGATCTGCAAAAGCAAGAGGAGCGTGGGGAGCTGCTTCAGCCGCTGATCTTCGTTTTGCTGGTTTTATGCTCGATCCTGCTGTACTTCAAGGTGTCCCTCATGGATCCGGGTTTTGTTAAGCCTGAAGAGGAAGTAAAGGTAAATCCCTTCATGAATAGAACAAAGTGGAGCAGCTGTAAAGTCTATAGGCTTTTCTACTTTTTCCACGCTGGTAGGTAAGAACAATCTGAAAGAGTTTCTGTTGTGCTGGCATGAAGGACACATGTACAGACCATTGGAGATGAGAACAGACTGTTTCACAATGGTATTTCGTGACAGCAATAGGGTTTACAGGCTTTAAAAGTGCCTTTCATACCACACTGCCCTGGTACGTACCTGTACCATTTGAGCCCAAGTCCTCTCCTAGAGCAGAGGCTGCAGTGCCTTGTGGAATGTATATGTGACCTATTTTACAATAACCACTGCTAAGTGGTACAAGTGCAAAAAAAGCCCCGAACTGAAAGGTAGGCTTGGCAGACAGTGCTCTCTGCAGCTCTACTTATTGAATTCTTTATGGATTTGTTGCCCTCTCAGAGGACACATCCTCAAACGAGTTACAGTAAAATAAATTGAGATGCAAAGTTTCAGTTACTGCTAGTCTGCTCAAGGTTCACTGCCTTATAGACTGTGTAGGACAAAAGCAGTATCAGTCTTAGTCATCCATCATTAATGTCAGTGTTGGCTGTGTGTGACTAATTAGCACTGCTCATACTGAAAAGACATTATGTTTAGAAGTGAAGTCTAACTTTGTTTTTGTCCCAGAGTGTATCTTGTCCAGTTATTTCTGCCTCTGTGCAAACATTCTTTGGAGGGTTACAGTAACCTGTTCTCTCTCACTCTACCATAACTGTCTGCAGCCTCTGTAGGAATTCTAAGGAATGACAGAGATAACAAGCACTGTATAATTGTTAAGTAAAAGGATGCAGCAAGACAGCTCAGTCATGCCTAGACAGCAGTCCAAGAACCTTCTTCAGTACCTCCCTTTCTCTTTTTTGTAGGAAGGTGAAGATAAAGGACAAGGTGTGGTGATCCCTCAGATTCCAGGTGACGTTAAGCTACGGCGCTGTGGTTACTGCCTGGTGAAGGTGGGGATCCAGGACGTGCTGGAAGAGGAAGGGATGAGTGATTTGAAAGCTTGTCTTGTTCTTCAGCAGCTGGTGGTGGTCTGTAATTCCTGCTCAGAGGAGGCTGGGCAGACTATGTAGCTACACAAGTAGTAGTGATGGACACAGGCCAGTTTTCCAAGGCTGAAACAAGTCCTTGCTGGCTTATAGAGACAAGAATCTCTTTTTTGCCATAAGAAAATTGTATTCTGCATTCTTACTGCCATGTCTGCCAGATTTGCACTACTGTCAAAGAAGTTATTTTGAAAATACCTTGATACTCAGAAAGGCAGCTGAGTGTAACGTGGGAACTGCTCATTGTTGTGAACTTGTTCAGAGGCCTTAAAACAACAAAACCTTGGCCTGAATAGCAAAAGACAGCATGAAGGAGAAATTACAATAATGAAATTAGCTCTTAAAACAGTCTACCTAAAGCCTAGAAAGGCTTGTTTTCAGGGTGATCCTTATCAGTTTAATGAAATTAAGCATTACTCCAGCTCCCATAAATTCCTGAAGTGTATCGACCAGGAGGAATGAGCTTACTGCAAGAAGAAAAGCTGGGAAAGCACTTACACACTGCAGGGGACAAATCCTAAGAAGCACTCCTTTTCTCAGCCAGGTCTTTCACCTTCTCTGTGCCTGGTAATTGAGCTGTTTTCTGTGCAAGTGCCTTGTACTCACATGGAGGCACTTCTCTATGCATTCCCAAAAAGCACTGCATCCCTGCCCACTCTATTTGGTAGTAGTGGTCCTAGTTTTTCACCTCAATACCTTGGCTTATGCTTTCGTGACTACACTGATTGGCTTTTCTCCCTCCTTGGCACACTGGACTTCCTATAACAGGTAGATAATAATGAAAATGTCTGGATAGGAGGAGTGTGGGAGAGTCACTTGATTTGAATGCCACCCATTTGAGTCTTGACCAGGAGAATCACAATCCCTTTAATTTGTCTTAGAAATGTTGATGTGCTGTTGTCTCACAAGCGTTTTAGGGACAATATTGTGGAGAAAGACAGATTTGCATGATGTTCTCTTCTACCAAACAGGAGTGGGACAGCCATGAGCTGTAGCCAGTGGGTTTTTTCTTTTTCTGATTGTGTTTTGCAGCAACCCATGCGAGCCAAGCACTGCCAGCTGTGCCAGCACTGCGTGCGGCGCTATGACCATCACTGCCCCTGGCTTGAGAACTGTGTAGGAGAAAGGAATCACCCCCTCTTCATTGTCTACTTGAGTGTGCAGCTTGTGGTTCTGCTATGGGGAGGCCATGTTGCTTGGTAAGGCTGGGAGATGGCATTTGGACCTCTGAGACTGCTGAAAGCTGTGGTGCTCCTCAGGCTGGCATGGAACATAGCACTGGCTGGACTGGCTTTGGATCTTCACCCTCTTTTGCATCCTGCAGCCCCTAATCTTGAGCAGAATCTGATAATTTAGGTTTCATTGTTGATTTTGACTCTGTCACTCTAACACATTTACACATGGTTTACACATTCAAGTGCTGGAAACTCCAACAGGGTTCCAGCTGTTCAGGAGAGGAGTTAACCCAGGGTGACTGTGTCTCACAGCTGTCAGGGGAAACAGCATCTTCTAAACTAGATTCCAATCCCTGTGGTGCAGTCTCTTCATAGTATATTAACTCTCTTTAGTTGAGGATTATCAGCAGCTCATTAGTTATGAATCAAACTTAAATGTGTCATCTGGTTTGCATAGTTTATGAAACTAGTTCTGCTTCTTTAACTGCAGATTTATTTCTGTTTGAATTGAAAGGTCAGGCCTCTACTTTGAACAATCCCGGGAGTGGCTGCAGCACAACATTTTCCTCCTTGTGTCCTTCTTCCTGATATTCATATTCACCATTGTGGTCCTGCTGCTGCTTGTTTCCCACCTGTACCTGATCTCATGCAACACCACAACCTGGGAGTTCATGTCACACCATCGCATCTCCTACCTGCGGCACTCCGAGCTGGAGAACCCCTTTGACCAAGGCATAATCCTCAATCTCTGGAGATTCTTCTGTTCACGCCACCTCACTGCATGGGAGAACATCTATTTTCACAAGAACAGTGAGCCTGTCTAGTCCTCGTGTGCCAACACACCTGGCAGACTGCTGGGTAAAGCTTTGCTAATGCAAGGGCTGCTGTTTTCTTGCACTGAACTTTAATGCATCATGGACTATGCAACCTGCTCCACAACCTGTTCATCTGCAAATTACACTTCAGGGATATTCAGTGTTATTTTTTATATATAAATAACACTGTTAAAGGCAAGAATCCAGTTCTGGGAAGGGTAAAGCCAGCAGAGCTGATCTCCAGACTGAGCAAAGTATTTCTCTAAATTTATTTATTTTTGTTAAGTGCATCCACATCTCTCCAGAAGAAATGCAAGATTAGTGTTACTATTCGTGTTCACTTCTCCAAGGTCTCCCTCCCTTTTGCTGCTAGGGAACAGCAGCAATTACAGATAAAACCAGCCAGGATCAGTGTAATTCCTGTGGCTTTTTTTCAGCCAAGTTCTGACTGTGAGAACTGCAGTGCCTTTTGGCAGTAGCATCAGGCATGTAAGAGAAGTATTTGAGTAAATATTTAAAGAGTCAAAAGCAAATTTTATTTTGTTGACATGCCTCAACTTAATACTTTCCACAAAGGCTTAAGGCTTTATACTGTTAATGTGCATGAGAAAGAGCTGTAAGACATCCAAATTAATCTTATGAGACAATTAACGTGTATTTTTTGATACCCTGAACAGCTTCCTCATGGCTTTTTAAGTTGATGATGCTGCTAACAATTCACTGTTTTGAATCAAGTCAGTGAATTTGGACAGAAAAGTAATCCTTGGCTACTGAGTTATCTCTGTAGATAATGTCGTGCTCAGGCCTTTGCTGTAGCTTGGGAGAGAAGCAGGAGCAGAGGTGGGTACCTCCTGCCTAATTCAAGTAACACTGTTGGTAAAACTACTACTACCTCAACTAACTAGTGACATTTTAATAAAATACAATTGCAATGCAAGAGGAAAGCTGCCAGGTCCTGGTTGATTAACTGAGATGAGAGATGCTGACAGCTTTCAGGACAGCAGCAAAAGGATCTGTTTTCCATTGAAATAAAAGATCATACTTCAGATTTCCATGGGGAACTAAAAGGAAGTTTGGGATGACCGATCTTAGCTTTAAAACAAAAAAGGCTGTGGTGTGAATTTTAGTCCTGACCTTTTTCTGTTGAAACAAGAAAAACCACCACAACAAAATGTTAGTTAAAATTATCTTGTGCCTTAATTGTCTTGGCTCAGGAATTAGCACCAACTCAGAAGCACTCAGGGTTTAAAGTTGATGAAAACTCATGAAAAGACAGTGTAGTTACTAACACAGCATGACAGTCCAAAAGCAATTTAAATGCAGCAAAAGATCCCTTTTTTTACCAGCCCCAGAGTTTGTAATCTGTGCACAGTCTGGTTTGTTCAGGGTAGAAGTTTTATCAGAGGAATATCAGAATACTAAGGATTGTTTTTGAAAAGCTGCTACACCATTCAGAAGGATTCTGCAGTTTGCTTGTGTTGCTGTGATACCTGCTAAAGTGTGGATCATGTGTCACATTGCAATTCCTGGTTCTTGAAATATCAGTCAAGTGAAAGTTTACCAGCAGGTACAACAGCTCAAAGCAGTTTTGCTCTTTTTAGTATTTCTTTAAAATACACCTGGGTGTTAATTTACTTTTTTTTTTACTCAACCCTAACTTATAAAATAAAAGATTAAATATGCATTTTTAAATTCACTATGACTCTCTCTTTGAACCCAAATTCTAGGTTTCATCTGTGCTAACAATCCACTGCACAGTGGCCTTGAACTAAAGCCACAAAACACACCACGGGGGCCAACAGCAACTGCCACTCAGACAAGAGTGAGGAAAATGTGTATCCTGCTCTAAACAGGCCAGTGCACTGCCAGGCTGAGCAGGAGGTTGAAAGGATCTTTGTACATGGGAATTTTCAGAAACAGCTATACTTGGCTATGAAAATAGGAAATGTAGGTTGAGTGTGAAGTATCCCTGGTTTGTACAAACAGAGCTCTTACCTCACTGAATCCTGAAGCACTGGGACCTGCCTTGGCTTAACAATTCCCTAGATCCTTGTCTCCAGCTACAACACAGCTGCCTTAGTCCAACTCCTGTCTCCATCTGGTAAAGACGAACTGAAAGAGCAATGATTGTGTCCTTGTTTGCATCAGATGCCTCATCTCTAAAAACCCTTCCCTTTTTGCCCAATGAGCTAACACTATGAATTTAAGACATGAAAATTTCTTACCAAGTATAATTACAAGATAGATTACGAGGCAATGAAATCACCTTTAACTCACTGATTTTCCAGTACTAACTGTAATTACTTAGCAGTCCCCAAAAATTATACAGGATGTACACACTGATAAAATCTATGGAGAGAGAACCTGACTGCAGTCATTGATATCTGACAGCTGATGACACCGTGCAGTATGTACAGAGACAACCTAAGTGAGAAGGAAGGAAGAAAAAAATATTACTACTGGCACTTATGGAGAAAATTAAAGTCCTGCCTGTTTGTTAAGCATTTTGGTTAGCATTTGGTTTGATCTGAAGCATTCAGCTGACGCAAAGAAGATGAAAAGTTGAATATTTATTATATGGAAAGATAACTTTATTTTCAAAAAAAGAAAAAAACATGTGCAAAGCTGTGGAGTTTGATATCATTAAAAACAATAGCTAAGAGTTGGCATCCTTAAATAGAAAGATTCATATTCCTTCCAATAAATCACTTGGATCATTATCAAACATCATTGTCTCGGTAGTGAAAATCCATTCCTTGTCTGGCATACACATTTTTATGAATGGGAAATGGCATAAAACCATTACCAGGAGGGAATGCTGCAATTCTAGAAAATCAGTGAGAAGTGGCCATTCCCCTGCTATGCTACAACTTTAAAAAGTCACTCTACTTACTTAGGCTTTTTGCAAAGAGTAACCTGGGTCGCAGAGATGATTTGATTTCATCAAGTCCAGCTTAAATTCCAAATTTCATCTACATTCAATGACAGAAGAAGATATACTCAGTCAAACGTTAATTATTTCTTAAGGGTAATTGACATCCAGGATCCTTCCAACAAATGGGGCTGGAAAACCCGCAGCAGATTAATTCAGGGCACCTCATCCTGGGGCCATCAGCACTACCTGTACTACAAATCCTGTAGGCTTTTCCACTGGCCATGCAAAGTCTTCTCTGTTCTCTCAAGGTGGTAACAGTCTCGTCGTGTTTTTATAGCCCAGGAATCACACAGCTAAAAGGTGTCTGGAAACAAAGTCAAAGTCCTTGAAGACAGTCTGCTCCTTACGGGTTAGGAGAGAAACCTCCTCAGGAGGAGTAAGGATTGGCTTTTGGGAAGTGAACTCTTCATCGAAGTTGCTGATGTCTGTTGGATCTTTTAATGTGGGCACAAAGGGGGGTTTCAGCCTCCTGGCAAACAAGGCATCCCAGTCAATTCCCTATAAGAAAAGGAAGGCAACAGGCCAGATTGACACAAAGATTATGAAATGTGGAAGTCAGAGGGAGAAATGCAGCCTCTCTCACGGATCATTTGCAAGATGTCTTACTTCCAATAATTAAAAAAGAAAGAGGGAACTGAAAAAAGCCCAAAACAAACAGCACAGGAGGTGGTGCAGAGATTCCATGCAGTGTATTTTACAGCAACAACTGTATATAGGAGGAACAGAACTACAGCTCAGCCGTGGCCAGGTGGATGTGTGGATCCCAGCAATTTCTGCTGACATCCAAGTTCTTTTCTAGCTCCAGTGCAAAGCCAGACAAGGGTTATAAGGCTAAAAATTTTTGGGTAGATGAGTAATAATGAGGAGGGATGGCAACACTTTTGCCTGGAACAGGCACGTACCCCTGACACAAAGCAATTTAACCTCCATTTCTCTTAAGAGTCATGTGTATCCTGAAAATGCAGGTGATCAAACAGACTGACTGACAATCACTGTCATCACTGGATAATATCTTTGATGCTGCAGTTTGATTTTAAAAGGAATATTTGTTCATGTCTCTAAAGTTAAATATTTGTACATAGAAGCAGCACGATCAGAAATAAACTGTATCTGGAAACATAAAGATCCCAGAAAACAGACCTGGGGTTTGTCATTTCAAGCAAGACTTGAAACATAGTCCTGAATGGATCAATGAGGTGCACTAAGATCTCCCTGATAACAAAGGGAAACAAGCCTCAATACCAACAGAGAGAAAATCACTCTGCTCAAATACAAGAAATAAGGGAGAAATATAAACCAAGTTCCTACCTTAAAAAAGGGCTGGATTTTTATCTCTTCTGCATCTTTTTCCCCTGCTCCCAGTCTACGCTCTGGACATTTCCGAAGCAGCTGCAGAAATATCAGTTCAAAATTAAACAATGAGAACAAGGATGGACAGAAATAATGTTCTGGAGAGAAAAACAAAAGAAAGGCAGTGGATTGATCCCTCGGTGTTTCCTCATTCTCACTTTGCACCAAGGTCATCATCTGCCAGGAATAACTCAGACCTAGTTCCTTGTAAACAATTTTCCAACAGCAATAAGATACCTGCCATAAACTGCATGGAGCATCTCAGCTTAATTGTGCACCTGTGACTATAGGGTCACATTCAAAAACTGAATCCAGCCATTTCTATTGAATGGCTCTGACATTCCTGCCCTTGAATCAACACTTCTCTGTGCCAGACTTAGCAGGAACAGTAGGCAGCCTGCTTAGTCATCCTTACACAGAAGAATTGCATTTATATGAAGAGAAGGAAGAGAAAATAAGTGCAAATTTTAAATATTCCCTTAGCCTATGTAGGCAGCTCCAGACTACACACACAAATGCTGTACAATCCTAATCAAGTCCCTCTGGATCTACTTACACAGTAAATGCAAATTCCTCAGGCTCCCAGAGACCCATCAGCCCTTTACCTTACGGATTATGGAAAGTGCTTCAGTTGAAAGGAATCGTGGATACCGGACTTCATCATTGACAATGCTGTCAAAGACTTCCTCCTCATCATCTCCAGGGAATGGTGACTGCAATTGAGACATTCTATTATTCAATCCACATAGCACCCATTCCTCACTATTAAATAAGCCTGAGAATAGCAGGGAGTTGTATGGATTAATTACTGTTTGGCAATCACTATGAATGAGAAAAATATAACTGAAGTACTAATAAACAATTTGGCTACATTTAGCAAAATTTTACTTCGGGTGGTCAGGTCCCCAAGCCTGGTTAGTGAGATTCCCTGAGGGAAGGGAAGCTGGCCTTACCTCACCAACAAGCATCTCATAAATGAGCACCCCCAGGCCCCACCAGTCCACTGCCCGTGTGTACGAGATGTCTGTCAGCACTTCAGGGGCCAGAAACTCAGGGGTGCCACAGAAGGTGTTTGTCCGGTCCCCAAAACCTATTCCTGTAGGAAAAGAACACTTTGATAAAATCCAGCACAAGTTACTTGATGGATTTGATGCAGCCTCACCTCCTGAAAGCTGTAGTTTGTCACCTGATGTTGTTACCTGGGCAAGGGGAATTGCCAGTGAGAAGTGTAAAACCTGAGGCTCCCAACGACTCCAAATAACAAATATACAGACAATGCTTAAATAAACAGCAAACCCAAGGGAATTTCCTGCATGTTCCACTGCTCATTTACTCATCTACATGTTTCATATTATCCTATATTCTGGCTCCTTTGAGAAAACAAGCACATTTTAAATGCTTTCAAAAGTCTCTTGAAGATTACACAACATGGTATTCTTTGCAAATTCATCATAGGTGAGGGGTTTTTTATTGTTTGTCTTTTAAAATTTTTTTAATGGGGATTAATACAAGTTACACACAAACACCTACTAAAGCTCAGATCGTAAACTGATCCTGATGGGTCAATTTCAGCTTCTCCAGTTACTCACCTTCCTTACACAATCCAAAATCTGCAATCTTCACAAATCCTTCAGCATCTAAAAGGAGATTATCCAATTTCAGGTCCCTGCAGGCAAAGGAGATGAAAGAAAATAGTGGATGAAAACTGAGGATTATCACCTAATATGCTTTTTTGCAAGAGGCGGAAGGTAGATGTTAATAAAGAGAATAAAATCTAGATTGACTAAGGTCTACATTTGGTTTAATTGTGCATTATTTGGAAGACTCCCCTTAATTGATTGATATTTTCCCCTAAATGAAAGGCTCACAGAGCAGCTTGGAGCTGGGTGGGGCTTCATCTGGAAAAGAGCTCCCACAACAGCATGACAAATTACCTGACTATCCCAGTGAAAAAGAAAGCAGTGACTTACAGGTGCCCCCCAGAATGCATTGACATGTCACAGAGGATTAGTCACCTGCAACATGCCAGATGAATAGCTTCTAGGTGACTTTCTCTACTGTGAGCACGATGAACATGCTGATAGCGGCAGGGAAAATAAAGACAGACAGAAAGATTAGAAACACCAGCAAGAGAAGTGAGCTCCAGACACAGCTACAGGAAAAATCAACCTTCAAGTTGCTGAACTGTCTTGAATCTCTGCTGCATTACCTATAAACAATTTTCTTCTCATGCAAGAACTGGAGCCCCAAGACTACACAGGCTGTATAAAACCTACAAGACAGAAACAGTTATCAGGCAATATATGAGATTGAAGTTAAAAATTTATAATGCCTGGAGACAAGAATAATTCTCACTCACTGTGCCATATGCTCCGGAAAGACATCTTCGTGTATGCGCATCATCAGATCCCCCCCTGGAGTGTACTCCATCACAAAACAGGCATGATGGGGGGTCTGGAAACATGCAAACATGTTGACAAGGAACGGATGATCAGAAGAATTGACCACCTCAAAGATTCGCTTCTCGCAGTTCAAGCTGCCAGGATTCAAAGAATGAAAACATCAGTGTTAAACAGATTCAGCAGAAAAGCCTGTTCTGAGAAAGAGAGGGTGAAGAAGAAAATCTTTACATCTTAAGTCAGAGAAATAAAAAGTGTGGCCTAATATAATATTTACCTTATATACTTCCAAACCTTGAGTTTTAGAGTGTTCTTCAGGTGTCATTCTTACAAAAGTTAGACACCATTCTAGATTTCCTTATTTCTGATTTTAGTTAGCCAAATCTTAAGGCTTAAGAGTACCACAGCCAGTACACATCATAACTGTTAACATTTGATTACAGTAGTGGTGGCAATAGTACCATCTCTAGACAAAGCTCACCTATCAATTTCATCTCTCCTAATAATGTCTTTTTTCTTCAAGGCTTTGATGGCATACAGCTTCCCAGTTGCCTTGTATCGGGCCAGCAGTACCTGAAAGACAACAGAAAAACTATACTTTAAACAATCTTGTATTTCCTTATCAGATTACTTTAACTCAATTTGACACCAACTATTTCCATCCACTCCACACAGTCATCCTCAAAACCAAACTCAAGGAACTCAAAAAACAGAGCACTTCTGTTTTGCTCCTTGTGCTGCAGCAGTCCAGAAGGATGTGGGTGTAATTTATGTCCTTCTCCCAAACAGTACCATCACAGCTGGCCCAGTGCTTTAGGAGCACCTCAGAGTTCTCACAGAGGGGGCTAAGCACAATTTTGAGAATGGAGCTCTTCCACTAGTGATCCTCATGAAAGGAATGGTAATGGTGGGCTTTGATTTAGCACTCTCAGGACAGCTTTCTCCAGGCTTCGAAGTCACAAATCCTCAGGAATTCTGTTAACAACAGTTACCAGCTGCTGGGCTGGGTTTGATCTCTCCTGTTCTGCAGTGTTTCTATTCAGACTCCCAGGCAGAGCCCCATTGTCACAACCACTGCCCTCCTCCACAGTGTACTTCTCTACTACCTTCCCAAAGTGGCCGCGGCCCAACATAGCAATGCAGTGAAAATCCTCGAGCTCCACTGTCCTTTTCCTGCAGTGAAACAGAGAAGAGACAGTACCCAAGAGATGCATGAGCAGGTAACAAAGGACTGTGTGTTTATGTCAAGAGAGGAAGCTCTGTATAGAAAAAAGGAAAGCAAACAGCTGTGCCAACCACCCCTCACCTAATCCTGACAACTAAAGCTTGTGCTGCTCTTCTGCCACTTAAGAAAGAAGAAGGTAACCTCGATGTAAGGAAATTGGCAGCAGTCTGACTTCCACCTGTACTGGCAACAGGAGCAACAATTCTGACTCTTCTACGCTTGTTCTCTCAGTTACTTTCAGGAACAGGATTAGTTCCTCTCCATCCCCATCCTTGGCTAGTAAAACTCAATTTCAGCTATGCTCCTTTAATCAGGCTCAGCAGCAATTGTAATCGGACATGAACATGTCTACAGTGCTAGGAGGACAAGGGTGTAAGAAGAACAGAAGTTCTTAAGCAGGAACTGGAAATTAAACACACTGGGACAACAGACAATATGTTGTTGGAAGAAAACAGCTGAATAAAGAGATGCCATAGAAGGTAATGTCAGCCACAAAGTGTCATCAAGGAAACTCAGGCTAAAAAATTGCTAGCAAATGATTAAAAAACCCAAAATAACCTACACCCTAAATGTTTTAGTCCAGGATCATTTTTAAAAGGCAAGAGACACTCCATACTCCTCTAGTAAAGTGAAAGAAGAGCTGAGTATCTGTCCATGAAGATTTTGCTATTTCTGCTTTTTAAGTCAGTCTTTGTTCAACAACAGTAAACTGGTTTTTTTACTTGTCTTGGGTATATTTACTGCTGTGTATCCCTGTTACATACAAAATGTGTCTGTACAAGTGCCACAGACTATAATCAACTGCCTGTTTGATGTCTCCCATCATAATGAGAGACAATGTACTGCAAATCAATAGAAATAGAAGAGTGTGAGGGATGCTAAAAGTAGTTCTGGAATGTATTACTTAGCACACAGACATCTAAATGTACTACACTACAGCACTTCAAACACAAGGAAGCCCTTAAAGACAACTAAATGACTTTACCTTCCACTAAATCACCTCTTACACTGCAGTTCTCAGTCTACCAATAGGTTCACTATTTGGGTTAATGAACAGACACAGCAGACATTTAGATAAGTGAAGTTCAGAGCACATTTTTCATTGTATTGTCCCCATTCAGCATTAAGAATCTGCTGCTGAGAAACCAAAGCAGACTTTGAGCAGAATTTTAGACTTCATGCTCAAAAATTTGAGCCCAGTGACACTTTAATATACGACCTGAGACAGTCCATGCTATCCACAGTTACCTTGGAGACGCTGGGATTGGAAATCTGGTTACAGGAGAGCTGCAAGACTTCTCCTCAACATGTAGCCTCTTCAGGCACTAGGAGGAGAAAGAAAATACACTGGCTCATTCTCTGAAATCACCAAGTCTAACCTGAACACCACTTCCAATTTTTCTCCTCTGTCAAGATCTAGAATGACCACACACATGTTCTTGCAGATGTTCACTGCCTCTGCTTGGAGGTAAGTAGCACAAAAACAGATTATCTATGAGCACACTAAACTATTCGCCTGTACAATAATTTTTATAGGGTCAAATATTTTAAAATAAACACTTTTAAAAGTCTAGGATAGAACATTTACTTCCTAGAAAATGGCATCTCATGTCTAGAGTTACAATGATCAAAGAATGAAGTTTCCTCAGTCACAAAAGCCAAATGAGAAAGGGTAAAATGTGGTAGAACAGGTCATTTTACTGTTTACTGCTCAAAGCAATTTTCCTGCTCCTTCCTGTCAGAAAAGTAAAGCTGCTCTTGGTTTTGCCCAGTTTCTTCAATGACAAAGAACCTCACTTGCTCCTAAAAGCCTGCTGACCCTCCTTCCCTGCTTTCTCTGTGCAGTCTGTACTGTACTCTTGCCCTGAACTCCCAATGCTGACCTACCTCCCATTTTGCTTCTCCAAGAAAAGCAAGTTATAATTTTTAAAAAAGAGGGGTAAAAGAAAAGTGCAACTCTTTTTGAAGACTCCCTGCCAAAACAATTCACTGGATTCTGGATTCCTGGAGATCAGCCAGCTAATGAGGCACCTGCCTAAAGCATAGCAAATTTCTTCAGTAATAAATAAATAAGAACAAGGCCTTGAAAGAACACCAACCAGCAAAGACAAAATTCCCAATTAGCCCAGGTGGATACCGGAGAATCTGCAGGAGTTGGTGTTGATTCCTTGGAGTTGGCCATCAGAAAAAGGCGTGGGGGCTTGGGTGGTGCTTCATCAGCAAATGCAAGCTTGGCCACAGGGAAGTCACTGTATTTGTAAGACAGAATTGAAGGAAATTTTGCCTTAGAGCAGAGTATTGTACACAGACACCTTTGTATCACCTCTGCTGTGCTAGTTCAGTCCAAATCACGGTACAACAGGACTCCCTGACTCACACCATAAGTCTGTGAAGTACCAACATGATATATTCTCTTCTACATTAATTAAAAGTTGATTACTCACATTCTAACACTGGCTCTCTGATGCTATAAAATTAACGAAACACAGGTATGTACAAATAAGTCAAGAATTTAAATAAATCTTGACTTTAATAGAAACACAGTAACTGAGTCGCTTTTTTTCTTTCTTAGGTCTTGTGCATCAGTGGGAATAATCTCTTTAGAGAATAACTAATTCCACTAAAAAATTTATTTTGGGGGAATATGTCCCTTCTGAGTACTACATTAGTCATGAGAGCAGAATGCATTTTTATCACAACAATCACATGGTGACCTTGCATAGATCAGTTACTCTACTGGTGAAGACATTTAATGAATGGAATTTTCTTTCCTTTTGAGCACAGAAACTGTACATCTTTTTGTAGACAGATAAATTTTTCTCTTTAGTATCTTCCTCCACTTCAGTAAGGTGCAACATAATTTTAAGATTTACCCTACACCCATTCCAGAGTGTTACACAACACTCAGGACATCACTTACCTACTCAATTTGGACACTGAATCACCATGACTTTGTGGGGAAACTGGAGGAAAGTCTGTGTGATCTGGATCATGAAGTGGAGGACTCAGAGTGCTGATGGAACTACAGGGAGGGAGGAAACTCATCATCAGGCGACCCCAAGCTGCAACATTCATGTTCATTTGAGGAGCTCGGAGAAATTCCTTCCCTGGAGGAGTCAGAGTCAAACCACCAGTAAGATTACACAAATTACAGTCTCATGTAGTGTTAAACTCTAGTTTTCAACCAAACACCCGTGGGTTACTCCAAAAGGGCAGCTCACCCTTGGGAGAATGAGGTTTTCTTCAGGGAATAAAGATGAATGATGATGATGATGGAACAGATCTGCTATTTCATCTAAGTTCAGTTCCATATAATACCATAACAATCTTGAAGTTGAAATTGAATAGAACATTAAAAATTGATTTTACTTCAAGTCAGGTTTTCTTCTCTTTCAACACTACATTTTAATTACACAGTCTGTTAACAGGAAGTTTTTGAAAATGTGTTAAAAAGTAAAACATTTGGGATATTTTCATTATTTTTACTACTTCCTGAAGAGTATAAATATAAAATCTCATTTATCCTCACTGCCACAAAAGCTCAGTATGTAAAGTTTCACCTTATTCAGCTTCACAAGAAAGAATTTGCAGAGAAATAAGAAACTATGCAAGCTATTCCAGTCCACAAATCTCATATATCAGATGTCAGCTCTAGAGACTTGATAGACAGTCAGTATCCTGTTCATGCTACAGTGTTCTGCAATTCAGAGTTTTCCTGAAAACCTTCCAATATCTGTTCATCAGTAACAGAAGAGCTGGTTAAATTAGTACAGTTTGAGTCCTGGATCTTCTCATAGAATCGTGGAACGGTTTGGATTGGAAGGGACCTTAATGACCATCTAATTCAAACCCCCTGCCATGGGCAGAGGCACCTTTCACTATCCCAGGTTGCTCCAAGCCCCATCCAATCTGGCCTTGGACACTTCCAGGAATGCAGCAGCCACAGCTTCTCTGGGCAACCTGTGCCTCACCACCCTCACAGGGAACAATTTCTTCCCAATATCCCATCTAATCCTGCCCTATCAGTGGGAAGCCATTCTCCCTTGGTCCTGTCACTCCAGACCCTTAGCCAGAGTCCCTCTCCAGCTTTCTTGGAGCCTCTTTAAGGCACTGGGAGGGGCTCCAAGGTCTCTCGAGAGCCTTCTCTGAGCTGAGCAGCCCCAATTCTCTCAGCCTGTGTCCAAAGCAGAGGAGCTCCAGCCCTCTGAGCATCTTGGTGGCCCTCCCTGCTCCAAGAGGTCCATGTCCTTCTTATGCTGGAGGCCCCAGTGCTAAGTAGTCTGTTAAATAACTAGCAATTAAATCCTCCTAGTAATGTTAATTGTGAGTAACAGCACCACGACAATACTACATTACAGATGGTGCTGCACCCAGACTGCCTGCACTTAATGTAACTGAACAAACTTTCACATACACAGTAATTAGCAAGAGTTTTAATCTCTCAGATTGAGTAGGACAGCAGAACGTGCTTGTGCAAACCCCTGCTCTCACCCTGGACAGTCATTTCTCCAGCACCTCACCTTTCTGCTTGGGGAAAATGCGCTTCTGACGCTGCAGTTTTGGCTTCCTCTCAATGACAGGATTACAGAACATCACCTGTCAGAGAAGCAAAAGGGATTAGTCAGGATTCTCCATTTCAACTGTAAACCCAAATTTTCACACATGCCTGTCTTCTCATCAAAATCTCCCTTTCTATCTGTTTGGCAAGTTTCAAGTCACACCCAGACTCCAGACTCAGTTATTCCAGATTCACCCTCTAATCAGTTTCTACTTTAGTTGTGGGTTTAGAGATTGGAATTATCTGCTACCTGAAATTGAGAAAATCCCCAGAATTAAGACTTTATCTGGTTTGTGAAGCCATGCATATAAAACACACCCATTTGTAGGGTAACAGACACAGTAGTTCATGGCACAGAAGTAAAACCAAAAAAAAAAAAACAAAAGCAAATGCCACAAACCAACCACAAAAAACATGAAGGCAAGGAGAGGAGGCAAATTTCGGTACATGAGGTTCAGATCCTACTTTAGAATGATAACCACAGGAACTTTCATCACAACACAAAGGAGAAAATACTGAGGCTTTTAAGGGATTATCGAGATGATCTCTACATTGATGGTACTTCAAACTATTATTAGCCTCAGAAAGATGATAAAATAAGCATAGCCAGAGGGAGTTTGGAGCTCTGATTCTACAGTCTCTGTGATTCAATCCTGACCATTAAACCATATGTTTAATTAAAGTGCCACCAATGACTCATAATGAAAGCAAATAAAAACGAACTGATTTTCACAGCACACACACACATAATTGCAGTGGAGCAGCTGAAGAGTCACTCCAGGCTATGGCATGTGCACATCTATTCTATCATGTTGCTCCTTATTCTTATATGGGTTATTGATGCAAGAGGGTTTCAGGTATCATTCTCCCCTTCTAGATTATTGCTCCTTCCATTCTTTGTATTCTGGGTCGAACAACTGCTTTCAGGGCAGACACCCTAAACAGACAGAATTCCCTGAAAAAGAAACAAATCTTACATTTATACCTCTGCAAAAAGCATTCCTTGGGGCTCCAGCGAGAGGCACATCCCATGACGTTCATTATCAAGAAAATCATCCAAACGTAAGAACTTCACTGCACAGAGTTCTCTCCAATCTCTCCAATAAATTGCAATTTCTAGCTCACGAGACTGGTGGGATGGGTGAATGGTGGGGGAGAAAACAAAGGCAGAATAATTACATACTGCTCCATGCTCAGGAAATGGCACATGTATTTGTTAAAAAAAAAAAAAAGAATCAGTAAACTAAAGATTATGCATAAAAAAATTCTTTAGTGCTTCTGTTCCCTGCTTTTGATGTTTTCAGATCTTTGTAGCTACAGACCCTCTTGGAGGTTGCTGTCTTGGCTCCCCATTTAGAAATCCCTAAGAGCCACTTTGCTGATAAGATGAAATAAAACTGCTCAGATAAGGAGAGAAGGACAGCAGATGCTGTTCAATCTGCATCTCTGGCAGAGATGCTCTGCCTTCAGGGGAAGGCTGAGCTAACTGGCAAATCAAAGGACATGGGGACAGCAGCAATACAGGGTTGACCCAAGTGGAATGGCACCTAAACAAGCAAATCAGGTAAGGTTAAATGGAAAAGCAAACACCACATGAATCTGAGGCAGACTTACTCGGTCCAGCTCAATGGCAAAGCTCTGGTCCCACGCCTGGTTATTAACTGGTCCCCAGTTTGTTTGGCCAACCACTTTATTGTCCACTTTGAGCACAGCAAGGACCTCATCTGGACAAAGAAGGAAACATGGATTATAACGTTTTACCAAAGAAAATCTCTCATGCTGAAGGTGGACATCCCAACCAATTTCCAGGAGAGTCCTAGGAGGACCAGGCAAAATGCAATTCCTTCTCTCTCTTACTTTTGCAGAAATCAGGTTTCTGATAACAACACTCATTCCAGGATGATCCAGTGAAAAGCCCCCTTGCTCTGATGTGCCACCAGCAGGTCAAAAGGGAGCCCTGTACTCACTGCATGGCTCTTCATTCCGGTATTTTCCTGCAACACCACGGCCATGGATGCCCAAGCCAACTCGTGTCCGGGAAAGGGACCTCAAATCACTTGGGCTGCCACAGATGGGAGAAGAACTTGTCATTCGGGAACGTCCTGGAACATTTTCCAATAGATCCTGACATCCCATCAGTCTCACTTCCAGTGTTCCTGAGGAATTTTAGGAGAATAAGAAATATTATTTTGTAAAAGATAAAGTGACTCCAGTCAGCCTGACCTCAAAAAGGTCCCAGAATTTCTCAGATTCATAATTTCTTAGTTAATAGTTTAAATTGACTCCGCATTAACAGACTGCAAATCTGTATGCTCAGAAAGCTCTGCCTGACCTAGAAGACAGAAGTCCAGCTCCTAGAAAATCCAATGTCCATATAACAACAAGAAGAAATAGAATTATTTTTTCTCTCTGTCCTCCTCACAACAACATGTCATGCAGGATCCCTTTACCTGTAAGGGCTGTAGGTTTGATGACTGAAGTGGGCTGGATGCTGCTGTGCCGGGCTCCCAGGGAGGAAGTGTTTACTAGTTCCTGTTTGATGAGTGCTCTTTTTGGGTGATCAGGAGAAAGCTCACTGAGCTGACGTTCCAGGGAGAAGCGCAGCAGATCAATCTTCTGAGAGGACTCTTGCAAACGACCCTGAGCCTACCAGTGTGAAGGAGAACAGAAAGCAGGCAGAAGTTTTCCATGGAGAGCCTCAGACAAGGTATTATTAGAGTAAGCTTAGAAAAAACCCAACAAGACATCTTGCTAATACAGGACAAAGACAAAATATTTTCCAATAGAGCTTGAACCACTTCTGATGTCCCTGAGAAATTTCACCATAGCAAGGAACGCTGTCCCTAGAAGGGAAAGTGATCCCAGTCTGTCTCCACAGAGAGACAGGAAATTCCTGAATTAATAACTTGGTTAACCCTGCTCATTCATGCTAAATCACTAATGTGGGGGCATGAAACCATCCTCTCAAGAAGGCCTGAGCAATGTCTGCTTACCTCAGCCAAAAATTTGCGATCCTGTACCCGGCTCCCCCCCAGGATCTTCAGCACATTTTTCGCCCCCTCTGCCACAGCAGCTTCAATGCGCAGGTGATGCCTCAGCTCCTCGATCCGCAGCTCCAAAGCACTGATGGTGGTCCCCATCCTCACTGGCCATTTGAGAGGTAAAACATGGCAAGGATGAAAATCAGCCAAGTACTGGGCTCTGTCTGCATCTGAATCAGTTCCTTAAAGGATGTTACCTGCTGGATCCACTGTATCTTCCATCCCTCCTGCTGCCTGAGATACTTTGACAATGTGCATGCGGATTATTTCAATCTTTGTCTTGCTGTCCTGAAGCATCTGCTGAGCCGTAGCCAACAGCTTCCGCTCCTGCCAAAAGGGATCAGATGCAGAGAGAGAACCATGAGCACTAAAAATGGGTGATCATGATGTGCTCACATACGAGGTGAGGTGGTACTTGCACGAAGTCATAACTGACTCTGAAATGGAATACACAAGTGGTTATGTAAAGGAGGCACCACTGAGAATCAAGGACTCTGAGATCACGATTTCCATTTGCAGAGGGAAAGGACAGGTCAAGGATGTGCTCAGTTAATACCAAATCCTGCAGTCACTGAGACTTGTTCCCTGGTTAACTGTGCTTACAGTGTTCTGTGAGCAGAGGTTTTGAACAAATAAAATATCAGAGCCCTCTTACACTGCTGGTCTTATTGAATTAAGCTTCATAATAAGCCTGGATTTGAAATGTTTTAAATTATCTTTTGACTTTTAAATACGATTATGCCAAACTAAAAAAATGAGATTAATATGAATCCAGTAAACCTCTGAAAATTTTTCTCACATAAAGAGATGCTGTGCTTTATCCTAAACAACTCATTGATATCAAAACATCACACCAACTAACTCAGTTACACCACCAATGCTTTCTTAGCTTTCTTTACTCATCAGTGACTTAATGTACCTCTTATGTGCCCTTAGGCACTGTCATTATGCTCAGACTCAAAGAGCTAGGATTCAGGCAAACAAGCTTTGCAAATTAATTTCTCTCCTACATCAATTATCAGAGAGAGATTTGTGTACAGACTTAAAATACAAATTTTGATCCAGTAATCCATGCTCCCAAATGGCTCTTTACTCCTGCTTACCTTGGATGTTGAATACATTTGGATCATGTTCTCAGCTCCTTGCTTCACTTTCATTTCAACATGCAGCTGCTTTTTCAAAGCTTCAACCTTCCTTGCCATGGGGTCTGGATTTCTTTCCCAGAGACAGGGATCTGGAGATACAGATCCATCTGCACAAACAACACAATCCATACCATTAGTCTTTTTGTCTCATTTCATTTCACTGGGTTACAGATGGGTGATGCTGCAAAGGAAAGTTAGGCTATAAAATAAGGTACAAAAAGGTCTTGCCTACAAAACTGACTGGGAAACACTTTCAAATGAAGTTCAAGTCATATCTGTAAATATTTCTTAATTTATCAATGAACCTGTCCTAACAAGCACTCTTTCCATTTTATACTCATTCATCCTATAAAACACTCTGATGTTCAACTGCCCAGAAACTCTTATTCAAATCTCTTCATTTCCACCTACAGCCTATTCCTGAATATTGCCCATGCCCACCAATCTCAGCTGGTTTTCTCCCTACACCTCCTTTCACCTTTATAGCACCATTCTGAACTTTTTATACCACAGACAATTTCATCAGCTAAGTACCAAGAAGCTCCCACTACTCATGAGTCCTCAGTAATAGACTGTATCAATTCAATATCTCTAGAGATTGAAGCACTCTAACACAATGTTCCAGTCAATCATGACCCAAGGCCTACCTGTTGTACTCTCCTCCTTGTCTGTTATCACAATCCTTGCATTGAGCTCCTGAAGTTCCCAGTGCAGCTGCTCCAGTTTTCGGTTGGAAGATTTCAGCACGTGCTCGATGTGAGCAAGATTCTTTCTGTCTGTTGTTGCTTTGCGCAGGTTTTCTGCTCCCTCTTTGATTTTCAGCTCTTTCTGTATAGCCCGGCGAAGCAGCTCCTTCTCACCCTCCAGTTTCTGCTGGAAGCTTGGATCCATTAAGTTCACACCATTGCCCAGCTGCAAGAGAGAGCTGCCCTGCAGCCCAAGAACATTGAGCAAGAGGATTTCAGAGAGAACATTGTCCAACTGTTTTTATGACTGCAGCAATACCCTCATAAGATTCCACTCCTTCATTTCAGAAATTCTGAAATCAATCTTTTCACCCATTTTTCAAGAAGACAAACCTACATTTCAATTGCCGAGGACAGAAAACAACTTTGATCTTAACATGCCTTAATTTAAAACATAGTGGAGAAAAACCCTCCTCTTACTTGTCCCCTTGTTATTTAATGTCTACACACATCTTTGTTTTTCAAGAATCAAAGCTCAGCCAATATTTGCTCTTATTCTGAACAACATTAACTTTTGCCAGTATGATATTTTAGATATACATTTTTATCTGATTATGCCTCGATGCTGCTCAAAGACACATTTCAGCTAATCTGTTAGAGGTTTTAGGAATGCCACAAGTATGTGTTAACTCTCAGCTGTTGTCCCTGAAGAAGAAAAACACAAGCCCTACAGCTGTTTCTACAAATGATCAAGGAAAAGAATAAGTTTGACTGTCTGCTGTGTCTGAAAAGGTGAGCAGACTTGTGTCTCAATCTCTGTTCTCTAAAGGCCACGTTAAACACGTGATTTTTTTGAGTAGCATTAGTGGCATTCACACTTGTCCCGGGCTTTGTTTTACATAACTTCCAATACTACTTGTTCTGGTGATATATGGCTCAGCAACAGCTCTGGACAGAGCTGCTCTGTGCACAGACTCTGGACATGCCCAGTTTGGGCAGAGCAGAGGTTTTATCTCACTGCCCAAATAAACACTGGATTCAGGCAGGAGCTGTAAAGCATCCCTAAGGGTGCTACCCAACACCAGAACACATCCAAGCAAGAGCCTGTGCTTCTCTCTTCAACAGGAAGAGCAGCTTTAAGGCATCCAAAGCAATGAATGCATTCATAATCTTAGATTAATGACTCACACCCATGGCTTAAATGCCAAAGAAATGGTCAAGCACTGCTACAGTAAATGGCTTAACATCGCAGAGCACATCAGGACCTAAAGACAGGGCTCGGGAATCCTGACTTGTTTTCACACTCTGTCACTGGTTGACCACATTTCCAACAACAAACCACGCTGGCTTTGTGTTACTCATGTACATTAATGCACTTCCAGAGTGTGCTGTGCATCCAAAGTCTCTTCCAGAAACAATTACTTAATCAAAGACTCAACCAAACATCCTTGATTAGTTTTTGCTACAATTTCAGTCCAATAGCACAATGAAAAAGGGAAAAAATCCGTTTTAAAAGTTGGCCTAAATCCAAGATTTGGCCACAATAGCCAAAATAGGAGTTGTTCAGATTGGTAAAGAAACAAAAAGGTTCAGACTAACATCCTGATTCCAGGAAGTTCTCGCCCAATTAGTAAAGCCAGGAACTAAGCCAGAGCTTTGAAAGACATCCAAAGTTTTGTGAGGAAGAACTTGAATCATGGAGTTCCTGAGTCACAGGCAACCTTTACCAGCCCTAAGCTGGAAAATCAAAAAGCTCTTTATCCAGTCTGCAACAAGTTATTAAAAGGAGTTTGATGGTTACAATCCTCATTTAAATAACTAATAAAAGAACATAGACTCATCTTCTATCCAAACTATGCAAATGGGTGTAAGAATTTCCCTCCCTGGATCCACTCAGAGCAAAGGAATGAGCAGTGGTACAACAGTAATACCAATAAAAGGTGCTGAATATGAAGCTCTGGGCATTGATTCAGAGAACAGGTACAGTCTCTGCAGTTCTCAGGTCAATTTTCCTCCACATCAGTCTCTGTCAAAAGCTAATCTGAATATCGGTTAATGCAGCAGGCTAAATTTCGAAATACATTTAGAATGCAACATGTTTCACTTCCCCATCTTCCGCTTTGTGGATCAGAGGGTGCCATAACATCGTTTGCTCCAGGAAGATAAAATACTCCATTTTTGAGAAGCATGGGAAAGAAAAATTGCATGTGGGTTGAGCCATTTTGCCTTCTGGCTCAGGAATTTCAGTGGGGTGTCAGGACAGTGCCACAGCCTGTGTTGCAGCTGTTCTTGGGTTCCCTGGGAAGGTCAGTCTCCAACACAATCCTGAAATGCATTTACAGTTTGCAGAGAAGTACCCAAAGTAGCTGAAATTGGCTTGCTTTTGGCACTTATAGTGGGGATGTATGGGGAGCTCACCCAGGGCTTCTGCCAGGCTCGTGTCATACCCAAATATCCAGACTGCTTTCTAACTAGCAAAAATTTCAGCAGTATGAGTTACACTTAATCCTCTGGATTGCAGCCAGGGAGATCCCATCCCATCAAGTATGCTCAGCTTGGAAATGAGTTTCACCTGCACAAAACTCAGAGCAGACCTGGCCTTTACACTTTCACCACTAACACAGAAATTCATTTATAATTTGATTTAATAAGCCAGTGGTGAGGCTGCCATCCTCTCTGCAGCCCAAACATTCCCAGGACATCTTAAATCCCATCTTTCACAGCAACTTTGTGCTGTAGGGATGACGCCCATGTTAGGGAACCTCATGCCAGCCACATTCATGTCTAACAATAAAAAGTCACTAACTTAGTGACTAACTCAGTGACAAAAGTCACTAACTTAGTGGCTAACTTAGGAAAAAGGCATTTGTGGTCCTGCCTGGAGCCTTCCCAACTCCAAGGCTGAGGGTGGGAAGCAGCGAGCCCAGGAAGCGCCGGGATGGGAAGAAGCCGGTCGGGCGCCAGCCAGCGCTCTTTGTGTCGGTCTCTCTGTCCCTTCTTTCCCAGATTAGGCTTGAAACTTTCGTCTCATGGGAAGAAGGAAGGACATCTCCCCCTCTCTGGGGAGCTTGTTTCAGACACGAATGTTTTCCCAGCACGGAGCCTGGCTGCCCTCCCGGCCCCGCGCCAGCCCTGCCTCGCCTCCAACACCATCTCGACGCCGAGAGATTTCCTCAGTAGGCACCAACTTGGCCCGAACTCCATTTCCCTGAGGCGAAGAGGGACATTTTTAGGGGATCCCACCAGCTTCCCACATCTTCTCCCACCTCCTTGGGGCGCGGCCATGCGAGCGGAGGGGGAGCGGCACGAAGCCCCTCAGCACAGCCGCCTCTGCCGGGGCTCCCGGCGGGGCGGGACGCGGGACTTTGCGGCGGGGGATGGATGGAGGGACCCCCAAAGGGCACAGGGACTCCCAGAGGGCGCAGGGCCGCAGAGCTTTCCCGGCGAGGACATGGATGGAGGGACCTCCGAAGGGCGGAGCGGTGCTTTCCCCGTGAAGAACCCCCGAAGGGCGGAGCGGGGTGCGGTGCTTTCCCGGCGGGGCATGGATGGAGGGACCTCTAAAGAGTATAAGGATCCCAAAGGGCACAGGGAACCCCAAAAGGCGCGGGCACAGCCTTCCCCCAAGGCGCTGCTCGCCCCGCTGCCACCCCCGAGCCCTCAGCGCTCACCTGCGGGGTCGCCATTGCCGCCATTGCTCCGCCCGGACCGGCACTTTTCAAACTCGGCGGTCCCGGGGCCGCCGCCAGCGCCCTCTCGCGGGGGCGGCCCGGGGGAGCCGCCGGCGGGCGGCCCTCGGGAGCGGGAGCGGGACAAGGAGCGGGAGCCGCCCTTCCCCACACGGCCCCGGGGCAGCCGCCGCTCCAGCCCCCGGCTGAGGTGGGGCCGCCCCCGCCCGCCCCGAAGGAAAACGCGCGGCCGAGGTCCCGTGAGGCGGCGGGAAGGAGCGAGGGCGCCGCGGACGCGGAGGTACCGGACAGCGCCCGCCGGGGAAGGAGAGGCTGGAGAGAGGCTGGAGGGGTCAGTGCCCGCCGGGGCACAGCGGCTGCGGGCCCGTGCCGAAGGGAGGGGACGGGAGGCAGAGTGGCGGGTCCCCCGCTCCGTCCCTCTGGAAGCCCTGAGCAGAAACGCCCGCGGGTGGCCCCGGCCGGGCCCGTTGTGCTCGGGCCGTCGGTGGTTCCCTGTTTCAGTTCTCCACTCGTGACCGGTGCTTGTTCGCACGGATACCAGCAAAGTGCAGCTCTCCTTGCGACGGGATCCCTGCATCCCATCCCTGGAACGGGGCGATGCCTTCACAGTGCTGGGCTCCGGGGAAATTTTTCCGTATAGAACTGCCCCTTCACACGCAGGATCTGGTGTTTCTGTGAATATTTGAGTGAAAAAACATCCCGCATGCACTGGCGAGGCTGGCAACAATCCTCCAGCTATTGTAGTGAAAAAACACCGTGTTGCAGTACTGCCACAGCCTCACAGAACCGACAGTGTGTTAGTATTTAAAACAAATGAAAAAGATAGTTGTTGCTTTCAGGTGTTTAATGACACTCCTCAGCAGTATCACATAATACTACCACCCTACTAATAAGCTTTTCAATCATGGAGCACAACTGTGAATCAGAATGAATTTGGAGGTGATAGTATTCCCACATACAAATTTAGAAATATACTAATAAACAGATGTGTGTTCCTTTTACTTAATTAGAACAGTTTTTCTAGCCTAAATATTTTGTAAGTGATTTACAACTGAGTAATTAATGAAAGGAACTCATCATAAAATTAAAAATTTGGACGTAGCTTAAATGACTTGAATTAATAAAGCCTTAAACTAATACAAAACCTTTGAATATGTCCCTGTTGTTAATAAAGTGAGTGCATTTGATTAATATAATCCCTTCAGAAACCCGATGCTATTAAGAACATGGTCCAGGCTCTGCTTAGTGTTTAAGCAATTTTAATTTGACTGTTCATTCAGTGGAAATACTGGAGAGGAGAAAATCAAACTAGTAAGTGTAGATTGAGTTCCCGAGGAGCAGAGACACTTCCACACCTCCAAAAGATCCGTCCCAGCAGTCGGGATCAGGGCTGTGTTTGGCTGTCCCTGGGGATGTGCTCGGGGGTCTCTGGCTGGGACGGTGCCTGCAGGGGTCCTTTGCCCACCATGCACTCGGGGTTCACAGAGTGGCTTCCCCCTCTTTCCTTCAGGTCTCAGGCCCTCCAGGACAGGCAGAGGAAGGGCAGGGGGCAGTTCAGGGCTGTTGGGGAGCTGGACTTCCGCAGGCTGGAGGGAAAGGGCTGGCTCTCAGCTCCCAGGTGCTCCCAGAGTCTGTGTCCCTGGCAACCCAATGTCCCAGCCCCATTCCCCGGGCGTGGTTCAGCTGTGTCCCGCAAACCCAGCGGAGAGAGGGGGCCGGGCAGCAGTGGGATCAGCAGTTCCTGCCCATGCGGCAAGCCCCTGGCCCGCGGGAAGATAAAGTGTCACAACTGGGAGCACGACGTGCCCCTCCAGGATCGCGCAGGGCACCATGCCCTGCTGCCAGGGCTGAGCCCGAAGCAGGTCCGGCCCAGGAGCCTGGCAAGGGGCAGCGGCACCGGCCTGGGAGCTGTGCGGACTCTTTGGGGGTCCCCGGAGCAGGGCGGGGGCTAAAGGTGCGTCCCGACCTTGGACCGGCAGCCCCTGTCCTCCATTATACCCCACAGAGCACATTCACGCGGAGAAGGTGATCATCAAGAAAAAGTCTGAAAAGTTTCGATTTTTAATCCAGGAGAGGGGAGGAAGGACATTAAGCAGAAATCTGTTTCCCGCAGGAAGCAAGTGTCGTGTATCAGTCACTTGTGACCTCCCCTCACTCTGCTCCATAAAGGAGAAGTGAACACTGTCCACCGCACCCGTGAAAGATTGTGCCGAGTTTGGGACTAAAAAAACTGATTCTTGTGAAAAAGACTCTTAGAAATGGTAACATCAAGTAACAGTTAAATGTATTTTAATTCCTTCAAACAGAAGGATAGCTTGAAGGTACAGCAGAGAAATTTTCATTGATTTCATTCTCTTTTAAAAACAAAAAAAACCAAACCAAAACAAAAAACAACATGGCTTCAAAATTCAGGAACAGTATCCAATAAACAAAGTACTATCCTTATGCACCTGGTTTAGTGTGGTACAAAGAGCTTACAGATTCAAATGAATATCATAAATGACTGAGCAATCGATTCAGATAATGCTTGTTTACAGGGACAGAAACTATGTTGACAAGTATGAATAAGTACACAGATAATCTCTTTAAAAACCCCAAACCTTTCTAACTGTATTTACACACTCAGATGTATTTGTTTCCTTTGGCACTAGAAATTACAGACAAAAGATCCCATTTTATAGCAATTAAACTTTAAACCTCAAAATAACCTTTGAGATAGGCCATATAGCCCCAGCACAGCAGCCTCACCTTTATTAAATTGCTGCCAACTCTATGTTCTAACCCTGAAAATTCAGGCCAAAAAACCTGAAGCCAGCTACCACCTGTGACAAATTTCACATGGTGGAATTAACTGGATTTGAGGAGCTCGAGCAGTGGGGAATTCATGATAGATATTTAATAAGAATGAATCTCCCGTTATTATCCAAGGTGGATGTCTTTTTAAAAGCTCTTTATACACATATAAAATAAATCCAGTAAAAAAATGGACACCCATTACATATATTCAGCCAAATTAGACATTAAGTGAACAGTCAGAGCACATGATGGCCAGCTGTAGTATTTCTTCAGCATTGCAGAGAAATGTGCTAATCCCTAATCATTTCCATGCTAGAAAAAAAATTAAAATAACAACTAATATGGTTTATTCTTTTACCATGTCAGTTTACTCTTTAGCCATTGCCAGGAGTAAACTCTTAAGTTTCACAGCAAATTCAGTATTATCAGTACAGTAGCAAGAGTATTTTGGCACCCTGTAAAATCCTAAAGAATGCACAAGAAAAATCTCTTAAGTAGCATTTAATTATCCAGACTTCTCATTTCTTATTCCTGGTATTTGACTTTACAGAGCCTGAAGCTTTGATTACTTTCAAAACAGTTTTTATAAGTTTTCTGCTAGTAACCAACAGGGATGGAACAACAATGGCACAGTATTTTTCCTAAAGCATTCAAGACTAGCAAAAGATTATTTTCCTTGAGGAACTACAATTAGGACTACATAAAAATTAAGTAATGAGGCATCATGGCAAGTAACAGCACATCGACCCTCTACCACAACAGGAAGCTATTTTCAATCTTACAACAAAAAGGAATCAAATTAAAAAACACTAGAATTTATAGGACTTCATGGGTTTTGTTCCTCCTCTCTCTAGATGGTAAGAAACCATTAATGATCAACGTTGTACTTGGCTCTGCAAAGCAGGATGAGGGCAGAAGCTTTTGTTGAGATGGAATAAAGTACATGGTTGTCTTATTTTTGCATTGATCACACGAGACTGGACGTTGCATTGTCTCTGATAACTGGATTGAATCCAAGCTGGACCACACACTTACAGAATGTTTTCCCTCACACATGTTATTTGTGCACGTCTCAACCAGACATTGATCTTGTTCTGCCAAGTGTATTCTTAAGCATCAAAAAAAGCTGAATTTTACTACAGCAAATTCTGTGAGGAAAAGGAATCAGAGAATATAACAAGTCTTCCCAGAAGACAGTCTTTTCTACACATCCAAAGAGCTGTTTGAATTTCAGATGAGCTGATAGAACATTTTTTTTAAATATTTCAAAAGTAAAGCATGTTAAAACAACTTCCATTACATTTTGTGGAATACCAGTTCCAACACCCTTATGTGAAATTGTTACAAGTTTCTCAAATGCAGTCTCTTAAAATGAGAGTACAGTGTATCTAAAGCACATATACATGCTGCTACCAAGGAAAAAAAAGCAGTGAAGTAGCAACTTTTCATACATGTACTAAGAATCTTGCTCTTTGAAATAGCCCCCAAATCAGCCTGCAATTAAGATTTGTTTTCAACTGAAAAGACTTACAAAACCACCCAAATATTTTTAAGACCACCCCTTGGTCTTTGTATTCTGAGCTCGCACGGTATTCTCATGCAAGCTGATGTACTGGAGATACAGTACAGCAAATTACTACAAATTCTACAAATCAAGTGACTTTCCTTTTTGCAAAACATGAATATACACCCGTGTCTTCACACACAGCACATGACCCTGCATGGAACTCGAGTCAGTGTGCAGTAGGAACTACCAAAGGAAACACTTTACAGATACTGAAATAGTGGAAACTACATGAACTGATTCAGTCCACACAACCACAAGGCTGCATTGCACTACAGAAATACTGACAAAATGCCCCCAAAAATGCCAAGAAACTACAAGCAAGTTCTAAATAGGATATAAAAACTGTTTCTTTCAGTGAAGACCAACCAGTCCCTTTGTGTACACATTTAGTTTTATTGTAACAAAGCAACTTGTACACTTTAACGTTTAAAACTGAGCATCTTTCTTTCCTTTCCAGTGAAACAAAAAAAAAACAAACAAAAAAAGAAGAAAAAAAACACCAAAAAATAAACCAAAAAAAAAACCAAAAAAGAATTTAAAAATAAACAAGAACAAAATTACAATAGAGAATGTCAATTCCAAATAAGATCCTACAGGTTCTGCTGATTCTCCATCAAGTGGCAGGGCTCAAAGTCATCATTAGGAGAAGATTTTATTTTAAAAGTGTCATCTTAAACTGCAAGGATGTTTGTTAAACATCACAATTAAACATGCCAAAGGAGAAGAAGCCATGTTGTCAAAATGCCCACTTAACCCACCCAAACTTCTGAAACCCACCCCGGCTGACCTTCTATAACCCCATTTTTATTTTTATTTTTTTTTTGTTGTTTTTTTCTTTTTTTTTAAACAAGAGAAAGTAGACAGATACATGTTGGTAAATGCTAACTGTCCATATTCACATAGAGACACAGTGTAATCTCTGAGCCCAATATACAGAGAAAGAAGGAAAAAAGCTAGATTCTATGCACTACTACACAGGGGCCTAGCACTCTTCAGCTTCCAGCAGAGTGAAGGGAGCAGAAGGTTTTCTTTTTTCCCACAGAACATGGTGTGTTGGATTCATAAACAGTTTTTGTTTTGAGAGAGAAAGGGATAAAAATGAACTTGAAACAGAAACTGGTAGATTCTTTTCCACTGTATTCTGCTCAAGGTATTTCCCCAAAATAAATCGTGAACCATGGTGTAGAGGAGAGAAAAAGAGACCTCAAGAGAACAAGGCGACTGAGCACAAGAAAAAAAAGACAGCAACTTGCTCCCAGGGACTGGAGAAAAATTAAAAAGGTAAAAAGGGGTTTGGAATCCATCAGTGTTCAATTAGTCATCTTCTCCTTCATCCTCCTGTTGAAAGATAAGCAACAATTAAATAAATCTAATCACTAAACTTCAGATAGCAAATGCAGTGACCAGAACTTTTTACAGTGCTACTCATGGTGCTGTATGATATCTCTTCCCTCACTAAAGGATGGTAACACTTGCCCTGGGTGCCCAGCTGCTGACCACACAGAAATCACTCACTACCTGGCTGTCCCAAGGCAAACACATCAGAGCTTTGAGAAACCATGACTTAGAATCACTACAAGCACTGACATGAGTTTAACATGTGGAAAGTGAAGGAGTCATCTTTTCCCCTCATTTAAAACTCTGAAAAACAAAATGCTTCACCCTTTCACAAGCCAAATTCTATGTTATAAAGCAGAGCCCAGAGCAGCCCTCCTCTCACTGCACGTAGTTTGTGCTGCTGGAAATCAGACACACCACACCCAGTTCTGAGAAACTAAGACATTCTAAACTAAGTTCCCAACACCTGGATGCTGACCCTGGAATCTCACTTACTACTAAAGCAAATTTCTAACTCCTGAACCCAACAGAAAGTCTTAGCTAGGCTGGCCATAAGGAGAAATAAACCAACAAGTGGGAAGGATGCATCAACAAAAGTCATTTATATGTAAAGCATTGCTAGAACGCTCAGTAACAAAGCAAGAATTTTATCACATTAATATCCTTGTTCTCCCAGAGCACTTCCCACTTCCCTTACAAATTTACTGAAACTATGTACTTCCACCATCTCTCATACACACAAACATACTTATTACTACCTGAAACCACTCAAGTTAATGCAGTCACAGTTCTCACACCTTGGGTGCAGAAAAGAACCAGGTCACCTTTGTCACAATGGCTTGGTATTCTTACAAGATCCCTCTCAAACACCACATGAATGGCATGAAGGGCAAGATTACTCACCTCTCCTTCCTCTCCCTCATCATCATCTTCATCTTCCTCCCCCTCATCTTCATCTCCTTCTTCATCAATATCCTCTAATCCTTCCTCCTCTTCATCATCATCATCATCCTCCTCTCCCTCCCCTTCTTCATCATCCATATCAGGAACCTTTTAAAGACACATTTACAACATCAACTACAGTGATCAAATTCACTCTTGCACAGAGCTGTTGTGGGTGCAGATGCCCTGCTCAGGGCTGTACCTACCAAGTAGTACTGTAGGGGATTTGGCCAAATGTCATCCTTGATGACTTCTCCTAATTCATCAGCCCCTGCATCAGAGTGATCAGTGAACCAGGTGAAGAAGCTTTCTGGCTCTTCATGCTGCCTCTTCCTACTGGCTTTGTTCTGTGTCTGGCTTGAACGTTTTGTCAGGTCCTGAAAACAAAGTTAAGAAGTTCCCTAAAGTCATCTTTCTATGGCACTTTTTTTCCTATAAGCACCATTTTAAAATGTATTTGTCTAAATAACCTTAAGAAATCACTTTTCTCTCCTTCTTCAAGGGTAAGTCTGTAAAACACATCTGAAACCCAAACAACTGACAGAAGATACTGTTTTTCTCATGAACATGAGAGAACAGTAAACCCACTTGTTTTTTTTCAACGGTCTCCACTGAACATTGAAAATTCGCAGAATCTCACATTTGATTTATGTTTCCCTATCTCAGGGCAACATAAGTATGACAAGTGTCTAATGACACACTGAAATAAGGTCTCACAATGCCTATACTACTCAGTAGTTGTAACTGCAGCAACTACTACACACAACCAATTTAAGAAAGTCTCCACACCTCTAAGCTCAGTATTCATTTGGAGATAAAGACCTGCCTAGGCCTTTTTGCCTAAAATTTTCTACTCTGAAGTCTTCAGGCCACTCTCTGCAGTAAGAGCAAAAAAACCCCACAAACTGCTAAAACACATAGAAGAACACATGTAAAGTCTGTATCACTTTACCCTAGAAAAGAAGTACAGTAAGTTTGCAACAATATTTTTGTTAAGTCTGAAATGAAATCAATTATTTCTTTTACCATATTGTTACACCACACTTTTAGTGTTTTTTTCTCCTGTCAGAATGACAATATTTATAGGTTTAGACTGTTTAAGGAAGAACAATAGCAGAATTCACATTGATTTTGTGGTGTATGTAAAGATCACTCGACTGGTCTGTACAAGAATGTAGTTTCTGGTACAAGAGGGAAAGCTCTAGCTCTCAATACAGAAAACATTAAGTTTTCTCTTTGGTCTGACAGTGACAAAACAAGCGGCAATTTAACTGCAACCCTCAGCTCTACTTTTAAAAACTCAGTTCTAAATCTTCAGGATAACACTGAAGTACTTCTAACTTCTACAGAAATGAAATGCAGCAAATTAATGATGCTTGAACACTGCCTGGGTGACAGGTATGCCCACATTATTGTGGCTTCAAACTGTACAAAAGATGTGGCATCTGGAAATGAAGTGGAGGAAATAGAGGAAAATATAAAACAAGATCATACACTACTATCTTATCCCCCTAAACCTGCTATCCTTGGAGTTCTTCATTTAATAGTTATTTTAAGTAAACAACACAACACAGCTTAGATCCTGGCCAAGGAAGAGACAAGCAAATGCACTTGGGAATGTTTTCACATGGTCACACTTGTGCTCTCCCAGATGCAATACATACCTTTCCAGATTTCCATTTGATCTCAGTCGATTTTGAAGATGGGTCTCCACTTTCATTGAGGTGAAACTCTTTGGAGAGAACTTTATTTTCAAAGTAGGGATTCTCATCAAAATACTGCAGAGTGGAAAGCAAAGATTTAGAACCCACAGAATAGAAACACACGTATCAAGTAAAACCTGGCACTAAACAGATAACTGCAAAGATTTAAGTTCTAAACTACAGCCCAATACGCAATTAATTTAAAAAAGACATAAAAATCACAAGTGAATGAATAATTTAGAGTACTTACAAAATCTATTCTGTAACCTGATTTGATGTCTTCAAATTCTGTCACCTCAACTCTGGTCAAGTAATGCAGTGCTTCCTCATCTTCTTCTCCCAGCAGTGCAGATACTGAGAGAGAAGGAAGAATCCCACATTAACAAAGCCATGAAACAGGCAGGCAAAACACAGGAAACTGATAGCCAGGAAGATCTAAAAAGCAACACATCTGTCCAAGCCAACTTCTCATTACTCTTTCTTTTCAAGTTACCAGCCAACAGCCTACCCACACATACCCACCCTTCCCTCTGAAACAGATTTTCATGCATGTAATTTTCCCAATCTAAGCAGTCTACAAACTTGTTTTGTAGAAAGTCTATTGTCAAGAGTCCCAAAGAGCTCACTTCCAAGTAAAAAACATCCAAACAATCTAGAATAATTTTTTGTTTGCTTTTTTCACTTTAAGTTCCCATTGATCTGAATAAAGTGGGAAACTTTAAATTTAAAACGCAGGAAAAACATTTTAGGATTGAAGTATTTTAGTAAATAAGATGTTCCTTTGGCCAACAAGTACAAGAAAGAAAAAGCTTAAAAAATGCAATCTAGGACAGAAAGGAAGTGTTTTCTACGCTTAATGACAACTCCATAAGACCCTCAGAGCTTTAAGACACTCACATAACAAGCAAACCAACACTGAATTTACAGGGAGGAAAAAAAGAGAGCTATTAAGAAGAAAGTACCTTGTGGGTGGTTGACAAATGTTGTTACCCAGAAATTCGGGATTTTGGCGATCAATTCTGACCTCTTCTGGAAGAATGGTTGGCGGAGTTTGTTGTATTTCTGTTCTACTTTCAAAATTTCCTCACTGGCTTGTTCATTCAGTCTATAATAGAAAGAGCCGTGTTAATCACAGGGGGAGAACTGGGATTTAAGGACACACCAGAGGAGTTAACTAGAAGCTGAAAGGGTTTGATAATACCAGTCTGCCATATTCCGCAGATGAAGCGTCCCAAAAACCCCAGAAGCTCAGAGCTGTAACAACTGTTAAAAAACACTCTGCCAGAAACAATCTCACTGGTCTGAATGGAACCTTCTGCACACCTTGAATGTTCTGCAGAGGTGGATCTTTATTTATGCAAAGCAAAGTTTTAGCTCTTGAACATTTTGTCTGTATAAAACCTGCAGATGGGTAACAAAGCCCTATCACCTGCCCCCTATAACTTTAGGCGGGCAAGGAAGCTACAGCAAAGCAATTCTGCAGCCTGTGCAAATAAAATCAAAAGACTTAAAACTGAGCTGTTGTAAAAAGGCACAGTCCTGATAGTGCAACAGCTTCACACCTTCACAGCCCCAACAGACACCTGCAGTCCTTGTAGGACACTGGACATGGAGAGAACATGCAGGCAGGGACTGACACAGAACCCACAGCCCCAAGAGATTTGGCATACAAAATTAACATATCAGAGACATTTTCTGTGTATTACTGCACAAGCACATGAATATTTTAATAAAAATGTATAATAAAAGCTGGCTTTTCAGCCAGGTGTTTGGTTCTGCTTGCTAAGAGGGAAACACTTTAGCCAAATAGCTTAGACATTAACTTGAGAAGACCGTGCAAAATACATTTCTATTATCAAAAATATCACAATTAATTTAAAATTTTAAACTCAAGTTCTACCTCTTTAATTATACACAATTAAGCAAGAAACCAGGACACTTCTTTGTTATTTTAATGTCTCTAATCAAGTCAGAACACAGGTATATCTTGGCAGAGTTCAGACAGTGAGTACTACTGAGTGCTCACTTTACTAAACACTTTCACTTTTGTCAGTTACATTTCAATTTCTGCTAAAGCATTTTAGAAGTGAGATAATGTTTACCTGTCTATTTCGTTCTGTACTTCATCAATGTGTTCAATTGCTTCCTGTTGCTCTTTTTCTGAAAAACAAATTAAAACGTGTCAACATCCCTGCATTCACAAGCCTGACAAATCACCTGGGACTTCTCTTTGAGACACACTCTGGCGATCTACCGTAGAAGTTCTCAGGTATTTCTCTTAAATGTCACAAGATTTACACGGCCTCAAAGCACCAGCTTCACAGGGTGTGCTGCAGCTGAAGTGCAGCAAAGTTTGACAAAACAGCCCCTAAAGTGAGTTCACCCCTAGAAACCACAGCTCACGTCCCGCTACACTGTTTAACAAGCCAACTTAAATTATAAGTCAATAATAATTTAATTAAGAATTTGTTTTAAAAAGCCACATTTGCTACGACCAACACATTTGAAGAAACGCAAAGCAATCTACAGAGCACAAGAATATCAATAGAAATAGCTTATCTGGGCACATGCCACCTTCCAAAAACCGAAAAGAACGTTCGGAAAGACAGCTACAAATGAAAGAGATGCGAAAGCCGCCGTTCGGCAGATATTTTCCAATGGGCACTTCCCCCGGACCAAGTTTGGCCGAGGCCCGGGTTACGGAGCGCTGTTTACCCACCGCGCGGGAGATGAATGAGCGGCAGCGAGAAGCGGCTGGAGCGGAGCAGCGCCCGGTGCGCGTCCCGCACGGCGCGGCCCGCGCTGGGGGACAGCTCTGCCGCTCCCCTCGCGGGCGCGGGGGACGCACGTGGGGAAGGCGCTGCGGCCGGGGGCAACTCCGACCTTTAGAAGCCAAGATCGCACGTGGGGCCGGCGCGGGCGGCCCCAGCACCGCGTGTCTCCGCCGCTCCATCCCCGCGCGGCCCGGCAGCACCACGCGGCCGCGGCCGGCGCGGGAGGCGGCGGCGCATCATGGCGGCGGCGGCGGAGCACAATGAGGCTCCGCGGATGCTGCTCCGGGAGGGGCGGCGGGGGGGTCCCGCTCCTCCGCCGAGCCGCAGCGCCCCCCGCCCGGCCCCGCGGGGAGGGAAGCCGGGCCGGCAGCGCAGACAAAAGGGCGCTAACATGGCCTCCTCCCGCCGCCGGCGGGCCTGCACATCCGCCCGGCCGGGCCCGCGCTCCGCCCGCCCCCGGCGCGGCCGCGGCCCGTGCGGCGGGGGAAAATGGCGGTCGGCGCGAGGCGGAGGCCGCGCCGGCTGCCGCCATTCCCGTCCCGCCCCCGGCGCGGCCTCACCTGAGGTCTCGTCGGCCCCATCGTGGTTGGAGTTCAGCTCCTTCTTACTGACTTTGGCCGCCGGCGCCGACATGTTGGTGGCTGCGGAGCGCGGAGGGCGGGAGGGAGGGGGGGGCTGCAACGGGGCTGCGCGGGGGGGGGGGGGGCCGGGCACTGACTCCTCCTGCTGCTGCTGCTGCCGCCGCCGCCACTCAGGTCCCTCCGCCGCCGGGGCGCTCCCGCCTCCTCCGCGCGGTCCTGCCGAATACCGGGGCGGCAACGGCGCCTCTCACTCCCCTCGCGCTCCCTCGCCCAGAGCCGCCACCGCCGCCTCCTCCTCTGCTGCTGGCGAGGGGCGGGCACGCGGCGCGCATGCGCGGCCCCCCCCGCCCGGCCGGGCCACGGCGGCCGCACCGCGCGTGCGCACCGAGCCCCCCGCCCCGGGCGCGCTGTGCCGCGGGCGGCGCGATGCGCAGGCGCACTGCACTCAGCACACACACACACGCCGGGGAGGCCCCGCGTGCGCAGCTGCGGGAAGGCCGCGCCCCCCGACCGCCCTAAACCGGGCGCTCATTGGCCAGGGGGCGCTGGGGGGCGTGTCCGCGGCGCGGAGACACAGAGGACGGCGCGCGCGGGACGGCGGGGGCGCGCGCGGGGTGTGTAGGGGAAGGGGCCGCGCATGCGCGCGCTGCACGTGCCCGCGCGCCCTCGCTGTGGTGGCGCGCGCGAGGCCGCATGAGTTCCCCCCTACGTCCGCCCCGTCCCCTCACGGCCCGTGGAGGCATCGACCCCATCGAGGTGGGGCCCGGCCCGTCCCCTCCCCCGACCGGGGGATATCGAGGGGCAGGAATGGATTTCTGGACCCCCGACCCCCAAACGGAGCTCAAGGCTGCGGTTCCGCTGCCTGAGGCGTTGCCACGGGACTATGCCCAGCGCGTCCCTGACGAGAGAGAAGTCGCGTTTCCAGCTTGCCGTGCTCTGAGGATGTGGCATCCACACTCCCTGCCTTACCTGGGACATGGCATAAAGCAATCATGGAATCACCAAGGTTGGAAGAAACCTTTAAGAACATCATGTCCAATGTTCATCCAATACTGCCACTGTAAACTCCCAAACCATTAAATCACATCACCCAGTGTGAGATCCAGACACCTCTTGAACACCTCCATAGATGGTGACTCCACCTGTTCCAATGTATGGCCACCTTAGCAGGGAAAAATCTCTCTCAAATATCAGAATCTCCCATCTCAGCTTAAGGCCATTGTCCTCTCACTGCAGGTAAGGCAGAAGAGATCAGCCTCCAGCCTTCCATTCAGGTGGTTGTGGAGAGCAATGAGCGATGCCTCTTCAGCCTCCTCGAGACTAAATAAACCCATATAAATAACTTGGGACATTCTGTGTTGAGGGCACAGAGCCCTGTCAGTCACATCCAGCTCAGTTACTGTGGAGCTCTACTCCAGAAGGTCACAGAGCTGCCTGCCAGCACACCTGCCACTGCACCAAGAGCAGGCAGACTTTAAATAACCCTTTTTGTCCCTTTCCTGTCCACCTGTCATGGAAGAGCTCAGTGCAGCTCCACAGCTACAGCTCACCCGTGTCTGCTCTTAAAGGAATAGCCAAGTCACTCTTTTCCATCAAAAGCAGCAACATATCATTCACAGATGGGTGTTAGGATACAGACTGGGCTAAAGAACAAGTACAGTTTTGATGAAGTAGGAATTTGCTGTCTGTATTTCCTTCCCCAGTCATACAACATTAGCATAGTCTTCCTGCTCTTTTCCTGTTTTGCCTCTTCAAATTGCTTTTCTACTGGACCTATTCAATGAGGCCTGGGTTAGTTCCTGCCTCCCTAGAAGTCTTGACTATACTTTTCTGAATGCTGCTCCCACCTGTTACTTCCAAATCCCCATTGTTTTGTCTTTTGTATTCCCAGCTGTCACTTCCCACCAGCTATGTCCTCGCTGCCACCCACAAGGGCTGTGGCATGTGCAGGGTTTGTATTGTGCTTCCCTGTGCAAACAGCAGCAGAAAGGAGCTGCCACCCCTTCCTTCTCTGGTTTCACATACAGCAATTGTAACTGCTGGGCATAAAAGGTAAGCAAAGCATCACAACTTTATAAATGCAAGATTATGAAATCCTTCCCAAGGGGCAAATGTCTCAAGGCCTTCCTGAAGTGAAGATGACTCTTTCCTTAGTCTGTCTGCATCTCCCAAGATTGATTAATATGAATATCTTCCAATTCAGACAAGGTAAACTCATGTGTGCAGCTTGCTTTTCTTCCTTCTATTTAATTTGGGTCTCTTGACTATGTAGTTGTATCTTCTTGGGCTTTTTTTCCCTCTCTTCTCACTTGTAATTTGCTATATTGTCTTTCTCTAGATTAGTCTTTTAAGGTCTATAATTTGAAATACAGATGGCAATTTTGAAGCTAGTTCCAAGCAGGCACAAGTGGCATCTTCCCTACTAGAACCCCTTGTTTAGTCTATAAATTACCAGGTATTCCTGAAGTACAAGATTATGGTGATACACTGATACATCTAAAACCAAGTAATCATGAATTTTAACTGCTGTACTGTTAAAAAATATTTCCAAGATCTGCTTTTACTACCCTAAACCTAGGTATTATCAACAAAAAAGGGTATATTGATATTAAAAAGATTATAAATACATGTAAATAGTAAAAGAATATGAATTTAATATCTCTGAGACAGTAACAAAAGAACGCCCCAAAATGTAGAGGGTTTATTGATAAGTATTCAGTTACCTCCCTTCAAATCTTTCTAATGTTTTCACAACCTGTAACTAACCTCTAAGGCAGTTTTAGTCCTTGAATAACTGTTGAGGGTTTAAATGTACAGTTATAACTGCACATTTTCCTAAAGAATTGACAAAACAGAGTCAATTTCCTTTCTTTGTGAAGGAAATCTCATATTTGCTCCTTGAAGTTAAAGTTCAGATCTCCAGTGTTTCTTTCCTTGGTATGATATGTTACTACAAGACAGAGACATAATTGGTAATCGTGCTTACTTTCTGGGATGTCAAGTCAGCAGTAAATTTTAAACTTGAACCTCCAGTTTGGCAAATGAAATCAGAAAATGTGCTAAAATCCTCTCCAATACAATGCAGTGATGTGTGAAAAAAAGAAGAGTACATCTCCCCCTAAGTATTTCTGTAAGGCAAAATGGGCATATATATGATCATGAAAGTAAGTCAATGTAATTCATAGCAACTCACGGTTTCACAGCCTTCCATCCCAAAAAATTGGAAATTATTGTAGATAAATACAAAACAAGGATTATTTTACCATCACTGAAATGCAACCAACTGCTTAACAATTGCACATCTCTGCTGGGAGCCTGGTTTTCCATAGAGAACTTGCAGGCTTGGGCTCTGTATTAAGAACAAAGATTCTCTCTTGGAGTGCAAGACAAATTTTTAGAGTATATGAAAGCTTTTAAGTTACTGAGTACACCTGTGAGTTGAAGGCACATTTCAAGAAGACACAAGCTTGTACTTGGCAGCAAAGCCTGACTGGCTCACCAGGGCTTGCTGGGAGCCAGAGGCAGAGACACAGGGCAGGTTTGCTGTGTGTGATCAGTCTGACAGCCCCCAGGAACTGCTGAGCCTCCCCAGCACTGCACACACAGCCTGGCACACACATTAACCAGTCAAATACCAGCTACAACTGTTTATTCATCTCCACTAGCACAGACCTTCCCAGTCAAGCATTCATGTTAGAACTGAAGGGTGAGATAATGACAGAAGAATCTTCCACATGTCCTCACAGTTGTTGCAGTTTAAACCTCCGGATGAAAATATTTTGGGGCTGATAATTGCCTTGAAGCAGGACAGCAGTTCATAACACGGACAACAGGCAGTGACTAAGAATATGTCACTGCAAAAATCCAGTGATCCTATTTGTATTAGTTTTTATTTTTTATTAAATTTCCATTAGACATTAGACTTCTTTTTTTTTCTACACCAACATTTCTAACTTACCAGAGCACTTGCTTGTAATCCATGAAGAGATGTATGGTTACCTAACACCTGTGCTTGTTCCCAGATACTAGAGGCAAAGAGGCAGTCAAAATACTCTTTAAAATATTAAATTGAAAGTCAAAGAAACGTTAGACACTTCTGAACATGAGGCATAAGCTTTTCAGACATGTTGAGGACTAGATAAAACCCTACTTTTGTGCTTCTGCAAGGAGATAGACAGAAGATTCTCTCCACCTTCCCGTTCACAGGGAAATTAAAAGGGAGGCAATTTATAAATGTTTGCTTTCCAGGGTTTTAACTCTGGCCAATTCTTGAAACTCTTATTTATCTTCCTCAGTCCTACAGCAGGAAAACTCTTGCTGAATCCCAGGCGAAGTTGACTATCACGTCTAGATTTGGACCCTTGGGAACAGCACTAGAGGCAAAAATTTTACACTCTGTGTGTATTTCATCCATTGTCTTGTTACCAAGTGGCAGCGGTTTTTGTGGGTATCATTAAAAACTTCCCTTGTTATGTAGAACTCTCAGGGGAAGTAACCTCTGTCTCTATCCAAAAAGTGGCAGATAAAAATAAACACAACATTGCTCAGCAAAGAACGAGTACATTAATTATAATTCATCAGTTTGAAGTCGGTGTCACTCAAACATTTATGGTGTGTATTGAGTCAGGTGTAGGAGTATGGTGACAGGAAAGGTGAGACAAAAGACAGGAAAACATGTAGGAATCTGTCATATACAGTTTTTGCTATAATAATACATTGTGCACATTATTCTTTTCATCTGAGAATGTCAAAGCTCATTTAAAAAATCTGGTTAAATGTAAAAAGCTCCGTGAGTAAAGTAATTCTTTTACTGGTAGGTGAACTGAATGCCAGACTTATTCAGTTATTGCTCATTAGAGCCGGAGATGGAACTCAGGAATAGAACTGGTCTCCAACTTCAGCTACATAAAATGCTGCACGAGTTGCCAACAATGATCTGTGAGTGGAATTTGGTTAATTGTGTCAGTCTGTAAGAACAGTTATTATTTTTTGGTATTACAATAGCTCTGAGAGTCCTGCAACTGTAATCTCTGCGTGTGAGGTTCTACCTGCACACACAGCAAAGAGTGGCTCTGGCTGGAAAAATGCAAATTCTTTCAGGACATGGTTTGACAAACTATTTTTTGGTAAAATTCCTACTTACGCATTCCCCACCACACATTCCTCCCCTCTTCCCCTTTACACTGTTCCTGCATTGTGCCAGTGATTTTTTTGTGTGTGTGTTAAATTGAATCTGAATCTGATTTCAATTAGAAATAGTCCCCACAACCCCTCTTTTTTTTAAACTCAGACTTGTACTCTGATCTGTTTCCCTGGTGCAGATGTAGGAACAATGTTACAAGAGAGTCCCATGAAGACAGGAATGAAAGAGTGAGGAACACATTGCACAAATTTCACTTAGCAGAGGTGTTTGTCAAACTGTGCCCTTAACTGAGCCCAACCACGACAAAGTTCTAACTGCAACTGGTGTGAAAATACAGCAATTTATTTTTGTAAGTTTTTTTAAATTAACACAAACAAGTGGAATATGGCAGTAAACAAAAGAGCAGCTCTGCCGCCTCAGGTGATACTGTAAAAACTTTCAGAGTAGAAATTAAGGTCATTGACAAAACATCTTCCTTTCCCCTTTGGAGTCAAAACGAATGTCTCTCAGAAACACACAAAGGAAATAACCTTTAAACTCCGTGTTTGTTTTTGCAGTGGTATGACTGGAAAATAATTTCATCTGCCTTTGTAAAGGGGGGGTGGGGTGGTATAAAACAAAGTAGAGACCATTTCCCTCCCACCACAGCCGTACATCTATTATCTGACTCACCACTTCTGGGACTCCTTCTGGCAGCTCGGGTTTTATTGCACTGAAAATTCAAGCCTGTGAAAAGATTCCCTGTTTTCAGGTTTACTTTGTTCACTGCTTTGTTCAGATCAGTATTCCTTCCTTTAGAGGTCTGGAAGTCGACATTCAGCAAGGGCTGGATGTTGCTGTTCTTAAGCCTTGTGAGAAGGACCAGCTCAGTGGAAGGAAGGGGGGAGGGAAAGGAAGGGGGAGGAGAGTCCATATCTGAAGAGAGACTCCAGACTAGAGAAATTTTACTGACATCCATTCAGTTTCCAGCGGGGTCTCCTTCAAGGGCTTTTACTGAACTCCAAAGGCTCCTGCAATTCACAGCGCCATTTACATGCAACGTTTCCCTCTGGGAGCTAAGGTATAACTGTACTCCTGGATAATAATCACAAAGAATACCACCAGACTCCCATTGAAATGTCAACCAGCCACTACTGTTGTAGAGAGTAACAAAGAGATGCTAATATAATTAATTATGAAGCCTCAGTCCCCTCATTAACACATCTTTAGTGCCTAGATCTTTGAAAATCAGCTGTATAAAGTGACTGTCAGAGTTAATTCATTATAAATTGCCTCCTGTCACATGCCAGCACTGCAAGTTCTCTCAGGCCTTGATGCTAAGAAATCTGGGTTTTTTTTAAGTTCTGATGCAGTTTTATTGGTGTTATTAAAGGTGTAAGCTGTTGCATAAGCAGTTTGTCAGGCTAGAGTAGAGAAAAATAAAAATGCCTTTAACTGAGCCCAGCTTACACAGTTGGTGGCATAAATAGGAAAAGTTTCAGTCAATTAAATGGAAAACTAAGGACAAAAGAAAAAACAGGAATGAAAGGTGTCACATAATTTGGCATTTAAATGTTTCCGGACCTTTTTTTAAATTTGAGGATTGCAGCCAGTTTATAGCTCTGCCTCCTACTGCTGCCTTTATGACAGCATTCCAGCTCCAGGCCTCATTCCAGAGCATCCTCCTTCCCCTCCACTCCCGCTCACAAATATATATTTCAATAGGCTTAGGCTACATGGAGTTCCAAAACCAGCATGTAATTGGTGCAATTGTCTTTTACACTTCTCCAGAGAGAGCCGCATTCATGCTGCTTAAGCCCTGTTTTGTCATGTTTTCCCTTCTTTTTTTCCTTTTTTTTTTTCCCCCCAGCTGGACTGGGATCAGTACTTGTGTTGGGAACCCTACATATACACTGAAGAAAGAAGTTTCAGAAACGGGCTGTATGGGTGGTTCATTCTGTTATTTCTCAGTACCAGACTGTCACTCTGCTACAAGATAAAGGGAGGCGATAAAAAGCAAGTGATCATTACAAATCACTTGGCATTTTCTGCCAGCAGTTAAAACACTTGCACTGACACATCCAATTTGTCTATACAAGATACTCTGCTTCCCTTCATCTTCCATGTGCTTTTGAGAAGGTGATAATCTTTCTGCAGTGCATAAGTTTGTAAAGTTATCTCTCTGTGCTTGTATAATACGTTCCAGTATTTTTTGTAATCTCTGTTATACTTGGGATTAAAAAAAAATGAAATGAGATATTTTTATTTGCCATTTAAGAAGTGGCTTTCACAGTAAGTGCTTTTGCTGGTCTAGCTAACCTGGCAATATGCAAACTCTCTAAAAGGAGGTAAAATTTGTATCAGTAAAAGGAGTCCTTGCAAATCTGTCTTTCCTGCTGCATTAGCTAACACAGTAGGAACGTTATTTTGTTCTCCATTCTTAAATTACATATCCATACCCCAGTAAAACTAAGATGTATTTATTGAATATTCAGTGTTCATAGAAATAATGTCTTGGAAATGAAAGTGGCATATTAGAAATTAAATAAATACAGAGATTTCTGAAGAGCAACCCAGAACTATCATGCAAATTCTGCTTGCTTGCTTTACACAAGCACAAATCTGATAGTACCAAGTGGAACGTAACAACTTATTTCTGAATGTCCTTTTTTGAAACCACACTTTTGCAAAGGAGAACCAGTTCTGTTTAGAGGATTAAAATCTGTTCACATTGCTTTCTAATACAGCCACTGGCTTTAAACATAGCAGTTAAAATTCCAACAACTGTTTGAGATACTACAGACACAATACGAGTTGATGAAGTGATGTACAGAACAGATAACTAATTTTTAGTCATGCATGGTTACTGAATATGGGTTTAATTTAAGGGATATCTTGTCTTTCATGCTGTCAGCACTGCAAAGGGTCAGGTACCTTTGAGGAATGGTGCAGCACGTTGTACCTTTATTTCTGAGATGAGATGCTGGACGTGCTGCTACAAACTCAGCAGGAACTAGAGGCTGCTGAGACCAAAAGGAGAGACACTGCCAGTCACCTCATCGACAGCAGCAATCCCTGCCCAAGGCAGAGACTCCCAGCTGCCACCGAGTTCAGAGCACCATGGCAGCCAGGATTCAGGATCCTGAGCCTTTCACAGATGCCTCTTTGGACAATCCATGGCACTCGGCCCCGTGCCAGCTCTGCTTGCCATTCCAACCCTGCCGGCAATGCCTTTGTGCCCCTGTGGCGGTAACTTGCTGCCACCTGCCACAGAGCTTCCCCCCTGCTCCTTCCTGCTCTGGTTACACTTGACTAAAATCTTTGTCTTATTATTAATCATGAAGGAATGAATAGGGGATAAACAATACCTGTACAAGGCAAGAAACTGCATCCGTATTTATAAGGAACCCTCAACTAATTCTGCAAAGCACAGCAGATTATGATTTTAATGGAGATGGATTCTTTTGATAATGTATCACGTTTTTTGGTATAACAGGACTTCAGAAGCAAGCTGATATTTTCTGCTAAGATGGAAAAATAAGTTTTCAAAGCAAAAAGGGCACAGCATTTGCAGGGATATTTGGGAGTGGGGACAGGGAAAAGGAGGTCACAAATTAGAGAAAATGCATGAGCTTGTTACAGATGGCACTGGAAAAGAAATAGCTGGGGGATTCACACTTCAACTTGAGTGGTAATGCAGAGTCCACATGAGGACCTGAACCCTCATCAAGTTTCTGAGCACCTGGTGGGGTACATGGACATGGGTTCAACACTGACAGTTGTGGGAACCTCACCTCCCTCAAGGTTTGGTGAATTTTAAAATCATGATTTTCTAACAAAAAATAAACACAGGAGTAACTGGTCAGATATTGTCCATACTCAAATAACAAGCACAAAATGTCAGCATAAAGCCACTTCAAACTCCTGATTACATCCTTTGGTTAATGCAAAGGCAATAGTTCAGTACCCAGGCCTCAGCCAGACCACATCTGTCACCTCGGGCTGTTCAGCAGTGCACAGGTAGGATGGGAACAATTAGGGAACAGCATAAGGTCTTGCTGGTTACAGAAGCTGGAGAAATAAGTAGGATCTGGAGTGACAATTCTTTGAAACAAACCCTCGCTGTTGGTTGAAGAGTTTTGTTTGTTGGCTGTGGTTTGCTTTGAATAAACGAGAATATGTATAAAGTTCTGTTCCTCTGAAATGCGTCATCAATTGCCGAAGGCAATACCTTCGATGCCCTGACAAGTCACTCCCTGCCACACTAAGTCCAAGAACTCTTTCTCATGGCCGGACTGATCAGTGCTGTTGTTTTATTCGTCTATATGTGCATCTGGTTGGGGTGAAAGGAATGGAGAGGAAAGTGTAAAAGGAGAAGGCTCAGTTACATCTCTGCATTTTCGGGTACAATCTGCTGTCTCGCCTCTGGAGCCTCAACAGAACTGAATAGTTGCATTTATCACAAATCGAGGGCAGCGACTGCACCCACTAGTGGGGGAATTTTTACTGAGATGCAGCTCCGAGTGTTTCTTTTGCTCAGGTCACAGCGATCACTCGCTAGTGTGCAGCTTCTTGTTACAGCTGTCTTTTTTCTGATGCTTTCCCCCTCGCTTTTGTTTTTGTTTTCTCTTTACCTCAACCTTCGCTGTTGTTTTCTGATGCTGATTTGCTCCATTATGTGAAAGTGAAAACTTCCTACATTTTTTCTCATGAAACAGGGAGGAAAAAGCACAGATCAGCCCTGTAAAAGCAGCCACTTAAGAGAGACTGGGTAGCCTCAGGCAAGTAACAGCCCTCCCCCACTCATGCCCGATTCTGCCTTACTTCTGATGATGTGAAGACAAAACCATCCATATATCTGATACTGCCAGGCCAGGAAAAAATAGCAACGTAAGATTTCTTTAAATACCTTTGATATATTGAAACTCCAGCAAATCAGAGAAATTGGAATAAAGGATCAAAGTGCAGTTACTTAGAAGAGTCTTTGTCTGGAGCTGTTTGCTCCTTTCTCATCCTCAGGGAAGAAAAGTCCAGACATGCACTATGATACAGGGAACATGTTCTACATTTGCAGTAACTTTGCATACTACTGGCTTAAAAAATGGATTTATTTCAGTCTGTTTCATATACTTAAATTCCAGTTTTCTTATCTCTTTACCATCTCAAAAACCCACAAACTTTTCTCCTTAAGTTCCCCCTGACAAGTTATTTAAAATTTTTTAATTGCAGTTTATGCATTTTTATGATGACGCAGCCTATATATTAATTCACACTCATAATATTTACTCCTCTACTAAAGAGTAATATGCCTTGGCAGTTCTAATCATACCAGTTAAAGATAATTTAATGATGACTGAAGATGATCTATTTCTAGAGGATAAATCTTAAATGTGAAGACCCTCTTAACAAAACCACACTGTTAGTATCAGTTTTTCAACACATGAAAAGCTGCCCCATGCAGTGACCCAAAGCAAGGAGCCTGCCTGCAGGAGGGCGGGGAAAGTACTTAAGAGTTACATCCATTGCTGACTGCCATTGCTCACGTTTCCACATGAACCAGATTCTGCTGGAGATGCCAAGCTTGAACTTTGGAAATTCAGATTAACTCCTGTGCTAATCAGAGAGAGGTGACAGGGCTAAAAGGACCATCAGTCCAGCCCGAGTGTTTATGCTTTTACGTTCTTGGCTCTTCTGTGGGGTATAGTGATGGTCCACAGCAGCCAGGGGAAGAATCACAGCAGGTACCCAGCCAGGATTTGAAATTCTAAAGGATTCGGTTTCACTGTGACTTTTTGAGGGAGATGCCACTGAACCTCTTTGTGCTCCAGTTTCACTGTCTGTAAAATGGATATAAGAGTTTCTTACCAGGCGTTTTAGGGACTCTTGCTTCCCTGTTAATTGTGTAGTACTTTGAATTCCTCAGAAGAACCATTGCAGTCAGCTGTGATATAAATGGACTGACATGTGCTCAGGAGTTGAAAGCACTAGGACCGTTCTGCTGAGCTCCTACTCTGTATCCTGCAATCGTGATGCCTACACGCAGGCCAGACTCCTTCCCAGCAACAGCCGGAATAACTCCACTGAAGTTGGTGCATCTGTGCCTGCTTATGCCAGCACTAAATTTAGCCTGTGCATTCATCATCAAGTTGTTCCAATGAGTTAGTTAGAAAAAATCTCCAAGCAGAGTCATACCTGTTAGGAATAATCACTTAAAGAAGCTGTTCCTGCGGACAGGAACAGCACAGGTTATCCAGCTGTTACCACGTACCGGGGTGGCTCCGGGGGAGCCGCCCCGCGGGCGTGCAGCCAGCTCGGCCACAGAAACTCACCCTCGGCAGGAATTACCAGAATTCCCCCATCAAAGCCAACGACGGTAGAGAGCAAAACAACGAGCCAGAGCACACGCCGGGCACTAAGTGTGCCTTGAGCCGGCCCCATTCCCTGGCAAACGCATGGCCATAACCAACTAGAGCTTCCCTCACAAGGCGGCTCAGTCTCCTCTCTCCCAGGCGCTCCGCTTTGTCGCCCCCTCCCCGCCGCCATCTTGACTCCTGGCAGCCCCGCGCCCTTCCCCTGCGCTGCCACTTGTGTCCCCGGCGGTGCGGCGAGACCAGCCAGGCCCCAGCGCAGCTGCGGCGGGAACGACCGAAGGGAAAGAAGCAGCCTCTGCCGGGCCCACGGCTCTAACGAAGGTGCCGGGATAGGACGCACCCCTCTCCCGCACGGAGCCACCGCCCCCGCAGCACCGCCGCTCCGCGCCCTTCCCCAACATGGCCCCGCCCGCCTCACTTTACCGCTCGCAGCCGGCGGGCTCGTCGCTCTGGTGACGTCACAGCGCGCCCGTTTCCATGGGAACCGGAGGCGCGGGCGGTAGGAGCGCCACGGGCCACGACCGCCGGGAGCGACCCCCGACCCCCGGGACCGCCGGGCTCTCTCCGGTCCCGGCATGTTCGCGGACAGGACGGCACCTGGTGCCGACGTGCAGTCGCTGTGGAGGAGCGCCCGGAGCGCGCGCTGCGAGGCGGTGAGAGACCCCCGGGGCGGCCCCATTCCGCGTTCTTGCACCACCGGGCCGGGCACGGGCCGGCTGTCAGGGCTGCGCCCTCCCCGGACCTCCTGGGATCGTGTCCCGACTTTTCCCCTCGCCGTTGGTCCGTGAACCCCCGCAGGTCCCGCGGCTCCAGCGCGGCCCGGGACCGAGACGTCCCGCTCAGGTTGTTGGCACCGTGCGGGGCCGGGACTGCCGGGGCTCTGTGTGCCCGCCCGCTCTGTCCCGTTTTGCTGATTTAGCCTCTGCGTACGAATTGGCAAACAATCACCCGAGCGGTGCCGCCCCGCAGTTTGAGAACTGATAATGCGGCGCTGTCACCGTGTGCGCTGCTCGCTCCTTACTCTGGAGCTCGCTGCCTTCTTGCCTTCTCCCGTCCTTCCCATTCCATGCTTTAGAGCACTGCCTGAATCTGACTGGCATTCGAGCATCTCTGCCTCCAGTCAGAAAGGTCACAGACGCATCACCAACACCTGGGCAGGTACGGAGGTACCCTGTGTTTAACCATGAACCAGAGCTGTGCAGAGGGGCTGGAATGTCTCCGTGAAACGGCAGGAAGGGGAAGGTGCTTTGAATGCGTTGTGCAACACTTGTTTTTCTGCTTGGATTATAGACTGCCTGTCTTCTTTTACTAGAAAACTTGCCAGACTGGGAAAATTTCAACAGCAGAAGCTGCAGCACAGTCTCATACAGCCCGGGATGCTGCAGTGCAGACAGAACAGAGCAAAGATGCTGTTCAAGACTTCCAGCAAGAAGTCCAAGTAGATTACACTGGGCTACTGTCATTCCTTCAGAGAGTGGAGGATGCTGTTATCAAAGAGCTAAATAAAAACTGGAAAAGTCATGCCTTTGATGGCTTTGAAGTGAACTGGACAGATCAGGATGAAACAGTAAGTGACAGAATTCAGGTCATTGTCCAAGCAGGGTTGGCTGCAGTTGCTCTGTTAGTTCTAATCCTTATTCCTGTGATTGTTCTTGCCAGGTTCTAATAATTAAACATTACCAGTTGGGTTGCCTTGGGGGTTTTTTTCAGCTTTCCCCTTGCTTGGTAAAACTGCTGCTGGTGACTGAGCTGTAGCAGCAGTGAGAGGAGGAAGCCTGCAGTTGGTGTAGGCTTTTCTTCAGCCCCTTCAGAGCACTCCAGCCTAGCAGGGAACAGTTGCAGTCAGTGAGTTGGCAGCTCTGCCTGCTTATATTATGTTTGTTTAGTGCATGGTGCTCAGGAATGGAAGCAATTTGTATCAGACAGTCATGTTGGGACTGGCATTTTCAAATTGTTACTTGTGGAGCTCAGCAAGTGCCAAACTCACACCTGGCAGCTGCTGTAAATTCTTAGGCACAGCCTTCCAGAGCTGTGCACTCTCTGAGAGGTGGTGTTTTGAGTGACAGTTGTGTTGTGGGTTTGTTTCCCAACAGGAATTCAACAACTTTTTCACATAAATTCTTGGACTGAGGAAAACCCACACTGTAACCACACTGTAATCACATCAGGGGTGAGCACTGATCTCATTCCTCTCTGTTCAGAGATTGTTGCCTCAGTGCTTGGATTTGATCTTTTCCAGGTGTTGTGTTTGCATACATTGTCATACCCAGAGGCTCAGGATCAAAATCTGCAGGTCACCAGTGTTTCATGGAATGCCACGGGATCTGTCATTGCATGTTCCTATGGCCGGTGAGTATCCAGATGGATTTGGGAGTGCAGCTGAGGCTGATGTGATGTCTCAGACTGACCCGAGGTCTAGATATGTTTGCTTTCTCTGCAGTAATAAACTGACACATATATAGCTATAGCTACATGCACTCTTTATACAAGTTAAATAATTAATCTTCAAAGTAACAAAATCTCAGGCAAGTCCTGAATGATTATTCTACTTTCCCCCTGCCTTAAAAATGGATATGTGATCTTACTGATTTGTTTCTAGGTAGATTCTGTTTGAAAAATGTAAAGAGCAGATGCACTTGCAAATATCTGTAGGTGAGGTTTGGGAGAATGCACTTTATCTTCACTGAGATCGTGATGTTTAATGTGGTCTCTGAGCACCCTGGATGAACCTGGCACCTGTTCACACATGTGCCTGGTGCCACGGACACGTAACAACATGTTTAAGGATTTCTGAAATAAGGGTTTCACAAATCATTTATGTAATCCATTAATGTCTGTAGCAGCCCCCTCTTTCTTGGCCCTACTGCTGCCCTTATTTTTTTTCTAATATTCCCTTTTTCTTTAGATTAAAAGCCCTGGCAAAAAGGGTATTTGTGAGAGAATGTGTAGGGAAGAGTAAGTGTAAAACAGGGCAAACCTGTATGTTAGTGGCTCCTTCTGCTCTCCCAGTCTACAACTGTTTGTAGATGAGGATGTGGTTTCCGTGTCTGTGGGTACCCTCAGCAAAATTCCTTCTATGAACTTTCCATATGCACCCTTTTGATTGTTCCCATTACTTGAATGGCGAGTAGGTCTTGGAATAGGGAAATTGTACCCAAAATTTAAGCACAGACATGTGCCCTTTCACATCCTGTATAAACCAGCCCACAGAGAAGTTCCATCCCCTCATGATTGCTTCATGACAGGACACAAAGCAGCGCATTGAGGTGACCAATAGGGAATCTCAGACCTCTGCTGGACTGGAATCCTCTGGAACACACAAAGCAAGATGTAGCATTTTGTTTTTCAGGTTGGATGATGGGGACTGGAGCACAGAAAAATCCTATGTTTGTACCTGGAATCTGGACAGAAGAGGGTTGAATCCACAGCACCCTGACCTGGTGGTGGATGTTCCCAGTTCTGTCATGTGCCTGGCTTTCCATCCCTCCCAGCCATCACTGATAGCTGGTGGGTTGTTCTTACCCCAGACTATGCTTGAAACATACCCCTTTTTTCCTGCAACCTGGATCCTTTGGTTTCTCTCTCTGAGTTCAGCCTCAGATTTCCTGTAAAAGGTACAGAGCTGCAGCTCCTCAAACTGAGGGACTAATGTCCACCAACACAGATAAGTGCACTATTCTTCTGAAATGGGATTTGCTGCCTTTTCAGTGACACCTGCTTTTATATCCCCTTCTCAGAGAAAGGTGACAGAAGGAAATCCAGCCCTGGCTGTAAGGGAATAAAGTTATTTCAGCAGAGTAATATTCTCTTGCACCAGAACTGGCTGTGCCTTGCACAGAACTGCCCAACCTTTGAATCTGGTGGGTCTGTTTCCACCATTGCTCCATTTGTGCATTTGTTCTGAGCTGTCAGACCTTTGGTATTTGTCCTTTCAGGTGGCCTGTTCAGTGGGGAGTTGGTGGTGTGGGACACCAGCAGGACAGAAGACCCTGTGATCTGGAGGACAGGGATGACAGATGACACCCACACTGACCCAGTCTATCAGGTAACAGAAAACATTGACAGCACACGGGGCTGGGGCAGGTAAGAGCTGCCACTGCTCTGTGTCATCCCTTTGGTTCCCATCCACAGCCAGACAGTTCACAGACATTTCAGTAGTTATATTCTTTTTTGGTTGGCTATTTTGCCCCAAATCTAGCTCCTGAACAGACACTTAACTTGTAAAAAATAACTTCTCACTCTCCAGGATAAGTGAAGAGCAGACCCATTCCCAAACTGTAATTGTTTTTTAAGGGAGATGCAGCCAATGATACTTGGAGTGGTTTAAAAACAAATGGGAAAGTGTCACTGATCCTTGGAAGCCTAAACAACATGCTTTAAGTGGATTTACAAGCAGTCTGGCTTCCTAAGGATTTGGCCCTTCTGGGGCCTTGTGACTTTGGACATTCTGTGTATTTTTCTCATCTGCTACTAAGGAAAATGCTGTTGTTTGGAGCTGGGTGAAAGTGCCATAAACGCCCTTCCCAAAACTGAGGGCAGGTAAAGCACAGAAACTGCAATGGAGATTCAGCCCTAAATGCGTTTCTCTCCTTGCATCTGTGTCTGTTCCAGCTCCCAGCAGAGCTCGTTTGGTACCAGGCTGGTGCCCGGCTCTGCTCCTGTGTCGGGTAGATGCAGTCACCGCAGGCTGCAGGGGCAGGGCACTTGTGACAATCCCCGTGTCCTGAGCTCATGGCATTTGGAACAGGTTAACTGGTTACCTGACACCAAGCACAGAAACCACGCCCGGCTCTTGAGTGTGGCAACAGATGGGAAGATCCTCGTGTGGAGGGAGGAGCGGGACGGGCGGCTGGCCTTGGCTGAAGGATTTGCCATCGTGGCTCAGCAGGTCCCTCGCAGCACTCGGCTGAAGAAGGTGAGTTCAGCAGCTCAGAGTGCTCTGAGCCCTGGAGCCTAAGTGTCAGAGCTCACCCTGCCCCAAAAAGGGCCAGGAAAAGCCCCTTCTGAACATACACACCCTCAATCCACAGCTCCTTTACCATATGGAAATCATTCTTGGAAGACTGACAACAGCTGAGGTTTTGCCATGCTCTAAAGAGAAGTTGCTGGGATGGAGAACTTGTAATGTTAATTCATGTGAACCCCTTTGTAGGAAGGGTTCAGTGCTGCAAGCACAGAGCTGTCACAAGCTGTGCTGCTGGGTCCCCAGCAGGCTCTCTGCCTGCGTGTGCCTCTCTCTGGAGCCCCAGCTCACACCGGCTGTGTCTCTCTTTCCCCAGGTGGCCTGGGGAGAGGCAGCCGTGGGGGTGACATCGCTGTCCTTCTCTCACTTCGATGCCGATGTGTTCGTTGTGGGTGTGGAAGGCGGGTATTCCCTGAGGTGCTCTGCCGTGGCGCAGACCGCGGCTCTCCCGCGGCCCGGCGGCTCCGTTCCCCTCAGGGCCCCGGCAGAATTCGCCTTCTCCCCTCACGCTGGGCCCGTGTACTCCGTGAGCTGCTCGCCCTTCCACAGGCAAGTGCTGCATGTGGGACACTCTCGCTGCCTGGCTCTAAGCACAGATTTTTCAAATTGCCTTTGGGAGTGTGTACAGGTTCCAAAAAAGGGTCACCGGGCATTAGGAACTTCCCGTCGTAGGAGAAACATCCAGTGGCCCCGGTGAAGCTGGACTAGGCTGCATGTGGGCACATAAGCAACATCAGCACCTTCCTTAGCTCATCCTGTTAGTTACAATTAAAGCTCAGTTTAAAGCCACGGAGATGAAAAAGTCCTTCACTTGGGCAGATCACTAAGTATCTTAATGTATATTTTTTTGACATCAGTAGCTGCCAGAATTTAAATGAGAAGCTCCCATCTCTGCCAGCAATTCTCCCACCATCCGTGGAGGCCCCAAGCCCCATTTCTGTGAAACATGCTGACAGCCCAGGTTTGCATTAATTTGCATGAGACAAGCCCAGCTCGAACAATACCCAGCTCTAGATCAGCAGTTCTCAGGCAGCCCTGGGCCATAACCCATCAGTGGTCAATACAAGCCCTCATTAAGCTTAATTGAGGACAGTAACAAAGCTGCATCTCTACAGCCCACAGCAGAGTCTGGCAACTGCTGCTCTAGGAAACACAGACCTTTACAAAGTAGGAATATTGTCCGAGGTCATGCTCCTTGACTCATTTTTGTTCTTTATCGTTAGCAATGAAACAAAAAGAGCTGTTTCTTGCTTCCTCCCTCCCCCAGGAACCTCTTTCTGAGCTGCGGGACCGACGGACAAGTTCACTTGCACTCCATGTTGCAGACGCAGCCCCTCTTTGCTCTACAGTTATCAAAGAAATACCTGTTCTGTGTATGCTGGTCTCCAGTTCGACCACTGGTTTTTGCAGCTGCGTCTGGGGAAGGTAAGTAACTGCAGGTGCTTCCTCCTGAGCATAACATTAAGAGTTCTGGGTATTAATTAGGTCGATTGTACTGATTAGCAGATCCCACAAGCACAGAACAGTGGCCATTGTTTGCACTGTGTAATTAGTACAAAAGAGTCACTTCGAACTTTAGCAAGGTGAACCAGCAGAGTTATTTTTCCCTTCTGATGGTACTTTAAAATCTGTTGCCACAATCATTCACGGGAATACAGCACAGCAAGATCACTGTGGCTAAATCTATTTCCAGCCTGTTTTTAACATCTACTTCCAGAACTAATGGTTTAAAATGAAAACTTTTTCCTTAGAAAATTGCCCAAACATTTTTGAGTTAAAGAATGGAGTTTTCATAGAATTTGGCAAGCTGGTGTCAGGTTTCTGACAGGAGAACAAATCTGTGCTGCCTGCAGTAATGTCAGCTGTCTGTCACAGCCTAGACACCCATCAGTGGGGAAACAGGTTAAAAATAACTCTCAGTGCCAGACTAAGCAGATACTCACCTGCTGTTAGATACGATGTCTGTTGCCATGAAGCTGCAATGAATGTCTGTGTCTGCAGGAGAGGTGCACCTGTTTGACCTAGCAAGGAGCAAGCAGAAGCCCACAGTGTCCCTGAAGCAGTCCATGAGCGACTGCCCCGTGTATTGTTTGGAATTCAACACCAAGCACACGCGGCTCCTGGCAGCAGGGGATGCTGCTGGGACAGTCAAAATCTGGCAGCTGAGCTCCGACTTCACGGAGCAGGGACCAAGGGAAATGAGTCACCTGGAGCAGCTGGCAAGTGAGACCATGGACTGAGGGAGCAGCACAACAGCTCTGTGAAGCTTGTAGCTGCCCTGACTCCAGGAACAGTTCCCCACTCACCTGTTCCAGCGTTGGCCTGGAAAACACAGGTAACCAACAGCTGGAGTTGTTGAACCAACAGCTTCCACATAACAGTTAAATTTGGATTTAACCATTAAACACAAGATGATGTGGTTTGACCAGTAACTTTTATTGAAGCACACTGCAACATGTTTCTTTTCCCTAAGACTTTTAAGCTAAGCACTTTAAGGTTACATCATAAAGTAACATTGATTATTGTAGAGCACAAAGAGAGAGAGACACATGCAGAGCTACAGTCAGCAAACGTGAGCATGTCCATTGCATCTTTTGGTACTAGTGTTTCAGATCAATTCACAAAGAGTGAACGTGTAAATTCTATGTAGTCGTAGGCAGAAGGCAGTTCCCTGCCCTTGCCATCCATGTAAGGTTTCATGTGAGAGATGCAATAATCGGCCTGTTCCCGGGTCAGGTTCTGAAAGAGAGACAGCGTGGGGGTGAGAGGGCTCTGGGGCCGCCACGGGGCATTGACAGGCAGACCTCCCATTCCCCGGGGCACAAACCAGAGCAGCACAACTACGCCCAGCATGGAAATGCTCTGGCTGTTGGCACTATTTGGTTAAGGGTTGGAAGGCCTGACCAGAGTCTTCCCACTGAACAGAAGACAGAACAGGTAACTGGGACAAGGAAGCACTGCAAACTCTTTATTTCCCTGCCAGCTGGTGGTATTCAGACAGGAAAAACTTGCTGTCTTGGCAGGGCAGTGAGAGGGAGGAGATGTTCATACTGTCTAAACTTAGGCTCAAGCATTTCATTTGAATTGCTGTCTGGAGAAACATCTCCCATCTAGTTTCTCAAATGATGGAAGGGAAGTTCTGAGGACAGTGTACTCCCTTCCAGGCCTTTGAGTAGCTCTTGTTTTATTCAACTTGAGCAGCTTCTTGGTAACTAAAGCTTTTCCTCTTCCTCTACAGAGCCAAAAAAAGTAACTGAGTAGGACTTCCATAGCAATTTCTGTGTTTGCTGCAGGGGATCTCCTGGCAGGGTCAGATCTGACTCAGTCCCAGTGACATGAGCCTCCAAGGCATTAGTGCTGGGCTTTATCTATGAACAAAAGTCTTGTATGCTACTCCCTGGGGGTCAACAAGCAGCACTTACCTGGTAGAGCTCCTCCTTGGTCACGTAGGGCTTTCCCTCGGAGCTGAGGGCACGGAAAGCACTCTCGATCTCCTCGCTGGATTTCACATTCTCTGTTTCCCGGCTGATCATGAAGGCCATGTACTCCTGCAGCGAGACATGTCCATCCCTGCCAACAAAACACAGAGTGAGCACCCAGAGCACAGCACTGCCAGGCCCTTCAGAGAGGGGCTGGAACTGTTCTGGAAGGAGTGAAAGACAACGCAGGAGACTCAACACCAGATCACTCTCTGAAAGTGAATTTCTTCTTTGCATACATCAGTCTTGCCTTTCTAAAAGCATTCACATGAGTCACTGTAAAAACAACCACAGCTCTCGGCCTGTGAAAGACCTTCCAGCCAACTCCTCAGCCAATACCTCCACGTATTTTGCAGTAGAGAAAGGTCTAACTCACGTACCTGTTGGGATCTACAGTGTCAAGAATAGACTCGAACTCAGGGTCTGGCTCTCCTTCCTCAACCATGGGCAGATCGTAGCCGAGAGAGCGCAAGCAAGACTTAAACTCCTGGTGATTAAGTCGTCCAGATTTGTCCTTGTCAAAGTGCCTAAAAACATAAAACCAGAACCCACGTGTGTCAGTCACTGAGTCCTGAGAGCTCTAAAGTGGGCTGAAAACTAGATCAAGGTTATAACCAGCCTCTATTCTGTACAAATGAGTTTGTATCAGTAAGTAGTTCTATCTAGAATACATGAAAAATATGGACAAATTCTTAACTTCGCTTAAAAATCACCCCTTCCCCACCAAAAAAAACCCAGCTGTATTCCCAGCAGCAGGGGCTGGAGGCTGTTGCCCTCTGGCAGAGAATGGAGCAGTTCAGCGCTCCACTGAGTGGGGCAAACAACAAAAGAGCCACAAATGGATCCTGTAAACAGGAGACATCCATGTGCCAGAAATATCTCCCAAACCTTCCTCTGGCATGTGTTCTTGCAACTCACTTGAACATCATGCTGAACTCCTTCAGGGCCTCCTCGGTGACTCCAGTGGTGTTCCTGAAAAGGAAGCAGCCAAGCTGATTAGCAGTTCCTGAGCTGTGGCACTCCAAGTCCAGTGGCTGCACCACGGTGAGGACAAAGGAGCAAACAACTATTCCATGCACAGAATAAAGCCGTTCCACTAAGATCCCACCACTGCTCATGGCCAATGGGAACTATTCCAAAACTGCTCCATCCTCCTGAAGGGAACTGGGAGGTGGTGGGGATGTACAAGCTCACTACATCCACTGGTCTGAGCACCAACCATGCAAGGCTGGCTACAGGCATGGGCAGCTGTGGCTCCTGTCTTTCTCCCCAACCCCAGTCAGACACTTCAAACCACACGTGGGCCAGGCAGTACCGGGCTTGGATCTGCTGTTCCAGGTTGTGTTGCATCCTCATGCCCAGCTGGTCCAGCTGGTCCCACTGCTGTGCCAGCCCCACAGTGCTGTGTTCTGTGTATTTGTTGTCCAAGATAAGTGCTTCTTCCATAGCTGCTCCAAGGTCCTCAATCTTTTTCAGCTGGCTCCTCATAGCCCGGATCTCTTGGTGCTTGCGCTGTGAGAAGGGAGCAAAGAGGAGTGAAATCATGGAGCATTAAAAAAACCCACAAACTTAAAAAAGAGGCTGGCAGGGGAAGAAGGGTTATACTCTTCTTTTTCTCCTAGGACTTTATGTCCATATACTGGGATTTGTGAAATTAGATTCAGAGCAATGTTCATCTTAATGCTCACTATCAACCAGGGCTTGCAAACCAGTCCTGGAGACTAAAAAACCTCTTACTAGGAAATGTGCTGAAAACATTGTATCCTCTCTGCCCTACCCCACCTCCGTTAGGAAAAAAAAATGGAAAACAACATCAGTGTTGTTTCATGGCCTGTGATGTAAGAAGACATCAGATATGTAAATAAATAATCTCAGAGGTCTTTTCAGTATTCCAAATGTCTAAAATCAGTTAAGATTTTCCCACACAATTACATGCATTTCCCTTCCCGCCCTGTGTTCCCAAGCCAGCTGGAAATGCTGTTTTAGCCATAGGGGCACATCACTTACTTTAGTAGCTTCCAGCTGTGACTCCAGCGTTCCCGATTCCTCCACCATACATGACCTAAACAGAGAACAACAGTGAGAGAAAGCACTTATCTCATAAAAAAATGGCATGTGGGGCTTGAAATTAACAGTCCTTCCTTGAAATGAAACATCCTTTCAGATATTTAAACACTGGTTTTGTGTTGTTTATTCTGACTCATCCTATTTCAGACTGACACTGTACATTTTGTCTGATTCTTATTTCTGTATATAGTTAATTTCTAGCCCCATTTGAAAGGCAACGTGATCAGCAGCCACACTTCATGCCAGACTCAAAGCACCCGCTTTACTGTATCTCATGGAATTAGAATTTAGTGCAGTCCCGCCCCCCTGCCCCGTGCCCAGCACACACCACACACACCAACTGCAGGTGAGTCACTGGGGATGGGCTGTATTTGCAGTCAGATACAGGAGCTCTACAAAGGTGTGTTACAAAGGGGAAAATGAGGGTAAAAAAAAGATGGTGAGAACTACTGGTTTGGTTGAAAAGTAATCTTAATGTGGCATAATCCTTGCAGAGAGCTACAGACCTCTGCTGCTCAGCAGTGCCTGGTGGAAAGGTGCCTTTCCCACCCCACCTCTCCATGCTGCACCCAGAGCAGCTGAGGTTCAGCCACTCTGCCCAGTGATTTCCACCCTGAGCTTTACATGCAGGTCCCCACAATGGCCAGGGGCTCCAAGATCTCCTTCATACAGACTAGCTATGGACAGTCTCTGGATGCTGCTTTTCCCCCACACCCCAATATCCCAAGCAATCTCTAAGCAGCCGTGTTTGGGAATCTCTGTCCTTCCAACACGTACGGTGAGAGCTCGCTCTGGATGACCCACACATGGACACTGAGCCTGGGTGCTGTGCAGGTGGGGTGTCCTCTGACTCTGGGGTAATAAAGTTCCTAAAACCTGAATCTCTGGAATTTCAGTCACTAAAACCAGGTTTTCATCCCCACTGGACTCTGTCTTCCCATGTGCTTTTGAGCTTCTTGAGAATGGGGATTTCAAGTGCTGAATCACTCTGTAGCAATAAAAATGCACCAAACATCTGGATGTTTCTCACCACAGGGTTAAGGCTCAGACTCAACGCCCGCCTAGAGATGAAGCGCACGCCCAGAGCCTTGAGCAGGAAGCTGGGAACCAACCGTGGAAAGAACCAACAGGGAAACAAACCTCCAAGCATCTCTAAGCCGTGAAAGTTAGTTGGAAGGAAAGCGAGCCTTGGAATTAACAAGTGCGTTTGAAAACCAAAGTGAGGTAAGAAAATAAGAGGAAAAAAACCTTCCAGATAGATCATCCCCAACTTCATACTGATAGACACGAATGACACGACGATATGCTATGCTAGTCAAAGGAAAGAAACCAAGTAAATTCCAAAAAGGAAGAAAGAAAGAACAGAGGAAAGAACACACCAAAACACGGCCACTGCAGTGGAGCCACACTCCAAGCCAGCACTGCCTTGCAGCAAACACAAGCAAGTACTTAATGAGAGAAAATTATTTAAATGCTGGTTGCACATACACAAAAATAAACCGTTATTATTTTCAGTTAAGTCACAAAAAAGTGAGTCTCGCTAAGAGACAAACTGAAGTTTTGCAGTTAGCTCATCTACAGATTGTGTAAAAGCATTTTCCTTCCTAAACTCCAAATTGTTCTTACTCTTCCCCAAAGAACACCCCTTCCAGGCAGTGCTGGGCACGCACAAGCTGCAAAGCAAGGAGTGTGCACGGCAGCTCTTCTGACACTCTGCCTTCCCTCTCGCCAAGCCAGGCTAAGCACAGCCAGTGCCTCTTGGAGCTAAGTCCACGTTTTTAATCTATTCACAGAGAATTAGGGACAAATTCTGCCTGGCATATCAGCAGCCCTCTGGTAATTTGTTCAACAAAAGAGCCTGGCATGAGGATCTCTAATTCTGACCCTGCGTCTTTCAGTGAATGGCTCCTTTCTGTTCACTCATTCTTGGATACCAGGACTAATCTACAACACTACTTGACAAAGGAGCAGGGAATTCAGCATCCATTCGTGGAAAATCTGCTTGGTTCCATTACTCTGTACAACAAAACCAGGGCAAACGATCTATTTTTATCTGGCAGAACACAAGAGACTGTGATCATTACAAAGCAAATAAGCAGCAGAATTATCTGTGAAGATTCCACTCTTTAGCAGCAAGGCCCTGGCCTTCTCCAGCCTTGTGCACAGGCTCACACACAGCCCCTGCCCTGGCTCAGAGACTGCTGGCATTTGACATCACATCTTATCACAAAGCTTCCACTGTGCTGAGACTCATCCTGCTGAAGGAATTTAACTGCCAGACAGACACATTTGCAGAGGCCCTCGTAGTCTGAAAACATTTAAAGATCTTATTATTTTCTTTTCAGTTCCAGACAAATGGCCAGCACACATCCTCATCAGGAATCATTGCTGTGGACACAGAGTAGCTTAAAACTGCTGGCAAACTCCAACAGCTTCTTGGATTCATGCTGGAAGATTGGTTTTCTCCTGTCAAGGCTAAAATCTGTGTAGGCCATGGTTCTGCAGCAGATGAAACATGGGCAATTCATATTTGCAAACTAAAGGGTTTTACGAGATGTAATTTCAGCAAAATGTTGTAAGAATCTTCCTTTCTTATCAAAACCAGTCAATACTTTGGAGATTTCATTGTTCTCAGAACAGTTATGGTCAAATGTTTTATTTCACTAAGCAAGTCTCTTAAGCTGAAAAACTAGAAATGTCAGAATATCCTGCCTTTGGAAAGCAGCTACACTCTCACACATCTTCTCAAATTAAGGGCATTTTCCTGTGCAAGCCCTCAGAGAAAGCAAGAGTAAAAGTCAGGAATTCCATCGCGTGCCAGTGGCTGCCTGTTGTAATTCTACTTTTGACTAGGAAATTGTCATACTTCCACTGGTTTATAGTGAACTACTCCAAAATCTTGTTTCCTGTGTCTGTGCACCTCAGCAAAAGGTTGCTCTTTTCAAATAAGAGGGGTTTGAGCACAGCTTTCACAAGCAATGTAACGACAGGAGAAAACACACAGAGCAGAACACATCACCAAAATTTGAACGATATAAAAATCAATACTAACCCATCTAGCAGGTAAGTCCTGTAGAATGTGAAGATCCAAACATCAGGCAGCAGGACAGAGACAAGACAGTAAGAGAGGGATAGAGATTCGGGTGGGAAGCAAACATCAAAAAGTTAAAAATCATATTTATATTTCATTATTTAATGAAGAGACATACAGAACTATTTGCAAACACACAGACAGAGAATCACAAGGTTACATAGAACAGAACTCACCTCCTCTGACCCCCAACCAGAACCTGTCAGAGCTGCTAACAGCACTGACTGAGCGCAGGCACCTGCAATGCTCAACCTTGAGACTTTTTATTTCTAACACAGTTGTTAAATCTTTACTCCCTCTCCTTAGAGAACATTATTAGACAGTAGCCCAGGGAAACCATTATGAAGTTTTAAGCTCTTTTCACATCTTCTTTCTCTATTTGAACTCCAGTAAGATTCCCAATACACTACTCAATACAAAAGGGGCATTAACAGAAATGCTGCTGGCACTTCAGAGTCTGCTTGGAGCTATTTGTGCTCCACCTCCCCAGCTGTGCTGCAGCCTTGTTCAGGAATAACAGGAGAAAAACGAAGTCCTGGATAACTGGAATTACTGCAGGAAAACTAAATCAGAAATAGGAACATTTTTAAAGTCTGGTGTTTCATGGCTTTCCTTTCCCCTGTAGCTAATGGAGCCTCCCTCAAATTCCAACTGCAGGGAATGGACAAGTCCTGATGAGCTGTTTTTCAGTAGGACCACAGTCCAAAGAGATGGAGGATGCATACAAATATTCCCTAAGGAATTCTCTAAGGGCAGGTCCTGGAAAGAGAAACTGTACCTGGTCTCCTGAATCCACTGATGGAAGGCATTGGCATGCTGAGCAAATTCCTGACGCAGTTTGTCATTTTCTTCCTGCCTTCGCTGTTCCTTCTGCAGCTCCAGTTCACGTTCCTGAGAAATGAACAACAGTAATTTCAGAGAAATAAAGGGATTGGTCTCATCCTGTAACAGAAAGCAGAAATGAAAAGCTGTATCCCAGCACAGTTCTAAGCCTCAAAACAAGATTGAGTTCTCAGTGTCCTGGACATCTAGAAAAAAAGATTTCAGGTGATAATTCTGAACTGAAGTCCTGAGAACTGGAATTGAACCAGCAGTTGCTTCACTGTGTAGCAGAGAAGTTAAATTTCTATTACAGTTAGGAAATGAGACACATGTATTTTGCCTTTGGGAGAGCCACCAATGTAAAACCATGAGAACAACTGACAATAGCAGAAGCTTATAGCTAATGGCAATTTTTCTTTGCTCACGAATTCTGAGATATTTTGACTATTATAGTGACAAACTCTTGTACCCATTATCTCAGAGAACAACCTCCAGGGACGACTGAAAGGTCGTAAACTATAGAACCTTTCCCTCCCTGACTTGCCTTGATAATTTTCTGAAGATTCCTCCAGGTTTCTTCAAGAGCCTCCATAGTGAACCAAGTGTAGGGGTTGGAGGCCACACGGAAGCTCTTGATCTGGCGATCAAGCTCTGCCAGCTGGTTGAAATCAGCTTGGGCAGAACTTAGGGAGGAACGGAAAGCGTCGTGAGCTTCTCTCAGGGCTTTGATTTCCTCCAGTGAGTTGCAGCGCACAGGATCCGTCAGGTCCTCCTCAGCATTCTCAAACCAGCTGTTGAAGGCAGAGGCCTTCTTTGCAAAAGTCAGGAAGAGATCCTCAACCTTGAAAAGAGAAAAAATACAGTTGTTCAGTAATGGAAATATTCTGTGTGAGCTCATCTGGAATTAACATGCAAGAATTTGCTTTGCAAGCATCTCAGAAATTCTTATGTTAATTCTCCAGTATCTCCAAAATCATTAGTTGCAAAAGCATGAACAGCTACAGAAGTTGCAAATATGTATTTTTTATCAAGTGCACAATTAGACTTTTGTAGGCCCATGGTTGGCCACTCACCTTTCTGAAGTGCTCCTGAGCTTCCAAGAGTTTCTTTTTCCTGGTAGCAGAATTAGCCAGTAGCTGATTCCAGCGTTTCATCAAGGAAGCATGCCGTGCCTCGATGGCCTTGGACTGGATGTGCTTGGCTGCGAGCAGCTGGTCTTTCAGAGCTGTGATGTTTGCAATTCCCTCCTGCTGGAAAGCCTGCAGTCCAGCATCAAATGTTTCCTGAAGCATTAAAAGAACAAAAGATTTTTTAGATGGTATTTTTCTTTAGCCTTTCCAATACCCTGCATGTATTTCAAACATGGATTCTTGTGTGTTCACAAGAGTTCAGCTGGTGCCTCTCTCACAGGGTGGCAGCAGCATCAGCACTGACCTGTTTAGTCAGCAAGGTTTGCACTGAAGAGAGGTCACGTCCATAATCATCTGTCTTCAGACTGTTTTCCTTCTCCCCTGGAAAACGTAACAAATTTTGCAAAAATGTAATTTCTCCATCTCAAGCATTCCCTCTGTTCCGGATCAGGTTACTACAAAAAGCATAAAGCAGGGACAGCTGTGCTGATTACTCTGCTTATTACAACAGCACATGAAGAGCTACTGGAGACCTTTGGAAATGAAGGAGTTTTTGTTTGTGACCAGATATTGTGCTCCAGTACAGAACATACCTATCCATGACTCCACCACATCTGCTTTCCAGTTGAACTGGAGGAAGGCTGAGTTCTCATCCAATTTGGCTTTCCTCTGAGCTGCTGCTTTCTCCAGATCTGACACCTTGCCTCTGAGCCCCTTCATCTTGGCAGTGATGTTCGCCTCGTGGTGATTGTTCTATGTGACAAGGAAGAAAAAAAAATAGGCATCCTGTATGATGTTGAAGTCATCTGAGGCATTCAGGACACTGGTGACAGAGCAAGGACTTCAGCTGAAAGACAGACTCAAACAGCTTTGAAAGCAAAACACCAACAGCTTATTCAGCCACAAAAAATGAGTAAGAGCTCTTTTCAAAGACATGACAGAGAAGAGCATGTCTACTGAACACGAAGATGTCCTGGGAGCCTTTGAAGGTTTCTCTTTACTAGTTCATGCTCACCTTTTTAATGAGATCCTCTCCATTAGCACAGACATCATTCACTCTGTCCTTGTGGACAGTAAAATCAGTCTCAAATGCCTCATGCTTCTTCAGCAAGCCCTGCAAATACAAGACACAGGCACTTCTAAAAATTATTTCTCACCATTTATTAAAAAGTAGTTCATTTTATAAATCAGTTAGCATAAAGTTTTTCTGTCAAAAATTAATCTTTGCTGGTTAGCACAACTTAGTGGTTTTCAGTGGACAAAAGGAAACTGAAATGACTTCCAGTCAGAGATCAAGAGATGCAAAGCTACATGAAACAGCAAGTAATTTCTATGGGAAATAACATTATTGGGATGCTTTTATAAAGTGAATTTACATTTGTTTTACAATGTAGGCCTTGAAAAGGAACCACCAATTACCTCTAAATTGTAAAGACAGTTAAAAAAAAGGTTTGTTATGCTCTAACCAACAATAATGCAACAATGAAGTGCTAACAACTTCCTCCATACCTGGATAGCAGCAAGTGTGTCCCCATAATCCTCACTGGCTACCAGTGTCATTTTCTCATTGATCCAGGCTTCTTCTTCCTCAACATTTGCTACAAACTGCTGATACTCCAGAGACTCCTCCAGGCGCTGACCCCTGTGTGGGGAAGGTAAAACTCATCAGTGTTGCTTTATGGCATTGAGATATAAGACATAAAAACAATGTGCAGAGTCTGAATCCTATCATTCACACTTCACCCCTCCAGTGGCAGCCATGGCTGGAGCTCTAGGAATTCCTTGGACTACAAAGCCTGCAGCTGCTAAAGGACTTTAGCAAACTCTTCCAACAGTTTCTAATCAGGAAAAATCTCATGGTAGTGGATTAAAGCCAGTTGATTGCAAGTCTGTGATTTCCAACTGGTGCAAGAAAAGGCTAAACACAACATACACCTCAAAAAGAGGCTCATGTTTCCTCTGAGGAACTTTGTCAATAGTGTTGTAGAGTCTATGATCGGTGATAGGTGCTGTTACATCATATTCCTAACAACCCATACTCTGAAATTCTGTAAATCTGATCATTATGAGTCCATGTAACTTTGAATTAATACTGAATTTTACAGAAATTCATACCTAGCAGCTGCCAACTGTTTTAACTCTTTCCAGTGGTCCACAAACTGAGCCAGTCTCTGCTGTATCTCCTCCTTTCCAATTGTGTTGTCATCTGAAAGCTTCTTACCCGTGTCCAGAACACCCTACAGAGAAACAGATATTGAAACATCACCTGCCTTCCTCATGTGCATTGTCTGGGGTCCAGCAAAACTCCTGCTGGCTTTCATCTCTTCCACAATCAAGAAAAGTGCTGCTTATAGAGAAATCTGCCATAGGGAGAAGCACTTACCTGGATAGCAGGTTCGTGGGCAGCTAATTCTGCTTCTAAGCGCTTGTGTTTCTTCCTCAGATTCTGCACACCAGTCAGGTCTCTGCCATAGTCCTCTGAGCTAACCAGCAGTTTCTTCTCTCTAAACACAACAGAGAAGACAAAAAGATAGAATATGAAGAGATCCTGGATGTAAGAAGTTGTGTACAAGAGTTATTAGCAAACAGCAAGTGGCTCGTGGCAGCATATTCCTGTGTGAGGGAAAGAAGGTGACAGAGGGCCCATCTTTGAAGGACAGCATTTTTCTGTACTGTTTTCTTTTTAAAAATATAGATATCTTTTATAAAATTGTCCAGTTTTTGTTTTAAAAGCATGATAAAAGAAGTGCTCTAATTGGAATGATTTCTATCAGTCTCATGTCTTTCTCTCCTTCTGAGGTACTAACACCAATGTGGAAAGATCATTTGATTAATTACAACAACTGACTAGAATCAAGAAAGTACTTGAAACTGACAAAGGTTTCAATTTTCGGTAGGAGCTTTCCCAAAAAGACTACAATGAAATGTCCGAGTCTAAACAGCGTTTTTCTACTTACTGGGATTTGACCAAAGAAAACTGCAGATAAGAAACCACACCCAAAACAGTTTTTCCGGAATGGCAGCAAAGGCGATCTCCTATAGACACACAGTTGTTGGAAGGCAGCTCTAAAGCCACACTGAAGGATATGAGTGTCACTGGCAAGCCCAGAACCTCCCAAACACCCACTTGATCCAGGACTCCTCGTCGTCCATGTCACGGAAGAACTGGTGCAGGCGGTGGCTCTCGTTGAGCTTGGCGCGGCGGGCGCTGGCCATGCCCTTGATGCGCTGGAAGCGCCCGTTGATGGTCTCACGTTTGTCCTTCACCTGGGACGTGTCAAAGGCACTGCTGGTCATCAGACTGTCAGCCTGGCTGTTCAGGTCCTTCAGGCGGTCCTGGACACGGTGGGGAGAGAGAGCAGGGATTGTTCAGAGTTCATTTCTGTGCTCATTATGTCAGGATGAAAATCAGAATCTGCTTGCAGTAACAGGTTTTGTTAAAAAAACACATTTTGACAAGTCTGTGACTCCAGCAGGTATCAGGAGCTGTACCTATAAAATTTGTTTATGACTATCCCTTTTAGTTTTGGAAGATAAATCAAAGTAATACCTCATGAGCAGATATATCAGCTTCCAGTAACTGGTGTTTTTTCAGAAGGTTGTTAACAGATGCCAAGTCCTTCCCATAGTCTTCAGATGCCAACAAAGCCTCCACCTGGGGATGGAGAAGGAAACATGGAATGAAGAACAAGTCGTGTTTCACAAATTCCTTGAAACTATAATGCTTTAAAACCATGCAAATTATTTCTCAATTTTCTACTAAACCTTTACACCTTTTCACCTGTTTAATACCTAAAAGGTTCCATGCAAATTTGCTTCTTCTCACCTTATTGTTTATAACTAGTAACATGAACATATACACAAGAATTTTACTAGTAATAAAGTTTTTTTTTTTAAATAAACCTAGACTTGCTCAAAGGTAAACAGTGCTCCACAAAATCTAACATCAGTGAAGGTAATAAAAACTGAAAAAAAGATGCTTTGCAAGTCATTAATTCCCATCTTATTACCTCTGAAAGCCAAAAGTCAAAGTCCTTGATTCCAGTATTGAAATTCTGTTGCTTATTAGCTTCTTTCAGTTTCTGACTTTTCTCTGCTGATTTCTGTACCAGGAATTGCCACTGGTCAGCCAGGGCAGCCAGGCGTGCCTGTCAGAAAGTGGGAAAGATAAGTAAATGTCACAAATGAAACATGAAGAAAGTTCCGATTAATGCAAAACCAAAACATGGTGGAAGTTTGGCTGCTGATTCCAGATATGCAAGTTAGAGTCACTATTTCATGCTGCCCAGCTACAATTTACACCTCAATCAGAGGATCAGAAAATTTATCCTTGAGATCAAAGCAGAATTATTCACCTGATCTACACTGTGTGGTTGAACTACAAAAGCTTCTATAAAGCAATATTTGTTCTAGAGGGACACTGTCCTGCCTGAGTTACCCAAACAGTGCTCAAACAAAGCCAAGCAAGACTGGAAGGTGCCCACCTTGACGGCGTCCTCGCTGCCGGCACAGGCGCCCCTCTCGATGAGGGAGTTGCCCATGTCGATGACGCCGCGGATGCGGTCGGCGTTGGCGTGGAGCTCAGCTTCAAAGGCCTGGTGCTTCTGGTGTTTGCTCTGCAAGGACAAACACAACACCATCAGGCACTGCCCAAAGGGCTCCTCTGTTGTTCTCATGGGCTGGGCTGTCATCAGCTTTGAGCTGAAGAAGTTCTCTCTGGGTAGGGTATTTTGTGCTCGCTCCAGTGGTTACTCTGAGTAACCACCAAGTTTTGGCCTGGCAAAACTGTGGGTGAACTGATACACAGAACTCTGGCAGCATGTTCTGTGCTTCACAGGTGCCAGTGCAAAATTCCCTACACTGAGCTGAGCTGTTATTGCAGTGAAGATTCCTGGTTTTAATGCACCCCTTTGAAAAGCAGCAATTACACATACCCTGAGTAGAGCACATCATCCTTTCTACTCCTACAGTAATTGCACTAATTCCTACTTCCCTTCCTAATCTATAGGTAATTAACAGAAATCACTGCTCCAGCTTATCTGCTTTCTGCACAGTTGTGGTATTAGTCATACACAGCCCCATTATATATACATAGAAAAATACTGAATTAACAGCCAGAAACTTCTATAAAAACATAACTGAATTATTTGGTAAGAATTTTTCTCTGCCAAGTTGAGAGCACCATGAGAACAAAAGGAGCCTTGGTGTGGGAAGGAGTGTGCAGCTCTCATGTATCCGTAATCCATCCACCCACCAGGAATATGACAACAGCACAAAAGTGACAAGACAGGATTTGCAAGTATAAACTGGAAATGCTAGTGACATTGGACATGGGTAGAGAGTATCCTAGAGAATGGAATGAAAGGAAATGTTAGATCAAAAATAAAAAAGGAAAAATACTACAGCGCTGGTATGAGAAATTCTGCATGAACTGCTTCATTTTGGGAACTGTAAATCTCAAATTCTGATATTATTAAAAGCATATCCTTCAAAGCTAGATCTACCAACTTGGAAAATTCAATTTAAAAGCTGCCAATTGCCTATCTCCATATAATTACCATGACAACAAATTGCAGACAAGCTTTTCTAGTTTAATATAAAATTATCTTTTTTTTTCCAACTAAAAAGTATAATTTAATGTACCACACTCAGAAGTGACAAATTATTCTTTCATTTCTTACTCGTTAGCTTTCCCTTTCTTTGTTCTATCTTCTCCCTCCACATATCCTCATTTTAATCCATTTCTTGGAGTCTGAAAGTGCTGTCAGCTTTCCATCTGGTACTTCTCTTTTTCTGGAATGTTCTTTGTTTTACTCCCTTCTATGCTACTGCAAGAACTAAGCCAATCAAGATCTATCATTTACTGAATCCTCCATCTTTAGCTTTTGATTCTACAAACACAAACTCATGGATTTAACCCTCTGTTAAATCATCACACGTGATGATCAAACAGCCAAATTTCTCAAAAATGGGGATAGAACCCCATTTTCCTATGGGCTAATTCCTAAAAAAGCCTAAACTACATCATTAATGCAGCATAAAACAGATCATGCAGAACACCTGCAAAACAAATACATAAATAAATGATGCTGAATAGGAATTAACAAAGAAGCCACACCCACAGGACGAGGATCAACAGCTGTACCTGGATGGAGGTCAAGAACTAACAGAAAAAGAGATTGCACGAACTGATGGATGGAGCAGCAACCAGAGCTTGGGCTTACATAGAAGCTTATACAGAGAAAATAAATTCACATACCAGGGCTAGTCCAAACTACTTACCAGCAGTTTGGAAAGCTATAAAACAGATTGAGAGAAGTAGTTCAGTGCATTCATACTACTTCATTAACCAGAACTAAAACATAAGAGGTAACTTTATTCCTTAATACTGACAAAGAAATGAGACTTCACATTTTATAATGGAAAAGAGTTGAGATCCAAGAATTCAATTTCCTTATTTTATTATTGTCTAAAAGCTGGGAGAGAGACAGAATAGCCACTTGGGTTTCTTTAGGAAACTTTCTGCTGCAGATACCACATATCTTATTAATTATATACATGAATAATTAATTGTAGGCATGAATAATTACTAACTAAGTCCTATTTTGGGTCTCCTTTCATGCATAATGTAACTTCCATTTTCTCCTTGTTAAAAGGAGAACATGTCCAGCTTGATGCACTGTTCTGTCATCTCTGAACAAGAACTCCTGAGCATGGATTTTCAAACCAGAAGAGGCCTTGCAAAGTTAACAATGATATTCTGATTCTTAAGCCAAGAACCACATTCACCTGGATATTTGTGGGATCCTTATAGGACTCATCACTTGCAGTCTGAAGCTTTTCACTGATCCAGGCTTCTATTTCATCCACATCACGACTGAACTGCTGGAGGGTCTGAGACTCTCCCAGCTTCGATCTCTTCTCAATCATTTGGGCTTTCAGACGAAGCCACCTGCAGTAATTTGACACATACAATGAACAAAACACTAGAGCCACACGAGGTATCACCTTCAACAGCTACAGAACATCCCCAAAGAGGATTTCCAGTCATCTGCCTTCTCCTCCCAGGGCAGCACTGACCTGTCCAGGACCTCGTTGCGTCTGTTGGCAATGACTCCCTTGGCATAATGATCTGCAGCAATCAGCTGGTCAGCAAAGGACTGCAGGACAGCAATTTTCTCTTCCTATTCAAACCAGAAACCATGAATTACAACTGTGGTTCCCTAAAGTCAAATGATAAGCAGTGTCTGGAACAGAACAAGCCTTTTTGTCTTCTTTAAATTTACATTAGTGGGACCCTATGAAGGAAGTCTCTCTTCTACAGGACTGCAGAGTTCAAATTAGAATACTTTTCACCTGTGTCATTTAGGAAAAAATTGATCTTCTGGGCTAAGAACTTCAGCAGTATGATATCTCAATAAATCAAGGCAGCTTTCTGCTACTGGAAATATATAGAAACTGGAAATATACCCTTTTCTGCCACAAATAAAGGGAAAAAGTAATTTCAAATCAGTAAATTTATACAAATACTTGACATTATTTCTACACTGCTGTAGGCAATGAAATACGTCTTGATTGGCATAAGCTGCTTCTAAACTTCTGCAGAAGATTCCACATGGCTGAATATTTAGAACTGATCTTTAAAAGCCATACATGGCAGGAACTCCTTTTCCTAGTAATTCACATGAGAAAAAGGAAACTATTTTCCCCTTACTTCAGCTACACTTCTCACCTGGACATTGATTGCTTTATCAAAATCTTCATGTTTCTTGATGAGTGCCTCCACACTGTCTAAGGAGTCTCCTTTATCCTCTGTATTTAGGAAAGCCTCCCGGGCAGCCATCCAGTTTTCAGCTTGTTCACAGTCCCGATGAAACAGCTGGGGAGGAAAAAAATCCAAAGTATGAGCAAGACAGATCAAGAGCACTATTATCACCATGAAATGATAAACTTTTTAATGAAAAGAGGAATTATTTCTCTTATCCAAACTGCAGCAGAGTACCTGTAGTTCCAGGCACTGGTCCAGCATCATTCTGCGCTGGACCCAGGCCTTCTCCAGGTCTGTCCGTTCCTGCTCCAGAATATCCAGTTTCTCCTTGATCTCTGGGCTGGCATAGTGTCCATGGGCTAGAAGTTGTTGTCCAAACTGCTCAAATGCCTGGAAAGTGCCAGCTCTTGCATCTATTTCCGTGCGGTGTTCCTGCAAGGGGCAGAGATGTGCTGGCTCAATAATCAGAGCTGGAACTGATCTATTTTTGGAACTCCAATTGGAAAATGTCAGAAAAAAGAAACATTTGTTGATGTTTATGATATATTTATCTTTCACATACCTGGTGCCTTTCCAATAAAGCTTCAGCTCCAGTCACATCCTTTGCAAGTTCATCTGAGGAGACCAGGCCCCGGATGCCATTGATCCAAGACATGAGGTCCCTGTGAACACACAGTAACAGGGAATTTTTCCCTCCCTCCACTGAAATAACTCACAACAGGGGGAACAGTCCTTTCCTGAGCCCTTCACAGGAATATTCCTGTGGAACAATAAGCCACGTATACTTTACTAATCAATAAACAAATTGAGAGGGGGAATCCATCACTACCTGAAGTCACTGAGGAAACGCTGCAGGTCATGAGAATCTCCAAGCTTCTCCTTGCGCTGGTCAGCGCGTTTTCCCAGACTGTTCCAAGCCTGATTCAACTCAGTGCATTTCTCTTGGAGATCTTCAGCAGATTCTGGATGTGACTGGATCAGACGCTGAGCAGTTTCACCAAGAGAATTCACCTAGGATTAGAGAAAAGGAAATGAACACAATGAAGACAGAGAGAACTACTATAGTTCAATCATTTCTGGTATATAAAAAGAAAATTTTTGGGTTTCCTTCCTCAGAATCTCACCTTGTCTCCCAGAGCTGCCAAGTCTCTCTCAAAGCCTTCGTGTTTGCGCTGCAGAGCCTGAACACTGGCCAGGTCATGCCCATAGTTGTCTGTATTTAATGCTTGATTCTTCTCCTCTATCCATTCTTTGGTTTCATCAGCATCTCTGATTTGAAGGAAGGAAAGGCAAAAAGAGAATTAAAAGACCACCCTCCATTGAACAAGCTGAGGGCTGAATATGATTTGTTTAGAACAGGTCCTATATTTCAGAATTCTTGATAGACAAAGTATTTCAGTCAAGACCAAACAAACCCCTCACCTGTGGAATCTCTGGACCTCATGGGCACTGCCCAATAACTGGCTCCTCTCCTCTGCCAGCTGCTGCAGGGATCTCCAGCGCTCATTCAGCTCCTGGGCAAGGGAAGTGAAAAGTCAAGACTGGCTTTTCACTACAGCTGAAGGTTAGTAAATTCTGCTTCATTTCAGAAGAATGCACAAATTCAAATAGCTTAGTTAAATAAAATCATTTAGTTTTATAGCTCAGAAGAAACCCTTCAAATTATTTTATGTATATAATAAGATAGTGATGTAACTTGAGAAGCAAATGGTGTATATACTAATGCTTCTTCCAATAAACTGATTTTAAAGAGTTTATAAAGCTTAATGAAAGACGAAGACTATGAAAAAGAAAGATAAAAAATGTTCATAACTTCTAAATCACATCAGAGAAAGTTGTGGAATTACCTTGATTGAGTTGAAGGTTGCCACAGTGTGTACCATCAAACGTGCAGACTGTGTGAAAAGGCAAAAATAAAAAATATAGCATTGAAGTAAACTCTAACCAAAAGCAAAACCAGACTGAAAGAAAAGTCCTTAAAAATCAAATAGAAATCACTAAGAAAGACAATGCAAGTAAACTACAAAAACAATTAAGAATAATTGGTTATAATACCTAAGGTATTACAGAGCAGAGTAATAGTCAGAATTCATAAGTGAGCACTGTCATGTCAGTGTAAACTGAAGCAAACAAATCTTAATGAGGACAAAGAAGAGGAAATTTAAAGGCAACATTCAATACGTGAATTATAAACCCCCAAAATCTTAGTCCTAGTTTGCTAAGTTACTATAAAACTCTTAGAATTCAATGTACATGCTTATAATTTGCAAAAAAATACTTAAAAAGTCTCCAGTTCCTGGCAACATGGCTGCACACTTTCTGTCAAAATACTGCATACTAACCCGGTTTCCCCACATTCACACAGCTTAAGAGATGTACAAGCAGCTTTAAGTCTAACAGAGTGGATGCAAGACATAAAACACGGGAATGAAATGCTGGCAAAAACATAAGGTTGGACAATTTAAAACTTATTTAAGATATTTTTGTGTTTTAGCAGGTGACAGCTCTTCCACTGTAAGCCTCTAATAGAGAAAGCCTTCTTCTAACTATTGTAGTAAATGAGCTGAAGATGTAATGGGATACAGCATATTCCTTACTAAAAGAGTATTGACATAAATGGTTTTGACTTTGAGGAGTAAAAACATTTTTGTTGTAGCAAGCAGAAAGCAAAGAACTCATGCAAAGTGAACAAGGGATTATTCAGCATCTACTGCTAGAAACTGGAATCACCCTCATAGTACAAGTTCAAAATTAAACAGAGTTTTGTAGCAGAAAGTTAAAGGTAAAAACCAGGCTGTTGACAATTTCTGTGGCATAGGAGAAGCAAATGGTCTAAAAAAGATGATGTGCTGTAGTTTTTGTTTTATTTTCCTGTTGTGTGCTACTAAGCAATGACACCTACCTTCCAAGGAGAGGCTGTCTTAGAATCAGTTTCATCCTGTTTGAAAAGGTAAAGAAATAGCTTTAAATACAAAGGAGAATCTAATACTATCAGAATATAGTTAAAAAAAAAATCTTGAAAATACCTGTGTTCAGTCCTTAACAGAGTAAATACATTTTTTCATGCACGTATTTGTATCAATTTGGGTTATACTGCTTGCTTAGATCTGTGATGTGGGGCAAGACACTCAGGAAATAATGGGATCATAGATAAGATAATCTTTGAATGTCCATTCAAAGTCATTAGTGAGTTCCATCATGGAAATGAACTACAATTATTGCTGAACTTCTCCTTGTACATCTCAAACGTGTTACAATTGCCACTCCATCCACCTCAGAAATTAACACTTACCCTGGGCATCATCCCATAGACTTCCTGCAAAGGAGACAGGACAATTCGTTATTTTCTGAACAGAAAGAGTATTTTTCCCAGCATGCTTCATACTTAGTTGGCACAGGATAAAATTATTTACAGCACAAATACGTAAAAAACTGGCAAAAAACCTCCTAGAAAACCCAAACCAAAACTGAAAACCCACATGCCCCCTCCACTCTGAACTGTGCTCTATTTTATTTCTCTTTTTCCCTAGCATACTTCACCCATTTCCCTGCAAATAAATAAAGGCTAAATTTCAAATTTATATGAAGCAAATGCATGGATTCTCCATGACTTTTAATATTACTGAAAAGGCTTTCCACTCCTAAAAGAAAGGAAAAAGCTCTAGATGCTGCTGTAATTTGCTCTACCATTATTAAAAAATGTAAATCTAAAGGTCTTCTTGGGATGGCCAAACTAGAGAACAGCCTGAATCTTGTAATGCCAGGCAAAGACAACAGACAAAAGAAAGGAGGAAAATTTTTTGCTTCTTAGATTAGATTAAGGCAGAGACAAAAAGCACCTGTTGCTGTACTGCTTGTACTTCATCTGCCATCAGCCCTTCTGACTCCAGGTCCTTGGCAACCTTGTTTATATCCTTCAGGCGTGACTCATTGGCTTTCAGATCCTACACAGAACAGGAAAATGTCCCAGCATTAAAATCCACCCAAGCAAAGCACGTGGAACAAGGTGGCTCACCAGGAGTGCCAGTGTGTGATCAGCAGGAATTGAGCACAGTGACCCTGAGCTCCCACAGATCCTGTGCCAGGGAATCCCAGCTGCTGGATTTTTTTTCCCCTCATATCTTGGGGAAGTAACTCTACAGATGGAAACCAAATGCATCTTTCCTTTCAATAGGAATAGCTTAACTGAAAGTTATACTTTATACAAACTGAAATTCCTCTAAAGCTTGGCAGACTCTACTGCAAAGTGTTGAAAGAGAATTGGGAGCTGGGAAGCATGGAGCTACCTGGGGAATTTAATCAAACTGAACACACTTGAATGTGGGATTCTCTATCCTCACAAAATGAAGTAAAAAATTCATATAAACCTTCTATTTTATGTCCAATCAAAGCTATGTTTCCTACTCAGCTATAAAGAATTGTCATGGATACATGATCAGAAAGCCTGAAGGGAAAGGTCAACATTAACACACACATTATGCAGCATCACAACATACCTTCTGAAAATCATCAAACTTCTTCTGCAGAACCTCCACCTGCTCCAGATCAGCACCCACTTCCTCACTGGTGAGTGCTGCTTCCTTCTCATTGATCCACTGCTGGAGCTCGTTGGCTTCACGGAAAAGCATGAACTTCTTGCAGCTTTTTTCCAACATGCCTTTACGTTTTTCTCCCAGTTCCAGGAGAGAGTGATACCTGGGAGAAGCAGGAAAGGAAAGCAGGGAACAGTCAGATGGAACTGAGTCCAATCACAGGAATTTCCCAAAAATGGGGAATCCCTGAACTTGTGCCTTGTTCTGCTACAGGACGAGCTACTCGTGCAGTTGGGAATGAAGACTGTCCATGTCTCTCCTCCACATGGATTGCACACCAAAATGGGAACTCTCACATGCAACACCTCACTGGGCAAATGCAAATCCAAATCACAGTCTAGGATGGGGTAGGCTCTTAAACCACAGTATCACTGCAGGGCAGGAAAGATTCCATAGGCTCTCACTTGCCAAGAGATATTTTCCTAGAGTACATCAAGTTTGACATCAGATGATGGAAATCCACCAACCTCCGAGCTTTAGGACATAAACATCTTCACTAGTCATTTTCCAATGCAAAGTCTGCTGAATCAATGTTTAAGCAAGATGTGTATCTTTGATAACACACCTATATTCAACTAGGAAATCCATGAAACTCATTTAATGTACACTTTTTATATCTGTGGAATTCTGAACATCAGTGATATTACTCCTCCTTTACATTAGAACAGATACAAAGTAAAACCTAAAAAAAAAAAATTGGTCTGCACAGGCAAACAAACATCTTATACCAGCCAGTTATTTAAAACCACCTTGTAGTCAACTAGACACAGATGATCCGACAAGACCTTTCCCAAGCAATTGCTGAAAAAAGCCAAGAGCAATTTTGCAGTCACTGATACTGAATTACAAATCTCTCTAGCAATGCATAATGCCTGTTTTTAAAAAACCTGCATTCAGAAAAAACCCAGTCTTAATACTCATTCTTACTTTATTTTAAGTATTTGAGAAGGTGAGACATTTTAGCTGCATCTGGAAGGGTGTTTTATGTCCTGAATCAGTTTGGACATCAGTCAACCACAGTGATCAAGAGCAGCAACAGATTCTCATTATTAAGCATATTCCTTTTGATGTTATTAAATCAAATAATACCAGACACTGCTGAGGTACCTGCAGGGGCCTCAGATGGGGATGATTTCATTTCCCACCCCGAAGCACACGGGCACAAACTGAGCTTCAGCATTTTCCTAACTAGCAGCTCAGACGAAGTCTCCTGAAAAAAAATCCTCAGTATCCTGGGCTCTAATGTCTATATACCAAACTGATAAATCAGCTCTCCTTCCATGGAAGCAGAGACTATGGCTTCCTGTAGTTTAAGAGAGGGCAGAAAGGAATTAACGATTTTTCATATTTGATTTGAATAGAAACTTTCTACCCTGAATTGAAAACACTGTTTTGAAGCCTGCCCTAACTGCAACTGTTTGCCTCAGCAAACAACATTAGGTATTAAATACCTGTAAAGCTCATAGAAGATTTGGGGCATAACTCTTTCAAAGCAGACCTAACCTCAGAGTTGCTTTGCAACACTTGAGAGATGTACATAAAAGTTTCACTTTTAATTTTCAAGAAATACATTTGCTATGGCAAATGTAAAACGTCAGGCACAGTCAATTAACACAGTGGCTTTGGATTTCCCAGCAACTTCCACCAGTATAATGCAAACTTGATATCTTTTCCAGGAGAAAGGAACACAAGTTTCAAAATTTAGTTAATGTTAAAATTAAGAAAGAATCACCCTATATAAATAATGTTTTTTGGCTAGCCGGCATGAATGTTACTTTATTTGATAAACCATGACAGCCCCACCCTTCCCGAACTCTTAAGACGTTCAGATGTGATGCAATACTTGGTAGATGTATTTTGTATATATTTATATAAACAAACCAATATTTCTATCTGCACCTCAGAAAATGCAGGAGATGCTTTTTAAGGGAAACAGTCTAGATAGCCCTAAAGCCTCTTTGGTAAGCAAAACCAGCGTGATGGAGAAAACATGAACCAATTTAGCAGCCCAGCAAGATAAGCAGCTGGTTGTGAGGAGCAGAGGAAACACAGACCACCACATTGATCTAAACTAATCCTCAATGCAGGAATGGCCTCCTTCATGCCTCTTTGGAGCAGCCTTCCCAAAGAAAGAAACAAAGGGAGGATGAACAGTGACAGTGTGGAGACAGCATGGTTTAGGAAAGGGCTAATCCTACTCACAGTTCTTCGACCTGTTTCATACGCAGAGATACACTGCCGACCTCCTTAGTAATGAGAGTCCTGCACAGACAGGGAGCACAGCAAATGCATGCGAAAAATTAGTCAGATTAACAAATATAATGAAAGCAGCAGCTCCATCCATGGCTGGTCTGTGGTAGGAGATGGGTAAGAGTTCACATTTAAATGGAGAAAATTAGGTGTTGTTCAGAAGCAAACAAAGCAAATCAGACCAGGAGTACAATTCATATAAGGAAACTTCAGCAGTACAGTTGAGCTCTCTCTATAAGGTCTCCTCATTTCCTCATTATTGTGCCATGGGATTGGAAACTAAAAAGTGATCCCCTCTCCTTGGCTCTAAAATAAGGTGCCCTGTTCTAGTTACTAAAAGCCACATGCAAACCCATGTAGGGAATTATATTATTAAAATCCTGACCAATGTGTCACAATTTTCCAGCATTTTTTCTTTGTGCTGGTAAAAAGGCCTTTTGTAATGGTTTGGTGGGGGGTTTCTATGTGATTTTACTTAAATTTTTTAAATTCTAGAGCTAAAGCTAGTAATTATTGCATGGCACTGTAATAATTGACTCAACACAACTGAGTGGGAGGAAATTCTCACACGGAATGACAGCATAGCTGCACAAACAGATGGGAGTACATAGAAACCTTCCAGCTTCAGCTTTCAAGTGGCTTGATAAGGTGAGCCAGCACTCACAGCTATCACCCACAGCCCTTGCTTGAATTAATCTCCAGCCACCATGTGCTTTAAGAAGGTCATTACCAGGTGGCCTTGCAGTTTTCTGTTTGCAACGATATGCTGCTCTTTTTAAAAAGATGATAAAAAAAAGGGGGGACACACTTTAGCTCCTATAATGACAACAAATACTGGCACCACATTTTAGAAAAAAAAGTGATGAGCTAGCAGCAAAGTAGCCCCAGTTCGTAAGGAGGGCACCTCCAGAGGCAGCCTTGTATAGGGAGAGCACTGTACTTAATGGAATAAAATTTTAGAAAGCTTTTAAAAACAGATCACACATTAAGAAGTGACAACTACATATACAAGAGTTGCTTAGAACATATATAACTCACAAACAAGTTTAAGTAGTTAGGTACAACAACAAAAGGAACACATAAAATAGTCAAGTCAGACAGTAAGTTGAGCTCTAGTGTCATGAGTTTAACGGTTAAGAATGGGAAAAGCAACAAGAAAATCTAGAGCAGGAATACAACAACTGAATCTGGTGCCTCTGGCAAAGGAGGCCCTTGTTTTGCTCCAATTAATTACTCCCTAGTGTAAGAAGCATTAACCTAAGCTGGTGGCAATCTGTGAAGCAAAGGCCAAGCCAGCTAATGCTGGCAGTGTCATATCTCATCAGTCAGATCTTACTGGTTGTCGATTTGCTCCTGTCGCAGTGCTATGCTGCCCTGCTCCTCCAGGAGGTTCTCTCGGGATGCAGACTGGGCAGGATCCAATTTTTTCACATAAGCAGCTGGTACAAATCCCTGACGGTCATTGACTTCCACCTTCCACCAGTCCTGGAAGCAAAAAGACACAAAGCAACCACTGTGAGGCCATCATCAAGCATAAAGAATGCTGCAAATCAGAGACTTCTATTAACACAAGGAAACCAGTAATGCTCTCAACAGTTTGTTCGTTACAGAGATCATTTCAAACAAACTGTCTGTTGAAGATAGAGATCTTACTCCCATGTTTCCTCTTCTATTTGGCCAAAAATTCCTCCACATCAGGGAATTAAAGTTCTCACAGATATGTATGTGCCCTGTCTTGGAAAAGCTGGCAGATGTAGAGTAGTGATGGAAATGAACAGGTTCAGCAGAAGTGCTGAACGGGGACACAGGCTAAATGTTCCAAAAGCAAACAAAGCACACAGCACTGAGGGAGCCAAGCAGGGCAGCAAAGCAGGAAAGCCAGAACCCACCTTGTTGGTGCTGTTGAGTAAGGTGAGGATATCTCCCTTCTTCATTGTCACCTCCCGGGGACTCTTCTCCTGGTAATCATAGAGTGCCAGAACAAGCTCCTTTCCAGTTTCATCATCTGTGGGAGCAACTTGTTGCTAAAAAAAAAAAAGCACAAGAAAAAATGAGCTGTTACAAGTTTATTATCATCGATGTTGTTGTCCTAGAATAGACTTCAGCCTTAGTTAAAGCTACTGTAGAGTCAGCTTAGGTGCTGTCTGGGCTCAAACCCTGAAAACCATGACATTAAATTGTTTTATTTCCAAACAATACAGCTGTCTTATGATTATAAAAACAGAGTGCTGTTTTTTTGAGAAAATCAAGCACAGTCTGCAATAACTTCTCAAAACCAACAACTGTTATTGAGCTTTGTTTTTACCTTTTGCTGACCCATGAATTTTAGCTACATGATTAGCATTTTTTCTTACCCTGCATGACTGGGCCTGCTCCCTCAATGCCTGGATGCTGCTGCCATAAGCGGAGAGATCAGACATCAAAGCTTCATGTTTCTTCAGAAGAGCCTGAAAGTGGATGATAATACACAATATGCACATCTTGCCATTTTACAAATATGCCTCTGCTTAAAATATATACTTTGACTCCATACAAAGGGAACGTGGGTTTTTCGGAGCTGCCAGCCTTGTGACTCTCATGGGAATAATCACTTCTATTTATTCACAGGCTAGATAGTGGCCCTAATGCTTCTGGTGCTTTGCCTCTACCTTATCTCAGCAACATTCTTTTGTTCTGACCAGAAATAACTATCTCTAGAGTGATATGGGTAAGTTTAAAGTGAGCCTTTAAACTGCACTTCATGTTGATAAAATGTCAGTCAGCACTGCCTGGGCCATGGAGTTTGACTGCAGAATGATATCAATAAAACAAAACCAGACAAAAAAAATTACTTCCAGACTAATGAACTGCTGAAAACTAGACTCATACTGAAATGCTCATCCCATGAGGAATTTGCTGATATTATTTTCATTATACTTAAAAAAACAAATCCCTGTAAAAGAGTAAATACAGAGGTAAAGCTTCCTCACAGTTGGTTTAATACTGAGCAGCAGAATTTCATGTGTAATAGCAACTAAGACACAGGAAAATATGTCATCTTTTGACTAAGAGCCAAAATCTTGCTTAATGCAAGAATCTGCCCTCTTTGTTGAGAATCTTGAAATTATTACAGCTAATTTTTTTATCACTGGACAAATCCTCACTGTACTTATGCAAAATTGATTTGAACAAGAATCTCAAATACCTCAGCAGAGTCTTCATCTTTTCCATAGTCTGTACTGCCTACAATGGGCTCCTTTTCCCTCATCCAAGATTCAGCCTCATTAGCATCAGCAAAGTACTGCTGAGCCTGCAGGGAATCCTCCAAGTCCTGTCGACGCTGAGATGCTTTGGCTTTCAGAGAGTCCCACTTCTGGTTTAGTTCGTTCAGTTTGATTTTCACATCCTCAGCTGCAAAGTGTCCTATGGAACAGAAGCAGAGGGAACTGAAGGACTTCAGCAGACAAAACCAACAGACATGAAAAGATTACAAGTAATTCTTCAAAGTCACAGAAATTAGACCAATTTAAAGCCTATTTAGACTAGAATTATAAAAACATAACTCAGCTGGTCATTTTGCCTTAGTCTGCAAAGCACTGAACCTGTCAATCAAACTGTACTGGTATATCTTAATTATTAGGAATGAGACACATCATAACATTTCTGTGATGAAAGAGAAAAGGTCATCTCTTTCCAGAGTTCTGTCAGCAGACAAATATTATTTCAGACCGGCAAGACTTTTTTTTTTTTTGCATTTTCGTGTTAAAAACAGTCAGTCAGAAATAAAGATGCCTATTTATTTAAAAGCAAGAATTACTGTCTTTGTAGAGAATTCTCTCTCACACCATGATTATGTATCTCTGATAGAACCCTTCAACAGATTTAATTATAGAGACTAAATACAATAGGCACAAAATTGCTAAGTAAGTGTTCATCAAGAGTAGACACATCTGTCAAAATTTTGACAGGTTCCCATCTAGGGACCTATTTTTATTTTCAGGTGAAAGATGACCAGGAGTTCATCCTGCTAGCAACTACCTGCCTATTATCAGGATAAAATCACGCAATAATTCTTAACTGTGCTGGGCCAGACAACAAAAGACTGTGCCAGAGTTTAAAAATATTGAGACATACCTTCTTCCACCATAGCATTTCCCTTCTGTGTGACTGCTTTAATGCGAGGCTCATGGCCTGCAATTTCTGCCTGCAAGGCCTGGTGCTTCTTGAGCAGGTTCTGGACGCCAATTAAGTCCTTGCCTGAAAGATACAAAATAATTAATCAGCTAAATCAGTCATTAGATGAAACAAAAACTTCAAGGCAGCTGCAGCCAGACAAGCTTGCACACAGAGAACTCTAACAATGAAGACAGAGCACTATGGAAACTATATTTATATTATAAATAAACACCGGAATTATATAAGTAACGTAACAGAGACCCAGGGGCGATGGCAAATATGTAACTCTGGCAATGTTAATTACACCAAACAGCTCTGAAACTTTCAGAGAATGTTCTATAAAGATACAATTCACAACAGAGCAATTCTGACATCTAAATCCTAGAGATACCAGGATGGACCAACCTCGGTTTGTTGAAGCTGCAATAGGTTCTTTTTCCCTAATCCAGGTCTCTTCATCCTCAATGTCACGGAAAAGCTGCTGCAGGCGAAGAGAATCTGCGAGTTTCTGCTTGCGAGCCACCATGGGGTCCTTGAGAGCTTCATAACGAGCCACCAAAGCTTCTTGTTTCTTCTTGATATTGTCAGCATCAAAGTGCCCAGCCTCCTGGAACTGGCGTGCCTGGATGGTAATGCCATCTATCCGATCCTAAAATTGATCCAGCAACAGCATTAGGTCAGAATTCTGCGAGGTGGCTGCAGTGACTGAGAAGTTAATTTCTATTAAAGTTGTAATTTTAGACACATATAAGTTATGTTTCAGCTCAAAATTATTTTTCATAAGCAAACCATAAAACTCAAAGATAAAAAAGTTATAGAAAACCAGATCTGCTAAGGTGTATGACTGAGCATATCTGAAAATACATCTTTTGAGTAAACAGATCTGAAAATAGGAATAAAAATTATTTCCTTACCTGATGGGCAGCAACATCTGCCTCTAGCAGTGCATGTTTCTTCTGAAGATTCTGAACATTAGTAAGATCTTTTCCATAATCATCAGAAGCCAAGTGTCCTTCGACTTCATACAGCCAGAGCTCAATGTCCTCCACATTGCGATTAAACTGCTGCTGCTGATTGGCTTCCCGCAGTTTTATACCTGAGAGACACGGGCAAGGGGAGAACAGGACAACCTAAGTCAAGTGGAAACTGAAGTTAACTCATTTCCTGTCTTGTCCCAGCTAAACTCTCAAGAAATTTGCCCATATTCTTCTGAGCAAGTCGTACCTTTCAGCTCAGTGGCCTCCAGAAGTTTCTTCCACAAGCTGATGACTTCATTCATGCGAGCTGCCACCTCATCAGATGCGTAGTGCTTGACATCAATCAGCTTCTGGCCAGCTTTCTCCAGGGCATCAATACGACTCTGGTTAGCAGACAGCTCTGCTTCAAAAGCCTGGTGTTTCTGAACTTTACCTTGCAAGTTCGATGGATCCTACAGATGAAGGAAGAAATAGAATATTTCAATATAAAATCAGTACCCAAAGGTGTCTGAAGAATTTTTGAAATTGGACTATATTTATAGACATGCTATGGTGTAACCAGAGGATTTGGTGCTAAAATATGCCTTAAATCAGAATTCTTAAGCTACTGGATAGGGATGATTACTACATGATGGGAAAATGCCTCTTAGGGTCAGGAAGAAATTAGACAATTCCTCCTGTTGTCATTAATACCACCGATTATCAGCAACATTTTGGCTGATGTTGCCTTGTGTCGTTAGACTGATCAGGCCTGGTACTGCCTTAAAAGCATTCTACCATTCATCTTTGTGTTTACCTTGTACGCCTCATCAGTTGCAGTTTTCATCTTTTCATTAACCCAACTCTTGAGCTCATCAGAATCTCGGAAAAACTGCTGCAGATGGAAAGAATCTGCCAGCTGAGCACGGCGGTACATGGCTCTTTCATGAAGGGCATTTCGGCGGCTCAGCAGCTGAAAAAAGAAAGTAAAAGGTTTTTAAATTCTTCAAGCTCGTAAGAGCCACCACTGCACCCCTCTTGGGACAACTCCACTGACTTATCCTATACTGAAGTCAAACCATGTAAAATAATGAAGCAGAACAAGATTTAAAGTCTACAGTCCAAATGCATTTTGGATACTTACAGCATCTCTGCGTGTAGCAACATCATCCATGGCATAGTGGTTATTCTGAATCAACTTGGTAGCAAACTCATCTAATGCCTAGAGGGAAAACAAGTTTCCATTTATTTGGTGTAATAGAAATTGCTTATGCAAATTTGCTTAGTATATCAATTCCCCAAAGTTTATCACAGTAAAACTGGCAGAAAGCCATTAGCAGATCTGTCATTATACCCTTTTCTCTCTATACTCTCATCCTCTCCCATGTGGAAGAGTGCAGGTTTTTGACAAATATTCATCCACCTGTGCGCTGATACGATAAGGAAGCACCAGGTTACCCAGCTCTGAGACAGAAATCAAGCCCTATCCCACACCTTTTCCACTATTTTTCATTTCAGAGAAAATACCTGTTATTTAGAGATAATACATCCCACATAATATATCATTCTGCAAAGCAAACCCCATCCTTTACCACCCTCTAGCAGTGTCTCTTCCCCAGTCAATCAATAAACACCCTTGTTTCACTTTTTGTCCACTCACTGATGACCTAATGCCAATGTCTTACTGTGATTTTCTCCTCTTGGGCACTTAGGGATTTCTCAAAGTCTTCATGCTTCTTTAGAAGAGCCTCCACACTGTCCAGAGAATCACCAAGGTCTTCATTCAGCAAAAATGCCTGAAGTAAGGACACAAACACATTTTTATACTCATTTTCCATACTCAGCTGCTCTAAGTGAGCTCAAGCACAGCCAGGGATATTTTCTGCCATGTTATTACTGAAAGGTAAAGATGGCATAACTGGCATGGTATTTGCTTTATGCTTCTAACAGCCAATAATTCTTTTTAGCTTCTTATTCAACCAGTATTTTACAAGAGTTAACACACATAAAAGCCACATCAAGCCCACTTTTCACAGCTCATAGTTTCAGCATTAGATGGAAACAGCCATTGCACCACTTCAGGCAGTCAGATAAGTAACTCTGCACAGCACCCACTCACTAGTGGGTGTTCATGGCACTGCCAGCAAGCAATACCAATTGCTTAAGCTTACAGAGGACTACTCAGAAATTCAAGTCCACCATATCTAGAGAATTCAAAGATATGCACTCACTTCTTGTTTGCTCATCCAGTTGTCAACTTGTTCAGTGTCTCTGTAGAAAAGCTGCAGGTCCATGCACTGCTCATACTGCTGTCTGCGGAGCTCCCACAGCTCCAGCAAGGCAGATCTTTCATCTGAGAGGATGGTCAGCTAATCAATTGGGAAGAGGAATATATAATAATTTTATTTAACACTCTAGTTCACTTCCATCTCACTGTAAAATCAAACTGTGACTCTAAAAAAGTGGTTAGCAATGAATTGAGAATGACCTTCTGTGTAAACAATGAAATCTCCAGATTCAAATATGATCAGCCTTTTCAATTAAGGGACACAGAAGAAAGAGACAAAATTCTTCTAGGAGCTTTTGCTCTCAACTTACCTTTTCTTTAACTTCATCAGAAGCATAGTGCCCAGCAGAGAGCAAAGCCTGGCCTGACTCATCAGCAGATTTGAAGCTGTCTTCATGGGCATCAATTTCTCCCTAGGGAAGATGTGAAAAAGTTGTTAACAACATTTATCTTAGCACAGAGTGTCAAATTACCTTACAGTGCACATAAGGTAGGTATAAATTTCTACATTAAAATGAAACTAAGAGTTTGAGTTGTATTCTTTCTGCTTAATTACAGGAATTCCTTATGATGGAGAGGTAAAACAGTTATTAGTCTAACTGGCTGGTATCAGACCTATTGTTTAATAAAATATTACCATAAGCATTCTTAAATGCTTAGTAATTAGGATATATCTACCATCTAGAAAAAATTTAAAAATATTAAATCAGGACAGCAATCCAGTACTGAGTTAGTTGCATGATCAAAGCATTCCAGTGCTACAACACTGACTCAGAGACTGTGTTAGACATACAAATCAGAGGGCTGCTGACTGGATTTGGCTGTATAACCACCCTACCTTATGTTCCTGATGTCTGTCTAGAAGGGCTTCTGCCCCAGCCACATCATTGGCAAGCTCATCAGCATTTATGAGAGCCTTCATCTCAGTCACCCAGCTGGTGAGGTCTCGGAAGTCTGCGAGAAAGCGCTGCAGCCTTTGGTAAGCAAAGGAAAAAATGATTGGGAATAATTAATTTGCAGTTTCTCTCCTCTTTCCCCAAAGAAAGGGTTACAATCATAAAAGTTGTTCCTCAGATACAAATAAAACAATACAAAAATGTGCTCAGAATATTAAATAACTAAATATGCTTTCGATCAAAAAACAAGTCTTTTGAAGTTATGAAAATGTTGGGTTCTAAATCAATGCTTCAAAGATGTATTTTGCATAGAACTTATATAGTAAGTAAAATTAATACTCCTAACTACACACTGAGGACAACAGAAATCAAAATACAGTTCTCAAGATAATCCACAGGGCTGTTTCTGTCACAGCCATAACAGTGGGGGGGGGGGGAGGGAACTGACAGAAAATTTCAACTGCACATGCCTCAGCCTTAAAACAAGCAAACAAGACCTCAAATTCCTTCCAGAATGCCTTTAGCCGTTGCCTTTGGCATATGCTTAACACTTATCAGCAAAAGTGATCAGCTTCTGTTTCCCTTTTACATTTGCTGTTAATTGTTTTGAAGATACTATGGCAGGGAAGGTAAAGATTCTTTGTGTGGATCTCCACTGCCAAAAATCCCACATCATGGGAAGGAACAAAGGGCAGAAAAACAAAACCAGAAAGGATATAAACTAACCACCATATCAGGATTAGTTTGTTTTTAGTATGGCTTCTCAACAGTGATCTAACAGGTTATGTTTCAGAGACCAGGTGAGTATAGACACAAGACTGGATGAAGACAAATTCCACAGCAGAAAACACCTACCACAGAAACAGGGAATTCATTTGGTCTGGGACAATATATTAAACAACCTATCATACCTCAGTATTCATAGAGACTCTTAAACACTAGTGAACAGATTTATAATAAAAGTATTTAAAAAGCTTCTTCTTTTCAGCAAAATTGAAACATAGTCAGATAATGTACTTCAAAATGCTCGTCTCAACTCAGATAGAGAAAATAGCAAATGTCCTAAGACATCATGTGTCTATTTTCACAGTTGATCCACATCCAGAGAATGATTAAAGCTGCAATAATTTTTCAAGCATATAAATATTTCTTTTATTAGAAGTTAGCATAAAATAGAATTTGGTGAACAAGACTGCTCTGAAAACACCAGAATCACTCCAAAATTTTGGAAATGGCACCCCTTTCTTCTCCTTCCAAGAGCCCTCTGTGAAATGTGAAGGAGGGAAGCACCAGTGTCCTGCTGCATGACCCACCTGTAGGAGTCGTTGAGGCGAGCGTGTCTCTCTGCTGCCAGCGTCCGGATCTGCTCCCAGTTGGCAATGAGCTCCTCCCGCTTCACTTGAATTTGGGAAGCGTTTATTGGGTGAGACTGCTGCAAACGGTCAGCTTCTGCACACAGGGCCTTCACCTAAAGCCAGGCACAAACTGGGAGTGAGCTTCCAGCCTTTTACAAGCTGGTTAGCTCGTTTAAACTGTAGATAAATACATCTCACAGGGGTACCTTATCTTCCAGAGCTGCCAGGTCTCTTTCCAGGCCTTCGTGCTTGCGCAGTAATGCCTGCACACTGGCTAAGTCTCTGCCAAAATCATCTGAGGCCATCAACTGCCCTTTCTCCTTAATCCAGCTGATTGTTTCATCCACATCCCTTCAAAACAAAGCACAGATTGAAAGCAGTTTGTCTTGTATGGTAAAAGGAAGGAAGGAAGCAGGACGTGTTCCCATATGTGTGCCAGAAGTACTGGAATACAAACTCACATATATAAACACTGCAGCCAACTACAAACATCCTTTAAAAAACCAAATAAATAGACTTTCTTTGCACCTCAAGAAATTCTGAAGTGTATTACCAGGCCACTGTCACCAGATGCAAACCAGGAATTACAGCACCACTGAGCAGTGCCATGGAGTGGATCCATGTCCACTTAATTACAGCAAATCTCAAAACGCTGTAGATGGAGATGAGAATAGAAAGACATTGCTCAAAGTCTCCAGAACAATTAGGCTGATATCCAACAAAAAAGGCACATCCCATTTAAGGCTCCTCTAGGACAGAACTGGAGGAAAAAGCCCTCAGAAGAAAGGAGAGCAACACTGCCATTAGCAGGAATGAACACAGCTGCCAAGTTCTGAAAAGCTCCATCAGAATCACCATTCTAAAGTAATTGTAGAACAACGAGGTCTTCATTCAGCAAGTCATGCAGAAGAGCAAGGCAAAGCCATAGGAGACAGTAGCTTTTTTCACACTGTGTGCAGCTGAATGCATCATTAAACACCCACACAAGGGTTACATCATCCAGCAGATCCAGCCAAGTTCATACCTGTTGAAACGCTGAACTTCAGCTGCCCCAAAGAGTTTTCCTTGCCTCTGAAGGGCAAGTCCCTTAAGACGCTGCCAGCTTGCATTTACTTCATCTTGTTTGGACTTTATCAGTTCCTCTTCAGGGTGTGTTTCCTGGCAAGCAAAGGAAAAACGTTATTTTCATGTGTTCTTTGATTTTACATCCATTGACAAAACGCTGCTGGTCTTCAAGAGATCAATTTATAATTACTGTACTTTCCAGATGATCACCCAATTCAATAGTTTCCCTGAAATTTTACTGTGCAAACATTCAATACTCTTGTAGTGTTTTCCCTATATAGTAATTAGTCCATGGGAAGAGGGCTGTAAATAGTATCTTCTTTTTCCCTGGAATGAAACACTTCCTGCCCTGCCTCCATCCTTGATCAGGCCCCAGATATCAAACCAGAAGAGATACTAAATCTCCTTGTCCAAGGGAAATAAATTTAACCCAAATATGACAGTTTCTCTTACTAATCACTACTCTCCACATTTTCAGGAACATTCCCAGATGGGGCTGTTATTCAGACTGTTCAGCAGAAGAACAAGTGAATCAAATGGTGACCATTTAAGGTGAAGAGAGCCAAGTACCCATGCAAAGCAAAGCTTAAAGATCTTCCCCAAACCAGAGGGGAAAGAGGGGAAGTTACAGACAAATGTTTGCTGTGATAACTCACTTGCCAAGAGAGATTTTCAACACCCATAAATGCTTACCTGGATAAGTTTGCCAGCAAACTGGTTCACTTCATTTACTCTTTCTTCATGAGCTGCAAGGTCTGTCTGGAACTCTTCAAACTTCTTTTGCAAAACTTCAACATGCTCTAAGTCCTGTCCAAGTTCTTCTGATGTCACTATTGCTTCCTAGCACATTGAAAAAAAAAAAAGTTAATTTCAGTATATCCTATGGGAAATCACTATTAAAAATTAGGAAGCAAACTGTCCTAATTTTCAATAGGTCAAAGACAATCATAGTGTTTAAGGTCAGATTTAAAACTCCAAAATTTATTCATTAAACTCTATTCTCTGCCCCAACACCTACCCATTATTGCAGAAAATATGCAAGATCACAAACAGGATTATTCTGTCATCTTACTTGGTCATATTAATTTTTCAAGTACAAATTTTTAGCACACAGTGACTAGAATTTGTTCCTTTTTACACTGTTTATGTTTTTACAGCATTTGCTGTAGACTTCTGATGCAAGATTTCTGCACAAAAAGCACAGTCTCGTGTTCAGTAACAGTTATACAGGGTTTACAGTTTGAACCCACAGTGATACAAAATAGCAAACCACCATTTAAAGAAACCAGTGTGATTATTTTGTGGCTTTTTTTCCCTTTTGATAGTGTGGTTTGTGGTCGGCTTGCTTAGAGTTCAAAGAATCAAGAGCCAACAGTCCTCCTACAGTTCATTTCCTTACAATGTATATCTAAAGATATTTCAATCATTTAGTAACTATTTACACACTGCTTGCTGCTTGGGCTGGCTCTTTCAAATAATTTAGAATATTTATTAAAAAAATTTTTGCTTTTACATGTTGAAGATTTCCCTTAGAGGAAACTTCAGTTTTATTTGTCTTCTCAAAGCAAAGAATGAATTGATTATGCTAAAAGTGCTCTCCAACACACAGGCTTCCTCTTAGACTAATAACTTTTATTGTGGCTGCAAAAGAACAGCAGTAGTTTGCACACATTCTGCTGACTGAATGTGAATAACTAAATAAAACGTACAGGTGCCTTTCTGAGACTACTTGGCCTCCAGCAACTCTATGATGAGAAAAATTTTTCACATAAACACATCAAATTTCCCATCAAGGACATAATAACGGGAAGTAATTATAGACCTTATCATTGATCCAGTCCAAGACATCTTCACATTCTCGTAAATATTGCACCAACTTCTGTGCTTGCAATAATTTGACTCCCTTCTCTCTCATCTTTTCCATCAGTAATTCCCATAGTCGGTGCAGTTCCTGCAGCCGAGTCTGAAACAAAAGGATGTTGTTATTAAAATCCTCTGTCAAAGAAGATGAGATTTATTCCCTTCCTGTCCTTAACAGCAGATTTATTTATTTTTCTGAAGTTTTACATTCTAGATCTTATTTTGGGCAAAGGATGAGGGACAAACTTCATGATTTCACCTCCAGTAAATAGTTTTCAAATTACGTAAAGTGTTGTAACACAAAATCAGAAATTATTGAACTGAGTATTTAGACAGTTGTTATTAATTAGAGAAGCAATCAAATAGTTATCTTTATGTAACTATGAGCTAAACATCTTGAGATAAAATTTGATTTAAATTCTATGCTAATATGAAGTCATACCTAAAATTTGCTGCTCTCCCCTTCAAATGTTCAGTCTTTTATATAAAAGTCAACTACCAATAAGTGAATCACATCTTCCTTTGGGAATTTATTCTTATTTCAGATAACACATTTGTTTCAAGTCAAACTTATGCCATTTCACTTTATTTTAACCACTTCTCAACACTAAACAGTTAATATATTTAGCTAACATTGTGAAGTGACATGATATGGACATACTAGGAGCAATTACTAGGTTTAATACTGAGTTTCTCTGGCTGCTCTTGGCCTTTCAAAACTATTGAGAGCCACTATAAACTTTATAGACAACAAAAAGTAAAACCTCACTCCCACACATGCATGTAACTTGCAAAACAGGAAAGTAACTGCTCCACCCATTGTCTATAACACTTTGCTCATCAGACCTGAAACTTGAAAGTCATTCAAGAGAAGCTTTTGAACATCATGGGCGGATGCCATTTAATCCACTCAGAAAGTTCAATTAAAGAGGTTTCAAGGGAGGAAAGAGCTCTCAGTACAGCCCAGAAGGATGGTGCAAACTGTCAACCAAGGAAGGAAGGAGACATTGCAAAAACAAGTTGCACTGCAGAGCCACAAACTTCACCTACTCGTATGTGGGACCCCACTTGGGTGGCCGTGACTATCGGGCGCTGGGCAGTCCGGTATGGCGTGAAGGACTGAACCAGTAAAGGCAAGTTAGAATCAAATGCTCAACTTATCAATTAAATTTGATAATCATTACAAAAACATCTCATCTTTAAAGAGTTCTCCTCAGAACTGGATCCAAAAGAAGGTATGAGCTGGGTGCTCATGAAAAGAGAAAACCACCTCTGAGCTTTACAAATACAAATTTTCTCATGATTTCACTAATCAAATACCTGTAGAATTTTAAAGAGAAGTTTTGAATATGGAGTTATCTGTGCAATCTGAACAAAGTGTTTAAGGAAAGGCCTGTAAGAGGGGTGGAGGGAAAAAAGCTTTAAAACTCACTCTTATGGTTTCAGATGCAAAATGACCTTCATTAATCATCTGATTTCCAGTCTCATCCAGTTTAACGATGGCTCCTGAATTGGCCTGCACCTCAGCTTCAAAGGCTTGGTGCTTCTGCAGCTTCCCCTGAGAAGAAAACATCAAAGAATGCAACTGATATTTGGTGCAGGGACTCTTCCACATTCCCCAGCAGCAAGATTTTAAGTGCATTTTATGCAGATTCAGGACTGACAAATAATAAAACTGCAGTTGAAATCAGTTGTATCCTGTGGTGGATCAACAGGTGGATTCAAACACCCCAGTTTTAGTTATTTCTTTCTTGTGTTTGCTCTTGCACACGACAGTGTTCAAACCCCTGAGAACTTGTCAGTTAGTTCTACCCACACAAGCTTATTTTCTAAAATATATTTTTGTGTGTGTGTGGAACAGTAAGTGATAATTCACATTTATTCACAGAGTTAAGGCATCCAACAAATTCTAGGATTAAACAAAGTTGGTTTTACACTACATTACACTGAGTAACTTTTTTTCTATGCTGATGTAGCATCTAATCCATTATTAGAAATATTCCAACTACATCAGCAAAAGAGCCAGGCTTTTGAAGAGCACTTTGCAAGGTCATGGGTATTTGCATCCATCTTTCTTCACTCTCAGATCAAGTTTCATTTCTGTGTTTGTTCTATCCCAGCTGACCTGTAACGCCCTAAAATTAACAGTACAGGAAATATAAAGTGGCAGGAGGACTTGCCTGCAAATTGCTTGGGTCTTTGTAATTTTCATCAGATGCAATCTGCAGTTTCTCTTGGATCCATTTTTCAAGCTCATCTGCATCACGCTGGAAGAACTGGAATCGATAGGAATCTTCAAGTTTTTGGCGCCTTAGAGAAGAGAGTTCCTTGAACCTGTGGTAACGGTCCAAAACTTGCTGACGCCTCTCTTGGATATCTTCTGCTGTTTCCAACACTTTTACACCACTTGGATCCATTTTCTGAAAGCAAAAATAAAACCCCATTATGTTTGTCTTACAAAACATTGGTAGATCAGGAAGAGATCCATGCAGGAATAAAGTTGTTTTTTTAAGATCACACGTGGTTTACTTACGGTCTTACTCTGTGTGTGCAGGTATGTGTATAAAATGGAAGTATCTTACATATAAATAAAACCACACTTCTAGCAGAAAGTGTTAAAGGAAAATGTACAAAGACATTTAACACCTATTTGGTTTGGACAAATATGGCTGCTGTCATATAAAGTTTGTGTCATCTCAAACTGTAGCATGCAAGTGTCCAATACAACAGCTAAAAAGTGGGTTTGTGCACAAATATGTGTAGATACAGACACAAAATGTTTCTTGTACAACATACAGTATCTCAAAACACTGTATTTAAAATATTCAATACTAAACTAAAGAATATTACTCTTCTTTGAACAGCAGTTAAGTGGCCCACATGTATCTATATATACTTACATACATATAGAGACCCAGATCTCTGTCTGATGCATCTCTTTGTTCTCTCAATTAAAAAAAAGTTACAAACACATCCTGCCTGTCTCTATATAACCTTTCAAGAACTAGTAAGGGGCTTCACAGATCTGGCCTTAGACAAGTAAGTCAAGGAGCATTTTACTTAACCAATGATCTTGCTCTGACTGAAAATCCTTCCACATTGCTTTATGCACTATAACCTAATATTGGCACCACAGGCAGCAAAGACCTGACTACTGATCTACTTTTTCTCTTTTTTTATTAAAATTGTGACAAACTTTAATTTTCAGTTCCTAAACTTTCAAAAAGCAATTTGATTTTCAGTAAAAGATCTGGGCACTAGAATAGAAATGTAACACAAATTTTAAAAGTGGAACTAATATTATCATTGAAGTTTGAATATTTAACCACTTATTTAACAACTAACTGCATATCAAGAGGTTGCTGCAACAAACACTCTGTGCCTGAACCATTTTGCAATTAATGTCTTCATGTACAAGCGTTTGCACAAGTCACTCACTTAATGCTTTTCTACCATCAATTCTGTACTCTCCAAACTAAAGGTACTTCTCCTCAATCCTATCAGACAGGGAAGAAACCCAGATTAGAACTGCAGACTAAAAGGCATGGGCAATCAGTTAAAATATGTCATTAAATATTAAATTTTTATTTAGTCATTAGTTAGCTGCATGCTTTAATTAGACATCTATCTTGTATAATTGTATGGAAAACTCCACAGGTTGGAAAGTGATCTACAAGGCCCTGTTTTCCAAGCGCTTGTAAAAGGACAATCTGATAGAAAGGAACATATGGGGACGAATCCAGACATTCCTGAGCTACCCTTCCAAGGTCCCCACCCTGCAGAGGACAGCCGTGCCAGCAGCACTCCTTGCTCCCATGAACTCTGAGCCCCAACTGCACTGCGGCACTTGCAGGAAGGAATGAAAATTCAGCTTTGCTTTTTCTTCCACTCATTACTGTCAAAAGAGGGCAAAGAAAAAAAAAAACACCCCGGTGTGTGCAGACTGTGTTACATAAACAAAACCCAGGTTTTGCCTGGCAGTGCTACCAAAATCTCCACTTGATTAGTGTATCTGAGTATTAAAAGCTCAAACCCCTGAACATAACTCGAGCTCAAGCACAGATATGATTGCCTGAGAAGCAGCTGTTTTTTCCAGCACTCTTTCAAACAGCCCTTTTCCTCCAGGAAAGGAAGTTAATGCTAAAAACTTCTTTCCTGCCTTGTCATGCTGTGTTTGAATCCTAACAACACTTCTTTTAAACTGCATTGTGCTCTGCAATAACACAGTGGCAGCTGGTCTAAAGTACTGCATGGCTGGAGCCCCTCTGCTGGTTCTGGTTTTGAGCAGTGCTGGGAGAAAATTAAATCAGTCTCTGGAACACTGTACACTCATTCACTGTACAATACAACTCAACTAGTACTTCAATATTAAAAATAACCTCTGCAAAGTCATTTGAAAACATTCTAAATTATTTAATTATTTACATTATTAATCTAGGGAAATATTTAAATTACTTAAATTATCATTTCAAACATTGTTACGATATTGAAAGCCAAATGGGAGACCTTCTGTAATTTACCCTGGGAGCTGGTTTGCCTCTCACCACGCAAGCCAGGCAATCTGGCTCCTCTTTTTGCTGGAATTGGTTAAAAGAAAGGCTCTTTTTGTAACTACAGTGGAGCGAGTCAATTGTAAAAGAAGTGCTTTAGTGTAGCAATAATGGACTGTTCTTCCTGCAGCCCCAGCCGACGTCAGCAGTGTCTGTGCTGCCAGAGCCACCAGGGAGCTGGGAACTCAAAAGTCATGGATGCTGCAGAACAATGCAGTCTCCCTCCCTCCCAAGGTATCACCTCCAACTGCAGCTCTCTGGAGTTCCAAGCACCCATCCAAAGACATTCCCAAAACTTCTTGGTTCAACTACACCCTTTGAAGACACCTAGGATACACCTCTGCACTTCTTGCACAAATCCCATCAACTAAAAGTTGTGCTTTGTGTTTTTGAGGTGAAGAGCACTGGGATGTGACTGTGCCAGGCTGTCCCCAGATAACCAGCGTCATCCCCGCTGCCCCGCCCGGCACAGCCGGTGCAGGGCGATAAGGACGGGGCTGGGGGAACTTTCCAGGCCCCAGACAGCAGAGCTGGAATGTCCTGGTGACATTTCATACCTCCTTTCATGCTGTAAGACTGACATTAGGTCAGCTTATGTCTTTAAAAAAATCAGAAATGCTTCTTCACACTGCACCGTTTTGGTGATGTTATTCAAAAAGAAAAAAACAAAACAGCCAACAAAAAGAAGTGGGAAAATAAGGGAAAAAACCCAAAACAACAAAACAAACTTATTTCTTTCATCCTTCCATCTATGCCTTCCCCAGTCAATACAAACTATACATAACAGCACACTAAAATATACAACTGCAGGTATTTACAGACACCGCAGTGCAACAATGATGATGTCAGCAACACCATTCAAGTTTGGGAACAGCAGAATCGAGGTGGGTTCAACAGGAATTACAGCGGTGCCACACAGCAGAGCTGTCAGCATTTCTCTTACCAAAACATGTTTTCAGGGATTTAAAAGTACAAATGTGAAACATATTCAGTGCTAGGCAGAAGATTTTAGCGTATTTTTAAAAGCAATTACATAAAGCTTAAAAAATTTAAACTCTTCTGCCTGAAAAACAATTAGATATCAGTATATAAATATCTTCAGAAGTAGTAAAATAATTTTTTCTTCAGACAAGTCCTGATGGGTCACATATATTCAGCATACATGACCTCAGCAGTAGCCTGTAACAGAAATATTTTCCCTGCAAAAACATTCCTGCTTTCCAAGTATGCACACAGGAACAGCTCAATGTATTTTTTTTTTATGTTCATCAACATCACACATAGTCAATCTTGTCTGAAGAAGATTTAACTGGTATCAGCTACTCCCTCTTAGGGAACGGGAACAGATTGCTGATCTTTCTTCTTTAAGCAAAAAAATGGATGTGAAAATAACCTTCAAAAGGACAGAGGAAAAAAAAAAAACAACACATTTTTCCCAGCTTTCATTTCTCCCATTCACAGCTCCCTAGAAGGAGAGGAGAACCAAACCACCATGACTGCCTGGTTTAGGGAAGTCCATAAGAACTTGTACTGCTGGAAAATCAAAGAGAAATATGAAATATTTCTGAAATATGCACTGCACTGGCTCCTGCAAAGGGAGCCTGAGCATGTTGTTTTACAGGGAAGGAGCTAAAGGATGCCATATCCTATCCTAGAAATTTAAAACACTATTGGGACAAAATTAATGCCCGGCTTTTTGGTTTGTTGAATTTAACTATACAAAATAAAGACATTTTAAGGTTAGACTACATGCAGCAGAACTGTTCAAATATGCTATTAAGGAAGGTCACTAACAGCCCCAAATCTCCATAAAGTCCAAGCCAGAAAAACCAGACAAGCACTGCAGTACCAAAAAAAAAATAAAATTCCAAGATGTGCTGAAGTTGCTGCTTGATGCTGTAGACTTCTACAGAATAACCACAGTGCAGGTAAAATTCAAACCAGCCCCAAAATTTAAGCAGGTATTGCAGGGACACAGAAACTGTCGCATTAGAAGAAAAAAGAAATGTAAATTGTTTAATCCAAAGTGGTTGCAAAGCTGGTGATTTAGGCTGACAAGAGGGTTTGAGCACAGCCTCAACTATGCATTTTTGAAACATGAAGACAGATAATGACTTGTTCATTTTTAGGCATTTAATCTTAAAACAAGAGCAGTTGAATTGCCCATCTGAATTTGGTGTCTTTACATAGAAGAGGGCTTTTTTGGATTTGTTTTTGCTTTAACATCAGAGACATTTGATAAAACTATGCAGGGCTGGCAAGGACTGCACTCTGCTGAGACTCCTGAGAAAGCAAATTACCTTGACTGCATTGCAGAAATGCAGAGTTTACAGGTAATATAAGATTATATAATTAACCCCAGCGTTTTTCATCCCCATTTATTTTCTTTTCATTATCATTTTAATTGCAGTATAAACATTTACATCACTACCATTTCCAAATGAAATCTAGTTGCCTGCGTACCCCAGCTGAAGTCTGATCCATACATCCCATTTATTTTATCACCACTGAAACAGAAGCATCACTGTGTAGAAACAGTTACACCACAACAACCCAAGGATTATAAATTTGTGCAAGTGGATGAATAGGAACCAAAGCCAACTTTGAATGCACAATGTTCTACACTGTAAATCTCCTCATGGTTGATTTGCAGATGCTATAAAGAAAAAGATTCAGCTCAAGTACATTTCAAAATAAAAACCTCTTGGAAAATTAATCAGTACCAAAACCTGATTATATTGAACTATAACTCCTATAAAATGTTCACACATCATGCATCACAGACAGAAATTAGGCAACTCAAAGTGTTAAAGGAAAAACAGATCAGACTCACACTAAGTGCAAATAAAGCATCTGCTGTATAGAATAAATTCAAACTAGTGGCTTTTGTTACAAACAGGTCACTGCAATAAAGGCAGGCAAGTGTGGCAAGGGCATTTCATGCATTACAGAAAAATACCTGGACTTTGACTTTACGAAACGATGACAACATGATGGAAGAATGTAGAGTCTAAAAGGGAGGGGGAAATCAAGATAACGTTCAACTAATGACCAGCATAAAGATATGGCTGAAATTTTTCTGTCACAGTACCTGTGAATTACTTTCCTTTTGCTTCCTTGTCACATAAAACAATGTGGTGTTAGTGTTACCCAAACTATTGAAAATGACAGACTCCCTCATGCAAAAGGTCACAAAATCAACAGGAAAACTTAGTTAATTCAATACCTACTAACCTTTCCAGTTAGTTCAAAACAAACCAGAAAACTACCATAACCCGAAGGTCAAAACAGAAAGTAAAGCAAGTTATCTGGACTTGGCAAATGATGGTTCTTGCTACACTTGATTACAGCATAATCAAGTGTGACGGCTTAATTTGAAGACACAAATTCAATCAGAAGGTTTGAAATGTAAGTATCTACAAAAACGTTGACTTTCAATTGCCACAACAAAAAATGGATAAGTAGCAGTTGCAACAGAAGGTATTTTTTGAGGTGTAGCTGTCAAGAGTGTCCAATCCACTGAACTTTCAGCTGAAAATTTCCTTTCTTTGCCCAACCCCACGGACATGCTGCAATCTGTGCGTGGAGAGCCGCAGCAGTGCGTGTGCCTTTGTGTCTGCTGGAGCTCGGCAGGTCTCTGTGCCATTGGCAGCGTTTCACCTGTGCCAGCTGCAGCGGGGAGCCAGCGCATTCCCCCTGTGCTGGATCCACGGGCAGCCCCGGGAGCGCAGCCCGGGCCGAGCTCTCTATCCACGGCATCTGCACTCTGCTCCACCCCATTCTTCTGCTGCCTACACTCACTCCAGGGACAAATGGAAAAAACAAACTCCCACACTACACTAAAGAAGCGGAGGAGAAAAGGGAGGAGGAATTTGTATTATTTCCTCCGATAAAGGGGAAGTGATCAATTGTCTCCAAAAAGCAATGTATTTATGATTAAAACAATATCAACCCCATAAATACATTAAATGGACCAAAAAAAGGCAGTGAAGATACTAAGCTATTTGCGTTAAATTACTAAGGTTAGTTGCAAATATCATAATTGAGAAATACAAAGTACCACCCTCACCAAGAGAAGTAAGGCCTCTCTTATCCTACTGCTGTGCAGGAGAAAAATGTGCAAAAAAAGCTTAAAATGTGTCAAGGTAACCACCATTTTTTGTTATTGTTGCTACCTTTGTTATTAAAAACATCAACCAGAATTATGTGTACTTCCTGAACTACAGATCTCATGTAAGCATTACATTTAAATCTGTTTCTTTAAATAAAATTTTATTTCAGTTTGATCAATATGGATATTGTGGCTTTTTATTTCAACAAGAACAGAAATAAATTACTTCTTGTGAATAGTGTAACCTGTTATCTTGGTTCAAGTATTTTATATAGCTTTAAAATTCCATTATTACATTACAGATCCTGCACACGATGCAGCAGAAAGCAACTCATTTTCAACCTTTTGTCCATTATCTTCTCTGCACAACCCATAAATAAGGACAAATGAAGACTTCAAGGAAGAACCCTCTGATAGTTGTATATAAATGCACAAAAATCCCACAGTGGGATTTAAAATTTGTTTTGAACAAATCTGAATCCCTGACTAAGGCCTTTTGGTGAATTCAGTCACTGGAATCTTCTGGCACTTTGCTGAAAACAAAAATGCCAAAAGAAAATGGATTATTTGTTTTCCAGAAAGATACACAACCATTTCAGGCTGATTTGTCTTTTTTTGGGTTGGTTTCTCTTTTTTTTTTTTTTCCCTGATATGTTCATTCGCCATCTCCAGACAACTGCTCTTCAAAACCTATTTAAATATGTATGAAAGACTGCTCAAGAGTCACGTACATTTTCGACTGGAACACGAACCTGGTTTATGATAAAACAGCTACCAAAAAATCCTGAACAGCCAATACGAACCTGCTGAAAAAATATACAGTGATAATTGCTTGGTTTTCCTTCAGTATCAGGGAAAATGGTTGCCCTATTGGCACATATTTATGACCCAGCAAAGCAGATTTATATTGTTATAACCAGGCAAGGTGTATGCGGGCAACAAATTAAGGAACACTTGACTTGGATTTAATTTAAATTAAAACAATAAGATAAAAATCCAGGGCAGGAACAAATCCTGATTCTTTTCAAATGAAGCAGTAGACCTTGCCCTACATACAAAGTAACACATATATGAAAGGAACAGAGGTCGGGAGGTTCCCTGGAAATGCCTCCCTGCCTGTCAGCTCTGCTGAGCCACCCCCGTGTCCGTCCGTGCCCGGAGACCCCCGGGTCCTGCGGAACGGGCTCATCCCGCGGCCCCGGCCCTTCCATCGCTCCTTCCTTCTCCTCGCCGCATCTCCTGACCTTGGACAGGGCTGGGCAGCCGCGGGAGCCATTGCTGTGCAATGATTGCCGGCGCCGCGGAGCGCCGGGGGCTCCATCCCCCGGGAATTCTCCCCGGGAAATGCTGGGTGGCAGCCCTGGAGGGACGGGCGGGCGCGGCGGGGGCTGTTACCCGCCGAGGATGTTTATTTTCCGCCTGTTTGCCCCTCCCCGGGGCGCTGAATGGGATTCCAGCCGCGGTCGCGCTGCCCAGGGCGGCTGCGGCCGCTCCCTGCCCGCCCGTCCTTCACCCGCGCCGCGCCCCCGCCCTTCGCTCTGCTCCGCTCGCCCGAGGGCCGCGGGGAGACCCCAGGCCCGGCTCTGCGGCGCCCCTCAATAACGAACCGCCCGGCGGAGCCGCGGAGGGCGAGAGCGAGCGGCGGCCGGGACGCCCGCGGAGGCAGGGCCGGCCTCTGCCTCCCCCGGCTCACCCGCACACCTGTGCCCGGCTGTGCGTGCGGGGCTGGGTGAACCCGAGCGGGGCGCGGTGAAGGCCGCGCGGCGCCCCCCGCCCGCCCTTCGTCCCATCCCCTCACCGGGTCTGTGGGTGCGCAGGGACCTCCCGCCGGCTCCGCGCCCTCCGCCACGGACCGCGCGAGGCGCCCGCGCCCTCCCTTTTATAGCCTCGCCGGAGGTGACGTCAGCGCCGCAGCGCGGCCCTGCCCTGTAGGCGGAAAGAGACGAAGGACTTCGGAAAGAATGGGGAATAAGAGGGGAGGCCACGCCCACTCGAGCTCTGCCGATGAACTATGGGGATCCGGAGAGAGCCGAGTGAATCCGGAAAAAACCGAGCAGTTCCGGGGAGACCGAGGTGTTCGGAAACATACGAGGGAGAGGGTCCGGAAGGGATCGAGAGGTTTCGGAAGGAACCGAGCGGTTCCGGAAAGAACCGAGTGGGGAAAAGGGTGCAGAGGGCGTTTGTGCCCTGCAGAGACCGGCCTCGGGCGCCACAAAATCACGATTAGAGGGGGAATTGGTTAAAATGTCCGCGCAGGGGTCGGCAGAGGGGTCTCTGCCCCCTTCTCCCAAGTCAGGTCAGTTTGAGTCACAGTGAGTCGAGGTTCTGTGGCTCAGTGATGGGGACAGGTCACCTGTGCAGCATCCAGGTCAAAGCAGCAGCTTCGTTAGTTTTACATTATATAGATATGTATTTATATACATGTATAATACATACATATATATATATATAAAATTTATATTCAGATGTATAGGTAAGAGCGGCTGCTTGAAGCACCATGCAGTGTCACCCAGAAGCCTGGCAAGGACACAGCATCTAAAGGAAAGTGCCTGTCAAGGGAAAGCTATTTCTAAAAAGCTGATGCATAAATTCAAAGGAAAATTAGTCTTTAGCATTAAATCAATGTTTAAAATAGACACATTCTACTCTAAAAAAAATTAAATAATTAGAGATCAGGGAGCTGGAAGGCAGCAAGAATGTTATTGGCTCAAAGTGGTGAGTGGGTTTGATGGCTGTGTGAATTAATAACACTTGATTTGAGTGAAGTACTTAATTGGAAGCACAGGCGCTTAGGGTGACATTGCATCCCTGGGACTGCCTGGAACTCCTGTCTCCAAGCAGGAGTCTGACTCACACCAACTTCGATGCATCTCGTCCTGAATGCACAGTATTTCCATAGATGCAATGCTCTTCTTGGTCATATTTGATAAAGCATAGATGTAAAACCACCAGGGATATATGCATATGACCTTATTTGCACTGCATCTTCACAACACCAACTGGCTTACATCCAAACTTGCTAAAATGACAAAAACAAGTTAAATATTCAGCTCAAGTTGCAGATACAACCTCAAGCTCCATCTAAAAAGAAATATTGATTCTTATGAAGCACACACATTATTCATTTAGAAAATCTTATTAGTATTTTTAAAATAGTATGTGGATGCTCTTTACTGAGGCAAAAAAGGATATCTTGGCTTTTTATAAAAATATATACTTTTATTTACCCCACAAACGTTAGAAACCCCAAGTAGCTGTCAGCAAAAAAAAGAGGTATTGTATTTCACAAGTACATCAACAAATTCTTCCTTGGATTTGGCACAGGCAGACAATTGTTTCTAACAGACAGGAGGACCAATTACTGTCTTGGCAAAGTGAATCCCCACCATAATTATGGATATGCAATATATAATTAAAACATCTCCACTTAGTATTAAAAAACTTTGTACGTTTTCAAGTATACTTATAAAAATTGCATTGCTGCAGAGTTATCTGGCAAAAAGGACATCGGGAGGATATTTCCAATTTCCCAGAACAATCACAAGGTAACAGTAGTCTGAAGTACTCCAGAGTCAGTTTACAACATACATAAACCAAATACAAATTTAACTTTGGTACTAGAGCATTTTAAAGACAAATTAAGGGTTTTACAGGCCTGAATTCCAAAGCAACATGTTACAACCTTTTCTCAGAAATCTCAAGAACTATATAGAAAATCCAATTCATATTCTCATATGGCCTCAAATCCATATTCTACAGCTTCAAACCGTAGTGCCTCCAGGAAAAACAAACCCCAGCCTGGTAAAAATAACATTTTCAATTTGCAACAGTATATTGCCAGAATAATTAACTACCTTGTAGAATACAGAAGTAAATTTTCTCATCTTAGAGGCCACCAACACAGTTCAAGGACAGCTCACTGTAAATCCAACAGATTTCCCATCTCTTGTATTCATCAAAGAGCTGTGGATTTTCTTGACTGTCCCTCTCCAACAGAAAAAAAACATACAATTTCAATTGTTACAGGAGCTCTTCTTTCCCCCACAAACCTTTTGGAGCAGTGAGTCTACCTCCCTTCAACCCAGAGTCCTGCCTTGTGGACTGAAGTTACATCCAAGGCAGACAAGTGTCAGCACTGCTCAACCTTTACCAGCCTCACCACAGACTTTAGATGACGTTGAGACAAACAAGTCCATCAGCATAATTACAGTTGAATTATAAAAGATGTAAAAAATACAAAAATAAAGTTCTAGCAGTAAGTTTGAGATTGATTAGGCTGTTAAAGAGTTCATAAATCTGTGAGGTATTTTCACTTCCATGAGCTGAGCAGCACAGTGCAATTTTTCAGTCCAAGAGTCTTTAACCTCCAGAGCCATCAGGACAATGGATTTAAAGCATCTTCCACATGATTAAACATATGGAGGAGAAGTCTTGAAGTTTCAGTAATTTATTATACAAAAACTTATAAAGATCTAATGTAAAGATTAGCTTCTAAGTCTAACAAATAAATCTTCTTGAATTAAATGTTAAGGGGAAAGGAAAACCAGACTGATTTATGTTCTCCAAAAGGAAGGTGTCAGAATGCCCTTTGGTAGTGGGACTTCCTCTGCCTGTAGACATTTCTAATGGAGAGAAAGACAAATAATAAAGATAAATAAATGTGTATCTTAATGTGGCATCTCTTCTCAGGAATTCTCATGGCTCTTACTACACATTCAAAGCATTGCTAGTAAAATGTATCAGAACTAATTATGAAATGAAAGTACAGCCTGAAAGCTCTCACATCTTAATACTATGACCTAAGTTAACGTTCACAGAACAATTTAAACAATCAAGTATTTTACAGTTTTGCAAGCTTTATTAAAAAATATGCAGAATGCAATGCTAAACAAACACTACAGAGAGAAGTTCCAAGTGTCACTTCCCCATATATTTAATCAGGACAGGTGCTAAAAACAAGCAACTACTGATAAAAAATAGCCATGACAGAAATGACTCAGCAGAATCCTCCTCAACCTGTACATCTCCTCTCACTGATCTTCCTTTATAATCAAAATACACTTTCATTGATAAAAATTAGATGTAAGAAGCAGTGAGATATTTGACATCATAATCATCATTAAGGTAATTCAGTAATTGAAAAGTTACAAAAGATGGGTTAGATCACAGAGAGAGGTCTGAACTATAAGGTGTGTGGCAAGCAGTGCCAGCCTCATTATCCAAATGATGCATATATTCAGTGATGGGAAAAAACCCAAATCAAAACCTGTGCAAATTAAATGTACAAAAAGAACCAAAAAACAATAGCAACAACAAAAACAACCAAAAGTGCTTTACCTGCATGAAATTCTTCAAACGTGACAAACAGCCCATCTGGCCAGAGCTGGTCACAGCTTCAATTCTGCAGAAACAACAGCACATTTGAAAATCTACTTAGAAAGTTGGGTTTGATTCACAAGTGGGTGTGGGGGTGGATGGCAGAGATTGGAAAACATGGATGAGTCATTTCAGAGCGAACACCAACATTCCTAACCCCAGATATCATACCTTGGGATATAGGATTTCTGGATAAAGAACATAGTTTTCCAGAACTGAATCCCATACTGCTTCATCAGAGCATTGCCACACACCTGTGATACAGAAAAGCACAAAGTGCAGGTTACAGAATTGGGTTTCAGACTTCCATGACAGCTGCAGTGAACCTGTTCCATACCAATGACTAAATGCTTTATTCAGACATTTAAAGAAATACACCTACACTAAAACAAGCAAATCCTCTAAATGCTAAAATGTGGTTACTGCTACCACAATCATCTTTTTCCCTGCTGACTGTGGTGGCACTGACACAAATCTTGTTATCCTTCATTTCACCCCAGTTTCCCTCCAAAAATAGTTCTCTTCCCTAACACCATTTGCTGGAGCACACTGTGGTCATTTCCCCACTGTGATTACTGCTGTGTGCAGTGATTCATCAGCTTTCTCCACACAGACTACAGGACAAATGTTCCTCTGACATCACCACCCCAAGAGAATCCCCCATGGGGTATTTCACTTTCCACTTTCTCATCTGTGCTTTTACAGTTGTTTAGAAGCATTTGAAGAGCAGAGAAGCTGCTTGAGTTCAACAGTGTTTGGTGTCCCCTGACTTCAGCCTTTAACTTTGGCTCTTATTTAGCACAGGCCTATATCTTAGGATATAGGATTAATATCCACCAGGCTCTGATGTTTTCAGCCTGAAAATCTATCCTGTTTTATGAACTAATTTGGCTGGAACAGCCACAGGACTTCCTTGCACTGTGTGAACTGCCAAGTGCTTAGAACAGACCTTATGTAAGACCATACAATTATTTTTAAAATATCAGAAACCTTAAACAGAATCAAATACAACAACATAATTTGTATTTATAAAAACTTCAGTTTTGAAATCATTCCACTCCAAAGATGTATTTGCAAGAACGTGAAAATTTTCACGTTCCTTTCTGAAGGAATAAGAACAAGTCAAAAAAACCTGCTGTGAATCTCAGCTCAGCAATCCCTTCAGAACCCAAAAGGGACCTAAAGTGGTGACATTTAACTATTTACAGTTATCCACACCACTTACTTCCAGGAAATCCAAAAGCAGCATAGCTGTCACATCTGCCAGAGGCTCCAGATTCAACATCTGTGCAAGCCAGCGCCATCCATAGCTCAGACCGTGAGGATGTGCCTACAAAGCAACAAAGAAGTTAATCAGCACTTGCTTTATGACTTGGAAAACACAATTATCAAAACAGACACTTTTCTGATTGACTTTCTTCTTTATAAAACCTGATCATTGTGAAACATAAAGGAAGTAGAAGTCCACACCATGAATTACTTGGCATTGCTTTGTTCACCATGGTTATGACTATTTTCCTTCAAATACATCTTGAGCTAGTTTAAATTCTGCACACCTCAACTACAAAATAAGCTTCCAATTCATTTAATAGACTCCTGGGATAGCAACAACGTTATAAGGCCACACACATACCCCTTGTTTGTTTCCATAAGGCCACCGGAGCTGAATGATGGCGGCATAGAGACGAATCATTCCTGACATCCTTTTAAGAAAATGATCTTGTTCTTCCACTTTAGAATCACGAACTTCATATCCAAGCATCCTTAGTATGAGAAAACATTCTAGTTTTAGTACAGCAAAACACATTCACTTGAGTCCCTGCACCTCTCAGCTCTGGGCAACCTGGTCTAGAGGAAGGTGTCCCTGCCATGGCAGGGGGCTGGAACAAGATGGTTTTTACACACTCAGGAATGACCCTCCAGAGTCAATACCTATCTGCTCAGGACTGGGGGAAAGAGGAGTTCATTCAGAATAGTCTTCAGCCTTGCAAGGTTCATGCAGAAAAGATCCAGTAATAATTTTACCTCTGATATTCTTCCATAGAAGTCCCTTCTTTCCGAGCAGGGTAAAATGGCACAGAATATGGACACTTTTTGTGCAGGTGAGCTAAAAAGATGTCTCCAACTCGAGGGTGTAATTCCCAGATTCCTGAGAGCACCACAGCAATTGGGAAAGCTGAATCGTGGTGAAAAGATACTTCTCCTTCCCCATGTTTCTGGAGGATGGAAAAGGAAAGTCAGCCACCACTCCTTCAAGTAATTTCTCAGGCAAAAAAAAAAAATCCTCATTTTTGTAGTTAGCCTTTACTAAAGGATCCAAACGTTTCCATGGCTATGAAACCAAGGATAGAAAAGCTGATGAAGCTGCATATCCTCAGCTCCCACAGAGAATGACAATAAACTCTGGCTCAGGATAGAAAAATTGGATTAGCAAACACAGGCTCAAAGTGCAGGCTGAACTATATTCTCAACCCAAATAATCACTTTCAAATGTTTACAAATCAGTCACAGTTTTACTCCATGGGCTGATTTTTGCATGCATTTGTTCCTGCAGGGATAAAAGTTTCAAACAGCCCAAATTTTGCAACTAAAGACAAGAGAAAAATATTGCCAACTTCAAGAAACAAGCTTCATTTCTTGAGAGGTGCTAACAAAAAAGCAGGGACTGAAGTTTGCCTCTTGAGCCTTAGCGTTGGGGTTTTTTTGTCCCCCAAATTCTGCCAAGATAAAAAGCTTGAGCCTATATACAGTTTTGTGATACACCATAAATTAACTATCAAACTATTTTCCTTAACACTGTACCTATCTAGTCCAAAATATATAAGATGTAAGCCTGAAATTTAAGTTTTTTTCCTCCTAGAAGAAATAAAATAAGGATTGGAAGAGAAAGAGACACTAAGTTTTTCCACTGCATTAATACAGGTAAACTGAACACCCAATGATTTTTTTCTTCATAGCTTCATAGCTGAAGAGACAGTTCAGCGTCCAAAAGCACATCCTAGAACACTGGCTACCTGTGCCACCCCAAAGAAGAGATTTCCTCACCACAAACTTCTCTGCGAGTTTATAACAAACAAACTCCAGCCCTTGTGGATGCTGAGTCACCGACACTGCTTGCCCTTCAGTCTGCACAGGCTTCCCAGACAGCAGGTTATTGATCTTGTCAAACACCTCTCTCAGCTTAGAGCCTGCAAATACATAAGGGATGTATGGAGATAGAAGATAAGGGAACAGCAGAAAAGTCTTACCCAGACCACATCAAGCTCATCAACACCAGACCCACATCCCAAAGGGCACCTTTGCTTCATCTGATCAACCAGACTTAATCCTAATGAAGAAAAATGCCTCTGAGAGAAGCAACAGGCCTTCAAAGCACAAGCAAACTCTACTGCACAGATAGGTTGTGTGCAGGTCAGCTTTCTGCTGCAGGGATAATTACAGGAACACTTGATATGCTTGTGCCCTGATAAAATCTTTAAAGGAAAAGGAATTTCAGTGGGATTGAGCTCTTGGTGTTTTCCTGACCTGAAATGCTAGAGATCTGGCTCACAGGGATTGTAGCTGCTTTCTGCAAGTTTGTTTTTATCTTCCTCACCTGGAGAACAAACAAACAAACAAGTTTAAAATCCTTTCCAAACAAGTAGATATCTATAATAGTTTGGATAAGCAGAGTGGTAACAGAGGCTGATACAAGAGTTTTTATTTTTTTTTTAATGAAGCTATCCTATTTACCCTAGAAATTAAGATAATCTCTCTTCAACAGTATTAATAATTTGTTCATACCTCAGTGTTGCCTTTGCAGTTTGCAATTTCACTGAAAGCAGAAACACATTGCTCAGCAGCATCCTGAAGCTGCTGGTACCACTGCATTATACTTTCTTCTGTTTTAACTTGAAGTCCTGTTATTAAAAAAACCAAAAAAGATGATAACTAAGAAAGACCTAAACCTCTAGTGAGAAAACTAATTTTAAAAAACACAAGAAAAAGGAATAAAAAAGATTTTTTAAAAAGCCTAACCAACCTTCCTTCTGCTGCTTTCCCCCTGACTGTTGTGCAGGGGCAGGTGTCTGACTCTTCATCTGCTCTTTTTTCTCTAACTCCTTCTGCTTTTGTTTCTTTTCCTCTTCATCTTTCCTCTTTTTTTCTTCTAGAGCTGCAGTGATTTCCTGCTGCATGCTGGATATCAACCCTCGCATCTCCTGCAGGGCTCGCTCAGTGCTGGCCACATCTGCTTGACTTGGGAACCCTCTCTGCCAAGAAACACGAGAGGTAACACAGCATTAACCCTTGGTTCCAGTGACAGAGGGCCAACAGCAAGAGCCAGGAGCCTTTGAAGCATTTGCCTTCAGATAATCTGGGAGCTAACTACATATTTTATCCCCATCTCATTTATTTGTACATAACATTGGTCATATAATTTGTAAATAAGACTACGACTAAACCTCCTAAGATCTGGGACAACAAAAATTAAGAATACACTTGGAACAAATGCAAGTGAACTCCAGTGCAAAGAATTGACAGCTCCCTCTACTGAAAGCCAGCTGTGACAAGCTGGAACACAGGATTAGCCTTAATAGTGTTTTATCTTTCAAGATTTGTATCCCACCCTAGAAAGAAAAAATGTCAAGGAAAGCCAGCTACTGTAGGAAAGCTTAGGAGCAGAGGAGAACCATAAGATGTTCAGTATTTAACAATTCATGAACCAGTTCACTGTCACAGAGAGAACTTTATAGCACCAAGAGTTTACAGCAATTTAATTTGAATCCTTCTACTGTAAAAGTTCTCATGCATTTTGATAAGCCATTTTCAAAGGAACAGATGAAGTGCCAGAGGAAAGAATTCCCCTTTGAAATTGTGTGCTTTAGAGGATGAATATCTAAGAACATTGCTGTGACATCTTATTTAAGGGCCTCATGACAAGCTGCCTTTGAAGACAACTACAGGGAGCTTTATGAAGGAATGACAGCCAGAGTTAACAACTCCAGAGCCTGTACCTCACTCGTGGTGCGGATGAGCCCTGACACCAGCCCACAGATCTGGTTGCCACGATTGCTGTATGCAGACAGATCAATTCTGGGCAAGTCTTTATGCCTGTAGTTGGGATCAATCTGCTGGTTCAGCTGCAGCAGTTCCTCCTGGATGGAATAAAGGCGGCGCAGTCTCTCCTGGCCCTCCTCCTTGCGCAAACGTTCCAGCTCTTCCTGGCGCTGCCTCTGCTGCTCTGCCTCACGCAATTTTAGGTTCAATATCTGGGGAGAAAAAGACACAAGAGTCATAAAATACTTCAATAACTCAAGTTGTACAGCTCCTTCCTGGTCTGATGACTCCAGCTTTACAGGACCTTCCCGTTCCTATGACACAAGTGCCTTTACTGCATTTCCACACTGCAGCAGGTGCCCAGGATAGCACCAGAAAATCCATCCTCGCTTCAGAGTGTCATGGAAATACAAATAAATCCATTGGTCTTTCCAGTTCCCACCCAGCAGTTAGGAAAGACAATTCTTAAGAGTCTCAGACCTTTGCTCTATGTCGGTGTTCTTCCTTCAACTTCTCTTGCTGCCCCTGAGCCTCCTTTGAGCTACAATACACATAAAGACAGAAAAACTGTATTCAAGACATTCAGGAGAGAAAACACAAACCAACACACAGGAAGCTGTTCTTAAAACAAGCTAAAGGAACTTTAGCTATCACAAATATTGTCTTTTTCTAACCACTGATACCTCAGGAATAGCCAGACATCTACTCTGACAGCCAAACTCTAACAGGATAGTTAATGTAAGACAAGCAGCAGGTGAGATTGCACATAGTGACTAACACAGATGGGAATTAACCCTCACTTTGATTAAATGCTATAAAATTCTAATGATACCAGAGGTAATCTCACCTCTTCTCCATTACTTCTTGCAACTCTTGGAATTCCTGATGCCGCTTTAGCTCCCTCAGTTCATCAAAGCGCTTCAGCTGCTCGCTGGCCTGGGCATAGGCTGCCCTCACCATCTGCTCCTGCTCCTCCTGCCGCTGTCTCAGCCTCTCCTGGTTACAGAGGGGTACCAAAGGAAGTCACTGAACAATATGGACAGAAGAAAACACCAACTAAACTGCCCAACATTTATACCTTGCTGTCCTTGCACTGTTACCTCTGATTGTGGAGCCCTCCTGGGATTCACAGACACCCCCTCCTTCATTTTTTCTTACCTTTGCTTTCAGTCTGTGCAACTCTTCATACATCCTAATGCAGCCTTCGACTTTTGCAACTTTAGAAGACACAACTGCTGGAACAACTTCTTGATTTATTTCCAGGAGACTAAGATGATCATTTTCCTGCGTGGTCAGCATAAAAGCAAAATCAATGTCTAAGCAGAGTCAGCAACTCATGGAGGAAAACAGATAAAAGAAGTCTCCTAAACTATTATTTGTGAATAAACAGACAAAGGAATCAACAAATACATATTTCTAGAGCAGTTATGTACCCCAGCAGTGCAACCTCACTATTTCGAGTATCCTCCAGCACATTTATGAGACTGGAATAATTACTTTTCCAATCAATAAAATTGGGAGCAGACACACCAAGAGTCTCAAGGACATTGACAAAGGCCAACTGGCACCTGGAAAGCCCAGACAACCCCACATGTCCTCTGAACAATCGGAAGATCTTACACTGGAAGAAGTCAAGACAGGTTTATACTTTGAATCAATCTTCAGGAGGAGTGTTGATTCTCTCTTATGAAGTTTATCACATCTTGCTGCTTCATTAATACCTTTTCCTCACAATATATTTTTTAAGTCTCACTAGAGGCAGGATGATATAAAACTTTGCTGCTCAGTATCACTGTTACGTGGTGAAGTCATCATTGAACAAAACAATTGATATTTCCCTTTCCAGAGGGAAATCATGAAATGGCTTCATCAACTTAATTACTTCCAAAACTCAACTGCTTATTGCTCAGCTTCCTACCTTTCTGCCTTGGTAAAACACTCAGAATACATGTAAGTCACTCAAAGACTCCAGAGAACCCATTGTGGCTACTCAGACATTTATAACAGCCCTGACCCTCCTCTGTGGTCTTATCTCTCCAAATGGGTGAATTCTGTGCTGCTAATTCGTAACACAACAGAGTTCCAACTATTTTCCTCACTTATAGTGAAAAATGGAGTTTGCTTTGGGTCAACTGTGAAACATTATTTATGAAAAACTTGCTGATACTAACTTTATCATCACCTGTTCATGTTCCAAAAACTTAAAACAAAGGATGTTTTCCCCATAAATTAACATAGCACAAACCAGCCTTAATCTGACAATTTATGGCAGCAAGTTAGGACTTTATTTTCTCACAGCTGCTCCATAAACATACGGATTATAATCAGAGAGCTACCTTGGTCTCACTGGGCTCTGTAGATGAAGGTGGTGAAGAGCTCCGGTGGCTGCCAGGCGGGATCTTCTCCGCAGACGCCCGTTTGGGGAGTGGAGTGGATTGTTTGGGCGTGGAAGTCTCGGAGGGTGTGATTTCTTGGGCTAATTGCCCACTGAGGCTGTCCAGCACCCAGCCGCAGTAAGGGGAGAGCTCAACGGGAGCCACACATCCTTCCAAGGCAGCCTTGAGAGAAAATATCGTCCGTGAACGCGGCACAGCCTTAACACTGCATAAAACTTAAACACACCACGAGCAAACATGCACAGTCTGCAGCTGCTTTGGAATCGCAGCTCAGTATCCCATTTAACCCTTTTTTCTGTTGTCTTTCCAACACTTTTTCCGAACTCTCCTACTTTTGCAGGACATTTGAACCCTCTCGGGCCAGCCCCGCTCCCTGATCCCGCGCTGCAGAGCCAGGACCCGCTCTGGGGGTATTTAAAGCTCTGAGGGTCACCGAGATGAGCGCTCGGTGTTTTCCCAGCGGGCAGGGCCGGCTCCAGGGGCGAGCCCTCACCTCATCCTCCTGCCAGCGGCTGCAGTAGCTCAGCCGGCCCTTGCTGGAGAGGCGCAGGGCCTCTAGAGTGTCGAAGCGGAGCTGCCACGACTCCATGGCGACCCTGCCCGGGCGCACAGAGCCGCACGGAGCCGCGGGGTCCCTCACGGCCGGGCCGGTCCCATCCCGCCCCTTCCGGGCCGCAATGGCCGCATCCGCCTCCGGCCGGGCGGGAGCGGCGGCCGCCCCCTGGCGGACGGGCGGGGCCGGGCCCGGAGCCGCGGGTTCGAGTCCCGCCCCCGGCAGCGGTGCGCTAAGGACGGGCGGGGCCGGGAAACAGCCGCAGCTTCAGCGATTTCCTAAGGATTTATTCTGGGTATTCTCGCCGAGGGAGGGCTGGAGCCGCCTTGCTCTGCTTAGCTCCAATCGCAGAAGCAGAGAGAAGGCTCCACCTGTGAACTACAGAAATAGTTGGGAATTCAGCTGCCTGCACCAACAGCACTGGGATGTGTTTGCTTTTCACACACAGAGCACCTGAAGAGGAAATTCCCACCATAACCAATTAAAATGTAGTTTATTGTTTTCTCCCCCAGCACTTCTGGGCTTTTTAAAGTGTTAAATGTGCGCAATTACAGATCTTTCGGAAACTGATTCGTTTAGAAACTTTTTATGACAAATACTGCCAGTGACCACATCACGTACACATCAATAAGATACAAAACACAGAAATATAAAAACAAGGTTTATTTTTGTCCCCCTAAGAACCATTTAGTAGAAACAATAGGCCACTAGAGAGCACATGGACTTTAGGGTCTTGACACACAAAAGACCTGATTTTCCAGAAGGTGCAGGGGAATTTGATGAAGAAGTTGAATATCTGCAGCTTCTCCTTAGTGGGTTTAAGATGAAGTCAGGATTTCACGCACACCCAGAACTCACATGGCATTTGCACCAAGATCCCAAATGAAGTGACACTGATTTCCTTTGAATTTATACTGTTTTGGCTCAGTCCTGGGTGGGTATACTCAGGATCAGAAAATCAGGGTAAGAGGAGAAAAGTAACATGACCATCACGCTCACAAATAAAGGTAAGGATCAGGGATATAAGAATATAAGAATCAAGTATAAAAAATCAAACCAAACTCACTATTTCTGGTATAAAATTGTTACAAACAATGTGGTTGTGCAGGAGATTCTCTCTTGTGAGTGTAGAGCCCAGCCACCTATGTTATTTTCAGCATCACACCAACAGTATTAAAAAAATATTTTAAAAATCCCACAGGCAAAAAGCCCCCACATGATCTCCTCAACAGAGAAACCAAATGAGAAGTGAAGCACAAAGAGAGCTCTTTACAAAAATTAACACACTCAACAAACCTCTGACAGGTTTTAAGATCTGAAATCATCATGATCTAACAGGAGGAAAAGGATCTTTTCCATTATATGCAAAACCTCCTGGGTTTGGGGCTCAGTTTATGGTGTAACACCAACCTTTAGCACCAAACCAGTACTGCTGATACCCCACATTTTGATCAGATACCAACATCATTTTATTTTTTCATTCTGCAATAAAAAAAGTCTCCCAACAGTGACCCTAAAATGCTATCCAGTTTTCTATATCAATATGGCTTTTGAAACAAAGCTCTTTCTGTGTGCTTAAAAAAGGTGCAAGTAATGCATTGCTCTCAGAGAAGAGAGCGAGTGTGGCTGGGGGAGCCCAGAAAAGCACTTTCCCTAAAAACATTGTCGTAGGAAGACTTGAGGAACTGGACGTAGTTCTGCATGCTGCGGTTGGTGCTCTCCGACTGCTCCAGCCGATCCCGCAGGTCCTGGAGGCGGCTTTCGTATCGGCGCTCTGCCTGCACAGGGGAGCACAAAACAGGCTGAAAGGCAGCAACATTCATCCTCTTCATGTTAAACTCTTCCCCCAAAGTGCTGAGGAGAGCCAGAATTAGCACAGCAGGAGATGACATTACCATAGATGGTGCTGTGATATTTATAATTTCTGCTCATTCCGAACTCCATTCAGCAACCCGCTGATAAAAGCAGGAGACAACTTGGCTAATCAGCTGGGATTTTAAAATATATTAGCTGTAGTTATGGGGAATGAAACACATCCTTTTCTGAAAAGCAGCTTGACCTGATCCATCAGCTAATACAATTCCACATAAAACTAAAGCAAGGAAGCAAGGTAAATAGGACATGACAAAAGATTCCCAGTCTTTCTTCTACAAGAAATCCTTTCCTCTAGAAAAGAAATTGCACTCTCTCTGAGGCAAAATGAAATCAATCATACCACCAGTACAGCAAGAATATCCCCCACAAGCCACTCACATCCTCTTTGCTCCGTTGCAACTGGTTCAGCTCTGTTTTATTCCTGCTCAGCTGGGTCTCTAAATCCAAAACCTTGGACTGGGCTGCCCTCTCTCTGGAGACTGCTCGTTCTCGAGCTTGTTCCACCTACACAGAACAACAACTTTGTTAAAGGGGTGTCTATGGAAGAATGTTTTTTCCATAACCATTGCCCACAAAAGCCCTTTAAAGTTTAAAGCATCACATTCTCATACATAAGCAACAGCTCAGTCCAGTGCTTTTCTCTGCTGAAAACCGAGTTCAGCTCTTCAACAGTGCTGCCAAATAGCACCAGCATATTACTTGTATTTCACTGAACATGATGATTTTAATTGGTTTGGTCATAAGCTGAGAAGATATTTTCAGCATTCTCACTGTTCCCCTTTCACAGCCTGGGTAGCTTTGGGTGAATTCACAAACATGAGAAATTACTCACTTGTCTTTTGGCATCCTCAATGGCCATCTCCAGCTGACGTGCCAGGGAGCTGCACTCACGGCTCTTCTCCTCCAGCCGCAGCTGACACTGGTGGATTGACTCCTCACGTTTTGCTATGACCTGAAGGAATTCTATGTTCTGGGCATTCGTGGACTCTAGTTTTCTAGTTTAAGACAATAAGGGAAGGAAACCTATTCATTTTAAATGGAGTGTGTTTTATTCTGCTTTTTGTCAGGTCCTGACTCCTCTGGTAGTAGATTCTATTCCCCCTTGAAAGGTGAGAGCCCAGTCCTCAAATCAAAATTTCAAAGATTGAAGGACCTACAGAGTACTCATATACCTGCATTTTCTGAGATATTGTTGCTAAAAGAAATTTATAAACATAGGTAAAAATACTGTAGTATCTAGTAACCTCAGAATTACCAGGCTAGATTGGACAAGGAGCTGGTTTCTCTGCTGTCTAAGCCATCATCCTGTCTAAGAACATTTACAACAGGTGCTGCTGCAAAAGCATAAAACCCTCAGTGGACAGCTACTGGTTAGAGAACCTTGTGGGATAAGCAAATGCACAGAATCCTGGAGGCATGTGGGGAACTGGAACAAGACTGAAGCTGTTTCAATCCCCTGTAAAAACAATGGAAATGGAAGGTTAAAAAAGCAAGAGAGCCTAGTATTTCTAACCTTTCTAGTTCCTCCACCTTCAAGGTGAGCTGCTTTTTCTCCTCTTGGGCAGACTGATATCTCTCTCTTGTCATCTCCATTTTGTCCCCCTGGAGGTCAATCTAAAAATTACAGGAATTAATTACTTGGCAGAGTAGTCACTACACACACATGTCCAACCACCTAAAATATATGCAGCTCTCAGAAGGAAATATGTTCCATTCATAACGTCTGGAGGGCTTCAGAAAGGGAAAAGTGGATAGAAAAGAACTAAACATCCATTTTGCTGATGCTTCCAGTTACAGTCTGGGAAGATGTAGGAAAACTGATCTGTACTGCAAAAGAAAAGCCAGACCCATAAATTCCTGCATGTAAAGCAGCACCTGCAAGCCAAGCACACACACAACAACAGCAGCCACAAACATGCCAGCAGCTCACAACAGCATCAGAGTCTGAAACACCAGGGAGGATTATAATTCCAAACCAAGCAGACTAAAGTGGTCAGACAGAGATCATGCGCTGTCTTGAGGGACAGCTGTAGGTGTCACCCCCATCTGAAATTGTCCTGCAATACCTACACAGTCTTTCTGGGAACAAAAAACAGAACTGGGAAAACAAGCTGAAATCAGAGTGAGAAAATGGTTGTGCCAGCAACATTAGCAGAAAACTACAGGAGGGGAAGCTGATAAGAGGATGGAGGTAACAGAAGCGAGGGCTGGCATTAGCAAGTGCTGCCATGACTGATACAAAGTCCCAAAAAGATTCTGCACCAAGGGATGAGAAACCTTTCAAATATTAAGGAATGCTACCAGCAAAGCTGCTAACTTCTTGCACAAAGACATGGCACACACCTTTATTTTGCAGTGCATGTTTAATCTTTTCAAAAAGAGACGAGGACAGAGATGAAGTTTGAACCTTGCTGTGATTAGAAATTCATGCTGTTTTCACAGTTGAGGTTTGCACTGGTACGGGTACTTTCTGCCAGTCCCTTACCAGCTGACGGAGATCTGAAATCATGACACACAGGTCCGTGTTCTTCTTCTCATAACCCATGAGCTGTTGATGGCACTCTGCCAGCTGTGTCTCAGTGTACTTTAGGATCTCAGGCAGCTTCTCCAGTTCAGAAAGCTGGTCCTGGAAGCTCTGACGAGCCTGTAATCAAAGAAGAGAAGGTGAGGAATTTTCAAATGTTGGTAAGATAAAGACTAAAAAATTTATCAACTTCAATGAAGCTTTGTTAGTCCACAACCATAATAACACTGTGTGGATATTTGGCCAGTGCTGGAGTTCAAAGCCTAAAGTCTTTTCCTGCTCCAAAAACATTTCACTTAGGATCTGGCATTCCCTATGGATGGTGTAGGAATGAGTATTCTGGATTGTGGGCTTCAATTTTACTAGAAGTACAAGCTCTGCTTTTGAGGTCAGCTGTTCCACATCAGATAATGGTGTAACCTACCTAATCCACCGTTCTAAACCACTATTTCTTTAGCAAAGGACAGCAAAGGACTAAATAATTTATGCACCTCTGAAGAATGCCATATAGTCAAAAAGAAGCTGCTAAATGCTCATTCTGCAAGACTTATTGAACAAGTCCTGAGAAAAAAAAATGATGCAAAAGGCAGAGTCAAGAAAACCTTTGACCTCCTATTCACAGCTATTTTTCACTAGATTCAGAACACTAAGATCCATGAATGTCTACAACATATCTTTAGAAGAATAGTTACCTCTTCAAGCTTCCTGTTCGTTTCTTCCCTTAATGTCTTGTTCTCTTTTTCACACTTCTCCAGTCTTGCTGCCAACTCATCTGCTTCCTTTCGGGCCTTCTGTGCCTGGACATTCAAAAAAAGACCCCAGACTTTATCTGTTATGTATAGTTTTCAACACATGTGTGCAATGCCTTGGAGTAATTGAAACTGCTCCAGCTGGTAAAAGCTAAGGCATGACAGAATAAGGCACAGTGGAAGGAGAAAAAACCTTTGTGCAAGGGCTGAAGGTTCTGAGACCCACCTGTGCTGTGTAGCTTTCAATCAACCCTTCGTAGCTCCTGACAGAGTTCTGGAGTTGTTGCAATTCTAATTGTGCTTGGTTCAGCTTGTCCTCCATTGCATTCAGAGCAGACTGAAAAAAGAAAACATTTTCCATTGAGTGCTTGGAAGTACCTGCCATGTGAGGTGTCTAAAGTTGTCTAGACTAAGAAAATACAGTTTTGTCCATGCAAGTTTTCAAAACTTTCCAGACTTCAGTAGTCTGGCAAATTTGCATCAGCAGAGCACAGAGGTTTGGAATGGAAAAAAAGATGTAGGTCACCCACAAGATCACTTCATGGTGAAGGACAACAGGAGAAATATGCCAGTCATTTTTTTGTCGTTTTTTCTGGAGATTACCATTCTCTCTGTATGAGCTATGACAGCTGTTTGTTCTCTGGTCAGCAGCATGAAGGTGAAAGGACAAGATTTAAGATCCCAGTAGATGAAACATCTAGTATCTAGTTGGAGATACTCCTAAGCAAAACATGGAAGAAACACAGCTCTCCCAGTATGTATACTTCCTCTGTCTCCTCCCAGCACACTGGCCCTGTCACAGTCAGATTTTAAGAACTTGTTTGAAACTGTATAGGAGCAATGGGTGCAATTTGACTCTGTCTTCAGTGGCCAAGCAAGTTGTTACAATTCAGCCTTCTTTTCCTCCTAGCATTCGATCTTCAAACCTTTAGAGTCACTGACCTTTAGTCTTTCATTATCTTTCCTCAAAGCACAGTTCTCTCCAGTCATTTGGTGCACTCTATCCATCAAAGCTTCGTTTTCGTCCCGTGTCTTCTCCTGGACCTTTGCCAGTTGTTCCACCAAGTCTGCAATACGGCTGCCACACAGAAAGAAAACTAATCCTTAAGTGACAAGAAAGAGTAAGGCTCCTAACCTTTGAAAACTAGCTACAGAAACAGGGCTTTTCCCTATCCTTTCATCTTCCTTCTCCAGTCATGTACGCACACCTCTCTGTTATTCTGTTCAACCACTTCAATCTTTTTACACCTCTTGGAAATTAACTGGAGCTGCCCCCTGGAGCTCAAATGAATTGTCTCAAAGATGCCCAAGATAAAGATATGCCTCTTTCAACTCATACCCACCTACCTTTCCCTGCAGCAGCAACTGTACTGCAGTGATACCAACACATTTATTTGCCTTCACTACAAAACTGCCATCAACTATACTGTTCATCTCTTTAATATCCTCCATTCCAGTTATTCAAAAATATCTCAAAACAAAAATAATCTTAATTCAAAGCATTACAAAATGACAAAGGAGCAGTTTTAAGGGTCAGCAAACCTTAAAAGTCTGCCTTTGCTGTGGCAAGTCAGCAGCGGAAGTCACACGTCTCTCTCCACCTCTTCAAACTCTACTCTAGCCCTTAAGCAGTGCTGGTTTTGCTTGGTTATTTACAAGCAATCCAATTAAAATATTAATTTCAATGCTATTATTCAATTAAATTATCCTTGAACTTTGACTTCATCCCTACTCACGCTTCTTTCTCTGCACTGATTTTACTCTAACCTGTTCAGTGTAACGACTTCCAGTTCAAGGTCATCCTTGTCCTTCGTGACTTTGCTGCAGCGATTCCTCCAGCTCTCGATAGTGCTCCGGCACTCAGCAATACAGTTCTCCTGTCAGACAAGGGAAATACAAGAGGAAAAAAGTAAGGGAAAAGACAAAATCATCACTGGTGTGAGATATGCAGACAATACACAGAGATGCCCTTTACTTAAGACATGCTGTGAATACAGTGAGAGCTGAGCAAACTGGATTCGTTCTAAACTTGGCATAAATGGGCCATGGCATCAAGACAGAAATAAATTTCATTAGTCAAAAGAGACTCTCCCCAGGGCTGCTACCAGAAGCCAACAATTTAGAAGCATGACCTCAAACTAGGCCTCTCCTGTTTCAGCAGGTACCTTTTCTGCTAGCTGGGCAGTCAGTTTTTGCACATACTCCTCACTCCGCTCCGCTCGCTCTTTCTGTGCACGGACCGCTTTCTTCAGGGCATCTTTATCACCATCCATCTTGTTCTTCACATCGTTCAACTGTTCCATGGCAAGTTCCAGATCTTCCTTAAGCTGAGATTCACTCATCTCCACATTCTGCAGGGGAACAAAACCCACCATATAGATTAATGCCCTTATTACACCTGCAAACCCAAAGCAGCAACTAATGTCCTAGAAACGGTGAGAACTAGGCACAAATCCCCAGTGTTCAGCCTGGAGGTATTTGCAGTCAGGGTTCACCTACATGATCCTGTCTAAATGCTGAAAGAGATGGCAGCATAACATCTTCCTCTTCTTCCAAGAGTCTTGCTTTCTTCTTTCGTAAGCTGCTTCCTAAAATATTAATTTCTCTCCTGACCAAAATAAATACTGTTTTAACAGTCTTTCGATCTACCTGAGAAAATTATTTTTATTGATGAAATGTTTGTGTATAATAATGTTGCTTTATGTAGCTCTTACTAAGACAGATTAAAGCTCCTTTAAACTATTAACACATTTCTGTTCCTTGTAATACGATCCCAACATATGCTAAATATAAAACTCTAATCAAAATAAACCAGGGGAACTTTCTCCTCCTCATTAATACTGCAGAACGGATGAACAAGGATGATTAAACTGGCACAGCATTTTTCAAAAAAAGCAAATGAAATAGTTCCAGTTTGTCTTGATGCTTGACTAAACCAAAGCCAACTTCTCAATAATTATGGTGTAACTAACTTAGGAAAAAGAAAATCTAATTAATGCACACAGACCTTAAGGCTAAGATTTTGCCTCATGCCTCAAAAGTCAGAAGATTTCTCTTCTCTTATTTAATTTGAGAATCATGCCGTGTATTAGTGGCATAAACATCACCAGCCAATATTTCAGTCAACCAGGCTTTGTAAAAAGCTTGTGCTATTCCCCTTCTGAGTGAATTCAGTCCATGGGAGCAAAGGAAGAGAGAATCCCCAGGGAGCAGTGCAGACATACCCGCAGCTGTGTGAGCAGGCGGTTGTTCTCAGCTTCTTTGCCTCGCAGCTGGGCTTGTAAATGGGCTTTCATTTGCTCCATAGCTCTGGAGAGCTCAATTGCTTTCTTTGACTGTTCCTAGATAAGCAGGAAAAAGACAAACATGTTTTTACTCAACAAGCTAATAGAAGGAACACTGTATAATATGCAGTAGTCATCTCAGATTTCTTCACTGAATGATCTCCAGCCACCTCCAGACAGACCCCCACAGCTCTTCTTGTGCAACAAAAAGAGACCAAATGAGCAGCCATTTATTTTACAACACATGTGAATGACTGGCAAAATCCTTCACATCTGATCTTTTCCACTGCATTTCCCCTTTACTTCCTAAACTAAGGAACAGATTGGAATTTGCCATTGGGAACCAAGAGGATCTTAAACAGAATGGCAATTCAGTGCCCAAGCAAAGAGAATTCTACCTTTCCATCTTTATGACAGGTATCTTATTAGCAGAATATGGAGCCCATAATGGTGTGGGAGTTGGTATCTGTCTAGATAAGAAAGCCAGTCATCTGATGTCAAAATAGCAGTCTGCAAACAACCTCATCTTTTGGACAGCGTGTGATTTTACAGAACTGGAAAGTAGAGAAGAGAGGGAAAAACAGAAAAACAATATTACCTTTTCTGCCACTATCTGAACTGTGAGGTTTTCCAGTTCTTTTTCTTTTCCTTGAAGCCTGATCTGAAGTTGCTGGAAAAACAAACACCATGCAGATGTTCAGTAACAAAGACATTTCGGACAGCAGGTAGAAGGCAAGTGGTGTAACTGCCTCCCTGTCTTGACCACCTGATCTGTGGCATGGTATGTTATCCACAGCAACAGCATCCTCATCCCCAGAAAAGCAGGCTGCATTCTACTCAAGCAGGAAGCAAAAGGGATACACACACATTTGTGCAACAGGGCACAGGATACCCAGTCAGGACCATACATACTCTAAAGACTAAAAAGGGCATTTACCTATGTCTCACAGCAATGTTTTATGACTTCTGGCAATACAAGAACTCTTGTCTCAGTTTACAGAGCAGGAAATGAACAAAAACTGGGACAAGGTAACTCATTCAGTGACAGAGCCCAATACACAGAGTTATCCCCAATCTAAGCCCGCATTATTTCAAAGGCAGTGAAAATCTACTCACTTTGAAACGCAGGTGGCTTTGATTACCACAAAAGCTAAAATATTTTTAAAATTGATCTAAAAGGCACTAGAGTAAGATTTGACAGCAGAGTATAAGACAAAGAAGGGCTTGTCATTTTAGATCTTTCTGCTGTATCATTAAAGAGACGAGAGATTGTGGTTTGCTTACCATGTTCTCTGCATCTGTGTCAGCCATCCTTTTCAGCAGCAATGCTTGCCGATCCAGTACCTTCTGGGCATCTTTCTACAAAATAAATGCATAGGAAAAATTGTTAACTAAAAAGTCAATTTTATACAGGTTCTTTAAATGGAACTGGGAAAATCAACTATTTCCTCCCAGTTGCAGCAGCAATTCTTAGAAGATATAGAGAAACATCACATTTGCTAAATATTTCACATGTCATTATCCATCTCAGAAAGTTTTTCCACTTCCCAGTCAAAGTTACAGGATGGCAATGTAAGATCATTCTGAACTCTCCCACTACTCAGGGAAAGTCATGTGGAAGAATTCAGACCTTTTATTCAGCCTCACTGGTGGCTGAAGTAACTGCAACCATCAGCTTGCTTCTGCTGAAATGGAATATAAACTACAGAAAGAACAGAAATTTCATTTTTTATTGCTCTTACAAGCAATAGAGAATTGTTCTGTACGTGCAGCACAGAATTGTTTCCAATTTCTCTGTTGTTGCCTTCAGAGCCTACAAAATCAAACTTCTGAATATCCATAGGCTCCCATTAGCTGAGGCTGTATCAAGTCCTCAGACTCCAGCAATTCAAGTGCAGCAGCAGTGTTTGAGACCAGCAGGACCAGCTAATACAGCCTGATCCAGAGGAGACAGCTGGCAACATAGCAGTGCCTGAATCTTTTAATGCAGTCAAAGACTTAGAGGCTCTACAATCCTCAGATCAGAAAAAACAGTATTACTCTATGAATTAGGCAGAGATAAAGAAAAAATCCTAAATAAAAACTATCCAACATTTATGGGCTGACAGGGTATACTGCAGGGCTAGGAGAAAGAGTTGAAAGATTTCAGGCTCAAAAAATTCCCTACCAGCCCATGAGACAACACAGCCTCCTGGAATCAGCCAGGTTCCACACCCAGCAGTTCTCACCTCCCGGCACTGCTGCTCTGCAAGAAGCTCACGGAGTGTCCGGTTGGTTTCTTCAAAGGTGCTCAATTTCTGGAGTAGAAGCTCTTTTTGTCTTGTTAGAGCATTTATATCTGTGCTGCTCATGTGTTTCTCCTGAAGGAAGAACATTAAAGAAACAAACAAACAATAAACAAAGAAATGAGGAAAAATAAAACACAACTCAAACAAACAAAACCCACAAAACATAAACAAAAGGAAAGAATTTTTCATTTGTGTGCAGAAAGTAACTGGAAGTAAATACCCCACTTTAAAACCAAACTAGCAAACACCTAAAGAATGTTAAATCCCTCCACCTTTCCTGAGGTTTTGCTGGATTAGCAACTATAACATTACTTTTTTAAGAGAGTCATACAACAGGGCAATGTAGTAAAGGCAAGAACAAAAACGGGCACCTACAATGTTGAGTCTCCCAATCGTATTTTTCAGGGCATTGATCTGTCTGGCAGCTGCTGCTCCATCCCTTTCAGCTTCATTCAGCTTGGTCATCAAACACTCCTTCTCCTGCTGCAAGCATTCCTTCTGTAGCCTGCAAAGAGAATTCAGCCATCAGAGAAACAAGAAGCTTTGGCAGTTGTACCAGCCACTATTGATACACAGTTGATTGGGTGAAAATTCATAAAAAGCCCAAATCAGAGGATAAAAGCTCTAAACCAAAAACTGCTTAAGATTTACCCTCTTTCAGTGTGGAAGCTGTTTTGAGACAAAGCAGTAAGCAGACACCAGGAGCTTGCTAAGATCACAGCTATGAAATTTAGAGGGGACAAATCAGGCTTATACCAAAACTGCACACACTGCTAAACCCAAAACACAATGCTGTGCTTTTCCTGGGCACTTATGCCACACTAGAAATAAGACTCCAAATGGCCAAAAAAACCCAGAAAAGCACACCAAGATGTAGCTCAATGTTTTTAGCCAGCACTTGTAATCTCAGAAGCATTCACAGAATTTTCTGAAAAAGGAATAGGAAGTATTAATTCACAAGTGATCTTTCTTAAGGAAAAAGTAAAACTCCCCTAAAACACTAATGTCCCCCTGGAGACACAAACTTCACTGTTTCTTTCGATACAAAGCAGATGCAAAAATGCCAGACTTGCAGACCGTCAGGATCACTAAGAAAAAAGTGCATGGTTCAGTCCTCTCAGGGGCTGTCACTCCTGGCTCTGTATGATTTTTATAAAGGTCAAAAATTCTCCTCTAGTTTTCAGCTCCATGTTTGTTCATTTATTATTCTATCAATATTATCACAATTCAAGTAGAATCCCTTAACCTTCAAAATACTAATTGCAGAGCTAGGCTGACCCTCCACACAAGCCAACTGAGGTTCCTCTCAAAGTGGGCTTTTTTTTTCCTTTCCAAAAATCATGCTAGAGCCTTTCTCTGCAGCTACTCCAATCTGGAGTCTCCCTTCTAAAAGTGGGGACAAAAAATCCAAGTGCATCAGTGCAGCTGCAGCAGCAGCTACAACCTTAAATCATGTCAGCAATAAAGGAGGAAGGTGCCAGTGGCTACCACTAGAGCAGGAACAGTGAGAAGTGAAATCTTACACAGTCAGGTCCTTCTCCTCCTTTATGCGTTCGATGTTGCGCCGCAGCCGCGTGTTCTCATTCTCTGTTTCTACCAGCTCCTGTGTGACCTCATTCAGTTCTTCTTTCTGCTCCTCCAGGAGGCGCTTTGTCATTTCCTCCTGTTCCTCCATTTGCTGCATCTTGACCTGAAGATTTTGGAATAAAACTTAAACCAGGGGCTTTGGAAGTGATACACAGAATCCAAATCCCAAATTAGTGAACCATTCAGAGTCAATTAACTTATTGAAAGTATTAAAAAAAATGAAGTATCTCCTCCTAGGTGACAAGTGACAGGACATGAGGAAATGGCCTCAAGCTGTGTTGGGATATTCAGGTTGGACATCAGGAGAAATTTCTTCACGGAAAGGGTTGTCAGGTATTGGAAAGGGCTGCCCAAGGAGGTGGTGGAATTACCATCCCTGGAGGTGTTCAAGGAACAACTGGACACAGTACTCAGTGCTCTGGTTTATTTAACAAGGTGGTGATGGATTGAAGGTTGGATTCAATGATCTTGGAAGTCTTTTCCAACCTTTAACAAGTCCAAGTTCCAAGTCCTTCACTTTGGCCACAACAACCCCCTGCAGTGCAACAGGCTGGGGGCAGAGTGGCTGGACAGTGCCCAGGCAGGAAGGGACCTGGGGGTACTGGTTGACAGCCGACTGAACATGAGCCAGCAGTGTACTCTGGTGGCCAAGAAGGCCAACAGCATCCTGGCCTGGATCAGGAATAGTGTGGCTAGCAGGACCAGGGAGGTCATTCTTTCCCTGTACTCAGCACTGCTTGAATGCTGTGTCCAGTTCTAGGCCCCTCAGTTTAGGAAGGATGTCAAAATGCTCAAACACATCCAAAGGAGAGCAACAAGGCTGGTGAAGGGCCTGGAACACAAACTCTGTGAGGAACAGTTGAGGGAGCTGGAGTTGTTTAGCCTGGAGGAAAGGAGGCTCAGGGGAGACCTCATCACTTGCTACAGCTTCCTGAAAGGTGGGAGTCAGTCTCTTCTCCCAGGTAACCACTGACAGTACTAGAGGACATAGCCTTAAGCTGCTCCAGGGGAAGTTTAGGTTAGACATCAGGAAAAAATTATTCACTGAAAGAGTGACTGGGCACTGGAATCACCTGCCCAGGGAGATGGTGGAGTCACCGTCCCTGGACGTATTTAAAAAAAGACTGGACGTGACATTCAGTGCCATGGTTTAGTTGATGAGGAGGTGTTAAGGTCATAGGCTGGATCTGGTGATCTCAAAGGTCTTTCCAACCTAGTTCATTCTGTGATTCTCAATGATTCTGTGGTTCTAAAGTTGATTTTTGTTTTATAACCATGCATGTAATTCCATTAAATTTTGTAGCACAAATAAAATGGAAAATGCTTGATATAAGAATCTACTTGACTCAAATCCTATTCTTGTTCACTGATTTGACATCCATGTAGTTTTGAGTAAAATAATAATATAAGATTTGCTACTCTGAGTGTTAACCTGATGTTAAAAATGCAGTTACCCCCACCATGACGCTTCTTATGAAACCTGGGAACATCTCCCATGTATTTTTAAAGCGGTGTCAAGTACATAAGAGCCTATTTATCTGGAAAACACAACATCGCTGGGTTGCACATTTTTCAAACTGAATCAGAAAAAACAATATCATTGAATAAGGGGACTTTTTTGACAACAAAACATCAATGCATTGTATTTTTCACTTTCTGGAGTCATCAGTTTTCAGATTTTGGGCATGGGCAGGAGAAATTATTTGGAAATTAAAGCACAGCAATACCTTATTAAATAAATAATATTTTGAAATGTTTCACAGTGTGGCTTAGTGAATTTCTCACCAGGATAGTTCAGCTTTTCTAAACAATTCAGATTGATTTTCAAGCAAGCTACCAAGAGCCTGGGTAGCTTTCCATTGCACCAAGACCTGCCTCCAGCTTCCTCTTGTCAAAGGAACAGCTACAAGGCCCCAGTCAGCAGGTCTTTCCACTGTCTCCTCACCTCTTTCTTCAGTGTTCCCACCATATTCATTAGGCTATCTATCTTCTTTTCATATTTGTTAATTTTGCAGCAAGTGGGATCATCATCCTCGGTGGAGAGGTCACTGAGGCGCAGAACCGACTGCATCCTGTCTGACTCGGTTTTAGGTGTAGATTCAAGGTGGTCAGTTGATTCCTGCCAGAGAATAAAGTGTATAACTTTTTTAGTATAACATTATAAATAGTATTCTAAAGCTAACATTGCCAAAAAAACAGAGGCTGGGTCACATCACTGCAGCAAGGCTAGCAAAGAAATAAAACATTTACAAATGGCTTGTCCATTCCCATTGGGGAAAGGTCAATAATGCAGAAAGAGTACAACGAAAAAGAAGAAAAACTAATCGAAGCTCAAATCCTCATCTAGGACGTGCCAGGAATGCAACATGCAAAACTATCAATTCATGACAAAGAAAATATGACACAATGGTACACAAGTGCTCCGTGCTTCGGAAAAGACTTAGAACAGCAGTCCCTCGCTGAGCCTCCAGATGAGATCTTGAAGGGCATAGTAAAATGACAAGAAACAAATATATCTGGCTTTCAGAGAAGACAGAAAGGCATGGCCACAGGCTGCTCATGAATTCTCCGTTTTTCTATATCAAAAAGTGAAAAAGATTTATAGAAGACACTTCAAATAGATGGCAGGTGACAGTAGCCTTCTTTCAGACCTGCCCAACTCTCTCAATACACAACTGCTCTCTTCAACCTCGACTAAACCTCAAAGTTGGTTTTAAAGAGCCAAACCAGTTGTACCTCCCATTTCAAGATGGTATCACGGGTACTTGTTTTGCCTGGGGGTATCCAAGGGGCCTTAGTTTTCACCCGCACAGCTCGCACACCATCCCCTTTTGATTTCTGTTTCTGCTTTTGCTGAAGAAAGAGAAAATAAAATAAATTACAGACCCTTAAAGAACCATCCGCAATTTTTAGTGCTGCAAAACCAAATGAAAGATCATTCATACGGAAGGAGTGTTTCACAGGATGCATCAGGTGAGATGAGGTAGCAGCCACCAAAGGAAGCTGACATCAGCCATAAGGAAAGGCTATTGCACACTGAGCTGACAGGATGGCTGGATGTAGGACCTGACAGATCCCTGGGAGATCCCTTCTCCATCCCAGATTCACCTCACAAAAATGTAGCTATACCATCTGACACTGTGATTGATTTTGGAAAGCCTTGGAAGTGTTTTTCCTACTCTGCAGTCAACTACAAGATCCACCTTTACTTGTATTGAAGTTGAGCTGCTCTAACTGAAGGAGAGTTAAAGTTGTTTTGCACAATTCTAGCCTTAGAGAAAAATCAGATGCTGTAAACACTCCCTACTGCAATTAATTAATAGGACTCATTATTTTCACAGTCATTCCATCCCATTATGAAATTTGCCATTAGCAACAAACATAGAATTAATACAAGACTTAGAACAGGATGTCTGCAGATAAGGAGGAATGAGATAGCAACTTCCATCAACTTTTTAGGACAATTTTCCAAAAATACCCACAACAAAAGAGGATAGGGAATAACTAGAACCTTAGCTTCAGTTTTGCCTTGTGCCTCCTGTGGATAAGGCTGGGAAGAAATCTTCTTTGCTGCAGTGCTCAATGGACAGAGAATGTCCTTAATGTCAGAAGATGGTTTGAATCAAGATTCTTTCTCCAAGCACATTTATTTAACACCTGAGTACTACCTCTCCTCAAAGCTTTCCTCCAAAAACAGATATGAAGCCAAATATAAAACATTATCAGGACATAGATCCAAGAAATAAAAGAGAAAAACATCCTCCAAACGATATCACATTGGAAGCAACATTTCTCACATGAACATGAAAAGCGATTCTGTATCATACCAAAATAATCTTTCAACAAATCAACATAGCAAATGTGTCACTGCAAATTCACCATTGAATATGAAATGAAGTCTCACAGCTCTAACACAACAGCAGAACAGATCTGGAAGATTTTCTGATGTTTCTAGGGCCATTCACCTTCCTCTCTGCAGCCCTTACAACAAACCAGGTACACACTCCTACCTGGCATTTTGCAGGTGTGGTTTTCTGCCCCTTTTTAATATGGACATGGACAGGGGTGTTTTCATCCACATGGACGTGCAAAGGGGGAGATGAGGAACGGTTCTTCATGGCTCTTCTCCCACAAATGGGAAAGGGAAATACAGTGAGGGGAAACCTGTGAATAAGGAAACTGGAAATAACATTTTCTTCAGAGTTCAGAGAGGAGCAGTGGCCAGCCTTGGTTAACATTTGTGCTTTTTATCAGTAGCATCTGCTATTTTGAGCTGCACACTATTGTTCTGTAAAGCCAGGACTAACACAAACAATTCCTCTGCTTCCAGTATTTTCTGCTTTTAACCTGGTTATTGAAGATCAAACGCAGCTGGATTGATAGTAGGCGTCTGTAAAAATCATTGAAGTTCAAAGTCATAAAGCAAGTGAGCAAATCAAGAGTTCCCATAACCAACAAAATCTGATTACAAAGAGAAATTTGGAGCAGGGAGAAGAGGAGAATTAATTTAACAGTTAAGAAAAACCATCAGGAAATCATCAGATCACTCCATCCTAGAACCTTGAACCTGTATGCTCCTTCATTTGTGCTTAATTTTGAGTGTCTTTTTAAAGCATAAATCCTTAAAAGCCGTTGCATCACAGCATTTCTTTAATCTTCACAGAAACACATAAAACCATAACCTGACACAACACAGAAAAGCTTAGAGACAGAAGGTTCAAGTCATCATCTTGGAGCTTGATGCCTCCTCAGTTGATGTAAAGGCATAATGCAATTGCAAATCTTACACAAAGCCTCCAGTAGTGCTAATTTGATTCTGGCAGAAAGGATATTGTCAGCCTAGGTAAAGTTACTTACAGCTACTTTCACGCTTTTGACTTTTCTGGACACGATCTTGGGGGAAGAGGTAGCTTCTTCGTTGATGGATGAGATACACCTGATACAGAAATAATAAAAATATTAAGAGGAAAAGGTACCAATTTCTAAACATTATCTTCCTTTTGATTGACGGGAATACCATAGCTCAAACATATCAAGTACATGAACCCAAACAACAAAACTTGGTGTGCCCTAGCTTCTCTGTAAAGCACGGGATGAAGGAAGGACAGAGACTCTAATTCCTAACATGCTGACAATGGCAATTGTTTTAAACAGTGTAAATGCTCTGTATAATTACATGATGGCACTATTCACTCACAGACTTTCAAATTCTAGCTGCAATTTTTAAGGAACACAGCAGTACTTCCTTTAATTCAGGAAGAGGAAGACACAGCTTTCTGAAGGAACAGGATTCTTCAGTTCCAAATATGAACAACACTGCTGGGTATTTTAATCATCTTTTTTCCAAGGTAGGGCTAAAGTCTCCCCGGGCCCAGCACTGACAAAGCTTTCGAATCACCACGAGTGACAACCAAACGCTGTCATCGCGCCTCCCTTAGCAACAAGACTCACTCGTAAGTTTTAATTCCTCCTGCAATCTCTGAAGGTTTTTCAAGGAAACTGGCCACCTCAGGCTGGCAGAGAGGCGGCCAGGGGGCCGTGTGCTGCCCGCAGCTCTGAGGGCAGGGCAGGCCTTCACCCAGCGGGGCCCGGCAACTCCCAACGCCCGCCCGCCCGCGCCGCGCCGTTATCCCCAGCGCCACGGCTCCCGCTGACCTCCCAGCAGGGAGGACCCCGAAAAGCAGGGAGGAAGAAGTAATGCCGGGGCTCGGACACTCACACGGCGAGGGGACACCCCACAGGGCGAGGCTCCCCTACCCCGCCCTCCGCGGGCCCGGCGCTCTCACCAGTTGGTTCCGCGCGGGGTCCGCAGCCACTTCAGCTCCCCATCGGCGCGGCGGGCGGGGCACGGGCGAGCATGAACTGAACACGGAGGCTGACTCCCGCACCACGGACAACAGGCGCGGCCGCAAGGACCGGGCCGTCGCCGCCGCCGCGCCGCCCGCGGCTCCACCATTGGGCGATTCGAACGGGCCTGAGCGGCGGTAACCGCCCCCGGTAACCGCCCGCGGCTCCATGCGGCCGGCGCGAGCGGCGGCCCGGGGCACGGGAGCGCCCGGCCGCGCACAGGCCAGCACGGGGCCCTCAGGAACGGCTGCTGCTCCGCACAGAAATGGGGAGGGCCGAAGAGAGGGGGGAATAACTGGATTATTGAGTAAATTTTCTTGGCGTTGCCTTTGAGATGAGTTTTAGCGTCTAAAAGGTGACACAAGAACTGTGTACACAGTCACTTTTACTGTAAACTGTTAACCAGAATTGTATGTAGGTCTGGCTGTCCCCAACATAAGGGCATGGACATGTTGGAGGAGACCACAAAGAAGTCGATAAGGGGACTGAAGCACCTTCCCTATGAACACAGGCTGAGAGTTGGGGCTGTTCAGTCTGGAAAAGAGAAAGGCTGTGTGGAAACCTCAGAGCACCTTCCAGGACCTGAAGGGGGCTACAGGAAAGCCAGTGAGGGACTCTTCATCAGGAACTTTAGTGAGAGGATGAGGTGAAAATTGAGAGGGGAAATTTCAGTTAGGTATTAGGGTATTATCTCACCACCCCGTGAGGGTGGTGAGACACTAGCACAGGTTGCCCAGGGAGGTTGTGGATGCCCCAACCCTGGCAGTGCTCAAAGCCAGGTTGGATAAGGCCTTTGAGAACCTGGTCTGGTGGGAGATGTCTTTGCCCATGGCAGGCTGGAAGTAGATGATCTTTAAGGTCCATTCCAATCCCTTAACATTCTAAGCCTCTATAAAAGGTGATACAAAATCCTGAAACAATCTTTATTTAATGTATTATTATTGGCATGTTAGTGTTATGGATATTCATCTTGAGAGGACTGATTCATGTAACACAGCACAGCAAGGAGAAGTGGAGTCACTGAGCCCTTGGTGCTTCAGATCCTCATTTAACACAAAAATCTCTTCCTCCCCCTCGAGTTGAGGTGGATGCTGAAATTATTCAACCTCCTGTTTATGCATGCGCAATATAATTCTTTTAAAGAATATTGCCTGTCGATATTGTGGAACACAAGTTTCAGTACAGAAGCGTTTAAAGAAATACAAGTCAGAGCAGCCACACAGCCATTTGTACTGCAAACATTTTCTTTCTCCCTTCAATGTCAGATCATAACTTAATTTGGAACTAGTCTTCCATTCAGAAAAAACCCAAACCTCTATAAACGCCACTGTTAAAACCAATAAAGGTACTCCCCTTGAACACACACTGGGCAAGCAGTTGTATTACAGACCAACTTCAACTGCACCTGAAATATCACAACAAATCAAATTCCCTGAAACCTGCCTATTCTTCCAGGGAAACAGAACTTGATCAAGGTGGTAATTAAGGAATCTGAAGCCTCGGGCTGTGCAGAGGATCACTCACATTTGAACCTGCATTGTCTCTCGCTATGACAAATACTGTTTCTGCAGCTAGAGAGGGACTTTGACAAGGGGCAGTGGTTTCCCACTGACAGAGAGCAGGGTTACCTAGGATGTTACAAAATTCTTCCCTGAGTATGGGGAGGCCCTGGCACAGCTTGCCCAGAGAACCTGTGGCTGCCCCTGGATCCCTGGAAGTGTCCAAGGTCAGGCTGGACAGGGCTTGGAGCAACCTGGTCTAATGGAAGTGTCCCTTGTGTTCCAACACAAACCATTCTATGATTCTACCCAGCACAGCTCAGAAGATTTAGCTGCAGGTACAGCTCCTAATCTGACTGCCACATCAGCAAATCCTTTGTTACTCTTGCATGACAGAAACATCTAGCGATCCCCTGGCCTTGCAGATGGCTCTTAAGCCTTCTTTTCTTAAAACTGATCTTGAGGGATATTCCAGATAGATCTCATGCAAGACAAGCCTTTCCAATAACTGCTCTGCATTTGTGATTTCAGTGTAGGCCATGATCTTTGGGTGTAAAGGGTAAGGTAAGGACTCAGATCTCACACAGGGGACAGAATAAAGCCAGCCTTTATCCTTGCAGACTGTACAGAATCAAGTCCTGAGAGAACCGTTTACATGGAAGAGTGAAAGCAGATGCCCTGCCAAGCGCAGCCTCGCTGCTGTCAGAGGAAGAGTGCTGTCTCTAGCGCTGCAGATTCCTCCAGTTCCCTTAGCATTAGGTTTACAAGATTCTATTGCAGGAAATATTGTCACTTAAAAAACAGTATCCAGTGTCTCAGTCAGGAAAACACTTCAGGTGACATGGATGAGTAGCAGAAGACAGCCTGAGGCAAAAGCTGGTCAGGCCTACCACATGTGACACAGCCATAACACCAGCCAAGAACAGTTGCTTTTACAGTAACCTGTTCTGAGGATGTCTCTTCTCTGAAAGAAGCCTTTTTGCTGCATTCTTCAGTTCAGAGCATCTCCTTTCCAGCAGAATCCAAGATCCCTTTCTTTTACCTGTCCCCATCCTTCTATAAACCCCCAACTGGACCATTCTCTCACAGCGACTTGATGTTCTCAATGGGGTGGTCTCTGTGCCCACATGTCAGTTCATTAGGTGTGACCAGTCAACTCTAAAAAGCCGTTTCTTCTGAAGTTTTCACCATGCAAGTACTTCAGGGAGGCAGCTGCAGCTGGCATCAGATTGCAACTCCAGTTTTCTGAATGACTTCTTCCATGCGCTGGTACCAAGGTTGAATATTGGTGTGAACCATCATGTCATCAAAGGCTTCCAGCCCTTCCATGACCCGCAGTACCCCGTACACTGCCTGTGCAGAGCAGAGAGGTGAGAACAACACTGAAAAAGCAGTGGAGAACAGCTTAGGGTACAAGTGTCTCAATAGCCAAGCCAGTATGGCTCTTCCCCTGCCCTGCCATCTGATCCATCCTTGTGATTAGCAAGAGTGAATGGCAGGAAGGTAATTAAGAATATGCATGTTTTTCCATGAGGAAACAGTAAGGAAGGATCAGGATCTATGTGCAGTTATGGGGAAGTCCCCACCACTCGGGAACTGTATTATTGACTGCACAAAGGACAATGTATCTCATGTAGCTCAACTTCTCTGCTTGTACTTGTAGTAACCATTTCACAGAGATGAGCAGCAGGATAATTTGTGATCCACCTGACAATAACTGCAGAGATGAAGCCCTTACCAGGTCAGCGAGGTTTGGCTGGTTCCCGCCCATGAACAGTCGATTTTTGCCAACAGCTTTTACCCACTCGTTTACTGCTTCATACAAATCTTCTCGGACATCATCTCGAAGCTGGTGTCTGGATAAAGAGAAGAATCAGTTTGCAGACCCAAGTTTGTTTCTTTCCTAAACATTCTATCACCCCTCACTTTATGGGCTGGTTTTGGTTTGCAAGTAAGGACAGTATTTCAGAGTGAAGGGGCAGTCAGTAATTAAATAGTGGATGAGTAGAGGGGTTCAGTACCTCCAGTTAAGGAAGTACAGTTGTTACTCATACAGGATTAAATGGTTCAGTTCAAAACTCTGAGGTTCTGCCCTTTGACAGCTGGGGTTCACAGCTAAGGAGAAGCTATTTCTCATCTTGTGTACTTGTTGCTTAGTGATACCAACCTCTTCTTAAGCCTCTTGCTAACGAAGAACATGGCAAGAGCCCCCACGTATTTGGCAAAGAGACCTTCCAAGGTGCCAAACTTCCCCTCACGGACAATGTAATCAAAAGATGCCAAGGCTTCTTTGGGGGTGCGGTAAACATTGGGGGAGATGAGGTGAACAAGCCAATCATCTGCCCATTTTCTCCACTTCATTTCTTCCCTGCAAGCAGTCAAAGGAAAGTTTTCAGTGAATGAGGTACAGACAGAAGGGCTACAGGAGGCAGGATCACAGCAGCCTTAGCCAGAGATCCTTCCAAGGCCAAACAATCCTAGCCAGATACGCTGGTGACCTTCCTTAAATGCACTCAGCATTGTTATCTTTGGCAAGGCTCCTCCAATCTCAAACTCAATCTAAGACTAAGATAGAGCATTAGGTTCTCTGCCTAACAGGAGAAATAAAGCAGGAAGGGAAACTCTCCCTCAACAGCATTCCTCTGTGGCACATAGGAAAGGCCAAGAAGGAAACTGGAGGCAGCTGAAGGCCTGTGTGACCATGGTGGTGGTAACTAGGCTGTCTAACAGCTTTGTTTTGAATTATCTAACAAACACAGCAAACCAACTAATGAGGCTTGAAACACTAACAGGGGTGTGACAAGACTTGTCAGCCCTAGTGGGATTTTACGTCTACGTCAACCCTGAGTACATATGGAGGGGGCTGTGACTGTACTTGGAGAGCCCAGAAACTGAAGAGCACTTACACTCTCACTTCTTTGACAGGATAGACTCTCTTTGTCTCCTTCTCATCCAGCATGAGCCAGTATTTATTCTCATACTCAAGCACCTCCTTGCCTTGCTCAGTCACTGTTTTAATAGGTGGATAAAAGGACACGATTTCTTCTAAGCTATTCCTCCTGTGAAAAGAAACAGCACAGATCTGGCTGCTACAAAGAAGGAGCAAGAGCAAATGACAGATTGAAAGATACACACTATAAAATGTATTATTCTGAAAGTAAGAGCACAATGTTCCAGATTCTATTTGAAAAAAAAAAAAAAAAAAAAGCCAGACTGGAACAGCTACTTGCAAATAACTATTATTAATGCACATACCTTTGTCCATGACAGAACAGAAATTTCTGCAGGCATAAAACTTCCTACCATTCTCAAGTAGACCTAAAGGACAGGCCATAGGCACAAAAATGCCATTTCATTCCAGACGTTATAAGTGGCTAATTGTAAGCTCAGTTCAAGGACTAACACTAGTCCATGTTTAAGCAGGTTTTGTGCAAACAGAATCTCACAGATGAGAAAGTTCTTCTGAAAGGTACAAGCTTTGCTTTACATCACACACATCACAACACATATAGGCACCATCCATATTATCACAGCCAGGCTCAGTTCACCCAGAGCTTCAGAGCCTGAGATCAGCACACCCAGAGTCTTCTAAATCTCTGCTTAACCTGGGCCCTCCACATTCAACTCTTCTCTCATCACCCTGTTTTCTTACCTGGAAATTAGATAGGTCTTTATTGCACTAATTATCACCGAGGAGTCGTTCAATTGCTGAAAAACAGGATTAAAACAACTTTTTAAAAGTAGCTGGTTAAATTGAAAAAGAAATTCTTCAAAACCTTTTCCCCTGCATGCTGACACTCCAAGTCAGGGAGACTTACCAAAGGGCTCCCAGCATTGGCTAGCAGGATGGGCACCTTTCTGTAAGAAGAGAATTTGATCTCTTTCCTCATGATAGGGTTCACTTCCACAATTTCATAGGGTAGCCCATGATAATCAAGAAAAGCTCGGACTTTACTGCAGAAAGGACATGTTTTATACTGGTAGAGAGTGAGCTGCAGGCTCCCTGAAGGCAGCTGGGGAAGAAAGAGAAAAGATTCCATTTTCAGCTAAAACATAAAACACTACCTTCCTTCCACCCTTATTTTTGTCATGAAGTCATAGTCACTGACATTCAGTGGCAACATCTGATCATGAGCATATCTTGGCTATCAGATGCTTTCTTTAAATGGCATCAAATATTTAAATATTCACCATCCATTGCGATCAATAACCTGTTCCTCTAAATATTTATTTAATGTGCTGGAAACTCCTATTCACAGCCAGGAAAAAAAAACGTTAAATCCAGACAGTTTACCCTTTTATAGTTTCTATTCTGTAAAACGGAATTCTATAGAATAACACAACTATTTGCAATAGTATTCCAATAAACACAAATAAAGCCTTTACAAGCCAATCCCTCCCCCACCACAGCCTCTGTTGAGGCCACAAAGTGGGGAGAGCAGAGTTTGCATTTGATTTTAGGCACGTGTCTGCCCAAGCTCACATTCCTGGGATTAACCAGCCTGGGCACAACTGGGACAAGGCAGGGAGAGCCCAGGGCCACCGGGCCACCAGTTACGGAATGTTTCACAAAGCTGCTACACCTCAGCAGCCTGACAGGGCCTGCCAATCATTCCTCACACATTAAAAAACAAATGCAGCCACCCCACTTTGTTTCTCATTTACAATTTACTGGGTTACACAACCCTGCGCGGGTGCGGCGAAAAAGCAACAACAGAAAAGGCTCCACACCCCCAGGAAGCCCCTCAATGACAGCCTTTCCTTACAGCTGCTCAAGAAATGCTCTGCCACGGGCCTCCCAGACCGTTTTAAGCTCTTCCCTCACTCAAACCGGGGCAGAAGGAGCCGCTCGGTCCGTGGGGAACCGCTGTCCCCGGGGGCTCGCAGCGAGGTCCCCGCAGGCCTCGGGGAGGGCACGGCGGGGATCAGGGGGAGCCGCCCCCGGCGTTACCTCAGCGGCCGAGTGCTCCCGCAGGCGCTGCCGCGCCGCCAGGCACAGCCCGGCGCTGCCGCCCAGCGCGAAAGCAGCACCCAGCACCAGGCGGCCGCCGCCGCCGCCGCCTCCCCGTCCCGCCGCGGTGCTGAAGGCTCGTCCCGGGGCCCGCAGCCGCCAGGCTGGCGGCAGCAGCAGCGCTCCGACCCGCCACACTCGGCCGGCACCCGCCATCTTCGGCTGAGGGCGGGCGGAGCGGAGAGCGGCCGCTCCGCCCCGGGCACGGCGGCACCGCCCCGGCACAGCCCCGGCCCCGGCCCGCCGCTCGGGCATGGCAGCGCCGCGCCCCGCGGAGGGCAGGACCCGCACGGGACACACCGCACGGACACTCCACAGCGGACACCCAACAAGGGGCGGACCCGCTGCCCTGTAATTATCTAATCTGAGAACGCACCACAGTCTAAAGTGGGAATAAAATAATCGGTTGGAAGGGTGAGGGACCTGGGCCTGTTCAGCCGCGAGAAAAGGCAGCTGAGGGGGGGCTTCATGATGTCTGTCAGTGTCTGCAGACAGGGGACAGAGGATGGATCAGGCCGTAGTGCCGAGCAATAGAACAAGAGGAGCAGCCAGGAACTGACGCAAAGTTCCACCTGAACGCGAGGGAAATTTTCTTTCCTGTGCAGTGACTGAGCCCTGAGCAGATTGCCCAGAGATGTTTTGGAGTCTCCCTCACTGGAGGTATTCCAGAACCGTCTGGACACAATCCTGTGCCTTGTGCGCTGGGATGACCCTGCTTGAGCAGGAAGGTGAGACCAGATGAGCCACGGTGATCCTTTCCAACCTGACCCATTCTGGGATTCTGTGGGGCTGTGTATTCTGACCAGCACATATCCCCAGTGCAAGCGTACATCTCCACATTGGAAGTCATCAACTGTTTTGTCAATTAATTATACTTATATTCAGTTTCCCTATTTGGGGTACAACATGAGCCTGACTGCAGCGCAGCAGGGTTATTACCCACAGAAAGGAGAGGTGGCTGCAATGTTAAATGAGGATATGACCTTTTCCTTCGTCTTTGTCCCAAATACCCACTTAAAAACGGAGCCCTTGATATCAGGAGTGCTGCTTGAATTAATGCTCTAATTGTGGGTTATTTTCATCCCAGTGACTTTTCTCCCGGGGATGAAAACACCACGCAATGATGAGATCTCCTCAAGGTGACTGAGGTGCGGCTGATACCCGGCCAAAGACAGGGAAGGGCAAAATGAATCGTGCTTGTTGCTGCACGGAAGAAGAGTGTGAAGGTGACCTGAGGCTGGTTCAAGCCGCTTAGTGGACGAAGCAGAGCTGGTGACAGGGCTGGAGTTGGGAGTTCAGCAGCAAATCTGGGACGGGATGGCCCGCACAGACAGGATGCAGATTCGTCCATACGGAGCATCACTTGTGCTGGGAAAGAACCGCTTAGTGCTGATGGCGGCCCCTAAGCGGGGGAGTCTGGGAGTACCTGAGGACACTCGGGGAGGGCAAGGACACAGCCTAGCGCTGGAAAAAATTCCCGAGGAAAGGAGAACGTGACTCTGACCCCCGGGGGCCGCCCCCTGCCCAGCGCTGCTCGCCGCGCCCGCCCGCGCGCCTGCGCCCCGCGGCCCCGGCGCAAACCACAGAGTTCGCCGCAGCGCCGGCCTGCGTGACGCGCACGGCGCTCTGCCCTCCCATTGGCTGGAGGCCCCGCGCGTGCACGGGCGCGCCGTGCGGGGGACGCTGAGGCGCGGGCGGGCGCGGCGGGATGTCGGGGCCCAACGGAGACCCGCACGTGCTGGGCGGCGGCACCGGCGACGACGGCGACGACGGCAGCGACACCTTCGAGGAGGAAGGTGCGTGGGGGAGATCGGGGCCACCATCTCGGAGGGGATGCCGTGGCGTAGGATGGCCTGGCCTGGCCCCCTGGGCTGCGGGTGGCAGAGCGCAGGTGTGCCCAGATGTTCTCCCGGGAGCGGTGCCCAACGCCAGCGATGCACTCGCTGCACGGCAGTGGGGCTGGGGAGGCTGCAGGGTCTGATTCCCAGCCAGCCCCAGGGGGCACCGAGCTCCTACGTGTTGCCCTGAGGTGGATTAGGTGGATTTTTTTCTTGTGAAAAAAGTATTTTGTGCCTTTGCTGGTGTACGGGGTGCGGATATCAGGAAAGAGGATGTTCAGGTTTCGAATCCACAGGCAGATCACGTGGGCAGATCTGGGAGAAGTAATCATGCATGGAAAAGGGGAATTTTAATGCAGGTAGCTTGGCAAATTCCACTTTGGGGCATTTCTGCAGTGCCTAGGTATAAAGTTCCTGATACTGCCCTGTCCGGTTAGAACCAGCCCATGGAGGAGGTGAGACGACAGCAGAGCAGTTATGTGGACATAGAGGTCACTCTTAAAGCTGGAATTCTTTCAGAGTAAGCACTTTGTTACTCTTTTGTTGAAAATGGTGGAGTTGGGTTCTGCTCTTTCCCAAAATATTCTGTTCCCACATGTGACCCACACAGGTGATTTTAGGAGTTGTGTATGGGATTTAGCTGCAGTGACAGGACAATCATTTCTGCCCTAAAACACCCCAAGCACATTCACTGCTTTGCATCATCACAGTGATTTGCATTTCACGTTTTTTGAAGAGCTAAGAGACACATTTGATGTGATGGAGAAAGTCACTAAATTGGATCTACATCCTAACTAATTGGGTTGTTCAGCTTGTAATTAACTGGGCTTTGTGTGCAGTAGCTGGTCATAAAGGGTTGCAGCTATTTCCTGGTCTAATGGGGCTGAGGCTGTGGATCTCTTCCTTCATCTCAAGTAGGAAACCTGATTTTTGTCAACTATTCTTGTAAGAATGTAGAGGAGTTAATGCAATTGCCATACTCCTGCTCAGTGTTTCCAATAGGCATGTGGCTGTTTCCAGAAAAATCCACCAAGCTTGCAACTAACGGAAAACAATAAAATAAAAGGTTTTTACAGCTTATTTTTAAATGGTTAATTCTTTTTCATTTCTCAAAGCTGCACAAATTATATAACCTTCATGTGAGTTTTAGGCACTGAGAAAATTAAGCTTCTGCTGTGATTAGACTTCTTGCCAAGCTGATGAATGTCCCTTGCCAGAAGTAGTTACCATGTCTGCTTGGGATCTGCTCACCATTTCAGTGGAATATGGTGCACCAAATAGGAAGCTGTAACTCATGTACCTTGAAAAATGCTGATAGTTTGAAAAATACTGATAACTGCCACCTTTTTGGAAAGCATGTGTTTGTGGGATTGATTTTTAAATCCAAGAATATCATCAGTGCTCTCTCTCGTAATGCCACCTCTGTGTATACCTGCAAGGCCAAACTTTTATTAATGAGCTCAAATGCAACATTACACAATTCTCCAAAGAATTAAAGGCTGCAACACTCTGAACGGCTCCGAAGTGGTTTAAAGATAAGGAGGGTAATTAGTTTTTAATAATGAAGCTTCTCAGCTATTAATAATGGAAATTACTTCAATGTTTAAATATTCACAGTTCTTTTAAAGCTGCTGGCAGTGCCTGGACCTGGTGTGCTGGGGCACCAGGACACCCTGCCAAAGGGGCAGCTGAGAGGGTCAGAGCTGGTCTGGGTGATTTCAGCAGAGCCTGACCCTCCTAGGGTGCCCAGAGCACATCTCCCTCCTCTCTCCACATCCTCCAGCTCAGCTTAGCGTTCCAGGCACTGTGAGTATCACACTGGGCTCAGAGGAACTGGGTGGAGAGGAGCCAGCCCCAGCCCCTGGGCTGTGAGCTTGTCCCACCCACACAGGCAAGCCTCCCCCGGGGTCCTGAATAACCTCAGCAGTTTATCTTGTTTGTTTTTTCAGTTTGGGTATTTGTTATTCTTCAGGATTGTGCGAATATTGCTTGGAGCAATCCAAAATCAAGTATTTGATGCAGTGGCACAGCACTCTTCAGCTGAGTAACAGTGCTAACAGACACCACTGTGAAATGCCATTGTACTGAGGCAAACTACTGCACTTGAAACAATGCTGTGAATTAGAAACTGTACCTAGAGAAGCAACTGCCAGGTTCATCTGTACTGAGTCTGAGTTTAATCTGAAATACCCAAAGCCTTAATAGAGCATGAAAATCCTGTGGCTGAACTCGGTGCCCAGCACTTACCTACCTGTGGAAATAATGGTGCCACTACCAGCACGTTTGGGCTCATCCCCTCCTGCCACAGCCATGATGGCTGCACTGTTATGGCAGCCTGACTCCAGCCAGGCCCAAGTGAAGCACATCCCAGCCTGGAATCCTTATCCAGATAATTCACAGAAAACAAACCCTGCAACATGCTGACAAAATGCCTGTACTATCAGGAAAGATGATTCCAAAGGCAGCTAAAAAGGCTGACTTGTCTGTGGGATTGATCTGGTACTGTTGCAGTCAGCACTCAGCCTGTGGTTGACTGTTTGTGTGTGAGATCTGAGGCTCTTCAATGTGCCCAAAATGGGTTTGGACTGTTCAGGTACCTTGCCTTAGATCTTGTTAACCAGTGTTCCAGCTTCCCATTGGCCTAATTTGATCAGGGAACAGAGTACATGCAGGATTCAGTTGTATTTTACTTTACCTATCCAGGGGCAAATAAGGCACAGCCAGAATGCTGTGGGCATGTTTTGCCAGAGCTCTCACTGCCTGCTCTGACGGCAGTGACAATGTAATTACATTGTTCAGTCTCTCATTTCCCTTGCTTTTAGAATATGCAGCAATAAACTCCATGCTGGACCAGATCAACTCCTGCTTGGATCACCTGGAGGAGAAGAATGATCACCTACACATCTGCTTGAAGGAATTGCTGGAGTCCAACCGCCAGACCCGGCTGGAGTTCCAGCAGCAGAGCAAGCAGCTGAACACGGGAGCTGATGTGCAGGGATCCCAGCCTCCTGCCTAGTCTGACCACACACTCTCAGCTGGTGTTGCTAAGGGGACAGTTACTGGCCACCAGTTTAATGTAAAACTTGAATAGCAGAGGTGCCTCGTGTCTGTTACGTGTTCCTTTCTGTGTTTGTATCCTGCCATTTATCTCCATGTTCTGTTTTCCTTTAGCTGTGAGACAGGTGCAGAAGCACAAGGGTGGGTGTAGGAGAGCTGGTTCTTTCTGCTCCCCAGCATGAGCCTGGCACTCACACTTGGTTAAAGCTGGTTGTAGGAAACTTGAGGCCATGCAGGCAGTTTGCAGGAAAGCCCTCTTCACACAGTAGAAAAATGATCTCTGCTCTCTTTTCTTTAAATCCAAGATAGGAGTATTATGGCTCTTCCTCCTTCCCTCAGAAAGCACAGTTAGCAGGGGCTGTCCTAACTCCAGGCTTGTTCCTATGTGTAATAATTCTGGAGAGGGAGGGCCTAGGCCAGCTGCTGCCTTAGTCACATTAAGTGTGATATACGAAATACTGGCACATGGTTCCAGATCACTGGACACTTCCACTCCATTCCAGGCAGATAAGACAAGCTACCAGGGTGCTGTTTCTGACCATTGTAACTGGGAGCTGCCCTACTCCTTCAGCTGACATTAACGACTGAGGAGTGGAAAAAGGCAGAGCAGCCTGGTTAGCCCTTAGCACAGCATCAGCAATAGAGAGCAGAGCCCTCCCTGTACATTCTGACAAGGAACAAGAGGTATGGTCTGTACCTTGTGATCTTGTATGTCCTAAAGCCAGCACTTTTGAAGCAAGTCTTACTGTTCTACTTATGTAGAGTTAAAGGAGTTTTTTGGAAAGTTAAAGAGGTTATTTAAAAGAAATCTGTTTTATTAAAATCAGTTTGAAACAAAACTTGTTCCTGAGAGTCTCCACTATAAGAACAGATTGGATTAAGCCTTGTAGTATTAACAAAGGACCAAGGTGCATGTTCTTGCCTAGCATAGGACTTGTCCAAGACTGCTTGTCCAACAGTGTGTGTCTTAGAAAGGAAAGTGTTCTGAGAAGCAGAATTCGGCAGACTCTCACATGAGATAAACATTTTCTCTGCCAGGAAAGGAAATGAGAACTACAAAGAATTCTTAAGTCTGCATCCATCACTCCATGAAGTTTGTTCCCTATGGAAATCCCATTACCATCTTCTTTCAGGTTCAACAATCCAAGCCTCAGTCTTTCCACGTAACTGCTGTATCCCAACTGTACAAGTAATAAGCAACACTATCCTGTATTAGACACGCTAAAGCCAGGCTTATTTATTCTTAAAATAAAAACAGCAGTAAAGTTGAAGGTTTTGCTCTATTAAAAGACTCAGAAAATAAACATTTCCAGCAAATATCATAAGTAAAGGGCTCTCCTTTAAGGCCACTCTATCTGGGTTTGCGCCTGGAGGAGCGTCTGCACCCAGCAGAGGCGAGACTGGCTGTCTCACCTTTGGCGAGGGAGGAAAGCTCTGCTGCTGACTCCTGGCCTGCATCTGCTGCCTCGTTCTGTCCTAAGCCTCCTCCACTCCCTGGATCCTGGTGGTCGTCTGTGCCTGCCCTCTGCCTGGCTGTGTTGGCTTCTTCCTCACGTCCCAGTGACTCCCCTACGGTGTGGCTCTCCTCAGAGAACGGGCAGTCGGCACTAGTGGCAGTGGACTTGTTCTCTTCCTGTAGACTTTCTTCTTCTACAACCATGATATCACACACATCATCAGTCACACTGGCCAGGCTCTTGCCCTCTGGCCTAGAGGTGGCCAGCTCACCCTTACCCTCCAGAGACCTTGAAGTTTGTTCTTGCAGGGCTGACAGCTCTGTGCCCTCCTTATCTATCCCATGATCATCATTCATCTTGCTGGCATGTGCTGTTGTAGCAAGAGGCTGTTTTGGATCATCCAGCAATTGGGAGCTGGAGCCCTGGGAATGCAAAGGAGCCTCGGGGTAGGCAGTTGTGGCACGATGCCTTGCTGCCTTGTATCTCTGCAAAAACAAACAAACCAATGTGAGAGAAAAGCCCAGCTCAGCTCCTGTCACTGCAGCAAAGCAGCAGCTGGTCCAGGAACACCTGTACAAAAACAGTGGTGAGTGGCAGGGGCACAAGTGATCTCAGCAGCTCCTGGCCTGGCTGCTGAGGCTCTCAACAGAGAAGGGTCAGCTCCTGTGAGGAAAAGTGGTATTAAAAACTGAAGTCCCTCTCACATTACTTAATGCTGAGCGAGTGCATGGCAGACCTGTGGCTCCTGAGACAGAAATCACAGTCTGGCAACTGTTAATAATCTCAGTCAGACTCAGGACTCTGTAGATCTAACAGTTCAAGTGACAGCTCCTGCTTCAGCTACTGCCAGGACACATACCCTGAGCATGTGAGGCTCTGCACAGCCCTCAGCTACTGGTGTGATTTAATGTTTGTCAGCCAAAGCAAGGCTTAAGCTGAAAGCTTCTTCACTCTGTTGATAAAATCTGCACATCTACAAGTGGAACTGTTGACAGGAAGGCTGTGATATCAATTAGATCTCGTTACAAGTCACTGGGGTTTTCCACAGAGTAAAGGTAAACATATCATCAATAAAATGACTCATTTGCACTCACTATCATGATGAACCAGTAGAGGTCTGTAAAGAGATTTAAATGGCTACTACACACGTTCTAGACTGGATTTCGGAAAAACATCTCGCTGTAGCTAACTAACTTATAACAGGAACCCAATCTTCAATGCCCAGACAGAGCATGACCTAAAGGAACAAACTGTAATTTACTCTTTCCCATAGCAAGCAGTTCCTTGCATAATCAGCTCCTTTTCAGCTGCCTGCTGAAGGCTTCCTTGAGCTGACACGAGCATTACACCTGAAAATTTAAGGTAACAAGTTCGAGCACAATGGTTTTCAACGGTCTGCAATGTGGAATTACACCACATCTGAGAGGCAGCTTTGCATTGTAATTCCATTTATCACGGCAGGCTTGTTCCTCCTCTGTCCTCAAATCATGGGATATGAACAGTATCATATCACATTGGAATGAGATCATCGAGTCATATTGTACCCAAACCTAAGCAGGTGCAGGCATGCAGACTGGTGTCCAGAGTGAGCTGTAAATTGTCTCAACAGCACACAATTCTCTGCTTTGAAACCCTCTGCTGAGCTACTCTGCTGAGAATACCCCAGCAACTGGCAGTGATTTAACTCAAACTCTGACAACCCCAAGGCACCCAGGCAGCCAAGAATAATAATTATCTGCCTGCAGATATGTAAGTCTGGACTCTTCTCATGAACTCCCCAGGTCTTTCCAGCATGCATTTGAGGAGCATCTGATTTCAGCTCTTAAGTGGGCCAAAAGAGTGACATAAGTGACTGCAGTTTCACTCTATGCTGATCTAAAACAAGCCAGAAAAACAGCAAGTCCAATTTCTTCAATCCTGAAATGACTAGCTGCAGGAGTGGGAGAGGATGAGCAACCATGAAGGAACAGCTGTGGTCTCCTCCCATTCCAAATCTACTGCTCTGAGTGCTGGCAGAATTCTAAAGCACTCCACCCCTTCCTGGAGGCAGTGATGGCTGACTGGGAATAGTTTCTTCTATCTAAAGACTAGAAAAAAAACCATGAAGTTTTGGGGGGGTTAGGGGTGTGTGTCTATGTATGTGTGTTTGGGGTTTTTTCAGAACACTATTTAAAAAGGTGGTAGGGAAGCACAGCAGTTTTTCGGAGTAGATTCTGTGTGCAGGCAGAGGACAAAGTTGATGTGGGAGCCTCCCTCCTTGCCAAGGACAGGGAATAGTGCTCTCCTATAAAGGAGAGCCCAGGCAGTGGTCACAGGATAGGGCAGAAACAGTGCAGGCCCTGTGTACCCTCTACAAGCACTAATCCAGGCCCCTCACCCCCTGGCAAGTCAACAAGGACAGAACAATGGAGGCAGATTCCAGGCCAGCCCAGTAAGAAAAGCTTTAGATACGAAAGCAGCAAGGGGCAATACGGCTTCTTTAGGTGGAGCCAGAAAAGCAAAGGAACAGCATCAGTTTGCAGAGCTTTGTGCTAAGGAGTTTCTAGGAAAGGGTAGCAGACAGAGACAGAGAGACAGACAGACTTCCTCTTGCAGGCTGACCCTGAGGACAAATGGACTCTCACCAGCTTGTAGATTCTATCACATAAAGAGTCTGTAATGTTAAGTTTTCAGATTTCTAAGGTAGGCCTCTTCCTGGATGAATCACACCCACACTTTTGGCTAAAGGAGCTGTTCTTGCAGTATCACACCTGAAGATGTGTATGCACCAGCTTACTTTACAAAGAACAGCCTCTCTCACCTGCTCAATCCCACCTTGACCAACTGTAATCTAACAGAGAAGAGGCCTAGACTAAATGACAGACTCCACAGGTTCAGCAAACAGAGTGGACACTCTGAGGAAGATTCCCAGCCAGAAACAGGCAAAAAGATGACAGCAGCAGTAGCTGGGAAGCAGGACTTGACTGGTTTTAGATCTACAAGGGCCAAGGGAGACAAAGACAGAGCACACCAGGAGAAAGCTACGGCATGATGGACACCAAGGATGATGGAAATGAGCTGGAGACAAGACAGCTAACGTGGCGGATTCACTGGAGAGACACGCACGGGGGTAACAAATGCCAGGCCATGCAATCGCCAAAGGGTCTAACCTGAAAGTTCTCAAAATGCATCAGGGACTTGCAGTGTGCGAGCCGGGCAGCGGAGTCGCTATGGTAGAATTTGTGACACAGCCTGCAGAGGTAACCTGCGACGGGGACCAGAAAATCCAGGCCTGCGAAACGGGAGGGGAAGGGAAATCACAGATCACATTGAATGGAACTCAAATAATGAAAGCATGTTAAAAGAGAAGGGGGATGGGAGTAAAAAAGGAGAGGTGGAAAGCTTTGCTTCTGTTAATCGGGGATTTGCAAGATGACTTGCTGAATATCTCGTCTTACCATGGAATGGCTGTGGTTGATATTCAGAGAGAAATCTGGCTGCCAGAGCAAAGAAACTACACAGAGCGTTAAGAGGGTAAAAAGGGAGAAAAGAATACAATGGAAAACTACAGAGAACATGTGATCTAATGTAATGGGATCAAACCAAGCAGAAGACAGCAGGCGCGCAAGAGGAACACGCAGAGAACATTCACAGCATGAATCATTATTCCATCTGCCACACGATAGTGGAAGGTTACAGCGATATGGAAGATTCGTGTAAACAGAGCTCTCCTTGGGCACAAAGAGCCTCTGCAGAGCTGCCCTCCTCAAACACGAGTGGCCGTTCGGGGTTTGAAGTCAGTCGCTTACAGGGTGGGGACCAGACCCAGCCATCTGGAGGCACCACTGCCCACCAGGCCAGCAGCACGGCTGAGGAACTGCTCAGTACAGCGTGGGGTTCTGAAGCGGAGGAAACATGCACAGTTTGGGTCTAGCAGAGAGTTTGATACTGTCAGTGATGCTCAGTATCTCTCTGCAAGCTGCATTTCTGTTGGAAAGCATTCCAATCAATATTTCTGACTCCATCTTTCCAGAGCATCCCTCATTTGCTACCTACTTTCTTCAGTACTCCTGCCCTGCTTGTTCCATGTCCTACCTTAGAAATGTATCTGGCTCTCACCCTTCTTCAAAGCAAAAGGTAGTTGACAAACATCAATCACATCCTTCTGTTTTATCACACAGTAATAAAGAAACATCCTGCTCTCAGGAGAGGTTCTTCTCCAGGCAGCAATGACCTGCATTAGTCCAATGCAGATGCTAGACCACCATGGCCCAAGAAGTCATCATAAAAGTAGGTAGAGACCATCCTCACCTACAGATACAGAATATACAGAAGGCTCTGTGGCACTTTGTGCTTAACTCTGCTTGCTTACCATAGGCTGTGTCTGGACAATACTTCTCACTTCCTTCGTAATCCTCCAAAGACACTTCCTTCAGCCCAGTCTGGAAACCGAAAGAACGTTAGTGCCGACTGTATCTATGGCAATTGCCAGGCTGTTGCATTTTTCTGGTAAGCTTGGGAGCAAAACAGGATTCACATACCAGAGAGAGAGTTGCACAGCCTCTGGTCAGGGGCAGATGCAAACTCCAATGTTAGCAGACCACTTCATTACAAGGGTTAAAAATCTCCCCTTGCACTCCAAGCCTGAAGGAGCTTAGCCATGTACCTCCTTCTTGTTAACTGCTCTCTACTGTAAATGTATTTGTCAAGATAAACCTCTACACGTTTGCTGTCAGACCCAGCTACTGCTGGGCTGTTCAGAGACTATGTCAATACTGCTTTGTGCTCCTCAACAAAATTAATGTCTGAAGACATCAGAAGCTGTAGGGCACAGCAGAAACACCTTCATGTATCCCACACATAGTGTCTGATTCTCTTCTGCATCACCTTGAGCTCTGAAAGAACCCTGGAGTCCCACCCTACTGCTGTGCAAGGTTGAGTTGACTCTTGAAAGCCTGAGCTCAACCAGCCAAGACCAACTTAAGTCATAGGATCCCACAGTAGATTCTTAGATACGTCATTCCTTCTTTTGCACAGCATACCTGCTTGGCAGCAGAATCCTCGTTCTCCATCAGCACTGCATCACGGTCTTCCTCTTCACCAGCTCCTCCCTCCTCATCATCCTCTTCCTCATCGTCATCTTCAAAACACCCAACAGCATCCACAGTGATCAACTCCTCTGAATCTTCTGGGCTCCCCAACTCCTTCTCTCCTAGCCTAACCTGTAAGGTACAGAAAAGAAAGGTTGGATCAACTTTGCACTCGCCGTTTATCCAAGGAAGAGCCTCGACTCAGGACAGATTGTATGTGATGAGCAGAAGGGACTGTAAGAGGAGCATAAAGCTCTCTTGCTTCTAGGCACATCCAACACCTTTTCCCTTTTTCACTCAACTTCTTTCAGCACTAACAGCTGAAGTTCAGCAAAAGATGAAAATTAAACAGGGCTGGAAGAACTGCACATCTTCGTTTCAGCCCTGCAGTAGTCAGGGAAGCAGAAAGTTATCCTGCTCTACAGTTTAGCTGCCTCCAGACCTGAACAGCTCTCTACCCAGGCAGTATTACCTCTTTGGCTTTCTGCTTGTGTTCAGGGGACTTCATATGCTCCACAAACTTGCGAGGGGTCTTGAAGTGGCGGCTGCAGACAGTGCAGAAAGGACGAAGCGAGCGTTTGGCCAGCTAAGGAAAGAGGGACAATTCTGCAAGTCAAAAGAGGCACTGCTTTGGAGGAATACAGATGAATCTTGAAACAAAATCAGCCCCACATTCTGTGAGACCACAAAGGAAACAGTCTTTTCAGCAGAAAGGACTCCCTAACTCTTATCCAACAAAAAGATGAAAAACATGCAGAGCAAAAATAAGTGTGTCTTAAAATAGGTATTCTGGCACTTCTTCCCTAGAAGTCCATAAATATGCTGGCCTGCCTGAAGTTTAGCTTAAAGAGGCTGCCCATCAGTTCCTCCATTCAATAGATTAGATGAGTATGATAAGCTATATTTTTAAAGAAAAGTCAGGAATTACACACTTGAGGTGCCTCAGGCCACACTGACACAGTCATGACAATTGGAAGCTCCAACAATGCCAGAGGCAGGAGGTAGCACTGCAGTGCCTTTAGGGAGGGAGTTCTGTCAGAACTTTATGTGTATCCCTCCACTTCAGTCACTTTTCCTTTGCTGCTTGGGGAGCAGGAGATGCTGCACACTTCCATTTAATCCCCAGACAAAAGGTCAGTGCAAAATGAAGTCCACGCAATGGCTGTTACCTTGTGCTCCTGGGTCCTGCGATGTTTGATGAGGTCCCCTGTGAAATGCACCTGACACGTGTTACACCACCGCTGCTGGGTCTCTCTGAAGTGACAACAGAGAGAGAGCTGTAAGTCACACCTTTTTCATTCTCCATGGAATACTGCAGTTAGCAATCTGTCCCTGGCATTGTTTTCTTCACAATTCCTATCTTTACAGGCTCAGGTTTATTTTCTCTCCTTCTCACCTACTTATAGGTTGCTTGAGCTTGTGCTGACAGAAATGCACCAGATAAAACCTACTCAATCTACTGTATTAAAAACTACACAGGTCGAAGGCAACTCTGGTATCCTTCAGAAAGATGGAAAGTTGCCTGAAGGAGATTAAGGCCCTTGAAACCAGAGGGCGTTTGTACCTTATCTAAAACTGAGAGGCACCCTGGTGCACTGAAAAACTGTAGAACCCATGTAGGGCCACATTCAGATTGAATTTTCTACTGCAGGCCAACACTTACCCATCTTTTCCTGCTAGCACCTTCTGCTGTTTCACCATGGGCAGTAGTGAAACAAAACAAACATTGCTCATGTGCTGAATCTCCCCAAGTCGCTGCTGGTGCTGAATTCCAGCCATGTGGGATTGGAAATTCTGAAAGAGAGGTTAAGAGAAAAATCCTTTTAAATATACCCAAAACATACAAAATAATAGGTATGAGCTATGCTTTCCTTTCTTTTGACTGCTGTTTAACAATGAAATATAAAAGCTTAAGAGCATGGCTGCATGTGGATCCACCCACATTCTCTCTCTAGCAGGTTGCTTGCCAGCTCTCAGGAGAGGTTTATTTTATCTGCATACTTGTCATCATTTCTTATGTTCCTTGTTCCTAAAGCATGAGCCCTTGCTAACAAATCGCCTTGGCAGCCAGCCATCTAATTCCCATTTCTTGACCACCTGGATCCCTGTGAGACCTGTGCATTTTTACCTGCTGACTGCAGCAATTGGTCTTGCAGATATAACAGTAGAATTTAAGGACTGATTCCGGGTTGGGATCAGGTGTGCCCACATCGCAGGCCCAGTGCCCTGGTTTCAGAGCTGTTGTACTGATAGCTCTGCTCTCACTGCTCTGCTGAATAGTCACTTTCAGTGAACCTCCAGAGCTCAACACCTGCCAAAAGAAGAAGTCAACATTAAATTCAATCCCTCAGTAGAAGACTCTAAAAATTACACCTGCTTTTTGTATGTCATCTAAGCTCTTTACCCTTTAGGAAAATGCATGGAAGCTTGAACGCACAGGAGGCTGATCAGAAGGACTCTCATACACACTCCTCCCAAAGCTGCTAAATCAGTGATCCCTGTGTCATAGCACCAGCCCTATTAGCATGGATGGCTGTTTCTGCAGCCTCTGCAGCCACTGCATGATCCAGTCTCTGGGGACTGGAGCCACAAACAATTGCTGGTAAGGGACACAATCAGCTCATGTTTTCCCATAGCAAAACTAAAGCCTACTCAGCACAACACCTAATGGAGTCGGGAACTCAGACATGGGCAGGATGATACATTTGATCACATCAATAAGTGTCTCCAATTATGGATGACTGTCAAGTCTGATTCACACCTGAGGTTAAATCTTTGTCTGCTCACAGCTTTACACAGCCTAAGGTCCTGATTTAACATCCAGCATGGGAGCCACAAATTTCATACAAAAGACTCTCAGGTTGCATCTTTTAATATCACCTGAATCTTTTTACACTTGCTCTTTATCAATATGAAAGATGTATTTAGCTATGGCACTCCATACATAGAGGTTTAAGTAACTCTTTCAATGCAGCTTTCCATCTTCCCAGCCGAATACAAAAACCTTAATGAATGCCCCATCCATAGGCAGCAGTAGGTAAGGAACAGGCCAGCAGAGGTACAAAAGCAGCAAGTCAGAGCAGACTGTGCACTAATTGCAGACATATTATGCCTTATTGCCAGGGACAACAGCTTACAGCAGGAGACAGAGCTCCAGACGTGGGTGCCAGCTGGTTCCCAGTGGCAACGGGCTTCTCCAGGATGGAGGGGGAGGTTGTATGTTCTGCACCACCCCTGCATGGAGCGGTGTCTGCTCACCTCAGGAGCCTTCGGTTCCTCAGAGAATTTCCTCTCTCTGGAGAGATCTTCAGCTATGTACTCCTTTGCATTGTCTGTACCTAAGAAGGGAGAGTCCTTTTAGCAGCCTTAAATCAAACAGCAATGACAGGAAAAACAGAGCAGCAGGTGTGTGAAGTCAGGGAGCTTTCCTCACAGCATTGTTGGCCATAAGCCAGTTAACAAACCTTTCTCCCTTATCCTTAATAGAGATGGAAACATCCAATCATTTGCCTTTGGCCAGTAACAGATATTAGGGGACAAAGTTTGGATTTGGTTCCTAGATTTTATCCTCCTTTCCCCATCCTGTACAACTGGGGGAAGAACATTTCTGTAGACCCATGGGACCTACGGGTGTAGTTCCAGCAAGGGGTGCCCTACAAGTTCAAATCACAGGGTTCAGCAACTCACCATCAGCTTGGACATGGGTGGATGAGACTCCTGCTTTCTTGCTGTCTGTGGCATCCTCTAACGTAGACTCCCCAGTCACACTTCAAGGATATCAAGAAAAGTACCTTAATTGCCATGTTACAGATCAGAGTTTCAAAAGGCACACGAAGGCACAGGCTGGGATCTAACCTACCACACTCTCCACTAAACTCCCAAATCGCTAAGCTACTGGAAGTGGTATTTCAGGCAAGAATTTAGCAGAAATAAATAAAAGTAATGTAGGGTGGGTGTTCTAGAATGGATTCAGAAACAGCAGCCAAATAATCTGGACGAGAAGGTTACAGCTGATTTTTTGGTTAGCTGCTCTCTCCTGCAAGAAGCGTGAAGGGAATGAAGTTCATACAAGAAATATTCTCAGTAAGAGCTCTGAGAGCTCTCTCCTATCATGACTGGTGACCTGTAGGGAAATTGGAACACCTGAACAGTGCTCCTGCTTGCTCTGTGCATGAGAGAAGAGACCTGTCAGAACAGAAGGAGTTCTCCATGGTGCCTTTACAGGGATTTCACCACAGCTGCCTGTTCTATTCATACCAGTCATGTTTCATTTCAGAGTCCCTACAGCTCTGCTTGTGGGGGAAGTGAAACTCTACAAGATGCAAATCAAAAGGGCCTTGCTTTGTTTTATTTGGTATTGGTGATCTGCTAAGGAAAAAACTGCTCCTGAGGGAACTATTGAGAATAAATGTCTGACTTCCAGAGGGCACAAAGTGTTCTCGTCAGTCTCTTTCTCCATCCCCCGTTTTTCTGTCAGGACTAACTTTCCACCATGACTTGACTGTCTGCTCTGAGGGCGGCTCAAATTCCCACCTGCTGGTGTCCTTCTGCCAAGAGGGAGCAGCACCTTCTGCACAAGCAGGACAGCCGATAGCGCAGGTACCGCATCCCGATATCCGAACACACACACACACACCGCATAATTTATCAGATTGATAAGTGATAATGGAACTGGGTTACACGGCTATAAATATGCAGCAGGGTTTGGGCACTGCAAACACGAATTAAACAAGAGTGACTGGCATTAACATTATTTGTCAGGTGCTGCCAGCAGGCTCAACACTAACGGTACCACACACAGATGGTGCCAGCACGCAGGGCGAGGGTTTGCAGCCTGAACTGCAAACCTACGGAGCAATCTAAGGGAGCAAAAGCCACCACGAGCATGATTGAAAGAGGAAATGGTATTCTGTGGATACTTGTCATGCCATGCTAGAAGTGGGTGTTCAAGGATTTGAAGATGATGAGTGCTTTCTGCACAGGAATGAGGATGTTGTTCCAGGTGTACAGATGGTACATAGGAGCAAAGGCAGAAGTGGGAAAAACCTGAAATGAAGAAGGAGGCTGGTATTCCTGGCTAAAGGGAAGTGGAACAATGAAGCATGAAACACAAGTTTATGACACAGATGAGGGGAATGCCCTTGTCATCTGTGAAGGGCAGTATGAGAATAGTAAACTATTTTTTTCACAGATCCATCATCTGTTCATTGGAAGATACCAGAAACACTTAAAAAAACCCCTAAGGAGTAATCTATTCTAGGTAAATACCAGCCATAATATATGCATCAAATCTGGCACTCCCTAACTGCAGCTTAGAAAAGAATTTTCCTAATAGCTGGCTTGCTGCAGTGAGAGCTGTCATTCCTCAGACTTGATTCTTGTTTTCAGTGCATGTAACAGGACTTTGATTAATACCCTGCTAAATATTAATGTAATTAAAATTAAATTAGCTTTGGCAAACAGATTAACAAAGCATGCACTCAAATACATTCGACCTAGCTTTAATTGAATTTATTCACTTTCTTGCTAATCATAACTCACGATGGTCCCTGAGCACACAATATTTATCACTCTTTAATGTTTTACTTTGATGTTCAGATATTACCTTGATCATGTAATCCTGGAATATTCCCCCTAAAACTATCCATTAATCTGTAATCTATAGATGGGAAACAGCGAGGTGAGGAAACTTGTCCAAAAGCAGGTGGCAAATGCCTGACAGGGAAGGTAAGAGGACCCAGGAGTCCTGACTCATCGTCGTTAACATATGCTGGAGAATTCTCAAGTCAGTGCCTACAGAAATCTGCATTCACTCCCTCCTCTCCTCCCCCCACACCAGCCAAGGGTGACAGTTCTGGGAGAGGAGCAGCCCAGTGCAGATGGCAGCGGGAACTCCACGAGGTGCCTTCCCACTAGATGGCAATGCAGCCCTGGCTGTCCCTGCCGCACCCTCGGGAGGCCGGGAGAGCCGGGATGGGCCTGCCAAGGCCAGCCTGCCGCGCATCCCTGGGGGATAATAGGATTGCCTTTGTCTATTTTTACCCAACAGACAGAGATACTGGCAAGGCAATCTTTGCAGAAGGGATACAGAACTCAACGCTCATGGATACAGGCTTGGATACTATGGAGTACTGATTCCCTTTTCTTTATCATTTCTCAAATTAAATTACCCTCTCATACACCTACTGTAACCTAACATATTCCAAGGCTTTCCCTTTCTGCTCGTTTCACTTTTTTGACATTTAGGGAAGAAACTTAGATAAATACACCAGAATAGAAAAGAACCTCTATGCTTCTTACAAGGATCCTGGCAGGAGAACACAGGAGCAAACTCAGCTTTGTTGCACATTTAGATGAGATGCCTTTCTCATTTTTCATTCTCATAATTGGATCACCCCAGCAGAGACCCCACAACACCCGGTATCTCAGCAAGCACCAGGAGATTTTCTGAACTGTTCACAAGCATCTGAAATACCTCTTACATGCTAGCCATCAGGCCAATAGAGTATACAGCCCTAATTATCATAAATTAAATAAAATTAGACAATAATTCTAAACTCAGTAACTATCTCAACACCCCATTCAATAAATACCTCTTCAGTCTTTTTGCTGCAGGCTCAGTGTTCAATACAGACTCTGTTGGAGTTCTTGGCTCTGCAGGAAAACAGAAGATTTCCTTAGCAAAACAGACCATGCCACCTTAAGTATGTTCCATATCTTAATGGCAAATGCCAATGAGGCCCTGTTAGAGCAAATAATACTAAAATATTTGCTTCTTCTGAATTTATGAGCTGCTCTGACAAGGTTAAATTATGACCTCGAGTATTTGAGTTTTATTGCAATGTCAGTGTATGAGGTCTTGGTCAAAAAAAGAAATCTGTGTTCATATCTACTAAGTGGGTCTCAGTCCTGTACCTAAGTGACAAGAGCCATGATCATGGGAACATTAATATAAGCCAAGGTGGCACATCTACCTGATAGCAACCAGTTAATAAGACAGTTTTCACCATTGCATATTCCCTGGTCATAACCTCATCAAAGCCTGTAGATTTAAATTGCACGCTCTTCAGTCAGAAATGACATTCCCACATCTGTGTTGCATCTGACATTAAAATATTCAGTGCCAGCAGTTTCTGTTTTGACAACTGGGGCACCAGGACTTTCAGCTCATCTTTTCCTTAGCATGCTGATTGTAACTGGTTCTGCTTGATGTGTTTGGCTGCATGAGATGTTGACTTCAGCATGGATAAGGCAGTGTGGAAGCTTTCATTTCAGACCAGTTTTCTTTTTTCCCCCCCATCTTAAACAGAGCTCAGTGTCAAAAGGACTTCTGAGAGGCTTCCATGCAAGAGAAATGGAGCAGGCTCATTAAAAAAAAATCAAAAATATTCAGGTAAAACTGGTACATGAAGCACATAGAAGAGGGCTATCATAAGCAGATTAAGTATTTACAATCAGAGAGAAACATAGCTGATTAAGTCTAAAATCATCTCCAGTTTTTGCTGCAGGATTAGTCAAGAGAGGTTTATCACATTTACAAGCAGTTGCTTCACTACAGGCTTCCCCTTACCTGTGGATGGTGAGGAATTGTTTTGCTCTGACCCTGCTTGCATTCCCTCTGGAATTTCTATTTTCTCATCACCTTGTGTCTGAGATGAAGAACCAGGATCTAGTTCCCGCTTCCTGTCAGGAACCCTCTGGAAGTCCTGCAGTGGGCAGAGAGAGTCACTGCCAGCTCTTAGTCCTTAACACACACTGCCTAAAGCAGAGTTTTACTGTAGGGCAGGAAGAGGAATTCCAGCATGTGATAATGGAAAGGAATAGATGGTTTACAATGGACTACAAGGCAAGTAAAGCACTTCAGGTCCACAGGCAGCCAGGACATGTCCCCAGTGCTTTAAGCAGCAGCTGTAGGAAATCCAGCTTGCAGAGGGCAGGGTCGTGCTAGAGGAACCTCTGGCAAGAGGTGCATGGGCAGGGAAAAGGATAATCCAAAATAATCCCCCTTTTTTTGACTCTGAAGGACAGTCCAAGAGTGTGAGTTTACCTTACCACATCTTTTTGACAGAATGGGATGAAATATGCCAAAGCTAATCTAAGAGGCAAGTCTCAGTCAACCCAAGAACCACTTCCCGGATACAAAAGAGGTCTTAATGATGGAAAGTGAGAAAGTTTTTTACAAAAAAAAGAACTGTAGATTTTATAAAATGCACAAGGACAAATATAAGTCTGATGTTAAAAAGTAGGAGAACAGCCCAAAAGAGGCAGAGCATCCATAGTAGAAGCAAGTGGTTTGGGAAAAACAAACTGCTTTGGAACAGCAAAGCACTTAGCCAGGATTTCTTCTGCTGTAATTACTTTTAAGCTGATACTTCTAAAGAATCCTTTTATATCCTACGTTTAAACAGTTCTATCATGGGGAATTCTCTCTCTTGGGCAAGTAGTGACAAGAAACCTTTGCATCGTAAATGTAAATATGGACCACAAAAGCCTTTGAGATGGAATGATTTCTGCATTTCTGTGTCAGCAGCACGGCACAAAACATTGTTTTCTTTGTAAGACTCTCCCCCTTCTCCTCTGTACTCCACCTACTATACATTCAAGAGCTGCTGTAAGAGGAGCACAAAGCTCCCCAGCAGCTGGAAACCACAATCCCACCTTGCGAAAGGTCCGGTTCTGCCGCTGGAATGGGAGGCTGGGGAAGCCCAGCCGAGTTGGCTTTAAGGAGACCCCAACAGGTGGTGGTCCCAGGAGGGAATGTCTTGTAGCCTGAGGGAAGAACTGCTGCAGTGCTGGCGCTGTCATGTTAAATCCACGCAGGTTTCCTATAAATGCAAACACAGCGTTTCACCACCCTGCACTGTGCAAAGGAGAGAGAAAATCTCCCACCTGAACAAGCAGCAGGTAGAGGGGAAGGGCTCCTCTACATGACCCTGTCCTTTACTGGGTCCTTTACCTGTATAGGTGCCCTGTGCTCTACCCTCTCCAGCACACAACATGATTTGATGTGATAGCAACCATTACAATGGATCAGGCTATTTAATTATAATTGTCACTCCAGGCAAAGATCATTAGAGCAATTATTTGATCTCATCACATTAGCGCTCATGTTTGCAACAAACAAGGTCTCATTTTACAAAAACCTCTCTGTAAAAAAAAGGAAAATTCACCCCACATTTGTGCAGCTGACTGCTCACACCATAGCATGGAGCTCTTCAACACAAGCCAGTAACAGCATTTCATTTAAAACAATACTGAATGTTTTTTAAAAAAAATCCCACAGTCCTCTCTGCCACCTGGTTGTCATGCAAGCTCAACATGTCAACCCCAACTCTGACACTTGAGACTCTGCCATTTCCAATTATAATGCTCTGCTTTCTGAACAGTTCAGCATCCACAGACTATTAACCAAGTGTCAAAAATTTCTTCTGAAGACAGTCCTTGTCACCCCCATTCCAGGGGTGAGGGAATGGAGGGGCCCAGATGCCTCAGCTATATCCTCAGAAGCCATCCATCATTCAGGGAACCTGGACTTAAATTGCTATTTTTTTCTCTCTCACTTGAATTAGTGCATACTCCAGCCTTTTAGCAGCTGTCAGAACAGGGCAGCAAAGTTTGGAAACAAGCATCCAACATCTGAAAAACCAGCCTACAGTGTTAAAAGCCTGCAACACAACAGGAAGTAGTTCCTATGTTTATCTTCAAAAGCAATCTAATCTATTATTACTTCTCATATATAATCCCTTACTGTCAAACGGCATAGCTGTATTTAAAAACAAAAATCTAACACAAGAAATCATCTTCTGCTCTTGGTTTGATAGCTTTAAAGAACCACACATCTGTTTGAATTTGAAGTATTTATCTTTTCCTATTCCCACTGCTGAAGCCACACACAGCCAATGAATTATTTATGCTGATGCTTCCCAGGGGCAGAAATGGCACAGCATCAGATATTCTTACACGTAACCCAAACCTGAATGGCCAAAACATTCATATCACTAAAAAGGACCACACTGGACATTGGCAACCATACTCCATGTTACCTGTGGCTACCTGAGCTAGGTTATTGAGAGAAGTCACAATTCCATAGAGAGGTGAAGAGGAGCAACACTAAGACAAAGTGCATGTAAAGTGTTCATTAACATATCTTATCATGCTGATCTAATTAGCCCCAGGTCCTTGGCACGCTATTTAAATACAACTTCTCAATAAAAGATTCAGGGAAAAATGTCAGCTGACTACAAAGGTATCTAGAAGGAGCATAGCTGACTGAAGGCTGGAGTCAAAATTTTTTCTGACAACAGTATATATGTACACCAGTCATCAGAGCACGGCTCATCTTTTCTCACTGTCACTTTCCCTTCAACCTGAGAGAGATCTATGGAGAGCCACTGGAGTCACTAGAGAGCCCTCTCGTTAAATGGGCAAGAGAGAACAAAAGGAGAGTTAACGACATGCAGAATAAATCTTTTGTCTTCACATCTGGGCATGATTCACAGGCAAGGTAGAAATTGCAGGCATTAATCTACACCAGGCACTTGAAAACTATCCCAGGTACTGATTTTCTGTGTTGAAAAGAACTGTCAGGTTAAGAGATGAGCAAAAAATAAAAACATACCTTTATTCCTATTATCTTTACATTAGTAATGCTGTTATGAAAGTAGCTTCATAAATTTGTTTCGAAAACATAAAAAGAAAAGGAAAATCCACTTGTGGAAACAAAATAATGGAAAGACAGAGATATTACCCACTACAGAAATTACAGTCATTTCAGGGAATCAAAATTTCACAATACAATTGACACCCAAATCAATTCTTCTACCTCAATATACTGTATTTGCTTGTACTGCACTAAGTTTGGATAAAGACAAATATCTATTGCAAACAAGGTTAGTGCGTATGTAACAGATAATTAAATAAATGGCTTTAACCTTGTAACCAAGAAAGACAAATAACAAAAATCTCAGTATTTTATCTAAATATATTGATGAAAAAATATTTGCTCCATTGAGCCTAAAAGGGAAGGCATGTATTTAGTATCTAGCTTGATACCTCCTAGAGCTATTCCCAGTTGTGAACAGCTGGGCACATGTGATTTTCAACAACTGAAGAATCTCTGTTCTGAGGACTACAGAATAATTTAAAGAGAAGAGTTAAAAAAAAAAATTTAAAAAGACAACAAACAGAACTGCCAAGTACAAGAACTGCACTGGTTTAGCAGGAAATAGCCATGGTATGGTTTCAGTCCAAGAGGATGATTAAATAACTCCAGTAAGTACGCGTTTCCCATAACGACAGTACCTTGCATCTGCTGCATGAGTAAGGCCCGCTGAAGCATAGGATTGGCATTGAGCAGCGATGGCTGATTTGTTGCCCGTAAGCTCAGCATCTGTTGCTGCTGCGGTGGTGGCAAACCCCTGGAAAAGAAGGCATCAATTATGAGAACCCAATAAAAACTGCACCCTTCTATTCCAGGCCCCTAGCAAGCATAAAACAAGAGGAGCAAACAGCTGAAAGGCTGATATACGTGCATGAAAAGAATACAGTGCCATGCACTGGCACTGTATCCTCTGTCCTCCGCTCTCCCGGAATTTCCAAAGCTGACAGATTGTCTATCAAAGAATTTGAGGTCAGAGACAACTCCTTAGCACCAAGCCCACATAGAGCCTCCCAAGCAGCACAAAAAAAGCCCAGGAGCTGACTGCGGTTCTACAGAATTATGCAGCACCCGTCAGGAGAAATGAGTGATCTAGATCAGCAGCTACATTTAACAGGACTACAAAAAAGTTCTAAAAAACAGGGAGTTTTCGCAGTAGCTTAAAGCTCATTCTCCCAAAATCAACACCTCCCACACGGAGCCAGACAGGTCAGAACTGTCAGTGGTGCCCCCTAACTGCAAGAACCAGATGGCAAAATAAACCACGGCCTTCATATTTAAAACACGAGGAGGAAGAAGCAGCAGGGAAGAACTCTCCAGTTCTAAGGAGGGTGGAGCAGACGTGAGAGAAAAGTCTGAGGAAACTGGCAGGCACTTCTTGAGGCGATTGCAAGGTCAGGCCCACCTCTATGCACGCTGCTGACACAGCTAAATCTGTCAGAGCTGAAGAGAGGTACAAACATGGATCGAAATATCCACCCTGACAAAAAAACCCAACCCCTTTAACAGAATTCACAGCAGCTCATCTTCACATTTGCTGCTCTAGATTGTTCCAGTCTCTGAGCCGAGATATTTATACCTCAAAATTCATACTTTTAAAGGTGTAAGATGCAGCCGTGCTATCTAGCAGTCAGCCCGTTACTGGCATTTTAAGCGCAGCTTTTTTATAGCATAAAACATATAAAAATGGTAAAAAGATTTGCAGGTTCATATTTCTAGTAAAACAGAAAAATTCCCACGCTTACCTCAGAGACAAATGCCTTATAAGGATAAAGCAATATAATAAATCCTTAAATAACGAATTAACTTTCTTCCTAAATTCACATCCCATTGCTTTGAATTTACAAAGAATAAGGCTTTAAAGATAACAGTAACTGCAAATAAATGAATAATTTCGGAGAATTTCTGTTGATTCTACAAGTCTCAGCTCATCGGGGACAACGGCTCCTATCTAAGTTGTTTCACATCTTGTATTTTTTAGGAAAACCGTGGTTATTTTTCTGGCAAATGTCCTTTCTCCTTTCACAAACAAAACACGATTTTCTCCATCCCTTCCCTGCCACACCGTGCTCAGCCACAGCCTAAGCGCTGGTGCCACTGCAGAAATAAGTTCAATCATCGCACCCAGACCCAGCCAGAGAAAGCAAATAAATAAACAGTTTAAGTTCAACAATGGAACAATAAAGTGCTCGTGTGTGCTGAGGGTGGCTCTGCTGAGTGCTGTGTTCCTGGAGGAGAAGGCGTTTTCCCCGAGCCCCGGCTGCCCTGCCCGCCCTGAGGGGCGACGCTCGGCTCGGAGCATCCACCCACCCACCCACGGCTCCTACACGGGCTGCCCGAGTCACCCAAGGGCTCTCACGGACTCCAGCCCCGGACTGCGGACAGGGATGCCTGGAGCGCTGAGAGGACGCGGCAAGACCCCACAAGGGCCGCCGCCCTCCCTCCCGCACCCCCGGCCCCCTCGGTGCCTCCAGGCTCTGCCCCGATCGAGGCCCGTGGCCCCCAGCCCCCGCCCGCCTCCCTTTGTCGCCTTCCCCACCAGGGGAGGGCAGCCCCGCACCAGCCCCGCCGCGGCGAGGAGGGACGGAGCGCAGGGAGGCGGAGGAGAGCGATCCCCCGGGACAGGCCCCGGATCCCCGGCCTCGCGTAGCGGCGCTTACCGGCCTCCCTGCTGCGCCGGAGGGTGGTGATGGTGCTGCTGCTGCTGCTGCTGGAGGAGGTGCTGGAGCTGCAGCAGCTGCTGCTGGAACTGCTGCTGGTTGAACATGTCTGGGGAGCCCCGAGCGAGGCGAGCCTGAGACAAAATACGGGAGGGCGAGGGAGGCACCGGCTGCGGGGCTGGCGCGTATCAGCCCAGCAGCCATTGAGCAGAGGAGCCGCCGCCGCTGCCGCCCATTCATTCACTGAGCCGATCCCCCCCTGCCGCCTCCTCCTTCCCCCCGGGGTCATCGCAAGCGGCAGCCTGTGGAAGAGGTTTCCAAACCCCACCTCCCAAAACCCGCTCCCACCCTCCCCTGCCCGCGGCGCCCGCTCCTCGCGGCGGGGCCGCGCCGGGACCCGCAGCCGCTTCCCGTCCTTCGCCTCCTCGCCCCGCCGACACTCACGGCGCAGCCCGCGGCGATCACCGCTCCCCGCCCGCCGCCTCCATCTTCCCACCGGGGACAACAAGCACCTGCCCGGCCCCGCTCCCCGGCCCAGCCCAGGCGGGAGGCAGCTCCTTGGGCAGGGCTGCAGGACACGGCCGCCCCCGCGGGGCTGGGGATCACCCCCGGAGCCTCTTCTCAGGTCGCCCCAGCCCGCAGCACCTCCATCCCTCATTCCCCGCGCAGAGGCGGCATGGAGGTCCCCTGTCCCTCGAGAGGGCTGGGAGGGAATGGACACCATCTGCCCAGGGCTGGGCAGGGAATGGAATAAACTGATGCACAGGAGGAGCAGATGGCATCCAACAGCGTGGGCTTTCTGCTCTTTGTTTTTTGGGGTTTTTTTGTTGGTTTGGTTTTTGGTTTTTTGTTGGTTTGGTTTTTGTTGGTTTGGTTTTTTTTTTATTAGTCCAAGGGAATCTTTAGTAACCATCTCACCGAGAAGATAGAAAAAACCCAAAGCAGCCTCTGGTCATTTGCTGTGGTCACATCTTGGCAAGCCTGTCATGAGAACCTGGAAGAAAACAAACAGGGACTTTTGCAATATTGCTGTAAACCGAAATGACTTCTCTAGCAAGTCTGTTTCCTCCCCCTTTTTTTTTTTTTGTTTTGTTTTTTTTTAGTGGATGGTGGGTTTGCAGCAAAACCTTTCCTGCAGGGCCTGTTTTCCATAGCAAAATTAATTTTAAGTGCTTTCAGTACACACAGGCTCTCTATGAAAATATACTGTGACTATCATTTCTTCTTATGCTAAACCTCACAAGGACAGTGATCATTTTTGCTCCTTGCTATTCCAGAGAATACAGCCTGAAATAATTTACTTTATAGTCTTTTTATTCAGGCCAGTAAAGACTACTTGATTCATTAAAGTCCTTGGAATTTATTTTTACCTGAAAGCATTGTAAGCTGAATACGGACAGTTATGGTGATATACAGTTGTCATTAATAATTTTCAATGCAGCAGCATATGTAGATTTTTCATTTGGGCCTTTTTATACCATCCTGATCTTACAATAATCAATTTGGGGATGACCGTGTATATTAATCAATGATGGGCTCTTTTCATATCCAGAGTCCTTTACAGCTGTCTGCACACAGAGAAAATGCTTTCCTGTTAGGCATGAAAACTTAAATGTCATCCTAGGGAGCACACACGGAGCACAAAATATGCATGGAGTCTTTTAAAAATCATTTTGCATAGTTCATCCTCTGTTCCTGTAATTGTGCTGTACTGGTCTGGCTGGTTTGCAGCAGCAAGGGTTAATCCTATGATCTCAGTACATAAATTAGCTAGACCTAAGAAAGGCAGAATTCAGGTTGTATAGATAAATGTAAATCTGAAATTGATGTCCTTTGTTCTCAATTCTACAACTAAAGGTCTTGTAAGTATTCTTTGTATGTCACATTTGGAAATCTACAAACCACCATACTAATGAAACATGCAAGTAACTAAGTTTCTTCACTGTTAGATTTTATGTTCTGACATAGTCTAGAGGCTCCCCTCATAGACTAGGCTTTTCTCTCTGAGATCCTACGTACAAATCATTAAATAAACAACTTTTTGAATTTATAAACAGTCCATAGGTCTACTGCCTTGACCACAAATCTGGACACGGATTTAGTCCCCTATGCCTGCACAACACAAGACAGGACTAGGGATATTGGAAACAAAGAAAGATGGGCTACTCCATTAACCTACAACCCAAAGACTGATTTCAGACACACCTTTATGTCCAAAGGTGAACATCACACCTTCCAGAGAGGGTTTAATTGAACATAGAAGAGAAAGCTCCAGATTCAGGTAGTCACACCATTCAGTTTGAAAGTCGTAGAGAGATATAAGGGAACTGCAGAAAATTGGGTTAGGATCCTTTCTTTCACTATAAGCAGCAAAACTATATGTCAGGCTGACAGCTGAAACGTGTTGTCAGTGCCCAGTGATCATTGCTATGCAGACCTTGACCTCCCATCCACTGACAGTTGTTTTTTCCTGCAAGGAACATGTCCCTTTCAATAATTAAGCAACTCACTACTCAATGTGCAGTGGCAAATACAGCACATAATGGGAGAATACACAGAACCTTAAAAAAAGAGCCACAATGCAGACTACAGCATTAAAACAACATCAAAAACAACCCAGGTACCCCCTAGACTTGGGAGTGCCTCATTGGCAATGGGAGTGAATGAAACAGAATAAGATTTAGAAGTTCAAGGTAAGAGAATGACCCAGAAAGTATCCTGCAATGCAGAGACTATAGTCAGTGGAGTTGTTGGATCATGACTATATGGCAACCTGCACTACACCTCTGTATGATTCGATCAGGGTTATGAAATTTGTTAGCAGATAAGAGGACAGAGCATATGAATGCTTTTTATTCAGGAGCTGGATTGCATTATACAGCCAAGTTTTTGCTAGGCTATATGAATTTTTTCCAGGGACTGGATCAGGCATGCAGATAACCAGAGATTTCTAATTTCCAGCATATGACTGCACTGTGCAGTTTTATGTTTTAATTTTGGCTTTGAAAAAGACTTGGTATGCAACCCTCAGTGAAGCCACATTGCTTTTGAAAACCCAAGTTTTCTCAGTGCCTATGACAGCACCAACATACTGCGGTGCCCACAATTTCCTCTGCAATCTGCAAGGATGGTGTTATTACTCATCCATTTCACCAGGATATAACTAGTTCTCACCATAATGTATTTAAGTCTCACAAACTTCTTGGAGAAAAAGCATATGGAGCTTTAAAGTACTTTATTCTCCTGGTTTGGGGGCCTGTCTATGGGAATAATGGGTCAAATTTCACCAGACATGCTCTTAACAGCTGATATTAGTTACTGGAATTACACTGTTTTCCATGTCTGGTTTACCTGGGGGGTGACTGGATTCACACAACATTTCAAACCAAAATGACCTGTGCATTAAAGGATGTTTTCCCTCATTCTTGGTAATATAGTTCTGGAAACCTATTCCTGATATTTCTTGTTGGGCAGGACAGGCCCACAGAAGGTAAAGATACAGTTTTTATATCCATTTTACCACATGGTCAATATGCTCCTATTAGTGATTTTCAGTCTCATAAGGTAAAATATATACCAGTAGCTATTTTGTGACATCTCACTAGATGCAGAAAGCACAGAGAACTCAGTTGCTCTTAAAATATTAATTTAAACTCACATTCATGTGCAGATCCGATTCTTAATGGAGTGTAACATTCAGTTTATTTCTTTCCTTATATATATATATTCTGGCTTCTGGGGAGTCACACTAAAAATAATACTGTCCTAGTATCTTATACACTAGATTTACCTTCTTTTACCTCTTTTTGGGGGATTTGCACACCAATTCAATTTAAGTACAGAAGATGAAGAAGCATTTCATTACATTATTCTACAAGCAAAAGCTTTGTATTTGAAAACTAAAAAAATAAAGGCTGCTTTTCTTTCAAATAGATTTTTCAATTAATAGGAGCATTAGAAGTCAACTTTTTTTCTCTGAGCAACTGGTACCACAAGAGATCAATGAGGTTACTATGGTACCATTGCTACTATAGTAGCACTTAAATACCTATAAAATAGATATTTAAGCATTTTCTATCTGTATAGGCAGCTTTAGATGGTTATGGAAATTTAAGAGGCTAATTTTAGTTAATATTTTTAACTATTGATCAGCTGTATCACGTAGTATTAGTATGGACAACGACAATCCTAGGCCTGTTTCTTTTTGGAACTTTTAACCTCTGCTTTTAAACATTCAATTTAAATTCTCATCTGTGTTATAACCATTTTTAGGACCCCAAAAGTCCAGAATTGTCCACTTCAAGACCCACAGTGAAATATTTAAATATTCACACTACCTAGAGTCAGCAGAAACAGTTTGCAAGTAACTTAGAGACTCATAAGCTAATTGCATTCCACATTTTTGCCTCTTTTTTCCTCTGAGGACTAGATGTATTATTTTTGCAAGGGCCAGGAATGAAGGACAGAATCCAGCTCTCAAATGTCTATTTCTAATTATGCTAACTAAACTGGGAGTTCTATTTGCATGAGGTGACAAAATCAGCATACACAACTGTCGTTATGTTGATAGCCATACATAGAAACACACATATGCTTGGCCACACGCATTTTTAGGGGATTCATGTTAAAGTACATTCAGAAATATTTATAGCAACAGGGAGGGGGGAGAAGGAAATCTTTCATCCCCCTTGTTTTTCTTTGCTCACATCTTCAGTTTTTCTACTAAGAAAGGAAGAAATAGATTTTTCCTCTTCATTCCATTTTATAAAATTCCTTTTGTTTTTCCTGCTCTGTCTGCTACATGCTGCTGCCTAAGTCACAGGTAGGAGGTATTACAGAATCAAAAGGTACATTTGCTGAGAACATCCTTGCAACTCAGTTTGTGGCAGGAGAGAAAATGGAAGGCTCTGGGAACGATTCGGAGTGCCTGCAGTTCGCTTTTTCATCAACGGGCGGTGTAGGTTTGTAAAGCTGCAGAAAATCCTAGCCTGGCTGTCTCTGATGCTGGAGTTCAGCCTCTCTGGGCTGAGCGGCTGCAGTTGCTGCAGGAGCGTTCAGACTTCACACTGTAAATGAGTGGTTTGGGGTGATGCTGCAGGCTGGCACGGGAGCTCATTTGTTTACAAATATCTCTGCAGGACAAAGAAGCTCGAGCAGATTCTGTGCATCTCTCAGTTTGACACTAATATTGATCCATGTAAAGTTTGACATTAATAGTTCTTCGTGTGTTACCACTTCTATCATTCCTTTTATTCCTTTCTTGTGTACCTGGACAGCACCTTATTAGCTCCCCTCATCCCTCCTGTCCGGTTTTGCCCTTTAATACTTCAGTTAGGCCAACCCCTCCATATATCCCCCAAAAGACCATGTTTGCTAAGAACTAAGTATGAAATTTAAGGAAAAATAAAACAAGATAACACAGGAAAGAATGCCTGCAAAGAAGTCATGCATGAGGTTTGTACTCTATGAGCTCCTTAACTGCAACACAAACCTTACTTTTCCCCTCAGTCTTCAGCATCAGCTGTTGACACACTGTATTTTCTTTCACAAACATTTCGCAAAGCAAATAGATTAGTTTCAGCTTTTCCAAAAGAATGGTATAACCTGAATGATTATTTCTAGAGCTGACTCACCCAGAACAAAATACCTACTCAGAGTACATGGGGACAAAGCTAAGGAATTAACCTGTGAGTGAAACCCAGACCCAAAGACTCCATAGGCTGCAACTGAAACAGAGACAATCACATCTCCATAATTCAGCAGGGACTGATGGCCCTGAACTGAGCTTAATTAAAGCTCCCAGGTCCACAGATGTGGGGGAAAGCCCCAGGTGAGGCTGGTCACGGGCACTGAGAGTTTTTAGTACAGCTGATAAATTGTGTGAGGTGATGGAAGTGAAGCCACTGGGTAATCTTTCTCTGTATTGCAGTTGGTGAACTTCAAGGTACAGCAAGCTCTGGGAAAAGGATAGTTTTCTTCTCATGGTTCCTCAAATAAAGCTTCAAAGATCCCCATGGTCTAAAGTTCCCTGAGCTTCAGTTCTGATCCAGGGAGGAAGGTGATATCATTATTTCAGCCTTTGATACACTTCACTGTTCTTTTTGTGGTGACCTCTTACAAGAAGCAGCTATCTACAGTGGTTTCTTTTTCCAGAATCCTTCAACATAAATTATCAGAATGGCTGCAGGGATGCTCAAAGGTTTTTGTCCACAGTCCATATTGAATTTCTTAAGCTTATTTCTTGAGATTTACTGAGTAATTTGCTGAGAGGAAAAAAATAGCATTGACAGCCCCCAAAACTGCCCACGTATGCCCTACAAGGGTGTTACCCGTACAGATGGAACAGCTCCCTTCCCTTCCTTCAGTGCTCTTACCTGCACACTGGTGATGTGTTAGAGCATGAGGCAAATTCATCCCTCACCATGGCTGCCTCAGTTTCTCTGTATGTCCAGGTAGGTATTTTTGCACAGATTAAACTCGATGGACATCTGTGAAATATTCATTATAATTACTATAACTAAAAAGCTGTTGTTCAAAACAGACAGCTGAATATCTGTTGCAGTTTTTTGTATTTCATTTCCCCCTCCACCCCCATCTCTCTCTGAGCTGTGAACAGGAGTCTTGGGTAGCACGAACTGAGAGGTGTTTGAAATGCAACATTCTCCATCCCTCTGAGTCATTGCTAGCCATCAGATGCTTTTTTGAACACTTGTTTTCATTGCTATACTTTGAAATCAAATATGGCCTCATGTTATATTCTTATTAAAAACCCATCTCTTTTCAAAACCTAAAACCAAGCTGTTCCCTCTCTATGGCAGACAAGTAATTTTAAAAACAAAATCTGGGTGCATAAAATAAAGCACCTGTTTGCGTTCCTCTAAAACAAGCCTGGCAACACATCCACTGTTTTATTGCTATAAACAGAAATTGATGCACTTTTCACCTGCGTTTGAATGAAGCAGCAGAATCATAGAATGGGTTGGAAGGGACCTTAAAAAACATCTTATTCTAGCCTCTGCCATGGGCAGGGACACCTCCTGCTAGACCACTCAGAGAGTGGTAGCGTTTTTGCAAACCTCCAGTTGAACCATCTCAAGTGTTTCATGTATTCTGGTGATTTCACAAGTGCTGTGTTCACACAAAGCCCTCCCCTACAGGTGCCAACCCATTCCCAAGTGCTGTGACCAAACCATGGTGCCCTGACTGAACGGTGTGGCTGTGAGGATCAAACAGTGCAGCTGTACTAACCAAGCCACGTAGCTCCTTCGACCAAATCTTACCTGTTGGCTGGCAGTGCTGCACAGCTGGAGGCAGCGAATGCCCCCAGGGATCGTGACACCTGTGAATGCCACAGGGATCGTGACACCTGTGAATGCCCCAGGGGTCGTGGCACCGTGCTGGTGGTACGGACTCACAGACAGGTACACCGTGACTGTCTGTGGGGCGGGCTTACCGGGCTGCATACCCACACCGGCTGGGCCACACAGGTGTGCCAACCTGTGTGCACACAGACACGGCCCCACGTAGCTTCAGGGCAACCTGAACTGCTCTGATTTTGGGGAGTGAGCCCCGTTCCCAGGTCTTTGGGTACAGACACCAGTGCTGTGTAATCCCGGCCCCCCTCGGCCCCTCGCAGCCGCCGGACTACATCTCCCAAGATGCAGCGTGGCGCCAGTACCTTTAACGCCCCCTGGCGGCAGCACGGGGCGCTCCACAGGCGCGGCGGGCGGGCTGAGGAGAGCGGAGCCCGGGCGGCGTCGAGCGGGGCGAGGGGCGCGGGCTGGAGCCGCTGCCCACCGGCCCCAGAGCCGGGGAGGGCTGTGGGAAGGGCTAGTGCGAGCTCGCCTGTGCGAGGAACCGCGCCGCAACCATGGGGAACCGCGGGATGGAGGATCTCATCCCGCTGGTCAACCGGCTGCAGGACGCCTTCGCCGCCATCGGGCAGAACGCCAACCTCGACCTGCCGCAGATCGCCGTGGTGGGGGGGCAGAGCGCCGGCAAGAGCTCCGTGTTGGAGAATTTCGTCGGGAGGTGAGCGGGGGGTGTCCCCGGGGGCGCGGGCAGAGCTGCCGCATGGCCAGCGCGGTGCGGGGTCCGCGGGCAGCGCGGTGCGGGAGCAGCGCGGGCAGAGGCTCCACACGGGCAGCGCGGTGCGGGGAACGGGGGCAGGGACAGAGCGGGCAGAGGCTCCTCACGGGCAGTATAGTGCGGGGAACGGGAGCAGGGACAGCGCGGCCAGAGGCTCCGCACGGGCAGCGCGGTGCGGGAGCAGCGCGGCCAGAGGCTCCGCACGGGCAGCGCGGTGCGGGCACAGCACGGAGCGGGCACAGCGCTCCGCTCGCAGCTCCTCGGCTCGGCGCGTGTGTGGTGCGCGGGCAGCGCTGCAGGACGCCCGGGCGCTGCGGTGCAGGGGTTCGGGGAGGCGCGGGAGGCAGACAGTGAGGAAGGGAGGGCTCCCCGCCTGGGGACGTTCCGCAGCGGGGTCCCCGCCACTGCCGCACCTTGGCGGCCGGTGGGAGCCCCCCCCTTGTCCTGGCTGTTACATAACGGAGGGGGCTGAAGTGGCTGTGGGGGCCTGCCCCATCCATCCCCTGCTCGGGTGCGGGGATCCGAGATGGATGTTGTCGCTTCGGGGGGGGTGATGCGGAGGGTGTTTAAGTTTAATCTGCTCCGTCCCCATCCCCCAGCCCAGGCTCGCTGTCCTCCATAGCGGATGCCATGTCAGGAGCTGCGGGGAGGCTATAGGAAGGACGGGGTTATAGCTCTCCTATATGCTCAAATCCCCGGGTGCTACCATTTTGTGACAGGCAAAATACTGATGCCTTCCCTTCATGTGACCTTCGCATTCATCATCTGCAACTTGAGTAAATTGCAGACCTCGCTGCTTGGGTATCTGCTCCAGTGCAGACACACAACACCTTGGGGGGGGGTGGGGGGGGGGTGTTCCTCACCTTTTTCCTGGCCTTGTTAATTAATTGTATTAAGTTATGTACAGGTTTTAGTTATCCAGGTGTTTTTTTATGCTATGACGAGCACACAGGTTTCTGGTGACTTGCCTTAAAAGCAGTGGCTGCTGATACCTGGTCAGATGCTTGCGTGGGTTTTTCTCTTTCAGCAAACTGCATTTGTGACAACATCTATTGGATCTCGTTCCCCCACCCCCACTTTTTCTTTTAAGCTGTTTGCTGTTGGATGGCTTATAGAGCTTTTCCACTGTCAGAAGGGTCTGTGGTGTGGATTAACTGCTTGTTTAGTTGCAAGTAGCCTCAAATTCTGGACCTGTGCAAGGGTGTCTTTGAGCAGTGAGTGTTCAGTGTACTAGGAGGAAGGCACAGGGGTTGTATCTGGTACAAAGAAAGCATGGTCAAAATAAAAATTTTTCTTCTCTGCCATAGATCAAAGAGTTTTGAAAAAATAAGAACGTAAAATGTAAAGAGTTTGGCATCTTTTGTAGCTAACTTCCAAAGGTCCATGCAGCGTATCCCCCAGAGATGCTGGGATCATGCCAAGGGCAGGACATTGCAGAAGCACATTTTGCTGAACCTCAGGTCATAGTCCAGAATCCATTTGTTTGTCCATAGTCACAGAAAAAAAAAAAAAAATTCCTGCCACCCAAGTGAAAAACTTCTTGGGCTGTAGCTTTCTAAGAAGGGAAAAATGGATCTTCTGAAATCTTCGAGCAAAACGGGTTCACCTGTTGGCTCTGCTGTTTTCATACTTTCTAAGTACTGGCAGTCAAACCTCATAAATCCTTTTTAGAGGATCTGTGCAGACAGTGCTGCAGTGGTGTAGTAGATAATGTAGGGCTGCTGGGCCAGAGGAGGATTTGTTGGAGGAAGGACAGTCGGTGTGTTGGGGTACACTGCTCCTATCCTTTAGACCAACCACACAAGGGGATTTACTAATCCTTGGTGCATCTCCACTGGCACCAATTTAGAACTGGGGATTTTATCTGCTTGGTGGAAAATATATGAATTCAATTATCTTCTGTCTCTTTCTGATGATTCCTGTCACAGGAGAACTTATGACCTTACCGTGTCCCATCAGCTGTCTCTTTAGCAGCAAGTTATAGTGCTGTGGCTTTTAGAAAATGAAATAATTAAGGGTCCCCTGAGTAGGAGCTGAGAGCTGTCTGTAGAAAAGCATTTAGAGGAAATAATTGGAGGGGAAATGGAAAATGTCAGTGTGAAGAGGTCTTTTTCCATTTGATACCCCTGAGTGCTGGCTAGTTTAGACTGGTAACTTGAGACCTCTTACCACAGAATGTATGTGTATATGCTACAAATCCCAATCCTGTTAAAATAGTGTTGGGGCCCTGCTGTAATGTATAGTCTCTTTTCTTTCTGTGTGGTATTGGAAACCATGATAAGGAGCTATGGAAATAGTACCCAGAATAAGCATGGCTCTTCAGTGTGATTGTGATAGGGGCTGTTTTCTTGTCTGAAGAGTCATAAGAAGAAATTGTGTGTAGACTACTGTGTACAAATACAATTATTGCTGTAGTGTGGACATGACATATGTCACTGCTCCAGCTTGATACCAGGATGGTGGTGCAGCTATTGCTCAGCAGCTGCTCACTGCACAGTGAATGTGAGTGCTGATGAGTTTCTCTCTGAGTGGATGGAAATCTGTGCAAGAACAAATGCTGATGTGGTCGGTACTGGCTGGTGTGCATGATGCAGACACTTCAGCAGAGGGGCTGTAGCCTCCACCAGGGCTGGTTTCCCTGCTCAAGACCTGCGGGGCTCCTTTCAAAATTGTCATCAAGTCACGTTTCCCTAACAAGACAGCACACTTGCCCCCTGCCAGACCTGTGTTGTGGCTATGCAGGGCTTCAGTCCAGGGCTGCTGCAGTAGTAGTAGCACTGAGTCCCACCCTTAGTAGAAACCTAGAAGCAGGGAGGAACGATGCTGCCTGCAATCAGTGTTTAGTTACATGTCTTACCAAACAAATATTTTTTTGCCTCCTGAATTCGATGGCTTACTAGTTGCTGCTAATTGCGTTTTCAGTGACACTTACTCTGCTGCTAACAGATTATCCAACAGTGCAGAGTTTGTATTTATAATACCAGATGTCAGTGTGGCTGCTATGTGTGCTTTTGCTGCTGGAGTCTCAGCATGGTGACTCTGATACCGGCTTGTGGTGATAAAATTGCTGAAGAAACAAGAAGCCACGTAGAAGCCAGACAGGTGACACATCTGTCCACAGACTGGTTTGTCCTGGGCCCCAGAACTGGAAGGAAGGTTAATCAGATGAGCTCCAGGCATTTCCTCTTGGTGTGGTTATAAGCTTGTAGGGTAACTCAGGTTGGAAGGGACCTCAGGGATCATTTATTCTATTCTTAAGGTGTTGTTACTTCCCTGCTGTCTCCTTTCCTAAGTAAATAGAATCAGGCACCTGTACCAGCAAAATTGGTCTGATAAAAAGAACAAAGCATGTGGTATGTACTAATTTGACTTGAGAGCCCAAATGGATGAGGAGGTTGTACGAGACAGCCCACAAGGCTGTTTGTATAATCATCCATGTTCATGCCACTCCTACTTTACCATGTGAAAATAACAAATATGTTTTCTTTAAATTCTGTGATCTCAGAGCACTGCTACACAAATCCTTGGATTTCTGGTAGTATTACTGTTATCTATGCTTTACAAACAGGAACACTGAAAGCACTGGGCTGTGTTCAGCTGGTTCCCAGAATGTCTGTGCCTTGTGGTCGTGGTGGTGGTGGTATCAGATCCAATGCAGGGTGCTGGGACAGCTGCATTGCTCTTCATGGGGAAAACAAGGCACCTCTGACTTCTCCAGAACAGATGGTTTCAGGGGGCTGCTGAGGAGGCAGTGACTAAGGGCTGGGAACAGTGGGTGGAAGGACTTGAATGGAGATGAAACCATCTTGTTTATGATCAAGGGACATAAGCAGTGCCAAAGTTGTGGGAAGTGAATCAGTGTTTACTTGACCTCAGACCTGAACTGGAATCTGGTACCCCACAAGCATCTTCTCTTGGAAGCTGTGCACCCAAAATAAGGGTACTTAGCAGTCTGTCACCAGGCTCTGATGGTATATGCTCAATTCCCTGATGTTTGTGTGTTTCCTGGAAGGAATCAGGAGACAGGTGTGGGCCAACTCAACCATGTTGGGCTAACTTTGCCTCTCCTAACACACTGAAATTTCCACATGAGTAAAAGAGAAATGGGAGAATGCAGCACTGCAATGCCTGTGGCAGTGGAAAGGCTAAATACTCATTAGGCATAGCTGCAGTAATTGCTGTGACAACATCAGGCACGGGCCTGGCAGCAAGTGTCTTTGCTTTTCTGTGTCCCATACTGGTGATGCAAAGCTAGATCCTAAAGCCTCAGGGTTTAGTTTGGCTTCAGGTGTAACTTTGAGGAGCAACTTAATGCCTTCCACAGCCATTTAGAGACAAATACACACTCAAGATGTGATGAGGGAATGCCTTCCTTGATAACACATACTTTGCTTTGTTATGGAAAGCTTCCCCAGCAAAATACCTTCAGAGACCAGCAGCAGTATTAGCAACTATGCAGAAGTGAAGGATCCTAAAGAGGTTGCATAGAGATCCAGATACTTGGCCTGTTCCTGCAGGAAAACTGTTTTGTTGATGATCTTTGTACTTTTAACTTGCTCAGGCTTCTGCTGCAGTATGTGCTTTATGAGCTTGAGTGTTGAAGACTGAGTGTTCAGATCTTGTACAAGTCATGGCTTTATTATGCATAAATTGGGGATGTCCATTGTACTGGGCAATGCTGAGCATCACTGCAGTACTTCAGGAGCAGATTTAAATTTAAACAAGAAGATACAACATGTGCTTTGGCCAAAAAAGAGGTTCTTAAGTGTGATTCTTCTAAATTTTTGAGGGTTCTGATTTGAGGCGTGTGCTGGCAGAGAAATGATTAATTGCAAATCATGGATCTTTAATTGTTGTATTATAAACACATCTGTGAGCCAGTCAAATCCTGTTGTGTATTTGCAGCTTGAAAACACAGGCACTGCTTGTGAACTGACTTACTTAGGGTTGGATGGTGCAAGAGCCAGGAGTAGGATTCTGTTGCTTAGAGAATTTAAATTATGGTCAGATAAGTCATTCAAATGGCAGCCAGTCTTTGTTCTTCAGTAAAGAAAATACCTGTTTTCATCTTGGATTAGTTGAAGAAGGAAGAAAATATGGAACATTAGGGGAAATGGGTAATGTGTTACAGCAGACCCCAAGATAAAATAATTTCACTTAAGAGAAATCTGTAGATCTCTGAGCAAACATTTGTGGGAGGAGGAATGCTAGAAGAAGATACATAATTTAGTTAAAACATAATATAACATAAATGGATGGCTATGAGGGAAAAACCTGTGAATCTCAGTGTTTTAGATGCAGCAGCAGTCTGCTTGTGTTTGTTATCAACTTCTTTTAATCCTATCGGGGTTGGCTCAAATAAATACAAGTCTAATATTTTTTTTTACTTCCTGCAGCAGTTACATGTTCTCTGCAGATCTTGCTAGCTGTATCTTTCAGCTTAATTCTTTAGTGATGATCTTGTGCTTCTGGTAACTGCCCACTAGTCTTACAGCCTTATATTCTCTAGAAGAAGGGATCTTTATGGTATATCTCAGATCATATCAGAATTTACCCAGGGAAAGGAAACCAGCTGGTGCTCAGTGTTGTGCAAGTTGGTCTTTGGACCTATTGGTGTATGAAAATGACAGGTTGCCTTGTCATTGCTGGAATTCATCACCTGATAGCTGACAGATCAGGGATGCTGCATTTCCTTGTGCAGTCTCTTCCTTGTTACTATGATAATCCTCAAGCTGAGAGTCCTAGAATATCTTTTTTGATTAGTCCTTACTTTGCTTTGAGATAAGTAAATGTGGAATTCTTTGTGTTTCCTCAGTAAACAGGATGCAGTGATACAAGGCTGTAAAGAGAGAACAGGACCAGTGGGGAAAGGAGTCAGAAGTTCCCAAAAGCTACTGTCAGCTGCTCCTGTTTTTTAAAACTTGGTGTGCTTATCACACAGTCAAAAAACCTAAATAAAACCAGGCAAAGCAAAGATGACCTACTGTTTTTAAAGGGTACTGATTGTTTTCAGAAGCCATTCAATACCTATCTGGGAATACCAAGCCAAGTCCTTGACCCTGACTTTTCCAGATCCTCAGAGCAGGCTGAGCACTGCTAGACTTAAACAGAAGGAATAGGAGCCTGTCTGCAACACCTCCTATCTGAGGCAGCTTCTGAAAATGTTATTCTGAGGCAGGAAGTTAATCCCCTTCCTGATCTGGCAAATTCCTGAATGTCCCTACTTTGTACTTCAGGTTTGAGTCTGTCTGTGCAAGTGTGAGTAAAAATTCTGACTAAGGTTTTTTTAAGATGGATCTTCTTGAGGAGAAATGGAAGCAGCTTATAACTTAGCATAAGTTAATCAAGAAAACAGTTCTTGCTGTGTTCTAGCTACTGGGGTGAAACTTATTATGATGCCTTGAGCAGTGAATATATTGGACAAGAGCAAACCCATGAGTGCTCCACCCATGCAAGCCAGTGCTTAGATTTTTTGTTTCAGGCAGTGCATGAGTAGCAAAACCAGAAGAGTTAGTGAAGAGGTGGCAGGCAGTCATCTAGAAGCATATGGTGTTCAGCCTATGTGGTCAATGTAAAATTGGTTTTGAGGTGGTGTCTGTGAAAGGAGATTTACTGATAATATGCAGGGTAAACCTACTTCCTTGATATGCCACTAAAAAAAAACACCCCAAAAACTTTGGGTGTAATACTTTTTTCCTTTTTGGGCTCACAGATCTCTAACTATATGAGTCAGAGGACTGCTAGTTGGGAGGAGAAATGAAATCAAATCTGGTCCAAAAAAAACCCGAAAAACACAAACCCAGAAATCTAGTCATGCATGGTGGGAGAAATAGCTTACTAGTGGGACAGTTTCCCATTCTACTTGGAATTTTCTCTTCCTGGCCTCTGACCTGGTTTTGCACCTTCTGATAGAGAGTGGAATCTCATGGTTAAGGAATATTGTCTCTTAATACAGGCAAATGGGCATGTTCAGCATTGAGGTAGGATTCTGTTCTTTGCTCTGAAGCTAAATTCTTAGCAATTAATTTTTATACCTTTTTCTCCATCCTTAAAGGAGAGGCTTTTGGTGTCTCCCATGACATGCAGGTGTATGTCATTAATGGCCACTTGAAATAACATTGGAAAAGGTTAAGCATAAAGTGATAAACTGTTTTTCTTAAAAATAAATGAAAACTCTGTAAAGATGGCACTGCAGTGTCTGTCTGAGCCCTTGCAAAGGCCTGCCTTCTCTAAAAATGTTGTGCCAAGAACTTTAGTTCTTCATGCAGGTTGGTTTGCTCAGTATTTTGCAGATTACTTAGGTCTGCTCTGCAGAGATGGGGTCTGGTGCAGCCACCTTTGGCTGCTGGCATAGATCAGGTACAGGGTTTGAGGGGTGAGGGTGTTCTTAGAAAGCACTGGGAGATGAGAGACTGCCCTAGTGCCTGGTAGCACTTGAATTTTTGAGCCTGATCTTTTAGGGCAAGGATGAGCAGCGCAGCCATACTGAGGAGTGAGCCCAGAGTTTTGTACCTAGGGACTTTCAGCAGTTGCATATTCTGGTCAACTTTGGAGGTGGTCAGCCTGCAAGCAGATACTGATTCTGAAAAACTGCAAAAAAGTTATTTCTCTTAATTTACATTTATCTGTGATCCATCTACAGCACACATCATGCTTATTTTGGGGTGACTTGATGGAGTTTAGTAACGCAAACTGGATGTGTTACTCAGAACTAACTACTGTAGATATTTGGTTAGCTATGAAGAGAAGGGCTGAGAACATTTCAGTGTTTACTGACGAGCAGGCATGACTGCATCAAACCACTGTGACTGTCAACTGAGGGCACAATTTAATGTTAGGTATTTAAACAATTATTCTAGGTGACTCATTGATACTTTGTACTTAGGTCTAGCTTTGTTTTCAAAGTCCATTAGTGAATATTTTAGTAAAGTTGAATATAAAGTGGCTCCACAGTTTTCTAAAGCTGTCTTATGGAAATGGGCAGACAGGACAATTAAATTGCTGATGTTTGCTTCCTTTGTGACCTTCAGGTTTGTCACAGCTCTGAGCCTGGTGCTGACTGTAGTAGATAAGTGCTTTGCTTTCCTTCAAGACACAGGAGAGAAATAATGAGCCCTGAGTCTGAAATCTAACAGTGTCTCTGTTTTCTCCAGAGCATCTGACATGGCAAGTTTTGGCAGACCCAGCCATGACCAAATGGAAGTGAGATGGTCCTTGGTTAGTAGCTTCTTGCAATTCAGCATAACATGCTTTTGGAAGCAGACGTTATGCAAGCTCCTCAAGCTGTGTCTTACTGACTGGAAGCAAACTTGCCAGCTTCTGCCATTTTTCTGCAAGTCTTGTGACTTGTGTGGCTTTTCTTAGAGCCCTGGCCACAGCAATCAAGCGAACAGAAGAGCAGTGTAGCTTTTGTATTGAAAACAGCAATTTCTAATGTGGAGGTTTGAGGGTATTTTTTTTCCTCTAAAAGATGTTGTTTCCCGAAATGCTTCTGGAGACGAGTATAAAGAATCTCAAAACTTCTAAGACCTGCATTGTCATCTCTTCCCTTCCTAAAAATCAAGGCTTAGTCTCAAAACTATAAGCTCTGCTCGAATACTTATGTTGCAGTCGCAATGAACAATAAATGAGGTTTGGAATAAACCCAGTACCTCACTTGTGACGGAAATGGGAATTGAACTGGAGTCTCTGGGGCTGAAAATACTATTTTAATAATGTATTGCCTCAACAGTCTCCTTTAACTCTCCCTTTCCTGTTTCTTATGGCTTTAGGCTGCATTGTTGCTGCCGTGTGGAAGGGTGAAGAGTTAATACAACCATAACAGACATGAGAAGTGCTGGGCTCCTGTCTGACTGCTCAGTCTGTCATTTTGGGGCTGGGAAACACTCTTGCTGCAAGAGGGGTCAGTGTACTATATGTGATGCCTAAGAGAGGACACAGCCAGTGTTAAACAGATACTGTTGTGGATTTTGGCTGCAAAGCCAGGCAGTGTTGCTGTAATGCTGGATAAAAGCTGATCATAAATTGCAGCTGTATTTCAGAGTAGTTTTTCATCTGCATTCAGACCCTTTCTCGTATCAATAAGCAGAAGTCTTCAGAGATGCTGAGCAGTCGGTTCTCAACATCTGCAAATGTTTTCACAGCAGAGCTAACTTACCCTGGAGAGCACTCAGAGAAACTACAGTGTTTCCCTGGTTTTTTAAAATTGAGAATGGAGATCCAGGGATGGGGGAGGCAGTGCTGAATTTCTTAGAACAAGGAAAGAGGTACCTAAAGGCAAAAATCTTGAAGTCTTTGTTCAGTTCCTCCTCTTTGTCTTCCTGCCACTCTTACATCTGTAAAGACAGAGTAAGTTACACTGGATTTGGCTCAGGACTCTTACAAATTAGCAGACTGTTTCAGCCTTGAGAGCTCTTCCTCATCCAAGTTGTTATAAATCTCTAAAAATCTGGCTTATAATGACTGTCCATTTGCCACCTGCCTTCCAGCACAGGAACAATTCCCTGTCAGCAGGGGAATACATCTCGTGAGCTGTTAGTTCAGAATTAAACCAATAAACAACAAAGCTCTAACCCTCACAGGTTTTATGTTGATATTTAGCCTCACTGACTTGTTTATGATTTATTCTGAGCTTACCCTGCTCTGGGTCATGATGGGACCCCTTGATTCTGATGCATGTTAGGTTTTCTCTCTTTCTGGCTGCTGTGATCTCTTGTGTAATCTCTGGCTATTTCTTAAGCTGATTGTGCTTTTACTTTTAATAGAAGCTCCTCTATGAATAGCTGGGAATTGCCTGAGCATGGTGGTGGCCTTGAGAGGAGATCTGTCGCAGTGGGGTTAAAGCTACGGGTAAGGAGGAGGTTGGTACGTTCCAAAATGCAGAATACCCTCAGGGATTGGTGCATGACATGTGTCACACTGCAGAGCTGATGCTGCAGCTCCAGCACTGAAACTCAGGTCACCTCTTCTACAACATGCAGCTCTCAGCAGAGATCCCAGCAATAAACTTCTTCCCTCTGGGCTGTGCTACTTTGATTTGTTCCTAAGAATTACTGTGCTTATGCCTATGGTACAAGATGTGTTTGTTATCTCAGGCCTGCAAACTACCAGGCACCCCAAACTCCTTTTGGAGAGAGATCATTTCCTGAATGAATTTATATAGACTGTTGAAGGAATTATATTTAAAGAATGTTTACTGCAAAAGAGTGAGTTACTGCACTGGCTCTTGATGTTTTGCCAGCTTCTGCTTGGGAAAAGTTGATTCACATTGGACACCTGGAGGGGCAAAAGCAGATGTCTTAGAAGTCCCTGTATTGGTGGAGATACAAGGGAGAGAAATTTAGTTAAACCCTTTACTTGGGGAAAATAAGGAAAGAAATGGAAGGCTGTAAGACTGTGGTCTGTCCAAGTCACTCTGCCACAGTTTTGCTATCAGAATGCCCACTCATAAGGCAGCACCTGTTTTGATCTTCCTTTGCTGTTGTTGTTGTTGTTGTTGTTGAATTTAAGCCCAACCTTTTTGTCACTTCTCGTGGTCACTGCCCAAATTTGACTAGAGCAAAATGTGCCTTGTGGCATGAGAAGTGCTGTTCCATTGGACATTGGAACCAGACAGGAGGTCAGGAGCTCATCTCTTCTGGGACTATTGATCCAAGTTTTGTTCTGGTATAGCGTGAAATGGAGATGTCTTGTGTGGTTTTTTTAAGTAGATTTTAATGCTTCTGACTTTACTCTGCACTAGAGGTGTTTGCAATCAGTCTGCTGGGTCTTCTTCAAGGGCTTTAAGAGGCAGTGCCTCTGCACCGTGTTCCCAGCCCAGATTGATCCTAATTATATCTGGAGGTGCAGTGCATAGCAAGGAGCCTGGCTCTGTTCCTGCATGCTTCTCCAGGCAGAGCAGAGATGTAAATTGGCATCTTACATTCCCTCTGCAGGACAGCTGTGCACTGTGGGCCGTTTAGTCAGGATGCCTGAGTGAAGCATAACTCTGTTGCCCCATGGAATTCTGTCCTTCCTGCCAGGCCTGTTGGAAGGGAAGCAGGCTACTTCCCCATCCACAACACTGCCTCTTACCACTGACCTGAGATAAGCTATTGGAGTACATGCATTCAGCTTTATAAACCACCACCAGTGTGTGGCAACTAACATCATATCATGGCTTGTTGAGGTGCCATCCTTCCTCATGCAGCTTCCGTTTGGGTTTGTTTCTGTGGCTCATCAAAGTGACTTTGCCTCTCCCAATGAACTCTTTCAGTTGTCTGTACCCTTTAAGGAATTCAGGCTCTGGGCAGCCCGTCTCCTTTTCTAGCACACAATGCTGTCTGGGAGTGGAGGAAGTGTCATACTGCAGTGATGAAATGTGCCTCCAGCTACATTTGTTCTTCTCTTGGGTCTTGCAGCAAATACCAGGACTCCAGAGGTGGAGTTTTGACAAGAAATCTAAGATTATACTTAGCACAAGTATATTTGATAACTTTGAACTTGTCATTGTGCCTGGTTTCCTTCACTGAAGGAGAGAAGGACAAAAAGGAGGATAACCCCCTTTTTTTATCCAGAGCCTCCATGCAATGAGTAGTGTGAATTTTAGTTACTGCTGCACAGTATAATAGTGTCTCTGAACACAGGAGAGCCCCTACTGCTGGGCAGCCTTTAGTCTGGGCTCAGCTGCTGCCTGGCTTCAGAGATTAAGACACTGGTGGTGGGAAATAGCAAGGTCAGCCTGCTGCTTGTCAGTCTTAGCATCCCTTAATCCTAGGGTGTTATTGTGGCTGTGCTTTCCCATCAGCCATTCCTGTTCCAGAGTTTTAGTGTACAGCTTGTCCTTTTGTTTTCTCACAGCTCAAGTTGCAGGTGCTGAACAGGTCATGTTTTTCAAGGCTACAGCCTTCTGTTACAGCAGAGCCAGGGGTTGTTGGTAGGTTTATTTGTGCCAAAGCAGAACAGTGTTGCTGCAGTATTATGACAGATCAGTGTGGCTTGAAAAAGAGACAAAGATGCTGGGTCATGGATATACCTTTCTGGCCTTAAAAAAAATCTGTTTCTTCACTATTGTCATAGGGACTGAACTCATTTGATGCTTTGGGGTGTTGCTGCTGCCTGATACTGTCTTCTTGGGGGCTGTCTGAAAGTTATGGGGAGATTTTTGCCAGAGTATGTATGCTTTTGAAGTAGCAAAAGGAAAACTTGCTTTTGTGCTGTGATGGTGAAAATTAAGCAAGACAGACTTAAAGCTCTGGTTTGTAGTTTCTGGGATGGAGAATACATCATGTAGTGCAATATTTCTGGTGTTCCTCTTTTTTTTTCTCATGAGTAAAGCCAGCCTTGTTTCGTTTCTCCTGGGATTTTAATTCTTGAAATCAAAACTGCATTTTCCACAAATGTGTAATCCTTACTGCCACATCCATTCAGGATACACCAGGCTGCTTATTCTCTTAAGTTCCTGATATTGTTATGCAGAATCAGTGCTGTATTATTCTTTACCGTGAATATCCCAAGGCAGCAAACAAAATCCAGGACTTCATTTTCTATTACTCAGAAAATCCTAGAGGAAGCTACACAGCAGCAGTGCTGCAGTTTTCCCCTCTCCAGCCTCTGCTTCCTCAGCTCTGCAGCCTGGAGTCAATGCGGCATTTGCTATAACGGGCAGTGACTTTTTGAGATCAGGCAGTGCACTATAGGCTGTACCACTCTCTAAATAATTCTCCACGGTAAAATGCAGAGCTCCAAACAAGCAAATGCCTTTACAGCTTTTTACCTGCAGAAACACAGAGTAAATTGGCTCACAAGTACACGTGAGGTGCTGGAGTGTTCTGTTTTGATTTCCCATCTGTGTTCTACGTCCTCACGTATTCTGGACTAACCCATCTGCAGGAGGATAGCAGGGAGGGAGCTGGCAGATAACCCTCAAAATGGAGGAGGGGAAGAATATTCCTGATTAATTCTCTCACAGCAGAGATGAACTGAAGCAAATGACATTTAGGATGAGATGGCTGAGTTTGTATGCTGGGAGTGCCTCTTTTTTCTCCTCCCAACTCTTGACCTGTAACTGTAGGCACTTGTTTAAAACCTCAGCAGCTTGGGGCTGATGCCCACCAGTGTGGGATGCAGGAGCTGTGTGGACATCAAACCGATTTGTTTCTATGGAAACAGTAGATTTCACCATGTTTTAGGGAAGTAGGAGAGGAATTATTCCCCTGGGCCTGGTTCTGGCTCTCAGATTGGATTGGTTGCTGCACAGCAATTGTAGAGCAGCAGCCCATGAAGGGATTATCTATCAGGCAGTGATCACAATTAGGGAGAAAAACACGTGGCTCCAGTCTGCTCCCATTGTGGGATTCCCAGGGTCACAGACCTCTGTGACACTCAAAAACAAAGAGTTTTACCTGGGTTACCCCCAGCCCCAAAGGAGGGCTGCATTACAGTGCAGGCAGCTGCACCCAGCTGGGGTGGCTGGGGGAATGAGCTGGGCTTGTACCTCACCACATCTTTTAGGCAAGAGCTGAAAACTACATGTGGTGTCTACAAGGTCTGGAGGAAGCTGACATTTTTCAGGCAGACTTCAACTGATGCTTTCTGATGAAATTATTAAAAGTCGAATTTGTTGTACTGCTCTCAGAAAGCCCCAGCACTTGAAATGCTGTGACTAGGGGTGATGATTTTGAGACCTTTTTTTCAAAAATGAAAGGTAACCTTGTGAGACCACAGAAGGAATCAAAGCATGAATATGAGACTTGAACAGGTTCATATAAGAAGAGTTTTTATTAAACCCCATATATTCTTAGTGGTCTGTAGAACTGAGTCTCTTCAAACGGGCCTGGTGCCCTTGTGCAAGATCCCAGGGCTGGTCCTTCTGAAGGAGTTTACCAACACCTCTGTATTTGAGGCTCTCAGGCCCTAAAGGCACTTCCTATCCAGGCTCTAGCATTGACTGTGAGAGGGAGAGCTTGTTTTTCTAGACAGAAAGAAGGCAGACCATGGAAAACTGATGGAAAGGGTAATGCTTGTGTGTGTTTGAACCTTTTCCCAAGGTACTGCCTTGTTTCCTACAAATGTAGGACAGAGGCTGTGTAACCGTCTCTAATGGGGAGAAATTCTGTTTGCTCAGTTTCTGTCTCCCCTTACTGTATAGAGGGGTTTCCTGTATTCCCTGTTATGTAACCTGAGTTAGGGATGAAGGGCAGCTTCTAGCAGAAATTCTTACTTTATGCTTTGTAGTACAGCCACTAAGTCAATTGGATGGGATAATCCTGGTTATGGATTTGCAGGGGTGCATCAGAAGAATGCAGCAATATCTCTGCTTTACTTTCAGGTCATCTAAAAATATATATATAGACCTTGAAAGTCAGGCCAGATCCTGCTTTAAGGTCTACCAAGCATAAAGCTGGAGTGTGTTGGAATTCTTTGGAATTACTGTAGACATACAGCAGCAGAAGTGCCTGGGGCAGACTCTTGGCTATGCCAGTTTAGTCTGCATGCTGGCAGGCCCCCAGGGCATTGACTAGAAGTGTAAGAGTGCCTGTGACTTCCTTGGAAGTGTCTTGCCCTGTGGAAGCAGGGCAGCCATGAGGGCTCTGTAGTTGTGCATTTGATTAACTGGTGCACAGCAGCTCCAGCACAGCCATGACTTGGCATGATGCACACAGCTGTCTTCCAGATTTTGATGTATCCTGAAGCCAGTGGAGTGTGAAACAGAAAAATCAGCCCGAAGGATTCAAATGCAAATAAACAATAGCAAAACTTATCTTATCCTACTGCTTCCAGCAACTTGCATAGAGGCATGTACAGGAGAGGAGTTGAGATGCAGAGAAAGGAGATATGGAAAGAGTGGATGGGAGAGGCACCAACTGCTGTGCATGGCTCCTGGGAACCAGCCTGTGCAGTGAGAGATAAGCCAGAAAAGCAGAATTTAGTGTGCTCAGGGAGGGGTGGGGGAGAGAGCTGTTTCCAAGTGAGCATTCGTGTAAAAATTGTTGTGTGCTTTCCTTCAGGCTTCAGCAGTGTTAAGGAAGGTGGTGCAGGCAGGAGTCTGAACATGGCCACTGCAGTTGAAGTATCGGTGATGTGAGAGAACATTGCCCCAGGGTGTTCCCTCTCTCATTGTCTGAGCCCCCTCAGCCCACACTTGGCTCAACAAGCACGTTCTGAGTGGGAAAAACACGTTTTTGATTAACACTTCTGATGTTCAAGGCATGCGGGTGCTGCCAGAGACATGAAAGCACGTGAATATGGCAGTGCCTTCCAGTAACAAAAATCTTTTTCCTGTTTTATAAGAAAGATCTGGGCAATACCAGAAATTACCCAGACAACAGTACTGGACACTGTCACCTCTGTATTTGTAAATCAGTGGCCAGGAATTGTGTTGTGTTCCAGGGTGAGGAGACAAGCTGATGATAAAATGGCTGAGATGGAAACTTGAAATTCAACTTCTGTCCCTCCATGGCAGATCATTTACCCCAAATGTCAGTAGAACAAACCTCACCATTATGCCTGTCCACGAGGAACTGAATTTGATTTGCCGAACTCACTGTGTAGGCTTTCAAACAGCCAGGCATGCAGCTTTCTATGGAGGTGGATTCTCTTGGAGGGGGTAATCTCCTGAAAGGTTTCTTGTCTTTTCAGCAGTCGGTGGTGTGGGGTCATTGTGGTTTTTTAAATGTTGTGTTTTGCAATAAATGTAGGTTTCTGATGTGGCTTTATTGAGTTTATATGTTAACTCTATAAATACACTGTGTTTTTCTTATTTGAATGAACTGAGAGCACAGTATGAAAAAAAGATACAGGAGAGCTCCAGAACATGGCATATCCTGGTCAGTGGAAAAAGAGGTGCAGGAAACACACCGAAGGTGATTCTTGTGGTGAGAATCATGTCAGGTCTGAAGCAGGATGTGGTGTGAACGTGTAATACTACTATTGCTACACTTACTTATTACACTGAATTAGCACACTTACTGTCCCTTCATGTTTGAAGACCTTAGTGCCTTATTCTTCACAAAAGAGCAGAACATCCCTCACTTGCTGGGCCCTGTGCTGGTGTCAGGTGCATTTCTGCACGAAGGAATAGAACAACTTGAGGCAGATTGGGAGAAGGTGCCAACTTCAGAAGTTACTTTCTATTTCATTCTCTACCCCCTCTGACTCGCGTTTGCAAATTATCCAGTATTATGTTATATGTGTGTCCAGCTTATTCTGGCACTTGTGTTTTGCCCTGCTTGGGCAGCACCTGTGAATTTTCTAGGACAGTCTCTGGGAATTCACCTTAAGCACAGCAAACTCCCACACTTGAGAGGCTGTTTGGTCCTTTTGCCTACTGACTTGGGGAGCTGTACTGGGGAGAAGTGGCCAGGTGTTGGAGAGGCCGTTTGAGGGTCAGAAGTATTTAACAAAGCAATTGTAAGTGTTCCAAGCCAGCACAATAGTGTTAACCTCCCTCTGCACTATTGTAAATAGGAACTCAAGGTACAAGGCAGTGGGAAGCCTTCTCTTTAAATTTTTTGTTTCTCCTAACATGTATATTATGATGACACTCATGAACTATTGCTTGTCTTTATTTTTCACAATTGTTTTCTTGAATAATGAATCATTGTGCACAATAATATTGCCACTATACTGGAAAATGGTGTACTTACAATAGATCTTTATTTCTATATATATCCATTGTGTGGCCAGTACCAATTGCATCCTAAGAAGTTACATTATACTGAGTGCTTATGGAATTGCTCTTGTTCACTGTGGGTCAGGACTTAGGCATACTTGTGCTGTGGAGATTGGCTGATAAACAGTGCACATCCTCTGGCTTAAAGTTATCCAAAGGTGCTAACCTTAATGGAAAAAAACATGGCTTAACTAGGAATAAGACTTACCATATGGTTATGAGTCTGTATGACTGGTGTCCAAGTTCACATGATGCAGTATGAAAGCTTAGGACAGAGGAAAACAGAAGAGCAGGTTGATGGATGGTTTTGGTCATAATGCACCTGGTTTTTTTGCTGTTCCTCTTGACCTGTCTGGCTTTTTTTTTTCAGGCAAGAGAAGAGCTCACAGAGCCAACCAAGTTAGCAGGAAACTCTGAATTTTCAATGCAGCCTTCTTGGCAACCTTCTGGGTGGCAGGGGAGAGAGCAAATTTGTCTTTGTTTTTGCCCCACACTGAGTTATGGAGTTGCTTACAAATGTATTTGCATGTTGCTTGAAGGATCAGACCAGGAAGGTGCTCCAAGGGCAGACCTGCATCCTTCTTCTTTGTAGTAGAGCTACATGATGTCTGTTGTGAAGGAGCACCAGGACTTAGTGACCAAGAAGTACAAAGCTCCTACTGTTTCTGAGGTGTTTGTTTTAGGAGCCAATATGATTAATAGTAAATATTTTTAGTGTGTGGTTAATGCCCCATAGGTATCAGCTTGTGTGTTAAGGATTCATTTTGATGTGCTGAAGTAAGAACATGTTTGAAAATACAAGTGCTGTGAGATGAAGTGCTGTGCAGAGAAATGTCTAAGCTGTTCACAGAATGCAGCTTGTATGAAGATGTGAATGTTGTTGATGGGCACAGTGATCAAAAGAATCATATGTCAAAGGTACCAATACCCCTAGATTGGCTTGGGATTCTTGTAAAGCACTGTGCTAGGCTGAGCTAGGGAGGAACTCTTGATCTGGATGTGTGAGAATGATGAATGATCAATTACAAGCCTTGACAGATGAAAATGGTTTGAAGCTTAGGCAGGAGCAGGCTTGAACTGTGTAAGCAGACAGTAAAATCCATGGGGACAGAACTGTATTTCTTGTGGCATATTGGCATAGTGCTTTGTGCAGTGCATTTCTGATTGAATTGCTGTCCCCGGGCACCATCAGAACACAGGAAGTTACAAATACTCGAATTAAAATACAAACAGCCCTGTGCAATTATGGCGGCTGTGTGAATTTTAATTTTCTGAAACTAATATAATCCAAACAGGGGATTAATTGCATCCCTTAATACCCTATTTTTCTATAGATGTTTAATAAGAAATCAAATAGAAATTAAATGATCAGATGCTGGTGTTCCCTTCTGTTCTTTGCAGCTACTTTTATGTCTTCATAAACTGCTGTTTTGGCTCTTTAATTTAGGCTTTAACTTCTCTAGTGCATTCTAATTCAAGAATCTCAAAGGTCTGGCAAACAATTGACTGCAATGATGCTGTGTTGGTTTGTGTAGACTAGGCCTAGATTTGTATTGCAGAGCCATCTTCAAACAGCTTTTTGAGCCTTCCAGCTTCTTCAGACAGGGAAAGCAAGAATTCTGTGTTCCACATGGAGCAAGAGATGGTACCATGGGCTGTGTTCTGGTTTGGACTGCTGAAGAGTTCTGCTGCAGGTTCATTGCAGACAATAATCATGCCTGAAAATGCTTTGACTTAAAGTCTGTTCAGAAATACAGACTACCAGTGGATGGAGAAGGTGCAAAACTTGAATTTGGTGGAAAGAGGGAATAAATGATGCTCACATTTGCAGTGGAAGAGAATCTATGGTGAAGCAGATTGCTGGAATGAAACAGCACTGTAAATGATAGAGGAATCTCTAAGCCTTAGAGCACAGACCTGATGCAGTGAGCTGACACTTCTGGCAAAGCACGAAGGGACAGACTGGCTCATGCAATCACTTGTACTTATCAGGATTTGAGAGCATTTATTCCAGCAAAGCTGGTGGACCAGGCACAACATGCCCCTAACAGTCACTGAGATGCTCAAAGACTTGCTCCTCCTCCAGAGATCTCAGTATCTCATTGAGCAGGAAAACATCAGATCAAGTGTTTGACCAAAGGAGTAAACAAGTATTCTTTGATCTGAGCAAACTGTGTGTGTGTGTGTGGACACAAATGTGCCCCTGCTGCAGGGAACTTGTTCATCTAAATATCTTTTAATGGACAGTCACATTTTCTTCAGTTTAGCAACAGTGAATAATCACAAGAAACATGTCTGAAAGTTTCAGTGTGTGCCTCTTCAGGTAATCCCAAGCTTTCCATATGGATGTGTGTCCTACTTTTTTTTAATTGCATTTATCTTTGCTTCCCTTTCCATACAATATATGTTGATTTATACAAGCAGTTTGTCAGTTGCCTTTGTTTTACTAATAGTCTGGGCAAAGTGTCTTTGGTTGGTGATACTTTTAACTTCTAATCCTCTGTACTGTACAAGTCATTAAATGAATTATAAAACTTGTTTGTAGAGTAGAGGTGGTTTTTTTGGTCATTAATAGCCACTAACAACCTTTTTGTTCTGTAGGATTCTAAGTTACCTAATGCATGAAGGCTTTTTGTATATAGTGTCTGGCTTAGTAAAAAACTTCAAACCAACAAAACAATTAAGGAAACCTCAATTCCCAGTGCTCGGATTATAAATATATTGTTGCATAACATCAAGGTTGCTTTAATGTATTTTCAATGTGTTTGGATTTTGTTTCAGTGTTGCTCTACAGTAACTGCTAGATTGGTTCCCTTCCCTTCAGTATTTTTTTTTACTGCATTACGAATGCAGCTTTCAGCCCAAATCTGCACTCTCATGCAGCTCTGCATGTGAAAATAGTAATAAGACTGGAAGGGATGCTGTGATTGTGCTTGCCCCGAGGTAGCTAGAGCTACACAAGAACATGTGTAAGCACTTCAGAACTGAGCAATGCAAAATATAACAATAAATACCTTTTCAGGTCACTTCCCTGCCTGAACTCTTTGAGCCTGAGACCTGTCAAGGTTTGCATCCTTGATTCTTTTTGTTGCCTTGGTTTAGAAGAGGAGATCTATCTCTGGCCAGACCAAGAATTTACCTACCTCAATATTCTCTCTCTGCCTGTTAATAAAAAATGAATGTAAAATACATAGAAATAAGTCTTCCAATAAGTGGTGTTTTGGGAAATGTAATTATCTGAACCAGTTTTCCAACCTTAATAAAATGCTTGGAATTGCATTGCTAGAACTGGTACCTCAATATCTTGATTCAGAATTTTGAGTCAATAGCTAAGAAAGCTTGAGGCAAATTAAGTATTTATATTCCCCGAATGCAGCTCTCTCTGTTTGAGCTGCTACGTTGTTTATTTTCTAGATGAAGCCTAGCCTGGAGGAGTGGCAGTGTTGTATTCCTGCTTTAAAGCACAGGAAATCAAATGTTGTGCACCTCTGTGTGTTACAAACAAAGCAACAGAAAAAGGACTTTGCAATTCTTAAGATAAAAAGTGAAAGAGGAAAACAGGGGTTGGTGGCCACAACGTGAGTAACATAATTCAGGCACAGTCGTATATAGTGATGTATATAATGAGGCTCTGGTTTCATGCTAGAGGCTGCCTTGTCTCAGCACTCTTTATAACATTTTATCTCTGAAGGCTTATTCCATCATTCTTTTTCTTCCCTCAGCCTTGCTCTTTTACATCTCCCCTGCTGGAAGTGAATAAGCCAATTCAACCCCTCTGCTCCTGCCTGCCTAGGTCACCTGGCACGTGCTGGTTTTTACCTGGTGTGTTCTCTTCCTGATTCCAGCTCGGTGTCTTCACTTTGGGCTGCACTTTCTGGAGCAATAACTGTGTGTGTAGCTCTTCCTTCAGGCTCTGAAGTGAGCTCAGACTGTGCTGGGCATGTTGTCTGTGCCACACGTGCTCTGTGGTTGTAGTTTATTTGCAGCAGCAGTTTGTGCTCCCTACAAGAGGGCAGGCAGGGCTCTCCACTCCTCTTCCTGTTCCTCTGCACTCAGCCAGCTCCCTGAGAAATTTCCTAATCCTGACTTTTTAGTTTCTATGATTTCAAAGGCTTAGCTAGAGCAAGAGAAGGAAGGGGTTTTTCCAGCAGGCTGTAGAGACAAAGTAAATGAAGAAAAGGAAATAACATGGATACAATGGGATGATAATGCATCAGTTGTAGGGGTTTTTTTAATAAAGCTTTTTGTCTGTAATTCCTGGTAGAAGTGAAGAGTAGGGAAGATTTGAAAGTTGAGCTGCATGTACCACCCAATAGTTTGTGGGTAAGAACACACATTCATATTCTCATATTAGGGATCAGATTTGCATGTATTTTCACTCAGAACTGGAGCAGCACTAAGGGTTGTTGGTTTAGGTGAAACCTTTTCCTTGGGAAGAAAAACCTGGGAGCTGCTTGAGTTAACAAATAAACTGGATCTTTTTAAACTGATGCTGGAATCCCTTGTCATAGGTTGTCTGTCTCTCTTTATCTTGAGATTTTTTTTCTTAGTAGCTATGGTAAGGACAGCAGAGAAATCGGGACTTTAACCAAACCTGAAAGATGCAGGAAAATAACAGTGCAGCATGAATAGGATCTTGCTTCCTATTGATTTCATGCTTATAAATGCAAGTGGTCCTTTTTCTACAATAAAGTAAGATTTGATACTGCAAATTGGAACCCGATAACTGGAGGATTGTCTTAGTGTGCTGAAAAGGGAATCTGTAGTGATAGGATTCATTTTTCTCAGGTATAAGTTCAAAATAATTCAGTGGAGCTGAAATGGATTTGTTATGCTAACTGATACAAGAATAGGACTTTTCCACGTATTTACCATAGACATCTATAGGAATGGAGCTGAGACAGCAGCCAAGTGTTAGTATGATGCAGTGTCTCAAAGATTCCAGGGATAATCCTACTGGAATGGAAAAACTAGAGCTCTATTATTTGATAATAAAATTAAAGGCAATCCCCAGTTAACTCTTTATACTTCTGGAAAGTCTAAAATAATCAAAATGAGTTTCAGTCTAATTTTAACTGGTAGAATTATACCAGAGGTTCCATTACTCCTGCCTTAGTAATTAACAGGTGGTATTTTTATTTGAGGTGGTAGAGGATGTACAGTGCTTCCTTACTCTCATTTCACGTGAACCTAGTCTCCAGCTTTTGATATTACCAAATTATTCTGCCATTCCCACAGATGGGGAATTACTTTTATAGCTGAGAAAATGGAAATACAGAGAAGCAGAATAACTTGCATAGATTACACAGGAAATGAGTGGCCAAACCAGGAGCTGAGACAGAGCTGCTGAAGGCTTTGTCTGGTGTGTTGAAACAGAAACTCATTTGTCATCTTCATGGACTTTGTCAGTCTTAAGTTCATGCAGGAGTAAGAGGGAGACCTCAAAGTGGAGAGCCCTGAATTTCTCATTCAGCAGAGTCAGTGGTTACTCCTGAATCAGCAAAATTATTCCTTGCCACAGTTATGAAGGGAAGGAGGATTGTCTGCCAGAACCCTGCCAGTGTAGGCAGGGCTTCTTTTAACAGAGCAAACTATGTTCGTGCTGTAGGAAACATATTTTGAAGTGATGCTTCTCGCAGTAGGTGAGGAAGCAATTGATTATATTTTCAGAACTGCTCAGTGGCTCTTGAAGAGCCACATGAACAGCCAAGTACTAGAAAACCAGACCACAAACTAGCGAGGTCATCTTGCAGATGCAGTGAGCACGCCTAGCTTTGGATTGGAAAAATAGGAAAAGCAAAGGAGAACTGGTGGGCTGTGGCTGCTAAGTCAGCATTTGGAGAATGTTAGTGTAAGGCTGCTTTCCCTCAAAATTATTTGAAGTACACAAAAATTCAGGATTCTTATAAATGCAGAAAGAAACTTATGCTTTTGCCTTGGCAATACTGATGTCTTGAGCAGTTATAGGGAGGAGAGACGCTGTGTGGAGACAAGCCTTTGGCTGCTAGTTATTTTCTCAGTTGTATCACGTGGTGTTTGCACACTGGGACAACGTGGTGTCTTCTCAAGCCCCAAGTGCAGGGTGTGAGTGAATTTGTGTAATTGTTTTTGCCAAAAGGAGGCATGTTAGTTCTCTGGCTCTGCGTCAACTTCTCTTTTCTTTCTGAAAGATGAAAGATTTTTTTTCTTTTCCAAAGTACAGACAGCTGTATTAAATGAGCTTGTTAGTTAACTTGGAACTTTGGAACTTCAGCTGAAGGAGCTGTACTGTCACAGACATGATTAGAGAGACTGTGCTGTGAGTGTAAACTACTTCAGAACAAGCTCTTGCCATTCTCAAGGAGAGGCACTTTGTGTTTAAACTCCTGTTGTGCCTTAAACTTTTTGTGCTCATAGCTGGGACTCCCTCTTAGAATCCATGTACACTTGTAGAAGCAGAAAAGCTGTAAAAAGGGAAGGAAACAATCACTCACTCACTCACTCACTCACTCATCCAAAACTTCCTGTTTCATTTCAGGGACTTTCTGCCACGTGGATCTGGCATCGTAACCAGGCGCCCACTGGTCCTTCAGCTGGTAAATGCCAGCACGGGTATGTGAGCTCCCTTCCCCTGTGTGCCCAGCTGGATTACTGTCTTAATCAGGAAGCTCTTATTTGGTCACTGGAGAAAATAAATAAGAATTTTTCCCGAGGAAAAATGACCTGCAGCCTTTTTGCCTGTTTAACATCTAATGCATTAAGTGTTCAGAAGCAAAATTCTTCTTAATGTTTTTCTTTTTTAATTTTAATTTATTAGTCAAGGCTCCATGCACACACGTCATAATTTTCCTTTACCTATGCAGCTGTGACTCTTATAAGTGGGTGAGACCTAAAAGCCAGACAACCCTGCTGAAAATGTAGTGAATTAAGGGGGTGAAGCTGTTGGGCTCAATTGAATTATCTCAGGGGTTGACCATATAAATGTCACAGCAGTAACTACTGTTCCAACCTGCAAACTTTGTTGGGAAAGGCCCTTGCCAGACTTCATCCCTTCAATTGTTTTTTGTTCTGTTGTGCTTCAGGATGTGATGCTTTCATCATGCTTCTGAGTGTTTCTCTGATTTTGGTGAGTATTTCTGACTCTGCTTCTATTTGAATAGAATATGGCGAGTTCCTACACTGCAAAGGAAAGAAATTCACCGATTTTGAGGAGGTTCGTTTGGAAATTGAGGCTGAAACAGATCGTGTTACTGGCTCCAACAAAGGGATTTCCCCCGTGCCCATCAATCTCCGAGTCTACTCTCCCCATGGTGAGTCCTAGTGCAGAGGGACCAGCTATTCTAGAAGGCTCTGCAGTCCATTGTGAACTGAAAACAAAGTACTGTCTTCCCCTCCTGTTCAGTGTAGTGTATGTGGAAGGACTTTGAGGGCACAGTTTTCCTAATCAGTGTGAAAACAAGTGATTTGAAGGAAAGGTGTTGAGATCATTGACAATCACAGTAGAAACAACCTGCAACAAGTTCTTACTGACCCTTAACAAGAAGGGAATAAAAAGCTTTGTGTGCTTTTGTGTATGCATCTCTTATCCCTATGATACATTGGGGTCACTTTAACTACAGGTTGTACTTAAAGACCAGAACTTTCTTACCTTAACAATCTCTTGTGCTAACTCTTGTGTCCTGTGTCTAGTCCTGAACCTGACCTTGGTGGACCTGCCGGGTATGACAAAAGTCCCTGTAGGGGATCAGCCCCCTGACATCGAGTTCCAGATCCGAGACATGCTCATGCAGTTTGTCACCAAAGAGAACTGCCTCATCTTGGCAGTATCCCCAGCCAACTCTGATTTGGCCAATTCTGATGCCCTGAAGATTGCAAAGGAGGTGGATCCTCAAGGTAAATGTCTCCTAATTTATCCTGGCATTACTGGACAGTGGCCTGATTTTCCTTTGGTTGTGATTAGCCCAATAGCTGTGGCTCCTTTCTGTTGCCTTGGGATGTGTCTTCACCAACAAACGTTCTTTTGAGAGGTATTAGTGAGTGTTAACAGTTGCTGTAGTAGAAATTTTGTTACTCCCCTTTTCTTCATTTGTCTAAGCCCCATTTCTGAACAGTTAAAGGATTTACTTTCCTTTAATCATTTGCATTTGGCCTAGAAAGAACTAGGAAAATATGTACTAAAATCCTTTTCTGCTGTGGCATAGCTTGTGCATTCAGCAGGATACAACTGACAGCTGATCTTGGATTTTTTGTCTGTTTTGCTCTTGTGGTCTCTTGTACATGATGGGAGCGAGCTGTAATGTGTGACTTTAAGAGCCCTTGTGTAGCTAAGTTGGGCAATCTGTAAGCTGTGTGAACAGAGGAAAATAATACATGAGTTGTTTGCTGATCAGGTATGTTTGTGGTTCTTTTCTATAGGCCAACGCACCATTGGGGTCATCACCAAGCTGGATCTTATGGATGAAGGAACTGATGCACGAGATGTATTAGAAAACAAATTGCTTCCCCTCCGTAGGGGTATGTTTCCTCATGCTTTGTCCATGATTTCCTTCCTCTCTTTTCCCTGTGTGAGGTGTCCTGGCCTCATCCTCTTCCTCCAGTGCATCCCCTTCCTATAACATCTTATAACTTTTGGTTAAACTATCTCTGCTCCAACCTAGAAGTGAGAAAGGTTGGGGAACAGGGCTCAGTCATGCTGTTAACAGGAACTTTTTAGGTATTTATACCTTGATATATAGTCCTAGCAGAAACACAGCCTTATGCTCTTATTTTTACTATCTCTTTCCTCCTTTCATTAAGGCACACTGTGAAAGATGTCTAAAACACTTCCCTCGCTGCCATAATAAAGAGATTAAATAATTCTGGGCTGTGGTACTTGCTATGACCACTGTGCTAAGGACTCATAAAAGGAGAGCCTAAAATAAATGAGACTGGAGTGTGCTTTGTGCTAGGGGAGCAGTAATAAATAAGTTAATTCTCTGTTCCATACTCATTTTTGTCCTACATACCAAAATATCAGAACCTGAGCCATTCAAGGAAATTCTGATTTTAAACTCTTCCAATTGCTCTTAATAATGTGTTACCACTAGAATTCCCCTTTTGTAAGGCTGCTGGCTGAGTAACTGCCTTCTCAAGTCTGAGTTTTATTTACATCCTTGAAATCCTCTGATCTCTCACAGGTTACATTGGTGTGGTCAACAGAAGTCAGAAGGACATAGATGGCAAGAAGGACATTCAGGCAGCTCTGGCTGCAGAGAGAAAGTTTTTCCTCTCCCACCCAGCCTACAGACACATGGCTGATCGCATGGGAACCCCCTTCCTGCAGAAAGTACTGAACCAGGTACTGTCCACAGTCAAGAGCTGTGCCCATGGTGTCACTGGCTGTGAAACACACAGAGGCCAATAATGGAGCTTGCACACCAAAGACAGAGCACTGATTTATCCTTTCACTTTCAAATTCACTAGTTGGTTTGTGGTATATACACTACCAGGATGAGAAGTCTTTCTGGCTAAGTTAAAAGGTACCTTCTAAATTCTAGTGATTTCTGTACCTAGCAATATTTATGTGATAATGCTGGTAGTCATTTCCCATCTATTGAGGCTGTCTTATCTCTGTTTTTCATACAGTAGGAATTTTCTTTTGCTTCCCTCTCTGGTCCCTTGAAATACTCTCTGAAGTGAAGGGAGTCTCTTTCATATTTCTCCTTATTCAAATATTCATCTTTAAACTGGAATTTCCCACAAAGTTGTGCTTTGTGGAAACCCTCTTATTACAGCCTCATGAGTGGTTTTGTGTCCTTCTGTCTTGCCTTTTCATTCTTTTTTTTTTCTTTTTTGAAAAAAGGCTTCACCACCAAATTGGGTGTCAATGGTGTGCTAATCTGAAGGCAGAATAGCCTTTACCCTCAAGTAAAAAGCAAATGCTAATACTTGTATATGAAATTTTTTCGTTTGAGTCAGTTTGGTTTGTGTTTTGTACCAGACTAGAAGGTAAACTGAAGGGCAAGAGTAGAGAGGGGCAATAGGCAGGAGTTAAGGAAGGGGAATACCTTCAGCTCATAACTGGGCATTTGTCCTGGGATAGAAATTTTGTTAAAACCACACGGAAGAATTGAACACAGAGAGGAGCTTTCAATTTTTTTTGTAGTGTGGAGGCAGCAAACTCTTCCCAGTAACTACCTAGAGGTTTATTGTCATCTTTAACTTTCTTCTTGTGCAGCAATTGACCAACCACATCCGTGACACACTGCCAGGGCTGCGGAACAAGCTCCAGAGCCAGCTCCTCTCCATTGAGAAGGAGGTGGAGGAGTACAAGAACTTTCGCCCTGATGACCCCGCTCGCAAGACCAAAGCTCTGCTTCAGTAAGTGGCCTCAGTATCCCTGCCTGGAAAGGACTGCTCAGCAATGAATTCCACTTCATGCTCTTGGTTTTCTTTCAGGATGGTCCAGCAGTTTGCTGTGGACTTTGAGAAACGCATTGAAGGCTCTGGAGACCAAATTGACACCTATGAGCTGTCAGGAGGAGCTCGGATCAACCGCATCTTCCATGAGCGTTTCCCCTTCGAGCTGGTGAAGGTACTGCTTCCCCATGCTGCTGAGACACACTTTTTGTTTCCTGTTGTATGTTACTACTTCTGTCTGTCTCCTTACTCCTCTTGCTATATTAAATCAGTGGAGTTTTTTCTTCAGCTACTTTGTTTCATGATTTTCCCTTTTATCACCTTTTTTCACTTGTTTTTCTCCTTTATTGGGACCTTCCCATAGTCCTGACTTTCCCCCCTGTCCCTGTTCTTCTGACAGAACTTAACTTTCTCTGAGGTAAATGATGATATTGTTTGGGCTTGATTCCTAAATGCTAAATTGAGTGTGAAAGATCACTTTAACACAACCAATGGTAAATCAATGACTGAATGCCCTCACAGATAAGTTATGTCAAAACTACTATGATGGAATTTCATATAGAAACGATGGTGCTGGAACTCAAACTTCCTTGATCCTGAGCATCAGACTAGATCTAAAGCTGGAATCATAGATACCTAAGAAGCAGGAAAAAGAATTGTAGGTGTACCTGGGATTACTTCTGTCTGTCCCAGATCAGTGGTCTAGAGGTGGGAAAGGTGTAGAAACTGTACTCCCCTCTTAACAGTGGAAACGGGATTCTTACTGAAAGACGATTTTCTTGGATGGTGAAGTACACTAACCTAATCAGGAAGGGTACTGAAATTTTTTAATGTCAGTTGGAACAAACTTGAGAGCCACATCTTTCTGCTTCAGTATTTTTTGCATTTGGCTTCCTTTTCTTCATATTTGAATAGGATGAGGCCTTTCTAGTGAAACAAGTAGCCTTCCCTGTGTTAGATTTACAATTCACACAAAATGTTTTATCCATTTGTGGTGTTCACTGAAAAAGCAGCTGCCAAGATCTCATGCTAAGTGTTGTGATGCAAATCAATTTGCTTTAGAAAGCCATCTAACACTTCAGTCCTAGTCTTTATCTCAAAGAAGCTCCTTAAGAGCAGCTGGGCCAACTGTAAATGGAGACCCTTAGCTATTCGTGTGTGTCCAGGGTGTCCTGCTTTGGCCACAGCAGTTTTGTGGCTGGACTCTGTATCCAACACTTGAGCTAATACCTCATGTGTCACATGGTAGTGCTGGCATGAGACTTCTCTGCAAAGTCTGCTGCTGTGTCCTGCTGTGCAAATCAGCGTCAGAAAGTTTCTGATGGAATTCTCTCCTGGTGCAGATGGAGTTTGATGAGAAGGAGCTGCGGCGGGAGATCAGCTATGCTATCAAGAACATCCACGGTATCAGGCACGTATCACACACTAGGCAGAGCTCTGGCTGAAAAGCCTTGTAAATACTTCTAGACCTTCCAGATGGAGTTGAAGACTTCAGAGGTACGGTAGGTCGGCCAAAGGGAGGGATAACCTCTGTCTTGAATCTGAGAATAGGGACAATCATTCAAGTGAGTTTGCTTTCTTTTCCCATGTGGGAGTCACAGAAGCCTAAAAGGTAAATGCCTGGGTGACTTGACACGTTTTCCATCCTTCTTGGGCCTTTACATATGAAAGGGTAGGAAGATGGATGCAACTCCATACTACTCCTTTGTTTAGTTAAAACTAAAATGATTTTCTCACTAACCAGCAGTTAGTTGTTCAAAACAGAGCCCCTCCTCCCCTAGAGATCTGAGGGAGCACTGGTGTGCCCATCACCAGGGTCCCACTGGCCCCACATACTTAGCTAACAGGTGTGTGTTCCCTTCAGTGTGAAGGTGAGTTGTCAGAAAATTCAGCCCTGAGACCCTGAGTTGTGCTGCTCTTGGGAAGGTGCCTGTTGGAGCCCTTCTGCACACAGGGATGTGAACAAACACTGACCTAGATTTATTTTCATTCCTTTCTCTTGGTCAGTCACCAGATGAACTTGATAAAGGGTACCAGATGTGTCAGTGTCCTAACCATTAATAAAATCTTCCAGAGCAGGCCTCATCACTGTGGAGGGGTCAGCCCCTGCCACCCTTAGGCTGAGGTAAAATGGTGGCCTGGCTATGGCTGTCTAGATAAAATCCATTTTGCCCTCAGCACCTCCTTCCATGCAAGTGCCAAGCATCCCTTGTTTTTCATGAACTTCAGTCAGGACTTGTTGAGGGGATGTGACACTTCCCAGCCCAAATGTCCCGGGTTTTGATGATGCTGGTGCCTGCTCCAAGATGTGTGTGTAACGCTGTGACATTCTCCTTGCCCCTTCTCCCCTTCCTGCCTTGTCTTGTCCCTACCCTGGGTGTTTAGAACCGGTCTCTTCACACCTGACATGGCCTTTGAGACCATTGTGAAAAAGCAGGTGAAGAAGATTAAAGAACCTTGCCTGAAATGCGTGGACATGGTCATTTCGGAGTTAATCAATACTGTTAGACAGTGCACCAAGAAGGTAACCAGAGGCAGCATGGAGTTGGCACCTTCCACCTGCTCACTGGCTGCGGCGCAGCATCGTGACCTGGGCAGGGACTTGCCTGCAGCCACACTTGGTGTTTTCACCACCTCCTCAGCATGACTAGACCTGAGCAGAGCCAGCCTGGAGCGATCCAGCCAACAAGCCAAACAGAAAGGTCCTGCTCCCTGAATCTTTTACAGCTCAGGCATGCTGCAGATGTCCTGGCCACCCCTTTGTAGTATGACTCCTAGTTCCTTTGAAAACCAAGGGTATTTCTCTATGGCTACATTTTTCTTTAAAATTATTATCTGGGTTTATTTTTGAAGCCAGAGACTGGGATTTAAATTCTGTGCCCTCTGTTCTTGTAGAAGTGAGAGGATTAATCCCAGAGTTGCCCTTGGGGGATTTGTGGGGCGGAAATTTAGAGCTACAGCACTTACAGATGTGGGAAACGTTCCTGTGGTGTTTGGCTTGGATTCTGGCTGGTTTGGTCCGTATCCTGATCTGGAATAGCAGCACATGGCTGAGAAGAAGCAAGTTAGAAATGTTCATCAGCCTCTGGGGTCCATCTGCGCTCTCTCTCAAGAGAGAGAGCATCAGGCTTTGCCCTTTGGGATCCATACTGGTATTTTTTGTGGTCAAGGGTGGGAACCTTCCTTGATTCTGCCCTTTGGATGTGGCAGCTCTTATTTTTGAGGTTGGGGTTGAAAGAGAGCAAGATAAGATGACTTGTGCCATTCTTCTCAGCCATGACTTGCTGCTTCAGGCAGGGCTGGGTGCTGGTGAAAAGGCACCTCAGTTAGGATTAGGTGGGCACTGGAGACTGGAATCGCCACTGGCTATTCAGGTGCAGGTAAATGGGCACTGCAGGAGGTTTCCACAGAGTCTGACCCCCTCTCAGCAAGGGTGGGGACAGGTGCCCAGGTGGTGACACTTGCCATCCCTTGCACAAGTGCCTGGTCCTTAGGGCCAAGAGCCTCTGCAGAAGGGCCCAGGTGTGCAGACACATGCTTTGCCCCCCAGGACAGACTGGGAGAGCAAAGTGGATGCAGTGAGAGGTTGCTCAGGTTTCTAGAGTGCTGGAGGAGCTTCCTTTTTCTGTCCTGCTGTCCTCTCTTGGGGTGTGTGACTGTGGGAAGCACCCAGAAAATTGCCATTAGAGCCTGTTGACAGGTAAGCACAGGCCCTCGGGCTGCCAAGTATCCAGAGTCACCTGCTAACTGGATCAGAAGGGCCCTCCTTTTTCATGCCCTCTGAAGCTTCTTTTGATTTGTTCTTCATCCATCAGTTGCTATTAAAACTGCCCATTGATTCTTTGTCATTGCATTCTTTCCTTCACTTCTTATTTCTTACTTCATTGTTTCTTTTTCATTGCTCTTTTTACTGACAATTTTAGGAAAAAACCCTCTGTTCTGAAGACAACAGTTCCTCAAGTGATCAGGTGGTGGGTACAATAGGGTGGGAAATACGGGAGGAGAAAACACCACATGGATGGAGGGGAAATGTCACAGATTCAGGAATAAAGGATCCCATTTCAGCTTGGATCCTACTGCAAGGTGTTCATGGTTGACTTCAGTTCTAGTTGTTCTGTGTGTGCTCTGGTAGCCATGGTTACAATTTTGTATATGAAGAAACAAAATACTGTCACTCAGGTGATACTCAGGAATTGTAAGGGACTAATTTTTGTAAAAAATCAGACTTCCTCTGAAGTCTGGTGGGGGAAACAGAATAATTTGAGCTTACCTGGGCAACTGGGTTAGTAGGAAGCCTCTGCTGGGTCAGAGGATGTGAACTGAACTCTGGAAATGCTCTTGCTTTGCTCAGAGGGGGCATTGTTGGCACCTGCAGAGAGACCCTTGGGTGAATCCAAATCCTGTAACATATTCCAACTCTTTGATGCTTAAAAGGCAGAGTGGTTGTACTTCCCCTAATATGTGTTTGAAGAGTGCTTTAATACTGGTGTTGCTTGGGGACTTGCAGGTGTTATCCACAGAGATGTAAAAGATGAGGTGAAGGAGTAAATATCTGATCTACATTAAGTGGTGGTTATTTATAGCCATCCTAGGATTTGGTGTTAGCTGCAGGCACCACAGGTGTGGTTATAAACTGCAGCTTTGGAAAAGCAAGATGCTATTCCCTGAAAGCACTGGAAAAGTACTAATGGCCCATGCACAGACAAGTAACTCAGATTGTGTAACAAAGAGCATCCAGTAGAAGCTCTGAAGTGTTAAAAGAAGTGCTGAAAAACTTTTTTGGGTGCAGTAATCTTGAATTGGATTGATCTTGGCTATTATTTAGTAACTTTAGTTTCTGTTCACTTTCTGTTTTTCCTGAGTGGACCCATTGAGAGCACAGACCACAAAATACCAGTGGAAATTAATAGTTCCTTATAGATCACAGCAGGCCTATGTTGGGTCTGATGCTGCATGTATAATGGATGCTTTGTATAGCTGTGGATGTCCTGTAGCACATTTGCATTTTCCTAAATACTGGGTACATCTATTCTTACTGAGGAAGCTGATGTTGCAGGGAAGGCAGGTGAGATGAAATATGTTCTGTAAGTGGAGTGGTTTGCCTGAATCCCTGAAACTGAGACACATCCGTTCAGTTCTGCCAAAGCAAGATGCAAGTGACAGACCCTCTGCAGATCTTAGCCTGGGTCCTGTTCAGGCTTCCTGCAGCTGGAATAAGGAAAATTTGGAAGGGGATATAACTATGGCGGGAAGGAAAGGGAAATGAGATAAAGAGAAATGGTGAACCTCTAGGAAAAGAGGCAGTGGCTCACTGGCAAGAAATTTTGTCTTGAAATCCAAAGAAGCTTTCCTTCAGGAAGTGATCACTTGATCCCTGGGGGCTCCATTCATTCATCTTGCTATTGACAGCTCACCATTTCACTGGCCCAGCTGCTCCTACCTCATTCCCCTTTTGACACTTCCATTTGCCTGTAGACTCTCCTGATACTTGGCAGTGCACAGGCCCCATAGCAATGCTCACCTGGTTCAGTAAGCTAATGGAATGAACCAAAATCTCACTTCTCATTTTGCCTTGTGTTTTCTCTCTTCTCCCTCTTCCTTCCTTCTTCCTTCCTCCTTCCTGCTCTTTCTCTGCTTTGCTTTCTTCTTCCTCGTTGCTTCCTCCCACCCCTCCCCTGCCATGCAGAACGGGTCTCTTCACGCCTGACCTCGCTTTTGAAGCCATAGTGAAAAAGCAGGTGCAGAAGTTGAAGGAGCCAAGTCTGAAGTGTGTGGATATGGTAGTGAGTGAGCTCACATCCACCATCAGAAAGTGTAGCGAAAAGGTAAAGAAACAAAAAATTGAAGAAAGGTCAATGCCCATCCCCTTCCCACACACTTCCATGCTGTTTCGCCACACACACACACCCACCAGGAACTCCAGCAAATCTAGAGAGAGAAAATTGATATAACAATGCATCTAGAGGAGAGCAGCAACCTGCAGGTACAGGAGCAGTTTAAAGGCAGGTCAAGGGGAGTGGGTGACAACTGATGGGATCTTTAGCTGAGCAGTGAGCTGGGACCCAGTGGGTTATTCTGGCTTAACCTTTTCCTCTGCCTAGCTCAGTGTGGATCAAACCAGTTTACTGTGCCACTGCCTGCACATTAGGAACTTCTTAGTGGTTATTTCTGGGACCTCCTTAAATCCAGGTACCCTAGAAAAAGATAAAAAAACAGAAAAAGACCTCCCACCGCCACAGCATGAGTGGTCTGCAGTGCATATCGAGCCATCACATCTACAAAACAGCAATTGATTAAAGGTTTGAGGTGCAAAATGTTCTGCAAGAGACATTCAGAGTTCCAAAAGGCTTTGAGAAAAGCTTTTCCAGGCATTGCACCCTCTGCATCATTCTCCTGCTGATTTCTCACTCCATGGACTATGCTCAGGGGGAAGTAGTGTGATGCTTTTCCTTGCTTGCCGTGAACCACAGGAGGTGAAGCCTGAGGGCAGCAGCAGGTGGAGAGTGACAGGGAAGGTGTCAAATACTTCCTGGAGGCTGGGGCAGGAGTGGCTTTGATTCCCGGGCTGGTTCCCTCCAGGAGAGGGCACCACATGCCTCCTTTAAAAAAAAGGCAGATGTGGCAATTGGTGTTAAAACTTACCAGCGAGGGGCCAGAAAGATGTGGCACAGCAGAAGTGTGCTCTGGAAACTGAGCTGGAAAGGACTGATTCATGGACTATTTTAGGACTTGGAAATTACAGTTTCCTTCTTCCAGGGTAACAGCCAGACTCACCAGCATTTTGGTGAGCCCTAAGTTGGGAAGGAAGAGAAGATCATAATTGATGTGAGTTCAGAGTGAGGGCGAAAGATGAGTTAATAAGGTCTGGCTCACTAAGGAATGCAGAGCTCATTGCCACTACTGTAAGGACACGTCTTTGACATGCCCCAAGCTCTGCCCAGTCTATTTCTTGAGGAGTCCTGCTGTTGCCATATTGTGTGGTCTGATGTGATGAGGCAGAGTAACTCCTTCCCAGCCTATTTCTAATTGGATTTTTTATTTTGACGGGTGTGATTGCTTGTACTGTGTTCTGTATCCAGCTGGTGATGTCTGCTCTGGGTGGGGAGAAAGAAGCATGATGATAGAAACCCCAAGGGTGTTGAATTCTAATTTCTCTATTGGACCGTGTCCTTCGAGTGGCTGGATACCCACTTGCTCTGTGGATTTTTAATCTGTGATGTGATGGACGAACCTGTGAGGATATTCCAAGGTGATGCAACCTGGGTAATCCTGTAAGGAAGGTGATAGTGACACTGTAGGAGACTAATGGCTATGGTTAAAGCCAGAGAGCCCAGGGAGGCAGATGTTAGATGTAAAATAACTGCCAGAATGAAAACATGTAGCAGTAGTACTGGAAGAAAAAAGGAAGACTTTAGTAATGTTTTGAGTCAAATGTCTGCGTGTAGTGAGAAGGTTAATCTTGCCTGTACCTCCCTCTGAAAGAGTAGAAAGAAAGAAAAGGCCACTTAAGGATTGCAGCTGGACTGAGATGGTTTCTGATGGCATAAGGTAGTAACAGCACAGGGACATTAGTTAATTTGCAATATTTATTTTGCATGTTATAGCTCTAACTGCTTGACATGGACAAGAGCATGTGCTATTAGGGGAAGCATCTGGAAAAGGCTACTTTAGGACTGATGCTAATTGTAAGGTAATACCCAGCCTGCCGTGTTGTGGACTGATGCTGCATCTGAAAAGATGACAAAAAACTTTAAATTCACCAGGAGTCCTGCAAGGCTTCTGGAAAAGAAGGCTGCTTGGGCTAACACCTCTTGAATTAGCTTAACAGTCCTGTAGCCTTGGTTTGTTGCTGTCCTGAACTGTTGTGTGTTACTGTTTATGTTCTCTCACAATTATTTCATTTCACCCCAGATGGTGAAGAAATCATTGTATGTACAGTTGATAAAGCTGTATAGATTGAGTATTACGAGACTCTCAAAGAACACAGAAGGTGACAAACCCATCTGTGTTCACAGTACAGTTTTCCTGTATGAAAAGTTGATTATTTCTTGACTATTAGACAAAGTTGAGGGGTGAAGTAGATGGCCATTAACAGCTGTCCTGTGACTGGCTTGATTCTGAGCTGCTTGCTATTGGAGAATAGCTCCAAAAGCAACAAAAAGCTGGTATAAGCATGCTCCCTTATATTTAGAAGAATATTGTTCTAGCTAGTGTTTTTCCAAAAGCAGGAGCCTTCTGTGCCAGACTGCACTGCAGTGTCTCACAAGTGCAGGAAAGTCTTGCAAGTCAGCAGCCCTTCAGCTGAAGGTTGATCTCTGGTGTGCTGGCAAGGACTCGTAGCATCTGCAAAGAGGGGAACTAAGGAGCATTGGGACAAATTGCTTTTCAAAGAGGGCTGTAAGCTTGTATTTTGATTGAACAGGAAAATGATGCTAAAGCAGGATCGAAACCCCACTGAGCTGGGACACGATCCCAGGCTGACAGACTTTACCCCTCGAAGGGTCGCCTGCTCTCCTGTCTTTCAGAGTCATGGCATTTCTGGGTGCTGTTTGTCCTGCTGGTGATAACTCTTGCCCCTCTATACCCTGTTGCATGTTCCTTGGTGGTGTGACATCATGTGGCTTATTTATCCTCTTTCCTTGCCCACCCTTGCTGCTCCTGTGCATGCTTGGGGTCAGAAGCTCCTGCATGGGGACCAATGCTGCCAATTTATTTTTGCACATGGATGTTGCTGGATGAGCTGGGTTCTGGATAAACCACTACTTGTTTTGCACTTTGAACTGGTTGGGACAGGGATGGTGGAGGGGGGGTTTCATGTGGTTTTTGTTTGACTGTGTTTGTTGTTGTTGTTTTTTTAATTTGAAGCAAAGAAGCTGAGACTTGCTTAAAGTTTTCCAACTTCCTGTTTTTCTGTTTGACATAACTTGCCCATCTATCCTTTGCCAATCCCCCAAAGGAAACAGGAAGCTTTCCCTGTCTGTCTCTGAAGCAACCAGCTGCCTGAACCAAGAGATCATGGAGAACACCCAGTTTTTGCTTTCAAGACAAGGTGGTACTGGGGAACACTAATTCCACTTTTTTCTTGCCTCCGTGGCCTTCAAAAACAAACCACGCATTTAAAAATAGTGTCAAATCTAGTCCAAATTCCAGTTCTAGGCTATTGCAACTTGCTTGACTGCAAGGGGGCTCAAAGGGTTTGAAACTATTTGTTGGCAGATGTTAGGAATATTGGTGGTGGTTAGTGTGGGATCTAGCTTCCAGAAGTGATGCTGCACATTTTGAGACTGCTCCTTGTAGCATGTTATAATTATGTGTTCAAAACAAAAGGGCAAACCGATTTAAGAAGCTGCTTTCATAAACTGGAGGAACAAAACAAATGCAGTACATGTCTTGGGCAAATGAGATTTTCTTTTTATACAACTCCTTGAGCATGTATAAAAGACTGATATTGGGAAATACTATTTGGCATCTTAGTAAAATTTGAAGTAATATTAAAACAGGGAAGATAGTTTCACAGGGGATAAGTGATGTAGGGAAGGAGGGACTGGATTCTGGATCTAGAGGATTAATTTCATTTCAGGCTTGACCTGAGATGCAACAGTGGCTGCTGTAGGAATCACTAGAGGTTTATGACTCTAGGCAGGAAGGCAGATGATGTGTGAAACCCAGAGGACTTTAAAGGTGTTAATTCTAGAAGTGTAACTCAGGTATGATCTCTCTAGATAATCATCCTTTGAATCACAGCTACCAGAGTCCTTCTGCTTCTCAGTGTGGGCAGGAAAGGACTCGCTCCTCAGTAATGTGGTGAAAAATGTGCTGAAGATGCAATGTGAACATAGAGCTCAGCTATGTAGTCCTGCCCCAGCACAGTGGAGAACAGGTAGAAGCAGCTGGATGCCCAGAGCACGGTGTTTCTTGGAGACATGAACCCTTGAGCGGGTCAGATCCTCTCTCTGCTCATAGATGTTGGAGAGAGACAGATGCTCTCACTTAGTCCCTCAGCAAACAGGGACTGGAATCCACTTCACTTCCTAGAGGACTTAACAGGTTGTAAGAACAGGCCATTCACCTGCTTAGCCTACTACAGTGAGATGCTGAACATCTAGAGAAACTACTCACTTTAATGGGAAAAAACCCAATAAGAAGAAGCAGTGCACCTGTACTTAAACACTCTGGTGTTTGCCAAAAGCCTTATGACAAGAAGAATGTGGTGAGTTTGGAGCAGGTCTCTGGTGAGACAGAAAGGTTGCTGCAAGACTGAAAAGGGCTTTCCTCTAAAGCCCAGAGGAAGTAGAAATTAATTTTGCCCTCAACAGACCTCCAGGAACTTGGAAAAGTCTATCTGCAAGTCCAGCTTTCTAGAACTTCCCTTGAGAATATCTAGTAGCAAGGTGTATGTGTGCATGTGTACATGTGGGGGGCTGCAGCCCCCTTTTTACCTCCCTTTCCCATGTGCACGTGTTTCCTCTCTCCTGCAGCTCAGCCAGTACCCTCATCTGCGTGAGGAGATGGAGAGGATTGTCACCACCCACATCCGTGAGAGAGAAGGCAGGACCAAGGATCAGGTGGGGATCAGGAGTGTGTATCGGGGGGAAATTGGCTGGGGGACACCTTTTGAAGATGTCTAAGTTGAGCCTGAGCCAAGGGGTGTCTGGCTGCAGAGGGATCAGATGAACAATGTCCGGGGCTCTGTGTGCCCCTGTTAGCAGTGTCAGTCACTCACCTCTTGCTCTGTGCCTCTGTTTGGCAGGTCATGCTTCTAATAGACATTGAGCTGGCTTACATGAACACAAACCACGAGGATTTCATTGGCTTTGCCAAGTAAGCACTCACCTCCTATTGCCTCCTCTTCTCTACATGTGTTTCCTGTGGCTCTACCCTGCAGCTGTTCCAGTAAATGGGGTGCAGAGGCCCTGGTGCAGATGCTGTTGTCCCAAGAATGGTGCAGCTCTCAGTATTGCTTGTTTTTTCAGTGACTCTGGATTGCAAGGCTGGGGAGGAGAACAGAGATGCGTGGAAGGGGCTCTTAGAGTATTGTTTGTGTCAGAACAAAAAAACCCAGCAACTGTGGAGGGTTAGTGACCCAAATGAGGTTCAGGTGGGAGTGAGAAGATGAGTAGTCCAGGCTGAGAGAGCAGATGGCAAAAGATTGGGTTATTAAGTCTTGGAAGCCAATGGTGGGGGGCCCCAACTCACTGTAGCAGCTATCCAAAGGGAGGAGGATTCGGGTGATCAAGAAGAGCCTTAGAAGTTTTGAATGTCTCTGCTGTTGTTTTCAGTGCTCAGCAGAGGAGCAGCCAGATGAGCAAGAAGAAGGCAGCTGGTAACCAGGTAGGCCAAGTTCCATCTCCTTCACTGCTGCAAGGAGGAAGTGTTTGCTACCTGGAGGCTACCAGGTGGACAAGTGCTGGGCTGGATGCAGCACTGCTCTAAGTTATTTTGTTGTGTTGCCTTTTTGTTTTAACTCATCAAACTGTTTGTAACTGGAAGATAGTGGTTTAGGCTCCTGCAGTCAGGAAGAACTGAGCATCTGGCAGCAATGGAGGGCAATGGCAGCTTGATAATAAAGTTCTGGTCTTGCTTTTCTGGTAGAAATCCCTATTAATTAATGTTGTGTAAACTCTGTTCAGCCCCTTCACTAACTGTGCCAACTCTCCTGCCAAGGTGAGAGGTACAGAACACTAGGTCTGAACTGTTACAGAACTGTCCTTTCTAGTTGTCTTTCCCATGAGTGGTATCTGCTTTCTGGAAAGAGATCTCAAGAGATTTCATTGACTCTTTTTTCTGAAAAACTTCACTGCAAATATATAGATCTCTGTACAGGGAGAATAGAGGGTGATGGTAGCTGTGGTTGCAGTGGGTATGTATCTGAACACACCCATGGGAGAAGACAGCAGTGGAGGGAAGGACTTCGCTTAATCCTCCAGGAACTGTAAGGAGTGTACACAGAATCAAAAAGAGACTAATGACACTTTGTCCCAGATTTGTTGGGAACATGGCAAGGCTATCTTGGCTAGGAGATCTTGGAAACAAAGCCTTAAAAGCAGATTCATAGAAAATGGAAGAAAATGCTTTTGCTTAGTCTTTTTAGAAGACATTTACTCCTGACATCTATCCTCTTCATAACAGATTGTTTGGCCACCTCTCCCTGGACATGACATTGCAGTGTTTCAGACTGTTGGCAGGCAGGTGTTCTCAGCAGGTTGGGCTGGCCAGCCAGCCCTTTTGGAGCAGCTGTAGGGAATCCCATCCTCTGCAGTCCCTTACAGTAGAGCTGAGCGTAGCAGAGTGCAAAGGGCAGACTCCGGATCTACCTGTAAAGTGCTTTTGCTTTCCTGTTAGCAGATTTATTTTGGGATGGGGGTTGCTTGTATTAACACCTGGGGTAAAAGATTTGGTACCAGCCTCCAATTTATTTTATTTTATTTTTGAGCCTCTCTTCTCCTGCTCCAGCTTTCCTGGTAATAATCTCTCCTCTCTTTGCTCCTCTCCTGCTCTCTGCTCTGCTGCTGTTGCTATGGTTCCCCTTTGCAGGATGAGATCCTGGTGAGTAGAAGGCCACTCAGCAGGGTGTGCTAATGAACATTAATGTTGCATCTGGGAAGGCAAAACCAGGGCATAAACACATTATTCCCTCTGCTGCCGAATGGGGAGAGGAGGGCAGCTGGCATTAGACACAGATGAAGCAGAAGCAAGGTGGAAAGGTAGTATGTTGAGGAAGAATTCAGAACTGCGGGTACATCTTTTGAGTGGGTGGAGATGAAAAGCAGCAATCCAAGGATGTGTAGTTCTGTTCCACTGCCCCCTCCTGTCCACACGGAGAGTAGGACTAGCTCGAGCTTAGAAGATGAAGATCCGAGGCTCCTACGTTTGCCTTTACAGAGTAAATTGCCAGTTAAATGATCCTGTACCTCCAGGGCAGCTAATCAGGTGCTGGGCCAACTGGGTAGGTTGCTCACACAATGCAGCCTGCTAATACACAGTGCGGTCTCGTGGTTTTTCAATGCCAGGAAGTTTTCAGCAAGCATATCCATACAACAAGGTACAAATAATGCACACAGATGTTTCTGGGTGTGAGTAGTACAGTAATAGTAAAAGCTAATGCCTTTAAGATGATGCATACCTGCATTTATTATGGCATGTGTGGAGTTCCAAACTAGCACTTGGTGAATAGGAGTCCCCTGGAGAGTAATAGCCTGGCTTCTTTACACACTAAACTTCTAGAACTTGTCTTGCCCTAGATTAATATGACTGCCCAAATACCTGGGTATGCTGAAGTCCAGGGTACTAATTCCAGATGCACCATTTTGTTCTATTATCTTTAGTAACTTCTTTTACTAAACTCAGTTCTTTCTGGGGTGCTTGGCTGTGTCCTGAACTAGTTCCCCCTCACCTGAGTTGAGTGAAGCACTCCACACCTGAAGTGTGCTGAAAGGTGTGCTGGTGTCCTGGTTTTCTCTAGGTGTGGCCTTTTCTGGGTGTTTTGCTGTGATTTGATGCTTGTAGGTTGTGCCGCTGTCCAAGGCACTCCTGATGTAGTTCTTTCTGTATCTCTTTCCTCTTGGCAGAGAGTGTAATGCACAGCACTGCCAGGTTCCTTCCTGCCTCTTTTTATGCTATTACTGGCCCTTTTGGGGCAAGGACCTTCAGTGGCCAGTTGAATGGGGGGCTCCTCTGGCAGCAGCAGAGAGCACCATGTTCCTTGTCTTTCCATACTGCTCTGCATGTAGGGATACCCTTGGTTCCCTCCTCTATCACCTAAGGCCAGGGATAATTATCCTTGTTAATGCTCACTGCTTCCACCCCCTCAGGTGATCCGGAAAGGCTGGCTCACCATCAACAACATTGGGATCATGAAGGGTGGCTCCAAGGAGTATTGGTTTGTCCTGACAGCAGAGAACCTCTCCTGGTACAAGGATGACGAGGTGAGTCGCTCAACTCTGCTGCTTGAGTCTCAGCCATCTGATGAGGACAGGTACTTCAGATCACTGGGTATTACAGATGTATCTTCTGAGTGCTGTCTGCGGCTTGTGACAAGCTGAAACTGTCCATGGGCCAGGCTCCCCATGGCCTCAGTACTGCTGAGCATTTCTGAATTGATGTGAATGTGGCTTGTTTGACGCACAAGGAGTAATATTTATGCTTGAAGTCCTGGCTCAGTGGAAAGTTGACAGGCACTTGGAATGAATTTGACCTTTATTCATTTTGCTGTGGCAGCTGTGATCATCAAGGGTGTGATGGGTTAGTTCCAAGATTTGGACTTTTAGGCATTTGTGGGGCAGCAGTGAGTGTTCTGAAGGCACGTGGCAGTGATTTCATGCATCTACTGGTTACAAGAAAAAAGCTCTCTCAGAGCGAAGCAACAGGAGCTGTGGACCTGAAGCTCCAGCTCAGGTGCTGGCTCCTTCTGACTTTGAGTAAATTACTTCATCTCTCCCAGGTCCAGTTCTTAAACATGCAAAGTAGGAATGTCTTTTTATTGATTCTGCATTGAACATGCCAGTTAATGTGTTATATTTAAAATTGTTTGAGTTGTAAATGATCAGAGTTCTGCTGACTAAAAGTACAGAGATGTGTGGAATATCACTGATAGGAACATAGATCTAGTCTGTAGAGTTGCTTGATAATCTTGAATATTAGCAATTCTGCCAACATGCTATGATGTGTTTCTGCTTCACTGGGAATTGTTATAAGCAGACAGAATCGTTCCAGCTGAAATCACTGTCAACAGTGTCTTGCTTCCTATGCAAGACAAAGGTAGATAATTGTCCTTTTTGATTACTTTGGAAAGAGAAAGAATAGCTGAATGGTTCTGGTAAGAATGTGATTGAAAGGTTTAGTCCCCTCAGTGTGCTAGGAGATGAAAAATGTCTGGTATGATGTTGTTGGGGGTTGAATGCTTTGCTTTTCTTTCTGTGGAATTTCTCCCATTGTTATGCTAATTAATTGTGGCTACACCTTAAAATGACAGATAATGTTCTCTCGTAGGGGGGTGGCTGGAGGGGGAGGGGGGGGGGAACCAGAAAAGGAAAGGTGGGATAGGGGGGTCTGGAGCGGGGGACGCCCTCTCGCTTGGCTCCTGGAGTGGGAAGAGAACCTGGGCTCTGCTCTGGCATCTTCCCCTGTCATCCCAGCGCTGAGATCCACGCTCCCTGCCTTTGGACATCGCTCCGCGGCTCTCCCAGCTCACCCTACTACCTCCGGACACTCTGCTGAGCACCACGACCGACACCGTGAGGGGGGAGTAACTTTCCCCATCCCCTCTCTCCCCTGGGCCGCGGCCGCCATCACCCAGCCCTCTTCAACTGCGCGGGACCTGCCCTGCCCCCACAGCACCGGTAACAGCACAGGGAGACGGCCTGCGGCCAGAAGGGACTGGAGCGGAGCTAGACTGTTTCTGTTTGCCAATTTTTATAGCTGTTGTTGGTTTTTTCTGCTTTGTTAAATACCAGTAAAGAACTGTTATTCTCATCCCCATATCTCCTGCCTGAAGGTGTCTGAATTGGACCTAAAATAATTAAAAGGGAGGGGGATTGCACTCTGCATTGCAGAAAAGGGGCTCCTGCCTTTCCTTAGACCATACCTGTCTTTCAAACCGAGACAGATTTTGGCGCCCAACGTGGGGCATTGCCTGAGGGCATTGAGAGAGGGGTAGAAAAGGGGATAACAGTTCTTAAATTACCCAAGCTTGTGGTAGGTGACACCATGCTGTCCAGCTTACCCTGGATTGGCCTCCATGTGGTCACTGCTATATCTCTCCCATTTGCAAGCCCTTTTTTAAACATGAGTTTCATAACCAAGGTTACTGTGGCTATTATCCAGTTTATTATGTGGGTTGATCAGTTGAGGAATTCATGGATTTTTAATTTTCTCTGGAAGATGGCCACATGGATTCAGAGCTATCACACTCTAAGTGTGTGTTTCTGGGGCTACTTCAATAATGGTACTTACTGTGAGGAAGTAGCAGCAGGTGAAATTTTTTCTCAACCCATCACAGGGTTTTTGAAGTTCACCCCACCAGTCTTCAAGGGGTTCCAATCCACTTTAAATGCTAATGACATTATATTGTGGCTAGTGTTGCTTATATCCCTGTTAAACCTGTTCTATCTAACATTCAGAGATAAGGGGAGATTGACTTGGATAACAACCCTGATACCTACCCGAGGAAATAGTGATGTTACCCCAGAGCCTGATCTTGTCCCAGAGACTAGGGAGGTTACCCCAGAGCCTGATCCTATCCCAGAGACTAGGGATATTACCCCAGAGTTTGACCCTGCTCCACAGCCCACCTCGGAAAGGAACCACCCAGAATGGGTGGGGGTGCTAGCAAAGGAGATACGTGAGATGGGCCAGATGCTGAAGGAGTACCTCTCCCCAGCTGGTGAGAAACCCTCCCCCTGCCTTAAAGAGGGAGACTCTGGTGGTGCAGCAGTGGGACCCACAGATGTTACATCTGTCCAGGTTCCAGCTGAACTGCAAGGGCACTCACAGCCAGCAGCAGTTGCCCCTGTGGAAACTAGGAAGTCTAAGATGAAAACAAGGCACCTAGATAATAAGGGTCAGGAAGGGGGCCCCTCACAAGCAGCAGGGGAGCCAGAAGTTGAGATCATCACCGAGTCCCTGTCATACGAGAGTCTCCGTAACCTGCGAAAAGACATTGTACGACGGGGCCGTGAGGCTTTTACAACCTGGTTACTGCGGGTCTGGGACCTTATGGGTACAGGTGTGCAACTGGATGGTACTGAGGCAAGGAATTTGGGAGCCTTGACCCAGGACTCAGGTGTGGACCAGGTATTTGTAAGGGAGACAGGTCTCCTTTCCCTCTGGGAGCGACTTTTAATGAGTGTGAGAGAGAGATTTGTCCACAGGGAAAGAATGCAGGAGTACCACCAGAGAACACGTTGGAATACCCTTGAGGAAGGGATCCAAAAACTGAGAGAAGTGGCAGTACTGGAGGTGCTCTTTGGGAGGGATGGACAGCATGACAATGACCCTGACAAGGTCAGGTGCACAGGGCAGATGTTGTGGAATCTGGCAAACCTGGGCCCATCTCAATATACCCCCTTTATTGCAATGATTGATGCTGATACCAACCAAGTGACAGTGGGTTCTGTTGCCAACAGGCTCAGGAATTATCAGAGTATGATGGCTGGCCCAGTGCAGGCTCATGTCTCTGCTGTGGCTAAGGACCTCAGAGAGGAGTTTAAGGAGGAGATGAAGGAGATAAGGGAAGAGGTGAGGAAGATCAGTGCAGCACCAGTGAGAGTCATGGACCCCAAAAGTAGAGCCCAACGCCCCCCAGCTAGGGAGAGAGGGTACACCCCACGTGCTGACCTGTGGTTTTTTCTACGTGACCACGGGGAAGACATGAGAAGGTGGGATGGGAAACCCACTTCTGTCCTGGCAGCACGGGTGCGCCAAATCAGGGAGGGGAACACCAACAGAGGGAACTCCACTAAAGTGAGGGTAGCCTCAGCCTCCCATGGAGGTGCAGGGTATTACAGAAGGGAGGATGATCTGTCAGATCCCCTTGAAGGAACCTCCAGTATGTATGCCCAGGAGAGAAATAATAACCAGGGCTAGAGGGGCCCTGCCTCTAGCCAGGGAGAGGCACGGGAAAACCGGATCTTTTGGACGGTGTGGATCCGATGGCCTGGCACATCAGAGCCACAGGAACACAGAGCATTGGTTGACACTGGTTCACAATGTACATTAATACCATCAGGACATGTCGGAAAGGAACCTGTTTCAATTGCTGGGGTTACAGGGGGATCTCAGGAATTGACTCTGCTGGAGGCTGAGGTGAGCCTGACTGGGAAAGAGTGGCAGAAACATCCAATTGTGACTGGCCCAGAGGCACCATGTATCCTAGGCATAGACTTCCTCAGGAATGGCTATTACAAAGACCCAAAGGGACTCAGGTGGGCTTTTGGAATAGCTGCTGTGGCAGCAGAGGGCATTAAGCAGTTGAACACCCTGCCTGGGCTATCAGAAAACCCATCTGCAGTGGGACTCCTCAGGGTGAAAGAGCAACAGGTGCCAATTGCTACCTCAACAGTGCACCGCCGGCAGTACCGGACGAATCGAGATGCCGTGATCCCCATCCACAAGATGATCCGTGAGCTGGAGAGCCAAGGGGTGGTCAGCAAAACCCACTCACCCTTCAACAGCCCCATCTGGCCTGTGCGTAAATCGGAAGGAGAATGGAGATTGACAGTGGACTATCGTGCACTGAATGAGGTGACTCCACCGCTGAGCGCTGCCGTGCCGGACATGCTGGAACTGCAGTACGAGCTGGAGTCCAAGGCAGCAAAGTGGTACGCCACCATTGACATCGCCAATGCATTCTTCTCCATTCCTCTGGCAGCAGAGTGCAGGCCTCAGTTCGCTTTCACCTGGAGGGGTGTGCAATACACGTGGAACCGACTGCCCCAGGGGTGGAAACACAGCCCCACCATCTGTCATGGGCTGATCCAGGCTACACTGGAGAAGGGTGGAGCTCCAGAACATCTGCAGTACATTGATGACATCATTGTGTGGGGGGATACGGCAATGGAAGTATTTCAGAAAGGAGAAAAGATCATTGAGATTCTGCTGGGAGCCGGCTTCGCCATTAAAAAGAGCAAAGTCAAAGGGCCTGCCCAAGAGATCCAGTTCCTGGGAGTAAAGTGGCAAGATGGACGGCGCCAGATCCCCAGTGAGGTCATCAATAAGATCACTGCAATGTCTCCACCAACCAGCAAGAAGGAAACACAAGCCTTCCTAGGTGCCATAGGCTTTTGGAGAATGCACATTCCTGAGTACAGCCAGATTGTGAGCCCTCTTTACCTGGTCATCCGCAAGAAGAACGATTTCCACTGGGGCCCTGAGCAGCAGCAAGCCTTTGCCCAGATCAAGCAGGAGATTGCTCATGCAGTAGCCCTTGGCCCAGTCAGGACGGGACCAGATGTGAAGAACGTGCTCTACTCTGCAGCCGGGAACCATGGTCTGTCCTGGAGCCTTTGGCAGAAGGTGCCTGGTGAGACGCGAGGCCGACCACTGGGGTTCTGGAGCCGAAGCTACAGAGGGTCCGAGGCCAACTACACTCCGACGGAGAGGGAGATCTTGGCCGCCTATGAAGGGGTCCAAGCTGCCTCAGAGGTGGTTGGCACAGAAACACAACTCCTCCTGGCACCCCGACTGCCAGTGCTGAGCTGGATGTTTAAAGGAAAGGTTCCCTCAACCCACCATGCCACTGACGCCACATGGAGTAAATGGATTGCCCTCATCACACAACGTGCCCGTATTGGAAACCCGAATCGCCCTGGGATTTTGGAGATTATTACCAACTGGCCGGAAGGGGAAGACTTTGGCCTTGCCGACGAAGAGGAACAGGAACAGGTGACCCGGGCCGAAGAAGCCCCACCGTATAACCAACTGCCAGCAGATGAAACATGCTATGCTCTTTTCACTGATGGTTCCTGCCGCATCGTGGGGATGAACCGGAAGTGGAAAGCAGCCGTATGGAGCCCCACACGACAGGTTGCACAAGCTACCGAAGGAGAAGGTGGATCGAGTCAACTTGCTGAACTCAAAGCTGTTCAGCTGGCCCTGGACATTGCTGAAAGAGAGAAGTGGCCAAAACTCTACCTTTACACTGATTCATGGATGGTAGCCAATGCTCTGTGGGGATGGCTGGAAAGGTGGAAAAAGGCTAACTGGCAACGTAGGGGAAAACCAATCTGGGCTGCCAATGAATGGAAAGACATTGCCACCCGGGTAGAGAAGTTGCCTGTGAAAGTCCGTCACGTAGATGCCCATGTCCCCAAGAGTCGGGCTAATGAGGAACACCGACACAATGAGCAGGTAGATCAGGCTGCACAGATAGAGGTGTCGAAGATAGATTTAGACTGGCAGCACAAGGGAGAGTTGTTCCTGGCTCGATGGGCCCATGATGCCTCAGGTCATCAGGGCAGAGATGCCACATATAAGTGGGCACGAGACCGAGGGGTGGATCTAACCATGGACAGTATTTCTCAAGTTATCCATGACTGTGAGACGTGCGCTGCCATCAAGCAAGCCAAGCGGGTGAAGCCCCTCTGGTATGGGGGGCGATGGTCCAAATATAAGTATGGAGAGGCCTGGCAGATTGACTACATCACACTGCCTCAAACCCGCCAGGGCAAGCGCTATGTACTGACCATGGTGGAAGCCACCACTGGATGGTTGGAGACCTACCCTGTGCCTCATGCCACTGCTCGGAACACCATCCTGGGCCTGGAAAAACAAGTTCTTTGGAGGCATGGTACCCCTGAGAGAATTGAGTCAGACAATGGGACTCATTTCAAGAACAGCCTTATAAACACCTGGGCTAGAGAACACGGCATTGAGTGGGTGTACCATATCCCCTACCATGCACCAGCTGCAGGGAAAGTTGAACGGTGCAATGGCCTGCTTAAAACCACCTTGAAGGCACTGGGTGGGGGAACTTTCAAGAACTGGGAGATTAATCTACCAAAGGCCACCTGGTTAGTGAACACCCGAGGTTCCACTAACCGAGCAGGCCCTGCCCAATCTGAGCCCTTGGGAATATCGAATGGAGATAAGGTTCCAGTGGTACACATGAGAGGTATGCTAGGAAAAACTGTTTGGGTGAATCCTGCCTCCAGCAAAGACAATCCCATCCATGGAGTTGTATTCGCTCAAGGACCAGGTTGCACCTGGTGGGTGATGCAAAAGAATGGAGAGACCAGATGCATACCCCAAGGAGACCTTGTTTTAGGGTGAAATACCTATAGTACTGTGCCTATGTCTCTAACTGCATGTATGTATATATAATGTAACAGTTTAATTTGATATAGCATATTAGTATGGGAGAAATTCAGGGGTGGATAATGTTGGGGGTTGAATGCTTTGCTTTTCTTTCTGTGGAATTTCTCCCATTGTTATGCTAATTAATTGTGGCTACACCTTAAAATGACAGATAATGTTCTCTCGTAGGGGGGTGGCTGGAGGGGGAGGGGGGGGGGAACCAGAAAAGGAAAGGTGGGATAGGGGGGTCTGGAGCGGGGGACGCCCTCTCGCTTGGCTCCTGGAGTGGGAAGAGAACCTGGGCTCTGCTCTGGCATCTTCCCCTGTCATCCCAGCGCTGAGATCCACGCTCCCTGCCTTTGGACATCGCTCCGCGGCTCTCCCAGCTCACCCTACTACCTCCGGACACTCTGCTGAGCACCACGACCGACACCGTGAGGGGGGAGTAACTTTCCCCATCCCCTCTCTCCCCTGGGCCGCGGCCGCCATCACCCAGCCCTCTTCAACTGCGCGGGACCTGCCCTGCCCCCACAGCACCGGTAACAGCACAGGGAGACGGCCTGCGGCCAGAAGGGACTGGAGCGGAGCTAGACTGTTTCTGTTTGCCAATTTTTATAGCTGTTGTTGGTTTTTTCTGCTTTGTTAAATACCAGTAAAGAACTGTTATTCTCATCCCCATATCTCCTGCCTGAAGGTGTCTGAATTGGACCTAAAATAATTAAAAGGGAGGGGGATTGCACTCTGCATTGCAGAAAAGGGGCTCCTGCCTTTCCTTAGACCATACCTGTCTTTCAAACCGAGACAGATGTAGTCATAAGCTCTGGGTTGTTCAGAGTTTCTGATCGCAAATGAAGAAACTTCTCTGCCTCTTATTGTGGTTTGTGTCCCTCAGGTGTTCTGAGGCACTCAGTATTGTGTCTGGGAGCTGCAGCCAGGCCTGGCTTCTTGTCTAGTTGCTATCAGTGGGCCTGTTTCCCTCTCAGCAGGTAGAAATGATGACAAATACAGTGATGAATCAGCCTCTAAATATTGCTTTCTGTATGGAGATGGCTGCTGTGCTGCTGTGGATGAGCAGGCAGCAATTTCCTAATTAAAGAACGAGGAATTGAAATGGCTTTTGCTAAATCAGTGTCTCTCTGCTGTAAGACCCCTGTCCTTTGTGTTCAGAGTTGCTTGGGGAGGCTTCCCTCTCCTCTGGGCTTCATATACAGGTCGAGTGGTTATAAACATCAAGTAGTTTAATCAAAGCCAGCTGCTACATCTGTATTACAGAGATGATCAGAATTCCCTGTTCTTCCCCCAGGGAGTGGGAGGGAGGGCGGTCTGCAGTGGGGATGTATAAACTGTTGATAGATTCCAGTTGCCTGGGATGGGGATTGGACCTCCCTCCCCTCCTGAGGGAGGGCAGCCTTGGGGGTTGATAGCAACTGGAGGTCTGCACCATTTCCCTTCTGCAGAGCTGCCTAATGAAAACAGTTCCCTGCCAGCCCCTGTCCCTTAAACACAGAGAACCAGCACTGATGAGGTCTGAGCTGCCTCTGAGAAAGGAGTCTTTGTTTTCAACTGAGTGGGAGCAGGGGGGAAAGGGAAGTGTGTGTTTTATTTGCTTCCTTCCCAAGTCCAGCTCCTTGATCACTGGCTGTTGTGAGGGAGAAAGGAAGCAAAGTCTGCCTGGACTCAAATATTGAGTCAGGCTAAAAGTTGGTGCATTTGATGGGCAGCTGGGAGAGCCTTGAGCATGGGGATTCCCATCCCAAACCTCAGTCCTGCATGGAGCTGACTGAATGCCCAAGAGTTTGCTCACAGTGCATGGTCCTCTGTCAGACAGGGGATTCTTGCATGTCTGTCATGGAGCTCTCTTTCACCAGTTCAGGAGAACTCATGTCCTCTTCAGCTCTCCAAACAATCTCATGTGTTTTTAAAGATTGTTCACCATGGTCTGTCTTTGCTTCAGCTCTGGAAGGAAGGGGGAGGCTGTGTCTGCCCCACCCTGCACTTTGTGGGCTCTCTTGTCCTAGTTCCCCTGTGCTCTGGCTGCTTTCCAGAGGGAACGAGGAGGAAGCTGAATCTGCCTTTTGTGGATGGAAGTGCTGGTAGCAGAGCTGTGGGTGCTGATGGGGGAAGGAGCAGGGTGAGGTGGTGTGTGGTGGGGTGAGGGTGAAGGCTAGGCCAGCACCTCTGGGGCCAGGGGGACTGGGGACGCTGCCTCTCCCTGCCCTGTCCCATAAGCCAGGACCCAGCGTCTGCGGAATGAAGACATCTGGACCCCATTAGTGAAATACCAGTCTTTCCGCAGCACTGGCTTGTTTTTTTCTCGGCCTCTGAAGAAAGGAACTGAAGCTTAAAATGTCTTAAAGGGCCCAGCATTACATGTTAGCAGGGATATATGGCTGTTGATGCTCTGGAGGGGCCTGAGGGACTGTGCTGGGGAATGGGAGGGGAAGGAAAGAGTGGGCCAGGCGGGGGTGGAAAGTTGGCTCCCCAGTCTGCCTTGCTGCCAAGAGCATGTGTGTGTGCTCCTGGGCTCTCTGTTTGTCTTCCTGTCTCCTTTCAATGAGTCAAACACTGGCCCCATGGAGAGTGGCCCCACAGAAAGCTTGGCCTCCCAGGACCTGGCGACCCTCCTGAGGTACCTGCGTCTCCTGAACCCTGTGGGATCATGCTGCAGGCCAGCAGTGGGAAGGAGAGGTGGGGAGGAGCCTGCTCTGGCTGCTGGCAGTACAGAGTGAGGTTTCCTTGCTCAGGGAGGCCATAGTATCCCAGTGGAGCAGCAGAACAGCACCAGAGCACACTGGCTGCTCAGCAAGCACCACAGTGGACATGATACAAGAACTTGATTTGAATACTCCTTCTGCCCAGATCTCTTATGAAATGCACAGTGCCTATGACTCTGCAGGGCTTTCCTGTCTGCTGGAGAAGAGGGTCTGTGAGCTTGGAGAGAGCTGCTGGTGACAGGGACCTTGTAGGCAGGATGGAATGAGCACTGTGCTCTGTGGTTCCTGCCAGTAGAGCTCATTCCCTGCTCCGCAGGGTGACTGTACTGCTGGAGTGCCTGTGTGCCACTGTGTGCTGGAGTGTTTGCACAGCTGGGTGGATGGATGGATGTATCTGCAGCTTCCTTTGGGAATTTGTGTGAATGTGCTGTACAGCTGGAACCTTTTGTCCTTACTCAGGTAAATCATGCACTAGAAATTTGGGTCTTGTGTGAATGGGTGACTACATTAGAAGAATGACCTTATTTGCTTGTGTGAGGGTATTCACATGTTGCATGCAATGTCACTGCTTTTGAGACCTTTGTGTGTGCCAGGAGGGAAGGCTGCAGAGTTTTAGGTACTTTAGGTGCATGTGTGTGCTTTGTATTCCTTACAGATCGTGTTGATTCCTGATGCATCAGTTGTTGAACTTCTTCTCTGTCTTCTTGCCTTCTCTTTTCTTTGAAATGTATTCCTGTCCTGGGGAAGATGTGACCTTATTGATAGTCACTAGATAGCTGTGTATTCTGTACCTGGCAGCATCGCTTACCCAATTCTAATTTACAAATAAACACATGGATCCGTAGAGATTGTCCCCCCCACTGCACACATGCACTTCCCTCTTCTCTGGCCCCTTCTACTCCCCAGTCCACGTCCCTGAGGCACAGATTAGATGGTAGAAATATTTTTTCTTTACTCAGATGCCCTCATTCATCAGAAGCTTGCTGTGATGAGTTGGCTTCAGTCAAGTTTTTGCATCCAGCTTGTTTTAAAGAACATAAGAGCAGGTCTCCTCTGAGGTGGTTCCTTTCCTGCTTTCATGCTGCTCTCAGGTGCTCTCTGGAACATGTTCATTTTCTTTGCATTCTCTGTGCAGCCTTTTCATTCATGCACTTAAATTTTTTCATAAGTGTATGTTTTCTCTAATCTTACTCTGTTTTAATCGGTCCTCATTTATGCTTTCACTCAGTTTGTCTTCTTTCTCTGGCAGACAAACATCAAAGCAAACACAACACCCAGAGCATCCAAACCTCCAACTTTGAATCTGTTGTGGGTTTTTCTTTGTATTATGACCAATATTCTTTACACTATAAACTCCCCCTTCTCCAGTCACCTTTCTGTGCTTGAACCTGCCTTCTCAGGTAGCAAAGCACACCGCAGTTGTGACTTTGACAGACCCTGTGTGTTTATTTCTGCATTTTATGGCAAAGCTTAGCATGTGAAACATAAGCCATCCTGAACACAGCTACCTTGAGACAAGCACATGAAACTGAAAGAAATAAGAAAGGAACGAGAGAGACAGGGGAAATAAGAAAGTTTTGAGTAGGCTGGTGAATAGGCAAGTAAGAGTGATGATCAGGCATGGCTCCGAAGGGTTAGACCCTCCCAGGCTGAGGGGTGAGTGACCTCTGCATGCAGCCATCCCCAGAGCCCACCCTCTCCAAGCATGTCCCTCTGCCGTGCAGGTGTTGCCGTCCCCGTGCAGCACTGGCAGTGTGTGGTGTATCCCAGCACAGCCTAACCAATGTGCAGACTACTGTACAATCTCGTAGTCCTGAACAGGTAGTCTGAACACTGGGCAGACGGAGTGGAGCCTCTGCGATCTGCTCTCCGGCAATCAGCAGCTCATTAGTCCTCTCCCCTCCCTGCTTTTGGGATGGGGTTGTGCGGGGCAGAGATGGGGTGAACGAAAGTCCAAGTCCTGATTGGAAAAACATCCTCGTCTGGCAGCTGGGGGAGAAGAAATGTTGCTCCCTGCATGTTTCCAATTTGGAGCAAGTTTCCAAGTGCCTTCATCTTCCAGTGCTGGTGTCAGGCTGGTACCTGGATTCCACCTGGGATAAGCTGCACCTTTTTAGAAAGAGAAAAAAAAAATTGATTACTTTAGTTTGAGGAGGAAATGCTGTGAAGTCTTGGCTGTCACCCAGGTGTGCAGGACTTGTTGCTTCATTCAACTCCTTTTCTTCCCCATGGAGCTGTGTGGGAGGATCCTCAGGCCCCATGCACCCTCATCTCCTGTCCTGAAGATCAGCGGGTCCAGAGCAAGGCTCAGACAGAACCAGCCTTTGCTTCCAAGCCCTCCAGAAGGTCCTTTGACAGGGTTGCAGAAGGCAACCTTGGCCAGTTGCCCTTGCAGCTCACCTCTGGCTGCTGCAGGAGCAATCCACATCCCTTCTTTCTCTCCCCCCACTACGCCCTGGCATTGCTGACCCTCCCTCCCTCTTCTGGTTTTTGCTCCCTCCCTTCTTGCTTCCCTTCTGTCCTTCTGCCTCACTTGACGTGGCAGTGGAAAGCTAACTAGACTCGAGGGAGGAGCTTGCTGGCTGCTGGGAAGGCAGAGTTTGGCAGGAAGTGAGCGGCTGACGGATGGGGTTGCGCGGGGGAAAGGAAGGTTCCCTACCCTGCATGGAAACTTGAGGAATGCTGTCGCTTTCTGTGACGCCTGGCTCTCATGTAGTGATTCCAGATGTTAGTCCCTGCCCACAAGATTTGCTCCCTCTCCCTGTGCTGCAGGGATTAAAGAGGACTTTATTCACGTGTCTCCCTTCCAGGATTCCTTCTCCTGGTGTGGATGGTTAAGTTTTGTGACCGAAAATACGAACACTTGGAACTCCCATCATGGCAGTGACTGTGCACTGGGGAGGTGTAACCCACCCTCTCTCAGGGGTGTGAAACACTCTGTGTGTGTCTGTGTGTGTTGTGCCTTACCTCAGCAAAGCAAGTCAGATACTCTGGGATGGTTCCATCCCTGCCCTGGAACAAGGACAGGGGCAGGGAGAAGTGCCTGGTTGTCCTTTGTGAAGGCTGGTGGGCATTGCTGTGACCTTAGAGGGGTCATGACAGTCGAGTTTTGGGCAGTATAGTCTCTCTCAAGTAACTCAGGTTCCTGCCTGTGCTTCTTCATAAACCCCCTGATGGCTTCCTCGGGCTGCACTTGGCTGCAGGTTTAAATCTCTGCATTATTTCAGCTGATGTGAATAAAAATCTTTACTTTTGTGCAGGTGAGTTAATTGTCATTGCTGTGCTTACCAAGCTGATAGTAATGGCTGTGATTAATCACATGAGTCCAGGTCTAGTGTCTACAGAGCTTTTGAACTAAATCAGCTTAAAATCTTAGGATGTGTTAAGTTAAACCAAGGCAGCTTTCTGATGTAAACAAGCCATTACAGCTGCTTTGCAGCTTGGGGCAGGAATCATTCCTATAAATTATGCTCTGAGGGGAAAAGTGATACAGGTGGGCTGTGTCTGGGAAAGATGGTCTCAAGATGTGTGTATATAGTGGGATGACCAGGGCTTCCTGGAGGAATCACATCTCAGAAATTCAGCTCTTCTACTTGCTAAGACAAGAAGCAGAAAGCAGTTGGTAACATCTTGTTTGGGGGAGTGGAGTGGTTGGTTCAGCTTGAAAAGCTCAGCTCACTTGCTTTCAAATATTCCAAACTGTTTTTTAAAGGCTTTTTCCTAATAATCTTTTAGTGTGCATGTATTTATGCAGTGTGTTTATTTTAAATTATGATGTTAATGTTTCTCCATTGGAGTAGAGTTTTATTACTGGAGTTCCCAAAATGCTGTACATGTGCTTAGCAGAAACAATTTTACTGAAACTCCAGGCATCTCTGGGGCAGGTTTGTTTACCTGTAATACTTTACATCTTACAGGAGGGAAGAGAGATTAAGAGGTATAAGCAAGATGAATTTCCCCTAATTTCACAGAGCCTCCAATTAAAACAATGGCAATGTCTTCTCCCATATCCAGACCTTTGTCCCTGTGCAGAAGAAGGTGTTTGTCATACCAGCTACAGGGAAACCTTTAATTAGTTTATTTATGCTTCAAATGCAAACTGAGACCTAATAATTCTGCCAATTACTTTCTTGTGCTGTGAGTGCCAATTTCTAACCTTAGGGAGCCCACACATGCATCTGTCAGCTTCCTTTGCATGTATCCAAGAGCAGGAAAATTTACTTTGCTGCTGAGGCAGTTCAGGTGAATGGAGAAAATGCTTGGAGTCAGGCTGGCTTGCTGCCTGCTGAATTCTGTGAACTTCTTATAGGTTATTACTTGCAGGTTAGCAACAAATAATTCAGGTGATAGTGTAGATTATTGCTATATCTGGCCAAAACCCATCTGTAGGATTTAGCCACCATAAGGAGATGTGTAGCAGCAATAAAGGACATTGGAACATCAGGCTGCAACTGCAGCATCACTTTTTTCCAGCAGTTATTGTGCTTTTCACCCCACAACTGGAATGGCTCATGGATCCTGGTCGGCTTCCTGGCCATGTGTATTTTCTTTCCCTGGTAGATGCAAAGTACAGAGCCATATGGCTGCATTCTGCACTGTGCTGGGGGCGGGGGAATAATCCTCTGGCACTTATCTTGCCTCTGCAAGGAGCTTGCAGTCATCTCTTCCTGCAGGTCTCCATGCAGGCTGAGACTCCTGTGAGAGCAGCAGCCGTGATGAGGGGTGGTTACCGTGTGCCTACAATACTCCCAAGCCAACTCTGAGCACCATGTTCTGTTTGCTACAGTCTGGGGGCCTCTGCCACTGCCCCACCTCCCCTTGGCCTCATGGCTCTACAGATTAACTCACAGCCAGCAAGTACATTTTATATAACACATACTCTGCTGCCGAGGGAGAGTTTTGCCTGATTTTATTTTTTCTTCTCCTTATTGATGAAGGGTAATATAAGCAACATAAGCCTCTTGGGATCACACTGAAGACTTTGAATATAGGATTTCACAAACTACTTTCCCATTTCGATGTGTGCTGGCTCTTCCATCTCTTCCCTCCTGACTCCAAATCTGGAAAGTTAGAGAGAGAGAAGCCCTTTTCCCCTCTTGGCCAGGATGCTGCTCAGCCATAGCACACCCTGCCAGATTGCTAACATATGGGCAGAGCGCTCAGCCAAAGTTTTGAGAGGCTCAGCCCTTGGCAGCTCGTTCCACACTTTCCTGTCTCTGCATTCAGGAAATGAAGTCAGATTGTTGATATAAAACAGGCTGGGTTGAAAACTGAGAAGCTGGAAAGGCTGAAGTGGGGGACTGGGAAGGGGGAGGTGTGGGGAGATGGGGAGCAGCAGGGGCTCGTTGCAGCTTGCCTGGCTTGGGGGCTTCTTGTCTTGTGCCCATGTCCTCCACTTGATTGTTCTTGCTGCCTCCACCTCGAGGACTGATAAGTTGTGCTGGCAGACAGATATTTTGTCTTCCCTGTGGTCTGTGGCAAGATCAGCATGTGAAGAATAGTGCTGTCTTGATCACGTGGCAGCATTTATGCGAGAGCTTAGAAAGGGTGAAAGTTGAAACTCTGGCAAAGAGCATGTTGTTTCCATATCAGGGACATGGAATTCCCTTACTTTTTGACATTTTTTCCTGAAGAATGACACCATTGCAGAACTTCTATGGAATTATGTGGGTCTAATGCAGAAGTTTTTTCTCAGACATCTTTAGCATCAGCAGTTTTGTTGGATTTTGTTGGGTTTTTTTTGGAGGGGGTTGGGGTTTTTTTGTTTGTTTTGGTTTTTTGTTTTGTTGTTTGTTTGTTTTGGTTTGGTTTCTATTGGGTTTTTTGGGGTTCTGTTGGGTTTTTTTTTGGGGGGGGGAGGGCAGCTTAGGGGGAGTGGTTGGTGTTTTGGGGTTTTTTTTACTAGCCCAGGGACTGTGGAGTGAATGCAGGGAGTTCCAGTTAAGTGAGGCTGCAGTGGGGATGGTCTGACTCAGCCAGGGACTCAGAAGTTGATGTTGTTCTCTTCTAGGTCACTAGTTAAGCCTAAGTCAATGTAATAATAACCCAGAGTAATAGAAAGCTGCAGGTTCTTTGTGGCTCACAGAATCTGAAGTAGTCTGTGTAGCTCTGAGACCAGCATGTGGCTGACAAATACCCCATTAGAAAAATGCCTGCCCACATCTAATTAAAACTGATCAACAGTATTAGAAAGTCCAGGGAAATTGGCTTGGAAGAATTCTGTTTTCATGGCCTGGCATCTTAGAGAGACAGTCTGGCAGCAACCCAAGTGATCTCTTCTGTTTTCTAGGTGCTGCTTTTTGGGATAGTCTCATTGCATATGATTGTAATGAACTGATATGATTTGATCTTTGGGCTAGCTCAGAACTGTGAGGTCCTGGTATCCTTAGCAAACTCAAGTCAATTTAGCTGAAGCTTAAGATGATGTTAGGCTGGACTTGCCATTTTCTGGGTGTTCGAGCTCAGAAGATTTGTCCCTTGTACCTGCTCCTCTGCCCTGCCCTTCCTTCCTGGTCAGCTCTTTAGGATCTCTCCTCACTGACCATCTTTTTTTTTTCATCCTGTTTCCCTTAAGAATGATCACGTTTCCAACCAAGAAGGGTCTACAAACACACAAGATCTCACAAGGGGACAGTCACACATGCTTGCTTTGCACATAGGAGTATGCTCTGGTTTTGGTTTAGTCTTGGATAGCTGTGTTCAGCGTTTTGGAGACCAGTGTGAGGGCTCCCTCTCTTGTTTTGCTGGGGTATAATTCCCAGCTGGAGTAGGATGTTCTGAACGAGAGCCTTAAACCAAATTCAGTTCTGTTCATTTGGTGTAGATCCAGATTTGAGACTAAGCAGGGATTATCATTTCTGCCTTAGTTTCTGTATGCAAATGTAAAAGTTAAGATCAAGTTTTGATATTTTTGTTTTTTATGAAGGTGAAGGGTTCACAATAACTAATGGAATGTAGGACTAGGACAGTGATAGGATGAAGTAACAAAATCAGCAAGTCAGGTTTTCTAAAGAGGTAAATTTGAGGTATATATATATGTGTGTTTGTGTGTGTATGTATCTATACATAAACCAGATTTTTAATATAATATTTAACATCAAGGTTTATTAACTTTTGTATCAAACCAGCTACTCTGTTACATGCCTTTTCCTGAACCTTGATTGACCCCTTTGCTGAGAAGAGTGGGACCGCAGTGCTGAGCACAGCCTGGGGAAGTTGGACATTGCTGTGCTGGTGGCTGCTCCTGGAGGAGTTAATGGGACAGAGTGTTGGGCCACATCACAAAGGCAGTTGGGAAGGACAAACTCTTGTTTCCAGATTTCCCCTTCTCTCACAGACTCCAGGAGACAGAGGACTTGGGTCTGAGAATGCCTCTCTTGACGTGGGGCCCTGTTGCTGATGCTCCATGCTGGCAGGGCAGTGGTGCCCCTGGAGCAGGGAGTGACTTGTTCTTCATTCCCTTTTCAGGAGAAGGAGAAGAAGTACATGTTACCAGTGGATAACCTGAAACTGCGAGATGTGGAGAAGGGGTTCATGTCCAGCAAGCACATCTTTGCTCTCTTCAACACTGAACAGAGGTATGCTCCCATCTCAGCACACCAAGCTGCTGGAGCTAGGGACAGGATTTATGTAACAGAGTAGGCATGAGTGGGTTAGGATAGCTGTCCAGGAAAGATAGGAGTGTCCTTTCAGAACAGCCACTTTTGAAGGAGATGGGAGGACTTAACTTCATTCCCTCTGATCTGACAGATGTGTATAATTTTCCTTTTGTTTGCCAGTGCGTGGCCTGTGGTGTGACCTTAACCCTTCAGCCTTTTGGCATGATTACCTTGGTCAGCCTGTGGCTGGGATATATATTTATAATCACAGTGTTCTTGGTGAGTGACTAGGGAAAGCCATAGCACCTGGGATGGGTGGAGTCGTCCAGCAGCAAGCAGAATTGAAAAAGGAGTCTTTTTCAGGCCTTGTTGAAAGATACAACTGATTTGAGAGCAACCAAACTTGATTTAAAAAAAAAAATTCCTTTTTCAGGGTCATCATGATGTTCCTAGCAAGGGACCAAGCATCTCTGTCTTAAAATGACAGGAGGATTCCCTAGTCATTGATATCTTTGTTAAATATGGGCAGATCTCTGAGCTGCAAGAGAGAATACTAAAATGTGTCTTCCTGTCAGGAATGTTTACAAGGACTACCGGCAGCTGGAGCTGGCCTGTGAGACCCAGGAGGAGGTGGATAGCTGGAAGGCTTCATTCCTTCGTGCAGGGGTCTACCCAGAGCGTGTTGGGGTAAGTGACAGCCATAAAAATGGGTTAAGGAGGAGCATAATATGTGTCTTGAGAAGGATAGCTCCATCTCCTTATGTTAAAAATAAGTCTGTAAAGATTTTGTGTCTTTCCAGAGCTGAGAATCTTTCATAACAAAAAAAAATTTTGTTATGTCCTGGTGCTTCCATTTTGGAAGCTTGAGATAAAGTAACTGGCAGCTTGAAAGGGAAGATAAAGTAAGATAAGACTGCCTTGATAAATCTCTCTAGCTGTCTTGTTTTGTGGACATTAAATTCACAATATAAGGGTGACATTTAACTACAGTGACTACTAACTGAGCAAAGGCACCATTCTTTTTTGGTAGCTCTGTACAGCCTTATTAGGAACTTCCTGACTTAGCATTTGTTCTCCCTTTCTTTCCTCCAACTAATTAGGGAGAGATGTTCTTTGAATTTTTCTTTTGCTTGGTAGATACTCTAATATTCTCCTTTAGCAAGAACTCTTATCTCTTCCCTTCCCCTTGTCCCACAGCACTTATTGTCAGCATTATTTTCTGCTTTAAAGGTATCTTCTAGACAATTGTGGTATTTGTTTCTGTTCAAAGCCTTTCCTGTTCCTCTGTAAAAGGAAGCTGCTATAAATAGTTTTTCCATTAGAAAAGCAATAATTGCTTTTCTGTTTGTATTTGTTGCTTCTAATAGATTTCTTTCATTCATCTGTCCTGTTACACTTGAATATTGCTGGTTTTGCCTTAAAGCATTTCCTGACAGACTGATAAGAGATTTTAAAAAGAGTTAGGGACTGGGCTTTAACAGTGACATGACTTAGATTAGCTTTGAACCAAACTGGGCCTCTTAACCACAGTGGCTTTGGCCACCTGTTGCTGTGCAAGTGGAGGGGTTTGACATGGGAACCCTGATCCCTGTCTCAAAACCCCTGTAAGGAATGGCAGTGGCCCTTGCAGGTAAGTTGCCCTTTGTTGCTAACAATATGGTTTCCTTTGCAGAGCATCCCACTTTTCATTTTAGCTAAACAGTTCACTTGTTCCTCTTCTAGGGTAATAGAGGTATTGATGTATTTTTAGTGGGATTGATCTTTTGCTTGTCAGTGCTATTATGGGATCTTCTCCAAATTCTGAGACCAACTAAGTCATTTTTTATTTTTTGTCCCTTTTTGTTTTAATTTTTTCCATGTATGCTCAAACTGGCCTGCCAGGACAAGGACAAAGTAAGTCTGACCTCCTCTGCCTGTGTTGCCTCCTGGGGCTCTCACCAGATAGCTCTCTCATTTTTTTTTTCTCCTTTTGTCACAATTTCCTGAGAGGCATTTGCTTCTTCTCCCTCTTTGTACCCTCTGTTGGATTCCTGCTGTCTGTTTCTGTTCTTGGTTTGAGTTTTCCTTTTTTCTTTTTTTTCCTCACTTTTTGTATGACTTCTGAATCTTGGTGCAAGCTTATTTTTGGGGGTTTTTTTTTGCCCTCATTTTTTTAAGTTGTCCTGTTTGACATCCACTTCCTTTACTTTGTTTCACACTGAGACCTTGCATTCCTTCACTATGTAAGATCTTCTCAGCAAAAGCTCAAATGAACAAAAGAATTTGCCCTTTCTCATATATTTTGTTCCCCAAAACAAAAGAGAAGCCATTTCCTACATGGCAAATTGTTCAGACTAGGGCTGTTTAAAACAAAGATGTTTCATTATACAATCACAGGGTTTTTTTTTAAATAAGCATTGAGGAAGGCAGCAGTTCTTTCATGCTTCAGTGCTTTGAAATTGATCCCAAATGGAGGAGCCTTGCCAATTGCTTGCTGTCAAACAGCGCAGTCCAGATTTTACCTTACAGAATAAACACTTTACTTCAGGCAAACAGGAAGAGATTCATCTGCTTGGGGTGAAAGAAAAGATAATTATTACTTATGATGCAGGAGTTGCAGTTGAACTGATAGGAAAGTTTTTTAGTTTATTCCATCTATTTGTGGTCAGCCTGAGAAGAGCAGTTATTTCACTTCTCTGTATCTGTTTTCTCATTTGTATAATGAGGACAAAGATGCAGCATGGCAGAGAACCTGTGAGACTTAATTTATGATAAATGATTCTTGGTTTTAACTGACTCTGGTCATGGAAAACCCAGCTCAAATGAAAAACCTTTCAGGAAGCTATAAATATTAAAAAGTAGTAATACAGCTTTGAGTATGCACCAGAGCCATAACCTCTGAATATGAGTCAGGAGTCCCTGTTTCCTTTCACCTTTTCTTAATAACTTTCTACTAAGAGAGCAGCTTTATTACTAAAATTTCTCAGATGTGAGCTGGAGAAGTCTGTACAAACTGAGTTGTGCATTGACAATCACAACTCAAAATGTAAGTTTAAATAAATTTTATTTATTGCATGCACTTTCTGCCTGTTCCCTTCTACTCTTCTCTTAGCTCTCATGGAAAGGCAGTTTTGTGTTACATTTGAAGAACGAATCTGCTTCTTTTTCCTGCAGGCCAGTGAAGCAGAGGAGAATGGAGGAGATAGTTTCATGCACTCCATGGATCCTCAGCTGGAGAGACAAGTGGAAACGATCAGGAACCTGGTGGATTCCTACATGGCAATTGTCAACAAAACCATCAGAGACCTCATGCCGAAGACAATCATGCACCTCATGATAAACAATGTACTTATCACACTGTGGTCAATGGAGGTGGGGGTGGCAGAAAGGAGGAAAATAGGGAGGGAGGGAAAGAATGAAGAAAAACGGAAGGCAGCTTGGAAGGAAGAGATGGGGACGGAATAGAGTGTTTTGGGGAAAGATGGTGAAAACCGATTCCCTCTCTCTGCTCACTTACAGACCAAGGACTTCATCCATTCAGAGCTGCTGGCAAACCTGTACTCCTGTGGCGACCAGAACACGCTGATGGAGGAGTCGGCGGAGCAGGCCCAGCGACGCGACGAAATGCTGCGCATGTACCACGCCCTGAAAGAGGCCCTCAACATCATCGGGGACATCAACACCAGCACCATCAGCACCCCCATGCCCCCACCGGTGGACGACTCTTGGCTGCAGGTGCAGAGCGTACCGTCCGGACGCAGGTACCAGAGGCTCAGGGGGAGAGCCCCGCAGACCTGCCTGACGCCTCTTCAGTGCCTTGCTGGGGCCTCCCACTGACACAGGGAGTCCTCCTCTTCTTCCTGTGGATGAAGAGTCCTGGGTATTTCTGCTGGCAGGCTCCTAGGACGTCTTTAGAGATGTTGAGATTTCTAAACCCTTGGGTTGGCTGGGGCTGACGTAGCTTTGAAGGCGACCTGCGGCCTGGTGTGGCTCTTGAAAGCCAAAGGGTGGTGTGTAAAGTGATAGGAAGCTAGAGAGAAACACTGAAGGCAGCCTGTGGTGGCAGAGGGATCCCAGAGCTGTTGCTGCAGTTGAATGCCTTTGTTTGTTTGGCAGGTCCCCCACGTCCAGCCCCACGCCGCAGAGGAGAGCTCCTGCAGTGCCCCCCGCCAGACCTGGGTCTCGCGGACCAGCTCCTGGGCCACCTCCTGCTGGTGGGTCCGCGCCCCCTGTGCCCTCCAGGCCGGGTGCCTCTCCTGATCCCTTCGGGCCCCCACCTCAGGTTCCTTCTCGGCCTAATCGTGCTCCTCCTGGTGTTCCCAGGTAAGTCCTGAAACACTGCTCCATGCAGGTGGAGTATGTTCTGGTTTTGGATTTGGAGCCTTGGCAGCACCTGGCCTGCCCGGGCCATGGAGGAGATTGGAGTGCATGATGTGGGTACAGCCTTTGGATGCCAAGGCAGCTCTCAGAAACAGAGGGGCAGCTGTTTCTGTCTACAAACCTCTGTAAGAATGTGGGAGAAAACCTTGTACCCAAGGTTTACAGCAATTGTACCGATGCCTCTAGTCACCAGATAAATCACAGGACTGGGGTGAGATTCCCCTCTGTGTAGGGCTCCCCAAAGTCTGAAGTTGCCCCTTTTCTCTTGGCCCAGAGTTCTTCAAGGTGAGTTGGAAGACCTTCAAACATGTTCAGTTGCTTTTTGGCTTAGGAGACTATCGCAGGATCACTGGCAGGAAAATGAATTCTTAGGCAATTTTGTTGCTTGTGTAATCAACTTCAGCATTTTCCAGTCTAGAGGGTTCAAATCACACACCTTTACTTTCCCATTAGGAAACTCATTTCCTTTCCTGTCCAGTCACTTCAGACACACTTCAACATAGTAATAAGGGATTATCCCCTGTGCGGCTGAGTACGTGTTCCTGAACTTGGGAAGCAGTCTGGAAACAGGAATATTTTTATGTTGGGTACTTAGTTTCCCTTGAGGAAGAGGGGGTAATTACAGTGTAAAGAACAAACGTAACCAGAAGCTCCCCAGTGACATGCCAGAGGAAACACTTCCCTTGTGGACAGCACCTCTCCAGTGGGTGCTGGTGGCACAAGTCTGAAAGTTCGCCATTTTCTGTGAAAAGACCAAGCCTGTCAATGGTTGGGGATGGTGTATGGCTGCAGCCAGCCCAGAGGTGGATGAATCCAGACAGCTTTATAGACCAGTTTCTGACTCTGGTGTATACAAATGGTTTTACTTTCTTGGTGCCTTTGCCCCAGTCCTTCCTATGTACCTTGATGCAGCTCCCAGAGTAACTTGTCCTCACATACCTCAGTGTTGCCCCAGAGACTGTGGAGGCACCTATGGATGTCAGCATGCTGCTGCTGTGTATTTTGGCTCCTGCTTCTTGTGACCCTGCCTTTCCATATACTGTTACTTTGTGGTTTTGTTTTCAGTATATTTATGCTTCTTTCTGTCTCCATCTTCCTCCTTTCACTCAGTTTCATTTCTTCACTCATGAAAAGTATTCTATATACCTGGCCATCATGATGGGATTCCCCAAATGGGCTGAAATGAATTGGCCTTTTTTTTGAAGAAATCTGTCATAGCCTATCTTAATGGCTTTTCTGCCTTTTGCATGAGTAGGAGGGTTTAGGAAAAGGTAGGAAAAACAGCATTGGAGCAGAGGAGGAAAGAGTTTCATGCTTGACTGAGCAACCCCTTGGTTTAGGAGAGATGGTAGGTTGGATTGCATGCTACTGACTGCCCTGATCTGGAGTTGAGAATGTAATTCCAGAAGCTGTGAAGTGTGATGCTCATTCTCTGATCCCCCTCTCTGATTCTTCCAGTTGTTCATAGACTCCTCCGGATCCTGATACCAGCTTGTCATTTGAGTTCACTGATGAATGGAGAATTTCCAATGACAAGGGACTCTTTCTCTTCCTCTCCTGTATATAGAATAAGAATGTTCCCTGCTAGCACTTGGACTCGGGTCCTTCTGCCATGGGTGAACGAATGCCATCTCCATTGTCGCTTTTTTAATTCCCATCTTTCCCTTGCTAACCGGGCTGTGCAGTGTGTGTGTGAGAGAGGAGCAAAGCTCTCGTGTTCAGCACCAGTGGGCTTTGATGGAGGAGTTGATGGTGTGGAGTGAACTCAAATGTGTGGTGGTGGCTGGGTGTACTTTGTGTGCTCATTGATGTCTGTGTAGAAGTTTGGTAGTTTTGTGCCTCTGGTTTGAGCATCTGGTTTTATGAATGATGAACTTACACAGGTGTCACGCTATTCCTTTTTCATAAACATAAGTGTATAAACATATCTTCACATATAATCACCACATGGTACATTTTTTTGCACAGAAAGATTTTCCTGCATATAACTCAGGACATTTAAAACAAGATTTACCATCCTGCTTCTCTGCTTAGCATTTATTCAGTTTACTGTGGAAGTCCATATAGACAAATACATAATTTGGGGAGCTGAAAGTTACAAACCATCCGAGATCCTATCAGTGTGCAATGGACTGCATTTAGGATTTGACCTGGGAAAGAAATCTATGAAGGTATTCCCTCAGGTATTTAGGCTCTTTAGTTTAGAATGGTTTGATAGAAACTGTAGGTAGAAGAGCTTGAAGGAGAATTAAGGAAGTTTCAGTGTGAATGACTCAACCATTGGGAAAATGAATTGAAGGCATTAATGGGTTCTCCATTCTTTAGCATCGAAGGGGCATGGGTCTGGGGTTGCCTCCTGGCAGGGATTGTTCTCACTGGCTGCTGAGCTGGTCAGTACAATGGGGACACATCACTGGAACTCCCAAAGAGTTCTTGGACACACAGATTCAAGAGACAAATTATCTCCTTAGTGATTTAGTGGCCAGTGTCTGTGCCCATGGCCGGGGGTTGCAGCTAGATGATCTTTAAGGTCCCTTCCAACACAAACGATTCTATGATAAGCTGTATGACCTGAATTATTCAGGAGGTTGGAGTAGCTGATTGCATGATTTATGACCTTCAGAAAAACCTCCACCTGCTTTGTGCCATTTTGGGTAGTGCTCAGGACTACATATTATCTCCCTCTTTCCTGAGCTCTTTCTTAAACATTTCATATGGTCAGAAGATAGGAATCCTCAGTGAGAGACAAGCCCAGCTATCTGTGCCCGGCTGCTGGGTGCTGAAACCTGGGTATGACACTGGTGTGAACGTCAGCCTGGATGTGTGAGGAGCTTGGTGAGTGAGCAACAGCCAGTAGGTGTGCAGACAGATGGATGGGTTTTGATGCACCCCTGTGCACAACGGGGTCTGGATGTGTGCAGAGATGAGGCTATGAGTGTTTTCTGTGTATTTGCAGTCCCCCTACTCGTGCTGTGTTTGGAGGGGGATGTGTGACTGTGTTTGTGCAAGCACCTGTGTATCTGTTTCACCTTCCTGACTGTCTGTGTGGCCTCTGCTTTGAACTGTCTGAACTGCCATGTTGATTTCATGTTGTCTTTCAGAATCACTATCAGTGACCCCTGAGGACTGGCAGCCACGGTAGGTTTTGCACTCTCGCTGCAATGCATGAGTCACTGTGTCCCCATCCTCCAGCATTGCTCTACAGCTCTCCTCTGCTGCCCAGTTCTTGTGTTAGTAACAGAGTCCCTTGTCTGATGAACCACCTCTGCCAGGATCTCATAAAGGGAGGAGTCTTGAACAGAAAAACCGGCTGATCAGAGGCAGAGCAGCTGCTTGAGCTGCAGGAGCTGGGAAAGCCTCAGTACCTGATTTAAGGTCTGGAGGACCCTTTCTCTGCTTCTAAATAGAGAAGGTGGGATGGGGGAATGAGCTCTGGCAACAAGGTCTAAACTCTTTTATTTGGCTTATATCCACACTAACTCTAAGATCAGCTGAATAAACTCTGCTTTGATTTGGTCTGTCAGCTCTTAGGATCAAGATAGAGACTTGGGGAGCTGATAGTTCAGACTCCTCTTCTTATATTCTAATGTCTGGCTGGAGAAGTGCTCCCATCCTCACTGTATCCCTAATGGTCATGGAAGTCAAGAGGAGTTTGGATCATTAATACCAGGACTTCCATGTCTGAGTGCAGGGTAACTCTGACATTGAATGTTCCCTTTTATCCTTGTGTCCCATCATCAGATAGATGTGAACTCCCTTTGTTTGTTCTCCCCTTGACCCTTTACCTTCTAGGTTACTCTCCTGCTTCCATTCAAACTGCTTTCTCTCCTCTACCTCCTGCCCTGCAAGAGGAAGGGTGTAGTAATCTGTGTCCCTCAAGCACTCTGCCCATTTCCCTGTCCTCTCTCTTCTTGCATTTTGCAGCATTGTAGTGGTTCAGTGATGTAGCAAGGTGTGGGTTTGTGCTGTGTACTGCTCATCCTGTTAATGTCAGTGGGGATATGAAGAGGGACATTAGCAAATTCTCCTGAGTCCTTTTCTTGGGACCCTCCAGCCCTTATTGACAAAGAGGTACAGAGGGCAAAACAGGGCAGGTGTGGATTTTTTTTGGGCCCCTTCTCCCTTTCTCTCTGGATGTTGTTTCATGACAGAGGAGTGGAGCAGCAGCAGCTCCTGCAGATTCCCTTGCTGCTGATTGTGGCAGAGAGATCCGGGGGCGAGGAGCATGTGCTGAAATCCTACTTCAGTAGGAATAGCAGAAGTTCAAGACCCTGTTCTAGGGCAGGGGGGTCTCAGCCAGCCCCCATCTTGCAGTAGATGGTGTCTGTTACTGCTGCAGAGAACTGCAGTTAGAGCTGAGAGGTGCCACATTGCAGTGATTGCTCATGATTGACATCTTTGAGGACGTCATCGTCAACCCTCCTCACTGATGACACACTGCAGAGGTGTTGGAGCAATCAGCAGTTTCCTCCAATATTCTATCTACTGCAGACATCCCTGACAGCCTGGAAACATGCATCCTGGGTGAACAACATTGGGAAGGAGCCTTGCTGTTGTCTGTACCCCATTCTGGGACTCGCTGTTATGGGGCATTCTGTTTTTAATCTGGCATAAAGAGCACCAAGGAAATAAAAATTAAAAAAAAACAACCCAAATGATCCAAAAAATTGCACCCAAAACTTTTTGCAGTTCAAGGGAATAAATGTAATATTTTCCCACCTCTGTTAGATCCTTATCAACCAGAACTCCCTATTAGCCCAGTGGTTCTTATCTAAGATTAGCTCAGTGTTCCCTCTGGGTATGGCCTGAAAGACTGACTTCAAAGGATGTGACAGTAACTCATCTCCCTGGGCTCCTGCCCGGGCTCAGGTCTTCCTTCTCATGTACTGGAGACAGCCACAGGCTTCTCTGTGAGCAAAACTTTGTTCCTTGTCCTGACAGAAAAGTGACTTCAGTGATATAAAAAGGTATGACTAGCAGTGTAGTCAGACTGAAGCAGCATTTTGTGGGCAAACGTTGCCTGAGAGACTTCTGTCCCTTCGAGTGCTGGGAAAGTTTTCAGCCTTTTCTTACCTTACCAGGCAGATTCTGCAAGCATCTCCAGAAAACCTCAACAGAAACAGCCCACAAATTTAAAAAGTGACAGGGCCACATCCTAAAATGCTTTGAATGCTGAGAGAAATAAGTCTGCAAAAATCAATCATAGTACATTACAAAAAAGCAGCCCATCTCCCTGTGAATTACTTAGGCTCCTTTCAGCCCTGTTTATCCTACTAGGGTTAAGTGGCCACTCCTTCCAGAACACTTTACATACTCCTGTGGCTTCAAGCATTTTTTTCATGTGAACCCTCAGAAGGCTTTTAGCACAACCTGTGGAAACTCCTGAAATGCAAACAGTCCTTCAACCTTCACAGAAAATGCCTTCTAACGTGATGATGCAACAGCATCTCACTAAATGTTGAGCTGAAGTACTGTAAAGTTTTAATTCAGGTGCTGCTGCTGTTCCAATGACAGTAGGACCCACCAACGGTTTGGTGTTACTGCATTTACACTGTGAGCACCCTTAGAGATAATACACAGATCCCACATGTCATGAAGCTCTGAGGCTTAATAGTTCTGGAGCAGTAAGTTCTACTGAAGTTTAATAAATAGGACTGGAGAGTTGCTCTGGTTTATTTGCTAATTGAGGGAACTTGCCCCAATTTACAGGAGTGTTAACTCCTCTAGTGCCAGTGTGATTATAGATTATTGGTATAAATATCCTCCTCTGCCCCTCTTCCCTCCCTCAGTCCCTGTGTCAGGAGAGGGCCTTCATTTCTAGCAGTGAGTTGATTCTTTGTTATCGAAATCTTGTCAGTGTGGAATTATTGAGGCATTAATTCTGTGACACCTGGTCCTGTATGATCAGTGCAAGGGCTTCCCCTCCATTTGGTCTAAATGCTGTTGGCTTTGCTCTTTGCATTTCAGGCAGTTTGGACCTCTGGCTTGGTACTGAACAATTTATTTAATGAAAACATCAGCAAAATGCAGTTGAGGTCGCAGACGCTGCAGGGAGCATGCTTTAAAGGAAAAGCACAGATTGGATTCAGTCTTAGAGAACACATTTTATTTATAGTCTTCTTACAGCCTGTAGTCTGAGACTGAAGTGATATTTCAGGTAATGAGCTGAGAGCCATGTCAGGGGTTTTGTCTTGTTTGTTCCAGCTTTTTTTTCTCCCCCAGTCCCTTACAGGAAGGAGATTCCAGAACACCTAATCCATGCAGAGGGCAAACACTTAAGTTGCTGCTCATTTATGTAGCTAAAGTATCAGGAAAAGAGTTGGAACAGAATGGAGTGGGAGTAGCCAAAGTTCCTTTTATTGAAGTAGAAGCTGCATTTGCTCTGCTCCAGAAGTAGAAAACTGAAAGTCATAAACTTGCCCCTGACATCTAAGATCAGTCTCATGTCAAAATAGGGAATCTCCTAGCTTCGAGGGCAGGAGAAGAAGGTGCTCCTCCAAACCAGCCAAGAGCCTCTGGCAGCAGCGCGTCTCAGAGGACCCCATCCATGCTGTGTGACTGTCATGTGCTTGATACAGGAGCTCACTGTTGTCCATGCTTCTCCACTCATCCCAGAGCCAGGGCCCTTACTGGCAGTAAATCTCTGCACTTCCAAATTTTAGAGGGAAGCAAAACTTGCAGTCCAGGGGATTGCTCTACTGGTGATCTGTGCTGTGCAGAAAGGCCAGTGCGAGGCTGAGGGGAAGCCTGTGAGTCTCCTTTGTGGAGCTGCACTCTGGGGGTTTGTGCCTCAGGATGGATTCTTTTGCTGGCTCAGGCGAAGTGGAGAAGCATGTGTGGTTGTGACTGCAATTGCTGTGCTAACCACAGTGTGTGTTCTCTTGTTTTTGTTTCCTGCTTTTTCACAGCAGAAGGGGCCCCGCCTCACCTACTCGACCTACCATAATCCGACCGGCTGAACCGTCCCTCTTAGATTTATAACTTGAGGCTGTAGACAGCTGGCGACGAGTGCCGTGCTGGTGGCTTCCCCATTCCACCCTCCCTTCCACAGCCACAGTCACTCCTCTCATCCATCCCGCATCCCTGCCTCCCCCACCCCTCCCCGGTGTGTCGTAAAACTCTAGCCTAGTGATTGAGCTCTTCGTCTTCGCTCGTGCGTCCTGTATTGCTTTGTAAGCATAGAGTAGCCTTCATTCAGTGGCATGGATCCCTGAGGTACACAGGCTCCTTGGAGAGATCAGCCACAGGGACATCCTTAGGTCCAAGTGCTGGCTGTCCGTCCAGTAATTCCATCTGCCTAGTCTAGCCTGGATAAGTGTCCTGCCTGCACCAGTTAGCTGTAGCACCCAGGACTGAGCTGTAGCTGTTTTCTTTCCTTGTAGTTTAAGACAAAAGTGTGGCTTAGCAAAAATATGCTGTCAAAACACATGACACCCATTAGGAACAGATTAAATGTCCTGTGTATTAGCTTGACTTCTAAGGTGCAAAAATTTCATGTTGGGAACAGTGCAATCAACTTCGTATCAAAGCGAGGCAGGGAGATCAGTGAAGGGGGGAATCAATGGATCAACCCAGTCCTGCCAGAGTGAAGTGTGAGATAGTGCACACACCTCAGTGTGCAGGGCTCACGGACCTGCTCACACCCGGCTCCTGGAGCCGGGCCATCCCTACTGGGGACACACTGGCTCCTGCCAGCAGTTGTCTTGCATCACCATTTTTGGCTGACTTTCCTGATCCCAGCAGGGTGAGGGGAATAGACACACTGCTCCCCCCTTGCAAACGGACAGCCAAATGTTTCAGGGAGTTTGCTATGTGGTGTTTTGTTGAAAATATTTCTGCTTTGAACTAAGCACATCTTCCAGTGTTTTTGGGGTACTGTGGTGACTTCTTCCGTAGCCTTTTCTTGCATGTGGATGGTACGTGTTTGGGGAAACTTGTAACCGTTGTTGATCACAACTCATCTTAAGGTTTGGTTTTTACTTTTCATGCTACATGTATTTAAAAAAAATAAAAAATAAAAAAAAAAAAAGACGAGAATTAAAAAATATACCAACCCTATACATCTCAGATGTCATGTCTCTGCCAGAGCTAAATGAACCACCTGTATTGCAGGCTGTCCTCCAGGCCTGATTCCTGTTGCAGTTCTCTCGTTTCAGTGCTATTACTCTTAATTGTGGATCCTCTATTGTTCTGATGCCAGTTCCTTTCTGTGTTTTAACTATTGTTTTACTACTTCTCCCCCTTCTCCTTCCCTTTCCCTTTTCTTTGTTTTTCTTGTCTTTAACCTCCAGCCGGCCGGGTAAGGCCAGTCCCGCCCGCCCGGAGAGCCCAAAACCACCATTTGACATGTAGGCCTGCTCCCTCTGAGACTCTTTGCCTGCCTCTTAGCTGTTCTGTCCTGGAATGGTCTGACTCGAATCTCACACATGGCTTGTTTTGTTTGTAATTTGTGACACACACATATCAGATGTGATTGTAGTGAAACTGTTTTTGGGGTTTTTTTTGTTTGGGTTGTTGTTTTTGGGTTTTTTTTCCCCAGCTGCTTAAAGGAGTTAAACAAGTATATTGTAGTAATGAGAAACATATCTTTACTGTTATAAATATCTATAAATATATATATAAGATGAAAAATCTATATATGTCCAGGTGTTAAAAGCCATTTGTGCTTCCATGTGAATTTTAGGAAATACTTAAGTAGGAAAAGAATATCTATATACATATATATATACACACACACATCCAAAAAAGTTAACCAAATCCCAATGTTGAGATTTTGAGCTGATTGTTAAATTCTCTGCTGTGTGCAGTTGGGTTATTGTATTACCCCAGACTTGTGGGTGAACTGTCTCAGTGCTGGTAGTAGCTGTGATGCAGTTTGTGATCTACCTGTCACTCTTGTTTATTGGATGAAATAAACTCTCATTTCTGTATAATGAAGGTGTCCATGACTAGAATAAAACCATCTCTCTTTCTCTTGCTTTTTCTCTGGGTAGTTTTCAAGCTGTGTTTGATTATAACCTGATCTTTTAATCCCGTAGAGTTAACAAGCTGTACATGCCATCAGGGGCTATCACTGATAGGGAAGGTGGAGCAGCATCAGCAGTGAGTGTCCAGGAGCTGCAGTAGAGTCAAACAGCTTGTCAGGTGCAGAAAGGTAAATCCCTGTGCAGAAGGAATTCTATGGAGGTGCTTCAGAGATGGGGAATATAGAAGGTGGGAGTTGGCACACGAATTGCTTCTTAAAAGGGATTTTTGCCTGTAGTGCTTGTGGAGCACAGCAAGTGGATGTTGAGTAAATGTGAGGTCTGGGAATCACTCCTGAAAGGGATCAGGGTAAAAAATGCATCTGAAGCTGGGGTCTGGATACGAAATGCTAGGCAAGAGCCACCTCTCAGGCTTTTTAGCAGTCTGTACAGAAAACATCCGTGAAACTTCAGTGAAGACAGCATCACTGTCAGGGCAGGTGCTTTCAATAAAGAATTCATTATTCTCTTTTTTTGGCCAAATTTCAAGGTGGTCTATGCAGAAGAAATACCTCTAGTCAATGCCCCTCTGAATAAGTTTATTCAGAAAGCAAATTTGTAACAGGGTTAAGTCACCTCTGCAACAGACCACAAACCTTCTTCATTGGTCTTGTCTCCTTCACAGTTCTAGAGTAAACACCCAGTAACTATTTATTCCTTTTACAATAATACTCTGTCTTAAATCACAACCTTTCCCTTATTAGTTATGATACAGATTTATGAATAGCCTGAGCAGCTGTAAGCACTGAACAGGCTTAGTCTCTCTTCAAGGAATATACACCATTTTACACAGATACAGAATGTACATATCCCATGCTCTGGGGAGCCGGGCAGCCCGGTAACTTGTGCTGAGGAGAGACTGACACCACTCGTGCCATTTAAATGAAAGGAGTTCAAAAAACAGCTTCCCCTGGGGGCTCACAGGAAAACACTGATTGTGCTATGTGTCCCTTTTTTTCATTTGTGTTTGGAAATATCAAGATATGAACCATTTAAAAAAAACAACCTGCACATGATCTGCCTTTGGTAGTAGAAGAAAAGCTCTCTGCTGTGCTGCTGTAAAGCTTCACTAACTTGGACATGAAGAAATGAACCATCGCTCCTGTTGAACAGACAGAAATCTGCGTTCCTGTGCTTGCATCTTGTATCTCGCCAAGTACCAGGAGGGCAGCTGATGCTGCTTCAGACAGCAGCCCAAACTCCTGTGTTTGATCACACAGCTCTAATGATCAGGTCCCTTTAATCTCCCCTGTGGTTTCCCTCAAAACTCCACTGTTGACACCACCACTGAGACCAGGGCAGGTCTAGCCTGAAGGCAGATTTAGTTGCAAGATATCCACATGCAGTTCACATAAAATTCCACACCCAGGTTTGTTTTGCTGCATTTCAGGGAGTGCTCTCCTCCCTCCGTATTCTATTTTCTCCTTAGAATCAGGGCTATGGCTTCAAGGCAGGGCCAGGTACCACACTTGCTGCTCTATGTCCCAGGACCTTAAACATGGCACACAGGATCTTGGTTTTCAGTCATCTCCTGTAATCCTTACCAAAATGGGAGAAGGGGAAAGTTCAGAGATGGAGAACTAGAACCCCTAAAGTCCCAAAATTCAAAATGAAGCATGTTTATTAAGTGGTTTCCTTTTACTTATTTCTCCCATTTCTTAAAATAAATAAAACCTTCAGACACATACAAGTGAAACACATCATCCTTCAAAGTGCAGTTACATTTCCACCCCACTCCCAAGAATCACATAAAGCTTTGTCAAGTAACCAAAAGACCCCTCAAGGCTCCCATCGGTCCCTTCCCCTGGCAATGAGAACAGACAGGGCTGTGCTGCCCAGGAGCTGCTTGCTGGGGGCCTGTTCTGAAATACAGGTGCAAGAGGCAGGGCTGCAGCAGGAAGGGGGAGTTTAGGATACGTAGTATGAAAACAAACCCAACCTCTTGAGAGTCCAAAGAGTCCATTACCAGAAGAGTTAGTTACTTTGGGAAGGAACTGGGCTGATGACAGGCATGAGTGATGGATCAGAACCGTGTGAAGCTCCTGTGGCAGCAGAGTCTGGGACAAGGGATTAAGTCATTTTGCCAAAAGTGATGGACTCCCTTTGCCCCCACTCTGGGCCTGGCCTAGGTGATGTGGCAGCACCAGCTGCCTCCCAGGACGAGTTAAGAATCTGCCTGTACTCCAAGCACACCAAGTAACAGAGAAAAGAGAAAGAGATGATGAGGTCTGATGCTGGAGCTCCATCTGATACAATCTCTCTTTACTGATGTCTTTAGGAATCTGTTCTCACCAAGGGCACTGAACAGAGGTATGGGCACATCCAAGTCCATCAAGTCCTTTCAGGCCCACAGAAAGCTGCTGTCAGTAAGATACTAGCACCACTTAAACTACCATGATTTTGACCTCATCATTCTCATCAGCACGGTAGAAAAAGGGAATGCATGGGTTTTCCAGCAGGGAGCCCAGCCTCTCCTGAGGGTTCTGGATTTCTCTGAGAAGCTGCATTATTTGCTTTGCTGTGGGGTCCTCTTGGTTTGGCTGAGCAGCTTTACTGTCAGCAGGGGGGAAACCAGATTGATGAACAGCAGCCTCTTGTTCTGCTTCATCTGACAGATTCACCTCTCGTAACCCTGCAAGGAGCATAGACAAGGCAGGCAGGTAACTCCTCCCATCCACACCGAAGGCTGAGAGCAGGAGCTGTTCCCCCTGCACAGAGCTTGTTCTGGCTGCAGCTTACCTGCTCCATCGGTGGCGTTCAGCTCAATGCGCCTCTCTGCTGGAAGCACACCTTCAGTCTGGCTTGCCAACAACTCTGGGTTCTGAGCAGCTGCTACATACTTGCTGTACCATTCATTTCTTTCCCTGACCAGGCGCATCACTAACTCCTGCAGTTCCAGTAGTTTCATCTGTACCAAAAAGTAAAGGAAAGCCCATGAAACATGTACACACACCACTGTGGTTTGCAGTCCTACTCCTGTTACAGAATTAGCAAATGAACACACAAAAGTTTGCACTGCCCAGGCCCACCCTGCTTGGAGTAGTACCACAGAAGAGTCCTTGCCTTCATCTCTTCCTTATCCTGAGCCAACCTGCTGATATACTCCTCTTTCTCCTGGTGCCGCTGTTTGAGGATAGCCCTTTGACTCTGGTACAGTGCAATGTACTCCCCTGGAATACAAGAGAAGCCTCAGGAGTGTCGGCAAGATTGGAGTACAAGCCCTATAGCGAGGTATGAGGCATGAGGACCCAGGAAATCCAGCCCTGGAGATCTAGCCCAGTTAGCCAGCAGTAGGAGACATGGAGGGCTTGGTAGTTTGAGGGCTCCAGCTCCAAAAGCTGTTTGGAGATCTTCTGCTCCCCACATAAATAAGGCACTGAGCAAATTCTAGCCTGTGCTGGTGCTGCCTAAACATACCAATGGTGTCAGTCTCTCCAGACAGCTGGATGCAGCGGTGCTCCAACTCCTCCAGACGCTCCTTCAGATCAGCCTTCTCATGCATCAGCTCTGTGAAACGCAACTGCACACACAAAGTGGGGTCAGTCACCTGTGCTGAAGATAACACCCCTGTGACACTGGTCTGAGCCTGCAGAACAAATCCTGTTTCTTTACAACCAAGCAGTGAGCAAGCTTTTTAGGATGGAGCATCTTTTTATGGAACATCTGCTGCTCATTCCCCTACAATCTGTTTGTGTTATGTTTGTCTGGCACTGGATCCTAGTCTGTCTGAGCAGTGTAATAATGCTGAAACATGAGATGCTTTGCTTACCTGTAGCTTGTCCATGGCAGTTTTCAAAGCCTCGTGAACCTCCACTGGAACAGTATCCATAATGGAGCCTGGAAAGGATGTGTGCAATTTACAGTTTCTCCTGGGGCAGGATACACTCACAGACCCAAAGGTCTGTCTCGGAGCAGCCATGGCCAGCTGGCCCAGCACCTCCTGGTCACATTGTCTTCAAACTGTGCCAAGACTTTACCTCCATCCAGTGTGACGTGATGTTGCTGCTCCTGCCTAAGAGCTGTGATTTGCTGCAGGAGGGTTCTGCACTGCTGCTTCTGAGCAGTCAGCTGCTTCCTCAGATCTTCTCGCTCCTGCTCCACTTGGGACATGGCAGAGGTCACGAAAGTGACCTAAGAAGAATTTCAGAACGTGGACATTAGTGCTTCCCCTGTGTTCAGCAGGATCTATGGTGCACCTCAGGACAGAGTAACAGTTTTCCCCATTTTATTTATGGGTGTGAAACCAAAGAACTGTGTGGCTGCCCTGGAACTAAGCCAGACGGCAGCTACTGCCTCTTCTCATTCCCAATTAGTGCAGGTTAAAAACTGTGTCCCTTGAGAGCTGTTTGACTGCAGTATTACGACTGTACTTGCAGATATCTTGTAATCTTGTAGAAATTTGACACCATTTCCAAACTGCCTTCCAAATTAAAGAGAACATCACAATCAAAGCCCCATTAAAGAGCTCCTCTACCAGCAGAGTTGTCGTCATAAGGAAATCACTGACAGGCTTCCAGCCTGTTTTGCAAGGATGCTGCAGAAGTCTTGGCTTTGCTGCTATGCACGAGGAACTGTTGCATTTCCCTTATGACTGCACTCAGCTGGTAGGATAACAGCTGATAAACCTCTCAGCAATTTAACCGGTTTCCTTTTCTAGATATTTGTTTAGAACTAAAACCAGAGGCTTTTCTACCCATTAAGACTCACCATTTCTTCATGGCTTTCAAAGTTCTCTGGGATCACAAGAGAAGGTTTTTGGATTTCTTCAGTCATTGCTTCATCACCTTCTGTAAAAGAAGGAAGGTGAACAAGGAGGCAGTGCTGCAGAGAACCCGGCTCTGCCTCCTCCCTGATGCAGCCACTCACCCTCCAGTTGGTGCAAAATTCTGCCGTCCATTTCTGCTGCCAGCTGACTGATCTGGGCCTGCAGCTCTTTGTTTTCCTTGGCTACAGCTTCCAGACTTTCCTGCAAGAGAGAAGCAGAGGGTCACAAAAACCTGCACAAACCAGACTGCAAACAGTCACTCCATCTTCAGACAGTAGCACTACACACACAAACAACTTTAGCTCCAGATACTCTGTAGGGCACAGGGTGTAATCACAGCATCACAGAACAGCCCAAGGTGGAAGGGACTGGCCAAATCTCTCACTTACTGATAACTTCCATCTTTCCACTTATCTCTTTTTACTGTTACCTTTGTCTGCTGCAGCTCTTTCAGGTGCATTTCCACTGTCACTTTCCCTTGGACCTCCTCATGCTGCAGGCGATCCATGAGCTGTGTCTGAAGCAGGAATTGCTTGTGCAGTTCGTCCTTCTCAGCAGCGAGCTGCTGGAAGGCCAGGGTGTACTGCTGCAGGTGACTGTAGCACTGGTCCCGCTGCTCCTGCAGCCCACGGGCCTCCTGTGTCTTCAGCTCCAGCTGAGAGAACAAAACCAAGCCACATCAAACCCCTTCTGCCTGAAAAGCTGATCCGTGTGACATGATCCAAACTGTCAACACTGCCCCAAAGCCACCAACCAGGCAGACAGCCACCATCTGCCCCCACATGCTGGTCCCCCACATCAGGCAGCAGATGATAGAAGAAGGCTCCCAGCTGGATCTTTACAATACCCATTTCCATCCTTCCATCAGTGTCTGGGAAGTTGCCAGCAATCTGCACAATCCAGCCCTGCCATCCCACTGCTGGTGCTCACCGTCTCTTTGAGCTCCGCCAGGTTCTCCTGCAGCTGCCCAAGCTTCTTGGCCAGCTCTTTCTTTACGTGTTGCTCTGACTGTAGGGCACTTGTAACCTCCATGTTTTCATTTGTCTGCAAGACAAACACGACTGTGTAAGGGAACTGCCCCAACCACCACGAAACGGGCTCTCAATAAACCAGGTTAGTTCACAGCACAACAGGGTGCCATCCCTTGCGTTTTTCTGAACTGTAACTGAGGGCCAAAAATTGACTGCTTAGGACAGTAAATAACTTCCAGAAAGGTTCAGAAGATGGGAGAAGAGCAAGGAAAAAGCCAGGAGAATCAGTGCTGGGACAGTGCCAGGAAGAGGCCTGGCACATCATGCAGCCTGTCAGCTCCAAAGCAGATGGGTGGTATGAATATCCCAAAGAGAGCCACAGACATTCAAAAAAAAAGGAATTCAAAAAGGACTAAAGAAAAAAAAACAACAGCTAGACCATGTGTCAGTCTGCTAGGGCCCCAGAGGGGAAGGCGTTACATTGAAAGAAGCAAAGCAAGAGTAAGGATTCAGCTCCAGGATGAGTAAGAATGACAGCAGCAGGAGATAATACTGTTGAGAACTTCCTCATGGGCAAATACAAGGGAACAGGAAATGGGTATCTTCAGGTAAAAGGGCAGGAGGAGTACCCATGGACAGAAACAGCCTGACTGCCAGGGGATGAGAAGGAAAAGGAAACAGTTCTGGACAAAGATACTGGTTCATCTGCTAGAGCACCTGAGGGAGTAAGGAACCTCCTGGTATGGCACTAGGTATCAAAGGATGGAGCAGCCACAGTCTCAGAGGATAAGAGAAGGATAATGCTGCTGCCAGTTTTTCACATCTGTGCTACAAAAGGATTGCACCAATGAGGGAAGCAGTGGGAAAAGATGCACAGAAGAGACCTACCAGTTTGACAAACCCATTCTGCAGCTCAGCCAGCTGCTCTTTCAGATCCCGGTTCTGGCTCAGGGCCCTACTGATTGTGGCCTTGTCACTCTGCATGTCCTCCAGGATCTGCTGCCTGTCCACAGCCTCCTCATTGTAGCGCTGCACAGTCTTTTCCAGCTCCAGCAGCCGCTCCTCCTGCTCCCGGTTGAGGTGGCTCAGCTGCTCATTGTCACGAACCTGGGCCTGGAACTGCCCATGCAGCTCCTCCTTCTCCTGCTGCAGCCGCTGGATCTCCTCCTGCAGACTGAGCTCAGCTGCCGTGGGCCCTGGTGGTGAGGGAGGCTCGGTATCCATGGGCTTCACTGCTGAGGAAATGCATTCAGAAGGGGCTCAGTCACTGGGAAATTGGCTGGGTGAGACACATCTCTGCTGGACACACAAAGCACATCCCAGGCCATAGGGCTCTGTAACCCAGAAGGGATCACCAGCTGCAATATCCAATCCTCAGTGCACAGCACTGAGAGAAAAGAAGAGCAAACCTACTCCAAACCCAAGCATAGCATCTTGCTGTCTGCTGCTGACTCCCTCACAGCCCTAGCAGGAGCATCCTGCCTTCCCAAACACCTGGGTCAAAAAGGCTGACGGTACAGTCAGGCCAATACTACACACGTAACCAGGCTGCTGGTCCATTCATTGCAGGAGTTCACTTGCTGTTTCCCAGGAGAAAAGGGTTCTTAGGCTCACTTGGTCTCCTTCTGCCTTCCCAGCATCAGACCTACTTGCACCTCCTGGGCAGAAGCATCTGCACAGCAGGACAGAGCTATCCAGCTCCACTCTGCAGTGGGAACCCCCACTTTGGAAACCCTACCTGATGTGCTCAGCAGCTCTGTAACATTGTCTTCCAGCTCCTGAATTCTGGCCATGTGTTTCTCCTTCTCCTCTGCCATTGTGTGGACCTGCAAGGCCACACAAATGAAAATTACAACAATGTTCGTGGGGCATTTCCTGCTGCCTGTGTTTGTCCAGAGCTGAGATGCTGCCCCCGGGGTTACCTGCTCAGAGAGCTGCTGCACCCGCTGCTGCCAAACGCTCCCCTCCTCCCTCAGTTTCTCCACATACTGATCTCTTTCTGCCTGCAGCTGGTGAAGTGACTCTGACAGCTGTAAAAAAAAAAAAAAAAAAATCAAACAACATCATACTGGCTACATAAATTTGGTTTAAGGGATAAAACTTGAAGAAACCAGTGTTAGTGCAAAGCTCAGACTACACTTTTTGCCCCACAAGTCTCCTTACAGATATAAAGATTTGGATCATATTTTATTGAAGCTCTTACCTGAGCCAGCTGGGTTTCCAGGCTTGCCTTCTCCTCCAGAGCCATCTGCAGTTGCTGGTTTGCATCCAGACTCCCTCCCTGGCTTGAGAACTGTTAAGAAAAGTCAGAAAGTTAAGGCAAAATGTTAATACTCAATTCCTGCACAGCCCTTCCCCTGAGAGTAACCTGCCACATGATCCGTGTTGTACCCTACAGTTCTTTAAAGTGCTCCAACTCATAGTGAAGTTCAGTGTGAAAAAAAGAGCGGGATTAAAAACAAAAAGCTGAGATTTTAGTCGTGTAAAACAAGCTGAACTGGGCAGCTTCTCCCTACCAATTTTATATTTACTGTTTTTTTATTTAAGAAAATAGGATTCAATCAAACTTTGGCTCAAAAATCTTGTGCATTTCCAGAGTCTGCATTATACAGTCATATCAGATGGTATAAAGCCTGTGACTTTAAAAGTTGTCAGACACGTCAGGAATTTAAAGCCAGTGTCTGGAGCATGTCAGTGGACTGAGCAGCAAGGCTGGTTCAGCTAAGGCACAGCACTTTTCCCAGAAGAGCAGCAGTTGGCTTAATTTCAAGGGTAACTTAAGACACATTCTAGGAATAAAAAAAAAAAAGAGCATTTTCTTCCCTCCCAGGCTCAAAGTTACACCAGGCTTGCTCTCTGACCTGCTAACAGCTGGCTCCATGCATTCTTTCCCCAGCTGCCTTCAAGCTGCCACTGTCCAATTCACCACCTTCCACTGGTGGGTACCAACACCATCCCTACTCAGCTGGTTATTCAGTGAGACTGCACAACTAAATAACCAAAATCCTGAACAGACACAATCAGAAAAGTCACTGTATTTCCACATTTCACTCTCTCACTGTACAACAGTTTTAGCAGACTAATGTCTCATTGCTTTTCAATCAGTGTGTGCTTTTCAATCCATTTACAGCTCCAACACCTTAGAGAATACAAACTTTCTGTTCCCCTGAGGCCTTGCTGAAAGCTTTAGTCTAGGAAGATGTCTTGATGAGATTTCATGCCTTCCTTTAAAAGCCAAGAGTTAAGTCTTGCCCCCTCTCTCAGAAAGAAGTGTGGCAGTGGCATCAGTGTCCTCTGCCCTCACCTGTTGAATCATCAGTTCAGCCATTTCCAGTTTCTTCTGCAAATCTTCCACATCCAACTTCATAGCTGAGTTCTGAGACACCAGGGAGTGAACTTTCTCTGACAACTCTGAATTCTGCTGTTTTATTTCCTCACTACTTTTGCTAAAACAAACAAAAAAATTAAAGTGGCTCTGGGTCTGCTCATGTCGAGGTCATAAATCTACAAACCAGGACTTCCTGGCAGCTAGAATCACAGAAACATCACATCTAGTGACTACTTTTTTTTTTTTAATTGAATGTCCAGCCTCCCCAGTCACCACCTGTGGTCTTTGCCACTTGTTTTGGGGCTCTTCTGCAGTAATGAGCACAAGGATCTTACCTTCGTTTGTACAGTTCCAGTTTCAGGTTGTCTCGCTCTTTCACTAACTCTTTATTATGCTGAAGAAAAAGGAAATTATTGATTCATCTGTAGACTTCAGCCAAACAAATAAAGTATTTAAAAAATACTTCATCTTTAACAGATCAGCTAAAACAGAAAATGTCCTAACTTTAGCAAAAAACCTCAGGACAGGTTTGCTTAGAACCTCCTGAATTTTCCAGGAATAAGTCTGCTCAGTCTTTTCAAATGGGATGCTACAAGTATTTCTGCAAACTTCTGGTTTAAAGACAATGCTAAAATGTGTGTTTGATGGAGATTTCTGGGACAAGGTGTGTCCTGTGTGCAGGACAAACTGGACCATATGATTAATCACAGAAACTTGAATGAAGTTTACCTTGATCATGGGGAATACAGGGCCTTATAAGGTTAATTAACAATTAACAAGGTTAATTTCTGCCTCTTCTCCAAGCAGGGACTGCAGACTTTGCAGCAGTGTAGTAATAAGTAAATAGCCAAAGGCAGAGCTGCTGGTTAAGCATAAACAGAGGTGCCTCTTACCTTCTCTGACTGCTTTTGCTGCATGGAGATGGAGGACAGGGTGCGCTCCAGCTCCGAGACTCGCTGGCGAGACGAGTGTAAACGGGCAGCAAGGCTCTCAGCTTCCCCTGGACAAGTCAGAGCACAGACACTTGAAGCTGGACCACAAAGAGCATTTTGGAACTGGCTGAACAGCACTTTCTACTTTGTCAACAAGCTCTTCAGGCAGCAGACCTTCGTAAATCAGCAGAGCTGGCTCCACTCCTGACTCTACAGGTGATTCACTAATAGCCCTGGGAGCACAGCTCTCTCTAACCTGCCTCACTCTTAGAGGGAGATGATGACACTTCCTTTGGAGAACAATAGACAGTATGTTGTTTGGGGTTTTTTTTCTATTAGCATAAATTGTTCAAATGTAGTTCAGAATAACAGGCTGGGCTAAGACCTAGATTAACATGACAGCTGTGTGGGAGGCAGGGCGGAAAAGAGAAACCAAGTTTTAAAAGAATTAGAAGGGAATGGTCTGGAGTAGTCACCAGGCCCAACAGAACTGACAAGGCTTTAGTGATGCACAGAAGAACCTCAACTGCTGTGAGACCAACAACATGCTCTCATTTGGGGGCAGCTACGATGACAGTGCCAGTGCCAAAGGGCTCAGGGAGTGCTGTGAGCTGGCTGCCAGCAACTGTCGTGCTTGTGACTTGACATCCATAGTTCAGCCACAGTCTGAGCTGCAGACACAGTCACGTACCCGATTTCTGCCGTGCAGCTTGCTGGGTATGGCCAAGGGCTGTCTGCAACTCAGACTTCTCAGAAACGAGAATTCCAATAGTCTGGATATGAACCTTTGGGAAAGGAAAATCAGCTCAGCACAAAACTTCTTTGCTTGCCACAGCAACATCACTGTTGTCACAAAAGGACAATTCAGTAAAGAGCTCTTGCAGTTAAGTACAGTCTGGCTGACTTGCAGTTTTGCTAAAGGAATGGACTTCTGCCTTCCAGGATAAGGACTATGAGTGCTCAATAATCCACAAAACAGCAGAAGTCAGGTAATATTTCTGTAAGGGGGAGGCTCTGCCTTACCTGTAACTGTTCCCTCAGTGCTGCTTGCTCTTTAGAAAATTTCTGTTCAAACTCCTTTTTTTCCTGTAGAAACAAATAATGCTTGGTCAGCACAAACGTGCAGATAGTTAACCCCTGTTTTAGTCAAACTAAAAAAGCAGGAATTAATTGGTACTATTTCTAGCATCTAAATGATGCCAGTATTTTTAAAGACATGTTTAATCTTCCATTATTTGAAGTACTTAATCATTTTTCCATCCCAGACGAGCAGCGACAGCACAGTGTAATTAATCATTGCAGCACACACGTGGCAGTGCTGGAATGGAAGCTCCTGGCAAGGACCTAAACTGTAACCTCCTGTCCCCACTGCACTCCTCCAACTTGAGCATTTAAATATTAGCTTTGGTCAAAATAAAAACGCTGCCTGTCAGGCTCAACTTGTGAAGTGAAAATGTTAAAGCTTATGCTACAAATAAAACTAAATCTAACACAAGACAAGATCATGCACACTTGTGCCACAATCCACTGTGTTTTCCACTCCTCAGAGAAACAGATACTTATCTCTGTATCTATCAAAAAACAGGACACACTTTACCTTCTCCAGCTGATTCACTGCTTCTTGGTTCTGCTGTTTCTATGGAAGAAAATTGATGCACCAATATTAAGAGAAAATATTCTCATACTGCTGAAACACATTTTCACTTTGATGAACTAGGATATATGCCCAGTTAATGTAGAAGACTAGGAAGTTCATCTCAACTATTAAAACTAAGAGATTTGGGGCTCCCTTCACTACTACATGTGATATGTTTTTCATTGTCCAGTACAGTATCACAATTCTCCTCCAATATCTCTGCTGAAATTCCTCTATGTTCCTATCTGAGCATCCAGCAACTTCAGTTTAAACTTGCAATATCTCACATCTATGCAATCAATCATAGTCAAACTGGTGTGTTAGGAAAAACATCAAAAATTATTTCACTAAAAGATAAATACCTAAATCCCAAAGCAAAAGTCCTTTGCTTTAAGTGATTCCTTGGACCTCTATCCCAGTTAACAACTGGCCAAGTCATGCAGAGCTGCACGTACGTTGGCAGGCTCCCACCAAGGTGGTATGAGACAGAGCTGAAGCCAGATGCAAGGAAAAGGATAATTCTTTCCCAGCCAATTTCAGTCTTATGGGTGAAGTACTGGAGATCTGTGACTGCACAAAGTGCATCTGTAGGTGTGAAGGGGACAAAGGCTGTCCAGGCTGCCACCAAACCTTGTTTGCCTGTTTGCCCTTTGCTGCTCTTGTCCCCCTGGCAGTTTTCTCACAAATACCTCTTAAGTAACTACATAATTAGTATTTTTTCTTCTTCCTAAATGATGAATATTGACCAAGATGCTTCTTTATTACTGCTACTACCTCAGTGCATTTTGAAACATGACTGCAGATGGAAAGGTGATGAGGTTTTGATTTTTAGCAATGCCAGCTCACAACATAACCAGGAAGAGCAAAGGCAAGAGCACAAATGCAGCAAAGGCCCTACAGAGTTCCAGACAAACAGAAAAGCTGGCAAACAATGAGAATCCTGGGTGGGCAATGCCCTGTACCTCTGCAGCCCAACTGAAATACAAAAAGAAAAAGAACCAAACAAAATTAACCCAAAACCAAAAATGAAACAAAAAGAGGGGTCATGGGGTACACTGGGAAATGCTGAACTTTGGGAAAAGTGTGGTTTTAGGGAGAACAAAATGGGGGAAAGTATTTCATACAAGAAAGGCTCTTTTCAGCCTGAAACAGATCCACTTAGCTGCATTTCTTGCAGTGTTAAGGCTGGAGGCTGAAAAGCAGCAGGAATCCATGCAGGCTACAGGACAAAGCAGTTCATTCATTGTGCCAAGAAAAGCTGAGGATATGATCAGAAAACAGCCCCAGGCTCTCTTAGACCTATTGCTCCTATTCTGCTGATATATTTAGAACAGCATCATCACCTGCAGAAACAGGTTTTCACACTGCTGCCAGCATCAGAACTCTGTATTTCAAGGATTCAGACCAGGACCAGAAATAGCTGTTTTATCAGGATGTTTATCATCCAGGGACAGTGTGAAGAGATCAACAAAGCACACTTAAATAGAAACAACAAAACTCTGTTTCTGCTTCCTCAGATGAGCCACCACACTCACAAGAGGCCTTAGGCTTTGATCCTCTCACAGGTTTTCCATCCAGCCCATTTTGTTCCATACAAAGTGCTGTGTAAGCAGCCTTCCTTGTGGCACTATGAGGGAACCCATAAGCTTGCAGACACCCAGAGAGCGTGGAGGAGCAGCAAAGACAATGCCAGACTGGTTGGTTGGATTGTTTCTTACCAATTCCTCTATCTTTGTAACGAGCTGTTTGTTAGTTAGATTGCTGGAATCCAGGGCTACTGCCAGCTCCTGGTAACGTGTCTGACGGGCACATGCATATAGGAGAAAAAGGAAGGAGCAGAAGAGGAGGAGGGAAGGAAAAAAGCAATAATTAAAAAGGACAGAAAAATAAATCATTATCACAGTTTGATATAATCAGATTCTCCAAACAAAACAAAATCTGTGGTTTGAACAAAAGCAGCTAGGATGTCAACCTATTTTATCCATTTCTGCTGAGGCCTCATTTTGACATAAAAGTGAATCAGAAATAAGGACTGCAGTTGCATGGAAGCCAGATTATCCCCAGTCCCCAAACTGGGAACATCTCTAATAACTGCCTCTGACTGTAGTGATCACAACTACCCACTTACAGCCCCAGGTGACACTATACAGTGATGTATGTGACCTGTGCATTCATGTAGGCCTCACTAACACTGCTGTAAGTACAGAATCCAAACAAGTGATCAAGCAGCAAATAAGAAGAAAAATAAAAAACATGACAGACTGAGAACAACTTACTTCCATTTCCTTAATATTTGTGGAAGAAACAGCACTTTCTCCATTCACATACGATGTAGACTAGAAGTAAATCAAGTAAGTCAGTTTTAGTCCCCAAGGCAAATCACTATTAGGTAAGATCCCATTATAACAGTAACAGTCCTTATAGCACCTGTCACTTCAAACGACCACACACAGGCACAGAAAACACTTTTCTGGCTCAGGATAGACACCGGTTGCCCCTGTGACAAGCTGATGTGAATTATTCAGACTGACTTCATATTCTTTTCCAGTAAATCAAGAGTACATCTTTCCATGAATATGTACAATTCATTCATCCCACTCTGCTTTTCTTCCAACTGCTGAAATCTTAAATTCCTAAACCAGGATTTTTTGCTCCTCAATGTGTAAGTATCACATTGGTTAGTAGGGTGGCTGCAGACGTCTCTGAGATTGAAGAGTGTTTCCTTAAGCTGTCTGCTTAAAGTTCCACATCAAACACCAAGAGAATTAATGGGACAAATGGATGAAAAGGAGTACCTGGGAAACCAGGCCATTGAGTTGTTCAGACAACTGACGGAGACCCTCTGTTGACGAGAACGACCTGGGAACAAAGACCTGGCAATGAAAACCTCTCCCAGAGAGCTGCCCAAATCAGCACAGCATTGGGGCAGAAATAAAACCTTAATTTGTTGGGAAGCCAACACAGACACTCACCTGTTCTCATCCAAAGCATTTTTATGATCCTCAGCTTCATTCATCTGTGGATTAAAATATAAAAACTTACAAGCCTGTAAAAGATGGGAGTCACACTTACGAATGTGTCACTAAGACTTGATTACACCTGGGCTCAAGTTCCACAGCTCCTGTAATTACCGCTTCCCAAAGGAAGATGAACTTAAAACCACCAACTCAGCCCTGACTTACACATCATTTCTGAGTGGTGTGAATCTGGGTTTCCTGGGACAGAGAAATTCAAGTGTATTAGGCTTTATGTCTGCTGTTCCTATTTATCAGGATAATCAGCACTTTGCTGGAAAAAAACTACAACTGAATCTTTAATTAGTAAAAGGAAATATAGACTGATTGGACTGAAGACTTGTTATAAAGGGTACTTTCTGCTAATGAAGTAGGAGAGAAGGGGAAGGAAAACAGGTCCAGAAGCTGCAGGGACACGTGTGTGCTAGTACTCCCTCTGCTCCCACAAACAGATGATGACTGCCTGGAGAGTGGAGAATGTACTATTTTTAACAGGAGAAAACCTGAACTAGTCTTGTAATATTTATGAAGGTCATCTTTCTCCACACTAATGTTGCCTCACTAACCAATATTGAATGGTTCAATGGCAGTATTGATGATAAGTCACAAACCTGTGTCAGCTGCATGCTCTCAGGAGCAGGCAGAACAGAACCACAACTAGGGAGGCTGTTGCTGTTAGATAGCACAGGGACATCGGGAGCAAGCTGTTCAGCACTACGAGTGGCAACATCACTGTCAAAGTATGCCTGTCACAAAACACAGCACAGGATTACAGCCTTCATGCAAAATGAACACACACAACAACACATCACCCTGTGGCCTGCCTGTGAAAACCAGACAGATGTGAACAGTCAGTAAGAAACATATGAAAGGGAACCTGTGTTCTCCCCAGAGCAAAGAGGTGGCTGCATCAACCACAGATAAACACTGTCCCAGAGTGTGTCCTTTCATAAAGAACCAATGTCCCACAATCCAACTCCCTTTTTTTAATACAGGGCAGTAACATCACCCGAACTCCTACATTCATACATGAGATTCACTGTAAAAGATTCCAAAAATCAAGTAAGGGCAAATGTCACTGTGCTTTGGAAAGCACCACCTTCGAGGTATTCCTGGGGAAAACACAGATCACTGTATGCAAATGAAGATGGAAAAGAACAGGGGAGTGACTGCTTGAAAATTGGGTTAGTCAGACTCAAGTGCTCTGTCTAAAACTCAGTGAAATTTGTGGCATGCCATGACCCACCAGTTTAGAAACAGGACATTTATGAATGTCAGAAGAATTTATGAAGGCCAGAGGGAGGGTGGCTGAAGCAGGTGCCTGTGGCCCTGCTGTAGCCATGGATCCCATGACTAGAAGAATTTAAATAGAAAAGAGAAGCGCCAGAAAACTATTTCTGGACAGCAAGTTCCCATCCAGCCTCTGTGGGAGGATGGATGGCATCTGCAGCCCCCTCTACGAAGCCACATTGCACTGGACCATTTCATCTCCTTGCACAGCACTAGAGCCACAAAGGTCCAGCAGTGCTCTTGTGTTTTATAGCAATTTCATTCATTTCATCATCCAGCTCTGGTAAGTCATCACTTAAACACAACAAAACAAATGAGATAATCTTTCAGCATTCAGCCCCACCAATAGACTGCAGCTTTCTGCAATTCTGCCTGGAAGAGTTCCCTCTTACTTCAGTTGCTTCCTTCTTGGCACTTCATAGGAACCAAGAAATCTCTCTCTCTTGGCATTCCCTGTTTACCTGCTCAGCACTTCACTCGCTAATCCAGCAGCAAGGTTAAAACAGCAACAGTGGAGACAGATTTAATGAAGGCAGTAAGTTGGAAGACTACAAAGGGAAAACAAGAATTTTCTGAATTTCTTTTTAGCAGGACAGGTACTGATGCTCTGAAGGAGCAATATGTTAAGTACTTATTAGGAACTCCCTCATTTCTTCTAGCTAAAGGTTACTTCACCTTTATCAATCACACACTTATCAATATAAATATCAGAGGGAAAGGAGGAATTCATTCCCCAGTGCATCTCAAAATGATAATTTCTTCTGATTAGAACATTCTTTCTGCCTAATACTTCCAAGATGCAGAAACCAGTAATGTTCCTTAACCACACGAACTTCCTTCTTTCTTCACAAGGAGCAGTTTTGTAAGAAACTGTCAGAAACACCAAAACTATTGGAGCAATCAACACGCATACGGAACTTATACAGAAATTATGCATTGTGACATTCCAATAATGCAGAATAAAAAGTCAGTAATTCTGCTTAGCATTAGCATCCATTTGCTTTCACACAAAGGCTTCTACTTTTCTGGTTTTCCTCTGTTTCAGAGCCAAGAAAGCTGAAGTGAGAGAGAAGGGAGGGCTCTGCTTCACGAGACACCAATGGCAGCAGCAGCTCAGCTTTTCTGCCCTATTAGCATCAAGTTTCTAAGCAGCTTTTTCCTGATTCAGGCTTTTTACAAGACAGCAACCAGAATGAGAAATTGTTCTTTCATTACATATTGCAGTTGAAGATTAATTTTCAAATAATTCCTAAAAGCCCGGGCACAACAATCCAAAAATTCCATAATAGCCAATCAGATCAAACTCTGAGGGAAAGAGAAAAAAAAAAAGGGAAACAAGAATGACTAGAGCAATAAATTCTCCCTTTGCAGAACACAACTAAAGCTGTAGACACAGGTAGGCCTTCACTGCAAGGCTAAGTGTCTCTTCAGCAACAGCACTGGACCACTTATCTTCATCTCACCCGCCAACGGAAAACAAGTCTCTTTCTCCAATACTTAACTCATTCTGAGCTTACAAGTATTAACTGAAAACAGTCCCCAGGACAACAGTGACACTTCAGTTTTCTGAGGCACACCCAGCACCCCAAAGCTGGCAGTTCACATCACTCGAGTTCTGCTGGTACAGGACCTACACAAGGTCCAGCTGGTGAAACTGTGTGTGTCAGATCACACAAAAGAAAAAAAAAAGGAAAAAAGTATACAAAGGCAATTCATAGGGAATTCCATTCCACCTTGCAAGTTTAACTTCATCTGTCAGGTACCCCATGTGATTAGTATAGTTATATTTATTGCTGGAGACCCATGGATATGCAGTAAATATAACAATGAGCTACTTTATGACAACTACATTGAAACAATGGTAGGGAAATAAGCTACCAAAGCAATGCAAGTGAAAATGAAAAGCACAGCTTTGGTACAACAAAACTGGAAGAACATTCTGGGCTACAAAATTTGACTTCTTTGAATTCCTATCACAGTTTGGGCCCTATTTTAAATAAACTGCCTGTCTGAAGAGAAATACTTTTAAAAGGCAGTTTGTTCATGTATGCTTCTGAACACCTTTCTCTTGCTTCTTGGCATACTCCCTGCCCTTTCCTCTTCAGGATCTTGGGAATGTGAAGACGCTAAAGCCTGTACATGCCTGGCTTTGAAGTATCTGACTTCCTGCCTAAGCATATTTACACCCCTGGTACTTGCCAGACTGTACATCTCCTGTGCCAGCTTCATCGCTGTCATAAAAGGGGTGGCTGGAATAACCAGCCAGTGCAGCTGTTTGCCTGGAGATGAGCAGAAACATGCCCTTCTGAGACCAAGCTCCAGGAAACAAAGCAATGACACTCAGAGCAGGAGAAATACAGAATATGGAAACACTACCTCTTCCTAGTGCAGTTTTCCTCAGCTGTTAAATGAGTTTATTGCCTCACCCCAAACTCCTGTTTTCCTCCAAGCTCAGCTGTCTCAAGAAAGACTTTTTGACAAAGCTCACTTTTTGACGTGTTAACATTGACAAAAACCAGAAGGAAACAAGCAATGGTAACAAAGAGCTCCATGTTAATAAAAACAGCAACAAAACTGAAGCAACTGACAATGGATGTGTGAGGACAAGGCTCCATCCTGGAGATGGAGCTCGGAACTCGAAGCATGCAGGAGGGAGAGCGAGTCACTGAGAGGGACACAAGCACTGCCTCACCTTCCTCTTGTCCAATGAGGGTATGGCTACCCCATTGGAGCGGTTAAGGTCTGACACCAGCACCTTCAGAATGTTCTGAATCTACAGGAGGCGAAAGAAAAGGGGAAAGAGAAATGGCTCAGAGAAGGACAGAGAGAAAACGTCAATCCAAGGCAGCCAAGAAACAGCTTGTGAGGACCACACACCTCAGCCCGGCAGCTCTGGGCACACCCAGGGCACCATCGGACAGACTCTGATGCCAGCTGCACCTTCCAGAACAGGCAGCTGCCAACTACTGCAGCACACTTCATACAGCACCTACACCACTCAGCTCTTACCCCAACAACCACTTCCAGCTCCAGTCAGATTGTCCAGAAAAACGAAGAAGAGGGAGGTGGCAAATGACTTGAGAGAAAGAATGAGGCACTCACATTCTCTGGAGGCTGCTGGTCATCAGTGGTGGGAGTTGCAGGTCTGCTGCCTTCTTTAGTTTTGCGTTTTTTCTTAGTTCCTGCAGTTGCTCCAGGGCTGTTCTTCTGCTGATATTCCTTCAGCTGTGAACAGAAGAAGAATCTGAAGTCCAAACAGAATATGCTTTCTATAACCCCAAAAAAACCTCTAAACCTAACTTCACTGGTAAAAATACAGATCAAGTGTAAGGACAAGAGAAATGGTCTTCCATTAATTCATCTGTTTGGGGGGAAAACATAAACCAAAATAAGCCCAGAGAAGGCTAAAGACCAAAGAGATAGGTTTATGATAAGAGTTGTAAACATTCAACTTTTGTTTACAGCCAATACTGTTCCTGGGACATTTTTTGATACTCCATAGTGCAACTAAAAGGAGATTGAAAGCACTGATTTGGGGGATTTTTAGGGTTATAAGTAAGAGCAATAAGGGCAATTAATCCTGCGTGCAAAGTGAAAAAGCACTGCCTGATAGTAAAATATTCCACTCCGTGAAAGATTTTATGAAGGACAGTTGCAATCCCCACAGCAGACACTGCAAAAACTGCGAACTAAGGGGAGAAACAATCTACAAACAATTTTAAATCGCATCCACCTCGCCCAGGAAGTGCCCGTCTGATAAGATGTAACTCGAATCCCGCCAGGTCTGCCGGCATTTCTGTGCAATTCCTGCACGTCCGAGCCCCAGGGCGGCCGGTTCCGGCAGTTGTTTATGCAAATAACGGCACCCCCGGCCCGCACACCCCGGGCAGGGCACGACAAGGCAGCGGGGGATGGAGAAGGACGAACGAGGATCCCATTATTGGTAGGATTTCAAAATGGAAGCCTGAATTGCTCCAGGACACTTTCCCTTTCCTGTGACTTTGACACAGAAGCGCATCCCGCCGGGGCGCAGGCAGCCGGGCCGCCTCGAGGGAAAAAATACAGGGAAAAAACAGGCAAAATAAGGGGAGGGGGGAGGAAGCGAGGCGGGGAGAAGACACGACACCTGCACACCAGCCCGGGCAACGCTCACAGCACCGCAACCACCCAGGCCCGGCCTCGCCCCCAGCTCCCGCCGAGAAGGCCGGGCCGCAGCCCCGGACACCCGCAGGCTCCCAGGGCCCCGCCGCGGCCGGGCCCGGAGCGAGGGGGCGGCGGCGGCCCGGCCCGCGCCCCTCGGGGGAGGCCGCGCTCGGCCCGGCCCGGAGTCCGGCCCGTGCGGGGCTCGCGGTACGCAGCCACCCCCAGCTCCGTCGTGCCGTGTCCCGTCCTGCCCGGGCCCCCTCACCTTCTTCTTGGCCGCGGCCAACCGGCTCTGCCTGCTGCCGTCCGCCATGTCCGCCCCGCGCCCGGGCCACGTCAGCCCGCCAGGAGCGGCGGGGGCGGTAGCGGCTCCGCCCCCGGCCGGCCCCGCTCCGCCCCGGGACACCCCGGGGTGACACAGCGGGACAGCCCCGCCGGGACACCCCCGTCCTGGGACACCTCGGTCCTCGTGTGGCATTCGGCGCTGTCCCGCTGCTGTAGTGACCCGACAGCCCAGAGCAAATGACGGGAGGGGCCAGCCCGGCTTCTTTCGCCTTTGCGGAGCGCGTCCCGCACACCCGCCTCGCGTTCTGCCTTGTGGTGTCCGAGCGCTGACCCCGCGGGCGGCGGGGTCGTTGTGTGTGATCCCAAATCCTTTGACCTTCCAAGCTCGGCAGCACCTGAGGCTCGGGCAGCCCGGGCTCTCTGAGCCCACGACGCTCACAGGGACGCGGCTGCCTGAGCCAGCCGGGCCCTAGCGCGGCGGGACGGCTCTCCAGCGCTGTCCGAGCCTCTGTGCGGGACTCGGGGGGGCGGCCCCGCAGGGAGTTGCGGTGGCCCGGCGGGACACGGGGACAAGCAGGGGAGTGGGCAGCGCTCACCTTGCGAAAAAAATATTGCGGAGGTGCTTAAGGATAAAGACTGGACTTGGCTCCCATTGCCGTGGTCTATTTGACGTGGTGGTGTTCGATCACAGGTTGGACTCGGTGATTATTCGAACCAGAGGTCTTTTCGAAGCAGATTGATTCAGTGATTCTGTGTGAGTGATTCCGAGACACCCTGAGCCCCTGTCCCAGCTGAGCCGCGGTGCAGAGGTGTCTCTGAAGCACTAAATGTAACTACCTCGGCTGCGGCCATTGGGACACAATTGTGTCCTGCCACACCTAATGTCACTTGTCAGCCCCACCATGGTCGGGCCCAGCAGGGGACTACAACTCCCAGCACGCCTCTCGGCAGCAGGACTATAACTACCGGAGTCCTGTGTGGCGGTAGGACTACAACTCCCAGCGTGCTCTGTGGCGGCAGGACTACAACTCCCGACGTGCTGTGTGGTGGGGGGACTGCAATTCTCCGGTGTGGCGGGAGCCCCGAGCCGTCAGCGCGGAGCCCTCAGCCCTGGCCGAGCAGATCCCGCCGAGCGCGGGCCGCAGCCCGCCCCGCCACCCGCCGCTGCGGGCCCTGCCCAGGAGGTAGGAGCCGGTTCCCCGCTGCCCTCCCCTCCCGGGCCGTGTCCTCGCCGAGGCAGCGGTACCGGCCCCTAACGCGGCGCTCTCTGCTTTGGTAGGGTCTCGGCTGGCGGCCGGCGGGGCGGCACGGCCGGGTTCAGGGCACTGGTGAGTTCTGCGCGGGGCTCCCCCGGGAGCGGCCCATGCGTTCGCGGGGGCTCAGCCCGGCCTGGTGGGGAGTGTTTTTCCATGAGGGTGAAGGTGCTGGTTCCTTCGGTTAGTGCCGGCACCGCAGTTTGCACTGTGTCGTGCTGGGAGTTTCTCCTAGAAGGCACATTGTGATTTTTAATTATTTATTTTCACTTTACACTGTAACTCTCGAAAGTGCTGTAGGGTGTGATATGGAGCAGACTAATGTTATGTACACTGATCCATATTTTACTTGAATCCTCCCCTCTCTGTCCTGTGGATATTTTTACTCCTTTTCTATTTTATCCTGTGACACACACACTATTTTCCCATTAATGCTCCAGCATTGTAGCATCTTATCCAGAGCTGAGTTCCTGCTACATGTCTTCTGTGTTCTACAGGTCTCATCTCCAAAGTCCTTCCAGCCTAATGGAGCCAGTGAAGAAGCCCTGCGGTGTGAAATCGAAGAGCTGAAACAGAAAGACCTTGCTCTAGACCAGGAAATTGCACAATTATTGTCAGAGTACGTCCTTGGCAAGCTCAGTGTTCACTGTGATGCCTTCAATATTTTTGTTTTTAAAACATCCAAGAATTGGAGCTGAGAGCTGACCTTCTATGATGCCATTGTTGGCATGGTGCAATGTTGGTTACAGTGTTGTTGTAAGTGATGGAACTTGTTAGAGACAAGAGGGAATTCTTTCCACTTTATGTTGTAAAGCAAAACAAGTTTTACTAGGAGCTTGCATAAGAGGATTTTTGTTTTAGCTTGGGTGTTTCTGAGATAATTATGTGTTTACTGGGAACGGATAATTTAAGCCATTTGTTATTTGTTGTGAAGGACTGATGTTTTCTGAGGTAAGTGTAGTACATAGGATGGAAATGGTAGAACAACAAAGGCTGTTCCAGAACCCTTTTTCATTTATCCTCAAGGGTAAACAAACCTTCTAGTGACAGGACAAGAGGAAATGGCCTCAGGCTATGCCAGGGGAACTTCAGGTTGGACATGAGGAGGAATTTCTCTGCTGAAAGGGTGATTAAACATTGGAATGGGCTGACCAGGGAGGTGATGGAGTCATGTTCCCTGGAGGTGTTCAAGAGATGACTGCATATGGCACTCAGTGCTCTGGTTTAGTTAATATGGTGGTGCTTGGCCAAAGATTTGACATGATGATCTTGGAGATATTTTCCATCCTAAATGATTCTACAATTCTTAAATTTTTCCCTATATACAGATTAGAAATACATACCAATGGAATTCACCACAGCCTACTTGTTTCTACTTGATTCTGAGAAGGGTGAATTGACTTTCTTGAGCTTATTTAGAGCTTTCATGTTTACAACTTGCAGCTGCAACTGCACTCTGCTGTGTTCAGTTTCTGCTTTTGAGGTGCCAAGCTTGGGTATCTCCCACAGCAGCAGGAACCCCCAGTCCCTCTGTGTCATTTGTCACCTTTCTGGTGTTAATTTACAGGGGTTACAGCCTGGAGGAACTGGACAAGCACATCTCTCTGCTTCATGAGTACAATGAAATCAAAGATGCTGGCCAGATGCTCCTGGGCAAGTTAGGTAAGGAAGGGAAAGTTGTTCAAGAACTTTTTAGCCAGTGTTTTCATACAGATGGAGAAGAAGCTGCTACCATGGAGGCAAAGCTTGTGTAACAGATTCTTCACTTTAGAAAAAAGTGTTTGGGCAAGCAGGAGGCACAGCTCAAAACCTTGGTTTTCTTGGCTATGGAATGTGCTATGGGGTAATTATGGGAGAAAAGCACCACGTTTCTGACTCATCTGATCTTTGTTTAATGAAAGCAATGCTGTTTCTTTATTTCCTAGCTGTTATCCGAGGGGTCACTACAAAACAGCTCTATCCTGAGTATGACCTGGAGCTCAGTGACTAGTCCTGAACCTGGAGACTGCCATGTCCTGCAAAAGTGACTGTCACTGGGTCATTACATGTAGGTGTCATCCTGATTTAGAAGAGACAGAAGGTGGAAAAGGAACCTTTGGAAAAGGGATGTAGGATTTTAGATAATTTCATGTACTACCTGATCAACAGATTTTTTTTTTTTTTTTAAGTTGTTGTTCAGGTTGATGTTGAACCTCTTCCACGGAGCCTTTGATTCCCTGCAGTATACAGGGACTGTTTGGTTACTGAATGGATAGAGGAAGTGAGGACATACAAATGTGCAATGTAATAGTTGCTTTGAAAGGAAAAACCCTCAGAAGAAGGGAGGGAAGAAGGCAGAAATTTTGGTGGTTTGGGAGTTTTATTTTATCAACAAATCCAGAGAAGTCTGGGTGTTCTAAATTTTTGTAGTTACTTGCTCTGGTATCTGGAGGTTTTGTATCATTTTTGTAGAAAATGGCAAAATGTAAAGTTGTGTTGAACTGTCCACTCTCAATAAAGCAGCTTTCACATCTGTCAGTAATTCACTTTAAGAGCCTATAAAACATTGTATGAATTTGGGAACAAAATCTAAAACTGTATTGAGACAACTATAACACGAGGTATTCCAATGTTTTCTCCAGGAGTGTGCAGGTGCAGAATGACTTTTCCCTGCTCTAAGTGCAGAGTCATGGAGTGAGCACTGTCCTGGACAGGGGATGATGTTGGGAGCACGGGTGTTTCAATGTCAGTGTTAGGGCTGAGAGTGACTGCACAGACTAAATTTGGTTGCTTTGGGCAGTTGGAAGTGATGAAGTGCTCTGCTGACTGCAGATCTATTGTCCCTTTTTCACTCAGCCTTGATGTCCTGCCCATTTTTACTTTCCAAGACATTCTAGCCAGTAAGTTTCCCCTGTGGTCTCCAGTTAGGCCCATGCTGCAGTCTCCTTGTTACTTCCAAATTTGAATCAATTAATTTGTCTTCATTGTGATTGGAAGCCAGAAACCAGTCACGAGGCTGCTGCTGAGAACAGATAATTGGTTTTGCACTCCTGGCTCTGGATGTGGCACAGACACATCACTAATAGGCTCGTTTTGCTTCAAGAGCTGTGGGCAGTGGTCTCAAGCAGGGGGACAGAAAGAGCCTGTATATTCCATGATTCATCCAAATAAGTCTCTGTTGATGTGTAGCTGTGCAGAATCGTATTTCCTGTGGCCAGACCAGAATGGACTCTCACGGGGACGTTCACACCCCTCCCTACCACATACCCTTCTGCCAAGCGTGGAACACTCGTGTTTTGGAGTAGTTTGAAGGGGAGGAAAAAAGCCACAAGGTGGCAAGAACTGGGAAATGCACACTTTGTTACTAAAGCTGCTGTTCTGGCTGGTGTTTCCTGAGCAGAAGGACTGGTTCAGCCTGGAGTGTTCCAACCAAAATATTTCTGTCAGCGGGATACACAACTGGAAATTGTTTTTGCAATAGGAAGTATGTATGGAAATCCTTCAGTTTGTGTGAGGTGTGAGCTGAGGGGATGAAGTATAGTCCATTACCAAAGTTACTGAAGGTTGTTCAAGAGTGAGAAGTCCGTGTTTTCTTCCCCATTATGTTGGAGCACTGGGGTTAAAACTTGCTGCTGTAGCTGTGCAAGTGTCATGCTTGCAGCTGCAGGGATGGGTTTACACTTAAGGTAGTACTGGGCAGGTGTCCAGGGAAGGTCCCCTGATCCCAATCCCTTGTCCATGGAGGATGAGAACATCCACAGAACAACCCAAGGACTGGGCACGGTGTCCTTGGGGAATCTCTGCTGCTGGCAGGGTGGCTCTGCCAGATGGTGGCAGCTGCGTTCCACGGCTGTTCTGGCTGCTCTGTGCAGCCCAGAGGAACTCAGAACTGAAAGATTCCAGGGACTAAGTTAAGGACTCTTGGGATGCTTCAGGACAGGACTGCATGCTGCCACTGAGGTACTTCATCATGGACCCTGTGACTGCCCCTCCCAGAGTTATTCTTGTACCTTTATGGCTGTCACCTGGAGGATGAAATATGCTGGCCTTTGTCCAAGTCCAGGAGAGGAACAGAACAAATCTTCTGCTTTCCATAAATAAATTTCCAAACTCACTAAGTATATAACTAGAAAACCATTGAGTGCAATAATGGTAAGTGTAATTCCAGATTTAAATTTAGAAAGTGTGTTTCTGCAAAGTCAGACCCAGCTATAACGAGCTAAGAGACACCAAATGGTATCACAGAGTTTACAGTTTCACCAAAGGGCAGGACCTGCTGTCTGCAAGGAGCGGCTGCAGAAGAGGATACCAGACACCATTGAACACCCTTGGCTCCTCAGGAAAAAAAGGGTAAAATAAAGTAGCACTTGCTGGGCTTTTTATGAGTCAGTGTACATGGATGAGTACTGAGCCAAGAACCAACCTCTTCCCCGTTAGGTCATTTTCCATTTTATTTTTTGTGTATCCTGTGCATTAGTCCCCATTATAAGCCACTTTTCATCACATGCCTACTCTGGATAAAACCATTTCCTTTCATTGCTTTAGGTAAGCTGTGCTTTCTCCTGCATATCCCTCATTTAGCCCAATTTTGAACTCTCATGTGTCTGAGAGCAGGGCTAATGGAAAGAAAATACTCCAGGAGAACACAGGAAAAATAAAATCTATACAGCAGATAAGTTATACTGCCAGTTGCAAGCAACAGATCTGTGCAGTCAAGGGAATACAGCTTTCTGAGACACTGCTTCCTGGTGCTAAACAATTCGGGAATGGGTTTTATGTCCCTTAGCAACCTAATGTTCTCAAAATCAACAGGAATTTTGGCACAGCTACCTCCTGTTAATGAACTGTTTGTGATGCTTTAAAAAAAATGATACAGCCTGTCACTGAAGAAAAAGCCTCTGATAAAAGTCATCTCAAGGAAAGGGTGGAAGTGAACTGCAATTAACCTCTTTCCTTCTGCTGTCCATCACGTCACTGCTGTATTGTGCTGCTGGGATTGCTCAGGGACGCTCCTGCAGAGCATGCTCATCTGCGTCCCCATCCAGCTGATGAAGAGGACTGTTTTCCCCATGTCCCAGTGTTTTCTCCAGCTCTGTTTCCACTTTGAGCTGGCAGTTCCGAATTGCCTCCTGGATGCTCTGCAGGTTCCACTGAGTTCTCGGGAGAGCGTCGTCCACTGTGAAAATGCCGTCGCGAATTCTCCGCACTTGTGTGCACACAGCAGATGATTTCAGCTCCAGCCCAATCTCGTGAACCATCTTCCGGAGGTACTGCTGAGTCTCGTGCAAGCAATGGATTTCTAGGAGGACAGAGACAGAAGCAAAGCTTTGACACAAGCTCTGACATTGTAAATCCAGACATCACTCGCTGTTACGCTGAAAGAATTGGTTTGGCAGAAGACACTAAGAGCATGGTATGATTTTCTGAAATACTGCAGGGTGTTCCACACCCTTCCAAAGTGAATACTTTAGAAAATAAACCTATAGATATAGAAGAGTAATGTAGAAATTTAGGTATTTCAAAGGGGATAAAAAGGCACCTTTTTTAATAAGACTAATAATTTGTGAGGGAAAGGGGACTGCCAACAGGAAAAGAAACATGCTGCATTATAAAAAGACCCCAAACCTAGGACTGAAATGCATTACACTGAAACACTGTGCTAAGAAGAATTTCCCCCATAGGTTATTCATGATGCAAATTTTCCAGCCTTGAGCTTAGATCTGAACTGGCAAGGAAAAACCTATGAGCTGGCTGGACTTACCAGAGAAGTTGAGTTGATAAGAAATTCCCAACTAATTTTGCATTAAATCATGAGTAAAAAAATGAAGCCTACCAACTTATTTGCCATAATATATACTCAGAGTTCCCCAGTACATTCTGTGCCAGTCCTACCTAGCTGGAATTCTGGAAGTGCAAACTGGAGGCATCGGATTGCTGTGATTATTGGGGGGCTTTTTCCCATGGGGCGAATCAACCCTTTGACAGCCAGCTCATATGCCTCTTGTGTTTTCATATCAATGTTAGAATACCTAGGAAAAAAAAAAGATAGCAGCAGAGATATTTAGAACTTCTCTCCAAAGAGATTCAAAATATATCCATCCCCAATAAAACAGAGATGCAATTTTTATTCTTAAAACTATCCAGTGAGTTTTTGCATATATTTCAGTCGTGTATGTATTGTCAGTAGTGTAGCACATTTTGGGAGGGAGGTACTTGCTCATGTCTACAAGTTATTTTTATATAGCAGATTGCTCCTAAACCAGCAGATTAGAGATTTTGGGATACAAGAAGGACATTTAATTGCAACCTCTCACTAGAGCACAGAGCACTCAAGAGTAACTCCTCTCTGCCCTTGCTAGCACTCCAACCTTTACAGACTTCGATTATGGGAAACAAAATCCTCTCATTTGTTTGGAAGACCAGCAAATGGCAGTGGGATCAGATCAGCTCATTTCCCCAGTGGATACACACATCAGCAGGGCCTTTTGATTTGTCCCTTGAATGACAGCGAGAATCCGCTCCAGCTTCTCCCTTGTGATATGATCTGCAAATATTAAGGCAGAAACAAAGTCTCAATTATCCATCCAGAAACTGGAAAGTCTGAAAAGTGCCACTGAGGTATTGCTGTCCCTTGAGCAGGTAGTCACATCAAAAGGGGCTGATGAGAGCTGAGGGGTGGCCTTTGCAAAGTCACCTCCCCAGGCTCTCCATGGAGCAGCACAGAGCTGGACTGCAAAGGGAAGAGTTATTTTGCTTACATTATTTCAAAATGTTGATGCTCCGGTTTCCTTATTGTATGTTTTCATTCAATGAAATCTCCTAACTGCTATCTCCAAGCGTGAGTCACAAGAAGATCTGGGTCCTGACCAACTCAGCAGCAATCACTGTGACCAGCATTCACACTGCCTTTGTATACATTGTGGCTAGATTTAGAACAGGGGAACTACATCATCAACAAGGACTACAAGACATGCAAGATGTGGCTTTTGTCATTGTGCAATTCATCTGATTAAATGCTTTGGAGTTAATCTGCTGTTTGATATTCTGTTAAAACAACAACAACAACAAAAACAAATTAAAAAACATATAAATCAGTTTCTTACCAAATGTTGTCTTCTCTACTAAATTCCCTGTGTCTGAGAAGTCATCAGTGGCTTTACCAAAAAGCCCACCAACAATATAAACCTGGAAAAAACACAGAGTGCAGTTTATCAAAAAAATGCTCCAAGCAATTGAGCAGCCGTATTGCACCATGAAGCTGCGAGAAAGGCAGGCTATGAGAGTTTTGCATAAAAAGACAGCAGCATCCTCTGCTCAAAAAGCCACAAGTGGATGCTCATGTGAAGGATGAAACTCTGGATCCTGAAAAGCTCTCAAAAGCATTGGTAGGTTTGAGGCTTAAGTGCAGAATCACCATCACAAGGCTGGTCTGGGGCACTGGGGCAGGATCAAGTGTGCAATGGATCTCTGGGGCTCCGTGGCCCTTTCAGAGCCAGCACCTACCTTGGTCAGGTGGCAGTTATACAGGTCAGTGAGCAGCTTGTTCCCATGGCCGATGCCAAGCACTGAAAAACAGAAAATGCGGAACCTGTTATTCAGCCTCACAAAATGTCACTGATGTGCATTTACACAGCACGGAACACTCACACCACTCCTGACCCTGGACAGGGCTGCCAGCCACAGCCAAACCAATTCAAGTGGTGGAGCAGATGTGGGGATTGGTGTCCCCCAGCAAAACCCAGTGTGCCTGGGTCTCTCCCATCTAGCTTTGCCAGCACCTTGCAGGGACATTTCTTTTTTGTTTTAGCACTTCAGCTCCCAGTAGGGCTGTGAGATCCAGCGGCTGCAGCAGTGCAATGGCCGCGAACCCACCCTTCTTCCCTGCATGGAAACCCATCACCTCGCGGACAGCAGGACACGCTGCTGCTCCGCGACCAGACCCACCGAAGACTCCCGAAGCCTTCACATCCAGCCGGTGACCTGCTCCGATTTTCAGCTTCTTGAACCGCGGGCCTCGGACTGCAACGGAGACAGTGATGGAGCCGGTCCGCAGCCCTGCCGGGGCTCCCACCGGTCCCCGGTTTCCCCCAGCCCAGGAAGGGGAAAAGGCCCCGCTGTGCCCTTACCGAGGGGGTGGTCGGCCAGCACCGGTACCCTGGCAGCCACCAGCTCCACGGCCCCGCCGCCGCCCGGGGCTGGGGCCGGTAGGAAGCGGACTCGCTGCCGCGGGGCGCGTCCCGGAGCCGCGTTCAGCTCTGGAAGAGAAGCGGGGGGGACGGGGGATGAGGGGCGGCGGGCGAACACCGAGGATGGGCTGGGTCCCACCGGCAGCCCCCGGCGATGGGATGGGTTAGGGGGTCCCGCCGCCCGCGCTCACCGCGCAGCAGCCGCGTCTCCACCGCCTCCCGGACGCGGCCCCACGCCACCCCCGCCGGCTTGTACACGGCGAAGAGCCCGGCCAGCCCGGCCAGCCCGGCCGCCGCCATGCCCGGGCCGCCCCGCCCCGTGCCGGGCGCTTCCGGGGCAGCGGCGGGGCCGGGGTCGGGGATGCGGCAGCTGCTGCTCCTGCGGGCGGCGCGGGCGGGGGTCCCGCTGCTGCTGCGGGGCGGTCCCGCTTCCCCAGGCAAGTCCCTCCCGCCGCAGCCCCTGGAGCGTCCAGGCCGGCTCAGCCAGCCGGGCCGGTCCCTTACCCGCTGCTCCCCGCAGGCACAGCCCGGCCGAGCCACAGCGAGCCGCGGGGCCGGGATGGACACGGCAGGGAGGAGGAGATGGAGGAGGAGGTGGAGATGGAAGGGTGGCACCAGCTGTATCCCGGGCACATCCCCACCAGCCCGCTGCAGAAAGCGCTGCTGGCCGCCGGCTCCGCGGTCATGGCGCTCTATGACCCCTACAGACACGGTAAGGCCGGCGAGCGGAGCGCCTGCCACCCGCGTCCAGAAAATCCCGCTCCCTGCCTCCTGGAAACTCCATAGGACAGTTTGAGGCAAGCGCGGGACTGAGAGGGAGTGAAAGAGAGGGAGTGAGGAAACCCAAACACACCCCAGTGCCACCCCTTGTGATGCCACCCGGACCGGCCTGTTTCTCCGAAGTCCCCCAGGCTTCATGCCTGCTCCTCCATCCCATTCCCAAGAGGGGTCATGTGGGTGACACCAGGGCAGAGTAGCCCTGAAGCTGAAGATCTGTGGTTTATGGGATCCCCACTTTGCCACGGGCTTCCTGCCTGCTCCTGGTCAATGGGGTCATTGCCCTATTTCCTCACCTACCAACCAAGGATAGCTGGGTGTTGCAAAAGCAGCTCTTGGGTCACTCTCTGGTCTCTCTTTCAGACATGGTGGCAGTCCTTGGGGAGACCACAGGCTGCCTGGCCCTGCCAAACCTGCGAGACAAGATGAAAAACCACCCTGAAGGTTACCGCATCCTCCGGTGTGTCCCTGCCCATCCCTCCCAGCTCGCCGCATGGTTTGTAGTGGGGAGGCAGACACGAGGCCAAGCAGGTTCCTTGGCCCTGGGACGGGAGAGCTTGGAAGCAGCACAAGTGTTTTGCTAGCCCTAACCCTCCAGGCTAACTTTATTTTTAACGTTCACAGGAGCCTTGTGACACATCTAAGGGCAGGCACTACTTGCCTGTCTGTTCTGCTTCACTGCTGGAACTGGCAGCTGCCAACACCACAAGATGCAGCAGCAGGCACAGGGGAGAAATCCAGGGATGTGGATGCTGAGCAGTGATGAGAGCACACTACATCCATGGATTTCTTCCCTGTGCCTTCTGCTACATTTTCTTGCATTGCAGACTTTGTCTCTGCTGGTCTGCCTCCTCCTTAAACACTTCCATATTTATTTTTCTGGCTCAAGCTGAAATGAGGCCACTTCTCTTGTTTTCTTTTTTAAGACTCCATCACTTCTGCTTCCATATCTGCAAGGACCTGTTGAATGCAGCAAGGCTGAGGACCAGGAGGATTTCTCTTACTAACTAAGCTCTCACTGTGTATCTCCTTGCCTTCTCCCTGTTCCCTGTCATATGTCACACCTGCTGCTTGTGTCACATAGGAGCTTCGGAAAAGTTGCCTTTTGCCGTATGTTTGTATAGACCAGCCTCATCCTAGTAAAACATCCAGAGCACTGGAATGGGGCTGAATCCCAGCAGAACTGCCCAGGGAGAGGGCTGGGAAGGGGCATACCTACCTGCTTCTTGTCCTGTGGTGCAGGAATTTGCAGGGCTCTGAATTGGGCACACAGGTCTTTTTGTTTTTATCCCCCAAGCTGCTGAGGTCACTTTGATAACAAATACACAAGGAAATATCTGCAGCCAGTGTGAAACTGATGCCAGTGGCACCTTCACTCTAGGAGCTGAGCAGCTCATGGATCCACTGCAGGGCTTTTGTCATGGGAGGAGTTTACCCTGTGAATGGAAATAAAAGGGCTTTTGTTTACTTTCAAGGCTGTGAGGCACCTGTTTGCCAACAACCTGTAGAGGAGACCTTTCTCTGTGTGGCTGCCATGTGGCTGGTGGTGAAAGCCTGAGAAGGATTGAAATTAAACCTGTGTTTAGAACACATTCCTTCTCCTCTTTGAGGTTGCTCCTTTGAAGCTCTGTCTGCTTTGCAGGGGCACTAAATTTCTCTGCTCTGCACGGCTGGCTGTTGCTGGGGGCTGTGCCTGGCTGGCAGCCCACACAGCAGAAGCATTTCAGTGCAGAGGACACCAGTGCTTTTCCCACCAGAGTTGTTAAAAGTGCACAAGATAAAGGCCCTTTTATTGCCAAGGCTTCAGGTAGATCCTTTAAGCAATTTGTGTCCCAACCTCTGCAGAAGTGCAGACAGTGCTGTCCCTGCAGTGAGCAGTTGGGATCTACACAGGGAAAACAGCAAGGATGGGCAGAGGCAGGGGTGGGGGTTTCCAAGGACTCCTTTTCTGCTGCTGTGGATTTTACTGGAGTCTCACTGACCTGTGTTTTGCTTCCAGGGAGCGGCCTCGCATCCGTCTCTCCACCCTGGACATGGCCAGGCTGCAGGGGCTGCCGGATGGCTCGCTGGGCAGGGAGTATGTCCGGTTCCTGGAGAACAATGTGAGTGTGGGGTTTCACGGGGTGCAAATTCCTGTGGCTGATCCCTGTGCTGGGAGCCCAGGTGAGATTGGAGCCACAGAGTTGAGTTGGACCTCTTTGGACTTACAGAAGGTTTCTCCAGACACCCGGATGCCACCCAAGTTTGTTGATGATGAAGAGCTGGCATACGTGATCCAGCGGTACCGGGAAGTCCATGACCTGATGCACACCCTCCTGGGCATGCCAACCAACATGCTGGGTGAGCAGCAGTGGGCTCAGGGAGCTGCACTGCCAAACCCACTGATTGTGCTCGGCTGCCTCCCAGAAATGGGAGCAGGCTGGCCCCAGCTGGACTCCCTGATCCTCAGCCCGAGTCAGTGTGTGGGGATTTTGCATCGTCACTGTCCTACCTCACTGTCTCTGTGGTGACCAAGGTGGCCATGAGATGTCACATATTCCCTGCCAGGAGATGCTCTGCCCAAGCCCTGGGCACAGGTAGCCACGGGATGGGTGGCTTCTGCCTGGCAGGGAGGGTGACATGGATGTTTTGCAAGCTCTGTGTGAAGGCAGAAGGGAATTCCTAGTTGCTCCTTATCTGCACATCTGTATGTCCTTTGCCCTCATTTTGTGTCTGACTCAATAGCAAATCCCAAATGCGGCCTTGCACTTGTGCAAGGGAACCAGCATGACTGGTCTCAGGCTTTGCCTGAGTCCTGGCAGTTCTGTAAAACGCCTGTGCTGGGAGACCAGGAGAGCCACATGGAGCTTCGGGCCTTGGCACCACATTGCTGGGGTCTGCAGGGAGTTGGACTGCCTGGGACGTGTTCCCCAAGCTCCCAGGGCTTGTGGGATGCCATCCCTCTGGGGTGGGTGAGTGGTGTGTGACGAGCCCATCCTGGCACAGGATGATGCCATGGCCAGACTTAGGAAGCATTCCCAAGTAGCCATCCTTGGGAAGGGCAGATATGCAGCCTGTGGTGAAGAGCCACACAGCCCTGGCTGGCCGTTGATCCAGGTGCTCTGTGTGCTCACAACCTCCCTGCTCCCTCCCAGGTGAGGTGGTGGTGAAGTGGTTTGAAGCCATCCAGACGGGGCTGCCCATGTGTGTCCTGGGAGCAGCGTTTGGCCCTGTCCGGCTCAGCACACGGTAGGTGCCCAGTCTGTGCCCTGGGTACACCCAGCCTGTGTGCTGCTTTCCCTGGGGACAGAGGGGACACTGCTGCTTTGCAGGGGGGAGTCAGTCATGGATTTCTCCGTGAGCCTACTGCTGTCCTCACATCCCAAGGAAGCGGTGACAGCTTTGCCTTGTCACTGAAGCAGAACCTGATGTTTAATCTGCATTCAACACCAGCTCCCCTGTGGCAGGCAGGAGCAATTTCCAGGCCTTGGATGGGCATGTCTTGGGGGCCAGCAGGACCCTCACCACACTGGCAGCTGTTCCCTGCCCCAGCACATCTATTATTCAGCAGTTGCAGAACCTGCGTTCTGGCCTTGGGTTGGTGCAGGTAACCTTCCTGGCACACCTGTTCTGTGCCTCAGTTTTCCCTGTGAGTTAACCAGGGGGGATGCCAGAAAGTTAGAGGGATACGTGGGACACATGGGCTTGGCATCAGCCTACAGTGAGAACTTGGTGAAGGAAATTAACAAAATGTGGATATCAAAACTGCCACCACCTGTATGGTTTATTGCAGAAAGCTGCAGGTTCTGGCCACCGAGCTGGTTCCCTGGGCCATTCGGAGTGGGCTCAACGCCAGCTGTGTCCTGAACGTCTACTACGAGCAGCGCTGGGAGCAGCCAGTGGAGTCCCTGCGGGAGGAACTCGGCATCTTCCCTCCCCCGGCCGTCCGAGTGTGAGAGCTCATGTCAGGAAGGGCCCGGGGGATCCCTTGGCAGCTGCACTCCACATCCTCCTGTCCTGCCCGAGAGCACGGCGTGGCTGTGCTCTGCCAACACCGACCCAAGGGCTCTATTTTCTCCTGCCAAGAGCTGGCACCAACCTGTTGGTAGGGGCCAGCTGTCACCTCCCCGTGCTGTGACAAAAACTCGACCATTTTTTGCTGTTTGTGATTTTGGTTGGGATGTCAAGGTCAGATGTGCCTTTGCCAGCTGGTCTGGCTGCTCAGGTCTCCCAGCAGCAGCATTCCAGTACTGACACTCCCAAATGCTGGGATGGGGAGGGAGCACACTGCTTGCTTTGCACACTGATGCCTTGGCCTTCTGCAGCTCCGGGGCTGTACAGGTAAATCCTTCTTCCCACTCCTCCCATCCTGGGAAGATCAAGGCTTCAAGTCTTGATGCTGCCATGGACTGGAGCTAAACCCATGATTTCCAGAGGAGTGCAGGGGCAGGTTTGGTGTGTGCAGTGGTGAAATCCCATTTCGTATTGGTGCCCAACTGGTTTCCTCTTGGGTCATATTGGATGTGCCTCATTCCTGCCTGACAGTGTGTGATTATGTGCCCACGGGGCAGGCAGGGAAATACTTTTGGGTGTTTTCCCTCCTGGATTGGCTGTTTTGAGAGCCGATCCCAGTCTGCTGTGTCTCCCTGTAGTCCCTCCCCATCAAAAATGATGAAATCCACATGATTGTGCTGGCTGTTCAGTAGGAATCATCTCTTCCTTGGGCAACAAAATGACACAGTTGGGATTATGGGATTGAATCCAGTGAGTGCAGAAACAGCGGCTGCTGGTGCTGTGTCTGGGAGCTGATTGCTGTCTGGGTTAATTAAACTGTGCTCCAGACTGCCAGCAGCCAGGCAGCAGAGTTGCTGGATGTGATGGCAAAGAGCCACGAGGCCAGGGGCTCTTTGTTCATGTGTGTTTGCTGTTGGAATTCCTCCTCGTTTAATAAAATCCATTCTGGGGCTTGTAGTTCGTTACCCCTGTCCTTTAGCCCCACCTCCCCTCCTGAGCTGGAGACCTGATGTGAAACCTCACCTCTTTTTGGCTTCAGCAGGTTTTCTTCCTGCCCCCCAGACTCCCTTTTTCTAACTTCTCCCTGCATCAGCTACCCCACGCCAGACTTGGGGTTTTTATCCAAATCCTCCCTTGGCCCCCAGAATTATTTCAAACATATTAAAAGACAGCATATAAATACATCCTTTAGCTGCCCGTAAAACACACAGGGTGGGGGTTGTCCTAGTGCAGTGGTCGAGATGAAAGAAACATTTGCCTCTAAAATGACCCAGAAATGTCAGAGCCTTGGGGTGGATAAACCAAAGGGCAGCAAAGATTTGCTTCCAGGAACTGTGAGTGGCAGTCAAGGAAACGTGGGAAATGATGGCCTTGAGAGAGGGTTTTGCTGCATTTTGGGTTATTTAACGAGGCCATGAAGTGTCTGAGCTGTCAGTGTTGGTGGTGCCGCCACGTATGACTCAGTGGGCTGGTGCCAGCGCTACAAAAATGGCACATCGTGTAATTTTAAACGGCATCTGCTCAGCCGGATCAAGTAACAGTCTCTGTGGCTCCTGTTCCTGCAGCCATCGCTTGGGGAGCCTGCGGGAAGAAGGCGACAGAGGGAGCGGAGAGTGATTCGGGGAAGGCAGACACTAGCCACGTGAAAATGCTTTTTTTGGAGAGAATACATTCGCTGTGGGCAAGTGGCAGCTCCACCATGCCCATGCTGCGGGGCCGTGCTGGGACTCGGTAGCTGTAACCCCTGAAACGCTGGGACGGATGGCCGGGATTTTCCCCGGTCCCCGGGCCGCCCCGGGCCTCGCTCCCAAAACGGGTCTCCCTCCCTCTCCGCACTCTCCTGGAGCCGGGCGGACCCTGCGCGGGAGCAGCGCCCGGGGGCGGCCGCGGGACCCCCGGCCCGATGCGGCCGCCGAGCCCCGGGAGCGATCGGCGCGGCCCGGCGGCAAAATGCGACTCTGGTGGGACTCGAACCCACAACCTTTGAATGACTCCCGTCACACAGCTAGAAGTCCAATGCGCTATCCATTGCGCCACAGAGCCCTCGCTCTGCCGCGCCGCCCTCACCGCCTCTTCCCCGTACCCCGCCCGCCCCGCCCGCGCCACCGTTCTCCGGCACCGCGTCCGTCACCGCGGGGCCGGGCCGGTGCACCGGGCGGGACTACAGCTCCCGGCGGCCCGCGCTGCCCGCCCCTCCCCGCCCCTGCCGCAGAGTCGGGCGGGCCCCGCTCCCGGTGCAGGTGGCCGGGCCGCATCGGACGCCCCGGAGTCCGGTAAGAGCGTGGCACCATCCTCCCCATCCCCTCCGTCAGCTCCTGCCGCCGCCGCCGCGGCCGCGCTCCCTTCCCGCCGGCGGCCCCGCGGGCTCCCCATCAGGCGGCGCGGCCTTGCGGGCGGCACCGGGGTCCCTCCGCTCCGCCGCATGAGGTACCGGGGCTCCTTGTAGGGCACCGTGGCAAGCACCGGGGTCCCTGATTGCCCCGGTGTCCCCAGGAGCGCGCCGCGGGCCCTCGCCGCGCCGAGAGCGGCTGTGCCCGGGCGGTTCCGGGGCCTGGCCGGGGTTGGGTGGCGGGGCCCGGCTGCATCCCGGCGCGGGGCCCTCCCGCCTTTCCGCCTCGTGTAATGGGGCTGGGGCAGCGCTGCTCCATCTCCCTGCTGGGGTCCTCAGGAGAGTGAGACGGGTGTCCCTACCCAGGGCAGGTGGGGGACAGGTGTCTCCCAGGTGCCATTAGCGCTGGGTCTTCTCACAGCCCGGCCACCTGCCCCTTGTTCCCCCTGTGACCCGCTCCCCGGGCCCTCCTCAGGCTCGGTGCTCCCCGGGTGGATCTCTGCGCTTTGCCTCGGTGCCTGCTGGCTGTGAGCTACAGGCAGGGCTTCGTTTTCTCTGTGCTAATGCAGCTGGACAAGACCTGAATCTGTAACGCAGGGCTGGAGGTCTCCGGCAGCGACACACCGGGTATTTCCCGGGAATCTCGGGAATCTCTGCCCGGTTATCTTCGCAGGAGGCACCGGGATGCCGGAGTGAGGTGGAGATATGAGCAGAGGATAACAGGGGCTTGCCTGAGCCTGCCTTGCCTTCAATTGGGAGATTAAGCACTTTGCTGCCCACACAGAGCAGGGCTCCCCCGCTGCTGCTTCTCCACATCTGGCTGGTCTGAGGCTGTAGCGGAGAGCCCAGGCCCTGGCTGGGGCACAGTAGTTTGATGATGACCTAAAGGTTGCCCTATTTAAGTGCAGAGAGAGGCTCCCAGGCAAAAACACAGTGAGTCCTGCCCTGCCAAAAGGGAGAGGACATCATGTCTGGGAGGCAGGTGTTTGGTGGAGAGTGTCACTGGCACAAGGGGGAATCTCAGGGTAAGGACTATGGGTGGGAAAATGTCTCCAGGTGTCCACCTGGGAATGGCATCTTGTGCTGTGATGCATCCCAGCCTGCTGCTGGTGGCACAACTCAGAGGTGGGACAGCCAGCGAACGAGACGTGTCAGGGCACAGTGACCATGTGGCACTGCCTTGGCTCCCACCCTGCCAGCATCTGATATCAAATCCTCAGAAGCTCCTTGGATCTGGGGGGACTGCACAGAGCAGAGGGAAAGACACAAGTGTGGCTCCCAGCCCCACCAGTTGTAGAAGAGTCCATGCAGGGCTTCCAGCTTCAGAGCAGTGAATCAATCTTCAGGAGGGAAATGATGCAAGTGTTTCCTTCCTCTTTGGCCTGTGTCCATGCCAGGAAGGGCCAGTTTTATCTAGGAACTGTGAGGGTCATATCTCTGTCATTTTCCTCCTCACAGTGCTGTTGCCTGTAAAGAGCCATGGCTAGATCACTGTCTCTGGGTCTCAGAGCCACTTCTGGCGTGTGTCAGGGATGGGGACAGAGATGCTGTTTTGGATGGATGAGTACCAGAGTATGAGTATGGGATGAGTACCCAGGGAATGGGGCAGGGGCCTGGGCACTCCTGGCAGCAGTGACAGCCCTTGTTCTGCCCGCTCCAGCCTGTCCTCACCCCTGACCTGCTCTGTCAGTGTCTTCAGCCTAGCTAGGCCAGGAAACTGCTCACCAGCATGAGGGTTTGCAAACACAAGCAGAGCTCAGAGAACCGAGTTTCCTGTCCCTGATCCTGTCTGAGCTGTGTCACGGAGCACGTGAAGCTGTGCTCTTCCAAAAGCTATGATGGCTTTCCTGGAGTCAGGCATGCAGGGGAGCTCATGCTCAGGGCCTGGGAGACTCTGGATTTTGAGGACGGAGGGATTCTGAAGTGGAGTGGAGGTTTCCAATCATCTGTACAAAGTCTTCTGTCCTGACTTTGCTCACACATTGGAATTGACTTTATCCTGCATTTCATGTTGCTGGGGCGTGGCCAGACCCCTGGCTGGTGTGCAGGATGTGGCTCCCCAGGTGGGAATGGCCGGGCTTTGGGCTTGCACTGAGCAATGCTATGCTGATGGCTCAACTGGAGGCCATCTCCACAGTCAGATAAAGTTACATCTCTGGGAGCTCTGGGCTGCTGGGTTACGTCCTCACTGCCAGGAGGACTGATGACTCAGGGACCTCATCCAGGAAACTGGGGGCTGCTCAAGCATCCCACACCCATGGGATTGTTATCAACAGGTCCAGTGTGCATGGGCTGATGGCCGTGGTTTCTCTCTCCCTGCAGGCCACGATGCTGCGTTTGGCTGCTTTTGCAGCTGTGCTGCTGTTCTTCAGGGTCACTCTGGAACTGTCCTGGGCCCAGGCCATCCCTGCTCTCTTCGTCTTCTATCTGGCATCCGGTGGATGGGACTTCTTCCTCGTATTCCTCAAGACAGTTCCAAGGGACGTCAGGTAGGTGTCCTGGCTGGGATGGCCCAACTATCCACCCCTGGCCCTCTGCTCTACCTTGGTGTATGTGTATGTGTGACCACAGCCCTGACTCCTTGCACAGCCTGAGTTTCTGCTGGCACCTGGCCTGGCTGGAAGGAGATCTCCCTCTGCCATGTCCGAGTGACTCCAAGCTCTCGGGCAAACTTTTCCCAAGAAGGATAGATTTCAGCTGAGTTCAAAGTCTATTGACTGTCCTTGTATTTCATCCTGTCCCTAAAGCTGCTGGCGTAGCACCTGGCCCCTGTGCAAGGTTCATTCTGAGTTGGTATCAGGCTGTGCCAGCTCCTGGCAAGGATTTGTGGGGGTGGGAGTGGTGGTACCCCTTGGAGAGCATCCAAAGTTCAAAAATACCCCTTTGATTGGGGACATCCCTGTCTGCAGACTTCCAAAACACATCTCTCCGTGGCCTCCACCAGTCCCTGGCTATGAGCATCTTTGCAGATGTGTTCTGCTTATGTGCACACTGCTCAGGGGAGCACGCAGAGCTGCTGCTGACCTAGAGTGGGGTCTGGTGTAAGTGCTGGGCTGTTGCAGCCCCTTGGAAGGTCCTTGTGCTGTGCTGGCTTTGCTGCAAGAAGTTGTTTTGCAGGGGTCACTGAGCAGCTGCCCTCTTGCTCCCCTTCCTTTGGCAGCACGGGGCTGGTCCTGTTGCGGGTGAAGTGGCAGGTATGGAGGCACGTGAGGGAGAAGAACACAATCGCCAAGATCTTCCAGAAGACGGCGAGGAAGTATCCAGAGAAGACAGCGCTGATCTTCCAAGGCACAGGCGAGAGCTGGACCTTCCGTCAGCTGGACGAGTACTCCAACCAGGTGGCCAATTTCTTCTATGGCCAAGGCTTCCGCTCGGGTGACGTGGTGGCGCTTTTCATGGAGTCCCGCAATCAGTACGTGGGGCTGTGGCTGGGCCTGGCCAAGATCGGCGTGGAGACAGCCCTCGTGAATTCCCACCTGCGCTTGGAGGCCTTGCTGCACTGCATCACCATCTCCAGCTCCAAAGCTGTGGTTTTTGGGGTGGAAATGATGGAAGGTGAGGGGCTGGCAGATGTTTTGGGAGTGCTTTGGACTCGAGGGAGGTGTGTCTAGTCAGTGGGTTCAGTGTTCCTTTTCTGCCCACCACAGAACAGAGATCTGGAAGAGAGTAGGCAGTTGAATCATGCAGGAATTAGATTTGGATTTGGGTTTTTTTTATTGTTGATTCCTTTGGACACTGGACAGGATCTGGGGTGCAGTACTGTCTACCTCCCAAGCAGGCCAGCCTGGGTATGAAGGTCCTTCCTTGTGTCTCTCAGGTCCATTCCCAGCATAGAGAACTGGCTTGGGCTGTGCCTGCCCCACTGCACGGGAGGAGCCTCCCATTGCTCTCCAGGGCTATTGCTACATCCCTGCAGCACCTTGGCTCCAGTTCCTTGTGTGTTTCAGCCCACACCTCTGAGGCTGGTGGTGTCAACAGACCTCTTGGCACCAAAGAGGTTTTGGATGGGGGAAGGTGGAAAACAGGATCTTCTGGTCTCTGAAGAGGTCTGGGCTGTGGCCCCAGCATCTTTTAATCATGGGAACGACATCTGCCTGGGATGGCTGTGAGCCCTTTGCGGACTCTGCCAAGCACAGTGGGGGTACTGCTACCTGGGACAGGGTGTCCCTCAGACTGTCTGGGAGGACAGGAGGTCTCTGTGCTGTAGCCACCCTGCCACTTTTCTCCAGCTCCCCTCTTTACTTTCTCAGCAATGCAGGAAGTGCAGACCTCCTTGGATAAATCCATCCAGCTCTTCTGGTCCGGAGAAGAAAATCCTAAATCCGTGCTTCCTGGTGCAAAACACCTGGACCCCCTCCTGCAGATGGCCCAGCGACACCAGCCAGCTCCCCCTAATAAGGGCTTTCTTGGTATGTGGTCAGCTCTTGGGGCCAGACGTGGTGATTTTGAGGGTCAGCTGGTTACAACTCTGGCAAGACTGCTGGGGATGCCAATGGCAAGGGATGTTTGGGATGGGTCTTACTCCAGTTTTGGAAGCCCATCCCTGTGTGGAGCAGTATCCTGTCATACCCTCCATGTGTCCAACAAACCTGATCTGCCTGGGGTGATTCCAACATGTTCTTGGAGCTGTTACATAAGAGTTTTGGCTCAGCTGGCACCAGTAAAGTGTTTAAATTTTGCTTGCCCCCTCTCCTGGTTCGACCACCTCCTAGATTGGGAATGTGACCCTGTCTCCTCATTGTTTCCCAGATAAACTCTTCTACATCTACACCTCTGGCACGACAGGGCTGCCCAAGGCTGCCATTGTGGTGAACTGCCGGTAAGGCTGTGGACAGGGCTCAGGGAGGATGGGGCTGAGCTCTGCCCCATCTCTGCACAGCACCCCTGACCCTGCTCCTGACATGCCTTTTCACTTTCCCCTCAGGTTCTTCCGCATGTCCAGCTTAGTTTTTTACGGTTTTCGGATGAGGTCCGACGATGTGATGTATGACTGCCTCCCGCTCTACCATGCTGCAGGTAACGTGTGCCATGCAGAGCCTGGCATCCTGGGACTGACTCTTCCCTCAGCCAAGCCCAGGGCTCTTGGGAGGCTGGTGTGGTTGTGATCTCCATGTCGAGGAGGATGAGACTGCTAGCAGTCTGTGACTGAGGCGTTTTCTGCTTTTTCCCTGGAAGCCAAGTATCGATCTGGCTGACCTTTGGAGCAGGGAGTGTGGGGGGAGGGTGTTATCCTACTCTGGGTTTGGAATACCTGTTCCTTATTGCTGCTCCCTGTGGAAAGTAAGGGGGGGAAGTCTAGGGAGAGGGGAAGCAGTGTCTGCCTGGCTGGCTGAGACATGCTGGGATGTTTAGGTGCGAAGTGCTGCCCTACGTGTAACTGCCATGTGTCTCCACCCTTGTGCCCGTGGTCCTGGGGGCTTTGGCTGGCTGAACCCCACTGCTGTGAGCCAGCCATGGCTCTGCTTTGCCCTGCCAGTTCTTTCCCTAGGTGGGCTGGGCTGGAGGTGTCTGGGGACTGAGGGCTTTCCTGGCTGCCTCTCTGCAGGGAACATCGTGGGGATTGGGCAGTGCCTGCTGCAGGGCATGACGGTTGTCATCCGCAAGAAGTTCTCAGCCTCACACTTTTGGGAGGACTGTGTGAAATACAACTGCACGGTGAGGCCGTGAGGCAAGGGGCCAGTGGGGAGTGGGCAGTGAAGCCTGGGGTCTGTGCCATGCTGGGGAGAGCCCAGCTGCTGAAAGTGGGGGATACCTGGACAAATTCTGTCTGTCCAAACTGCCTTTCAGGGTGGTGGGGCTGTGTCCTTCCCACCTGGGCTGGTAGCTTTGTGTGTCCTCCTCACATTCCAGCACTAGCCAGGAGATAGTGGATGGGTTTCACAGCCTGGAGAGGTGGGTTAACCAGGGAAGGACAGGCTGGATGAGTTAGCAGAACTTCTCTTTTTTACTATGGCCTCTTTAGCAAACTTTGGGTGTGTTGTGCCATTCCTTCCTGCCCTGAAGAAACCTCAGACAACCAAGGGCCTGGCAGAGGGGTCCTAGTGACTCTTTCCTCTCTGTTGCTCCCAGATTGTGCAGTACATCGGGGAGATCTGCCGCTACCTGCTGAACCAGCCATACCAGGACGCGGAGCGGCAGCACCGGGTGCGCATGGCCCTGGGCAATGGGCTTCGGGCCTCCATCTGGAGGGAGTTCATGGCCCGCTTTGGCATCACCCAGGTGGCCGAGTTCTACGGGGCCACCGAGTGCAACTGCAGCCTGGGAAACTTTGACGGCAACGTAAGGCCCCACAATCCTCCCTCATGTCCCAAAGGGTGACAGCTGCCTTGGGCAGGGTTGGAAACCCAAATGGGCTGTTTGCTCCTTGGCATGGGTTGCCATCCACCCAGAGGGGTTTTGGCTGTTGTGTGGTGCTACCTCTGTGGTGTCCTAGGAGCATGTGAGCAGTGTGTTCAGGTGGGACAAATGTCCTTGCTACCCACAGCTCTGAGCTCTTTCTGTTCTAGGTTGGGTCATGCGGCTTCAACAGCAGGATCCTACCAGGTGTGTACCCCATTGGCTTGGTGAAGGTGGATGAAGACACTATGGAGCTGATCCGGGGACCGGATGGTGTCTGTATCAGCTGCAAACCAGGTGAGGACAACTGCAGGGATAAAATCTCCTCAGCCTTGTGTGAGTGTGAGCGTTTCATGATACCTTAGGATAATTTCCCTGGATTTGTCTCTGCTCAGTTAAACCACACCAACTCCATTAGACACCTTTTTGCTTGGGGGTGTGGTGGTATTTCCCCCCTTCATCCCCTCTTCTCATTGCAGGGGAGCCAGGGCAGCTGGTGGGTCGCATTGTCAGGAGCAATCCCCTGCAGCACTTCGATGGCTACCTGAATCAGTCAGCCACCAACAAGAAAATTGCCAGAGATGTGTTTACAAAAGGAGATGCTGCCTATCTCACAGGTGAGGCCAGCAGGACCCCTCTGTCTGCTGAGAGTGGAGGAGAAAGGCATCTGTGTGGGAGTGGAGACTCTCCCAGGGTAGCAGCACTTCCCTAAGATGCTCCAGGTTTGCTCCTAGCTGACACCTCATTTTTTTGCCTACTCATTTCTTTCCCATAGGGGATGTCCTGGTGATGGACAAGTATGGCTACATGTACTTCCGAGACCGCACCGGGGACACGTTCCGGTGGAAAGGGGAGAACGTCTCCACCACGGAGGTGGAGGGAACCCTGAGCCGCATCCTCAACCTGACAGACGTGGTGGTTTATGGTGTGGAGGTCCCAGGTATCTGAGAGGGAAGTGGACAATCAGGAGAGGCAGGCAGGCCTCCAACACTTGAGTGTGGACATGTCCTGCATGTTCAGATTGATGTGTCCTTTGACAAGAGGGTGGACAAGAGAGGCTCCCTGTAGGCGAGCTGGGAAGAGACCATAAAGGGTGTGGCTAGCAGGAACCAGAGGGTTTCCTTACTCTCTCAAGCTTTGGTCTGATTCTGGCTGGTTTGTAAGGACCCTGTCTCCTCTTTGGCCAAGACTGTGACTGCAGGGTGTTGCTGGTAGCCCTGGCCACAGCATGATGACACAGCAGTGACACAGCTGGACGTGCCAGCACTTCACTACAAAGCAGGGTCTCACTGGTGCAGGGCAGAGGAGAGATGGTGCTACAGGGACGGTGTATCTGACTGCTCTTCATTCTCTGCCTCTAAGGGATTGAAGGGAGGGCAGGAATGGCAGCCATTGCTGACCCAGAGAACTCCTGTGACCTAGAAGACTTTTCCAGCAAGCTGAAAAAGGCCCTGCCACTGTACGCACGTCCTGTCTTTCTGCGGTTCCTGCACGAAGTCTCCAAGACAAGTGAGCCATGGCATGCACACTCACACTGGACATGGAGCTGGGGGAGCCTGGGAGGGAAAAACCTGGTTACAGAGATCAGTCTGTAGGGTGGGGATGGAGCCTCTCTGCCACACAGAGCCCATGGCCAGTTCCTCAGGTTGCTTTGAGGCATGAGGACACAAGGCTGGGTCTGGGGCAGCACAGATGTGGTGGGGATGGAAGTGTGTGTGGCTAGTGAGCCCTTACTCCTTCTCTCCCCATTCCAGGCACTTACAAGTTCCAGAAGATGGAGCTGCGGAAGCAGGGCTTTGACCCCACGCTGGTGAAGGACAGGTTGTATTTTCTGGACTCCAGGCAAGGCTGTTACCTGCCACTGGACCAGGCAGCGTTCAACAGAATCCAGTCGGGAGCCCAGAAGCTGTAACTGGTGGGGCTCGAGCAAGGCACCTCACAAATCCTGCTGGGGAGAGGGGGCAAGGCAGGCACTGGGGAAGGAAGGAGTGATATAAAAGGCATGCTAGAGATTTTATTTGACAAGTTTTACAGATAAGGGTTTTGGGGGAACACACAGGGGATTGAGGGGAGGGGGATGGTCACATACCAAAGCATTGATTCATTATGGCTTTATTTTCTATTTGGTACAGTGGTGGTGCTCCCATGCCATGGGAGGGCATGGCTCTGGCCAGTTAAGGAAGAACGGGGTGCCCCTGCCATTCCACTTTGCTTTTCCTGTCTTTCCCTACCTTTTCCTGCCTGCAGCAACCCTTCCTTGTGAAGGCCATGAAGAGACCAGTGCTGGCCTCTTCCCCACTCCTCTACCACCAGCCCCTCCTTGGCACGGGGACCCGGCTGGCAGAGGGAAGGTGGGTGCCAGGCACAACCCCTTCCTTCTGCTCAGCCTTGCTCGTGTTGTGTGTCTGCTGTGAATCAGGGGAGCAGGGTAGTGTTGGGCTCAGGAGGGGGACAGGGGTGTGTTTCTGCCATGCCTTTCTCTCTCCTGGGGATGACATTTCTATTTTTCACAATCACACGCACATTATATTATATTATATTATACATATATATATATGTGTGTGTGTATATATACATATATATGTATGTAATACACGCTTTTTTTTTTTTTTCAATCTTAATTTATTGTCTGTACTTTTGAATGTGTCCCGGGTTTGTGCAGTAGGTGGAGGGATAGCCCAGACCTGTCCTCTCTTGGAGAATCCTTTTCTCTCGCAGGGAGGTGGGATGCTCATCTGAGACTGATTCTCCTCTTCCAGCGTGGGTGCAACTGTAAATGTCCTTGTGGCCTTGCTCCATGGTGGAGGACATGAGCAAATCCCACTGTCTTGTGGACACTTCTCTGGGTCTTTTACTTCCATCTTTTGTGGATGCAGCATTGTTTTGTGAATCTTCTTCCTTGCAGAAAGCAAGTGGGAGAGTGGGAAGAAGGGCCCAGTTGCCTTTGCTTAGATGTACTCAGGAGGTAGTTTGCCTGGGGAGAGAACGTCCTCTGGAGGATGGCCTCTGTGAGAGCCTGACTTCATGTGCTCTGCATCCCTTCCCAAAAGAGCCCTCCCTGTCTCCAGCACCGGAGCAGGGCCCTGAACTGAAATGTCCGTGTGAAATATCTGACTTGTGCTATGTGAATTCCCCATGTTGTGTCTGACATGAAACAACCTCAGCTGCGATGTTTGATTCCAGTCTTCAGAAAACAAGCAGAAATTTCTCTTCCAGAGAAAACTCTGGGTTGGGTTGCTTTTTGGTTTGTTTTTTTTTTAATAATTTGTTTTTATGCTTTTAGCAGGGTTACTCCTTAAAATGACATCTGTCTTTTGTGAGGGCAGGATGTGTCTGTTCTTCTAGCTGTGCTTCCACTCCAACGTACCTGCCTGCCCCAATCCGTCCCAGTCTCACAATTAAACACAAGTATGGGCCTATGCTGATGTTTCCTACCTCTTCCTTGTACAGTCCTGCTCTGTGAGGGAAGGTGGGGGACTGTGCTGGTTTGGGAACTGCCACTCCAGAGCATCACTTCCCTGTGTGCATTTTGACTCATCTGAGAGCCAGGGGAAGAAGCCCCTTCCTGCTGGATTTAATGACTATGTGAACACAACATGTTGATCAGATCCTCACCAGTTTCCTCCACTAACTCTCCACACCCTGTTTTTCCTCATTCTGTCCTCAGCATTGCCATCCCAATTTGTCTTGGCCCAGTTCTCCCTGTTTTCCCTGGGGCATGTTCCACTGCTCTCCTGTTCTCTGTTTCCTCTTCCTGCTGCTTCTCTCTGTGTTTGTCCATGATGAACTTCCCAGCTAATTTCTGCGCTTGCAGACAAGTTTTCTGGTAGCCATTCCACTTCCCTTGCTGCCAGAGCCATCTTTTTGACCTTCTGCATCCAACCCTGGTGACAGGAAAACCTGACTCCTTCTTGGTGTGGGGCTGCGAGGGACAAACATGAGCCTGAGTGAAATGTGTTGCCTGGTGAAACACACCGTAAGAAAAGTTGGAAATTTGCGTCCTTTATATACCAGCTTCACCTTTGGACATGTTCAAATGGGTCTCTTCTCCAACATCTCTGAGATGAAAGCTTTAATTTTAGTTTTTCAGTCTCTTGGACACTCACCAAAGCAGCTGGTGGAAAACAGACATCACCCCCACAGCCCTGCAGCATCCAGGGGGCTCAGCCCTCAAAGAGCGTGGCTTTGCCCATATTTCGGGGCCGGGCAGTGCAGCAGTGGTGGCTCTGCAGGTGCTCTGCTCTCACTTGTGGGCTGCGTTCCGCTCGCAGCCACCAGAGGAGGGCAGGCTGGGCTCGGCGAACGCCTCCCCTCCGGGACACGCTGCCGGGGCTTTCACAGCCCTGGTGCGGCGCTCAGAGCCCTGCAGGGGTGGGATGTTGGGGCAGGGGAGTTACCCACGCAGGGTGGGTGCCTGAGATGGAGAGGAAGTTTGGGATGCAGAGAATGGTGCTGGGTGCGAGGCCAGCGGCAATCCCAGGCACTGGTGTCCGCTGTGCTCGGGCTCCTGGCTGGAGACTGTGCCTGACGGAGACTTGGGCAGCAGCGAGGGCACCGAGCTCTGCCAGGTGGGTGGTGGGCAGCGACCTGAACCACCGGGCCTCATCCAGCTTTCTGCTACAGGCAATGAGGAAAAGCTTGTCCTCCCTCAAGTCACACCTGGGGGTGGTCATTGGGAGATGGGTGGTTTGGAGATGAGGATGCAGAGGGACTGTACTCCCTCCCTGCAGGAGATAGCCATGCTGAAGAAAGAGGGGTTGCAAGGCAAAGCTCAGCGCTGTGTTTCTGTCTGTCAGAGAGCAGGGTAGGTTAAAAAAACGTACCGAGGAAATTAGGCATTCAGGGCACTGCCTGAAACGCAGATGTGAATAGCTTTGGAAGCTTATGGAAATATGGCTGTTACTTGTTTGCAAGTGAGCCCATACAAATGGAGACTGGGTTGCACTGTTGGATTTTGGAGATGGATGGGAATTACAGGCCTGTGAGAGGAGCAGGATGTAGCCCTTGGTGGTGCTGACACAAATCAGGAGCCAGCTGTGAGGAGGGGCAGCTGCAGATGCAGGCAAGAGGAGCAGGATGAGGCCCCTCCGAGGCGAGAGCTCCTGCTCTGGGGAGATGAGAGGTGCTGAGTCACTGGGAAAGAGCTCAGCAGACATCATGGAGGGCTCTGGTACACAGCCCATCAACAGCACAGACCTGCAGGGCTGTGCCAGAGGGCTGGGGTGTGCATGTGCCACACACCTCTGTGCCAGAGGATTTCCCAGGGAGAGGGGAGCCCCAGGGAGTTGTGTTCATAGCTCTGAGTAATGCTCAGAGGAGCCCCCCTGCCCAGCGAGGCTGGTGTTGGGGGGTTGGTCCCCTCTGGAGATCTGGTGCCCGGGGACCATTCACCATTGGAGCTGTGTTTGTCCTGACTCAGGAGGGTTGTGTCGCACTTGGCAGTGCTTCAAGATTCCCTGAAACACCCAGCTACACCAATTAGAGTTTTTCTGCTGGCTGTCAGCTTTGGGTTGAAATCCTGGGGCGTTTCTAAAGTCGCAGCTCCTCTGGAAAAATGAAGTTTATGTGCAAGTGTCCCTGCAGCTCTTGGGCCAGAAATACAAGTGCAGGTGTGGTGCTGAGCCTGGGATCAATGCTGAGACACAACACTTCCAGCAGATAGGTATTTGGAATGAAGTAGCCAGTGTTTAATCATAGTTTGATTTTTAAAAATATCTTTTTATTTGTGCACTTTTAAGGAAGACATTTTAATTGAATCCTCTATGATTACAGACACCTTGTGAGACATCCCTCCTCTTTGATCAATGCACTAGTCTGGCTCAACAGCTGCATGTAGATAAAAGTCCTATACATAAAGTACGAGGTATTGTTCTGTTTTAATTAAAACACTTAAAATTCTGTTTGCATGAGGTTAAGAAAACATTAAAATCCTTTCCAGGGTTATTATCAAACTGCTGATTTAAGCAAAGCCAAAGAGCTTTACAAACCAAATGTACTCTTCCCCATGGAGATGACTGCTTCTCCCAGACCCTGTGTCCTGGACAGTGACAATATATCAAGACAAAAAATGTGGCAACTTTCTTTCTGATCTGCTCTGGGTCCAGCCCAGCCACGCCATGCTTGGTATGCAAAACTGGAGTTTATTTTAGCCTTAATGCAGGTGGGGGTTTTGCAAGTTGCTCAGAACCTTTCTGAGTGAAATTAATTTCTGCTGCTGAGAAAGTCTGTGAAAATCTTTAACACTGCATCTCTCCAGCCTCCTCCTGCCACTCTTGGTGTGCCAGAGCCTTCCCAAACAATGACAGCTGCCTGCTCTTCTGCACGCTGGGGAGCTGGCTTTGCCTTTAAGCAGTGACAGGGAAATATTCTGGACTAAAGAAGAGACTATCCTTTGGTGCGCTCTTTAGAAATGGAAATACTTGATTCCCCTGAGTGGTTCCAGTGTAACCAGGAGCAGGGCCAGCAGTGGCTTCTCGCTCTCCAGTTTGAAGGGACTGTGTGGCCAGGGATTCCACCAAAATGATGGTCTGTGAAGATCTCGTCATGCTGTGTGAGAGGGAGGGGAGAGCAGCTTTCCTTTCCAAAGGAGAGAGGCTTCAGAAAGGAAGAGAATATCCTTAGGGCTGTTTTCCTGCTGGGCTCTTGGACAGCACGGGATGGCTGGACTCTGCAACTGAGCGAGGCTCAGGGAGCAGGGATGGGTCCTGCTCTGCTTTCTTTGAGCCTGGCCCATTTCAGTGGCAAATCCCACCTTCCAAAGTAACCTTAGGTTTGATCTGCTTATCTCCTGGTTCATTAAAAAGTCCACACATAGGCACAAATGATGGCAAGCCAGGCTCTGGGAGAGCTTTGGGCAGTTGAAACATGCAGTACAGGCTGGCAACCCCAGGAATTGCAGGCGATGGCGATGCTATCCAAGTCCAGGACATATTCCTGCTCAGGATGTGGGTCATTGCCCAGATCTTCCCTGATCCCTCGACAAATGATCTCAGACTTGTGAAGTGGGATATGACCCCTACTGTGCTGCATCCCCCTCCTTGTTACAGCCCTGCCTTCCTCTAATCCCCTCCTTGGGGGTGCAGAGCAGCTTCCCCAGTATCCTGCCAGCCCAGGCAGGATCTGTGGCCTGATCCTGCCCTGGAGGTGACACCTCCCACGACCTGCACGGGGCCCGGCACACCCGCAGCGCTGTGCCAAGGAGCCTGAGGAAGCGAGGGCAGCCAGAGCCTTCCTCCTGCCCCCGGCCATCCAAGTGGCCGCCGGCTCGGCCGCAGGAAGAGGCTAACAGCGGCGGGCGAGCCACCCCCTCAGCTTTGAGTATCACTTTCAGCTATTCTGGAGGTTAAACGCCTGTTTAGAGCTCCCTATTGAAGGTAGAGCCGGGGGTGCGGCATTGTTCGGACGCCCTCCCGCTTTGTCTGGCCGCTTTGAGGGATGCCCTGAATGGGAAGCGGCCCCCCCAGCCCAGCACCCCGGCAGAAGGGCTCCCGGGGGAGAGGCGCTTCCTCCCGCCCTAATGACATTCAGGCCTCCATCGGTTCAGCTCCCGCTTTCTTTCTGCTGCAGTTTAACCCGGGCACAGAGGCCGGGCTCCATCTTACTGATCTCTGCTTGACACCCAATTACCACATGAATGGGAGAGAAAGGCTGCAAAAGGCTTTAACTCCCACTGACCCTCCTTCCCCTCTGCCTGCTTCCCTCTCTCCCCGTCCTACCCCCTCGCCTTTCTCCGGCGGAGGGAGTTCAAAACTGAGACGGGGAAATCAAACAAAGCCCCGAGTAAGGAAACCCATTGTCACCGCCTCCGCGATGGCTCCCCTTTCGCCAGCTATTGTTCCCCTTGAAGTTTGACTTGCTGTGTGGAAGGATGCGAGCAGCTGTTTGTGCATTCCCCTGATGTTTTATTGAAAAATAATTGAATCGTCAATTCGGGGCTCTCTGATAAAATGTTTCCTCGCAGAGCTAGGCCCTGCTGTATTTATAAACTACGTTTCCTTCTAGGATGTGATAGCAACCTAAAACGTTTCCTCCAGAATAAACCCTCCGTGGAGGAATGGAGGCATGTTCCTTCTGCACTCAAAAAGAGAGAGAAAGAGTGCAAATGGCAGGAAAAAAGACAGAAGATGGGAATGAGACAAAAGAAATGAACACTTCTTCACTGACAGGCTCAATTTCCAACCTGTTCCCTTTGCAGTTGGCTTTGTGGGAGGGGAATGGGAACAGCAGGAGCTCCTGGTCAGTGGCCTCCTGCCCCAGTAACCTGAGTGAGCACCACAGCTACCCGGGTTTTATGTTTATCAAGCACTGTCCATGTTTACAGCACTTCAACAAGGCAGCATTACCTTTTCTTGAGGAGATTGCATGCTTAGTTTCCTCATCCCAAACATATCCCAGAGAATTTGTAGTGCTCTGATTTCAGCACGCAGCATGGAGAGAGGACTCATTCCTCTCTCAAGCACAAAATGTCCATAAACACGTCCCCTGTATCTCATGTGGTCACTTTTTGTCCAGGACAATTGTTAACAGTAACCAGCTTTGAATGCTCGAATGAGTCAAACTGGTATTTATGATTACTGTTCCCTTTCTTGTAATTTATTTTTGCTTTTCCAGGGAGGTACTAACACTAAATCTGTACCATTTTGTTGTGTAAGCCAGGAATCAAGATTATTTTAGGAGCAAGTTCTGCTTTTATTTGGCCTCATAAATGATTTCTGGGAGCGAGAAGAATAGCTCATATAAAACCATAACTGCAAACACTGATCTGGAATCAAGATTACCAGATCCTCTCAACACAGAATGCTTCACCTATTTCTGAACTAAAGATTTTTGCTGAAGGCTTCTTTCCTCAGCCGCTTTTCCATACAATTCCATCCTGGGCCATATCTCCGAGATACTCAAAAAAAGCCGTGGGATTTAGAGATATATAAAATCCAGCTGGAATTTTTGGATGAAGACCACGGTCAACAGCTTCACAGCTCTGCCATCACGTAACCCCGGCAGCGACGGCAGCATTCATCTGCCGGAGGGACCAGCCTTTCCTGGGGCCCAGCCCAGAGAATGATCTCCTCGGAGAACAAAAGGCCATTACAAACACCACCACCTTCTGCTCCCGGGGTTAGGCGTACTCTGACCTCCGTTAGCATAAACGAAGAGCAATCTGTCTGTGTAAATTTATGCCCTTTGCACATAATGCATCATGTATATGCATAGCTATTACATTTCTATGTGCATGTGTGCACATATACATGTATTTTTTAAACCCAAACCCTCCGCTGAGTGGAGGGAGGGTTAAGAGGCTGCAGATTTTCTACCAGTGCAGCTCCGTGTTGTGGGGGAGAAGCCCAGCCCAGCTGTCACCGCCATGGCTGCGTTCTGCCTGTGTACATGGGCTTTCTCTGGGGACAGGAGGGGAAAACAAACAGGCGACAGATGTGAGCCGCGTTGTTTAACGCTGTGCTGGGGGTGCCTGGCGCCGTGGGGATGTGCTGGCTGGCAGGGGCTGCCCGAGCAGGAGGGGATGCTGAACAGCCGCCCCTGGTGCTGAACTGCATCTTCCCGGTGCTGACAGGAGCTGTCGTTAGCATCACTCAGCTGCTTCTGGTCCCCCACAACAATCCTGATGAGCTGTGAGGCAGCAGGTTGGCATCACAGAAACACAGAATTGTAGGGTTGGGAGAGACCTCTGGAGATCATTCAGCCTGACCCCCCTGCCAAGGCAGGGTCACCTGGAGCAGGTGACACAGGAACACATCCAGGTGGGTTTGGAATGTCTCCAGAAAAGGAAACTCCACACTCTCTTTGGACACCTGTTCCAGAGCTCTGCCATTCTCAATGTAAAGAAGTTCTTCCTCATGTTGAGGTAGAACTTGTGTTGTTGCAGCTTTGCTGCTGGTAATTCCCCGCTGGGAAACCCGTCTGCAGCTCCTGCCTTTGCGCAGCCCAAGTGCTCTGAGCAAACAGGGCCCTGTGTGTGGTTCTGAGCACGTGAAGGGAGTTCTCTGCGCGGCGAAGCCTGAACTCGGTGCAGAATTCAGTATTTTAAAGTAACACCGCCTGGCATCAGCGCCCAGGTATTTTAAAATAATACCAGCAAGGGCACGCGCCGCACCCCAGCACTGCGAGAGCTTCTCCGGGGGAGGAAGAGGAACAGGAGCAGGGAAGACGAGGCAGGAGAGATCCGGGCCGCGGGCAGCGCCCAGGGCCACCCCACCCTCCTCAGCACCGCGGGACCGGAAGTCTGCGCGGCACTTCCGGCGCGGCCGCGCGCGCCCGCCCCTCCCGCCCGCCGCCGCCAAGATGGCGGCGCCCGTGTCGCTGCAGGTGGAGTTCGGGTGAGCGCGGGCGGCGGAGGCGGCGGGGTCGGGCGGAGGGCAGGGCAGGGATGGGCCGCGATGGGCCGGCCCCTCCGTGAGGCGGCCGCGGCATCGTGGCGGGGCGGTTGCTGCGTGCGGCCTGGGGGGCCGCTACGGGCGCATCTGGGCCCGGGCGCCACCGCTGTCACGGGGCTGCGGGCCGGGGTAGCGGGAGCGGCCGCCACCGGGGAACCGGGTAGTCAGGCATCGACGGGAGGGGCTAGACACCGCCAGAGGGTGTCGGTAGTATGAGGCCGGGCCGTCTGCCCCCAGCCTCGCTCCCGTGTCTCTGTGAGCGTCCTGTGCCAGGCCTTTCCTTTTCTTTCACCTCTTTCAACTTCTTTGAGTTGTTTATTTTTTTTAATTTTAATTATTAAAATTATTTATGAAAACATTCCCCTCGTTTCTCGCCTTTTTTTTTTCTGAGCACTGTCTATGTGTGTGTTTGTGTGTGGACACGTGCCCTCACTGTGCTTTGTGTTTGAGCCCTGTCAGGTCTGTAAAGCTGCCAGGTTCTCACTCTGTAGCATTTCAGTTTCCAGGCCTTTGCTGCTGTAGTATCAGCATTGCTCATGCTCTGGCCCTGGGATCTTAAAGCATTTGCAGTGGAAGCTGTGCATATTTGTGGAAATACTTGTGTTATTTCGTTAAAGCCTCCTTTTAGCAGAAGCTAAAAGGCTGCTATTTATTCGCTTTTTCCCACCCTTTCACGAACACAGAAATGCCATAACCCTTTAAATACCCTTCTCCTTAAGAATCCTGTCCTCTATCTTTCCCGCTTCCAGCTGCAGCAACTCTCCTAATTTTCCCAGAAGAGTGAGATGCATTTTTGCTTCCCTTGGAAATGCATAAATGAGCTCTCTATGTAGGAACCACAGCTGAGTTCCCCACAGCTCTCGCCTTACAGAAGGACCTTATCTTGCAATCTACATTTCCCGCTGTAACAAAGCGTGACCTTGTTTTCATTACATGAAAAAATGTTTTTCATATAATTGTTATGACTTGTTCCCTCACATGAATCTCGGCTCATGTTAATAAATCACTGCTTCAATTTTGAGATAACTATTTGTTGTGAGCTGGTGGAAGAACACCAACAGAGTGCTCTTTAGGAGAGTTGCTGCATATAAGTAATGCTGCTGAAGGCATAACAAGGGTTCTGTTGTGCTCTGCCGTTGCAGAGCCAAGAAAACCTACTGTGACATTTTTAGATATTGAATTTAAAGGAACTTAATAACATCTGGAAGTATCATTGTTGATACTTAGGTGGGGATTGCTTGTTTTAAATATTTATCTTTATTATGTTGGTTTCCAAGGGAGGAGAGGCACCAGTAAGTTCCCAGAAAGTAACTTCATAGGAAGATCTTTCCAGAGTAATCGGCGTTTTAGTTGGAAGAACATTTTTGCCACAATTATATGCCCTTTAAAAATGGGTTGGTCATTTTTCTACCACAGTTTAATATTAAGTGAATTGAGGTTTTTAAGAGTTCTCTAGTTGTTAAAACTTTGGCCAGTGTAGAGTTCAGTCTATAGCCAGAAGCTCACGCTCTCTGCTGCCATGTCCTGTAACTTAAAGTATCTTTTGTGTTTATTATCCATTACTCACATGGTAAAAGTTCTATAATATGACTGAGTTTGGCCTGTGGCCTCACAACATCATGAAAAATGATTGATGTTGGTAAAGATTTTTCACAATTGTACTTTTTCCAGAACAGGAGTAGAGGTGAGGAGCTTGCTGAGGCTTCTAAGCTGTAGTTACAAAAATTAATTACTCTCTTGAAGAGCCTAAAGTAAGGTGCCTGGACTCAATTCACATCCCATTCTTTTCCAGTGTGAGGACCAGCTCCTTTATCTGCCAGCCTCTGCATATCCTGCTCACACCTGATCTCCTGTGGTTGCAGAGGCCATCAGTTGTTATCTGAGGGTATTCCCTAATGTATTCAAAGTGTTCAATGGAGGAAGACTGTATATTTATTAATTTATATTTTACCTTGTCACCCTCATCACTTACTTCTCCCAGTCATCTCTCTCTCTGGGACACTTTGTAGTCAGTAGATGAAGAAAGAGTTGCCAGGACTCTTGGGCTGCTGGCACTGACTTACTCTGAAACTTCGTGTGAGTCATTTCCCCTTTCTGTGTGTTCACACGTGGAAACTGGGGAAATATTTATTCCAGAAGGATGCTCAATTTTTGAGATTTCTGGCCAGCAGGAGTTGGGGATGAGCAGTGTTGGATGCAGTGTGGTGGCTGTAGTGTTGGAGTGGAAGCAGTGCTGGTGGCTGGAGAGGGAAGGCAGTGCTGCACAGCGGTTTGGGAGCTCATGGAGATGGGAACCATCCTCCCGTTCTGCTGGGGTGATGCCTGGCACCGTGGGGTTCTGGCCCACAGCAGAGCCTCCTCTCTTTGTTGGCAATGGGAGCTGGCAGCTTCCCCTGTGGATTTTTGGTTTGTGACAGGAAAAAAAAGACAAAGGGAATCCTGTGCTAAATATAGTCTGTGTCATTTGTTTTCTCTGTTGTGGCATCTATGTAAATCGCCTCTTTTGTACTGCTTTCTTTTGACAATAAAGCAAAATCTCAGTGGTTCATTGTTTTTATTTCAGAGGTGGTGCAGAACTCTTATTCGATGGTGTCAAAAAGCATCAGGTGACTTTGCCCTGTCAACCAGAGCCTTGTGAGTATCAGAACTTGTTGGATAACTTGACAGAGTAACAAGAAATGAAACAAAGCTGGTTTGTACAGCACTTATAGTTGCCAGCAAGGATCAAAGTATTTTAAAAGCTCTTTCAGACATGCCATGGACCAGGCAGCTTGGCAAACAGGGTTAGTTCTCAAAGTCTGAAGTCTTTCCTGTCCTCTAAGCACTTGTGAATCAAGTCCTTCCTTAAGACTTTTGCCTCCCTCCTGCTGGATAGACAACAGCCTCTGGATGTTTCCATCAAGTCTACGTTTGTCGTTCCTGGTACTTGAAACCACCAATAACATCCTCTCTCCTTTGTTTTTTCCTGCCTGTTCTGAGGTTTCCAAGAGGCACATACATAATGTGTGTGTGTTTATGTGGTGTATAGATATGTGGAGGGGTGTGTAGCAATGTAACATAAATAGTGTTGATCTACTCATTTGACCTTTCAAGTAAATGTGATAATTTTAATATGAACTCTGCAATTGAAGAGAGCAAACCTAATGCTCAGATAGGATGCTGGACATCCTGCCCATGGCCTTCCCTGCAACAAAGAACAGGACTTCAGTGTTCCAGGGATAAGCAGTCATAATTCCTGGTTTGCAGTTTGAAATATCAATACTGAGCAGTGCTGCATTAATTCACTTACTTGTGTGCATACTTCAGTTGTAGTGTAATTTTGCCACAGGTATGTTCTGAATTTTTCCAGCTAGATAGCACTGCTTTATGCTATTGGAGTGGGGTTATAAACCAAAATAAACCAAAGCCATGAGGGAGTGTTAGCAACCAATATCTCATGAATGGCTGATGTCATAATCTATGTACTGGGAACCTCCAGGCCTGAAATCTTTTTGCTGTGTCTGTAATTAATTAGACATTGGTAGAAGTGCTTTTGATGCTTGGACAAAAGTATGTGTAATTCAAATGTAATAGGAATACTGCTATATTGTGTTATCTTGTGGTTTAAGGACAAGGACTAAGGCTCCAGAAACATGACCTGATGTTGATTTGCTTTGTGAGTTTAGTCATGTTGCTTAACTTTCTCCTGTTGCTAGTGATACTTTGATGTATCACAAGAGAATTCAGTATTAAATTCCAGCACTGGCGAAGTACTTAAGATCCTTAAATGAAAGGTAGCAAAGAAATGCTAAAACACTCATTTAGTTGGTTTATAAACTTGGAGGCTAGAGCATAATTTTCCTCAGTGCTCTGCAAATTTAAAATACCCAGTAACGCCCACGGTTTTGGTGGTGTTCAAACCATGATCAGATGCTGAAGAAAAAGGGGTTATTACAGGAGATGTTTATTTCTGCCAGGAGAGGGGAGGGTATTAATTCCAAAGAGGGATTCTTCCAGCCCAATGGCTGTCAGGAGTGCAGTTGTATGTGGCCTGATCCATTTCCTCTTGAAGCTGCTGGGAAGACTTCTGCAGCCTTAGTAGGATCTACATTTATCCTAAGGGCTAAATCTCTCCCTTAAGATCTGTGTCAGCCTTAGGGTTCAAACTCCTGATCTCCAGTGATTCATTCCAGATTCAGCTACCATACTATTGCTCCCAGCTTTTCCTGCTGCTGTGTTTTCCAGATGCTGCTATCCCTGTGACAGGAGTGGCACATTTGACAGTGTACCCCCTGTTTTGCTGCTGTCTTGTGCCTTGGCTGTCAGGGAGGTTTCGTTTTGAGGCTGGTTTTGGGTGGATTGCAGCATCTGAGGAACACAAACTGAGCTGTGAGACAGCTGCTGTAGTGGCATTTACACCCAGCCCAGGGATGGGGAGGTAGAGCTATCCTGAATGCCTGACAGTAAGGGATTACTGGAAACACCCCTCATGATACTTCCAGAAGACAGTTATGTTGTAGTGGTGAGGAATCAATGGAATCATATCAGAAACTATGAATGATTTTCTTGCAATTTTATATTGTTCCTAATGCCGTGTATTTCCCTTGTTCACACTAAGAAATTTCAACTCTCCTGTCTCTGGGTAAATAAAGATATACATATCAGGTCCCTGCTGCCCTCGTGCAACCAGAATTGCAATGATTAGAGAAATGAAACAGCTCAGTTCTACTCAGCACATCCTGTTGCTTACCTTACCCTGAATGTCCATCATTAAATTCTCCAGGGAAAGACCTGTAGTATGAACACTACTTGAAGACCTGCACTTCTAACCCCATTTTAAGTTATTTTATTAGCTGCCAAGTTTATTTTTGGCCATTTTGGCCTCTCTTACCTACTCTTCCTTTTTTCTAGGTTATTTTTGTCTTCGTCCTCCTTTTTGCAGAACAGTTGCTTCTCTCTGGGTTATTGGGCCCACCTGTATTTTAATTGTTTAGGCATTTTTATATATATCCCAGAAATGAAGGGAGGCGGAAAACTATATAAAGAAATACCTACAAATATTTACATGAATAAAACAAGCTGTGCTCCATAGTTGGCAGGGGCAATAAATGTTCTCTAAATGATAATGTTGCTTGAGCAAACTCTTTATGTGGTCATTTCTTTTTCCCTGGTAACAGGCACTAGGTGGAAAGTAGGTGGGTTCCAGATCTAGTTTACTTTTTCAAGAAGATTTGATTCTCTGTCCTTTTCTGATGCCTGGAGATGGACTCCTGGAGGGATTGGGAAATGCAGGAGGAAGGAAGCTGCAAATGGGACAAGAGCAAGCCACAGGGGGCACAGCCATGTGGCAGGACCTATTTTTATTATCCAAGGGGCATTTTGTATCCTGATGTCAGTTAAACAGCAGTTCTTTACTTCCAAAGTAAAGATGTGTCTGCCTGAATTTTGAAGCTGCTGCCAAAGTGGGAAGTTAGGAAGGTGTGGTGCATGTGCATAGGCAGCAGATTTACCTAAGCCACACTTTGTGCAAGACTGTGTAATCTTATAGAGCTGCTGCAGAAAGAAGACCTCAAGTTAAACAAGAATCTTGTCCCAAATTTTTGGCTATTCTAATGATCTCCAATGATCTCACTGATAATGCTGTTTGAGGATCTAAAGGCATTATGCCCTGTTGGCTTCTTCTGCATAAAAACAGTGTGTGTGGGAGAAAGCAGCTGGGGGAATAACGATATTTGTCACATGGAGAGAGGATTAAATTGGCAGGGAAATCAACTTTATTTTCAAGCATCTAAAAGGCTATTAGAGACAATGGAGCATAAAAGAGAGAAACCCTAGATTAAAAACTGAAAATGTATTTGGCAGCCTCCTCCTGAAACAAGCCACAGTAATTTAACCAAGTGCTTCAGTAATCAAATAGATCATTGTATGACTGCTCTGCAAGTGATGCTGGAGCTCCTTCCTCCATCTCACTGGGACTCACAGTGGTGGATTTGTCCTGGCCATGTGAGTTGCATGGATGCTGTTGGAAGGGTAGGAAGTCACTGGCATTGTTTAACCCTTGTAGTTGTTTTTAGGTTTAGCTCAGCTGCATCATCTGATGAAGAGTGTTTACAAAACCTCTCTGCTGTGCTGTCTTCTGGATGTTGTACCTGGAGCTTGGGGCTGTGTGTAAAGTCTCTGGCACTTGCACTGCAGGCTGCTCAGCTGTGAATTCCAGCTTCTCCTGTGGCTTCAGTGGTGGGAATTTGTGTTTTTGTAGCAGCAGTGACCAGTTTCACTGGTGCTCGCTGGGACCTTCTGGGCTAATAAAGAATTCACACCGTGTTTTGGCACTTTACAAGTCTGGAAGGTTAAATTATTAATCAGTGCATTTTGGTAATTGTTTGTGGTTTCCCTGTACCAAAACTCTAGGGGAAAGAAACCACTACCAATCAGATTTTTTTTAAGAGGGAAAATTAAAATAATCTGCCAAATACTGCTAATGTTGAATCCCCATAGAGAAGAGCATAGTATGCTCCTCAAGAGCTTTGCTTTCCAGGGGCCTTGCTCTGCACAGCATGGAGGACTGCTGGGGACTTGGGAGCATTCATCTTCTCGGAAAAGAGCCTGGGGATCTTGAGAAATCAGACCTATGTTACAGGCAGGGTGGCTTACAAAGTGCACCGTGGCATGTGTTCAGTGTTCACTGGGGTACTGGACCAAAAGAACCTGTAAAATCCAGAGTAGCAGTTGGCGTTGGCTGTTGGTAAGTGCCTAGTGCTGGGTAGTACATCGTAGTTGAGTCATTAATATTCTGGCATGCTTTTATTACTCTGTTTATTATTCCTAGCATTTTAAAACTAGCTCCAAAGAAAGAATAAAAATATATTTGCTAATGTAGAGGCTTATTAGAAGAATGGTAAAAAAAAAGCCCCCATGGATCTGTGGAACTTCATGCAGTCAAATCTATTTAACCACAGCGTGTGGTACTTGCAGCTCTCAAAGGACTTGGATTATTCCCCTCCTCGTGCATCCCACTCGTGCATCTCTTTTAGGCAGGAAATTATAGATTTGGTGGCAAGGGAAGGGCGCTCTGTGGGTGCTCAGGCTGGACCAGCAGTCAGGGGGATCAGTGTTTGCAGCAGCAGAGCTGTTGAGATCGAGCAGTTGCTGGCATGGGGCTCAGCTCCAGGTCCCTGTCCCAGGGAGGCTACGGCTTCCTTTAGAGGGAACAGGGAAATAAACGCTTGTCCTCACAGGAGCAGTCCCATCACCCTCCTGGGAGGCCGTGGAGCCGCTTTACCGGATCAGCTCATCCCAACTCATTGTGGAAGGGAGCTTCCCAGGCACTGGGAAACCAGCTCTTGTGTGCAACCAAATCCCTGGGATAACAAAGCCTGGCTGTTACACCCTCCTTCCCAGCCGCTGTATTGCAGTGCGGACACCTAGCAGGATAACCCCTCGGTCCCACCCCCCTCCTCTCCCTCTTTTCTCTTGGTGGGATTTGCTGTGCTGACAGCGCTGTTCAGAGGGTGGCAGCGGAGCAGGGCTGGGGAGGAGGATCCGGGCCCTTTAAACCGCTTAGCATGCGGTTCACACGGCTCCGGGCCAGCTGTTCCTTTCTCCTCCTGCCCTCACTCGCAGGAGTTGTTTGCTGAGCTCAGAGCTCCTGTGCAAAATTGCTTTTCAAAAGAGCCACTTTCTGCTTAATTAAACAATGAGCCGCCGTCCCTCTGCACATCTGTAAAGCTCCCTCCGCAGCCCCTTTATCCCACAAACTGCTCCATTCTTACCTCCATTCACTTGTAAATCTTACCCCCCCCTCTCCTCCACCCTGATCATCTCACTGGCCCTTTCTTTTTCCCTTTCAAGTAAGACTGAGGGGCTTGGAGTATCTGTGGGGGTGGCTGGGTTGGGTGGACAGGAATCGGTTTAATGGTGCTTGGCCCTGTATGAAAGTCTAATAATAGCAAAGCAGATCTGAGCCCAAAAGTGAGAGGCGATTTCTGTATTTAGAGGAATAAAATCATGGCAGTTTCCTGAGCCGAGCTGAGACACTGACTCATCCAGCAGCCAGAGGGGACACAGCCACCAGCCAGGCTGGGAGGGGGGCAAGGATTTGACTTCAAGGCATTTTCTGATCCAGCTGGCAGTGCCAGGGAGAGCCCAGCCCAGGGAATTCCCTCGGCCAGGCTGGCTGCGTGCAGAGCAGTGCCAGGCTGCCAGGGAATCCCTCTCCACTCTGGCAGGAGCAGCCACCTTCCTCCGTGGTCCAGGGTCTTTTAACATCAGCTCTGTGTAGTCTCTTCAATAGCAATAAGGTTTTCCTCTTAAGCCCTCAGTGTCTGTGCACACACCCAAAACTCAGAAACCAGGAAAATAGGAGAGAGGGGAAATTTCAGTTTGCTGGGTTTTGGCAAAGCTTTACACTGGTGGTTAGTAATGCATTCTCTGAATTGTCTTGCTGAGAGCTTAAAAAAAAAATTAACCAGTAACATTCAAGGTTAAACAGGATAAATGAATGGAAAAGTGATGAGGTGGGATATCTCCTTTATCATTGGGAAGGACAGATTATAGCCAGCGTGATGCAATGTCATCTAGTATAGATTGATAGGGAGGAATGAAGAAATGGGAGTTTAGTGCATTAGCAGAAGATTCCTGACTGCAAAAACTATTAGACCATGGCACAGTCTCCTTGGGGTTTGATAGCAAGTCTACAGTGCTGAAGCCTCTTAAAATCAGAGCAGACAAGACTCAGGATGGTCTTTTGTTGAGAATAATTCTGAGCTGGCAGAGGGATAAAATCACAGGACCTCTTAAGATGTTTTTTTTAATGTCTGTGATCCCCAGGCTGGTACTTCACTGCTGGGGCAATAGTCTTTGAGGCTCTCTCAGCTCCTTCCTTTGACAATTCTGAACGAGAGGCAAGACCCTGGGCCAACACTGGTGATCTGTGATCCTAATTAAAAGAGACAGTTTGGTGCACTGGCATTTATTGGGGAGCCTGAAGTGACAATAGCGTTGGGTGTTACGGGATTAGATGCTCTGACTTTGGAAATGAGTAGGGATTAGGTTTACCCTGAGAATCAGCTCGGAGCTGCTTTTTTTTATCATGGGAGCTGATGGATCTGGACGCTTGCTGCTGGTTAGCAGTGGGATTGGAGATCACTTGAACTTGTATTTCACTACCAGCAATCTGTGGGGATTGGAAGATCCTAAGCAGCTCCTCTCCAGTTCATAAGCATTGTGATTAAAACCTCAGGGCTGAGAATTGCTGGGTGATAGCTGGAATCTGAGTGCTCACTGCTAACGGGAAGGCTGTGAATGACCTCTGTGATCCTTTCTGATTTTGTAGACACAAGAAAATTAAGAAGAGCATTGCTATTCTAGATGAGAAGCAAGAAAAAAGACATCCTAAAGCAATTAAAAATTACAGAAGCCAAGACCTTGGTGTTCATTTGTAGCAGACAAGAACAGATGAGAGCAACAATAGCAATTCTCTTATGCCTGGCTGTAGTTACCCCCTAATTTCTTTCCTAGTACTTAAATCACTGCCCATTCCAGTGTGTGGCAGGATTGGCTTGTGCACTTGTCAGAGAAAATGGATTTTGCTCTTGCTGCAAAATTTGCCTGGCTACTCACTCTGCATAGTACCAAATCCATTTGCCTGTGACTCCATTTATACCAGCCATTCCAGGTCTTCTTCTGCAGTTTATGGCACACCATGGTCTGCTTCAGAGAGTGATTTGCATATCAGATGGGAGGCTGGAGGAGTTGGAAGGATACCTTAAATCTGGTTTTGAGCTGGTTTAGAGAGCAGATTCCTGGAGGGTCTGCTGGGATCCGAAAGCAAAGAGCAGTCGTGCACCTGGAAGAACAGCAGGTATTGGGAGCTAGTTTGTCTGTTTTAAAAACAAGCTGCTTAAGCAGGAAAAGGGACATACAAATTGTTTTTCCATACATTTCCATGCAGGCAGGGGGAATAATGGCAGAGGAGCGGCAGGGAAGGGGCTTTGTCATGGTTACAGGCCGGTGGCTGAGAATGTGGGTGGAGCAGCGCTCGTCCAGAGTTAGTGACCTCAGCAAATTGGAGCTCAGCCATGGTCAGTATGATAAATGATCTTATTCTGGGTCACAGAAGTGGTGCCCCACAGGGAGGTGTCCGCAAGGCGGCCCAGGAAAGCGCCGTGCTCCTGCAGCACTGACCCCTTAGTGACCAGTGCCACATATATCTTATTTACTGCGGACCAGAAGGGAATTTTCCATGGTTCAGCCTTTATAGGGATCCCCTATTTCTCTGAAATAATCTCCCAGTTCTGTAGCCAAGGCAAGAAAATGGGTGTAATTACATCTTCTGGGTGCCCTTGGAGGCTTTGTGCGAATTTTTATGTGGATTTTAGGGCAGGGGACACAGAGGTGTCTGGTCCTTGCATGTGTGTGTGAATCTAAGAGTGACCTGTGCAGCTCCCTGGGAGCCAAGGACTGTCTGTCCATGTCAACTGGTATCAGGATTGCACAAAATCCTTACATGTTTCTGCACCTTTATCAGTTCATTGTGAGATCCTTCTAGTGCAACACCCACCTTGGTGTTTCTTATTCGAGGCACCTGGTTTCTCTCTGCACACAGCAAGTGCCCTCCTTTCTGAGTTGTCACTGATGGATCTGTCAGGCCTAGGAGGTTTTATTGAGCTAGGAAAGATCTATGGATTTCAGCCCTGCTTTTGAGGGTGCAAATGAACCCAGGCAGTACTAAAATGGACTATTAGATGCATTCCTGTTGTAGAGGAAGCGCAGCAGATTCTTCATGAAGGAGCAGTTGGGGCAATGAGGAAGGTCAGGCCTTGGAGGATTTGCAGGAGGACGGAGCAGACTGTGCAGTTCTCTCTGCCACAGCCAGGAGTGTTTGTGGTGCAGCTGGGCTGAACAGGAGCCGAGGCTATTGGGTTTTGTGTGCACTCACTGCAGTTCCTGCATCCCGTCCTCTTGCGTGACAAGGCAATGACTTTGTGTCACTGCAAGCACACATCTCGTTTTCCTGAGCGCTGTCTTTCACTGGCTGATCGGTTTTCTGCATGTATTGTCGGCTTCAGCTCCCATCTGTGCACTTGAACTAAGCAGTTTTCTGAAACGTTTTTCAGTTTTTTTTAATTAACTTTAGATTATTTTTTCCTAAGAATTTGGAGAGGGTTGATGTGCTCTTAGCACATCAGACAGCAGAATCTGTCTCTGTGTAGGAATAACACAGGGATTTCCTACCATGTGCTTCAGTCCCTCCTTTGCAGTTTTAGAATATTTCCGCTTCCTTGGCTGTTTCAGTCTTGTTTCTCCTTTGATGCTGCCAGTGGTGAGGACAGTTAATGAGAATTAAGGGTGCATTTTTTGATGTGATATTTGTTTGCTGTGCGTGAAGTGGAGTAGGCTACCAAAAAGATTTCAGTAAGACCATGCAGCAGTGATAAAAATACATCATTACTGGGATGAGCTGGGTTCGAGTTGGTGATGCTGGAGCAAAATGCTGTATTGTCTCAGCTCTCACCTGAACCTCCCCTCCCTCTGGAGCCAGAATGCACGGTGGGTTTTGCAGCCAAATCACATCACCTGTAGTACAATTGTGCTCCTGCCAAAGCAGATGCCTCTGTTCTGTGATGGGGGCCAGCTTCAAACCAACACGCGTGTGAAATTGCTGCATTGTAGTGATGGTTTAACTTATCAGCAGATGTGGTGCCTGACCAGGCTGAGATTTTTTCCTTCTTTATATGTCATCTGTAGAGAACCTGCTGTTTGTATAGAAAGTCCTTGGGCCAGGGAGCTGGAAACCTGTTAGACCCATAGCATAATATCAGAAAGAAAATTCTCAGGAACACTACGCATGTCAAGTGTAAGAGATAAGCAGTTGTGCTGTAATTTACCTCTTATTATTTCCATCATGAGAACACAGAGTCCTGAGCTGTTGATCAAGACTGTTGTTTGAGGCACTGAGCTGCAAGATGGCTTCTCCACAGACCTCTTTCAATGGAAGTAATCTTGTTCCTTCTCAATATCTTACTTGTGGGGGATAGTTTTGGTGTGGCTGTGGTCATCTGTCATCCTTTATAATTGATTTGCTCTAGTAATACTAGTGTATAGTACATAGAGAAATGAAGGTGGGTGAAAAAATCCAGTGCTGATAAAGCAGATGAAAGTACTGTATTAAAGTTGGCTGTGGAGAAAGGATCTTAATTTTTGTACCTTTTGGAGTGAGCAAGCTTCAGGCATGCATAGGGGTGTCCGGGTTTTTTTCCTACTGTCTAAATTCTTCAGTATGTGTGTACGTGACTTCTGGGTAGGAGTAAATGAATGTTGGCTCAGGTGGGACTGAAAATAACATTTGTTATGGAAGGAGGTGGGGTGAGGGAGTCTTCCAGCTCAGCCTCGAATAAATCAGTCCTCTCGTCCCTCTGTCCAGGCTGCTTCTAGGTGGCTGCCTTTTATCCAGCTAGTGCAGCATGTTTCTGTTTAAATGATCTCTCCTGAAAGGTCCCAGAGGAAAGGGCTGCTTATTCCATGCAAGGAGAATGGTATATGGCACAGCTCATTGTTGTGTGCCCTGCTGCAAGTGCATAAATATGAAACAGCTCGCGGGTGATGCCGCGGTGGGGCTGGTGTCCCCTTCATACCCCCCTCCCTCTCCTGAAGGCTCCTCTCCATCCTCCTCCCTTTACAGCTTTCATTTCTTGGTGATGGAGAGCAGGAGCCATTTGGGTGTGAGATCCTGAGGGCTTGACGTTGCAGCTGTGTTTTTCAGGGGAAGGTGAATGCAGTTAACTCTTGTTCTGATGGCTGACCGACTGCTGTGGTGTATGTGTGCGTGTGTGTGTGTATATATATATACACATATATATGTATGTATGTATGTGTGTGTGTATGTATGTAAATACACACACCTTCTTAGTGGTGCTCCCTGTCCCTGGTGCATGTTGCTAGGAAGGAGGCAGAAAATGGTCTATTTTGCTCTTTTAACTACATATCATTACAAGGCAGTCGTGGGTTGGCCCCGGGCAGGTGAACCAGCTCACCAGGCAGTTTTGAGGCACAAAGCAGCTCCTTTTGCCCAGATCAGAGTTCTTGGAGGTAGCAATACCTGTTGTGCTCTGGGCAGCCCTGTGGTGAGATTGGGGTTTTGGGGTCAGAGTGCTAGCTTGGAGGCACCAATACTCTGGGAAAGCAGGGGGAACAGAGGGAATCTCAGAGCATCCCCCTCCCCCTTTCCCCAAGAGAAGAGGCCCCCATCTGCTGCAGATGGACATATCCCCATTGCCTAGTTGATGTGCACCTGTCTACACCAGGGCTGTTCATCCTGGGTGTGACAGAAGCAATGAAGGTGACATTATTTGGAAGAACCCCGTTTGGCTCTGGGTAATATCCATGATCCCATAAAATCTTGGGGTAAGGCCCGGGCTAAGTCAAGTCACTACAAATGCATATATTATTGCTGGTCATGAAGGAAACATATGGGGAATAGTACAAAGAATGAATTTAACTCAGAGGAGCACATGTGGAAAGATTCCTCATGACTGCAGTGAGCTTACTTCACATAAGAAACACAACCTGACATCCTTGCTCCTCGTGGAGCAGGGCTGCAGCCCTCACACTGGTGGATTTGTGCCTTCAGAAAGCTTCCTTGCTTCTTGAAAACAAACAAAACTCTTTTGGGGCTTTCAAAGGGCTGTTTAAAGGAGCCCCGGGAGAATAACTGATTGTGGATTCAGAATGATGAAGTGGTTTGTGGAATGGTGAAATGTAGAGGCAAATGCAGGAGAACTCCACTTTGCAATTTGTCAGCTTCTCTAAACCCTGTAACGGATTGTTCCCCCCCTCTGTCTCTTCTCACCTCTCCAATAGGAAATTAACTGATGCTATCACTAAAGAAATTGTTTTTGCTTCACAAAGTAAAATTGATACTATAAAAACCCGCCAGCAGTGTCTCCTCCTCCTTTTACATGAAGACAAATCCTTCCTGTCACCTACTGAAATGGAAAGATAAAGGCTGAGCTTTAATAAAGAAGCTCTAAGCATAAAGTGTAGAAGGAGGGAGCAGACACAGCATGGGGAACACTCCACAGCAGCAGGTGTGATGCTGAGGGATGTTGTAAGTGTCCAAAATACAACTATGGGCTAGGGCCCTTCTGTCTGTTTAATGCATGGCAATGGACAGGTTTGGGTTCCAGAGCTCCCAGTGTCTCCAAGAGTTTGTGCTGGTTTTGGTGCAAAAGTGTCTGGTTTTGCTCCATTCAGGTTCTTAGGCTTGCTTGTTTGGACTTTTAAAATCTAATTAAACGCACAAGAGAATTAGACATAATTTGTTGGGTGACAAGATAATGCACAGGATATGGGATTTGTCAGAGACGTGAACCTTGGGAATCTGCTGCCAGATTGGTGCTTCGGCAGGAGCTGCATTCAGTCTTTGTGGGATGAGTTTTCTGTGGGAAATCTCTTCTGCCAAACCACAGGGACAGAACTGTCTGTGAGTTTCTTTGCAGCTATCCCCATCCGTCTGCATGTTCCTCATCTGCTCTTTCGTGGATAAACAATCACTTTGCTCTGGCATCACTGGGAGCCATCAGCTAGCTTGTAAACCCTGTCCTTCCTTCTTCCAGGGGATATCAGAAACCTGCTCAAGTGGATCAAACAGAATCTGTTGAAAGAGCGACCAGAGTTATTTATGCAAGGGGAATCTGTGTAAGTACAACTGTTATGAATCCTCCTTATGTTTCTCTGTTGATCCCCACAGTTTGGGGGATTTTTCCTCTGGGGCGGATTTTCTATTGAGTAAGTCAATGACCATGAAAACACAGGATTTGCTTAAGTGATAGTGGGAGGTATCCCACCCACACCTTGCACTGTCCACAGAGAGCATCTTTTGCAACCCTCACCCCAAATCTTTAAACCTTAAACACGAAGCAAGGCCATTTATACTTTTTCTTCGTTGTCACTTGGAACAGAGTAGCACCTGTATCCTCAATTCCAGGAGTTTTAGCAGGTCTGTCTGTTCCCTGCTGACATCACTGGGACTGAAGCAGTCATTCTGAGAAATGCCAACAAATACTTCTTCTGGGAAATGTATTTTTATTATCAAAATGGGGCCAGTCTCGTGGAGGGGGGGGGTAGGAAAAAAAAAAGGAAGGCAAGAGAAATGGAGCAGAGTGAGCTGTGCAAGCCATCCCTGACTGCGGGGTGGCGCTGGGGGTGTTTAACATTCGTCACGGATCTTTGTGAGCTGAAGCGTGTGCCAGGTCCCCTGGTAACAGGAGAGACAATTGCAGGACACTGAAGATCAAAGAAGGGGAATCCCTTTGCTCAGAACCAGGGGCTTGGAGTGGATCCCAGGTGTTTCATGCCTCTGGTAGGGGCACTGGCATGGCTTTCCCTACCTTCACACTGAGCTCTCTGCACTCGACTGTCGTGCGTGGGTTTTAATTACCTGGCTTTTCTGCATCGTATGGAAATGCAGTCATCCTGGAGCATCCTAGGGAACGGTGCCTTTTCATTCAAATGAGCTCTGGGATTGCTCCTGCGTCCCCTTTATTTGATCTAGAAAGGGCACAGACTGTACCTGTTTCCACCTCCATGCTAGGATCCCTTTTTTGGCTTTATAGGCAGTCAGCTTGTGATCTGTGCTGTGACATCCCTTGTTCTTAACTATTTGTGGAGCTTTTTAGCAGCCCTATATCCTAATTATTTCTCTCTATTCTGCAGGAGGCCAGGAATTTTGGTGCTCATCAACGAGGCAGACTGGGAACTAATGGTCTGTACTCCTTCAGTTTGACTTTCTTTGTTGAAAATATTGCTCTCTCTGTTCTGTGGTTGCTCTCACAGAAGCTATTTCTGATTCTTGCCCCAAGCGAAGCATTTCATATTTGAGGGGGAAGGGGCAGGCTGGAATCTATCTCCTGTACTGTGGCTGTTCAAAAGCCTGGAGCCTCTCTCTAACCTGCTGAGTCTCATCAGCCAGACAGGGTCTGAAGAGAGATCACCCTTTTTCCCTGGTCTCTGGCACTGGGCTTTGCACCTCTGGCTGCTGGCAGGTCCCCCCACATGTGAAGTGACAGCGTGGGGGGCACCTGGGACCATTAGGCCCACACAGAGCCACCTTCCCTGAAGTCAGGTGGTGCTTGGCAGGTAAAGGCCACAGGGAGATTTCAACTCAAACAGGCACCTGGTAAATGCCTTCCCTTCTCATCCCACTCTTGTGCTCAGACAACAAACAGCCCCTCGCCACTTCCCTGCCTCAGGCAACCACCTGTTCTGTCAAAACCCTGGTCCAGAAAGCAATGTGGGGTGATGAGCATCAGCACTGTGGCTGATCTCTCACCTTTGCTTCTGTTACGATGAAAACATCAGTCTGTCCCCTTCTGCTCTCCCTAATACTCACCATCCTTTTATGAGCTGTTTTCTCTTTGCAGATTGTATTTGGAAATGACATTTGAACAATTTTTCATTTTTTTTCTTGGCCTGCAGGGTGAGCTGGATTATAAACTCCAGGACCAGGATAATGTGCTTTTCATCTCAACATTGCACGGCGGGTGAACTCCTGAAAAAACAAGAGGATGTAAATCCAAATCCCTGGGAAAAAAAACAAAAAAACAAAACAAAAAAAAAAGCCCAAACAAAAACCTTAACCCACCCAAACCTCTCTTGAACTGTCTCTGTCCAGTCTGCATCTTCCCACTGCATTCACTTGTTCTAGACATCCAAATAAAGCCCCGCCAGCCTGCGGCCTTCTGTCCACAACAGCATCCATCTTTTGGTCCTCATTTCACCTCTCCTGACTGCACTTCCAGGTACCCTAACAAGCAGAGAGCAGCTCAGCATGTGGGACTTTGTTTTTCTCTGACAGGAGGAAGAGGGGTGCTGAACCCTGAGCAGGATAACATGTCTTAACATGCAGTGAGGTGTTATGGTGCTGGAAACCAGGATTGTTTTAACACAATGCTTAATGTTGGTATAGTCTCTGCACCAGCCATGGGAAGGGTGAGAAAGTGCAAGGAAACAAAAGGTGGCTTGACTGGCTTTTCCATGGGGTAGCAAACATGACAGCTCCAGAGCCCTCAGAAGTGACTTTTACCTTGTCATGGTATTTATTTATGGGAAGCAGGAGAGAAATAGGCTTTTTTGGTTTTGTATTTCTGATCCCTCATGCTGCTTTCATACCAGAGCTGAGGCTAGGTGAAGTACTGGCCCATGAATAATGTCAATTTATAATGATTTGGTTGGAGGGGAAACAAACCCTCACCCGGCCTGAGACAGCACAGAGTGATCAGGGCAGCAAATGATCTTTCTGTCACCATGATAGACAGAATTGATCAGGGTGCACTGCATTCTGTGCAGGTGGAAGCTGCAGTCTGGCTGGAGAAGGGCTGGGGCTGGAGATGCTCAGTTAAAGTGCCAAGACCTGAGAAAGTCAGTGGCTTTTAACTCTTTATGTCAGTGGGACAGAGAGGCTTCTTGCTGCGTACCCTGAGGAAGTCCTGTGAGCACTGTGGAAGTGGGTGTGTGTGGTTTTGCTAGGGCATGGGTGTTGTTGGCTTTCCAGAAGTTTCCTCGGAAAGACACTGGCCCCTGCCAGCCAGGAGACTACAGCAAAAGCAGAGGGATGGGCTCAGAGAGGATAGCACTGGCACCAACAGGTCTGAAACAAGCTGCATGAGCTTCCAGGAGTGCCTGACCAGGATTGTCCTCCTGCACTCCCCCCTGCCCTGCTCACCTGTTTGGGCTCGGCTCCAGCAGCACGCAGAGGTCCCCGGCAGCAGCTCCCGCCTGAGCCGCGGCTGTTGTGGAGCAGAGGCTCGCTGGTGCTTGCTCAGTTGGTGCCTCTCAGAGCTGGTCTGCACCACGTACTGCTCTAAAAGCCCTCGATCTTCAGGAGCTGCTGAGGAGGTGGGGAGCAGCCGGTGCAGCAGCCGTGCTCAGGCAGCCTGGCCCACAAGGAGCCTCTCCCGTGCTGTGCCTGACGGAGGAATTCCTCTGTCTGATGCGGAGAGAGATTCCCTCAGCTGACTTCTCCACTGACTCCTCTCACGTCTACCCCTCCACAACCTGCTTAACTGAAAGCACCCACAGCCTACGATGCTTCTGCATCTGAGGAGCCCCAGCTTCAACCCACAGCTGGTGACAAACCGATATTCAGCCTTTTCCAAATCCAGCCACAGCAGCTTGAGTCCAGCTCACGCCATTTGTAAATGACACAGACGGGCCAAAGGCTCTTCTCTGTCCCGAGTTCCTGGCCCTTAGCTTAGCTGGGCTGGGACAGTGGAAGGGATTCCAGGTGGTGGTAGGAGCTGGCTGAAAAACAAGGAACCTGTGTGGCGTGCGGCTTGAAACGGACTGAAACACAATGGGAAAAAGCAGGTTCATCTTCAGCACTGCTGCCTGCCCTTTCTCTACCCTGCCTCTGTGCCTTAGGCTGGGCTTGTCTGTTCTCATCCCCCCCAGCTGTTTGCTCAGATAAGATGGGTTCCTTCCCCAGGAGCTGTTATTCCCCTCGATAGTGCAGGTAGACCCAGGTGGCTTAGCTCCTGCTGTAGTAAAAGCTGTCAATCACTGCTAAAAAAAAGCTAGAAATAGGAAGATGAAGGAAGCCAGGGGGGTGGAGAAGAGGGGTACAGCAAAATCCTGTAACAACAAGAGCAACAAAAAAGTTTCTGAAATAAAAGCCTTTTAAAACATTCTCCCCCTCCAGCTTTGTCCTAGATAGGCTCTTGGAGAAATTCTGCTCGGATCTTGTAATGCTTCCCTCCTCCTCCTGGGTTTCCTTGGCAGCCCCGGCCGAGCCGTTTGGCTGGTGGATTCATAAAGCCTCTCTGTTAGAACAAGCCTTCCTCCGGCCTCCGTTCCGCGGGGGCTGCTCCGCTCCTTGGGGCTCCCCGAGCCCCGCCGCGGCGGTGAGAGCCGTGCCCGCCGCCCGGAGCCGCTCTCCGCCGAGCCCGCCCGGTGCCCGAGCGGCGGTGCCGATTCTCGGCCCGACGGAGACCCAGCGCATTCGGAGCGGCCTCTGTGTGCCCGGGGCCAGCCGGGGCTGCGGCAAGAGGACCAGAAGAGTGTGCCGGTGCAGAGGGCCGAAATACGTTAAATGAAATTAAGCCGCAATGTTAAAATAGATAAATAAATCAACATAAGAAGGATAAACCGGGATGGAGGCGCAGGGCCGAAGTGCCCGCCCGCCGCACCCGGCTGCGGCCCCACCGACCCCGGCAAAGCGCCGGTGCCCGAGGTTCGGCCCCTCCGTCCCTGCCCGGTGCCTGCCGGGTGCCTGCCCGGTCGGGGCTGACCGTCCCGGTGATGACCCGGCCGGTGTTTGACGCATCAAGACCGAGCACTCTCGGCCGCGCCAAGCCTAGCGGAGCCGCCGCTGGTGTTTCCTGAATTTCCCTGATATCCTGGCCCCGATCCCCGGGACGAAGCCGGGAGCGGTTACCTGCCATGCCCCAGGCCCGGGGAAGGTCTGTCCTCTGTCCTGTGCCCCGAGAACCATCCTGGAGCCCCGCCGGAGGAGGTGAAACCTCTGCTACAGATGTCCAGACACAATTCTTGGTTCGTACGTCTCCATCGCACAAGAATTGCGTTTGGACAATCAGGAGCGGAGATTCCCATCCCGGGTTCGCGGGATCTTCCAGGGGGAATCCGGCTGGAGCCTGGAAAAGAAGGACACACGGGCCCTGAGCCGGCTCCCGCCGCCCTCCGCTCCCGCTTCCCGGCCCCGCCGAGCCGCTGCTCCAGCCCCGACAAGTTTCGAGCGCAGCCGCGGCGTTTCGCATCCCGGGTTCCATTTAATGGCACCGCCAGGACTTTAATTTTATCTACTCATTTCTTACCCCTCAAAAAAAGAGGAAAAAAAAAAAGAAAATAATTTTAAAAGCAGTCCTATTAAAAAAGAAGGGGGAAAAAGAAAATAAAAAGAAAAAATAAAAAACCTCAACATAAAAGAAAATTTAAAAAAAAAAAAAAAAAAAAGGAAAGAAAGAAAGAAAAAAAGAAACTAAAAAGAATCGAACAAGAAAAAAAGATAGAAAACGAAAACCGACAATCCATCCTTGCCGGAGCAGCCCCGGTGGAGCGGGGGCTCGGTGCGCCGGGGCTGGCGGCCGCGGCGGGGCTCGGTGCCTCCGGCAGCCGCGGGGCTCCGCGGGGGTGATGCTGCGGGCACAGACCCCGGCCCCGCGCTGCAGCCGCGCCGCTCCTGCCTTGGAGAATCCACCAGTTCCAAGCGGATCGCCCTCAAAAATTCGTGCACTTTGAACAAATCTCCGAAATTTAGAAATGACCGCTGGGGGGAGGGAAATATTAATAATAATAATAAAAATAAAGGAAAAAGATGAAAAATCCAGGCTTCTTCCCCAGCCCCTCCTCACCGACCGGCTCCCACGAAGTTGGGAACAAATCCCCCCTCTCCAGCCAGGGAAAATCCCGGCCCGCTGCCGGCGCTTCCCCCGCCGATGCCAGCGCCGGTGGCCGTGGCCGCTCCGCGGCGGGGCCGGGCAGGTCGCCCCGAGAGAAGGCTGGGGGCTGCGGACGAGCGGCGGACCCCTGGCTGCCCGAGCCGCCCTCGGCCCCGGCGGCCCACGGGGCTCCGAGTTTCCACGGGGCGCGGAAAGTGCGTCCCGCGGGGGCGGAGCGGGCGGCCCCCGCGGCTCGGCGGGGCACAGCGGCGGGGCTCCCGCCGCACCTGCTGCCGGCCCCGAGCCCGGCCGAGCCGCCGCGGCTCTGCCCCGCTTCCTCCACGCCGTATCCACCCGGGAGGGTCCCAAATCCGCCCGGGAGGGATGCGCACACCGGGGCTCTGCGGGCTGCGCCGGGGCCGGGCAGGGCTTTTAGTTGAACGGCACAACAATAAATGTGTTGCAGAGCCGGCGAGAAAAGAATGGGGATGACCTTCAATTGGTACTGGATTTGAATAACACCACGGGGTGATAAATGCCCATTGTGTTTTAGGAGTAATGAATCTCCACTGTCTCTATAGCACAGAAACAGCAGCTGCAACCTGGAGCCAGCCATCTCTTAAAGACACAGCTCCCAAACGCCGGCTCCGGCCCGGCCCGCAGCCGCCGCACCGCCGAGCCCGGGGCGCGGGGTGCGCTCTGCCCCGGGGGCTCGGCGCCCAGTCCCGGGGACGGCCGCGGTTGGCTCCACTCGGGGTTGTGGGGATCCCCCCCGAGCCGCCGGGCAGAGCTGGGTTTGGGGTTCCCTCCCACCCACTCGGCCCCCCTTGGAGACCCCCTCCGTTTTGCTGCCGCGGGAGTGACACTGCCCGGGTACCCCGTGGGGTATGGGGTCACTTGCACCCCAACTCGGCCCCCCAGCGGCAGGGAAAGTGCTGGGGATAAATAATGCTCATTGTTTTCCCCTAATGAATATTACCGAGGTGCCAGGCCGGCAGCTGCGGGCTAAGGCCGGAGGAGCGGGGACATCGCCCGCTCTCCCCGCCCGGGGACCCCCCAGCTCCAGCCGGCCGCAGGTCCCCGCAGTCAAAGGGAAGAGCATGGAGGTGGCCGGCGCCTTCTCCACTGCTGCTGCCACCGCCCTGGGTGTCACAGGGGTCTCTGGGCAGAACTGGACGGGAGCCTGGAAGGGTTCGCCGAGGAGGTCCCCGCTTGTCCCTCGTGTCCTCACCCAGGAGAGGGGAGACAGGGTGTCCTCACCCTCTCTCACGCGGGGAGAGGAATTGGTGAGTGCTGGGACAGAAACTCCCGCAGCCCCAGGGATGCTTGGGGCAGCCCAGCCACATGGAGCTGCAGGGTGACCCCAGTCTCTGTCCCCAACCCTTAGCAGTGTCCCCTGCCGTAGGCCCCTGGAGCCCAGGGACAGTGTCAGAGACTGTCAGGCCCAAACCCTGAGCAGGGACCAACAGGGCAGGCATCTGCGGCTGGAGATTGCTCTCCCACAGAGTCTCATTCCCTCCCTGGGAGGTTTTGCCCACCCTGAAGAGTCATGAAGGTGTCCCAGGGCTTGGGGACAGCCATATCCTCACAGCCCCTTCCCTACGGGCCAGGGCCAGGGGGATGCCCAGATCCTGCCACAGCCATGCACCTCCCTCGGAAGGGCTCCTCTGCGTCCCAACACATCCCTGCCAGCGCTAGTAGCAATAAACCCACTTCCTACGAGTGTGAAAACCAAAAGAAAGCCAGCATTTAATAAAAAGAAAAAAGAGCAGCAGCAGCTGAAGGCCCCTGAGCTGGGTTGCAGCCATTGCCTGGGACTGGCCAGTCTTTGGGAAGCGGGAACCATCCGAGGGAAGCCCCTGTCGCTGCTCCGGGTGTTCTGGCATTGTTTTAGCCCCAGACCTGCCGGCCTTTTAACTTATTTTAATTCCTAGCGCTCCCCACCACCACCCTTTTTTTTTTAAGTCTCTTTCCCAAATCTCAGCCGAGTTAATGAAGTTATGTGATCCTATAAATGTTAATTGTCTAAACTTCTTCTCTTCTCTTTTTTTTTCTTTTTTTTTCTTTTTTTTTTTTTTTTTTTTTTTTATCTCTCTCCTCCTTGCTGCTTTCTGCTCCACTTGTAATAAAGAAAATATCTTGGCTGGTCTTAGCCAGTTGCTTGGCAACCTCAATAGAAAAAAAGAGAACAGAATGTAACCAATCCCGAGACAACCGAAAGATTTTGGTGACATGTGACCTCTTGGAAAAGGGCAGCCTTAAACTGTCCCTTCTGTCCTTTGCTCTGACCATTAGGGTCTCTTGCCCTCCACCCCCCCCGCCCCCCCCGGTTCCTTACACCAATAAATATGGATTAGTGAAATACTTTTTCCCACACTGATGAAAAGCCGGGATTGATCTTTCCACCTCCTTTATCTACCAACCTGACAAGTTTCTAAACAAAATTAAGAGGGAAGAGGCGAAAGGAGCCATCCCAGGTTGGGCGGCCGGGGACGGATCCTGCCCCGCCGTGGGGATGGGGGTCCCCGACGGGGCGCTGGCGCCGGCTGTACCGGGCTGCTCTGCTCAGCCGCCGGCCGATCCCGCTCTCTGTGCGCTGGGGAGCCCCTTGCATGACACTAGCGAGTTAAGAAATAAAATGTAGCTCTTCTAACCCAAAAAGAGAAAAAAAATAAAGCCCTGGCCAAGCCCTGCACGCCCTCGATGGGCGCCTGTGTGTCCTGGGGAGACCTGTCCTGCTCCTCACGGCGGAGCCCCAGCGCTCGCGGGCGGTCGGGGAAGTTGTCTGCAAATTTCATCCTGGAAAAAAAAAAAAACAAACCCACAACATGATGTCATTGGCTTTCTGGTGTATCCCGCCGGCGCCCCTCCACCTGCCGCCGGGCGCTGCTTGGCCATGAGCCTCAGCACGACCACGAGCCTCGGTGTGATGGTCAGCCCGGGCACAGCCGTGAGCCTCGGCGCGGTGCTGGGGATCAGGCTCCCGCCCTCCCCGCAGCCCCCCGGCACTCCCGGTGCAGTGAATGCCTCTTTCACCAGCAGTTCCCCACTTCCCCAAAAAGCATCACCTTGCCAGCTCCCTTCCTCCCACCAGCTGCCAGGAAAAAAAATTAGGGCAAGGACGGGGAGCGAGAGCAAAACCAATGAACTTGTTTCCAGCTTTTCCTTCGGATCAGCAGTCCAGTACCGGGAGAAAAACATTTCTCCTGTAAAAAACTCCCCTCTCCGTGCAGGCTCCGATCCCGTCGTCACTGGGACACTGGCTGGAGACATGGGCTCAGCTCGGCAGCAGAGGACACCACTGTAAGTTGTTTGCTTAAACAGTTTCCTGCTTTTTTTTTTTTTTTTTTTTTTTTTTTCTTTTTTTTTTTTTTTTGTGGGGCGGTTATGCCACGGTTTAGGGGCTGAGACCCACAGCGATGGAGGAGGAGGGTCGGACAGGGGGCAGTTGCAAATGGGGGGTTGTGGGGCGCGCAGGCTGCGAGGTGTGGGCAGGGTGGGCACCGGCGCGGTGCCCGTGCCGGCGGTGGCCGGTGGTGCTGGGTGCCGGCAGCCCCGGGGTGCACAAAGCCCCTTTGAGCTCCTCACAGAGGAGCTGCTGATCCCTGCCCGGCCCTCGGAACCGGGAATGGTCACTGCAGAGGAGAATGGAACCTTGGACACTCGGGAGGGCTGACGAGGTGGGGAGCTCAGGGCTCTGGGTCTGAGCGTTCCCCGGGTCAGGGACAGCGGCTCCAGTCTAAGCTCTGAACCATGGGGTGCCCAAAGCAAGGGCTGGTCCCTGGCCAGCCCCGCTGGACTGGGGAGCTATGGGGAGCATGGGGTGCCCCAGCCATCCCACGTGGGGATGGGGACTCACTCCCTCCTGTCATGGGTCGTGGTGACATCCACGAAGCCGCCAGACTGCGGTCTCCAGGGTGGCCGCGGGGAAGCTGCGCTACGGACTGGGGTGAAGAGGCAGGTGGGACCAAATGGGACCCAGTGGCACCTGCTGGCACCCGATGGGACTCAGTGGGACTCGGTGGGATCCAATGGGACACAGTGGGACCCGGTGGGCCCTGGCAGCCCTGCTGCCGAGGGCGGCTGGCCAGGCACAATACCACGGCCCCTCTCCTGAGCCGCCGCCGAAGCCCCTTTCCCAGCGTCGAGCGCCTTTGTCTCGCCTTTGTGATGGAAAGAGCCCCCCCTCCTAAATCACTGCCCTGACACCCCCATTGTCTCCTTCCCGGGGAGGTTTGAAACTTCCCCCCCCCCTCGAGGTCAGGAATGTGGCCGGTTTCTATTGGGACGGAGGAGCAGGGCTGGGTGGGGGGCTGCGGGGTCACGCAGGCTCGGCGGGTCAACCCGAAAACAAAACCTTTTGAAATACCTACTCTCCATCACTGCCAACATTGTCCCCTGCCAGCGGGGGCCTGGCACGGCCCCTCGACGCCTCCAGCCCGGCCGCTGCCCACCCCAGCGGTCAGCAGCTGGGGGGGGGGACAGAAGGGTATTGTGCCGAAGGGGACAGCTTTGTTTTCGGTCACAGCTGCCCCGGGTTGGGACGGGACCGACCGTCAGCCCCACTGAGAGAGGAGGGAGGGACGGGAGTGCACCGGTCAGCACATCGCAGGGGGGACCTGGTCCATCGGGTACCCCTCTGTCACTGTCCCTCTGAGAGATGGCACTGGGGGGGATAGAGGAGAGCTCTCTGCTGTCCCTGGAGTGAAGCCTCAGGGTGTGCAGCCTCTCCGTGCCCACCCACAGCCTAGCGTTGGTTTCCTGCCTCAGTTTGCCCTTGCTGCAGGAGGTATCCCAATGACAGGTGCCTGGGGTCCCCTTTGATACCCAGAGCCAGGGCACTGCTGGCCCTGATGCCAAAAGGTGTGGTCCAGACTGGGGAGAAAAGGGACCATTCTGAGGCTGACTGAACCAGCTGTGCCACCCAGAAGGGTCAGGATTTGGCCACTGCAGGGCTTGAATGTAGCTCCAAGGCTGGCAGTGCCTTGCAGGTGGCGTGGAGCATGGCCCTGGCTTCCTGCCAGGACATGAAGAAGGACCCCCAGGAAGCCTTCACACTCCCCGAATTTCACAGGCCACCCGGAAGACCCCAGTCGGTCTCCCAGTGGGTTGAGGTTTGGGGGACACTGGCAGTGTGTCACTGCCCCATTTACAGTGGCACAAATCTCCCTTTCCCCACAGCCAGGATGAGAATGCTGTTCCCATCAGCCTCCAGATCCTCTGGTACAAGATCTCTTGGGTGGGCCAAAATCCCCCAGGGTGGCCAAAATCCCTCCCAGGATGACCAAAATCCCTCCAAGATGGCGTAAATTCCCCTGTATTTTTTCTGTGTGGGAAGATCTGTAGTTTATGCTCGCTGCAGAAGCAGCCTGCAAGGAGGAAAGTGGAGCAGCGCCCATGGATGTGATGGGTTTAGCAGAGACCTGGAAGGAAAACCCAGTTGAGAGGGGAGTGCTGGCCTCCTGAGCTACCCAGCAGCTGGGAGGTGGTGAAAACATCTGGAACAGCCGGAATGGTGAAGGATAAGGGGCTTGCATAGCAGAGGGTATGGTGGATTCACAGGCACTCCCTTAGTTCCAGAGCTCTCCCTGGACAGGCACTTGCTGAGGGGCTGAGAAGCAGGGAGGAGGGCTCTGTGCCTCAGTTTCCCCAGTAGGAAACAGGGCTGGTGTTTTAAGGCTGGGTAGTTCAGGGGAGGTCTGGAGAAGGCATGTCTGAGAGGAGAGCACCACTTGGGCAGTGTCATGGCGTGGGGATGGGGACTCTTGGGAGTATCATGGACTTTGGGCAGCTAGTTGGGTCCCCAAGATGTTTTTTCTTGTGAAAAAAAGATTAATAAAAATCTTTTGTTGACTGAGGGACTTGTACCAGCCTTGGCCATGTACACACACACAGAATCTCTGCATTTATAGGTACATATATATCCACATACACATATCTTCATGTATTTCCCTTTTGCAACCAAGGCTGAGCCTTTTAAAGCAGAAAAATACGACGTTTGAGGAAACAGGAGCTTTTCAAACACTTTGCTGAAAATCCTAGAGAACTTCAAGGAAGGAGTGGAGAGAGGTGGGAGGTAACCAAAATCCTCATCCCTAGGTCCAAAACCAACCTTTTCCTGTAAAAAAAAAAAAAGGAAAACATACTCCTGTAAACGTTGTGGAGTGCTGCTCCTGCCTGGAGCTTTGGGAAGGGAAGGTGATTTTCCAGGCAGGATGCTTGCAGGCCTGATGCTGTCTCAGTATTGCAGGTATCACCATGAATGCATGGAGCCATGAGGATGTCCTGAGTCCCATGGGGAAAGCCTGGGCCCTGTGGGGACCTGCCACCTGCTTTCCAGTCCTGCTCCTGGGGCACAGGAGCTGTCACAGCCCTGTGTTAGCAGGTGGAAATGCTAACCCACAGCATGGAGCTGGGTGGGTTCCCCTGAGGACCACACAGCCGGTGCCCTGACAGGTATCTCCATGTCCCCCTTCTCCCCGAGCTCACCCAGGGTTGCTTTTCCATTGCATGCCCAAAACTGCTTGTAAGGTGCCACTTGGCTCTCAGTGGCCTCTGAGGGTCCATTGTGAGCCCGGCAGCAGTGAGGATGTGGGGGGAAGGCAGATTGCAAAGGCAGCGATAATTCTGACCCCAGCTGAGCTTGGGAGGACAGGCACAGGATGCTCTGTCCGTCTACTAGTCCCAGCCTGTGTGCAGCACACTTCACTGGCCCGTGCCTCAGTTTCCCTGCGTCACAGTGGTGGCCCCCCTTCCTCTGCCTGCTTTGGGGGTGATGGGGCTGTGGGAAGGGCAGTCTCTCCCTCTCTTGTTCTGCTCTAGAGCCCACGGCCAGGGAGTGCTGGCGAGGGCTGTACAGGGCAGTGGGGCCATGGCTGTGCTCGGGTGGCTGAACTGTGTGGGGTGCCAGGGGAAGGGCAGGTCCAGCTGTGACCCTGAGACAATGCAGGGATGGAGGGATGTGGGGAGATCAGGATGAAGAAGGGAAGGGATGCAGGGATGAAGAAGAGCAGAGATGAAAGAATGGAGGGGTGTAAGGGCTGGAGGGGTTTGGCGATCAGGGATATAAGATAATGGGATGCAGAGATGAAGTAGGGAGAGAGGGTTGTGGGGAAGTGGGGATCAGATCCAGTTCGGACAGACCCCGGGCTCCCCACCGAGAGCCGGTGCGGGCGGTGCGGCGGCGCCGGGAGGTGGCAGCAGCGGCCGAGCGCGGGGCCGCGGAGCGGGGGCGGTGCCGGCGGGGGTGTCCCCGAGGGACGGGGGGGCCGTGGGCTCCGCGGGATCCCCGCTACTCTGCGGCCCTTGCTCCGCCCTCATTCCCTCCCGGGCTGCGGGGCCGTGCTCGAGGGCTCCGGCGGAGGGCAGAGGAGCTGCCCCTCGTTCAGCCTTCCCGGGGGCATGCACATGGCTGGAGTGCCGACACGGACGCGGGTGGGTCCGGCTGTGCTGGGCGCTTGGGTGCCTACCCCTTCCCGCAGTCCTTCATGGCTGGGAATTCCCGGCTGCGCTGGCGCCCAGCCCTTCCCGGAATACTTGTCCGAGTCGGGGCTGTAAACAGCATTTTTCTCTCCTTGCAGTCACTGCCGGGTCCTGTGAGTCCCCCGCCCTCTCTGTTGCTTCTTTCAGGTGTTCCTGAATTGTTCGCTTCCCGACCCCTCTGCTGCACCCTGACGGAGCCCCGCCGGGGGGACACAGGCAGCCAGCGACAGCAGCCGCCTGGGGCACCCCTCACCCTGATGCGGGTGGGCACAGGTTTGGCCATGTGTGCCATCCACCCGTCCCTCACCAGGGCTCTGATGCCACCGCATTGCTGCTGGGGAGCACGGAGTCACTGCCCCGCAGGACGTGACCATCGCCAGGCCTGCGCTCGCTCTGGGAGCTGACGGCTGTATTTATGGATTGGGTGGAAAACCAGAGGGTTTGGTCAAACGTCCCACAGGCCCCGGGCCTGCCCCTGCCCGCGGCGCGGACACGTCACGGACACGCCCGTGGGCCTGCGAATGGTCAGCCATGGGGGACAGCCTGGGTGGGACACGGCTCAGGAGGGTGGCTTGCCTTGGTGAGGACGAGAGCCATGACCCCGCTCGCCATACAAGCCCTCCTCAGCCACAAGCCTCTCTGGCCATGATCCCCTTGTCCACTAACCCCCCTGGCGATGATGCCCCCGGCCACCAGCGCCCTTGGCCATATTCCCCCAAACCATGAGCCCCACTCCCCCTCATCCCATTGCCCACCCACCCACGCCGTGCAGGCACCATGGGGACCCAACCAGGTGCTGGCCTGTGGTACATGGATGCTCCCCCGGAGCATCATCGGGGAGGGGGTCCCGGGGTATCCCCCGGCTTCTCGCCCCCCAGCCGTGGGCTGTGCGGGGCTCTGCACCGCTGTCGACTCTATTTAAGGAAACCCGACCCAAACTGGCCCCCGGGGCTTGCGGCGGCAGCGGGGCCGGGCCGGGGGCGGGGGGTGCGCTGAGCGCGGCGGGTCCCAGCCCGCCCCTTCCCCGCCCGCCACCTCCGCCATGGGCGCCGCGGGGCTGCTCTGCGCCCTCCTCCTGCTGCTGGGCACCGAGACCGGCACCGGGACCGGCACCGGGCCAGCCCCACCGCGCCTGGTGCTCGCCCTGCTCGCCCGGAACGCGCAGCACTCACTGCCGCACTGCTTGGGAGCCCTGGAGCGCTTGGACTATCCCGCGAGCAGCATCGCCCTGTGGTGAGGGAGCGGGACCCCGGGGAGAGCCGGGACCCCGGGGGGGGGGGGAGCGGGCAGCCCGCGATGCGGAGAGTAGCACGGATCCTAGGGGAGGAGAGGGCTGTGGGGGAATGGGCATCTCGGGGGGAGCAGGGATGCTGGAGTCACAGGGACCGCGGGGATAACGGGGAGCACCGGGGGAATGGGCATAATGAGGGGAAGGAGGATCCTGGGGAGTAAGGGAGGCTGTGGGGGGAATGGAGAGCCGAGGATAACCGGGATCCGAATGACAACGCGGGGTAGGAACTGGGGAGAGTGGGAGAACTGGGTGGGCTCGCAGAGTGATCTTGGAGTAACAGGGGCTTGGGTAGACAGAACAGATTCGAAGGAATGGGGGCCTACGGGAGAATGGGGATCCTTAGGTGGCAGGGTCCTTCGGGAGGAACAGGGATCCCGGGTAGAAGCGCCCCCAGCCCCAGGATGTTAGGGGTGGCTCTGCCCCGTGTGTAGGACCCGGCAGGGAACAGGGAGGGGCTCGGGCTGCCCCCCGGCGAAGGGGCAGGACCCCACCTTTCCCCTGAGGAAGCTGTGGGGCTGGTGAGGGAGGGGACCCCTGGGCACAAGGGAATTCTGCATCATCAGGGACAGACGCTGCCTTCCCCCTCCCTGCAGGGCTCACCCTCAGCCCCCCTTTCCCAAAGACAACCCCAAGCCCCCTTTGCCGTGCTGGGAGTTGGCTGGGAGTTGTCTGGGAGTCTCCTGTCTCCTCGTTACGCCATTGCAGTCTGTCGCCTGAACTTGTCGGAAACTTTTCTGCAGCTGCTTTTGCGGGGGAGCTGAGGCGGGGGCTGTTAGGGGGATCCTGGCAGGGATGGGGCGAAGGAAACTGCTGGAAGGGGAAGGGAGGTCCTCACCTTTACCCGCTGCACACCCCGGGAACCGCAGGACCCTGCAGGGTGTTTCAAGAGCAGCCCGTGGAGCTGGGGGGACATAGATCCTGCCTTGTCCCCTGAATCCATCAAATCCCCGCGATACCCATGCCTGGGGGATGTCCCAGGGCTCTCTGACAGATCGAGGGTGCTAAGGAGTGTGGGAACGTGGGGTTTGGCTCAGTGCTCGGCTCTGTTTATGCTGGTGTCCCTGCGAACATACTTGTGAGGACGGGTGGGAGAGTTGGGAACGGTGATGGTCCCGACAAAGGGAATGTTCGGGAAGGAGGATTTTTTGCTGCTTGTTGAGCCCTTTCCTCTCACTGCTGGAACAGTGGGATGCACAGGAGTACTGTGGGATGCAGGGGCAGGGGGACAAAGCAGCTGTGCTGCAATGCTCATGGTTGGCAGTCACAAGGCTGGGGTGAGAACATGTCCAGGGCTGCCACTGGGCTGAAGGGATGAGGGGCGGGGGCCGGGGAACAGCCTGGCTGGCTGTGGCACCGAGGAAGAAATTACCAGTTGGCGTTCTCCCTCCTGTCTGCGCAGCCTTCAAATTACATGTTATGTTCCCAAGCAAGTCTGGCTCAGTCTTTTGGCCCCGTGAGCATTTCTAGTGCAGGGTGAGGTCCTGGTTGTCCCTTGAGGAGGCCCCCAGAGACTGATGTCCCCTCATCTCAGGTGTGCAACAGACCACAACTCAGACAACACGACGGCAATGCTGCAGGAGTGGCTGGGAGCGGTGGGGAAGGACTATCACTCGGTGGTCTGGAAGGTGCAAGAGGAGCCCAGGTGAGGCAGGGTGAGTGCTGGGTGGGGGCAGGTATGTGCTGTGAGGGGGTCCTGGAGCAGCATCAACTCTCCCTGGCCAGGGACCAGGAGGAGTGAAGCGGAGCGAGGCTGACTCAGCCTGACGGCTCGAACAGCCTGCACCGAGTTTGTGCATTCCCAGCGAGTGAGGTTAACCCCTGCCTCCCCTGCCCAGCTCCTACCCTGATGAGCTTGGTCCCAAGCACTGGAGTGACAAACGCTATGAAAACGTGATGAAATTGAAGCAGGAAGCTCTCACCTATGCCCGGGAGCAGCAGGCAGACTACATCCTGGTAAGGGGCTTGGGATGCTGTGGGGTGGGGGCTGAGGTAGGCTTCTCCACATCTCCAGAACCTGGTGTGCTGTCTCCACAGTTCGTGGACACTGACAGTGTCCTAACCAACAACCAGACCCTCAAGTTTCTTATGGCACAGAACAAGTCAGTAGTGGCCCCCATGCTGGACTCACAGACTTTCTACTCCAACTTCTGGTGTGGCATCACACCCCAGGTACATCCCCAGAAAGCCCTGGGGAAGGGGACACCCCCTTGGTGGAGGAGCCCTCTGCCATGGAGGCATTGTGCTGGTGTGCTGCAGGGATATTATCGCCGGACCCCTGACTACTTTCCCACCAAGAACCGCCAGCGGGTGGGCTGCTTCCGTGTCCCCATGGTCTATGCCACCTTCCTGATCGACCTGAGGAAGGAGGAGACTTTGCAATTGGCTTTCTACCCGCCCCATCCCAACTACACCTGGGCCTTCGATGATATCATTGTCTTTGCCTACTCCTGCCAGGAGGCTGGTGAGAGTGATGGGGTTTTGGGAGGTGAAGGGGCTTGGAGGGGCTGTGCTGCTCACCTGTCTCACCTGGCAGGTGCGGAGGTCCATGTGTGCAACCAGCACCGCTTTGGTTACATCAATGTTCCTGTGAAAGCTCACCAGACGCTGGAGGATGATCATGCCAACTTTGTGCATCTCACGCTGGAAGCCATGGGTGAGTGCCCATGGGTGGAGAGATCCTGGAGGCCTCCAGGTCCTGACAGGGCTGTCAGCCCCAGCTCCCAGCCAGGGGAATCTGGGTTCCTCTGAAGAGTGTCTCCTCTCTCCACAGTGGATGGTCCCCCCATGCAGCGCTCCAGGCACATTTCTCTCCTGCCCAGGCCACTCACAAAAATGGGCTTTGATGAAGTAAGTGCCCAGTGGAGCCACTCATGTCTCTCTGTCCATCCCTTTGGTTGTGTCCCTCTCTCTGCATCCATCTATGGCAAATCCCGAGCCCCTGTCCCCATCCTGCAGTAGCTAGGCACGCTGTGTGTCCCCCATGACAACACGCTCCATTGTTGGGGCTCTCCTCTTCCTCCCCAGATCTTTCTAATCAACCTGGTGCGCAGGCCAGACCGGCGGCAGCGAATGCTGGCATCCCTGCAGGAGCTGGAGATTGTTCCACGGGTGGTGGATGCTGTGGATGGCAGGTGACCATGGGGGGACACTCAGCCAGTCTCCTGGTGTCACCCTGGGGAGGGGACAGGGAGTGTCTGGGGAGACACCTTGCTGATGCAGCCCCTCGCCTTGCAGCACCCTCAACAGCAGTGACATCAAAGTACTGGGAGTGGACCTGCTACCCGGGTACTATGATCCCTTCTCTGGCCGCACGCTCACCAAGGGTGAGGTCGGCTGCTTCCTCAGCCACTACAATGTCTGGAAGGAGGTATGGAGCCACAGCGGCCATGGGGTCCCTAAGGGCCACCAGCAGTGGGGAGGGACCCTGCGAACATCACAATTGTCAGGAGGACCTGGGGTGAAGGGGTGTCCTGCAGGGTCAGTGGCCCCAGTATGGCCCAGAGTGGTGCTGGGATAGGCTTGCACCTCTGTCCCCTCCTCCAGATCGTGTCCCGGGGGTTGGAGCGGTCAGTGGTCTTCGAGGATGATGTGCGCTTCGAGGCTGCCTTCCCAGCACGGCTGCAGCGGCTAATGGAGGAGCTGGAGCAGGCACAGCAGGACTGGGACCTCATGTAGGTGCTGGGGCCAGGGGGATGTGGGGTGAGGGTTCCCAGTGCTGGCTCTCATGGTTCCCTGGCCACCCCACAGCTACCTGGGGAGGAAACAGGTGAACGACGAGGATGAGGCACCTGTGAAAGGCGTGCGGAACCTGGTGGTGGCCGGGTACTCGTACTGGACACTGGCCTACGCCATCTCCCACCATGGGGCACAGAAGCTGCTGGCCACCAAACCCCTCTCCAAAATGCTGCCAGTGGATGAGTATCTGCCCATCATGTATGACAAGCATCCCAAGTAAGGAGCAGGTTGTGCAGGAGGGTGCTGGCCTGGCCATGCCAGTGTGGGACAATGTGTTTCTTCTCTGCCGTCACCACCTCACCCCGCTCCCCCCCTTGCAGGCGTTACTCATGCTGGAGGAAAACATCTGTAGAATGAGCTCATTCTCAGCCGGCTGCTGCCTGGCCACTGGCCACTGGAAAATGGCCCTCTGCCAGCATGGGGTGGGGGAACAGGAATGGAGCTGGGCCTTGATGTGGGCCCTGCACAGGGTCTTGGCCCTGTGGCAAGGGGCGGGGAGCAGCCCCCTGTACCCTGGTGTTGGGGGGCTGTGTAGTCCCCTACCCCTGGTTGTGGGTCTCAGCCCCAGTTTGGAGCACTTTCATGCCCCTCTCTGGGGTGGAAGTCAGCAGTAAGGCTTTGTCTGGGGAGGGGGAGGCAATTTAGGGGGTGAGTGAGCACCAGTGGGTGGGTGTCCTGGGAGAGAAGGAACTGGGAAACCCAGTGATCGGGTTGGAGAAACATAAGGATCAGGCATGTAAAAGACAGGCTGGAGGTGGACAGAGGGACACATTAGTGATCTGGATGTGCACCAGGAGCAGCTGGAAGCCCCCTGCTTGCAGGCATAACAGCACCAGACATCCCTGTCTCAGGGCCAGCTGGATGCTGTGCCAGAGACCCACTCTGTGCCAAGAGCCGGCCTCAGCTGGAGGGGAGCGACAGGTCCTGTCCTCTCTGTAATCCCTCCACAGTCCCAGCCTTCCCCGGCTCCATGCCTGGTCATGCCTCACATCCCTAACTATCCCCTGCCCTGCATGGAGCATTCCCTGAGTGGTTATACTTTTCCCAGTGCTTTTTCTTCTCTGTGCCATGCTCTGTAAGCCAGTTTCTCCTCTCTGGTTTGCTTTCCCCAGCGAGGATTACAAGCGACACTTCTCCCCACGGGACTTGCTGGTGTTTTCGGCTCACCCCCTCCTGGTTTATCCCACTCACTATGCTGGGGACAGCAACTGGCTGAGTGACACCGAGACTTCCACCATCTGGGATGATGATGCCAAGAAGACTGACTGGGTTGGCTCACAGAAGACTCTGAGGGACTCACGGGACAGTACTGGCCACCTCCGCTCCACAGCCCGTGATGAGCTCTGATGGTGAGCAAGGCTGTGAGGCACAGGCACAGGGGACGGAACAGCTGGGGAACATTTCTCTGCAAGTGCCACATTCAGATGTGTCCCACATGCCTAGATTGTTTTTGTCATGGAGCAGCAGCTCTCCCCGTCAGAGCATTGAGAAACAGAGACCAGACTGTCTCTGCCAGGTGGGAAAAGGGGTGGGGACACAGATGTCCCATGTGGGGCTACACTGGGCTGGAGGAGACATGGGGACAGGGCCCTCCATTTCTGAGTCCATGCTGCTCCCCAGCCACTCAGGTGAGGAAGGAAGAATGCTCCTTTGCCTGCTGCAGAAGTCTCCTCAGTATGAAAAGAGCTGGAGCATCTTCCAGGGAAACGTTTCATCCCAACACTGTTTGCTCCCCTCAGAAGCAGGTCTCTTTGGGGCTGTGCATCTGTGGGGTGGCCATGCAGGCAAGCAGGCAGGCGACCCACACTGGCTCAGCCCCAGGGCAGCATAGACACAGTTAATGCTGGGTCAGACTTTCCCTGACTGAGGTTGCTTGTCCTGGCAGCAGAACTGCCCTGGGAGCTGCCAGACCGGGGGAGGCTGGAAAATAGCCCTCCCACTGCCTCGGCTGCAGGCGTGAACGTGTCGGGGCTGCTCCTGCCATGACCACTAATGTCTGTATCCATCCATGCCTCCTAGGGATAGCGAGTGTGATCCAGCTGGGAGCACTGTGGGCAAGGACCTTACACTGCCCACTCCCACTCAGGAGCTGCAGCTGCCCTGGACAGAGGCCCTCACGGTTCTTTGAATCTGCATGCGACGAATCCACCCAAAGCAGGATTTGCCTCAGGAAAGCCTTTCCCTGCCAAGGGGAGAGACCAGAGGAGCGCTGTGCTCTGTCTCTGCTGAGGACACATCTCCAGGACAGTCCCAAGCGATGCCAACTCTGCCATCTCCCACCAGCCTGGACTTTGGGGAGTGGACTTTGGGCTGGCACCTGTGGTGGCCTCCTGCCACTGACTGGACTTGTCCCTCATGCTGTGCCTGGGTGGAAGCCCAGGGAGGATTAAAGCAGACTGAGCTGAAGTGCTGGGTGCTGGCATTGCCCCAAATTCCCAGGGCAATACCCCACTGGGGTCACCTCAGTGCTGCAGGGGTGAGGGTCTGGCAGTTCCCTCAGCTGGGAACTTTGGGAATGAAATCTGTTGGGGGGAAAGAGGGGAAGGAGAGAGGTGGGGTGGAGAGGAAGATTGAAGCTCATCCTTGGGGTCTAGGTAGGAAAGGTGGGTGGCATTTTCATGGAGCTCAGCTCTCTCCTGGAAATGGAGGTGACGGAGCAGCAGGTGGAGGCCTTGGCAGCAGATACCCACAATGAGACCACTCATTGTCTGGAGTCTGAGACTATCAAGTGATTCAGGAAAGCCTAATTTGGGGCAGGTTGAACAGCTACAGCAGGGACCTCCTGAAGGAAAACAACCAGATCCAGATCATACAGGACCTGAAGATCCGAGTGGATCTCCTGGAGAACAGGGAGAAGGAAATCCCAAGTGCCTGTTCTGCAAGTGCAGGGTCCCAGCCAGTATAGACATAGGTGAGGAAGGGATGACAGGTTGGGGACACTTTTGCTTCCCAGCTTTTCCTAAAGTCCTAAGCAGCCTCAGTGCTCCTCAGGAGCTGGGGATGGAGGAGAAGGTCTGGTGCCAGTTGGAGCAGAGGATGGAAGCGCTTGCAACATTGTGGTATACATCAGCCAGCAAGTGTCCCAGTGCTTGTTCCAGTGCCTGCTGGGATGCAGGAGAGGAGCTGCCTTTGCTGGGCGTCCCAGTATTCGTGGGATACAGAGCTGGGCAGGACATGCTGGCACATGGGACAGCAGTGGTGAGGACACACTGCCTCAGTTTGCCCTCTCTACCACGAGACCTGCAATGGGTCTGTGGGAAGCCAGAACTCCTGCAGCTGTTGGAAACTCCACGGTTTTAGCCAAAACCACTGAACTCAAAAAAACACTGTGAGGCCAGCCCTGAAACTTGCAGCAACTTAGTGGGAGCAGCATGCTACAAGATTCCAGGCTCTTCATGCTTGCCAGCTTCTTAACAAAGCTGACGTGCCTTTGGCCTCTACAGAAGTAGTTCCTATTGCTCCCCATTTCTCAGTAGAAGCCTCCCTCCAGACTGTGCTGAACAGGGATGGGAACACAGATTTGAGCTGCAGTGCCAAGGACGACCCAAGCTCGGCAGGTGGCGCATGGAAGAGAGGAAGGAGCAGGGCAGAGTCAGGGTGAGGGTTTATTTAATTTCTGTGCCAAACTGAGGTATGGAGCCTCTGCTCCATACCAGCACCCAGCCCCAGCACCCAGCCAGGCTGGGCCAGCTCTGCTCTGCACCATGGTCACTCTGGAGAGCCCGTACCACCTTTCCATCAGCCACAAGGGTCTCCGGGGTTTTGTGTCAGCCCCTGTCCCCAGGCTCTGTAGGTGCGCGGCTCTGGATGTGCTCCAGCAGGCAGGTCACTGCCTGGGCCAGGATGTGCTCCAGCTTCTCCCGCTCCCCAGCACTGAACGGAGACAGGACGTAGTTGGGCACTGTCACATCACCCTCTGGCCGCCCGATGCCAATCCTGAGCCGGGTCATCTCCTGGGGAGGAAGGAAGAGAGCTGGGGGAGCATCCCCTCAAGTGTTCAGATAGAGCTAGGCAAGGTGACAGTGCTGAGAGTGGAGCTGGGCAGCAAGGGAGCAGCTCCTCATGTTTTCCAGGTGGTTTTGAGTGCTTGCGCCAAGAAACATAATTTTGGAAGAGGCTTTTTCTGGGCTGTGTCAAGATCCCAGACTCCTGCCAGGCCTGGCAGAGCCACTCAAACTAATTGTTTCCATATCCTTCATGGCAGCCAAACAGACAACAGCCCTCCAGAAAGAAGGGGAAGGAGAAAAGGGAGGAAGGGAGCAGGGGCTTTTCTGAGGGGCATCAGAAAAATGGGAGTGGGGGAAAAAGCCATGCATTAAGGGGAGCACAGGATTGATCCCCTTCCACTGAGGCCCACTCACGTTGGAGTGCAAAGCACTGATGCAGGATTGGACCCCGTTGTGTCCCCTTGGGAGAGAAAGAGAAAACCCAGAGTTAGCCTGTAAGAGACACCCCTCTGTGTAGCTCTGGGGTCTCCTGCTGCAGGAATGTGGGAATGTGGTCCCAGCCAAAGGCTGCAGTCCCCATGTCCTGGTTCTGCAGGAACATGCAGCCCAGGGGGCTCAGAGCAGTCAGCTGGGATTTGAGGGAAGCAGGGCTGGGACAGCACATTCTGTGTGTGTCGGCTCTTGCTGCAGCTGGTGCATGTGTGACTGAGCACTGGGGCCCAGCACCATACCTGCCCCGTCCCGCAGTGGAAGCTTTCTTAGGTTAAATGCCTGCAGCCTGCCCCAGGAGCTGGTGCTGGGCAGGCACGGTGGAGGAAGAGTGCTATAAAAAGCCCATGTGGTGCTGTCTATGGGCTGAATCCAGCCCACAGCCGCTTCCAGGAGGCTCCCTGCCCTCCCTGCCAGGGCAGAACTGGGAGGCTGCCCAAGCAGCCAGCTGTTGCCTCTGCAATGGATTGAGCTCAGGACAAGAGCTGAAACATTGCAAGGCTGTTGGGATGGGGCCAAGAACAGCCCATGAGCCTGTATAGGTATGCTAAAGCCTCAAACCAGCTCACACAATCAGAGAGCTGGGGCTACCCCATACCTTGCACTGCCTCCCAGCTTGATTGCCACCTTGCCCAGGGCCTTGTCCAGGTCATCATGAACCAGGTAAATGTCTCCAGGGCCAAGGCTGTAGATCTCAGCTTTGGAAACAGAAACACAACCTAAGAAATTAGGGGGAGACGGACTCACCAGGCCCTGACTCTGCAGAGTGGGGCTGTAGTGGAGGGCAGGGAGACAGCAAGGCTGTCACAGGGGGTTGGTGACACTAGAGGCTTTGGGGCTGACCCAGTTGCTCACCAGCACTGGCGACGCTGAGCCCATTGAGGTTCATGAACCGCCGTGGCTTGAGCAGCACCAGCTCCAGGCCGTGGGCTGTGGCCAGGGTCACATCAGCACAGCACCGCTTGTCCACTCGCCAGCCCTCGGCCACCGCCAGCTGCCGGGCCAGCCGATCCAGCACCTCCATGCCCACACTGTGCCGTGTGCCCCACAACCCATAGTTTCCCAGGCCGGCCACCTGCGTGACAAGTGTCAACAGGGCTCTGACGGGCCATCACGAGGCCCCTGGCCCCTGCATGGGCCTGATCCTCCCCAGTATGTCTCAAACCTCCTCCCTCACGGCTGCCCACAGCTGGCTGGATTCTCACAGCCTCAATCCCCACAGCATTCCCCTCAGCGCCTCTTTCCTCGGTGCCTCCCTCACAGCCCTGATCACGCCGGGGCTCGCCCATGACCTGATCCACCCGCCCCTGGCACTGCCCTCACCGCCCTGCTCCCTCTGCTCGCCTCACAGTCCTCATCCACCCTGTTCTCCTCACAGCCTCCACTGCCCCCCGTTCCCCTCACAGTCCATCTCCCTGCGCTCCCCTCAGCCTCGCTGCCCCCCGTTGCCCTCACAGCCACGTTGCCCTCACAGCCTCGCTGCCCCCGCTCCCTCCTCCCCCGCGCTCACCAAGGCGCGCGGCCCCGCCCGCTTCACGAGCGCTCGCGCGCTCCCCGCCACCTCCGCCGCCAGCATCGCCCTCCTGCCCGCGTGACGTCACTCCCCCGCGCCGCCCAACGTCCTGCCCACGTGGCCTCGCCCCCACCGCCATCTTGGTTACGGGCAGCGCCGCCATCTTTCTAGCGGGCGGTGTCGGTGTCAGGGGCGGTGTCGCCGCTGTGGTAATGCCCCGCGGGCCGGCTCGTCCTAGAGGCAGTCGTGGTGGGGAGGTGCGTTAACGGGGCGTTACTGGGGGCCGCGGCCTGGGAACCGCTTCGAGCCGGGAGAAGCTCCGCAGAGGGTCCCAGAGGGGAATGCCCAGGCAGGACTGGTCCCCGTCCTTTGTGTGTTTGTGTCTGTTCCGTCTCCACTGACGTGCCGGCCCTTGGGATACGGCTGGATGGGGAAACGCATCATTCCTCACTTTCCCCGAAGCTATCCTTCAGCCCTGGGTGGGTCCTTACCCTACCAGCAGGGCAGAGCTTTCTTTCAGGGCACTGTGACAGTTCCCCAGCCCAGGAGCACATCACTGTGAAATTGCTCATCTTCCAAATCCTTCCACACTACCTGCAGTCAGGAATCCATGTAAAGATCTCAACTGTTTAATTCTTAAAAGATTTATTTTAAAATTAGAAATGCATTATATATTTGGAAGAGGCAGAATTTTTGCTTCTGTCTTTGGGCCAGCTCTTAAGCAGCCTTTGGGTGGTGTCTAAAATCCCCAAAGCTCAAGGGCCTGGAACTGGAATGGTCCACTGGCAGCTCATTTCCGTACAGGGAACAAGCCGAGCTTTGGAAGCTTTGCAAAGTGTCCCCACATCCATCTCTTAAGCAGGTTGTTCCTAGTGAGTGAATGACTCTGGTTCCTCTGACCTCTTGTTCCATAGCAGCACAGGATATTAAAATCTGGACAAAAGCCAGGCTGTACATCCCATGCTTGGCAGTCTGGAGCATTAATCTTCTCTAACTTGTCCCCAGGTCCCCCATTGTGACACTCCCCAGAAGCTGAACGGGTGCTGGCACAGCCAAAGCCTGAAAGGTCTGACCAGCAGAAGGATGTACAAGAAGCTCCACAGCTCATAGCACCAACTCTGCTGTAGAAACCATCACTGAATAAAAGGAATTTTCAAAACCGTTAGCAGCACTGTGGGCTCCCCTGGAGGTAGGATGAGATTCTTCATGGCTGGTAAAACAAGCAAGAAGTCTTTTTTTGTTGTTTTCCTGGTTTGCTACAGGGAAATCCTTTGGCCCTTAGGGGAAAAATGGATGAAGGGGTGGTAAGGGAGCCTGGCTCATGGCAGATCAGGTGTTGCCCTCTCCCACATTACTCCCATCATTTGGTGTTGAAGCCGGTCCCTACCAGCACCTATTCACAGTGAAATGAAACTGGAATGTGGGTGGCTGTAAAACTTCCTTGAAAAGAAAACTTTGTTGCCATGTTGAGGTGTTTACAGGAGTCAGCACCCTTGTGCCAAGGAGCTGAGGCACAGCTATGCTTGAAAAGGTTTAAAAAAAACTGTTAAAATGCTGCAAGAAAGAAATGTTCTTCTGTGGGCTCAGAATCTTAACGAATTGGGTATCAACAGCTGCCAGAAGTGGGGAGAGATGCAGGTGGGTGTTGCCGAGAGGGTGAGAACCTCCCTGACACTGCAGACCCTCTCAGCATCTTCCTCATGTCATCACAGATGTCTCAGGTGGTGGATCCACCCTTACCTGGCCAAGAGTGAATCAGTAAAGTGCTTTAAATCACATAATTTGCACCTGGTCCTGCAGCTATATCCTGCATTGGACTCCTTAGGGCTGGAGAGAGTTCAGCAGGAGAGCACTTGTGCTGTGAAGAGTGACACACCATTCCCACTGCTCATCCTCTTAGCCCTGGGTGCTTTCTTAGCTCCATATGGATGTGAGAGAGGCCCTTGCCAGTGACTAGAAGAAAAAACTGATACGAGAGGCCACTGTTTTGCAGCCTGTTGATGAGAATAATTTCTCTTCTTCGGGGAAGTAGGGGATGCTGTCAGCCACTTCCTGGACGACACCTGGGCGTACCTCGAGACCTTGCTGGAGAAGCTCGCTGATGACGCACTGCTTTACGTGGTGGTGCTTCAGTGGGAGGAAAGGCACAACAAAATCAATAAGATGTTCATTAATGATCCCAGATTTCCAGAAGCCACCTGCACAAGGAAAGGAAGAGAAGGTTTTACCTTCAGAGAGTCTCTGCAGTCCCTGCAATTCAAAGAGATGCTTTGTGTGAAGCCAAAATACTCTGCTGAAGAGAGATCTTGCTGGTTTTGTACAAGGAGAGGGTTGAACTCATCAGTTGTCACTTCCCCCCCAAACAGACTTGTTCTCCAGGAATGGGGGATTTAGCTTGTCTAGTCAGAATTTAAGCTCTGCTCCCTGTGCTAAGGGCAAAGCAAGGAGATCTGGCAGGCAGTGGGGATCGATATAGCTCAGTGCTGTTCTGGCAAGTGTGCTGTGTTGCCTGCCAGCCCCCAGCTGCAAACACACCTTGTCTCCAAAGAACTTTGCTAAATATGGCAACAGGTCTGCTGGCTCAGAAGCTGGTTCCCTTTGCCAGGAAACCTCAAGGGGATCGCAGTTCCAATCCCTCAAACCCCCCTTGTCCCTTTCTGGCCACTTGGTAGGTGGCAAGTGGTGTGTATGGCTTCTAGAACAGGCCTGGCTGCCTGTGCTGGGCTGTGGGGCTACAGGAGGAGCTCAGCTCCATGGACTCACTCTGAGGGTTTTCAAACACGGCCTTGGAGATGGCTGGCTCCAGGTCCTGCAAGCTGATTTCCTCCCGGTCCTTGCGGGCATACCACAGAGCCAATGTCACGTTGTTGATCTGCTCCCCTCCTGCATTGCTGCACAAGAATGAGAGGCTTATCCAGTGTGTACCCAGGAAAATTATGTCTCAGGTGGCACCTGACACCCACCAGCTTGCAGAGTGCAAGCCAGCAGCTCCCAGCTGCCTGGCCCAAAATAACTCCTGTAGAGGCAGCCAAATAACATGCAGACGAGGCTTTTTCACACTCTCCAGATCTGTCTGTTCACAGTGAGACAGCGTCTCTTGGTATTTGTAGAGGCTCAAGGCCTGGAGAAGGAAAGGCAAAACAAGTGTGTGCCCTGCCTGAAGTAGGTGTGACCTCTGCCCAAATGAGCAGCAGTGAGCTGGAAGGCCCCATGGAGAGGCCTCTCTCACCTGATGAAGATGAAGATGGCTTTGCGGTAGTTGGTCCCGTACACAACCCATGAGGGTCCCAGGAAAGGGATGATCACATCAATCAGGCCTGGGTGCATCTTGTCCATCTCATCAAAGAGAAATGCTGACCGCCCACAGTTTGTCAAGTTCCCTTGGATCCAGCGCTTCAGGCTTTCCTAGGAAAAACACCCACCAAGCTGTAAGGCAGCGAGATGGCGAGGAAGGCTCAAGCACCACGGAGTGAAGGCTGAGGCAGGAGCTCAAGCAGAGCTAAAGGTGCTGAGAGCAGCACCACACACTTGGAGCTCAAAGACCCAGTGCTGGGGAGGCCCCTTTATTCTAGCTTTCACACAGTGGCTGTTTACCAGTTTTTTAGACCACTGTAGGTATTTTATTACAGATTTAAAGGAGGAGGCAGCACACTAAAGCTGGAGATTTAGACTCCTACAGCTCCCCATGTTCTTGTCGTTCCCTGTTGTATCTACACAGTTCCCAGCTTCTTGCCAGCTCCTGTTCTGATGCAGAAACATGTGCCTGCGCTGACCCAGAACAGCTCTTTATCATGGCTGAAGATACTTCCCAGCCCACACAAAACCACTCACATTGCCTGGGGGCATGTGTAACTCCTAACTGAAGCACTTCAGCTAGGAAGGGATTTACTTTTTCAAAAGCATTTCCTCTAAGGACACAATACAACAAATAACTTCTCCAAACACCCAGAAAATAAAGGTCCAGGTGTGCTGAATCCCCACTCTGCTGAGAATCTGGCATTTTGATTTCTCTCTTTTCTCAGCTCTAAGACACAGAATGGCACCATGGAGAGTCTGGACCTGCTGTTAGGAAGCTGTGTGCTCTGTCAGGAGGGGATTACAAGTCTAGTGATATGCAGGTTTTTACAGCCATCAGGCTGTTTGGAAAGCAATGGGAAATTTTTAGTGCCTTTTATCTAAGCCAAGCACTTTTGTTTATGCGGTCAAAGAGCTGTGTAAATATTTAAGAATGAGAATATGATCAGGGCAAGGACTGCTGTGGAGAGGATGAAAGTAATAACTGAGTATATAGCGGTTACTAGTGGACCCTTCGGCCAGTGTATGGAGCCACTCACTCAGCTGTGTTGTCTGAAAGGGTAAAACAAAGAGTTTTTATTCCTACTGCACTTCGGGAAACAGCTCGAATGCATATATACTGAGGATCAAGACAGACATAGCCCAAACCCTCCAGTTAAGTGGCACTGCTGTGCGGCGTCCCTTACCTTGTACTGCTCTATCTGCTCAGCATGGGGGAAATGCACTATGGGGGAGAAGTGGTGAACATAGGGGCTCTGCAGCCCCCTCTGGAAGAGGTAGCGGATGAGCATGGAGCTCACGAAGGTTTTGCCTGTTCCTGTCGAGCCGTGGAAAGACATCACGAGAGGTTTCACTGGATTCGGGTTCTCCAGGAACTCCCTCACCCCCTTCATCACTTGCTGCCTGACCAGGGGCTGCCCCACCAGATTCGTGGCCAAGTCAAACTCCAGACCTGAAAGGAAGCGAAACCAGGATTTGGACAACGCGGGCTATCATCGCCCGTCCCGTCCCTGGGGCCGCCCCGCTGGGCCCCGTCATCCCCGACTGTCCCACAGCCGAGAGACCCCGCTCCAAGTGACGCCCCCAGGAAGGCTCTCCTGGAGAGCTGGCTCCCGGGATCCCCTCGCCTGCTGCCTCCCGGCCTCGGCGGCTGCGCGCCCCCCGCCCCCGGGGTCCCCCTGCCCCCAGACCCCCTTCCCGGCCGGCCGCTCCCGCTGACCGCGCAGATCGGGCCCGAAGCCGCACTCGCAGTCTGCCGAGAAGCCGCAGCGCAGCGCCCACAGGTCCCAGGAAGCGGCAGGGCGGGCGGCGGCCGCCAGCAGCACCAGCAGGACCCGGACCGGGACCGGGGCTGGGGCCGCTCCGGACGCCATGGCGGCCGCGGCTTCCGCACCGCACGTACTACAAATACCAGCGTGCCCCGCGCGAAGGGCGGGGCCAGAAGGGGAGGGGACATCAAAGACGGGGCAAGGGGGAAAGGGGCGGGGCCATGCAGCAGAGGCGGGGCCATGCAGCAAGAGGCGGGGTCTGGCCCGTATCGCCCCGCCTCCCACCTGCGCAGGGTCCCTGTGTACCCCTGTACCCTCGTACGCCGGGACACGGGATCCTCTCGCAGAGAAAAACCTTCTGAAATTAAACAAAGGCAAATGCAGGGTCCTGCACTTGGGGAGGAACACCGGTACCAGTTGGGGACTGACACGGAAAGCAGCTCTGCAGAAAAGGACTGGGGGTCCTGCTGGACAAGTTGTCTGTGAGCCAGAAGTGTGCCCTGAGTCCCAAAAAGGCCAGTGGGATCCTGGGGTGGATTAGGAAGAGTATTGTCAGCTGATCAGGGAGGTGATCCTGCTTCTCTGCTCAGTTTTATATATTTATATTTATATGCCTAAGGGGAGGTGCCAAGAAGATGGAGAAGGCTGTGCTCAGTGGTGCTGTGGACAAGAGGCAATGGGTAGAAATTGATGCCCAGGAAGTTCCACCTGAACCCAAGGAAAAACTTCTTTACTGTGCAGTGACCATGCACTGGAACAGATTGTCCAGAGAGGGTGTGGAGTCCACAGGGAGGTTGGACCAGATGACCTACTGTGGTCCCTTCCAACCTGAATCATTCTGTGTTTCTGTGACACCAAATAGCCCTCCTCAAAAGGGCTGTCACTGGGCCACCATGGGCAGGTTCAGCATGCTGGTTCCCCCCATCAGCCCTTCCCATGCTCTGCTCCCCTGGGGGGCTCCTTTAAAGGACTCCCACAGGACAGGGGGTCCCCTTGACAGGAACAGGATAAAAGTTTATTGTATGTAAGAACCAAACCCATGAGATATGTACATGTATTTACATGACAAAATGAATAAGCCTAATTATTTACAACGAGGACCATCCTTCACAAGTCTGTACATCAAGAAATAATCATGAAAATATATTTACACACAGGATCCAGCAGCTGTGGGCAAGATGGAGATGGTAAAAAAAGAAAACCAAAGAGTGAGGTGAGGGGCACCATGTAGTCATGGACCTCAGCTGGGCTGGGTGTGGAGGCTGGTGCTGGCCTGCCCAGACACTGTCCCCACTCTTCAGAGTAGCAGTGTGGACCCCTGGCTTGTTGTGTCCTGAAGAGGTGGGTGGCAGATTTGAGGCGGCTGCTTTTCCTCCTCTTTGTCTCAAAATTGCCGACCTGTGTCTCAGTGCCTTTCTGGGCCATCTCTCCTCCTCCTGACGCTGGGTGCCTGGTCCCTTCCCTTGCCCCACAGCCACTGGTGGGATGCAGGCTGGGAGCTGGGGGTCTCTGAGGGCCTGGGGGGTTTACAGCTCACTGAAGCGCACCGCTGGCTCCAGCTTGTGGGACAGCGCAGTGAGGACCTTGTCGAACTTCTCGTAGCGCTCAGCCTGGCTGCTCTCAGCCCCACGGCTGCCCCAGAGCAGTCGCAGCTGGAACTCGGTGCTGAAGACTTCCAGCAGCTCTGCCTTGCCCTGGAAACCTGCAAGAGGGAGAGTCAGTTCCCTGGGATGGGATCCCATGCACCTATGGGATGCTCGATCCTGGTGCTGGAGCTGCACACTGGGAATGTGGCAAAGGGAAAGGGACTCTGCTGTCCCTACTGCTTACCCTGCAGCTTCACCTCTGCATTGGTGTGGTAGAGCCCACCATGGTGAGCCACCAACCGTGCTGCCTCCAGGTGGGCCATGACCACCTCCACACCGTTGTCGGTGGCCTCCCAGGGCTCGGGGCTTTCCGTGAGAGCCTCATTCCGCTCCAGGAGAGTCACAAGGGGTATGATGTGGGGAAAGGTGGTGTTGGTCAGCGGCGGCCCTTCTGTGGAGAGAGGCACTCTTAGGACCCCACATGGTCCTGTGACCCTGCATCCCCCTCCCCATCTCCCTGTGGAGTGCTTATGTGGCCAAACGCTGCCACGATGCCAGGCTGCCACGGTGCTCCCAGGAGAGGCTTTAAGGCTCAGCTGGACACAGCAGCTGCTGTGTCTATTCGATCGTTGTGCCTGGGGCCATTGCCTTGTCTAACACCAGCTCCTCCCAGCCAGGGTTTCTGGCTGCGCTGGGAAGGGAAAGCTGATGGCCATGCTCAGGCTGCGTTTCCCGGGGCTGCAATGAGGAGCAGGTTTGCAGACCACAGGGCACTAGCCATTAGAGACACATGGCTTTTCTTCTTTCCAACTGGCTGCCAAACCTGCCCCTTGGTTTGGCACTCACTGCCATGCGAGCACGACGGTTTGGCTCAGCTGCTGGTTTTATTTAGTTATGAAATGCTTCCTTGGGAAGGAAGGGGCAAGCAAGGCCAGATGAGCTCTGCTGAGTGCTGGGGCGGTTCAGCAGCCAGAGGGTGTTTGGCACTAGCTGGGAGAGGGTCAGAGCTCTCAAACTCAAAGTGATGCCATGCCCAGACAAAAGTGGGAAGGAGAAAACAAGTGAGACAAGGGGAGTTGCTCCTTTTACCTTTCCCTTCATTCAAGCTCTTCAGGAATGGCTTAAGCTTCTTCTCATAGAGGATTGCACCCTCTGTGTGCCTCTGCCGCAGCACCATCCAGGTCTGCTCCAGCCGGGCAATCTGAAAGGAGATGGGGCAGGTAGAAGGTGCAGGGGCAGCACAGCTTCCAGGCATCAGGGAGAACAGCCCAACCCTGGAGCCACAGTCCCCAGCCTTGCACACAACAGTGCCTGCTGCTCCCGAAAACAGCCTCCTCCACCAGTGCTCATGGCCAGACACGGCACAGCCCTGGCACTGAGGCTGGGCTTAGGATTTCCCCCCCTGCCCGTGCCCCAGGACAGCAACTTTCCTGCGTCACAGTGGCCTTGAAGATGAGATGCAGGGAGGGGGCAACCATTCCACCTCCTTTGTGCAGGCAGGAAGCAAGACTTCCCAGCTGGGCTCGATTTAAAATTGAATTTTAATCTCCTTTCATCTTCCAAAGAGAGCAGTGTGGCCCAGAGACGCTACTGCCACAGCCTTGAGACTGATTTGTATTGTACCAGAGGGCAGATTCATTTCCTCCCAGGAACACAGCCCAGCACAAAACAAAAAGCCCAACCACTGAAAAACAATTGAATCCTGGCGGGACTAGGCTGTCTGCTCTGTGGAGGGGATGACTCTTCCCCTTCCCTGCTTGCATCCCAGCGGATGTGGCCCCATGCCTCCTACCCGGGGCATTTTCCCCTTTCACCCATCCCAGTGACTCTTGGAGCCTACAGGACACAGGGAGAGGGATTTATTTTGAGCAAGGGGCTGAGCCCAGGCCATGAGGACTAAAGGAGTGTCCCCATACCTGTGTCATTTCCAGGGCGCCCATTACAGCTGCAAAACTGAACATGTTCCCCATGGTGCTCTTCAGCTCGGCAGCCAGCTGGATGGTTTTGTGGAGTAGGGCTGCCCGCTCCTCCGTGCTGCCTGTGCAGCCCAAGATGTCCACAGCGATCATGATGGACATGGTGTGAAACCTGCCAAGGGGCAAGACACAGAGCGGGGTCAGCACAGGGAGGGGGGATGCTCTGGGGGCTTAGACAGGGCTCCTCCTCTCCCCTCTCCTGTGCCAGGCTGAGAACACCCAGGGAAGCTGGGCCAGGCTGTGCAGGGCAGCCCAGTGGGCTCACTTTGGCCATGCTGTGCCGTACCGTTCCAGCAGGTCCAGGCGGAGCTGGTGGCCGTGGGGCAGGGTGAGCAGCTCCATGCCAGAGCTCACCCCCATGAGCCGCTGCATCTCCACTGTCACACCCAATATCCGGGCGACCTGGCAAGGAAGGTGAAAGCTGATTAGACTTCTGTTAATTGAGGAGAGGCTGAAGTGTCCTTGGGCAGCCTCTTGCCCCAGCCCAGCCTCTGCCTGCCCTGGCTGATACACCATGGCAGAGCCCATCAGGGATGCTCCAATGCTCAGGGGTTGGCTGATGTTGGGGGATGCACTGATCCCTGCCAACCCATATCGATAGGAGGGCAGCAGTGCCCATCCCTCCCTCCAGGCCCTGGCCGTACCAGGCAGTCCACTTTGGTGATGTGTTTGGCCAGTGTCTTCACATCCACCTCTGCCAGCAACTCTTTGACCTTCTTTAGCACAGTCATCTCCAGAGGTTTGTTATCCAGGGGGATGAGAAGGGACTGGAAGGCAGCAGGGTTGAAGGAGGAGGTTTTTTCCATGGTGGGGGGCACAAAGCCCATGAAGTCCAGCTCTGCTTTCAGCCTCTGCCCTGCCTCTGCTTCCCCAGAGCTGTTCTCCACAGTCCCTCTCTGTCCTTCCTCCACCTTTAGCCTCTCCACATAGCTCTTTGTTGGAAGCTGCTTGGTGTCGTGGGCTGGCCGGTCCCTGCTGATGGGTGAGGTGGGGTGCAGCTGGCAGTAGTGCCCCGTGTCCGGGTCACTGTAGCTGTTCACGGAGGGAGAGGGGGAGGCGCGGGCATAGCCATGGCACGGGGTTGAATGGGAGCTGTGGGTAGGGTCTGGAAGAGGCTTGCTGTTCCCGTGGCACAGCTGGGGTTCGCTGGACCTTCTTATGACTGGAGAGGCTGGGGTGATTCCAGATGCTTGGCAGGCATGTGGCTTTAGCCGTGTGACTGTGGGGAGCAGAGGAGACACTTATCAAAGCCGGAAGATGCACACACATAGAGGGACCACAGATGCAGCAGCCCAGGGACATGGGGCTCAGGGGAAACCCCTCTGCCAAAACAGAACCTAGTCCCAGGACAGCTGCACAATGATGCAGCCGAGGACTGGCTGAGATCCTGTCCCTAAGGTCCCCCTCCTCAAGTCCCTGGATCACAGCAGTGCCAAGTCCAGGCTGATCCACATCCCCACTGTCTCGAGAGGGATGGAGAGGAAATGCCTACCTGTGCTGTAGGCGGGTGATGCTGGGTTCTCAGAGATGGGGGACATCGGGGAGTGCAGGTCTTGGATCTGGTCCACGCTGACAGCACAGTTGCGAATGATGTCTCTGTGGTGGGGCAGGGACACGCTGGGGAGGGGGCAGAGGGCACAGGTTAGTCCCTTAAAGCGAGGCCTGGGCAAGCAGGAAGGGCTGGGATGAGAGTCTGCTGCCTCAACACCACCCTTGGATCATCACCTCCTTCCACAACTACCCAAGCTCAGCTGGAGCAGTGAGCAGGTAGTCCCTGCAGAAGCTGGGAACAGAAGGGGTCACTACCCACTGACCCCCATAAATCAGAGACAGACCTGCCTGCAGGGACCCTGGTCCTACAGAGGAGAGCAGAGCAATGCAACAGTATGCCACACCAAGCCAAGGTACTTGGAATGGGATGAGTTTGGTCCACTCCAGGGTGCTTTGGGGAAATGATTCTAGCAAAGAATTCATGGATGTTAGTTTTCTAGGGTTATGCTGCAAAGCGGTATCTAACACTGAGTTACTCTATCTCTACCCGGGAGCTGTGTTGGGCTGGGTTAGGTGAACTGTTGCTCTGACCCAAAGCTTAAGAGAGCTGGAAAGTGCCTGGAAACAGGACTTGAGAAGTTACACAACAAGTAACAAGGTCTTGGGCAGGTGGGACAGCAAGTGGTGGCCTGATGCACACACAGTGTGTCAATGGTGCTGCAAAAGACGCTGAGTGCAGGGACGGTTGCAAGCAGTTATGGCAGGTAATTCACTGCCCTCCCTGCCATGGGTGAGGGCTGGGCTGCTGTGATGTGTTTGGTTTTGAGCACTGGCCTCAGCAGTGGGAGGAGGATGGGACAGCAGTGGCGGTGATAAAGGATTTGGGGAAAATGTGAGTGATGAGGAAAGACTGATGGATCTGGGCTCTTCTTCTGGAAACACATATGCTCTTCTGGAAGTCTGAGTGTTTTCCTTTTCCCAGCCATAACAGTTGGTTCCCTGTTTTCTGCTGGTGCATTCTCACCCTGCCCTAGGGCTCAGAAGGTCAGGGTGGTGAGAAAGCAGCTTGGCTTAACAACAAGCTGTGTCCTGCTGGAGGCAGAGGTAGATGGGTCTCCCCTTAGCTGCTGCATGGGAGGATATGTGTGTGGCCCTGCCTTCCCTGCAGGGCTCTGGACAGCCTGGGATTGCCAAAAGTGAGCCATACAAAGGAAGTCTCCTCCTCCACCTCTGGAGAAGCCCAGCTGGCCAAGGTTAATGTGAACAGCTCAGCTTTGTGAAGGCTGTGATCCAGGGTCTGTGCAGACTCCATTAGCACAGACACATCAGTCTCCTCCTGCCCATCAGGCTTTCAGCTCTGCTTGGTAACTCCTTGCAAATGCTGAATGGAAAGAGCTCTGAAACTAAAAGGGCCATTCAAAACCAAACAACAAACGCTGTCTTGGTGTCTGGGACTGACTCTCCTCTCATGTTTGCCTGGGAAAGCTCAGCTCCATGGCTCTAACAAGCCCTGACGTGCTGGTAATCCCGGACTGGGTGATTGTAAAACACTCTCTGGCTTCTGGCCTGTGATGCTAAAGTCATGTCTGCTTGCTGGGCGTCTGCTGTGGTAACTCAGCATGGCTGGCAGCCAGTCTGGGAGAAAACCCCAGTTCCAGCTGAGTACTGGTTCTTTCCCCCATGCCTCTGCTGATCTCTCTCTTCCATCCCTGACCCCCAACCTCTGCCCTGCACCCAGAGAGCAGTGACTGAGCACGCTCTGCTTCATTCCTGAGGCTGATCCTTTGCTTAGCTGAACTAGGATGAGACTGCACGCTCACCTGGTTGGGCACCCCTCAGCCCTGGTGATCTTGTCTGCAGTCAGGCCGTCTGTCATGGTGATGCTCCTCCTCTTGATGTGGCCCCCTTTCTGGGTGGAAGGGCTGTGGGGTCCCCCATGCTTCCCATTGGCCAGCCCGTAGCTGGCTTCCAGGTAACGCAGGGGGAAAGTGCGGTTGATGGGGCAGTAGATGATGGCCCCGCTCTGCTCTGAGATGGCCTTGTGGTTGCCCACGTAGAAGCGGACAAGGGCAGGCACGTTATCAAAGCTTTCCTGCTCGAAGAGGTACTGGACATGGGTATGGCCATCGCTGGACTTGACTGTCACCTTGTTGATCTTGAAGTGCAGCGGCTCGTTGCGCCAGCGGCACGTCAGCACGTAGTCACCCAGGCTGGTGAGCGAGTCACGGATGAGGAAGTCACCATTCCTCTGCACAAGGCTCTCGGACACCTGTCAAGGGGACAGGGCACAGCTCAGCCACAGCCACGCTGGGTGGACCACAGGGCACGAGTAGATGCTCTGCCAGATGTTATCTGGGGCACGGGGTGTTCCCCTTGGCCCTAGCTCTGAGCCACAAGAGGGATTTTGCTGTGGCAAAATCAGGCAGCTCAGAGCTAATGAAGCCCTTGACCAGATATTTCCCAGGAGGACGGGCTGACAGTTCTGTGTGGCCTCAGAGTGCTCTCCCACAACATTCCAAGTCAAGAGTGCCCAGAGCCACCCACCTTCCCCATCTCACCTCCCGGGGAATGCGGCCGTGGTACCAAGCATGGCTGCGCAGGTCGGTGCTGCTCAGCTTCAGCTCCTCTTCCAGCTCCTTGTGAAGCTTTTCTGGTGATGAGTCGAGGATGTATTTCTCCTTGGAGAACTGTACAGGAGAAGAGAGAGTGTCAGGCAGTGCAGCAGTGCAGGGACTGGGGAGGGAAGGGCTGGCAGGATCCCCACGTGGGGACTGTGGCACCTGCCAGGAGCACAACTGTCCCCACAGGCCAGGTAACTCAGCTGTGTGTGAGGATTACTGCTTGTGGCAAAGGATGTGGTAATGTGCCTGTTGATGGCCAGGTCCTATCACCATCAGCACTTGGAGAGTCTTCTGGTGGCATGCCCCTTTGTGCCAGGCCACCCCGTGCCTGGTGTACTGCTTCTCTGTCCCAGCTAAGAGCTGAGTGTGGTTGGGCAGGAGAAAACCCCTTAAACATCTCTGGGGCCGAACTGCCATAAGAAGCACTCTTTCAGGAGGAAACCTGCATTATTGCTCCTCCTTGAAACATCTACCATAGTTTCCCTTTCAAAGGGTTAACTGTGCTTAGCCTGATGGCAGCATAAACAGTAATGATAAATGTAAAGGGAACCTTCTGCATCGAAATTAGCTTTTAGAAATTAGCTTTTACCAGCACTGGTGCACCTGAGCCTGGAGGATGCAATCTGCCCCCTCCTTTCCCCTGGAGAGATAAGGGATGATGGCTTCATGTGTCTGTTGGCTGGAGCCTGCCTGCCTCCCTCCCTGCCTGCTGCTGGGCCAGTATACCCAGAGGGGAGCTGCTGGCATGGTAGAGCCAGTGGATGTTTGGGGACACAAGCACAGATTTGGGGTTCCTGTGTGCTTCACATGAGGCCAATTCTACTGGTTGACACATTGGCTTTGAGGTGATCCTGCTGTGGTACTGACACAGCTGCGTGATGGAGCAGAGCCTGGGAGCAAAGACACCTGGGTTCCCTCCATATCCCAGATGTGTGGTGTCCTGAGAGGGGCATATGTGTACCACTGCCATGGGCTAAGAAGCTTGGATGGGGCTACTGGTGTGCCCTGTTCCTCTGTTCCCATGAGCGAGGGTGGCTGGGTGGCCCCCGGTGGCAGTGCCAGCTGTAAGGAGACAGCGAGGGCTGGCCCAGCTCCCTGGTGCCTGTTGGGGCAGGATCCTGGTATTGTCTCACAGGACAGGCATGGGCTTGAAGCTCTGCTGACACTGCTCTGGCACTGCCAGAGGAGCAGGCTGGCACTCATGGCTGGCCTTGTATGTTCTCCAGAGCACAGGGGGCTGCAGCCCCATGCCAATACCTCAGGGACTCGCCTTGGAGCTGACCTCCTTGCCCGGTGCCTCATCCTCTGTGACCTGTATTGATTCCTTCTGTTCCTCCAGTGGTTGTGAGCAAGGGGAAGTGCAGAGCACTGTGCTGCTCTCCTGCCTTGTACCCACTGCTCTTGCAGCATTCTTGGCACCCCATGGAGTCCCTCAGCAGGACCCTGACCCCAGGCCTCTCCTTCCCCAAGGAGATGATCCATCCCCCCGGTAGATGCATTCATTCACCAAACCAGGCAGAGATCCTGTCCTGGGAACCCTGCTCCAGCCTGGGGAGATGGAAGGAGGCAGTGGCAAAGGGCCTGTACACTGGACTATGCTCTCCAGGGCCTGCCCTCGCCAGCTTAGAATTGCTTTTATTCCTCCCTTCCCAACTCCTGTCAAATCAAAGGTGGTGGGAGAATGGAAGCAGCCTATGAAAACGGTGTGGATTGAACTCTGACTGGCTCATCCAACCATGTTTATTCTCCCTACAAGAGGGTCCTGGTGACTGCAGCTGCAGGGATGTGTGGATTGTCCCCCCCCGACCAAGGGCTGCAGGGAGCTGAGCACTTGCTGCTGCTCTGGGCCCTCCTGGAGACAAAAGCCACCCGGTGCTGCTGAGCCCGATTAAAAATAAATGGTAGCTGGCGGATGCTGCAGGGGTCCGGCTGCCTCCTGGGGGGCCCAGGCCGAGCAGATGCTGTTTCCATGGTGACAAATCCATTGCCACGGAGACCTGGCTTGGCCGAGGGGTGGTGGGGGACCCTTGACTGCAGCACCCTCTCTGTGACAGGGTTCCCCCAAACTCTGGGGCATCAAATGACCCCCCCAGAACCTCTGCTGTTTGTGCAGGTGAAAGCCATCAGAGCTGAGCTGGGAACAGTTTGGATTACAGCTCTCTCCCCACCACCCCTGGAGCAGGGATTAGTGACTGTTCTGCTCAGCATTGTACATCTGGGTTTTCCTCCAAATCCTCCCCATGCAAATGTGCAGGGTAACAAAAACACAAGCCCAGCTGAGCAGTGCCCAGTATCTCCAAGCCCAGATTCGGGCAGCAGCTGGCTGGCATCCATGCCAGGAGCCATGAGCTAAGCTAGCAGGAGAGAACAGGAGGTTTGGGAGAAGCAAGGAAGGTTTTGCATCTTGCAGATGGGGGAGGGAGCCCAGCTCCCCGAGCAGAGGGTGTCAGGAGCCACCTTTTCCAGCCATGTGCAAGGCACTGTCCCTGCCTGGGGAGTGAAATCCCACCCAATTTGCACGGCCACTAAGAATCCACTGCTTGGAGTGATTGTCAGGCTATAATGGCTGGGGCAGCAGCATGAGACTGATCACGGGGAGCCCTTTTCCTTAGTGTGATGTAACTGAGACTGGTCCTTGCTGTGAGTCTCTCACACTACTCCCACATGCTGCCACAATCACCTGTCTGCTCCCCTTCAGTGTGGGAACTGGGCTCCCCACAAGCCCTTGGTGCAAAGACCCCTGTGCTGTGGAGGGCTGTGTTTCCCCTGAGCCCTTCAGCCGTGCCGAGTTTCCCCCGCTCCATCGGGAGTGTGTCTCGGAGGAGCCCGGCTCGCAGGCTGCCAGCTGGCCAGGTGCCGAGGCGCTGGCAGGGCCTGGCATGGCACGGCCTGGCAAGGCAGCACAGGCCAGCCGGGCGCTGTCAGGAGTGTGTGAGCGATGTCTGAAAAGGCATCTCTTGGCGCTCCTGGCCGTGCCAAGGGAGCGTCTAAAGATGCACGGCCCCAAGTGAGGTCTTGCATACTAGAGGGGTGGGTGTGGGGAAAAGCCTGGACTCCCATTAGCATCTGGCTGGAGTGCATGGTGCTGGGCTTCAGCATGAAGAACCCCAAGGCATCTTCCAGCTGAGCAGGAAGAAATGGGGATTAGAGCAGTTCCCCAAACCAGCCACACCAGACAAACCAGCTCAAAATCTGCCAGAGATGATGCCAAGCTTTGCTTGAGGAATCCCAACCAGCAGCCAAGCTGGCTCGACTGGAGAAAGGAGAGTGCCCTGATGGACTGTTTCACAGTCCTGGGGCTGGGGAATCCTCTGGAGCAGCCATGCAATGGGGCAGCTGCCATGAGAAGGCAATTCCTGAGGCTCTCCGTCCCTGCCTCCTGATTCTCTGTGCTGCTTTCTTGATGGAGGAAGTGCTTCCCAGCTGAGTGGCAAGGACTGAAACTGGTAGTGGAAGGGCAAGAGCTGCAGGGATGGAGGGTGCTGATGCCTGTGGTGCGTATAAAACAGCAGCTGTCACTCTGCCTGCTCTAAGGAGAGCTTCAAAGGCTGGCATTTGGCTTTCTATCCTTGCAGAGGTAATCTTATGAAACTGGAGTGATTTCCATTCTGCTTTCCGGCTCTCCCCTCCCAACCTGGAGGAGTTGCAGATGAGGATGAAGTCAGCTTGGAGAGCAAGGTGTACTCGAACCCCACCCTGCTGATAACATCTGACTAACCCCAAGGCACCAAGCACATCTGTTCTCCCTCCTGCTCATGCTGCCTACCCTGTGCTGGGACCTTGCTAGGGGAATCCCAGCACCTTCTGGAGTTCTCCACCCCTGCTCTGGCTGCTAAAGCAGCTCTGCGGCCTGGGAAGCAGAACTGTAAGGAAACAGAATAACAAGCCATTGGGAACAGGTGTCTGGAGAAAGCCAGAGACTTGCATGAGGGGTCTGCTCTGCTTCCTCCACACCTGGCAATGGGCTACTTCAATGATGTATTTTGGAGGAAAAATCCTCGCTGAGAATCACAGCAAACCCAAGAACCATTCTGCCTGCCTGATGCAGGACTGCTGCACTTACCAATCCAGGCACCACCCAAAAATGGTTACCCCACCCTGCATGACCATGAGAAAATCCCACCACAAACAATCCCCAGGTTGTTATGGGCTTGCTCTCAGTTTGCATGTCCTGCTGTGAGCCAGTCTGTCCTGCTGATCTTGATATCCATATGTAAAAAAAAAAAAAAAATCACTTGTTCCTCTGTCTTCTCTTGCAATGAGTCTAGGAACCTAAATGGCCTCTGAGAAGGCATCAGCCTATTTGCCCACCCCATAGCTGACTGAACATAAGAAACATTCTTGGTTATGTCACATCTCCATTAGTCCCCACTGAAGGCAGATCTTGGCTCAAGATCTTTGTTCTGGAGTTCAAAGCCCTTCCTAGGACTAGTCTTGGCTGCCCTCATGGTGTCCTCTCCCCTTGCCCATGCTCCTTTGTGGCAGCTCTGGAGCAATTCTATCTCACTGGCGGGGTGGAGTGCAGCTGGGGTTAATGGCCAGGAACATCTGGGTGCTCTAAAGTGAGACAAGCATCTCAGGCTGTGTGGCAGGGTGGCAGAATATGCTGCTACTGCTACTCTGGGGGAGCAGGTCTCCAATGCAGTGATGATGTGTGTGTATACACACATTTCCATCCATCTATATATTACTTATCTCACTCCAAGACGGCGGCAGCGGCTGCTGCTGCATCCCTTTTCGGAGCTGCTATTGGCCAGAAATGATGTCAGTGCTTCCCAGGCTGGGTGCACCGCCATTGGCGGTGAGCAGGGATGCGGCTGTCAGCTGGAAGTGCTCCAGTCATTCATGGGGACTTCAGTGTGTGTTTGCTGGGCACGCTTGGACATAAATAGATGGTGAAAGATCTGGCAGAGCCAGGTGAGCGCTTAGGGCTTCACTTTTAACTCCTTCTGGGGTTGGGATGTCCTTCATCCCTTCTCACATCCCCACACAAGAGCCAGATGCTCACCTGTCCCTCCCTTGTTCTGGCAGCAGCTAGCTGAAAGCACCCGCTCACCTCCTGCAATGTGCAGCCCAAGGGCATGTCCCCGTGTTGCTCAGTGGCCTTTGGACAACTGCAAAAAGCTCTGCTACTTTTCCCTCTTCACCCCCACCAGCAATCAAAATCCCTGGCTTTGCGCTGAGATCAGCCGCAATCATGACAAGACTTGAAATGCTGCTTCTGGGCTCCGTCTTACCCAGAATAATCTCTAAAGCTCGGCACCTACCTCGCTCAGCAGGAGTACTGAATAAGACTGCCAGCTCTCTTGGCTGCCAGCTCTCTTCTAACTTGCAGTATACTAGAGCTCGTGCTTCAGACCAGAGCCTGCTTGGCTCCTGCAGTCCTAAACACCTTTGCTCTCGAACTCAGTAAATGAGGGAACCAATTCCCAGCACCGCGCCTCCCTTGGGTGAATGCTAGAGTCCAGAAATAGGACACCTAGACTCTGCCCAGACAGTGGCAGTGCTGGAACCACCACAGGACAGGTGACAGATGGATCCCAGCTTTCTTCCACCAGTCAGACCTGTGCAGTGCAGCACAGAGATGGACACCCGGGCCAAGAAGCTGCGTGCTCATCTGGGCTCGATCTCACTCCTGTTCTCAGTGATGCCCCGGGCACATGCCACCTTTTGAGGGATGCTAAACACTTCCCTTCACGAGGTCTGCTGCAGGTGAGGGTTCCCTGCAGAGACTTTTCCGCCTGCCAAAGCGCTGGTCTGGTGGGATGTGGTGGTTTTGGCTGGGTGGCCCTGTCTGCAGTGGTGCCGAGCTCTGCCCCCCGACCCGGCGCTCGGCTCACCCCGCTCTCGCTGCCGCCTCGTTGAGCGCGCCCGGCTCCGTGTGAGCGGGGGCACCGCAAGGCTCCCCGGGGAGACACCCCCGCTGCACCGGGAGTCCAAACAGCCCCCGGCGGGTGCGTGTCCGGGGATCCCCCGTACGCTTCCCCTCCCGCTGCCCCCAACGCCTTCCCCACGCGTGCGGCTGCCCGCCGAGCGCAGGGCAGCCGGTGCGGTCCCAGCGCCGCCCCCGCTCACCTGCACCTGCATGAAGGAGCCGCGGTAGAAGCAGCAGGCGGCCGCGGACAGGGCGCTCCACAGGCTGCACCGCTCCGTCATGGCGCGGCGCGCCCGGCGGGGGCTGCCCCGGCCCGGGCTGCACCGCCGCTGCCTCCGCCGCCGCCGGGCTTCAATTTCAGCCGCTTCCCCGATTACCTCATCCCCTTGTCGGCTGCGAGGGGCGGGCACGGTGCGGCAGCTCCGCCCCGGCCCGCCCCTGGGGGCCGCCCCGGCTCCGGGGAACCGGGGAAGCGGCACCTCGGGGGGAAGCGGTACCCCGGCTGTCTGCGCCCTGCGGGGGAACTGGGAACCAGCTCCTCCGAGGGGAACCTACGCTCCCGTGCCACAAAGGGAACCAGCATCCCTGAGGGGATCGGGCACATCGGCTGCCTGTGCTCTGAGGGGAACTGGGAACCAGCTTCTCCGAGAGGAACCGGCACTCCCAATGCCGCAAAGGGAACAGGCGTCCCTGAGGGGATCAGGCATCCCTGAAGGGAGCCGGCAGTCCTATGTTGCAAAGGGAAACAGCCTCCCTCAGGGCATCAGGCATCCCGGCTGCCTGTGCCTTGAAGAGAACCGGCACCTCTGAGGGCATCGAGCATTCCCGAAGGGAACCAGCACCCCGCTGCCCGTGCCCCGAGTGGGACTGGATCCTCTAAGATGACTCAGCTCCTCAGAGGGGAACAGACACCCCTGGGGGAAACCAGCACCCCTAGCTGCCGGCGCTCTGAGAGAAACTGGCTCCTCTGAGGGAATCAGACACCCTGAGGGGACCCAGCACCTCTTTTCTTCCCATCACAAATCTGTCTGCTCTCCCCAGTGATGCCCATGGGTCAGGGGGAGCCTTGTCCCCTCTTGCCCATCCTGTCTTCCTTCACCCCCACATGGTGATACCTTTCTGAGGAAAACACCAGTGCCCACCTCACATGGCAGGGAGCCGGCTGCCTGTTTCCTGTGTAGGCTGACTCTGACTTGCGTTTAATTAAGGCTCTGCTTCGGTTTAATTAAGGCCACAGTAGCACGTATGGGATGTGCAAGGCAGCACTGATGACTCAAAGCATTGCTCCAGCCTTGACTCTTGAATAAATCCCCCAAACCCATGCCTGAACCCACTGCCAGCAGCTGCTCTGTTCTGGTTACAGGCAGGGGTTCCCCCAGCTCTGGCAGTGACGGGGACCTACATACACCTTGCTGTTCTCCCTCCACATCTGTCCTGCACTGCACGGCCTGGATTTGGCTGTGCTTTGGTAACTGGGGGCTTCACCCTCTCATCTGCAATGTATGTCCTGGCCCAAGGAGCCCCACGCTTTCCAGGCGACGCTGTGACCTCGGAGAGGTATTCCTGCTGCCACCGACCACAGAACCCTGCAGCCTTCCTGCTAATTAATTCAAACGAGCCCCTCATATTACCAGGCAAGGAGACAGCATCCGAGGCTGATGAGATACAGGTCCCTGCTTGAGCAAGCAGCTCTTCCGTGCAGAACAAAGAGCTCAGAGGCGCTGGCCGAGCTCTCACTCTGCCCCTGGTTTCGCAGGGAAGAGAAGAGACAGGAGAGCAGCAAGGCTGAACAGCAGGACAGGGCTGAGGCATGGGAGAACTGGTGGCAGCACACAGCCTGCAGGCGGGGAACATGAGGCAGCAGGTCCCACGGGTCCCATGGGCGCCTGCAGCCCCACCAGCTTGGGCAGGGAGCATGGACTCTCCTCCTTGCCTCCTGCCTGGGGCTGAGGGACAGAGCAGATGGCACTGTGCAGGGACATGCTGCTCCAAAAAGATGCGATGGTGAATCATCCTCCTGCCAGGCCTTCTCCCCTGTGATAGGCTCCATGGTTTCCTTATTGAGGCTTTCACCAACAAGTGAGCAGGAGCCTCATGGGGTGCTGCAAGGTGAAGTCCTCCAGCTGTGACTGCCTCTCCTCACAGGAAAGCTGAAAATCCCTGACTGAGCTCTCATAGGACGTGTGACAGCTTTATTGGTTGCTGCTCTCCCGAAGGGTAATATCTTTCTGCAGCTCCTTCACCTGCACAAAGGCCAAAGCTGGGGTGGCTGGGATGTTGAAATAGAGAATGGGCGTGCAGATCCCCAGGCAGCTTAGAAATACCTACCCTTAGGCTATTATTAAAGCACATTAATTACCAAGTGCTTATTGATCCTGGCTTTCTAACCCTCTCTAGCTCCCGGTTGCATATCTAATCAGGCCAGGCTTGGTGATAGGAAAATCAGCCCTGGCCGTTTTGCAGCTGAAGCTCAAGGGCTGATGTTTGGCAGATCCTTGGTGCACACCTGGGCACAAACCTGCCTGTCAGCCTTTGCTCATGAGGGCTTTGCAACACATCCTCTCCCTCTTCCTGACTCTCTCCTTCACTGGCTCTTTTCTTCCTGTCTTTCCTTTGCTCACCCCTCACCAGTATTTCCCCTCTGCTTGTTTCCCTCCCAGCTACACCAACCAGTGGCAGATCCCAGCCCCATCCTCCCTTGCTCCAAAGGCAGGCACTGCAGCCTCTTTCCCACCCTAAATCCTGCAGAACCTGGGGCTGAACACTGCTGGGTTCCAAGCACCCTGCAGCTGCTTGGGCTGCCAGCCAGGCACAGTGCCTGCAATCAGCTGTAGTGTCCCTGTCATCCCGGTCACTCACACTCCAGATAATTACTAATTTGACTAAAATAGCTGCTGTCACTGCAGCCATCAGTTGCTTCTCTGAACAAAGTGAAGTGGTGTATAAATCACAGCCTATGGGCTCTTTCTGGACACCATAGGGATGGATGAGAAATAAAGGCCAGATAGCTGAGGTCAGGGATCTGACTGGATGGTAGGGAATTCTCTTGGCTCACCAAAAAGTACTTGATCCCAAAGGCAGAGCCATATCCATTGCTCCCCATCTGTATTGTTTCAGTCTGTTAAATCATGAGCTGTAAAACATATCCATCTCTGGGTGCACACACTGACAGTGCCAGAGAAAACATCCCAAATTGTTCTGTTCCTCTCCTCACAGGACTTTCCTGTGCTAGCAGGAGTTTCTCTGCACATCTTGAGGTCCCCATACAGGCCCTTCCCTGCAGAGGCCAGTGTATTGGCTTTGCAGGGGAAAATGAACTACATCACAGCCAGACCCAATACGCCCAGTCAGAGCTTTGTTGTCCTGGCACACGTCCCACTTCCAGCCCTGTGAACTCCCATTCTGCCAGTCCCACATGGCTTAAGGGTGCAGAGAGGAGAACATCCCACCCGCGGGATCGCTCTGCTACATGTCAAAAACCTCATTTGACCCCAGTGCCCAGAGGCTGCCAGTTGCCAGACTCGGCATGTGGGGTCCTCGTTAGCCCCAGGGATGGACACACAGGGAGGTGACTCCTGTTGGAAGCAACAGATGAGCTCAGGGTCCAGCCAGCTCTCTCCCAAGCTTGCCAGTTGGTGCTGCCACAGGGGGTTCCCACATTTCCATGTCTGACTACAGCAACCACCAAGAGCCCCAAGTCCAAAAGATGAAGGTGCAGGGCTCTGTGCTAATTAGACCACCCAAGCTGGGCACCTCAAGTCACTTCTCAACGACCCCATCTGCCCAGTGACAGACTAGATGACATCTCCACTGGGCAACTGGACTCAGGAAGCTCCAACTCTCCTTAAATAAATACCCCAAAGGCCATGGCAGGGCAGTGACCACCGTGACACTTCAGTGGGTTTCAGTGCTCTGTGCCCAAAGCTCACAGCACTCCTGCCACTGCTCCTCTGTGCCTGCCCAGCACCCCATCGTGCCAGCAGCCTCCTGCAAAAGGGCCGCTCTCCTCCAGAGCCAGGCGCCTCACTAATGAATTTCTGGCCAGACATGAAGAGTCCTCAGGAATGTTAATAGTTTGCTGGAGGATAAGCAAAAGATTTGGAGAGATTTACACCAACTTTCATGTGACAGCCACGAAAGTGGCTCAAACCCTTCCGTTTCTTTACGTGGGGGCGGAGGGAGAAGGCTGCGTCTGTGGGCGTTCACAAGTATCTGGGAACATGAAATGCAAGCAGCTCCTGTGGGAACAGCATTGGGGCGACCACGTAGGGTTTGTGTCTCCTCTGTCTTGCCTGGCCTTGCCAGAAATATCTTCTAGGGCCAAAGAGAGAGCCCAGAGGGGAGGAGGGGTGCAGAACTGAGCAGCCTGCTGGTGTAAGACCTGGACAGTTCCAGGGCTATCATCCCCTCTCTACCCGTGGCACCCAGTTGGGACAGGATGTGATCAAGCTCTGTGTCTTACCTTCACATATTCACTGCCAGACTCCAGCCCATCGTGGTGGCTAAAAGGAAGAGAAACAATAAAAATGCATAAGTAAAGGGCAGTAAGTTGTGACATTCAGGTCAAAGGCAGTGGTGGGCACAGCTGGGGGAGCTGGGGTCTGTGCCCCTTGTCTTGCCACAGTGCCAAGAGCATGGCCATGGTTTAGGAGAGGCTCCCAGGGCCCCAGCACTGTTCCTGACTGCTCTGTGCCCACTCTCAGCACAGGGCTTATCCTCCCTAATGCGATCAGGGGAGAATGAGGCCTTTTTAGAGGATATCACCCCAAATCGGCTTGGGACTGTGTAAGCTGAACCAGGGAGACCCAGAAGCCAGGCTGGGGTCCCTGCAGGTCACAGTGCTGGGGGATATATATCAAGGTGGGGGCCCCTGTGTCCTGTTCCCTGGCAGAGCTGCATTCCCAGTAGGCAGCTGTTAGGATACACCATCCAGACAAGCATTTTTGATTTTATGGCTTTGTGCAACCCTACAGAATCCAAACTCCCAACAAAGCTAGGCCTGAACTGTGATGAACTGTCCCAGACTGGGACTGCTTTTCATGCTGTTATAAGTCCAGATGTGTGTCTTTGAGGAGGAGTCCCAGGGGAACAACAGAGAGTTCAAAAGGAGAGAGGCTGTAACAGCCTGAACTGGGATGTGCTACCTTGAAGTCTCACCTTTCAGAATAAAATACAAAAATCGAGATGTCTTTGACCAGAATCCACAGCCTGTTGCCTCCCCAGTGCCAAGCTTCAGTATGAACATCTCGCGGTTTGCCAAGGTTGCTTACCTAAGCACAAGGCAGCAGCAGGGGCCCGGGGACAGCAGGCTGCCACACCAGGACAGGCAGCTGCAACTAAGGAATAACCAAATCCAAGGCCATCATAGACCTGGGATGTCCCTTCCCTGCCAGGAGCCACCTTGTCAGACACATACTGGGAACTGCTGAGGGTCCTGCACACAACTTCCCCCCGAGACCCACACTGGTAGCAACCCTGGGGAGCCAAATTCCTCCTCTGTGGGCTCTCTCCAGGTTGAAAGTGGTGCCTGGTGGCTTCCCCAAAGGGAAGCAGGGATAGCAGAGGCAACCAATGCCAGACATTTTTCCACTGGACATCCCCCATGGCGTTACAGTGTGCTGTGACAGGGTCCACATGAGCCCCTTGTAGTGTCCAGCCCTCCAGAAGACAATTCCCACTTCTGAAACCCTCGGAAGTCTATAAAAAACATGTGGATGGGCACCTCGCACCTCAGTTTCCCCCTCTGTATAGCTGTCTCCAGGGAGGTTTTGGCTGGAAGCGCTGCCAGAGGGGTCTGCAGGGAGTGTCAGGCAGTGCCTGAGGGAAGCGGCGTTTCCGTGCCTCACACACAGTATTTAAGGACAAGGTTCAGCGGTGAACACAGCAGGGCCGGGTTGATGTTTGGACTCAATATCAGTGGTATTTTCCAACCTTAGCAATTCTGTGATTCTCCAAGCCCACGTTGCAGAAACCGCATCCCCTGGTGTCCAGCTTGGGAGGGGAAAACGGGGCTGGAAATCAAGTCCATATTTTTTGGAGGCGAAGAAAACAGCAGAGCATTTGGGAGCGGGGATGGATGCAGACTCCCCTGGGCAGCTGTGGGCTGCCTGCCCACCCTGTCTCCAGCCTGTCTGCCCTTCACACACACGCTGCAGAGCTGCCTGGTGCTGCGAGAGCCGTGAGAAAAACCGGCAGGAGGACGGGGGGCCTCTGGGCAGGAAGTCGGGAGCATGGGAGCAGCTGGGCGACGCAGCGAGGGCCCAGGCAGGAGAGGCCCCTGTGCCGGGGAAGGGCAGCAGCTGGGACCGCAGCCCCCCTGGTTCTGCACATTCCTGGAGGAAACGGCATTTTTGGGGGCAGACGAGCGCCTGGGAGAAATTCCAGGGCTGCCTTTGGAGCGCGGCCGTGGCTGAGCTGCTGGGACCCGGAGCTACAGCAGTGGTGTTGGGGAGTGGGGGATTGCTGGGGTGGCTGCTCCCTTTGGGCTCGGGAAGGCATCACCGTGACTTGCAAATGTGCCAAGCTCCAGGCTGGCTGCTGGGAACAGTCCAGGAGGATCCTGTGGGTCCAGCCCTGGTTTGAAGCCTAGGCTCTGCTTTCCTTGGGACACCGGTGCAGGTTGTACCCCAGGGGAACCAAATTTGGGCACTTCGTCCCTCAGTTTCCCCCTCTGTAGAGGTGCCTCCAGGGAGGTTTCGGCTGGCACTGAGCTCTTTGTGGAGCAAAGAGAGGGGTCTGCAGGGAGTGTCAGGCAGTGCTGCGGGAAGCTGCGTTTCCGTGCCTCACGCACGGCCGTGCACAGGGAAACCGAGTCACGTCCGCCCAGTGACCTGCCAGCGGTCACCTCCCGTTAGTCAGCGTGTCTCTGCTGGAGTCACAGCCACCGCCTTGCTCTGAGCAGCTCCACAGGCTGGCTGCCACTCCCTGTCCCACAGCAGCACAATTTTCCCCCTTTACGGGCCCGATTCTGGGAAAGCCCTCCTGCCTACAGCATCCTCAGCCCACCCTCTCTTGGGGACTGTCCTAACCAGAAATACTCCGGGGGGGGGCAGGTGGAAATGTGCCCCAGGGCCATGGCCTGGCAGGAACAGACTGTCCCCATCCCCGGGGATGTGCCTGCACAGGAGGAAGGGCTGGGGCGCAGCATTATCCCGGTCCCACTTCCTCCCACCCGTCCCACAGCAGGGCCTGGCCTTGGGATGACTCTGGCAGACTCCCTGAGCCAGCGGCTGTGCCAGAGGCTCCAGGTTAGAGTGTGGAGAGGCAGAAATAACCCTGATACTGAAATAAACCTGCTCTGGTCACTCTCGTGCCTCAGTTTCCCTGGCAAGCAACAAGGCTACACCCATCATCAGGGAAGACCCACAGGATGCAAAAAAGCATTTGACCCTCAGTTTTTGGGAACCCATTCCCTAGATTCAAGATACGCACGTGACCCACCCATGTCCCACTGCTGCCTGGCTCCCAGCCACGCTGGCTTGGGATCTAAGTCATTTCTGGGAGACAGAGAGTGAGCCCTCTGCACCCTCCTCGGGGACTCTCTGCCACTGCTGGGGCTCCGCACTCACCGAAGGATGCGGCAATGCCACCAGCCCCTCAAACCTCCGAGCCCCTGACCCCCGAGCTGGCCGCAGCCCCCGGCGGTTTCAGCAACTCTTTCCTTGAGGAAAACACCACCATGGGCTGGGGGCCTCGGCACCCGAGCAGCGGCTCGGCTCCGGCATCCGCGTCCAAGTTTTGCGCCCGCCCCAAGCAAAGCCCCTTCCCAGCCTCTCCCTCCCCATGCCCTCCGCTGTGCCGAGGGGTGGCCGGGGGGACCAGGACCCCTTACCTGCCCTGTCCCAGAGTGGGAAACCTCCTGCCCAGCGCTGTCATGGGCCCTGCGGGATACAGCGAGCGCCTCTGCTCCGGGATAGGGAGAAGCTCTCCCGCGCTCTCCCGCTCTCTCCCGCTTTGCACTGAGAGTCGGGACTTCGGGGCGCGCAAGGCGGTGGCGGACCCTCCTCCTTCCCGTCCCAGCCCTCCTCCGGCCCACCCTTCGGGCCGGCAGGAATGTGTGGCCGACACAGCCCGGCTCCCACCGCCGGCACGGATTTATCCTCCTTACCCGGCTCCCAGGACCACCCGGACCTCCCGAACGCTCAGTGTCAGGAAAAGGAGCCCCCGGCCCCGGGGCGGTGCAGGGGGAACAGGGACACCAGGGGCCACTGGAGTGCAGAGAGAGGAGAGTCAGGCCAGGGAAAGGGGGAGAAATGTTTTCTGGAGAAATCTGGAGTCTCCTTTGCCTGTGTCTCCAGTCCCGCATACCCTGCTGGGCTGGGGTCGCATTTGGCCCCTTATGCCCAGATGCCATTGGGCTGGGGAATAAAAATCCCTCTGGTTGGTTCTGCGGTCAGAACCCTCAAAAAAAAATCCATCCGTCATCTCAGAGGGCTGAACCTCCAAATTCCCGCGGAGGGGGAGATCGTGCCTGGAGTAGAGGCGTTTGTGCCCAGGGTGGGGGTTTAGTGGCAGGTGATGAAATGGGGGCAGAGTGTCTGGTTTCAGGATTTGCCCCTGTGCCTTGGGAGAGGCAGTACTGCTCAGCAGAGGGGTAGAGGACAGAGGAGGTGGAAAAGAAGAAAGTGAGAGGCAGAGGAGGCTGTAACAGTGCTGGTGTGAGCTCTCCGCAGCAGCACATCCTGGTGCTGGAACGCAGCCGCCGCAGGACAAAGAGATGCCGGGGCAGAGCGGGGCTGCGAGATGTTTCCACCCCGTCCGGAAACAGGAGGGAGTAGAAATCCCACAGGAAACCTCGTTCCCATGGAGCCGTTGACCTGACCATGCTCCAGCTGTGCTGTCCCACCGGCCAGGTGCATCCCCCCTGGCACTGTGGACACGGGGGGACATTGCAGTGACCCTGGTTTGTCCCAGCCGCCTCCTCTTGCCCTGGAGGGGCAAAATGGGGTTCTTAGCAGAAGGTAGAGCAAACCTCAAGGGCTATACCTGTCTGGGGAGATCTTGTCAGGGTGCTCTTGTCCCTTTTCCAGCAGATCCCCATCAGCGGTTTCTGCTTCAGCTGCTGCGTCAGGGCTTGTGGTTTGGCTGGGGTTTGGAGCCAGGCTGGAGCTTGGTGCCTCAGTCCTAGGGTAGGAGACATTTCCCACAGGCTCCTGGTCTGTCCTGACCATAGCTGCCTCCAGGGTGTCCCCAGGTTCAGCTTCTTCTTCTTTCTGCTCTGCTTGTCCAGCAGCTGAGGATGAGTCTGTGCCTGGGCCAGGAGTGCTGGATATCTCCGGGCACTTGGGGCTGGGGAGCGGGGCTGCCTGGGGGGTTTTGTTGTTGGGAGACCCTTTCTCCCAGCAGTTCTGGCTACTCTTGTCTTTGCCCAGGCTCTTCCCTGCCTTGCCTAGATTCACCCTGGGCATGGTGCCCATGTGGGAGTACATGTTCGACGACTGGGCATAGGGGCCAGGGCTCTTGGGCATGGTGTTGAGATCATCCTGGGTGCTGTCAAAGGGCTCTCTCAGGAAGCCGTGGGGAGGTGGGAGATGTGGCCCGAGACTCTCAGGAGAGCTGGGGACCACAGAGACACGCCGGAAGGTGAAGGAGCGGGGGATGCTGCTCAGGCTCCCAAAGCCTTTGAACTTGAAGAACTCTGGCAAGGAGAAAGGAGTGATGAGTGTGAAATTACTGCTGGCACAGCAGTAACAGTGGTGGGGGGTATCAGAGCCCCTGGTCCTGGGTTGGGGTGGGCATGGGGCACCACGCAGCCTGGTGTCACACTGTTACACCCATATCTACAGTCCCAGCCTGGCACGACATCCCTGTGGTCTGGGGTGTGTATGATGCTGCTTGAGGCATCTCTGCTGGGTACCCAGAAACTCTGCCCTTGTGCCTCAGGGAGCAGAAGTCTCCTGTGCCCTGGCAAATCTAGTGGCTGCATCTTCCCACCACAGCTGAGGGGTGGAGGAAACACCCAACTCTGGTGAGCAGGCAACTCTCGAAATTATTTCTGCCTGCCTACTTCCTCCAGGGGACTCTGGGCAGGGCAGGCCGAACCCTATAGCCTCAGGGCAGCCCTGCAGGATGAAAGAATGGGACACACGGCATCTCCCTAGGGAATGGGGGTCCTGGATGCACGTGATCTGCCCACACTTGCATGCCTTGCCAGCACGGTGGAGCAGGAACCAGCCACGGGTGCTGCTGTGGGCGGGAGATAACCTCCCCACTTCCTCGCCTGGCCCCTCACCAGCTCCAGCTGCCACCTGCAAGTGCTGAGCATGAACATGTTCGCCAGAGAAATATTTATAACTCCGGCGGGCGGCTTTGCATTTCACACCTCAGCCACAGCTCAGCTCAGTGTATCGCTGCAGCACAGCCATGGATGGTGTCAGTGCCAGTGTTGGTGCTGGTGCCAGTGCCGGTGCCAGTACTCAGGGTGAGCGAGCCTGTGGCTGCAATGCTGTTGAGCAGTGCTTCCCTACCGCCCCCACTGCTGTGGGTGCCACCGGGGGTTTTGCAATGTTGATGCCGCCCTGGGGCTCTGCAAAGCACGGCAGATTTGCCGGGGCAGGAAGCCACACGTTGCAGAGGTGCTGAGCAAGGACCCGAGTGTTCGGGGCTACTGGGCCCTTGGATTCCCACCTCCAGCTGCCATCCATGGGCTCTGTGGGGCATCCCTGCAGCTGGACAGGGTGAAGGGGCTGCATCCCTAAAGCCCCTCTGCAAGGCAGAAACCTCGAGGCCTGAGTGGAGTTAGAGGCAAAACTACTTTGTGCTAAGCATCTCCTTGGAGTCCAAGCATCTTCTGCTACCTGCTGCTCCTGGGGCTGCTGCGAGGTGGGAAAGGCAGCACTGGGGATTTTCCCCATTTCCCCACCACTCCATCACAAAGGAAAATCCCAGCTGGGATGGGGCTTCGGGTTTGGCCAGCAGAGGGGTCCCAGGGGAGCAGAAGGACTGGCCCCCGTCTGGCGCCGGCCCTGCGGCAGGAATGCAAGAGAGCACAGCCCAGCGCTGGGAATGGGGTGAAGGCCACTGCAGCCTCCCCCCGAGGCTCTGGGGGAAAGCCGAGGTCTGTGAGAAAGTGCAGAGCTTGCTCCCGGTGGGTATCAAGCACTTCCTCCCAGAAGAGCCAGTGGGAATCCATTCCCAGGCTCCCTCCCCAGTTCCTCTGTACCACCCCCACCCCTGTGCTGCAGGAGCACCCTGGAGTAAGGGTCCTAGACACCCCTAGCCCCCAGCACCAGCTTGTGCCCCAGCCATACACCCTGAAGGGTGTGATTTATGGAGTGAAGACCCCCAAACCCTGCTGTGCATCTCTCTTGTCACATCCCAGCATCCAGCACAGGGCTGGGCTGCAGCAGACTGTCCCAGTCCCAGCACCCAGCTCCTGAGCCAGAACCCAACTCTGTGGATGGAAACCCCCAAAGCCCCTCACCACAATGAGTTTCCTAACAAGAGCAGAGCCTGTCACAGCTCCAAACATCCCTGGATGAGATGATTCCACCCCTGGATGGGATGACCCAGGGAGCGTGTGAGCACAAACTCACACTAACTCTCACACATCCTCCTGCCCACCGAGATGTCCAGGTGAGCACCCCATTGCCCACCCACCCTTTCCCGTGGCCACTTACTGAATTTCTTGAAGCCCCGTCGTTTCTGGCCCTCGGCCATGGCTGTGCTGGTCGGACGCCGTGGGGACCGAGAGGGACAAGTATATAACTGTGAAGCCCTTCCCTGCCCGCTCCTCCCTTCCTGCCCCCCCCACAAGCACCCTGCAGTCACTCATCGCTTGATCAGCATTTCCTCCCCAGTGCTGTCATCTGTTCCCAGCCCTGTTGTTGTCCCTGCCCGCCCTCATGCTGTCCCCACAGGTCCTGCAGTCCCCGTGGCTGCTTGCACCTGCCTGGCTGCTCAATAGTCACCTCTGCACCCCAGTTTGGGGACGTCTGGCAAATGTGGGCAACCAAAAACCTCTGGGTGCTAGCTCTAGAGGAAGGTGCCAACCCTAAAAGAGGGTGCCAGCCCCATGGAAGAAGGTGCCAGCCCTAGAGGAGTATGACAGCCCTATGGATGAGGTTGCCAGCTCTGTGGATGAGGCTCTGGCCGGGCAAACAGGACTCTGCCACGCACATCTGGTTCTCAGCCCCTGTGGGGTGAGAGCTGGATGGCATCACTGCCAGCAGGAGCACTCCCTACCAGCCATTCCCTCGCTCTGGGGACACTGATGTGCTCCATAGGAGTGTCTCCATAGATGGCCTGGCCCCAACAGGGGTCCGGTGGCCGTGTTTCCCATTCCCAGGGAGCTGGTGGTTCCCATGTCCAGGATGCTGGCAGCCACCTCTGCCACAGCTCTGTCTTTGTGTGCTCTTCACCTTGGGGATCAGTTTCGGACAGCCTGAGATCGAGCTCTTTGTCCTGCACCTGAACACAGCCATAGCTGGGGGATGAACTCAGGGTCCCCTGAACCTGACCTTGGAGTCCTCCTGCCTGGCCATGGCCTCCCTATGCCAAAGCCGCGGCTGCAGGAGCAGAAGTTTTGTTTAACTCCTGACGCGTTGAAGCACGCACACGGAGCACACGGAAACGCCCTTTAGGGCCACCAGCACCGGGGACCGCTCGGTGCTCCCGGCCCACGAGGAGGGAACAACATGGCGACGGCGCCAAGGACTGCAACGCCCACAAGGCCCCGCGCGGCGGCTGGTGGGTCACGTGATGACGTGACCGGGTCACGTGGCGGAACGGGCGGGACGCGGTGCTGTGGCAACGGCGCGGCCGCCATGGCCAAGCAGTATGACATGGTCGAGTGCCCCTTCTGCGACGAGGTCTCCAAGTACGAGAAGCTCGCCAAGATCGGGCAGGGCACCTTCGGGTGAGTGCCGCGCCGGCCCCGGCCCTCCCTGGCCCGGCCCGGCCTCGGCCTTCTCCGGCCTCAGGCCTGCAGCCGGGCCCAGCCCCGCGGCCCATCGGCGCCAGTCGCGGGTGCTCCTTGCTCGCGTGTCCTTTCCCTGGTCACCCCTCCGGCTTCAGAGAACCAGTCTGGCTCCTGGGCCCTCTTTTCCCTAGCCTGAGATCCCGCTCTGTCCCAGCTCTGACAAAGCAGAGTTAATCTTGAAAACAGTTAGGATGGGGATCTGTAACTTGGCTCCAAATGTGCAATTTTTTGCTCAAAATGTGCTACATTACTGAAAATCCTTGTCAGGCTGCAAGAGCTTTGGGCTTTCTGTTTGTTTAGTGAGTCCTGAGACCCTTTGGCCCAGGGGAAATGTGGCTATATTGGCTCAGCACAGAGTTCTCTGTATGGTGCTTTAGTGTGTCTTGTTTGGTTTTTTCCTTGTCAGGATCACCTGGCTCCTTTCTCCTTGTGCTGCTCATGGATTTTTTTCTGTTTTTTTTACAGGGAAGTTTTCAAAGCCAAACATCGCCAGACAGGCAAGAAAGTAGCACTGAAGAAGGTGTTGATGGAAAATGAAAAGGAAGGAGTAAGTGTGCGGGGCATGGCTGGGTTGGGCCTGTTGTCACCTGGGCTGCAAAGGCACGTGGCAGCAGCGGCGGGACTGGACTGCACGGGATGGCTGCTGGGAAGTGACATTTCCTTTGTATTTCTTCTCCTCTGGGACCCTAGCACAGGGCTCCACGCTGGCCGTGTTTGTGGAAGAACTGGGTGATGTGTGAAGCACATGCTCAGGGGTTGGGGAGAGAGTTAACAGCTTAAACAGCAAAGGCAGCAGCCAGTGAGGCTGTTCTGCAGCTCAAGCTGGGCTGTACCATGTCCTGGTGTGAATGTAGGTGAGGAGAGGAGGGCAGGACCTGCAGCTGCATGGTCACACCTCTGCTGTTCTCTAGGCAGAGATGGCCTGGTCTCCTGCACCTCCAGTCTCCATTCTGTCTTTCTGTTTTCCAGTTTCCCATCACAGCCTTGCGAGAGATTAAAATCCTCCAGCTGCTCAAACATGAGAATGTGGTGAACCTCATAGAAATCTGCAGGACCAAAGGTACTTTTCAGAGTCTCCCTTGTGTTAATGATGGCTTTTCTGAGCCCTGCTGAGCAGGCTAGTGTCTTGTGCTGGGACTGGGGTGGTCTAGCTGAGCACAGGCCTCTGTTCCTGCCTGTGACATGGGGTGACAGGTCACTTATCTTGGAAAAGAGTTTCTGAATGAGTCAGGACATTGCTGAAGCTCAGCAAAAAAAAAAGCTGTTGTTAGTTCTGCCAGGATATGCCTGTGCCATAGCAGTGAATGCTGCCTGTGCTGGGAAACTCCTTTTTGAGAGGCTTTAAATGAACCAGCACTGGAGAGACTTTGGAGCAGAGGCTCCTCAGCATCTCTTTCTCTGGGTGACATAACTGCTCGTGCTGGGAGGGCTGAGACTCCACATAGGCAGTTCTGAGCTGCTCTTCAACCTCCTCACTCCCACCTGATGCCATGTGCCCCCACTGCTTGGCAGGCTCAGCACACCTGGCCTGGTTCTCTTTCCAGTGAAACTGCTATATAACATTTGCTAGAGTTTATATATCATTCTCTTACATGGATTTATACTGGAAAAGTACTTAGGAAAGTGACAGTTGATGTTACAACGTGCCCTTCCCTAGCCAGTCATTTCAGTGAAATAAAATAAAACTGACTAATATCTGGTGTTTTTTGAAAAGTCCGGTCACTGAACTGGCAGAAATGTCTGGCCTAGGGGTGGGAAATTCAAGTTACTCCAGTACTCAGTTGTGTGTAGATTACTGTCTGAATAGGAATGAGTAAAAACACCATGACAAGTTAATTTTTAATTCACTGTGTGATTAAAAGAGCTGCAATGATTGGGTGTCTGTCATACCAAAAGTAAATATTTTTGTAGACATGTCATTTGTTCCCATTTTGCTTATGTTTTGTTTGTATTCCGGTTTTCATCCAAGTCTACCTTGACCTCAGTTCACAGTAAAGTAGAAATGTTTCATTTACTGTTCTCAAACGTGAGGCTTTTCTCTTTTTACGTTGGAAAGGTGTGTTTGGGGCTGTGTCTGTGTGAGGAACTGCAAACCCAGTGTAGCAGGCACCCTCCTGGCTGGAGAGGAGAGCACTGTGCTTCTGTGTGGGCTAAGCTTTTCCAGTTGGAGATGCTGATCAGCAGGTTTTGCTGATTACAAGTGATGAAAATCAGCCTTTCTTTTTAATAACATTTTGTGTGGGTGCTCTAGGACCAAGATTGAAATCAATTGCTTCACTTAAAGTCTGCTGTCTTTGACTTCAAATTGGAGTTGGAATTTTATATCTCTTTGATCGAGATCAGTCTGTTTTCGCAGATCCTGTTTGAGGTTGCAGGAAATCTCACTTTTTAATGTGAGATTAGACAGATTTTCCGTGTTTCTGCATTTTTCTCGGGGCTGTCTGTGGGTGCCTCCTCTATTGCTGGTGCTTGGCTGGCAGCCACAGCTTGCAGGGAGGAAACCCCACAGTTGTTATATGCCCAGAGCAGCACAGAGTAAAGCTTTCAGAGGTTGCCATGTCCTTTCCTTGCCTGTCTGATGCCATTCGCTGTACCAATCCTCATCTCCTGTTCTTGTGTTGCTAGTTTTGCTCCATTCTTTAAAAAAGACCTTGAGGCCTGCAGGCTATCTGGTTCTCTGTATTCCTGTGCCCTGAGATTCTGTGTAGGGGGTGTTGTAGGAGCTGCAGGGTGGTGGGAGGTGAGAGGAGCTGTCACCTGGTGAAGGGTCCCTCACTGACAGCCCCTCTGTGCCTCTCCTGCAGCCTCTCCGTACAACCGGTGCAAGGGCAGCATCTACCTTGTGTTTGACTTCTGTGAGCATGACCTGGCTGGCCTTCTCAGCAACGCCCATGTCAAGTTCACACTGTCAGAGATCAAAAAAGTTATGCAGATGCTCCTGAATGGACTTTACTACATCCACAGAAACAAGGTAATGGGACAGACTCCTGCTGTGCTCAGAGGGTGACTTTCCAAGGGGCAGGCGTCTTAGCTCAGTCTGGAGGGAAATCCTTTTTTCCCACCTCTGCAGCCTGAGCATTGTGCTCGCCCCAGGCACCCAAGGAGGGCACTTTATTCACTTAACTCTTCAATGTCTGTTCTTGTACAGATCTTGCACCGAGACATGAAAGCAGCGAATGTCCTGATCACGCGGGATGGAGTCCTGAAGCTGGCAGACTTTGGGCTGGCTCGAGCTTTCAGCCTGGCTAAGAACAGCCAGCCAAACCGCTACACCAACCGCGTGGTGACCCTGTGGTATCGCCCCCCAGAGCTGCTCCTAGGTAGGAGGAGGCCTAGGTGGGCTCTGCCGGCTTCTTGGCCCTTCTCGGCCCTCTGGGAGACTAACTCGGCATCTCCGTTTAGGGGAGCGTGACTATGGCCCCCCCATTGATCTCTGGGGTGCAGGCTGCATCATGGCAGAGATGTGGACCCGCAGCCCCATCATGCAGGGGAACACGGAGCAGCACCAGCTCACCCTCATCAGCCAGCTCTGCGGATCCATCACGCCAGAGGTGAGGGCCAGAGCGGGGATGAGCTGTGGAGAGCAGGAGTGTGGGCAGAGTATGGGACTGGGCACTCGGGCCTCTTCCCTGCCCTGTGTGCTGGCTGCTCTATGCTCCCAGCAGTGGAGTGTGCCTGCTGCTGCCAGGGAGCTGGAGAATCTTCTAGCCTGTGTTTTGGGGTTGTCTCTCAGACAAACACCCTCAATTTCTGCTTAAAGAAGGGTGGGGGTTTTTATTCTCAGGTGTTTTGCATTGGTCACCTTGAAAAGCCTCTTGAATTGTCTTGTGATTTGCGTTATCAGCTCAGCTCTGGTGTGAGCACCCGGCCCCTTCTCAGCGCCTCCTTTATCAGCAGCTCGTCCTGCCCTCTTGTGGGGAGCAAGCTGAGGGATCTCAGCTCGGACTGGGATCTGTGGGATGTTGTGCTGGCAGCTGCAGAGTCCTCATCCTGCTGTTACATTCATTATGTAAATACACTGAAGGCGCTTTCTTTGGCATGTAGCTACCTGCTGTGGTCTCTCCCAGATCGAGATAACTGCTTGTGATTGCTGCAGGCTTTGCTTTCCGAGGATAAAAGGTGCCACATCCCAGGTGATTATTTAGCAATCAGTTTTGTCACTTTATCTTTCTGGATGTGGTAGCTGGCCTGAACCGTGCTCTCTAGTAGTTCTTTCATGGGGAAACCAAAAATCCTTGAGCATTATTTCCACACCAGGAAGACTGTCCTGACTTGTCCACGTGTCTCCAGGCATTAGTGCAGCCTTTTGTGCCTCTTTGTTGCTGTGAGAAGAACATCTGCCAGCTTGGAGGTTATAAAATAGAATTGTTATTTTGGTTTGCCTGAGGGTGTTTGAATCAAAAATGTCTTGACTTTTCCATAACTATTTCTTGCCGACCCCTTTTCCTGCCCCTTGCCAGGTCTGGCCGAACGTGGATAAGTATGAGCTGTACGAGAAGCTGGATCTCCCCAAGGGGCAGAAGCGGAAGGTGAAGGATCGCCTCAAGGCCTATGTCAAAGACCCCTACGCGCTCGATCTCATCGACAAGCTGCTGGTGCTGGATCCCGCCCAGCGCATTGACAGCGACGACGCCCTCAACCACGACTTCTTCTGGTCAGACCCCATGCCCTCAGACCTCAAGAACATGCTGTCCACCCACAACCAGTCCATGTTTGAGTACCTGGCCCCACCACGCAGGAGGGGTGGGCACATGCCCCAGCAGCCGGCGAACCAAGGCAGGAACCCAGCTGCCACCAACCAGACTGAATTTGACAGAGTGTTTTGACATCCGGCGAGGTCCTGGCTGGGCTTCCCCACGTTAAGTGGAGATATTCTGGCGAGGTCTTTTTGTGTAGGAAAGGACTTTTTTCTAAGTGAATTGACTGATGGTGTTAACAGAGTTTGCCCATCTCCTCAGCCACCACAGAGCTGTGTACCTTGGGGAGGTGATACCTGTGAGCTCCACATTGTTTCCCTGCAGTTTCCTGTCTCTAGAACCTGTTTTTGCCCCCCAAAAGTCTGTATTGGTTACATTAAACTTGCAGATCAATTGTTATGGATCTGGTGATGGAAGAAGTGTCTCCATCCAGGCTGGGGCTCTTGGCAAATGGTGTGGGGACTGGCAGGACTGGGAGTACTTGTCCTGCACCAAACTGGGCCTTGCTTGGAGACATCCCAATTCTCTTGGTCTGTCATAGCTCCTGCATGGAGTATCCTCTGAGCACTGAAGCGTTGATGTAGGACAAGGCAGGTGCTTCTGAGTCATCAGCTGTATCTTGGGGAAGGCAGAATCACCCTAGACAGCATGATGAGTTCTCCCTGGAGGCTGGGATCTAGCCTAAGAGAGGGCTTATTGGGCAAACCAGAGAGGTGGGTGGCAGAGCTGGATGCTCCATGTAGCCAGGATTTACAGTGGAAATTGCTAGTCTCTGTGGCAGCACATGGCATCCATGTTTTCTTCACTGCAAACCATGACTAGGAGTCATGTTGAATACACCACCTGCAGATACAGCCTGCTGCAGGCAAGCACTGCCCTGTGCCTGAGGTGAAGCCTGCCCTCCTGCTGTCTGCAGGGATTTCAGGATAGTGTGGCTGGGCTGGTCACACCGTGCTGGGAGCAGGCGGACACTCACGTGTCCCCTGCTCTCTCCTGGAGGGAGCTCTTTGCATGAGAGACTAGAACAAGACCACTGCCTCCTTTGGGTACAGTGACTAGCCTGACATGCTGGAGTCACCTGTGCACACCTTATGCCAGGATCAGTTTATAGAGATCAAATGGTCCTCCACAGCTGCTCTCTGCACAGTTTCCAGTGACTATCAGCTGTAGCCAGCCATCTTTTCCCTGAGCCCCATGGATGCCAGAATCCCAGGATTCAACACGTGAACTGGTGATAGCATTTGGCACTTGGTAACTTGTCCGTTAACAATTACTGACAAAAGCTGTGTCACTGGTCTTGTAAGGTCTCATGAGGAAGTGGTGGTGAGTGGATTCTCAGGATTAAAAAATGGGCCTGGAAGAAGACATGTACAAGGTAACTCTGTCTTGGCACTCCAAAACAGTCTTTTGGCGGGGGGGGAGGTTCTGTTTCTTTGGAAGAATAGTCGGTTATGAGCAATAAGCCTTGTGCAATTATGGATAAATACAGTCCCGTCCCAAACAGCTGGCATGAACCTCCTGTCGCTGTGCTGCCTAAATAGAGACAGCAGTGGGAGCCTGCACGACAGCACCGGGTCTTCCCGAGGGCAGTTCGGGTTCGGGCAGCCTGAGACCCCGGTCCTGTTCCTGGGGAGCTGAGGGGCTCAGCGCTGCTGTCCCGTAGCACATCAGTACCGCTACCATGGGCAGAAGAGGCTGCTGCGGGCAGCCCGGGGGCTCCGCTGGCACCGGGCGGGGACGATGCTGCCAGCCGGGGGCTGCAGAGGTCCGGGCGGTCCCTGTGCCCAGCTTGGGCGGTGGGGGGGCTGTAGGGCCATGTCCCTGTGCTGACAGACTGAGCGACACGGAGACGGGTTGTGCCTGATGCTACGTCCCCGGCCGGGACTCCCCTGCTCCCTGCCGAGGTGTGCGGACGGGCCCGGTCGGCGGCGGCCGCCTGGCTGCCCCTCGCAAAGATGGCGCTCCCCCCTTCCTGACGCGACGTGGCGCGCGCTGCCCGGTGCAAAGATGGGGGCGGCGGCGTCTGGGGTGCGGGGCGGCCCCGCCCCCTCCGCCCGGCGGCGCGCGCGCGGCGGGGATGGTGGCGCGGGGTCTGCGCGCGCTGCGCGGGGCGCTGCGGGCCGGGGGGCGCCGCTTCAGCACGCGCCCCGCGCGCGCCCCCGCCATGGACTACCAGGTACCGCGCGGGGGCGCGCACCGGGCGGGGCGCGGGGCCGCGACAGCGATGGGGGCTCCGGTTTCGCGCGGGGCGGCGGACACACCTCCCCTCCCGACCCGCTCTGCCGCCCCCCGCAGCCCCGGGCCGTGCCGGCTGCCGCGCGCCGCCGTGTCCCCGCTTTCTGCTCGGGTCACTCCGCAAAGCGCCGTGCCCCGTGGCAGCAGCGGGCGAGCCCGGCCTGTAGCGGCAGCCGCTGCGGTAGTCACGGTGTGTCCCGGCCGCACGCGGCTGCGCCAGGTGTCGTGGGGGTAATGGCGGTTCCCGGCGTAGAGCCCCGCCGGGCAGGCGGGAGCAGTCCCGCTCTGCAGAGGTGGAAGCGCTGTGCTGCCAGTGCCGCTCTCCGGTGGGACAGGGTGGTCCGGCTGCCTGGTTGAAGCGTCCCCACACTGGGGACATGGGTTGGTGCTATTCCATCTCCCCCCAGCCGCACGCGGCTGTGCAGCTCTCGTTCCCTTGGCGTGGGGTGGCAGTGGTGGCCTTGTGTTTCAGGTGTGCCGTGCATGTGCAGCGTTGTTGCTTCATTAGCGTCGCTCATTAAACACCAGCAGGACGGGTGCGCACTGGAGCGCTGCCCGCTCCAGCCGGCGGCGACCTTGTCCCACTGGGCAGTGGTGGGTGCCGGCGCTGGGCTGTCCCGTGTCCCAACGCGGGGCCAACAGGCACCTGGGGAGGGGCGGGTAACCCCTGCCCATAAGTAGCCTGTCCTCGTGACAGGATCTGGCGCTGCCGGCACGTCCCCGCGGCACCATGGCAGAGATGCTGCCGGCGTGGGTGACCAATGGCACCGCCGAGGAGACTGAGCCCGACGGGGTGGGTCAGAGTGCAGCGGGCTCTGGGTAGTCTGGCCCCGCAAGGCTGCTGTGATGGGCACTATCCCGACTACCCTGGGCGTCTTTCCAGGATGCAATCCGGATGCTCAACACCCTGCAGACCAATGCCAGCTACCTGGAACAGGTGAAGCGGGAGCGCGGTGACCCCCAGGCCCAGCTGGAAGCCATGCAGGGCTTTTTGGAGAGGAGCGGACTGAAGGTGAAGGGCTGAGCCCCGTCCCTGTTCCCTCTGTCCTGTTAGCAGTGCCGCCATGCTTGGCGCTGGCTGCCATGGGGGTCTCACAGGGTGGTTGAACTCTTACAGGTCGAGGACCTGGATCGACTGAACATCATCCACGTCACGGGGACGAAGGGCAAGGTGAGGCGGGTGGGCGGTGCTGTGGGGGGATTGAGGGGCTGAGGAGACTGCTGCAGTCTGTGGCTCTGTTTGCCCCTGCTCTGGAACAGGAGGATTAACACGGCTGTCTCCTCAGGGCTCAGCGTGTGCCTTCACTGAGTGCATCCTCCGCAACTACGGGCTGAAGACGGGCTTTTACAGGTGGGCAGGGGGGGTCAGGAGGGTTTTGAAGGGCCGGTGGAGCTGTGCCTAACTCTTCCCCCTGCTCTGTACCCCCAGCTCCCCTCACCTCGTGCAGGTCCGTGAGCGGATCCGCATCAATGGGCAGCCCATCAGCAAGGACCTCTTCAACAAGTACTTCTGGCTGGTCTACAACCGCCTGGAGGAGACCAAGGTGGGGCCAGCAGGGTTTGTGGAGGTGCTCCCTCCCTTGGGTCCCCTGTTCCCAGGGTCCTGTGCACACCCTCACCCTTCTCTGCCTGGCAGGACCCAGCACACTCCAGCATGCCGGCGTATTTCCGCTTCCTCACCATCATGGCCTTTCACGTCTTCCTGCAGGAGAAGGTCAGTGGTGTTGGCTTCCAGCTGGTGACAGAAATGTCAGGTTGTTGGGGACCTCAGGGAGGGGGGACTTGGGGCAGAACTTGTGTGGATCAGGCTGTCATGGCTGTAAATAGAGGATGCTGTGCCACGTGGATGATCTCCCCACAAATGTGTGCTCAGGTGTGGGTTTGGAAGGGCTGGTGGCAGGGACCTGTCTCCACCCACATCCTGGAATCCATGGGGACATATGCTGATAGCTCCAGTATCCCTGTGTCCCCAGGTGGACCTGGCAGTGGTGGAAGTTGGCATTGGTGGCACCTATGACTGCACCAACATCGTCAGGTAGGAGCTGGCAGGGCTGAGCCTGTCTCCAGGGCTGCCAGGGCTTGATGTCCCCATAGTGGAGGGAGGAACAGCAGGGACACTGCCATGCTGCATCCCCAGGGCACCGGTGGTGTGTGGGGTCTCCTCCCTGGGCATCGACCACACCAGCATCCTGGGGGACACCATGGAGAAGATCGCCTGGCAGAAGGGGGGCATTTTTAAGGTAGGGAGATCTGCTCTCTCCTCTTGTGCTTTCGGGGTGTGTTCCACATGCCCCTGAGCACCCATGTCACCCATGTTCCCATGTCACTGAGCACCCCCATCCTTCCCAGCCCGGTGTGCCGGCGTTCACTGTGGTGCAGCCAGAGCGGCCACTGGAGGTGCTGAGGAAGCGAGCCCAGGAGCGGAAGGTGAGTTGCTGCTGGAGGTTTGGATGGGGGGTACCCCATGGCGGGGGGCTCAGCCTCCTCCTCTCTCTGCAGTGTTCCCTCTACCTCTGCCCGGAGCTGGATGACTTCGAGGAGGGCTGCCAGGCGCTGGAGCTGGGGCTGGCCGGTGCCCACCAGCGCTCCAATGCCGCCCTGGCCTTGCAGCTGGCGCGGACGTGGCTGCAGCGCCGTGGCTACCAGGGTAAGGCAGGGGGACGGTCACAGGGGGCCGGCCAGACACCACCAGGGCTCCTGAGGCCTCAGTGGGATGCCTGTCCTGCCTAGGTCTTGGGGAGCTGAAGGAGGTGCCGCCAAGCAGCGAACTGCTGGGGAGGTCAGTGCCACTGGCGCCCGCCTTCCGACTGACCGATGCCATGATCCAAGGTGCAGTATGGCCATGCCAGCACCACCCCTCACCATGTCACAGGGTTTAGCAGGGCCATGCTGGACCCCAGCCAGTGCCATGTGTGCTGGAGGGCACAGTCTGCCCCATACTGGATTCCACAGGGTCAGGGAGGGTATGGGGGTCCCAGTCATGCCCTGTGTTCCCCCAGGCCTGCGGGACACAGAGTGGCTGGGCCGGACTCAGGTGCTGTCCCACGGCCCTGTGACGTGGTACTTGGATGGAGCTCACACCACCAGCAGCATCCAGGCCTGCGTCCGCTGGTTCCGCCAGGCTGCCCTCAACCAGGACAAGCCCCATGAGTAAGGAGAGGATGCAGAGGGGGGCACACATTGTGGTGGTGGTGCTGGAGGTTCCCTGAGGGCATGGGCCACCTGCCCTTTCTCCCTGCAGTGGTTCTGAGGTGCGTGTGCTGCTCTTCAATGCCACAGGCGACCGGGACACGGCGGCGCTGCTCAAGCTGCTGGTGGTGAGGTTTAGGGGGTCACGGGGCGGGTCACTGTGCCCAGATGCCTGGGTTCTCTGCCAGTCCTGGGGCCTGCTTTGTTGTGGGTGCAGGGAGCCGTGAGGAGGAGCTGGCACCCTGTCTGTCTGTCTGCCCATCCTGCTATCCCAGGGTGTATCCTACCTCAGCTGCTCCCTGCAAGGGTCTCGTGGTCCTGGTTGTGGGGAAGGGACTTGGATCATCCCCTGCCCCATCTTCTGTAACCCCGCTGGTGTGAGACTGGACCCAGTGGAAATCCCATGGGTGGGTCCTGAGAATTCCCACAGTGCTAATTCCTCCTGTCTCCACAGCCCTGTCACTTTGACTATGCTGTTTTCTGCCCCAACTTCACGGAGGTATCGTTGGCCAACAACGCAGGTGAATGCTGGGGAGACAGGGCATTCTCCAGCTCCCCATCCTTATTCCTCCCCAGCTCCCCCTGCAATCCCTGACTGCTCTCCCCATCCCTCCCAGACCAGCAAAACTTCAACGTGACGCTGGAGAATGCCCTGACCCGCTGCCTGGAGAACCAGCAGACATGGACAAGGCTCCTGGAGGAGAAAGTGGGGCAGGACCCCTGGCTCCCATCTCCCCCGCGGGTGGGGGGGCTGCTGCAGCCGACCCCCGCCCGAGGCTCCCTGCTTCTGGTGCCCCCAGCCCCACGACCCCTCAATTCCCCAGCCCTCGTGTTCCCGTGCCTTGCCCAGGCACTGCGGTGGGTAGCACAGGGCCGAGACCCCCATCTGGCAGCCCCCGTGGCCTCGGGGGCTCACCCTCACCCCGCAGCCAGCAGCGGGGCCGTGCTGCTGCGGGAGGCAGCTGCTGTCCATGTCCTGGTCACCGGCAGCCTGCACTTGGTGGGGGGGGCCCTGCGGCTGCTCGTCCCCGCCCTGTCCCAGTAACGGCGGCACAGGGCTTTGCACCTCTGTTTACTTGAAGCAACAGTTTTGCCCCCGGTGATGCTCGGAGGCATCTAGAGGGGGATGTGGGACACCCTGCCCCATCCTGGCTTGGCTGTTTTCACCCCAGTGCCTTTTGCCTGTGCCCTTCCCAGGACACTGGGAAGCGTCCATGGGGGGATGCTCCTGGTTTCCATCCCCTCCCTGCTGAGACTGACTGAGGGGACCCCCAGGGTTTGGGGGGCTGCCCCAGGCTGTGATGAGGTCCCAGTGCCTGGTAGGTGGGAGCCTCAAGCTGTGGCAAGGCTCAGCATCAGGGCACAATTAATTTAATATAGGGAAGGTTTTTATTATTATTGATAAAAGTTTGTAACTTGGACGGGGGAGCTGGGGGGAGTGGTGGGTTCTGCCCATCATCCTGTGGGAGGGCAGCTGCCTTGCACCATCCTCTGCAAATAAACCTCTTGCTGCTCCCACTGGTGCCTGCTGCCTTCTTGGGGGGATGCAGGAGGAGTATGGGGGTCACCCCAAGTGCTGGGGCATGTCCAGGGGGCACCCACTTCTTCTTCCCCCCCCATTTGATGGGGAGCCTTGTGGGAGGTTTTGGCAATTGCTGCTCTTTCTGCCTCCCCACTGCAGCGGGGGATCCCAGGGGGGTTGCAGGGTGCCCCCCCCCGGTGTGGGCTGCCCTCGGGGGGCCAAAGCATTCACTGAATGAGTAATGGAGGCCCCCTCTGGGCTCGGCCTGAGATTTGGGGCAAAATATCAGCTTAATGGCACTGGGGTGAGTCCCCAAGTCCGTTGGCCGGGGGCTGCGCGGGCTCGGGGGGGCCCGGGGGTGTCAGGCCATGCTGCTGGTGGAGCAGGGGGTGCTCTGGGTGCTGCCGATGCTGTGGTTGGTGCTGCTGCTCTCCGAGGCTGGCGCCGTGCTGGAAACCGGCTGCAGTTTGGAGATGGGACCTGGCTCACACCGCCCGCCACGGGGGAACACCAAGGGGAAACCAGACTCAGGGCGAACAGCGGTGGCCTTGGCTCGGTCCCCTGGCACCTTCCAGCCCTCATGCACAAACCCTCACGGATCAACCCCCAGCTAGCCCATGGGATGGAGATGAGTATGGGGCACCAGGGGCAGGAGGGAGGGCAGATGGCAGAGGGACCCCCAGACAAGTAGGAGGGACCCTGAGGAGCTGTAGACACCTGAATCAGGGTCATTCCCCTATAGCATTGCCAGGACTGTACAGATGAGGGCAATGGAGCAGCCTGCTCTCTGGCTCACCTGGGGACTTTGCCCAGGAAGGAAAAGCGGGCAACCCAGTAAGAGACACGCATGTGGCCTCCCCATCCCACCACGGGGGTCCTAGGGGTGGTGGATACTCACGGGTGTGTGAGTAGATGTACCAGAGCCCGGCAGTGAGGAGTGCTCCGATGAGGAAGGCGCCAAAGGTGATGCCCAGGACAGCGGCCAGCCCTAGCCCACGGTCTGTGGGAGGAGGAGGCCGTCAGCACTGCCACACTGGGAGGGTCCCTTTCCCACCCCCATTCCCATGTTGACCACCTCCCTTGCCCTGAACTTACAGTTGAGTGCCCGCCAGGCATCCTTCACTGTCACCTTCAGGTCCTTCTCAAAGATGGTGTCATTCTGCAGAGGTGGAAGTTGGGATGAGAGGGGGAAGATGTGCACCCCTGCATGGGGGGCCCCCAGGCTCTCTGTGGACCAGGGAATGCTGCTCCTGGCTGGGCTCCATCACCCAACGGTGTGGGACAAACCCATCAGGCTGCTACCGCCGATGGGGACCAGCACAGGGTGGGGAGGTGGTTACACTGACCTGCAAGCCGGCCTTGCACGTCAGGGTGGCAGAGAAGGGCATGTGTCCGCCCTCAGGAATGGTGTAGGTGAAGCGGAAGCGCCAGACCTTCCTCCCGTGGGTGCCGGTGGGGCTCTCCAGCACAGCCACCCCCGCACCACGAGCCTCCCCGCCCTGCACCAGCAGCACTGGCTCCCGCCCGGAGGCCGCCAGCCAGCACTCCTTCAGCTGCAGGTCAGCTGGGTGATCCATCCACCGCATGGATGCCTGCAACGGGTGGGAATGGGGCACACCATCACTGTCTCTGGCCCAGGGATGGCTGGACTACCCAGCCTGGGCACTGGGATAGCGGCAGTACCTGCACAAAGGCCTCCTTGTTGATCTCCAGCTCGGTCTGTGGTGCTTTGAAGTCAGCGGTGGGGAAAAGACGCAGGAAGAGCTCCCGTGGGATCTCGCACTGGAAGCCAACCTGCAAGGGGGGGGCAGCACTAAGGGAGCACCCAGCACCCAGCTCCCAGCTGACAGTGACATTTGCACCTTCTCCCAGCCCTGGACATGCTGGGAAATCCGGCTCTTACCCGCACACTCTGGAGCACTGCATCCTTGGGCAGGCTGAGGATGAGCTGCGAGGAGACAGCAAAGTTGGGTCAGTCAGGTGGTCCCCACTGCTGGAGTCGGATGGGATGGGATGGGATGGGATGGGATGGGATGGGATGGGATGGGATGGGATGGGATGGGATGGGATGGGATGGGATGGGATGGGATGGGATGGGATGGGATGGGATGGGATGGTCCCACCCACACACTCCCCCTCCATCCCAGCCCTGGGCTGCAGTATGATGTTTCCAGCCATGCAAAAGCAAGGAGGTCCTGGTGGAGAAGCTCCACTGGCAATCACTGAAGCTCTCATGGGCTGGAGGCAACACCCCCAGCCAGCCCTCCCCCTCTCACCTCATTGTTGGCATAGCCCCTGCCCTCCAGTGAGGTGCCACAGTGGCTGAGGGGGCTTTTCAACATGAAGTGGGTGGCATTTTTCTCTGCCTGGCAGCTGATGTCCCTCAGGGTAATATTCACCACATCCTTGATGGGCTGAGAAGAAAGCACACTGTAGTCACCCACTGACTGGGGACAGCCCTGTGCCACCCACCCTGAGCACCCAGAGGAAAATGCAACTTCTGAGTGATTTTGGTGGACGTTGGCATCCCTCTCCACCTTCCTTACCCCCAGGTGGGACCTGACGATGACGATCTCCATGGTTTCATCTGTGCACTTCCAGGGCTTGAGGGTGAACAGCACCTGGTGGGGCAAGTCTAGGGACTTTGAGGTGACAAGAGGGGTGGTCGTCACAGGCGTCTCAACCATCTCTGCAGGACAGGGAGATGGGAAGGCTGAGTGGGAGTGGTGGAACACCCCATCCCACCCAGCCCTGGGGTGCTGGGGGCCTCACCATGCCCATGAATTTCCAGGCTGATGTGGGTGCTGGCAGGGATGGCGGAGTAGGAGGCAATAACACTGTAGTTCTTCTCAAAGGCTTTAGCAATGAGGTCCTGCTCCGTGTCAGGCAGGAGATGCCCATGGACCAGCACTGAGGAAAAGATCTTGTAATTTCCAGAGACCTGCAGTGAAGAGGAAAGTGGGGGGGCTAAGTGGAGACAAGGACAGCTGGGGGTGCACAAGGCAGGGTTCATCCCAGTAATGAGGGCTTGCAGCAAGGAGGCTGCCACTTCCCCGTGTCTAATGTCTCCAGGTGCCCTCTTGCCACCTTTCCCCTGACACCAGCATCTCCTGGGCACCTGGCAGACCCCTTGGTGGGGGTGGTGGGAAGACATTCCTCTCAGCATACCAGTAACTGGATGTTGCACATCAAGGAGAGGGACCAGGTGAAGTTGACCTTGCTCTGCAGGATGAGCATCTGGTTGACAGAATTCTGAGGACAAGTCAGAGTCAGGTTCACCTCTGTGATGGGGGAGCTGCAAAACCACAAGATCCCCCTTCTCAGCATTCCATACCAACTGGTCCCACATCCAACTTGGGATGTGGGACTCTGCCTTTGAGACACCCCAACACCTTCCCAAGCATCTCCATATCCCACTGCCTGTCCCACCCCAGGGGTCCCACTGCTGGCACTGTGGTACCTGGGCTCTGGCTGCAGATGGATGATGTGAGCAGCCCTGGTGTTCTGGGCGTCACTGCGTGAGCAGCCCTTCACCCCGTGGAAGAAGACCTCAGTCTCAAGGTGCAGAATGGCATTGAAGTGCTCTTGGGGAATGCAGTCTGGAGGACTGTGGGCATCTGTGCAAGTGGCAGGGTCATCAGAGTCAAAGTGGGCTCAGTGGGTAGGGAGATGCTCAAGGGCAAGGAGCATCAGTCCCCACGGCATCTCCCTGGGGAAGGCACTTTGCCCCAGGAGGTTGTCACCCTTCTGGAACAGGAAGACCATTCCTGCCCACTCCAGTCCCCCAGTGCTAGCCCCCAGCCCCACGCACCTTCTCCCAGGTAGAGCTGGACCTTGCGGGGGTCCTGCAGCTCGCTGTAGGATGTGATGCCCCCATAGGTATCCAGAACCCAGGCTAGCAGCTGCCCCTCGCTGGAGACCACGGGTGGCTCAGGGTTTGGTGCTCTGATGGTCTCCGGGCTGAGGTGGGCGTCCTGTGGGCAAAGTGACAGCCTAAGCTGGGGTGAGGGGCAAGGCCCATCCCTCCCTTACACAGGCTGGCATGGGGAAAGCAAGGAAAACCTTTCCTCTCAGTGTGCAGGATACAAACGTGAGCCTAAAACAGGTGACTGTCCCTGGAGCCTGGGCTGGGGGTCAGCCTGGATGAATGGGAGTTTTTGGGGCCATGAGCTGGGAGCAGCGAGAGTGGCCGGTGGCACACGGAGGGCTCAGCCCACTTTATTATTAGCCACAAACAAAGCAGGAGGTTTATTTTGCTAACAAAGCGCCCGACCCCGGCTCAGCTCGCTGGAGCCAAACCCCATCCCTGACCTTCCTCCTGCCGGCCGGAGGAAATGGGAGCTTTTTCCAGCCCTGTGCGTCATTCCCTGCCTGGCCAGCCCAGTGCTCAGCACCGCCAGCAATGATCAGGAGCGTCCCCTCCTCCCTGAGGCACCACAAGCATCATGTCTGGTGATCAGGGGGACCAGCCTCTACCAGAGATCCCTTTAAACATCCCCATGGATGGCCCTAGCCCTGCTGCCCCCCAGGATTGTTCCCATTGTGGGGCTGTGGCACTCACGGTGTGGATGATCAGGTCTGAGCACGGGGAGGTGATGTTGGCAGAGCAGCGGGAGCAGAGGAGGATGAGCACTGTTGGCCGGCTGCAGGCATCGGCTCGTGGAGTGACTGTCACCACCAGAGGGGCAGAAGAGTCCTGGGGTAGAAGACGAGAGTGTCACCACTGTGGCCACCAACCCCAGCTGCTGTCACCTTCCTGACTGCCCCCTGCAGCCAGAGGGAGCAGGGAGAGACCTCAGGCTGGCCCTGAGGATGAGCCATGGAAGAAGCAGCCATGGGTGGGGCAGGGATTCCGCATGAGTGTGTACCTACACCAGTGGGACAAACACTCCCTGGCTCCCCTAAGCAAAGGAGCAGCAGTATGCCAACCTGGCAGATGGTGGTATCCCCACACTGGTGTCCAGGACACCCCACCTAGCAGGGTCTAGGCACCCCCTTCTTAGGGACCAAGGCATCCTTGAGTTAGAGACTAAGAAATCTCTGCACTGAGTAAGAGAGTGCCACCCCACTGTGGTCTGGGGTAACCCCACACTGAGAACTGGAGCATCCCTACAATGGGCCCTGGGCACCAGAGCATCCTCACTGCAGGTACTGGGATATCTCCCACTGAAAACTGGAGAATCCACATCTTGGGCACTGGGATATCTCCCTGGAAGGTTTCCCAGCCCCATCCCAGCACTGTGCAGCCGCTCCAGGATCAGGTGTGTCCGTACTGGTGTGCAAGGACGCCTGGGCACAGTGGTGTGCCCACACACCATTCCTCGTGGCTAGCACCGCCTGGTTGCCTCTAACCGGAAATCCGGATGGGGAAGTCAAAACTCCAGGTGCTAAATTTGGCAACTGCTGCCCGAATAATGACTTGAAAAGTTCTGAGCCAGGCAGCAGGCAGGGAAAACCAGCTGGGGACTGGGTGGGTGGAGGCTGGTGCCAGTGAGGCCGTGGGCATCCCGGCCTGGCCATGGCCCCGTGGCAAGCGTGGGTGGCCAGGGACCCCGGGTGGCCCCGAGTGTCGGGGAGGAGCTGGCGGCTGTTTTTCCTGCCGCGTGTTTTGTGGCGCTCCATTGTTTGGCTGCGCGAGTGGCGGGAGCCTCGGCGCTCCCCGCCGCCGCCTTTAGGGTTATTTTTTTATTTTTCTTCTCTTTTTTTTTTTTTTTTTTTTTTTTTTTTTTTTTTCATCGTGGGGATCTGCTTATAGAAAGCAGCTTCCAGTAATTCTTCTATAAGTGGAGCCGTGTCCCTGCCCAGCTTCCCCCGAGCGCCGCGGGGCTCAGTGCGGCAGCCGTGACATCAGTGCGTGTCCCCTATCGCCGCTGGTGACAACCCTGGGGCACCCCTGGCCCTGGCACTTATCCAGGATGCCACGGCCAGGTCACACAAGGCTAGGCCAGAGGGGTCCTTGCAAAACCCACCCTCCCCGGCGCCTTGTTGCCTGGCTCCCCCTCTGCTCCAAAAGCAGAACTGGGAGAGCTGGGAGGTGGCAGGGAGGGGGGAGTGTGGCGCCGGGTGGCCCAGGGCTGGGCCAAAATCGGGTGCTGGGCCCCAGCCAGGGCAAGGAAAGCCAGGCTGTCCTGCAGAGCTGCCATGCAAACTTGTGTGCTGGTGCAAACCCACCACCACAGCCAGCCAGCACCAGCACCAGCACCAGCCCTGACACCGCCCTCACCACCCTTGCCCCAAAGCACCCACAGTGTGGTTATCACTTCTCAGCATGGCCGTGCCAACACTGGCAGACAGGTTGCTGCTCGCTTGGACACCTCAATGTGTCCTCTTTCATCCCTCCACTCTTTCCTCCATCCTTCCCTTCAAACCTCATTCCCTCTCTTCCTCCATCCTTTCCTCCACTCTACCTTCCATCCTTCCCTCCCTCCCCAGTTTGGTCACCACTGGGTACCCGTGGCTCTGCCCAGCTCCTGAACCAGAACCAGGCCACCTTCCCAAGGAAATGGAGTGTCCTGAGGTGTCCAGCACAGGAATATCTGCCTTGGCAGCATGGGCTATTGAAGAATTTGCCTCTAATGTAAATGTAAATGTGAAGTCTTTACATTCCCATCAAGGGCAGAAATGTCCAAGGCTGGGCTTGGAGGAGACGCTTGGACAGGGTGCTATGGAGGAGATTAATCCAGATCCTTTCACTGCTCCTTAATTAGAGGAAGGTATTCACAGCTGGGACACCCTGCCTGCTGAGGACAGTGACAGGGTGACAGTGCTGTGGTGACAGTGTTAAGTGACAGTGTAAGAAGTTCTCTGGGGATGCACTATGACCCCTCTTGCTCACCTTGGACCACTTGACGCTGAGGACATGGACTTCATGGCCAGTAGCCATGGAACTGTTGCTGACACAGCCCCGCGGCACCGTGCTAGTGGCATAGGAGAGGGTGATGGGTGGCTTCGCTGTCACCGGCTGCAGGTCACAGCCCTCGGCTCTCCCGGGGTCTGGGCGGAAAACAAGAGACTGTCAGTCCCCGCCGCACGGATGTGGGGTCACACAACACGGAGGGACATGATGGAGGAGGGAGCTGAATGTCCCTGCCAGCGCAGGCACTGCCCCTTCAGCCTCAGCCCCCAACCTGGCGTCAGCACCGCCGGCTCAGCACCCCCGGGACCATCTGCTACGTGTTAGCTCGGGGCCCGTCCGCCACCGCCAGCCCCCTCCGCAATCACGTTAATGACCTTTGGATCCGGGCTGGAAAAATCCACGGTCCCCGCTCGGCACAGCCGCGTGCCAAAACTCGCACCCAGCCGCCCCGGAGGCCGGGGCGGTGGCGGAAGCCCCCCCGCATTCCCCCGGCGCAGGAAAGTGGGAAGCGCAGGTATGGAAATGGCTGTAAAGCTCATCCTCCGCGGGCGCTCAGGCGTGAGCTTTGCCCCATCCCAAAGCCCCCGGCGGCGCGCGGCGAGCGGGACCGGCCGGCGGCTGCCAAGGGAAATCCTGAGCGCAAACAGCCATTTGAAGGCCTGATCCTGTAAATCCCCACGTGCCTCGATAGTTTCCTTTGCCTCAGCAGCCCTGCTGTGGCCGGGCTGTCCTCAGCTTGGCCCCGAGGAATCGTCGGCATCCATGGGTGCTCCCTTCCAGGGGGCTGGGCAGGACGGACCCCCGTGGCCACAGCTGGGGGAGTTTCTATGGGGAGACAGTGCCTGGGATGCTGTGTTTTCTTTGGGGGTGGCCACTGAGCTCTTTCCCTTCCCACTCCAACTTTTCCCATCACTGGTGGCTCCGGCCAACGCACCGGGAGGTGGCTGGACCGCACTCCAGGTCCACCCCGCCACCCGCACGGGGACTGGGGCTAGAAGATGCGATGCTCCAGGTCACTGAGTTTTTGGGACGCAGCACCCGGCAAAGGGCCACTCGTTCCAAGCCGTGCCCATCACGGTGTCCCTGACCCGCGTCTCACCCATGGGGTGGCCCGGCTGTGGCGGCGGGGTCACGGCACAGACCCCCGGTGACGCTGCCATGGGCCCACTCATTGTCCGGCGCTTCCTCCCCCCAGCGTGGCGGCCGCGCGGCCGGCAGCATCGGGAGGAAGATAAACAGCCGCTTATCTGGGCGCCACAGGCTGTGTCCCTCTTCCCTTCCACTCCTGCCCTGACGGCACCGGGCACGGCCGCGCAGCCCCGGCACGGCTGGGCAGAGGACGGGCAGCTCGCCGCTCCTCGGGCAGCATCCTGCCGGCAGGTCGGGCAGGGCCGGGGGCCGCGGCTGGGCTCGCCCCTGGCAGGACAGGGATGCCAGAGCAGGGGATGCGGGGCAGCGGTGCCAGTCGGGCACTGTCTGTCCCTGGGGAAGGCAGCGGGCTCCAGCATTATGTCAGGATCAGATAAGGGGGCTCAGCTGGGCCGCCGGGGCGATCAGATAAGGGCACTGTTATTTTTGTACTCCAGGAAAGGGAAAAAAAATTTAAAAGGAAGAAAGAAAGAAAATCTACTTTATGTTTTTCCAACCCGCACTCTCCCTTGCTTTGGTGCTGCTGAGATCAGGGAACAGGGATGGTCCCCCTGTGGCTCCCCCATGGGTCAGGGGCTGCAGGGGCAATTCCTGGGGTTTTGGGAGCAGATGAAAGACCTGGGCAGAGAGCAATGCTGGGGTGTGGGGTGCAGGGCAAGGGTGGCTCTGGCAATGCAGGATGCCCATGGATGGGCAGCTCCACTTTGGCATCCTTGCATCTGGCCGTGTTGCCTCAGCACTTGTGTAATGAGCTGATCCAGGTCAGGAATGGAGCTGGATCCTTCACTGAGAGGGAATCCTCATCCCCTGAGCCACTGCTGGCTGTTGGACCATGCTGAGGTGGGCACTGCGAGTCAGATAATGGGGTGGATAGGTCCAGGCTTCTGGCCTGACACAAGCCACATCATTCCTGCCACTCTCTAAGTCAGACAGGCGCCAAGAAGCCTCTCCTCAGAGATGGCAGGGGTGACCCAGCACCATGCTCACCCCATGGGGAGCAGCGCTGGCCCCTGCCGAGGGAGTACAAAGTCCCCCACCTCTGGAAGCTGGCTGTGTCTGTGAGACACCCTGACACTGCACCCATTAAGAGCACTCTAGTCCTACATCACTGCACCCATCACGGACATTCCAATCCCACAGCACTGCTACCACTGAGGGCACCCCTGTCCCACATCACTGCACCCACCATGGACACCCCAGTTCCATGGCACTGCACCCGCTGTGGGCACTCCCAGCCGCAGAGATTCCCGTGAGAAAGAAGCAGCAACTGGACAGGACGTGGTAAATAGCACAGGTAGGCAGGATAGGGACCATGTGTCACAGCTACGCAGGACATGGACCATACAGCACAGACACTCAGGATGGGGACTCAGTATGGCATAACTACATAGGACAGTGATGATATGGCACAGTCATATAGGATGGGGTCCATACAGCACAGCTGCGTAGGTTAGGGGTTGTATGGCCAAAGGAGATGGTCTGTTTATATGGCAGAGTGACACAGGACAGGGACCATACAGACACATACAATAGGGACCATATAGCTCCATTACAGAGCACAGGGACTGTGTGCCACAGCTACGTAGGATGGGGATCATATAGCACAGATAAATATGACCGGGACCCTAGGAACAGACACTCGGGGTGGGGACTGTATGGCACAGCTATGTAGGACTCAGTCTATATAGCACAGCCCTGTTAGAGCATGTATGGCACAGCCATATAGGGTGGAGGCTGTTGCGTCAAATACAAAGCTCATGGACATATGGCACTACTACATAGAACACAGATGACATTGCACAGCTGTGTAGGACGGGGACCAGATGGCACAGCTGTGTGATACAGCGACTGTACATCACAGACAGGGAGGACAAGGGCTCTGTGGCACAATGACACAGGATAGGGAACATATGGCACGGTTATAGGATGGGGACTGTACAAGAAAGCTATAGACACAGACATTACTGCACATCTACATAGGAGAGGGACACCACAGCACTGCCACAGGGCAGGGACTGTGGCACAGCTATAGGATGGGCACCGAGCCTCACAATTATACATGACACAGGACTTACTGTACATCTACAAGGATGGAAACTGTATGGCACAACTACAGGGGACATGGCCCACATGGCAGGGACTGTCTGGCAGAGCCTCCACACGGGGTTGTGATGTAAGAGTGGACGTCAAGTCTGGCAGTGGGGCCACCCCAGCACCACCCATGAACACTGGTCCCCGAGGTGACCAGGAGGGACCAACCCAGACAGGACGCTCAGTGCCGCTGGCCCCAGGCTCTCTGGGCGGCTGCTGCCATCCCAGTTCCCTTCCCCTCTGCCAGCGGGCTATGTCCCCGAGTCCCCCAGCTCCCTGCCCCCCAACTCCATCAGCACTCCATCAGCGTCCCTTCTTGAAATTCCCCCTGTGGCTTTGCAGAGATCTTGGGGTGGCTCCGACTGCTTTAGAAGTGTTTTAGCCCCCAACTCCCATGTGAGGTTTTAAGGATTTTTTCCCCATTTCTCACCCCTATCTCCAGCCCCACATCCCATGTGAGGCTGTATGGATTTTTTCCCATTTCTTTCCCCCAGCTCCAGCCCCGCATCCCATGACTTTAAGGGCTTTTTCCCATTTCTCGTCCCCATCTCCTGGTCAACCCCTCCATGCTCTGTGGTGACGGGAAGCCACCAAAGCCACCCCAGACCCTCCGTTTGCTATCGTCTTGGCCAGGACTCAGCCACGGCGTCTTCAACACCTCCCGCGCCCCAGTGACGCAGCCGGGATTTGGGGGGTCCCAGGGAGCGGCAGGGCTGTGCTGTGTGTGTTCCAGGAATCGGGGCGGGTTTGTCCCTTCCCACATCCAAGCTGCTCCCCAAAACCTCCTCTCCCGCGGGTTTCCCAGGGGGTGACAATCACTGCCTATGCGGGCACAGCCGAGACCCCTTTGCCACCGATCCGGAGTCACCGGTGGATCCCGCCGCGGCGGCTGTCCCGTCTCAGGGCTCCCGTCCCGCTGTCCCGTCCCGGGGCGCCCGTCCTACTGTCCCATCCCGCGAGTCTCATTCCCAGGGATGGTGCCCCTCGTCCCCACTCACCCGGGCGGCCGAGCAGCGCCAGGAGCAGCGGCAGGAGCGGGACGGAGCGGGGGCCCATGTCCGCCTGCGGCCGCTCCCCGGGAGCCAGCGCCGAGTGCGGGCGGCGGCAGCGGCAGGAAACCGACTCCCTTCGGAGGAGGGTCCGCGGCGGAGGAAATGCCGCTGGCGGCGCTGGGGCCGGGCCGGCGGGACCGGGGGGGCGGAGAGGATGGACCCCCCTCCCCCGGAGGCGCCGTGCCTCAGTTTCCCTACAGCTCCGTGAGGGAGGGGCGCACTGGAAGCGCCCCGGGATGGGGGAGGGCACCGGTACCCGGGGTAGGTGCCCCCAGGGACTCCCAGGGCTGGCACCAGTGAGTGGAGGGGTTGGACACAGGGGTTCTGGTGGGGTCACCACCCAAGTTATTCCCGAGCTGCCCCCAGTGATGGGAATGGAGGGCTGCCCCCGACATTCAGCCAACACTGCTCCCAGCCAGCACCCTAGCAGGGTCACATGTCTCAGGCTGGTGGCGGCCCCATGGCCCTGGACGTCCACTCTGGTGGGCAGGTAGAAGCCCCCGAGCACTACTGCCTGCCTTGCCTACAGCCCTACCTGGCAGGTGGGCTTAGGGTCAGGAGAGCCCTTGGGACACGGGGGCCTGGGTGAGGGAGTCACGAGCAAAGGGGTCACAGCTGAACACCGCCAAAGAGGGAGCCATGAGGTGGCTGGGGACATCCAGGGACCCCCTTCTGCCCCATTCCTCCCCACACCTCTCTGCTGGCCGAGGTGAGAGCCCTCACACAGCTCTCAGTGGGGCTGGGACCCTCACGCTGGGGGTGAGCGCAGGTCCCCGGGCGTGGTTTTTATCTCGACTCATGGCGATAGAATAGAAACGTGCCAGGGAAGTCAGTGACGCCTGTCCCCAGCAAGCCAGGATGTCCCCGGAGATACCTGTGACCCGGGGTGACCAGCAACCATCTCCCATGACAGAGCACTGCCATCTCCTGGGGACCGCGGGCACGGGTGCTCACCCGGGGATGGAGACAGCGGTGGGGACCGGGACCCGGCACAGGATCCTCTGGCTCCCTCACCCCTCTCCCCACGGCGACACCGTAGGACAACTCCCAAGAAGCTCTCGGTGATGGACTCTGGGATGGTGGCAGCCACAGTGTGACAGAAGGATGTTGGCCATGGCTGTGGGGTGGCCACATGTGCAGCCCCTTGCACCCCAATTGGGCCCAGCATCTTCCCCCCTCACAGCATATGGGATGGCCTTGAAATTTCAAACCAGAGAAAAGCACCTAAACCCCAAGACCAAGCACTCACTGGGGAGCAGGGCAGGCTCCCTGTCCCACTCCCTGCCCAGGTCACCACCTGGAGAAACTGAGGCACACTCACAGCACACCCACAGAGGGCTGGAGGCACAAGACAGACGGGTGTCCCACTCCCCCGCTTTAGGACATGGTGTCCCAAACCACACGACCCCTCTGTCCCTCGTCTCCACCAGCACGAGGCAGGCACTCGCCGGCCCCAGCCCCGGATCGTTGTCCTGGCAGTGTCCCAGCCCCGGCCGGATGGCTGCATCCTTCCTGCCCGCCAGCCTCCCCGCAGTGCCCCGGGCTCTGCCCGTGGCTCGTGGCCCCCGAGCACGGGGTTGACGTCGGGCTGACTGATGAGTTTGGGTTTTCATCTTGGGGAGTTTTGTTTTTTCCCTGCTGGCTTCCTTTCTCCTCTCTGACTCCTTGGCCTCGTGGCCTTGGCTGACCCCAGTGCTGCCGCCCCTCCTGCCCTCCCAGCCCCCTGGCTCTGTGCCCAGCTCCCAGCAGCCCAAAAGTAAGTGGTGGGGGGCCCTATTGGGGTTGCAGCTCTGCTACCTCCTGCCCTCCCTGTGGCTGGGTAAACCCTGTCCCCAAGCCCCACCGCAGCCCCCCTGCTATGGCACTGTGCCTGTGTGGCTCTGTGGGTGCCGGGGAGCCACCCCCACCTCTCCTGTCCCCCACACCAGCACCCCCAACTGCCTGTCTGTTGGGGTCCTGTGACTCACCACCATGAGGGGACCCACCCAGTCCCCCAGCCATGAGGACACCCAGCCTGGTGGCTGGGCTCCTCTGGGTTTCCCCAGCACATTCCTTATTCCCTGGGGTCAGGGCTGAGCAAGGAGTGTCCGGGCAGTGAATGAGTGTCCAGGCACAGCAGGACAGGGAGCACCCCACTCCAGGGCATTGTGCCACCACAAACCATCAGTGCAGCCACTAAGTACCCCAAAAATCCCTGACAGCCAACAGAAACAAGGAAATACCAAGGCATGAAAGTGGTGGAAATCCCCATCCCAAATCCGGTCGCCTCTAGTCCCTGGCAGCCAGTGGGAGAGCTGAGAGGAAGGGACGCATGTGCGGGACACGATTCTGATGCTGCCTGTGTGTCCAGACACACACTCACAACACGAGGGACGGAATGAGGGCGACCAGGACTGGCTGGAGGATGCAGGCACAGCCTCCCTGCAGGCCACGGATTGGGAAGCCGGGGCGAGAGGCTGGGATGCTCCCTCCCTTCCTCTGAGCACAGCATCTCGCTGCCCCGGTGGGATAAACACCCGCTTCCTGCCCTTAATCAGCTCCAGAGGGGCTGGTGGGGGGAGACGGGGAGAAAAAAAAAAAAAACAACAACTCCTCTGGAAAGAAAAACTCATTTCCTGCGACAGAAGAAAAAGATAAAGTCTGGATTCATTAAAGTGAACTTTACTGGGGAGAGACGGGAAAGAGCCAAACACAATGTCCTTGAAATTTCCTCCGCACGGCTCCGTCCATGAAAACAGGATAAAGCCGCTTCCGCTGTCTCTGCTGGAGTGCACTGGGGGGAACTGGGGCCGGGGACTCGGTTACAGGCAGTCGAGGTGGGTGCAGACCTGCTGGAAAACCTCGTCCACGGAGCCCTCGGCGTTGAGCTGGGTACAGTGGGGTTAGCTGGGGACTCCCCAAGGGCTCTCGTCTGAGAGCAACTGGAGCTCTTCCAAGGATGCATTTTGGCCATGGGTGAAGAGGCCACGGCTCATTTAGGGCAAAGGGGTGCGGGCCATCCTTGGAGGGGGGTGTGTTGGGAATGAGAGGGGACAGGCCCACCCCAAACTAGGCAGGATTGAGTTTTCCTGTTTCCCTCATCATCCCCGTCCATCACTTCCCCTCCCCTGGGACACAAGCCCCAAGCAGCGAGGCTGAAGGGTGCTGGCATCAGCCACACTCCTGCTTACCTGGCGGACAATGCCTCTGCTCTTGTAGAAGGCAATGACAGGCTCAGTGGCCTTGTAGTAGGTCTCCAAACGCTTCTTGATGGTCTCCTCATTGTCATCCACCCTCCCGCTGGTCTCGCCTCGCTTCAGCAGGCGTTTCACCATCGTGTCCTTCCCCGCATCCACGTAGAGCAGCAGCGTGGGGGGAGCAATCTGTGGGCAGAGGGTCATGGTCGTCACCACACTGAGTTGGTGTGGGTCTGGTTTGGTTTGGGCAGGTGGTGGGGGTCAGCATGAGGGTCACAGATGTCCTCACACCACCCTCTGCCTCCCTTCACATGGGTCTGGGGGCTACCAGGACATAGAGGTGTCCCCACACCATCTTCTGCCTCCCTTTGCTTTGGTCTGGGAGCCACCAGGACAGTGTTCCAGTGGCCTCTAGGGCCATGTAGAGGGAGGCAAAGGGGCACTGTGGCCAAGCCCTGGCTCTCTGCCATCACCATCATGTCAGTGCTGTTGTCACGCTCTGTCAGCCTGAGGACACCCTGGTCCCTCCCACTGTGCTCTAGGCACAGGCTGTCCCTGAGGCAGGGGAACCTGCTGCTCAGTTTAGAGCCTTCTGGGATGTGATCTCTGCTGGGATGGGGAGGCCAGGCTGCTGCTGGATTGAGTCCCTGTGCTAAGCTGGTGTGTGGCACAGTACAGCATAGCATGGCATGGCACCAGTCCTCACCTTCTTTTCAAACTCCTCTCCCTGCTTCACCTCACGGGGGTACCCGTCGATCAGGAAGCCCTTGGACACGTCTGCTTTGGCCACCATGGCGTCCCGCAGCATGTCCAGCACCGTGTCCTGCAGGGGGAGGACAGAGCTGCTACAGCTGATTTGGGACATGACTCCCACCCAGCATCCCCAATCCCTGCTGCAAACCCCACCCTGGGATGGCAGGGCCAGAGATGCCTGAGCCATGTGCCAACCACTACCACTACCCCACTGACACCCCACCATGTGGCAGCTGGTGGCTGGTGAGGACTTACCAGGGGCACCAGCTCTCCCTTCTCCATGATGGCCTGCAGCTTCTTGCCCCGCTCCGAGCCCGAGCTGACCTCAGCCCGCAGCAGGTCCCCCGTGGAGAGGTGGGTGTAGCCATACTTCTGCACAATCTTCTCACACTGCGTCCCTTTCCCTGAGCCAGGGCCACCTGCAAGGCACATGTGTGCCCCATGGGTAAGGAGAGGGAGGGGTACATGGGAAGAGCAGCACAGACATGAAGGAGTCCTCAGAGCTCAGTGACATGTCAGTTGGTGTCCCAAAGCCCCGCACCAAGGGGATGGACAGAGCTCCTCCTGAGGATGCCCAGGTGCTTGGGAGAGTCATGGGCTGCTGGAAATTGACACTCTGATAGCACTCAGGGCATCATCACTCAGGTTTTGTCACATTACCTTCCAAGGGTTTGTTGTCACATCAACCCCTACTGGTTTACTGTCACATCGCCCCAGATGCTGCCACCCCATGCCTGGCCAGAGGTGGCCTCCTGGTCCCAGCATACCCCATATAGCCTCGAGGAGGCCATCCCACAGTGCTTGGAAATAGCCCAGTCAGCCTCCAGCCTTGTTTCCCCAGCCTAGAGACACGGGGAAAAGGCCTGGGCTGACCCCTACCAGTGACAGGACCCAGACACAGACTTACCCACCACGAAGATGATTTTGTGCTGCTTGAGCTTTTCTGGAAGAGAGAAAGGGAAAAAAAATTATCAAAAGCCAAAAGGTCCATCGGGGAGTGAGGTGTCCCCAGGGGGTGCCAGATCCAGGCACGCATTCCTGGGGATAGAGGGGCCCGATCCAGGAGAGTCCTGGGGAGAAGATGGAGAGGGAAGCAGACGTGTGTCCTGGTCACCTGGGCAGGCTGGGATGTCTGGCCACGTCTGAGCACAAGGACCCCATGGCACCTCGGCCATGGGGCTGGTGCCACGTGGTGTCCCAGAGGTGGTCATTGTCCACGGCTCCACTGCAGGCAGGGACTGGCCTCATCCGTCCCTGTGGCTGGCTTCTCACCCCGCTGGGCTAACGGGGGCCGTGGCAGGCTCAGCTTGGCACGGCCATCTCGAGCACCTGGCACAACCCCAGAAGTCCCTGGACCCCAGCATCAGTCCCTGGACCTGGTGGCTGATGTGCAAGTGGCACTGACCACCCCAGCACACTGGCACGGGGTTCTCACCACCTGTGGGATCTGTGCTGTGGGGTGATGCCGAAGAGGGAAGTAGAGCTAAAAATAAAGTTGTGCTCCTCTGGGGCCACTTTCCCGTCTCCTGATTACAGCTGGATGAAATTTCAACTCCTTGGCACCCAGCACTCCCCAGGGATGGGGATGAAGCCAAGTGTCTGGCAGGGACCAATGGGATGTGGGGCATGTGAGGGGGCTGGAGGGACATGGGGGATGGACAGAAGAGAGGGAGGCAAGGACACGGGCACATGGAGGGGAGGAATGCAAAGAGGACCAGGGGCTGCATGTAAGGGGGACAAATGCAGGGGGGATGCATTTGGGAGGGAAGGGGAATGCAGAGGGGGTGGATGCAGGGGGGTTCAAGGGGATGGATAAAGGGGGGACCAAAGGGGTTGGATAAAAGGGGGACAGGAGCATGCAGAGGGGATGGATGCAGGGGAGATCAAGGGGATCGATGCAGGGGGCAACCATGGAAATGGATACAAGGGAGACAGGGAGATGCAGAGGGAATGGATGCAGGGGACACGGAGGGGACAGATGCAGAGGCAATGGATGCAGGGGACACCGAGGGGACGGATGCAGTTGGAATGCATGCAGGGAGACAGATCACTCACCTGTCGACATGCTGCCGCGGTCCAGGCACAGAAGCACTTAAGGCTGCCAGGAAAGAGCAGGATAAACAACTCAGCACATCAGGTGATGTGACACACCAAGCATCTGGGGAGAAAAGGGTGTCCCTTTTTGGCTATGATAGTGCCCAGCTCCAAGGCCAGGCTGGGGGGATGGGACAGAAGACACAACTTCTGGCTCGGCCCTGGAATAGGGAGCTGAGGGATCTCTGCTTCTGCGGCCATCACTCACCTGGTTCCCAGCAGTCACCCTCCGCATCCGGCTGCGGTAAGGGCATCCCCATGCCGGGTGACGCGTGGTGACGTTGCCGGCTTCCTCCCCTGCCCTGCCCACATCCCAATGCCTGGGGTGCTGCCCGACAGCAGGAACCCGCTTGAGATGCCCAGTGCCACCACAACTGAGGGATGGAGGCAGCACCCCCAGCTGCCCAAGGGCTGGTTTTAGGGGGGGTGTCCTAAGGAGGGGGTTGCAGCACCCCAATGCACCCCCAGGACCTCGAGGTGTGTTTGGCCACCCCGCCTGCCCACACCCAGCCCCGCAGCACCCGACCTGCTTGGCCACAGCGCGTCACCCCAAACCGGCCGGACAGGGTGCAGGGACGGGGCATCCCGTGGCCAGAGGAGCCCGTAGCCGCTGACAGGTCGTGTTACAACCTCGAAAGGGCAGGGGCTAAGAATGGCCGGACTGAAACCGGCACCGGGTCACATCCCACCAGCGCTGCGGGGACAAAGCCCTGAGATGGCCCCCACGGGGTTTGGGGGGTTGGTGCACGACTCCCGAGTCCCTAAATGTGGGGGTGCTGAGACCCAGGACAGCTGGCACAACTCTTGGTGGGGCGATAGGGCAGCCCCGGCGCTCAGTGCGAGCTGGGTGCCTGATCCAGCGCGGTGCCAGTCCCGTGGGTGCAGGGTGGGGGTGATGTGGAGGTGACCGGTCCAGAGGCGATCGGGGGAGCGCTGACCCGTTCGGGTCGGGACTGGGGAGGGGTCTGCAGGATGGCCTCGTAACTCCACAACCAAAGCCACTGCGGGCTGCACCCTGGGGTGCCCCCAGCGACCTCACCCCACCGCCAGCTCCAACCCACCCCTCCCATTCCATCGGCAGCCAACGTCCCGCAGCCCTTCCCTGGGCCCGGCTGCTCCAGCACCCCCGCAGTGCCCCCGCCACCCCTTGCAGGGGCCAAGCAAAGCCCCCCGCGCTCCTGCGCTGCCCCCGTGCCCGCCGCTGGCGGGGTGCCCGCCCGGGCCCCCAGGGGTCCCGCACTGACCATTCCCGCACTGACCCGGCCCCACCGGGGTCCCGCACTGACCAGTGCCGCACGGACCCGGCCCTTAGGGATCCCGCACTGACCAGGCCCGCACTGACCAGGCCCGCACTGACCGGTCCCGCACTGATCGGGTCCGCGCGGTCCCGCACGGACCCGGCCCCACAGGAGTCCCGCACGGACCCGGCCCCACAGGGGTCCCGCACGGACCGGTGCCGCACGGACCCTCCTGAGGGATCCCGCACTGATCAGGCCCGCACTGACCGGTCCCGCACTGATCGAGTCCGAGGGGTCCCGCACGGACCCGGCCCCACAGGGGTCCCGCACTGACCTGGCCCCGCCGCCGCCCGTGCCGTGCCCGCCGGTACCGCTATTTATAGAGCACGGCGGCGCGCGGGGCACGCCGGGAGCGCGCGGCACCGGCAGCGCGAGCGGGCGGCGCGGGGGGACGGGGGGGGACCAGGGGGGGACACGGCGGTCCCTGCGCACCCCCCGCACAGCCAGCACGGGCAGTTAAACCACGGTTAAACCCCGCACGGCTCGGGGGTGCGGATCCGCCGGCGAGGGGAGCCCCCACCCTGCCGGGCCGGGGTCTGCGGGGCGCCCCGCGGCTCCTGCCTCCGCCCCCAGCTCCTCGCAGGGGAATGCTCTTCATGTTACTGTCCACATGTCGCCTCCCCTTTTCTGCCCCCGTTCCGTTCTCGTGTCCCCATCCCTGTCCCTAAGACCCATTCCTGTGCCTGATGTCCCCATTCCCGTCCCATCCCTACTGTCACCGTCCTTGTCCCTAATGTCCTTATGTCCCCATCCCATTCCCTTGTCCCCCTCCTCGCCAGCTCCAGGGATGTAAAACCCCGGGGACATTGTGTCCTTGTTAAGATCTGATTAGTGAGAGATGCCGAATGCCAAAGCCAATAGTACAGATTTTATTTAACAATAAAATGTGAGGTAGAGAAAGATAAATAGAAAAGAGGGATTGTGTGGTGGGGGGAGAGAGAGATTGGTCAAGAGGAAGATTGTCACCACCAGTGGATCCCTTAGCATCCCATTGGTCACCCTGATCTTCATGGTGGTGGGGGTCCCCAGGTTGTTGAAAACTTTTCACTACTTATATATATTTACAAATGAAAGCATTACTGCTCATTGGCTACACAGTTCCTTTATTCCATTGGTCAAATAATTCCCTCTCTTCTAATGCTAATTTATCCCATGCTCAGTTTTTCTCTTCGAGTAGAGTCCGTGGTTGCAATCTCCCCCGCCAGAATTACCTTTTACCCAGCTGGAGCTGATTCCATCCACCAGTTACCGGGTTGGCTTTCCTTGCGGATTCTGTGTCCATTATCAGTGATGCATTCTTCTCCCCTAGTTTTGTTTACCACCCCTAGTCTGAGATAATGCTCGGACAACAGTACCACCTTTATCTTATCTTAAATGCCTCTTACGGTGGCTAAATTTATGTAAAATTTACGTAAAATATCAGGCATATTTGGCAGGGGGAAGAGGGGCTTCGGTGGTTGCAGATGCTGTCCATCCCATAAGTTGGGGTGATCTCTTTGACTAGTGATATGTGCATGAGCAGTTGCCCTTCCACAGCTTGTCTGGATGTGTCACCCAGATGTGCCAGACCAGAGCCAGTGCCATCGTGCTGCTCCCTGCTGTGCCCACCTCATGGCAAAATCCTTCTGTGGCACCAGACTTTGAGACAGGCGACTCCGAGTACTTGCACTTACCTGCCCTTCCTCCTCCTCTGAGGCTGCAGAGATCCGGTCCCAAGACCCTGTGACCCCAGGGCACCTGGCTGGGGGTGACATAAACTAGGGAGGTCTCAGCTGTCACCTGCCACTGAAGAGGTGCCCCAGAGCTGGAGTCAGCCAGGAACTGGCCATGGATCCCACCTGGCCATGCTGGTCACCTTGCCACATCCTCCTGAGTGCCCAGGGACAGCGCTGCTGTGGGCTGGGGGTCACTACTATCATCCCCAAAAACCCATCCAGAGCCAAGGCTCAAGGTAACAGACTTCAGCAATATTTATTCCTGTACAAACAATTACAAAACATGGGTGCCCCACTGCTTCCCCCAGCACCAAGCCCCTCAAAACCCCAGCCACAGCCAGAGGGAAACTGAGGAATGGATTCCTGCCAAGGCTCAGCACCCAAACATGCCATATTTAGGTGCTTTCCCCAGATCTACTTCTCTGCTGCTGAGACATTAATAACAAAGTCCTGTCTCAGCCACAGGGTGCCAAGAGGCACCACTGCCCCCCACTACCTGCCCACTTCTAAATTATTTATAAGTAGCTGCTGGCCCTTTGTTACCACTAATGAGCAGCCCCTGCTCACTCCTTCATCCAGGAAACCCAAGTACAAACCCCAGGATTAGAAGCGGGGAGAAAAGCAAAAAAGCCAAAACCCCCAAAAAGCTCCCAAAAATCCCATCTTTCAGTTAGAAAAGGTTTTGGCACAGTGGGGTGCAGCGGTGCTGGGAGGGGTTGGTATTTTTAGGGTACTGGGACAGGGAGGGTGGCAATGTCACCCCCATGGAGTCCCACCAAAAACTGTGGGGTTCTGCTGCGGGAAGGATGACTGAGGACTGGGATGAGGGGGGCTGAGCTCCAAGAGAGGGTCTCCCCACCCAGAGGGTTGGGGGAAACAGTCTCTGTGATGACCCCAGAAGTGACGCAAACCAAAACTGAGCCAAGGGGACCTGGAACCCCCTTAGAGGCTCACAGGGGCTGCAATATGCATGGACCAGTATGGGGCAGGATATCATGCCCAGGTATCCTGCGCATGGAGGGGCAACACTCCAAATCTTACATTCACCACCTGGCCCCCCAAAAACCAGCTCTAAACCAAACACATCCCAGGTGCTCCAGGAGCCACCAGGCACAACAGCAGTGGTCCTGTGGGAGGCAGCTGGTGGCACTCTGATGCCTGGATCCCACCACTCCCAGGGGGATGCAGGGTAACGCCCATCCATGCCAGCTGCAGGGGTGCGCCCGGCAGGTATGGGGGAGCCTCTAGGTCCAGGTGGGGTGGGAGAAGGTGATATTGTAGAGGCCGGCCCAGCTGGCAAAGACCCTTTTCTCAGTGATGAAGCGGTGGTGGTTGCCCCTGCGGCTCCGCTCGTTGTGGATGTAGGTTGTGCACTCGTCGGGGCCCTTGGGCTCGTAGTAGTGGTAGGGCAGGCGGCGGGGTGGGGGGTGGCGGCTGCAGCGGGGAAAGAAACATTGTGTGAGCCCCGCGGAGGGGTCAGGGTGCTGGGGTGGGGGCCTGGGGCTCTCCTTACCCGCAGTAGCTGGGTGGCACCATGCCATAGACGTGGATGGCATCACACAGCTCCACTGCGATCACCATGGTGAACCAGCCAGTGCTGAGCCACGAGCGAGACTTCTCCCTGGGGAGGAAAAACAACAGGAAGGATGACAGCCGTGAGGTGATATGGACCCCCTCAGTGTCCCCAGTGTGCCTCAGGGACCCCCAGCTCAGTGCTGCAGCCCATGAAGCAGCTCCAAGAGTCAGCTCTGTCTTGGGAACCTGGAGAAAGGGGGACACAGCACAAGAGGTGGCTCTGAGGTACCTGTCCTTGCCTGTCTCTCCCCGAAACAGGTCATCAAACTGCTTCATGCGGCCGGGGGAGACAACATAGGCGGTCATGTTGGGGAATGAGGCGCAGACGCGCTGGATGATCTTCAGGAGGCTCTTCTGCATCTTGGTGGGCGGCCCCCAGAATATGAAGATGGTCTCTGGGGTCTTGTTGACAAACTCCTGGGGCCGCTTGAGGACACGGTAGAGGCTGGAGTGGGCCACCACGCGGAAGCTGGTCTTGTTGCCCACATCAGCACTGTAGCCCGTGGTAGGAGCATCGTTCATGCGGATGGTGCACTCAGCCCCGTCGATGACTGTGCCCAGGTGGGTGCCCAGGAGGTGGCTGGAGCTGGTGACAATGACGCATTGGTGGCAGCGGGCAGTCAGGGTCTGGTGATGACAAGTGCCGTCAGCAGGTGACTTGAGGTGTCACCGTGAACAGGGTACTGTTCCCTGCAGAGCCACTGTCCTCGGGAGGGGGCAGTTTGGCTGGGTGTCAGCAGAGGGGCAGACCCCGTGTCACTGCCGAGGCCCGGCCCTGCTGCCCAGCTCGTACCTTGTTCCCACAGACAGGCAGGTACCCGCTTTTCACCCCCCACTTCTTGAGGTCGGGGGGCCGGCGGGCTCTGCCCCGCAGGCGGCTGTAGGGGAACACCTCGCTCCCGTTGCCAGAGCTGTAGATGATCAGCAACATGATCAGGGCAAAGAGGACCCCCAGGGCGGCGGCGCGCTGGCTCTGCGGGCGGGGGGAGAGCATCAGCCGCTGCCCCCATCCCACTGTGGAGCATCCACCCCGCTCCCACGGCATCTCCAGCAGGATGCCTGCTGTCCCCGAGATGATTATCTGGCACTCACCGTGTTGCCACTCATGTCTCTGTGCCAGCCTCAGCACACAGTGATCGCTGGCGTCCTGCGAGCACCTGCAAGGCATGTGGTCACCCCCAGCCTGGCCCATCGTCCCCAGGCTGCTGGGCTGGTGGGGGTACAGGAGCAGGTGTACACGGGACAAGTCTCCAGGTACCCCTTTGAAGAGGAGAACAATCCCCCGGAATTTATGAGGGGAAAAGAAATGCTGTGGACAGAGGCTGGGCAGACTCCGGGGTGTGGAAGAGCCAAATCCAGCCGCAACTTGTGCCAGGGGGATCCCCACGTTAAGCTGGGTCCAGGGAGGATTATCTTCTTCTCGTGGGGATGAAACCACTCAAACCACAGGGTTAGGGAGGGTCAACCTGCTGCTCGTGCAGTGAAATTCCATTAAAACCAGCGCCAGAGGAGTCTTGGATCAGGAGGGAATGGAAGGAAGGAAGACCTGCCCCACTCAGTGCATGGGACTGCATCCATCAGACCTGCAGGGACCCCTCCAGCCCCAGGACCCACTCTACCTTCCTCTCAAAGCGGACTAACCCAGTTTAGTTTTGGGAGCCCGGGTTAGTGTGGCCCAGCCATTCCGGGAGCGCTCCAAGCAAGTGGAAATTAAAAACCACTGAAGCCTCTTTACTAATTGTCACAAGGAAAATTATGCAACAGCCTGAGATCAACCCCTGGGGGGAGCTGACAGCTCGAAACGCTCTCAGGGCTGCTGCTGGTGGTGCCAGAATGTACCAGCCTGCCCGGGGAGCCCAGGCCATGGCGGGGAGTGGTGATGCTGGGGAGCTTCATCGTGCAAAGGCCGGGGACGCTGTGGGACCCCCACTCCCGGACCCCACTTCGCTCCCTCCACAGCTCTCGGGCCATGTGGGACCCCACAGAGGGGTCCCAGCGGGAGGACCCCGCGGCCTTACCTGGTGGGGGTTGTCATGGGGACTCCGTCACCTCCTCCGCCCCGCGGGCGGCGGGGGCTGCCTGACCCCTCCAGCGGGCTCGCCCATGGTTGGCATCGGGGCTCACATCGCCGTGCTGCGGGAAAAGCCTGCTTCAGATCCGGCCCTCTCATCCGCCGGGGTCCCCCAGCCCCGGATGCGAACCCTCCCGCCCTCCGGGAAGGGAAAACCCTCCCGGCCGCGGTTGCGAACCTCCCGCTACTCCTACTTGCGAGTCCTCCCCTGCCGCGGGAGCATCCCCCCACCCCCGGCAGCGGCCGCGGCGACAGGGGAGGGAGCCGAACCCTTCCTACCCCTCCATCCCCCGTGCACCGGCCCCGGGGGCAGGGGCCGCTCCCCCGCCCGGCCACGGCGCGTTCCGCCCCTGCACCGGCTGAACGGGACCGGCGGGGACGAACGAGCTCCACCGAGCGCTCCGCGGTGCGCCTGGTACCGCTGCCGATATCGGTATCGCTGCCGCTGCCGATACCTCTACCGTTACTGATATCGCCGCCGACACGGACCGTGACGCTGCCGCCGCCCAGGCCGGGTCCTAGTGCCGCCCTCCCGGGATGGGGAGCACCGCCGGGTCCTAGTGCCACCCTCCCGGGATGGGGAGCACCGCCGGGTCCTAGTGCCACCCTCCCGGGATGGGGAGCACCGCCGGGTCCTAGTGCCACCCTCCCGGGATGGGGAGCACCGCCGGGTCCTAGTGCCACCCTCCCGGGATGGGGAGCACCGCCGGGAAAGGCCAGGACTGATCCCCCGGTCCTCGAGGGCACCGGTGCGGGCAGCGGGGATGGTGGCAGCGGGGATGGTGGCAGCGCTGCCCGGCTGTGCCAGGAGCATCACGCCGTGCTCAGCACATTGCCGGGATGCCGAGGACTCCCCCGCGCTGGCCGGGCAGCCCAGGGCCCGCTCTGGGGGGTTTCGTGGTGCAGCGAGGGGGCTCCACCGCTGGCAGGGACCTGCATCCCTGACGCCTGTTCGGAGGCATCCTGGCTCCGCTGTGCCGGTGATGCCTTGCCCTGCGTAGGGCTGTGAGAGCTGAGGCAGCAGGCAAAGAGCTCCACGAGCTCCTCGGCTGCTGATGCTCTGCAGAAAGCAGCTTTGACATCACCCCCAGTTCCTGGACCACTCACTCCTCACTGCACCCCAGTATCTCTGCCCCTCCTCTCCCCCCTGGCCCCCCAGACACCACCGGACCCACCCAAACATGTGGTATCTGTTCACATGTTCAAAGGGCTGCTGTGGACTCAAGGCTACACAAATTCCCATGGCATGTCCCAACTCTCCAGGGACATGAGAGCTGCGAGTGCCCTGTGACAGCCCAGCAGCACTAAGCCCTGTGGGACTGAGGATCACCCCAGACCCAGCACCTATCCTGCATAGATGCAGCTGCTGGTTCCCAAATAACCTTAACTGCTTTCAGCACCCTCTTCCATGTTTAGGCTCAGCTTGTCACCTCCCCCTCTTATTTATAGCCTGGCAGCCTGTAAGGAGCTGTTGTGTATCCCCCCTCCTGCACTCCCTGTCCTTTCCTGGAGCCACAAGGGGCACAGAAGGGGCACCACTGAATTAAAAACAGTTTTAATGGCCACGTTTGCTTTGGTCTGAATCCAAGGACACTTGTGACAAGGCAACTCGGAGCCCCTAGGGCACATGTGGCTCCACCTGAGGGGATGCAGGCACCAAGCAGCAGAAGGCAGAGCCTGGATTCAGCTGCCTGCACCCCACATCCAGCACTGTCCAGAGGGTATAAGTGGGGCAAGTACCATAGTAGAGCTTTCTCCCTGTGAGAGGCACCAATCTATGACCCTGGCAGGGCTGAGCATTTCTGTCCCATGTCCTAGCAGAGTCCAGCAGCATGTCTAATCCTGAATTAAATATTCCTCCTAGGAGAGAGCAGAAAACCAGGTCTCTCTGTGTCCATCCAGGCAGGTGTTTGGAGCTGGTTGGACTGCATGAGTCCAGCTCATGCTCCCCATGTACCAACAGGGGGTTCCCAGCCCATCCACGAGGGGAAACAGGCACTGCTGCTGCAGAGATGGAGATTCCCTGCTCCAGGGCTTGGCAAAAGATGTCCAACCGTGGCACTGGCAGAGCTGAGACATGTTGCTGCAGGATGAGAGCTGCCCTGCTGCCGAGGTTCCTGCTGCCTCACCCCATGGCTGGCGCCCTACCTGCCTGCCCAGGATGAGTGGTTGAAGACAATGTTCCCCCTCTTGGCCCAGCGGGAGAAGATGGCTTTCTCGGTGATGAAGCGGTGTCCAGCACGGCGAGCTTGCTCGTGCATCAGGTACGTCTTGCACTCGTCCAGCCGGCCCTTCTCAAAGTAGTGGTATGGCACGCTGGAGTGGTTCTTTTCCCTGGCAGGAGAGGACAGGGTGAGTGTGGGACTTGGGGGGACACTGCAACACCCCACGCCTGCCCCTGCCACCCCCCCACACCTGCAGTAGCTGTCGCTGACCATGCCAAAGACACTGATCTTCTCACACAGCTCCATGGCCAAGATCATGGTGAACCAGCCCGTGCTCAGGAAGGAGCCAGATTTCATCCTGCAAAACATTGTGGAGTGGGTGGCACTGTGCTGCTGGCTCACCCACACTATAGTGCTTGATGGGCAGACAGGTGGTGCATCAGGGGGGCTCCTCAGGAGCCAGCAGTACCTGTTCTTCCCTGTCTCCTTCTGGAAGACATCATCACAGTATGTCATCTTCTCCTCAGTCAGGGTGTAGATCTGCACCTGGGGGTACTTCTCCATCACCTTGAGCAGTGCCTGGTAGGTTGAGCCCTTCTCCCTGTTCATCTTCTTTGCTGGCCCCCAGATGACGTAGAGGGTATCTTGGGACTGCTGGAAGAAGTAGGGCTGGTTCCCCAGCAGCAGCGGAACGCTGGTGTGTGAGACCACCCGGACAGTGCAGCGTGTCCCCACATCCTGCTCGTAGCCGGTGGTGGGGGCATGGTTCATGCGCAGGACACACTCCTGCCTGTCGATGGCCTGTCCCAGCTGGGAGCCCAGCATCTGCCCCGAGCTAGAGACGATGGCACAGTGGTGGCACAGCACTCGCTCCAGCGGCTGTGGGGAGATGCACGGTCAGCTCCTGCTTCCCTCCCACAGCAGCTGGACACACCACAGCCCCTGCCTTCCCTTCCCAAAGGACAGGGAAACTGAGGCACAGGTGGGCGGAACTGTCTCGCCAGCCCCAGCGCTGCCCCATCCCCACGCACCTTCCCATCGGGAACGCGGCTGTATCCCTGGAAGCTGCGGACGCTGGATGCGGAGGGGCTGTCCCGCAGCCCCGGGGCTGGACAGCAGGGCTGCGAGCGGGTGCGGTAGCACAGCACGGTGAGCAGCATCGCCACCACCACCGTGCACACCAGCGTTAGGAACAGCCCGACCTAGAAGCAGAGCGGGAAGAGTTCTCCGGACCCGTCCACGTGCACCGGCCCCATGCCGGATGCCGGTGGCTCCCTGGCCATGAGGGAGCTGCCCCTCGGAGGATGCTGAAGTACCGGGCCCGGCTCACTTCCTGCAGCGGCGATGCCCGCACGCCCTTCGGGCTCCATGCCGCCGGCGAGCACCGGCCGCAGCCGAGCTCAGCCCCCTCCAGCACCAATTTTAGGGTCCCACCGGTCCCCCGCTGCCCCAGCGGGTACTCACCAGCGTCTTCATCCTCGGGGGGCTGCCAAATCACCGGGAGGGTGGGGGCTCGCAGCCTGCAAGCGGAGCGGGCTCAGCGGCGGAACCCCGGGGTGAGGTTGCCCAGCGGGATCCCCCCGGTCCCCCAAGGCCCGGGTTTTCCCCCCCACGCCTCGCGCCGGGACCTTCCCGAGGCCATTACCGGGATCCCCCCACGCACCCTCATTCCCACGACCCCCGGGGTCTCCCCACGTGTCCAGTATTCCCCTCCGTGTTCCGGTTCCACGGGTGCCGCCCCGCCGGGCAGAAGTCGGGGCCGGGGCGTCCCCCCGGCGCGGCGTCCCCGGTTCCCGGTGCCAGCCCCACTCACCGAGCCGGGAGCCCCCAGCGCCGCCGCCGGCGGGTCCTGCATGCCGCCCGGAGTGGGGCTGGCGGGCCGCGGCGGGGCCAAGCCGAGCGGCCACTGCCGGGACTGGCACTGGGACCGCCCCCAGCTCCGCCCCGCGACCCGGCTCCTCCGGGGACGCGCCCACCCATGCCCGGGAGCTCGTGCCCGGCGCACCGGGACCGAGCCCCGCACCCGCCTCGCATGTCCCGATACCGATCCCCGCCTCTCTCCCTGCCGTGTGCCTCGGTAGCGACCCCACGGCTCTTTCCCCCTCTTACTCTGCCCTCTCAGGCTCCCTTCCCGCTGGAGGAGTCCTGCAGCCTCCCTGTTCCCTGTGCTCTCTCACCTCCGTGCACCACCAGCTCCCGATGATCCCGGAAGGGTCCGGAATGGCTCAGGAGTGGGACCAGGTCAGGTGAGACCCTCGGTACCCCAGACCCCATCCAGGGGGCCGCCCGTCATCTGCAGCCCCTCCTGCCAGGTTCAAGCCACAGAGTACCCTCTCTGTCCCCAGAGCCAGCTGCCTGTTGGCCCACGGCTTGGCATGGACTTTGACTGGAAGTGATAGGAACGCCACTGAGATTCTGTACAGGATGCAAAACCGGATGGGGAGGCCACGCCTGGAGCTTCTTAGTCAACACTGAATGCTTCCATTGTTTGCTTCCTTCTGACCCAGCCCAAAACCATCCTTGTGGGGTGGGCGCCGCCCAGGCCAGCAGGTGAGGGACAGGGAAGGGCAGCAAAGGGTTTGACAGCTTAGCATGGCCTGGCAGCCTCTGCAAGAGCTGGAAAAAAACCTCCAGTCAGAGCCTCACCCCTGGACCCTCTGCTGGCTCCTGAAGCCAGATTCACCTGTGGCCCTCGGGGTGTCCCAAGCCACCAGCATCACCCCCAGGCAGGATGGGAGACTGTGGAACATGCTGCTGGCAGGAAGTTAACAGTACATGCAAGAAAGGTTAGAGTACCCCAAATCTGCCCTCCCTAGGCAGGGTACAGCAGCTCAAGGATGGCAGAGCCAGCATGAAGTTGGGCCAGGTTCTCTCTGGTGCTTCCCTGCCTGACCTCACCAGCAGGACCTTTTCAGCAGGATGCCATGCACTGCCAGGGCCATGCAGCTGAACCCACCCTGGCAGGCTTGTGGCACTCCTTGGCATGGGCAGAGGACAGGGAGTGAGACCTTACAGACCTTTATTGAGGGTGATCCTGCTCACCGTGGTGCAGGGGAGCTGCCAGGGCAGCATCTGCTGTCAGGGGAGGAAACCCCACGGAGGAAGGACACCATACGTGCCTGCTCAGCCCCAGCCTGGCTGGCACATGGGGCCTTGTCCAGGGCAGGAATCCAGCCAGGACTGAGAGCTGTGATGGGAACCATACCCAACACTTCCCTGTGATCCAGGACATCTCCTCACCACCCCCTCAGTTGGGTGGAATGCAGAGGATAGCACTGTCCCTGTACCCTCAGCACACCCAGCCTCATGGGAGTCCTTCAGAAAGGCAAGAGCCCCCAGCACTGTGATTAGCCCTTCCAGAAGCAAATGGAGAAAGCAAACCTGTTCTTTCCAAGCCCAAAGTCTCATTTCTCTCCTCTCAGACTTGAATAAAAAACCCCCCACAAACTGTAGGTAAACTTTTAAATAAAATTCCCAGAAGGAACAAACTACTGGGCAGAGCCAGAGCTGAGGGGAAGGAGTGCCCAGGGAGTGGGCAGGGCAGCCCCAGCTGAGGAGCAGGTCCCTCAGCAGGGGCTCTGGTCCCTCACTTGATGAGCCTTGGATGAATCCTGCTTCTCTTTGGTCAGTGAATTGTAAACTACAGGTTTAGTCTCTGCAGGAAGGAATGTGGGAGCAGCTCAGTGCTGGGCACCTTGGAGATGTCTGCCTGGAGCTGCAGGAAAAGTCTTTTCCTGGCTATGATGCTGCAGCGTGGGCACCTCCTCATCTCCTCAGATGGGCCTTCAGTCTGATTTCTTGGCAGGTTTCCTGCTCTTCCACATGATGAACATTATAAAAACACCTGCCATGGGAGAGAGAACAGATTCAGGTAGGAAACTTTTAATTCCAGGCACTTCTACAACACCTGGTAATGAGAAACAGAATCTCAGCAGAGAGAGCAAGAAAATTCTGCTGTCCAGAGGCTCAAACAGCCAAAGTCACACATAAACACAGGCCCAAGTCCCTGTGCCAGGCTAAGCTGCAACAGTAACCACAGAGAGTGTCACACATTAGCTAAACCCCTAGCAACCCTCTTCTCTCTTCCTAATTTAGAAGTTTCTAATTAGAACAACAGAAATAACTCTCACCTATAAATAGCAGCAGCAGCAGCCCGGCTGCCACAGGGATGATAACTGCGTACTCCCGAGGCAGGAAATACTGGTGGATCCCATGGTCGCTGTCGATGAAGGGCTGCAGGGACAGAGAAGGTGTCAGCAGGTGGGCACAACACCTCCAGGTGCAGCCTCGAGGTTTTGGGGGAAACATGGAAATATCTGGTGTGAGACAGCTAAAAAAAGGGTGCCCACACCGGCATGTGGCTCAGCCACAGAGACCAAGAGTGTGTGGGCAGTGAAGGGTTTGGTGTTCAATGGACAACGAGGGGCGGCTATGGGGCTGGCACAGGGTCCCACAGCCCCGGGGGCTCGGCGTGGGCAGAGCAGAATACAGCAAACCCGTCTCTCTACCCTGCAGAAGGCAGCAGCTGACAGCGGCTCTGCTCCGTGGTTATCGCAGCAGATTCCCTCTGCAGAGGCCAGTGGAAGGCTCTGGACACTAGGGAGCAGTGTGAGGATTCCCACACAGCAGCGAATGCTCCTACCGCTCTGGAATGCCGGGAGCACAGACACGGTGCAGGCAGCAGAGTGAGCAGATGCAAGAGGGGAATTCAAAACCCTTGGAGCTGGAGGAGAAGCTGGCGGGATTTCAGACCTTAGCCCAAGGCTGAACCTGGCATCTCACACCTGGAAAGCTCGTGGAGAGAAGTTTCTTTCCAGGGAGAAAATCACTAATGACCTCAGCTGATGTGTCCCCACATCAGAAGTGGGAAGCCTCACGATCACTTTTCCAGAGCCCTGCATTCCCTAAACTCCTGTCCTCCCTACCAGGCTCCAGATTTGTTAAGATTTGTCTCTTTCCATGTTTCCCTGTATCATCTCCCAGCAGAAACAGGAATCTGGGAGATGCAAATGTGGACATTGATGACTACACCTCCATCAGGGCCAGGTTTCAGCTCTTCCCAATAGCTCATCCACTCCTAGCTGGGTCAGCCCATCTTAGAACTGCAGGTGGGCACCACGATCAATGTTTGGTCTTGCCCAGACAAGGCCAGGAACACACAGATGGGAAAATGACTGCGCCAGCACATAGAGGAAGATCTGCCCTGAAATTTTTAACCCAAGAGGCAAGAGTCCTTCGGGCACACAGACACATTATCACCTGAACAAAGACCAGGATAACACCTAAGTAAGGAGTGACTGGGATTATATTGGCCAGAGGAACTCCGTACCAGTACGATGATCCAGAGGGTGTAGTAAACAAAGAGGACGAGGCTGAAGGCGACCAAGCCAAACCCAACGAGCTGGTCCGTCGCTGTGGCCTGCAAAGGGAGAGGCGGTCAGAGCGGGATCCCCAGGGCAGCGCTGTGCAGGAGCGGCTCACGGCACCCGCTGCTGGCTACGTGACCGCGTTGCTGCGGGGCACGGACACCGGGAAACCCGCAGCAGGGGCACCGAGACACTGCGGCGGGATAATCCATGGTGGGCAGCCCTGCCTCAGGAAGCTCCCTCAGCCAGTTCACACACACATCCTAAGGACCGACCCGGCCGGCTCTCCGCAGCGGCAGCAGCCAGGGAGCCTCGCGATGGCTCCGGGCCGCAATTCAGCCCAAGCTCTCCGGCTCTCCGTGCTACTGTGCCGAGCAGGGACCGTGCCGAGCTGGACCCTCCCTCCCCCGCCATGGTGTCCCGCTCCGGGCCCGGTCCGCACTCACCATGGCGTCCCGGCCTCCTCCCCGCCGGCCCCGCCTTTCCGGCGCGGCCACCAATCAGCGAGCGCCCCGCCAACCCCGCCCCGGGAGCGGCCAATCAGCGGGGCTGGGCAGGGGCGAAGCCCCGCCCCGAGCTCCGTCACCTCCCGGAGCCGCGAAACGCCCGGAGAGGCGGCGGGACGGGCCCGGGATCGGGGATGGAGAGAGCGAGGGGATGGCCCGGGACCGGGGATGGAGAGAGCGGCGGGGCCGGTTCTGGCACGGGGGGAACGCTGCGGAAGAGCAGCGCTCCTCCTTCCTCTTCTCACTCGCAGGTGCAGGTCTGAGCTCCTGCTCCCTCAGTGCCGTTGCCCTTACCTGTGAACAGGGGACCCTGGTTGCATGTAGCACCTGTGCCCGGGACCGATGGCAGTGACGGATCCTGGCACCAGCTCCATCGCCCGGGACACTGACATCCCACGCCCCAGCCGGGGGCACGGGGAGGAAAGGAATGAGCGAGACCAAACAGCCAAGGGACAGACAGAAGAGAGAAACAAGGGAAAAGGGAGGACCGTGCTTGGGACTCAAAGGTGCACTGACCTTTGTGTGGCCGAGCTGTAGGAAAGTGGAAAAGGCAAAAGCTGTTCTCTCCCAGGGCTCCTGTTCCCCTCCAGCCCTATTAGGCATCAGTGATGAGTATCTGGGCACTGAATTTGGCTCACCCTCCATTAAGGGGGTGGCGAGCCTATGGTGGCCAAGGGGCTTCTCAGGCCCTGAGGATCCAGAGGTGTTTATTCCCTGGAGCCCTGCTGGGCTGTGGCCCAATCCCCCAGGTGAGCCTGATGAGGTTGCCCCAGCAGGAGAGGCAGTTTAGGCAGAGCCTAGGCTGGGACAGAACACAGGACAGTGCTGGTGACTCAGGCAGGTGTCACCTTTCCCCAGGATTGCTGCTGTGCTGCCAGCTGCCCTCTCCAGCCCTCTATATCCAGGGAAGGGTTGGCAGGGATCTCTGCTCCCAGCTGCCAGAGCAATCCGAGAAGGCAAAGCAAAACTATTCTAGGCCCGAGCATGCCCTTCTCGCCCTCTAGCAGATCTTTAAAACAAGAGCAAGAAGAATCAGTGTGAAGTACCAAAAAAACCTTTATTTTTTCCCCCAAACCATAACATTTGACATTATATTGATTTCCTCATATATTTGTTATTTCTCTACATTAGGAACCAGATACAGAAAATACAAACACGATCTGTTGAATCAAAGACGGCACAGCATTCCGTTAGAAAAAGAAACAAAAAAACTAGAGGAGCAAGATAGAAATGGTGAAAAACAGTCATTCCCTCCAGCCCAAACTTTCCAAGAATCATCATCAAAATAGAGCAGTGGAAGTAGCTTCTCTTTCTAAACACACTTCTGCTTTAAGACAAAAGTTAGATTTATCTTTAGATTTTCAAAGTAAAAAAATGTTAAACTATCTTTCAAGCAATTTTGGAAGTTTGCATAGACCCATTCCCTTTCCAAAAATATCAGCCATCTCTCTATAGAATCTGATACAAATCGAGTGTGCCTCAGCCGAAGGTCACCAAGCTCAATTCACTTTCAAGAAAATAAAACGTGATCTCCCTTTCCCCTCCCTCCCCCCACAAAAATATGGGCTCTACCGTTATCCCGTGTGTTTGAGGCAAGTTCCCAGGCTCAGCGGCATCCCTCGCTCAGAGCTCCACCCAAATTCCTTTTCATTTCCCAGGTTTCCACGCCCGCTGCCTCCCGGCGGGGCAGAGGCGCTCTGGAGGCAGCGGGATGGGAGGGCGCAGGGAGAGGGGGCTGATGGACACAGCTCTCAGGAGGGAAGTGGGAGGAATTTTGCATTCATCAATCCCTCCCGCAGCGAGGAAGTGGCTTTTCAAGGACAAACACCTGCAACCAGGCAGAGTTTGTAGGAACTTGTCCCTGGGGACTGGCCTTGTCCAAAGGGCTCAGTCACCAGAGCAAGAACTCAGCTAGAGACCAGGTGGGGCAGCAGGGATGGGGCAGGAGGGGTGGAGGGGGGTCTGCAGCCCCCGGGTAAGGCAGCGAGGAGGGGAGGGGGAGCCCCTCACCAGGAGGGGGTTCACTGTGGTGCTCTAGCGTACCTGGAGTGAGGTTTTCCCAGAGGTTCCTGGCAGCAGTGCAGAGACCAGCTGCACTGCCACCTGCTTAAAAAGAAACAGCAACGACAAAATAAATAAAACGTCAACCCCTCCTATTCAGATGAGAATGAAATACTACTTCTTCAGGCCTCCACCTGGTTTGGAACCCTCTAAAAACTGAAGCAAAAGTTTAAAAGGGCTTGTTAAACTTTCTGCAGGGGGCAAAGTGATGTGGCAACGAGGGGGGGAGAAATCACACGCCTGCTGCCCATCACTGCAAGGGTCAGAACAGCACAAGGCCCCCATTTAAAGTGCTGACCATACAAAAGATGATGATGAGGGAGCAACATCCTTCTCCCCCTTTTCCCATCACAATTTCCAACTGAAATCCATCTCCTTCACCAACTAACGACTAAGCCTATTCTTCTGGACACTCAGTTTTATATTGGTTTAAAAAAAACAGAAAAAAAGTTAGTAAAAAAGTTACACTGAATTTCCTAACGCTTTGCAATGTGCTTCCACCAACTAAAGGTCTAGAAAACAAGAGCAGAGCCCACACGTTTTGCCTGATCCTGAGACTGAAGCAGAGAGCCAGCTCTGCTCCTCAGGGCCAGCCAGGCATGAGCAGCCCTGCTCGTCAGCATCAGAGACCCAGGGGATGCAGAGTCTTGCCAATAAGGTCCTTTAATTTGTTTAAGTCACCTCTGAATCCCCTGAGAAGGGGAACAATGTGGGGAAGAACATTCCCCCCTAAGCCCCCCTGAAATAAAATATCAATGAAACAATAATGCAGTCAAAAAACACCAGCCTGCTGGGTTTGTATAAAAAAAAAAATTCCATAAACTTCACAACAAAAAAGAAAAACCCAAAAGAAACTAGCTAGCGGTTTGGGTCTGGAAAATGATTCACTTCCTAAATGTTCAAAGTCCAAGGAGGAACAGGCAGCAGCGATGCCACAAGGAAAAAAGTGCTCACGAGATGCAGGTTCCTGAGGCAGTGGTGAGTGTGTGGGACAAGTGACCCCACAGCCACCACCTCGGGTGCCCACGGCTGCCTAGGGACTGCTGGGCATTGCTTGTGCTGGAGGCACAGCAGGAGCTCTGCATGGGATCTACAAATAGGAACAGACTGCTCCTTCCTCCCTCCAGATCTGCTCCAGCTGCCCCAGCTCCATCTGTGCTGTGCCAGGCTGGATGACTAGGACTACTTACTCACTCAAAACCAGGGGCAGGAGAGCTAAAAAGCCACACAAAGACCAGGATCTGTGGAGGCACTAATGTGGAGACAAGGAAGAAATACCCTATGAGACACAGTTACCAGAAATGCAAGCAGTGATGTGCCAAGCCACAGGAAGAGAAGCCAAAGACATGCCCAGGTTGGCCACAGTGATGCAACAGAGCAGGTTATGCCTCTGCCAGCCTGGGAAGAAGAGACCAGTGCTCTCAAAAGCTCACTTCTCCTCTTGCTTTGCTGGGAAGATACTCCTCCCTCTGTCCCACTGATTTCGTGACATGCCGAGCTGCCAGTGCCTCGGAGCAGCCGACTCTTGCCAATGGAGGCCAGAAGAATGCCCTGGGATCCCAACTGCTCTGACAGTGACTGCCATTGTTTTTCATGGGAACAGAAGCAAAGCAGCAGAAGTGAGCTGGGTTTTGGCCTCTTTCCTGGCTTATGCTTGCTCCTTTCAAGTCCTGGCTGGATCTGATTTCCTGAGGGGCTTTGTTGGCCCCTGGGGAGCAGCCAGACCCTCGGCTCTGCACTGCATCCACAGACAGGGCAGAACAGCCACTGCTGTCCGAGCCTCCTTCTGCCCTCACCCTGACCTGAGCAGACGGTCAGGCCAGGCCTGGCTTTCTGGCACTGCCCCAGGGAGAGAGAAAGACAAGCAGTTCTCTCCTTCCTGCAGACACGTGGCACCCCAGGAACAGGGCAGGATGCTCAGCAGCCTGCAAGTGAGTGCCAAACCTACCCAGGCTGAATGAAGAGATCACCATTAAAAAAACCTAGCGAGTGTGAAAGAGCTTTTGTTCTAGACAGTCTCAAAAATCCAACACTTTTTCCTTACATTAAACCAAACCAAGGTGTTGTCTGTATCCCCTTTTTACCCTAATTCAAATTTAATTCCCTTTGAAGGGAAAGAGTGGAAAAGATGCATATCCTATATGTGGTCTGTCCAAACACAGAAAGAAACCTCCTGACTCAGAGAGAAACCACCAAAACAGAGTAAGCAACTGTATAGTTTTACCACACTGCTGAGCACCCTTCCCATGCAGCATCCTTAGCTAGAAGGGGGAAAAAAAAGCTAAATCAAGGCCCTTTCATTCCTTGTTTCTCATTCTGCCAGATTCCCTTTTCCAGTAGCTCATCTGCATGCATTCTGGCCAAAGAGACCACAGTTAATGCTTTTTTTTTTCTCCTTTAAAAGAGGCTTTACAATAACTAAGAATTTGAACAATGTGATCAGTTACAAGTCTTCCCTTGCTGAACAGGATGAGTGTGTGCCTGTACACACACACAAGTGTCAGAGGGGAGCCAGGTCCCAGAGTGTGGAATTGCTCCAAGGGCATGGCTGCTGAGTGCTACCACAGTACACTGGCAAAAGAGGAATGGGCATTACACAGAAATAGCTTATCAGCTGAGGGGCTCTGTACAGGGAGGGCTGCAAGCACAGCCTGCTGCTGGCCCACAGCTGGGAACTGCCCAGATCCTTGCTGGCAATTCAGCTGCCAGGAGAATCTCCACGTGGGAGCTGAAAGGGATCAACATCTCTGCCACACACTGCAAGGAAAAGTGTCAAACAACTGCAGAAACCAAACCCAAAGAAGAACAATTGAAAGATCAACCAGAGAACAGTTTGAAGCCTTGTCAGAAGAGTTCACTCACCACAGAGCAGGTCAGAACAGCTGCTGTGGCTAATGCAGCAGCAAACACTCATTCTACCCTTGAAGGCAGAGACAGTAGCTTCTCCCCAGCCCCAGAAGGAACCAGCTCAGGCACAGATCTCTGCTGACAAGGCAAGAAAGCCCAAGCAACACCAAATCCCTTACTGGCCCAGGCCAAGAGAGGCAATCGACATCACCACCACAACAGAGAGACCACTGCAGTCAACTGCATCCAGCTCTGGCCCAGGGAAGGGCTGTCAGACAAGATTCTTTTCACAGTTCAAGAAAGGCAGTTCCCTTCCTGAGCCAATGAAACAAGAAAAAAAAAAAAAAAGGCTTTGTATTCCAAACTCCAACAGGACTACTTGCTGAATCAGTCCAGCAAACACAGATTATACTCCTGGAATAGTGAGAAGATGCCTCCTCCAGGTAAAATCTGTAACCTCTAAAGTGCTCCTGCTAATGCTAGCTGATGAACACCCCGTTCCATGCCCAGCAGTGGAAGGGCTGCTGCAGTCAGTGGTGTGATGAGCACTCACATTTAACCGTTCACCAACTCCCAGCTGGATTGCGGTAGTTTTCTGAAATGCACTTTTGGGAAATATTTCCTATGAGAAGATGTTGTTTGGAGATGTGAGGATAGGAAGGTGAAGTGTACACCACAGCATACCTTGTTCAGTAAAACCACTGCCTTGGGAGGTGATGTTCCCTTGCAGAGTCAATGGAATAAAGCATCCTGCAAGTGGCCGTGTCACCGTGTCCCCAACGAGCAGCTCTGGGTTTGGTTAGAATGGTTTCCCCCACCCCCAGTGGTCTGAAGAGTTCACAGTGGTATAACCCAATGTTTTGGGGAGACAGAAACTGAGAAGTCTCCTGCTGCAAGTGAATGGGTGGAATGAGGGATGCAGATGAGCAATATCCTCTGGGACTAGCCCAAGGATAAGCCCCACAGACACCTTGTGCCTGAGCAGGAACAGGGGGAAGGCATGCACTGGAACGACCAGGAAGCAGAGAAGGACAATGCCAATGCAGGGAAAGTGCATGTTCTGGAGTGGTCTTGGAGTAGTTCTGCAGTGCAAACATATGGGGAGGGGTGTGGAGAAATCCCTTCTGGAATGCTGCATGAAGAGAGGTAAAGGTTGGCATCCATGTGGCAGCGGACTGGGTAGGGGGCCTGTGTCCAGCAGCTCTACCCTGTTCTTCACATTTAGTGGGTTTCAATCACCACTGGCTCGTAAACTCCAGATGAGACCCTGAGGAGGCAGAGGGGGAGAGGGGCCAGTTATTTTTCACAGTCATTCTGAGCAACCAAGTTTTGATTCAAAGCTCTCCACTCTCAAACATCTTCTAAGCCCACACAGAACACTGCCGTAACGAGTGAGCCTTGTGGGAAGTTCAGTCCTTGGAACACTAAGGGGACAGTGAGGTGGCAAATCAGCAGCAGAGCACTGGAGAGAGCTGGACGTGACACACAAACCCTTCCAGAGGACACAGCAAAGGGGGAGTATCCCATCCAGAACAAAGAGCCAGCGTGCCTGGCTTTGCTGTGCTCCCGGCTTTGTCACCAACTCGATACATCTTTGCATTACCATTACTGCTCCTTTTAACTGAAAAGATGAAATACAGCCTCAAACGCAACTGGCCAAGAGCTGCACTAAGAGCTATAGTGGAAAGAAAAAGTTTAATTGCTTCAGAAGGCTTTAATGAGGGAACAATTATGGAAGAGGCAGGGAGAAGGGACAATAAACCCTGCTCTGCCGCAATTTTGCTGCAGGCCAGCAGGAGGCAAAGCTCCCTCCTTCAGGAACAAACGGGAACCAGCCTCTACCATTTTGTCCTTTCACTCCTCACTTCTGCTCCTGGATCTAACAACCAGGATCCCATTATCCCTCTGTGCTCCTGCTGAGAACTGCATTCATACTCTAGTGCAACTGCAGCCTGGCACCAAAGGGATGCCAGGGCTGTTAATGTGGGACCATTAGTACAAGCCACCATGTAGTACAAGATGTTTAGAAATCTCTCCTGTAGCAAAAAGTGGAAGTTTCCTAGGTACAGAGCCCACTGATCTCTCTGGAGCCCCTCTGTGTGCCAGCCTTTTGGGAAACCTACCTGTTTCCCAGCTGAATACCGCTCAGCGTAGTTGTTCCGTCTCTGCTCACAAACAACCTCAGGTTACTGTCTGCAGACAGAAAAGGAAGAGACATCAAAATCCAGAAGTACCGAGGCTGCCAGGAACTCCCCTCCCAGACACACAATCAGCATAGGACAAGTGTGTCTCAGCAGATGCACGTCCACACTTTCTGGTGATGTTCCCACAGTCATCAAGCCCCTAGGAACTCCTTTCCTTGCTCCAAAAGGGAGCCTCCACAACACAAAGCTTTGGAAGAATAAAGGCAGAGATATTAATTCAGTCATACTCCTCCAGCTGCCTCTTTTAAGGCAATTCCATTGATCCAAGTTCTTGGTCAACTTATACACATCTGAACAGATGAGACGTGGGGCCTCTCACTGCTTCTGTAGAGTCACTGGAGGAGAAACTCAGCCTGTTCTGCTGGTGAGAGGTAACTGCATTTAGTCTAGCTCTAACCCACACTGAAAGAGGTGTAATTCCCCACATGATAAGAGTGCTGCCATGTGCAACAATTTAAGGTGACTAATGGTAAATTAATGAAGCACAGATAACAAGCTAGGTTCGAGTTTAAAATTTAACAGAAAGCCTGAGACAAAAAAAAAAAAGATTAAACATTGATTTCTATGCTAAACTGGAAAGTGAAAACAAAAGCAGTTACATAATTAGTTTTCTCCCAACAGATGCCATGACTGCAATGGAGAAAACCCCTTCTAAAGCTCTCTGAAAGACCTGATCACCAGCACATGGTAACCCATGTTTCTGTAGACATGTGCTACTTCCCCTCCACTTGTGCTCTCTGCTTTTGATAAATACCCTTGGCCTGACCCTGGACCAAGGCCATTAGAACAGTGGAAACAGCTGATGCAACTGATCTTCACTGAGCTGAGAATCAGTATTTTTCCTCTCTCTCCCTGCATGTTTGAGCTACTTTTCAATCTCTGCTGTCATGTGTGGAACAGCAGCAAATGCTATCTGTAAATACATGTGCAGTGCTCAAACCCACGTGGTTTATCTACCACAGAAACACCCAGCAAGCACTGAAAGCAAACAGCTGTCAAAAGGAGAAGAGAGCCCATGGCAGATCAGATCTGACTGTAAATGCTTGGCAGCCTTGCGAAAGGAACAACCCAGACATCCCCTCTGAGGCTTCTCCTCTCACCTTCAGTATTGCTGACATCTGTGAAGTCCTGACTCTGCATTATTTTCTCCACTATATCATCAGCATCGATCCTGGTGTCATCCACTCGGGTTGGGTGACTCTCCATTGAATCCTTTTTCCTCCTGGCAAGAGGAAATACAGGAAAAACTTACTCAGCTTTTCAAGACACAGACTTCTACACACTGTCTTGCTTGTCCTCCTCAGTGGCCACCATCCGATCCACTGTTCCTGAAGACAAAGGAGCAGGTTGTGTCTCTCCTCGCCAGAGAAAGGTCTTTGCTCTACTGTTACTCACCGGGAGGGTCTGTCCAGCAGGAGGGGAGGTCTGGGGGGGCGAGGTGGCTTCTCCAGTTTGTGTTCCCGCTCCCCCTCGGGATACTCCACGGTCATGCTGAGCCCCCCGGACGCGCTGCTGCTGGTGGAGGTGTTCCGGCGGTGCGTCAGGTCTGACATGCTGGAGGAGCGGGAGTGCTCCGTGCTGTAACCTGCCAACACACAGGGGTTACAATCCTCATCTGCTCCCCTTCCTGGCAGCACAGCTAAGGGGCAGGGCAGCTTCACAGCAGTACTTGTGTTCCTGCACACAGAGCTTTAGACATCTATGAGCTCATCTGCAGAGACTGAACAGGAGGCTGGTATTACAGCGCAGGGTGAGAGAGATGGCTGCAAATCACTCTCACAGGAGCTTGTTGCAGGAAGGAAAAGGGATGGCAGAGCTGGGGATCAGTGGTTACCGGAGATCTTGGACTGCTGGCTGGCGTAGCTCGAGTTCCGTGAGTGCCCTGAGTGGAAAACTTCCTCTGGGCTGGACAGGTTCTGATCCGACTCTTCTGGGACACCTGCCATGGAAAAGAGGACACTGCTGACACTGTAACCAAGCCAGCACACGGTGCACTGATCAGCTGGAAGAGGAGGCTGATCTTGGGATGATAGATAAAGGAAAGGGCAGTCTACTGGCCAGAGCCCTATTGTACAGGCCAGCACAGGGCTTAGAAACACCCAGGGAACTAGGGAAGACCACAGTGAGCTTCTCTATCAAGTTTATCACTATTTCTACCCAGCACACGAATTTACAAACATCTCTGGGGACTTGTAGCATTTAGAAGGACAAAGTGTCTGAAACTATGCATAGTTAAAAGCATGAAGCTAAGGCCAAGTAAGCATCAAATGGCCACTGGCAGTAAAGTATTTCAGCCTCTGCTTGGGTGCTTCTGTTACTACCTTTCCCTTTCTATTACCTGTGAGAGAGCCTGTGCCATTTAAATAATCTCTGAATTTGATACGAACACTTCAGCATAACCCCTATTCATCTCTCTTGCAGGAAGCTTATCCACAAGTGCACAAATGTAACACATTAGCCAGCTTTATAAGAACAACACTTGCAACCACGTGCTCTGTCACTGAGGGGATGAGACTCAAGTGCTATTTTGGTGCAGTGTATCTGCCTGCACATTTGGAATGTGCTGGGAAGGAAAAAAACTGATGTGAAAATGCAGCGCCCTTGAAAATGGGCTCATACAGAAGCCAAAGAACTGCATCAGCAGCTGGAACAAGGCCACTAGACCTTAAACCAACCTCTAAAACCTTCAGAGGAACTTTTCTAGAAGATAAGTCTGAGCAACAGAACAGCTGAGTGCAGAACAATGGTAAGTGTCATTGAGCACACTGGAAAGCAGGGATGAGTGCAGTGCATGAATTATTAAATCCCCAGCAAAAGAACAAATTGCTTTATCTCCACTAACAGAAATACACATGTGGCAAATATTCAGCCGCCTTCTCCTCAGTTACACTTAGATGGTTTTGTTATTCTCAATATTCTTAATGAGCAACGGGGTTGTGGATGGGTGCAGAAAAACATGAAAAATTAAAGAGTTTCTGTGCTTGCAGCTGCTGGGAAAAACAAAGGAGTGTCCAGGCATTGCATGGCTGCAGGGTGGGCATTCAGACCTGAGCTGAGAATGGCAGTTCTTGGCTTGCTCTGGCGCAGGGAGCCAATTGTGGAGGAACTGCTGCTGCTGGTGGTTCCCTCGCCCTTGCAGGTCAGCTGCAGAGTAGAGTCCTGCCCCGGGATGGTGATGGATTTGGCAGTGGAAGGAGGCCTGAAATCAGAAGGGAAGGAGGTTACAGACTGCCAAGCAGGGAGCATGCATCATTCTGTCCATCTCACCCTTCTGAGCAGGGGAAAGCTGGCAGCCCTCTGGCCAACAGCTCAAATGAGATGTTCGGTTTTGTTTTCCTACATGCAAGAGTGATGTCTTCCCTACCTTGGACTGTATTACAAGAAAAATCAAGTTTTTGAGGTAAATTAAAAGGCAAAAAGGGACCATTCATTCATTTATACAGGACAACAAGCTCAGAACTTGCACTGTCCTCCAGGACACCATCCAGAGCTGCCCTTTCATCCCCAAAACGTGTCCACTGCCAGCTGGCTTTACAAACAGGAACCAGTTTGCTGTTGTCCCACTCTCAATTCCAGCTTCCTTTCTCTTACACCTCTTTGGCCAAAATGAAACTTTTTATCCCAGCAACCCTGTTCCCCTATATGAGGACTTTTACAACAATCAAATAACCTTTCCCTTTTTAAACTGACTATTAAACTTTTCAGTGAAACTGAAGTGTTTTTCCAGCTGCCTGAATTATTTTTCTGGTTATTCCATGATCTCCCAACATCCCTTTGTAAACGCTGACTGCAGGGCAGAGCTGTGAGTGTCTGGAGCCCCCTCCCTTCCTCCAGAAGTGCTTTTGGGTGAAAGCCACAGCATGTGCAGCATGGCAAAATGAATATTCCTGTTGGAGCCCTAACCTCCCTATAGCCCTAAGTCTGAACTGGAACTAAAGGATCATATTATAGTTTTTAAGTGAGGAGTGAGAAATAAAATCTTTGTCTCACTCAGAGCTCTGAGGGAAGATGTTACATGAGAGGGGATCTTGGCAGTATTTTGGAAGAGAGAATATTTAATGCTGGCAGCGGAATGGCTATAAAGCTTTCAGGAAACTCACAGCATGTCTTCACCAGGAAGAAAACCTCCCTAATCACCTTATCAGTGATTTGCATGCACACAGGTGCTTTGGAGGCTTTGCTTCACAGGTTTTTAAGGCTTTTACAGCCTTAAGCAAGCAAACTGTTCCTGCAGCAGCTGTGGGAGCAGCCCCTTGGTCAGCTCAGCTGCTCTGCCCCTTCCAACAACCCCAGCAGAAGGTTCATGGAGTGCTGCAAAATATCAGTGCTTGGAAGTGATTTCCCAGCACAGTTTAATTCCTGAGTGTCATTTACCAGAAGCTCTACTGATCAAGGACTATTCCACATGCAAAGCTTCTATTTTTAGATATTTGCACATCATCAACATAAAAGGGAAAAGTGGGAATGACTGCAAAAATCCTTCAAGAAAATTAGGAGGTTTGACTTGCAGACTGAACCTACTTACATTAAATGGATATTTATATCCTATTCTGTGCAATTTTCAGGCATTCTAACAGTGGGATTTGCTTCCATTGCAAGGAGCAACAGGTTTTTTTTCAGACATTATTACAAAACATCCTAGTACCCTAGACTTAAAACATCTGTTACTTCTATGAAGTTATGGTTTAAGAGATTCAAAATTTCTTTATTACACTGCCTTCTGAAGCAGAATTTCTTCAGAATCAGATGACACTGATTTTGGGTTTAAAAGTGTCAGAAAATACTGCAGCACTATGAAAAGCCTCTCACAAAACAAACCTACCAAAAATGATACAGCATTTTTAACAAGAATTTGAACTAATTTATACATTCTAAGCTAGCTCCTAAAATTAGATCTTTTAGCCCAGAATACAACTGCTACAAGAGTTAGCCGCAAGGTAAAGCTTTCTTCTCTCATACTCTTGGGAGGCAACATGAAATATTCCTTTGGGCACATGGCAGCCCTGCTGTGTAGTCACACACCTTCCAGTACACCACAGCAGGGCTGGGACTGTGATGCTGCACTGTGGTGTGAGGGAAGATGTGGCCAGAATATTCACTGATTCACCAACAAATCTTTAAACAGCAAAACTGCTCCACAGCCTAACTGTACTTATTCTTTCCTACCATTATGCATTATAAAAAAACCACACATTACTGCAATTTCTCTGCTAATTAATACAAGTTGTGAGCCCTGTAGAAAAAAACAATTAAAATGATTCAGCCTCAAAATATTTTTGTTGCTGTTTCCATCTGAGATCTTTATCCCCCATGATATGTGCTGAAGCGTGTCCACTTCCAAGACTGTTTTCTATATTGACCTTTCTCCTCTTAGAGGTCAGTGAAACCAAGCCCAGAGCCATGAGAAATTCTATCCTTCAGGCAAAACATGAAGTTTGTAATCAAAATCTACTGGTTTGAAAAACCTAAGTTGCACCAGCAGGAAAAACACCGTGCACAGCAATAATCAAAGCTGGGAAAGGCAGAGCAGAGAAAAACCAATTAACAGCACAGGCTGGCTATGCTTTCCTGGCTGATTCAACCAGTTTTACTGTACTTCCCAATATCAAGGGCATCTTTTCCCCTCTCTTCATCAATTTTAATGTCTGCCCAGAACGGGTACACCCAGGAACTCACGTTTTGAAGCAGGGGTCCCCAGAGAGCAGGGACATTCCGATGGTGACCTGGAGAGGGGACACAAGGCACATCATTAGCCATGCTGCACTGAACTCCTCACTTCACAACAGCCAGGAGGTCAAGGGCTAGGTGTAAAGATCAGCCAGATCTAGCTCCTTTCCCAAGAAAATCAGCTTCAGGGATTTAGCAAAGTATTCCACCCCCTGTCCCAAATCCTTGGCATCAGTTACTCCAAGTGGCAGTGGCTCAGCAGGACACCAGCTGGGCCACACTAACAATGCCTTCTAACAACCTTTCCCCTCCCTCCTGTTCCTGGCTTCTTTGTCAAGGGTCACTGCTTGGCCAAATCAATGCCAAATTATCAAAGGGCAACTCTAATAATAGGAAACTTCCCAAGTCAGTCTAGCAGCATAAAAGCAAAATCCTGTCTCTGTAGATAACAGGACCTTCTCTCAGGCCTGGCAGGGCACGGTGATCGCCATAAAATCCTAAGCAGAATTTCTACTGTGTAAGTTCTAGCTGTTGTACCTTTAGGATGGAGTTGTCCTGTCGGGTATTCTTGGTATCATATCCTTCCAGCAAGCAGCAACGAACAGTGGATCCAGAGCCTGCAAATTCTGCCAGATTTAGATCAGCAAAGCCCAGCTGTAGCCAAGAAAACAATGGAGGGGAAGGTAAGAGATCAGACATTACTCCATAAATGGATACACAGTGTCACACAAACCAAAGGGAGAGAACACATCTGTGAGCAAGGGCAGAAACAGGAGGCAGGACACAGAGTGGTGGCTGTGAAGATTGCCTGGTCTTGAGGATGGAAAGGGTCACATTCCTAATCCCAAGCTAGATGGACACTTGGAGGTCGCCTTCAGGAAGCCAAGTCCACACGGAGGAAAGGTGTACAGCAGTGCTGGTGGCCAGGACAGTGTTAACCAGCCTGCAGCCATTGCATAACCAAGGACATGGAAGGCATTAGGTCAACAATGTGGAAAAAACAGAATCACACATACACAAACATAATAAGGCACTCTTTGTATCGGGCCATCCCAGAATGCAGTGGAGCATGTGAACCAGGAGATGAAAGGATATTGTTACAGGGGAAAGTGACACCATCCTGAAAAAAAAACAAGTGAGACTATGGGCACGGGGAGCTGGAGGCCCAGAGCCATGTGGGACTGCCTTGCCTCACCCCTCAGAGGCAGCTGCTGGGCTGGGCAGCTCCTGGGGCACTCCTCCACAACACTGCTAAGGTTTAACTAGCAAGGGATTTGTTTGAAAGGCAGAAGGGAAGAGAAATATTTGAAGAGATTTAGTTGTGAGCTCTATAAACCTTCTCTAACAAATGGGAAGCAAACAGGGAAGGTGACAAAGCTGAAGATCACACGCATTTTCAAAAAGGGCACTTATACCTCCAGAGTAAATACAAACACAATGTAGAGCACCTTTGTTTTCCTGCCCTAAATCCCTGGTGTATTAACACAGTGTTTCAAAGAAAGTTACAGCTTCTTTTATGCACAGCCTTAGGAACAGAAGGCAGTTGTGAGCCATCTCATCTGATCAGGAGAACATACTGTACTCGGTATGTGGCCAAAGCATCCAGGCGTGGAGCATCTGCGTCACATCAACAACAGGTCAGCTCCCAGGGGAACAGGGAGCACAGGTGGAGCAGCAGCAGGTCCTTCTGTGCTCTGCAGCACATCCCTTCTGCCCTGCTGCTGACAGCTGGATGACACAACTGAACAGAGTGCCCCAGCAGTAGCACCATCCTATGGAACCGTGGTGCCTCTGTCAGCTGAGGAAGCTGATAGAGAGTCAGAGCACAAAACAGTCACTGCCAGAGGAACCCTGGCTTCTACTGTTCCAAGCCAAGAATCACAGTCTGCTCAAGGTACATGATTGAGGGGGAAACAGCAACAAGATTAATATAGATGCTTCCTTCATCCCATTTTCAAAGGGATGGCAAATGAAGAAAAAAAGTGGGATAGAGAAGGAACCTTTTATCAGAAAAAAAAAAAAAACCAACCTTTCTCCCTCTCTCCTCACTTCTTAAGAATTCTTTTAATACAAGTGCTCCTTCAGCCCTTGCTGCAGACACTTCTGTCTCTTCTAGTCAAGGGCTATGCCGTTTGCTTATTATTCACCGATAAGGGAAAAAACAGTGAATTTTTATCTCTTAGAGATAAACAGGACAGAGGAAAGCCACAGAGGGAGATGCAATCCATCACTGTGACGAAGACACAGCACCACCACACCAGGAGGACAGCATGGTATAGGGGTGGCCCAGACCCAGATCCCTCTTCCTCCATCACAGCACTAAATTCTGAGAGGAGATCAACAGTGGAGCACAGTGTGGGAGAATTCTCCAGCAACCCCCATGGTATGCTGAGGTCAGAAGCTCTTTCAGGAAGTAGACTCCCAGCATATAGAGGAAAGATCCCTTAACAAAAGGATGTTTTCAGATATAACCTTTCAGAATAGTTTCCTCAGTTTTCCAGCCAGCTGATGGTGCTTCTTCCAGCTCAGGGAAAGAGTTTCTGCTTTATCAGTCCTTCCTGTCGCCTTCCGCTCTGTCACCCCTGACACCGAGGTGACATTCACGTCAAATCCGAAGGTGTGCAAGTCACTGGAAACTCTGCCTGGAGCACAAACAGCCCCATCACCCTCAGCCCCTGCTGGTAGGGGACCAGGTACAGAGGGCATTCACAAGTTTCATTTTCCTCTATATCTGCTGGATGGAGATGTGTGACTGGAGAAGTTCTCAGCTGAATTAGGATAGTTTAAAAAGGTGGGGACTCATGGTGTAAAATGGGAAAATAGCTGCATAGACATGCACCACTGACTTCTGCTAGAAACATTAAGAAGCCCAAATCAGTTCTGCCTGGAACAAGGCTGGTCCACAGGCCAAGACTGCAATCACCCTTGTCTGGTGTGACATCTCATTTCTGAGCTGCTTCAGATCATCTTCACAGAGAACACATCTGTCTTTTTCACAGGAGACCAAGCAAGATACCAGCCCAAGAGATGACAAGTACTTGAGATTTGGTCTCCAGTTCTGGGCTGGAGGAAGTCAGTCTCCTTTAAATGCCACAAAACACAACTGAAGACTGAGCAAAAAGGAAGTAGGTTAGAACATGACCTGAATAAGGTCTCCAGGTTAACTCCACCATAGAAATGTGCCTTCAGGCTTCCTTTAATTCTGCCTTCCCAAATCCTGTGGAAAGCTTGAGGATGGACATCACAGGAGGCAAAGGCTGATACATTTACTGTCTCTTCCTCCAGCTATGTTGGTCTCCCTGGACATGCAGCTCTGCAGAATGAATAACCTTCCCAGTGTGAATTTAATGAAAGAGAAACTGATGGCCCTAGAGAACATGCCCTAATTGGCAACAAAAAAGGAACGATGTGGGCAGCCACATTGCCTTCTCCCACCCAGCAGAGCAGAACACAGGAGCTAGTGCAGCACACCCTTCACAGCCAGTTGCCTCCATGGCCTCAGAAAGGATATTGATGAGAAGGAATTCTAACATGGCTGTGTGTGACCGAAGCATCTGCTTATTAGAAGCCAGCAGCAGTGACTCATTTTCAAACAAACATGATTTCGGGTACTGTGTGAGCTCAGCTTCTAAGCCAACATTGTCTCTTGATCCAGCACAAGGAGGAGAAGGGGGTGGCCCATTGTCTGTCCCACAGCATAGGCAAGAAAATGCAAGGAAGAGAAACCAAGACAAAGATCCCTGCTGATCCGTTTGGCTTTTGCCTCGGTGTCTCCTGTGTTTTGGCAGGCAGTGATTCCTGCTGTAGGCTCCTGCCTGCACTCCTGAGGCAGCGAGGTGCCTGCCTAGCTGGCTGCTGTGCTCTGGAGAACAGAATTGGAGTCTGTTTCTTTATGAGAGACTTGTTGCCAGAAGCCAGAGAGTTCACATCTGACTCAGAACTTCCCCAAAGTTTGAGGACATGCAGATCATCTCTCCAACCCCCATCTCAAATCCACATCCAGTGCAATCTGGATTCTGTCCCAGCAAGTCAAGTCTTTTCGGAAATTAGGAAATTTGGGAAATCTTAACTCAGACTTAAACTAAGAACTAATGAACATCTCTCCAGATTGGTCCACTCAGCAGCCACTGGTTTCTAAGGGGTGTAAAGCACTAGCAGGAGACAAGACCATCATTGCTCTGTTACATTTGCCCTTTCTGTGCTCTTACCTTTGAGTAGGTTTTTCCGCCCTTCAGCTCCTATATTGGGAGACAAAACAAAACAGGAAAAGCAGCTATTATATCTGCTGGGGAAACAGGGGGAAAGTCATTACACAGTCCTGGAATCTGCTCTCAGCATTCATAAGCCTCTCTCTCTCGGGTTACCACCACCTTGGTCACTCCCATCCTCCATCAAGGACTCTTCTTGGAGAGAGAGGGGCTCTGTTCCAGCATATCCTGTCCCAAACAATCTTCCCTTCCCACCACAGTCCACACAATTTTTCTTGCTGCCAAAAAGCAGCCAGTAACCAACTTCCAGAACACTACTGGTGGTACTACCTGCCAGAAGCAAAGCTGGATGCTCACCTTACGGACAGACACTCGACAGATGCAGGGGTCCAGGAGTCCTGTGGCAGGGTTGGCACTCATTTTACACACAAAGGTGAATTTCTTTTTCCAGCGGACACAGTTTTCCTGAACTTCCTCTCTATGAGAATGATAAAAAAAAAAAATTCAAATAAAGGTACAAAGCTAAATTAAGACCAGCTCTTAAGTATTTTTTTTTTAATGATTGGCATCCTAGTCCATAAAGATCCTTTGCAACAACTCGGTTCACTGCACCACACAAAGGTGTTCAGTTAGCATCAAGCTTTTCACTAGTCAGTACAGGTAAAATCCACTCAGGTTACAGAAATACTAATCATCTCATCAACAGCATTTGCCTTTAAAACTCTCACAAGCTCTCTGACACTTCCTGCTCAGCTGGTTTAGCTGATTCACCGTCCAGCCTGCATGTAATAAATCTCCATACCTGAACTGGGCTGAAGGTTCACAAGCTTATCTTTCTCCAGCACGTCTGTTTGTACAGTCTCTGCACAGCAAACTGCTGTGTGTCCTGGATGGCCTGTCCTTCCCTGCTCCTCGGGCTGGGACTAAGCCAGTGAGGATGGAAGCTTGGAGGACAAAACATACGTGGAAAAGCTCCTGGTGCAAGCAGACAGGGCCACACCAAGCAAGCACCACGCTTCAAATCCTGCAGGGGCTCAGCCAGGGAAGAGGTGGTTTTGCTTGCACAGCTTCTGAGCAGACCATCCTGATCTCTAGGGCGAGTGGAGAAGCACATGGCTCTGGCATAGCCTGAGCCTGCAGGAGGAAGAGGAGAAGCCTTCCTGAATGCAGGAATCACTTCAGGTACAGCTCTGGCTTCTGCAAGGCCCTCAGGGAAAGCTGGATTTGACCTTTCCACGGAGGCTGGTTCAAAGGAGCCTGGAAACAAGGTGTGTGGGTCCTTCCACAGGGCTCTGGTGTCCTCCTGAGCCTCTGCAGGACCTGATCCATTTATGGCTCAGAGCTTGGCCCCCAGCCAAGTCAGCTCTCAAAGTAATGAGGCCGGGGTAGGAAGGGAAGGCACTGCTGACAGCTGTGAGCAAGCAAGTTTGACTCTTATCTCTCCTCCTAGCACAGGACAAAGGGGCAAGGGCAGCTGATAAACTGTTTGCTTTAGCAGGGAAAGGGAGGTTTCCCACCATCTGACCCAGGCATGGTGTAAGCCAAAGGGCTTGGTGGCAAAGGGGAGAATGATCAGCCCTGGTAGTGTCTCTTCTTCTGGGAAGAAGGAGAAGTTGTAGCTCACACTGCCATTATGGCAACCTCGAGGTGAGCCCACCAGGACAGATGCAGGAGGTCCCTGATAGTCCTCCAAGACACTCTGTGGGACCAAATGTGCCAGCCAAGGCAGACACAGAGAACAGAAAAGGAGTAGCTGGCAAAAAACTGAAACCTGTAAATCTCTGTAATGTAGATAAAGGCTGATCATCCCTATTTAAAACAAGAGAAAACAGAAGGCAACAATTCCTTCAAAGTAAAGAACTTAAATCCCTTCCAGACAGAACTCAAGCTTGCTGTTGAAGTCAGTAAAAAGTGAGACATCTAAGTGCCAAAAATACCTTTGAATCTGAAATTATTAATTCAAGATGAGATCTGGTTCTCATTATTCCACTCAACTCACCCCATCTCTCTCAGACAAGGGGAAGAAACACATCCAGAGGGATTAAAAAGGTTTTGCCTGTAATAAAATATTGACCATGCCAGCCAAATTAGGCATGCTACATTTCAAATATGGGTGCCTTAAACCTGCCTCAACAATAAGCATCTTAAATGACCTAAAGGAAGGAAAAACTCAAGATACAGATGAGGAAAGGTATGCAACAGAATGGAAATCCACCTCTGAACATATGCTTCAGGAACACAAGGCAGGTACAGGGGGATACAGGAAACACTGAATATTTTAGCAGCATTAGTCACCTTTGGAAAGGAAGTGCTATTTTCTAGAAAGCAAGGCTAGTGCTAAAGCTACTACAGATACCAGAGCTCTAAGTGAATGCTGGAAGGCAGCTACAAGTGAAAGATATTCACTCAGACAGCAGCACAGTGCTGCACACCTTGTTCCCAGCCCTGATCAGAGCTCTGACTCCTGCCAGACCAGAGCATTCACGGGACTAAGCTCCAGCTCCCAGGGCACATGCCTGGCTCCCACAGCTGCACGATCATCAGGGGCATCAAGAGCTGCTCCAGCATGCGAGTTTCCTTACTCAGGAGTTCTTGCTCCTTTTACAATGCAGCCATGATTAAGCATCTGCTGGATGCTGCTAAGTCCAATGAAGGCTAATTGCTTCAAAATGTGGTAAAAAGTACTGATTAGCAATAAAGAGCTCCATAGCTAATTTGCCTTTAGCATAAGCTCCTCTAACAGACATTCTGCTTCTTATTAAGGATGTACCTTGGCTTTCCAAAACTGCTGTAGATGCCACACAGTGCAAGGGATTAGGAAAAGGATTTGGGGGTGTTATGTTACCCACAGCACTGTGATCATGGATCTGAGCTGCAGGTGCACACATAGCTTGGGGTTTTGGAACAGTCTGCATAGGGCAAGAAGTTTATAAGACAAAATCCAGAGCTGCTTTCCAGTCACAAGTTTCACAATCATTCAATAATGAATTTCAACCTTTTTTGGTTTTTTTACTTTAACGGGTGGGGGCTGGGTCTGTATCATTAGACAAGCAAGCAACAGCTCTATTGTTTCAAACAAACTCTAAAAAATTAGTTCCACATTTCCAAACGATGGCATGTGGAAAAGCAATGGGCTTTGCCTGTCCACCTCCCTTCGAGCTATCGTTAGGCTGGTAATTAGAGAACACTAAAACAGGGACAAAAAAAAAAGGAGAACTCAGAGGATGAGCAGTTTTGTATTTAGCCTGGAATATTCTCTGATGTACAATTAGGAACCATCATACAGAAACAAAAAACACCCAAGGAGCATGGTGAGGGCTGCACTGAGTTCTCTTTTGTTCTAATCACAAGGCAACTAAAAGTAAAGCAGAAATGAACAGCTTCAAACCAGAAGTGTCTAATTTAAAATTTTACTCTGTATTTGGAGAACCAGAAATAGTTCACACCAATGCCAGGTCTAGGTGCCAATTCAACGGGTCTTCAGAAGTCTTATTTTAAAAAAAGCTGTCTGTATCATTTTGCAAAAAGACTCCCAGAAGGTTGAATCCCTGCCAAGCTAAGCTTTGCCCTCTTCTGACTTCAGACTTATTCAAAGCTGTGTAATTACTCTTTCCAGACCTAAATATATTTCCTCAGAATAAACCAGTGCAATCCTGTGGCAGTTTTTGTGAAAAGTGCAGTTTTGGAAAGAGTTTTGTGAGGTCGTCTAATCCTGGAGCTGCTCATCTACCTCCAGGAACAGTTTTCTGCATCCCTCATCCTACCCCTTGAGAGAAGATTTACCTAAAAACCAGCAGCTGGAAGATGCTTCACCATAGGATGGTGAGAATTCAAGTAATGGGAACGATGCACAGCGGGGACTCACTGCTTTACCTGCTTTTGGAGAGGCAGCAGTGAACTCAGGGAAGCCTCCAAGGCCACTTTGGGTTGAGATCTCACACCCAGCTCTGAAGACAGGCAGAAAAACACACAACAAACAGACCTTAAAGAAGAGATGTTTCCCAACTGTGATTTAAGTGCCATGGACAGACTAGCACTGTTACAGAAAGCTGCAAGGCTCACTCTCAATTCAAGCTGGTAAATCAAACACTTCTAGAAAAAGGCCACATACACGACCCATGCTATCTTGGGCTACTGTGAACCTCTCTCCCACATGAAAACCCAGCTAATGAAACACTAGAGCAGAGATTAAAACTTCTATTTACAGACTCAGAGCTGAGTTGTGGGTATCAACCTTCCAACACATCACCCGCTGAAACACTTCTGCCTTGTTGAAGCATTCAGAAAAGCAGATGTTTCACTCTTGCTTTATGGCAATTGTCACACATAAGACAGTGTCATAAAAAGGCCACAACATTACTGGAAGGGCTGCAGCAACAAAAAATAGCTTTTAATGCCAAACGTTTCACTAGAGCAGTGTGTCTGATGTTTCATGCATGAGGCAAACGTGGGAAAACCTCAGGCTAAATGGGACAGTATAGAGATAAGCACACACAAAGAGCTGCTTATTCAGATTTACTCCTCCTCCTCACACAGAGGGGAAGGGTAAGCTTTCCTATTTCTGATGCTCAGTCCACATGCTCACTGTCCCCCCTCTGAGATGTGGATCTGTGTCAGAGCCTTCAAGCAGAACTAATCCCCCTCTCAGCAGACCCAGTCCTCTGCACCCTCCTCGCTGGTTCACCACTGCAGCAGGAGCAGCAGCATCTTATCTGATAGTGCACAGGAGAGATAATACCATTTTAAAGAGGCTGCCAAGCCAACACCCACCATAGATTCTTTTAAGTACAATGAAAAACAGCCCTTCAAGGGGCCCTGACACATATCAGCAGTGGGCCTTTTGGGGAGTAAGAGAACACCCCTGCAATGCAGGTACGATCCCCTCAATCACAGAGGGGGGATAAAGAAACAAAAAAATCACATTATTTCAGCAGATTGCACCTGAAAGGCATTAATCTGCAGAGACACAGTTAAAACAGTCCCATCTAATCCTCAGCCCTTCCAAAGGCTGAACTAGAACAGAATCACTGACAATTCTATGGCCTTGCAAAGCCTGGAACAATCCTGCATTTTGCTCCAGAGAAGACAGTTACTATTTTAACCAGGTTATCTAGTGCAAAGCTGTAGGAGAGACCTTTGGTAAGGGCAAGGAAAAAACCCCTGAAAAGCCTGTTTCAAAACTGACTTTTTAAGATGCTCAGGAACCAGTATTCACACTCCAGCGTTCACAGCACAATAAATATATCCCATCCTACTAACACAGCAGGTACTGCTACAAATAATGCCTAATCACTGCCTATAAAACACAGGAATTACAAAAGTGGGTGAACATACATATGTAATACAAAGCAAGCCCTCATTTAACCATTAGCTGGTTTAGATTTACAACCCAGAACCTGCAGGTATCTCCAAATAAAGGGGTTAGGACAGGGCACTTCACGGCAGTACGTACATCATTAAAGAAAAATGCAGCTCTGAGGCTTTGCCATCCAGATGCCTGGCAAGGAGAAGGGAGAGGAATCCACTGTGGGCAGACAGAACAGGAACAGGTCCCATCAGTAAAGCTTAGGCTGCCATGACCCGCTTAATTTTGTTGTCAAGCTCAGGGAGGCCAAACACAGGTAGGAAAGCAGAAGTAAACACAATGTAGCAATAGGTGCTGGAAGCTCAGTGGAAATATATCCCAGGAATGAGGAATGACACACCACATCCCTTGGGAACATCATACAGAATGATAAAAACCGGCTGGATGCACACTGCATGAAATCCTAGTTTAACCTGGGGGCGGATATATGCTTTACAAGTTTACACTGAGGGGTTTTGCCTTCCCTGAGCAGGAGCAGTGCAAGGGCTGCAGGGAACTCCCAACAATAAAGTTACTCTGCTGTGCCTGAGCTGACATCACTAGCCAGAACAACTGCCAACCCAAGGAGCTGGACATCTCCCCCTCTGCAAACAACCCCGTATTCTACAGCTGACAAGTGCTGGTTGTTGTTCAGTAGACATGAGCAGTTATGATGAAAAAATGGCTCAGAGACAGATGATGCAGACTGTGTTACTGAGAGAACTAAGAAAGCCTTTGTCATTTCAAACAAGTCTTACTTGGATGTTTCACTGCAAGTGTTTTAAACAAGAGTTCAGCAGTAAGGTCACTCTATTTACCACCTACTCACAAAATTAACTTCTGAACTCCCAGCAAACCCATTCCAGTGGCCCATGGTGAAGGAGGAACACCTACCCTCGTCTCCCCTGTGGCATCAGCTTACACCTGTTCAGTTCTTCATTTGCACCAGAGCAGTGATATGTAAATCTCTCTAAATGCTAAACATGTTCACCAATGCTTTTAGAATGAAGCAATTGCACAAGCCAGTGTTTTTGAGGGAGAACAAGGCAAGCCCCAAAATGACTGTAGGGCTTTACCTGCTGTCTCAGCTCTACCTCACAGCAGGAGATGGACATACATCCACTCCTGCTGCTCACTGGCAGCTGGGGAGGTGGGGAAGAGTGAAGGGGGAAGGAAGAGTAGGGGAAAGTCAGCTCAGGAAACCAGATTGCACTTACGCAGTTAAGAGCACAGGCTGCTTAATCCCTACTCCACTGGACATGAGACAAATACAGGAAAAAGGATTAACGGCAAATGTACAGGAAAAAAAAAAAAAGCTAATGGAAGAAACTCCAGGCACAACTGAGAAACCAAGGTAAGGAACAGTCCAGGTGGCTTCAGTGGGGGACAGGAGATGATGACGACAGCACCAAGTATGTGAAAGGCAGCTGAGGAAAGAACTGGAGCAAAAACAATAAGGCAAGCATGAAATAAAAACAGTATTCAAAGAATGATTTAGAAATCGTCCTTAGAAGTAAGTTGGTAAGCTTTGACTTTTTATGGCTTTATTTCCAGAAAAAGCCTATTTCTGTAACGTACATCTTGGAAACTGTGTGTTACAGTTCCCTCCAAGGCAGGGATCAATCTTGATAAAGGTCCACCAGTACAGACCAGGGAGTGATAATCCCTCCTGCAGAATGGGGGTGGCAGTCAGTCAACCACCAGAACAAAACTCTCCAGCATCAGCATTCCTAAATGTGTATTAACAGCTTCTTTGAAAGTAATTCTGTTATGTCTGGACTTCAGTCACATGAACCCAGACATGTATTTTCTAAGTGACAGACATGAAATGCTGCATTTCATGCACTCTGTCCCATAGGCAAGAGCTTTCCAGTGCAGTGCATCCCAAGTACTCCAGATCACTGCTAGGTAGCCAGGCTCTCCAGCACTTTCAGGGCTTCTCAAATCACTAGGACTTATTCGAGAAGAACTATTTCCAACCATTCCTTGTATCTAATTCTTAAAACTATTAAGCTCCTCCTAACATGAATTATGTTAAAAATACTATAAGAAATGAAACAATGGAGGTTATTTAAAAGAATCACATGCAGCTGGTCACCAAGTGTTACAGGAAAAGCTGAATAAGGAAACAAAAATTGTGCCAAATGGAGAAAGTCAGTCACAGAAAAATGACCCTTTAGAACTCAAACTGTAGAAAAAGTCAGATGAGTTTTGGAAGGGTAAGCAAGGGTGGAGCAGGGAGAAGGCATGGAGAAAGAATTCTAACAGACTTGGCTGCAAGCAGTAAGGGATGGATACATGGTGTTTTAAAGATGGGACATGCCCAGCAGAGCCACTCTGCTTTGAGGTATTTGTAATTTACATTCTGTCTTCTGGAAGCAAAGAAGAAAAGCTGGACATCAGGAAAACAAATCCAAGAAGGGAGTGTAACAGTAAGTGCTGTGCAATACATCTATTGTTACACACTGTGCTGAAGGCAGACCAACCCAAAGCAACACATATCCAAGGACTTCTTGCCACATCTACAGAGCACGAGCTCTTCCTGGTCTGAGGCCAGGGATGTGTGCCAGGAGCAAAAACATCACAAGCAGAGAACTACCAAACTCTTAAGTGTAAAGAAAGGAATAACTGGATAGATGACTCAGTTACTAAAACACAAGTCTGTAATAATGTGCGTATTGAATGCTGAAAGATGCATTTGCTTTTTCTGAACTCTCATCATGCACTGAGTCACCACACCAACTCCTACTTCCATTGTCCTGACAGACTATGTCGGAGCTGGGTTAGCCAACAATGAGCCATGTGCCAGGCTGCCAAGCCCACCACCAGTGTCTTCCTCCCATAAGCAAACCCACAAAGATTTAATTTCCAGAAGAAAGTGGAGCAGGTCTGCCCTGCAGATTGCACTTGAGGATGCACAGATCAGCCACCAGCTGTCACATTCAGGGTTTTCTATGCCAGTGGTCCCTTCTCCAGCCTGACTCACATCTGTTGTTACTCTTGCTTTGTGCTACCTTCACACCCACCGTGCTCTGAAGAACTTGTCTAACTCTGGGCCTAAATACCTCTTAGATCTAATACTCTACAACAATAACCACTGAACAATCAAATGTGCATAAAACAGGGATGAAGGCAACTTAACTAAGTTACCTCTTATGAATTCTAACCTACACCTCCTGTCCAGCCAGCTAGACTTACATGGGGATGAAAAAACCCACACTGAGAGAATTCCCTGTTACTTGGGGGTAGAAGGCACAGAAAGAGGGGTGTTTAGGCTCATTATCAACAACTGCATAGTAAACTCCACGAAAGTTAAAACGGGGTGAAAAAAAATAAAAAGATCCCAACCCTTCCAGGGCCTGTTGGCCCCTTGGACAAATCACAATTCAAATTTCCCCTGTGGTAATAACAGACCAAGGAACTAAAGCTTCAGAAGGTCCCAAACACTTCAGAAAAAAAATAAAAGAGTTTGCTCTGTACAGATGCTTACAAGATACAGAAACACATATTGACTCTGAAATTTACTGTATCACAACGTGACATTTCTCGAAAGCCTTTTCACTTCTGGCAGACCACAGATGTAAAATGAAGACACACTGATTATCTGTTGCTGGTGTATTTATAAACTTTCTTCATCCCCTAAGTGTTAGCTGTCATTCTGAGAGATTCCAGATTTGCATTTTGCTGACTAAATTTAAACTCCCAGTGAAGAAAGACAGAAACATAAACTCCACCAAGGAGAACTCTGACAATGTGCCCACCTCACAGGGCATAAGACATGGCTACAACTCTATATTGCAATAAAGCTAGCTTTGAACACAAGATGCTCTTATGAAGAAAAAGCTACTTATAAAGAGAAAAGCTACCTTTCAAAACAAACAAACAAAAAAATCAACTTGCCCCTCAAGATGAGAAAAATCCAGACATGAGTCAATTCAATAGGCTAAGGCTTTGTTGAATTAGTAAATCTGGCAAATGAAAACTCAGAAGGGAATCAACACAAGACTAGGAACAACATCACTAACACAAGTGATGTGCAGAGACAAATGTTTTTGCCTCTAAGGCAGGTTTAGGGCATGTGAAGACATCATGATGCCAGAAGAATTAAGTAACTTTTTTTGCCAATATCAACCCTGCTTCAACCAGGAGAGTTTGCCAAGGTAGCTGTACCAGAGAGGTCTTTATAGTGCAAATTAACCTGCACATGAGGGCAAGTTAATTTCTGGAATAATTTCATTAATACCATATGATGTAATACTGCAATTTGGCTCGAACATGCTGAAGAGTCTTTCAGTAAATAAGCTGCCTGAAGTCAACCCTAGTGCTAAAAGTAGGTTTAGTTACCCAAGAGGTAACACCCAACCATGCTCAGACGTGTTCCCCTATGAGTCACTTCTATAGAGCACATATTTACTCAAAACAAATACAATAGTCCAGGAGAAGGCCCTTTATACCTCAGCACCAACTTTGTCATTCTGGGATCAACACAGGTGTTTATGATGGCTCCTTTATAGAGGCACCACTCAGCAGAACAAACCAGGTCACCGGTTTTACGGACAAGGTCCAAACACGTTCTCCCTGAACCTCTGTCCCCTCCATCAACATCTATCACTGCTGGTGTTTATCAGCAAAAAAGCCACTCAGCAGGAGGGGTTCGGAAATGAGAAAAGGCTGCTGAGCAAAGCTTGTTGACCCCTGACTCACCACTGTACTAGTGATGGGCTGGGACTCCTAAATCTGCCTCTCCCAACTCTATCTTCCCTTCTGCCCCAGTTTCAGTGTTGGAGTCAGAAAGAGGAAAGAGAAAAGGGTCTGAGACACAGCAGTTAGAGCTCATTTTGCTCCTCTGGAGCCAGAGCTGCAGACAAACACAATTCTCTAAGAACGACCAATATCTCATGGTGCCACTTGTCCTAAAGAGACAAAAGTGATTTCATAAATTACATCTTGTTTAAAAGCAGAATATGGGAGAGTTCTGCATTTAGAGGCAGCAACGAGTGCTGGTTAAGACCTTGGGAGATGTCAGCACAGGATCCCATTGCAGGAGCAGATTTCTGAGGATCAGAGAGGCTTCACCTCCTCTGTGGCTGTCACCACAAGCTGTACTCAGACACGCTCCCTTGATTCTCCCCTGTCGAGAGCAAATGACATTGGAGATGTACTGCATCACTTCTGGAGTGAAAACAACAGGCAGGGCTGTTTTGAAAGAACAGATGCACTTGCACTTACAGCAGGAAAAGTCATCACTATAAACCTACATCAGAAATGGACCTTAAAGAGAACAGGAGCCACAGTATGATCAGCTACTCCCTGTACAGCACAAAAAGGGTGTTCAACAAAGCAGAAAGGCAGCAAAGGACAGCAACAGTTGTAGGAAATACACTCCTCCACAGCACAGTTTCCCTTGCAGCAAAGAGCACTGCAGGCTACCAAAGGTACAAACGAGCAACACCGCACTTGAAGGAATTTGACATTTATATAGATGGAATAGCCAGGCGTTACCAGAACAGGCCACTGACAGAAGCCAAGGAAAGCTTTCCTGCAGGGGGGTTACTGCATAATTAATCTGTAACACAGACAAGCAGACTACCTCTGCTCAGCCCTTAGTGCTTAGTCTGGAAGCAGGACACAGCACTAGCTGGGGCTGACTGGTTACAGCAAGGCTGCCTAAGTGCAAATGGCATTGCTTCATTTGGGAGCAATGGAGCATTAACGGCTCTGGAAAAATTGCTGAATTATAAATATCCTACGTGCCTCCCTCAGAGTCTCTGACATGCAGGCACAGCCTAAGCAAGGATGGGAAGAACAGGAATTAGCAGGAGAAATAAGCATGACAGAAACACAACTAAGGTGGAAACCCTTTCCCCAACCTACACAGATGCAAACAAAAACCCACTGAACACTACGATGCCACACCCAACCTCACCTTTGCTGTCTCAAGCATGGATAAAGCCTCAAAGTCTGATACAAAGCCAGGTTAAAAAAAAAAAAGCCAGGATTTTTTCCAGACAAGTGTTTCCTTCCTCCTCTCCTGGCTATTTGCATTTTTATTTTGATCAACAATATTATCCCTTAAAGACTGGAAACAAAAGTGACCGGACAGGGAACAAGACAGCTGGAAAACATTGGCAGGATTCACTCTGGCCTCCCCATTTTGTACTCCTCACACTCCCAACCTGTAATTCAGGAGAAATGGAAACTCCACTGGCAGGCAGGAGCACACGTAGGCATGCACTGACCAGTCCTTCATGTGGCAGCTGGCCGAGGGAGTCTCTGTTGATCATTAACCCAATAGCCATTAGTGAAACATCTTGTTACAGTCATTTCATACAAAGTTTTATTCTGGAAGCAAAATGGAGGTATGTGACTACCCCAAATTGAAACCCTGAGGCCACATTCATTTCACAGGACTTTCTATTACAGGTGCCTTGATCTGCTTGTCCATTGTATAGTCAGACTGGAGCATAGTGCTTGCTAGTTTTTGACAGGCACTAAAGAAACCTTACATTTTGTTTTCTACATTTGGTACACTGAATGACAAGAGATGGGATTTGCCTCACTGAAGGAAACATGCAGCTCTAGAAAGCTCCAAAAGGAAGTTTTCTAGCTTTAGTTGCTTATTTCAGAGAGCACATTTCAGGGTAGTTACCAACCACATGATCTTTGTAGGTCTCTAAAGCTGCATTGCTAATTAGTGCTGCAGCTTTCTAGCCCTTCCAGAACAGTAAATCCACATAGTCTCTTCCTTCTTCCCATGTAAACACAGTGCTTTCAGGCTGAACAGATAGAGTTCATTTCTTATTTAAAGTACAGCATACAGCAGTAAAAGTATTTTTAGCTTCATCCCATCTCCTACTACAACATGGGACCTCCTTTAAGGCCTCCTCTCACCAATGAGGTAGGATAAGGCCAGCAAAGGAAAGGCATAATCCTGCTCTTGCCAGCTCAGCTACTCGCTATCTGCAGGGAGTGTGGCTGCTACAGACTGTATATGCTACTGCTTATGCAGAACATCCTGTCTCTTCCACACCTGCCTCCTCCCAATCCTTTAGTCTCCGTGTGCTTCCTCTTCATTGTCTTCCTCATCCCCATAACTCCACCCCAGTTCCTTGGCCTTATCCACTGAGCTACAGGAGTGACCCTTGAGAAGCACGTGACAATGACATCCACGACAATCAGCGATTACGAATCATGCACAACAATTCCCTTTCTTGCTCATGGGATTAAAAATACACCAAACAAGAAGGCTGTTCATGCAGTGAACACAGGCACAACTGTTTGTCTAGTGGGAAGTGCCTTTCAAACCCAGGCACTAAAATGAGATGCCGAGTCCCACTGTATGGTACCAGAGGGATCATGATGCCAAGTCCGGAGTTACAACAGCGACGTGCATCGTGTCTCCCAGCAAGTGCACTTGGCACAACATGAATAAACTGCAGGAGGAAAAAAATAAAGTCTCTCACCCTGCAGGGCAAGCAGCTGGTACTGGGGTGGGCTAACACATCTTGAAATAACACCTGAAATGATCACCTTTACAGCATGGACTACTGACACAGTGTACAGGACACTACAAAAGAAACATGCAGATCCAATTGTTGGCCCATGGAATTTCCAGAGGCTTCTGGTTACAAGAACCCACAGCTATAAAATGGTTCCTGACCCATTTCAGAGCAGGCTGCAAGCACAGTGCAGAGCTGGCAGCCCACAGAGGATGCAGAACATATCCTGTTTGAAGAAGGGAGGTCACACACAGAGCCACATCCGCCTGTCCTCGCACGGATGAGGCTTCACAGAACCACACACAGGTGGATGCTGCAGAGCTCACCATCCCACACTGCCTGAAGTGAGGGAGGTTTCTGATCTGAGGAAGACACCGGGCCCTTTCTGGAACACTACCAGATGTAGTTTCCTGCAATAAAATAATAATAAGAAATAAATCTGTACCTGCCTCATTTATCTGGAAACTGGTACCAGAACAACTTGCCACTGGCAACTTATGGCCTATTAAAATACCAACTGCTGTGCAGAGAGACCACAGGCTGCCAAAGGCACGCATGAATTCCTCAGAAATTCAGCTACAAAGCTAGAGTCAACATTAATGGCAGCTCAAGAGCACAAAGAATAAAGAGACTGGAAGCCCTTTAGGTTTTTCCCTGTATTTCAGAAATAAATACATGTCTTAAAGGAGAAGAGCCACTCTCAACCACCTTCCCTGATTCTCAGCCAGAGCTGATGGTATTGTCACCCTACAAATTAAGTGGGCCACAGAGCCCCAGTTTCCCAGCAGACCATTAATTTTCAATGAGCAATTTTTTTTGAGTCAAGGGCTGCTTAAGTCACACAGATAAGGGTGTTGCTAAGAGTCAGCTGTCAAAGCAATGCCAGCTCAGAATCAGCGATGAGGGGGAAGTTTGAAAGCCGCCTGTATCTGAACGTATTTACTGATGCTGTACACACAGCATATCGGTTACAGCGCTTTAGATTGCGGCTTCTGCTCAGCAGAGCAGCCTCTGCCTGAGCCACAGCAGGCAGGACAGAGCCAGGGCATGAACAGAGAACTGCTCTTTACCCAACAGGATACAGCCCCCGTGGCAGGAAGGTTTTAATGTAATTCTGCCAGTCTTGTGACAGGCTTCAACACGGTGACTGGTGACAGGAAGAGGCAAGTACGGCACAAAGCAAATCAAACCACTCTGTCACACCCTGCAGGTGTAGCAGCCAGAGCTCAGAAAAGGTGAGAGAAGTGCTCTGCAAACTCAAAACATAACTCAAGATGGTTTGTGACGGGGACCTTGCGGTGCTCCATCACTTCTGCAATTTTTCCAATGCTCTCAACTTGTGAGAGGTTAAACCTCATCCACTGCTTCTGCTCTCACAACCTGCACCTACGTTTAGCTGCTCTCCTTTTTCTCATCTTTGCTGTCTAGTTTCTCTGTATTTGTTTCAGAACGCAAGGCAGTGCAGGTACTATGCTTTAATATTATCCTGAAGTAGGTCATGTTTTATTGCAAATCATTTCTAGAGGCTGTATTCAAATCACTTCTCCATCAACACCCCCAGCCTATTCCTCAGGCTGTGCCAGGAAGGAAGGATATTATGTGAAGCTGCTCTGGAACATGAATACTAAGTCTACTGATCTGTGTAATAGGAATATTTGTAGGGAAGGTCTGCATTTCCAGACACATTTGCAACAAAAGTACTTATTTTAAAATATGTTAACACACCACATGCTCTAGCAGAGGACAGAGCCAAGCACATACTGTCCTAAAATATGGAACTGGGAGAACGGTTTAAAGTCACAACCAAGTTCCTTGCTCTACTAAACCGTGACAATCCCACTGGAATCAAAAAGCAGCACTCAGCAAGTGATCCCCTTTTCACTACAGCCAATTTTCTTCCCTCTTGGGAACTCTAGAAGAAACTATTTAGTTACCTAACCTTTGTTTTAAGGCAGACAGTACTCAAGATTCAGATCTCAACCAGGCCAAATCAGTCCTTCAGTCTCTGATTAAACAAACAGTTAACGATTTTCCGCTCTGAAAAAGCTAAACCTGGTCAGCTTAATTACCTGAAGGATCCTGTAATGTCAGGCACAATGACTATTTACGTAAAGACAGTCAAGTAGTTGATTTCTAATTCCCACCACCAAGAGCTGCATTCTGGAGGTGGCAAAACTCGCACCTCTCTTCACGAAAATTTTTGAATCACCAGCCCTGTGTTAGCAGGGCAGTACTTCTCCCCTTTATTTATGTCCTACAGAAGTGAATAAGTTCTGTTTATCACCAAGGCATTATGATGTTTTTTATCCCACCAGCTGCCAAAAGCAAGTAGCTTCAGGTCATTTGTGCCTACACGATGATGACAGAGCCACACTTACACAAAAGCTGACCTCAGTCCACAGGGAGCTGTCATTGTGAGGTGCCTTCCCAAATATCAGTGTTTCTTTGGTTTTCTGGATGCAGCAAAAATAAATAAAGTACGCAGTGGAGGAAGAGGCCTTTCAATACTGACTCAATTAAAAATTGCAAGGCTAAAACATCGTAGGCTCAGGCTGCAGCACTGACATACTTGGAGGTCAGACCACCCCAACAGGGTCAGGTCTTCCCAGATCGAGCCCCCATGCAAACAGGGCAGGGCAGGAGACAAGCTACACTCATTATTTCAAACTGCTGCAACGAGTGCCAGGATCAGAAAACCAAGCTGAAATGTTGCAGATATTTGCAAAAGCATGGCCTCAAAGGAAATACAGTCTGAGGTGCCTTCAGAAGACAACGAGGAAGGTGGGAAATGCCCTCAAAGCTGCTCAACTTATGCAAAACAGTCTCTCCTCTAGAGTCAGACAGGGGCTTTGAGAGTACAACCCCTTCCTTCAAATCCAGAAATACCAGAGCGAAACTGTTGGCAGGCTAACACAACAATGTAGGATGAGGTGTCAGGAGTCTGTGGATAACACCTGGCTTTCCACTTCCTTCACGTTGTGCGCCAGCAGTGCTTGCTGCCAACACAGAGCCAGAAATCACTCAGCACCAGGCAAAGAGCACCTGGCTGTCACTCAACATGAACTCCGTAAGCAGAGAGGGGGAATTTAATTGAGTCTTCCTCTTCTGGGATACCCAAAGACGTACATGAACTTGCTACATCAGCCTGTAGCTTTAGGCACTCAATTGGACATCCAGGATCCAGCCTGTGCTGATCCATGGATGGGATATTTCTTGCTATTATGAACTTACTGTCTCATCTCTCTAGGAACAAAGCTGCACAACCCCCTAGAAAGCTTCAAACTGCTACAAAATGCAGCCGCCCACCTGCTCCACAAAAATGGTTGCCATGAATACATCCCTACTTCTCTGTGCCTGCTATTTTTAAACATACTTGGGAGGCAACTGAATTCACTGGTGGTTGTGCTATTTAAGTATCTGGATTAATAATATTCAAGGAATATACTGGTACTTCTCTGTGGAGAAATACAGTACCTGCCTGGTCTATACCTGGCTCAGATACCTTTTCAGATGCCCAACTTCTGTAATCCAACTGCAAGGTGATAAACCCACAGACAATAGATGCTTTTAACACAGAGCACTGTAAAGTGAAACCTGTGAGTTTTATTCCTCAGAAGCCCCAGAAGAGCCTAAGGAAACTTTACAAAGGGAGAGGAAAGGACAAGCTAAAAGATATTTAGAGCTGAAACTTTAACTATTAAAATATCTATAGTTTAATGCAAGGCCTGAGTGCAGGAAGACTGGAAATAGAATACCTGCCTGGAAGAAAATAAAAATTTAAAAAACCCCAAACAAGCCAGCAAACCCAGGAGAGGCACATCCCCAATGCTCAATGTGCTGACAGGTCCTGAACCTTTTCCAGACATCCTTGAATTCCTAAGAGCATTTAGTTTTAATACATTTCAGACACGTTCTCCTCTAGCCAGAAGCATGAGAAGTTTGGGAAGGGAGTCCCAGCCCAGTCTGTGCCCCATCAGGCCCAGAGCAGCAGGCTGTGGCAGCTCTGCATGTGCACCCAGGCTGAGCTGGACTTGGGACCAGGACAGGCTGATGGGAGCCAGCATTACAGGCTGCTGCTTCAGCCTTGCTCACGGGTCAAACGATCCCAGTGCCACCTGACAACTCACTGGGTATATCATATTCCCACCTCCTGCCACAGACATGCACGAGGCGTCAAGCAAGTTTATTGTAAATAACCTGAAAAATTTGTCTCTGGAGGTTCCTGTATAACACTCCTCTTTTCACACTACAATTACAAAAACTGATTTAATGTTTCCTGTGAAGAGTTGCTATACCTACTTCGACTACTAACTACTACCTACTTCTAACCTCAGTTTACAGACTCCAGGTGACATGGGACACACTATTCAGATCAGTTCTCTGAAAACTCATGGTTATGAAGAGCTGCAGCTCAGCTTGATCACAGTCACAGACCTCCAAATGGCCCAGATCACAGGAGCCCAAATCGATTGCAGAGCAAACACCAGATTTGGTTCATAAGCGGCTCACAAGAGATTACCTGCCAGACATTACAACCTCAAACCCAATCAGTTTTGGAAGTGGTTGATTTTAGAGAAACAATCACAGACCCTAAACAACTTACAGATTTCTAACACTACACATATAGAGTATCTTCTTTCCTTTAATCTTTCCCAGTTAGTATCAAAATGTGATTGAAATGAAGAGAGGAGCACAGAGCAAAGCTAAGGCATGACCTGAGAGCCTCCACACACAGTAACTCTTCTGGAAATTCATCCCTCCTGAAGTTTCTCTAACTGCAACAGGGAAAAATATTTGGAAAAGGTCAAATGACTCAATACCACTGAGACCCGTAACTTTTCAAGCAAGAACAGGTTTCCATGTGCTTTCAGTTAGAGCACAGACAGGTTGGGGAAAGGCGGGAAACCCCCCAGCCCACTCTGCTCGTTTTGAGAGCTATGTATGTGTTTGGTTTTGAATTACAGTTGATTTTGCTGCTGGAACACATCTGCAACGCTGAGCGAACTGCTGAACCCCAGCCAGCTCAGAAAACAACCCACACGGCTGGCAGCACCAGCAAATCCCAAACGGCTCCTAGAAGCTGCTTTCAGGGATAACAAGGAGAGGGAGATGGATATTTCTCTGCACAAGCTTTTCCTGAAACACCCTCCAGTGCCACTTATTCTATTATGACTCCAGGAAGTGGAAGGGTTAATTTCTTTCCAAGTTCACATACTGTTTGAATTCCTTAGATAAACTGCTTCCACCAAACGCAGGGATCTAGCCTCAGGGGAGAACACTGTGAGGAAAAGCTCTTTTGATAGATTTTCTTCAAAAGAGAAATTAATTCAAAGTCCATTTCTGGAGGTGTTCCACACCCTCGGCTTCCACCAACTTCAGATGAGGTTGCATTGTGCCTCAGGACAAAAACCTCCAAGCTTTGAGCACTGTCCTACCACTTCTGTTTGGAAGACAGAAATGTTTTACGCTTGCTCAATAAAATCTCTCCTGAAATGAGACACCACAAAGAGGAAAACCAGACCCAATCAGGCTTTAACCCTGGGTTAAAGCAGTTAACAGCTAGCACAAACTAATCCTATACCTTTAAAACTGAGCAGTCACTCAGGAAAGCAAAAAAACAAGTTCTGAAAGCCACTGAAGGCTTCCCTCACATTTTGAAGCAGAAAGCAAGTCTGGGCTGTTTTGGAATTCATGTTTGCATACTGTTCGTGGTAATCTGTGCGCATAGTTGGAAACAAAGCAAGTTTTTATTAGCAATTAGTAACAAGAGTAGGGTCAGACCTGCCTGAAGCAGTCAGAGAAATGCCAATACAGGATGGCAGAACCTTTTAAGATGTGTAGCAGAACGATCCCAACATGACATAGAAAACACTGCTGCTCTGAAGTGGGAAATGCAATAGCATCAGTTCAAGGAGATAAACTGGGTCTTTAACACTGACAACTTTGACTCCAGGCAGCAGTTTTCCCTTGCACAGCAATTTGCAATGCAAAACAAACTACTTCCACCCTTACCAAGAAGAGACATTCAGTATCAAAGGGGGAGAGCAAAGCTGAGAAGGGTTGATTTGCTTAGACATAGTTTTCTACAGAGCTGAGTTTCAAGTAAGGCATTAAGGCAGTACAGAACAGGGCTTGAAACAGTGTGTGAGAACTTGGGCAAGGAGGAGGGGGGAAGAGAAGAGAGGATTTAATCCCCTTTCAGGGGAGTGACCTCCCACTCTCTCCCCTCATCTCTGAAAAATTCAATCCAGCTCGGATCAGCCAACACCACCCAGGTTCAGAGCTCTCCAACTATGTATTTCCCCTGCTCCCGAGAATGATATGGCATGTGGGGCCCTACAACAGGACTATTAAAATCCCATCAAGGGGTAAGCAAGTGGTGGCCATATGCTAAACCACTCAAGGGAAGAATAACCAGGGAAAGAAACACAGCCAGGCAGCAAATCTACAGGCAAGGTCTTACCTGGTAGATAAACTAGCAAAGTCTCCTCCATCTAGCAGCCTGATTTTGCAGAACAGAACCCCATTGACAAAGGGGACAGCAGTCAGCTCTTCTAGAGTGAAACTTGTCTGAAATTTGAATTTCTTCTTCTTCATCAGGAAAGCCATGGGCAAATTCAGCGTGGAAAGCTCAGGAATTCCAAACAAGATCAGGGAGAAGTGGCTCACAGCACAAACAGACAAGCAGAGGAAGGGCAGTCGTTCCGGGAGCAGAAACAGGGAGTAAATTCCAGTTCAGTTACAACGACGGCCCAGCTTCAAACGCACGATTCTCTTCTCTTTGGCAGTCGGATCTGGCTGCGGGATCATCGCCACGGCAGGCTTCAGGTGAGCAGGAAGAGGTCAGATCAAATCTCTGCAACATCTCCAAGGGAAAAGCGAGGGAGGGAAGTTGGGTCTCAGCTCCAGACCAGCAGGAGCTGTCCCAGTTAGAGGCTGCAGTGCTCTGTCTTCAGCACAACACCTCCTGAAAGCATCACTTGTGAGAAATCATCTCGAGTCCCCGGAGAGGCCTTAGGTCTGCAGGCAGCACATTCAGAGAGCTTCCAGTCTCTCTCTTGTGCAACTCTTTGATACAGGTCTTTGGGTCAGCCTTTGGGAGGGAAATGAGTAAATTAGTTCCAGCCAGTCTTGGACTCCTCCTCCTGCTCTAAAACCTGTTTGGATGGGTAATATTCAGTCCAGACTCATTCCAGTCTGAAGAGGTACGGCCCCAATTAGCCCAGCCCCAACATCCTCTTTCCCCTTTTTGCCTAGGGCAAGCTTCACTGTTGTCATCCCCCTTGTAATTTCTGTTTTGCAAAGCAGCTAATAAAAATTTGCTCTATTTTCAGTCATTATATTTAGAAGCAGTTTACAGCTCACGATCATTCTAATGTGTAGTCTAAGCAGAAGAAGGAAAAGCCGTCTCAAGAAATGAAAAATACGTTTCTTTCCTGCATTTCCAAGCAGCCCTAAACGTTAGCACCTGTATCTTATGAAGGGAGAAAGCAGCAGAGAGAGGGGAAAAAAACAAGCAGCCTGCTCCAGATTACACAGCATAACAACCGAATCAGGTCATCTGGCTGTCCAATCGCCAGGCCCACCGGGAATGCTGCCTTCCCCCCGGCACCGGGTCTGCTCAGAGCTGTGCCATGTACAGCCCAGATTTCGGTCTGGAGACAGAGATTTCGTTACACATTAACACCCAAAACAGGGAGGCGAAAGCTGATGAACATCTCAAAGGGACAAGGTTATGAACACCAGGCAGTAAACACTCCTCACTGATTCTAGGAGCTGCCGGCGTGGGTGGTGGGTGATTAAAGACCCTCTCCCGCGCGGTGGCTGCGGGAGAACCCAGCTGTCTCTGTCAGGGCCCGAGCACCTCCACGGCCGTTCTGCTGTCCCACAGACACCTTGGAGCACAGTGGGGGCGAGACGGGTCAATGCTCTACACCACCAGCCCACTCCACGAGCAGCGCCTGCCCCTGCGCCGAGCTGCTGCCAGGTCTCAGCCTTGGCTGCTGTGAGGTCACAGCCTGTCCCCTGGCACTCCGGGGTCATGCACTGAACGGTATTCAGGACCCAGCTCTCTGTCCAAGCACTGAGCTGTGCCCAGGTCCCAGCTCTCTGTCCGAGCCGTGCACTGAGCTGTGCCCAGGTCCCAGCTCTCTGTCCGAGCCGTGCACTGAGCTGTGCCCAGGTCCCAGCTCTCTGTCCGAGCCGTGCACTGAGCTGTGCCCAGATCTAAGCCCAGTTCTCTGCCTGAGCCGTGCCCAGGTCCCAGCTCTCTGTCTAAGCCCTGCACTAAGCTGTGCCCAAATCTTAGCCCAGCTCCCTCTCTGAGCCGTGCACTGAGCTGTGCCCAGGTCCCAGCTCTCTGTCTAAGCCACGCACTGAGCTATGCCAGATCTTAGTCCACCTCTTGGCCCTCTGAATCCCGACTGCCCTGCAGCCCGCCCCCAGGGGCCAAGCACCGAGCCCTGCCCGGGCCGCAGCCCAGCTCCGGCCCCACAGCCCCTGTACCGAGCTGCAGCCCGGGCTCAGCACCCTCGCAGCCCGTGCTGCCCGATCTTGCCCCTCTCCCAGCTCTCCATCACCAGCTGCCTTACGGAAGGTCTCAGCACGCTTCCCAGCGCCCTCCACTGACCTGCGGCGCGGTCCCGGCCCGGTGCCTGCCCGGCCCTGCCCGCTCCTCCACCCCGCTCCTCACACGGCGGCCGCCGCTCGCCGACACGGCCGCCTCTACCCGCGCTACGCCAACTGCGGCCGCTACGCCAACAGCGCGGGCAGCACACGGGGAGAGAGGCGCCGCCACGCTTCGGGAATACCGACAGCACGTAACCCTCGCCCTCCCCCCGAGATTAGAGAACGAGAGGGGCGCCTCCCGATTGGACAGCAGCAAGGAGGCGGGCTGAGCTCTGCGAGGCAGTGATTGGCTGATCCGGCACGGGGCGGGGAAAACAGCGCGAGGATTGGAGGGAAGCGCTGTCGGTTTGGACAAGCCCCGCCCCTGCCTGAGGGGGTGGGCGGGAAGCGGGGTCCTCGGTGTCTCCTCAGCGGGAGCTGGACCTGGGCTTCCCGCCGCACAAGATGTCTGGGAGCCCCTCTGCAGGCTGAGAGCTCCCAGCTGGCACGGGAGCTGAGAGGGTGGAGTGTCCCTGCCTGGGCCGAGGTGGTGGCAGAGTCATCTCTGACATGAGATATAGGGAGCTCCTGGGAGTGGGTCCAGCGGAGGGCAGAGGATGACAGGGGAATTGGAGCATCTCTGCTATGAGGAAAGGTTGAGGAAGATGGGTCTGTTTAGCCTGGAGAAGACGTAACTGGGAGGGGACTTCATTAATGTATATAAATACCTGAAGTGGAGTGCCAAGAGGATGAAGCCAGGCTCAGCTCAGTGGTGCCAACCACAAGGACACCAGGCAATACGCAGGAAGCGATGCCCAGGAAGTTTTACCTGAACATAAGGAAGAACTTTCCTGTGCAGTGATTGCTCACTGGCCCAGAGATGTTTTGGAGTCTCCCTCACCGGAGATATTCCAGAACCGTCTGGACACAATCCTGTGCCATGTGCTCTGGGATGACCCTGCTTGAGCAGGAAGGTGAGACCAGATGAGCCACGATGATCCTTTCCAACCTGACCCATTCTGGGTTTGGTGACAGACATCATCTCTGCAACCTCCTGACAGCCAGGAACCCTTCCCCTGGCTTGTCCCAGTGCCCAAGCAGCTCCTGGTGACATCCCTCTCATCAGCGTGTCCTATGGGCTGCAGGCACACGGTTCCTCAGGCCCCTCAGCGGTGTGGCCATCCTGTCCTCCCCTCAGGACACCACAGAGCGGCTGTGGGTCAGGCCAGCAGTGCATGGGCTGGCTGGGAGCAGGAGGGAGAGCTTGGTACCACAGAGCCCTGGGGGAGCAGCACGAGGCAGGGCCTGGAGCTGGAATCTCACCCTCCGCATGTGAGATGTGGCAACCAGTTGGGCACATCCCTTCATCAAATTGGCTCCTTGTTATTATGTGCTGCTGCTGCGTCCAGCGCTGTGGCTGGCATCCCTGGTTAGGCTGGATTCCGTTGTTTAAGGGCAAGCAGAACAAAATGTCTCTCCTTGTCCTGAAGGAGCCTGCAATCATCAACGTGATTTGCCTAGATTTTAAATTGAGGCATTTGCCCAAGAGCCTCTGTGGCTGAGAAGTTGAGGCTCATATGGGAGGAACTGTTCCCAAGGCTGATATGCAAAGCTTGGATGAAAGCCTTGGAGTCCTTGCTCTCTGCCAGGCTTTGATGCCCAGACTCCTTGCCTGTAATCTGCCATCTATGCAGACAATATCAGAGCTATCGAATAATTCCACCACAATGTGAGCCTCGGGAAAAAAAAAAAAAAAAGAAAAGAAAGAAAAAAAGAGTCTGCTAGGAAAAGTACAGAGAAATGTCCTTGGATAAAAGTGAAAAATTGGATCAAGCCAAATACATTGTTACAATTTTTGCTTACCAGGTTAAGTTTACACAGCCTTTGGACTGGGAAAACATTCTGTATTGGTACGGTGAAACCATGACAGGACATATCAGGAGTTACCAGGAAACAGCAGGGATTACAGGCTGCTGTTACAGGTGAGGCTTGAATCCTTCCATCAATTCTTGTCTGATGTTTTCAAGGCTTTGAGACATTGCTGGAGATGGGCTGGCAATTTTTGATTTGTGTTTGCAGTTTATTGGGAAAGAGCTGAGCCTGCTAAATATTTGATATTTACCAAGCTATGATGCTGAAATACCAGAGGCATCTGAAGAATCCAGCCCAGTTCTCACACCTCTCATGCCCCAGCACATGGCTGACAGATATGTGGATGCTCTGCTTCCATCCCTAGGTAAAGGACAAACGATCCCTGTGTGTGGTGTGGGAGGAGACTGTGTTATCTGCTATGATTCACTCTGGTAAATAACCTTCTGGAGGACTGCTCTTGTTTATAGCAACAGCCTCATATGCTAAAGTTTACAGAGACTTTAATCCTTGCTGTTCTCACGCATATTTACTTTGCAGTTTTATCAGAAACATCTCTTGAAAACCTCAGTGTTTTTATAATTAATTGAATAATGTGACTGATGTTAAAAATAAATGGATTTGGAAAAATGCCCAGCAAGCTGCTGAGCAGTGTGTAGTATAGCAACCGTAGCTGCATTCTCAGGGATATGTGTGTTTTCCTAACAAACGCAGTCTCATGACTGAGAGATTAAATCTTTATTAGTTCAAAATTCACCCTGTTGATTTTGCTGTGTTTATGCTGCATAATTGTTTCTGGAGAAATTCACATGTTTTAAAGGGACCGTGCTACTGTTTACAGAGGGGATGGGTTAGTCTGAGCCTTCCACAGAGGGAATGTGCGTGTAGGGTATCTTCATCCATCCACATCCCTCTGCCTTTATAATATTTTCCGCTCCAGGTGCAATCCGTTGGCCATGGGGCCGTGTCTGTGACCAAGGTGCTTTGATACCCATGGATTCTGCTCATCCCAGACTCACATCCTGTGGATTTCTCCTCTATGGCAATGCCCACCTCACCTCTCCTCCATGACCCTCAGCCATATCCCTGCCCTGTGCTCTTCCTGACCTAAGCCTTTCCTGAGGCCGCTCCCCAGTGCCGCCACCACTTCCTCAACTTTTGCTGGCTCAGGGCATTTTCTTATCAGCCTGGGATATTTTTATCAGTCTGTGCTGTGCAGTTAAGTCTGGGCCTCACCTCTGCTCTCCTGCAGAGGTGTGCCTGGCTGCCCAGGGCTGGGACCGCTGTGCTCTGTGAGTGGCCACCAACAGAGATGCCTTGTCTTGCCTCCTCTCTGCTTTGAGGACAGAGATAAAGCAGCAGTGGAGAAACAAGGCAAGATAAATGCAGGAGGGATAAAACTCAATGAGGTGAAGTGAGGTAGATCCTGTAATGCATTTGGTGAGCCTTCAAATCCTATCTCTTATCCCAGGGGAATCCCAGATGCACAAGCCCTGTAAACTACATCATCAGCATCTTCCTCTGGAAAGCATCATCACGCTAATTCATTTGTCCTGGCAGCCAAATGATTAAAGTTTTAGAACTAAATTACACATGTTGCTGTAACAGCATAAACACAGTAATGGTTCTCCTCTGTTACACCTGTCGCCTCTGCTGTAATGGCCTTAATGAGCTTTCAGCCTCATCATCCAAAAGAAAGAGATTATCACAGGACACTTTGTGCTGTAAATGCATTCTTGGAACCGTGGGTGGGATGCAATGCCCTGCTCCAAGGAGCTGTGGGTGGGAGCTGAAGTGGTTGGGTGCCTCCCCCTGAACCGGGGGCAGGTCCAGGCTGGGGAGCTCCCAAAATGGGGCAGGGGGTGCAGACACCACAGCAGGGTAAGCTGTAACATGCAGGCAGCTGGAAACCCTGTGAGGGGAATGTATACCTATCCCCGCTGCATAGGATTATCCCACGGGGTGGAGTTATTCCAAGCTTGCATCTTCTCAGTTTAATAACAGGCTGTGAGCTGCACTTTGACCTGCTTGTGTTTTTCACTTGTTCCATATTTAACTGAACTCATCATCATAAAGGCCAGGAACTGTTTCACTTTCTGTGCCAGGCTGGGTTTCCTGTTGGATGTGCAAAGGACACACCTGCACAGTAGGTTTCTGGCCTGCCAGCACTGGGAATGCTGTTATTTGACAAAGTGAACCAAGGAATCTGGAGTCGGTAGATTCCTTTCCCCAAATATGTGGCTAGACCTGAAAATCCAGTTGCCTGGCTTTTTTTGTTTACTGGTTTCCATGTCTGCTTCAGTGGGTCCTGGGAATGTACAGCAGGACTCTCCCTTCATTCTGGGAGGTCTGTGGGTGGAACTGGATCTCGTTTGCCCCTTCCAAAATCTGCAGACTTGGAACCTGCTTTGCCTCAAGGCTTGTTGTGTTTATTAAGCCTTACCCTGAGTCTATATCCCAGCTTCCATCCCTTCAGTGTTGTGCTGGACAAGAGACTTGCTGGTTGTGGCTGTGGTCTGTCCCACTGACTGCAACCCCACAAATGCTGCTGCTACCCCAAATACATCAGAAGCAACTGTAAGTCTGTGGTTCCCCCTTGACACACCAACCTCTAATTTGGGATCTCAGGTGGCAGAGGTGAAAGAAACTGCCCCTGCTGGCGCTGGGATTCTGCCTCGGGTTAATCACCTGCACATCTGGGACCCAAGGGCTCCTGAGCCCCATTTGCAGGTGATATCGACTTCATTCCAGCACTCAAAAAGTGGGCTGGAAGCTGTGCTGCTCAGTCTCATGAAGCTTCTTATCAGGTGCTTTCAACCAAGACGAAGAATCTTAAATGCTTCAATTTTCACACTGTCCTGACCATCCTTCTGCTGGCAGCACTTACTGGCAACAACCTCTCACACTGCAACAGGAAAAAACCCACAAAAGATCCTCAGAAAAATGCTTTGCCAAAACAGGCTTGACAAACTTTAAAAACATGTTGGAGGAAGTAGAGGTTATTTGGGTGAGTATGCAGGCGATATCATTCTGTCCCTTGGTGGGGATCTGCTCCCAGAACTGCAGTGCAGTGATGGCAGTGTGCTGTACGTGTGGGATACTGACATATGTGTGGCCTTCTAAAAAACCTTAAAACCTGTCCCTTTGCTTATAATGAGGGATTGATGTGAGTTTTTAAATCTTGTGCTTGCCCATTCTGTTCTGTAGTGAACTCATCCCAAAGACAGACATCTCAGTGTCCTCTGCCATGTCTGTGGGAAGCAGAGGGACCTGTCTGAATCCCCAGGCATCATGACTTTTCCAGGGATATCTCATTGCTGCACTCTGCCCTTCAAATTTCCTCCTCTCCAGGCTCTCAGCCCTGAAAAGATTCACCAGTGAAGGGTGCAAAGAGGATCCCACAAGGTCTGGAGGACAGGGCTGGTTCCTGGGACAGTGCAGTGCCACAGCTCGGGATCCCGGCGAGCAGTGCCATCTCCTGGAAAGCCGGGCTGCAGCCGCACACATGGCAGGCAGAGCTTTGCTCCGGAGGGAGCAGCGGTGCTCCTGGTGGCTTGGTGCTGTCTCCATGGCCACAAACATTTTCTTGTCACCACTGAGAGTCCCCCCACCAAACTCCCTTTTCCCCAGCAGGCAGGAAGATGCTGCTCACCCCCATGTCCGAGGCACCCTGTGGCAGAACATCTCTGCATGGCTCCTTCCCAGTCTGGATGTTGAATACAAATCTCCAGGTACAAAAAGAACGGTAGAGGAGAACAAATAAACATCTATAAATATTACTCCTTAGCTTTTGTTCTGTTGGGGCATCAGTTGCCTGTTCAGTTGAATGTCGGGTGTACTTGTTTGCCCTGTCAGTGTCCTGTTCACCCCTTCTGTCCTGGTTTTTACATTAAGGGACACTTTTCTCTGTCCCTCCCCAAGTTTGATAACTCTTCATGAGCAACAACCAAGCCCCCTCATAGTACAGTTCACCCTATATTTAAAATGTTGCCACATCCTTTTAATGAGACAAAAATCTGTACACACAACACACGCTTGAATGCTGCTGGCTTGACTAAGCTCTGCATTTATCCTGAAAAGACAAGAAAAATAGGTGGTTCCAATGGCAACATGTTTACTCCTCTAGAAAAGCAACAAAGCCGAAGTGCTTAGTCACTGAAAAAAATGCACACTGCAATTTAAAGCCAAAGGCTGGTATTTCTACCATTATTTTAGCCTATTGTGGCATCTTCTCAGCAGCTGGGAGATTACTGTACTTCAGTAATCCATCAAACATTGTGAAATAACTCGTGCTCGAAGGTAAGCCTGTAAAAGCTATTATTTGAAAAAGACTGTAATTATGTAAATACAAGACCACTAGCTTCACAAACAAGAGGAAAAGCTACTGTGCCTTGTGGTTGTTCACAGCTCTCCTTGGTCCCTGAGGACTGTTGCAAAGTTGTCGTCATGAATTATTTTCACTTCTGCCTTGGCACACACCAATGAACTGCAACAGCCTGTTTACCAAAATGTATTTTTATTAAAATTCATATTTGTAAAGGAGAGATCATTACACAAATGAGGTAAACCAACACATATGACATAGTTCTCACTTTAAAAATAAATTTCAATTCAGCAATTGATTTGATTCCACAAAGTCTAAGAGGAAGAGTCAGGTAAGTGCTACTCATGTGGTGAGATGCCAGACAAGGCAGGATCCACCCTGACTCAGCTTGGAGATGTCAGTCCCAAAGGGTTGGGAGTCTTCCTGGGACCAAACCCTTCTCACTGTGTTGTCCTCTTCTCCCCTATGAGATTTGTAGACAAGAGGAGATGAGTAAAGGCCAGGGACTGACAATGGTGACCTCTTCACCTACTGCTCTAACCAGGGGTTCCCCATCAGCATCTCCCCATTAAAGGCTGTGTAAAGGTTTCATTTGATTGTGCAAATTCACTCCCTCGTCAGCCCTAAAGGAGACTTAACAGCAAGTTCCATTTCAAATGTAATAACCTGGCAAGCAATAAGCCTGTTAAATGTAAGCCACTTTTGCAAGGTAGAAGACTTACACTTCCTTTTTTTCTTTCTCTAAGTTTTCTTCCATGCATATACAAGTGGACCCTTAATCTAAAAGTTTATGAAGTTACTGCAAGTCTGTGAGAATCATGTTGACCATCCTGTGCAATTAAGCTTTCTCATTAAGGACCAAACCCCATAGCCTGAATGCCTCAGAAGTGGCTGTAAGGTTGTTTCACCCTGTATAACGGTATAGGATAGTGAGGAGAATCTCAGCTGTTTTTCAGGATGAGGCCAGCCAGCAGACAAACACAGAATGCCTGGACTCAATTCCAGCTCCCAAACAGTACAAAACAAACATCACCAGCAGCAGAACCAAGTAATGCCCCAAAATTCACTCAAATAAGTGGCTGACAAACTCCTAAACATTGGGAATTCCTGTGTGGCTGCAGCTTAGTCCAGGACCTTAGTCCAGGTCCACTTTGATGGATCAAGGTATTGTAGAGGTGACAAACTATGCAGATGAGGCAGAGATGGGGTTTCACTGTTCCATCCATCTGAGTGAAACTCATCCAGGCCCTTGGGTGTTTACGCTGTGACAAATAAACGCATTGTGCCAAGACGTATCCCAGGAGAGTTTCTGGTACCCAAGACATGAAACTTTCATCACGTCTGCCAAGTTGGTAGAGAAATTTCATGACTGCACGCAGATAAAACATGAGGTGAATGCACTTTTCAATCCCACTGGGATCCTCAGGGGAGGTAGGTGGGACTTAAACTGCACAGAGGCTGGGTGCTGGTCTGCATGGGCTGGATGTGACGCTGCAGGAGCACGATCCACAGCTCTCAGTGAAGAGGGAAGGTTCTGCCACATCCGGTACCATGTTTCCAGTAAATGCTTTCAGCAACAGCCAGAAACGCATTCTCTGTGTGCTCTGTGGGTTCACAATCACTGTACCTTGTACAGCTGTACAGCTGCAGCACTGATATCCCGACAGAACTCTCCACGTTAGAAGTCAGTTAAAGGCTATAGATCTCGAGAGAGAGACAAAAAGAGAGGTGTCATACTTTGGACAGTTTTTTTTTCAAACAGAAATTAAAAATAACTTAAAAAAAAAAATCTATTGTTTGAGGAACTAAAGCAATTCATGTTAAGTTTCTGGTTTATTACACATCCTGCTATGGCTCTGTATGAGAGCCTGAAAAGGCAGATAAGCACAAGATTAGCAGAGAAAACTGTTTAGACTTAGCCCAAACTCCAAGGGAGCTATTCACACTGAGAAGAGGCAGCACCCCTTGCTCCCAAGTCTCCTCTCCCAGCATGGGTAGGTTTTTAGCATGGCATATGTCCCATAGAATCACAGAATTGTTTAGGTTGGAAAAGACTTTTAAGATGATTGAGTTCAACTGTCTCCCCAGCACTGCCACATCCACCACTAACCCATGTCCCCAACTGCCATTATCTACATATCTTTCAAATCCCTCCAGGAATGGTGACTCCACCACTGCCCTGGGCAGCCTGTGCCAGGGCTTGACAACTCTTTCAGGGAGGAAATTTTTCCTAACATCAGTCTAAAGCTCCCCTCCCATCACTGTTTCTTTCACTGATCATACCATCTTGCTGCCCTGTCTGGCCAGGGTCAGTGGTGACCGATGGGCTGGGTGTATTGCTCTGCAAAAATCGACGGAAGTCCTTAATCATGGGGCGGAGGACCTGGATGAGGGCACTCAGTGCTGCCTGTGTCCCCTCCATGGCCTGTGCCTGCCGCTCCTGGGCACACGCCTGCACCTCCTGCGAGCGGCGAATCATCTGGAGCAAGTCATTCTGCTGCTCCAGGTGCTGGGCAATCTCCTTCACGTGCAGGTTGGTTACTCGCTGCTCCTGCAGGAGCTTGGCTGAGTTCAGGGCAATGCGGCTTTTCAGCTCCTGGGGCTTGGCAGACACCTCGTGCTGATGGGCCATCATCTCCAGGGGCGCCTCCGCAGTCACGGTGGTGGGGGCTTCCGTGGTGCAGTACTCCACAACCCCGTCCTCCAGACTGTGGTAGGTTGTCTCTGCAGGAACTGAGAACAAAGGACAGAAAGGGAGTCAGGAATAGCTGTGATATGGGATTTTTATCTACAGGACTATTCAGTGAATATCACAGGAATACGGCCTGTTCACTGAGATAACATACAATGGTCAGCAATGCATAAAATGACCTATTTAAGTCTACTCCACCCTCAGTCGAGCTTCCTTCTGGGCTGTACAAAGGAATAGGGTATGCCTTATCTGTCTAGACAATATAATTTCTCAACCTCTAGTTTAAAACAATCTTTCCAAGCAGCATTAACTGACTGACACAACAGCAAAGACCCAGAATGGCCCCTGTCCGTAGAAGGGATGCTCTTTGGGACACTGCACACTTGAAAATCAGCCCCGAAGATGTTTTTTCCCCTGCTTTTGTCCCTAGAGAGGGACTGAAGAAAATCCCAAGGTGGAAAGGATCCTTGGTTGCCTTGTTCTTAAGGCTGAGTCGAGCTGTCAAAGCTGACTTTCAGTACCTGCGTATCTTGGGGCCACTCCCCTACAGCACAAGGGCAGACCGGGAGGAGCATTTCATCACAGAGATGTGGAGATTTCTTTTCGTTGGGGCTTCTCTTTGCCCAAAGAACTTGTGAACACCCTATCCCTGGAAACGTTCAAGGCCAGGCTGGATGCAGAAACCTGGTCTAGTAGAAGGTGTCTCTGCCCATGGCAGGGGGTTGGAACTGGGTGCTCTTTAAGGCCCTTTCCAACCGAAACCTTTCTGTGGCTCTCTCCCCACACAAGGCTCGGGGGGTGTCAGGGCCTGTGTGTGGCCCCGCAGTCCAGCCCAGAGCGTTCCGGCGGGCGCAGCACTCACTCTGGGTCAGGGTGACCGTGGTGGCGGACGCGGTGATGGGGATCTCGCTCCCGTCACCCGCGCCGCAGTCGCCGCTCGGCAGGCTGATGATGGTGGCCTCTCCCAGCAGGTTGCAGATGCGCTGCTGCATGGGGGTGAGGATCACCGGGGCGGCCGCGGCGCCCGCCGGGTCCTCGCCCTCAGGCCCGTTGCCGCCGCCGTTCTGGTTCTCGCCTCCCCCTTCCATGGCGGCCCGCACTTGGGCCACTTTGCGCCGCACCTCGGTCTTGAGGTCGGACCACTTCTTCTTGACCTCGGGCAGCTCGCGGTGGCAGGTGGCGACGGCGTTGACGCGGCGCAGGATGTCGTGCCAGGCGGCGGCCTTGGCGGCCAGCGGCACGCCCGCGTTGAAGTGGTTGACGAGGAGGTGCTTTCCCCGCTCCAGCTCCTCCACGATGATCTCCACCTCCCGCTCCGAGAAGTTCATCTTCCGCTTCTTGGCTGGGGGCGCCGGCGGCGACGCCATGGCCATGGGGGGCACCGGGGCACAGGGTCACACCTGGGGGGGGCCTGGGGGACGCCGGGCAGGGCCGAGGGGCGGCAGGGCCCCCCCACCCCCGGGGCCGGGGACAACAGGGGGGCCCCGAGGCCCCTCAGGGCCCGGAGGGGTCGGTCCCCCCTGCTCCCCCTTTGGCACCGCCAACGATACGCAAATTGCGTACGGCGCCCGCCCGGCAGCCCCGCGCAACGGCCCCCGCCCTGCGGCACTGGCGTAATGGCTTCCAGAATCGGCCCCTCTTCCTGCCACGCCAGATTGGCCCGCCCGCCTGCCCGTCACGCGAGTTTCCCGCCTCCCGCCTGCACTGCCGCATTATTATTGGTCAGCAGCCCTGTCCATCAGGAAGCCAAGAGGCGGCCCCGCCCCGCCGCTGGTCTCAGGACACTAGGCCTGCGTGGGGCCGGTGAGGGGTTGGGACCACCCGTGGATTTCCTTGCTCCAATCCCATTGGGTGCTTCTCCTGTCCATCAATCCAGAGCGCGCGCTGCTTTCCAACCTACCGGATGTGCGCGACGTCCGTCAAGCTCAAACTGGCTGCCGGCTGTTGCTCTGATTGGAGCTGTTCGCTTTGTCACCGCCTTCCCAGAGGGTTCAGCCAATTGCGGTTTGGCCCACGCGCCTGCACCGCTCCCTGTACAATACTCAGAAACACCGCGGCGCTGCCTTCCGATTGGTGGAGGCGAGGGCGTCCCCGTGACGTCATACCCACCGCCTCCGTAAGCGCCGCGGGGCGTGGCCCAGGGCGTGTCGCCCGCTCTGATTGGTTGGCGTGAAACATCACGTGTCACCGACGGCGCGTGGCGCGAAGGCGGAAGCGGCGCCATTTGCCGGTGCCGCGGGCGTGAGGGGTGGTTGGTGCCGGCGCAGTCATGCCGGGGGCGCGGCGCTCTCTCGCCTCTCCGGTGGTGAGCGGCGTTCTCTGCCCATGCGGGTCCCCGCAAGGATCTGCGGTGGAGAGCAGCGGCAGCGGCGGCGGCAGCGGCGGGGGGAGCGCGGGGTCCTGCGGGCGGTCGCTGTGCGAGGCCTCCGAGCAGGATCGGCGTCTCCGCGCTCTATTCCAGAAGCTCGACGTGAATCGCGACGGCGCGCTCTGCATCCACGATCTGGCCGTGGGACTGGGCCGCCTCGGGCTGCACCGCACCGAGCTGGATCTGCGGGTGAGCGGCGGCTGGCGATGGGATTTGGCCTGGCGGGGCTGAGCGTTCCGGGGGTGAGGGAGGGTTTGGCCGCTCCCCTCGTCCCCTATCCGCTCCAGAGCCCTCTCCGTGCTCGTCTCGGGAGCAGGACGTGGTCTCTGGAGACCTTCCAGCTGTGTCTCGCCTTGGCAGCGGTGACACCTGCGCATGGTAGCGCCATGGCAGCTCCTGCGTCCCTTCAGCGTCCTGTTCCCCAAGCGAGAGCGGGGCCGTGTGATGCGAGACCTCCCCAAAAGTCCTTGCCTCCTAGCCATCCTGCCTGCTGGCCTCCGCTCTAGACCCGGAGGAATCAGCTTGCTTGCTACCTGTAGGCATGAGTGGTATTAGTGTCCGTAATTAGTAAGATTAAAACCTTAGGTTTTGGGCAGGAAAAACCATAAAAGAAATCGTGTTCCTCCAGGACTCAGGACGGGGCAATTTGCATGCTGACTTACACTAGTGGAAGCTCCTTTGGAAGCGGTTCCTGCAGTCAGGGTAATTGTGCAGGTTTCATTCCATCATCGTGTTCCTCATATGAGTCTGGCAGCGTGTTGCTACTCATGTTTGCTCAGAATGGCTTATGCCAGACTCGTTTATTTTATGGGTTTGGAAATATCTTAGAACGTAGGGAGGCTGCTGTACTGTGCAGTTTGCACGTGGAGCGCATAAAACTTGCAGCTCTAGCTTTCTCTTTCAGGGAGCCTTTTGTACTCACCGCTCTGTGTGATGCTGTACACTGAGGGTTCCAAGGTTCAATATGATGCTGCTGTATTCAACTGTGATTAGTGTAATTTACATGTCTATGATGAATGGGCTTGTCCTCAGTGCTGCCTGCCTAGTCGCTTGTATTTTATGTGCAAGGCCATAAAAAAGCTAAGTATCATGTGAAGATAGGAGATAAACACGTGGATGCAGCCATGGATGTGCCACCAGAGATATGCCTGAGTCCTACAGGAAGGAGGAAGAGTTTTAAGAATAACTTCTGAGTCACTGAAAAGATACTTAATTCAAGTGACAGCTCGTATTCTCTCCCTGTCCTGGGAGTGGTGCCCCGGTTTGAGTGCTTTACTTGCAAAGTCCTTTCCAGAGTTTCTAGTTCCTTTCTAACTTTGAATCTCCAGCATCTTAATTTCTAACATTTCTTTTTGGTTGGTATCTTCCTAGCTGCTGTAAAATATAAGAATTCCTTGGCAGTGTGATCTTGTGAGTAGTTTAGTTGTGCTGCTTCTAAAAATACCGTGAGTGCCATGGGGGTTTTCTGCTGGGTGCGTTTGGGTATATAAATCTGATTGTACCTGTGCATGCCCTGTGACACTGACTTGCTGCCAGCTGTGGGGCCCAATCCTTGACCTCTGGCAAAAGCCCCTCATGACCCAGAACGTTTTGTGCTTACACCTGCATGCCTGCCTCTTTTTGCATTCTCTTCGCATGTAATTCAATCCAGCCTAACATTCTCTAGGCCCAGGAGGAAGCACTTTAAAATAAACTGCGTTTTTACTTCCCAGCAGAGAGTTTCTTTGCTTGGCGCGCTGCGGGAGCGGCACAGAGGAAGCGTTCTGCGGGGACTGGAACTCGCTGCCGGAGGGAAGCGCTGCCTGGAGGCTGCTTAACAATCCTGTCTTTCTGCTGAAGCCCTTGTCTGTCAGTATTGTTCCTCAGCCCTTTCCTTCCTCTGACTCCTCTTCCACATCCATAGTGTGAGGGGGTTGAAACAGATGTTTCACAGGGTGCCCAGAGAAGCTGTGGCTGCCCCATCCCTGGAGGCGTCCAAAGCCAGGCTGGAAGGGGCACTGAGCAACTTGATTTAGTGGAAGGTGGCAGGGGTTTGGAACTGGGTGCTTTTTAAGGTCTTTTCCAACTCAAACCGTTCTAGAGTTTGCAAAGCATTGTTAGTATGGTAGAGCATCCCCTTCAGCAGGGTAAAGACCATCGAGAGTGAGGATGCAGAGTTCAAAACTCTCAAGTTCCAGTTAAAAATGTGGGAACAGCCCTCAACTGGCTAGAAGACTTCCGTGTCGTGCAATTTTTAGGGAAATCAAATAAACTTCCTGTTTCCAAAGCAGTTCTATTAATAAGTCAGTCTTTTTTCTGCTCCAGCTTAGCTAATTATGGCACCTCAACGCTTAACTAATGTGAGGTCACGCTCAAGGAAAGTGCTCAAGTGTCAAGATAGAAAACCTTTCTGATTTATTGAGCATGGTATTTGGACCAATTTAGGCATAAATCACATGGATTGCTTGTGATTAGTAAATTACTTGGTGCACTTTATTTTTCCTTCTATGCAGCAGTATATTTGATATGGGAGTTGCCTTCCAACATTTGGGAGCAGATGGAGAAAACATTGGGCTCGTAAAGTGAGGTTATCACCAATCTTAGCTGCGAGCTGCTAATCTCCCTGCGTCAGTAGGCTAAAAGTCCTTGTGGTAACAATAACTTCGGGCTGAACTTGAAAAGAAAATGAGCAATATTTTGGCTCCTTCAATGCTTGAGAGTTCTTGCTGAGATAAAATCCTTTGTGGCAATCTTGGAAAATTGCTACCTTCTCTTTTAGAGGTGGCCTTCTGTGGTGGGGGAGAGAAGGGCTTGTACTCAGATGTCCTTTGAGGTGGAATTTTCTTATGTAAGCCATGCTTGCTTTTTTTTTTTTTTTTTTTTTGTTTTACCCATGCTGTTATCTTTAAACCGATTGACAAATACAGTGTGCCAGACCCGTGAGCCTTGTAACGAAATGCTTGTTTGCACTGGTCAGCATGAAGCAATCCACATACTTCACTGTGTTTGGGCAGTAAAATCATAACCATGTGAAGAATTTCTTAAAAGCCTTTCTTGTTCTACTGTGTGAAGGGATAGTATTTTACTGCTAAATTTCATCTACCTCTGGGATGGTCAATGTCCTGTTACTGTTGCTTTCTGACTTTATATAGACCTGTGGAGCTTGAAATATGCTCAAACAGAACTGTTTCCTACTTTGTATCTGTAGATGTCCTATTGCTGAAGGAATGTGTGATGGTAATACTTGTGTGTTTGCTAATATAACTGTTTTCCTACTGATCCTGATTAACTGCAGGGCTGGAGTGCCATTCCAAACCTCATCTCTGCTGGTGAAGTTCCAGACAGTCTGAACTGGTGGAATTAATCCCAGCTGCCTAGCGACAGACTGAAGTGGTGAACTTTGTCTGCAGCTGCCTCTTCTGCAGTGGTGCTGAGCATCTTCTGCTGGACTAGTTCACTTTAAGAAACAAAAAAAACATAACCCTTGTCTCTTTTCAGTCCCAAATGCCCTCTTTGCCTCTGCTCTAACAGTGATGTCCTCCTTGGTCTTGTGATACTTTTTCCTCCTAAGTTCATGTATGCTCCCTTGGTATCAGCTTCCCAATGGAAAACTATATCAGCTCCCAGGCTGCTGAAATCTGCTTTCATCACTTTTTCCTTAGCTCTGTATCTCCTCTTTGATCTTCAAGTCCTGGCTGTCCAAACTTCCCCGCAATGTCTGTTTTTTACTTTTCCCATGTACTGATGAAGCAAAGCTGTGCTGCTGCAGCTGGACTCTGCAGTGTTCTGTTTGCGTCAGGCCTTTCTTCTGACCAACTTTGCATTTTAAATGTGCCCCTGGACTCTTCCAGCTGTGTCCATGCCATTCTGGGATAATATATCAGTCAGCCCTTTCGCAAGTGACTCCATGGATGGATTGAGAAACTCTTTCTACTGTAGCAGTTGCAATTGTAAAAAAATTTAATCTTATTTCTGATCAATACTTTATCTTCTGTCATGACGTCATTTAATTCTTCCTTTCAGGCTCTATTTCTGTAACTGTTTTATTCTTCAGCACTTTTGAATACTCTTTTATACTATGCACAATGTACTGCAATTCTTAGCAACTGTAAGGGGCAGAAGGACCAGGGACTTTTTCCAGTATGATGCTTCCACCTGTTTTTGATTCACAGCGATCTGGAATTGGAGGACCTGAGTTTTTATTGTTACAGAAGTCAGTTTATGATAAAAAGAGCAACATTCTAATACTGTTCTGTAATTTGCACTGGAATATCTCTCCAGCTCTCATTTAGATCTCACAATACATCTCAGAACCTATATACATTTATGCCTTATCCCATTTTCATGGCTTATGTGTCCTGAATCCTGCTGGAGCACTTGTGGAGCTTTTAACTGGGCTTTGTAATTCATCATGAAGGGTTGAGCTACACCAGATTGTATCAGACAAATACTGTTAAAGTTTGATATTCCAGTTGATAGCCTTCCTTCTGCTGCCAACAGCTTCTCATCCACCCATCTCCTTACTAATCCCAAAGGATTACCCTTTGTGAATACCCCAAACCAGTTAGTACAAGGTGAAACCATTTGCAATAACATGTTAATTAAATGAACACATTCATGAATAATGTTTATTAAAATAATAAACAAATAGATCGTATTTGCTGGGTCTGTAGAGAGTGGAGACCTGTTCTTGCCTTTTGTAAGTTATGAAATGTGTGGTTTGATGGAGGCTCTGTTCTCATGCACTTGAGCAAGAGCAGAACTGTAAGTCAGTGATTTAATTGCAGATAAAACTTTCAAATCTGTGGTGAGTGGTTAGTTGGTACGAATTTGGGGTTTGTTGCCTTGTCTGATTTAGGCTGAGGACGCAAATGAATTCTGTAATCGATCACATGAGTTCTTGACAGCTGCAGAAAAGACTTTGAGAAGCCAGGTTTTGGGTTTGGCACAAGGAAACTTCTGGCACAGTGTTGGTTATTAATAGCCTTGGCCAGCAGCCCCTACAGTGAGAGCTTTGGGACAGGGACTGTCAGGGAGACAGGCTGTCACTCTGCCAGGACCCAGAGGTCTTGCAGGGACAACAGGAGAGGGGTGCTGAGCACCAGGGAATCTCAGACTGTCTTGGTGAAAGTCTTTACCCAGCCTTGGTCTCTGGTCAGCCCTGCCTTATTGTGATTAAATGGGTGAAATGGGGAGTGTGTGTCCACTTGATGTTGGGAGCCAGGTTTTAGATGTAAATATGCACAGGAGAAACTTGTTCCTGCATGTTTCCCTTGCACATAAACAAACAACTGCAGATTAGACAAGTGTTGCTTTATGTACATATAGGACCAGGTGTATAAGTCTTGAGGGATGTTTGTTCTTTCAGAATTGTTTTTTATCCTATCTTGCAAAAAATTGGAGAAGCCTGGTGATTCTCTGGTTTATTTAGCAGAGACCTTTGTCCTGTTTGCACAGTGCTAATGACCAAGGGCTGCTGGCTGACCTTTGAGAGATGTAGGTACAACTTTGACTAGAGCATATAAATTTTAAATGTCAGCACTGTGTAAATAGAAAGGCATCCTGAATATCACTGATGCAGCTTCACAGTATTACTTCCTGCAGGATGGGGTCTGTTCTCAACTTTGTAGGGAAGTGAATGCCTGTAGGAACCCCTCAGCCTGAGTGGAATGAATGACAACAGAACTCATCCAAAGCAGCTGATTGTGCCTGTGTAGAGCATGCAGCAGCACTTTGGTCTTTCAGTGCGTTCTGTGGGGCATTTTTTAGTGACCAGAGCTCAGTGCCTTGGTAAGTAGTGGACATACCTCCTTGTCCTCATCTGCATGTATTATTAGAATAGTTAATGTTGGAAAAGATCTCAAAGATAGAGTCCAACCTTTGACACAACATTGTATTAAGTAAACTGTAGCACTAAGTTGTGAGAACACCTCCAGGGATGGTGACCTCCCTGGACAGCCTGTACCATTGCGTTACAGTTCTTTCAGTGAAAAATGCTTCCTGAATGGTTCCAGCCTGAACCTCCCCTGGCATGGCTTGAGGCCATTTTCTCTTGTCCAAGTGCTGGTTGCTTCAGAGAAGAGGTCAACTTCTGGGTGCCTAAAACGTCCTTTCAGGGAGTTGTCAGATCGCTGAGATAATGGCAGGTAAAAAACTCCAGACTTCAGCATACTTCCTGTTTATTTTCATTTTTATTTTTAATCTAGTTGAGTATTGAGCAGAACTCTTAAATGGTTTGTGAGCATCAATAAAAGACATGAAAGCCATAATAAGGACTTGGTCTTTTGTTTGAGAGCCCTACAAAATGGTGATGCTGCACCCCTGGGCTTTGGTTTTACACAGTATAACATGATACGGTGTCAGGAGGAGGAGAAGGGGGAGGGAGCTTTTTTCTACAGCCCTACTTGTAGCAAATGGGAAATGAGTGTTCTTGTTCATGTCCTATCGCTATATTTGTCCCTGTGAATGTGGGACATGAGCACAGTTTAATGATGGTGTGGAGAAGCATAGCTGTGATAATTCAGTCTGTTTGGGAAGACAGCAGAGATATCTGAGTCTTTCCAGCTCCCGAGCTGCAGGGAAGCTTCTGACAGCGAAGTGGTTTGAAGTGGAGAATTCTGCTCTAAGAGGAATTGTTGGAATTTTTAGATGATGAGTTGCTTGGAAAGGCAAAGCTGCTTGGTATGTGAACCTACATGGTTTAGCCTGAGGAGAACTGTGTGGGGGCAGGCCTGGCCTGGGCTGCTGCAGGGCCATCCTTTCTCACTACCTGATTTCCTGATTAATTGTCTGGTGCAGCAAGAAGTAGATTTTCTAATTTCTGAGTATTAAGGATGCCCTGTCTCTTGGTTAATCCCTGCTCTTCATATGATATGACCTTGGTGAAACTCTCTGTTCTGGGCAATGGCTCTGTGCTCCCCCTGCCTGGCCAGCTCTCTCTGTATTTTTGTATTTGGCACTGGCTGGGGACGCCTGAATATATCAGCTTGGGTAGCTAATTCCTTGTGCCAGGGTTTCTGTAACGAGGAGACCTGGGCTGTTTTGTAGTGTTCCCTGAGCTATGCTGTGTCACCCTAATATATGAATGTACTTAAATGTCACCAGACAGTTTAATTATTTAAGCAGCAGTGTCCAAGACGTTGAGATTTTATGTCATGGTGCGAGAAGCACTGTGCAGGGTTAACTTCAACTTCCTAAAAAGTGCAAAGTAGTGACATACTTAACATTTTCCTCTTTCAGAAATTAAATTTGCAAAGATGAGAGGTAATTGGTGGAGTCATGGTGGCCCATCCCAGCTGGGGGCTGGGTGCTATTACTGGGTGGCACACACATGTAGGCAGCAGGGCTCCTTGGGGTGCTTCCAGGAGGCTCCCAAAGGAGATGAGTCACTGCTCATTCCTGCAGGGTCACCTAAGGAACCAGAGACTGCCTACAGCTCTTCCTGTGCTGGAGGAGGAGAAGGGTCATTGCTCCCAGCACAGCTCCCTTCCCTCTGCTCCCCTTTCTTTTCACCCTCCCTCTCACATTTTTTACATGTTAGCAAGTTGCTGGTGACGAGACTCATATGTTCGCAGGAAAACGCTGTGCATTTACTCAAAAGTCTTCTAGAAACCCTCTTAAAGCAAAAATGAATTTCTGCCAGGTATACCAGCCTGGAAAAGGCAAGTGTCTGTCTGAAAACTGGAGTTTTAGACTCAGCAGGTATGATGATGTGGCTGAAAAGGGTACAAGATACCTTAGTTTTATGGCTTATGCAGAACTTCCCTCTGCCAGCTTGCAGACTGAGGAAAATACTTTAATTGAGCAAAACATGTCAATCTCTTGCTTTTTCCTCTCCCTTTTGTCTCCATTTGGATATATTACAGCTCTTTATTGTTTCAGCTTCTGCTCAGGCTATCTAATGACTATCCATTTTAGTGCAGGGCTCTGAGGCCAGCTGCCACAGGCGCCTTCTGTCCCCAGTGACTGGTGTGCTGGCTGAGAGCCAGCATTCAGATCAGCCCTCCTGCTTTTTCTGCCTTAAATCCCAGGTCTGGATCATGTAAACGGCTGGAATTGGAGAACAGCTATCTCCTAATGAAGCTGAGGTTGGGAAGGCTGTTTCACTGTGGCCTAGGCGATCATTCATGATTTCTAGAAAAAGTGAATTCTTGCTCCTCGTGTTCCTTTGTGTCACCTTTCACAGGTTGCCAGTACTGGAGTCACAGTATTTATTACATCTTTTGTAATGCATGAATGATTGGCTTCATGATGGTATTGGTAGAGTAATACTTCCATACAGATTCCCTGGAGGAGTGCAGTTGTCTTTTTTCTAGCTATAATCATCTTGCTGTTACTAGGTTTATTATTCTGACCTAATAAAATTCCCCACTTGGTAAAATAAATGCCTTTTTTTTTTCTCCTAAATATGATTATAATTTTTTTTTCTGTTCTCAAGGAGTCGTGTGAATTAGTGTGGTGGCAGAATTCCTCTGAGGTTTCCTTTAGTAAGGACAGAGGCCAAAGAAGCACTGCTGAGTTTCTGCTTTAATTACACCCCAGGCATGTAATTTCTTGCACAAATTATTATTTTCTTATGAAATCTCTGCATGAACAAAGGAAGATGGGGAAGATGCCCTGATGTGCACACACCACAAATGTTAATACAAATGCAGGGGAACAATTGTAACAGTGTCAGGTAACATCAGCTGTTAAATGGGGCCCCTTGTGAGTATTAAGTGACCACGGAGGACAAATCTCAAATTCTACTTTGAGTTCTTTGCCTTCTGTATTGTGACTTTTAGCCGTGTGACTGGCAGGGCAGCCTGCCTGTTGCTGCAGGCAGCTCAGATGCCCTTTCCACGCTTTTTTGGACCCCATCCATGAGTAGCCTCAGCTGGTTACCCCAGGAGGAAGCTCTGCAGTTTTTTGGCTGGGTTAATGAGGTTGTCAGAGGAGCAAGGTAAGTGCAGGGCTTAAGTGGATGTGTGAGATGACTTGTAGTGGCAGTAAGCTTCAGATTAGTTCACAGCTGCTTGTGAAACCACAGCCTTAGGCTAATAGAAGCTGATTTTGAAGAACTGTGCCCAGTTCAGAAAATCTGCTTTGTTCCTCTGGCTTGAGAGCATTAAAAACTTCCAAATGTCATCTTAAGGGATCTGATTCACTATGTGTTAGAAAGTAGTTTAACTTTTGGGCTTGTAGCTGTGATGACTGGCTCAGGGTAATGGAGGCATGACAAGAATTCCTCAGTCTTTTCTGCCTGTGCCTGAGCTGCTGACTGCATCTCAACTAGAATCAGACTCTGCTGTTCCTCAGAGAGGGACAGGGCTTTCCCACACCCTCACTCCAGTGTTACTGCCCCATAATTTTGTAAATTTTTTGTGTGTGGTTACTGTGTGGTATGTGTCAAATTTTAAGATAAAAACCTTTGTTGCATACTTTACATAGACTTGTGATTAAAAAGCATTTTTTTCTTCTTAAGTAATTCTGGTGTATTTGCAGAAGAATTTTTTTAGTGTGCTGTCTTCTATGTACTTGTCTCTCACTTTTTCCATTACTTAGGTTCGTTATAGGAATTCAATGACAAGTTCCCAAAAGTGATGTTCATCTCAAAATTTATGTGCAACTTGGCTACTTAAGGCTTGCAGACCTTTTAGATTTCGGATCATATTTTCACATCTTATATCTGTATACCAGAAGTGTCCTGCAGTCAGTCACTCTCAAAAGTTTAAAGTTGAAAACTGAGGTCCTTTGCTTGCTGTGGCTCTTGCTGTGCTGGGTTGGGTAGGGAGCCCCAGGTGATGGAAGCTGTAGGTTTGTACTCTTTTTTTCGGCCTGTTAAAATCCCCAAACTTAGGGAAGAGTCACAGTACTTTGGAAGTGAGGCATGCAGTGCCCTCTGTGGACACAAAGAATCTGGGAATACGAAGTAAGTTGATGAACTGTAAAATGGGAAATGCTGCTGGGTGGGTTCTGGTGGGAGACTGATGCAGCCTCGCCAATCGATGAACAACTGCTGCTGTGGCAGCAGAGGAAAGCGTGGCATTTCTTGTAGAGATCCAAGCAATATCATGTGTCCCTGTGCTGATATATATTAACACCCTACCTTTGACTAGGTGGTTCACGGCTCCTCCAGCAGAGCTCGGCCAGCCGACCAACCAGCGATGGTTTAAGCACGGCTCTCACACTGATGAATGGCCGTAAACGCTGTGCCGGGAGCCAAAGGCGGCGGCAGCACAATGCAGCACCAAAGAGCTATTGTAGGCACGGATGAGACTATAATAGACTGGGGAGAGAGAGTGCACTTAGAGGTTAATGCGGCCATGGCTGGGCAAAGCCGGCTTCTCTCTGCAGAACCATCTGCTACCCTAACAAAGAGCCGCAGCCGGAGCTGCCGAGCTACACGCACATCCCTCGGACGCTGCCCATCGCTTCGGGCCAGCGCGGTGCCTCCCATGCTCGGGGCCCTGCCCGGTTGCCCGGGGGCCGGCGAGCGCGTTCCTCTGCGGGCGGCCCCCCGCGCCCGGGGCGCGCTCCCGGCCGGCTGCGCGCGCTGCCGAGCTCCGGAGCAGCGCAGTGTTGGGAGCGAGGATTGGCTGGGCACTGCTGCAGTGGGGACGCAGCCTGGGTGCTCAGCATCGCTGCTCAGCCTCGCTGCTCGCCCGGGCTGCCGCTGCCATCAGCCGGGACGCGCGGCTCGGCTGGCAGCTCTGAGGAGCTCCTCTCGGAGACGTTCATCTTTAGCTTTTCCTCCTGAGCGCGGCGTCTCGGCTTTTCTGTCCAAGCAGTCTCCAAAGCGCAGCGTCTCGGCTTCTCCGTGCCAGGGGGCTTGTGCTTTGTCTGTTGCCATCAGATTTCTGAGGCTCTGGTACAATGAGCTGCTTGTCAGGCCAGGCACGACTGCAGTAGCAGCAATTTCAAAAGGCAGGAAGCGTCCGCAGGAGCGGTCTGTAAAGAATCGGAGCCGGTGGAGTCGCTGGGTTGATCCTCCCGCTGGCTGCCGTGCCGATTCCCGTCTTGGGGGTGCTTGGTAGTGCAGTCACATCATCCTTGGCAGCGGGCAGCTCCTGAGCGCTCAGGGTTTCCCTGCCTGGGATGCTCGCTGGAGCAGCAATGCTGCAGACCCTGTGGCATTTTCTGTCTAGCTTCCTTCCCAGGGCCATATGCCAAGGTCCTGCAGATGAAAAAGAGGATGAGGCCAGAAACACCACCCCACTTCCAGGCCCCGGGGAGAAAGGGCCAAAGGTCTTGGGGAAGACACAGGACAGAGGGACTGATCCCACTGAAAGGAGACCAACTATCCTACTGGTGGTTGGACCCGCAGAGCATTTTCCAAAGGTAATGGGATATCCAGGGGCCTGAGGAGGGGCTGGTGCACATGACAGTGGAGTGTGTGGTCTGCTGGGAGAAGGGGTTTTGCAGGTGGAGTGTGCAAGTAGCCGTGTGTGTGAATTTGGGGAGGGGGGAGAGGAACAGGAAAAGGGAGCAGGGTCTAACGTGTGTGCTTGCTAGAAAGGAAGGGGGCGGGGGGCAGGGGAGTGACTGAAGAGAGGAGATGATCTAACCTTCCAAACATGATGTTCAAAGTGGGGGAGCAAAATGCTATTTAGGGGCAAAGGGGAATATGGGGGCCTGCAGGGTTCCTGGGCAACTCGTAAAAAGTATGATGGAGAGGACGGGGAATGATAATGCAGGTTAGTGGCGAGTCCCACCCCTGCGCTGGAGACCGGCAAAGAATCAAATGCATCCTAAGATGTTCTGGAGTCAGTCTCTGGTAATTTGGCAAGCCTTTGGTAAAACTTGCATGTTTTGAGCAAATGAGTAACTGGCTGTATTATTTGAATGGCAGAGCCCGGAAGAGAGTAAAGTGTGTCCCTGGGGAGCGGGTGGCATAAGGGAGAGACTAAAATCTGCGTGAGGATGGGAAGTTCCCAGGGGATGGGGGAGTGGGGAGGTGATGGGGGCGCACAGTTGGCAGAGAATAAATGGTGAGGCTTTGTCTGGGGGGAGACGAACAAAAGCTTCTTAGTTTAGTGCCAGAGCTCCCAGCCCAGTGCTGGCCGACTGCAGTTCTGGCTTATTTAATGGAGGGAGTGCTGTTCTGTCTCCCCTGAGGATGGTGCAGTCAGCTTTGACTACATGTGGTCTAAAACCAGGGGTGTGACCCGGGATTAGGGGGGAAGGAGTTGGGCATAAGACCTGCAAAGGGTGGGAGGTGGGGATGTTACTGAAGGGCTGCAGCAAGAATAGAGGTGTGTGACTTTCAAGATCCAGCTTATTTAACAGGGAAGTGGGCATGGTTGTTGCTGTGAGCTTTCTCTAAAATGAGAAATGAACAGGTTTAAATTGTAGAGGGGATTAATATCTGTTCTGCTGCTGTTTTGAATGGAAACAAGCAGGGCAGCATTTCACATTCTGAGGAGCAGAAGCCACTCCCTGCTTGAATCAGACTGTAAAATCTGCAGGGACTTTTGCCTTCATTTCTATCCTTAGCAGTTAGCACTGTGCATCCCCTTCCAAAAAAGGAGCATGCGCATTTTGAGGAGGACTTTGGTGCACAGAGGTTGAAGAAGGACAGAGACTCAGAACTGAAGGAAATGGTAATGAAAACCTTGGAATTACAGGGCTGAAAATCTCTGGTGTCTTCCAGAGAACAATGGTCTCTCAGTCAGGGGGAGTCCATCTGTTCACACCTGGAAATAAAGCTTTCTCTGAAAGCTGATACCAATCTCTTCTTTCCTGTGTGACCCTGGGAAGTTCTGCATAGGAACAGTAGGATCGGCTAATGGAGAAATATCTAGAGGATAAGGATGTGGTAAAATGGAGTTATTGCATCTTAGTGAAGTAACTGCCACTCTGCCAGGAGGTTGTGACTGTGTAATTTTAGCTTGCCCTGATTGTAAAGTAAAACGCAGGGTAAAGCTCTTCTGTTGAGGATTATGCAGATATGTTTCACCTTGCCATTCGGGCTGGCTTATGCTTCAGCCAGCCCATGGCTCAGCTGATGGACAGTAACTTGTTAAGATGCAATGACTTGTTTGTGCTTGATCAGATATCAGTGTTCCAATTACCTGTCTGAAGGAGAAGTGTTGGGAAGAGTCTTGCACAGCCTTGGGGATAGATAATAAACCACTGTGAGCAAACAGAGTTATTTGGTGTTGATAGAAAATGGGGGGGCTTTTGTTCTCTGCCACTGGCTGGCTGTAACCTTGGGAGCAGTCTCTTGACTGGTAGGCCACTTCATTTTGTAAAAACACCTGTTACTACTTCTCTTGTAAAAACACACAAAATATCACACCTTGTACTGATGTTTCTGTAAGAAATTCATGTGTATGGATTAACTTGACTGGAGTGGCTTCCTGGCCTTGGCTCTTCAGTCTTCATTTGTCATTGCTGTGTTCCTCCTCAGATATTTGCTTGTTTAAAGCTGTTTCAACATGAGGCTGTTTTTGCAAATATGGGGAGAAAAATAGTGATTGCAAATGTGTTATGTTGGCCCCGGATCTGTGTACACAGGAGACAGGCATGAACTGCTCTTGATGTCACCATCTGGACTTGTAACTTTGGATCCATGTTGTTGTTGATGGAACAGGTCACCTTTCCTGGTTACCTTTATGTCAAGTACCACATAGTGCTCTCTGCTGTGCCTGGTCTCTTATCCTTCCCCTGGCAAAGCCTTGGCTCTTGCAGCTTTTTACTCTGCTGGGGTCTCTTAAATCATTAACTCCCCTCCTTCATACACCATACGCTCTCTGTGCTTTGTAAGGACTTTCTGTACTGTCCAATTAATTATAAGCTAGTTTCCAGAAATTAAAAAAGTCCAAGTCAGCAGAACACAGTGAAACCTTCTAGCAATAGGGTTGGAGCCCAGAAAGCTGTTTTGCCTCTGAAGGAGGATGTTACGTGACTGTGACGCTTGCTGGTACTTGATATTTTTAGAGCCCTTTTTTTTAGCAGAGTAAATTCAAAATTAAGCAGCATACTTTCCTGTTCCTTGTATGGTTGCATCTTTCCATCCCTTACAGGGAGGTACATTCTGGAGGTGATGTAGTAAACCAGTGATGAAGTAGATGCCTAGAAGAGTACAAATGACTTGGAAAGGTTAGCAGGGATGGCAGGGTATGGAAACTGGTAACTCATGCAGCATTTAAAAGAACCAAATCATATAAATAAATTGAAAATTAGTTTGCTAAAGGGAGAAAGAGCTAGGTTTGCTTCCTTTATGGCTCAATTTTCTTGTCATCAAGGAAACTGCATAGGGTATTAGCCAGGCTGGCTCCACACGGCCCAGAAATGTGTAGTTTCAGTGGTGGAATTGGTGTATGGAAATATCAGGGAGGAGAGACTTAATTTGAGCTCTGTGCCCTGTCCTTGGTTTGGTCAGGAATAGACAGTGCTAATGAGGGATGTACTGTCTGTAAATGGCACCAAAGCCCTGGGCTGAGTGTGCTGCTGCCCACAGGGGCTGGGGCAGTGGGACTGGCTCTGTGTGTGCTGAGATGTGGGCAGTGACCCCACACCAGTGTCCCAGCAGCACTGATCCCTGCAGCTTTGGAGAGCTGCCTGGCTCTTGGGTATTTCCAGCTTTACTAGGATTTTCTTAGCTGAAATACAAAAACTTCTTAATACTTGTTTAAGTTCCCTCTGTCATTATAACCTGAATTGCTGGTATAAACTTCATTTGTAATCTGTCTCTCCTTCTTAGCTCACTGTCCTGTAATTAATACCCTGCTTAAAATCAGCTTTAACCTCATTAGCTTTCTCCTTTCCTCTGACGTAGGTAGTAGGGCTTTTTCTCCTAAAATGTGCCGATTTTGCCTTTTGTCTCTAGCTGCCAACTCCAAACAGAGTTTCTTAGGAAAATCTGCATCATGTTGGCATAGCAACTGAGCTGCCAAGCAGCTATAATAGTGATGCTTGGCAACTCGTGGGAAGGACTACGGAGGATCTTAGGGCTTTGTGAAGCAAATCTGAGTTGAATTTGTTCACTTACTACCTGTTGCTGGGGGTACCCACTCTGCTCCCCTCGGTGGGAGTGTTTGGTGTTGGACAGTGGGGTGTTGATATCATTGGGGTGCTGTTTGCAGTGAGACTGGGCTTGGTGGGAAGGTTGGGGTGTGCTGTGGGCATGCATGCAGTGAGCTGCTGCAGCTGATCTTTAAGAGGATCTGGGGTCCCTGAGAAGATCCTGTTTTCATGCAGAGAGACGTCAGCAGGGAGTAGGTTAAGCCTGGTTAGGTAACCTGGCCACGGTGCCATGGGGAGTGAGGTGGCCCAGGAAGGGCAGAGGACACCATTGTAGGTCACAACTCCCAAGGGTACTGAGTTGCTGTGAGTCGTGATCCATTAAGCTTTAAAAAAAAAATCCTTGAAATTAAGCCACAGATTAAATATTCCCAGTTTGTGTGATTGACATGCAGCTCCATGAGCAGCTCATTACAGACCTTGGCTTTGTTTTAGAGAACAAAATACCATGGTAAAGACATAGAGGCACCCTGTGCATGAGGGCCTGAGGAGGGGAGTGCTGTTTGGACTTTGGTCTACCAGCAGGCTGTTCAAATGCAACAAACACCAGAAATTGTTGCTGTGTCCACAGCAGTGGGGAAGGCTCTTATCCTGGCTGGCTTGAACCAGTTCAGCAGACACACTTTGTTACTTCTAGTGCAGACAGAATTACAGTGTTTGGGTTATTGGCTATGGCTTTTGCATCTTTCCTGTTTGATAGCTTCTCTCTGATTAATAGCAAGACTATAACTTTGTTTATAATTCATGTTAGCAGTCAGTGATTCTGTCCTGAGCAGCATTGCTGCCTGGTGCACATTGGTACTCTCTCCAGAGAGCTAGGTGTTACCCCGCACCTCAAACTCCACCAAATTGTCAGAAAGCTGTAATTATTCCTGCATTAAATGATGCTTGTGCCACACTCCCTCCAGCCTGGCTTGCTCCTAATGAGAGCTCAGGAACTCGCTTACAAAGCAGTTAAACTGTCAAGGGTAGAAACTGGAAAATGTTGTTCTGCCCAGGACACTTCTCGTAGCACATATCTGACTGCAGTGTTTAATTGGAATCAGAAGAGGATGGAAAATATTAAGCTGGTGCAACTGCTGTGTGGATGCTTAGCTAGGAGGCTTAGGAGCAGCTGGGGCTGTTTTGAAGCCTGCCCTTGATTTGGGTGATTTTTCTCTGTATTTGGCTCAATGACAAACCTCCACAGGCTTTATTGCTGCTATGTTGGTAATTCTGGAATACTACAGAGGGGAGAGATCTTTGTGTTCAGGGGTTGTCTGCTCTTAGCTGGCACAAGTGGTTTCAGGAGAACTTGCAACCAAAGCCAGTCAACTCTGGCATAACAAAATAAAAGTGGAAAAATTTTGCTTAAGCTGGCTATCCTAGACGTCTATTAAAGCAGTAAGCGGCTGGCATCCTGTTCTTACTGCACTTTAAAAAGATAATTTTTGGGAAGACAGTGATAGTCCTCCTGTGTTGCATGATGAGAGAGGTTGTGATCAAGACTTGTCCCCACTGTGCTGCCTGTGTAAATCCCCCCAGAGGTGAGAACGGGATCAGAAAAGGACTGATCGGATATAAGGCACAACGAGTGAGTGTCCTGGCCCTTGGCCAAAGTGTCTCGGGTTAAGGGACCCGCAGTAAGAGTTAACTGGCAGCGGGTGTGATGTAAGGTACCTGGTTCAATGGGAGCCAGGTATTGAGCAATAGGAGCAGCTCACGTGTTCCCTGTATCAGCTGGGTGGGACTGAACAGCCCCGGCTTCCCTTTTAAGTAGAAGGGCAGGGCTTGTGCAGCCAATCCCGCCGGAGCCGGGCTCGATCATAGGCATGTGTCATGAGACTTGCTGGCATTTCCTTTCCACTCCGTACTGAAATTAGCTCAGGGGAATCACTCAGTTTTACTTCCCTTCCTTGCTGGTCGGAGTGAGCAGGGCAGCTGAGTCTCGGGCTCAGAAAGATGCTCTGCCTCTGTCTGTACGTGCCGGTGTTTGGGGAGAGGCAGACGGAGTTTGAGTACTTCGAATCGAAGGGGCTGCCGGCCGAGCTCAAATCCATCTTCCGACTCAGCCTCTTCATTCCTTCCCAGGAATTCTCCACCTATCGCCAGTGGAAGCAGGTATGGATAAGCCTAAGAGAGGAATGGAAGGGAGGGAGTGAGCGGGGGGGGTGGTATCTAATACATTTAGTGGCTTGCCTAAGAGGGGGAGAAGCTCACGATGGCTCTGTTGTAGTAACTGAGTGAAGCATGGAAACGCTTCTCGTGCCCCTTGGCAGGGATTGCTGAACCGGCGTAGAGTGAACTCTTTTCTTTTTGATTCTTTTGTTTTGAATTGGATGAGGTCTCAGTTCCTGTAAGACTGTTTAAACCAGTCGATGTGAGTTAGACAGAAAAAATGTGTTTTCCAAACTATGGAATCTTCTGCTTCTATGAGTCTGTTCAGACACAGCATTTCACATCCTCTTCCTCCTTTTTCCACCTTTCCACATGCCTCCTTCTGACAGCAGGCTGTAATGTAGAGTCAGCTGAAGCTGGTGGAGGTGAGCAGGTTTGTGCTGTGATGAGGAGAGCAGCTCTGTATGACTCAGCCAGGATGGGTGGGCTGAGCTGGGGAAGGTTATGCAAGAACTTTTTGCTTTACTGTGGAAGGGACATGCAGTGAATCCATGGAGATCTCCGTCCCGATGTGTCACAGCTCTTGCTTTCAGCTTGCTGCTACGTTTTTTTTTTTTTTTTTTGTTTTTTTTTTTCCCCCATGATGAGGCTATCAAGAGCCCAGAGAGCTGCTCATTGATCAGCCAAGCAGGGGAGGCTTTTTATGCCTCTGCAGAGACACAGACAGCAGGCTGGAAGGTGTGTGGGTTCCCACAGTGTGCTGCAAGGGCTGTGACTGCAGGTGACCACAGGAACTTCTGCCGCCAAAATAGCTGTTAATGGCCAGATTTCATGTTTGCTGTTGAAAGCGAAGAGGTGCAGGCAGATACTTGTTCACACCTACAGAGAAGATGCTGAGAGCTTGGCTTTCTCACCCCTCACACGTGTGCTGTGGGTTACTGTTGGGCAGGCAGCGTTTTTGTGCTGACTGTGGGGGAGGAAGATGAACAGGGCAAAGCTTTTATTGCCTGTGGTCTCTGATCACTCAGGGTGCATTTCTGCAGTTGTTGGGGCGTGCTGAGAGAGAGGGAGCAGTTGCACAGTCACATCTCTTTTACAGTGCCTCCGAATTATTAATGCCTGTCAACTGGTTGGGGGTTGCCAGTGAGAGGGAAGCCCTGATTCAGCTGTTGAAGGCCAGTGTGCTGACAGGAGAGGGGTGTTGGTCTATATTTAGCCTACAAGTTGAATGTGAAGTCATATCTGAACTTCACAACGGTCATATGATAAATGGCAGGTTAGGAATACTGTGCATACCGTGGAGGTCAGGGCAGCTGGGACAGCACTTTCTTATTTAAGGTTCATAAAGTGATTAGGAATAATCCTCATAGCATTAGGGCTAAAGAGACAGCACTTGGTGGGTGAGAGAGAGCGTTTCAATACTAAATGATTTAGTACTGAAGTAATTTAAAATGATATTTAAACAAAGACTTATGGCTTATGAAGGGGACTGGTGGTCATAGACTGAGGACATATCACAATGAGTTTAGGCTTGCCTAATACATTGAAGCCTAAATATTGAACAAGCTACTGGTGAACAGAGGGTTAACCCAGCGTTTCAGCTCAGAGCTTCTTTAACAGCCCATCTGCTGTTAACATAAATGTTACCACAGTTAAAACAAAACTTTGGGTGATGCACTAGACTGAATCATACCTCATTGAGTATTGCTCACTGATTCATGTTGGAAAAGACTTAAAGGCTGTCAAAGGCAAGTGGCTGAACCAGGAGGGGAATAGGAACTCCCTGAGCCACATTCTTGCAGTCTGGAGATCACCTTACCTGTCAACATGTAGCCATGTGCCCTTAGAGAGGACAGGCCATGGGCTATTGCCTCAGTGAGTTGCAGTTGCAGTGAGTTAATTAGTCATTTACCTTGTCCTAGATGTCTGGCACAGTTTGATCTTGATTTTTAACTTTGTCCTACTAAGAACCTATTCTTGCTCTCTATGCATCTCATGGAAACTTGTGTAATTAAAGCACATAGCTTCAGGGTGCCTAAACCAGTTCACAAAGGCTTTTATCTTTTGGCTGTGTTCACTAGAGCTGGACAGGATTTTGCTGGTTAGAGTTAGTTACTGCCAGAGGGAGCTTACTTCTCTAAGGATTGTAGTAGGTATGAAATTCCTTCTGTTCAGTTTTTTTTATAACCTCATATCTTCTGATTCACTTTTTATGCTAATCTATTGACTTGTACTTAGTTCAAGAACCTTCACAAGGACTTTGCAAGGTGTAAATCAAGGTACAGTCCTGAGATTAGACATATGACACTAGCAGAATATCCCTGATAAGACATGAGGCATTCCATCTGTGTAATGGACTTTGGGAAACAGTTGGAATCAGGTGACTTTTCTACGCTACTGCATTGCTAAACGCTCTCAGAAGAATTACAATTTTGTCAGCTACTTTTTGGAGGAAAAGTCAAAGTTGTGTGGGAAATGTTTTTTAAGTATGGTAGAAGGGGGGAATATATCTGTCTGAGTGAACAAAGGAACTGACAATTCTTGGTTGTTTTCTGAACAGAAAATTGTGAAGGCTGGAGACAAAGACCTGGATGGACAGCTGGATTTTGAGGAATTTGTTCACTATCTCCAAGACCATGAAAAGAAGCTGAGACTGGTTTTCAAGAGTTTGGATAAGAAGAATGATGGTAAGCAGCTTTCTCCTGCTCAGGGTGGACTGGTGAATGTGTTAGCCTGTAATATGTGTCCTGGAGCTCACTGGCTTCTCTTTGCAGGCCGCATCGATGCCCAGGAGATTGTCCAGTCTCTCCGGGACTTGGGAGTCAAGATCTCTGAACAGCAGGCTGAGAAAATACTGAAGAGGTGAAGATTTCACTGGTGTTTCTGTTTTATGTCAAGGGAGCTAGAAAGAAATATAGGGACATGGAGCCTGTCTCTCTTTCCCCTGTATGCACTTTCCAGAGACTTTGGTTCCTCCCTTTTTTCCTATTTCTTTCCATTTTGATTTTTTCCTGTGAGTTGACATAATTATAAAATCATAATGCTTTATTGAGACTTAACTGTCAGAGTCTCTCCCTGACCTGTTGAGGGGAAGTGCTTGCACCTGAGCTGATTTGCATCCCTGTCTGATTGTCCTGCTGCCCTGAGCGTGCTGCTTTGGAGAGGGTCTGTGCAGTTGCTCATTGGAAATGCTGAGTGCTTTATGCATGTGGCACTAACATGTTAACAACCACTTATTTGTGCTGTTTTTTTCCTCTTTTTTTTCCTCTGCTACCTTCCCTCTGTCTGTTTGCCTGTGTGTCAGAATAAGGACGGGACACTTCTGGGGTCCTGTCACCTAGTAAGTATTATTTTCCCTTCAGTGTCAGTTAAGTCCCTGAATTTGTTAGGAGGGGTTGCAAATACTGTTGTGGGCTGGTGAGAAGGGAGAAAGAGGGGAAGAAAGACAGATCCCACTTCTACCTCAGCATTGTTTGGTGAACAGATTATTTCCTAGCTTTGTCTTGTGTCTCTTTAGAAGTCTTCTAGTAGTTGCTTTGCAAAGCTCTTTTTGGTGTAGGCGTGGATAATCAAAGGGAAGGAGAGGAGGAATTTGTCACCCAGTGGGAGTCTGTACTCACCTGATAATCAATCTTTTTAGCATGGATAAAAATGGGACAATGACAATTGATTGGAATGAGTGGAGAGACTATCACCTGCTGCACCCCGTGGAGAACATTCCTGAAATCATCCTGTACTGGAAGCACTCCACGGTAAGAAATAGCTCCTGTACAACAGGTCTCAGTCTTTGCCCAGCTTCTTGGTCCAAGTCCTGGCCCCCAGGAGCTGCTATCAGCAGTCCTTGTCGTTCTCTTCATGGTTCATAGCTTCTCTGTAGCCCTGGAAGCTCAATTGCTTCCTGTCCTCTGCTGTAATCTTGCCACATATCACTGTCACAGCTGCTGGCACAGGTGATGACGACTGCAGTAGTGCAGGGAGATGAGGGTGTTCTCTTGGTGTGTGCCTCCAGGAGCTCCTGGCCAGCCCCAGCTGGTTCAGGACCTGTTAAAACAAGACTGATTCCACAGGCAGCCATCCTTTCTGGAGTTATCTATATGTGAATAGTATGTAATGAGAATTAACTGGCTGTGAGCTTGGAAGGTTCTGGAGAGGTCCAGCTTTTTTGCCAATGCAACTGCCTGCAGTTGGTCGGTTTGTTCCTAAGTACGACACACAGTATTTAGACATAGACAAACGTTCAGCAGTTGCCAGGTTCTTGGAGAGAAATCTTGAAATTAGAAATGAGTTTCCCTTGTGACACGTTCTAGCAGTGGCAGCTCCTGTGGCTGCAGATAAGCTGCTGGCTTGGAATAAACATATCCTGTACTTCAGCACTTGGCACGAATAAAGAGCGGTAAAACAGCAAGATCACTGGCTGATGCAACATTTCTCAACACCTTCTCCTTTTGCAGATCTTCGATGTAGGAGAGAATTTGACTGTCCCTGATGAGTTCACAGTGGAAGAAAGGCAGACGGGGATGTGGTGGAGACATCTGGTTGCAGGTGGAGGTGCAGGTGCCGTGTCCAGAACCTGCACAGCTCCCTTGGACCGTTTGAAAGTGCTCATGCAGGTATGATGGTGAAGTTGCAGTTTGTTTAAACACCTGAGCAGATTCCTTTCATATTTATGATTACCTGGGAGGTGATAGTGTTCATCAACACAGTATAGCACTCTGGCCAATGTTAATCTTGTCATTCTTTTATTGCTATTTTTAAAAGCATTTTGAATTATTTGAGTGCTCAAAGTCATATTAAAAAATTATAAAAAAGTAGAGTCTTTTTGGAGGTGGACATGTCAAAATTGTCAGTAGTAAGACAATTTTATGGAAAACTTAGGTTTTGGTGAAACAGGTTAAAATCCTGTGTTCCTTTGAGAGACCCTGAGGCCATGAGAGTTGAAGTCAATGTGGTGGTCAGTTGGCAGAGCTTGTATTCTGTATTGTCAGCATTAGAAAGGAGTTGGAAATTTTTGATTTTAGCCTGCTTTGTCACTGCACCTGCTCTTGAACGAAGTTGATGGGTAGTTGATCCTATGCTAGGTGTGGGAAAAAAACAAGACAGTTGCCTATTTAACCTTTCCCCCCATTCCTGAGGGAGATATTGATTAGATTGATTAATTAACGCTAGACTTGGCAAAAAAAGAAAAGAAGCTTGCTTTCCTATTGTGGAAGCGATCTGGAAGGGATTAAAGCCTTGGCAAATCTCTGGGTAAATAAAAAAGCGCCCTTTTGTCCCTGGATTACAGAAAAACGTTGCACTGTCGTAATGGGGACTGGAACTAATCCAGGCTTGTCCCTGTCCCCCAGGTTCACGCCTCGCGCAGTAACAACATGTGCATCATCGGCGGCTTCACACAGATGATCCGGGAGGGTGGCCCAAGGTCACTGTGGAGGGGCAATGGCATCAACGTGCTCAAGATTGCACCCGAGTCAGCCATCAAGTTCATGGCCTACGAGCAGGTGAGGGCACAGAGAGCTGTGAACGCAGAAGGGCAAGCTGAAAAGAAAGCGATGGGTGAGAGAAGTCACGGAGCCTCAATGTCTGTCTGTTCTGGCTTCTGCAGATCAAGCGGTTCATTGGTACTGACCAGGAAATGCTGAGGATCCACGAGCGGCTCTTGGCTGGTTCTCTGGCTGGGGCCATTGCACAGAGCAGCATCTACCCCATGGAGGTGAGGCAGGAGGCTCCTGGATAGGGGCAGGGATGGGGAGATGTGGGTAGAACACCAGCACTGTGATATTTAATTTGTGAGTTCTCAGACCAAGCAGTACTGCTTGCAGGATGCTTGCTGTGCTCCTGACAGTTGTGCTCCTAAGAATGATTTTGTCTGTACATTGTTCTCCTGCTGATTCTCCTGTAGGCCTTCATGCAATTTATTCTTGTCTTCTAGGTTCTGAAAACAAGGATGGCTCTAAGGAAGACAGGACAATATTCGGGCATGTTGGATTGTGCCAAAAACATCCTTGCAAAGGAAGGAATGGCTGCCTTCTACAAAGGCTACATCCCCAACATGTTGGGAATCATTCCATATGCTGGTATTGACCTGGCAGTCTATGAGGTATGAAGCCTTTAACCTATTGTTAGGTTAAGCCTTACAGTTATTATATTCTGTTTTATATTATTGTTAACCTATGGTAGGGCTGTGCTGCTTCTGTGACCTTATCACTGTCAGACTTGTCAGTCATGACAGGAATTTAAGTAATTTATCAAAGCTTTCTTGAACAGTCTTATGGGGCAGAAATGTATTTTTTGACCCAAAAATGGCTTAAAAGATAATCCAATATGATGATTCTAGTTCATAAACCACAGCATCATGCATGGTTCCTTGTTTCTTTTCTTCACGAGAAATTTGCAGCAAAAAATTAAGTGCCTGGGATTTTGCCCAGGCACTATGGCAACAGCAGCTCAAAAAGATTTGAGAAGCCCTGTGCTCCTGGCTGAACTTGCCTGGAACTTTCTGGCCTTTACTCTAGATCTTTCATGAAACATGATACTCCTTTGCTTGCCTCTTCCCTGCTAATGTTGGACTTGTTCCTTCCAGACACTAAAAAATACCTGGTTGCAACGCTACGCTGTCAACAGTGCTGACCCTGGGGTCTTTGTTCTGCTGGCCTGTGGCACCATCTCCAGCACCTGTGGACAGCTTGCCAGTTACCCACTGGCCCTCGTGAGGACACGCATGCAGGCCCAAGGTGAGAACTTTTGGAACAGTGGGAGCTCCTGCCTTTGTTTTTGAGCAAGGCTAAAGGTTCTCTAGTGTAAACATTGCAACAACAGCCGTAGCTGAGCCATGGGCTGTTTGTGATGCTGCAAGGGGACGGTGGACTTCGTGCTGCCTTTCTAACCTCTGTGGCCAAGGACCTCCAGGACAGAGGTTCTATTTTGCTCAGATCAGCAGTTCTGGGCTGAGGGCATCTTCAGAGCAGTTTGAGAAAATACTTGCAGTGTGGAGCACGGAATGGGTAGCTGAGAAGTTCATGCAGTCCCCCACGAAGCACCTTTGCTCTGGGAACATCTGAAAGCACATGGATCAGAGCTGCTCTTGGAAACAAAAGTGTTTTCACCACATAGGCTGCATTATTTATTGTGGCTTTCCCTATTGCAGCTTCAGTGGAGGGTGCTCCAGAAGTGACCATGAGGGGACTGTTCAAACACATTCTGAAGACAGAGGGAGCATTTGGGCTTTACCGGGGTCTGGCGCCCAACTTTATGAAGGTGATCCCAGCTGTGAGCATCAGCTACGTGGTCTATGAGAACTTGAAGATGACTCTGGGCGTGGACTCGCGGTGACCAGGAGGTGCTGAGGACTCAGAACTCTGAAATCTTGGGATGTGATCCCAAGACATATAAGCCATCTCTCATTCTGTGAATGTGTCGACACTAAGCTGACTAAGCAAAGCTGTGAAATCTCAGATTGTGAGTCAGTAAGGAAGGGGGAGGGGAGGATCTGGTATCCTTTGCCATCTTGCTACTCAGAGCTCCACATAAACCATCACGGGGTCCTTTTTGTTGGGCCTTTTGGGAGACCAGGAGCTGAACTCCTGGGAGATCTTGCAGTGGGAGTTGCTGAGGTCAGTTCCCAGCAGTATGACAGAGTAGCAAAGATTTGGGTTACAGGTCTGCTCTCAGCGTGTTGCCTGTACAGAGCTGTTTGCCTACAGATGAGCACCTTCTGACTTGCTGAAAGAGCTTCTTTTTCCATTCAGAGAGCTGCTTTTTCCATTCAGTTGTTTAACTTCCTACCCATTGTTTAAATCTGTACAAACCTTGTGTAGGAGCTGCTGCCACACCAGGCTTGTTATGTTTACAAATATTCCTTTGGGTGGGAGACATTCATGTTCTGCTTCCAAGAATTGACATGAAATGTAACTGATCTATACTGATTTGGAGGGCTGGTGGGCAGTGGTTTATCCAGCCAGGCTGAAGGTTACTTAAGCCAGCCTGATGAAGAATTAGGATTATTTATTTTTTATAGGTTTAAGTGTGTCTCATAAACCCACTAACAAGATGCACTTACTAACAAGCAGCAGACTAGAGCCTGCATGCCTATATCCTTTGCATGCTGGGATTGGCTTGTCTTATTCTCTGCAGGGGCTTGGAAAGGGGAAGGCAGGAGAGCCCTGGGCTGCCCGGCACTGTGATGCATGGCTTTAGTGAACAAAGACACAATAACTCACAGCTCCTGTGCAGCTGTGCTCCCAGCACGACGTGAGAGCCCCTGTGCAGCGTTGCATGGACCTCTGAATTCCATCCTGCCTGGTGCCAAGGAGAGCTCGTGAACCTTTTCCAAACCCCGTGCCTATGCTGCTATCTTATCTCTTTAGACCTCTTGGTAGATCCACGTTCAGGTTTCCATTGGTGAGATGGAGGCCCCGAGTCAGGAATGTGTGCTGTGGGAAGGGGTGTTAGGGAGAGGGGCTGTCACTGGGAGAGGTGAGCTTTCAGTCCTAAAGACATGCTTGCTTGTCTTTCAAAGGGTGCTTTTCATAAAGCTAAGGGAAAGAAATGGCTTTAAAATTTCTCTGATAGCATTATGGGCTGCTTTAGTTAATAGGATCCAGCTTCTGAGGCCTGGGAGATCCTCACCCAACTTTTCATTTTGGGTAAAATGGACCAGCGTTGCATTCCACTGTTTTACTGCTTAAAGCATATTTATTTTGTATTTATTTGAACAGAGTTATGTCAGACTATTTTTATAGGTTTGTTTAAATATTGTTACTGTGCTTGTATTTCTCCTGTTTTAAAAAGCTCTCTATTAGTTCTTTTTCATCACACAGCTGAGCCATGGGGAGGGATGCTAAAGTCACTCCTAGGGCTTGAACTGCCTTTCCCATGTCTGGGTTTGTTGCTGGAGGACCTCAGCCCAGAGAAATTCTGTAGCAAGAAGCCATAGGAGAGAAGGGAGCAGATGAGGAAGCAGAACCTTGGGGAGAGGGTGCACTGTCAGGCTTGCCTTAGCTTGGAATTGCCTCTGTGCACAGCAGAAAGGCTTTGGGTGGATGGCTGAAGTTGGGAAGTGGAAGGTCTGTGGATGTTGGATGTCACAACAGTTAATTAAGAATGCTTGGGGGAGTTTTTAAGTAAGGGGGGAAGAGAGAAATCTCAGGGACTAAAGACAATACACATTTCCAGAGAGATGGAAGGAAACTTGCACTTGGACATGAGCTGCTGCAGTTGTGCTTCAAGGCTGAATCAGCAGACCCTGCTGCTGAGCTAGTGCTCAGCACATGCAGGAGGACACTGTGGAGATGTGAGAAATTGGAAAAGGATTTGCTAGCACTCAAACAGCTGCTTTTTTTTCTGACAGATTTTGGTGGTTCGTGGAGAGTCTCCCAGGTGAGACTCTGCCTTCACTTTCAGTGCTGTCAGTAGTAGCCACGTGGAAATCTAACCACCAATGGATTAGTGATACGATTTTTTTTTTTCCCCACCCCCCCTCTTCCTGAGACCTGTCATAAATTCTGCAGTGGCTCCTTCCTACCAGTGTGGCCTAATGAGAATATGAATATCAGAATGCAAAAATCAATGCAAAATGACAACCATCTTTGTAGCTGTAACCACAAATTGTTATAATGCAAATCTAACTCGGATTCTTCATGTAGGGAACAGTCTGCTAATAAAGGTCTGATAAAGAGATACCGTGTCTCCATCTCTTTCTCTAAGGTTTATTTGTGCTCTTTGGGGCCAGACTTTTCCTGGGCTAACGCTCACCAAGGACACTGACACTGGAAGGATTCTCACTGTGAGGACCTGGGAGAACAGATTTCTTAAAAGCAAAGCCAGCAAGATGAAGGCTGATGATAGTGGTGATGAGTCAGGGATGTTCAGACACTGTTTACCTGTCTGAGCATTGCTGGACTTTGCTCATTTCTGCAGTATCCATAACACTATGTTCAGAGGAGTGAATTTCCCAGAAAAACTGAAAGCTCTGCAGTCCAATTATCCCCTTGAAAGACCCTGGCTTATACAGTTTTCAAAATAAAGGCTTTGTACAAGTGTTTTCATGAATAACAACCCAGCCAGGAGCTGTTGAAGGTCATTCAGGAGCCATAGCTGGTAGTGCAAGTGGCCTCTGATTTGGTTAACAAAACTTGCTGTGGAGGCCAGACTGGCTGACTTTGTGTGTTCCTTATGTCTCCTACTGTAATTCAAGGCTTTTATTCAGCTATAAATCTACTCATAAAGCTTGGGTTCTTGTAATCTGAACCACGGCTCTCCAGTGGTGTCAGCTGAGATGGGCCCTTGAACTGCAGCCTGGAGGCTGCTGCCAGCATCCCCTCTGCCCTCGGGAGAGGTTGGGGAGTTATGGGTGGGTGAAGCAAGGGCTGGCTGGGTACCTGTGCTTCAAGACTTGGAGGGAATGGGCCCTTGAACTTATTTTTTTTTATCCTGCAGAAAAGCAATCTTGTAGGGGGGACGTCCTCACTCTCCACAATTCCCTGACACGGGAAGATGCAGTCAGGCTCTGCTCCCAGGGAACAAGGGATAGGAGGAGAGGGAATGGCCTCAAGCTGTGCCTCAGGTTGGACAGCAGGAGGAATTTCTTCACTGAAAGATTTGTCAAGCATTGGAAGGGGCTGCCCAGGGAGGAATGGTGGAATCAGTATCCCTGGACTAGTGTCCCACTATTCCCTAAGGAATGCCTGGATGTGTTACTCGGTGCTCTAATCTGGTTGACAAGGTGGGGATTGGTCACAGGTTGGACTTGACCAAACTTAATGATTCTCTGATTTTGTAAAATTCATTTTTGCTAGAGCAGTCAGTCCAAAGGCTTAACACTGAAATATTGCCTGGGAAAGGCAGCTGGACAGAAACAGAGCACCCTGGAGCTCCAGAGTGAGTCACGGGGCTTGCTGCTGCCTCCCCTCTGGCTTTTCTCATTTTCTTCCTTTTTAAGGAAGAGAGATATTTTCGGTGCTTAATTACTAAGTTAGAGCTGAGACTGAATTATTCTCCAGACATGGAGCAGCAGCAGTCTCTTGTTACACTCGCCCACTTTTACAATAGCAGTGATGGTGCTGTCCCCCCTTGGGGCTGGGATAAGGAGTGTGAGGTGCCTGACAAGTGCAGGGGTGTACTGGAGGCATGGAAAGAAATGTCATTCTTGGCACTTCTCATCTCCAGGGTGTTGAGCGTGTTGAGAAATGAGAAAACGTTTTCTCTAGGAAGCGAAAAATCCAGGCTGGGTTGGATTAGCACCCCTTTCCTCTGACAGGAGGATAATTTGCCAGTTCACGGTGTGCAAACCAAGCTGTGGATGGGCATTATCAGGGAGCACTTGCCTGGTCCAGAGGCTTTGGGCAGGACCATCTGTCGTACTTGGGCTACCTGGCAGTCAATCTACTGTCAACGAGAATTGGGTGGTTCCCTTCAGCTAAGCCCCTTTTTCCTCAGGCTCTGCAGTTACCGCTAAATTTTCAGCCTTGTCCGTATCCCAGTTACTCCTCAAATTCTTGGTTTGCTTGTTTAAAGTAGTTAATGATTGCCCTCTCCTGGCCGGTCTCTCTCATTGCTGCATTGCAGCGCTGCTTTTTGGCAGAGCTCTTTTCCAAGCTCAGCGGGAAAGCTCCAGGCTGACTCTCCAGCGATTCTAGCTGGATGACACACAAAGTGAATTGGGTGTTTGTTTTTAGTTGTTTGGTTTTTTTGTTGTTGTTTTTTTGTTTTTTTTTTGTTTTTGTTTTTTTTGCAAACGCCACTTCTGACCTCCTCAGAACCCTCTGCTCTCAAACATTTTGGCACCAAATTGTATCTGATTTGAAGAAAACATTTATTGCCCTGTATGGGGTCAGTTCCCTGCATTCCCAGGCCAGGGAGTACCTGGAGCAGGTGATGCTGTGACTGCAGCCACGGGCTCTGGGTGTGGGCTGTTGCTGCCTTCGGCTTCTTTCACTTGACACACCTCCTGTCAAAACAACAAAAACAGGGTGAGTGAATCTGCCAAGGTGCCAGCAAGAGACAATTTACTCAAGAAAGAAGTGTTTTCTTTTCCCCTTTTAGCTGATTATGTCTAAGAGGGCTTCCCTGTGTTGGCACAGACACTGCTTGCCCAAGTACTCAGCTCCTGCTGGTGCCATTTCCCAGAACTGTGCTGGAAAGAGGAAACCAAGTTTCTCTTGAGCTGTGTGTGCTCTGAAAGAAAGGGGGAACTCAGACTTTGGGGGAAATAAATAAAAACCTTGTTCTGCTCAGGCCCTCAGCATAGGTGAGGTTCTGCTAACCCCTGCAGCTGACATGGGGCTTTGTGAGCCTGCTCCAGTGCTCTGTTCACATCCACCTCCTTCAGCCTGGTGGCAAAGGTCCCCAAAATCTTTTCTGCATTTGCTTAATTGTTTTTTTCACTCCTCTGGTCCTTACTTTAGCCAGTAACTGCCAACTCCAGTTGCACCAGCACTTGTAAGCATACAGTCCTGACTAACTCCTCTCATTTTACCCAAATTTAAATGTGATCGAGAGACTGCAACCCCCCCAGTCCACAGCTGTGTGCAGTTAATGTAGAGGAGCTGGGCTCTGCCTCCCAGGTGCTGCTTGTTTTCTGAATAGGAGAGGGGCCCTGCCCCAATGTTTCACTCTCTGCCCCTACACTCAATCCTCTGTTCCCCTGAACCTGTGGGGATAATTGCTGGGGACGACGTTAGATCCAGCCTGGTAGTTTGGAGTGGGGTTTTGGGCACCTCTGAAAACTCAGAGCATGCTGATGTGGATGAGCAGATGACCAGGACGGTGCAGCAAAGGTAAGATGTTTTTCACCTTCACTTTGCAAACAGGAGCCTCTGTCAAGCTGACCCAGGGTCTGGGTCATTCACAGGATAAAATGTCTTCAATTGGGGGGGCAGAGGTGAGGACTGGACCTGCTTAATGTTTACGTGGAAAATCTGAAGGAAAAAATCCCTGGGGCCTCCTGCCCTTTCTGCAGCTCCTGGGGGTAGCTGGTCCTTGCTGGGGGCAAAATCAGGGGTTTCAAGGCAAAATCAGTAATCTTAGGGCAAAAATCCCTTGATTTCCCTGGGTAGGCAGGCTGTTACCAGGGTTCCCTGTGGAGATGCTCATGTGCCGGTATTTGCTATTTGCTTTAGGAGTGCTACTTTAAAGCTCAGTTAAAGCAACACTGTGGTTATTTAATCCCCTAAATAATTCCCAACACATTGAAAACGTGTTTCTAAGACCCCATTTTGGCAGCTGGAGGTGCAGCCCGGGCTCTGGCAGCCCTGCTGGTCGGGGCTTTGGTGGCTTTGGTGGCCCTGGCCCCTGGCAGAGTGTCCCGTACCGTTTTCCACGGCGCATACACGATCTGCTCCGCCCGCAGCCCCAGGCACTCGGCGTGCTGCTCAAACTCCTCCCGCTCCGCTGCGCTGATGCTCAGGTTCCGGGCTGGAGGAGGATTTGTCAGGTGTTAGGCAGGGACTGGTGGGCTCAGCACAGCCCTTTGTGCCACATCCCTGTCCTTGCTGTCCCCTTCCCTATCAGTGCTTGCTGTGATGTGGTCTGTGTGTGTGTGTGGGATCTCTCACCCCCAGAGTGAACACACCTGAACAAAACCAACCTCGGGCATCACTTGTTTAACTCCCAAACAACCCTGGGCCTGCATGCTTAAAGGGGTTGCAGGATGGTTTGATACTCCTGGAGTGTCAGGAGGGATCAAGGCAGAGTATGGAAGCAGTTTTCTTTCAAAATCTCTTAAGCAACTGCTTTGCAGCCTGGCAAGGTGATGGGGAACCTAATCAGGGTCAAAACTGCTGCTTTATGGGTTTGTGGTTAAATCTGATCAGCTGTAGCACTGTAAAGCCACGTGCTCTGCCCTGGGAGGTAAGTACTGAAACATCATGGTTGGCTTGAAAATTGAGATTTTACAGTGATATTGATGCTGAATTGTATTTGCTTCCTGTTCTTTGAATATTTATGGGTGTAAGTGGGTTTGGTCATTAATTTGCTTTTCCTGCTCTGCCAAGAGATGTGAGGTTTAATGGGGTTTGCAAATCCTGTGACCCCTGGAGTGTTGGTCTCAGAAAAGTCATTGACTATTGGTAAAACCAAGTTGCTGTGTGGTTTTAGTTGATAATTTTGTGTGTGTGTTTGAGCGTGCCGTGGTAGCTTAAAATTACTTTAGGATGGAGTTTCCTACCGTAGAGATACTGCCCCAAATATGTCCTTTCTCTCTGCATTTGGTACTGGACGAGTAAAAGGTTTTCAGAGCTCACATTCATCAGCATCCCCTCAGTTTGGTGGGTCTTGGCTAGGAGACAACAGATACAAGAACTCAGATTTCAGCAGCAATAAACTTCAGCCCAGGTACAGCCAGGGCACTGTCAGTAGTCCCTGGGATTCAACCCTCAGTAGCAGGAAATGGGGTGATTTTTTTGACTCTTAGTTTATATAAATTGTATTTCTTAAAAATGAGGCTGGGGTGTGAAAGAGCCAAAATCCCTCAGCTCCTGTCCTGCTGTTGGAATGTGCTGAATGATGTGGTGTGTGGGGACTCAGGGTATGAAGGGTCAGTGCAAACTGTATCCCAGGGGGATATAATTCCCACCCCACTTCCTCAGCAAGGACAAGTCAGAACTAGAGGCTTCATTAATTCACTGAAATGTGCCATGAATGTTTGTTTCCTCCTTCCCGCAAGGAATTGTGAAATAACTTCACAAACAGGACGGTGTTCTCCCGCAGGGATGGGAGGAGGTTTGCTCCTGGCACAGCATTACTCTGTGGGTTTAATGTGGCTGGATGGTGGGGCTGTGATCCCTGGGGTGCCCCCGGGTTTGGGGAGAGGTTTGGAGCCCACCAAGGCTCCAAACAGGCAAAGAGAATCAGGAATAAAATGCAGGAGATAATGCAGAATAAGGACATGGGCCCTTTGTGTGTGTGTCAATCCATGTGAAACCGTGGGCTGGGTGAGAACCCCACCCGTGCTGCTCACCGTGTTTCACCAGCGAGGCGTTACCAGGAGTCACTTCCAGGTAGGTGAGGTTGTTGGTAAAGCATTGGTCCCCCCTGGAGAGAGAGGGGAAGGAGATGATGCCATGGTCTGGGAAGGACCAGCAAAGCCCGGGCCCTGGTTCTGACCCCACACCGGGCACCTGCCACCTCCTCAGGCTTAATTTCTCTCGCTGTTAAAATCGAGGCTTTTCTCTCGCGTATTTGCCTGACCTCCGGTGGCAGCTGGTGGTCTCAGCCTTGCCATTGCTTCCCCCTCTCCTTGGTGGTCAGACGTTTTCCACTCTGAAATAACTGAACCCTCGAAGTGCTGCCTGCATTGGCAGGGAAAAATTCATCCCCTGAAATTCTGACCCTATGGGGGAAGCAGCTTTGGTGCCTGGCAAAGTCAGCAGAGATGGCACAGGGACTCTGGAGAGGTCTCCTCCCCTGGAGAGATCTCCTTGGTGCCTGTGAGACCTCCGTGCCCTGCAAAACTCGTCTAAACCTGCGGTCTGTTCAAATAAATAAGTAAATAAAAGGGATGAGGAGAGGGTGCATAGAGCGAGCAGGAGAGACTCCTCTTGGAGAAACCAATCTGGAACCGTGCTCGTATCTGGTGCTAAAGGATTTTAGGGCTGTAGCAGGGCGGGGATGGGTCGGGAGCACAGGGACCGCATCTTACACGGCCACGTAGTGGCTGATGAGCAGCTCCTGCCCGCCGGCCCCGGGCTCCAGGCGCAGGAAGGCGCTGTCGATGAGCAGCATCTCCACACGGTGCTGGGGGAACTGGGCAGCCCCTGCCACGTACAGCCACGTCCCCAGCAGCTGTGGGGAGGGAGGGACAGAGTGGTGACAGCTGCTGGGCTTGCGGGAGAAACCCTGAGATTCCCCCCCTCCCCGCGGCAAAACTGATAGCGCTGCTCCCTCTTGCATTTGCAGCGACAAATTTGCAAATGGACTGGGGGGAAGAAAAAAAGAAATAGCGGAGAAGAGATGGTGGCAGCGGCTGTGGGTGCCCTGGGTGGGGCAGGGTCAGGACAGCACGGCTTTGTCGCGGGGGGGTTTGCACCAAAAGATACCCAGCCCAGCCGCCTTGTTTCAAAGTCAGTGTTGGGAACCTGACAAAGCTGGGTAATTCGCGGTGTTCTGGCCAGCAGTTTCCCGTTTGCTGCAGGTGATTCACCGACAGCACGCCGGCAGCTGTGCTGGGGGAGCAGCGGGGACAAGGTGGGGTTTTCCCTTTTCCCAAGGGACAGCGAGGCTTGGCAGAGCACCCTGAAGGCCATGGCAGGCTGGGGCAGCCCCGGGGCTGGCGAGTGTCCTACCTGCGAGGCCGTGGAGCTGTCCGGGCGCTGCGCTCCGCAGGGCGCGGCCTCCGCCGGCAGCAGCAGCGCTGCGAGCCCGAGCAGCAGCAGGAGCCCGGCCGAGCCCATGGCTGTCCGAGCGCTCCGAGGGGCTCAGAGCCGCACACACAGACCCTGCTGGCTCCTGCAGCTCTGCTGGGAGCGCACAGGATGTGCCCGGAGCTGCCGGATCTGCTCCCGTGTCGCAATCGGTGCCTTTTGAGGGCGATGCCCAGGGAAGAGCCACGTGCTTGGCACTGGCCCCGGCCTCGGATGTGGCTGCTGTCGGCAAGTGTTGGTAGGAGAGGGCTGTTGGTGATGCAATTACTGCATTTAAGACTGAAATCTACCCTAAACTTGCCCATTTTTCTCTGTGAGCAGCTGCCGTAGTTGCCTCTTGCTCTGCCAATGAGATGTGCAGCCCTCCCAACCTCAGGCAAAGCCCAAGGGAGCTTTGAGCAGAAGGTGCTTTTGCTGTCCTTGCCAAAACTGGCCTTAAAAGTGGTGCTTATGTGCCTCAGAGGTCACTCTGTGCTGTTGGACACAGTTCCCTGACCCTCTCTGTCCTGCTGGACACATCCCCCGTGGCAGCTCCCTGACCCTCCCTGTCCTGCTGCTGTCCCTGTGTTGTCACACAGGCAGGTTTTATTTCTCTGGCATTTTGTGTGCCTTTTCCTCTCTGGCAGCAGAACCTCCCTGACCACTTTGGTCTGGCTCTGGATGATGTTTTTCCCATCCTCTCCCCTCTCCCCTCCTCAGAGACACTCAGGGAAGGTGCAGTGTCACCTCTTGTCACCCCACCCTGCACAAGCCTGTTGTCTAGATGGAGCCTTGTGGGATTTGGCTTGAAAATTGAGGCTGGGGATGTTCAGGTGCTGAGAGTGTTGTGGTGGGAGAGGCTCGAGGGGGTTGGCAGGTTTGAGTGTCATCCTTATGGGTGGGTGCTCATGTCCCTGTGAGGCTGGGAGGGTCCCCTGCCACCACAGAGCTGGGGGGAGAGATGACCACCTCTGCCACACTTGGCTGGGTTTTGTCTGGAGCATTTACATCTCTGAGTGGGTTTGAAGATTCAGCACCATGGCAGGAGGATGACCCAGAGAAGATGGAGCAGGAGCAGCCAGTGGCTGAAACACAGGAGTTTATTTTGGGCCCAGTTGAGAACAGTGAAACTGGTGTTGAATCCAGGAGATAAAACCAAAACATGGGTAGGATAAGAAATTCTGAGGCTGTGCTGAGCCTGGCTGGGGGTGGAGGAGGATGAGGATGGAGCAGTTGACCCGGTCCATGGGGGTTACCCCAGCTGTGGATCTGCATTGTCTTCACTCCTGGGCAGGGGACAGGCATGCTGTGGGAGAGAGGAGATCAGCTCTGGGAGCTCCCTCAGCCCAGAACCACCAGGAAAGGCTGGGCTAGGATGCTCGAGGAGGAGTGGGGATGCACAGCAGGGAAGCTGTGCTGGGGTACTAAACTTACATCCCCCCCAGACCCCCATCCCAGCTGGAAACAGAACCTGGCCTGGGGCTCATCCACCCCGGAGAGGGGTTTGTACCTCTGTGGAAGTGTAGAACACTTCCTCCTCTGTGAAGCCCAGGCACTGCAGGTGGGCTTTGAACTCCTCCATGTGCTCCTTGCTCACACTGGGTGTCCGTGCTGTCAGAGAAATGGAGAAGGGGAGAAAAGAAGTGGAGTTGCTTTGCCCTTGGGTGATCCCCATAGTGCAGATGGGGAGCTCACTGCTTGTCCCTGTCTTTCCCCTCTCTGTATCAGGGGAAAAGGGGCTTTTTGCCCTGCTTGTGAGGACTGGAGATGCCCATGCCCCTTGATTTGTCCCTGGGGAAGCATCTGCTCACCTGAGAGACTCAGATTTGGGAAGTCAATATTAATGTGGTTCAGGATCAGCAGGTCTTTGTCACTTTGGATCAGTCTGACCATGGAAACCACTTCATTATCATCAACTGGAAGGTAGGGAGTGAGATTTCCCCAGTGGTTAAAAGGCTCAGGATACCAAGAACTGGGGGGAAGAAGCAGGAGGGTTCAAGGGGTGGCTGGGTCCCCCCACCCCGTCCCATCCCAGTGCTACAAGAGGAGCTTTACCGTGCATCAGGGTGGAGTTCTGCAGGAAAACCTGGACCTTGCTGGAGTTCCTCACCACACATGTCTCATTCCTGTGGGGCAGAGAGGTCAGAGGGAGAAAATACCCCCAAGCTTGTCCCAACCAAACCTGAGGGATTTGGAACATGAGCAGGACTGCAGAACTTAAATAAATGTGGCATAGCTGCTCTCCAGCCCCAAATTTGTGGGATGTCTTAGGCCAGAGGAGGACACCAGAGGGTAGAAATGCCCCTGGGGATAGAGGAGCCAGATCAGGGCGTGAATCCCTGTCCTTACATTCTTATGATCTCGTTGAAATTGAGCTCGTCTTCATGGCTGCCAGGAGAGAAGGAAAAGGCCTCAAATGTCACTGCTCGCAGCTCTGCCAGGTGAGGGGGATAGCTGGAGGCACCAGCAATGTAGAACCACTGTCCCAGGAGCTGCAGAGGGGAGCAGAGTGGGGAAGGCTGGAGAGGCTGTGCCAGGTTCACCCACAGGCACCCCCTGAGTGAAAGCCAAGGTTGTGTCCTGTGTCCTGCTGTCCCACAGCCCCTTGGAGGTGAGAGCCCTGGGCAGGGTGAGGGTCTCTGGGTTTTGTCCCCTTTCTGTTAAGGCACTGCTCCAGCTCCCAGGATGGCCAGTTCTTTCTGCAGTGCTGTTCCTCCTGCTCCGTGCCAGGCTCTCATTGCTTTCCTCCCATTAAAAGCTCCCGAGGGACTAAATGCTGTTTATGCAGTGAAGGGTTTGTGGATGGAGACTCTTGACCTGAGCCACCATCACTTGAAGGACTTAAAATAGAGTGGTGAGGCGTTGGGATGGTGCTACCCAGCCTAGTTTGCAGAGAGATGGAAGCAGGAACCCCCAAAAGTGCCTGCTTGTGAGATTGTGGGTGCAGAGCTGCAAGGCTTCCCCCCTTCCCTGTGCTGCTGCGTAACAGCCTGGATTTTTTTAAGGAAAACAAGCATGGACATGCTTGTTTTATCTCAAGCATGAGATAAACACTGAGCTTCCAGTGCTCCTTCCATAACCTCCTCCCGTATCCATTAGGGCTGGGGAGGCTGATAGGAAAGGAGAGGATGAGGGCAGGGCTTACCTGAGGGATGGTGCTGTTGTCAAAGGTGACTGGGATGAGCGGGGCACAGCTTTGGGGCTCGGTGGCCAGGGCGAGGGGCAGCCCCAGAAAGAGGATGAGGGTGGCCAACATGTCCTGGCTGTCCAGGAGGATGCTCCTGCTCTGCCAGGCTGTTGCTCAGCTCTGTCCCTGGACACCCCCAGCACCAACGTGCCTGTTCCTGGGCTGTTTGCTCAGGCATGAAGCAATAGCAGGTGCAGGAAATTCAACTTGCAAAATCTTGGATTTCTCCAGCATAAAAGGAGGAACACCCCCCACCCTCCCCCCCGCCTAATGCTTCCCCAATGCAGGCTTTTGTTCTCAGAAACTAATTAGTTAATTTTGTGGGTGCCTCGTGAAGTGCTTGGCAGCTTCAGGTGTGTTTGGAGACCTTGGGGACACTGAGGGCAGTGAGAAATGGCTTTTCTCCCCAGGGCAAAGAAACCCTTATGAACATGGCTGGTTGGCAGCTCTAAGAGCTTTGGTCCACACTCTCCTTGTTGCCCTTGGCACACAGGGCTTGCACAGGGGTTCAGGTGTGCTCCTGGGGGGCAGATGCCATGGGGGATGCCATGGGGGATTCCATGGGGTAAGGGGTTGGCTATGAGGCAGGGAATTCATCAGTGCAGTGGGCTCAGACTTTTTATAAACTATAAATTACAACTTATTTAAATGCAGCATCTCCTTATTTAACAGCACCGTACAGCTCCCCTAACGTTGGCATTGTGATTAAGTGTGGGGATTAATTAATGAAACGTGTTTGCTTTCACCCTGCCCTCAGCAGCTGCTCCAGGACCTGTGGCTCAGGGGAGGGACAATCAGCCGGGCTTTGGTGACAGAGCTGAGCTGGTGCCAGCACTGAGCAGTCTGGGCAGGGGCAGCAGGGCTGGCACAGCTCAGCCCCTGTCACAACCAGCACCAGCCAAGGCAGCTCCTGTGCTTTTTGTCCCCCCAAAATCCCAGGATTATTTCCCTTTTGCTCCCTTATTTCCTTTTGCCATCCTCTTTTTTTTTTTGCCCCCTTCTCTGCTTTGCCTCTTGCTGTTGCCCTCATCTTTCTTCTTTTCTCTCCCTTAGTTTCCTCCCTCCTCCTTTCCCCCCACCCCATTTCCCCCCCTATGTTGTTCTTTCTTTTCTTTTTTTAATTCATTTTTTTCCCCTCTTGCTCCCCAGCACTGTGGCAGGATGGGGACAGGGATGAGGCACAGCAGTTGGGAGCCAAGGGGATCCCAATCTTGCTGTGCATTTGACATCATAGGAAGGTTTGGGGCGTGGGTTTGGCTCCTTAGATCCCTTAGGGGAACTTCTGGGAAATAGGGTATTTCTGCACCTCTTGCCTACCTAGTTTCTTATGAAGAACCAAAAAAACCAACCATTCCAGTCCTGTTCCATTGCCTCAGTTTTAAATATTTATTTAAAGTTAAAAAAAAAAAAACAGGAAAAAGAAAAGGAAAAAAAAAAGCTTTAAGGAGAACAAATGGTAACTGCAGCCTTGAGAAAACAGAAAACCAATGGCATGGGATGAGAAATGGAGAGATCTGGAATATGGGGGTGTGCAGGGAGGCAGCAAGTGATGGGTGGTGGTGATTTTGGCCTGGGGATGAGGTATTTCTGGCAGGGGCTGCGTGGAGGGCGAGGTATTAGGGACAGATCCTGTTAACCTTTTCTGAAGGTGGTTGGGAACCAACCAGCAGGCAGTAGTGACAAAAAAAATACACAAAGAGAGACTCACAGATAATTTTTTTCCCCTCAAAAAAATAAAATCCATAGTCCATATGAGACATGAAAACTCCAAACAGGCACTGAAGAGTTTCTGATACAGTACAGCTCTGATTACATCAATATTATTCCTTATATAGAATTAAAGATTACCATAATTATCCTCTTTAAAAAAAAAAATCCTCCAAATTTACATATAGAGACTAAATTTCTACAAAACTTAACAAAACAAAACCCTTCCAAGCTCAGCTGGGTTCTGAAACAAGGTACCATCATGTCAGTCTTGACAGAGGGGCCGAGGGAAGAGTTCCAGAGCTGGGTTTAAACGTGAGCTTAGTCCAGGGAGTCGTGTGGGCAACTCAGTACAGCCCAACTCAACCAACTCCAAAGGAGCTCTCTGAGGCTCAACACTTCCAGATGAGCTGTGTCCCTCACTCCCCTCCCAAAGCAGTGAAGTGCTGATGAAGGAAAAAACAAAATAAAAAAGCAAATTTGCTCTTAAATTATCCCATAAGGGATGTTGGCCGTGGTGTGAGTTGTGTTATTGACACCCATGGCCACTGAAGGATCCCTTTTAAGGTGGCTGTTTCTCTGATTTAGCTGTAGAACATAATCTCCTCTCTTCCCAGAGAGATGAATCTATGGGGCTTTTTTTGGGTCTGTTGCAAGACATCATAGCACCTTCACAACCTTAAATAAAGTCATATATATAAAATAACACACTTTTTTAAGAGCACCAGAGATTTCACAGTGAGAGGTAGAAACAAATCAGATGAGCCCATTCCCTCTCTCTATTTTAGCACCAATCTCTTCCCCTCTCCTCTTTCCTTTCCCCCTCCTTTGCTTCGTGACTCTCCCCTACTCCAACACCACACGTTGAGAGGGAGTGTTGATTAAACTCATGGAAGGAGGAACTTGGCTTTTTTTTCTTTTTTTTTTTTTTCCTTTTTCTTTTTGCTTTAAATAATATAATATATATATTTTGTTTCTTCTAATATTGCACATCAAAATGCTTCCTGTACACAGAGCAGCCAGATTCAACTTGCAGCTCCGCCTGGGAGACCTGATGCAGCACGTGGCTGTCCAGAAGGCAACAAGCTCTGAGAGGGAAGCTCTATTTTTTCTTAATTATTTTTTTTTCAATGGAAAGAACATTTGGTAACTCGGGAACCAGACAAAAATGGGTGGGTGGGTGGATGGGAGGTGGGGGAAAGAACAAAAAAACCCACACGCTGCAACTCGCTTGAGGTTTCTCTCAATGTTTTCTTTGGTCATGGAAAAAGCTTTGTGTGTGAAACCACACCATCCAGTCCCCTGATCCCTTTTCACTGCTCAGGTCCTCACTGATGCCTGCTTCCCCCACGTCCTTGCTCTTCCTCCTTTCAACAACTGGCTGAGTTCAGTAGATCCTGGGTTCTCGGAGACCTTGAGCCAAAGGCTGGAGCAGGAGCTGACCCAAAAGATCCAGCACAGCTGTCCCTGCTGCAGAGAGGGGGAGAGCCCCTGTAAGGACAGACCCATCGTGGACTGGAGCCTCAGAGCCTGGGTTCCAGAGCTTGGTTCAGAGGAAGCAGACAGGGCCAACCTCGAGGTGATAGTGCTGTCCTGGCTCGGATGGGGGCAGGTTGTAGATGTTGACAATTGGCAGCTGCTGGGGGTCCTGTGTCCGAAAGGAAAAGAGTGTCCGATGCCAGTGTCCATCCTTGATCTGTGTGGGGAGGGGGCACAGAGAAAAAGCTGGGGTCAGTCCTGCTGGAAAGGAACGGGTTCCATGAGGTGAAAGCCTGGAAACCCCTCTGGGACACAAGGGACTGTCCCTTGGGCTGAGCAGGGCTGGGCTTGGAGAGCATTTTGGGGAACCCTTCATCAGGCTGATGAAAACTGAGCTTGAGTGGTACCACCCAGACAAACTCCTAATGCTGTGAGCCTGAATGCAGCCCTGTGTCTCCTGACTCTGTGTGACACCAGACAAGAGCTGGGGTCATCACCCATGGGGTGTCTTTCCCCTTCTGTCATTTAACTGCTGCTATCCAAGACAAATAACTTCAGAATTGGATCTTTGCTTTCTATTTGAAGGCCATCTGCTTCACAGGAGCTGCTATAGCATCCTGGACTGGAAAATTAGTGGAGAACTGGTAAACCTGATGTAGGATGAGCAGATAGGTGTTACTTGAGCCCCAGAGTGGGCTCTGGCATTTCTCTCCACTTCTTCTTCCCTCTTTCACAGCAACATACCTTGCAATCATCAGCTGCCACTTCTGGCCTGAGCTGCCCGCTGGCCTCAAACATCTGCCCGTTCCAGGCTCTGAAGCGCACGGCGTTCTCCGAGGGCTGCTCCGAGGAGCCCTCCCTCCACACAGACGTGTTCAGGCAGTGGATGGTGATGTGCTGCACCACCTCCGAGCTCAGCAGGCGCAGGAAGTTCATCTGCACTCTCCCGATGTCAAAATCCAGCTGTAAGGGGACGCAGAGGTCAGAGGGGCAGCCTGCAGAGGGGCTGAGGGGAGCAGGGTTAGGGCGAGGTGGGGTAGCACAGGGGGTCCCTGTCCTCTGCTTCGTTCTGCACCCGTGTCCAGAGCTGGAGCTGATGTGAATATTGGCATGAGGGCCAGGGGCCAAGATATTTTGGAAAGTTTTCATAGGGCACAGCAGGTCCTTTGCTTTGCAGAACAAACTGGAAGGACCTTAAGCAGGAAGAAAATAATGTAAACTTCAAATTCAATACAATTGCAAGGCAGGTTCCAGTTCATCTGCAAACGAGCCCAGATATTGCTGTTTGTATTTTTAGTACAGGTACTTCCTCAAAAAAATCCCGTAGCAATAACTTCACTGGAAACTTGTGTATTTAAGCTGATCTCACTTCTCCACGTGGCAGAAAACAAAATGTGAGAGTGACCCAAACATAAGTTAAGTCAATAAAGGATTTGGGAGCAGCATGTTTGTGAAATTACTGGTCATGTTAAGGCTATGGGTTCATTCAACATCACTGGGACACATGGCTTTGTCTTAGAGCCAGTAACAGCCTTAGGTGTATTTTTTAACTCCCGAGAGCAGTTCTGAGTGTTACACTAATGCTGCCCCAACCTGTGTGCTGTGTCCTTGTGGTCACTGTCAGCTCTCCGGGGACAACACAGGAGATATTTGGCAGTAGCAGTGTGGGAAATGCTGCTCCCTCTGGGGCTGAGCTGTGCCTACCTTGGAGACAGTGACAGGGCTGAGACACGTCTGGCCACCGTTGGTGAAGTTACAGATGACCTGGATGGTGTCTGAGGAGCAGCCAAGGTTTGGGTCAATCCAGTAGGTACCTGAGGAAATGGAAGATTTGGGCATTAACAGGACACTTAACCTTTTCTGTGAAGGACAAGAGGAGAGTTTTGGTTTCTTTGTGGCTGATCCCAGGGAAGGAGACCATGTGGAACAGCCCTGTGGAGGATGCAGCCTGGGCACATTTGGTGCTTCCTACCATCAGTCATCTTCTGTTCACAGTTCATCAGGTCCCGGCAGATGCGTGCAGGGTTCTCCTTGGTTCCCAGGGGTCGTTTGATGCTCTGAATGAGGTTGCTGAGGTAGTGTAGAGTCTTAAAGATCTCCCCTCCATGGTCCAGCATGAGAAGGTCTGGATGTTGGTAACCCTGGGAGAAAAGAAGGCAAGTCAGGGGTGCCAGATGCTGTAACCACAAGGGTTTCTGCATAATTTTGAGAAAAATCAGTGGTCAAAGACAGGCTGTGCTGGTTTGGGGCCAGTGAGCCACAGGCCTTGTGTTGTCCCAAACAGGACTTCACTGAAATATTTGCAAAGTCACAATGGAAAAGTCAGGAGGTCTGAAGCTTCACAAATCAGTGACACAACAGAATTATATCCTTTAACCAGACCTTTGCCTGCATCAATTCCAGATATTCCACTAGAACAGTGACAAATCAGGGCTTTGTATAATCTTTGTGCACACAGAAGGCACTGACGAGACCATTCTCAGTCTCCAGCTCAAGCAAAGACCAGGGAGTTAAAAAATTCCCTCGTACCTCTCTCTTGAGCCCGGTGTTGGAGTCGATCAGTGTCTGGAAAGCTGCCCCAAAGCCATCTTGTTGCTGGTGTGGTGTGAAAAAAATGGAAACTGAGACTGTTAGAAGCTGAACATGCCCTGATGCAAGAAAACACTTCTCAGTCTAAGGCTGCTGTTCAAGCCTTGCTCTGCTAACAGAGCTGGACTCGAGTGTGTGTCTTCAAGGTCCCAGCAGCACCTTGGCTCTGCAGGACTTGTTGTCATTAACAAACAGAGAATAGCAACTTACAAATGAGGCTGGAACTCCTGGTGGTCCCTGGAAATCAGAGGAAAAAAAGAGGCATCAGCCTGAAAGCTGGTCAGTCACTGCTGCACAGATATTCAGCCATGGCCTTTTGAAATCCCTGTTCCCGTGGAGCCCCTCAGTGCAGAGAAGTGAGAGAGGCAACAATGCTGTCTCTATAAAACTCTTGGGGATGGTTTGGACTAAAGCACAAGAAACACTGGTCCATTCACACACATGGTTTTGCACATGAGGAATGGGGCTAAGCCATAATTCCCAGTGAGGGAACAGTCCCTCTGGAGAGTATCATGGCAATCATTCCAGCTTGTTTCAATCATGAACTCTTCCCACAGATACATACCGGAGGGCCAGGATGTCCTCGTGGGCCTGGAGGACCCTAAAGACAGAGTGGCATCAGTTAGTGAAATATCTCCAGTTTTTATTTCCATTTCTCATGGTTTTCACCAGCAGGAATCTGTTCCCAGCTGGATTTCTGACACCTCACAGCAGCCTGACCCTCAAAACTTTCAATGGACATTTTGTCCCTGCTCTGGGTACATCTGTCTATACCTGGTCTGTTCCTGCTGCATCCCTTGTGCCCAGCCCTTTCAGCTCCTCAGCTGTCACTAATGCCATGTCCCCAGATTCTCATCACATTCCATGTGTGCAATTACCCAACCCTGCAGCTTTACACTTGCTGAAAGTTTTATTTAAATATTTATTTATTTAAATATTTAGTTATTTAAATACAAGGTATCGGTCAGAAAAAGGGATGTCAGATACTTACCCTTGGACCTTGAAGACCCTGCAGGGGAAAAAAAAAGCACAGAAGTTGTCAGAAAATGCTCATTACTGACCCAAGCTCTCCATGTGCTGTTCCCAAGGTGTCTGTGCAAGGGCTGGGTGCTGTACTGGAGACACCACAGCTGAGGACAACATTGCTGGGTTAAGGAAATGGGAATTTTACCAGCAGAGTGGTGTGGATGTGTGTACACATCTGCACTCAGTGTCTTGCTCTCATGGGAGCCTGATGCACCCTGTGGTCACAGCAGAGCCCAGAGGGACTCTGGATTGTTCAAAGCCAGGGATCTGCCCCTCCCAGGGGCCCCTGGGGTGGGAGCAGCACTTAGGGGTGGGAGCAGCACTTACCATCTCCCCACGGCTGCCTTTGTCTCCCTTGGGCCCCTGCAAAGCACAGGAGGTGGCTGTCACTGACCATTCACAAGCTGCCCCCCAGAAGCTCCTTGCAAGGACTCAAGTGCATTTCTAACTCACCAGCTCAGGTTGGCATATTGGTCTCCCCATCCCAAAACAAAAAATGCCATTACTGGCTCTTTTGGCAATGTCTGAGTTCCTCTTACTGGATTTTATCTCTGCCAGTAGCAGCCTCTACACCAAGCTCTGAGTGGTGCTATGCTTGTGTTTTCACAAAGCACTGACCTGATCTTTCATCTTTGTTTAGGGCCTTTGGCATTTTAGGGCAGGCAGGGATTTTCAACACTTCCCAAAACCAAGTGGTTCCTAGTTTATTAAATTTTTAAAGAAAATATTTAAATGTGTTTTTTCCCCCAGGCCAAGTTCTTTGGAAAATCTGGCTTTCAAAAATCTGCAATAACATTCTTGTCTTCCAGTCTATTGAAAACCTTGCATTTAGATATTGCTGCTCCTCACTTCTCAGCTAATAATCTCCCAGCAACTGTCTGTGCAGCCAGAGACTAAGCCTGCACTTTTCTAAAGCTGCTGATATTAAAACCCATTTTGTTTTCCTGTTTACAGCAGGATTTGGGGATTACTTGTGCTGGCCTCAAACATCTTGGATCTCACACACTTAAACTCTTCTAAAAATTACAGGCAGGAAAGAAGTGTGGATACTTACAGGGTTTCCTGTGGGACCCTGAATGCCAGGAGGACCAATAATTCCTTCTTTTCCCTAGAAAGGAAAAGATGTGTGAATCACCACGTGGGACCTGACAATCATTTTCACTAGGGCAGACTCAGTGAAGACACTGAAACTTTGCTGCTTTGCTTTTCAGCAGCTTGGTGGTGGTGTTTGCTGTAGCTGGAATAAAAAACCATTTCAAACTGCAAGTCCAAAGAGACAAGTCCTCACAGTATGGCTGTCACCAGCCTTGTTAAATCTCAGAAATTCCATCAATAGCAGGATTTCAGTGCAGCTGGAGGGCTCTGCAGCCTGGCTGTCTCCAAGCCCTGTGCAGCTGTGGGGCTCAGAGCTGGTGCCATGGCCCTGAGCACTGGGCTCCTCACAGACACAGGGCTGAAGAAAGAAAATCCTCCCAAACCCACAAACTGGAAAACCACTCACCATGAGACCTGGTGGCCCACGGGGTCCCTGAATGCCTTTGAACCCAAGGTCTCCTGGGGGACCCTGCAAGCAAAAAATGAGATGTGAGGTCCACTAAATAACCAAACCCTGTGTTTATGCCCTTGCTTAGAGCTCTGCTTTAAGGACAGGGGTGCTGCCTCTTGTCTGTGGGACTGGGAAGGTCCAATTTGTTGCAAATTCATTTCCCACTCCTGTTTTGCAAGGCTTTTACTTTTGACAGAAAAGAAACAGTTTCCTCTTCACCAGGGAAATTATATGCTGATAAAATGAGCCTGAATTTCAAGTCAAGGCTCTCAGTGTTAGGGATGCACATCAGTGTGTCAGGTGCAGGCTGATGGTTGATGCTGGAAATACAAATGTCAGAAAAGAGGAAAACAGCCACGGAATCTCTAGGACAGCCCTTTTCCTCCAACAAAGCATGTGTAAGCATACATTTAACAAATGAAGATTCATAAACTAAAGAAAGTTGGGATCAAAATTCAATTTCCATAGTTTCTGCAGAGCTGCTAGCAATGCAACAAGTGTGGCATTACCTGTTCCCAGTAAAGTGAGACTAGAAAACCAAATGGTCACCAGCAACCTCTCACCTTTGGCCCAAAGAGTCCTGCAATGCCTGGAAATCCTGCCTCGCCAAAATCCCCCTGCAGTGAGAGCCAAGACAAACAAGAACAAAGGACAACAGTAAATTCACACTGGTGGCTGGAGATGTCACTCAGAGATGCACCAAGAGTTCAGCAGCTCCAGAGAAAGAGAATTCTGTGAGTATCCCTCAGTCTAAGCAGGACTGATGAGAAGAATGAAAAAAGCTGGAGGAGGAACTACGCAAACATCATGCCCTGATCATCCCTGCACAAACTCGATCCCTTAGGTCTCATCAATGCCACTTTTTGCCCCCAGATTGGGAGGCAAACCTGCACTATTCCCAGCAGATATTCCTCTGGCTTGGCCCAGCAGAAGCAGGATGCAAAGCATCTACTCTGAGATTGATCTTGGAATTTCATGCTGCAAAATAACAGCCTCAAAGTTCTTTCAAACAAGCTCCTCTTTTATTTCTAATACAAACTGGACTGATTTATTAATTCAAACTGTAATTTTAAACTGTGCTCATTCAAGCTGTTAAAAAAGTGCATGTTCCTACAACACAACCTCCCACTCAAGCCCAGGAAAACCATGCATATCTCCTAATTCTTTTCCTATTCAACTCTGCAGGGATTTTTTCCTCAATTTTGTAAGAAAAATAATAATAAAATAGTTGAAAAACCATCAAGTTTGAATCAGCACATAGCATGTACTCTGAGAATAAAAAACCCACCCCGGGTAGCATGTCCTTATGTAAACATCCTCCCTTCACCATGTTTGAGATGATCATCCTTTGATATTTCTGGGCTTCTCAGATGTCAAAATTCAAGATGATTCAACGTTTTTTTTTTTTAAAAAAAAGGGTCAGAAACCTTCACCAGATGATTCTTCTCCAGCGTTAGGAACACCAGAGACAGATAAAGCTTGTTTGGCCTTTTGGCAGGACTGTGTCACCCATTCTGACTGTGCTTTTTGGGGTGTGTTACAATGGCTTGTTCACTCAGCTGTGAATGACCCAAGTGATGGGGCTCCCCCCCTTTTTTGCATGGTTGTTCCAGCATCAGCCTAGAAACCTCACTGTTAGGAAGCTTTCCCTTGGAAAAGGCCATGACAGTGAGAAACTGCTTGGCAAGGTTGGGCTTGGTTGGACTTGGTGTGTAAGAAACTTTCCAAGGATACAAATTGATTTAACTGCCCATTTCTGGGTCCTGGAAAGAAGAATTAGCACTAACAGGGACTAAGGTGTTCCCTGCATTAGAAGAATCAACCAAGCTTTCTTTCTACAGGAATTTCAGGCAAAAGCACGTGGGAAGTCAGAAGGGTTTAAATGTCCCTTTGGCTGACACGATTCCATGACATGGCCACTGGTCCTGCAGCAAATCAGGCAGCTGACAATATGGGGCAAAGAAATGTGTCACTTGTGCCACAGAGACAAAATAACCTGTGAGATTGATCTATGATCAATGACAAAATGATGTATGGTGGTGTTGGTTACTACCTTTCAGCTTGAAGACTGTTAGCAAGAGGTTTTATATCAAATAGCCGATTTATATAAAATAGCCAATGCGTTTTAGTTGAGGTGGTTTGGGTTCATTCCGTGCCTTGTTTCATCTCAGTGCTGATCTCTCTCCCAGAATCATGCTGAATCCGGATAAGGGCTCCCCTGTAAAGCCCCTCCCGGGGACCACCCTGCTGTCCAAGGCTGTGGATCCGCACCCTCTCCTGCAGGAGGAGCCTGGGGTCAGCTCTGCTCAGCTCCATCCCCACTAACCGGCTGTCCTTTGGCTCCTGGGTCACCAGGGCTCCCTGGAATGCCTGTTCCTCCCGGTGATCCTCGCTTCCCTGTTTGGCCAGTCTGTCCAGGCAATCCTCTTTCACCCTAAAAATAACAGAATTCAAGTAATTCCAAAGGACAGGAGCTAAATATAACAGCACTCAGCTGAAATAGCCATAGATGGAAGATGGAGAAGATGGCTCGTTGGAATAAGGAATGTGGTTCCATCAGGGGATGCCCCAGGTCTGCTAGGGCAGCTTGTTCAGGATGCACGGGGTGAGACCCAGGTGGGCACGGCTGTGTCCCCTCCTGGGCTGCCCACAGGGCAGGAGCCTCAGCAGAGCTCTCCCACCTGCACGGGGTAGGGAGAGAAAGGGCAACAAATGTCTTCTCTTTGCATTTCCTACGTTCTTCATCCTGCCCTGCAACTTCCCACAATCTCTTCCCCCAGCAGGCTGGCAATTGATGATTAATTCATGGAAAATGCTGAAGGCATGCCAAGAGCAGGACTTCAACCCAGAGGCTGCAAAGCCAACATTTCCCCTGTGTTAACTCTACAGCTTCAATCCAGAGAGGACCTTCAGCCACCAGCACCACGCTTTGCTCCCTCCCTTCCCCTTGCCAAGCCCCAGGAGCAGCACAAGCTCCAGCTACTCAGCCTGGGGCGGGCTGGGAGAGAGGAGCAAAGGCAGGGAGAGCCTGGGATGGTGGAACAGCCGGAAAAGGGGCAACAAATTCCCCTGGAGGCAGGGTGTGAGTGTGTGACAAGGACCCAGTGTCAGTCACCTCCTGTTGTACTGCCCAAGGCAGCTGGAGGGCAGCAAGTGACAGATTAAGGGTGATGTGCTATGGAGCCCTAATTTAAATCAGATCCCAGAGCCTCTCCAAACCCAGCTGGAGTCTTCCTATTTACAGAGTCTTCCTATGAATGACTGAGTTGCTGTGGGTCCAGTTTAGAACCTGTGGTGAGCCTGGATCAGGGCAAGGACCAGGAAGAAACGCCAAGGTCACAAAAGCAGCCTGTTCCAGCTTCCACCCAGCATGATGGCCAAGCCCGTACTGGCTCCAGTCGTTCTTACCCAGTAAATATGCTAAAAACCAAGCAGTACAAATTTCCCTCCAGCAGTTCAGGTCTTGCAGAGCAGCTAGAACACCTGAATCATGGAGATATCCATTCTGGACATCCTGCAAGTGGGCTGCAGCAGCTCCTCTGCAACTTCTCCATGTTTTTTCTAGCCAGGTTTCTAATGATAAAAGACTCAAGTGTTTGTAGTGTGAGCATGTGTGTCTGCAGGCTCCTGAGCTCCTTTGGTAAAGGAGGAAAGGTCTCTGGGACATTCCTCATGTGTACATGAGGAAAATGGATGGATGGATGGATGGATGGATGGATGGATGGATGGATGGATGGAAAGATCTGCAGAGCCTCTAGCTAAATGAAAGATGGCAGCAGGAACTGAGATTATATTAGACCTTGGAGAGTTCAAGCTCAGAGGCATCAGTCTCACAGACTGGATCACTCACAGCAGCATCTTAGGGAGTCAGAAACTCACCTTGAATCCTGGTGGTCCCTGGGCCCCTGGGAGTCCTGGCACGCCGGGGTTCCCTCTCTTGCCTGCCATCCCTGTCACACCTTCCTCCCCATCGTCACCCTGCTCTCCCTGGAAAAGAAACACACAAGAGGTTATGAAACAAACCCCTTTCCCCTTCTGCACGGCTTCTGGGAGGACAGGGGAGTGGTGATTCTGCCCTCAGCAAGAGGGGATAGGTTTGCAGGGGTGGACAGAGTCCTGTGCATGTGAGTGCCAGGCTACAAACCCCTCTTTATTTACAGACCTGGGCATGCACAGGCAGCTGCTGCCTCTGTGTGCAACTTGAAGAAGAGCCACTCTGGGTACATGTAAACTGGAATATCCATAGCTGGATCACATAATGTGTCCTGTGCTACCTTTCAGTTTCCCAGCTCCAAAGCTGTGTTTGCTGCTGATGCCACAAGGCTGCAGCTGAAGCTTACCAGAATCCCAGGCACGCCATCCTTCCCAGGCACTCCATCCACTCCAGGAGCACCCTCTTGACCCTGCCTTCCCACGACTCCTCGAGGACCTGGTAGCCCAAGGATACCCTAAAATCACAAAGGTATTAGAGAAGGAGCTCCCAGACAGCATTTACTGAGGCAGAAAACTGGATTTTCACCTACCGGTGTGCCTCTGCTCCCTGCACTGCCCTGTGCTCCTTGCTTTCCTTTTTGACCCTGCAAGTAAAAAAAAGAAAGACATCTAAAATTGCAGCAGTTCTAGCACAGCTCCACTTGGGACTGTGACTTCAGGGTGTGCTTTTGGATAATGACTGGAAAGAGTTTTATAAAAGGGAGATTTATAAAGTCAGTTGCTCCAGTACTGGGGAATGAACTGCTATTTGGTTTTATTACAAGTGACTCTTCGTATGTCTTGAGAGTTCTAGGGCAGGAATGAATAGCTAGAAGGCAAGGACCTGCATTTTTCCTAATACAGAGCAGATGAGGACAAATAAAACAGGATGAACTCGAGGGAGGACTTGGTACACTGGCAAACATTAGAACAAGATGCTAAAAACCTGAGTCCTCCATCAGTTCATTGACAGCAAACCCAGGACCCAGTGAGTCCTCTGAGGGTGTTCAGGGGGGTTTCTCTCTGAGAAGTAACTCTATTTTGGAAAGCTAATGGAAATTAAAAAGTGTGTCTTCTGTCTGAAACTTGCAATGCTGCTTTGTGAATAAAGGCAGAAAAGAAATACTCCTGAGGTTTATTAGCTGTAAAAAGGATTAATTTGTGCAGAATGAATGGAAAACTCAGCCTCATCACCTTCACTAGGGCTCTCTTAGTGAGGTCATGTACTAAAGCACTTTTACATTGAAGAACTCATTTTCTGTGCATTGTTTCTCCATCTGCAGAGGACCAGGCTGGCCAGCTACATAAAAGAAATATTCCTAGGGGTGCTTCCCCTGCTGTTCATTAGACCCAAAGGCAGTTCTAGATTGTCCATCAACGGGCAGAATTAATTTATCTTATCACCTTGTACACTTCTTGCCAAGAATACCTAAAGCTATCTTCTGGCATTACCCCCAACAGGGTCAGATTAAAAACCCTAACATCTGCCAAGAGAGAGCAGGAATTTGCTGAGTATTGAGGTCACATACTTAGGTTTTAGCAAATAAGGTCCCTGGTCTGTGAGAATAATTAGCAAGCTGTCATTACAGCCAGATGTGGAGGTAGGAGTAGGTGTGAAGTGCCCCAGTGAACCCTGAAGGACCCATGTGTGCAGGTTTTCTTGCTCAATAAGGACAAGAAGTTAGAGGGATTGTTCCAGGAAACAATTCCATGGATCAATGGACTCCAAACCCAGAAGGTTTCAAGCCAGAAAAGTTTCTGGTTCAAATGAAAGGGAAAGACTTGCCTGGCTCAGCCCTCCTTGGGGATGGAGGAGCCAGCCCTGGCTGGAGACAGCACAAACAGGGCATGGGGGAGACACAACCATGGCAGGGACTAAAGACCTGCCCAAGAGTTACCCATCACGCTGGAGCTAAAACTGTCTTGGTCTTCTCCAGCTCCACAAAGCCAACAAACCACTGGGCTTGGACACCAAAATGTTTATTTACAGCCCTCCCACAAGGATCTCCACAGCCTTCCAAGGCATAGACCATAGGCAAAAATCCCATATGCTGGGCATAAATCCACCCTGCTGAAACCTACCACATCACCTTTGGATCCCTTTGCTCCTGGCTTGCCTGGTGATCCAGGATCCCCCTACAAAACATAAACAAGAAAAATCTGCTTAAAATTCTCTTCTGGCAGTACCTTGCATGAAGTACAAAGAACAGCATTTTTTGTGCCCTAATAATGCTGACTGTATGGAAACAATTCAGGGAAACTGCCTGAACTCAGAGAGGCCCCTGGGGAAAAAGGAGCAAGGAACTGTCTCCAGAGAGCATTTAAAAGGGTGTCGATTGGAGAAGAAGCAACTCTGCCCCTCACTTGGGTGGTGCCTGTTCTTGTGGAAATCATTCACCAAATTCCAGATGGTGCCTGGAGAGCAGTGCTGGAAGTGGGCAGGAGGGAGCCTTGTGCAGAACGAGCAGTTCACACAGTGCCTGCTGGCACCACCTCCCTTTTGCTCACTGCAGCCCTTGCCTTGGTTTCACCTGGGGGTCAGGTAGTAAAGCAGAGAGGGTATTTCACTGCTCTCTTCCCCATCCCAGCCTTTTCTCCTGGATGGCCAGGTTGGGTTTTTGGTCTTTGTTTGTGTTAGTGGCAATTTCTGCACTAACATCAAATAAATGGTAAGGAAGGACTCACTGCACAGGTCTCCTTTTTCAGCTTGTTTTTGAGCCACATTTCTAATGGATGTTTACTAAAGACACTCCAAAGTTCCTGCTTCCATCTGAATCATTTGAGGGGCTACCAACCTCCAAATAAACTACATCCACTAGGGAATGCAGCAGCTCTACTCATTTCTGGGCCATATAACAGAGCACTACCATTTTAATCCCAAAAATGGAATCTGTTGTTCTTCCCAGCATCCTTACAAAGAGTGGGAATTGATTCAACTTTATTTCCCAATATGAACTACATTTAATGTGCTGCTGCACTCACAGTTGCAATAGTCACATATAAAGATCAGATGCTACTGTATATAACAAGGGAATGAAAAGTCCTTCCCTTGAGTTTGGATTTAATTTAGTCTTTCACTAGTTTGAGAGGAAACAACTTGCAAGTAGAATAATATGGTCTCACCTCACACTGGACCAGCAGCACATCAAATGGATCATTTCCAAGCAGACCCTTCCAGTGTCATTGTCATCTCCCTCCACCCATCTCCTAGGATTTCCAGTCTCTCATGGACCATTCAGAAAGGATGGTTTTGGAAGCAGGCACTGGGACTGCTCTCTGTTTTGTCACCCATTCATTTGTCTCAAATGTGGCTCAAAATGCCCATTCCTTAGGCCTGGCTGATGGAAATGCCCACATTTCACAGCTCACCACACACTCCTACTGCAGCCCTTCCCACCTCCCTGTTTTTCCTTTGCCTGGGGCATTGGGTACCTTGAATAAAGCAGCATCTCTTACCGGTAAGCCTTGCTGCCCAGGTTTCCCTCTTTCTCCATCAAGCCCTTCCTGCCCCTTAAATAAAAAACAGAGAGGGAACATGTCTTTGTTCTTTCGTGGCAATGAGAAAGAAAAATGAATGTAACATGATTTAAGGGGCAGAAGAAGACACGTGTCTGCATTCTTCTGATACAGAAATGCTGAAGTTGTGGGTACTGCCCATGCTCCTGTGGATATACTTTGGAAAAAGGAGCTGCTCATCACCAGCTGAGCAGAAAAGGTGATCTAGTGCATCCCAAAATACACACAGCACTAATGGAAGTGAACAGCTGGAGACATCTGTCCCAGAAAATAGGGCACCAGCACTGCTACTCTGATTAATTCAAAATCTTCTATAAATTACTGTAATGGGTCACTCTGACCAGGTGCTTTTGAATGGAGGTAACACTTAGTTCATGGAGCCTTTGCAGATCAGCCCCAATCAGCTGAAAATGTCCTGCAAAGAGGGCATAAGGAGCACAGCAGGATAATTCATAGCCCTGGCTTTGCTTTTAAGAGAAAGCTTGCAAAGATTTTGGAAGTCTCCAAATCTTAAAGTTCACAGTTCTTCCCATGGAAGAATCTACAGCCACGGGCACATCAGTCTTGAAATTTGTCCAGCACTGCTTGCACACACAGCTCATCTAGGATGTCTCCTTGATACTGACAGAGACCTGTGCTCAAACGGTCCTGCTCATTCTTTAGCCTCACTCACTCAGGCAGGTGCAGGGCAGGGTGAGGTGCTGACTTTTGTTGCCTTCAGCAATGATTTCACTGCTTTAGGTAAAGGTAACTGAATTGTTCCTTGTCTGAATCACAGCTGTGTGCAGCAGCTGACCAGGGATCACAGCAGGTTATGAACTGGGACTGCTGGGCTGATGTGGATGGGGAGCACTTCCCCAAGGCAAACATTTTTGAATCATGCATTTGGAATAAGACTCACAGGATAACCAGTGTCTCCAGGCTCCCCTCGGTCACCTCTGTCACCAACAGGGCCCTACAAGAGCACAACAGAGACTTGAGGTGGATGTAAACAAGCTGTCATCTGCATTAGCTCAATGGCTGGTGCATGTTCTACAAGTAAGGCAGCAACCCAATTAATCCACTCAAAAAAAAAATCCCTCCAGGATTGACTAGAGAAAGGATTTAACATCTTACTCTGTCTCCAGGTGGTCCCTGTGGGCCTTCTCCCTTCCCGTCATCACCTTGTTGTCCCTATGAATAAAATGTTAGTATTAATATAAACAGCAGATTTTAGAGCAGATGCTTCTGTTCAGACCCAATCCAGTCCTTCCATATCACGGGAAGTCAAAGCCTCTGTTGAATTTACTCCCTCTTCATCCAAGGAAAGACTAAACAATTTTTTTTGTTGTTTGTTTCACTGACTCTTCTCATTGCTTTCCTGATTTCTGGTGGTTGTTTTTGCCTGGTCTAACTCTCCTCCTCAAGTAACCAGGTGCAAAGGGTTATTTTCAACAATTCCTGAAACTAAGCAAGCAGGATGTAATTACGACAATATGGGAAATAGCTCTCTGCCTCTGAATTTTACTGCTGACAGTTCAACCAAACTCTTTAATCAAGCATTTCCCCGCCCTCGTTGAGGCTGTCTGGGCTGTCGTGGGAGCACGGGTGGTCTGCATGGGCTCCTTGGTTGTGTGCCACCATTGTGGGCTTGTGTCACCATCAGCCAGGTGACACAGCCCCTTACACACTCCTCTCCTCGCAGGGATGCTCCCCAGCACGAGCTGAGAGCTCAGGCTTGGCTGGCAGATAACATCACCCGGCTCATTTACCACTGAGGTCTCTCCAAAACATCCACAGAGACATCCCTTAAGACTTAACAGAGACACTAGCCTTTTAAATTCTGTTGTGAAAGTCACTCAGGGTCACGATGTCCTGTTTTCTCTGGAGCTGAGCTCAGAGATGGCTGTTTCTCTGCTCCCCATGGAAGAATGCTGCATTCCAGCTCCTCCCGTTTTTGACTACTCCATAGCAGTCTCTGGCACTTTGGCTCCTTCGGATGAACATGTCTCAGAGCTCCTTTGATGCAGTTTGAGGGGTTCTGGCACTCTGGAGCTGCTGTACAGGAGGTGCTTGGGTTCTCCAAGAACATCCAAATCTCCAAAGATTGCAGAGCCAAGTTTTCCAGATTTTGTGTAAATCTCACTGGTTGCACCAGCCCTTTCTGATGTATTTACAACTCTCTTTGACATTTTTTCTGGGCTACTCTCCTGTTGGAGTTGATAGTAAGGACACTTGGGAAATTTCTTGGTGAGCCTGCCTGCCTCTGAGAGAAACTTGGGTGGCAGAGGAGAGAGGAGGGGAAGCAAACCCTCTCTCTGCAGACTGTTTCCAGTGCTACTGAACTTGCTGCTGGAGGCCAGCAGCAAAATACCTGGCAACTGGTTTGCTTTCTAGCCACTATCTAAGGAATGTTGACTAGAAGGGAAACAAAGCCACCATTTCTCAACTCTCAGGGAAAAAAAATTCATCCCAGTGTGTCTGTTACTATGCAGAAGTATTGGCACTGATTGCTTCTTCCCAAGCAGGATGTGCACACCTTTGCCATTTGGGAGCTGAGTGTGATGAACTCAGAGGAAGCTTGTAGTTCTGGGGACCCTTGAAGAGCATCAGCTCAGACTTTGTCCCCATTGTGGCTTTGTTTCCCCAAACAAAGGGGCTAATCCCCACCTTGTTCTCTGTCTCCTGCCTGAGAAAATCCTGCAGCTTGGTCAGCTCTAGGACTGTGAAACCGAGCTCCTCCAGAGCTTCCTGGTGCCTCAGCTGCTTGAGAGAGAGATGAAAGGTCTGTGCTAATTCTTCAGAAAGTTGCAGTGAAAAAAGTTAGAGTAAAGGGCAGCAAAGTAAACATGTTAGGATACAAATGGAAAATGCATGGAGAATAAGGGAAGGCTTGTTGTTGTTGGCTCCTATCCCAAAGTGAGATACACCAGTTTGTAATTTTTAAAAGGATCCCATCTGGACTGCTTTAAGCAGCTGCCAAGAGCAGGCGTCTGCTCTGAGCAAGGCCTCTTTGAGGAGCTGCAAATGTATGAAATGTGGTGGAGTAGCTGGCTGGGATGGCACAAGGGAGCAGGATTCCACAGCAGAGCCTCTCACCAAACTGCTTTCTTCTCTGGAAAAGGGAAGACCTTCCCTGCCATTAGATCCTCCTCCTTCAGCACAGCTCCACTCTCAACGTTACTTAAAGCTCACAGAGTACTCAGGGTCCCATTTCCATTTTCTCTTTATGTCTCACTTTCAGGCTCCCATTTTTTGTGTTCACACGCTTGTGAGAGGTTACAGATGTCTGCAGGGAAGGAATTTGTCTCTCCTCAGGCTGGGATCCAGGCAGCTCTTAGGAGATGAGGGAGGCTGGATAGGAAAACTTAGAAACAAGATTTTGTGGAGCACCTGGATGCTGCAGGAAGTGGTGCTGGAGGCTCAGTACATGATTTTGTGCTCTCCTGGTTCAGCATCTCCTCCTTCTGCTCCCCAGCAAGGTGTCAGCCTTGGCCACTGGCCTTCCAGGAGAACATGAGTGAGGAGATCCAGCTGTCATTAGCAGAGCTGACTGCTCCTAGCAGGGTGCATTGGACGCTTTGGTGGCTTCACCAGGCTTCAGCTTGGACACTTCATGCAGAATTAATTTATCAGAACACTGATGTGCTCTTTTGACACCAGATCCACTCAGGGAGTGCTCTTCTAGTGTCCTTTTGCAGAGCAACATGTTGTTGATGAAGGGCAAAATGCTCCACTGAGCTCTTCAGATGAATAATTTGGGGATCATTTGCTACTGAAATTATGAGAGCTTTCAAGATGGCAACTTTAAATGTTTTCAAATAAAACTACAGCTGCAATTTAAGCAATAGACACACACATCTGCACATCTCAATGGCTGCAGGGTCAATGGCTGACCTTGCTTTTGCTGGTCATGACCCACAACCTTTTCCAGGATGCTCAAGATTCAACAGTAGAATTATAAGAAACCTCTGGGGCAGGTTCTGAGCTGACAGTGTGTCTGGTCATGAGCTCTCACATCATCCTGGGCTGGTTGTGCTTGTCTAACTCTTGCCAGGAAGTTCAGCAAGGCAGCAATGGAGATAGGGAGCAGCAGGAACATCACCAGCTGTTCCTCCATGGATGTGTTTCAGCAGCAGGAAATGAGAGAAAAAGCACAATGACCATTGTTCACCCCCAAAGCAAAGTGTCTGGGATGTGTCAATGTCTTAGTGGAACACAACAGCTTGCCCTGCCCCAGTGGTTCCTGTGTTCATGGGCAATCTCCAGGCAGAGCACGGTGTGAACAGGGTATCCTGACACCAGGAGCCTGAGCTGAAGGGATCCATTCAAAGCCCCAGCAAGGGCAAGTTCCTTATAAACTCATTTTATAAGTGATGAAGTTCCTGCCTGCACTACAGCTGACCTCCCACCTGTGTGCAGAGGCAAAGCTGAATGCTGTCTTTGTGATGAGGAGTAGAAAATGAGCAGAAAGAGTTTATGCATCTCTCCTCTTCATGGGGACCTCAGGACTGACCAGTCCTCATCACCTCCCCTTCCCACACCAAGGGAGAATCAAAGAATGGTTTGGGTTGAAAGGGACCTTAAAACTCATCTCATTCCACTCCTTGCCATGGGCAGGGACACCTCCCACCACACCAGACTGCCCCAAGCCCTGTCCAGCCTGGCCTTGGACACTTCCAGGGATGAGGCAGTCCAGACTTGTGCCAGTGCTTTACCATCCCCTGAGTACAGAACTTCCTGACATCTAACCAAAATCTTTACACTCTTGTTTTACAAGCATCCCCTCTTGTCCTATCACTGTGTCCATTAAAGGAAGCTGCTCCCCTCTTTAGAAAGTCCCTTTAAGTACTGGGAGGTCACAATGAGCTCTCCCCAGAGCCTTCTGCACAGAGATCTCAGGAAGAAGGGAGCATGGCTGAGGAAGGCATGTGAAGGACACCATCAGCCCTGGGAGCGCCAAGAGGAGCCGACAGGAAACCATTAAAGGGTGAGTCACTGCTCCAGCCTGAACTGGTTATGGCTCTGCTGACTCAGCAAAAGGGGGAAAGCACCAGGGAAAAGCCACCGTGGAAAGAGGGCTCTGAGTCAGGGCAGCTGTTGAAAGGTGGGGCACAAGGAACATGGAGCAAGGGCCATGCAGAGGAGAGAGGCCAGCAGCTGAAGATCAGCTCGTTTGTGCAGGGAGTTATTCTGACCTGATCACAGAAAGCTACAAATCTGATTCCTTTTGTCTTGGGGATTGAGCTGAATTCCTGTGGATGCAGGAAAAACACATCCTCAGGGCTGGTGCTGGCTGGCTCAGCCTCTGGCACAAGGGCACATGGTGTCCGGGCAGCAGTGCTGGTGGCACGGGTGTCCTGGCACTGCCTGGAGAAGCAAGGCTGTAACTCTGAGGGGTCATGTAAGGGGCTGTGAGGTCCAACAAGCACCTCTGCCTCTGCCACAGGGTGAGGAGAGTGCAGATGCATGGGAGCTACAGCAGTGGGACAATCATCTCCTTCAAGGGGACATGACACAGCCAAACCCCTGAACTCACCTTTTCCCCCTTTGGCCCTGGTGGTCCAATTGGCCCTGGTGGTCCTGCATGTCCCTGTGGAGAGCAGACAGCAAGTGAGGAGGCAGGAGAGAGCTGTGGGACTGAAATCTGTGCCTGGGTCCCTGCCAGATCTCACAGCCCTGGGTGGTGCATGCCAGCTTTGGAGGGACAGACGGGCAGAGATGAACAAAATGCAGGTTGTGCAAATGGACACTTGACAAAGAACTAAACTCGGGATCAGAAATAAATCACAGTTAAAGAACAATTTGCATCCTGGAGGGGCAGCTTTAAGAACAGATAAAAGCTGAGAGATGAAAATAAAACCCTTACCTGGTAACCCTTTAGGCCTGGGTCCCCTTGAGCACCCATCCTTCCTGGAGCTCCCTGGAGAGCAAAGACACAGGGACTGAGAGCAGCCCATGGTGTTAGCACGAGAGGAGGATGCACTGGGCTGTGCAAAGCAAGGCTTGGCCCCACGTGGGAGTGTGGCCAGTCCTTCCCCTGGCCACCAGTGAGCTCTGCTGCAGCCTCCTGGTGGGCTTTTGCTTGGCTTTAACCTCTTACACATGGAGAGGGGTGCCAGGAGGCCGTTCTGTGCCTTTGCCAGCCTGCAGCAATAGATTCCCCACCTCACTCAGCTTTGCTGTCAGCAGTGGCTGCATTTGTGTGCTCTTCCTCTGCCCTCCTGCACATCTCTATATCCAAATTAGTGCTGTGCTAGGAAGTCCACTAGACTTCCACACACCAGAATCATGTCTTTAGCAGAGTGAACAAAAGGGTTTAAATCAGATCACCAGATTAAAGTGAGTCACAAAATTTCCATATAATCCCATTTAGCATGGAATAAAGCCCTTTCCACGAGACAGAGATGTGTCCACTCCAATAGACTGTTGCTCAGATATTGCTTTGCTTCCTTGTGAAATAATCCATGGAGGCTTTGCCAAAGACTATTAAGGGAGGATATATGGCGAGGCCATAATTTTTAGTGCAGGAAAACACTATCAGCAGAACCATCACTCCATCACTTGTTTGCTACTGTTCTGAAATATCACCCCTATTCCTAATTCATAAATAACTCCTGATTTTGCACTAAGTTCTATCAAATAGAGTGCAAGAAGTTTCCTAACCAGCCTGCAATGCACAAGAGGTACTTTTACATACCACTGCTGTCCTGATGCCTTTGTCTTTTGTGCCTAAAGCAGATTAACTTTCTCCCCTCTCTGCCATACTGTGGCTGCTCTCTCTGGAAGCCTCACCTTCAGTACCCAGCTCAAACCCTTTCCCATGCTATATTTCTTCTTGCTCTAAGTGTTTTAGATAAGTAGATCAAGAGTGGGTGTAGAAACAGGGCAGGAATCCAAGGCAGAGTTCCTTATAACAACACAGCTCGACTTGGAAGCAGCTCTTGCCATGAGTGTGCAGTCTCAAAGGGGAAGATCTTAGCAAAAAATAGCTTATCAGCTCACTCAGCTGAGGAAAAATCCCCAATATTTCAACAATATCAGCCTGTCTGGGGAGCTGTGAAGAACTGCCTCGATGCAACGTGAGCTGGGCTCACGGGGCACCAACCCAACCACCCCTATGCTCCCCTGTGCTGCTCAGAACATGGGTCAGGATGTGGTGGCCAATTAAACCCATCTAACAGCATTTCCCCTCAGTGCCCTGGAGCCTGTGCTGGGCTCTCTGCTCCATTCAGGCCCGTGCCCACCACTGCCAGCCAGGTTTCTCTGTGTTGAGTTCAACCATTTGCAGAGCTCTTCTCACCATCGGTCCCAGGGTACCTCGGGATCCTTTAGGGCCTTGGTTCCCCTTCGGCCCCTGCTTCCCTGGGGATCCCATCTCTCCAAGCTGCCCCTGGTAGCCTTTGCTGCCCTGCAGAGCAAAGGCACTGACATCAGTGTGGGACAAGACTTCTTCTGCAGGAAAACATCACAGATGAGTAAGGAAAGGGAGAGCCACAGGCTGTGATGTTATCAAAGACAGACATTCCTACCTTCTGGCCAGGCTTGCCCTTTTCCCCCTGTTTTCCTGGTTTCCCTTCTGGTCCCTGGAAGAGGGGAGAAAAAAAGGCTGTTGGAATGGGAAAGCAAAGAAGTCACATCCCAGCCACTGCCAAACCATTCCCCTAGCACACACAAACCTAAGAGCATCCTCACCCACCCATGGGGGCCAGGAGGTCGTGCAGGTCAAACCACAATCCACAGGTGCCACAGCTGGGGTATGGCTGAGTTTGGTCTTTAGCTGCTCCAACACATGGAGGAAAACTCATTGCTTAAAGGTGGAAAGATCTTTGTGATCAGGTGACTATTGGGCAACACAGCTGAAAGGTGATACTGTGATAATTTTGATGATGATGACTTTAAAATCACATATTGAAGACAGGTGGGTCACGGAAAATTGCCATCAGATGTGTCCCTGTGTCTCCAAGGGGGCAAAGGAAGGATCTCCAGAAGTGCACCCACCCAGCCTCTGCTACAGAATGGGCTGAAATGTGGAAAACACATTTACCCTGATTGCCACAAAAGGTTCCTCTGGCTCACACCTGAGCTGCCATCTCTGCACCACTACTCTACCAACAGCTGTATCCTTCATCAGCTTTGGCACTAAATTAGGTATCAACAGTTTTTATATAATTTTAGCACCCTACCAATAGAACCATTGATTCCTTATTTTTACTCTCCTTATTTTTATCTTGTGAAAACAGGCAGTGGTTTCATTCTCTATCCACCTACCATGCACAACCTCCTGCTCACAGTGAAAACCCCCCTCCCTCTATTTGTATTATTACTGCCACACACACAGAAGCCCCAATCTACTGATCAGGCTTCTGGAAAAGCAGTGGGATGCAAAACTTCATGTGGGTGCCATGGCAAGCAGAGACAGGAACGCTGAACTGCTTTCAGAACCCAGTGTGGGTGCAGAACCTGCTGCCCCTCCTTGTACCCACACCACAGAAATGTGCTATGATGAACAGCTAAATACAGCAGCCTCTCCTTAGGGACCCTAGGGAACTCATTTTTTCCAGTGTTTGACCCTGTTGGCTGCAAGGGAGACAGAATGTTTTGAATTTGACAGAAAGAAGCAAAAAGTATAACTGAGCAAAATAATTCATGCTTTTTTGGCAATTTTGACGAACTTTTCATCAGCATCTCCACACCAGCACCACATTTCTCCCTCTGCTCCCCTGCCTCCCAGCTAAGAAGGTATAATTTTCACCATGGTTGGTGTTGCAGTCTCAGATGAATAAAAGCAACTTATAAAGTGAGATGTATCGGGGGGTTTTCACTCTCATCTGAAACATGGGCCTCAGAAGTGCCTGCTCTGAACACAAAGGAGGAATTCAGACTTATTCCAGCCCTAAAGGATTGTGCCAGCTCACTTCCCCAGAGGGAATAGCTCCATTTTACCTAAGTCAAACATTTCAGGAGTCCACCTTGCCAACACCATTAGGCTTCACAAAGGACAGGTCCCTGCTGAGGAGCACATGAGCCTTGTTCTGTGTCTCTTCCATACTGCTCAGGGTTTTTTGTTTTTTGGTGCTATTTTTTTGCTGCCACTTTCCAAGAGATCACTTTTGGAACTACTTTCCCACAGATGCTGAGCAGCCACAGTAGATGATGGGTGCCAAGCCTCCAGCATCACCCACATGATTTACACTTTTGACAGGAGTACAGAGGAGTCCTCACTAATGAAAGCATCAGAAATGGCCAAACCCTTCCAGCTCTACAGCAGCTCACTGTGGGACCTGGTACTCAGCACCTGAAGCACAGTAATTCTGCAGCAGTGCCCTGGCACATTATGGCTTAAAAATTTGGAGAGAGAATAGTGGAATCACTCACAAAACTTTACTGTCAAAACAAGATGTGACTGAATAAAGAGACAACTGGGGTTGTTAATCACTTGCATAGTGTTTTTCCATCAGTCTCCCTGGACTGTGCTTCTTGGAAGAACAAGCAGTAGATGCTTCCTGCAGATGGGAGAAAGCCCATTTTAAGCTAGATCTGTTCCTAACCCAGTGATGGCCAAGCCCTTGGTCTTCTCCAGCAGAGTTGTTTTGCACACTCAGATGTGCTCCTGGAACTGCAGTGCTGTGGCAGCTCGTGAAACAAAGATTTCCATGCAAAGGTTCCATCCCCAGGCTGAGAACGTGTTATATTGTCTGTAAAAAATGCAGATTCCAATACACTGATGAGACACACTTTATCATTGTGCAGGGCAGGTGGACCCAGTTCATGGGAAGGTCATGAGGATCTCACAGCTACTTCAGAAGAGTCTGAAGTACAGCCTGGCTCCCTCCACCAGGATACATCTCCCATGCAAATTTCATGACTGAAACTTGATTCTACTCTGCGTTGGAAAATGTCTTTGTTTTTCGAGAAGACAAGTTTAGGCTTTAAATTTTCCCATCTGAGAAACAAATTTTCCAAATTGCTCCTAAAATCTACCAGCATTCAAGTTCCTGCTTGCACTCGCCATCATGGAGCACAAGTAGAGGGGCCAGAGTCATCTGGGAGAGGGTAAACAACAAAAAATAACCAAACTTTGACAGTCCAAGTCCTGCTCACAAAAACGAGCTCAATCCACAGAGAGACTGTGCCATGTACAAACAGCTTCTCAAACTTTCTCAGGGTTTCTTCAGCTTGTCTTTTCCCTTGGTGGTGGATGTGAACACAGATATGGGCTCCAATAAACTCCTTGCTCCATTTTCCCCTTATGACGCATCGGCCTCGTGGAGCAGGGATGTTCATCTGCTCCAGAAGCCTCTCCTGGGCCTTCCAGCTGGGGTGCAGCTCTTTCTCCATTGCTGAATAAAAAAAACAACACTGGCAGCATCAGCAGCTCCTGTCAGTGACGGTGAGAGGAGCTGTCACTCACAGGAAGACAGGGAGCCTCCCTTGCTGTTCTTGACTCTCATCCACTGGTTAAAAGCTTGGCTGGTATAAAAAAAAAAGGGTCAAACCATGCTGGCGACACCACTGGCAGAGACATGGCTCAGATTTTGAGTTACTGAGTCACCTCCTCGAGAGGAATGAGCTCTATCAGTCAGGGATATTTCTGTGCTCTCCCAGCACGCTTTCTAGGACTTTGGCCAGCAAGCTCTGCTGGTGAGTGGGAAGCCTACCATGTGTCTGATTTTCCTGGATATGCTTTCTCCAACTGCACAGGAATTCTGCCCAGATGAATTTAGAGGCAGTTCAATGCTTGTCTGGGGTTCCCAGATATGTGATATCTCTACTTGT